>NC_058521.1:226887693-229387693 GCF_904849725.1 Hordeum vulgare subsp. vulgare
ACGTTGCCACATAACAGCGGGCATGGCTTTCCAAAAGATTTAACCTACAGTGGTGCTCCAACTATCCATCACAAACTACCACACGCTGCAACGGAATGACCTCAATTAGGGAAACCCGTGATCCCCTCGGGTTCCTATTGGAAAAACCTCAACCTCGAGATAACCCAAAGCATTCTCGGAATCCCTCACACAAGACGCTCGAGAAAGGTAAAACAAATCCAGCAAGGCCGCCCCCGCGTGTCGACGAACCCGATAGGAGCCGCGTATCTTGTTCTCAGAACACGATCGGATGGGACTAGCTACGAGTAAAACCAAACCTCGAGTTTCCTCGTGGTGGCCCCATAGGTAGCCCATTTGGGACCAACACCATCAGCACTGCCCCCCTATATTATGTTGAATTACTCCTCGAGTAGCGCTAACTCCCTATGTTTTTCAGAATTAACATAATTGTTATGTTGGGAAAATATAGTCCCAATGTTGGGCCTTTCCAGATGAGCTTTATCCCAAAATGAGAAACTAGGGGGTCCCCATAACAACCCCAAGCATGTTAGGAGCGCTCATTTATGGAACATAACACCGATAGCCGAATCTAAGGCGACAAAGGTGGAATAAAACACCAGGCTAGAAAGGCCGAGCCTTCCACCTTTACGAAGTATATATGTGCATTAAATTAAATAACATTAATGGGGTAATATAACAAGGAACCCATGTTATTACATGGGAGCAACTTCACCCGCAACAAGCAACGCTAACACAAGGTTAGGAAACCGGTTTTCATGGCCCCGCCGAAAATCCTCCTCCAAATGAGGTGAGTACATGTCGTCGAGTGCTTTTAACCTTCTCAGCTTTATTGCTTTTCTTGTCTCGCTGACTAACGTTGCCGACTGTGTTTTATGCAGGAGTGGACGAACTGGCATTCTGCAGTCTCAAATGGGAACCCGGTCGAGGAAGAAGAAGGCAGCATGGAGGGCAGCACGGATAGTGCCGAGTACGTCTCTGACAATAGGGAGACGGAGGGGGAAACAGAAGAGGAGGAGGAGGAGAGTGAAGAGCAGAGCTCGTCACCCTCACAACCAGAACACCGAACCAAGCATCGTCATGACCCCGTTGTTCCGCCGGCTCCTCCCGTGGCTCCGAGTGCTCGAAGTGTGAAGAGAACCAGGGGTGCTTCTGCCGAGCCCGTGAACCAGCCGTCCAAGGTGGCTAAACCCAGCGGGTCTAAACCTCGGAAAGCCTTGCCCCGTATGAGGATCGCTGTTATAGTCGCCTCAGCGTAAGTATCTTTGCTCTTCCATCTTCCTTCAGTATCCGATTGGACTTTTCTTTTTGGGGATTCATGTTTACCCGTCGAGTGGATTTTACTCAACAGAGCTGCTACTTCCGCCACCTCTCTGCCGCATCAGGATGATGATCCCATGGACACTGATAATGCCGCCACGTCCCAGCAAGGTACGTTGTCACGACTCCGAGAGCTGTATTACCGTTTCGCGAGTGCTGTCTTTGATCTTGACCTTTTACTGTATTTTTATTTTGTTCACTCGGGCTTCCTTCAGAGGTGATCCATCTGGACAACAACGACCAAAGGAGGTCGGAACCAGTTTTGGCGCCTGTCCCTGGGGTTATCCAACCTACTGCCAATCCCGCCATGAACGTGCCGCTGACTGGGACGGTGGCCCTCACGGCGGAACCGACTGGAGCAGAGCTCGGGATGCCCAGGGAGCCTTCTGCCGCGCCGGGTCCGTCGGCTGTTCAATATGATGCCCGACGCCTCCCGGAAGATCAAGTAGGTGCCGCCAAGGACGCCATGGTACAAGTGGAGCTGATGGTGGGCGACGCCAAGGGAGCATATGACTCCATCGCGTCCCTATACAAGAAGAGCATGGAGCTTCGGGATGATATCCGAGTAAGTGCGCTAGTAAGTGTTTACATTCCTCTTGGTGCCCACTGCGGGTTTGAGCGAGATACTCGGATAGAGTAGGTTGATTTTCCAGTGGGTTCACTCCGAGTGAACCCAGTGGGTGTAGTCCCCGAGACTTCTGTCGAGTGCTTGCACCGACAGTTGTCTTTATACGTATTTTCCATAATATCTACAGATCAGAGCTGACCCGCCCGAATGGTATCAGTGGGGGCACGCCGAGTGCACCCACTGGGTGTAGTCCCCGAGAGTATTGTTACTCGGGTCGAGTAAAAGTAATCTCATAGTGTTGTTGGTGTGCTATGGAGCTCAATGGGACCGACCTGTTCGAGCTTCATACCAGTGGGGTCACTCGCAGTGAACCCACTAGGTGTAGTCCCCGAGACCGCTGTCGATTGCTTGCATCGGCAGGGGTCTGAAGAATCTTCAGTTTTGACTGTTTTGTTATATCTGTCGAGACTTTTTCCTTGTTGAATCTGGCTGATCCTCCCTTTGTGTCTCTTAGACAGAAGACTTGTGAAATGGGATCGGCCTATAATGCTCTGAAAGCTGAGAAGACTCAACTTGCTGCCGACTTGGAGGTAGCTACGAATGATCTGGCTGGCATGAAGAAGGCTCTTGCAGAACGAGAAAAATATTTGGAGGAATCTCGGGAGACTAACAAGGCACTGGTAGCCGAGGTAGAAAAAATGAAGAAGGAGAGATCTGAATGGATGGGCCAGCGGAAGTTAATGAACATGCAGTGCAAAGCGCAGGAGAACTACGTCGGCGACCGGGCGAAGAAGATGGTCGCACATCTTGGTGGTAAGTTGCTTGCCGAATGGTCTCTGACTTTGGAGTTCACTCCGCGCTTATTTTCTCCCTGTCTTTTCTTTGTAGATTTCTGTCGGGACGTTGAACCCGAAACTACCGAAATTGAACAGTCGCTTGGGAAACCGAATGTTCCACTCGGTGATGAAGCTAACCGGGACATGTTCCGAGTGAATTCCCGCCTTAACAAGGTGGGTCCCTTCATTGATCGCCTCAGAGGAGTTGTCGACCTAATCGACAAAGAGCTGTGGCCTAAAGATGACTCCCGGAATGAGATAGAGGGATTGATGACTCGACTGGAAGATGTTCCAAGCAAAGTGCAGGCATGGAAGAAGTCTCCCGCTCAGTGTGGCGCGAACATGGCGCTGTCTCTGGTCCGAGTGCACTACAAGGAAGCTCGTGAAGACAAGCTGAAGACATTGCAGGTCGCCAATACCAAGAAGCTTCGATTTGAAGACTTCATGGAGACCTTCCTCGACACGGCCACTCGGATTGCAGATGGAATCGACCTCGACACCTTCGTGGAGCCTGCCAGCCCCGGTGATGCTTGATTGACTTTATGTTGACCGCGCATTTACCTCGGTATGCCGAGTGGAGATTGTGTTAAACTTTGGCCACTGCTGTTGGCCGGCACATTCGTGGCTCGGTGTGGATAAACTTGATTCACACCGAGCCGACTGATCGTAGAACTCAATTTGAATTCGAACCAGATCTTTTGCTCTTCTTTCACTGAGTTTTTTTTTTGATAGGATTTTGGCTCGTTGTTTTTGCTTAGGCGACTCGGCTAAGCCTCCGAGTGTAACTCGAGTGCCCACTCGGAGGAAGCTCTTTACTTAGGCGGCTCCGGTTCGCAGCTAAGTCTCCGAGTGTGACTTTTGGTGCCCACTCGGAGTTAGTTGTTTGCTTAGGCGACTCTGGCCCGCAGCTAAGTCCCCGAGGGTGACTTTTGGTGCACACTCGGAGCGAGTTTTTACTTAGGCGGCTCTGGGTCGCAGCTAAGTCTCCGAGTGTGACTTTTGGTGCACACTCGGAGCGAGTTTTTACTTAGGTGACTCTGGGTCACAGGTAAGTCCCCGAGTGTGACTTTCGGTGCACACTCGGAGCGAGTTTTTACTTAGGCGGCTCTGGGTCGCAGCTTAGTCTCCGAGTGTGAATTTTAGTGCACACTCGGAGGGAGTTGTTTACTTAGGTGACTCTGGGCCGCAGCTAAGTCCCCGAATGTGACTTTTGGTGCACACTCGGAGTCAGTTTTTACTTAGGCGACTCTGGGTCGCAGCTATGTCTCCGAGTGTGACTTTTAGTGCACATTCGGAGCGAGTTATTTACTTAGGCGACTCTGGGTCGCAGCTAAAACTCCGAGTGTGACTTTTAGTGCACACTCGGAGGGAGTTGTTTACTTAGGCGACTCTGGGCCGCAGCTATGTCCCCGAGTGTGACTTTTGGTGCACACGCGGAGTCAGTTTTTACTTAGGTGACTCTGGGTCGCAGCTAAGTCTCCGAGTGTGACTTTTAGTGCACACTCGGAGCGAGTTGTTTACTTAGGCGACTCTGGATCGCAGCTAAGCCTCCGAGTGTGACTTTTAGTGCCCACTCGGAACGAGTTTTTTACTTAGGCGACTCTGGGTCGCAGCTAAGTCTTCGAGTGTGACTTCTAGTGCACACTCGGAGCGATTTTTTTTACTTAGGTGACTCTGGGTCGCAGCTAAGTCTCCGAGTGTGACTTTTAGTGCACACTCGGAGCGAGTATTTTAGACTGCAGTGTGCAAACACGGAAGAATTTTGACTCCACAAGAAATTAATCAGCTTCGTATTACTTCGATGACATTTGTTCTTTACATTGTCTCTGTCGGCGGTTATGTGTAGAAGCGCTTCAGTAGATCTCCATTCCATGCTCGCGGCTCGTCTGTCTCCCTGTCGAGGTTGTAGAGTCTATACGCTCCGTTGTTCAGCATGTTAGAAATGATGAACGGTCCTTCCCAGGCGGGAGCCAACTTGTGTGGTCTTTGTTGATCCACTCGGAGCACCAGGTCGCCTGCTTGGAACGTGCGGCTCCTGACGTGCCGCGCATGAAATCGCCGCAGATCTTGTTGATAAATTGTTGAACGGATTAATGCCATCTCACGCTCCTCTTCTAAAAGGTCTACTCCGTCTTCCTGGCTTGCTCTACTTCGGCTTCGGAGAAGAGTTCGACTCGTGGAGAGTTGTGAAGCAAGTCACTCGGAAGAACCGCCTCTGCTCCATAAACGAGGAAAAATGGGGATCGCCCTGTCGATCTATTCGGAGTTGTTCCGAGGCCCCACAGCATCGAAGGCAGCTCGGTGACCCATGCGCCGGCGTCATGTACAACTTCTCATAGGAGTCGAGGCTTCACCCCTTGAAGAATGAGTCCATTCGCTCGTTCCGCTTGTCCATTTGTTTGGGGGTGTGCAACGGATGCAAAATACACTCGGATACCTTGCCTGTGCAAAAATCTTTGAACCTGTCTGAGTCAAAGTTTGTGCCATTGTCAGTGATTATGCTGTGTGGAACCCCGTAGGTGGCGATGATGTCTCTGATAAATTTGATGGCCGTAAGGGCATCAAGCTTCTTGATAGGCTTGGCTTCAATCCACTTGGTAAATTTGTCGACTGCTACCAGTAGATGGGTGAATCCTCCTTGGACTGTTCTGAATGGTCCGACTGTATCTAATCCCCACACAGCGAATGGCGAAGCAAGGGGAATTGTCTTCAGCGCGGACGTTGGCTTGTGGGACTTGTTTGAATAGAACTGACAACCCTCGCAACGGTCGACTATATCTTTTGCCATTTCATTCGCCTGCAACCAGAAGAAACCAGCTCTGAACGCTTTGGCGAAGATTGCCCTTGAGGAGGCATGATGACTGCAGGTTCCCGAGTGAATTTCTTCCAAAATTAACTGTCCCTCCTCAGGAGAGATACAGCGCTGAAGAACGCCTGAAACACTTTCTCTGTATAACTGGTCATCAATGACGGTCAAGGACTTCGACCTGCGAACGATCTGCCTAGCTTGGACCTCGTCTTCCGGTAACTCTTGCCTCAGGATGTACGCAATGAATGGCACAGTCCATTCGGGGATGATAGCTAGAATCTCCATGACCAGGTCAACCACAGCGGGAACCTCGACTTTAGTCTGATCTGTTGAGCTCTTCGGTTGCACAGGTTCCTCTGTGAAAGGATCTTCTTTTACCGAGGGGAGGTGTAGGTGCTCGAGGCAGACATCACTCGGAACAGGTCTCCGTGTGGATCCATGTTTTGCCAATTCATCTACTGCTTGGTTTTTCAGTCGGGGAACATGGTGAAGTTCCAGACCTTCGAACTTCTTCTCGAGCTTCCTTATTGTGTTGCAGTATGCAGTCATGGTGGGGTTCCTTACATCCCACTCCTTCATTACTTGATTGACCACTAGATCTGAGTCGCCATAGATCATCAGGCGACGGACGCCGAGTGTGATGGCCATGCGCAACACGTAAAGGAGAGCTTCGTACTCTGCTTCATTATTGGAAGAATCAAAATGGATCTGCAACACATACTTGAGTTTATCACCTTTCGGGGATATGAGCACTAGGCGACGGAGCCATTCAACATCTTGGACCCATCGAAGAACATGGTCCAATGAGCCGAGTAGAAGTGAGTCGGTTGCTGTTGTTCTACCCATTCCACTATGAAGTCAGCAAGAGCTTGAGACTTTATAGTTGTCTTGGCTTCGAACTTGATGTCGCAGTATAGCATCTCCATTGCCCACTTTGCCACTCGGCCTGATGCGTCCCGATTGTGGAGAATTTCCGACAACGGAGCATCAGATATGACAGATACCGAGTGGTGTTGGAAATAATGAGCCACCTTCTTTGCAGTCAGGTAGATCCGATAAATAAGCTTCTGATAATGGGGATACCTCTGCTTGGAAGGAGTCGGGACTTCCGAAACATAATATACTGGCCGCTGAACCTTGTACGCCTTGCCTTCTTCTTCGCGTTCGACTGTTAGAACGGTGCTGACGACTTGATTTGTAGCCGTGATGTACAGAAGAAGGGGTTCTTTACTGAGCGGGGCAGTAAGAACCGGCTGGGTGGAAAGAAGGGCTTTGAGGTCGTCGAATGCGATTTGGGCTTCGGCTGTCCACTCGAAAGTATCCGACTTCTTCATGAGTCGGTACAGAGGTAACGCCTTCTCGCCAAGTCAAGCGATAAACCTGCTCAAAGCCGCTAGGCAACCTGTGAGTTTTTGCACGTCATGTACTCTTACCGGCCACTCCATTCGAAAAATGGTCCCGATCTTTTCGGGGTTGACATCGATCCCTCGTTCGGAAACGAAGAAACCGAGTAACTTCCCGCTGGAAACGCCGAATGAACACTTGGCTGGGTTGAGCTTGATATCGTACCTACGTAGGTTGGCGAATGTTTCTGCCAAGTCAGTCAGCAGGTCGGAACCTTTGCGTGACTTGACTACGATATCGTCCATATATGCCTCCACATTTCGGCCAATCTGGTCTAGGAGGCATTTTTGGATCATTCGCATAAAAGTTGCTCCTGCATTCTTCAAACCGAATGGCATAGTGATGTAACAGAAGCACCCGAACGGGGTGATGAATGATGTCTTTAGTTCATCTGGACCATACAGACGGATCTGATGATAAGCGCTCGCAACCCGCAGTCGAATCAACAATTTGATCAATGCAGGGGAGCGGGAAGTGGTCTTTCGGACAGACCTTATTAAGGTGCTTGAAATCGATGCACATACGGAGAGAATTTTCCTTCTTGGGCACCATGACCACATTAGCGAGCCACTCGGAGTGGTGTACCTCGCGAATGAAGTTGGCTGCCAGAAGTTTAGCTACCTCCTCTCCGATTGCTTTTCTCTTGTGCGCGGCGGACCGACGCAAGCATTTTAGGACGGGCCAAGCGGCAGAATCCACATGCAGTCGGTGCTCAGCCAACTCCCTGGGTACACTTGGCATGTCAACGGGCTTCCATGCAAAAATGTCCCAGTTCTCACGGAGGAATTGGATGAGCTCGGCTTCCTATTTTGGATCAAGGGTGGTGGAGATGTTTGTTGGGGTGGCGGTGGCATCCGTCGGGTGGACGCTTACTTTCTTCGTGTCTTCCGCTGACTGGAATGCGGACTCGGAAGCTGGCTTCTTTGAACGCATCAGGTCGGCGGGGTCGACAATCTTCTTGTACTCAACCAACTCGAGTACAGCCATCTGCTGGTCTGCAATTCTCGACCCCTACTGCAGACATTCCTCGGCCCGCTGCCGATTGCCTGTGACAGCAATCACGCCTTTGGGGCCAGGCATCTTCATCTTCAAATATGCGTAACATGGACGGGCCATGAAACGTACGTATGCCGGACGGCCTAGAATGGCATGGTATGCACTCTGGAAGTCTACCACCTCGAATGTTAGCTTCTCTTTGCGGAAGTTCTTGTCATAGACGAAAATGACATCCAACGCAATCTGGCCGAGTGATTTTGCCTTTCTTCCTGGGACGACTCCATGGAATTGCATACTGCTCTCGCTAAGTCTGGACATCGGAATGCCCATTCCCTTGAGAGTATCAGCATACATGATATTCAAGCCGCTGCCGCCGTCCATGAGGACTTTGCGCAGCCTAACTCCTTCCACCACTGGGTCGACGACCAGAGCTTGCCTCCCTGGGGTGGGTATGTGTGCAGGGTGGTCTGACTGATCAAAGGTGATTGCAGTCTGTGACCACTTGAGGAACGTGGGAGTGGATGGGGTTGCTATGTTTACCTCCCTGTTCACCAGCTTTAGTCGACTTTTGTTTTCTACATCAGGAAAAATCATTAACGTTGCATGGACTTGAGGGAACGGATCCTCCTTGTACTCATCATCTTGCTCGGTGTCTTTCTTACTCGGATGTCCTTCACCGAATCCTTGGATCAGGAGGCGACACTGCCGAGTGGAATGCTTCGGCAATATGACATTGCCTTCTTCATCCGTCTTCGTGTGGATTGGATACGGTTGATCTAGGATGGGATTTCCTGACTGTTTCTTCTTGGGGGTGTACTGTTGTTTCCCATTGCCTTGGAACTTAGCGTTTGTAACGACTACTGCCTCTGCTTGCGGAGTGGATTGAGCTTTCTGTTTCTGCTTCCGACTGTTGTTCCCATCTCCATCGGGACTGACTTATGCTTGCCGCTACGTATGCGGTCCTCCTCTTTGCCATTTGCATAGCGCGCGGCTATCTCCATCATCTTGCTCATGGAGATGTCGCATGTCCGACCAAACTTAAGGTATAGATCTCTGTACCGAACGCCTGTCTTGAAGGCGCAGACTACTTGGTGCTATGTAACATTCTCCACCGTGGGCGCCAAATGTCGTGCATATAAGTCTGACAGTAGAAGTATGGGGTACGAAAGTATATGGGCAGAGCCTTAGCTACAGCGAGGATGTATGAGTTCAGGCCCCTCTACGGTGGAGGTAAAATCCCTACGTCTCAGTGCTCTTGGGAGCTTTGTGTCGAGTGTATTGTGGAATTACAACAAGTGCCAACCCCCGTACCAGTGGTGAAGGGCGGCTTATCTAGACAGGGGTGGAGTAGTGGCGAGTAAACGCTGGCGTTACAGGTAACATAAGCTTTAAATGCTAATTATGGTGTATGAAGACGTATGACCGTTGCCCTCATGGGAGGTTACGATGTACATAGTGGATTCCAGTCGGTACTTAGATATGCTACGAGTGGATCGTCGCCGACTCGATGATGGGGGCGTCCTTAGTTCAGTCGGAACTGTTTAAGGGCCTTGCCTTCTATGAAGGGTAGTCCTTGGCTAGGACCTATAGGGCGGACTTACGACCCTACCCTGGGACTATAACCCCATCACGTGGCCTCGAAGTTCTCCCACCATAGGCTAGCAGAACCTTCAAGGTGATATGTGGCATAGGTAACCGTGTCTCCTTCAGCCACGTTTGCATAACGCAGCTTGTTGTTGATAATTCAGAGCCAATCATGTGCATCTAGTGGCTCAATGGAGTGGTGGAAGGTGGGACGATTCAATTTGATGAAGTCTGTAATGGATACTAGCTCATTGCACTGAGGGTCTATATTCTACTCGATGTGCTCCAACAGACGGTTGGTGGCATGCTTGTTCCTCTCAATTTCTAGCATAACCTCTGCCAACAAAGGCGGGTCGGGAGGATATTCTTCATCCCTACCATGTCCATTGTTCTCACCATGACCAGAAGATCTCCGGGTTTCTAACGACATCCTGAAGGAAACAATTAGGGTTCAGAATCAAGTAAGTACACGAAAACTTATAAAAACCTAGGATAACTCGGACAACATAACGACTATACTGGCATGAAATATGAGGCAACCTGCAAGAGATTTGAGAAAAAAAAACAACCAAACATCATGGGTTCAAGGTGCAGCGAGAACATAGGCATTACTTCTCATGACTGTGATGGACACAAGATCGACACACAAGAGCCATCCTCTAAGTCTACGAATCGAGTAACTCGTGATCCTAGCAGATAGGTAAGAAGCCTAGTCCTTAATCCCCATAGAAGAGAAGAGGGTAACTCAGAATAGAGTGACTCGAGGAAAGGAGTGACAAGAATATTTCGTTCCCTTCCACAATCAATTACCTTATATAACTAAAGCATTACTAGACTCAAGATCGACCAGTTTGGCTTGGTAATCCTACAGATAGTCAACATCTGATACCAACACTGTCAGGACCCCGATCCGAAGCCATACAATTCTAGTTTGTAACACATCATATCACTTTATGGCCTCATGCACGATAATCACCATGGCTGCCACCTTACCTTGGCCAGGTCTGTTTGTGCATTTTGGCTCACTTATATGATTATGTCCCTAGCAATCACATGTTAGAGAACTCGGGTCAACATGACACACAAGGGACAGACATAGCACCAATGAGGGATACATGTTGGTCAATCAATGTGTCCGGAGCAGTAGAAAGCTACCAGGGCTCCGTTGAAGCACAACGATGCATTTTCCTATAGAGGAGGCCACCCTAGGCACACAACTAGGTGTCGAATCCCACATATACCAATGCAATTCAAACATACACACAATATGCACAATATGTGTCGATACAACATGGCATCTCAACATAACTCAACAACACGTCATTTATTTAGAAGGCTCCAAACAGACAACATAGCATTATGTTACAAACAAGGGGGTCACATGACCCAACCTCCAGAGCATACAAACAACAAACAAAAGTTACAACGACCGTACGAAAGGAGCTAGACCAATATCTAGGTTCCCAAGCTAATCTATTGATGTCAACATCAAGGGAAAACGTAAAGTGAAAAACATCTATCTCTACAAAAATGTAAATAAAAAAAAGTGAGTACGAAGGTACTCAGCAAGTCTTACATCATAACTAACTACTTATGCATCATGTATCACTGAAAGGGATTGTGGGGTTTACTGCACAAATATGAGCTTTGACCTTTGGCTAATCTAGACTACGACAATGTATCATACCTCTCTCGTCCCCCAACGAGAGGGCGCCCATGAGTCGATGTATTAACCACAACAATACACCACCACGGATCCTCTCTCGTCTTCCTATGAGAAGGCCAACCATAGCACTTACACTTATGTGGACTATTTTAGAGTATCCGTTAATGTTGTCTATTAATGATGCAAGAATCCAAGTAGTCCATTTCTGAGGATGCGACTATTCGAATAGATAATTACCTTGCAGGGGTGTACTTCGTCAGACATGCTCCCGACACTTATCGCCATGTGCAGATCATGCACCTCGGCACCCTTCAAGTGGAAGCCCACCGAGGGAGTTGGCCATGGATGTTAACATACAACAACTCACGTCCAGGGCAGTCTCCTAACTGAGTTGGAACCCATAATGGAAGTCCAACCGAGGTTTCCAACATGGCCTCAAATGATGTGAGAAGCGCCCCAAGATGGTTATGAGTGGGCTATTGATCCACTTTTTAGGTCGTGCCACAATCTATGAAAGTTGCAAACTACTTTGCCTCCTGATTGGGAACAGAGAAGTTAATAGGCCGAGTGGGGTCGTGTTACCGGAACCCCATGTGCTGTAGTAGCTAGTCTTGGAACACTAACACAAGATCTCATGTCCTAAGTGCAGCGTCAATGGGACAACCCACCATGTACTCGAACATGTACTTTCATCGCTACCTTTACTAAAACAGGTTCACACACTTAACTCTTATCAGTAGGACATGTTCATTCCAACTCATCATCTAGATGGTCAGACCAACTCAACTCTAAGCATAGAAAACATAACAAGGTAATGGCACAACATGTCTCAAGCATCTACCAGGTATGCTAGGTTGCTTGGTTTAGCTATTTACTGTAACAATGATAGGTCATGCCAAGGAATTGTTTCATCTACCATAACACAACTAACAGTTGAATTATCTTTTCCTAATGCATTGATATGAGAGCAAGAGCTAGAGAGTGGGATTGTATCGAAATACTCAAGGGGGGTCGCTTGCCTGTTGATCAAAAGAACTCAGTTGTTCATCGATTTCATCGATAACTACGTCTCGCGGGTCTATGGACAAGATCAAACAAGGTACAACTTAAGCACGGCAAATGCTTTACAATTATGCATGAGCATGGCATGTTAAAAAGTTGTTGGTTTTGTCTAATGCAAGTGACCAAAAATTAAATGGGAGTTATTTTACCAATATATATCAATTTCAAATTCAATATATAAACATTTAAATGCCTTTTATGAAATTGAGCTAAACTGTGTGTATAAGTACTTCAAACATGCATGAAAATAGTACTATGAGATTCCTTTAATTTTTCTCATAATTTTTCATATATAAATTATTTCCTTTGGAGTTATGGTTGAATTTCTATGTATTTACAAGTTTTAGAAATGTATGGAATTATTTAAAACCTAGAAATGCAATTACTGCATCAGCCAGACGTCATAATGAAGTCACCCGGTCAAAGGCGCCAGCCTAGGTTAAACTAAGGTGTTGGGCCCCACCTGTCACTGATTCAGCTTGTCAACATTTTTTAATTAAACATGATAATTAGTTAACAGGGCCAGGCCCACATGTCAGCGAGTCAGGAGCTAAAAAAGTTGGGTGATTAGCTCTTAAGCTAATCACTTGACGACTTGGCCCCACCGGCTAGTGGCACAGACGGTAGTGCTCGTTGCCAGCAACCCCTGGTCGTGGTGGTGTCCATGCTACAGGACACGAGAGTGGCGGCTAAGGCCACTCGAGCGTAGCCCCTGCTCGACCGCATCACGTGGGACTCACGGGGAGGAAGGGGGTTGCTGGAGATGACGGCGGCGAGCTCGCTCGTGACGGACAGAGCTCGGCTACGGCAGTGCCAACGCTAGGGGATGCAGAGAATCTCGGGAGGAGTGGTAAACAAGGCTCACGACGGGTTCAATGGCAGTGACAGAGAGGTCGGAGGTCCTACCTACCCGGAAAATCTAGCTCGGCGAGCTCTGGTGGATGGAGTTGGAAAACAACGAAGGCGATGGTGATGGGGGCTCCCGATTCGATTCCTTTGACATGGAGGATGAGGGCTACGAGGAGAGGGTGATGGGCTTGATAGAGAGGCGAAAGGAGGCTGGTGGCTATGGTGGAGACGGCGGTGCACTCTTCATGGTGCTCGACTATGCGAGAGAGAGACAGAGAGCAAAGTAGAGGAAGAGAGTGCAAGGCAGAAAGAGAATGGGTCAGCGAGATGTGGACGGCTCCGCGTGGTCTATCCCCAGCGTCGATGTGGATCGGGGAAAGCAGGAGGTGGCCAAGTAGCATCGGCTCTTGCCACACACCTGCATGTCCTCGTGGCACGAGGAAGAAGAAGACCCCCTTTCCCTTGGTGGTCTAGGCTAGCTTCTCTCGTGGGCCAGGTAAGGCAGGTAAGGTTTCTTTTGCCCTTTTTTATATTTTTTTCGTTTTCCATTTTCCATCATTTGTTTTGATTTGAAAAAACATCAAACCATTTTGTAAGAACCTGAAATTAATTATGTGGACGGAGTGGTCTTAACGAGTGCCACACATAAAGTTTCACATTGATAGGACTTGTACTTTATATATAGAAAATATAAATCCAATGCAACTATTGATTGGATTAATTGAAAGGCCCAACTTAAAATGTTCTGTTATCCCGAAATAATGGTTGATACTTTTATGTCATGCTAAAATTTTATTAGAAAACGAGGGACATTGTCTTGGATCTATTTGAAGCAATTTTTATAATGCTTATTTGACAAATTTTTGTTTCTCGGGCTTGATCATTTCCTCTTCTCAATTTTAGAAGAAAATAAAAATGCATGCATGAATGCATTAGCAAGCAAGGTTAAACTAGGATTGTGACATCCTTCCCATTATCCCTTTTTATCATACAATTTTTATGCTCTTTCTATCTCAATATGCAAGGTACGTCAGTGACAGGGAGATATCTGGAAACTGGAATTTTGGACCGAGAAACTGAGAAAAAGGAACAAAACTCATGTTGTTCCAGATAATCTGGAACTTTATGGAGATTTGTTTGGAATATTTGACAACGACTAAGCCAAAAATATACGAGAGAGGGGCCACTAGCTGGTCACAAGCCAACAGCCCCCCCCCCCCCGCCGCGCCGTGATGGCTTGTTTGGCCCCAGCAGGCCCTCTAGTGATCATCTTCTCCTATATGGTGTGTTATACCCTTGAAAAAATCATAAGTCATCTTTCGGGAAGAAGCGTCACCGTCTTGAGACGGATACCTGGGCAGAGGCCCTTTTGTTTTTGGGCAGAGAGATCCTGCCGAGGAAACTTCCGTTCGGGAGGGGAAATCAAAACCATCATGATCACCAATGCTTCCTCCTACGTGATAGGACAAATTTTCATCAACATATTCACCAACACCCTCTCACCTCCAACCCTCGTTCATCTCTTGTATTTAATATTTGTCTCTAGACCTGAGATTGGTACTTGTGGGTTACTAGTTGTGTTGATTACATCTTGTAGTTGATGCTTGTTAGATTACTTGGTGGGAGATATTATGGTTAGATCCTTAATTGTTAATATTACACCTCTCATATCGAACACACTGATGTTGGGTGAGTAGTAATTATTGTTCCCGGGGACATAGGATAAGTCTTGTTATAAGTAATCATATAAAGTTGGTATTAGTTCGATATTTTGATGATATGGATGTTGTTACTTCTGTTAGTAGTGTCATGTGAATGTCGACTACATGACACTTCACCGATCTATGGGCCTAAGGGAAGTCATTGTGGAGTAACCAATAGATGATGCATTGCGGGAGTGACAGAAGCTTAGACCCCAAATTATGTGTTGCTTCATTAGAGACTGATTTGGATCGACATGTGTCATGCTATGGTTAGATTTATCTTAGTTCTTGTTTCATAGTTGAAGATGATTGCAAGAGGGCTTAATCATAACTATGTTGTTAGTCCAAGTAAGAACAACACCTTAGCACCGGTCCACCCACATATTAAATCATCAAAGTAGAGAATACGAATTAACTTAATATGTCGAACATGACTAGACAAAAAGTCCCATGTGTCCTCACGAGCACTTGATTTATATACGAGAACTTTCAGGCATGTCCTTCGCTAGAATAAGGATTGGGCTAACTTGCTGCATCGTTTATACTATTGTTACTTGTCACTTGTTACGAAATATGTTGCTACAAAACTATCTATCACCATTACTTACAACACTCGCACAGAATTACTTGCTGAAAACTGCTTATCATTTCGTTTTGCTCCTTGTTTGGTTTAACACTCTTACTTACTGAAAGGACTATGATTGATTCCCTATACTTGTGAGTCATCAAGACTCTTTTCTAACACCGGTACCGGGGAGTGAAGCGCCTTTGGTAAGTGCTAATTGGTAAGGAAACACTTTTGGTACGTGCTGAAATTTACCTTTTCTTATCACTATGAACGGTCACCCTTTTAGTGGCTTGTTCGGGGCATCTTCACCTCGAACGGAAGTTGAGGAAATTTTTACTCAACCCGTTGAACTTACTAAAAATATTAATTATGAGATTCCTTTAGGTATGGTAGAGAAACTGCTTACTAATCCGTATAATGGTTCAACTCATCGTGATTACCATTTGATACATGTCGATGAGATTTGTTGATTGTTTAAGATTTCCCGTCTACCCAGAGATAAAGTTAAGAAGAGACTTTTCCCTTTATGTTTTGAGGGAAAATCATTAATGTGGTATAGGCTATTGGAGAACATTGGATCATGGGATTGGAATCGCTTGATGCTGGAATATCATCAGAAGTTTTATCCTACGCATATAATTCGTCATGATCAGTATTTTATTTATAATTGTTGGCCTCCTGAAGTTGAAGCGATCGCTCAAGATTGGGGAGGCTTAAATCTAGGATGCACACTTGCCCCAACCAGGAGCTCTCAATGGAATTGATTATACATAATGTTTAAGCTTGTCTTTCTCTCGTTGACCAAACATTACTTGATGCTTGTGTTGTTGGTTCTTATAGGAGGCTATTGAATTCGGATGGCACCTTCTATAAAATATTAAAAGCAACGCTGAAGATTGGGAACTTGATGGAGGTAAAGAGTCAGGTATGAAGCTTAACATTAATTGTGTTACATCTTTCATGGAAACTTTTCCTTTTCATGATTTTAGCAACCAATGCGGCATTAGCTGTGATATAGTAGCTACTTTTTGCGAATCTGTTGCTACTTTGTTCACCTTTCCAAGGATAAGTGGTTTAAATATCATCCTCCGATTGAAAATTACCCGAGGAACCTATTATAATTAAGAAGGAAGAAATAATTGTTAACTATGTTGATCCAATTGGTACTATATCTTACACTGAGAAACCTCCTTTCTTTGTTAGGATTAGAGAACATGCTAAGGCTACAACAATGGTTAATAAGAGTTATGTTACAACACTACACCTTCTGAACAAATAAATGTTGAGCCTAATGTAGGTATAGTTAAAGATCTGCTAGTTGATAATATTGATGGGCAGGTTATTTATTTATGTGCTGGAGTTGCTCGATTGCGAAACCTATTAGAAACAAACGAGATGAACTACATAAAAATAAACCAGTGGTAGGCACATCTGTCATCTCAGTTAAAATTGGAGATTATCGCTATCATGGCATGTTTGAAATTGGTGCTAGTATTAGTGTTATACCTTTTACATTATATCAAGAAATTGTGCATGATGTAGCACCCAAGGAAATTGAAGATATTGGTGTCAATATTAAGCTTGCAAACTGTGATACTAATTTGCAACTTGGGATTGTTATAGATGTTGAAGTCTTGTGCGGAAAAGTCAAGTACCCGCACTAAGTTCCTAGTAGCTGGTTCGGAACAAGATAGCTTTTGTCCAATCATATTTCGTAGACCTTTCTTCAATACAGTTAATGATGAAATGAATTGTGCTACTGAGAAGGTCAAAGTGAGCTTTGGTGATAATTCTCATGAGTTTAACTTCTCCATGTATAGAAAACAACCACATAAAAAATAATTGCCTAGTAAGGATGAAATAATTGGTCTTTCTTCTATTGTTGTACCTCCTACCGATCCACTACAGTAATATTTGCTAGACTCTGAGAATGATATGCATTTGAATGAAAGGAATTAAATAGATAAGATACTCGTTGACAAAAAACCTATCCTGAACCATAACTTACCAGTTAAATTTTTTGGTGATCCTCCTTCAAAAAAGAGAAACCCCGTATTTGAGCTTAAGGCTTTACCTCATACTTTGAAATATGCTTATCTTCATGATAAGAAGATATATCATATTATTATTAGTGCTAACCTTTCCTAACATGAAGAAAAGAGAATACTCAAAACACTAAAGAAGCAGAGGTCTGCTATTGGATATAATCTTGATGATCTTAAAGGCATAAGCCCCACTCTGTATCAGCACAAGATTAATATGGAACCTGATGCTCAATCAGTTGTTGATAATCAACGCCGCCTCAACCCTAAGATGAAAGAGGTGGTAAGGACTGAAATACTAAAACTTCTGGAAGAAGGTATAATCTATCATATTGCTGATAGTAGATGGGTAAGTCTTGTTAATTGTGTTCCTAAGAAAGGTGGTATAACTGTCGTTCCTAATTATAAAAATGAACTTATTCCACAAAGGATGGTAATTGGTTATAGGATGGTAATTGATTTAAGGAAATTAAATATGGCTACAAGAAAAGATCATTACCCCTTACCATTTATTGATAAAAGGTTATAAAAATTATTTAAGAACACACACTTTTGCTTTCTTGATGGATACTCAAGATTCTCTCAAATACCTGTGTCAAAAGAGGACCAAGAGAAAACTACCTGTACTTTCCCCTTTGGAATTTATGTTTATAGATGTATGCCTTTTGGTCTATGCAATGCACCTTCTACCTTTCAAAGATGTATGACCGCTATATTCTCTTACTTTTATGAAAAGATTGTTGAGGTTTTCATGGATGATTTTTTCGTTTATGGGACTTTTTTGATGATTTCTTGAGCAACCTAGATCAAATGTTGCAGAGATGTGAAGAAACTAATCCCTTCGTGAATTTTGAGAAGTTCCACTTTATGGAGAATGAAGGTATAGTTCTTGGGCACAAAATTTCTGAATGCTGGTTTTGAGGTGGATAAGGCCAAAGTTTATGCAATAGAAAAAATGCCTTTTCCAAAAGGTATAATAAGTTTCCTTGGTCATGTTGGGTTGTATAGGCATTTCATTAAAGATTTCTCAAAGATTTCTAGGCCACTAACTAATCTTATCCAAAAATATGTTCCTTCTGTTTTTTATGATGATTGTGTAGAAGCCTTTGAATTACTTAATAAAGCCTTAATTTCTATGCCTATTGTCCAACCACCTCATTGGAACCTACCATTTGAAATTATGTGTGATGCTAGTGATTATGCTATTGTTCCATCATATTCGAGAGCAAAGAGAAGACAAGAAATTTAATGTTATTCATTATGCGAGTAAGACCCTTGATGTTGCTCAAAGAAATTATGCTACTAGTGAATAGATTTTTTTGCATTTGTGTTTGCATGTGATCAGTTTAGACCTTACATTGTTGATTCTAAAGTAACTATTCACACTGATCATGCTTCTATTAAATACCTTACGGAAAAGAAAGATGCTAAGCCTAGACTCATTACACTATAGGAATTAGCTTCTTTGTCGTCTGCCATCACAGACGGCAAAGAGTATATCACGGACTTCAAAGACAATATCACAAACGGCAAAGAATCTCACGGCCGGCAAAAATTTTGCGTCAGCCTACGACGGCATTGCAGCTTCTTTGTCGTCTGTCTCCCCGAAGCGGACGGCAAAGAGCTTTGCCGTCAGCTTTTCATAAGAGCAGACGAAAAAGTGGTCGAGACGAGAGCCGACAGGCGTTGCATCCGTTAGGGGCTAACGGAGGCTTTGTAGTCTACCTCCCCTCTTCTGTGCCGCCTGCCTCCCCCCACTTCTTTGTCGTCTGCCTACCCTCCTCCTCCCCCTCCTCTGTGCCCTCTGGCTCCCCCTCTTCTTTGCCGTCAGCCTCCACCTCCTCCCCCCTCCTCTGTGCCATCTTCTTTGTCGTATTCCCCCCTGGAAGCAGACGACAACGATACTATATGGCCAGCTGCTACTGCCCAGGTTGCACAGCTGGGCGCCACGTGGCACCTTTGCCATCGGTCAGCTGATGGCAAAGGCCTTTGTCATCAGCTGGCAGATGGAAAAGAGCCTATATTGTCACATTTTGGTTTATTTTTTCTATTTCACAGCACATATACATATAATTCATAGCACATATATGATAAATAGGTCACAAGAGATATATGATATACATATAAAGCTCATCAATGCCATTTTTTCATCAACGTACATCCCATATATCAAAAGAACCAACACATACAAAGTTTCATCCATATATACTTACATATAGTTGCACATATATTGTTCATCCATATATACATATACATATAGTTCCACATTGTTCATCAACTCAAATAAAAATGGAAACTAAAGCACTCCAATGCCAGCTTCCATGCATGTAGTACATCCAATCTGCAAAATGGGAATAAGAAAGTCAGAAGAAGAAGAACAACAACATATATATGACAAATTAGCTAAATTGAAGAAGAAAGAGATGAAGCAAGAAGAGAACAAGGAGAAGAAAAACAAGGAGGAGGAGGAGGAGGAGGAGAAGGGGAAGGAGAAGGAGAACGAGGAGGAGAAGAAGAAAAAAGAAGAAGATAAGAAGAAGGAGAAGAAGCAAGAGAAGAAGCAGGAGAGAAGAAGCAGGAGGAGGGCTCCTTCTCCTTCTTCTCCTCCTTCTCCTTCTTCTTCTCTTCTTCTCCTCCTCCTCCTTCTTCTCCTTCTCCTTCTCCTTCTCTTCTTCTTCTCTTCTTCTTCTTCTTCTTCCTTCTTTTAATTTCTCCTCTTCTCCTCTTCTTGGAGCTAAATTAGCTAACTATGTCTTTTTGGAGCTAAATGGGATAATTATGTCATTATAGAGGAAAACAAGCTAAGTATATAATATTAATTAGCTAACCAAGGTTCTTACGCCATTTTGAGGTTATTACGGTATTTTGGAGCTAAATGGGCTAATTATGTGATTGTTGGGGAAATTAAGGCAAGGAGAATATGAAAGAGGAGAAGAAAGAGGAGGAGGAGGAGAAGAAGAAGAAATAAAGAAGAAGGAGGAGAAGGAGGAGGAGGAGAAGGACTAGAAGGTCCTTGGCCTTCTCCTCCTTCTCCTCCTCCTCCTCCTTCTCCTTCGTCTCCTCCTCCTTACTCTCCTTCTCCTTCTCTTCTCTTTCTCTTCTTCTTTTTGTTCTTCCTTTTCATTTCTCCCCTTCTCCTCTTATTGGAGCTAAATTAGCTAACTATGTATTTTTGGAGCTAAATGGGCTAAGTATATAATATTATTGAGCTAACCAAGGTTCTTATGCCATTTTGAGCTTATTATGGCATTTTGGAGCTAAATGGGCTAATTATGTCATTGTTGGGGAAATTAAGGCAAGTAGAATATGAAAGAGGAGAGGAAAGAGGAGGAGGAGAAGAAGAAGAAGAAATAAAGAAGAAGGAGGAGAAGCAGGAGGAGGAGGAGGAGGAGGACTAGAAGGTCCTTGGCCTTCTTCTCCTCCTCCTTCTTCTCCTTCTCCTTCTCTTCTCTTTCTCTTCTTCTTTTTGTTCTTCCTTTTCATTTCTCCTCTTCTCCTCTTGTTGGATCTAAATTAGCTAACTATGTCTTTGTGGAGCTAAATGGGCTAATTATCCCATTTTAGAGGAAAACAAGCTAAGTATATAATATGAATGAGCTAACCAAGGTTCTTATGCCATTTTGAGCTTACTATAGCATTTTGGAGCTAAATAGGCTAATTATATCATTGTTGGGGAAATTAAGGCAAGGAGAATATGAAAGAGGAGAAGAAAGAGGAGGAGGAGAAGAATAAGAAGAAATAAAGAAGAAGGAGGAGGAGGAGGAGGAGGAGAAGGACTAGAAGGTCCTTGGCCTTCTCCTCCTCCTTCTTCTCCTCCTCCTCCTCCTTCTTCTCCAGCTCCTTCTCTTCTCTTTCTCTTCTTCTTTTTGTTCTTCCTTTTCATTTCTCCTCTTCTCCTCTTCTTGGAGCAAAAATAGCTAACTATGTCTTTGTGGAGCTACATGGGCTAATTATCCCATTTTAGAGGAAAACAGGCTAAGTATATAATATTAATGAGCTAACCAAGGTTCTTATGCCATTTTGAGCTTATTATGGCATTTTGGAGCTAAATGGGCTAATTATGTCATTGTTGGGGAAATTAAGGCAATGAGAATATGAAAGAGGAGATGAAAGAGGAGGAGGAGGAGAAGAAGAAGTAATAAAGAAGAAGGAGGAGAAGGAGGAGGAGGAGGAGAACGACTAGAAGGTCCTTGGCCTTCTCCTCCTTCTCCTCCTCCTCCTCCTTATCTTCTCCTTCTTCTTCTTTCTTTTCATTTTTCCTATTTCTTCTCCTCTTCTCCTCTGCTTGGAGCTAAATTAGCTAACTATGTCTTTTTGGAGCTAAATGGGCTAATTATCCCATTTTAGAGGAAAACAAGCTAAGTATATCATATTAATGAGCTAACCAAGGTTCTTATACCATTTTGAGCTTATTATGGCATTTTGGAGATAAATTGGCTAATTATGTCATTGTTGGGGAAATTAAGGCATGGAGAATATGAAAGAGGAGAAGAAAGAGGAGGAGGAGGAGAAGAAGAAGAAATAAAGAAGGAGGTGAAGGAGGAGGAGGAGAAGGACTAGAAGGTCCTTGGCCTTCTCCTCCTTCTCCTCCTTCTCCTTCTCTTCTTCTTCTTCTTCTTTCTTTTCATTTTTCCTATTTCTTCTCCTCTTCTCCTCTTCTTGGAGCTAAATTAGCTAACTATGTCTTTTTGGAGCTAAATGGGCTAATTATGTCATTTATGAGGAAATTAAGGCAAGGAGAATATGAAAGAGGAGAAGAGAAACTTACCGTAGTGGTCATCAAGGAGGAGAAACACCTGGAGAAGGGTCGTGCGATGCCGCTCGGGAGTTATTCTGCAGAATAGATATTTTGCAACGTCTTAGTTAACATGATGACACTCAATTATTAATACTACTTTATAATGAAACTCACCGTGCCAATCGAAGAGAAGACGGGGATCGGTGGAGGGACTTGACCGCTCTTCTCGCACTGACCTTGAAGAGTGGGTCGTATTAATTAGTAATGAAACAGACATTACACACATGATTTGGCTAATGTGAAAGAAAACTTACCACAAAAAGCTCGTACAGGGCCCGTTGACCCACCTCATTCCGGGACATCTCCTCCTCAATCAATCGTGCCGTGGTCTGGTCCCTCTCATCAAGAGGAGCCTGACTTGCCAATCTCTCTTTCTCAAGAGCAGCCTGAAGAGCAGCCTGGCTTGCCAATCTCTCTTTCTCAAGAGCAGCCTGGTTTGCCAATATCTCTTTCTGAAGAGCAGCCTCAAGCAGCATTCCTCCTTACCACAGTAATGATCTATGGAGACACACATAATGAAAATGGATGAAAGGGTTCTTAGTCCGTACAACTAACCTCGATGGCAAGATCGACTGGCCGTGGACGACGCGTTATCTCAGGACAGCTGCTCGACTGGCGCGCCTTGATCTCCGGGAGAGTGAGTGGACAACGTATTATCCCATCTCCAATGGTTATCGAGCCATGGGGCCTCCCGCCACCAGATATCATCACCAGCTCTGGATCCAAAGGTTCCTCGCTACGGTTAAAGTCATCCCCTTTCGTAGCCTTCCCCGCGTCCCTGTATGCCACGAGCTTGTGGTGGGATGATATGTTGGTGAAGCTATTGGGATCATCCAGGTCAGACTTAGAGAATGCCTTCGCCTTCTTGTACGAGGCAGTATGAGCCATGCCATAAAGGTCGTACAAGTGTGGCATCTCCGTCTTATTGTGATGCGCCTAAAAGAGAGGAACAAAATATTAGCATGAAGAATGAATTGCATGAATCATGAAGCAAATCACATACCCACTTTCGTCCGAACTGAAGTAAGTTGGTGCTTCCTTGAAGGTGTGGCACACCAACCATTTGGCTACGCCGATCCTTTGGATTCTCGTGGACGGCTCGCCAGCTGCCTGTGCACCACTCATCAACCAACGCCTCCCAACAATCCATTTATCCGCACACCATCTTGGGGGCACCTGTAAGTTATTAGGAAGAATTTTGAGCGCTACGCCTATGAATGAAATCAAGAAAACTACATAGAAGGACTTAAGAATAGGTAATTACCTTCATGTATTGCTCCTTCTTCAGAAACTTCCCGCGGCAATCCTTGTTCTGCTTCTTAATACCACGCGTGGCGTAGTAGTCTCGAATAGCCTGCGGCTGAGCCTCGTGGCGTAAGTTCTGTAGTAAACGCCTACACTCGGCCTCGAGAACCATGGCCGCCTCCTCCTCATATCCATCCTCACACCTATAGAAGGTCTGCATTCAAACGTGAAAACACCGATTAGTACAATAATTAGCTACATTGTTAATTTTAGATTGTGTAAAAGGATAATTTACCCCAAAGCTCTTGATCACCATCTCGGCCCTCGTGTGGCACAAGACACCATCTATAATCTCCTCCGGCGGGGCCTGTGCAGCCTGGTAGTGCTCCCAGGAAAATCCTAGTGTAGGAACATGACCCTCACCAGGCAACGTGAAACACCCCGGGAAATTTGTCCGGCAAAGCACACCAAGGACGGAGTTCGGCCTGCGGACTCCAAGAGGGTGTACCCATCCCCTGCAGTATGATAAGGTCAACGCATTAGATATTTGAACAAACTTGAAGGCAAAAGCTAAAAAAAGAGTAAATGTACTTACCTATCTCCTTCATGTTTAATCACCGGCCTCTTCTGTGGGTAGCCGGTACGACCGGGAGACGTGTACTACCACGCTTGTACACGGTGGCCCCGTCCACCTGCACATCGCCCTCACTATCTCCAAGCTCATCCCCGCCATCCCTGCCCCCTGAGCCACCCATACCCTCGGTCCAATCCGGCAACTCGGTCCGATCCGGCCAGGTCTCCCATCCGGGCCTCTCCACATCGGGTGAAGCCCTCAGAACCGTAGTCTCGTGGGCCGAATGCACCTCGACCCGAGGCTGATCCTGGACTGGAGTCTCATGGGACGAATGCCTATCAACACCAGGCTCCTGGACCGGAGTCCCCGTAGCCTCCTCCGCAAACGGGTCGACCATAGTAGTCCTATGCTCGGGTGAATGAGCTGGTGGTGGTGGCGAGGAAGGATCAACAGTCCTCCTGGATCTTCCGCAGCCACCACCTCTCCCTGTACCCTTCCCCTTCTTCCCTACCCGACCAGCACCTCTCCCAGTGGGCAATGCCGCCGACGAAGAAGAACCCACGGGTGGTGTCAACAGACTGTCTGCCAAGGCTCTACGGAGACATAGGGGTGGAAGGGAAGTACCACCCCTCATGTGGGGAGGCTCGGAAGAACCTGTCGAGCGCTCTGGACCAGCGCCCACCATCTTTCAACACCTGGTGACCTGCCATGATAATGATTAAAATAAATTAGTACAACGTAAAAAAATTGAATAACTGACATGAATAATAATATGTACATGAATAATAAAGATTAAAATATATATAATTTAAGTTGGGAATCTTACAAACTAATAATCATCATCAATAAATGCATCATCATCTTCACTATCACGCATGTCTTCATGAATGACGTGCTCATCGGGTTCAACGGTGTGAAGTTGTGAAAGGCCTTTATTTAATCGTTGAAGCATTGACAGGTCATCCGCATCAGTAACCTCTACGAGTTCCAGGTCTTCTGGTGCCAGCTCAGGGGTGGAGTCGGATTCATTGTCACTGTCTACTTCCATGTTCTTGGGTGAAGCACGGCAGTTCTTGAAACGTTTCTTGGAAAGACGTGTTTCTTGGAAGAATTATCCATCATATGTGTGTGGGTTAATGTGAGGATCATAATCCTGTTCATTTGGGAGAGGTGGTCTGACATGTGGCAGCACTTCATAAAAAACATACCAACCTTCCAGATTCTTATCCGTTTGGCATGCCCACGGTAGATAGAAAACTTGGGTCGCTTGTTGAGCCATAATATAGACATCGGGAACATCTAAATGGGTGTTTGGATTGATTTCGACTAGTCCTATATGTTCATGAGTCCTTCTAGTCTCCTTCGGCTCGAACCAATAACATTTGAAGACTACGACGTTCGGTGGGTTTTCACCATAGAATTAAAGTTCATAAATTGCTTCAACTCTTCCATAATACTCGATAACACCTTCGCCGATAGCAGAGACACCACAATTTGTAGATCTCCGGTCGGGCATAGATAGCTCTTTGCCAAAGGTACAAAAGAGATACCTCTTGATGTTGTATTTTTCAAATAAACGGACCTTATAGTCAAAACCATTAGCGACTTGTCTCAATTCGGTGTCCATAGACTCTGAATTAGCCTACAAGTTTAATACGAAACGATTGTTGCATTAGCCGCAAGTTAGACCAAGAAATGAAATGGTCCATTATCGATAATTACCGTTTGTTTGAACCAAAAGATGAAACCGGGATAGCCGCCTCGTGTCATTGACAGAAGCTCATACTCTTCGACGGAATCATTTTCGATCACCGCTCTGTCCGAGAATTTGGCGACGTAACGGCTGTTTGAAATATCCGGGAATAAGAGCAGTTCAAATAATTTGAAGTTACGGGAAAATGTGCCGAGAACTCACTCGATGTACGGCCGCACTTCTGTTAGGTTGTTGAAGATATACAACGAAATGTTCCGCCATTCTTCGACATCCAATGTTATTGGTTTCAAAGCACCGACTGGTGCGAGCTTCCCTTTGAATAGGCTGAGGTTGGACCCACCTTTTTTAGGGTTTGCATCATTGTGCTGAGGCTTCGGATTATGCAAATGATGATTTTTGGCTTCGTAGTGTGCTGTCACAAAGTTTGCCACCTCCTTAGTAATGAATGCCTCAGCCATCGATGCTTCAATTCTACGCTTATTTTTACATTTAGCTCGAAGGGTCTTCTGCATCCTCTCAGTTGCATAGCACCAACGATCTTGCACGGCCCACCCAATCTTGCCTCGGTTGGTAGATGTAAAATCAAATGCTGCATTGGATTAAAGAAGCCCGATGGAAAGATATTCTCTAACTTGCACAACAACTCCGGTGCAAACTCCTCCATGTCTTCTACCACGCCAGGCGACAATTCTTTCGCACAAAGAACACGGAAGAAATAGCTCAGCTCCGCCAGTACTAGCCATTCATCCTCAGGAATAAAGCCACATAACATCACCGACATTACCCGCTCTAGCCATATGTTCCAATCATGACTCTTGAGACCAAAGACTTTTAATTTTTCAAGACTCGCTCCCCTCTTTAGATTCGCTCAATACCCATCGGGGAACATCAAGTGCATTTTGACCCACAAGATAATTTCCCTCATTGCTGGCCTTCCAAGATTGAACAAGGCCTTTGGCTTCGACCACTTCTGCTTTCCTTTTCCTTCTCGCATGTTTTGTAACGGTCTATGACATAGTGCCTCTTGACCGACTCTAGCCTTAGTATTATCCTTTTTCTTCCCATCTATGTCGAACAATGTACCAAAAATAGCCTCTCCGATATTCTTTTCAGTGTGCATCATGTCGATATTGTGTGGAAGAAGGAGGTCTTTGAAGTAAGGCAGATCCCAGAAGCATGGCTCGTGAGTCCAGGCGTGTTTTGAATTATACCCCTTGAAATACCCTGGATGCTCTGGATCAGGCTCGAGAGCGTTTAACTGATCTAGGATCTGTTGGCCTGTCAAGGCAGGTGGTGCCAAGTTTTTGACAACTTTACCTTTGGTAAAGTTCTTCTTGTCTTTTCTGAACTGATGGTCAGGATCCAGGAACTGTCTATGCAAGTCAAAGCAAGAATACTTCTGACCCTCTTGCAACCAATGAAACTAAAGAGCTGCCTTGCATTGGGGGCACGGGAACCTTCCATGCACACACCATCCAGAGAATAGCGCATACGTTGGCAAGACATGCATAGAGTACATGTACTACACATGTATTTTGAAGTTTTCTTTTCTAGCGGCATCGTATGTCTTGACCCCATTATCCCAAGCTTCTTCCAATTCATCCTTAAGCGGTTGCAAGTACACATTCATATTCTTCCCCGGATAATTGGGCCCTGGAATTAGCAACGTCAGAAATATGTTCTTTCTTTGCATAATCTGCCCGGGGGGGAGATTGAGTGGAATGACAAATACAGGCCAACAACTACATTGGGTTGCCGTCATGCCGAAGGGATTAAAACCATCCGTGGCGGTGCAGACTCGAGGATTCCTTGGATCTGCCGCTTTATCCTGATGCAATCCATCAAAATGTTTCCACGCTTCCCCGTCCGATGTATGTACCACCATCTTATTCCCAACTGCATCTAGTTCGGTTCTTTTGCCCAATTTGTGCCATGTCATATGTCTGGCTGTATCTTCGACCATGAAAAGACGTTGAAGTCTTGGTACGATTGGCATATACCAAAGAACACTAACTGCTATTTTGGTCTGCCTTTTCTCACCCATACTATTGTCTACCACAAGATACCTACCAGACTCGCAATTGGGACAATAGTCCAAGTGTGCATACTCCTTCCTAAATAAGACACATCCTTTCTCACATGCATCTATATTCTCATAGGGCATCTTAAGTACACGAAGTATTTTGTCCTACTGGTAGAGGTTTGCAGCCATGACATGGCCTTTGGGTAGGAAGCGTCCAAATAGTGTCATCATCGCGTCGTAGCATTCTCTTCCCAATTTGAAGTGAGCCTTCAGAGCCATTACTTGTGCAATTGCATCCAGCTGACAGAGCTTAGTGTGCTCATGGAGAGGACGTTTTGAAGACTCCAACATTTCATAAAAGGCCTTTGCAGATTCCTCCATCTCATCTTCCGAATCGCGACATCATCAAAGTCTTGCACCATGTCTTCGATCCCGGTACCATGCTCGTCCGTGCGACGACGGACCACCTCAGCTCTCGTGCGTTGTATAGACTCATCGTGAAATGTCCACACCGTATAACTTGTCTTAAAACCCCTCCTCTACAGGTGTTTAATCATTACAGCCTCTGTCGTCTTTTTATAGTTGTCGAATCCAGGACAGGGGCAATAGTTTCTTTCCTGGCCATTTGCGAATGCGGGTTTCACAAATTCCTTTGTTTTTACAAACCATTCTTTCGTCATCTCTTTCTGACTAGGGTGACCAGTATACATCCACGCACGATCTCTCATCTTGCCTAGCTACTAAAGACAGAAGAAATATATTTATATATAATTTAGCATTTATATTCATAGGTTAATCAGGTTCACCATTTTTATTACGTCCACGCAACCTACACCCTAATAGGTAAAGATAGGTCCTAATCCCACCCGAGTATGTGTAGATTGGGTTCATTTTCCCATGCTCTGCTCCGGATCCAACGCAAAATTTCGGCAGCACCTCCCCGATGATCTCCTGATACACGTCTCCGCAATAAACAGAGAGGATGTGCATCCGGAGAACAACAGGGAGGCACTGACGAAATTCCGCATCGGTCCAGAGCACAGCATACGGGAAAACGAACCCAGTCTACACATACTCGAGTTGTCCATGGATAATGTTGGACAATTCGAAAGGATGGCGGTTATAAATATGCAAAGACATACATATTTATAGATGTCGCCCTTTCGAACAGGAGACGCATACTGGTCACGCATAATGATAAATTAATTTAATTACCTAAATCTAGAAAGTTTCATCCGGAAACCGAGCCATGGTAAATGAAGGGGCGGGGAGGATATGAAATTTGTACTGACCCACGAATGCAGGGGTGGAGCTCGTACAACGCATGGGGAGGTCTTCGCACAGTAGACCTCACATCGACGAGACAACTATCACATGTAAATCCACCCGATCAACACAAATATTCTAATTATGTCATTTTAGAGGAAAACAAGTTAAGAATATAATATTCATGACCTAACCAAGGTTTTTATGCCATTTTGTAGCTAAATGGGCTAATTATCTCATTGTTGGGGAAAATAAGGTAAGGAGAATAAGATAGATGAGAATAAAGAGGAGGAGGGGAAGAAAGAGGAGGAGGAGAAGAAGAAGAAGAAATCAAGAAGAAGGAGAAGGAGGAGGAGGAGAAGAAGGAGGAGAAGAAGGAGGAGGAGAAGGTATTCTTCTTCTCTTCTTATCTTCTTCTTCTCTTATTCTTTTCTTCTTCTTTTCTTCTTCTCCTTCTTATTTTTGTCTTCTCCTCCTCCTCTTCTTCTTCTTCATCATCATCTTCTTCTTCTTCTCCTCCTCCTCCTCTTCTCCTCATCTCCTCCTCCTCCTCTTCTTCTTCTTCATATTCTTTCTATTAAGCTGACTAACTAACTAACCTAACTAACCAAGCTAACTAAACCTATCGCTAAACCTAGATAGCACTAAACAGCAAAAAAACAGAATCTACCACTAAGTAACTAAAAAAGAATCTAGCTACCACTAAATACCAACCAATAAAAAATCCACTTCTTCTTCTTTTTTCTCTTCTTCTCCTTCTTATTTTTTTTCTTATTCTCTTCTTCTCTTCTTCTTCTCTTCTTCTCTTCTTCTCCTTCTTATTTTTTTCTTATTCTCTTCTTCTCTTCTTCTTCTCTTCTTCTTTACTTCTTCTCCTTCTTATTTTTTTCTTCTCTTCTTCTTCTTCTTCTTCTTCTTCTTCTCCTTCTTATTTCTTTTCTTCTCTTCTTCTTCCTCTTCTTTTTCTTCTCCTCCTCCTCCTCATACTCCTCTTCTTCTTCTCCTCTTCTCGTCCTCCTCCTCCTCCTCTTCTCCTCTTCTCCTCCTCCACCTAACTAACTAAGCTAACTAACTAAACTAACTAAAACTACTAACCTAACTAAAACTACTAACCTAACTAAATCTACCACTAAAACTACTAATAACAACAACTACTAAAACTACTAAAAAATAATGCGGGTGCGGGGGGGTGTGGGGGCTCACCGGGAGGGGTGGATGTGGAGGGCCCGGGGTGTTAGGGTGGCGGGGCGGCGCCGGGGGCGCCAGGAGCGGCGGCGCGACGGCGGTGGGGCAGCGGCTGTGGGGGCGAGGTGGGGCAGCGGCGGGACGGTGGTGGTGGCGCGACGGTGGCGGCGGGGGCGACAGGGGCGGCGAAGGGAGCGACAGGGGCGGCGGAGGGGGCGACAGTGGCGGCGGCGCGACGGTGGTGGCGGCGCCGGTGGGCGTCGGGGATTGGGAGAGAGAGAGAGGGGCACGCGGGGTGAGCCGTTACAGAGAGAGTGAGGGGCGGGGTGGGGGGGAAGGAGTCGTTAATGGAGTTAGCGCTTTGTCGTCTGCAGGCGGACGGCAAAGAGTCTAGACTCTTTGCCGTCTGCCTCCGGACTCTTTGCCGTCCGCTAGCAGACGACAAAGAAGGTTCTCCAGTTTGACCTAATCACCCCGCGGTCAGGTGGGCCCATCTACATCTTTGCAGTCTGATGTGCGACTCTTTGCCGTCTGCTAGCTAACGGCAAAGATGTGACTGATGGCAAAAACACTCTATGCCATCAGCCAGTGCTTTGTCGTCTGCTTTGTTGAAGTTGATGGCAAAGACACTCTTTGCCATCAGCTAGCAGATGACAAAGACAAGGCAGATGGCAAAAAACTGTTTTCCAGTATTGCTAGGTGGGTACTTTTACTTCAAGAGTTTGATTTGGATATCGTTGATAGAAAGGGAGCTAATAATCTTGTAGGAAATAACTTGTCTAGAATGGAAATGTTCTTGATGACCCACTACCTATTCACGATAATTTCCCTGATGAGCAACTTGCTGCTATTAATACTACACATAGATCTCCTTGGTATGCAGATTATGCTAATTTCATTCTTGAAAAATATATCCCGACTAGCTTCACTTATTAACAAAACAAAAGATTCTTCTACGATTTATGAAATTACTTTTGATATGGCCCTATAAAGAAGGAGTACATGGCATTATTAGACGTTGTATATCTCAGTATGAGCAGGAATGAATTCAAAGGAAGTGTCATTCCGAGGCCCAAAAAGGACACCACGTCGGTGACAGAAATGCACACAAGGTATTACAATCCGGTTTCTCTTGGCCTACTCTTTTTAAAGATCCTCGTAAGTATGTCCTTTCTTGTAATGAGTGCCACAAATTTAGTAATATTGCTAAGTGTCATCACATGCCTATGAACTATTCACTTGGTATTGAACCATTTGATGTCTGGGGCTTTGACTCTACGGGACCAATTCCTTCATCTAATGGATATACTCATATTTCAGTTGTTTTTGGTTACATTACTAAGTGGGTAGAATAAATTCCAACTAGTAGTACTGATCATAACACTTCTATTAAAATGCTTAAGGACATTATCTTCCCAAGTTTTGGGGTCCCTAGATATTTAATGACTGATGGTGGTTCACATTTTGTTCATGGTGATTTCCGTAAACTACTATCTAAATATGATGTTAACCATAGAGTTGCATCACCTTATCATCCCCAATCAAGTGTACAAGTTGAACTAAGCAATCCGGAAATAAAATTAATCTTGTAGAAGAATCTCAATAGGTCTAGAAATAATTGGTCTAAGAAACTAGACGATGATTTATGGACTTAGAGAACTACTTATAAGAACCCCATTGGGATGTCCCCATATAAGATGGTCTATGGGAAAGCTTTTCATTTACCTCTTGAGTCAGAACATTAATCTTAATTGGAAATTAAAGAACTTAATTATGATTTTAACCTTTTCGGTGAAAAGAAGTTATTTGATATTAGCTCACTAGATGAATCGAGGACACAAGCTTATGAAAATGCGAAGTTGTTTAAAGAAAAGGTTAAAATATGGCATGATAAGATAATTCAATGTAGCATACTATGTGCTTTTGTACAATTCTCGTTTTACATTTTTTGCGGGTAAACTCCTCTCCAAATTGGAAGGACCTATGTTGTCGAGGAGGTTTATCGTTGTGGTGCGATAAAAACAAATAACTTCGAAGGTAAAAATCCAAGAGTGGTGAATGAGCAAAGAATCAAGCATTTTATTTAGGTACACCCATTAATGAGTAAACTAATGTCATGCAAGTCATGACACTGGAGGAGCACATATAGGAAGTCTTCCGGAACACTACAGAAACGTGAAAAAGGGCACGTATGTGGTACGGTAAGTAAACTTACTCCAAAAATTCCAAAAAATATTTTTTACTATTTTTGGTATTTTAGGAAAAAGTAAAAATAAAACGGAGTCCATGGGACCCACGAGAGAGGCACAAGCCAAAAGGGAACCCCCTCCTAGGTCGCATCCTAATGGCTTGTGGTACGCTCATGTGCCTCCCAGACACCGAATTCATCCTAAGCAAGTATTATTACCGGGAAAAATTCATTATATATATTCCCGTGTGTTTTGATCACCACATCACGAGATTTTCCTATGTTCTAGTTTCTAGCTATTTTTGTGATAGATTTAGATCGCCATGACTTCGCCAAACCCTTCCAAGGACAAGTTCTTCTAGAAGGTCATCAAGCCCTACCTACTGGAGTTGATGAAGCACCCTCAAGCCATTGAGATCCATGAGGGGTGCTTCACATCCAGGATTTTCAAGATCCCTAGAAGGAGGAAAGCAATAAGGCCAGGCTTGGAGCGGTGGAACACGAGATCTTCAAGTGCCAAGGGATGGTTGAGCGTGGTCTGAGTGCTAACCACTCTATGATAATGGATTTCATCCGGGAAAACAAGATGGACATAAATAACGTGGGGGAGATTCTCCCTAAGCCTCAAGATCGGATCAATCACAACCAGGATCAAATCTATGGACTCCAAGGCCAAAACCGTGGGTATGAATCTAGGTTTCAGAGGATGAGCTTCGCTGCTAGTTTCAGGACTTCTGAGACTAAATTTTCATTCTATGATGGGTTGTCTACGCCTTGTAGTTGTGTAGACCCCGACTTATAAGTCGAGATCGCCGAATGGTCATGCTCAGTGATCCCAGAGATCAATGCTCACCGAACACACAGATACTGAATAATAAGAGTCTTACATCCGATTACCGAATTATTACATCACATGATCGGAAGGTCAAGTTCACAATGTTGGGCCTAAGGCCAAGTCATACTGATACAACTAATAGAGGAATCATAGGGGCTAAGCGGGTGCCCATGCCATCAATCCTACACCGACAGGCATTCCGACTCGGAAGCGTCCTAGTTCGCGGGGGCATCTCCGAAGACGTACTCATCTCCAAAATCCGGTCCTTCCATGTCTGGTTAATAGTATAACTAGTGGCAAGCCAATGAGTACTTTTTAATGTACTCGCAAATAGCCCATGATATGAACAATGAAAGTGAAGGATAACAATAACATGCATCTTTGGTGGAATTAATCTTGGGGGTATGATCATGGATATGCATCAAGTTAAAGAATTACTTTTGAAGAACAGGTTACAGATATCAATATATCTGTCGAGGGCTGAACCATCCGGGCTCACCCTATATGCCAAGTCACCAAACTTGGTCATATCATTACTTACATAACAACACCTTATTATCACCACTCAGACACACTTGGTTCATGCGGAAACAACTGGACGTAGTTTAGGAAGGATTACCCAACTGTCCTTGACCGTGGACACGACTATTCGAAAAGTTTTACACTCTGCAGAGGTAGTATGTTGGACCTATGAGATCCGAGAAACTTCCGTGTCATCCACGACTCACGGTATATGACATACCTGAGGAAAGTACCCGACGATACTAGACAAAGATGTCCACTTGATTGGTACCCAGCCCACATGTTGTACGTCTTACGAGCACCGACTCTGAACAGTAACAACCATGCCTGGACCAACGGGGTGCCTGGAACTCATAAAAATGGCATAGTCGTCCTACCTGGCACGACCCCATCACGAGAGTGACCACACATAAGTCCCGCCACTAGTAATGTGGCTCTTTGTTAGCACCGACCAGAGTAAACAACATAGCCCCGTCCCACAAGGGGTAACGTGGTTGTACTGGTAAGGTTGGGATGGCCGACACATCATAAATCTAATCCCATTTCCGAAACCATACTCACTCAAAATACCCGGTGCACCACTTCTCCGAAAGTGTCCACCTAAATCATCATCACCCTCGGGCATTAGTGGCACCCAACGGGGTTTTCATAAACTTTGATTTATGTCATAAACATGCTCATGCTAATACTATCCAATATTACTTGTCAACATGATACTAGCATGATCCTAAAAAGGGGTAGGATCAAGCTCAATGCATGTGCTCCGGAGGATCCATCGGTATCATCACATCAAATGATTTACCAGCACTTATGATCATAGCATCAACATGAAATTATAACGTATGCTCAGTCATGGTCAAAGGGCAGCTTGCCTTGGTTAGCTAGGTATCCGGGGTATTGTAGGTCTTCTGCTCCGATTCCCTCGTCACACGGATTTTCTATGTCGTCAAAAGAATAAATAAGAAATAGCTCACTCAAGAACAAATCCCAAAGTTATTTTAAAAATGTTCTTTATTACTGATAAATCTAAGTTGTTATTTTGAAAAATATTTGCCTCTATTTCCAATGAAGGAACATTTTTAAAATCAGCCAAACAGAAGGAAAACTATTCCAATTTAGTCCTTTTTATTATTGCAAAACAGAATAGTTGTTTGCAAAATTCATCTCAATGTCTTATTAAATACTACATATTTTTAGAGGACTAACAGTGGAAAAATTATATTTTTACACTGGTTAAATGTTTTTATAAAAATCTTAGAAATCAGATTTAAAGATAAAAGAAAATGGGCTAAGTCCCTGGCCTGGCTCTGCCTGGAACTGGGCCGGCCCGAGGCTAGCCGACACCTTCCGAGGCGCACGCGCCATCAGGTTTGAACCTGACGTGCGGGGCCCTGCGGTCAGCGGCTGCGGGCAGCGCGGGGGAGGGAGTTGGGCCACCGACAAGTGGGGCACACTTGTCGGGTCGTCTCCTACCTCTGGCCAGAGAGGAGGAGGAGCACGCCGTCGAGGCTACTGACGTTCTCAAGTCCCAAAGAGGACATAAATGGGCCCAGCATGACGCCGCCTACCTACTCATGGTTTGCCAGGGACGAGGAGGCCGCGGAGGACGAGTTTCGGGAGGTAGTCGAGGAGGCAGCTAGGGGGACGGAAATGCTCGGGGAAGTTGGTGGAAAGCTTCCTGAGGCCGAGGGGATCAGTTTGGTGGGTCGATGGACGCATGAGCCATCGTGTAGCCGGAGATCGACCGGAGCTCCGAGCCGGAGGAGCCTCGATCGATCTCGAGCGCCGGGGCTCTGCTAGTTTGCTAGGGTGGCTAGGGAGGTGCTACTGGTCGTGGTGAAGCTATATGAGGGGTGCAAGAGCGAGGGGGAGGGCTATAAATAGGCCCGCGATGGTGAGCCGTTTCGGGAGTGCCCGTGACTCACCGTGGCGCGCATGGGGGTGCAGGGAGGAGCTGGGGTAGAAACCACGGTCTCAGGACGTGGTTTTGGACTGCCAGAACCATCTGCAATACACGGAGAGAAGAGTCGAGCATCCTTGGCCGCGCTACCTTGGCTGGTTCTGGTGCGCGCGGGCACGCGTCGCATGAGCTCTAGCGCAGGAGGGGAGGGGTCCTGAGGGTTGCTTGACACAGAGGGGTTGTCAGGGAAGAGGTTGGACACCTCGGGGGAGGCTGGAACTGGCCGAGAGCGTCGCCCCCACCTCGGTGGCTTCGTGTAGCTCGCCCAGAGCGCAGTTTTGGCATGCCACGACATGCTGGTGCGCTCTGAGGCACTTTGGACGTATCTAGCATGTCCTGGCACTGGCTGGGAGTGAGGCTAGCCGTTTGGGTCTCATGGGAATACTGGTGAAGGGAGACAAGAAATACTGGTGCTGTCAGCCTTGAACTGAAGCTTGGCTTGGGGTTTTTGGCATTTATACTTTGAACCAGTGAGGGGCCAGGACTGGGGTTGGGTATTGATATTGGCCACCTAATCTATGAGTTTGGAGCAAATGGGTTGGATTTAGCTGTGGCTAAGAGGGCTTTTCCCCATCTGTCAGAAGGTGCTCGAAGTGGTTTGAGAGGGTTGCAGCCCACCACCAGTGGTGCAAATTAATAGGTTTGGGTTTGGTGCTAAAACATGGGGGGCTTGTGGCCACCTCGTGTGCCTCCCGGACTCCGTTTTCGTGCGGATTACTCTTTCTGGTCTGGAAAAATTCATTATATATTCTCCTGTAAGGTCTGACCCTCATATCACGCAAATTTCCTCTGTTTTCGTTTCGAGCCTGTCTTCTGTCGCAGATTTAGGGCAAGATGTCCTCCAAATATTTAGAGGGGGAGATCTATATGGCCGATTACCTTCCTAACCCCAAGGTCTATGGGGACTTGGATCGTTATGGTTGGACCAGTGATGAGGAAGAAGATTATGACCCCAAGGGAAAGGAAGGAACAAGTTCCGATGAGGAGGAGGCTCCTCAACCCCCACCTGGAGACACCCATGTGGAGTTCAAGAAGTCGAGCCTCCTTGACTCAAGGAAGAAGCCTAATACTTTGTTTATCCCTTCTCGTTTCTTGCAGGAGAGTAAGCAGGAATTATGCCAAAGGGTGTTAAGGCTGGAAGAGGAAAATGATGATCTGAGGGAGCAGAATTTTATGCTCAAGTGGAAATGAAACAAGTTCAAGACCTCTGCAACAACTCCACCATATCACCTCCAAAGGAATACAACTAAGCATGGGTATGGGCAATCCCCTTGGCTTGTGCCAATCTTGGGGGAGTTGCACCGGTATCGTATCACCATCACATCTTTTGCCTTTACCTTTGTTTTAGTTTGTTCCTTCTCAGTTTTCTCTTTCTCTAGTAGAATAAAGGTCTTAGTGTTTTAGGCTTGTGTTTTTCTCTGAGTCACCCCTGATTTATTCGCGCTCGTGAGCCATATAATAAAGAGTGTCTTACTTAAGGGTCTTGCCTCTTGCCATGATCAAAAGAATGAGAAAAGAACAAAAGCATGAAAAGATCATGCAATGATCTTATGGGAAGTGATGGCTTCACATATAAAAAGAATGATGATTGAAACTTGTTGAGGGTAGACAAACGTAGACCTTGGTCATTGTTGCAATTAATAGGAAGTGATAAAGAAGGAGAGGTTCACATATAAAAATATCATCTTTGACACCATCTATGATTGTGAACACTCACTAAACTATTGCATGCTTAGAAGTAGATGTTGGACAAGGAATACAACATAATGAATTGTGTGTGCTTGGTTCCAAACAATGTTATATGATTAGAGATCCCTTACCATGTGACAATTGCTTCCACCTCATATTAGCCAAAACTCCCGCACCAAGTAGAGATACTACTTGTGCATCCATGAACCTTCAACCCAATTTTGCCATGAGAGTCCACCATACCTACCTATGGATTGAAAAAATCCCTCAAGTAAGTTGTCATCGGTGCAAGCAATAAAAATTGCTCCCTAATATGTATGATCTATTAGTGTGTGGAAAATAAGCTTTCTATGAACCTGTGATGAGGAAGACATAAAAGCGACAGACTGCATAATAAAGTTCTTTATCACACGAGGCAATATAAAGTGAGGTTCCTCCGCACTAAGAGGACACACATCCAAACCTCAAATGTGCATGACAACCTCTGCTTCCCTCTGTGAAGGGCCTTTCCTGTACCTTTACTTTTTTCCCTTGAAAGAGTCATGGTGATCCACACCAATTACTTATTTCGCCTTTGTCTTGGCTAACGTCATATGCTAGGTAAAGATCTATATTCATATGTCAACTTGGAGGTAAGTATTCATGAATTATTATTGTTGACTTTACCCTTGATTTAAATGGTTGGGAGGCGAAACTATAAGCCCCTATCTTTCTCTGTGTCCAGCTGAAACTTTGATTTCATGAGTACCACATGAGTTGTAGTAATTGTAGAGAACGAAAAGATGATTGACCGTGTGGATTTGCTTTACAAGCTCTTATTTGACTCTTTCCGATGTTGTGATAAATTGCAATTGCTTCAATGACTAAAGGCTATCGGTTGTTAATTCTTGGTAAGGTTCTTGATCCATACTTTACTTTGTGAAGGAATTGTCACTTTAGCATAAGATTTGATATGATGGTATTGATGTTCTGATCATGATCATGATGCCTGCATGTTCGTATCTTGCTTTGTCGACACCTCTCTCCCTAAACACGTGGGCATATTTATCGATCTCGGCTTTCGCTTGAGGACAAGCGAGGTCTAAGCTTGGGGGAGTTGATACGTCCATTTTGCATCATGCTTTCATGTTGATATTGATCGCTTTTTGGGCTGCTATTTCACTTCACGGTACAAAACTTATGCCTTTACTCTCTTATTTTGGAAGGTTTACCTGAAGAGGGATAATGCCTGCAGCTGGAATTCTGGCCAGAAAAGGGTTTGTGAGCTCCCTGCAGGCCCACTGGCCCCCCTCTTTTGCTATAAGAAGGGTTTCGGTCTGGAAAAAATCAGGAGGAGGCTTTTCGAAGGATTCGCCGCCACCACGAGGCGGAACTTGAGCAGAACCAATCTAGAGCTCCGGCAGGACGATCCTGCCAGGGAAACTTCCCTCCTGGAGCGGGAAACATTCGTCAACGTCATCACCAACACTCCTCTCATCGGAGGGGACTCATCACCATCAACATCTTCATCAGCACCATCTCATCTCCAAACCCTAGTTCATCTCTTGTAACCAATCTCCATCTCGCGACTCTGATTGGTACTTGTAAGGTTGCTAGTAGTGTTAATTACTCTTTGTAGTTGATGCTAGTTGGATTATTTGGTGGATGATTATATGTTCAGATCCTTGATGCTATTCATTACTTCTCTGGTCATGAATATGATTATGCTTTGTGAGTAGCTACTTTTGGTCATGAGGACATGGCATAAGTCTTGCTATAAGTAGTCATGTGAATTTGGTATTCGTTCGATAATTTGATGTGTTGTTTGTTGTTTTTCCTCTAGTGGTGTTATGTGAACGTCGACTACATAACACTTCACCATTATTTGGGCCTAGAGGAAGGCATTGGGAAGTAGTAAGTAGATGATGGGTTGCTAGAGTGACAAAATATTAAACCCTAGTTTATGCGTTGCTTCGTAAGGGGTTGATTTGGATCCACTAGTTTAATGCTATGGTTAGACTTTGTCTTAATTCTTCTTTCGTAGTTGCGGATGCTTGCGAGAGGGGTTAATCATAATTGGGATGCTTTTACAAGTAAGGGCAGTACCCAAGCGCCGGTCCACCCACATATCAAACTATCAAAGTAACGAACGCGAATCATATGAACATGATGAAAACTAGGTTGACAGAAATTCCCATGTGTCCTCGGGGGCGTTTTTCCTCTATAAGACTTTGTCCAGGCTTTTCCCTTGCTACAAAAGGGATTGGGCCACTTTGCTCCACCGTTGCTACTATTGTTACTTGCTACTTGCTACGAATCATCTCACCACACAACTACTTGTTACAGATAATTTCAATACTTGCAGATATTACCTTGCTGAAAACCACTTGTCAGATCCTTCTGCTCCTTGTTGGGTTCGACACTCTTCCTTATTGAAAGTACTACGATAGATCCCCTATACTTGTGGGTCATCAAGACTCTTTTCTGGCGCCGTTGCCGGGGAGTGAAGCACCTTTGGTAAGTGGAAATTGGTAAGGAAACATTCATATAGTGTGTTGAAATTTATTGTCACTTCTCACTATGGAAACTAATCCTTTGAGGGGCTTGTTCGGGGTATCTTCACCTCGAACGGAAGCACAAAGAGTATGCTTTAGAAACTGCTGGCTAATCCTTTTATAGGAGATGGAACATCACTTCCAGACTTGCATCTAATCTATGTAGATGAAGTTTGTGGTTTATTTAAGCTTGCAGGTTTGCCCGAGGATGAGGTCAAGAATAAGGTCTTTCCCTTATCTTTGAGGGATAAGGCTTTGACATGGTATAGGCTATGTGATGATACTGGATTATGGAACTACAATCAGTTGAAATTGGAATTTCATCAAAAGTTTTATCCTATGCATTTACTACATCGTGATCGGAATTATACTTATAATTTTTGGCCCCGTGACAGAGAAAGCATCGCTCAAGCTTGGGGGAGTCTTAAATCAATGTTATATTCAAGCCCCAACCATGAGCTCTCTCGAGAAATTATCATTGAGAACTTCTATGCTCGGCTTTCTCATGATGATCGCACCATGCTTGACACTTCTTGTACCGGTTCTTTTACGAAGAGAGATATTGGCTTCGGATGGAATTTATTGGAGAGAATTAAACGCAACTCTGAAGATTGGGAGCTTGATGAAAGTAAGGAGTCAGGTATGAATTTCAAGTTTGATTGCGTTAAATCCTTTGTTGAAACAAATACTTTTTGTGATTTTAGTGCTAAGTATATATGGACTTGACTCTGAGATAGTAGCTTCATTGTGTGAATCATTTGCTGCTCATATCGATCTCCCCAAAGAGAAAGTGGTTTAAATATCATGCTCCCTTAGAAGTCAATGTAGTTAAACCCAATCTAGTTGAAGAGAAAGTCATTGCCTATAATGATCCTATCGTTCCCAGTGCTTAAATTGAGAAACCACCTTTCCCTGTTAGGATAAAGGATCATTCTAAAGCTTCAACTGTGATATGTAGGGGCTACATTAGAACACCTACACCACCTGAGCAAATTAGAGTTGAACCTAGCATTGCTATTATCAAAGATCTCCTGTCCGACAATGTTGATGGCCATGATATTCACTTTTGTGAAGATGCTGCTAGAATTTCTAAACCACATGCTAGAGACAAACATAGGCCTGTTGTTGGCGCATCTGTTGTTTTTGTTAAGATAGGAGATCATTGTTATCATGGTTTATGTGACGTGGGTGCTAGTGTTACTGCAATACCTCAATCCTTATATGATGAAATTAAAGACGAGATTGCACCTGTCGAGTTAGAACCCATTGATGTCACTATTCAGCTTGCCAATAGAGATATTATCTGCCCCGTGGGAATTGTTAGGGATGTTGAAGTCTTGTGTGGTAAAATTAAGTATCCTGCTGATTTCCTCGTTCTTGCTACCACCCAACATAGCTTTTGTCCCATCATATTTGGCAGACCTTTTCTGAATATTGTCAATGCTCATATTGACTATGAGAAGCAAACCGTCACTGTTGGCTTTGAAGGTGTGTCACACGAGTTTAATTTCTCCAAGTTTAGTAGACAACCTCATGAAAAGGATTTGCCTAGTAAGGATGAAACTATTGCCTTAGCTTCTATTGTTGTGCCTCCTATTGATCCTTTAAAGCAATACTTGCTTGAGCATGAAAATGATATGCATATGGATGAGAGAGATGAGATAGATAGAGTTGTCTTAGAACAATATCCTATCCTTAAGAATAATTTGTCTGTTGAATTGCTTGTGGATCCACCCCCATGAAAGGGTGATCCTGTCTTCGAGCTTAAACAGTTGCCGAATACTCTTAAGTATGCTTATCTTGACGAAAAAGAGATATATCCTGTTATAATTAGTGCTAGCCTCTCAGAGCAAGAAGAAAAGAAGTTACTAAAAACTCTGAGGAAGCACCTGGAAGCCTAAGATGAAAGAGGTAGTAAGAAAAGAAATACTAAAGCTCCTGGAAGCAGGTATTATCTATCCTGTTGCTCATAGTGATTGGGTGAGTCCGGTGCATTGCGTCCCTAAGAAGCGAGGTATTATCGTTGTCCGTAATGATAAGGATGAATTGATCCCACAAAGGATTATTACTGGCTATAGGGTGGTGATCGATTTTAGGAAATTCAATAAGGCCACTAGGAAAGATCATTACCCTTTGCCTTTTATCGACCAAATGCTAGAAAGACTGTCTAAACACACACACTTCTGCTTTCTAGACGGTTATTCTGGTTTCTCCCAAATACCAGTTGCACAAGCTGATCAGGAGAAAACCACTTTCACCTGCCCTTTCGGTACCTTTGCTTATAGACGTATGCCTTTTGGTTTATGTAATGCACCTGCCACCTTTCAAAGATGTATGATGGCTATATTCTCTGACTTTTGTGAAAATTTTGTTGAGGTTTTCATGGATGACTTCTCCGTTTACGGGTCTTGTTTTGATGATTGCCTCAGCAACCTTGATCGGGTCGTGTAGAGATGTAAAGACACCAATCTTGTCTTGAACTGGGATAAGTGCCACTTTATGGTTAATGAAGGCATCATCTTAGGACATAAAATTTCTGAAAGAGGTATTGAAGTCGATAAGGCTAAGGTTGATGCAATCGAGAAAATGCCATACCCCACAAATATCAAAGGTATAAGAAGTTTCCTTGGTCATGCTGGTTTCAATAGAAGGTTCATTAAAGACTTCTCTAAGATTTCTAGGCCTCTTACCAATCTCTTGCAAAAGGATATCCCTTTTGTTTTTGACAAAGATTGTGAGGAAGCCTTCGAAATACTTAAGAAGGCTTTGACAACTTCACCTATTGTTCAACCACCTGATTGGAACTTGCCTTTTGAAATCATGTGTGATGCTAGTGATTATGTTGTTGGTGCTGTCCTAGGGCAAAGAGTTGATAAGAAGTTGAATGTTATTCACTATGCTAGTAAAACTCTAGAGAGTGCCCAAAGAAACTATGCTACTACGGAAAAGGAATTTTTAGCAGTCATGTCTGCATGTGAAAAGTTCAAGTCTTACATAGTTGATTCCAAAATCACTATTCACGCAGATCATGCTGCTATTAAGTACCTAATGGAGAAGAAAGACGCTAAACCTAGACTTATGAGATGGGTTATCTTGCTACAAGAATTTGATTTGCATGTTGTTGACAGGAAGGGTGCTGATAACCCCGTAGCAGATAACTTGTCTAGCTTGGAGAACGTTCTTGATCACCCACAACCTATTCATGATAGCTTTCCTGATGAGAAATTGAATGTCATCAATACTTCATGTAGTGCATCGTGGTATGCTGATTATGCAAACTATATCGTTGCCAAATATATACCACCTAGTTTCACATACGAGCAAAAGAAGAAATTCTTCTTTCACTTGAGACATTACTTTTCGGATGATCGTCGCCTTTATAAGGACGGAGTAGATGGTGTTATTAGACGTTGTGTACCCGAACATGAACAGGGACAGATCTTACGGAAGTGTCACTCTGAGGCACACGAAGGACACCATGCGGGAGATAGAACTACACACAAGGTATTGCAATCCGGTTTCTATTGGCCCACTCTCTTCAAGGATGCCCGTAAGTTTGTCTTATCTTGTAACGAATGTCAAAGAATAGGTAATATAGGTAAACATCAGGAAATGCCTATGAACTATTCACTTGTCATTGAACCATTTGATGTTCGGGGCTTTGATTATATGGGACCTTTCCCAAAATTCAACGTGTATACTCATACCCTAGTTGCTATTGATTACGTCACTAAGTGGGTAGAAGATATCCCCACTAGTAGTGCTGATCACAACACTTCTATTAGGATGCTCAAAGAAGTTATTTTCCCTAGATTTGGAGTCCCTAGATATCTAATGATCGACGGTGGTTCACATTTCATTCATGGTGCTTTCCGTAAAACGATTGCTAAGTACGATGTCAACCATACAATTGCATGCCCCATTCACCCTAAGTCCATTGGTCATGTAGAGCTAAGCAATAGAGAGATTAAACTAATACTTGTCGGGACCCCGATCCTAAGCCATAGGAATCCAGCCTGTAACACATCGCATCCCTTTGTGGTCTCACGCACAGTTAACTCCACGGCTGCAGCCTTACCTTAGCCGGGACCGTTTGCGTCTTTTGACTCACGTATGTGATAGTGTCGCTAGCAATCCAATGTCAAAGAACCCGGATCGACATGTCTAGTCATAAACCAAAGTGGCAGTACCGCACAAGGACATACATACATGACCCAACAAAGCAGGTGTCGGTCATCAACGAACGTAGACGAGTCGTAGCAAGCTACAAGGACTCCATTACGTCGCGTGACATTTCCCCAAAGGGGACAGACACAACAGCTAAGAAGGACACATGCCGGTCAACCAATGCGTCCGGAGCAGTAGCGAACTACCAAGGCTCGTTGGATCACAAAGGGGCATTTCCTTGTAAGGAGTGCTACTAAAGTTCACGACTAGGTAATCTAACCCCATACATATCAAGTACGACACACGTACGCATGGCATACCGATATGTATAGATACATCGATGGCATCACAACATAACCATAAACATACAACCTTTATTTAAGAGGCTCGGAAGAGCCACACACATAATATTACACATTAAGGGTCTCACGACCCATAATAACAGTCATACAAATACAAGCCAGCGGAAGAGTTATAAGCTGTCTGGGTACAGACAGGGCAACTAGTAGGCACATGGCCTGACTATACTACAGAGCCGACGTAGGGCCAGATCGTAGCTGGGACACCAGCTACTCGTCGTCGTCGATCTCTACGAAGAACCCTCCATTAGGGTCATTAGCAACCTCTGCAACATTTATTAAGCAAACATGAGTACGAGGGTACTCAGCAAGACTTTAGGAGAACTAACTACTCATGCAAGGTATCAAAAGGTATTGTGGGGTTTCATGCGGGAAGCCAGCATTTGACTCGTGGCTAGACAACTTGCATTTTGAAATTAGTTTTGACAACTTGATTTCTCGCACACGAGTCCACTAACACCACAACAATACACTATCGTGGAATCATTCCGTCTCCATACGGAAATGCCGTCCACGACACTCACGCTTATCTTGTCAATTTTATGAGTAGCCATTGAAGTTATCTATGAACAACATATGTCTCCAAGTAGTCCATATCCGCGGACGCGGCTATTCGAATAGATCATAACCCTAAAGGGGTGTACTTCGTCACACACGCTCTCGCCACTTACCGCTATGTGCACGTCATGCACCTCGGCAACCTTCAAGCGGAAGCCCAGCGAGGGAGTCGGCCACAACCGTTAACCACACTAGTACCTAGTCCAGGTTTATCGCCTATCTGAGAGTAACCCGTACGGAAGTCCGGCCGAGGTTTCCGCCAGGGCCTCAAACGATGTGCGCAGGGTTCCCAAGCCCACCATCCGGGTGCCACTTGGTACACCGTGCCACTGCCTACCGCATCACGGCCCACCTCTCAGGTCAGCACCATGCACGGCCTCCAGCATTACTATAAACACCAGAAACTACTTGCAACTCCTGGACCGGGTACTACGCGATTAATAGGCCGAGCGTGGTCATATTTCACGGCCCAGCATGTGTTAGTATCTAGTCTTGGAATACATGCACGAAACTCAGTTCCTAAGGACGGTTCCAGTGAAACAACCCGCCATGTACTCCTACACAGCCTTTCACCGGTACCTTTACCAACTCAAGTTCAACACACAACCTTTGCCTACCGAAGACATTCCACATTTCTGTTCATCTCCCAGATGACAGACCATACACAACTCTAAGCATAGCATGCATAGCAGGATAAGGCACATCATAGCTCAAGCAACTACCAGGTATGCTAGGTTGCAAGGTTCGGCTATTTACTGTGACAAGGTTAAGTCATGCAAAAGAAGTGGGTTCAACTATCGTGGCAAAAGCAATTGAAGCATTTGATCTTAAATGCAATAAATAGTTATCGGAATGATCAAAGGGGTTGCTTGCCTTGTTGCTCAGAGGAGGAACGGTATCCGTCAGACGGATATTCGGTGGAATCCGGGGGTGCGGAGCCTACCGAAATGAATGGCAACATTCAATAACAATCATATGCACTCAAAATGATGCATGAGCATGGCATGAGAATGCAAGGTGATAACTTATTATTTTCAACATGTATTAGGTTTAGAGTTGATTTGAATCACATTCGAATAGCAATTCAAACGGGGTATTCTCGGATACCGGTTTAATTGATTCGATCTGATGCTCAGATCAACTTGATGTTAACATGCATGAAATGTCATGTTATGGTACTGAATTGTAATTAGGACAGTGGTGAACATTGTATATATAATGAAATTTGAATATTTTTGCAAATTCCATTTAAAAGGTGATTATAAGAATTGAATTATTCCTTATTCCACAATTTAGGGTTCTGTCACTTTTTTAAACATGGTTGAAAATAGCATAATCAGAATCCTTGAATTTTTCTGATACTTTGTCATATATAAATTATTTTCATTGGAGTTACAGATTAATTTCTATGATTTTTACAATTTTTAGCAATTTCCTGAATTAGTTTTATACTGGAAATTCTATTTATTGCATCAGACTGACGTCAGCAGGTCAGCCGACCTGTTCAGGTCAAACCTCACAGGGGGGCCCCACTGGTCAGCCTCTCTCGGACTAATCCCACGCTGACCAGCCCTAACTGAGGTTTGACTTGGCCTTGGGCCCACTTGTCAGCGAGTGATTAGGTGCTGAGCTGCTGGGTTAGCTTTGCCACGTCGGCATCCACCGGCGGCGAGGTCGTCCTTGCCGGCGGGGAGCCTCCGGCGACCACCAGCACGGCGGAGGGGCTCGGAAACGGCGCCCAGGGGGCCAAATGGTGCGCGGAGAGCCCTAGAGGAACAACACGTCTCCCGCAGCTTCATTTCTGCACCTAGCCGGGGCTGATCTGGCCGGAGATGACGCCGGCGACGAGCTTGGCGGCGGCCAAAGCTCGGGCGTCATCGGGGTCTTTGAATCAGAGGGATCTACACTCGGTTCTTAGCTGCTACAGCGTCTACGCGTCGACCTGGAGCTGCTGGTGCCCTCGGAAGGACGAGCTGATCATCGGAGGGCTACCGGCGACAAGCGGCAGCGGCGGTCCTCGTTGGGCTCCGGTGAAACTAGAGCTAGAGGAGGGGATCGACGGGGAAAACTTAGGGGAAACGACCGCATGCTCACGGGGAGTGCAGAGCAGAGCTTAGACGGCTCGGGGAAGGCCTGGGGCGACGAATTGACAAGAGAGGTCCGGCGGCCGGAGGTGGAAGACGACGGCGTTGCGGGCGTTGCAGGGCTCGAGGAAGCTCCGACTTCTGCAGAGATGACCAAGGCGACGAGGCGGAGCTAATGGCGTGCTCTGGGAGGGAATCCTATGGCCATGGGCACGGGCAGCTCGAGCTCGAGCTCGGCTCTAATGGCGGCAGCAAGGAGGAGGAGGAGATCCGGGAGGAGGAAGAGAACCGAGGCGGGGAATGGATAGGGGAGGCCCTGGGGAGCTTATCCCCGTCGTCGCCAGCGCGAGGCGGCGGCCAGGCAGGCACGCAGGTGCGTGGCCGCGCCGGAGGGGGCGGCGGCCACCTCCTGCTGCCTACTGGCGCGAGGGAGGGGACGAGCCAGGGATGGGCCGGGCCAGGCTTAGGCGACAGGTAAGGTTTTTCCATTTTTTTCTGTTTTTGTTTTTCTGTTTTGCTAATTGTTGTTTTGCTAATTAATTCAACTCCAAAACAATAAGTAAAAACTATTTTAGACCTCCTGAAATATTTGTTATAATATCCCCAACCATTTCCAAGGTTTTCAACATTTTTGGAAATTTATAGTTTCTGATTTCAAATTTAAAACTTGAAACCAGTAGCCTTTTTCATTTCTTCAAAAAGCTTAAAGTGTCAAGAAAATAGTTTTCTCCAATGCTCATTTACTTTCATGATTTATCAGAAAGTTTGAACATTTCTTCAGGCCATTTTGGCTTCATTGATTTTGAACTAGATTGAGATTTCCCTTAATTGAAATGGTGGCTAGGGTTTTGAGTTTTTCCTTTGCCACTTTGTTGTTTTTGTTGAAACTTCTTAGATGCAAATGCAAAGAAGACATGAGCACAATGCTATCTTGCTTAAGGGTTAGGGATGTGACAACTCACCCCCACCCAAAAGAATCTCGTCCCGAGATTTAGAAGTCGTCGGGAATAACGCAGGATACTCAAGTCGGAGACGATCCTCTCTTTCCCAAGTTGCCTCCTTTTCAGAATGATTTGACCATTGAACTTTAAGAAACTTGAGGTTCTGACGTCGAGTGGTACGCTTAGCTTGATCAAGAATACGCACGGGGTATTCTCGGTATGAAAGGTTATCTTGTAGATCAAGCGTTTCGTGGTCCACTTCACGGATAGGACCCGAAAAGCAACGCCTGAGTTGCGAGACGTGGAAAACATCATGAACCTTGGAAAGATGCGGAGGAAGTTCCAACTGGTAGGCAACTTCTCCTCGTTTGGCAAGAATGCGAAAAGGACCAATGTAACGAGGAGCCAACTTGCCCTTGATACCAAAACGATGGGTACCCTTCAAAGGTGTAACCCGAAGGTAAGCCTTCTCGTCAACTTCAAAGGTCACAGCCTTATGATGATGATCATATTGGCTCTTTTGACGAGACTGGGCTGTTTCCAACTTTTCACGAATAATGCGAACCTGCTCTTCTGCATCCTGGATCATATCCGGGCCAAAGAGTTGCCTCTCTCCGGTTTCTGACCAATTAAGAGGGGTTCGACATCTTCGTCCATAGAGAACTTCAAAAGGGGCTTTGCCCAAGCTTGATTGATAACTAATGTTATAAGCGAATTCGGCAAATGGAAGGCACTTCTCCCAATTCATACCGAACGAAATAACACAATCTCGGAGCATATCTTCTAGGATTTGATTCACTCATTCTACTTGACCACTTGATTGAGGATGGAAAGCAGTGCTAAAAGATAAGTGAGTCCCCATGGTATTCTGAAAACTTTCCTAGAAGCGAGAAGTAAAGATACTTCCATGGTCCGAGTTAATTTCCAGGGGAACACCATGAAGAGACACTATTCGAGAGATATATAACTCTGCTAGCTGGCTAGCTGTTATACTCTCACGAATAGGAAGAAAATGAGCCACTTTGGAAAGACGGTCAATGACCACAAAGATAGCATTATTTCCTTTCTTGGTCTTGGGAAATCCGGTAATGAAATCCATGCTAACTTTATCCCATTTCCATTCAGGAATAGCTAGAGGCTGAAGGGTGCCAGCAGGCTTTTGATGTTCTGCCTTAACTCGACAACAAATGTCGCAGTTAGCAACGGACTCAGCAATTTCTCTCTTCATCCTAGTCCACCAGAACCTCTGGCGTAGGTCCTGATACATCTTAGTACTACGGGGATGAATGGTGAGAGGAGAATCATGAGCCTCCTTAAGGATTAACTGCCTTAGATGTGGGTTCTTAGGAACCACTAAACGATTCTGGAAGAACACAACACCTTGATCATTCTGGAAAATTCTTTAGGGTTTCCGCTAAAAATATTCCCCTTGATCCGTGATATACCCTTGTCACGCTTTTGGCCAGCTATAATTTGATCCTTAAGAGTAGGCTTCGCCACCAGGGTAGAAAGGAATCCTTGAGGAACAATATGAAGATTCAACTTCCGAAAGTCCTCATGGAGATGTGGTTGACCTTGTTGTAGCATCAAATTGTTACAATAGGATTTACGACTTAGTGCATTGGCCATAACATTGGCCTTCCCCAGGGTGTAAGTTATCCCTAAGTCGTAATCCGAGATCAACTCAACCCACCGTCTTTGCCTGAGATTCAAATCCGGCTGGGTGAAGATATATTTCAGACTTTGGTGATCAGTGAATATTTCGCAACGATTACCCAGAAGGTAATGTCGCCAGGTTTTTAGTGCATGGACCACAGCTGCAAGCTCAAGGTCATGTGTGGGATAATTATCCTCATGTGGACGCAACTGTCGAGATGCGTATGCGATCACATGACGATCTTGCATGAGAATGCAACCTAATCCTTGTCGCGAGGCGTCGCAATAGATAACAAAGTCCTTAGAAAAATCTGGTGGTAGCAACACAGGTGCGGAAGTCAGGCGTCTTTTCAGTTCCTGAAAACTATGCTCACAGTGTGGTGTCCACTCGAACTTTTTGTCCTTCTTGAGGAGTTCAGTTGGAGGCTTTGCAACCTTGGAGAAATTCTCAACGAAGCGGCGACAATAGCTCGCTAGACCAAGAAAACTCCTAACTTGATTAACCGATTCAGGTTGAGTCCAATCAAGGACAGCTTGAACTCTCTCGGGATTGACAGCAATACCCTTACCAGAGATTACGTGGCCTAGATAGGTCACTTCTGGTAACCAGAATTCACATTTTGAAAATTTGGCATAAAGGCGATGCTCTCGAAGTTTCATCAATACCAGCCTTAGATGCTTGGCATGTTCTTGTTCATTCTTTGAGTAGATGAGAATATCATCGAGGTATACTACGACGAATTTATCCAAATACTCCATAAAGATTGAATTCATCAGTCGAGAGAAGGTGGCTGGGGCATTGGTTAAACCGAAGGACATAACGGTGTACTCATATTGGCCATAACGAGTAACAAAGGCCGTTTTTGGAATGTCCCCGTTCTTAATCATGATTTGATGGTATCCCAACCTAAAATCCATTTTAGAGAAGACTGAGGATCCAGCGAGCTGATCGTACAGATCGTTGATCCTGGGGAGCGGATACTTGTTCTTTATAGTGACCAGGTTAACTGGTCGGTAATCTACAACCATCCGATCCGTTCCGTCTTTCTTCTTGACGAAGAGGACGGGACAAGCCCAAGGAGAAGAGCTAGGATGAATGAAACCTTTGTTCAAGGCCTCATCTAGTTGCTTCTTAAGTTCGGCTAGCTCTAGGGGTGCCATCTTATAAGGTCTTCTGGCTATTGGGACAGTTCCCGGAACAAGATCTATCACAAACTCTACATCTTTGTCAGGTGGAATTCCTGGCAGTTCCTCTGGAAAAACATCCGGGAAGTCACGGACTACCGGAATGTCTTCAAGTTCCGGAAGAGGGTTGGAATTTAGGGAATAGAGCTGGCATTTGGCAACTCGAGTGGAGACATTTACTATCTCACCCGGGGGATGGGTAAGTTGGACATTTCTAGAATGAGTACCAATCTTGGCATAGTGAGCTGACATCCAGTCCATGCCCAAGATGATATTAATATCCGAAGATTTCAATGCTATCAATGAGGCTAGAAAAACTAGCCTGTCTACTAGAATTTCATTGTCATAGGTTATCCTAGAGGTTTGCCATTTACTACCAGGGGTTTGGACAACCAATGGGATTGGCATATCACAAAATGACATGTTATGCAACTGTGCATAACTTTCTGAAATGAAGGAATGAGAAGACCCAGTGTCAAAGAGAACGGACGCTGGGTGATGATTAACAAGAAGCGTACCCAGCATGACGTCGGGATCCTCTGCAGCTTCTTCTGCTGACACATAGTTCACACGGCCACGTCCAGGAGTTGGCTTCACATAATAAGCTTTGCCCGACTTGGCCTGCCCGACGGACTTTCCGGGTTGCTTGGCACCCACATTCTGAGGACACTCACGGGAATAATGCCCTGGTTCTCCACACTTGTAGCATATCACCTGGTTGGCACGTGGTGCAGCATTGCTAGCTGGACCACCATAAGCTTTTGCTGGAGGGTTGGCCTGATTCGTCTGACGCGCCATGTAGGATGGCCTCGGAGTGTATCTTGGCGGCAGAGAAGTGTTTGGAACCCACAGCATGCGTTTTGGAAACTCGGAACCAGAAGATGAGCCATAGTCACGGGAGTGCTTCCTTGTGGCTTCGAAGTCAGTATGACCAGTCTCCGCACTGATTGCTTTGTTGACCAAGGCTTGAAAACTTAGACACTCATGGAGGCGCAGGTCTCGACGGAGCTCAGGGCTCAGACCCTTACGGAATCTTTCTTGCTTCTTGGCGTCAGTAGACACCTCCTCTGTTGCATAGCGGGCGAGGTTACCGAACTCGCGGCTATAGGCATCCACAGACAACTTGCCCTGAGTGAAGGCACAGAACTCCTCTCTCTTTCTGTCCATCAGGCCGTCTGGAATATGGTGCAGACGAAAAGCTGCACTGAAGTCTGCCCACGTGGCCACTCGTTCAGCGGGACGCATAGCTTCAAAATTCGCCCACCACAAATTGGCGGGTCCCTCCAAGAAATACGCCGCAAAGGTCACCTTGTCGGCCTCCGACACATTCGCCGAGCGAATCTTGCGTGAGATGCTGCACAGCCAGTCATCAGCGTCGAGGGGATCGACGGAATGATGAAACTTTGGAGGATTCAGCTTCACAAAGTCATTGAGGGACACTGCAGCATTCCTAGGCTGTCGAGCCATATTCTGCTCAATACGCTCTAGCAGTCGGTTGGTCTCCCTTTTGTTTCTTTCTGCCTCAAGCATCACTTCTACCAGAGAAGGTGGGTGAGGCAGGTCTTCCTGTGACGCTTGACTACCCTCACCTTGCTCATGAGCAGGGGCACGGTTCAACCTGGTGAACACCATCCTGACAAACAAACTCATAGCTTAGACCAATATCATATCAATACTAACTATGGATTAAGAATGTACTGAACACACGGAATGCGGAAATGAATATCCGAACAACATGGTAACAAGCAACTGCTATATATACACCATGGTTCATACACACCCTTACAGAGTTCAGTACAAACTTAACCGAAGAGCAAACTACTAGCATTATGAAACTACTCATCAGAGGCTTACAAGCTTCCTATACATTACTTATCTAGGCCTCCGGAATTCATTTCACATTACATGCATACTTCACAAGTCATGCAAGACTGTGAACGTACGGCTACTACCATACTATCCTTCCGCTCACAGCTCAGGCATCCGCATAGAACATCTCATAGAGATTACCTCCATGACCTGGAAGCTCAACCTGCGGATCAGGAAACACTCTAGCCTGAGATCCCTGGGATCCATAAGGACACGGATGTGGCCTTGGTCCCCTGACTGGTGGTAAGAGGGGTCCCCGAAGAGGTGTGACTCATCCTATAGCTGGCCAGTCAACGTGGGCCGGAAGATGGGTTCTAACACGGTTCAGCATCTCCATCTCTCCATTCCCTGTCTGGACTACCGGTGCCACCTGCGTCAAAGCTGTCCACAGACGGGCACGGGTAGCATAAAGCTCCATGCGGAGAGCACGAGCATCCCTGTCTCTGTTCTCTAGCATCTCAACAGTGGACTGCAGAAGTGGATCCTCCATAGAAGAATCAAAATAGACTCCACTGCGGTATCCCTCTTCACCAGACTGAGAGGCCGGAACATAGCAGAACTCTGAATTCTGCAGCAGTTCATGTCTCGCTCTCATAATAGTCAGCATTGAATAGGCAGCATCCTGTACTGCCATGTCAACGGTGACCCCCAACCCATAGGACCAATGGATTGGCTTCTCAGCTCCAGGGTAGTCTGGAAATACCCTAACAGTGCAGATGTACTGGCTCTGGTTGAAGTCTCGGTACTATTCCTCCACTGTGTACTCGGGGTACCAGCGGTAACCGCACACCGACATCACGCTGACCAGCATGGCCGTATGACCCGGTACATCAATGCACCTGGTCAGACGTACCACCTGACGAGAAGGACGGCCAGGCATTTGTAAATAGAGAGTAATGCAAAAGCATTAGAGCTCTGAATGCAAAATTGGGCAGCATAACGGCTGTAAATGCTCAAAACAAATTTGAGACAACCCAACATGGAATAGCGTAACCACTCAACTATCAAGTTCAACTCTCTGATCATCAAACTTACTTCCTGCTTCCTAGGAATAAAAGAAACCCAATATCTCTCGACCCGTAGTCCTATAATCTACCGATCAGAAACACGAGCCTAGGAGAAGATGAGTAACCTAGTCCTTAATTCCCGCAGAAAGGACGAGGATGACCAGAATAGACTATCTTGAGAAGACAAAAAGAGTGTTACGTTCCCTTCCACAAACAATTCCCTTATATATTACTAAGAAATTCTAGACTCAACTTCCACCAGTTTGGCTTAGTAATCCTACAGTCAGTCAGGCTCTGATACCAACGCTGTCGGGACCCCGATCCTAAGCCATAGGAATCCAGCCTGTAACACATCGCATCCCTTTGTGGTCTCACGCACGGTTAACTCCACGGCTGCAGCCTTACCTTAGCCGGGACCGTTTGCGTCTTGTGACTCACGTATGTGATAGTGTCGCTAGCAATCCAATGTCAAAGAACCCGGATCGACATGTCTAGTCATAAACCAAAGTGGCAGTACCGCACAAGGACAGGCATACATGACCCAACAAAGCAGGTGTCGGTCATCAACGAACGTAGACGAGTCGTAGCAAGCTACAAGGACTCCATTACGTCGCGTGACATTTCCCCAAAGGGGACAGACACAACAGCTAAGAAGGACACATGCCGGTCAACCAATGTGTCCGGAGCAGTAGCGAACTACCAAGGCTCGTTGGATCACAAAGGGGAATTTCCTTGTAAGGAGTGCTACTAAAGTTCACGACTAGGTAATCGAACCCCATACATATCAAGTGCGATATGTATAGATACATCGATTTAAGAGGCTCGGAAGAGCGACACACATAATATTACACATTAAGGGTCTCATGACCCATAATAACAGTCATACAAATACAAGCCAGCGGAAGAGTTATAAACTGTCTCGGTACAGACAGGGCAACTAGTAGGCACATGGCCTGACTATACTACAGAGCCGACGTAGGGCCAGATCGTAGCTGGGACACCAGCTACTCGTCGTCGTCGATGTCTACGAAGAACCCTCCATTAGGGTCATTAGCAACCTCTGCAACATTTATTAAGCAAACATGAGTACGAGGGTACTCAGCAAGACTTTAGGAGAACTAACTACTCATGCAAGGTATCAAAAGGTATTGTGGGGTTTCATGCGGGAAGCCAGCATTTGACTCGTGGCTAGACAACTTGCATTTTGAAATTAGTTTTGACAACTTGATTTCTCGCACACGAGTCCACTAACACCACAACAATACACTATCGTGGAATCATTCCGTCTCCATACGGAAATGCCGTCCACGACACTCACGCTTATCTTGTCAATTTTATGAGTAGCCATTGAAGTTACCTATGAACAACATATGTACTTCGTCACACACGCTCTCGCCACTTATCGCTATGTGCACGTCATGCACCTCGGCAACCTTCAAGCGGAAGCCCAGCGAGGGAGTCGGCCACGACCGTTAACCACACTAGTACCTAGTCCAGGTTTATCGCCTATCTGAGAGTAACCCATACGGAAGTCTGGCCGAGGTTTCCGCCACGGCCTCAAACGATGTGCGCAGGGTTCCCAAGCCCACCATCCGGGTGCCACTTGGTACACCGTGCCACTGCCTACCGCATCACGGCCCACCTCTCAGGTCAGCACCATGCACGGCCTCCAGCATTACTATAAACACCAGAAACTACTTGCAACTCCTGGACCGGGTACTACGCGATTAATAGGCCAAGGGGGGTCATATTTCAGGGCCCAGCATGTGGTAGTATCTAGTCTTGGAATACATACATGGAACTCAGTTCCTAAGGACGATTCCAATGAAACAACCCGCCATGTACTCCTACACAGCCTTTCACCGGTACCTTTACCAACTCAAGTTCAACACACAACCTTTGCCTACCGAACACATTCCACATTTCTGTTCATCTCCCAGATGACAGACCATACACAACTCTAAGCATAGCATGCATAGCAGGATAAGGCACATCATAGCTCAAGGAACTACCAGGTATGCTAGGTTGCAAGGTTCGGCTATTTACTGTGACAAGGTTAAGTCATGCAAAGGAAGTGGGTTCAACTATCGTGGCAAAAGCAGTTGAAGCATTTGATCTTAAATGCAATAAATAGGTGCAGGAGCAAGAACATGGGAGTTATCGGAATGATCAAAGGGGTTGCTTGCCTTGTTGCTCAGAGGAGGAACGGTATCCGTCAGACGGATATTCGGTGAAATTCGGGGGTGCGGAGCCTACCGAAATGAATGGCAACATTCAATAACAATCATATGCACTCAAAATGATGCATGAGCATGGCATGAGAATGCAAGGTGATAAGTTATTATTTTCAACATGTATTAGGTTTAGAGTTGATTTGAATCACATTCGAATAGCAATTCAAACGGGGTATTCTCGGATACCGGTTTAATTGATTCGATCTGATGCGCAGATCAACTTGATGTTAACATGCATGAAATGTCATGTTATGGTACTGAATTGTAATTAGGACAGTGGTGAACATTGTATATATAATGAAATTTGAATATTTTTGCAAATTCCATTTAAAAGGTGATTATAAGAATTGAATTATTCCTTATTCCACAATTTAGGGTTCTATAACTTTTTTAACATGGTTGAAAGTAGCATAATCAGAATCCTTGAATTTTTCTGATACTTTTTAATATATAAATTATTTTCATTGGAGTTACAGATTAATTTCTACGATTTTCACAATTTTTAGCAATTTCCTGAATTAGTTTTATACTGGAAATTCTATTTATTGCATCAGACTGACGTCAGCAGGTCAGCCGACCTGTTCAGGTCAAACCTGACAGGGGGGCCCCACTTGTCAGCCTCTCTGGGACTAATCCCACGCTGACCAACCCTAACTAAGGTTTGACTTGGCCTTGGGCCCACTTGTCAGCAAGTGATTAGGTGCTGAGCTGCTGGGTTAGCTTTGCCACGTCGGCATCCACCGGCGGCGAGGTCGTCCTTGCCGACGGGGAGCCTCCGGCGACCACCAGCACGGCGGAGGGGCTCGGAAACGGCGCACAGGGGGCCAAATGCTGCGCGGAGAGCACCAGAGGAACGACACGTCTCCCGCAACTTCATTTCTGCACCTAGCCGGGGTTGATCTGGCCGGAGATGACGCCGGCGACGAGCTTGGCGGCGGCCAAGGCTCGGGCGTCATCGGGGTCTTTGAATCAGAGGGATCTACGCTCGGTTCTTAGCTGCTACAGCGTCTACAAGTCGACCTGGAGCTGCTGGTGCCCTCGGAAGGACGAGCTGATCATCGGACGGCTACCGGCGACGAACGGCAGCGGCGGTCCTCGTCGGGCTCCGGTGAAACTAGAGCTAGAGGAGGGAATCGACGGGGAAAACTTAGGGGAAATGACCTCATGCTCACGGGGAGTGCAGAGCAGAGCTTAGACGGCTCAGGGAAGGCCTGGGGCGACGAATTGACGGGAGAGGTCCGGCGGCCGGAGGTGGAAGACGACGGCGTTGCAGGCGTTGCAGGGCTCGAGGAAGCTTCGGCATCTGCAGAGATGACCAGGGCGACGAGGCGGAGCTAATGGCGTGCTCTGGGAGGGAATCCTATGTCCAGGGGCACGGGCAGCTCGAGCTCGAGCTCAGCTCTAATACCGGCAACAAGGAAGAGGAGGAGATCCGGGAGGAGGAAGAGAACCGAGGCGGGGAATGGATAGGGGAGGCCCTGGGGAGCTTATCCCCGTCATCGCCAGCGCAAGGCGGCAGCCAGGCAGGCATGCAGGTGCGTGGCCTGGCCGGAGGGGGCGGTGGCCACCTCCTGCTGCCTACTGGCGCGAGGGAGGGGACGAGCCAGGGATGGGCCGGGCCAGGCTTAGGCGACAGGTAAGGTTTTTCCATTTTTTTCTGTCTTTGTTTTTCTGTTTTGCTAATTATTGTTTTGCTAATTAGTTCAGCTCCAAAACAATAAGTAAAAACTATTTTAGACCTCCTGAAATATTTGTTATAATATCCCCAACCATTTCCAAGGTTTTCAACATTTTTGGAAATTTATAGTTTCTGATTTCAAATTTAAAACTTGAAATCAGTAGCCTTTTTCATTTATTCAAAAAGCTTAAAGTGTCAAGAAAATAGTTTTCTCCAATGCTCATTTACTTTCATGATTTATCAGAAAGTTTGAACATTTCTTGAGGCCATTTTGGGTTCATTGATTTTGAACTAGTTTGAGATTTCCTTTAATTGAAATGGTGGCTAGGGTTTTGAGTTTTTCCTTTCCCACTTTGTTGTTTTTGTTGAAACTTCTTAGATGCAAATGCAAAGAAGACATGAGCACAATGTTATCTTGCTTAAGGGTTAGGGATGTGACAATACTACAAAAGACTGTCAACAGGTCTAGAAAGAATTGGTCTAAGAAGCTCGATGATGCACTGTGGGCTTATAGAACTGCCTATAAGAATACCATGGGCATGTCTCCGTACAAAATGGTGTACGGTAAAGCATGTCATTTACCTCTTGAGCTAGAGCATAAAGCTTATTGGGCAATCAAAGAGCTCAACTTTGATTTCAAACTTGCTGGTGAGAAGAGGTTATTTGATATTAGCTCACCTGATGAATGGAGAACTCAGGCATATGAAAATGCCAAGTTGTTCAAAGAAAAGGTTAAGAGGTGGCATGATAAAAGGATACAAAAGCGTGAGTTCAATGTAGGTGATTATGTCTTGCTATATAATTCTCGTTTAAGATTTTTTGCAAGCAAGCTTCTCTCTAAATGGGAAGGTCCCTATATTGTTGAGGAAGTATATCGTTCCGGTGCTATCAAGAACAACAACACGGAAGGTAATTGTCCGAGAGTGGTAAATGGGCATAGAATCAAGCATTATATCTCAGGTACTCCCATAAATGTTGAAAGCAATATTATCAATACCATAACTCTGGAGGAATACCTAAGGGATATTTATGAGCATGTTTCAGACTCCAAAAATGAAGAGGTATGTGTTTTGGTAAGTAAACAGACTCCAAAACTTTTCCAATAGGAATTTTTCTCCATTTTGGAATATTTAGAAAAATAGAAAAATTTGAAGTAGTCCGGAAAGCGCACGAGGAGGCGACAAGCCTGCCAGGTGCGGGCCACCCCCCTAGCCGTGCCTAGGGGTTTGTGGCCACCTCGTGTGCCTCGAGACTCCATTTTCGTGCGGAGTACTGCTTCTGGTCTGGACAAAATCATTATATATTCTCCCGTAAGGTCTGACCCTCGTATCACGCAAATTTCCTCCATTTTCGTTTCGAGCTTGTTTTCTGCCGCAGATTTAGGGCAAGATGTCCTCCCAAGATTCAGAGGGGGAGAGCTATGTGGCTGATTACCTTGCTAACCCCAAGGTCTACGGGGACTTGGATCATTATGGTTGGACCAATGATGAGGAAGAAGATTATGACCCCAAGGCGAAGGAAGGAACAAGTTCTGATGAGGAAGAGGCTCCTCTACCCCCACCTGGAGACACCCATGTGGAGTTCAAGAAGTCGAGCCTCCCTGACTCAAGGAAGAAGCCTAAGACTTTGTTTACCCCGTCCCGTTTCTTGCAGGAGAGTAAGCAGGAATTATGCCAATGGGTGTTAAGGCTTGGAGAGGAAAATGATGATCTGAGGGAGCAGAATTTTATGCTCAAGTGGAAAGTAAACAACTTCAAGACCTCTGCAACAACTCCACCACATCACCTCCAAAGGAAGACAACTAAGCATGGGTATGGGCAAACCCCTTGGCTTGTGCCAAACTTTGGGGAGTTGCACCGGTATCGTATCACCATCACATCTTTTGCCTTTACCTTTGTTTTAGTTTGTTCCTTTTCACTTTTTTCTTTCTCTAGTAGAATAAAGGTCTTAGTGTTTTAGGCTTGAGTTTTTCTCTCTGTCACCCCCGATGTATTCAAGCTCGTGAGCCATACAATAAAGAGTGTCTTAGTTAAGGGCCTTGCCTCTTGCCATGATCAAAAGAATGAGAAAAGAACAAAAGCATGAAAAGATCATGCAATGATCTTATGTGATGTGATGGCTTCACATATAAAAAGAATGATGATTGAACCTTGTTGAGGGTAGACAAACGTAGACCTTGGTCATTGTTGCAATTAATAGGAAGTGATAAAGAAGGAGAGGTTCACATACAAATATATCATCTTTGTCACCATCTATGATTGTGAACACTCACTAAACTATTGCATGCTTAGAAGTAGATGCTGGATAAGGAAGACAACATAATGAATTGTGTTTGCTTCGTTCCCAACAATGTTATATCATTAGAGATCCTTTAGCATGTGACGATTGCTTCCACCTCATATTAGCCAAAACTCCCGCACCAAGTAGAGATACAACTTGTGCATCCATAAACCTTCAACCCAGTTTGTCCATAAGAGTCCACCATACCTACCTATGGATTGAATAAGATCTCTCAAGTGAGTTGTCATCGGCGCAAGCAATAAAAATTGCTCCCTAATATGTATGATCTATTAGTGTGTGGAAAATAAGCTTTGTACGAACCTGTGATGAGGAAGACATAAAAGCGACAAACTGCATAATAAATTTCTTTATCACAGGACGTAATATAAAGTGACGTTCCTCCGCACTAAGAGGACACACATCCAAACCTCAAAAGCGCATGACAACCTCAGCTTCCCTCTGCGAAGGGCCTTTCTTGTACCTTTACTTTTTGCCCTTGAAAGAGTCATGGTGATCCACACCAATTCCTTATTGCGCCTTTATCTTGGCTAACGTCATATGCTAGGGAAAGATCTATATTCGTATGTCGACTTGGAGGTAAGTATTCATGAATTATTATTGGTGACATTACCCTTGAGGTAAATGCTTGGGAGGCAAAACTATTAGCCCCTATCTTTCTCTGTGTCCAGCTGAAACTTTGATCTCATGATTACCACGTGAGTTGTAGTAATTGTAGAGAACGAAAAGATGATTGAGTATGTGGATTTGCTTTACAAGCTCTTATTTGACTCTTTTCGATGTTGTGATAAATTGCAATTGCTTCAATGATTAAAGGCTATAGGTTGTTAATTCTCGGTAAGGTTCTTAATCCATAATTTTCTTTGTGAAGGAATTGTCACTATTGCATAAGAGTTGATATGATGGTATTGTTGTTGTGATCCTGATCATGATGTGTGCATTTTCATATCTTGTTTTGTCGACACCTCTCTCCCTAAACATGTGGGAATATTTATTGATCTCGGCTTTCGCTTGAGGACAAGCGAGGTCTAAGCTTGGGGGAGTTGATACGTGCATTTTGCATCATGCTTTCATGTTGATATTTATCGCTTTTTGGGCTGTTATTTCACTTCACGGTACAATACTTATGCCTTTTCTCTCTTATTTTGCAGGGTTTACCTGGAGAGCGAGAATGCCGGCAACTGGAATTCTGGCCTAAAAATGGAGCAAGTTTGAGATACCTATCCTGGGCAAGCCCAAAAGCCGTGAAAATCAATGATGACTTTTTTTGGGATTTATAAAAAATACTGGGCCAAAGAAGTGCCGGAGGGGCGCGAGCAGGAGGCCACAAGCCTGCTAGGCGCGGCCTGCCCCTGGTCGCGCCTCGGGGGCTTATGAGCTCCCTGCTGGCCCACTGGCCCCCTCTTTTGCTACAAGAAGGGTTTCGGTCTCGAAAAAATCAGGAGGAGGCTTTTCGGAGAATTCGCAGCCGCCACGAGGCGGAACTTGAGCAGAACCAATCAAGAGCTCCAGCAAGACGATACTATCGGGGAAACTTCCCTCCTGGAGGGGGAAATCGTCGCCATCGTCATCACCAACACTCCTCTCATCGGAGTGGGCTCATCACCATCAGCATCTTCATCAGCACCATCTCATCTCGAAACCCTAGTTCATTTCTTGTAACCAATCTCCTCTCGCGACTCCGATGGGTACTTGTAAGGTTGCTAGTAGTGTGAATTACTCTTTGTAGTTGATGCTAGTTGGATTACTTGGTGGAAGATTATATGTTTAGATACTTGATGCTATTCATTACCTCTTTGGTCATGAATATGATTATGCTTTGTGAGTAGTTACTTTTGTTCCTGAGGACATGGGATAAGTCTTGCTATAAGTAGTCATGTGAATTTGGTATTCGTTCAATAATTTGATGTGTTGAATGTTGTTTTTCCTCTAGTGGTTTTATGTGAACGTCGACTACATAACACTTCACCATTATTTGGGCCTAGAGGAAGGCATTGGGAAGTAGTAAGTAGATGATGGGTTGCTAGAGTGACAGAAGATTAAGCCCTAGTTTATGCGTTGCTTCGTAAGGGGATGATTTGGATCCACTAGTTTAATGCTATGGTTAGACTTTGTCTTAATTCTTCTTTCGGAGTTGTGGATGCTTGCGAGAGGGGTTAATCATAAGTGGGATGCTTGTCCAAGTAAGGGCAGTACCCAAGCGCCGGTCCACCTACATATCAAACTATCAAAGTAAAGAACGCGAATCATATGAACATGATGAAAACTAGCTTGACAGAAATTCCTAAGTGTCCTCGGGAGCGTTTTTCCTCCTATAAGACTTTTTCCAGGCTTGTCCCTTGCTACAAAAGGGATTGGGCCACTTTTCTGCACCTTTGCTACTTTTGTTACTTGCTACTTGCTACGAATCATCTCACCACACAACTACTTGTTACCGATAATTTCAGTACTTGCAGATATTACCTTGCTGAAAACCACTTGTCAGATCCTTCTGTTCCTCATTGGGTTCGACACTCTTACTTATCGAACGGACTACGATAGATCCCCTATACTTGTGGGTCATCAAACCCTCATTTGAGGTATTAGGCACTCCTGCAAAGTTTCAGCATCATAGGAGAAACTTTGCTATGTAGAGTTGCTCTAACTCCAATCTGGACAGAAGGGGTTTTTGGGTTACTTGGGATCCTTGATCACCTTTATGTGGACACGAAATATGGCTTAGGGATATCACTTGAATTTTCTAGGATTTTATTGAGAATATTTCCTTTGGAAATATTTCAAAAGGTCAAAACATACAGAAATGGTTTTCATGCTTTTACTCAAATAATTATAATAAAAATAGGGGTACAAAATCCTATGTATGGAAATATATTTTCTAGTGATCATCTCCAAATTTAATCAGATTTTTCTAAGGCAAAAAGGTATTTTTCAATGTAGGAATACCATTTCTGGCCTCATAAATGCACTTGTAAATAAATTAAGAAAACAATTCTAAAAATAATTATTTTTGTGGTTTTGAAATACTAAATAAGTTAAAATCAGATCACCAACTTGGGGTAGAAACCAATCTTGCCATCAAGGGCAAGTAGTGCAAATCAAAGTAGGGTTTTACCCTGATCAGAAACAAGAAGAAGGTTTTGAAAATAATTCAATATTGTGCAATGGGGTTTTATCATCACATGGTCATCACACAAGTCATTCAATGACAAACATACATCATTAGTTTTGAAAAAGTTTTAACAAGCTCAGATTTTTGCATTACAGAGAAGTGGTAGTAAAAACAGGGTGTGACAGATCTATCCCCTTACAAGAATCTCGTCCCCGAGATTCCTAAGCTAGGTGCTAAAAAGGTCCGAAAACTCATATCGGAGATAGTCTTCACGCTCCCATTTTGCTTCGGCTTCAGTGTGGTTTCTCCACTGAACCTTGAAATACCTGATGGTGCGGCTTCTGGTGGAACGCTCTGCTTGATCCAGAATGTGGATCAGCCTCTCGCGGTAGGTGAGATTCGGCTGAATGTCGATAGCCTGATGGTCATTGTCCTTGTAAATATCAGAACGGTGTGGCACTTGAAGACACTTCCGGAGTTGTGACACGTGGAATACGTTGTGCACACCAAAAAGTTTCGGGGGTAGCTCCAACTGATAAGCAACTTCTCCAGACCTTGTTATGATCTTAAAAGGTCCAATGAACCTTGGGCTAGTTTCCTCTTAACAAGGAAATGCTTGGTTCCCTTGAGAGGTGTGACACGGAGGTACACCTGGTCTCCGGGAATGAACTCCACATCCCTTCGGCGAGAATCTGCATAGCTCTTTTGTCACGACTTGGTTGCCTTTAGATTTTCTCGGACAAGTTGCACCTTCTCTTCTGCCTTTGGAAAATTTCCGGCCCGAAAAACAGCCCTTCATCGGTTTTGGACAAGTTGAGCGGGGTGTAGCACTTCCGCCCATACATCTCTTCAAATGGGGCCATTTGGAGACTGGACTGGTAGTTGTTGTTGTATGAAAACTCAGCGAATGGCAGACAGTCTTCCCATTTGGCACCATGTGCCAAGACACAAGCGCGGAGCATATCTTCGAGTATCTGATTCACTCTTTCCATTTGTCCGCCCGTTTGCGGGTGGAAAGCAGTGCTGAAAGAGAGCTTGGTTCCAAGGGCTTCTTGGAACTTCTTCCAAAATCTTGAGGTGAACTGCGTGCCTCGGTCAGATACAATCTCCTTGGGAATTCCGTGAAGGCTTACAATACGCTCAATATAGAGACTAGCCAACTTGTTCCCATCATAAATGGTGTTGACTGGAATGAAATGGGCCACCTTGGTCAGATGGTCGACAATGACCCATATAGAGTCGTGGCCTGTGCTAGACCTCAGTAAGCCGGTAACAAAATCCATGCCTATCTTGTCCCACTTCCATTCTGGCACCTGGAGAGGTTCTAGCAATTCAGCAGGTCGCTGATGCTTAGCCTTGACCCACTAGCACACGTCGCACTTGGCAACATAGGACGCTATTTCCCTCTTCATGCCATGCCATCAGAATCTTTCTCGGAGATCTTGATACATTTTGGTACCACCGGGGTGAATAGAGTAGGGTGTATCATGTTCTTCCTGTAGGATCAATTCCTTGAGTTCAGCCTTGCTGGGTGCGCATAAACGTCTCCCAAACCATACTACTCCTTGTTCATCCACCAAGAATCATGGGGCCTTGCCTTCTTGAATCTTCTTCTTGATGCCTTTGATGCTCTTATGACCCTTCCGGGCCTCTTTGATATCATCAACCAGCGTCGGTTTGACTTCGAGGTTGGCTAGGAATCCTGATTCTACTAGCTCCAAACCGAAGTTTTCCAATTCCTCGTACAAGGCAGGTTGCCTTACCTTGAGCATGACGTTCAAGGAGGTGGTCTTCCGGCTTAAGGCATCAGCCACCACATTGGCCGTACCGGGGTGATATTGAATGCTGAGGTCGTAGTCTTTGATTAACTCCAACCACCTTCGTTGGCTCATATTCAATTCCCTTTGGGTGACGATATACTTCAAACTTTTGTGGTAAGTGTATATTTCACATCGTTTCCCCAAAAGGTAATGTCGCCATGCCTTCAGGGCATGCACTACTGCTGCCAACTCGAGATCATGGGTGGCATAATTCTCCTCATGCGGGCGCAGTTGTCGTGACAAATACGCCACCACTCTGCCATCCTGCATTAGAACCCCAGCGACCCGGTTCTAGAGGCATCACAATATATCAGAAACTCCTTGCTCATATCTGGAGTGGCCAATACCGGGGCGGTAGTTAATCTTTTCTTCAATTCTTGGAAGCTTGCTTCACACTCCGGCGTCCATTCGAACTTCTTGCCTTTCTTCAAGAGTTGAGTCATAGGTCGTGCGAGGCGGGAGAATCCTTCTACAAACTTGAAGTAATATCCCGTGAGTCCGACGAAGCTCCTGACTTCCTTCACATCAATTGGCGATTCATAGTTGGTTACCGTAGTAATCTTGGAGGGATCAACTGCCAAACCACTTGCTATCATGGTATGACCCAAGAATCCAACTTCGTTCAGCCAGAATTGGCACTTGCTGAACTTGGCATAAAGTTGGTGCTCTCGAAGCTTTTCCAACACTAACCCCAAGTGTTTCTTATTATCTTCTTCGGACTTGGAAAAGATTAATATGTCATCAATGAATACGACGACAAACTTATCCAGGTATTCCATGAAGACCTTGTTCATGAGGTACATGATGTAAGCTGGGGCATTAGTCAATCCAAAAGACATGACAGTGCATTCATACAGACCGTGTCGGGTCACGAACGCAGTCTTGGGTATGTCTGCGGGTCGGATCTTCAATTGGTAATATCCAGATCGGAGATCGATCTTGGAGAATACCTTAGCTCCATTTAACTGATCAAACAAGTCTTCAATCTTGGGGAGTGGATACTTGTTCATGATCATGACCTCATTGAGAGAACGGTAATCGACGCAAAGTCTGATGGTTCCATCCTTCTTGGTCACAAAAAGAACAGGTGATCCCCAAGGTGACGCACTTGGACGAATAAACCCTTTCCTGAGTTGGTCATCCAACTGCTTCTTCAACTCCGCCAGATCTTTGGATCCCATCCTGTAAGGCTTCTTATAGATAGGCCTTGATCCGGACATGAGCTCAATGATGAACTCGATGTCTCGGTCAGGAGGCATTCCTTGTAGCTCATGAGGAAAGATGTACGGGTACTCACAAACTATTGGCACTCGATCGAGTTCTACCTCTGATAGGATGTTAACCCGTGGCACTTGAGCGGGTACTGGCTCACAGACATACTTGACTTTGACCCCTTGGTCCCTTGTCATGGTAATGGCCCTGTTGGCACAGTCCAAGATGCTTTGATGCTTGCCCAACCAATCCCTGCCGAGAATTACTTCTAGGCCTTGCGACATAAGCACAGTGAGATGTGCTGAGAAGCTCGTCCCATTGATAACTATCCCGACCTTCCTACATCGTAGGTTGGTCCTCAATACTGCTCCCATGGTTTGAATTGCCATTTGCCCGCGAAGCAGGGTAGGTTTTAAACCACCTTTTTCCGCAAATCTTTGTGTAACAAAGGAATGCGAAGCACCACAATTAAACAATACTGTTGTTCGGGTAGGGTTGACGAGGAATGTACCCAGAATGCAGTCCGGGTCTTCATGTGCCTCTTCCACGGAAATATGATTAATACGCCCCTTGTTGTGATACTGCTGATTGCGGGGAGCCTAATTCCTGCCTGGTGCTCCTTGGCCTTGATTTGGAGCATTGGGGCGCGGTGCGTCGCGCTTCTTATTGGGACACTACGTGGAATAGTGCCCTGTCCGTCCACATCCAAAACAGGTAACTTGTGCTGCAAGATTGGTCTTGACTCCACTGTTACTCAGTGGATTGATTGCTGGCTTGGTGTTGACTTGCTGCTGAGGCTGGTAGTTCTAGCGAAATGTTGGATACTTGTACTACTGTTGCTGATAATTGGGTCTTGCTGGAGCTGACTTCCATGGGCGTGGCTTTGGGTTACTCGGTCCTCCACTACCCATTAGCTTGCGCTTACGGGTGTCAGCCATAGCACGACGCTTGTCTTCCAACATAAGGGCCTTATTAACCAGATCACTCAAGGTCCGGAATTCACAAACAACCAGCTGATACAAGAGTGACTGCTGTAGTCCTTCCATAAAGTGTTCCACTTTGTCGGCCTCAGTGTTGACGTCTTCAGGTGCGTATCTTGACAGGAGGTTGAACTTCTGTAAATACTCCTTAAGGGATCCACTTCCTTGCCTTAAGGCTCGGAATTCTCACTTCTTAATGGTCATCATCTCAGGGGGAATGGGAGCAGCGCGAAATCCATCTTCGAACACAGCCCAAGTGATGACTTGCCCTGCTCTCATGATCTGAAATCCATCCCACAAAGCTCTGGAAGTGCCACCGAGACAGTGAGAAACATAGAGGACCTTCTCATGATCATCAGTGCATTTGACCAGCAAGAGGAGGTCTTCGATAGTATGGATCCAATCATCGGCATCCAATGGTTCAGTCATCTCCGTGAATATGGGTGGCGTAGTGCGCATGAACTCAGAGAGAGTATAGAGACCATTGCCATTCTCGTTCTGCGGCGGGTTGTTCACCAAGGTTTGAGCCAGCTGTTGAATAGTGGCATTGTTGACTTGACATTCCTCTTGAAGAGCTTGAAGGAACTGAGCCATAGTCAAGCTTTTGGGAGGAGGCGGTGGGAGTGGAACGTCGTCTTGCTGCTCGTGGTGATCTCCTGCTTGAGCTTCCCCTCGGCTCCCTGGTGCTATCCTCAGGAGGCAGAGCCGGGGTTGCCGAAGGTGCTATTGCGAGTTGCATTCACCATCCTGTCAGGGAGTAGACAGGTCAATTTGCCGCACTGGCTGAATCATAAGGGATGATGCTCTAGTAAAGAGGGGGCTAGTGTGAAAATTTTAAGCCAAAGGTTTTTGGAAAGCTAATGCATTACTTTAAAACAAGCAATGTAGTTGCTCACAAGCTGCCTAAGGCAGAATGTGACTTGCATCCAACATGCTTACACAACACTCATGGTTCACTCAACCGATACATGAACTCCTACGCTCGGGGAGTAACTCCTAATTTCCTATGTTGATAATACTAAGCGGCATACTGTGCGGTCTCATAGGCGGGTTCCGCGGGATCTTCGTCTTCATCTTCATCTTCATCTTCATTGGTGCTTCCCTTCTTGGACAGAGTAGGGGAAGGAAGCGGTCCATCGCGGCGTCTCTTGATTTGCGAGGTAGCGAAGAGTTCAGTGTACTCTTCCGTGCTCAGGCGACGACTCTGGAGAGGAGTGGCCTGAAGCGGTGGTATTCCTCCTCGGAAAGTGAAGCCAGGTGGTCCTTCGGGCGCTCCTTCCTTTTTCACCTGGCGTTTCTTCATATTATCCATGCAAATTAGATCCTTGACTTGGTTCAGCTCTTGGTGAATCCTTGTCGACTCTTTGCTCAAAAGGTGCGTCAAAGTGTCGAAGAAGAGACTGAAGTAGGTTTGAAACCACTGTGGCGTCCCGTCCTCGGATGATGGGTGGAGTGTCCAACTCCCGTCTATCTCGTTCTTAACGAAGGGTAGGTGACGAGTAGTTGGCTCGTCAACCATCTCGGGAAGGATGTCACGGAGTCGCACGAGCGCCTCTCGTGCTGCGGTCTCTGCTGCCAACATCAAATCCTCCATGTGTGGTCCTTCAAATAACCAACTAGTTGGGGAGTCAGTTCTATCACGTCCACGTGATAATCTTTAGTGTCGGCGTTGACCCAGTGCTCGTGGTAGAGGAAGATGGGCGTGCGGCGTACTTGGCACTTCTCGATTCTATTACTCAAATGTAGAGGAAAGCCCGTCTCCAGAAGCATCTCAGGTACGGCGGCCATCTACAAGATGTAGAAGAGAGGGTTAGAAAGTTTTTAGTGGTTGCAGAATCTTAGGATAAGGTCTATGTGCACTAGTCGTCTTGGCTATCGTCCATGCTACCTAAGGCTTCCTATAGTCAGGATGGCTCTGATACTAGCTCTATGGGGACCCCGACTTACAAGTCGAGATCGCCGAATGGTCGTGCTCAGTGATCCCAGAGATCAATGCTCACCGAACACACAGGTACTGAATAATAAGAGTCTTAAATCCGAGTACCGAATTATTACATCACATGACCGGAAGGTCAAGTTTGCAATGTTGGGACTAAGGCCAAATCATACTGATACAACTAATAGCAGAATCATAGGGGCTAAGCGGGTGACCATGCCATCAAGCCTACACCGACAGGCATTCTGACTCGGAAGCGTCCTAGTTCGCGGGGGCTTCTCCAAAGACGTACTCATCTCCAAACTCCGGTCCTTCCATGTCTAGTCAATAATATAACCAGTGGCAAGCCAATGAGTACTTTTGAATGTACACACAAGCAGCCCATGATATGAACAATGAAAGTGAAAGATAACAATAACATGCATCTTTGGTGGAATTCATCTTGGTGGTATCATCATGGATATGCATCAAGTTAAAGAATTACTTTTGAAGAACAGGTTATAGATATCAATATATCTGTCGAGGGCTGAACCATCCAGGCACACCCTATATGCCAAGTCACCAAACTTGGTCATATCATTACTTCCATAATAACACCTTTTTATCACCACTCACACACACTTGGTTTATGCGGAAACAAGTGCACGTAGTTTAAGCAGGATTACCCAACTGCCCTTGACCATGGACACGGCTATTCGAATAGTTTTACACTCTGCAGAGGTAGTACGCTGGACCCACGAGAACCTGGAAATTTCCGTGTCATCCATGACTCTCGGTATATAACATACCCAAGGTAAGTACCAGATCAATGACTTTCCCGTGACGATACTAGACAAAGAGGTCCACTCGATTGGTACCCATCCCACATGTTGTACGTCTTACGAGCATCGACTCTGGACAGTAACAACCATGCAGGGACCAACGGTGTGCCTGGAACTCATAAAAATGGCATAGTCGTCCTACCTGGCACGACCCCATCACGAGAATGACCACACATCACTCCCACCACTAGTAATGTGGCTCCTTGCTAGCACCGACCAGAGTAATCAATGTAGCCCCGTCCCATAAGGGGTATCGTGGTCATACTGGTAAGGTTGGGATGGTCTACACATCATAGATCTAATCCCATTTCTGAAACCATACTCACTCAAAATACCCGGTGCACCACTTCTCCGAAAGTGGCCACCTAACTCATCATCACCCTCGGGCATTAGTGGCACCCGACGGGGTTTTCATAAACTTTGATTTATGTCATCAGCATGCTCATGCTAATACTATCCAATATTACTTGTCAACATGATACTAGCATGATTCTAAAAAGGGGTAGGATCAAGCTCAATGCTTGTGCTCTGGAGGACCCATCGGTATCACCACATCAAATGATTTACCGGCACTTATGATCATATGCAACGGAAATACTTGCTATTTTAACATGCAATTATAACATATGCTTAGTCATGGTCAAAGGGATGCTTGCCTTGGTCAGCTAGGTATCCGGGTTCTTCGAGGTCTTCCGCTCTGATTCCCTTGTCACACTAATTTTCTATCGTCGTCAAAAGAATAAATAAGAAATAGCTCACTCAAAAACAGATCATAAAGTTATTTTAAAAATGTTCTTTATTACTGATAAATCTAAGTTGTTATTTTGAAAAATATTTGCCTCTATTCCCAATGAAGGAACATTTTTAAAATCAACCAAACAGAAGCAAAACTATTCCAATTTAGTCCTTTTTATTATTGCAAAACAGAATAGTTGTTTGGAAAATTCATATCAAGGTCTTTTTAAATACTACATATTTTTAGAAGAATAAAAGTGGAAAAATTATATTTTTACACTCGATAAATGTATTTATAAAAATCTTAGAAATCAGATTTTAAAAATAAGAAAATGGGCTAAGTCCCTGGCCTGGCTCGGCCTGGAACTGGGTCGGCCCGAGGCCAGCGGACAACCTGCCCATGTGCGCACGCCGTCAGGTTTGAACCTGACTTACGGGGCCCTACGGTCAGCGGGTGCGGGAAGCGCAGGGGAGGGAGCTCGGCCACCGACAGATGGGGCACACCTGTCGGGGTCGTCTCCTACCTCTGGCCAAAGAGGAGGAGGAGCACGCCGGCGAGGCTGTCGACATTCTCAAGCCCCAATGAGGACATAACTGGGCTCAGCATGACGCCGCCTACCTGCTGGTGGTCGGGACAACGTTGGAGAGGCAAGGGTTCGCCGGTGACGAGGAGGCCGCGGCGAGGAGTTCCGGGAGGTGGTTGAGGAGGCAGCTATGGGCACGGAAATGCTCGGGGAAGTTAGGGGAAAGCTTCCCGAGGTCGAGGGGATCAGTTTGGTGGGTCGAGGGACGCAGGGGCCGTCGTGTAGCCAGAGATCGACCGGAGCTCCGAGGCGGAGGGGCATCGGTCGATCTCGACACTCGGGCTCTGCCGGTTTGCTGTGGTGGCTTGGGAGGTGTTGGTGGTCATGGTAAAGCTATCTAAGGGGTGCAGGAGTGAGGGGGAGGGCTATAAATAGGCCCACTATGGTGAGCCGATTCGTGAGCGCCGGTGACTCACCGCGACGTGCATGGGGGTGCAGGGAGGAGCTGGGGTAGAAACCACGGTCTTAGGACGTGGTTTTGGACTGCCAGAACCATCTGCAACAGAGGGAGAGAGAGAGGAGTCGAGCATCCATGGCTGCGCAACCTTGGCCGGTTCTGGTGCGTGCGGGCACGCGTCGCACGAGCTCTAGCGAGGGAGAGGAGGGGCCCTAAGGGTTGCTTGTGTTGGGTAACGTAGCATAAATTCAAAATTTTCCTATGCATATTCAGATCTTCCTATGGAGAGACTAGCAACGAGAGAGGGGTAAGAGCATCTTCATACCTTTGAAGATCGCTAAGCGGAAGCGTTACTGGAACGCGGTTGATGGAGTCGTACTCGCAGCGATTCGGATCGCGGTGTGATTCCGATCTCGTGCCGAACTACGGCACCTCCGCGTTCAACACACGTGCAGCCCGGTGACGTCTCCTGCACCTTGATCCAGCAAGGAGGAGGGAGAGGTCGGGGAAGAACTCCAGCAGCACGACGGCGTGGTGTCGATGGAGAGACGAGGTCTCCTGGCAGGGCTTTGCCAAGCACCGGCATAGAGGAGGAGGAAGTAGGGCAGGGCTGTGCCGAGGGAGAGGCAAAAGTCTGTCTCCCAAGGGCCAAAACCCCTCTCTATTTATAGGAGGAGGGGGAGGGGCTGCGCCACCCCTAGGTGCCGGCGGCCACCAGATTGGAAGGGGGGGCGGCGGCTAGGGTGGGGAGGGGGTGGCGCACCACCTGGTGGGCCTTAGGCCCACCTGGCTTAGGGTTTGGCCCACTCTTTTCTCTCCCCCTCGCATTGGGCTGAGTGGGGAGACGCACCAGCCCACCTAGGGGCTGGTTGCCTTCCCCACTTGGCCCACCTTACCTCCCGGGGTCGTTGCCCCCCTTCGGTGGACCCCCGGGACCACCTCCGGTGGTCCCGGTACGTTACCGGTGATGCCCGAAACACTTCCGGTATCCGAAACCATCCGTCCTATATATCAATCTTTAGCTCCGAACCATTCCGGAGCTCCTCGTGACGTCCGGGATCTCATCCAGGACTCCGAACAACTTTCGGTAACCTCGTATAACAATTCCGTATAACCCTAGCGTCATCGAACCTTAAGTGTGTAGACCCTACGGGTTCGGGAGACAGGCAGACATGACCGAGACGCCTCTCCGGCCAATAACCATCAGCGGGGTCTGGATACCCATGGTGGCTGCCACTTTCTCCACGATGATCCCATCGGATGAACCACGATGTCAAGGATTCAATTAATCCCGTATACGATTCCCTTTGTCTGTCGGTATAGAACTTGCCCGAGATTCGATCGTTGGTATACCTATACCTTGTTCAATCTCGTTACCGGTAAGTCTCTTTACTCGTGCCGTAGCACGTCATCGTGTGACTACCTCCTTAATCACATTGAGCTCATGATGATGTTCTACCTAGTGGGCCCAGAGATACCTCTCCGTCACACGGAGTGAAAAATCCCGATCTCGATTCGTACCAACCCAACAGACACTTTCGGAGGTACCCACAGTGCACCTTTATAGTCACCCAGTTACGTTGTGAAGTTTGATACACCCAAAGCACTCCTACGGTATCCGGGAGTTGCACAATCTCACGGTCGAAGGAAAAGATACTTGACATTAGAAAAGCTTTAGCATACGAACAATACGATCTAGTGTTATGCTTAGGATTGAGTCTTGTCCATCACATCATTCTCCCAATGATGTGATCCTGTTATCAATGACATCTAATGCCCATGATCAGGAAACCATGATCATCTATTGACTAAGGAGCTAGCCAACTAGAGGCTTGCTAGGGACACTTTGTGATCTATTTATTCACACATGTATTACTCTTTCCTGTTAATACAATTATAGCATGAACAATAGACGATTATCATGAACAAGGAAATATGATAATAACCATTTTATTATGGCCTCTAGGGAATATTTCCAACAGCTTGACGCAAAGGTGTTGTCGGGGAAGAGGTTGGATACCTCGGGGGAGGTTGGAACTGGCCGAGAGCGTCGCCCCCACCTCAGTGGCTTTGTGTAGTGCGCCTAGAGCGCAGTTTTGGCATGCCACGGCATGCTGGTGTGCTCTGAGGCACTTTGGACGGGTCTAGCATGTCCTAGCACTGGCTGGGAGTGAGGCTAGCCGTTTGGGTCTCGTGGGAGCTTCAGCTGGTCAAGGGAGACAAGAAATACTGGTGCTGTCAGCCTTCAACTGAAGCTTATATTGGGGTTTTTGGCATTTCTATTTTGAACCACTGAGGGGCCAGTTGACTGGGGTTGTGTATTGATACTGGCCACCTAATCTATGAGTTTGGAGCAAAGGGGGTTGGGTTTAGCTCTGGCTAAGAGGGCTTTTTCCCATCTGCCAGAAGGTGCTCGACAGTAGTTTGAGGGGTATGCACCCTACCACTGGTGTTGCAACTTAACAGGTTTGGGTTTGGTGCTAAAACATGGGGTTCCACCAAGTTGGAGCTCCATTGGACAAGTTTAGCTTTGTAAACTTCAAAACACCACTATGTGACCAGATCTGTCCCTTCCAAAGATAGTGTGGGCAAACTAAGTCCCACAAATCCATTTTTTGGTGTGGAACCCTCATTTGAGGTATTAGGCATTCCTGCAAAGTTTCAGCATCATAGGACAAACTTTGCTATGTAGAGTTGCTCTAACTCCAATCTAGAAAGAAGGGGTTTTTGTGTTATTTGGGGTCCTTAATAACCTTGGATCAAAGTGATACTTTATGTGGACACCAAATATGGCTTAGGGATGTCACTGGAATTTTCTAGGATTTTATTGAGAATATTTCCTTTGGAAATATTTCAAAAGGTCAAAACAGACAGAAATGGTTTTCAGGGTTTTACTCAAATAATTGTAATAAAATAGGGGTTTAAAATCCTATGTATGGAAAATATATGTCCTACTCATCATCTCCAAATTTAATCAGATTTATCTAAGGCACAAAGGTATTTTTCCATGTAGGAATACCATTTCTGGCCTCAGAAATGGACTTGTAAATAAATTAAGAAAACAATTCTAAAAATAATTATTTTTGTGGTTTTGAAATACTAAATAAGTTAAAATCAGATCACCAACTTGGTGTAGAAAACAATATTGCCATCAAGGGCAAGTAGTGCAAATCAAAGTAGGGTTTTACCCTCATCAGAAACAAGAAGAAGGTTTTGAAAATAATTCAATATTGTGAAATGGGGTTTTATCATCACATGATCATCACACAAGTCATTCAATGATTAACATGGCACTCACATCATTAGTTTTGAAAAAGTTTTAACAAGCTCAGGTTTTTGCATTACAGAGAAGTGGTAGCAAAAACAGGGTGTGACAATAGTACTGAGGACACTCCTACTATACCACTACCATCACGAGAGAAAGATGCTTGAGTACACGGGTCTGGGCACCACCCTTGGCTTGCCCCAATCTTGGGGGAGGTGCCCTGGTATCGTATCACCATCACTTCCATCATTACTATGTATCTTACTTCGATCCTTAGTAGTCTCATGATTTAGAGAAATAAATTTCACAATATTTTTTTATTAGAATTTTTTCTTTGAGTTCCATCTATACATGTAATCGATAATGCGAGTTATATAATAAAGAATAGTTGAGTTTTTGTGGTTTACGTGTGGGCACCCATCATTTCAGCATGTCAATAACAAGAAAGATAAAGATCATATGCTCATATCATGAAAAGTAATGCATTCACACAAAAAGGATATAAATGATAAAAGTTGTTGATAGTAAACAAACATAGTATTAGTCGTTGTTGCAATCTAAGCAAGATTCTGATAGAGGAGAGGAGACTCACATATAAATACACTATCTTGGACATCCTTTATGATTGTGAGTCTTCATCAAATATTATATAATAATCAAGTGTTGATGTTGGACATGGAATACAATGTAATGATCATGGTAGTTTATATTCACATAGAAGTTATATTTTCTTGCATCCTTCAACATGTGATGTTTGGTTTAGATCCTTTGCTAGCCCAAAAATTCCACACTAAGTAGAGATACTACTTGTGTATCCATAACCCTCAAACCCAGTTTCTTGCCATGAGAGTCCACAATACCTATCTATGGATATAGTAAGTTACTTCAAGTAAGTTGTCATCGGTGCATCAAGCAATAAAAATTGCTCCTAAATATGTATGATCTTTTATTGCAAGAGAAAATAAGCTTTTTACGATCTTGTGATGGCAAAGAAATAAAAGCGGCAGAGTGGATAATAAAGTTTGCTATCATAAGGGCCAATATATGGCATTCCTTTGCATTAAGAGTTCACACATCCAACAAATTAAAAGTGCATGAAAACATGTGCCTCCCTCTGCGAAGGGCCTATCTTTTACTTTCGGGAGTTCAACCCTGTGTTTGAGTCAATGAAGTTTATCCTTCTTCCTATTTATTAATCTTATAGTAGCAAGCACCATGTGTTGAGGAAAGATTTAGATTTATATATCCATGTGGATGTAAATGATCATGATTTTTATTGTTTACATCATCCTTGAGGTAAAAAAAGTTTGGTGGAAAATCTTTCATGCCCCTATCTTCCTATGTATCCTATGGAAACATGAGGTCCAAATATGCCTTGAGCGTGAGCAATCATAGAAGATTAAATGACAGTTGAGTATGTGAACTTGATAAAACGAAAGCTCTTACATAGACTCTCCTGTAAATTATGATTAATTATGATTGCCCCAATTGCTGAGAAAATATTTTCCTAATTATCAATAGGCTTTATACTTCATACTCCAATAGTCGTGAATGGACTGTTACTTGTTTATGAAAAGTTATATGATAAAATACTTGCTGCTATGATAATATTCATGATGCTCTCATGCTCGTATACTATTTTTATCGACGCCTCTCTCTCAAATCATGTGTCATTATTTTCGAGCTTGGCTTTCGCTTGAGGACAACTGAGGTCTAACCTTGGTGGACTTGATACACTCATTTTGCATCATGAATTACTATTGATATTTGTGTTGATCCTGCCCATTATCCCTTATTACCATACAATTCTTATGATCTTTCTCTGTAAATATGCATGGTACATAACTAAGAGGGAAATATCTGGAAACCAGAATTCTAGACCGGGAAACCCAGAAAAAGGCACACAAATGAACTTGCTCCAAATGACCTAAAACTTTACGGAGATTTTTCTGGAATATTCGACAATTTGTGGGCGAAAGAATATACTGGAGAGAGGCTACCAGCTGGGCACAAGCAAACAGGGCACAACCCCCTAGCCGCGCCCTGATGGCTTGTGGGACCCCAGCTGGCCCTTTGGCGACGATCTTCTCCTATATGGTGTATTCTACCATAGAAAGAATAATAAGTCATCTTTCGGGAACAAGTGCCGCCATCTCGAGGCGGAAACCTAGGTAGAGGTCCTTTTTCTCTCCGACACGGTGATTCTGCCATGGAAACTTCCCTCTGGGAGGGGGAAATTGAAGCCATTGTCATCACCAACGCTTCCTCCTATGTGGGACAACCAATCTTTATCAACATCTTCACTAGCACCATCTCATCTCCAACCCTAGGTTATCTCTTGTATTCAATGTTTTTCTCAAAACCTCAGATTGATAGTTGTTGGTTACTAGTTTTGTTGATTACATCTTGTAGTTGATGCTTGTTGGATTACTTGGTGGAAGATATTATGTTCAGATCCTTAATTATTATTATTACACCTCTTATCTTGAACATGCTGATGATGTGCAACTTATCTTGAACACGCTGTGAACATCGACTAAATGACACTTCTACAGGCTATGGGACTAAGGGAACTCATTGTAAAGTAACAAATAGATGACAAGTTGTGAGAGTGATAGAAGCTTAAACCCAAGTTTATGCATTGCTTCATAAGGAGCTGATTTGGATCCACATGTTTCATGCTATGGTCAGATTTATCTTAATTCTTGTTTCGTAGTTGAGGATGTTTGCGAGAGGGGGTAATCATAATTAGGTTTTTAGTTCAAGTAAGAACAACACCTTAGAACCATTCCACCCACGTATCAAATCATCAAAGTAGCAAACGCGGATTAAGTTAATATGATGAACATAACTAGACAAAAAGTCCCATGTGTCCTCGGGCGCACTTGCTTTATATAAGAGAACTTTTAGGCCTGTCCTTTGCTATAAAAATGACTGGGATACCTTGCTACACCTCTGCTACTATTGTTACTTCTCTCTTGTTACAAATTATCTTGCTACAAAACTATTTATCACTGTTACTTATAGCACTTGCAGAGAATTTCTTGCTGAAAACAACTCATCATTTCTTTTCGAATGGAATAGGATTGATCCCTTACTATCTTGCTACAAAAATATCTATCGCTATTACTTACAACACTTACACCTTTGCTCCTTGTTGGGTTTGTCACTCTTACTTATCGAATGGAATACGATAGATCCCCTATACTTATGGGTCATCACAGTATCTAGATGTTTTCTGACTAGTTGAACTTGCTCTTGAGCTTCGCGGAGGATATCTTGTCCAAGGACTTGGCCTTCTCCGGTCTGTGGCCAATTGAGGGGAGTGCGACAGTTGCGACCATACAACACCTCAAATGGTTCCATCTGAAGACTAGAATGATAGTTGTTGTTGTAGGAGAACTCGAAAAAGGTAAGAAATCCTCCCACTTGGCTCCGTACGCCAAAACAGAACCACGACCTATCTTCAAGTATTTGATTTACTCGTTCCGTTTGTCCACCTGTCTGAGGGTAAAAAGTAATGTTGAAATATATCTTGGTTCCCGTAGCTTCTTGGAACTTCTTCCTAAACCTCCAGGTACACAGGGTACCTCGGTCTAACACAATCTCCTTTGGAAATCCATGGAGCCTCATGATATGGATCGTGTAGATATTGGCTAGCAAGATTCCATCGTAGGTGGTCTTGACGGGTATGAATTGGGCTACATTGGCCATGATGGGGTTATAGTCCCAGGGTAGAGTCATAGGTCTGCCCTATAGGTCCTACCCAAGGACTACCCTTCATAGGGGACAAGGCCCTTAGACAGTTCCGACTGAACTAAGGACGCCCCCATCATCCAGTCGGTGACGATCCACTCGGAACATATTCGACGTACCGACTGGAATCCACTCTGTACATCGTAACCTCCCAGGAGGGCAACGGTCATACGTTTTCATACACCATAACTAGCATTTAAGGCTTACGTTACCAGTAACGCCAGCGTTTACTCGTCACTACTCCACCCCTGTCCACCCGACCATTATGAAGGGCAGCGCACTCTATATAAGCCGCCCTTCACCACTGGTACAGGAGTTGGCACTTCGTGTAATCCCTCGATACACTCGACACAAAGCTCCCAAGAGCACTGATACGTAGGCCTTTTACCTCCACCGTAGAGGGGCCTGAACTCATACATCCTCGCCGTAGCTAAGGCTCTGCCCATATACTTTCGTACCCCGTACTTCTACTATCAGACTTATACCCACGATAGGCCAGGTGATCGACAATGACCCAAATGGAATTATTTCCTTTGCTTGCCCTGGGCTATCCGGTGATGAAGTCCATCCTAACTTTGTCCCACTTCCATTAAGGCACTTTGAGAGATTGCAATAATCCCGTGGGTCGCTGATGTTCACCTTTGACTCTCTCGCATATGTCACGCTTAGTGACATAAGTGGCTATTTCTCTCTTCGTGCGATGCTACCAGAATTTTTCTTTGAGGTCTTGGTACATATTAGTTCGTATAGGATGGATGGAATACGGTGTGTCATGGGCTTCTAGCAACAGAAAATTCTTGAGCTCAACTTTGTTGGGTATGCAAATGTGACTCCCAAACCATAAGACTCCTTGTTCATCCATTGATAATCTTGGGGTCTTTCCTTTCTTGATCTTCCGCTTGATACCTTGAATGTTGTCATGACCCTTCTTAGATTCCTTAATGTCATCTTGGTGAAACTAGTTCCAACCCAAAGCTTTTCTTTTCTTCATACAAGGTGGGTAGCCTTTCCTTGATCATCGCATTCAAGGAACAAGCCTTCTTGTTTAAGGCATCACCTACCACAATGGCCTTTCTAGGATGGTATCAAACACTGAGGTCGTAGTCCTTGATCAAATCCAACCATCTTCGTTGCCTCACATCCAATTCCGTTTGAGTGAAAATGTGCTTCAAACTCTTGTTGTCTGTGTATATCTCACATCGCTTCACCAGAAGGTAATTTTGTCGTGTCTTCATGGCATGAACCACAGCTGCCAACTCAAGACCATGACTAGCATAGTTTTCTTTGTGAGGGTGTAGCTGTCTAGATAGATATGCTACGAATATGACTTCTTGCACTAGAACGCCACCAAGCCTGGTTGGTGATGCATCACAATATATCATGAACTCCTTGTGAATATCGGGGGTGGGGAAAACTCGGGATGTTGTCAATCACTTCTTGAGCTCTTGGAAGCTCTCTTCACACTTTAGTGTCTATTCGTACCTCTTGTCCTCCTACAAGAGTTGAGTCATGGGTCGGGCAATGCTTGAGAATCCTTGGACGAACTTGCGGTAATATCCCGCAAGTCCGAGAACTCTTGACTTCCTTCACATTGCTTGGGTATTGCCATTCAGTGACAGCTTCAATCTTGGCAGGATCCACTAACAATCCTTCGGCAAACAACACATGACCCAAGAATGCAACTTCGTGTAGCCATAATTCGCACTTGCTAAACATGGCATAAAGCTGGTGCACTCGAACTTATCCAGGACCATACTCAAGTGTTGATCATGCTCTTCTTTAGCCTTGTCGTAGATTAGTGTCCCATTGATGAAGATAATGACAACCTTGTCGAAGTACTCCATGAAAACTTTGTTTGTGAGGTACATGAAGTTAGTCAGGGCATTGGTTAACCCAAATGACATGACTGTGTACTCATTCATACAATATCGGGTCACGAATGCCATCTTCCGAATGTCTTGGGGTCTGATCTTCAATTAGTAGTACCCAGACCTGAGACCAATCTTGGAAAATACCTTGGCATCATTCAATTGATCGAATAGGTCTTCAACCTTGTGGAGTGGGTACTTGTTCTTTATTGCGACATCATTGAGACAATGGTAATCATCATAGTGTCGGATAGTTCCATCCCTATTTGGTAAAAATTGAATAGGTGACCCCCAAGGAGAGGTACTAGGGCGGATAAATCCTTTTTTGAGCTGCCCAGCTAGTTGCTTCTTCAGTTCAACCAATTCCTTAGATACCATTATATAGGTATTCTTATATATGGATCCTGCTCCAGGCATTAGCTCAATGATGACCTCAATGTCATGGTCTCGAGGCATTCCGGGCAACACATCAGGAAATACATCTGGGTGTTCACATACCACTAGCACATGATCCAACTCAATTCCTAAGAGACTATTGACCTGAGCGGCTTGAGCGGAGGCAGGGATGGAACATACTTGACTTCAACTCCTTGGCTATTGGTCATTGTAATAGTCCACTTGGCACATTCTAGCAAGCATTGGTGCTTGGGTAACCAATTCATGCAAGGATAAAATCCAAGCATCGTGAATCTAAAACTATGAGGTCTGCTAGGAAGTCTACCCTGTTGATGTTTATCCCAACTCCTTTACATCATATCTTGGTCCTCAAAGCTGAACCCAGGGTTGTACCAACATATGACTACCCATGGGTGTAGGCATCATACAACTCTCTAGTGCAAACTTTTGGGTCACAAAAGAATGCAAAAGCACCACAATCTAACAAAACAGTTGCTAGGGTGGAGTCGACAAGGAATATACAGTGTATGACATATTTGTATTCCTGCGCTTCCTTAGGGATGACGTGATTCAAACAACCCTTGCCATTGTTGGGATGGTTGAGGGGAGCTTGGTTCCTTGGCAGTTCTCCACGGCTTTCACCATGGTTTGGTGCATTGGGATGCGGTGCATCTGTGTTCTTGTGGGGTCAGTACCTAGAGATGTGTCCAAGCTGAGCACATGCAAAACAAGTAACATGGTGAGAGTTGTCGGTCTTGCCACCACTGTTGTTATTGGGCTTGTTGAAAGCTGACCTGGGGTTGACATACTGCTAAGGCTGGTAGCTCGGATGAGGTGAAGGAGTCATGGCTTGTTGAGGCTGATAGGTTAGCCTGGCTGGATTTGGTTGCCAGGGGAAGGCTTCTAGTCACTGGAACTACCCTTGCTGATCATCTTGCGCTTGTGCCTGTCTTCAAGCATGAGGGCTTGTTCACCAGGTCGAAAAAGGTCCGGTAGTCGTAGACAACGAGCTGATACTGCAGGGCTTGCTGGAGTCCTTCCATGAAGCGTTTTATCTTGGCTCCCTCAGTGCTGACATCTTCAGGGGCATAACTATATAGGAGGTTGAACTTTTGCATATACTCCTTGATAGAGCCACTTCCTTTATTCAGCTCTCGAAATTCTCGCTTCTTCATAACCATGATTCCTGAAGGAATGTTGGTCGTGCAGAATCCTTCCTTGAAATCAGACCAGGTGATCACACGATCGCAATGGATGACCTTGAATCCATCCCACTAAGCTATGGCGGTACCTGCGAGGCAGTGAGAGGCATAAAGAACCTTCTCGCGATCCTCGGGGCAGTTGAGCAATGCACGGAGGTCCTCGATGGTGAGGATCCAGTTATCAACATCCACAGGTTCATCTGTCTCGGTCAAAGTTGGGGGCGAATTCCTCATGAACTTCGATAGAGTGGAGTGTCCATTGTTGTTCCTTCTTTGTTGCGGGTTGTTCACAAGGACCAAAAAGGAACTCAATATAATCTCATGATTAATTTTAATATAAACCCACAATTCATCGGATCCCAACAAATGCACTTCATAAGAGTGATTAGATAAGATAGGTCACCTCAAAAATCATGGTGATCTTGGCAATGAAGAACATATATATATAGAGAGATAGCCATCTAGGTACTAACTATGGACCCGTAGGTCTATGGTGAACTACTCAGATATCACCATGGGAGGAGCAAGGTTGATGTAATGGCCCTCCATGAGCGATCCCCTCTGGCAAGGCACTAAAACAAGGCTCCACATGGGCACACAAGGGAACAAAGACTTTTGGCGCCGGAAAAGGTGTTTCGGGGGGCTCCTTACGATTTTTGGGATTAATATGAATTTATAGAAAAGAGATGAGGGACACAGGCCGAGCAAGGTGGCCCTAAGCCATCAGGGCGTGGCCACCCCCTAGATGCACCCCATTCCCTTTGTGACACCCCGCGTGGCCTCGAGTCTCCTTCTGAAGCTTTCATGTCCATATTTGGTCCAGAAAAAATCATCAAAACTTTTGAGGTATTTGGACTTCGTTTGGAATAGTATTCCTGAAAGGCCAAAAACATACAGATAACAACAACTAGCACTTGGCACTGTGTTAATAGGTTAGTGCTTAAAAATAATATAAATCATCAATTAAATGCCTAAAAAGCATTATATAATGACAATATAATGGCATGGATGAATCAAAAATTGTAGATATGTTGAGATGTATCAACATCCCCAAGCTTTATTCCTGCTGTCTTTGAGTAGGTAAATGATAAAAACCAAAAAAATTGATGTGACATTCTACCCAACATGTAATCTTTTGTAGGAATGATCATTGAGAAATGATGAATTAACCTACATCAACATAGTAATATCCATGAACATAAGTAACATAATCATAAATTACCAAAATATACGATCCTTAAAGAACGTTTATCCCCATTTAATTTATCATATTAGCTTGGCATGAATTTGTCTTGATCACATAAATATAATTGTCAAGCACCACGATGTTAAGACACGGAATTGGATCATACTTTTTATCGCACTTCAACTTTTTATTCCTCACTCCATACATGAGGGTGAACCATGGACATAGCATATATGTAGAATAGAATATGTGGGTAGGTTTCAAAGGGGTAAAAGTGGATAAGAAAGTCTCACATCAACTAGGCGGATCAACGGGCTATGGAGATGCTCATCAATCAATATCCATGCAAGGAGTAGGGATTGCCATGCAACAAATACACTAGAGGTATAAGTGTATGAAAGCTCGACTGAATCTAAGTGGGTGTGCATCCAACTAGCTTGCTCATGAAGACCTCGGGCATTTGAAGAAGCATATCAGTGGAATATACAAGCCAAATTCTATAATGAAAAAATCCCACTAGCATATGAAACTGAAAAAACTGAGACTCTCAAAGTAAAAAACATGGTGCTCCCCCTTCTCTCTTTTCTCTCATTTTTTTCTTTCTATCCTTTTTTTCTATTTTTCCCTTTTTCCGTTTTTCTATTTTTTCTGTTCGGAGTGTCATCTCGAGTTGTGGGGGAATCATATTCTCCTCATCCTTTCCTCACTGAGACAACGCCCTAATAATGTTGATCAACACAATTTTATTTACATACAACTCGATATTAAAAACTACTATACAATATGACTCTATATGAATGACTTTGGTAGCATAACATGTAGGTATTGATGAATGGTGGCTTTGCCAGAAATACTATGTGAGTTACTGTGACCCCTCAATTTTGATCATACGCTAATCATACACGGAATGCGTACAACAAAGATTAGGGACTCACGGGAAGATTTCACAACACAACTCTGTACACAAATAAAATTCATACAAGCTTCATCTTACAATCCGGGGGCCTCGAGGGCTCGAATACATAAGCTCGAAAACACACAAGTCAGCGGAAACAATAATATCTGAGTAGATACATAAGAAACAAATAAATGCCTTAGAGAAGGCTAGCACAAAAGATATATAGAGCGAAAGAGGCAAGGTCTCCTGCATGGGAGCCTTGTGAACTACTTCTGGTCGTCAGCGGACTCCACATGGTAGTAGGTACAGCCGGGGTAGTGGTCATCATCAGCTGGATAGACCATCTCCTGGGCTCCATCATCTCGTCATGGCAATCGTATCAAAGGGAAAAATAGGAAGCAAAGAAACGGTGAGTAATCATCCAAAGTACTCGCAAGATTGACATCAAAACGATGCTAAGTATGCACCAGTATCAAAGGAATGGGTTTACATCTTGACTGACTACATCATTGCGAGAATAGAGAGAAGGTCTAGTCCTATGGAAGACTAGCATCTCCAGGTGTCTTACAGCATAAGAAGAGTGTAAAGGTGTGATTCAATTATATAGTCATATTATTGAAGTAAATTTAATTCAATAACACCCGGAGATTCTTCCTCGACTACATATGAGAAAGAAATCTCGGGGACAAACATTCCAGTTAAGTCACATTTCTAGTTGTATTAGATCAGGATACAATTCCAAGTCATCCTGTAACTGTGGACACGACTATTCGAATAGTTAATTTTTATCCCTACAGGGGTGCACCAAATTACCCAACACGCTTGATGAACTCTATTCGGACACACTTTCCTGGTTCATGCCATCCTCGGAACATCACCACGTCATAGCCCTACCTAGGCTCAACAGAGACGCCAGCTCATCGGTCTAAATCATATGCGCACAGAGGTCATGGGCACATCATCCTTTGCACTCCTGCATGATGTGTTGGTGGCTGAGGTCAGTCCTGGCACCTCATATACAAGAACAATGCTTATGCGAAACACTGGAGCGTGCGCGGCTCCATTGCTGACATCTAAAGAATTTCTGCTCATACTACGAGATCGAGTATCCACAACCTCTCCCACGTGAAGGTTAGTCCAAAAAGTTCAATGATCAAATCAGATCAAATACCCAAATACCATTAGCAATTTCATCAACATTGCAGCGATGATCAGCAATCCAAGATATGTGGTCCCATCGTGCCGCCTCAAGGATGTGTGGCAAGGGTCAAGAATGCCCGACCACGCCTGGTGACATCCACGCGAGAATCCACCCGCAACACACATTATCATTACGATAGTAGCAGTAAGGTCAAGTAACTGTGTGGCTGTAACATCAGAGGGATCCGAGGTATCACCCTCGATGGATTCCAAACAATGTAACCGTCAAGGTGACCAGGTAGGAATCACCCTAGATGGTCCACGCTTGAGGGGTTACACGACCGACTCGTTATCGGAGGTGGTGATGGAGGAATCACCCTGTGTAGACCACGATCGGTTACCAACACTACAGAGCTAACATCAAGAGTACATAATGAGGTGTCTTCCTCGGTACTTGATAGTAGCTCTGAAGTGTCCTACAACAAGGGAGTCTGAAGCGATGTGACAAGTCATGGCTCGTCGATAAGTTGATCAAGGGCAACTAGGACTAAGGGGTCAAATGGGATCACTGCTCCACATATACTAAACATTTAATCTGTAGTAGATTGTAATAGTAGTTCAACAAAAACAAGCTATGCATCAGAATATGAGCTATCTACAAAAGTAGGAAAATCTAATGCAAGCATGAGAGAAAAAGAATGTTGGATATAGGAATGATCAAGGGGGGTTGCTTGCCTGGTCGCTATGTCGAAAGATATGGATCCTCGACAGTGAAGTAGCCAATAACCATATCAACATCGGTCTCAGGGTCGACCGAAAAGAATTAACATAGCGGAAAGAAACAATAATTACAAGGAAGCAGATACAACATTATGCATGACATGTCGATAAGGAGTGCTAGAAATGAGATAACGCAGTATTACACGTCACAGACCGAGCGGGAAAATACGTGACGATATTTCTCGGGTCTTAGGGTTTTACGAGACAGATGATCCTAACACTAAATATACATGTTCATCATGCTAGGAGCATGTGACACATGAACGGAAGCGTATTCGGATTCATATGATTTTTCTAATAAACTTCATCTATAAAATTATTTCATTCAAGTTACGGACTATTTTATATGAATTTACAAAGTTTTAAAAATATTGAGAAATTTATTTTATTTTTGTTTGAATTATCCAAAAGAATACAAAACCCTTTTACACACACGGCCAGCTAGACCATTAGGATGACAGGTGGGTCCAGAGAGCCCAGTTGACCAAGTGAACAATCCAGTTAGCAATCAACTAAGTTGACTGGTCAACCTAATATCTAACATGTGGGGCGATATTTCATTGTCACAGGTGATTATAGATTGATTTAAAAATGTTCATTAGAGGGGGTGGCCCATGTGTCATCGTCACTTTTTCTTATGAAAAGTTTTTTAACACCGTAGGGCCACCTGTCAATGACTATTAGTGAGGGGTTTATTGGGGGTCATTAGTGGCTAATGACGCAATGTCGGCAACATCATCGATGATGAGGCCGAGTGCTGGCGACGAGCGTCTAGTCGATTTAGGCGACCTGTTGGGACGCGGTTTGGTCGGACATGTCAGGCGGGACGTAGCGCACCTGATGGAGGCTACAAGGTGGCCGGAGACGGCTGGAGTCGCCGGTGGGGTTGATTCCCGTGGCGGCAGTGGGCGTAGTAGGGAAGCACGAGCACGGCTGGCTGTAGGGGACTAGCACAGCAGGGGGAACGGGTGCGGCAGCAAGCGCGGTGCTCGGGCAGTAGTGGTGTATCAGTTGGGCAGCAATAGTAGCCGTAGAGCAGCGCCGGAGCGAAGGACAAAGACGACGTGGGCGGCATGTGACAAGTGACAACAGCAGCTGCAACGCATGCACGGCTGCTGCGGTATGGTTGGATGGGCGCGCGGCCGGGCGAGCGGGCGAGCGGGCGATGACGGTGCGGTCGGTAGCATATATGGCGTGGGAGTGGCCACGCGAGCAGGAGGGCACGCTGGCTACTAGCAGGAGTGCACACTCACGTAGGCTCGGTTGTAGGCGACGCATGGCGTCCACGGCGAGGGGAGGTAGAGGGGAAAAGGAGGGAATAGAGGAGGATCACCACGAGGAGGTGGATGGCAAGCTCAGAATGACCGGGGTGGCGCAGGAGGTGGAGATCAACGGTGAAGGTGGCGGCCGAAGCTGGGGAAGAAGCTCGATCTCGCGGCTCAGTGGGGTACAGCTCGAACTCTGGCTTACACGCGGCGAAGACAATGATGAAGCATCTCTTGGACATCATTTTCACCGGCGGGGCGGCTGTTGGCCGCGGTGGCCATGATCGTGCAGCGGCTCGTCGAGCCCGAGCACAAGCTTGGGGTAGAGGGGGCGAAGAACGGGGGCGCGAGGAGAGAGGTGGTTAGGGTTCAATGGGGGTGCTCGCTGGTGATTAAGTAGGAGGGCGGCCTTGCGGATGGCCGCCAAGGCGCGCTTGCTGACCGGATGGCCGCCAAGGCGCTCTTGCTGGCCGGATGGCCGCCACGCACCCCTCGTGCCTCCTGTAGCATGAGGTTAGGGATGAGTGGGGGGTACGTGAGCCGGATGGGGGGGGGAATTGGGCTAAGGCCCACGGGCTACACCAGGGAGGGCTTTTCCTTTAATAATTTTACAATTCTATTTTCTATTTAATAACTACTGCTTGCTTTAATCCTAGGGAAAAGATTGTGTTTAACCGGCCGATCGCGCTATCTCGTCCGCCGGCTCGGCGACCGTCCGATCCGCGTAAGCTGTGACCGTTTTTCTGAAACAATGTTGTTGTTTCAGGAATAGTTTCCTGCAGCTCCTCCCGAGCGTCCCTGCCCGAGACCGCGCCGCCGCTTGCCATGGCCTGCATCGGCTGGCCTCGCCGGAGCAGGGCCACCGCGCCTGCACCTACCCGCCGCCTGGAGCCTTCCGAGCCTCTGCCCGAGCGAGACGTCGGCTCCCTCCTCCTCTCGAGCGCTGCCCGAGCACGGTCCCGCATGCCCCACCGTGGTGCGCCGCCGCCGGCCGATCCTGGCGCCACCGGAGCCCCAGCCACCGGCGCCGGAGCCCCCAGCCATCGTTGTCGCGTTCCTGCCACCGGCCGACCGGCGTCGGCCCTGCCTCCCCGCGCGAGACCGGATCTGGATCGATCCCTCCGCCAGCCATGGAGCTTGGGAATCAAGCATGGCCGCCATGGTTGTGCTTCCTCCACAACTCCATACATCCCTCTGTTTTTCGTCTGAAGGAAGAAGATGGAGTTTCTGCAACAAAGCGATTGTTTTAGAAACTCGAGCGTTGTCCCGGGAATTACTCGGTGCCCACGAAGCGCGCGCGAAGAAAAAAACCTGCAACAAAGCGATTGTTTCAGAAACTGGGGCATTGTTTCAGGAATTACAGGGTGTCCATCCGAAGCGTCGCGCGCGGATCGGGCGGCTATCAAGGTGGATGATATTTTCTAAACATCACCCGACGGATGCGTAGCAGCCCCCTTAATCCTAGCACCAAAACACGTTGTAAAAATATGAAGTTTGTCCCAATAATTATAATGCACTTATATCCTCTGCCACAAAAAGTTTCAAGACCAATTAAGAAAGTTTGAAATTCATATAATTCGGAAGGCATTTAATTAATTGTGTGAAGTCTGGTTTAATTATTTTGCGGACTAAAATACTTTATAAAAAAGTTGTCTCAATACCGTAATTAAGTATGGATTATTTTCAACATTAGAAATATTTTTGTTTTAATGTTTGAAGAAGTAATAACGTGACTTTAATTTAAATTTGAAATTTGGTTGTAATTTTGTGAAGTGGCAATCTAGCTTAGTTAAACTTCATGACCTCGCATCATTAGTGTGTGGTCACTGTAGCTTATCTACTGGGGTGTCACAACTCTCCACCACTAAAATAAATTCTTGTCCCGAGAATTAAGAGGTAGAAAGGGGAAAAGTTTGGTTACAAAATCCTAACGAGTCTTGTTGTCTTTGTTGCTCTCATGGAAGAGGTTGGTCCTTCTTGTTGATGTATTCATTAGTCTAATTCAGGTAACCTGATGGAGTCATCATCCTTTGGGATTTTCATTGTCCTACGGATGCGTTTAAAGGGAAAACTCTGGAAGAACGTAGCTACACAAAGTTGGACATCTGACGGTGAACTCATGGAACAAGGCATGAATTATTCCTCAAGTTGTAACTCAAGGAATCCATTGAGAGCAAAAAGCGATGGTATGAAATCTTTGAATCGGTACGCAATCATTCGATGCGTGATCACAAGTTGAAAGGGGGTTTAGGGCAAGGAAATTAAATATTGTGCGTGATAATGGAATAGATAATCCTTTGTACGTTGGATCGGGAATTATATACGAGCCAAGTGCAAAGGATACTTTGAAATCAAAGGTGTACATGAGAGTCAGGTTTTGATCCTATGGAACTATGGGTTATGGGCCCATCATGTTGGTTGAGAGTAGGCAGAGCGGTGACATCTTGTACGGTCTTGATAGCGAGACATGTCAGAGGATAGAGTGTGAGTTATGTTGGCAAAAACATGAGTTCCAAGGGTAGGGGATGAATAGAACTATTCTCCTGTTCTTTGAAACGAGGCCGACCAACAGGAAAAGTTCTCCCATCGACGGCTACCGGAATTTTATCCACAATAGTAACAGAGTTTTATTGACAGAGTTGTAGAGTGAGGTTTTTACCAAAGCAGGGAATTACCATTGCTCATATAAGTTTAGATTTCAAGAAAGGTTAAATAGACCGATGGAAAGGGAATTGTGTTTAAACACAATTATCAGGAGTATAACCTTCGCAAGGTCAAGCAGAGCATGTTGTACATGAAAGTATAGCAAGTAGATAATCATTTAGGTAAAATGGCAAGGAGAATCATGATGTTTACCCATACAACATTGTTTGGATAATTGATCAAGAACATTTTACTATGACGCTTTCAGTGTTCCTATTGAAATTTGAAGTACCACATTCATGCTTCGAGGCAGCATTGACATGGTCATCATATAAAGGTCAGACTTTGGGTACACAAAGGATTCATGAGGAACAACCTATAATTTAAGTCGTACAATTTCCTCATGGAGGAATGGCTAACCTTATATATGGAAGATAATATAACAATCGGTCCTTCGGTCCGGGGTGCTCGACAAGACATCATCGTACCAGGTTACTTAAAGACCAAAGTTATAATTATTGGGAAATGTTCCAACTATTATATTTGCCCGGGATTCAGATTTGATTGGTGTTAGCACACCTCAGGTTCAGGATGCCTGAGAAGCAAGGGGGCAACAAATTTTGACGAGATGATGATGCAAGATTTTCGGGATATGAACTACGGAAGCAAGTATTGAATCATGAGTTCGATTGTAAGACACATGAACACACTGTCAAGACATTCGTGCCCACATGGAATTCTTACAAAAAAATGCAAATGAGTTCCGATTTGGGAACTAACATCGATGATATCAGGATCCTTGTGTAAGCCTGTATTAGTTCTTATGAAGAAACTTCATTTCGTTGATCAAATTAGCTAGTGGCTTGGGTGCTAAGAAAAGTTATATGAAGTGAAGATAGCAAATCTTCAAAACATAAAACACTTCGCACATGCGTGAATTATTTGGGATGATCCCAGAGGAACCGAAACAAAACTTTCTCCTATTCACGATGGCAAAAATGCACATGAACTTTGGGAAAACACTTCTTCTATCAAACATTTTCTTCGTGAGCTAGGCACAAGGATAATGCTTTCAAAAGCTTCAACATGAAACATGGGCTCAACAAACATCCCTCAAGATTTCGATAGGGATGAATTTCCACAATTATAAGAACAAGGAGATAGCATCAACAATTAAACATTGCTCAAAGGGTGCACTGGGAAATACAGACTGAGTAGCAGGACCAATGCTAAAATGGTGAGTCAACAACCAACACACTAAGAATGAAACTATTAGTCACTACCTTCGGAGCAATAGGGTTGCCAGAAGTATCGGAATCACACATCAGAGTTCACTTGTCGGTATTCCAATTAGAAAACAACACCGGTACCAAGAAATGAATGGTGATGGCAAGAAGTATCACTATATTTGGAATTATTAAGAGGTGCAACAATTCTCATAACACTCTTGACATAAAAGATGGCACTACTCCAAGGCAGAAGATAACAAAAGCTAGATAGCAAGGAACTCAAGGGACAACACAAAACATGAACACATTTGTGTTGGGGGGAAGGCAATAAGGTTGTCGGTGATAACACAAATCATCGACGGGCAAGGGTGGTAATTCTCATCATGTATTAGATTAATATCCTAGAATAGCTTAGCATGTTGGCGATGATCACGACATATTTGTCGAGAAGTTGGATCAAGATATAATCATTAAGCAACGACATCAAGCAAAGGAATGGTGAAATGAAAGGTTGTCGGAGCCACAAATAAGATTGCTAGCTCGCAATCGAAATTGCCTCTCAAGAAAACCAACATGATGTTCAAAGCTCGATGTAAGATTCACACACAGCTGGAAATGTGTTCGAGGGATGAAGAACACATATAGCATGGTCACGCTCTAGCATGACGATGATGATGTAGCCTAACAACTTGGAATGACATGATCGAGTACAAACTCGTAAGCAAAGAAGATTACTAAGGGTTGTTGAATCGCAATGCATACTCAATTCAGTTTTAGGTTTCCTTGAGTGTCCAACAACTCAAAATACGAGGAAAACTGGAATCAGAAAAATACCATAGTTGATGAGGAGCTCAAAAGAAGTTATATAGCTCCGTGATATTCTCAAGATACGTGGGTGATACTGAAAGGTAGATCAGAATTAAAGCTTTGACCGATGTATTGACCTAAAGAATACAAGTGATTTAACTTGCCTAAAAATGGGATCAAAGAAGAACAATCATGGTCGGAATCACGGTTGCAAAGTGTCAAATCACATATACAAGATCAAATCATAAAATGAATGATTATTGATACGAGAAGCTTCTATTATAGGACCAACATCATTTCCATGGCCATGACCACAAATTTTAAGGTCGACTCCAAATTCATCAATGCTTCACGTGCCATTTACTCCTCGCCTTTGATAAGATGTACCTTGGAAAGATTATTTGGCAACACACCAGAAGAGTAAGACTCCTGAAAATGCCCGGGTTCACATGGATTAGGGAAGGCATACGTTTAGCCCATCGGGGCATCTTAGGAAAATGTACCAATAACTTTAAGGGTAATTAACACATCCTTAAAAAGCATGGCTGAAAAAAGTATAGGATAAAACTTATCAGAGGGAGAAGACACAATTTACCAACGGCATCCTGTATTAGCTGGAGAATATCACAAGGATTTTCTGAATGTAAAGGAAGCTGTCAGATAATAACCCAACAATGGGTCTGGTAGTCTACACAGGACTTGAGGTGAGTATCGGTACTCAATCAGAGGAAGATAGAATTCAAGGTATTGCATTATAGAACATCTGAATAATATCGATGCTTAAATACCAAAGGAATTTAACATTTCCAGGTTGGTGTATCAGAATCAGATGCTCCAATAATATATAAATAAGTCGAATGGACCTAGATTCGGCAATCAATCAAGGTTGATTTCTAGAGAACCAGCTCCTATTTGGCAAGGCGTGTGAGCTGGACAGATAGTTTATGAAGATCAACTGATGATTGTGTGCATTCACACATAGGTTGAATCAATAAGATCAAAGAACAATCACAAAGGATTCAAATGATCGTGGCTAGACATATGGAGTTAACCATAATGCAAGAAGGTGAGAAAGGTCAAGAGCAATAGGCTACTAAGGATTTCAGAAGATCGAATAGAAATTCAAAGAAATTGTGAAACCCATGTCAAGTGAGGACGAACGAATCACGGTAAAATAATTTGTTGTACCTTGTATAACAAGAGCAATTGGCAAAGAAAGTATGAATGACATTTGTATGTAGCCATCCATAGGGGTTGACGGAGGAAGGAATATCGCAAAAGTGATGAGCATATGTTCTCGAGAGAACATGAGAGAGTATCTTTGGAGTCTTCTGACGAATTAAGACATCGTCCGAGATGAGGGGCTCTCTGGGAGGAAGTATTTACAAGAACCTAGAGTTAGAGTTAGTAGAATATTTAACCCGAAAGAGAAGAGAGATCAGAACCCATATTATAAAAGAGCAGTAAAAGATCCTAATACCACTGTGGCATCGATAGAAGGTGTGTCTAGAGGGGGGTGAATAGACTATTTGTCAAGATAAAAATCCTAGCCCTTGCCCAAAGTTATTCTTTGCATATTTTAGCAATTGTAACAAGTATAGTACACCCTACACAACCTAGTCAACATATATTGCAGCGGAAAGATAAAGACTTTGCACATGTAAAGACGTAGAGTTTAGGAAATCAAACGCATAGAGGTTGACACGATGATTTTTGGCATGGTTCCGATAGGTGGCGCTATAGTACGTCCATGTTAGTGGATACTTCAACCCACGGAGGTTAATGGCTGTGAGTGTCCATGGAGGGATCCACCCACAAGGGGTCCACGAAGAAGCGGCCTTGTCTATTCCACCATGGCTTCCGCCCAGGAAGGACTAGCTTCACTCACGATAAATCTTCACGAAGTAGGCGATCTACTTGACCTTACAAACATCTTGGTTCAACTCCACAACATGAAGTAGGAGGCTCCCAAGCGGCACCTAACCAATCTGTAGGCACCACCCTACAAAAGGTAATAGATGTGGTAGAACGATGAACTCCTTGCTCTTGTGCTTCTAAAGATAGTCTCCTCAAAACAAAATCACTCTCTCACAAAATAGGCATGGGAAGGAGAGATTGATTTGGTGGAAAGCAACTTGGGGAGGCCAGAGATCATGTTTGAAATGATTGGATTGGAATATCTTGGTCTCAACACATGAGTAGGTGTCTTTTCTCTCAGAAAAATGGATCTGGCAATGAATTGTGGGTTCTGAGTTCTTCCTCTGCAAATGAGAGGTAGGTGGAGGGGTATATATAGGATGTCCCCAAAATCCAACCGTTACAGCTAAAGTGGTCAACTCGGTGACACCAAAGTTATCAACTCAGTGGTCCCGATTTGCACTTGTGGCGCTCCGCCTGATTACCACTGTAGCCAGACGGTTGCCGTACAAACCAGCCCAGGAAATCGCTCTAGCATGCACGTTTACAACAAGTATCATGAACACATGCATTTCTATTAATGAATATAAGAGTTTGACATGATGAACTACAAGGTGATGCCAGCGGGAAAAGCTCTATCTAAGGCAGCATGGTCCTGGTGCGGCTCCAATCCACAGGGATCTAACTCGGTTACGCTCCTAGACCGCGAGTGCTCTGGCTTCTCGCTGACGGACGATGGATCCTTATGTGAACCTGGCCACGTTAAAATCCGATGTGTACTTCTGAATGTACTCGCAAGCAAACCAAAACTAACATTTCCACTAAGCAAATCAATCTATGGCATACCTATCTAGCAATATCAATTATCAAGGTATAACAGGATTATTTAGCAAGATAACTTCTAAAGTAAATCCGATAAGGTAAAGCATATTAGATAAGTGATTTATACTCCGAATATTTTCATGATCAAGTCTGAATCTGATCCAGATCCAAGCCAACTCATGTGGTCATCCGACCACTCATCTCATAGCCATCCCATGGCTAGCATGTCATATACCGGACATCTTCTGATGTCTGCACAAGACGAGTTCTTCCATCATTATTATCACTGAAACGGTTGACCTCCTACTGAGGTCTGATCGGGCTGTCCAATACCATGGACTCGGCTATTCGAAGAGGTTGCACACTTTACCCACACTATGGAGCACTGACCTCGCGATCCCATTCAGTTGGACCAGTGTTGCTCTGACAAAACCTGCCTGACCCAATCGTACCACCGACATTCATCCTTCCCCGGAGTCCTGCCCTCGGTGGCCCTGTGTCCTCATGACACCTACCACTGTCGTGTCCAAACTAAACTGTCCCACCCAGGGACGGGTACCCAAACAACTCAACTGGGCTCACAGGATTATCACCGCCTACCTGATGACGGTAGCACACGCGCATAATCCTCCCTCTTTGGAGGTACCGGTGAAAGGTCACGCGATCAACCCAAGTCACGACCCTCCCATATCGGCAAATATGGTTGCACGGATAAGCCCGGACAGGTGACTCGAGATCAACCCATCAGGTTTGGTTTTAACAACATATTTATCAAGTATGGTTGTTATCAACAATAACTTAACATGATGATAATTATGCATGAAATAGTAATGGTAGAAACACCACCACCTATCTCTATATAATGAGTCATTAATAAGACATGATGTAAATGACAAGTTATTACTTTACAATTACTAACTGTAAATTAGACCCTCGGAACCCTCGCATAAAACCGGCAAATAAATCGGTGGCCACCAGAATGGTCTTTACAACACAGATCTGGGACGTTATCGGAATAGCTCAACCCCGGCTCAAGACGGCTGGAAAGCAGCACAGAGCATGAGGCGGTGTTGATAAAAAGAATGTAGCAGTTCCCTAAGATGGCCAAAAAACATCTCAGAGAATGAGGTCACTGCCACGGAAAGAAATTCAACAGCTACCCATGACGGCCGAAAAGCAGCTTAGAACATGAGCTAGCTGCTGACAAGAGAAATATAAAGTTGGCATTCACCCCGGACGGAAAGCAGCTCAGACTCAGGCGTGGTGCCATCATTGAAGGTAATGTGAGCAAGGGTTCGTCGGAGTCACATAGAGTCCACTACTACGCATACAATCACAAGCATATTAATTAAACATGCGGGAACAACACAGAGCAAAGCTTTAGGTCAAATGTTAGGTGGTCAGCTTGCCTGGGCTCGAAGAATACTCCCGGAAGAGGTGCGGAGAATCCGCGTAAAGGATCGCCGGATACCGCTCTCTCTCGAAGGGAGCTGATTGGATACAAGGGAAAAAGGGTCATTTTCACAATGTAACCACCTTGTCAAAATGATACCAGCAGGACGGGCTCGACGAGACGAAGATGTGTGCTTTGGAATCACCCCCATCGGAGTCCCGAGCAAAAAGATATAAGCATTTGAAGTGGAAGGACCATTCTGCAATTAAACATATTTGGAATCGGACCTGAGGGCTTAGCCGCTGGCGCCTTCTCTAGAAATACATTTTCCGCTGAGCGAAAGCGTATTTTCAGAAATACGCCTCCACTTACTGGGGTCAACGCCTAGCCCGATCAACTCCTGGGCCGCTGACCCACGGGGCCCACCGCGCCTCTCTCTCTCCTCGTGATTTCATACTCTTCCTCGCGATGAAGAGCAGAGGAGCTCGAGCGCCAGATGGGGTCACCATGTCACTGCCTGAGAGGGCCGGCCGGCGAGCGGGGCAGCTCAACCGCGCCGTGCCGCACCCGCAGGTGGCCTCGCGGTCGCCCAGGAGGGCCGGTAGCATCGTTGTCGTGGCTCAAGCGCCATCGGCCAGAGAGATGCAGCGGGGACGGCATCAAGAAGGCCTCCCTGGCGGAACGGAGCGCGACACCAGCTTCAAGGACTCCCAGGGATTCCCGCACCCGAAGAGAAATGGAGGGGAAGGGCATCGGGGACGATTCGGCCAAGGGGGATCGTCGGCGACGCCTCGGCCATAAGAGAGGAGCAGAGATCTCCGGCTTGAGAAGAGGGACTTGGGGCGAGGAGGCTACTCGGAAGGAGAGGGACTTGGGAAGCACCTTAAATAGGCGCGAGAGAAAGCTCTAGGCATCTCTCGTCGACGACCGAAGCTCCAGGAAGATTGGCATCGCTCCAGTGGAGGGCAGACGCGTCCATGGCGAGGAACAGAGGGCGGGGGGGGGGGGGGAATGACCGCACGATCACGGGGTAGCTACTGGACATGGAGGGGACGCGAGAGGTAGAGGAAGTGGACGAGGCCGAGGGTCCAAATGCACAGAGCACGCATTTGGCATGCTCTGCCTGTGGTCACCATCTGCACCACCATCTCTGGCACTTTCCTACGTGCCCAATCATGTCCAACAGCTCACTTACTGCTCCAATGGATGAGATCAAGGTCTGGATTGAGCTGGGAGGCTCTAGGATAAGAGGGACTTGCACAAACATGATCTGACAGCATCCTGTTTGTGATCTTTTCTGGAATATTGGCTAAAGAGAACATGCTGAATTTTGGTTTGTGGCAATGATTTACTAAGAGGAGTGCCTTCTCAAATTTCCAGGACAAATAACCCATCCTAGCTAGCACTTCCTTCACACCATGGTAAACTGGACAGAAACAAATATGAAGAAGCTGGGGTCAAATGGCTACATGGATTTGGCTCAAATTTGGTGGAGAGGGTTAATTCGAATATATGGAGATGCTCGAAAAATTTCAGCTCATTTGGGAAAGCCTACATGGTACTTCCTTCACAAAGCTTCCGAATAGGCAAAAACTTAGGAAAATTTCTTGGACAACATTAATAAAAGGAATTGAGCTGATTTTCGGTATTCATTAGTGATTTAACAATGTAAACCACCATGAAAAGTTTCATCTCAAGGACATAAAGGAATCAAGCACTTACTTTGCAAATTGCCCAGCTGGATAGAATTTGCAAATTGATGTTGTGCTCAAAATTTGAACTATGGAACTTGGTATCTTGATGGAAATGGGCAATATATGGATAGGAGAAGCTTCAGAATTTATTTGGGATTTGTCCTGGTTACCAAAATGGTAGTTCCTTTAGAAAGTGCCCAAAATGCAATATTGGCATTAAATAAGAAAAGGCAATTTTCCTTTATTCAATGATGGCCCATATTTTATGGGAGCTCAAAAGGATCACAAAGAATACCTCCATAAGTTTTCATAAGCTTTGGAGATGGATAGCTATTTTCCTGGATTTTATTCCTTCATCTGAGAGAAAAAGGAATTAATTATAAATGATAAATATTGCAAATGACTTAGCAATATTTTTGCATATCTAGGGTTTAAAGATAAGGGATGATCATTGAGAAAAGGTTTGGGAGTCAACATGGCAAAATAAATTGGGTTTCCTTTGAAACTGACAAGATTTGGGTTTCCCTTCCGGCAATTCGGAAGGTAGGGTTTTGACGGCAAAACCCTGAGAAAAGATCTTGGGTGGAAAGGCTGGACTGATGAAAAATCTTTGGTTGGATAGGGAGGGAAAGGCTAGATGACCATCTTCACATACCCAGGAGTGAAAGAAATCCGATAACACCAAGAAAAAGAACGGGAGTCAAATCTTGCAAATGAAAAAAACAGGGAGCGAAAACAAGGGTGTTACAGCACTAAAGGCAGCAGCTTTTGAATCTTGGTGGAACCTATATAGAGAACTCGGTGGCACCAAAAAGGTGGCCAATGGTCAGATGACACAACTCGGTGACACCGATACTCAAACTCGGATATTACAATTTTGTGTACCAAGGCAACACAAAGGTGGTCACCTAAACTCGGTAGCACCGACATGGTTTCGGTTGCACCGATTTGGTGGCTTTGGCTAGGGTTCTGTCTAAGTTGAAAATTGGTAGTGCGGAAATCAGAATGTTGGTGGCACCGATTTTGTGTATGAGTCTAATTGTCAATGATGTTCAACTCACTCCTCAATTGGCAACACACTTTCTCATCAAGTGGTTTGGTGAAGATATCGGCTAATTGTTTGTCAGTACGAACATGCTTGAGATCTATATCTCCTTTACCAACATGATCACGAATGAAATGATGTCCCACGTGAATATGTTCTATTCGAGATTGTTTTATAGGATTATAGGAAATTTTAATAGCACTTTAATTATCACATAATGATGGAACATTTCTAACATGAATGCCATAATCCTTAAGAGTTTGAGTCATCCATAGTAATTGTGCACAACATCATCCCGCGACTGTGTATTCCGCTTTGGCAATAGATAAAGATACTGAGTTTTATTTGTTTGATGACCAAGACACAAGAGATCTCCAAAGAAATTGACATGTACCCGAGGTGGGTTTTCTATCAACCCTGTTTCCAGAATAGTCCGAGTGGGAGTAGCCAACAAGATCCAAAGAAGATCCCTTGGGACAACATATGCCAAAGTTTGTTGTATGTATGAGTTATCTCACTATTCTTTTCACAGCCAATAGATGTCACTCTTTAGGTGCCGCTTGATATAGGGCACACATGCAAACACTCAACATGTTGTGAGGACGGGAGGCACATAGATATAGCAATGAACCAATCATTAATCGATAAACCTCTTGATCAACTGGTTTGTCCTCCTTAGTGAGGTCAAGATGTCCACTAGTAGGCATGGGGGTTCTCATACCTTTGTATTCATTGCATGTTGAACTTCCTGATTAAGTCTTTGGTGTACTTGGTTTGAGAGATAAACGTACCTTCTCTCGATTGTTTGATTTGCAATTCAAGGAAGAATTTCAGCTCACACATCATAGACATCTTATACTTCCGTGACATCAACTTTCCAAACTTTTCACTAAAATGTGGGTTCGTAGAACCAAAGATAATATCATCCACATAAATTTGGCATACCAATAGTTCTCCATTAACTCCTTTAGTGAATAAGGTTGCATTAATTTTACAAATCTCAAAACCCTTTTCAATGAGAAACTTCGTTAGGCATTTGTACCAAGCTCTAGGGGCTTGTTTAAGACCATATAAAGCTTTACGAATTTTTGAAGCATGATTATGTTTCTTAGGGTTCACAAATCTGGGAGGTTGTCTAACGTAAAATTCCTCCTCAATTTCACCATTAAGAAAAGCACTTTTGATATCCATTTGGTAAAGAGTAATATCATGGTGATTGGCATAAGGGAGAAGAATGTGAATGGCCTCAAGTCTAGCAACGGGTGCATAAGTCTCACCGTAGTCCATACCTTCGACTTGCGTGTATCCTTGGGCTACGAGATGCGCCTTGTTGCGTACAACTTGTCCATCTTCGTCCTACTTGTTCCTGAACACCCTCTTGTACCAATGATGTTTTGCTCGCCTTTGGGCTTTTCAACAAGTGTCCATACTTGATTTCTCTCGAAGTTGTGTAGCTCTTCGTGCATGGCATTCACCCAATCCGAGTATTGAAGGGATTCTTCAAACTTCGAAGGATCAACGCTAGATATGAAAGAATAATGCTCACAAAAGTTAGCTAAACAAGATTTAGAGCGAGTGATACTCCCGGTTTTTATGTCACTGTAGATTTGATTCAGTGGATGATATCTGTCCACTCTTGCTCTAACTCTTGAGAGCTTCTTCTTGTTGGATGGTGGAACTCCTTCATCATCATCATCTTGCACGTTGTTGTTGACGCCATCATCTCCTTGAGGTGGTGAGGAAGGTTGAGCTGGATCATCATGGTGTACTTCTTCCTCTTCTTCATCATGTCGTGTATCGCTTGTGGATGCCTCCGTGTCGTTTTATGGTGTAACGACCCAGATGCGGTCCTTTCCGATCTGGGGGTCGAGGCCCCCGAATAGGAAAGAAGCTAATCTAAGCGTTTCGCAAGCAAGTAAACATAGCACATAATAATAATTACAGTAGACAATCTGGGATTCAACTGTCTTCTTATTAATAATACAGAGTACAACGCAGATACAAACAATGTAGTTCTGGTATGGACTACGATACAAGGAAAATGCTATGCTACCCGTTGCAGGCCCACGATCACGACCACGGCTCAGTCCTCTGGATAGTTCACGTAAAGGCGATCTGTCTCCTCGGCCTACTGCCACGCCAGCTGGGTGCCGTCGGGATCATCTGTCTCTGGGGTACCTGTACCTGCTGGGAGTTTCGGAGGAATCCCTGAGCCACGGGGACTCAGCAATCTAGGACCTTGGTGCCAAATCTAGTCACGTTATTTGGGTGAGGAAGGGATGATGTGTTTCAGGCTGCTGCAACCCATGATTGAATAAGTGGCTAACTTACGCAAAAGTGAAGTGAAAGTGGTCTATGCTAACGATCGAGAATACTTGACCAGAAAGTGATCCTGAACCCCTACCTACGGCATTCATAACCCCACCGTGTTCCCGATCGAAGAGAGATCTTCGTAGGGACAGTCACGGTTACGCACACACTTGGCATTTTTATTAGTTTATGTTTAAGTTCTCTAATACCGGATGTTAACCAAATATTCCAAGTTGCCACATAACCGCGGGCACGGCTTTCTGAAAGATTAAACCCTGCAGGGGTGCTCCAACTAGTCCATTACAAACGAACATAGGCCGCAAAGGCATCCTCTACCACGAATCTCGTGATCTCGTCGGATTCCTTAGAGGAAAACCTCAACTCTGGGTGAAACCAAAGCTTCACTGGGATTCCTATACGCAAGATATACCGCTAAGGTAAGACAAGACCAGCAGGACCCCACGTCGTGTCGACGACCCTCTTTAGAGCCGTGTATCTCAGTCTCAGGACACGACAGATGAGCTAGACGTCGGGATGGCTAAACCTCTGGGTGACCAGTGGGGCCCCGGACATCGCTCAGATGGGGCCAACACTCATGAGGAGCACTGGCCCGGGTTGTTGATTAAATTCCTCGGGGTAGCTATTCCCTATGCAGATTATTATGTGATTAGCAGATTAAAACCAAAGTTGGGTCCTGCCGGACAAGCCTTAGCACTACGCGATTTATCAAGGGGGTCCCCATAACAACCCCGAACGTGTTAGGAGCGAGCATTATGGAATCAAACACCGGTAGACGGTAACTAAGGCGGCAATAACGGAACAAGACACCAGGAAAAAGGCTAGGACTCCCGTCATTTACCAAGTATATAGATACATTAATTAAATAACAGTATTTAATATAATGGTATCAAGCTCATGTCATCACATGAGTTTAAAACACCTGCAACTAACTATGCTAACATTAGTAGCTGAGCAAGCCTACCTAGCCATACAAGTTTGCTAGGAAAGAATAAGGTGTTTAGGCTCATGGCATATGAAGAGGAAATATATTTTCAGTGGTAGGCAGCGAGCAATATGACGTGGAATCTAAACTATCATAACAAGCCTAGAGATGGGATCAAGGTCATATCATCTTGCCTGTGATATCCTCAGCTTGGAATAGTTCTGGATCATTCTGCACGTACTCTCCGGACTCCACGTATTCGTTCTCCGCTCGCTGTGCTACCCAACATAAGAATAACAGCCAATGAACAGAAACACCACAAAATGCAACAATCACATGATGCATGAGATGAAAGTTGAGCATGCACCACTATTTCTATCACTAGCACAAGCAAAATAAACTACAGCAAGTTTCTGGACAGAACTTTGCACTAACTATTTGGACATGCATGGGAATGACCTGAACAGATGCAGCTCATAAAAATGGTGCAAATCCATATAAAGTACATTGCAAACGGCGCTACGGATCAACGGGAATCAACGATACAAGATATGAAGCTCTACGTGAAAGATTCAACACCACACAGACAATTGGCACAAATCTGGTATTCCCAGGTTTCCAAGACATATATTAATCCAACATGAATGAAATGGAGCAAGGTAGAACACCACAACAACAATTAAGCACAAACTTTGACCAAAATGGCAAAACTACATAATCTGCCAGTTTCTGCATCTTAGCTGTTTGGAAGCAACATGCAACATAGCTACAGGTCTTCAAATATGACAAATAATATATGTGGTTGTTCCCAACCAAGAAAAATACAAGGCCCAGCAAGAATCACAGCAAAAGGAATTAAACTCTAGAAGATACAAGGCCACAAACTTTCCCAAAACCATCAGATCTCAGGGACTTAGTGAAAATTCCTGCACCTGAGTTTCTGTTTCAGTTCTGAAGCTTTTTGACAGCAATCAAAACACAAGCTACTGGACACTAAATGACTTGCAAATTTACAGGAAGCTTCACAAACATATCAGGTTCAAAATACTAGCACTGAACTAAGTCCAGTTCTCAACAGTATGACCAGCACATGCTCATCTACAGGGGAAGAAAATGTATCCAGCATTCCAGACTTGGTGAAATTTTCAGAGTTCAAAAATCTGGAATTTTCTAGCCACATGCCCACTTTATCTAGGCATAGTTTGCACACACATGTCACCAAGAGGTAGTTGACACCACTATGGTGTTGAGCACAAACCCCTACTACTAACACACAAAATCCATGCCCTTGGGCTCCTCCTATACCATGGAATCAAGGATCAAACTTCCAACAAAATGTAAATGCCACTCCATAAGGTATGCTTCTAAGATGAAAATACATAGGTGAGTTTTATGTGCACAATGACAAAGTGACATGGGGGTTTGAACCCCATGTTTGTGTCATGCACATCAACAACACCCACACCCATATCCCAATATTACTAATATCAAGCACATCAGAATGTGACTCTATGCTAACAAGAGAGTATGCACCCCCGACATATGGGCATGTGATGGTACACACTCTCACATGCATTACTAGGATCTTCCTAGGAATCATGTCATCCTCAAAGTGCAACCCCCACAACAATCTACCCTAGCTTAACTAGGAATCCACACCTACACATGCTAACATAGATAGCCACCTAGTGCATCTCATCACCTCAAGTACATGTGGTGAGTGGGAGGCATCCACCCCACTAAATCCATGCAAGCAAAATAAACTACAAGATCAACTTAGTCCACACTAAAAACTCCAAAGATGGGGCTACACATGATACACTAGTGCTACTTTCACACCTTAAGAACAACACCCACAAGAAACCACATCACATGCACAAACTTCTACCAAGTGTAACTTCACACCACAAGATGCACTCCTCATAAGCATCACAAGGTTAGCATCACCTAACAAACAATAGTGTGCAAAACACACACACATTTAAATCTAACCTAACTATTCTAACAGAAATAGTAATTAAACACCCCTAATCCTAAGAGATGGTTAATCAGCAGAATTAACAGCAAAACAGCCACTTTGTATAAGAGTTAGGAAAAACAGAAATTAAATAGACAAAAAAAAGTATAGCAGAAGGGACACAGAGACTACTGGGATTCGAACCCAGAACCTCTGGTTCTAGCAACAGCAACACACCACCACACCAGTGTCATCTATTCGACAGGATGGAGGAAGGGAACAAGGTGAACTGCTCTACAGGTCACTGTGCACAGAATTAACAAAACAAAAATAGGCCGAGAGGGGGTTCGAACCCATAACCTCTCATCAGGCGCAAACATTCGCTACCACTGCACTACGGAACGAAGACTGAACAGGTACACACGAGAAACAAAAAGAAGGGATACCTCGAACGGATCTGCCCTCTGATCTACCTTACCCAACACAGCAGGCACGTACACCGACCCATCTACCCCTCCAACGTCAACGGGGAATCACCCCGCCCGCGTCGCTGCTGGCACGAGGGGGAGAGAACCAACCTCCTACTGCTACGAGTCTACCAACGATCTGAACCAAAAGAAACTCACGACCAGCTGCTGGCTTGGGTTCCAGCGGGCAGCAGCCTCCCGTCAGAGAAGAAGGCACGCACTCGGCCACAACAGCCCCTCGCCCTGGGTGGAGGCGAGCTCCTGCTCCTACCTCTACCTAACAACAGCAACACACGCCACTACTACGGCACTACACACACACGCAACCACAACTCCCTGACGAACGACAACAGAGGAGAACGAAGAACCCTGCCTCGGATCCGGACCGAACCGAGGAGGAGGAAGCACGGGGCGATGGTCCTCACCTTGGGAAGAAGAGGGAGCGCCGAACGGGGAGGAGGAGCGCCGGAGGGGAAGAAGCCGTCGACGAAGACGTCCTTGCGCTGCAGGACCGACGGGGAGGAAGAAGTCACCACGGTCACGTCCTTGACGGGCTCGGGGTCGTCGGCGTGGCCGTTCTCCGGGGCTTCTAGCGCCGGGAATGGACCGCAGAGATCCATCCCGAGCCCCCGGACATGGCGATGGCGGCGAACGGAGGCGGGGCGCGACGGTCACCGGCGATGACCTAATGTCTACTGCTACTCCTACCACTACCTTACCTGACAGAGAAGAGTGGAAGAGAGGTGGGGAAAGAGATGGTGGCGGCGCGAGATGGGAGGGGAGGAGGAACCCTAGATTATGGGGAGAGGGCACGGACGCTAACGCACTTATAAGGGGGACCTCGACGTTGCTGCTCACGGCGTCAACTCCCCGCTCTCTCTCTCTCTCTCTCTCGTTCTAACGGAAAGAAACACGCGCGGGGGTGAGACGGCGTCAGGAAGGAGGGGGTTGCTGGCCTGGGCTCCTAGCGCTGGGAGGAAGACCTACTGGGCCAGCACGGGAGGAGGCCCATGCTGCGCCAGGCAAGAGAAGAAAAACGCAGGCGTTTTTCTATTTAGATAAAAAAAACACACAGGGAAGAAAAAATTACACAAGATAAACAGCTGGGATAAAAATCAAAAGGAAAATCCTCCTGGTCATAAGGAATTATGGCCCATCAGAAAAAATAGGAAAGCAATTTTTGGAGCCATTTGAAATAAATGCAAAACAGTAATTAATTTACTGTTTTGGGTTTATTTGCACCTTTAATATCAAAGAACAAATAAGCAAAATTACACCTCCTCATAACCACAATTTATCCTAACCACCAGACATTTTTGAATAACTTTTGGGAAGAAGGAATTTTGACATGAGATAATAGGAGGGAAAAAGATTTAAAAAAAATAGCACGAGCTTAAAACATACTTAGCACCCACTCCTACCCACACACCATTATCACATGAGCATCAACACAAGATATTACCAAACCACAACATCACACCTCACAAGATCACATGCATTCATATCACCACAATACTAACTCCTAGTAAGAGCATATCCCAACATGAACATGACATGCAATCATAAGGTAAGGCAAGGAATGAGATGGCATGGATGCATACATGCTAATGCAAAATAGAAGGTGACACATGAAATCATACATGCATAGCAACTCTCATGACAAAGTGAAGGTGGTCCCACATGGAAGGTTACAAAAAGGGAAAGTCCTACATTTGGGGCATTACATATGGTTCGCCTTGATGCAAAGTAGGAGCTTCCACTTTAGTTGATGAAGTACTTTCCTTCACATCCATATCGTTGATAAATCTTTGATGGCTTCCGAAGGTTCCTTATCTCCTTCATCATTTGGCAATTGTTCGATTTGTGAACCATTAGTCTCATCAAACTTCACATCTGCCATCTCTTCAACTTTTCGAGTGAAGTTGTTGTAGGCACGATAAGTGTGAGAGTTCGATACAAAACTGAGTTGGAAGCCTTCATAATATTTAGGAGAAAATTTAGAGCGATGATGCTTATCAAGAATATAGCACTTGGAGTCGAATACTCGAAAGTATCCAACTTGGGGTTTGTTACCGATGGGTAGCTCGTATGCCATTTTACGAAGCAACTTGTGTAGGTAGAGTCGGTTTATGGCTGGCAAGCTATCTCCACGTCTTTTGCCCAAAAGTGTCTTGGAGTATTGTATTCGTCAAGCATCGTTGAGGCCATCTCTATGAGATTCCGGTTCTTCCTCTCAACAACTCCATTTTGTTGAGGCGTGTATGTCGCCGAGAACTCATATGAGATACCCTCTTCGTCAAGAAAGGTGTCCACATTCATTTTCTTGAACTTTGTTCTGTTGTCGTTCCGAACCACCTTAATCTTCACTTCAAACTGATTTTGAGATTTCCGAGCGAAGTTCTTGAAGATATTTTGTACCCACGACTGATCATCAAGAAAGATACCCATGTAAATATGGAAAAATCATCGACAATGACTAAACCATAAGAATTTCCAACGAGGCTCTTGTAAGCATTAGGACCAAAGAGATCCATATGAAGCAGCTCGAGTGGTCTTCTTGTAGTCATAATGTTCTTCGCGAGATGACTTCCACCTTGAAAAGAACTACAAAGTCTATCTTTGTCAAGGATAACATTTAACACCAAGAGTATGATCATCTTTGATAAGTTTGTAAAGATTATGCATGCCAACTGTCCTAACCTTCTATGCCATAACCAACCTTTAGAAGATTTAGCAATAGGACATGTACGAGGTTTGGTTTTCTTAGAGAAATCAAGAATGTATAAATCACCTCTACGGAAACCAGTGAAGACGATATTATGGTTGTCGCTAAGAAACACCCGGCAGTCGACTTTCGTAAATAGCACATCGAAGCCAAAGTCTACTAGTCTAGATACGGAAAGAAGATTGTAGCGAAGGGACTCGACAAGTATGACATTTTGAATGGAACTATCATGAGGTACAACCACCATACCAAGACCAAGTACCTTACCCTTGGAGTTATCTCCAAAGGTCACATACCTTCCAGGTCCACAGTTTGGTGTGAGTTCATGGAACATGTCTTTATCTCCGATCATGTGATCGGTGCATCCACTATCGAGAACCCACTCCTTTCCACCTGCCATGTAGTCTCTATGGTTCGCGATAAGACTAAGGTTCCTCATGGTCTTCTCATACTCAATGTCAAAATCCTCATCTTCATCGTAGTAGCCAGGCTCAACATAATCATCATCATATGAAGTTCCCTCATAAGAAACAAGAGTTTCATCAGAATTTTGACTATGACAATGTTCATATTTATGCATGCGAAGGGATTCAACAATGATATTGTTAATAGTATTGACATCTCCTTTGGCATGCATGAGGTCACGAATCTCAAATAGACATTTATAAAAATTAGGATCGGTTGGCTTCATTTTGTGAAAGGCAATGCATTTGTGGAAAATGATATCAAGATTTTTCAAGGAGTAATTTGGATATCTTTTATCTAAGTCTTTCCACAAAGTACGAGCACACTCAAAGTTTTGCATTTGATTAAGCACATTTGTTGGTAGTCCATTAATGATAAGATTAACACTGTTAAGATTACCAAGTATATCAATTTTATCACCATGAGAAGGATGTATGGGATCAATGGGAGGCGCACAAGGATATTCAACATACTTGCGCAAATGGAACTCATCAAATATATCAAGCATTTCATCTTTATATTGTCTAAAATACTACCCATCAGGAACATGCACTCTACAACTAAAAATCCCTAAACTAGTCACATTAATCTTCCTCCAATGGTGATTAAACCAAGGTTTCGGAGACCTTGCTGTGATACCAACTGTGGGATCGATAGAACGGGTATCTAGAGGGGTGGGGGTGAATAGACTACTTGTCAAGATAAAAGTCCTAGCCCTTGTCCAATGTTATGGTTGGCAGAATTTAGCAATTCTAACAAGTCTAGTACACCCTACACATGCTAGTCAACATATATTGAAGCGGAAAGATAAAGACTTTGCACATGTAAAGAAGTAGAGTTTAGGAGATCAAACGCAAAGAGGTCGACACGGCATGTTTTGGCATGGTTCCAATAGGTGGTGCTACCGTACGTCCCTGGTAGTGGAGACTTCAACAAACGGAGGTTAACGGCTGCGAGAGTCCACATAGGTAACCACCCACAAGGGGTCCACGAAGAAGCGGCCTTATCTATTCCACCGGCTTCCGCCCACGAAGGACTAGCCTCACTCACTGTAGATATTCACGATGTAGGCAATCTCCTTGCCTTACAAAAATCTTGGTTCAACTCCACCACACGAAGTAGGAGGCTCGCAAGCGACACCTAACCAATCTAGGAGGCACCACCCTTGAAAAGGTAATAGATGCGGTAGAACAATGAACTCCTTGTTCTTGTGCTTGTGAAGATAGTGTCCTCAACACAAAATCACTCTCTCATAGAATAGGCATGGGTAGGAGATATTGGTTTGGTGGAAAGCAACTTGGGTAGGATAGAGATCAAGTATCAAATGATTGGATTGGAATATCTTGGTCTCAACACATGAGTAGGTGGCTCTCTCTCAGAAATATGGATCTCGCAATGAAGTGTGTGTTCTGAGTGCTTCCTCTATGAAAGAGAGGCAGGTTGATTGGTATATATAGGTTGTCCCCAAAATCCAACCTTTACACCTAAAGTGGCCAACTGGTGACAATGAAGTCATCAACTCGGTGGGTATGGACATGCAATAAGGGAAGCAACTTTTGAATGTTGGTAGAACCAATATACATAACTCGGTGGCATCGAAAAGGTGGCTAACAGCCAGATAACACAACTCGGTAACACCAATACTGAAACTTGGAAATTCTGATTTTGTGTACCGAGGCAAGAGAAAGTTGGCCACTTAAACTCGGTAACACCGACATGGTTTTGATTGCACTGATTTGGTGGCTTTCGCTAGGGTTCTGTCTGAGATGAAAATCTGTAGTGACGAAATAAGAAAGTTGGTGGCACAGATTTTCTATATGAGTCTTTGGACATAATTGTTATGTGGGAAAAATGACTGGGTATTTTTGGTGGCTATCTCTCAGCATTTGGGCAACCAGTTCATTTTAATACCTCACCCCCTTTTAATAGTATTGTGTCACACACTTTGTTCGTACCACCTTGTCACTACTAATTTTCTTTTTCCTAAATTTGGAGTCAAATAAAACTTTTTAAGTGAGTGTTATGATTGTCTTAATTGACATTCTTTGTGTGTTTGCTTGTGAGTAGCTCACCAAAACAACTTTTTGTCTAAGGACTTGCACCTTGACTCCAAACCCCTGCCCAATGATCATGCCATGGGTATAGAACCAGAAACCATTTTTTTATAAAATATTGATCCAACAAAACCCCTTTTTTCTTATTTTTAATTTCCAAAACCCCTCGATTGGGATTTGTGCTACAAGTCCCTAATATAGGGGAAATATTTGGTCCCAAAGGATTTATATTGTTTCTATTATTAAAATAACTTCTCAAAACCCTAATACAATTACTTTAAAAGTTATTTTTGTATATTACTTAACTGACCTTTCCTGAGGCTAGACCTTCATAGGGGAGAATTATTTTTCTCCCTTAGAAAATTCTGAGAAGAATTAGGGAAACTCACAGGACATATATTTTCCATATATGTGAGTTTCAACCCATGGTCATGTTCAAATTGTTGGACCAATCCCTTGAAAACCATTTCTCTCTATTCTATCTTTTGAAATGTTTCCAAAGGAAATATTCTAAACAAATTCCAAGAAAATTCCAGCATGTCCCACACATTATATGTGATGATAATACCAAGTTTCATCCCCATCCAAGGTGGTTGGTTCACCTAATAATTCAGAAACCTTTCTGTCCATAACCAAGTTGCAACAACTCCACATTGCTAAGTTTGTCCAATTGATCTCAAACTTTGCAGGAGTGTTCAAAACCCCAAATAAGGAGGGCATAGCAAGTTTTGCAATTGTGGGTGTTGATTTGATCACACTTGCCCACGGGATTGTAATTCTGTCCATTTTTGGGGTTTTCCAAGTCTACATTGTCAAACTAGCTCAAATGAGCTCAAACTTCGTAAACCGTATTATTTCTATCCGTCATCCAATCGTGTTAAGTTTCACTGCATTTGGAGAAGATTAACTTCTCCAAACAAGCATCAAACACCTTTTTCTGATTTTGTAAATTAGCATGAAACACCCCTTCCAGACCTCTCCTTCACTCCTAATCACTATCATAGGTTGCCTATGTAACCCCACACTTGCAGCCGAGAGCCTCAGCTCCAGTTCAAAGGGAATAGGACAAAATCATCAATCTACATTTTGATTTCACTCTGGCAGCACCTCTTCTTCAATCTCCCTTTGACCAACACTGCTCTCCTCAGCACCAAAGCCTCCTGAGTGCATCTCCCTAAGCCCCAGGCACTGCCAGAAACGCCCTAGACATGCCAAAGCACGCCAACATGCCATGGCATGCCAAAACAGCGCTCTGGACGTGCCACGGAGCGCACCTACATTAAGGGAGGCCAGCCCCAGACAGGCTTCGCGCCCACAGCATGACCAAAAGATGTTGAATTAATGGTCGGTTCCAGTGCAGCACAGGACCCCTCCATTCCCCCTTTCTCCTGCCCTGGCGACGCGTGCCCACACGCCAGAGCCCGTCAAGCAAATCTTGCCATCATTACGCGTCAAGGGTGCGGCCAGTTCCTCTTTGACCCATTCAGCTCGCGGAGGCTTCGCCCACGAAGACACCAGACACGCCCCCGGACCCTCTCTCCCTTGCTAGCCATTGTTCCAACCTCGCCGGTGCACCACCACTCGGTGGACCGTTGTGCCCGTATAAATAGGCCTCCCCAGCTCCTCTGTGACCCCCTTCAACCTCACCCACACCTCCTGTCGTAGTTTTGTCACAGAAAATGTCCTCATGAAAGTACTTAGTAGTGAAGCCATCACAACTATGTGGCGGCTCAAAGGGGTTGATCGGGAACGAGAGAAGAATTTACCCACGTTCGGCTCCTCCGATGGAGGTAAAAGCCTACATCCTGCTTTGTGTGTATCGACGATGAAATTGATTACAAGGTTGCGATTTTGCCTAACCTAGCTCTCAATTGATTCTAACTTAAGTCTACCAGCCCTAGAGACTTGCCTTTATATACAGGTCGAAACCCTTAGGTGTACAAAAATCTAGGTCACATAACGATCCTGACCTGTTATGTCTCTAACTCGCCTTGCTCCTTAAGCAAGGAAACTCTCGGCGACCTTCTCCCTTGTGGGCCATGATCTGCCTTCTTCATGTCTTGGGCCGCTGTCGGCTCTCGTTCGTAAACCGCCTTGCGCCTCCCGCTTTGTAGGTCAAGTTCCATCTTGAGTATGAACGTTGAGCCGTCACTATCTTGACCCGCCTCTTAGGGAGGGTTATATGGTGGGATAATATACCCAACATTAGGCCCCACATTGACTTGAATTTGTTCACATCAATAAAATTCACTTTAATCTTGGCGGCTCATATAAATCCCGCGTTTTGCCTTCCAAGGAAGAAATTCCGGCTTCAAATGTCACCTGAAGCTCCTGCTCTATTTGTCAATGACGTCACCCGCCCCAGGATTTTAGGAATCTTAGTGACGTCATTCCAACGGATCTCCTGGATTATCTATTTGGCCTAAAAGTCAAGGCGCCATCTGTTACGCAATTTATTGTGCCTCCTGAATTCTCGCGCCTACCATTTTCACTTCGGCTCTGGCCCTTTAATACTCAAGAGGGCATCTTCTATTTTTACCTTGCTCCCATCTTCTTCTTCCTGCTCGAGTCCGTACCTTCACCGCGCCGCCGCTAGAGAACCCCCATCATCAGTCGATCTGGTCGAGGAGCCCTTCACCGTATGACTTCACCTTCGAGTTGTAGGTCTTCTTCTCCGCCATCGGCGCTATCAGGCAGGTTCTCTCTTTTCCTAGATTCATTTGTGAGTCCACCATGGTGTAGTAGGGTTTATCGGAGTTCATCCGTGTTCATCGCCATTACAAACTTCCCCACTGTTCTTCGACAAAACCTTCCCCACTGTTCACGTTGCGGTAGATGTAGGGATGCATTCCTGTAATTCTTCTGAAATGCCTTGCAGAATCTAGATTCAAATAATGAACTGCCTTTGCTCCATGTTGTACTATCACCCAAGTGCCACTGAATTTTTTCCATTTTTATGGAACCATTGGTAGATCCATATTTTTATGCCCTTTGGTAGAAATCTGTTTGTCCCACACTTAGTAGAACGTAAAGTCACTATTCTCCTTTAAGCCACCTTTATGCTCACACCAGCTTCTTTTGACATGATCGTAACTCGCCATCTTGGTAAACCGTCTTTATGTTAGGGCGACTTGAACATCGTAGGATACTTTCTTTCTCGAGTTCCTTTCTTTTTCAAAACAAATCATGTTCATCCACTTAACCAGCCAACATATTTCTGCACCTGTTTTCCTTCCTAAACCTCTCATTATGTCAAAGCCTTCCAAATGCGACTGGCTTCCATCAGAAATTTATGACGTCTCCCTTCACCAATGCGTGTCCTTAGGAGTCTTGTCACCTAAGGAAGAAATCAGATTGTGAGCCGCTGCTGGAGAAGTACGTCCGCAACCCGTCGAAAGAGAAGATGTGGTCTTAAGCGATCACCTTGAATGAGGATATTCACCCCCTCGATGAAAATTCTTTTGAGACGCCCTGCACTTCTACAATCTTCACCCTCAAGACCTGGCCCCCAACTCAATCAAAAATTTATGCCAATTTCATGTTTTCTGTGAAGCATACTTGGAGATAGAAACCACAGTTCTCTTGTTTAGGGAATTCTTCCGCATGAACTGCCAGACGGAATGGGACGATGGACCCAGCATAGAACTTGGTGGAGTCACAATTCAAAGGCGGCAAGAATGTGGCTTTCCAGCTGTTACCCTGCCCAGTCACCCCAAGGGCTGGGGAAAGACTTGGTTTTACTGCAAGAATACTGCACCTACCAACGAGAATTCCTTGCCAGGGTTTAGAGAGGAGCGCCTTTCGATGGACTTTAAACTTCCCGGCTCACTAAGTACAAAAGAACAAGACACCCTTGCTTTTGTGTGGAAAAAGCTTAGCGCCTTAACCGCTAATGGTTTAACCGGGATTGACTTGATCCGGTGCTGGATTGAGTGGCAGATTATGCCCTTGAGCCATCGGGATGGCTTGATGTGCAAATATGACGACAATTTAAACAATGCACAATGTTTTACCAATGTTATGCTTGACTCTGATGAAGTTAATAGCATTGTGAAGAGGCTATCCGGTGAGTCCAAAAAACTCTATTCCAAAACTAGATTGAAGCCATTTTGTATCCAAAACCCAGCTCGTGAGGTAGATATCATTAGCCATTACTCGCCTTGCTTATTCTTTCCTTTACACCTTTGAGAACTTGATTCCTTATCAATATTACTGTAGAAAAACTCATCCTTCTGGAAGAGCAAACCAGGGAAAACGATTGTCAAGAAGGTCAAGCCTCCCCGAGGAAGAGAAGGAAGAACAAATCAGCTATTGGCGAGTCATCTATTATGGGCGAGTCATAGACCACCAAAGACCAATCTGAGGTAAATGTTTCATCTATCCCTTTATTTTGACGTATGCTGCACTAAATAATTTGTTCAATCTCACGAGGATGACGCTGAGAGCGATGCTGAAGATGTCGAGGTAATTTCAATCTCTTCTGACTTAGATATTTCCCTCACAAGGCCTCCAAGGCGGGTTTGTAGGAAAGTTCCTATGACTCATCTGGATGCTTATTTGGATCCTAACTTCCTCTTAAAGAAGGCCATTTATACTTTAAAGCGCCACACCCGTAGTTCCTCGGGCGATCATATGGCGGCTCTGCCCGAGAAAACAGCCAGTCGTAAATACCGAAATGAGGTGCCTCTCATCCTAACTTTTCCTTTCTTATCAAAAAATTATATTTGTTGATTAATCAAACTTTCCTGCTTTCACCATAATAGGTATCACCACCTTAATCGGGAGACTCGGCATCTTCAAAATTGCCACCTCTTGTTCGTCTCCCAGGGTAAACCCTTATTTTTATATCTAACACTTGCCTTAGTACTTATACTTGATTATGTATGTCTCAACATTTATCCTTTAGGTCTCAGGCCAAGAAAAGAAGAACTGGCTGGTCACTTCACAATCATGAGGCGCCTCGAGAGGAGGAAGTTGATATTACTATCCCTGAAGCTCAGGTTGAACCGACTGGCACTCGTACCGAGCTTCCTAAAACTTATACAGATGTTATTGACAATCTTCCTGATGTCCAAGTTAACGCGGCAAAACTAGACAAGATGGCAATGGAGGCGAGTCAAAAAACCGATCTTAACCCGCCAAGTCCTCCAGAGACAACAAAAGATGATGTGATCGATGAAGAGACAATTGTCATTACTGGGATGGGTCACACCACGCCCATCTTCATCGTGCTGGCTAAGCATACTGCCAAGGGTGCGACAACCGAAGTGGAGAAAGGGAAAGCTAAACTTGAGATTCCCAATATTGAGAAACTGGACATTGAAGAACTGCATGCTGGATATTTGAGCCGCCTCTCGATGAGCCGAGAAATGGAAGCCAGTGTGGTGAATATGATGAGGAAAAGATGTCAGGTATGTTGTTATTCAATAACTCATTCCATATATCCTTGTATAACCCCCAAGGGCCGAGTCATATTCTGGAAGATGAGCCCGGTCTTGTATTTTTTAACTTAAAACTTCAACCTGTAGCACCCTAGGGTCGGGTCATCTTCTTGAAGATGAGTTGCGTCTTGTAAGTATTTACTTACAACTTCAACCTGTAGCCCAAGGGCCGAGTCATCTTCTCAAAGATAAGCCGGGTCCTGTAAGTATTAACTTGAAACTTCAACCTGTAGCCCCCAAGGGCTGGGTCATCTTCTTGAAGATGAGTCGGGTGTTGTAAGTATTAACTAGAAACTTCAACCTGTAGCCCCCAAGGGCCAGATCATCTTCTTGAAGATGAGCCGGGTCTGTATAAATAATGTGATTGAAAACTAACATGCATTAGCCACCAAGTGTCAAGTATATTGCATGCAATCTTCTTGAGACTTGATACCAATCTTCTATGCAAGGAGAAAATTATTTTATAGTCCATATTGGTGGCTCAGCTTTGAGCTAATTACCCATCTTGCTTTGATTGTATAGGAACCTGTAGGACAAGCTCACTAATACATGAATACTATGAAGAAAAATCTGGCATAGCAACAAGATGCCAGAGCTAAAGCTAAGGAGAAACTTCGAATTTCCTTGGCAAAAATTGAAAAAATCAGGGCTGGGCAAACATTATATAAAGAGACGCCCAAAGCTGACAAAGCCTCCCTGTTGAAACATGGTAAAAACACCAAGGATTAGCTGAAACTGGCTACTGAAGAGTTAACTGGTCTAAAATGACACATCTCCAGAATTACCAGTGTTGTGTTTGGTAAGCACTTTGTTTGTAAGATAGTCAATTATAACTATTTGTAAAGAATAGAAAACTGCCAGGCGACTCACACTCCATACTTTTTTGTTGCAGGCCCTCAATCAGCCAATCTTTAAGATGACTGTGTGGTGAAACTAGAAGCTTTGTATACCTTGATAGAGCAACTTTATGCTAGCGGCTTATTTACCATTAAAGTTGTATGGGGTGACAAAGAGTTGGTGAAGTTTATCAGTGACATGTTGAGGCACCTCTCGACCATGCCTAAGAAGATAGAGGAACTAAAGAAATCAGCTGCACGGAAACGGCTAATTACTGCTCTGAGCCGATCTTTGGCTTAAGCACCGGAACTCAAGCCGGAGGAGATAGAAGGTGGGTTTCCTGAATACAAGGACGATGGATCAGAATTCACTCAAGAGGACTTTGCCCGTTAAGTGAGGACGGCTCGTCCATCGCCGAGTCAGCTTGATGAAGGTCTTGATTTAACTAAGTATCAGGCGGCCTATGATGAGAGCAACAAGCGTGTGCCACCTCCCACATTTGCACGAGTGGACCTTACTCCTCAACAATGTAAGAACCTTTTTGCCTCTCATGATGATACGTCGACCATCTTCACAGGAGAAGCTGAATTCCATGCTTTAATTAATTGCAACTGGGATATGGGCAACTTCCAGATCCAAGACCGCGAAGGCTCGGCACAGGGTAACCTGGATGCGGGTTAACCAAGACGTCTTGCCAAGATTTAACCCGGAGGATATCAACCCAAAGGAACAGGCCACCGGGTTGATGTAGCAAAGAACACTTTGGCCTTCTCGAGACATGTAATATTTTTAGGTGTAAAAAACTACTATGATTGCACAAAACCTTTATGGATGCTGAAGCTTTGGCATTACCTTTTAATATAAGCCACCTTTCAGAGCATTCATTGCCTTGCAATTTTGATTTTCCATTTATGAGAAAAAAGACTTCATAGTCACCATGCTTTGCATGAGCCGGTAAGAATATTGAATTCTTGCCTGAAAAAGATAACACCATATAGGGTATTGAATTGTTATAAATAGGCCAACTCAGTGAGTCATGACGGGTAGAAGAGAATGCATGGCTCTAGTCATACCCTAGGAGGTTTGTGCAATAACCTTTATAATCTAAACTCGCCGATCAGACTAAAGTCAGGCTTCAGTGAAGCTGGTTCTATGAACCCATGATTTATCTATTCTCCAGATGGTGGCTCTCACTAGACACCTTGATGTTTTAACACTGGCAAGTGAGGGTCCAAAATGGATTGACTCGCCAAGAGTACATGGGATCAATAGGGAGAGTCGCAAAGACATACAATCTAGTATAACCATTATATAGCATTAATGTTTTACAAGCCAAGAGGGTAATAAAGCTGAACTCAATGAGTTGGAAGCCCCCAAGTGACCTATGATCAGGGAAATGCCGAGCATAGGATTGCAGAAGACAATGCTATTACTGCTAAACAACGTGGGGACTAATAGCCCCCAACTAAGCCGGCTTGATTCTTCAAGATCATAAATTGACGCCTATGTTTGAACCATGCGTCATGACAACTAGTCCTCTTTGGCTTATCAGTATCATTTTTTGAACAATCGCAACACAGCAACTCATCTTCTTTGATACTAATAGCGCCCATGTTTGAATGACCTCCTTGGCGGCGGTTCATCCTCTTGGGCGGATTATAGAAACAATAAAGACTAATGCTCAATATATAGGATGAAATGGCGGAGACCTCGAATTTCGTGGGCGCCGGCTTTATTGTCTTGATAAAGATAGTACAAAATACTAAACTATGTACATGGGTAAGGAGCCGATGACACTAAGTGTAGTAAGGCCGAAGGTGGGCGATGTTCCATGGGAGGGTCGTCTCCTCCTCCTAGGTTGGCTTGTCTGGACGAAGGTCGATCAGATAATAGGAGACATTATGAATACTTTTGCTGATGACGAAAGGTCCTTCCCATGGAGGTGATAGCTTGTGCATTCCCGTGTGATCTTGAATCAATCAAAGCACGGGGTCGCCTTCTTGGAAAATCCGTCTCTTAACTCGTCGATTGTGATAGCGACACGAGTCTTGTTGATATATAGCTGGTCGTGCTGCAGCCAAATCACGTTCTTCCACTATGCATCCAAGGAATCCTGATGCGCGTGCTCATTATTTGCTTCCACATATGCGGCGACTCGGGGAGAATCATGCCTTATATCGCTTGGAAGAACCGCCTTGGCCCCATAGATGAGGAAAAAGGGGGTGTAACTGGTGGATCTGTTAGGTGTAGTCCTGATACTCCAAAGCACCGAGGGGAGCTCCTCGACCCAAGAACCCGGAGTGCGTTGCAAAGCAACCATAAGTTGGTGCTAGATCCCATGCAAGATCTCCTGATTAGCTCTCTCAACTTGACTATTGGATTCTGGATGTCCTACCGCAGATACGTCAAGTCGAATGTGCTCCCGCTGGCAGAACACCTTCATGTCGCCTTTGGATAGGTTGGGACCATTATCAGTGATGATACTATGAGGGTAACCAAAACAAAAACTCAGTTTTTTGAGAAACATGACTGCCATCTCTACCTCACAATTGCTGACTGGCTCCGCTTCAACACAATTGGTAAACTTGTCAACTGCCACCAATATATGAGTCTTTTTGTAAGAAGACATCTTGAGCGGGCCGACCATATCAAGCCCCTAGACAGCAAAAATCCATGTCATTGGGATCATGTGCAATTCCTGAGCCGGCACATGTAGTTGGCGGCCAAACTTTTGACACCCATCACACTTGCGCACTATATCCTCCGTGTCAGCATGAGCCGTCAACCAATAGAAACGATGTTGAAAAGCTTTTGATACCAAGGATCATGACCCGACATGATGCCCACAGTCGCCAACATGTTTCTCATTGAGAATATCTCGTCCTTGCTTGGAGGAAAGACATTGTTGAAAGACCCCACAGGTGCTCCGTTTGTGTAACTCGCCCTTATGGATAACTATAGACTTGCACCAACATATTATCCGTTGAGCAGAGATTTCGTTAGTTGTTAACTCTCTTCGGGCCAGATAAGCCATATAAGGAACTATCCAGTCAGGAATCGCCCGGAGAGCCGCTAGTAGTTGTGACTCCGGGTCAGGAATTGTTATGTCCTCTTCAAAAAGCAACTTCATAGAAGGGTTATGCAAGACGTCGAAGAACACATTGGGGGGGGGGGGGGGGGGGGAAGGCTTGCGCCTATAGGTCAATATGATCAACCTAGTAGCCATGAAAATGACCCGCCACCTGTGTTAATGCACGCCTATAAGCCGCCGTCAGTGGATCTTTGGAGTCCCAAGTTCCAGAAACTTGTTGACCCACTAAATCTGAGTCACCCAAGCATCTGAACCAGCTAAGGTTCATATTTTTAGCTATTGTGAGCCCGTGGAGATGAGCCTCATACTCAGCAGCGTTGTTGGTACAAGGAAACATGAGACGCAAGACATAGCAGAACTTGCTGCCTCGTGGAGAAGATAACACTACGCCAGCTCCCGAGCCTTCCAACTGCCTAGAACTGTCGAAGTGGATAGTCCAGTACGTATTATCAGGCCTATCTTCTGGAATGTGCATCTCAGTCCAATCGTTGATGAAATCCACCAGAGCCTGAGACATGATGGCCGTGCGAGGCATATACTTCACATGGTGGGGATCAAGCTCAATTGCCCACTTAGCAATCCGCCCAGTAGCTTCGCAGTTCTGTATAATGTCCCCAATTCGCGCCGAACTGACCAGAGTGATTGGGTGTTCCTCAAAGTAATGTTTCATCTTCCGGCTTGCCATAAAAATCCCAAAGACCAGCTCGTACTAATGCGTGTATCGTTGTTTAGACAAAGTCAACACATCACTAATAAGATACACCGGCCGCTGAACCGAATATTCTTTGCCTTATTCCTTGCACTCAGCGTCCACCGCCACACTTACTGCTTTAGAATTTGAAGCAATATAAGGGAGCATAGGTTCCTTATCAGTCGGGGCGGCTAACACAGGTGGCTCACAACTTGTTTCTTAAAGGCTTCAAAAGCTTCATTAGCTGCATCAGTCCAAACAAAATGATTTTTTTTCTGGAGCAACTGGTAAAGGGGGATGGCCTTCTCACCAAGGAGACTTATGAAATGGCTCAACGCTGCAATACGACCCGCCATGCGCTGGACCTGGTTGATGTTGGCCAGTTTACCAAGCGAGGTTATCGCCTTGATTTTATCCAGGTTAGCTTCAATGCCACACTCCAACACTAGCAAGCCCAATAACTTGCCTGCAGGAACACCGAAAGCACATTTGGTCGGGTTAAGATTCATCTGGTATACACGAAGGTTATCAAACGTCTCCTTGAGATCGTCCAAAAGCATCTCCTTCTTCTGGGATTTCTCCACGATATCATCAACCTAGGCATGAATATAGTGCCCAATCTGACCATGCAAACAGTTCTGAATACATAGTTGATAAGTCGCCCACACGCTCTTAAGACCAAAGGGCATAGATACATAGCACAAAGCGCCGAAGGCAGTTATGAAAGCCGTCTTTTCCTGATCCTCCTTGGCCATCTTGATGTGGTGGTAACCAGAGTACGCATCCATAAATCACAAACGCTTGCAACCCGCCGTAGAGTCAATGATTTGATCGATACGGGGGAGGGCAAAAGGATCATTCGGGCAAGCTTTGTTGAGATATGTATAATCGATACACATGCGAAAAGTGTCATTCTTCTTGAGAACTACGGTCGGGTTAGCCAACCACTTAGGATGAAAAACTTCGATGATGAACCCAGCGGCCAAGAGCCGGGTGACTTCTTCCCCAATTGCTTTACGTCTCTCCTCGTTAAAACGATGGAGGTACTGCCGGACCGACTTCATCTTGGGATCCACATTGAGGTGGTGCTCAACGGATTCTCTTACTTCTCCTCGCACGTAAGAAGGCTTCCATGCGAAGATGTCCCGAATCTCATGAATGAATTCAATGAGCTCGCTTTCCTATTTGGGATCTAGGCCTGTCCCAATAGTAAACTACTTAGAAGAGTCACCAGGGGTGAAATCAACTTGCTTGGTGTCATCTGCCAGCTTGAACTTGAGGGGTGGTTCAGAATCAACAGTTGGTTTTTTGAGCGTACTCATGCCAGCTGGGTCCACATTGGCCTTGTGAAAGTTCAACTCTTCAGCGGCGCATGCCGACTCAGCGTAAGAGGCGTCTCCTTCTGATGCGTCCATTGTGCATCAAGCTTTCATGTTGATATTTATCGCTTTATGGGTTGTTATTAGACTTCACGGTACAATACTTATGACTTTTCTCTCTTATTTTGCAAGGTTTACATGAAGAGGGAGAATGCTGCCAGCTGGAATTCTGGCCTGAAAAAGTAGCAAGTTTGAGATACCTATTCTGCGCAACTCCTAAAGCCGTGCAATTCAACGAGGATTTATTTTGGAATTTATAAAAAATACTGGGCCGAAGAAGTACCCGAGGGGGGCTAGCAGGAGGCCACAAGCCTGCTAGGCGCGGCCTACCCCCCTGGCCGCGCCTAGGGGGCTTGTGGGCTCCCTGTTGGCCCTCTGGCCCCCTCTTTTGCTATAAGGAGGGTTTCGTTCCAGAAAAATTCAGGAGGAGGCTTTCGGGAGGAATCGCCGCCGCCACGAGGCGGGACTTGAGAAGAACCAATCTAGAGCTCCGACAGGGTCATCCTGCCGGGGAAACTTCCCTCCTGGAGGTGGAAATCGTCGCCACCGTCATCACCAACACTCCTCTCATCGGAGGGGACTCATCACCATCAATATCTTCATCAGCACCATCTCATCTCCAAACCCTAGTTCATCTCTTGTAACCAATCTCCGTCTCGCGACTCCGATTGGTACTTGTAAGGTTGCTAGTAGTGTTAATTACTCTTTGTAGTTGATGCTAGTTGGATTACTTGGTGGAAGATTATATGTTGAGATCCTTGATGCTATTCAATACCTCTCTAGTCATGAATATTATTATGCTTTGTGAGTAGTTACTTTTGTTCCTGAGGACATGGGATAAGTCATGCTATAAGTAGTCATGTGAATTTGGTATTCGTGCGATATTTTGATGTGTTGTATGTTGTCTCTCCTCTAGTGGTGTTATGTGAATGTCGACTACATAACACTTCACGATTATTTGGGCCTAGAGGAAGGCATTGGGAAGTAGTAAGTAGATGATGGGTTGCTAGAGTGACAGAAGCTTAAACCCTAGTTTATGCATTGCTTCGTAAGGGGCTTATTTGGATCCACTAGACTTTGTCTTAATTCTTCTTTCATAGTTGCGGATGCTTGCGAGAGGGGTTAATATTAAGTGGGATGCTTGTCCAAGTAAGGGAAGTACCCAAGCGCTGGTCCACCCACATATCAAACTATCAAAGTAGCGAACGCGAATCATATGAACATGATGAAAACTAGCTTGACAGAAATTCCCATGTGTCCTCGGGAGCATTTTACCTCCTATAAGACTTTGTCCAGGCTTGTCCCTTGCTACAAAAGGGATTGGGCCACTTTGCTGCACCTTTGATACTTTTTACTTGCTACTTGCTACGAATCATCTTGTCACACAACTATCTGTTACCGATAATTTCAGTGCTTGCACAGAATACCTTGCTGAAAACCACTTGTCAGATCCTTGTGCTCCTCGTTGGGTTCCACACTCTTATTTATCGAAAGGACTACTATAGATCCCCTATACTTGTGGGTCATCAAGAATCTTTTTTGGTGCCGTTGCCGGGGAGTGAAGCGCCTTTGGTAAGTGGAATTTGGGAACGAAACATTTATATAGTGTGCTTAAATTTGTTGTCACTTGTCAATATGGAAACTAATCCATTGAGGAGCTTGTTCGGGGTATCTTCACCTCGAACGGAAGCACAAGGAGTTGCTCCTCAACCTTCTGCACCTACTGAAAATATTTGCTATGAATTTCCTTCGGGTATGCTTGAGAAACTACTGGCTAATCCTTTTACAGGAGATGGAACATCACATACCAACTTGCTGCCCGAGGATGAGGTCAAAAAGAAGGTCTTTCCCTTATCTTTGAGGGATAGAGCATTGACATGGTATAGGCTATGTGATGATACTTGATCATGGAACTACAACCGGTTGAAATTGGAATTTCATCAAAAGTTTTATCCTATGCATCTAGTACATCGTGATCGGAATTATATTTATAATTTTTGGCCTCGTGAGAGAGAAAGCATCGCTCAAGCTTGGGGAGGCTTAAATAAAAGTTATATTCATGCCCCAACTATGAGCTCTCGAGAGGAATTATCATTCAGAACTTCTATGCTCGGCTTTCTCATGATGATCGCACCATGCTTGAAACTTCTTGTACCGGTTCTTTTATATAGAGAGATATTGACTTCAGATGGAATTTATTTGAAATAATTAAACGCAAATCTGAACATTGGGAGTTTGATGAAGGTAAGGAGTCAGGTATGAATTTGAAGTTTGATTGCGTTAAATCCTTTGTTGAAATAAATACTTTTTGTGATTTTAGCGCTAAGTATGGACTTGACTCTGAGATAGTAGCTGCATTGTGTGAATCATTTGCTCCTCATATTGATCTCCCTAAAGAGAAGTGGTTTAAATACCATCCTCCCTTAGAAGTCTATGTAGTTAAACCCAATCCAGTTGAAGAGAAAGTCATCGCTTATAATGATCCTATTGTTCCCAGTGCTTACATTGAGAAACGACCTTTTCCTGTTAGGATAAAGGATCATTTTAAAGTTTCAACTGTGATACCTAGGGGCAACATTAGAACACCTACACCCCTTGAGAAAATTAAAGTTGAACCTAGCATTTCTATTATCAAAGATATCCTGTCCGACAATGTTGATGGCCATGATATTCACTTCTGTGAAGATGCTGCTAGAATTGCTAAACGTCAAGCTACAGACAAACATAGGCGTGTTGTTCGCACGCCTGTTGTTTCTGTTAAGATAGGAGATCATTGTCATTATGGTATATGTGACGTGGGTGCTAGTGTCAGTGCAATACCTCAATCCTTATATGATGAATTAAAGACGAGATTGCACCTTTTGAGATGGAACCTATTGATGTCACTATTTAGCTTGCCAATAGAGATACTATCTGCCCTTTGGGAATTGTTAGGGATGTTGAAGTCTTGTGTGGTAAAACGAAGTATCCTCCTGATTTTCTCATTCTTGCTACCACACAAGATAGCTTTTGTCCCATCATATTTGGCAGACCCTTCCTCAATACTGTCAATGCTCATATTGACTGTGAGAAGCAAACTGTCACTATTGGCTTTGATGGTGTGTCACATGAGTTCAATTTGTTCAAGTTTGGTAGACAACCTCATTAAAAAGAGTTGCCTAGTAAGGATGAAATTATTGCCCTAGCTTCTATTGTCGTGCCTCCTACTGATCCTTTAGAGCAATACTTGCTTGAGCAGGAAAATGATATGCATATGGATGAAAGGGATGAGGTAGATAGAGTTATCTTTGAACAATATCCTATCCTTAAGAATAATTTGCCTGTTGAACTGCTTGGAGAACCACCCCCACCGAAGGGTGATCCTGTGTTCGAGCTTAAACAGTTGCCTGATACTCTTAAGTATGCTTATCTCGATGAAAAAGAGATATATCCTGTTATTATTAGTGCTAGATTCTCAGAGCATGAAGAAAATAAGTTACTAAAAACTCTGAGGAAGCACCCTGCTGCTATTGGATATAATCTTGATGATCTTAAGGTCATTAGTCCCACTCTATGCCAGCACAAGATTAAAACCGATCCTGATTCCAAACCAGTTGCCGATCATCAATGGAGATTAAATCCTAAGATGAAAGAGGTACTAAGAAAAGAAATACTAAAGCTCCTGGAAGCGGGTATTATCTATCCTGTTGCTCATAGTGATTGGGTGAGTCCGGTGCATTGCATCCCTAAGAAGGGAGGTATTACCATTGGCCCTAATGATAAGGATGAATTGATCCCTCAGAGGATTATTACTGGCTATAGGATGGTACCGATTTTAGGAAATTGAATAAAGCCACTAGGAAAGATCATTACCCTCTGCCTTTTATCGACCAAATGCTTGAAAGACTGTCTAAACACACACACTTCTTCTTTCTACATGGTTATTCTGGTTTCTCCCCAATACTAGTTGCACAATCTGATCAGGAGAAAACCACTTTCACCTTCCCTTTCGGTACCTTTGCTTACAGACGTATGCCTTTTAGCTTATGTAATGCACCTTCCACCTTTCAAAGATGTATGATGGCTATATTTTCTTACTTTTGTGAAAAGATTGTTGAGGTTTTCATGGATGACTTCTCCGTTTACGGGTCTTTTTTTGATGATTTCCTCACCAACCTTGATCAAGTCTTGCAGAGATGTAAAGATACCAATCTTGTCTTGAATTGGGAGAACTTCCACTTTATGGTTAATGAAGGCATCATCTTAGGACATGAAATTTCTGAAAGAGGTATTGAAGTCGATAAGGCTAAGGTTGATGCAATCGAGAAAATGCCATGCCCTACAGATATCAAAGGTATAAGAAGTTTCCTTGGTCATGCTAGTTTTTATAGAAGGTTCAATGAATACTTCTCTAATATTTCTAGGCCTCTTACCAATCTCTTGCAAAAGGATATTCCTTTTATTTTTGACGATGATTGTGAGGAAGCCTTCGAAATACTTAACAAGGCCTTGATAACTGCACCTATTGTTCAACCACCTGATTGGAACTTACCTTTTGAAATCATGTGTGATGCTAGTGATTATGCTGTTGGTGCTGTTCTAGGACAAAGAGTTGACAAGAAGTTGAATGTTATTCACTATGCTAGTAAAACTCTAGACAGTGCCCAAAGAAACTATGCTACTACGAAAAAGGAATTTTTAGGAGTCGTGTTTGCATGTCAAAAGTTTAGGTCTTACATTGTTGATTCCAAAGTCACTATTCACATTGATCACACTGCTATTAAGTACCTCATGGAAAAGAAAGACGCTAAACCTAGACTTATCAGATGGGTTCTCTTGCTACAAGAATTTGATTTGCATGTTGTCGATGGGAAGGGTGCTGAGAAGCCAGTAGCAGATAACTTGTCCAGGTTGGAGAATGTTCTTGATGACCCACAACCTATTGATGATAGCTTTCCTGGTGAGCAATTGAATGTCATCAATACTTCACGTAGTACACCGTGGTATGCTGATTATGCAAACTATATTATTGCCAAATATATACCACCTAGTTTCACATACCAGCCAAAGAAGAAATTCTTCTTTGATTTGAGACATTACTTTCGGGACGATCCTCGCCTTTATAAGGAAGGAGTAGATGGTGTTATTAGATGTTGTGTACCTGAACATGAACAGGGACAGATCCTACAGAAGTGTCACTCCGAGGCTTACGGAGGACACCATGCGGGAGACAGAACTGCACACAAGGTATTGCAATCAGGTTTCTATTGGTCCACTCTCTTCAAGGATGCCCGTAAGTTTTTCTTGTCTTGTGACGAATGTTAAAGAATAGGTAATATCGGTAAACGTTAGGAAATGCCTATGAATTATTCACTTGTCATTGAACCATTTGATGTTTGGGGCTTTAGTTACATGGGACCTTTTCCAAAATCCAACGGGTATACTCATATCCTAGTTGTTGTTGATTACGTTACTAAGTGGGTAGAAGCTATCCCAACTAGTAGTGCTGATCACAACACTTCTTTTAGAATGCTTAAAGAAGTTATTGTCCCTAGATTTGGAGTCCCTAGATATCTGATGACTGATGGTGGTTCACATTTCATTCATGGTGCTTTCCGTAAAACGCTTGCTAAGTATGATGTCAATCATAGAATTGCATTTCCCTATCATCCTCGGTCCAGTGGTCAAGTAGACCTAAGTAATAGAGAGATCAAACAATTCTGCAAAAGACTGTCAATAGGTCTAGAAAGAATTGGTCTAAGAAGCTCGATGATGCACTGTGGGCTTATAGAACTGCTTATAAGAATCCCATGGGCATGTCTCCGTACAAAATGGTTTACGGGAAAGCATGTCATCTACCTCTTGAGCTAGAGCATAAGGCTTATTGGGCAATCAAAGAGCTCAACTTTGATTTCAAACTTGCTGGTGAGAAGAGGTTATTTGATATTAGCTCATTTGATGAATGGAGAGCTCAGGCATATGAAAATGCCAAGTTGTTCAAAGAAAAGGTTCAGAGGTGGCATAATAAAAGGATATAAAACGTGAGTTCAATGTAGGTGATTATGTCTTGCTATATAATTCTCGTTTAAGATTTTTTGCATGCAAGCGTCTCTCTAAATGGGAAGGTCCTTACATTGCTGACGAAGTATATCATTCCGGTGCCATCAAGATCAACAACATGGAAGATAATTTTCCGAGAGTGGTAAATGGGTAGAGAATCAAGCATTATATCTCAGGTACTCCCATAAATGTTGAAAGTAATATTATCAATACCATAACTCCGGAGGAGTACATAAGGGATATTTATCACCCTGTTTCACACTCCGAAAACGAAGAGGTATGTGATTCGGTAAGTAAACTGACTCCAAAACTTTTCCAGTAGGAATTTTTTTCTGTTTTGGAAGTTTTAGAAAAATAGAAAAATTTAAAGTAGTACGGAAAGCGCACGAGGACGCGACAAGCCTGCGAGGTGTGGGCCACTTCCCTGGCCGCGCCTGGGGGGTTTGTGACCACCTCGTGTGCCTCCCGGACTCCGTTTTCTGTCGGAGTACTCCTTCTGGTCGGAAAAAAATTATTATATATTCTCCCGAAAGGTCTGACCCTCGTATCATGCAAATTTCCTCTGTTTTCGTTTCCAGCCTGTTTCTGCTGGAGATCTAGATCGCTATAGCATCCCCAAAAGCTCCAAAGTACAAGATATTCAAGAAGGTCATCAATCCCTACCTCACGGGAGTGCTGCAACACCCGTGATGTTGAGGGGCCCAAGAAGACCGGAAGCGTGGAGGCGAGGCTCGAAGCAATGGAGTAACAAGTATTCAAGTGCCAAGGGATGGTGGAGCGTGGACTCAACGCCAACCACATGATGATCACGGAGTTCACCAACAAGCACAAGATCGATGCCAATGACATCGGGGAGCACCTCTCCAGGCTCTGCGACAGAATTGATCACCTCCAAGCCCAGATCTATGACCTGTAGAACCAAAACTGTGAGTATGAGTATAGATTTAAATCAATATGGTTGGCTGCAGATTTGAGGATTCCGGAGACTCGGTCATCTTTCCATGATGGAGCACCTATACCTTGGAAGAGGGAGGATCAAACCCAGGTTGCAACAACTCCACCACCATCACCTCCGAAGGAAGACAACTAAGCATGGGTATGGGCAATCCCCTTGGCTTGTGCCAAGCTAGGGGGAGTTGCCCCGGTATCGTACCACCATCACATCTTTTGCCTTTACCTTTTCTTAGTTTGATCCTTTTTGGTTTTATCTTTCTATAGTAGAATAAAGTTCTTAGTGTTTTAGGTTTGAGTTTTGCTTTGTGTCACCCCTGATGTATTTGAGTTCGTGAGCCATATAATAAAGAGTGTCTTCATCAAGGGCCTTGCCTCATGCCATGATCGAAAGAATGATAAAAGAACAAAAGCATGAAAGATCATGTAATGATCTTATGGGAAGTGATGACTTCACATATAAAAATAATGATGATTGAAACTTGTTGAGGGTGGACAAGCATAGACCTTGGTCATTGTTGCAATCAATAAGAAGTTATAAAGAAGGAGAGGTTCACATATAAATATATCATCTTTGACACCATCTATGATTGTGAGCACTCATTAAACTATTGTGTGCTAAGAAGTAGATGTTGGACAAGGAAGACAACATAATGAATCATGTGTGCTTGGTTCCGAACAATGATTATATGACTAGAGATCCCTTAGCATGTGACGCTGGCTTCCACCTCATATCAGCCAAAACTTCCGCACTAAGTAGAGATACTACTTGTGCATCCATAAACCTTCAACCCAGTTTTGCCATGAGAATCCACCATACCTACCTATGGATTGAATAAGATCCCTCAAGTAAGTTGTCATCGGTGCAAGAAATAAAAATTGCTCCCTAAATATGTATGATCTATTAGTGCGTGGAAAATATGCGTTGTATGAACCTGTGGTGAGGAAGACATAAAAGCGACAGACTGCATAATAAAGTTTTTATCATACGTGGCAATATAAAGTGACGTTCCTTCACACTAAGAGGACACACATCCAAACCTCAAAAGCGCATGACAACCTCTGCTTCCCTCTACGAAGGGCCTATCTTGTACCTTTAATTTTTGCCCTTGAAAGAGTCATGGTGATCTACACCAATTATGTATTTCTCCTTTTTATTGGCTAATGTCATATGCTAGGGAAATATCTATATTCATATGTCAACTTGGAAGTAAGTATTCATGAATTATTATTGTTGACATTACACTTGAGGTAAATAGTTGGGAGGCAAAACTATAATCCACTATGTTTCTCTGTGTCCGACTGAAATTTTGATCTCATGAGTACCACGTGAGTTGTTCCAATTGTAGAAGATAAAAGGATGATTGAGTATGTGGACTTGCTTTACAAGCTCTTACTTGACTCTTTCCGATGTTATGATAAATTGCAATTGCTTCAACGACTAAAGGCTATTGGTTGTTTATCTTCATTAAGGTTCTTGATCCATACTTTACTTTGTGAAAGAATTGTCACTTTAGCATGAGAGATTATATGATGATATTGTTGTTCTGATTATGATCATGATGCCTGCATGTCCGTATCTTGTTTTGTCGACACCTCTCTCTCTCTAAACATGTGGGCATATTCATTGATCTCGGCTTTCGCTTGAGGATAAGCGAGGTCTATGCTTGGGGGAGTTGATACGTCCATTTTGCGTCATGCTTTCATGTTGATATTTATCGCTTTATGGGCTGCTATTACACTTCACGGTACAATACTTATGCTTTTTCTCTCTTATTTTGCAATGTTTACATGAAGAGGGAGAATGCCGACAGCTGGAATTCTGGCCTGAAAAAGGAGCATGTTTGAGATACCTATTCTGCGCAACTCCAAAAGCCGTGAAAATCAACGAGGATTTATTTTGCAATTTATAAAAAATACTGGGCCGAAGAAGTACCAGAGGGGAGCCATGACGAGGCCACAAGCCTGCTGGGCGCGGCCTGGCCGTGCCTAGGGGGCTTGTGGGCTCCCTGTTGGCCCTCTGGCCCCCCTCTTTTACTATAAGGAGGGTTTCGTTCCAGAAAAATTCAGGAGGAGGCTTTCGGGAGGAATCTCTGCCACCATGAGGCGGCACTTGAGCAGAACCAATCTAGAGCTCCGGCAGGGTCGTCCTACCAGGGATACTTCCCTCCCGGAGGGGGAAATAATTTGCATCGGAAAGAACCTTAATGAAGATTAACAACCGGGTCGTCCTAGTTGTCTGCTCGTATTAAGCGTTTTGTTGTTGATTGTTACAGTGACCGTTAATAACCTTCTTCTAGGCCAATGTCCAAAGAGTCTAACCCCTTTTGAATGAGCTAAGGGCCTCCTTTAATAGGCAAAGGGGTCATCTACAGTACTCGGTGGTAGGTTCATGACAAGTTACATTGAACCTAGATCGGTGGTTATCCAGCTACCACCGTCAGGTGTATTAAATGCACATCTTGTCCTTGTTAGCAATGTGCTGGTGAAGACACGTATCCAGGCGTTTCGACACCTGGACGCTGCGCTGGCGCATGCGGAATGCCCTGGAACTTTGGGGCGGTGGCACTGTGTCAACGGCGTTTGCCCTCCAGTGCCTAGCCCAGTCATCCTGGCAAGGGAGTTTGCCGAGGCCTTAGGTCTTCGTCCCGGCAAGGAAGCTTGCCGTGGGCTTCGGTTGTCATCCCGTCAATGGAGGCTTGCCGAGCTCTTGTACTTGGTGAGATCATCACGCCAACCAAATGGGCGTGGCCTTGTTTATCTTCCCCGCAAGGCAGGCTTGCCGAAGCCTTGATTATCTTGGGGGATGCATCTTGTCTGGGTCCAGCCATGCCCTTCCGGCAGGGGCTCTTTGCGCCTCTGCACAAGTTTGGGGCACTAGGACCCCAGTCTTTAGTGCACCGACAGGAGACCCCGGGCGTGGGCCACACACGCGTGCGAAGCATTGTTTGGCTAGGCCAAAAGAGGTGCACAGGCCTTTATGGCTGTGTCTGCTGGCAGTTGCTTTTCCCCACACCCCACATCAGATGTGCGAAGTGGGCGGTCATGCATAGAGTGGCCTCTCTGCCTCCTGAAACGCCTCTACCACGCGCATGGCATGCGCAGTTATGAATGGACTGGTGGCAACCGTGGCTTTGAAAAGCACAGTAGTGGTTGGGCCTGCCCGTGTATGCATTGGTGCAGGAGGACGGTTCTCTGTTCACCCGTGAACTCGAGCGATTGGGCGAGAGGGGTGGTAGCTTTTGGAGAAAGGGAGGCTAGCCCCCGCGCCCCTCCTACAAATTGGGAGGGTTTTCCGAGGGATTTTTCTCAGCCAACTCCCTCTAAATCCACCAACTCCTCAACCTTGGTCCTCAGGATCTCCTTCCGTCTATAGGTGGCGCTCGCCCCTAATCATGGTTAGAGGACGGGGTCGACCATCGTCGGCCGCCAGGGCGGTGAGAGGATCCCGTTCAGATCATGCCATAGCTTCTGGTTGCGCGACGACGGAAGACGCCCCAAGCGTCCATGGTGGAGGAAGGGCGAGGGGCCGCGGCCGCTGCGGAGGTCGAGGCCGGGGGAGGGGGAGCGCTACTCCAACGCCTTCGCCTTCCCCGGGGTTTGCTCCTGTGGTGGTCGTGCATGTTGCTTTTGGGGCCCCCACGTGCGCTTCTCGGCTGCTGCGAAGAGAGCTTGAGCGACGTCGCCTGTCCTACCTCGAGTGGTAGCGACGAGGAGTACAACGGTGGTGGCGAGGTCCGTGTTGGGTTAGGGCCACGGGGTGTCAAGTTGGAGGTCGACTCCCCGGGCCCCAAATGGACGTAGATCGCACCGTCGCGGCTACCTCACGGCTCGCCCCCTCCTAGCGGGTGTGTCTTGCCGGAGCTGGCGCCGGTGCCTCGTGTTCGAGGGGGAGGCACTTCCGCCAGCTCTGACTTCTCCAGGTCCTATGCTTGGGCCACCTCAACGGAGGGTCTATTGGCTCCCCGGCTCCAGGAGGAGGCATGCCCACGGACACCGGATCCTTTGCCCCTTCCTTCGCCCCGCCATCTGCTCCTCGGCAAGAGGGGGGCCAAGTGACGCTTGTCGGGGGCGGCCCCGTTCTTGTCGGCATAGTGCTGGTCCTGGGGAGCCAGCCCTGGCCGTGCTGCGGGCTCTGCCTTTTCGTCTTCTTGAACTACGCTCCGGGGAGCGTAGTTCCTCGCCAAAGACAAAAGTTCTAGGTTAGAGTAGATCATATCATCCGTGTAATATGTCTGAGAATACCCCAAACAAATGAATGAAAAGACGGTTTTCCCTTTTTCCGATTGTGTTCTTTGTATGATTCACCCTTGCATGATATCGAAGCTCGCCAGCAACTACCGGCAAGGCTCCTTCCCGTGTTCAATGCAACCATGGAAATCACCAAGCGCAGCTTGAGATGAAATCGGGTGCCACGTAGCCGGTCGCTCTATTGATCAGGTTCACAACTGTTTGAAGGCGCTTTGTGGCCATTCAGGTCGTTTGAATGAGTTCGAAACAAAGACAAGGTGCACTGATCTTTGGAAAGGTCCCAGTATGCGCAAAATCCACACACAAAGATTGGAAACTTTGAAAGGGAAAAACAGAGAATCTATGTACCTCACATCTGAATCTTAAACTTAAAAACTTATCTGTTCGCGCCGCGGTTGCATGGCGCTTGAATCTTTTGCCGGGGTGTCTGAGCCCTCGACAAGCAGGGAATCACCGCTCCCAGCGGCTTTTTCCTCCAGCAAAATCTTCATGCCGATGGTACGCGACCGTCGTTTGGAGGAAAAGCTGGCCAGGGTGTAACCCCTTTGCTTTTATCTTGCTAGGTTGTCCTTGCGGAGCCCCCAAGTGCGTCTTTGGGTGACGATGTGATGCTCTTAGGGTCGCAACACTCGCACTGGAGTGCACGTCGAGGCTTTGGGACCATGTGGTGCATCCTCAACAACTATGCATTGCTCCGTAGAGGTGCTTCCGCCGGAGTATGCGCCGGGGCCTCTGTGAAGCGCCCAGGCGCGCCCTCGACAGTTTCCCGTTGGCCCCGAGCGATGCATCGACCTTACGGCGCTGCTCTTGGAGCCTCTGCCTCCCTGCCCCGCGGGCTCACGTAGCATCGTGCTCGCACGGGCCTTGGGAAGCCATTGCAGAACAGAGCGCCCGCCCCGGTACCCCATTTCCGAGGGAACGCGACGTAGCGCCCAAACTTCTAAGAATCCGGTGTTGAGCTTGCTCTGATTCACGCACAACTTCGCAGCCCCTACCTGGCGCGCAGAAGATGTCGGTGATGCGAGGTTGACACCTATGGGATCAACGTGAAACCCTTGTGATCGTACGGCGGGAAATGTGACGTCAAGAGCAGAACTATCGATCAGAACCCGGCAAGCCTTTTTACCCAGGTTCGGGGCGCTTACGCATAAACCCTACGTCGTACTTGTGTGGTCGTATTAAGTGTTTTGTTGTTGATTGTTACAGTGACCGTTGATAACCTTCTTCTGGGCCAATGTCCAAAGAGTCTAACCCCTTGTGAACGAGCTGAGGGCCTCCTTTTATAGGCAAAGGGGTCACCTACAGTGCTTGGTGGTAGGTTCACGAGAAGTTATAGTGAACCTAGAGCGGTGCTTATCCATCTACCACTGTCAGGTGCACTAAATGCACGTCTTGTCCTTGTCAGCAATGTGCTGGTGAAGACACGTATCCCGGCGTTTCAACACCTGGGCGTTGCGCTGGCACATGCGGAATGCGCTAGAACTTTCGGGTCGGTGGCACTGTGGCAAGGGCGGTTGCCCTGTAGTTCCTAGCCCCGTCATCCCGACAAGGGAGCTTGCCGGGGCCTTGGGTGTTCTTCCTGGCAGGGAATCTTGCCGGGGGCTTCGGTTGTCATCCCAGAAAGGGATGCTTGCCGAGGTCCTGTACTTGGTAAGCTCATCATGCCCACCAAATGGGCGTTGCCTTGGTTATCTTCCCGACAAGGCAGGCTTGCCGAGTACTTGATTATCTTGGGGGATGCATCTTGTATGGGTCCAGCCATGCCCTGCCGGCAGGGGCTCTTTGTGCCCGTGCACTAGTCTGGGAAACTAGGGACCCCAGTCTTTAGTTCACCGACATTGGGGCAGGTCACCTGCTTTGGGTGTGGCCAGCTTTGGCACATCTCAAGGGAGTGCCCCAATAAAAAGCCCCATGCACCGCGCCCCAAAGCGCCAAATTAAGGAAAAGGTCATGGAGGACCAAACAGGTACCAAGATCGCCGGAACCCGCAGTACAACGGTAGGGGATGCCTGAATCACATACCCACAAAGGAAGCCGAGGAAGACCCTGACTGCATACTGGGTACGTTCCTCATCAACTCAACTCCAGCAACAGTATTGTTTGATTATGGTGCCTTGCATTCTTTTGTCACCCAAAGGTTTGAAATGAAGAATGGCATGGAGTCTACATTCCTAAATGGTCAAATGGACGTACAAACCCCTGGTGCAGTATTAAGGACCAATATAGGGTGTAGGGGAGTTGGAGTCAATATTAATGGGGTAGACTTCATGGAGGACCTTATCGTCCTTAGGTCGCAAGGCTTGGACGTGATCCTTGGTATGGATTGGTTAGCCAAGCACCAAAGCATATTGGATAGTGCTAGTAGACCCATCACCATGACTAGTAATCAAGTAGTCAAAGTCAAGTATATTTCCGAACCTGTCTCCACCCAAGCCCCTCACTTTAATTTCCTTATGGGGATCGAGTTGGATCAGGTGCCAGTGGTATGCGAGTACCCAGATGTTTTTCCTGATGAACTGCCCGGGATGCCTCCCAACCGAGACATTGAGTTCATCATTGAGCTCATGCCCAGATCGAGAGGTATCTTTAAGAAGACATATAGAATGGGATCAGAGGAACTGACAGAGTTGAAGAAGCAACTGGTCGAGCAACTGAGGAAGGGATTTATTTGCCCTAGTGCCTCTCCTTGGGGATCATTTGTTCTATTTGTGTCCAAAAAGGATGGGACTATCAGGCTCTGTGTTGACTACCCTTCCCTTAATGAGGTCACAATAAAGAACAAGTACCCACTCCCGAAGATTGAAATCATGTTTGATCAGTTCAATGTTGCCAAGGTATTCTCCAAGATGGACCTCAGGTCCGGGTACTACCAACTAAAAATCCAGCCCAAAGACAAACCAAAGACCACATTCGTTACTAGGTATGGCTTGTATGAATGCATGGTCATGCTGTTTGGGTTGACCAATGCCCCAGCCTACTTCATGTATCTCCTGACCAAGGTCTTCATGGAGTATCTGGATAAGTTTGTCGTTGTCTTCATAGGCGACATACTCATTGTCTCCCAATCCTAAGAGGAGCATGAGCAACACTTGAAGATGGTATTAGAAAAACTACGAGAGCACCAACTCTATGCCAAGTTCAGCAAATGCGAATTTTTGCTACACGAAATTGGATACTTGGGTCACACCATGACGGCGGATGGGTTGGCACTCGACCCCACCAAAAATTACTATAGTAACAAAGTGGATTTCACCAACCGATGTGAAGGAAGTCAAGATATTCGTCGGACTCGTAGGATATAACCGCAAGTTTGTAGTAGGATTCCCCAGCATCACCCGACCAATGACTCAACTCTTGAAGAAGGGCAAGAACTTGAAATGGACGCAGAAGTGCAAAGAAAGCTTCCATGAACTGAGGAAGAGGTTGACAACCGCCATCATACAAGGAGTCTGCGATATACTGCAATGCATCAAGGACCGGGCACGGTGGTGTCCTGATGCAAGAAGGCATAATCGTGGCTTATCTGTCATGGCAACTATGCCCTTACGAGGAGAACTACACCACTCACGACCTCTAGATGGCGGCAGTAGTTCATGCCTTAAAGATGTGGCGACACTACCTTCTGGGAAGCGATTTGAGATATACACCAAACCACAAGAGTTCAAAATATATCTTCACTCAGAATGAATTGAATATGAGGCAACGGAGATGGTTGGAACTAATTACATATTATGACCTCAATATTCAATCCCACCCCGGAAAGGCCAATGTGGTAGCGGCCTCCTTGAGCAGGAAGGCTTGCACCCTGAATGATGTGATCAAGGAAAAGGTACCTACATTATATAAGGAGCTTGAGAGCTTCGGGTTGGAGCTAGTTGAACCGGGATTCCTAGTAAACCTCGAGATAAGGCCAACACTAATGGACGACATTAAGGAGGCCTAGAAGGGACACAAGAGCATCGATTGTATCAATAGGAAGATCAAAGAAGACAAGTCTCCAGCATTCTCAATGGATAAGCAAGGACTCGTATGGTTTGGGAAGCGCATCTGCGTACCCAACAAGGTCGAGCTCAAGAATCTGATCTTACAAGAAGGACACAACACTCCATACTCCATTCACCCTGGAGGGACCAAGATGTACCAAGACCTTAAGGAAAGGTTCTGGTGGCACAACATGAAGAGGGAAATAACCTTATACATCGCTAAATGCGACGTATGCCAGAGGGTCAAGGCTGACCATCAGCGACCTGTTGGACTTCTGCAACCTCTCCAAGTGCCTGAAAGGAAGTGGGATGAAGTCTGTATGGACTTCATCATGGGTCTGCCCAAGTCAGGAAAAGGGCACGACTCCATTTGGGTCATCGTCGACCACGTGTCAGTACCACGTACGATGGTAACCAACTGGCCAATCTCTACATCCATCATATCATGAGTCTTCATGGAGTTCCAAAGGAGATCATGTCCGACCAAGGAACACGGTTCACCTTAAGATTCTGGAAGAAGTTCCAAGAAGCCTTGGGTACCAAGCTCTCCTTCAACACCGCCTTCCACCCGTAGACAGGCGGGCAGACGGATCGAGTAAATCAGATACTCGAGGATATGCTCCCCGCTTGTGTCTTAGTGTACGGAGACAAATGGGAGGACTGTTTTTCCTTCGCCAACTTCTTGTATAACAACATTTATGAGTCCAGTCTCCAGATGGAACCATTTGAGGTATTGTAAGAACGCAAGTGTTGCACACCCCTCGATTTGTTAGACACCAGGGAAGGATTGATCTTTGGTCCAGACATTCTCTGCGAAGCCGAAGAGCAAGTTCAGCTTGTCAAGGAATGTCTAGAAATGGCCAAGTCACGATAAAAGAGCTATGTGATACCCACCGCCAAGAAGTGGAACTCAACCCGTGATACCACGTGTATCTCCGCGTCAGACCTTGCAAGGGGACAAAGCGCTTCCACGTCAAGGGGAAGCTTGCTCCTAGATATATTGGCCCCTTCAAGATCACCGCAAGACGAGGAGAAGTTCCCTATCAGTTGGAGCTACCTCCCGAGCTATCGAGTGTGCACAATGTCTTCCATTTGTCACAACTCTCAAAGTGCCTCAAGGCTCCCAACCGTCCAGATCTCTAGAAGGACATGGACCGTCAAGCCATCGACCTTCTGCCAGACCTTACTTATCTCGAGAGAACGATCCAAATCCTGGGTGAAGCCGAACGTCACACCCCAAGCTGCACCATCAAGTAATTCAAGGTCCAATGGAGCAACCACACCGAGGCAGAAGCAACATGGGAGTGCGAACACTACCTTAGATCCGAGTTTCCATAACTTTTTAGTGCTTAGCCTAGGAATCTCGGGGACGAGATTCTTGTAAGGGGGATAGGTCTGTCACACCCTATGTTTGTACGACCTTGTCATTATCGATTTTCTGTTTTCAAAATTTGGAGTCAACTAAAACTTTTTAAGTGAGTGCTACGATTGTCTCGATTGCCATTGCTTGTGTGTTTGCTTGTAGTAGCTCATCAAAATAACTTTTTCTCTAAGGACATGCACCTTGACTCCAAACCCGTACCCAATGATCATGCCATGGGTATAGCACGAGAAACCATTTTTTATAAAATTTTAATCCAACAAAAACCCCTTTCTCTTATTTTTAATTCCCAAACCCCTAGATTTGGATTTGTTCTACAAGTCCCTAATCTAAGGGAAATATTTGGCCCCAAAGGTTTTCTATTGTTTCTATTATTAAAATAACTTCTCAAAACCCTAATATAATTATTTTGAAAGTTATTTTCCTATATTACTTAAATGACCTTTCTTGAGACCAGAAATGGTATTTTCTAGGGGAAAATTATTTTTTTACCTTAGAAAATTCTGAGAAAAATTAGGGAAACTCAGAGGACATATATTTTCCATATATGTGAGTTTCAACCCATGGTCATGTTCAAACTATTGGACCAATCCCTTGATAACCATTTATGTCTACTCTGGTCTCTTGAAATGTTTCCAAATGAAATATTCTAAATAAATTCCAAGAAAATTCCAGCATGTCCCATATATTATATGTGATGACAATACAAAGTTTCATCCCCATCCAAGGTGGTTTGGTTCACCTAATAATTCAGAAAACCATTCTGTCCAGAACCAAGTTGGAACAACTCCACATTCCCAAGTTTGTCTAATTGATCCCAAACTTTACAGGAGTGTTCAAAACCCCAAATAAAGAGGGCATGACAAGTTTTGCATTTGTGGGTGTTGATTTGATCACACTTGCCCACAGGATTGTAATTATGTCAATGACTGTTAGTGGGGGGGGGTTATTGGTGGTCATTAGTGGCTAATGACGCCATGTTGCCAACATCATCGATGACAAGGCACGGGCTGAAGGGGAGTAGCGCAGCAGGGGGAACATGCACGACAACGGGCAGGATGCTTGGGACGTAGTAGTGGAGCAGTTGGGCAGCAACAACAGCCGTAGAGCAGCGCCGGAGTAGAGAACAACGCTGGGGCGGGCGGGAAGCGATAACAGTAGTAGCAATGCATGCACGATTGGTGCGGTACGACCCACATGGGCGCGCGGCAAGCGGGCGATGCCTGCACAGGTGATAGCGGGCGTGGAGCGGGCGCGACCACGCTAGCAGGAGGGCACGTGAGCGACTAGCAGGAGAGCGCGCTCTGGCGGAGGAGACACATGGCGTCCATGGAGAGGGGAGGTAGAGGGAAAAAATGTGGAACGGAAGAGTCTCATGATAGGGAGCTGGATGGCGAGCTCACGACGACCGGGGGAGCTCCAGAGGTGGAGATCGACGGTGAAGGCGGCAACCGAAGCTGGAGAAGAAGTTCAATCAAATGGCTCGATGAGGTCCTGCTCAAACTCTATCTTGTAGGTGACAAAGATGATGACGAGGTGCCTCGTGGACATCATTTTGGACGGCAGGGAGGTTGTTGGCCGCGGTAGGGACGACTGGACAGCAGCTCGCCGAGCCCGATCTCGAGATCGATGCACAGGGGGCGAAGAACACGGGCGCGAGCGTAGAGGTGGTTAAGGTGTGGCGGGGAGGGGGTGCTTGCCGGTGATTAAATAGGAGGGGGCAGCCCGACGGATGGCCTCCACGCCACCCCTCCCGCCCCTTGTAGCAGGAGGTTAGGGATGGGGGGAGGGTAGGTGAGCCGGCTAGGGGGACAACTGGGCTATGCCCACGGGCTACACCAGGGAGGGTTTTCCTTTTATTGTTTTATAAATCTATTTTCTATTTAACAACTACTATTTGCTTTAATCCTAGCACCAAAACACTTTATAAAAATATGGAGTTTCGCCCAATAATTATAATGCATTTATATCCTCTGCCACAAAACGTTTGATGACTAATTGAGAAAGTTTCAAATTCATATAATTTGAAAGGCATTTAATTAATTGTGTAGCCTCTCATTTAATTGTGTTGAGGTACTAAAATACTTGATAAAAAAAGTTGGTTCAACACCATAATTAACTATGGACTATTTGCAACATTAGAAACATTTTTGTTTTTATGTTTGAAGATATAATAACTTTAGTTTAATTTAAATTTGAAATTTGGCTTTGATTTTCTTAAGTGACAATCAATCTTAGGTAAACTTGATGACCTGCCATCATTAGCGTGTGGTCACTGTACCTTAACTACCGAGGTGTCAGAGCTACATCATCATGCAAAGCAATATTATCATGAACCCATAAGACATGTTATGGAATGGTGGAAATACATTTCAGAATGGCAATGAAAATGCCATGATAGGTACGTATGGTGGTTGTTTTGAGGAAGATATTGGGTGCCTTATGTGTGATAGAGTGTAGCATATCACTGGGTTTGGATTCACCGGCGAAGGCTACACCGATCCTCGAGGTGAGAATGGGCAATGCAGGACACTGAAGACGCTAGAAAATTTGGAAACGTGAGAGAGTGCATATTCACGGCTTCACCTTAGTTATAAAGAACCCATAACTTAATGCAAATCCTATTAGCTCTCTTGAATTGAAATACTACCGCATACCCCTACACAGAAGGTTGGTAGGAGTTAACCATCGCGCGCCTTTGGCCCAAACAATGCATAGGATTTCAAACGGACATAAGAACGCTCAAACATCATCATCATGCCATAACACATATTTAGATGAGTAATTAATAACATGTTTTTATACCGGTATTTCTACTACCAAATAATCTTGTACTCTTGTCCTTTCATATTAGTAAATCAATATAATTAACCCACAATTCTCTCTTAATTAGTTGCATGAATGTTTTTAATTATATCCCCTTGAATACCTATCATTTTAGGACAAGTCTTATAACTCGTGCATATTACCATTACTATTTATTAGACTATCAAAAAGAAGGAAGTGAAGCATGAGAGTGCCATTATTTATATAAAACCTCCATGTCATCGTTCTCTAAAAGATATAACTGAAGGACTAGAGCAATTGTATATCTCAAAACATATAAAGGAAGCATATAGAATATTCTAACAAATTTTGATGAACTTGTGTTTCTCTCATATATGTTTGTCCAGCAAACAATGATTTTGGAAAACTAAAATAAAATCAAACTATAAAACATGACTCTCCAAGCAAAACATATATCATGTGATGAATAAAAATACAGCTCCAAGTGACATAGCGATAGAATGTAGACGAAAGAGGGGTTGCCTTCCGGGCAATCCGCAAGCTTAGACTCGTGGGTCTTCCTTGAATATACTTTGGGGCACCTTAGGCACACACCGAGTTATGGTCTTTGCACTCCTAATTCCTTCATCCATCATTGTCTTACCCAAGACATGAAAACATCAGCACACTAACTCAACAGAAACCTCATGAGATCCGTTAGTATAATAGGGAAATCATAAACTTTAGGTACTGTTATAAATTGATAAATATTTAGGTATTGCATAAGGTATTGTATTCTAACTTACCCATTACTTACTCCCTTGATATTATCGATAGCATCATCAAAAGAAGCAAACTATGGAAGCAAAAATAGAATCTGCCTAAAATAGAACATTCTGTAGTGATCAACACTAAAACCTTACTTATGTAACTCCAAACATTTTGCGAAATTAGCAATCCTGGGGAATTTGTATACCAACATTGTGTAAAACATTCATATTAAAAATGTTCAAGTAAAATCAGAGAAATTCTACTATCATAGAAATCACCCCAAAGGCTTTACTTGGCACAAACACTAATTAATACATAGAAACACAATCATTACAATAGTAACAATCATGTCAACACACTAAAATAGAAAGTAATATAACAAACTTAAGATAACTATTGGGTTACCTCCCAACAAGCAATGTCGTTTATTGCCCCTAGCTAGGCACAATGTACTGTATCAAGTGTAATAGTCATGGGAACGATCCATTTTGCTAAAATCATAGTCTCTCCTTTAAGTAGCAACTATACTCAATGGTAAGCAAGAATAATTAGTGGATATATATCACCACATGGGGATCCTTGAGATCAATCATCACAGGAGGAGGTTCCACCTTAGGCTTTTCATAAGTAATAGATAAGTCATCATTATATAAGTTTTGATAAAGGTACTTTATCAATTCTTTCTCAAGTACAAGATCCAATCCAAGATTTGCTATAAAAAATTGATCTTTGTGTTCTGAAATTTTATCAACCAAAACATTAGGTGGAATTATTTTTCTAAGATTCTCGTCATAAGAAACATAATCCACTAATCTTAGTTTTCTTATTTCTTCTAGGTCATAGAAAAATCCTTCTATAGGTGGACACTCACCATTGATTCTATGGTGAGCAAATATTTCCCTAGCTTCTTGTGTAATGTGATTGAACTCATGAACATGAAACATTGTTAATAAATGCTTAGTAGGAGTATCATGAATATTAGAGAATTCTAGAAACAACCATTGTATACAAGGATGCATGTGCACAAAATAGATGTCATATTCAACTATAAGCAAAGAAATAGCACCCGCATAACTAGTAGTTCGAGTAAGAATGGATCCTCCTATAAATAGTAATGAGCTAGCACACGTGACAAAATCTTGATTACACTTCTCTTAACAATATTGTAACTACGTAATAAAAATTCTTCGTTTGCATAATAGTGGGTTCTTCTTTCGAAGCATCATCATCCGCAAGGTTATCATGTTTTTTTTAACAACTTCATTAAATCCTATTTTAGTACTCTAATTATTTGGGGAAGCTTGATGATCAAAGTGTTTCGCACTAGTGGCGGGAACATCAGTAACCTTTTCATATTCAGACATGATAGCAACGAACCAGCAAAGCTACCGAACTAAGAAGCGAGACAAGTAAACTAGCAAAGATAACCATCGTTGTGTCATTGATATGTTTGAGCAAGAAAATATAAAGGAAAATAAATAGAATAACAAGTCAATGATATTTTTTGTGAAGGAACCTAATAAGATTTAATGATATCTCCTCGACAATCGCGACAAAAATTCTTCCTGCTACTTGAAAACCGTGTTGAGATTTTCGTTGAATAGGAGGGGACATGCACCATAGTAAAGATAAGTATTTACCTCAATTAGAACCAAGGTTATCGAACCAATGGGAGAACCACGCAAGCCTTCTTTGGCCGCACCTACGAACACAAAACCAAACACTTCCACCCAACACGGGCAATAGGGTTGTCAAGTCCCTTGAACTAGTTACTTGCAAGGATTAAATGCTGATGGATAGGTAATAGAAATAATTAAAAGTAAATAAAAATAAATAAATGGTAGAAAAGTACTTTTTGATTTCTTTATATTTAAGTAGACTCGTGGGCCATAGTTTTCGCTAGGGGCTTCTCTCTTGAACATAGCATATTTTGGTTAAACACATTACTGATGGGCAATTGACTAAATAGCGCATAGTTATGACATGTTATTCATGACAATGATCATGTATATAGGTATCACATCCATAAAGAAGTAGACTGATTTCTGCGTGCATATGCACTCATCGATCGCTATCCAGCATGTATCTCGAGTATTAAGTGTGAGAGAGATAATGCTTCGAGCAATATGACATGACATAGACAACGTAAGACAAGCAATATGGTCATATCCTGTCATTTTATTCTTAATGGGTGCAATACAATATACGTGATGTCCCTTTGTGTCACTGGGATTGAGCAGCGCAATATTGAACCCATCATAATGTTGGGGAACGTTGCATGGGAAACCAAAAATTTCCTACGCACACGAAGACCTATCATGATGATGATCATCTACGAGAGGGAGGTCAGACCCACATACCCTTGTAGATCTCTAAGCGGGAAGCGTTAATAAACACAGTTGATGTAGTGGAACGTCTTCACGATCCAAATCGCCACCGTCTCATGATCCGTCCTGATCTAGCACCGAACGGACGACACCTCCGCGTTCAGCACACATAGAGCTCGATGACGATCTCTGCCTTCTTGATCCAGCAAGAGAGACGAAGAGGTAGTTGAAGTCTCCGACAACACGACTGTGTGGCGGTGATGATGATGGAGCTACTCCGGTAGGGCTTTGCCGTGACGTACCGATCTTGCTACGAGGTGTCACGAAGTAGTGGAGGGAGAGAGCTTTGCACAAAGGCTTGAGGTGCAAAAACCCTCTCAAACCTCCACTATATATAGGAGGAACCAAGGGGAGGGTGCCTTGCCTCCTACTCCAAGGAGGAGGCTTCGGCCGAAGCAAGGAGGAAGGAGTCCTCCTCCAATTAGGTTTGGTGGAGGACTCCTTCCTATCTTGTCCACCTCTTTTCTTTTTTTTTCTTTTTCCTCTTTTTTTGCCTTGGCCTAAATAGGCTTATTGGGATGGCCTCATCAGCCCACTAAGGGCTAGTGTGCCACCCATGGGACTATTAGATCCTCTCCCAGGTGGTGGACCCTCCGGGTAAAACCCGAGAACCCATTCGTCACTCCCGGTACTTTACCGGTAATGCCCAAAATCTTTCCAGAAGCCAAATGCAACAATCCTATATATGAATATTCGTTTCCGGACCATTCTGGAGACACTCGTGACATCCAGGATCTCATCCGGGACTCCGAACAACATTCGATTACCAACATCAATAATTCAACTATACCGAAAACGTCACCGAACCTTAAGTGACCAAGACACTCTCCAGCCAACTATGTAGACATGACCAAGACACTCTCCGGCCAACTATACATGCGGGTATAGTTGCGGGTTCAAAAAGTATGTAGACATGACCAAGACACTCTCCGACCAATATCCAATAACGGGACCTGGACGTCCATATTGGATCCTATATATTCTACGAAGAACTTATCTGTTGACTCTCTATGTCAAGGATTGACACAATCCCGTATATCATTCCCTTTGTCCTTGAGTATGTTACTTGCCCGAGATTGGATCATCAGTATCGCCACACCTATTTCAACCTCGTTACAAGCAAGTCTCTTTACTCGTTCTGTAATACAAGATCCCATGGCTAACTCTTTAGTCACATTGCTTGAAAGGCTTGTTTGTGATGTTGTATTATCAATTGGGCCCCGAGATACCTCTCTGTCACACGGAGTGACAAATCCCAGTCTTGATTCATGCTAACTCAATGGAAACATTTGGAGATGCCTGCAGAGTACCTTTATAGTCACCCAGTAACGCTGCGACATTTGATACACACATGGAATTCCCATGGTGTCGGTGAGTTACATGATCTCATGGTCATAGGAATGTATACTTGACATGCAGAAAACAATAGCAACAAAATGACACGATCATATGCTACATTATAGTTTGTGTCCTGTCCATCACATCATTCTCCTAGTGATATGATCCTGTCATCAAGTGACAAAACTTGTCTATGCCTAGGAAACCTTAACCATCCTAAACCAACAGGATAGTCATCTAGAGTCCCACTAGGGACATTGTTTTGTCTATATATCTACACATGCATTTATGTTTCCGTTCAATACAATTATAGCATGGATTATATACGATTATCTTGAAACACGATATATAATAATTATTATTTTATTATTGCCTCCAGGGCATATTTCCAACAGTCTCCCACTTGCACTAGAGTCAATAATCTAGCCTCACATCTCTTGTGATTTACAATGTAATGAATCTAACACCCATACAGTTCTGGTGTTGATCATGCTTTGCTCGTGGAAGAGGTTTAGTCAGCGGATCTGCAACATTCAGATCCATGTGCACTTTGCAAATATTTATGTCCTCCTCCTTGATGTAAACGCGGATGGCATTGAAACATTGATTTATGTGTCTGGTCCTCTTGTGAAACCTTGGTTCCTTGGCTAGAGCTATTGCACTAGTGTTGTCATAGAAAAAAAATGATTGGATCCATTGCACTTGGCACTACTCCAAGATCTGACACGAACTGCTTCATCCAGACACCCTCCTTAGGCGCCTCTGAGGCAGCTATGTACACCCCTTCGCATGTAGAATCAGCTACGACGCTTTGCTTGGAACTGCACTAGCTTACCACACCCCCGTTAAGAATAAATACGTATCCGGTTTGAGACTTAGTCATCTGGATCAGTTTCAAAGCTTGCATCGCCGTAACCCTTTACGACAAGCTCTTCGTCACCTCCATAAACGAAATATTTCCTTAGTCCTTTTTAGGTACGTCAAAATATTCTTGACCGCCCCCAAATGTTCCACTCCTGGATTACTTTGAAACCTGCCTGCCATACTTATGGCCAGGCTGACATCCGGTCTTGTGCACATCATTGCATACATGATAGACCCTATGGCTGAAGCATCTTTTCTCTATCTTTTCTCTATCTTCTACAGTTACTGCACATTGAGTCTTACTCAACTTTATACCTTGTAACACAAGCAAGAACCCCTTCTTGGATTGTTCCATTTTGAACTTCTTCAAAACATTATCAAGGTACGTGCTTTGTGAAAGAGCTATTAGGCGCCTTGACCTATCTCTATAGATCTTTATACCCAATATGTAAGAAGCTTCTCCTAGGTCCTTCATTGAAAAACTTTTATCAAAGAAATCCTTTACGCTTTCCAAAAACTCTCCATTGTTTCCAAATAGCAATATGCCATCCACATAAAATATTAGAAATGCTATAGAGCTCCCACTCACTTTCTTGTAAATACAAGTTTCTCGAAAAACTTGTATAAACCCAAACGCCTTGATCACCTTATCAAAGCGCTGATTCCAACTCCGAGATGCTTGCACCAGTCCATAAAGGGATCGCTGGAGCTTGCACACTTTGTCAGAATTTTCTCGATCGACAAAACCTTCGGGTTCCATCATATACAACTCTTACTTAAGAAAACCGTTAAGGAACGCCGTTTTGACATCCATCTGCCAGATTTCATAATTGACAAATGCAGGTATTGCTAACATGATTCGAACGGACTTAAGCATCGCTAAGGGTGAGAATGTCTAATCGTCGTCAACTCCTTGAACTTGTGAAAAACCCTTTGCCACACGTCGAGCTTTATAAACGGTCACATTACTGTCTGTGTCTGTCTTCTTCTTAAAGATACATTTTTTCTAAATAGCCTTGCGACCTTCAAGTAATACTTCCAAAGTCCATACTTTGTTTTCATACATAGATCCTATCTCGGATTTCCTGGCTTCTAACAATCTGTTGGAATCTGGGACCACCATTGCTTGTCCATAACTCGCAGGCTCATTGTTGTCGAACAACATGATTGCCAAGACATGATTCCCGTACCACTCCGGAGTAGTACGTGCTCCTGTTGACCTGCTAGGTCCGACATTAACTGGATCTTAAGCTTCATGGTCATCATCATTAGCTTCCTCTTCAACTGGTGTTGCCTCAACAAAAAATTTCTTTCTGCCCCGCGCCACCATCTTCTTGAAGCGGAGGTTCCGCAACCTTATCAAGTTATATCTTCCTCCCACTCAATTCTTTCGAGAGAAACTATTTCTCAAGAAAACTCCGTTCTTAGCGACAAACACTTTGCCCTCGGATATGAGATAGATGGAATACCCAACTGACTATTTTGGGTAACCTATGAAGACACACTTTTCCGTTTCGGGTTCCAGCTTTTCAGGCTGAAGCTTCTTGACATAAGCATCACATCCCCAAACTTTTAGAAACGGAAACTTTGGCTTCTTGCCATAACATAGCTCATATGGTGTCGTCTCAACTAATTTTGATCGTGCCCTATTTAAAGTGAATGCAGCTGTCTCCAATGCATATCCCCAAAATGATAATGGCAAATCGGTAAGAGACATCATAGAACGCACCATATCTAATAAAGTACGATTACAACGTTCGGACACACCATTACGCTGTGGTGTTCTAGGCGGTGTCAACTCTAAAACAATTCCACATTGTCTTAAGTAAGAACCAAACTCGGAACTCAGATATTCATCTCCTCGATGAGATCGTAGGAACTTGATTTTCTTGCAACAATGATTTTCAACTTCGCTCTGAAATTGTTTGAACTTTTCAAACGTTTCACACTTGTGCTTCATCAAGTAGATATAGCCATACCTACTCAAATCGTCAGTGAAAGTGAAAATATAATGATATCCGCCGCGCACCTCTATGCTCATTGGTCCACACACATCTGTATGTATGATCTCCAACAACTCACTTGCACGCTCCATTGTTCGAGAGAACGAAGTCTTAGTAATCTTGGCCATGAGACATGGTTCGCATGTGTCAACTGATTCAAAATCAAGTGACTCCAAAAGTCCATTTGCATGGAGTTTCTTTATGCGCTTAACACGAATATGACCTAAGCGGGAGTGCCACAAGAAAGTGGTGCTATCATTGTTAACTCTACATCTTTTGGTCTCAATATTATGGATATGAGTGTCATCGGAATCGATATTCAATATGAAAAAACCCCTCACATTGGGTGCATGACCATAAAAGATATTACTCATATAAATAGGACAACCATTAATATCTAACTTAAATGAGTAACCGTCTCGCAATAAACAAGATCCAGATATAAAGTTCATGCTCAAATCAGGCACGAAATATCAATTATTTAAGTTCATCACTAATCCCGGTGGTAACTGAAGTGACACCGTGCCGACGGCGATCGCATCAACCTTGGAACCCTTTCCCATGCGCATCGTCACTTCATCCTTTGCCAGCCTTCGTTTATTCCGTAGTTCGTGTTTCGAGTTGCAAATGTGAGCAACAGAACCTGTATCAAATACCCATGCACTACTATGAGTGTCATATATAACTTGTTTGGCGTTGGCCGCCTTCTTATTGGCAGATACTTGGGGTAGTTGCGCTTCCAGTGACCAGTTCCCTTGCAATAATAGCACTCAGTTTCCGGCTTAGGTCCAGCGTTGGGTTTCTTTATCGGAGGGGCAACAGATTTGCCACTCTTCTTGGAGTTACCCTTCTTTCGTTTGCCATTTTTTCTTGAAACTAGTGCTCTTATTGACCATCAACACTTGATGTTCTTTCTAGATTTCCGACTCAACGACTTTCAGCATCACAAATAACTCACTTGGTGACTTATACATCCCTTGCAAGTTATAGTTCAACACGAAGCTCTTATAGCTAGGTGGCAGTGACCAAAGAATTCTCTCAGTGATAGCTTCTTGCGGGAGTTCAATCCCCAGCTCAGCTAGAAGGTTAGAGTACCCAGACATTCTGAGCACGTGTTCATTGACAGACGAATTCTCCTCTATTTTGCAAGCATAGAACTTATCGGGAGTTTCATACCTCTCGATCCGGGCATTCTTCTCAAAGATAAACTTCAACTGTTGGAACATCTCATATGCTCCATGACGTTCAATACGTCTTTGAAGTCCTGGTTCTAAGCCATACAAAACTACACATTGAACTACTGAGTAGTCATCCTTACGTGCTTGCCAACCGTTCAAAACATCTTGGTTTGCCGTAGCAGGTGGTGCATTGCCTAGCGCAGCATCAAGCACATCTTGCTTTTGGCCAGCTTGGAGGATAAGCCTCAGATTTCGAGCCCAGTCAACAAAGTTGCTTCCATCATCTTTCAGCTTAGCTTTCACTAGGAACGTATTAAAATTCATGGTTGCTACTACGCGAGCCATTCAGCTACAACATAAAATTTTGCAAAGATTACTTAGACTATGTTCAAGACAATTGAGTTTACCTAATCATATTACAAATAAACTCCCACTCAAATAGACATCCCTCTAGTGTTTCGAGAGTCGCATGATCCAAATACACTAACTCAAGTCCGATCATCACGTGAGTTGAGTATAGTATCAGTGGTTAACATCTCCATGTTGATCATATCAACTATATGATACATTCTTGACCTTTCGGTCTCTTGCGTTCCGAGGCCATGTCTATACATGCTAGGATCGTCATGTTTAACCCGAGTGTTCCACATGTGCAACTATTTTGCACCCATTGTATGTGAGCGTTGAGTCTATCACACTCGATCATCACATGGTATCTCGAAACGACTAACTGTCGCAACGACGCACTGTCGGGGAGAACACAATTACCTTGAATTTTTAGTGAGGGATCACCTTATAATGCTATCGTCGTTCTAAGAAAAATAAGGTGCATAAAAAGGATTAACATCACATGCAAATCATAAGTGACATGATATGGCCATGAACTTGTGCTTCTTGATCTCCATCACCAAAGCACGGGCATGACCTCCATTGTCAACGATGCCGCACCATGATCTCCTTCATCGTGCCACCATCGAGGTTGTCGTGCTATCTATGTTGTTGCCACTAAAGCTACAACCTAGCGATATAGTAAAAGCATCTGCAAGCACAAACATTAGTTTAAAGACAACCCTATGGCTCCTTCCGGTTGCCGTAGCATCGACGTGCAAGTCGATATTTAACTATTACACCATGATCATCTCATACATCCAATATATCATATCATATCTTTGGCCATATCACATCACATGCATACCCTGCAAAAACAAGTTAGATGTCCTCTAATTAGTTGTTGCATGTTTTACGTGGCTGCTATGGGTATCTAGTATGATCGCATCTTACTTACGCGAAGCCACAACGGTGATATGCAAATTGCTGTTTAATCTTCTCCAAGGACCGCCTCGGTCAAATATGATTCAACTAAAGTTGAAGAAACAGACACCCGCCAGTCATCTTTATGCAACAAGTTGCATGTTAGTCGATGAAACCGGTCTCTCGTAAGCATACGAGTAAAGTTGGTCCGGCCCTGTGACAACCCGAGACCGACGCCCCAAAAGATTCCCCTTTTATTCCGTTTCCGTCGTGTGATTATTTTTATTTGTCGCATCATCAATCATCATCGCATCATGCGCATCATCCGCATTGCATCGGTACTCCGTTGCCATCAGTTCTTCAAACTTGCTTCCGTTGTTACTTGCCGGTTCTCTCCGTATCCGTCGTTGCCCGTTCTGAGCCCAACAACACACGCACACGCCCTCGTCATCGTTCAAATCTGTTTTTAAAAGTGTGCATAAAACTTTCTCTGATTGGGTTGAAAGTTGGCTTCCTATCTTATTTACATATAGGTAGGCCTCCTGCCAAATTTCGTCGCAATCGGAGTCTCTCTGATACCCGAACGGTTGATCGTAGCGGCACCGTATCCGGTCTACCGTCAGACGTTTGTTGGTGTTTTAAAATACGTTGTCGGGTGCCCGTTTTCCCTCTCATCTCCGGCTAACCTAGTCTACATGGCCACTTAGCCTGTCCCGCGTTCGAAACCGTTCGATTTCAATCGCGCGGTTGAAACCAGGGTGAAATTCTGCTAAACCTAGCCCTCCCATTATAATAAATAGACCCTCATGCCATTCTTTAGAGAGCCACTCTCTATCTCCCTTGAAATCCGTGCCCCCTCAAACCCTAGCCGCCATCTCCTCCGACCTCTCTCTCCTCCTCAGCCGCCGGGCCCGTCGGAGCCCATCTGGGGCCCGCCCGAGCCCGGTTCGGCCGCAAGCCGTCGGTCAGCCAGCTCCTCCCAGCCGTTCCTCCCACGGGAGCTCCTCCCGCGCGCGCCTCCCCATCTCCCGAGCTCATCGCGTCGCCAGCTCCTCGCGCCGCCAGCCTCCGACCGCCGCAATTCCCTATCGTGCCGCCGGCCAGATCCGGTGAAGCCCCGCCGCCCGTCGGCCTGATGGCGCCCGCAGGTGGTGTCCCGATCCCGTCGCCGCCGCCCTGGATCCCCATCCATTGGGACGAGGGAACCGCCCGAGCACACACTCGCCACCTCGTGGGCCAGCACCGCTTGCACCGACCCATGGGACGTGCCACCGCGCAAGGCGAGGCCCGGCCTCGCCCCGTCGGCCAGGCGCGCCCCAGACCAGCGCCTCCCCTCTGCGACGACCGGCCGAGTCAGCCTCTTCCCCAAGCCCACCAGCCAGGCCGGCCCGTGGCGCAAGGTGAGACCCCTGCCGCCTATTCCTCGCCCTAGGCGATTTTTCGTAGTCTTGCGCATGCACAGTTTAGGACCGATAGTCGAGATCCGGTCCGTTTAGTATTTTATTTTAGGTCCAGCGATTTATTATTATTTCAGAAAATTATGATATTTCAATCGCCCGTAGTTTAATAAACGTGCATCGGATCGGAACGATTTATATATGAAACTTGTGTAGTTTTCCGCGTAGATTAATATTTTGCCACTTGCATGCATGTTTGAAATAGTTTGACCCACTGAATGCCTAGTTTTGCATGCTGTCCTAATATGTTAATTACCCTGTATTTATTTCCGTGCGTGTCCGTATTGCTCAAATGCCGTGGATGAAATGCTTGTGTTTTAGGGACCTTTTTCCATGTATTTTAGAGTAGTTGTTTATATTTTTGCATGTAGGATTCCGTCGCTAGTTTGCTATGTCATTTTAGGACATAATTTCGCATATTTGTGTGGCGATATTATTATTTTGTCACCCCTCATGTTATATATGTTTTCGGGGTAGCAAAATCCATAGAATTTCACCGTGCATTTAGTTTTAGCTTTTGACCAAGTTAGTGCGCGTGATATTTTGCCATGTTTCCCTTTTGTCTATTTTGTGTGATTTAATCCGTGCATGATATGAAGGAGTTGTCAATTAGAGATTTGTCCTTTGATGTGTAGCCTAGCCTCTGGTAATTTTGGTTGCAATAGAAATCCATGTTTAGGTGTTTTTTGTTTGTTGTCAACGTTCTAGAAAATAGTGCTGTTTGGAGATGCTGAAATATATCTAAGTCTGAAATCTGTTATATTTTATTGCTCTCTTTACATGAGTTTATGTGGTGATCTGTAGCTCTTTTGAGGTTGGTGCAAATGATTTAGTTGTAGACTTTAAAATTATCTAGCATGCTGTCAATTTTCATTCCATTTGGAAACCTGTAGAATATAGTTTTGTTGCTGTCAATATGCCTTCAGATCGAAAACTGCACTGTCATAAACTGTTATTTTCACTAAGCCTGAAACTATGTGTGAGATGCCCTTTTGTGAGTTCTTTTCCTAGTGAACCATGCTTCCATGCTAGGTGTTATTAGTAGTATGTGGTAGAGCATCTTGTCCTCTACTGTCTCATGCATTGGTTGAGCATATTGGTTTTTTTAGCTAGTTGTTCGAGGGCGTAGAAAATGCTATGTGGCTGTTTTTGGCAGATTGTAGTCCTTTCTTGGTTAACTTGTAGTTGTTGAACCGTTGCTCCGTCTTGATCGTGTCCTACATGAAACTTGCTTAGAATCTCGTGTAGTTTCTTATTATCTTTCTGGTTGTATGTTTTGAAATGCTTGTGACTGACATTGCACACATGTTGCGTTCATGCCATCATATCTTGCGGTGTTTGTATCTTTTGAACCATAGCTCCGTTGGACATGTTCTCTATGTGTAAATTGATTGTAATGACGCGTAGAATCACGAGAACCTATTTATTGTGCTGTTTAACAAATATTAAAACATATTAGTTCAGATCTGGACAGATTTATAAATTAATGTATGAGGTCATCTCAGAGATGCTATATGTCGTTTTTGACCTGATTTAAGATGCCTAGATAGATAACTTAGTTACGCTTCACCTCTTGCCATGTTTAACCAACCTTTAATATTACTGTGTACCTAATCGGGATAGAACTAAATAATTCGTATGTGGAGTTACGGCAATATGCAACTCATTGCATATTGAACTTCACTTAATGTGTAGTGTTTGATTGTTGTGAATTCTCATGCTATGTCTTGCATATATCCAACCGTTCATGCATCATATGTGGATTGCATCTGTTCGTGCATGTGCCGTGGTGAATATCGTTTGTTGATTCTTGTTTCCGGTTTCCTTCGTCTCGTTAGAGTTCCGCAAGCGTGTCGGCAAGTGAGGACCCGTTCGACTACATCGGTTCGTCTGCTTCATGGAGTTATTCTTCTTCCAAGCGGGATCTCAGGCAAGATGACCATTTCCCCAGATACCATTACTATCATTGCCATGCTAGTTTTTACCGTTTCTATCGTTATTCCTCATTGCCTACCACCTGTTAAATATCAGCCTCCGAACATTGCCATGAAAACCTTAACCTGTTCACATCCTAGAAAACCACTGTTTGGCTATGTTACCGCTTGCTTACCCATGTGTTAGCGTTGCTAGTTGCTGGCGCAGTTGCTTCCATGTGATAACATGGGTTCCTTGATATATCACCCTATTAATTGCTATTAATTTAATGCACCTATATACTTGGTAAAATGTCGAAGGCTCAGCCTTTCTAGCCTGGTGTTTTGTTCCACCTTTGCCCCCTTAGTTTCGGCTACTGGTGTTATGTTCCATAATTGAGCGCTCCCAACACGATCGGGGTTGCTATGGGGACCCCCTTGATAATTCGTCTTGGATTAAAGCTGGTTTTGCAAGGCCCAAAACTGGTTCTATATTTGCCCTATATAATAATTCTGTTAATACTGAAATGCTTAGGGAGTTAGCGCTACCCGAGGAGTAATTCTAAATAATACAGGGGGGCCATTGTTGATGGTGTTGGTCCCAAAATAGAGAAGCTTATTAACGCTATCGGGGCAACTCGGTGTTTGGCGTGCTAACCATCGCCCATCCGGTGTGCCCTGAGAACGAGATACGCGGCTCCTATCGGGATTGTTGGCACGTCGGGCGGCCTTGCTGGATTAGTTTTACGTTTGACGAATGTCTTGTGCATCTGGATTCCGGTGATGCTTTGGGTAAACTCAGAGTTGAGGTTTTCCACTAAGGAGTCCGATGCGATCGCGAGCTTCGTGATCGAGGATTTCTACGCGGCTTGTGGTAATTTATGATGGACTAGTTGGAGCACCCCTGCAGGGTTAAATCTTTCGGAAAGCCTTGCTCGCGGTTATGTGGCAACGTGGAAACTTTGTTTGACACTGGTTCTAGACAACTTGAAATTAACTTAATTAAATCTTGCCAACTGAGTGTGTAACTGTGACTGCCTCTTGCGCGAGTTCCATCTCTGATCGAGGACACGGTGGGGTTATGTTTGACGTAAGTCGGTGTTTACGATCATTCATTTGATCATCAGTAGCTCACGTCTGTTATGCGTAGATTATCCCCCTCTTATTCTTGTACTCTTAAGTTAGCCACCTTATATATTAATTAGACGCTTGCTGCAGCCTCCCCACTTAACCATACCTCACCTATAAAGCTTTGCTAGTCTTGTTACCTTTGGAAATGAGATTGTTGAGTCCCCTATGGCTCACAGATAACTACAACACCAGTTGCAGGTACAGGTAAAGTTTACTTGACGCGAGCGTGTTGATTTTTCATTTGGAGTTGCTTCTTATTCTTCTTCGTCATCGATCTAGGATGGGTTCCAGGCCGGCAGCCTGGGATAGCAAGGATGGACGTCGTTCTTCTTTTCTCGTTCGTTTTCGTCCGTAGCTGGACCCTGCTCTTCTTCATGATGATTATGTATTGTACTGATATGACTCTGATGTAGCTTGTGGCGAGTGTAAGCCAATTCCATATACCTCATCTTTTCAGTACATGTACTTGTAACGATATCCATTCTTGCAAATCGACGAGGTGCGCATCTATCCCTGACGAGGCCCTCGTGCTAAATTGAGGATAGGATCGCATCTTGGGCATTACAGGGCTGCTTCAATCCAACAATACGGCCGAATCATGAAATGACTAAAGAGGGCAGAAAATTGAACTTCAACGCCAACAAACTCTCTTTTGTTCTACTCGAGATGTCATCTATGCATGAACCTAGCTCCTGATGTCACTTTTGGGGAATGTTGCATGGGACACAAAAGTTTTCCAACACACAAGAAGACCTATCATGTTGATGATCATCTACAAGAGGGAGATTGGATCCACATAACCTTGTAGATCGCTAAGCGGCAAGCGTTAAGAAAAGCGGTTGATATAGTGGAACGTCTTCGCGATCCAAATCTCCATGGTCCCACGATACGTCCCGATATAGCACCGAACGGACGGCAACTCTGCGTTCAACACACATACAACTCGATGACGATCTCCGCCTTCTTGATCCAGCAAGAGAGACGAAGAGGTAGCTGAATTCTTCGGTAGCACGACGGCGTGCCGGTAATGATGGTGGAGCTACTCCGTTAGGGCTTCGCTGTGCAGTACTGATCTAGCTACGAGGTGTCAAGAAGTAGTGGAGGGAAAGAGGTTTGCACAAAGGCTTGAGGTGCAAAAACCATCTCCAACCTCCACTATATATAGGAGGAACCAAGGGGAGCGTGCCTTGCCTCCTACTCCAAGGAGGCTTCGACCGAAGCAAGGAGTGAGGAGTCCTCCTCCAATTAAGTTTGGTGGAGGACTCCTTCCTCTCTTATCTACCTCTTTCCATCTTCTATTTTCTTTTTCCTCTTTATTTTTGCCTTGGCCGAAATAGGCTTATTGGGATGGCCTCACCAGCCCACTAAGAGCTGGTGCGCCACCCATCGGCCTATTTGGTCCTCTCCCGGGTGGGTGGCCCCTCCCGGTAAAACCCCGGAACCCATTCGTCACTCACAGTACTTTATTGGTAATGCCCGAAATATTTCCGGAAGCCAAATTCAACAATCCTATATATCAATCTTCATTTCCGGACCACTCCGGAGACACTCGTGACATTCGGGATCTCATCCGGGACGGCAAACAACATCCGGCTACCAACATCGATAATTCAACTATACCAAAAACGTCACCAAACCTTAAGTGTACAGACCTTGTCGATTCGAGAACTATGTAGACATGACCGAGACACTCTCCGGCCAATATCCAATAGCGGGACGTGGACGTCCATATTGGATCCCACATATTCTACGAAGATCTTATCGGTTGAACCTCTATGTCAAGGATTCACACAATCCCGTTTATCAATCCCTTTGTCCTTTGGTATGTTTCTTGCCTGATATTCGATCGTCGGTATCGCCATTCCTATTTCAACCTCGTTACAGGCAAGTCTATTTACTCGTTCCATAATATAGGATCCCGTGGCTAACACTTTAGTCACATTGCTTGCAAGGCTTGTTTGTGATGTTGTATTACCGAGTGGGCCCCGAGATACCTCTCGTCACACGAAGTGACGACAAATCCCAGTCTTGATCCATGCTAACTCAATGGACACCTTCGGAGATGCCTGTACAGTACCTTTATAGTCACCGAGTAACATTGCGATGTTTGATACACACAAGGCATTCGTCCGGTGTCAGTGAGTTACATCATCTCATGGTCATAGGAATGTATACTTGGCATGCAGAAAACAATAGCAACAAAATGACACGATCATATGCTATGTTTATAGTTTGGGTCTTGTCCATCACATCATTCCCCTAATGATGTGATCCCGTCATCAAGTGACAACACTTGTCTAAGGCTAGGAAACCTTAACCATCCTTGACCAATAGGCTAGTCAACTAGAGGCTCACTCGGGACATTGTTTTGTGTATTTATCTACACATGCATGTATGTTTCGAATCAATACAATTATAGCATGGATAATAAACGATTATCTTGAAAGAGAAAATATAATAATAACTATTTTGTGAATGCCTCTAGGGCATATTTCCAACACATAACACACCATTATAATGAATATAAATCAATCTGGTTGGCTAAACAAAACTGATAGATCAGAGACAAATACGAAGCTATAACAATCATGCATACAAGAATTCAGAGAATACTCAATATATATTTATGAATAATCTAATCGTAAACCCAGAATTCATCGGGATCCAAAAACACAACGCAAAAGAGGATTACATCAGATAGATCACCGCAGGAATTCCGATGAAATTTGTATTGAAGATCAAAGAGAGAGAAGAAGCCAGCTCGGTACTAGCTCTGGACCCGTAGCTTTGGGGTGAACTACTCACAGATCATCATGGAGGCAAAAAGGTTCATGTGGATGGCCTCCATGATAAATTTCCCTCTGGCATGTGTCGGGGTGTATACGACGATCTATGGGATCAATGTGGTCACTCTTATTCAGCAGTGTCACACATGCAAAAAGAGCATCACTAAACACGTACGTGCTCGAGGTTTTAGACAGGTTCGGGCTACTCGGGAGTGTAAAACCCTACGTCATGTCTTTTCGGATTATTTGGGTGGAAGTCCAAGTTACAAGGTGCGCGGCAACCCGACAAGGATGCATGAGGAGTGTATCTAGGCGTGCGAATGGCCAAAGTGTCGACCTTTCTAAAGGTGCCCATGGACCTCCTTTTATAGTGCAAGGGGTTACCGTAGTGGCTGAAATAGTATTTTGTATGGGTTCAAAAGTGGGCTTTGTAGCTACCAAAATGACTGACACTAGCTGCACTTGTATGTACCTACCCTTACGGATTAGGACATGCACATTAAATGCATTGTGAGGTGTCATGCTCGCAACGTCTCCCGGCAAGGATTGCCTCGCCTATGTTGTTTGCCCAACTAATATTATTCTCTTGCCGCGCTATGGGACTGGTGTCATCAAAGTTGTTGCATGTCCCTTACTGTTGCTAGAATCCTCTAAGAAGGCTCACCAAACTGCCCGCCCCCTTGACACCTCGCTAATGTTGACAATCAACCCGATGAGGTGGAGAGGCAGAGATGTGGAGGAGTCCTGCCGGGCGTGATGGCTTGTAGGGTCTTCCGCATCAGCAAGCTGGCTTGTCGATGCCTTGGCCTTGTTGCTTGTGGTTGAGTTTATCATGTTAACTTTTGGCAGGATGCTACTAGGTGGGGAGACCGATGTCCTCTGTCCACAAGTCAGGGTACTAAGGCACCCTTCCTTTAGTACAACGACAGTACCCCCCAGGTGTGGGCCATACTAAAGACCACGACGCTTGTTGGGCTAGGCCCAAAAGCGCAACACAGATACATCACCGATTTTTACTACGTTTTTGATGATGATGTTTCACTATTTTCCCACGACATGCATTGAATGCAGATCATGTGAGAGGTAGAGGGAAATGGCGTCTGCATGGCGTGTGTCGGGAAGTGCGGGCATTTTAAACAAGGTCTGGCGACCTCTGTGTATTCCACCCTTGTAAAAATAAAGGGCAATAATTCATAGAGGTGTTGTTCATCCTGGTTCAACTTCTTCTGCCCGCTCTCTCACATGTTACTCTTTTTTACGACCAGTATCGCATGTGGAACACGGTATTGGCGGAGTTACCCTTCGGAGTAGTGAAGAGCCTGCTCCCTGCCTCTTCCGAGTAAAAGGGAGTTCGTGGGAAGGGCTCCTCATTCACCCGTCCTCCTTCTAGACTTCTTTCCATCTGTTATTTTCCTCCGATAGCCACCAATGCAATGGCAAGTGGCAGGGGTCGTGTGATGTCCCACAAGTATAGGGGATGTATCATAGTCCTTTCGGTAAGTAAGAGTGTCGAACCCAACGAGGAGCAGCAGGATCTGACAAGTGGTTTTCAGCAAGGTAATATCTGCAAGCACTGAAATTGTTGGTAACAAGTTGTTGTGTGACAAGATGATCTGTAGCAAGTAGCAAGTAACAAAAGTAACAACGGTGCAGCAAAGTGGCCCAATCCCTTTTGTAGCAAGGGACAAGCCTGGACAAATCTTATAGGAGGTAAAACGCTCCCGAGGACACATGGGAATTTCTGTCAAGCTAGTTTTCATCATGTTCATATGATTCACGTTCGTTACTTTGATAGTTTGATATGTGGGTAGACCGGTGCTTGGGTACTGCCCTTACTTGGACAAGTATCCCACTTATGATTAACCCCTCTCGCAAGCATCCGCAACTACGAAATAATAATTAAGACAAAGTCTAACAATATCATTAAACTAGTGGATCCAAATCAGCCCCTTACGAAGCAACGCATAAACTAGGGTTTAAGCTTCTGTCACTCTAGCAACCCATCATCTACTTACTACTTCCCAATGCCTTCCTCTAGGCCCAAATAATGGTGAAGTGTTACGTAGTCGACGTTCACATAACACCACTAGAGGAAAACCAACATACAACACATCAAAATACCGAACGAATACCAAATTCACATGACTACATATAGCATGACTTATCCCATGTTCTCAGGAACAAAAGTAACTACTCATAAAGCATAATCATATTCATGACCAGAGAGGTAAAGAGCAGCATCAAAGATCTAAACATAAACTCTTCCACCAAGTTATCCAACTAGCATCAACTACAAAGAGTAATTAACACTACTAGCAACCTTACAATTACCAATCGGAGTCGCGAGATGGAGATTAGTTACAAGAGATGAACTAGGGTTTGGAAATGAGATGGTGCTGATGAAGACGTTGATGGTGATGAGCCCCCTCCGATGAGAGGAGTGTTGGTGATGAAGATGGCGACGATTTCCCCCTTCGAGAGGGAAGTTTCTCCGGCAGGATCGTCCTACCGGAGCTCTAGATTGGTTCTGCTCAAGTTCCGCCTCGTGGCGGCGGCGAATCCTCCGAAAAGCCTCCTACTGATTTTTTCTGGAACGAAACCCTTCTTGTCGCAAAAGGGGGAGCCACAGGGCCAAGTAGGAGCCCACAAGCCCCCTAGGCGCGGCCAGGGGCGAGGCCGCGCCTAGCAGGCTTGTGGCCTCCTGCTGGCGCACCTCTGGTACTTCTTCGGCCCAGTATTTTTTATAAATCTCAAAAAAAATCCTCGTTGATTTTCACGGCTTTTGGAGTTGCGCGGAATAGGTATCTCAAACTTGCTCCTTTTTCAGGCCAGAATTCCAGTTGCCGGCATTCTCCCTCTTCATGTAAACCTTGCAAAATAAGAGAGAAAAGGCATAAGTATTGTACCTGAAGTGTAATAACAGCCCATAAAGAGATAAATATCAACATGAAAGCATGATGCAAAATGGACGTATCATCTCCCCCAAGCTTAGACCTCGCTTGAACTCAAGCGAAAGCCGAGATCAATAAATATGCCCACATGTTTAGAGAGAGAGATGTCGACAAGACAAGATACGAACATGCAGGCATCATGATCATGACCAGAACAGCAATACGATCATATCATCTCTTATGCTAAAGTGACAAGTCCTTCAAAAAGTAAAGCATGGACAAAGAGGTCAAAGTTACCACAACATCAGAAAGACTCAAATAAGAGCTTGTAAAGCAAATCCACATACTCAATCATATTTTCGTTCTCTACAATTGTTACAACTCACGTGGTACTCATGAGGTCAAAGTTTCAGCTGGACAAAGAGAAAGATAGGGGCTTATAGTCTCGCCTCCCAACCATTTACCTCAAGGGTAATGTCAACAACAATAATTCATGAATACTTACCTCCAAGTTGACATATGAACATAGATCTTTCCCTAGCATATGACGTTAGCCAAGATATAGGCGAAATAAGGAATTGGTGTAGATCACCATGACTCTTTGAAGGGCAAAAAGTAAAGCTACAAGATAGTCCCTCCGCAGAGGGAAGCAGAGGTTGTCATGCGCTTTTGAGGTTTGGATGTGTGTCCTCTTAGTGCGGAGGAACGTCACTTTATATTGCCTCCTGTGATAAAGAAGTTTATTATGAAGTCCGTCGCTTTTATGTCTTCCTCATCACAGGTTTGTACAAAGCTTATTTTCCACACACTAATAGATCATACATATTTAGGGAGAAATTTTTATTGCTTGCACCGATGACAACTTACTTGAGGGATCTTATTCAATCCATAGGTATGTATGGTGGACTCTCATGGCAAAACTGGGTTGAAGGTTTATGGATGCACAAGTAGTATCTCTACTTAGTGCGGGAGGTTTGGCTAATATGAGGTGGAAGCAATCGTCACATGCTAAGGGATCTCTAGTCGTATAACATTGTTTGGAACCAAGCAAACACAATTCATTATGTTGTCTTCCTTGTCCAATATCTACTTCTAAGCATGCAATAGTTTAGTGAGTGTTCACAATCATAGATGGTGTCAAAGATGATATATTTATATGTGAACCTCTCCTTCTTTATCACTTCCTATTAATTGCAACAATGACCAAGGTCTACGTTTGTCTACCCTCAACAAGTTTCAGTCAACATTCTTTTTATATGTGAAGCCATCACTTCCCATAAGATCATTACATGATCTTTCATGCTTTTGTTCTTTTCTCATCCTTTTGATCATCGCATGGTACAATGCCCTTAACTAAGACACTTTTTATTATATGGCTCACGAGCTCGAATACATCGGGGGTGACACAAATTAAAACTCAAGCCTAGAACACTAAGACCTTTATTCTACTAGAGAAAGAGAAAACTGAAAAGGAACTAACTAAAACAGAGGTAAAGGCAAAACATGTGATGGTGATACGATACCGGGGCAACTCCCCCAAGCTTGGCACAAGCCAAGGGGATTACCCATACCCATGCTTAGTTGACTTCCTTTGGAGGTGATGGTGTTGAAGTTGTTTTGTCCTTTGATTCCAAGAGGGCCATCAATCTTTGATTTATTCCTTGGACATCTGTGATAAGTTTCTCCAGCAAAACAACTTCACGAGTGAGATGAGTATTGCGAGCACGAGTTGTTTCACAAAACCTCAAGAGTTCAATGAAGGATGGAGGCAGTAGGTGGAGGTAGGGTTGGAGGAAATCCACTTCTTCAACTTCCTCCTTGTTGAGCACCGATTGTACTTCGTCCCACGCCTGATTCTTCTCCTTAGTTCTGCCCGTGGCTTTCGTGACTTACACTCTTTTTATATCAGCATCTACTTCTTCATAGACTTGAGGGAAATTGTTCTCCCCGATAGATTCCTGAGACGGCATCCTTGATCTAAATGTGCGGCAGAAAACAGGCTCGAAACGAAAACAGCGGAAATTTGCGTGATACGAGGGTCAGACCTTACGGGAGAATATAAAATGATTTTTTCCACACCAGAAGGAGTACTCCGCAAGAAAACCGAGTCTGGGAGGCACACAAGGTGGCCAAAAGCCCCCCAGGCGCGGCCAGGGGGGTTCAAAAATTCCAAAACGGAGAAAAATTCCTACTGGAAAAGTTTTGGAGTATGTTTACTTACCGAATCACATACCTCTTCGTTTTCGGAGTCTGCAACAGGCTGGTAAATATCCCTTAGGTACTCCTTCGGAGTTACGGTATTGATAATAAAGCTTTCAACATTTATGGGTGTACCTGAGATATAATGCTTGATTCTCTGCCCATTTACCACTCTCGGACAATTACCTTCCGTGTTGTTGATCTTGATAGCACCGGAACAATATACTTCCTCAACAATGTAAGGACCTTCCCATTTAGATAGAAGTTTGCCTGCAAAAAATCTTAAACGAGAATTATATAGCAAGACATAATCACCTACATTGAACTCACGCTTCTGTATCCTTTTATCATGCCACCTCTTAACCTTTTCTTTGAACAACTTGGCATTCTCATATTCCTGAGTTCTCCATTCATCAAGCGAGCTAATATCAAATATCCTCTTCTCACCAACAAGTTTGAAATCAAAGTTGAGCTCTTTGATTGCCCAATAAGCCTTATGCTCTAGATCAAGAGGTAAATGGCATGCTTTACCATACACCATTTTGTACGGGGACATGCCCATCGGATTCTTATAGGCAGTTCTATAAGCCCACAGTGCATCATCGAGCTTCTTAGACCAATTCTTTCTAGACCTGTTGACAGTCTTTTGCAGAATCGGTTTAATCTCTCTATTGCTTAGCTCTACTTGACCACTGGACTGGGGTGATAGGGAGACGCAATTCTATGGTTGACATCGTACTTGCAAGCGTTTCACGGAAAGCACCATGAATGAAATGTGAACCACCGCCAGTCATTAGATATCTAGGGATTCCAAATCTAGGGAAAATAACTTCTTTAAGCATCCTAATAGAGGTTTTGTGATCAGCACTACTAGTCGGGATAGCTTCTACCCACTTAGTAACGTAATCAACAACAACTAGGATATGAGTATACCCATTGGATTTTGGAAAAGGTCCCATATAATCAAAGCTCCAGACATCAAATGGTTCAATAACAAGTGAATAGTTCATAGGCATTTCCTGACATTTCCTGATATTACCTATTCTTTGACATTCGTCACAAGAAAAGACAAACTTACGGGCATCCTTGAAGAAAGTGGTCCAATAGAAACCTGATTGCAATACCTTGTGTGTGCAGTTCTATCTCCCGCATTGTGTCCTCCGTAGGCCTCGGAGTGACACTTCTGTAGGATCTATCCCTTTTTATGTTCAGGTACACAACGTCTAATAACGCCATCTACTCCTTCCTTATAAAGGTGAGGATCATCCCAGAAGTAATGTCTTAAATCAAAGAAGAATTTCTTCTTTTGCTAGTATGTGAAACTAGGTGGTATATATTTGGCAACAATATAGTTTGCATAATCAGCATACCACGGTGCACTACGTGAAGTATTGATGACATTCAATTGCTCATCAGGAAAGCTATCATCAATAGGTTGTGGGTCATCAAGAACATTCTCCAACCTAGACAAGTTATCTGCTAGTGGGTTATCAGCACCCTTTCTATCGACAACATGCAAATCAAATTCTTGTAGAAAGAGAACCCATCTGATAAGTCTAGGTTTAGCGTATTTCTTCTCCATTAGGTACTTAATAGCAGCATGATCAGTGCGAATAGTGACTTTGGAATCAACTATGTAAGACCTAAACTTTTCACATGCAAACACGACTACTAAAAATTCCTTTTCCGTAGTGGCATAGTTTCTTTGAGCACCGTCTAGAGTTTTACTAGCATAGTGAATAACATTCAACTTCTTATGAACTCTTTGTCCTAGGACAGCACCAACAGCATAATCACTAGCATCACACATGATTTCAAAAGGTAAGTTCCAATCAGGTGGTTGAAAAATAGGTGCAGTTATCAAAGCCTTCTTAAGTATTTCGAAGGCTTCCTCACAATCATCGTCAAAAACAAAAGGAATATCCTTTTGCAAGAGATTGGTAAGAGGCCTAGAAATCTTAGAGAAGTTTTTAATGAACCTCCTATAGAAACCAGCATGACCATGGAAACTTCTTATACCTTTCATATCTCTAGGGTATGGCATTTTCTCGATTGCATCAACCTTAGCCTTATCGACTTCAATACCCCTTTCAAAAAATTTATGTCCTAAGACGATGCCTTCATTAACCATAAAGTGTCACTTCTCCCAATTCAAGACAAGATTGGTATCTTTACATCTCTGCAAGACTCGATCAAGGTTGCTGAGGCAATCATCAAAAGAAGACCCGTAAACGGAGAAGTCATCCATGAAAACCTCAACAATCTTTTCACAAAAGTCAGAGAATATAGCCATCATGCATCTTTGAAAGGTGGAAGGTGCATTACATAAGAGAAAAGGCATACGTCTATAAGCAAAGGTACCGAAAGGGCAGGTGAAAGTGGTTTTCTCCTGATCAGATTGTGCAACAGGTATTTGGGAGAAACCAGAATAACCGTCTAGAAAGCAGAAGTGTGTCTGTTTAGACAGTCTTTCAACCATTTGGTCGATAAAAGGCAAAGGGTAATGATCTTTCCTAGTGGCCTTATTCAATTTCCTAAAATCGATCACCATCCAATAGCCAGTAATAATCCTGTGTGGGATCAATTCATCCTTGTCATTAGGGACAACGATAATACCTCCGTTCTGAGGGACGCAATGCACCGGACTCACCCAATCACTATGAGCAACAGGATAGATAATACCTACTTCCAGGAGCTTTAGTATTTCTGTTTTTACTACCTCTTTCAACTTAGGATTTATTGTCCATTGATGATCAGCAACTGGCTTGGAATCAGGATCAGTTTTAATCTTGTGCTGGCATAGAGTTGGACTAATGCCCTTAAGATCGTCAAGAGTATATCCAATAGCAGCACGGTGCTTCCTCAGAGTTTTTAGTAACTTCTTTTCTTCTTGCTCTGAGAGGCTAGCACTAATAATAACAGGATATATCTCTTTTTCATCAAGATAAGCATACTTAAGAGTATCATGCAACTGTTTAAGCTCGAACACATGATCACCCTTTGGTGTGGGTGGATCTCCAAGCAGTTCAATAGCCAAATTATTCTTAAGGATAGGATATTGTTCTAAGACAACTCTATCTATCTCATCCCTTTCATCCATATGCATATCATACTCATGCTCAAGCAATTATTGCTGTAAAGGATCAGTAGGAGGCACAGCAATTGAAGCTAGGGCAATATTTTCATCCTTAGTAGGCAACTCTTTTTATGAGGTTGTCTACCAAACATGGAGAAATTGAACTCACAGTCAATATGAGCATTGACAGTATTGAGAAAGGTCTGCCAAATATGATGGGACAAAAGCTATCTTGGGTGATAGCAAGAACGAGGAAATCAGCAGGATACTTCGTTTTACCACACAAAACTTCAACATCCGTAACAATTCCCACAGGGCAGATAGTATCTCTATTGGCAAGATGAATAGTGACATCAATGAGTTCTATCTCGACAGGTGCAATCTCGTCTTTAGTTTCATCATATAAGGATTGAGGTATTGCACTAACACTAGCACCCACGTCACATAAACCATGATAACAATGATCTCCTATCTTAACAGAAACAACAGGCATGCCAACAACAGGCCTATGTTTGTCTCTAGCATGGGGTTTAGCAATTCCAGAAGCATCTTCACAGAAGTGAATATCATGGCCATCAACATTGTTGGACAGGAGATCTTTTATAATAGCAATGCTAGGTTCAACTCTAATTTTCTCAGGGGGTGTAGGTGTTATAATGTAGCCTCTATGTATCACAGTTGAAGCTTTAGAATGATCCTTTATCCTAAAAGGGAAAGGTCGTTTCTCAATGTAAGCACTGGGAACCATAGGATCATTATAAGAGATGACTTTCTCTTCAACTGGATTGGGTTTAACTACATTGACTTCTAAGGGAGGATGGTATTTAAACCACTTCTCTTTAGGGAGATCAATATGAGCAGCAAATGATTCACACAATGAAGCTACTATCTCAGAGTCAAGTCCATACTTAACGCTAAAATTACAAAAAGTAGTTGTTTCAACAAAGGATTTAACACAATCAAACTTGAAATTCATACCTGACTCCTTACCTTCATAAAGCTCCCAATCTTCATAGTTGCGTTTAATTCTTTCCAATAAATTCCATCTGAAGTCAATATCTCTCTTCATAAAAGAACTCGTACAATAAGTATCAAGCATGGTGCGATCATCATGAGAAAGCCGAGCATAGAAGTTCTGATTGATAATTTCTCTCGAGAGCTCATGGTTGCGGCATGAATATAACATTGATTTAAGCCTCCCCCAAGCTTGAGCGATGCTTTCTCTGTCGCGAGGCCAAAAATTATAAATATAATTACGATCACGGTGTACTAGATGCATAGGATAAAACTTTTGATGAAATTCCAATTTCAACCGATTGTAGTTCCATGATCCAGTATCATCACATAGCCTACACCATGTCAACGCCTTGTCCCTCAAAGATAAGGGAAAGACCTTCTGATTGACCTCATCCTCGGGCAAACCTGCAAGCTTAAATAAACCACAAACTTCAACTACGTAGATTAGATGCAAGTCTGGATGTGATGTTCCATCTCCTGTAAAAGCATTTGCCAGCAGTTTCTCAAGCATACCCGAAGGAAATTCATAGCAAATATTTTCAGCAGGTGCATAAGGTTGGGGAGCAACTCTTTGTGCTTCCGTTCGAGGTGAAGATACCCCAAACAAGCCCCTCAAAGGAATAGTTTCCATAGTGACAAGTGAATATAAATTTCAGCACACTATATAAATGTTTCCTTACCAAATTCCACTTACCAAAGGCGCTTCACTCCCCGCCAATGGCGCCAGAAAAGAGTCTTTATGACCCACAAGTATAGGGGATCTATCGTAGTCCTTTCGATAAGTAAGAGTGTCGAGCCCAACGAGGAGCAGAAGGATCTGGCAATTGGTTTTCAGCATGGTAATATCTGCAAGCACTGAAATTGTCGGTAACAAGTAGTTGTGTGACAAGATGATTCGTAGCAAGTAGCAAGTAACAAAAGTAACAACGGTGCAGCAAAGTGGCCCAATCCATTTTGTAGCAAGGGACAAGCCTAGACAAAGTCTTATAGGAGCTAAAACACTCCCGAGGACACATGGGAATGTCTGTCAAGCTAGTTTTCATCATGTTCATATGATTCGCGTTCGTTACTCTGATAGTTTGATATGTGGTTGGACCGGCGCTTGGGTACAGCCCTTACTTGTACAAGTATCCCACTTATGATTAACCCCTCTCGCAAGCATCCGCAAATACGAAAGAAGAATTAATACAAAGTCTAACCATAGCATTAAACTAGTGGATGCAAATCAGCCCCTTACGAAGCAACGCATAAACTAGGGTTTAAGCTTCTATCACTCTAGCAACCCATCATCTACTTACTACTTCCCGATGCCTTCCTCTAGGCCGAAATAATGGTGAAGAGTTATGTAGTCGACGTTCACATAACACCACTAGAGGAAAAACAACATACAACACATCAAAATACCGAACGAATACCAAATTCACATGACTACTTATAGTTTGACTTATCCCATGTTCTCAGGAACAAAAGTAACTAATCACAAAGCATAATCATATTCATGACCAGATAGGTAATGAGAAGCATCAAAGATCTGACATAATCTCTTCCACCAAGTAATCCAACTAGCATCAACTACAAAGACTAATAACACTACTAGCAACCTTACAAGTACCAATCGGAGTCGCGAGACGGAGATTGGTTACAAGAGATAAACTAGGGTTGGGAGATGAGATGGTGCTGATGAAGATGTTGATGGTGATGAGTCCCCTCCGATGAGATGGCGATGATTTCCCCCTCCGGAAGTTTCTCCCACAGGATCGTCCTACCGGAGCTCTAGATTGGCTGTGCTCAAGTTCCTCCTCGTGGTGGCGGCGAATCCTCCAAAAATCCTCCTCCTGATTTTTTCTGGAACGAAACCCTTCTTGTAGCAAAAGGGGGGAGCCATAGGGCCAAGTGGGAGCCCACAAGCCCCCTAGGCGCGACCAGGGGGGAGGCCGCGCCTTGTAGGCTTGTGGCCTCCTGCTGGCGACCCTCGGGTACTTCTTCGGCCCAGTATTTTTTATAAATACCAAAAATATCCTCGCTGATTTTCACGGCTCTTGTAGTTGCACATAATAGGTGTCCCAAACTTGCTCCTTTTTCGGGCCAGAATTCCTGCTGCCGGCATTCTCCCTCTTCATGTAAACCTTGCAAAATAAGAGAGAAAAGGCATAATTATTGTACCGCAAAGTGTAATAACAGCCCATAAAGTGATAAATATCAACATGAAAGCATTATACAAAATGGACGTATCATCGTGGTCGAGGCCGAGAACGAGTGGTCGGTTCGGGGATCCCCTCCCAGACGCGCATTGGAGCCACAACAGCAGGGCCCTGTGTAGGCTCCCGTGGTAAGAGCGTGGCTCTAGACCATGGAGAACGAGGCACCCCGTGTCAGGCTGGTCACGACGGCGTTCCTCTCCCACGATACGGGAGGAGCCACCTTCTTGGGACGCGGCGCACAAATTTTTGGTTTCTCTACACCAACGCCCCCACAGCTAGCTGTGAGTTCCCAACACCTTTTCCACGACCATGGAAGGTGGAAGGTCTACGGGACTGTGGCTCTGAGCAGATGGTTGCTGCAACGGACCCGCTTGTGTGGAGTTCGACCTCTCCCTGGAAGCGCCATCTTCCTGACGTGGGGATGGAAGTCTTTTGCCCATTCCCGTGGCCTAGGTCTGATGCATCTTCTCCACTTCAGGTTTGACGGAGATTCCACGCTCTTCGTGAAGTTCTCCGAGAGCTCCGACAACCGACTGGAGTGTTGTGCGGAAAGCTCCAGCGGTAGCGATCTTGACACCACCAGTGAGACCGATGACGGCGACACCTACCTCAACACAAGCTCGAGGGCGACGACTCCGAGTAGGTGCGACGATGTCGTGGCAGGATTCGTAAGACATCATCGTGCCTTGGCCTGGATGGTCTGAACTTGGCGCTCCATCTCGGAGGCCTTGTTTCCGAATCAATCGCCGCATCATAGTGGCATATGTCCTTTTGTATTTAAACATAACCCTATGTAATCCTACAAATAAATGCAAAAGAATTGTAGGGTACTGTCCGCGAAGTTTTTAGCCGTTATTATATCTGTCGAGTGGCCATTCTCGCTTATGCATCAATTTGCACTTGAATGTTTCCATCCCTATGCTTATTGGAAGTGCGTGTCACCACGTGTATTATTACCATGACCGCTTTAGGAACTAGTACTTAGGAGCTTGTGGACGACATGGTTGCTGGCGAGACCACCTTTTCGTCCTTGCCACGACTGCTCGTGTTGTTGAGCAAACTCAAAACAACAAGGACTGCACACATATCCGACAAGGGTTCCTGGCATGCTAACTTTTCTCGTACAAGTGGGATCGTTTCAAAGGAAAAATATATCTCCATCAAAGAAAAAACTTTGACTTCGCTTTGTGTCCATTGCGTTCCTTGTCACAAGGTGACCATCCTTGAACGTGTCAATAAGTGTCCATACCATAACTCCCCCTCAGAAGACTTTTACATGAGGGACCATTCTTCCTTCCAAGGAAAAGAAAGAAGATAAAATAGTGGATGCGAGGAACCTTGGCGGTTTAAAAGAATCCTTGAGCAAGTCAAAAGTGACCACAGTTTTTCATGTGTGATACATAAAAGTAAATATGCACTTTAACAAGGAGTTGTAGAACACTTAGATTTATTGACTACGCACAGGGTCTTCATATGGCTTTGTACAAAGAATTACAAGTCGTGTCAGGCCGACTTGTACAAAAGGGGTCGCGGGGCAGCCCGACAACCGCGCCTCCCGGGTAGAACTTGCGAAGATGGTCGATATTCCACAGGTTCAGCACCAGAGTGTCATCTTTGGTCTCCAGGGTAACTGCACTAGTCCTGGTGACTTGTATTACCCGTTAAGGGCCTTTTAAGTTCAGCTTCAACTTGTTTGTTCCCTTCGTGGACATGATCCGTCGAAGGACAAGGTCACCTTCCTGAACTCTCAGACCATGTTTTCACTTTTCGTCAACTCTAGTCTTTTCAAATCTGGATTTCGTTAAAACTTTTTAAGCTAATTCTATGAGTGCCACGATTGTCATTGATTGTATGTATGCTTGAGTGTGTGAACCAAAAATAATTCTTATAACGTAATATTTCCATAAATATCCTTTTTATCAATTTTGGTTAATTGAAAATCTTGCTTTGGGGTTTGCACTACAAGTCCCGGATTTCAAGGGGGTGTCTTGCCCCAAAGAATATTCTGATTCTAGCACTATTGTAACTCTCCAAAATCAAAAAATATTTATTTTATAAAATAGTTTTCTATTTTATTTCCATGTCCTTTTCTGAGGCCAGAAATGATGTTTGTGAATGGAAAAATATTTTTCTACCTTAGAAACATCTGAGAAAATTTGGAGATACTTAGAGGACATATATTTTCCATATATATGATTTTCAAAACCTATTTATGTTCAAAATATTTGAGAAAACCTTTGAAAACCTATTATGTCTGTTTTGACCTTTTGAAATATTTCCAAAGGAAATATTATCAATAAAATCCCAGAAAATTCTAGCATGTTCCCCAAGCTATATTTGGTGATCATGCCAAGTTTCACCTCATTCCAAGGTGGTTTGGTTCACCAAGTAATACTAAAACCTTTCCTGTCCAGATTCAGTTTGAAGCAACTCTACATAACAAAGTTTGTCCAAATGGCCTAGAACTTTGCAGGAGTACTCAATACCCCAAATGAGGAGACCCTGCCAAGAATTGTATTTGTTGCGATTAATTTTCTCACAATTCCTTTTAATAAGGTAGAACTATCCATTTGGGGGTGTTTTCAAGTTTACATTCCCAAAGTTGTCCAATGGAGCTCAAATTTGGTAGAACATCCTAATCTTGCCTAAAACTCAATCATGTTAACTTTTTGCATCATTGGTAAAGGTTATGTGCCCCAAACCTAGATCAAACATCTTCAGCTAGATTGATCAAACAACATCTAGCACTCTCTACACCCACACCCTTCTCTCCAAACTCCTAGCTGAGACTGCTAGCACCACTCCTCAACTGGACATGAGTGGCCCCTCCTTGGTTGAAAGTGAGTATGCCAAATACCCCATTTAGGTCCTGGTTCAATGCTGGCAGAACCTCTTTAAGCACCTCCCTTTGACGAGCATCTAACCCAACCCGCAGACACGCCAGACAAGGCCAAAGCACGCCAAAGCGCGACAGCATGTCATGGCATGCCAAAGCTACGCTCTGGACGCGCTACAGAGCACACCCCAGGCTAGGGAGGCCAGCCCCGGCCGGTTCTCCCCTCCCCTCGATGTCTCTCCTCGCCCCCGACAACAACCTGACTTAGGGAAGACTCAGGGAACCTTTCTCCCCTCTCCACTGACTCAGGCGACGCGTGCCCGCGTGCACCCGATTCGGCCAGGAGGACGTGGACCCGCAACACGCATGCACAGATGCCCCCGCTCCTCCCGTTGTGTCCAGGGAAGTCCTAAACCACGTTCACAAACCGTGGTTCCAGCCCCGAGCCCTCTCTCCCTCTCCTACGCGTGTCAAAAACTACTGGCCCTCCCTCGCTCAGGCCCCATCCGCCGCTTACACCTTTCCTCCCAACCTCCAGTCGAGATCGTAGCATGCCCACTTGCGCAAAGAGAGCCCCGATGATCGAGATTGACCGAGGCACCAGCGTTTCGGAGCTATGTCGATCTCGGGCTACAGGCTCGCTCACAAGCTCCCCTCTCTTTTTCTGTGACCACAACGAGATCAGGAACCTTATCTACCACTCCCCCGAGCTTCTCCTCGTTCGAAACACCCTTCTTCACCACCACTCGAAGCTTCTCCACCGCAGTCTCGTCGTCGCCGGTGACACAGGCCCTCCCCGTCGGTCCCTCGACCCCTACTAGGTAGGCGGAGATTCCACGAGCCTGTTTCTGTGCTCACTTGGCCACGACGACATCGGAGCCGCCACCTGCCTGCCTCCCCTCCTCTCTGTCTGGAGGTGGAAGACGACCCCGATAGGAGGGTCCCACCTGTCGGTGGCCAGGCTCTCCCCCTCTCTCATGTCTCTGTCGGTAACCACAGGGGGTCGCGCGTCAGGTTTAAACCTGACAACGCGCGCGCCTCGGCTGGGTGGTTGGCTAACTGGTCGGTTGGCCAATTGGGCCGTCCCAGCTACTAGCCGAGCCAGGCTAGGGCCTGAGCCCTTTTGTTTTTCTTTTAAACCAGATTCTTAGATTATTTCTATAAGATAAACTATTTATTATATACAAATATTTTCCACCATAATTCTTCTAAATATATGTAGAATTTATTAGGGATGTTCTGTAATTTTTTTAAAGACTTTTATGCACAACTTTAATTAAAAACCTTGTTTAGGTATTTTTAGCTTGTGTTAATAAGACTTTAAAATACCTTTTTACTTCGAAAACAGAAACAAACTTTTTAAAAACTGAAGATAGAATTTCTTAGAATAGGTTAACATTTTTAAAATGAGTTTGTGCTCTATTTTTTAGTGTGCTCATTATTATTATTATATTTACGATGATAGATGATGCGGTTGACGATGGACTTGGACCCGAAGACCTTGAAAACCCCGGATACCTAGCTGACCAAGGCAAGCACCCCTTTGACCATGTCTGAGAAAATGTTTTATGCATGACATGTTGCTTATTTTATTCCGGTGCATGTAGTCAAGATTAATCAGTACACCCCACCATGGTGTTACCGAAGGCTCCTCCGAAGCACTTGCATAGAGCATGACGTTACCATCTATGAGGGTCACAATGATAAAATGTTGACAAGTAGACAATAGTGCTACACAGAGGATGAGCATATGCTTGATGATGGTAAATCAAAGGTGATATGAAAGGTTTTATGAAAACACCATCGGGTGCCACTAACGCGTGAGGGTGATGGTGTTGAGATGGATGACCACTTGGTAAAGAAGTGGTGTATAAAAAAGGTATTGTGTGAGTGATTTTGGAAATGGGATTAGATTTATGATGTGTCGACCGTCCCTACCTTACATGTGCGACCACGATACCCTTTTATGGGACGGGGCTTTGTTGATTTCTTTGGTCGGTGCTAGAAAGAGCCCGCATTACTAGTGGCGGGAGTGATATGGTCACTCTCTTGATGGGGTCATACCAGGTAGGTCGATTATGCTGTTTTTACGTGTTCCGGGCACATCGTTGGTCCCCGCATGGATGATATGGTCTAGAGTTGGTGCTCATAAGATGTACATCCATGTGGCTGGGTACCAATCGAGTGGACTCTTTGTCTAGTGTCATCAGGGGAAAGGCAATGATCGGGTACTTACCTCGGGTATGTTACATACCGCGAGTCATTGATGACATAGACGTTTCCTGGTCTCGTGGTTACAACATACCACCTCTACAGAGTGTAAAACTATGTGAATAGCCGTGTCCACGGTCAAGGATAGTTGGTTCGTGCTGCTTAAACTACGTCCAGTCATTTCCGCATAAACCAAGTGTGTTTGTGAGAGTGTATTAAGGTATTATCTGATTAAGATGATATGACAAGTCTGGGGACTTGGAATATAGGGTGAATCTGTGGTGTTCACCCCTCCGTAGATATGTTGATATTTGTGACCTACATTCATGATTACCATCTAGCTTATGATGCATATCCATACAAGTAATTAAGCATGCTCATTTTCACCTAAAACTTGCTTTCCACAAAGTCTGCATATTACCTTATTATCGTACCTACTGCATTATCCATATCATGGGTTGTTTGCGAGTACAGTCAAAGTACTCGTTGTCTTGTCACTCGTTATTTTATTGACCATACATGGAAGAACCAGAGTATGGAGAAGAATTCGTTGTCGCAGACGGACACGCGAACTAGGACGCTTCCGAGTCAGAATGCATGTTGGTTAATGGTGATGGCATGGGTTCCCGTTTACTACCAAGTATTCCGCTTGTAGTTATGTTGATGTGTTTGGCCTTCTTGGCCCTATCTATGTAAGACTTGACCATGATGGTCCTCTATTGTATCAAATGTTAATTTTGGATGTAAGACTCTTGTTATCCAGTATATGTGTGTTCAGTGATCATTGATCTCTGGGATCACCGTACGCGTGCATAACGCAATCTCGACGTGTAAGTCGGGGTCCCCACAGAGCTGGTATCAGAGCCATCCTGAATGTAGGAAGGCTTAGGTAGCATGGATGATAGCTGAGGCGAATGAAACTCTCAGCCCTTACACTTAAGATTTTCTACACCCTACTACCTTTTCATACCACCCACAAATTGCTAAACCTCTCCTAAAAACCTTGTAGATCGCCGCCGTACCTGAGACACTTCTGGAAACTGGCTTTCCCCTACTCTTGGGAGATAACTTGGAGAAGTGTCAAGTACGCCGCACACCCTTTTTCTCTACCACAAGAACTGGGTCAATGCGAACATAAATGAATATCACGTGGACGTGATTGTGAAGGCAAACAACTCCCTAGCTAGTTGGTTCTTTGAAGGACCATAGATAGAGACTGTTGTATTGGCAGTGGAGACAGCAGCACGAGGGGCGCTCGTGCATCTCCATGATTTCCTTCCCGTGATGCCCAAGGAGCCGGCTACTTGTCACCTGCCTTTTGTGAACGACGGACTTGATGGGAGTTGGACATTCAACCCATCCCCGGAGGAAGGAACACCACTAAGGTTTTAGACCTAATTCAGCCTCTCTGCTAACACTCTAGATCACCTTCTAATCAAGGAGTCCATGGCACTACGCCAAGAACTTCATCAAGTCAAGGACCTACTCCGCCTAGAGAAGATGAAGACGCGCAAGGATGAGAAAGAAGAAGCACCCGGAGGGCAATCTGTCATCGCCTTCCGACGGGGAATACCACCACATAAGGCCACTCCTATATGGAGTCGTGACCGGACTGCCAAGGAATACACTGAACTCCTCAACACTTCATGGACAAAACTTTGTCGCGATGGACCTCTTACTTCCCCCACACCCCTGAAGGAAGTTGATACCCGCAGAGATGCGGATGAGGAGGAAGACACTGAAGAACCTGTGTACGAGACCGAGTAGTCCATCGCTTAGGATCGATGTCTTAGGACAAGTTAGGAGTTCCCCATGCAAAGTCGAGTCCGTGTAATGGTTCATATGAAACCATGAATGCTTGTAGTGTGTGTGCTTTCTGTTTGTGTCTTGATGCAAGACACGCTTTTATCTTAGGCAACATGTAAGAAATTGCATCACCTATCTTAATTAATGTATTTGCACAGGGTTCTTCGACCGTTCTTTTTTGACACACTTGCACCATACCAAAGCCCCCTTATATAGGCACGTCATCCCTTTATGCTTTCCTGTCGACCAAGTCAGAGTATTGACCTATTTTCTCCAAACAGGATGGTAACTGCTACTCGCACCAGTACCTTCGGCAACCCCAGCACTGGCGATTCTAGCCAGCAGCCAAGAGCCGGTGGGTGTGCCTGATGTCAGCTATGCTTCCCTGGCAATGGTGCCAGAAGAGTGATGATCCTGTAATCTATAGTGTTAGCTAGGCGAATGCTTATGACAACGAACCTTCTCCTGCAACGGCGCCAGAAGAATGCTGAAAGCACTCCCCAACAATGAAACTAGAAGAATGTTGTTGACGGACCACCAGCGCGTGGGTTCGCTGCTGTTTTCGAGGGTAGAGTATTCGACCTAAATTTGTTGATCGCCTAAAGCAGGTGAGAGAATACTCTCGAGTATTAGCAGCTGAATTTGTCGGATTCAACCACACCTGAAAGATTAGTATCTACAAGCAAAGTAGTAACAACAAAGTAATATGATAAAAATGGTGTCAGAAACGATCTGTTGACGGCAGACTATTCCTAACGATTGTATCAATGGCGCCAAGTTGCCTCGTTGACGGAAGTTGTTAGTTCCCGTCAACGACCAGCGATCAAGATTGTAACTGGTAGTGGCCGTGTAACGAGCAATAGCAGCGGCAAGGAACAGCAGTAGTGACAGCAGTAGCAAGTAGCAACAGTAGCAAGCGACAGTAGTAGCAATAGTAGCAGCAGTAGCAGCAGAGCAAGACAAGTAACAGTAGTAGCAACAGCAATAGCAGGAGCAGCAGAGCAAGACAAGTAACAGCAGTAGCAACAGCAATAGCAGGAGTAGAGCAAGACAAGTAACAACAGCAGTAGGACAAACTCGTAGGCAATGGGTCGGTGATTTGTTTGGATGATATTCGTCATGCAACAGCTATAACACGGAGAGATATGTGGCTAGCTCCCGTTCGTCAATGTGATGTAGGCATGCATTCCGTGTGTTGTCATACGTGCTTAGGGAAAAGAACTTGCATGACATCTATTGTCCATCCCTCCCGTGGCAGCGGGGTCCAAAAGGAAACTACGGGATATTAAGGTTCTCCTTTTAATAAAGAACCGGACCAACGCATTAGCACTTGGTGAACACATGAACTCCTCAAACTATGGTCATCACCGGGAGTGGTTCCGGTTATTGTCACTCCGGGGTTGCCGGATCATAACACATAGTAGGTAACTACAACTTGCAAGATCGGATCTAAAACACACATATATTGGTGACAACATAATAATTTCAGATCTGAAATCATGGCACTCGGGCCCTAGTGACAAGCATTAATCATGGCAAAGTAGTAGCAACATCAATCTCAGAACATAGTGGATACTAGGGTTCAATCCCCATCAAAACTAACTCGATTACATGATAGATCTCATCCTACTCATCACCGCCCAGCGAGCCTATGAATAGATTACTCGCGAACGACGAAGAGCTTCATGCAATTGGAGAGGGAAGAAGGTTGATGATGACGATGGCGATGATTTCCCCTCTCCGGAGCCCAAGACGGACTCCAGATCTGCCCTCCAGATGAAGAACAGGTGGTGGCGGCGCCTCCGTATCGAAAACGCGACGAAAAATTCTGTTTTTATTTTTTCTGGGACGAAAGACAACTTATAGAGCTGGAGTTGGGCGCGGCAGGTGCGTGTGGGCCCCACAAGCCTGCCCACCGCCACCAAGGCGGTGGTGGCGGAGCAGGGGCTTGTGGCCCACTGGCCCACCCCCTGAGGTGGAACTTGGCGCAGATATTTCTGATATTTTCTAAAACTGCTCCCCATAAATTTTCAGGATGTTTGGAGAACTTTGATTTCTGCACAAAAATAACACCAAGGCAATTCTGCTGAAAACAGCGTCAGTCCAGGTTAGTTCCATTCAAATCATGCAAATTAGAGTCCAAAACAAGGGCAAAAGAGTTTGGAAAAGTAGATTCGTTGGAGACGTATCAACTCCCCCAAGCTTAAAACCTTGCTTGTCCTCAAGCAACTCAGCTAACAAACTGAGAGAGAAAGAAAAACTTTGACAAACTCTGTTTTATCTTGTTGTTGCAACTATGTCCAACTCATAACCAAAATTTCAGCAAGATCACAAGTTAACCACAGAAACAAATGAGACAAAGGTCTCACAGTAAACTAATATCAATGGCATAATCAGCTAACGAGCAAATAATAATGAGTTTCAAATACCAACACTTCAATCAAAACAAGCATGAAGCAATGTGAATAGGTGGTATCTCGCTAGCTCTTTCTGAGACCGCAAACCATAAATGCAGAGCACTTTCAAAGATCAAGGGCTGACTAAACATTGTAATTCATAGCAACGAAGCTCTAGTCATAGTCATACTCAATATCAATCAAAAGCCAAGCATAAAGATGACAGAGGTGCTCTCTAATTGGTGCTTATAAAAGAGGGGGATGACTCGACAGGAAAATAAATAGACAGGCCCTTCGCAGAGGGAAACATTGATTTGCAGAGGTGCCAGAGCTCAAGCTTTGAAAATTGAGATAAATTTTTTGGGTGGCATGCTTTCATTGTCAACGCAATGACCAAGAGTTCTCAATATCTTCCATGCTACTCATGCTATAGGCGGTTCCCAAACAGAAAAGTAAAGTTTTAACTCCCCCACCACCAATCAATCACACTCCACGGCTATCCGAATCCTCCGGTACCGTCCATACTAACGTCAATCCGGGGGGAGTCTTGTTTTACAGTTATGTTTTCGATTTAAGCATGGAACTGGGCATCCCAAATACCGGCCCCTTTCTCGTGAATGACTCTGAATAAACACATGTCGAGGATAAAACTCCTAGCATGGAAGATACCAATAGCCCTCTGTCACCACATGAGCGGTTCGGGCATGCAAAACAAATTATTTCTTGAAGGTTTAGAGAATGGCACATGCAAATTTACTTGGAACGGGAGGTAGATACCGGAAATAGGTAGGTATGGTGGACTCTCATGGAAAAACTTTTGGTTTCATGGAAGTGGATGCACAAGCAGTATTCCCGCTTAGTCCAAGTGAAGGCTAGCAAAAGACTGGGAAGCGACCAACTAGAGAGCAACCACGGTCATCAAGATGCAATGAGTTTGACTAACATTAAATGCAATCATGAACAGGATATAAATCACTATGAATACGAACATCATAGAGGCTATGTTTATTCTGTTTCAACTCCATGCGTGAACATGCGCCAAGTCAAGCCACTTGAATCATTGAAAGGAGAATACCATCCTATCATACTACATCGTAGTCATCTCAAAATCTCTGTTGGCAATCAAGGCAAACCATTATAAGCTCTCAGCTAAATAAGCATGGCATCAGAAACTATGATCTCTAAGTTGTCATTGCAAACATGGTTCTCTCACAACAAAGCTAAATATGGGTCGACAAGCTAGTCGTATTTACAAAAAAAAAATAGATAGAGTTCATACCAGCTTTTCAGTCTCAGTCCCTTCATCATATATAATCATTGTTGCCTTTCATTTGCACGATCGAACGATGAGAACGATAATAAGCGCATTGGACTAAGCTGAATCTGCATGCAAACACAAAGGAGAAGACAAAGTAATATGTCTCTTTGAAAGCTAAAAAGGTAAGCATGTAAGAACCACTAAGCATTGTAACCAATATCTTCTACCTTGACACAAAGAAAAGAAACTATTTACACGGGAAAACTCCCAACAAGCAAAAGAAGAAAGAAAAATATTTTTGGGTTTTCTCAAAAGGACACAAAACAAGAAAACAAGAAAACGAAAATAAACTAGCATGGATAATACAGTGGCGAAGTGTAAACACCGGCTAACAAAGTGAAAGCATAAGCATGAATGTAAAGTCGGTGAGAACACGTACTCCCCCAAGCTTAGGCTTTTGGCCTAGCTTGGTCTACTCCCAAGGTGGGAAATAACCAGCTCGAGGATACTCCGGAGCAGACTGTGGAGGTCACTACTGTGCGAGCTCCTCTGGCTCCCACTGATAAACAGGCGTCTAGTACTCGATTGGCGGCTCGGGCATGGGTGCCTGTGGTAGGGCCAAGCCCCAATATACGTAGATGTCCGTGGACATAATAGTGTACCTGTGTCGGGACCCCGATCCTAAGCCATAGGAATCTAGCCTGTAACACATCGCATCCCTTTGTGGTCTCACGCACGGTTAACTCCACGGCTGCAGCCTTACCTTAGTCGGGACCGTTTGCGTCTTTTGACTCATGTATGCAATAGTGTCGCTAGCATTCCAATGTCAAAGAACCCGGATCGACAAGTCTAGTCATAAACCAAAGTGGCAGTACCGCACAAGGACAGGCATACATGACCCAACAAAGCAAGTGTCGGTCACCAGCGAATGTAGACGAGTCGTACCAAGCTACAAGGACTCCATTACATCGCGTGACATTTCCCCAAAGGGGACAGACACAGCAGCTAAGAAGGACACATGCCGGTCAACCAATGTGTCCGGAGCAGTAGCGAGCTACCAAGGCTCGTTGGATCACAAAGGGGCATTTCCTTGTAAGGAGTGCTACTAAAGTTCATGACTAGGTAATCGAACCCCATACATATCAAGTACGACACACGTACGCATGGCATACCGATATGTATAGATACATCGATGGCATCACAACATAACCATAAACATACAAGCTTTATTCAAGAGGCTCGGGAGAACCACACACATAATATTACACATTAAGGGTCTCACGACCCGTAATAGCAGTCATTCAGTTACAAGCCAGCGGAAGAGTTTAAAACTGTCTGAGTACAGACAGATGCAACTAGAAGGCACATGGCCTGACTATACTACAGACCCAACATAGGGCCAGATCGTAGCTGGGACACCAGCTAATCGTCGTCGTCGATGTCTATGAAGAACCCTCCGTTAGGGTCATTAGCAACCTCTACAACATTTATTAAGCAAACATGAGTATGCAGGTACTCAGCAAGACTTTAGGATAACTAACTACTCATGCAATGTATCAACAGGGTAAGGTGAGGTTTCATGCGGAAAGCCAGCATTTGACTCGTGGCTAGACAACTTGCATTTTTAAATAATTTTGACAATTTGATTTCTCGCACATGAGTCCTCTAACATCACAACAATACACCATCGTGGAATCATTCCGTCTCCATACGAAAATGCCGTCCACGACACTCACGCTTATCTTGACAATTTTATGAGTAGCCATTGAAGTTATCTATGAACAACATATGTCTCCGAGTAGCCCATATCCGCGGACGCGGCTATTCGAATAGATCATAACCCTGCAGGGGGTACTTCGTCACACACGCTCCCGCCACTTATCGCCATGTTCACGTCATGCACCTCGGCAACCTTCAAGCGGAAGCCTAGCGAGGGAGTCGGCCACGACTGTTAACCACACTAGTACCTAGTCCAGGTTTATCGCCTATCTGAGGATAACCCGCACGAAAGTCCGGCCGAGGTTTCCGCCATGGCCCCAAACGATGTGCGCAGGGTTCCCAAGCCCACCATCCGGGTGCCACTTGGTACACCGTGCCACTTTCTGCCGCATCACAACCCACCTCTCAGGTCAGCACCATGCACGGCCTCCAGCATGACTATAAACACCAGAAACTACTTGCAACTCCTGGACCGAGTACTAAGAGATTAATAAGTCGAGCGGGGTCATATTTCAGGGCCCAGCATGTGGTAGTATCTCATCTTGGATTACATACACGGAACTCGGTTCCTAAGGACGGTTCCAATGAAACAACCCGCCATGTACTCCTACACAGCCTTTCATCGGTACCTTTACCAAATCAGGTTCAACACACAACCTTTGCTTACCGAACACATTCTCACAATTCTGTTCATCTCCCAGATGACAGACCATACACAACTCTAAGCATAGCATGCATAGCAGGATAAGGCACATCATGGCTCAAGCAACTACCAGGTATGCTAGGTTGCAAGGTTCGTATATTTACTGTGACAAGGATAGGTCATGCAAAGGAAGTGGGTTCAACTAATGTGGCAAAAGCAGTTGAAGCATTTGATCCTAATGCAATAAATAAGTGCAGGAGTAAGAACATGGGATTTATCGGGATGATCAAAATGGTTGCTTGCCTTGTTGCTCAGAGGAGTGACAATATCCGTCAGACGGATGTTCGGTGGAATCCGGGGGAGCGGAGCCTACCGAAAGGAATGACAACAATCAATAACAAACATATGCAATCAAGATGATGCATGAGCATGGCATGAGAATGCAAGGTAATATACTAATATAGCTAGCATGTATTAGGTTTGAAGTTGATTTGAATCAAATTCAGATATCACTTCAAACGAGGTATTCTCGGATACCATTTTAATTGATTCGACCTGATGCTCAGATCAACTTGATGTTAACATGCATGGAATGACATGTTAGGTTGCTGGTTTGTAATTAGGATAATATTTGATCATGTCAATCATAGTGAAAGTTAAATATTTTCCATATTCCATTTACAAAGTATTTATAAGAATTGACTTATTCATTAAACTACATGTTTGGGTTCGATAACATTTTCAAACATGTTTGAAAAAGGCATATTTAGATTCCTTGGATTTTTTCTGATTCTTTTTCATATATAAATTATTTTCATTGGAGTTACTGATTAATTTCTATGAATTTTTGAAGTTTTAAACATTTCTGGAATTATTTTCATACAGGAAAATCCCTTTATTGCGTCAGCCTGATATCAGCAGGTCAACTGACCTGATCAGGTCAAACCTGACAGGGGGGACCCACTGGTCAGCCTCTCAGGGGCTAATCCCGTGCTGACCAGCCCCTAAGTGGGTTTGACTTGGCCTTGGGCCGAGTGTCAGCGAGAGATTAAGGTTAAAACTTCTGGATTAGGCTGGCCACGTCGGCCCTCGCCGGAGCCTGGCCGGCGGCGACCAGATCCGCGGCAGAACCTCGCAGAAGACACGCTAGAACGTGCTGTGGTGCTCGGAAAAGAATGCTGAGAGCACTGGAGTGATCTCCAGGCTCGACCACATCCAGCGCTGGCCTCAGGGAGAGCTATAGGTGGCCGGAGTAAGCCGGCGACGAGCCGGGGCGGCTGCCGGGGTACGGGTTCGATGGTCCAGTGGCTAGGGGGCTCGGATCCGAGGGGAAAGAGAGGGGAAATGACCGCAGGCTCACGGGGAGTGCAGAGCAGGGCTTAGACGGCTAGGGGAAGGGCTGTTGCCGGCGTTTCGCCATCGATTTGCCGGCGACCGAAGTTTGAAGATGATGGCGTTGGGGGCGTTGCAGAGCTCGGGGAGACTTCGGCCGTTGCAGAGAGAACTAGCTCGACGAGGCGAAGTTGCTGGACTACTCGGAGGGAGGTTCCTGTGGCTAGAGGCGCGGCGTCTCGAGCTCGAGCTCGTGGCAATGGCGGCAGAAGGAGGGAGGAGAGATCCGAGAGGAGGGGGGAACTCGAGCTAGGGAATGGATAGGGACGGCCTCGGGGGGATATCCCCGTTGTTGCGCTGTCCTGGGGGGCTCTGGTGCTCGCCACGGCGAAGCAGGAGGTGGAGGGGGCCGCCGTGGTCGATTTGTTTTTTCCTCAGGCGACACGTAAGAGTTTTCTCATTCTTTCTCTTTGGTTTTTTTTCTGATTTTTTTCTGTTTTGCTATTTCATTGACTTGCTATTTATTTCAGCTCCCAAATAGTTTGTAAGAGCTATTTTAAACACACCAGAATATTTGTTGGAATATACCCAGCCATTCCCAATGTTTTCAATATTTTTGAAAGTTTAAAGTTTCTGATTTCAAATTTAAAACTTGAAACCAGTAGCTTTTTGCATTTATTTAAAATGATTAAAGTGTCAAGAAAAGGTTTTCTTCATTGCTTATATACTTTCATGATTTATCAGAAAGATTGACCTTTTCTTGAGGCTATTTTGAGTTCATTGATTTTAACTAGTTTGAATTTTCCTTTATTTGAGAAGTGGCTAGGGTTTTTAGCATTATCCTTCACCACTTGCTTTATTCTTGTTAAAAATTTCCTAGATGCAATGCAAAGAAAACATGAGCACAAAGCTAACTTGCTTAAGGTGTCAGGGATGTGACAACCTGCCTGCATGAAGATCAAACAAAGAAGGAGCAGGCAAAGTAATAGTCTCTCAAGTACCCTGACTAAACACCAGGTTATAAATCATCCGTCTACTAGCATCTCTATCCAGAAAATCAAGGCGAACCATGCTATCATAATCCAGATATCTCTAAGGGAGAAGCATCTCTCCTTCCTCTCCTAGTGTAATGGCTATCTCAAAGTGTCTGGCAAGACGGGTAGCATAGATACCTCCATAGACAACACTTTTAGAATGGTTCAGGTTCCACCTGCGTTCTCCACCAAGTAATAAAAGTCTGCATAAAGTCCGGCGGCGCGCAAAAATTCATCACTTGGCCACTCGCACGCTCGAACTTCTGTGACTCGAGGGACTACGTACTTGGGGTTGTTCTTCTCATCCTCCTTGTGTTTACGGCTTGAAGACCCTCTCAAGAACCTCCTCATCTCTTCCTTTTTCTAGCTCTGAAAAATTCTGAAATTTTTAGAGACTTCGAAAGAAAAGTGAATAAGGATTAACCCAACTTGTAGCAACTACTCCTACTAGTGCCTAGAGACCGTATCACGCGCTAAAACTACTTGGGACCATCTAAAATCAACTTTTCAAGCTCAAGAATAGGGTCACCAAGGTAGCAAGAATTCGCGAAGGATAAAGCACTAGAGCAAAAATTAATTGGACCAATGGAGGAGTCTCTTACCAAGGAGTAATTTCCCCAAAATGGTTTGGAGAATGGTGCTCTGAGCAAGGAGATCGAAAATCACAGCCAAATGAGCAGGAACACGGGTTTGTGCTTCGAAGCAATTTTTTCTGGAGGTGGAAGAAGAGGCTGAGAGCTGGAATGAGTGGAGGGGGTGCCTGTGGGCTCCACAAGCTTGCACCCCGCCACGAGGGGGTAGGTGGCGGTGGGGGAGCTTGTGGCCCACTGGTCATGCCCCCTGGCCAGCTCTCAGGCCCAAAAAAATTCAAAAATTCTAGAAAAAATCATACTAAATTTTCAGGACCATCGGAGAACTTTTATTTTCGAGGTATTTTTCTCCGGGACGCTAAAACAGAAAACGGGAAAAATAAACTAATTCTATCATTTTTCTTCTATGCAACAGAAAATGAAAGCTTAAAACAAAGGTATGTGACTCTCTGATTCATCTGTTTCATGGTCATCGAAAGAAATCCGTCAATGGGATTGATCAAGTCCTTATGACAAAACCTTCTCGAATCGCAAGAGAGAATGGAGAATTTCCTAATAGCCACTAAGTCACCTCAATGGGGATATGTATCTCCCCAACAAGCAAATCGCACTTCATCTTGACACAAGGAATAGGGCATTCAAAGCTCCCAATGAGAATCGATGAAGTCTTTACGATAGCATTGATGCAGTGTACTGGATATCGTTTCTTCGGAAAGTGCACGGTGTGCTCATTACCGTTGACATGGAAGGTGACATTGCCTTTGTTGCAATCTATAACAGCCCCAACAGTGTTTAAAAAGGGTCTTCCAAGGATGACAGCTATGGCATCGTCCTCGGGAATATCCAAGATAACAAAGTCTGTTAAGATAGTGGTGTTAGCAACCACAACAGGCACATCCTCGCAAATGCCGATAGGGAAAGCAGTTGATTTGTCGGCCATCTGCAGAGAAATTTCAGTAGGTGTCAACTTATACAGTTCAAGTCGACGATAAAGAGAGAGCGACATAACACTAACACTGGCTCCAAGGTCACATAACGCAGTTCTTACGTAATTTCCTTTAATAGAGCAAGGTATAGTGGGCACTCTGGGATCACCAAGTTTCTTACAAGTTCCACCTTTGAAAGTGTAATTGGCAAGCATGGTGGAGATCTCAAGATCAGGTATCTTCTGTTTATTAGTCCCGATATCTTTCATGTACTTGGCATACGGAGACATCTTGAGCATATCAGTTAACTGCATCTGCAGAAAGACGGGTCTTATCATCTCAACGAAGCGCTCAAAATCCTCATCATCCTTTTTCTTGGCTGGCTTAGGAGGAAAGGGCATAGGTCTCTGAACCCATGGCTCTCTTTCTTTACCATGCTTCCTAGCAGTGAAGTCATTCTTGTCGTATCTCTTAGGTTGTGGGTTATCAAGATTAACCGTAGGTTCAATCTCCACATCCTCATCATTGCTAGGTTGAGCATTATTATGAACATCACTGTCCATATTGTCACCAGGTTCATGTTCATCACCAGATTGTGTTTCTGCATCAGACACAGAGATATCCTTAGGTTCTTCATGTGTGATAGTATTTGGTGAACTGGCGTGCAGGTTTCTATCATCCTTCTTCTTCTCCTTAGGATGACTAGGTGTATCAGCATTGATTCCTTGAGAATCTTGATCAATTCTCTTAGGATGACCTTCAGGATACAAAGGTTCCTGAGTCATTTTGCCTCCTCTAGTAATGACTCTGACAGAGTTGTCATTTAATTCATTGAGCAGGTCATTCTGAGCTTTAAGTACTTGTTCTACCTAACTAGTAATCATAGAGGCATGCTTACTCAGAAGCTTCAGAGCATTGACATTTCTGTCTACACAAGCACTTAGATGGCTACGCCCAATAGCCCTCATGGACGTGACCGCTCGGTTGTCAGGTACGGCGACGTGGTCGGTAATGCGCTCGCTAGCCCATATCACGGACCCAAGGAGTGCGCGATGCTCGCACTCCCACGATGATTGGTGGCCACGGCTCGCCTATAAATCTGCCCCGCCGCTGGCAAGGGGGAGGCACTTCAATCTTGAGATTCCTCTTTGCTTCCTTTGCTCCATCGATAAAAACCTCTTCTCCCCTCCGTTTCTTTGTCTTCCATGGCATCTCCAGGAGGAGATCCTTGTAGGAGGGAATGCGCGGCTCCGGCCGCGCCCTCGTTCGCCCCCCGGAGCAGCAGCGGAGGGCCCTCAGGGTCGTCGTGCGTCCGCCGCCGCTAGGCTCTGACCAATGAGTAAGTCCTTCGTTTGTACCCCTTTCCTTGTTGTCATGTCAGTTTCTTGGTGGTTGACCTTCCCTTATCTCTAGAGCGCCCGTAGCCAAGAAGCTCAAGCTCGGCGAGCTTCAGGAGGAGGCGGAGGGGCTGCGGGCTCAGGTCGAGAGTGCCGAGGTCGCCCTCCAGACCGCCCGCGATGGCGAAGCGGACACCAAGGCGGAGTTGGTGTTGCTACAAAGACAGGTCTAGGAGGCAGCCGAAGCCGTTCAAGACGCCCAGGACGAGGCGGTGTACGCCCAGATGTTGGAGTCCCAGCGTGCCAAGTAGTTCGCGAGCATCACAAGTCGGGCGGCGGGCGCGATGCGCCGGTTCGTGGCGGATGCGCTCGCGCTGTCAAGAGTGAGCAGCGATGGGGGCTACCTCGCCTTCTTCCAAAAGGTGGTGGAGAAGCTCGTGTTGGAAATATGACCCAGAGGCAATGATAAAATGTTTATTATTATATTTCTTGTTTCAAGATAATCGTTTATTATCCATGCTATAATTGTATTGAATGAAAACATAGATACATGTGTGGATATATAAACAAAACTATGTCCCTAGCAAGCCTCTAGTTGGCTAGCCAGTTGATTAAAGATGGTTAAGGTTTTGTGACCATATGCAAGTGTATTCACTTGATAACTGGATCACATCATTAGGAGAATCATGTGATGAACTAGACCAAAATTATGAATGTAGCATGTGATCGTGTCATTTTGTTGCTATTGTTTTCTGCGTGTCAAGTGTTCATTCCTATGACCATGAGAACATGTAACTCACTGACACCGGAGGAATACCTTGTGTTTATCAAACGCCACAACGTTACTGTGTGACTATAAAGGTGCTCTACAGGTATCTCCGAAAGTTTCCGTTGAGTTAGCATGGATCAAGACTGGGATTTGTCACTCCGTTTGACGGAGAGGTATCTCAGGGCCCACTCGGTAATACAACATCACTTCCAAGCCTAGCAAGCAATGTGACTCAAGTGTGTGTCACAAGATCTTGTATTACGGAACGAGTAAAGAGACTTTCCGGTAACGAGATTGAAATAGGTATAGGGATACCGATGATCAAATCTCGGGCAAGTAACATACCGAAGGACAAAGGGAATGTTATACGGGATTATATGAATCCTTGGCACAGAGGTTCAACCGATAAGATATTCTAGAATATGTAGGATCCAATATGAACATCCAGGTCCTGCTATTGGATATTGACTGAAGAGTATCTCTGGTCATGTCTACATAGTTCTCGAACCCGCAGGGAATACACACTTAAGGTTCGGTGACGTTCTGGTATAGTTGAGTTATATGTGTTGGTTACCAAAGGTTGTTTCGAGTCCCGGATGAGATAACGGATCTCACGAGGGTTTCTGGAATGGTTCGGAAATGAAGATTGATATATAGGATGGTTTCATTTGGTCACCGGAAAGATTTCGGGCATTACCGGCAGTGTACCGGGATTGACGAATCGTTTTAGGGTATTCATCGGGAGGGGCCCACCCCCCGGGAGTGAGCCCAGTAACCCTAGGGTGGTGCACCAGCCCTTAGTGGGCTGGTGAGGCCAGCCAAAGAGGGCTATGGCGCCCCAAGGAGAAAAAATCAAAGGAAAAGAAAAATCAAGGAAAGAGGGAGGTGTGAAGGAAGGAGTGGACTCCTTCCCCCAATACGTATTGGGGTGGGAGTCTAGCTCCTCCCATCGGCCGGCTAGCCCCTCCCCTCCTCCTATATATATTGGTGGTTTTAAGGCTCTTGAGACACAACTTTGCCACGTGCAACTCAAACCTATACCATGTAGTTCTTCCTCTAGATTGGATTACTATGGAGCTCGGGCGGAGCCCTGCAGGAGTAGATCATCACCAACACCGGCGCGTCGTCACACCGCCGGAGAACTCATCTACTTCTCCGTCTCTCTTGCTGGAACAAGAAGGCCAAGATCATCATCAAGCTATACGTGTGCTGAATGCGGAGGTGTCGTCCGCTCGGCGCTAGATCGGAACGGATCGTGGGACGACAGTGGTTTGAATCACGAAGCTGTACGCCTACATCTACCGCGTTTCTTAATGCTTCCTGCTTATCGATCTACAAGGGTATGTGGATCCAATCTCCCTCTCATAGATGAACATCACCATGATAGGTCTTCGTGTGCGTAGGAAAAAATTTGTTTCCCATGCAACGTTGCCCAACAACTGGAGGTCGGCGTCTCCCGCGTGGAGTAGGACAACGCGTCCGACGCGTGCGAGTTTCTGGGCCTTGCCTTGACACTCGTCTTCTCCAACCTATGCCACCTTGTCCCACAACTTGATCTCCAGCCCGTCATCGAGCCGGTGCCCACTGAGTCACGACGTCTTCTCGAAGACGAAGTGCGCCCGCGCGTGGACGCCCTGGTGGAGAGGTATGTCCGAGTGCCCCTCTCCAGCGAGGAGGAGGGCTTCGACGATGAACCTGCCGGCGCCAACGTCGGTGTCGGCGACCTCTCCCCCTAGGCGTCCCTCAGCTTCTGTTTTCCCGCCCGTGTAATGTCGGTCCATGAACTCTGCCCTATCGGGTGTTACCTTAACCATTCTCTCTTTTTCCTTTCACTCTTCAATCGATGGCTTGCTCGCTGGTAGTCGTTGCGGCTTGGCTTCCTTGCATAGGGCCCGTCGATGACCCAGCCGTTGCTAGGGGGCAACGGCGGCCAGGGCCCTAAGGAGGTCCTATCCTCCGGGGGCATCATCTGTGCTGCTCCATGCTTGGTCGATGGCCTCGTTCCTTGCTGCATCTTAGTCCTTAGGCCCTACATCCTTTTGTTAGTACTCGTGTTTTTAATTTGTTCTTGGTTCAACGCGAAACCAGATAGCCCGGTCTGGGCCTGCAGGGTACTTTGCTCGTGGGTTTGCGCCGGTCCTTTCCGCAGCTCCTCGTGAGTAGCTCGTGCTTGGTCGGTGGGACGGGGTGGAGACCCTTTCGGCACTCTATATCTGTGGGTCCCGGTCCCGCACATTTCCCTGCCGTCGTGAGGCACAACACATTACCAAGGTTGTTCCTCACGGGACAAAGCCCCGACGCCCTGGATGCCAACATGGGCGACACATGGGTGGCCGAGTGGCATTGCGACCAGTAAGGCCCCAAAGGCATGATGCTCAGGAGCCCCCCTTTGGTGCTCGAGTGATTCCCCATTCCGTCCCTTTGGTCATCGCCCCAGGGTGCCCTGAGGCCTCCAGAGACTCTTTGTGGTGGTACCGTGCTTTGATCCTGTCCCCAGAGCTAGGGTCGACGGCATAAAATGTTTGCCCCTGGGACAACAAGTCCTTGGTTTCATGCTTCTTGGCGCCTAGGGGTGGTGCTTAGCGTTCAGCTCCTCAGAAAATGTCATCCAGAAAAGGAGGCTTCAAAGACGTGAAACGAGAAAGCGCAAGAGAAAATCCCCTCATTTTGTTTTTTCAAACAGCAACTCTAAAATCAGCAAATTTAAGTCTGGCAGCGGATAATTCAAGCTCCAGGAAGAAGCAATCAAACGCCGCTTCTGGCACCTAGGCTAATATTTGCCGCCATCTCCCCCAGCTGCGGGCATAGTCATTGGCGGACTAAGTTGATTGCCTTCGTCTTCTCCCCAGTGCGGAGCGTAGGGCTGCCACTAGGCGTGGGATGGACCCCTTCCGCATCCTCCGGGGGGGGGGCCTGGGCGTATACAGCCTCGACTCCTTATTACGTGAGAGTGTCACAGTGGGGGTGTATCTGGGAGGTCGTGAGGACGCTTTGGCCTCGCGAGTGTCTCTGCCCCCGAGGCATGGGCGCCTGATTCCTTTTGGGTCATTGCTCGACTGTGTTTATTGGCGCCGTCTTCTCCCCAGCGTGGAGCATAGGACTGCCACTAGGCATGGGATGGACCCCTTCCGCGCCCTCGGGGTGCCCTGGGCATATACAGCCTCAGCTCTTTATTATGTGAGAGTGTCACGGGATGAAGTAGGTTCCGGAAGGATTGAAAGACGATGTAGAGGTGCCACGGGTTGATGCAGGTCCTGCGGGGACTGTAGGGTGAACACGAGGGCGCTCTAGCTTCGCGATGCTTCCTCCTTCTCCTGAGACTGGTTGATGGCTTTTCTACTGCAATACGTCGGCACGTCCCAGTCCTGCACATTACCCTACCGTCGTGAGGCGCCTCACGGGCCAAGGCCCTGACACCCCTGATACCAACTGAATGTGCCTGGACGGCACCAGGGTGGCCAAGTGGCTTTGTGACCGGTAAGGCTCCTAAGGCGCAATGCTCAGGAGCCCCCTTTGACATTTAAGCGGCTCTGCGTCGGCAAGACCCGGTCCCGCACATTCCCCAACCGCCATTTCTTGCGACCGAATAGGCGTACGCAGCTATGGGGTCAAGCCCCGCCACCCATGATAACGACCGAATATCCGTGGACGATATCAAGGGTGGCACGTGGCCTTATGATAGGTAAGGCCCCTGAGGCTCAATTCTCAGGAGCCCCATTTTGACGCTCAAGTCGGCCCCATTCCATCCTGTTGATTTGGCCCCGGGGAGCCGTGGAGCCTCCCGAGGTCCTGCGACGGATCGACGTGCACCGTAGCCCCCGAATAGGGGGGGGTAGATCGCCCAAAGATGAAAGCAAGTTAAGATGTCAGATTGATGAATGTGTGCAGCAGAAGTTATGGAAGCATGCGTAAATGATATGATGGGCACATGAGTACCCTGAACACTTCAGGTTCATGCGGCTAGCAGACACCCCTTAGAGCTGTAAACCAAAAAAATTACCTCATATAACTTCTTCGCACGTGAGGGCGCCTTGTGAGGCCCAACCCTCGGCACCCACACGGGCACCGTAGTCGCCGCCGGTGACCCGCGCCACTTGTGTCTCGTTGCTTTTTCCGACTCGTCCTCCTAAGGCCAGGGACTCTGTTCTTCGTAGTTCCTCCGCGGGGGTGGCAACTGGCCTCATGCCCCGCGACTCGGGGCCGCCTCCCTGCTCGCGCCTCTTGGGCCCAGTGGTCCACCATTGGGAACCCTTGGGTGCGGCTCAAGGGGGACCCCCCGAGCATTCCTTACTCCCAATAGGACTGACACTTGGGGTGGACGCGTGAGGCTCTTCCTTGACGGGAGGGTCAGGTGGTGTTACATAACACGGTACGTAACGCTCCGCGTAGGTGTTCGATTGACCTCTAAAGACGTTCAGCAGCGCAACTGTGGTGGTCTCTCTCTCTAGGGGGGAAGGTCCCCCTGGTCGCGCTGCTCGGAGTTCTTCTTGCGATGGACCTCCGCACGAAGTCGCTCGTTTCTGTTACCGTTGTTGGGTGGTCTCGGCATTACCCGGTGCAAACTCCCCCTTCGTACCCTAGCGTGTCTCCATTGCCGTAGTTTGCCCATGCTGACGCCTCCGCCACCCGCTGCTAGCTGCGCCTAAGGGAGCGCTCCTGCCTGGCTGCCGCGGGTTTTCGGGGGCCGACCTGGACTTGGTGATGCGCGCCGGTGAGTGTATCGAATGTCCTGTCGTTCTCTTCGCACCCCTCGTGGTTGCTTGCATGCTGCGCCTCGAGGCCGGCCACCGGAATTTGGAGGAGGAGGAGGGAAACATGTGACACGTCCCTGTCGGCCCCACCCAGCACCAAAGGCGCCCCGACGCTTGCAGCCCCGCGGGCCGGCACGAGGTGCGAGCCCGTGGCCTTATGGGCGATGGGTGATGGCGATCAGCTCCGTGTTTTGGGCCACCCAGACATCGAAGCCCCCTTGCGTCGGTCGTTAGCGGAGCATCTCCCTCGCCATCTGCAGCTCATCATGCGCGCTGAGGTCCTCCAGGTTGATGTCGCGCGTCAAGGATGCTGGGGGCCCCGCCCAGTCGCCGTGCGCCTGGGTGGCGCGGGGTGGTGGGGACGGTAGAGACGATGTCGACGATCTCGTATGAGCCACCTGGTACCACAACGCCGGTAGACATGCTTTCGGTCGCTATGGTATGACTGTTGGAAGGCAACTCGACGAGGCTTTTGTTGGGCGCCGTTCATCGGAGCAGCGGGACTAAGGGAAGACGAAGCTCGGAGAAGACCTTGACACGCCCCCTACCTGGCGCACCAAATGTCGGATTTTGGGCTCTGCAAAACCCTTAAGATTCGAACTCAGGGGCGTGTACAAAGATCTCTCTCAAGCTCGCCGCACCTAACTTGCTACCTGCTGGGCATGGCAGAGAACTCACTCGATGGTGAGGAAGACACAAAACATGGTAGTTTACCCAGGTTCGGGCCACTGAGAAGCCTAATACCCTAATCCTTCTTTGGTGGATTGCCTCTTGTGGAGGTTGGTGGATGAACTAGTACAATGTTTGAGGGTCTCCGGAGGCAGGGTGGCCTCTGCGTGGTGTGGGTGTCCGAATGAATGTATCTCCTCCCCTCTACTATGTAACCTATCCTCCATATATACCGGCGTCCCGGTTCCTCTTCCCTTACCATTTTGGCCGGAATGGATCCCACAACGACCAATTTTGTAGGGGGGCACGGGAACATGCTCCCCTTGTCCAAAAGTTGGTTTGCGCCTACAAAGTTGCTAGCAGCACAGCAGGGACGGTTCCAGGGGTGACGTCCATCCTCCCGGCGGGTGGCGATGGCCTTGTTGCCCCAGAATGGAAACCTTTGGGAGATGGCTTCGAGACCCACGTGCGTCCTCGCCCCCTTTGCGCTAAAGGTAAAACTGCACCGTCCTACTGTCTGCAGATTGCATATCCTTCCCGCGCGTCATCCTTGAAACCTGAGGCCGTGTCTCGCCTTGGAATATCCGCCGCTCCGGAGGAGTCTTGAGGAGGCCCCCTGCGGGTCTTGATGTTGTTCCTCCTCGCGAGGGCCTTGCCTTGAGTGGTGTTGGGCATGTTTGTTTTTTGCTTGATGAAGTGGGCCAGCCCTGGGCCACACGAAGGCAGGTCTGGTACCCCCATTCCCAGAACACCGTCATCAGCCCTCCGCGGATATGTTGATATCTGTGACCTACATTCATGATTCCATCTAGCTTATGATGCACATCCATACAAGTAATCGACCATGCTCATTTTCACGTAAAACTTGCTTTCCGCAAAGTGTGCATATTACCTTATTATCGTACCTACATCATTATCCATATCATGGGCTGTTTGCGAGTATGCTCAAAGTACTCATTGGCTTTCCACTGGTTATTTTATTGACCAGACATGGAGGAACTAGATTATGGAGAAGAATTTGTCATCGCAGACACACACACGAACTAGGACGCCTCCGAGTCAAAATCGTTGTTGGTTAAGGCTGATGGCATGGGTGTCCGTTTACTACCAAGTATTCCGCTGGTAGTTATGTTGGCGTGTTTGGCCTTGTTGGCCCTATCTATGTAAGACTTGACCATGATGGTCGTCCATTGTATCAAACTTTAATTTCGGATGTAAGAAACTTGTTATTTAGTCTCTGTGTGTTCAGTGAGCATTGATTTCTGAGATCACTTTTCACGTGCATTCGGTGATCTCGACGCGTAAGTCGGGGTCCCCACATGAATGCCCCTAGCATTCACCCTGTGGCTGTGATAGCAGCGCATGGCTTGTTGGTACCGATCGGCTCATAGCGCAACCTAGAGACGGTCTTCGTCGGGGAGTGTGGCATGATCTTGCCGTAGTTTCTCTTGTTGTTCTTCATTAAATGTTTGTACTCGAGTTGACCCATATGTGAGTTCCGTGGGGAGTATCGCTTCTGCACCATAGACTAGGAGAAAGGTGTCATGTCAGTGGCTCGATTTGGTGTTTTTTTGATGGATCAAAGATCCGTCAGCGGTTCATCAATCCAGTGCCTCCCATGCTTGTGCAGCTTCTCGGAAGTCCTTGTCTTGAGGCCCTGCAACACTTCAATATTTTCCCTTTCTTCTTGGCCATTTCTCCTAGGGTGTGCAACTGACACAAAGCAGATCTTGGCGCCAATGTGTTGGTAGTACTGCATGAAGATGTTGTTGGTGAATTGCGTGATGCTATCACTAATGATCATGTTGCGTATTTTAAACGGCATACAATCCCACTGATGAACTTGAATGCTACTTGCGGCATCACCTTCCTCACTAACTTCACTTTGGTCCACTATGTACACTTTTCGATTGCTGCGACCAATAATTCAAAGCCCCTGGTAGCATGGGGGAGAGGGTTGTCTATTGTCAAAATATTGGCTCCATAGAATGAGTAAGGTTCGTATACTAGGGTGCCCTTGCTCTCCTACCCTGTTCTACATCTCAACCACATGGTGACTCTCCGGTGGCTCGAACTAAGGAAGATGCACAAGAACACTCCCACAGCTTACCCAGGTTCAGGCCACCTTACGGTGTAAAACTCTACTCCTTGTCTGGATTGCTTGTGTGAGAGAGAGTGAGTACAAGGCAAGTTCTTGCCCTAATGCAATCGATGCCATTCTACAGAGGTTGTGCCTCTCGTTTATACAGGCCTTACTCCTCTTCCCCCCAAAACACTTAACGCGAAGGGTTGCCACAACGTCCATTTCGAAAGGGGATAAGACTGCAGTCCATCCTGATAAAGGTGGTCTTCGCTTGACAAAGCTCTTCGTCTTGACGCACTGGTGGGCTCAGTGGTGACCTTCGTCCCGTCGAGCCCCCAGCCATGGTCCTTTTGCACGAAGTAGGAAACCTTTGGGGGTTGCTCTTGGATACTGCAAGATGGCCATGTTCTCTAAGCACAAAAGTGGAAAGCCCCTGTGTTCGTGCTCACTTGCACCGCTCGTGCATCGCCTGCGCGGCCTGCATCACCCATGTGAAGATGGAGGGTCACGCAGCCCTACCTGGTTACCCTTGATAAGTGCGCCTCGCGAGGGCTTCACGGATGGCCTTGGGACGCATCCTTGTAGCGAGCGGCCTCATGTGGTCCTTGGCAACGATCCACTACCACTTGCCTCACGAGGTGCGGGCCCTAGCGAGGGTCTTGCTTCTCGGGCTTGCGTCACATGTTTCGCGTTAGGCTGTGGGCCGATAGGACTCGGTACCCCAGTCCCATGGGCCCGATAGTAGCCCCTGGGCCCGCATTGTGCATGACTCTGCCTGATGGGACGGGCAAAACAACGATGGCCCCAAACGCCTATGGGCCAGATGCGACGCATGGTGTTAGGTAGGTCACTGGACTCTCTTTCTTCCAGCGGCACCTCACGGATTACGGTTGCGCCTATAAAACCGAGAGATGTGAGGGGCGGAGCCACCACCACACAACTTCTCCCATCTGCCTTCCCTCCGCGCTGCTCCGCCATCCTTGTGCAAATGTTGCCTTCTCCCCTCCATCACTTTTCCAGGAGGGGTGCCACAAGTGCTGACTCGCGGGCGGGGTCTTTTGTGCTGCCATCTTGTCCTAGGGGTGACGGAGGCCAGCCCCCGAGGTCGATCCCAACATGATGGCACTAGGCTGCCAACGACAGTTAAGTGCGTCGTCTCCATTGCTTTTTCTTGTGAACCTTGTGTGGCCCGATGAATCTGATCACCGAAGATTCCAAGGCCCAATGCCCAGGAGGCACAGGGATGCCGCGCCGAGGGAGCCGTCTCACGTGCGTCCTTCTGGAGAGGCATCCTCCGGGCCTCCGCGCTTGGTCTGGCGAGGCACAGAGGATCTGCGGCCCCTCCGCGGCAACGACGGAGCCCTGGGGGTGCACGACCCATGCTACCGCATTCACCTCCCAAAGCATTGGGTGCGAGGCGGATCTCGTCCGCAAGGAGGCTACTTTCATCAAGAAGAAGGCGGATTTGGCCATCCGTGAGCGGGAGGCCACTTGGACTGCCTTCGACCACCAGGCGGAGTGCGAACGGCTTGAGGTCTTGGAAGGGCATGTACATGCCAACGAGGCCACCCTCGCGGCGGCGCATGGGGAAGCACTTGCTGAAGCAGACGAGGGGGCAACTCGAGAGCGGGAGGCCGCCCTGAAGGAGAATGACAATGGGATCTCGTTGCAGTAGGCACGTCTCCAATTGGGGTGTGATGCGCTCCGGTAGGAGGTGAGCACGCTTGGGGCCCAGCTGCAGGGCGCCAAACCCGCTCTCCGGGATGCCTTCAGGAGTGAGGAGGGCGATAAGGAGGAGATAGCGTTACTTCAGGATCAAGTTGGTGAAGTCGCTGATGCCGTGCAGGTGACAGGGACGACACGCCGCATGCACGGCTGATGGAGGCACAACTTGCCAAGCGGTTCGTGGAGCTTGTCCATCGTGCTGGTGCTGCGCTCTACCGCTTCGTTGAGGTTGCCCCTGCACTGTCGCGTGTGCATGGTGATGGAGGCTACCTCAATTTCTTCCTCAAGGTGGTGGAGGTGCTGGAATTGGGCGTCTTCAAGGTGGACGAGGACATAGAGTCTAGGACACACGATATTCTGGACGGCGCGCTCACACACGTCTTCTCCCATTTGTGCCGCCGTTACCCCGCGTTTGTCCTCTCCCACGCGATGGAGCCAGTGTCCACGGAGCTTCGGAGCCCCCTCAGGTATGCGGTGCGTGAGCATGTGGAGTCCCTGGTCGGGTAGTTCGTTGAGGCGGTGCCCTCCAAGGAGAGCGGCAACCTTGACGCCGACGCCACCTAGAGGCATGACGAAGACAACGCCTCCTCCACTTAAGCTTTCCTATCTCTTCCTTGTTCCATTAAGAACCACTTGGCCCTGGAAGGGTGTTATACTATTTTCAATATACTATTGTGATAAGTAGTAGTTGTGTGTTATGCTTTGGGTCCCTTCGTTCCTTCCGCGAGGTCTTCCATTTTCCTTTGTGTGTTTCCTACGCTCTGGCCAGCGGGGTACCGTCTTTTGAGCTGGCATTGCATTATTGATAGGGTCTCACCCCATGCGGGCCTCCTGCACCATGGGGCAGAGGCTCGTGACAATAGAGGGGGGCCGTAGCATGCGGATCTCTAGGCTCCATTCCTTGTTGCCCGATAGGGGCCTTGAGGCGATAGCCCCCAAGCAATTTTAGTATTATCCTTACATGGCTAGGATGTTGCTTTGCGCCAGGCCTTCCTTAGGGAGCTCCGTCGTGGGGCGCCCTGCTCCAGACTTCCTATGCTTGTCAGCTCTCACTGGGGTCCCACACAAGGATCGCGTCACCTATGGTCTTGGCGAAGCGGCCAAAGGTTTCAGTAAAATGTCGCATGCAGGGGCAAGATCGTTGGTCAGGACCCGCTTCTTGGACCCGGCCAGCCATGAACGCCATGCCCAGCTTTAGATTCCCTTGGCCATCCTACCCATGAAGTCCTTCAGGGCAGCCTCTTGATGCGGCCCCGCGGCGGCGCTTCAAAGCCCGTGATGACGATTTCTTGGGCGAGCCTCGCGAGGCTGGTGCCCTCACGAGGGCCTTATCTGTGCAACATGGTGGTGGGCCGATCCCAAGTCGTGGCACACGTTGTGATGTCGCGAGAAAATGTGCCTAGGATTCCCTAGGACCGTGGGCCTAGTAGAGAAACCCGTGGACGTGCGATGGGCATGCTTCCCCTGGTGTGGGGAATCGATACAGCAAGGGTGACGCCAGCATTGGGGTCCTCGGTGGTGGTGCTCCGAGAGCCCGATCTTTCTTATTTTACGTTGTTTCCTGCTACTGCAACAAAATACCTTCCAACGGCGCTAGAAATAGGAGTGTTGCTTGATACTCCTCAGCAACGGCACCAGGAATCCTTCTGCTAGGGCTACGCCTTAAGGGACTTCCTAGGAAAATATGCAAAGGATTTCCCCCGTGGCCTTGGAGCCTTGCGTTGGTGTTCCCTCGAAGCGAAAAGGGTGATGTAGCACAGCGGTGGTAAGTATTTCCCTCAGTTTGAGAACCAAGGTATCGATCCAGTGAAGGAGTATCACAAGTGCCTACACAAACACAAAAATCTTTCTCCCAACGCTATGAAGGGGTTGTCAATCCCTTATAGATTGTTCGCCAAGTGAGAACTGAAAGCAACAAAGTAACAAAGCAAAGTAAAAGCGAAAGTGGAAACGATAGATGTGAATAGACCCGGGGGCGTAGTGTTTACTAGTGGCTTCTCTCATGAAAGCAAGTAGACGGTGGGTGAACAAATTACTGTCGAGCAATTGATAGAACCGCACAAAGTCGTGACGTCATCTATGGCAATGATTATATCCATAGGCATCACGTCCAAAACAAGTAGACCGATACTTTCTGCATCTACTACTATTACTCCACACGTCGACCGCTATCCAGCATGCATCTAGTGTATTAAGTCCAAAAGAACAGAGTAACGCCTTAAGCAAGATGACATGATGTAGTTGGACAATCTCATATCTACGACAGAGCCCACCTTGTTACCCTTGATGGCAACTACATGATGTGTGCTTTGCTGCCGCTACTATCACTGGGAAAGGTCACCACACGGTAAGAACCCAAAGCCAAGAACTTCCCCCATTGCAAGAATCATAGATCTAGTTGGCCAGAAAAACCCAAGACTCGGAGAGACTTACAAGGATATCAAATCATGCATATAAGAAATCAGCAAAGACTGAAATATATATCATAGATAATCTGATCACAAATCCACAATTCATCGGATCTCGACAAACACACCGCCAAAGAAGATTACATCGGATAGATCTCCATGAAGATCATGGAGAACTTTGTATTGAAGATCCAAGAGAGAGAAGAAGCCATCTAGCTACTAACTACGGACCCGTAGGTCTGAAGTGAACTACTCATTGGAGGGGCGATGATGATGATGAAGAAGTCCTCCAATTCCAAAGTCCCCTCCGGCACGGCACCGGGAAGGGTCTCCAGATGAGATCTCGCGGAAACGGAAGCTTGGGGCAGCGGAAAAGTATTTTCGTGGATCCCTTGCTTTTTGTCTGATTTTTGGGGAACATATAGGCGCAAGATCTAGGTCAGGGGGCGCCAGAGAGGCCACAAGCCTGCCCACAGCTGCCCCCTGGTGGCGGAGTGGGGGCTTGTGGGCTCCCTGTAGCCCTCCTGGCTTGGCCCACAAGCCCCCTGATCTTCTTTCGTTTGGGAAAAAATCATTTCGGGCTTTTTATTTCATTTGGACTCCGTTCCAAAATCAGATCTGAAAAGAGCCAAAAACACAGAAAAAACAGGAACTGGCACTTGGCACTGAATTAATAAGTTAGTCCCACAAAAGATATAAAAGGTACATAAAACATCCAAAGATGACAAGATAACAGCAAGAAAACGTCAAAAATTATAGATACGTTTCAGACGTATCATTTCCCCTTTCCTATAATGCAACATGTTGGCCCCGTGGGGGCTTGTAACAAGGGGTTATGTCCTTCATGCTTCAAATGGAATATTATTTTCGGTTGAATACAAGCTTCTCCCCGGTACTCTTTTTTAAGCTTGCACCCCCTCCGAAGTCATCCTGAGACTTCGTCCTGCTAAGGCCCAACCCCCGAGCGTGCCCCAACCGTTGCAGGTACGAAGGCCCCTAAGGAACGACGCTCAAGGCCTTACCTTCAGTACGCGTGCGGCTCACACAAGGGGTTGGTTTTTGTCGGGCCCGTCTCGCGAGGCCCCTTGTGGGATGTCCTGCATAGAATACACCTTGTTGTGAACGGTACGCACTTGCCCGCTCGCATTTGGGTGTTGCCCGATAAGTATTGGCCCCAAGGGCATTGGTGGGATGACATGCGCATGGGCATGCCCAAGAGCCAGAACCCATTTCTTTGGGTTCCCAGTACCGTTGGGTCCGTCCCAGGCAAAGGCACCTTGTCTAGCCCCCGCAAGCGTGAGGACCACGGTAAAGCTAGCAGGCGCGTGCCACGGGGGGAAACCCACACCTGCCGAACAGAGGGTTTTCTACCCTAAGGTGGTGCGACCCCTGCGGGCTTCTTCATTATCTTCTCCCCAGTGTAATGCATGGGGCTTCCACTAGCCTTGGGCATGGTAAGGAAAGAGAAAACCAACAAAACTCCGTGAAAACTAGAAGGCCAAGATCTTTATTAAAACCACAGGCAAACTTGTTTACAAGCATAAAAATGGGGAGATGCGGCTGGCGTGTCTGACACGAGTCAGCATGGTGACCTTGTTAACAAGTCAAAAAAGAAGGGAAGAAAAGTGGTTGTCGTGTCCAGCATGGTCCAGACTAGAAACTAATGTGGCTGTCGTGTCCACCACAGATCATCCTGAAAGAAATGCGGCTTCCCTGTCCAACATGGCTCAGCCTGGGGTTAGTTGCGGCCCACGGGGTGTCTTCTTTGATATTTCCCAAGCGCGATGCATCGGGCTTCCACTTGGGGGTGGGCATAGTCAAGGTTTGACAATCATTCCACCAGCATGGAGAATAGGGACTTCCACTTGGGCGTGGGAGGGAGCCCTCCGCCGAGGCCACGACGCGCCTCGTCGGGGGCTTCCACTTGGGAGGCTCCAGGGCGTGTACAACCCCAAACTCATTATTACATGACAGTGTCACGGACGGTGATAATTGCGCGGACACACCAGGCACAAGGCTTAGGAGTTCCTAACCCAGTGTCTCGGTGCTTCCACGCATTTTGGCGCGGAAGCACGCATGTCAGTGCAGTGCTCCTATGGCCCAAACATGAGTGCCATCGCACCCCACGCGGCCACAAGAGTGCATTCTTCGTTGTCTTCTCCCAAGCGCGGAGCATAGAGACTTCCACTAGGCGTGGGCGGGAGCCCACTCCCAAGGGAAGGACTCGGCTCGTCGTGGCCTTCCACTTGGAAGGCTCCGGGGCGTGTACAACCCCAAACTCGTTATTTTGTGAGAGTGTCACGGGAATAACTTCCGGAGGTGACCAATGTTCTAGGAGTATGGTATCGGGCTCCCAACCTCCGTCTCCACATGTTCGACATAAGGCTTGGAGACATCGCCAATCCTAAAGGGGCCTCCACCCTCTCTCTCCATGCGTGCGGTGCCAGGCGTGGAGAGATGTTCGATACTGAAGGGCACCCCACCTTTTCCATCTGTCCGCGACGGTTCTCTGAGTGGGCGTGACACTAAGGACCTTGGTGAGATGACTAGGATGGGTGTCCAGCCCGATAGCCAGAACTTGGTCACTTAGATTTCTCGGTGCTGCGAGGACTATTCTTGGCACAGACGTCATGTCTACCCCCCCCCCACCATGGAACCAGCATCAGGCAGTTGCGGGGGCGTGTTAGCGGCCGGTAGCGGCGAAGCACCAGAGCTTAAGATTTAAAAAAATGACACTATCTCAAGTGAAGGTAATCAAGTTTTATACACATCCGGAAAACACCCGCTCGAGGCGATGCAAAATACAGGGAATTGCTTGATTCGAACAAATCAAAAAGTCACCCGACGGCCATAATTCTGCGGGAGCGTTGGTCCGTTTGACGGCCAAGCCGCGGAGGTCTACCCCTCAGGTGGGGCGGCCGGCCTCTAAGGCTTCATGGGCCCACGGGGTCCCGACACCTCCCAAGGCATGTGTGTCCCGCAAATCTTGCAGCTTATCGATCTCATGAGTGGTGAACTCTTGTGCCCCTGTCGCTTGGCGCCACACTCCTAGCTCATGGGGACACGCGCTGGGGCACGCCTCCACATGGTAACATAGCGCCCCCTTATCACGCCAACCAAGCCATGTGGCTTCCAGGCGGGAGCCCTGGAGCTCGGCCGGACGTACGTGCCGAGCGCGGCCTCCTATATCCGAGGGTGGCGGGCGTCGGGTGGGGACGCGAGGCTCGTGATACCAGTGTCTGTTGTGGCATCCTTCGCCCTGACATGGTCGGGGGCAGGCAGCACTTGCCGGCCCAGGTGAGGGTTGTCACTGAGGTCATCCCTTCTGTTGCTGCCGCAATCACCTTCGCGCTTGGTGGTGCGGGCGACGCGGTGCCGATGCCGGATGGTGCCGTCACTACGGGGAGAGTCCGTGCTCGGCAGTCCTCCATGTTGTGAGCACGCATGTTGTGGTGAACACCGAACACTCCGCCGACTCATTCGGGCGCACCGATGCTCGGGCCCGGCGGCGGCCCAAAGCGGGTTACCGAGACCCGGAGGAGCAGGAGTACGGCATGAGGTGGACCCTGCTTGGGCCCCTTCGTATGGGACCAAGCGAATCGTCGTGCGATGGCGGACGCAGATCCCTGGATGAGCCCCCCTATTTTGGCGTCGGGGACAAAAGCGGCACGTAGGGCACCAGGGCCCTCCAGGGCCCTCGTAACCTCCATCCATTGGGCGGTGGCAGAGCACTTCGCTCGCCATGAGAAATGCATCTTGCACGTTCAAGTCTCCCACGTGGATGCAAGCGGAGGAGGATGCCACGAGTGATTTGGCTAAGCGGACGCCTTGTCGCACTGGGGCCACGGGGAGCCTTGTTGCTTGCGGCCGGCGTGAGCGACGATGGTATTAGCTGCGATGTTGGTGGGTCGGTAACGATGGTATTAGCTGCGATGACGATGGTATTAGCACCGAGTGTTCAGGGTTCATTTGGAGAGCGTCGGCCATGGGGTTCGTGAAGTTGGAGCTGAAAATTGAGCTAAGAGACGGTTGAGCACGCCAACCTGACGCCAAGTGTCGGAATTGGGGCTCCGCAGACCGAGAAAGGTTCGAACAGTAGAGTGCGCTTTCTCTCCTACCCTGTTCTGTCTCTCAACCTCGCGACGACTTTCTAGTGTCTCGAGTTAAGAAAGATGAAAAAGAACACTCGCACAGTTTACCCAAGTTCAGGCCACCTTGCGGAGTGAAAACCTACTCCTGCTTGTCTGGATTGCTTGTGGGAGAGAGAGTGAGTACAAGATGAATTCTTGGCCGAATGTATTCGATGCCCTACTATGGAGGCGAAGCCCCTCTCTAATACAGGCACTTGTCCTCTTCCCCCCAAAACACTTCGCGGGAAGGGTTGCCACAAAGGCCATTTTGAAAAGGGACAATATTGAAGTCCATCCTGACAAAGCTGGTCTTTGCCTGCCGAAGCTTTTCGTCATGACGCACTGGTGGGATCGGGGGTGACCTACGTCCCGCCGAGCCCCCACCCTTGGTCCTCTTGCACCAAGTAGGAAACCTTAGGGGGTTGCTTTTGGATCCCTCAAGATGGCCCTGCTCCCTTAGCATGAAACTGGAAATCCCCTATGTCTGTGCTACTAGCATCGCTCGCGTGCCGCCTACGTGGCCTCTGTCACCCATGTGAAGATGCAGGGTCATGCGATCCTACTTGGTTGCCCTTGATAAGTCCACCCCTCAAGGGCCTTAGGGGTGGCCTCGGGACACGTCCTTGTAGATAAATACCTCACGTGGTCCTTGGCAACTATCCTCTCGCACTTTCCTCCCGAGGTTCTTGCTTGCCGGGCATGCGTGACGTGTTGCGCGAAGATGAGGGCCGTCAGGCCTGGGTACCCCCGGTCCCATGGGCCCGACAACTATGTGGAGCCCCCAGATCGCAAATGTCCAAGAGAGTGGGATGATTTGGAGGGCTTGTGCTGGCTGATGTATCTATTTTGCATGGAACTCGCATTCTTCAGATGTACTCACCACCGCCAAGGCGTCTTGAAGGGTTGTCGGCCAATAGAAGCCTTGTCGGAAACCTTTTCGGACAAGGACTCGTGATCGTAGGTGGGAGCTATAGATCCCTTCGGATATGTCCGTGAGCAAATGTTATCCTTTATCGGGAATGCACTTCAATTTCACCCCATTTAGTCTCCTCTTGTACATAGTGTTGTCCATGAACTAGTACAACCTCGACTGCTGGGCTACTCTTTCAGCTTCTTCCTACTCTTCGGGATGTTAACTCATCTGAAGGTATTGATCTATTTGTCGTGCGCATGCTGGAGCCCGAGGCTCGATGACAAGTACTAAAGGCATCTCTTCCACCGCCCAAAGTATGTAGCTCACCAGCAGACGTATTGTCATTCCCAGCAGCCCAATTGGCGGTGGCTGGTAGCTCTACCGAAAGATAGTCACCGGAATTGATTTTTCTTATCTTGGCTTGCCGATGTGATGGTGCGACAGATGGGTGAGGTAGTCGGAGCACAAAAGTGCCTGGCTCGAGATGCAACTTTTGAGCAGCTTGCTTTGACAGATCATCGGCAATACTATTTTCTGCCCGCGGAATGTGTTCTGTTTGTAGACCATCAAAGTGCTCTTCCAACTTCCTTACTTCATCTACATAAGCTTCCATGAGAGGTCTTTGATAATCCTTGTTGACTTGATGCAAAACTAGCTGCGAATCCCCATGGACTATCAGCATACTGAAGGCCGGCAAGAAGCCCTTCATACTCTATCATCTTGTTCGTCGATACCTCCCGGGGAAAGTGAATCTAGAACACCTACTTGAGGTGCTCTCCGGTGGGTGTGATGAGTAGAAATTCGGAATCAACACCTTGTAGCGAGAAAGTCGTGTCAAAGTACATAATCATTCCAAAGGTGCTTCCCTCCCAGGGAGTTTTGTTTCTGGAATCTCTTTGGCCAAGGTCCTGCTTTGTATGGTTCATCTGCTATCAAAGCTCATGTCAAAGCTAACCAACTCCAAGGCCCACTCGACAATCCTGCTAGTTGCTTCTGGATTCCTCAAGATGCATTTAAACGGAAAGCAAGAGACGACACAGATGTGCTGTGCTTGGAAGTAATGTTGCAGCTTCCGGGAGGCGAGAAGGAGGCCGAAAAGCATATTTTGAACCCCAAAATACCTTGATCTAGCCCCCTATAGGAGGGAGGTGACAAAGTAAACTGGTCGCTGCACCATCTTCTTATTTTGCATGATTTGCTGCTTTATTCCTTGCGTTGTGTTTGTCTCGTCATCTCCTTGCCTTGCTGGAGTTGAATCCGGCTTGCTAGCTCGGGGGTTGCCGCCTCCTCTCCCTCAAGTTCTCTTTCCACCAATAGTGCGACGTTGACCACTTGATTAGTTGCCGCCAGGTATAGCAGCAACGGATCTTGTGGTCTTGGCGAGACAAGTATTGGAGCCGAGGACAGGTACTTCTTCAAATCTTGCAGCGCAGCCTCCGCTTTTCAATTCCATTTCATTGGTCCTGGCTTTTTCAAGATTTTCGAAAATGGAGGGCACATTCTACAGACTTGGAATGGAACTTGCTGAGGGTGGTGATCTAGACCGTCAAGCGGCGTACATCCTTGATGTGCTTTGGTGCCTCTTTCTGCTCAATTTACTCAATCTTCACGGGGTTAGCTTCTATTTCGTGCTGTGACACAAAAAACCATGGGAACTTGCTAGACTATACACAGAACATGCACTTCTCATCGTTGAGCTTCAACTTGATCTTGCACAAGTTCGCAAAGGTATCTTGTAAGTCCTTAATTAATGTGGCATGGTCTTTTGTCTTGATGACTATGTTATCCATGTATGCGTCTACATTCCTGTGTAGCGATGGCCGAAACCAATCTGTGGGCCCCTTGCAAATGTTGAACCAACACTCTTCAACCAAAAAGACATACGCTCGAAGCACTATGTGCCACATGGGGTAATGAATGCAGTATTTTCCTCGTCTTCCCCGGCCATGAATATCGGGTGGTATCCATAGTACGCATCAAGGAACAACAATGGCTCACAGCAAGTAGTTGAGTCTACTATATGATCATTGTGCAGCAAGGGAAAAGGATCCTTTGGATGATCGTTATTGACATCCGTCAAGTCGATGTAAATTCTCCATGTCCTGTTAGCCTTTCGCACCACCACTGGACTTCCTAGCCACGTGGGGTGGATCACACCTCTAATCAGACTTGCTACTTTAGATTTTTGATTTCCTCGGCAATGAATTTTTGTCGCTGTAGAGCTTTGTTCCAGACCTTCTAATTAACAAGGCATGGGTGGGGACAAATGACAAGGTGGTGCTCGATCACCTCCCTAGGAATATCGGGAATGTCAGATGGATACCATGCAAACACATTGACATTCGCTCGTAGAAAGGCTACGAGTGTGCTTTCCTATTTGCTGTCAAGGGTGGCACTTATGGTGAAAGTGTTTCCCTCGCCGTCATCCCACACAGCCACTTGCTTTGTCTTAGGGGCGGTCACCTTTTTTTCTTGCTCTTGGCGGCAGAGATCTTTGGTATGGCATGGATGGGGATGCAGCATCCTAGGGCACGCTGTGACAGCCCCAATGCCTTGTAACCTTACCTTGTAAGGCAACCTTGGGATGTTATATCAAGTGGTTTAAGCTCAATTGTGTCATCATTTCATGTGCATCATGGCATCATGCATGGCATCATCATTTGTCTTTGTCTTGTGTGTCTTGTCTTGCACCTTGGTGTTTGAGTGGAGTGCATTGTGTGAGGGTCGCATGTGATGGTTATGTCGTGTGGGTGTAACAAGGTTCATCTGAAAACCCCGTTGTTGCACCATGACTTCAAAATTTCCCCCTTCCAATTATTTTCTGGCAGTTTAAAACCTTTTGTTTTCACCCGATAAAAAATTCCACTTCTCCTAAAACTCGTGTTCTTGTTTGTGGAGTGAAACCCGTTTGATTTTATTTTTATTTTCTTTTGATATATTCAAAATCAGAGCGTCATTTATATAAAAGGGTTTTATTTTTATTCTTCTAAAAAATACCCAATTTATTTTATAAATTTCTGCATGATTTTAGAAGCCTGAATATAATTTTGTCTTCTCCAAAACAATTTTCTTTTAACCCTGTGATTTATTTAAACAAACCGTTAGTTTTTTTTGCAAACCAGAGCGAGGGAGAGATGGCCCAGGTGCATCGTTTCGGCCCAGCCAGCCCAGAGCCACGTCCCTCTTCTTCGTCGCGTACGTCACCTTTGTACGAACCAAGAATAGGCGCTGATCTCCGTTTCTCCTTCGATCAACGGACCAAAACCTAGGCGTGCGGGCCATAAAGCTCCAGCTCCCATCTCCTAACCATAGCCATGTCTCTTCTCCCCCTCTCTTCCCCTCTCACACCATCATGGATGAAGCAGAGCGCTGCCGTGGCAATGAACAACTCTGGCTCGGGCTTGCCATCGCAGTCGTGTCGGCCTCGCCTCCTCCCCAACCATTCTAGGAGAAAGAGGACCCCGACATGGTTCCATTTTCGCAGAGATCGGGCACAGGGACTCCTTCCCCGAAGTCCATGATGGACGGCTCCTTCCCCGACCTCTCGCGAGATCCTCCCGCACCTCGACGTTACGTTGCTACTCTCCGCTTCCCCTCTGAACCTGACGTGAGCGCAGTCCACTCTCCTCCGCTCCCCTCTCCGGGAGTTGCCATCATCGTGCGCCGTGTCCGAAGCCCTGTCGGAGTTGCACCGACAGGTAGTAGTAGTTGCAGAAGTAGCACCTCGTCGTAGATGCAGGAGTGTGCCTGCGTGCGGGGCTACGCCCCCCGTCTGCGTCGTTTGCGTAGGCATAGAAGAGACGCTAGCGTTCTGGGGAGTGCGTGCGTGTCCGAATCAGTAGGACTCTGGCGAGATGCTCCGGCGTCTCTCTACTCTAGCAGAGAGGACGCCCTAGGTTATTTCACCTTGGTTTGAACCCCCCTTGGAGCTGAAAGCCCAAGCTAGCCCGGCGGCAACTGAGCCATGCGTCGCACCGCAGCATAGTGGGTTCTATTCCCCCCCTCGCGCTCAAAACCCCCTATTTATCTTGTGCGCATTGTGTTGCATAGAGGTAGGGCAGGTTTAACCTGCTTATTGCCCTGCTTAGTAAAGACTCCCCACTTCTAGTGCAGTGGCAACAGAGCCGTGCATGGTGTCACAGGTGGTGGGTTCGAACCCCCACCATGCCCCCTTTTTATTTTCCTTCTGTGTGTGTAGGTGCCACCTGACACGTGGGCCACATGGCCACATGTCATATACTAAGGGCCCCTGGTCCCTATTGTTGGAATTATGCCCTAGAGACAATAATAAATGTATAGTTATTATTATAATTCCTGTATCAAGATAATAGTTTATTATCCATGCTATAATTGTATTGAATGAAGACTCATTTACATGTGTGGATACATAGACAAAACACCGTCCCTAGCATGCCTCTAGTTGGCTAGCCAGTTGATCGATGATAGTCAGTGTCTTCTGATTATGAACAAGGTGTTGTTGCTTGATAACTGGATCACGTCATTGGGAGAATCACGTGATGGACTAGACCCAAACTAATAGACGTAGCATGTTGATCGTGTCATTTTGTTGCTACTGTTTTCTGTGTGTCAAGTATTTATTCCTATGACCATGAGATCATATAACTCACTGACACCGGAGGAATGCTTTGTGTGTATCAAACGTCGCAACGTAACTGGGTGACTTTAAAGATGCTCTACAGGTATCTCCGAAGGTGTTAGTTGAGTTAGTATGGATCAAGACTGGGATTTGTCACTCCGTGTGACGGAGAGGTATCTTGGGGCCCACTCGGTAATACAACATCACACACAAGCCTTGCAAGCAATCTAACTTAGTGTAAGTTGCGGGATCTTGTATTACGGAACGAGTAAAGAGACTTGCCGGTAAACGAGATTGAAATAGGTATGCGAATACTGACGATCGAATCTCGGGCAAGTAACATACCGAAGGACAAAGGGAATGACATACGGGATTATACGAATCCTTGGCACTGAGGTTCAAACCATAAGATCTTCGTAGAATATGTAGGATCCAATATGGGCATCCAGGTCCCGCTATTGGATATTGACCGAGGAGTCTCTCGGGTCATGTCTACATAGTTCTCGAACCCGCAGGGTCTGCACACTTAAGGTTCGACGTTGTTTTATGCGTATTTGAGTTATATGGTTGGTTACCGAATGTTGTTCGGAGTCCCGGATGAGATCACGGACGTCACGAGGGTTTCCGGAATGGTCCGGAAACGAAGATTGATATATAGGATGACCTCATTTGATTACCGGAAGGTTTTCGGAGTTACCGGGAATGTACCGGGAATGACGAATGGGTTCCGGGAGTTCACCGGAGGGGGGCAACCCACTCCGGGGAAGCCCATAGGCTTTTGGGGGACACACCAGCCCTTAGTGGGCTGGTAGGACAGCCCCAAGGGAGCCTATGCGCCAAAATAAGAAAATCAAAGGAAAAGAAAAAAAAAGAGGGAAGAAGTGGGAAGGGAGGGGGACTCCTCCCACCAAACCAAGTCCAACTCGGTTTGGGGGGGGAGTCCTCCCCCCCTTGGCTCGGCCGACCCCTTGGGAGTCCCTTGGACCCCAAGGCAAGGTCCCCCTCCCTCCTCCTATATATATGGGGCTTTTAGGGCAGATTTGAGACGACTTTCTCACGGCTGCCCGACCACATACCTCCATAGTTTTTCCTCTAGATCGTGTTTCTGCGGAGCTCGGGCGGAGCCCTGCTGAGACAAGATCATCACCAACCTCCGAAGCGCCGTCACGCTGCCGGAGAACTCTTCTACCTCTCCGTCTCTCTTGCTGGATCAAGAAGGCCGAGATCATCGTCGAGCTGTACGTGTGCTGAACGCGGAGGTGCCGTCCGTTCGGTACTAGATCGTGGGACTGATCGCGGGATTGTTCGCGGGGCGGATCGAGGGACGTGAGGACGTTCCACTACATCAACCGCGTTCTCTAACGCTTCTGCTGTACGATCTACAAGGGTACGTAGATCACTCATCCCCTCTCGTTGATGGACATCACCATGATAGGACATCACCATGCGGCGTTCCCCAACAGTGGCATCATGAGCTAGGTTCATGCGTAGATTTCTTCTCGAGTAGAACACAAAAGGTTTTGTGGGCGGTGATGTGCGTTTTCCTGCCCTCCTTAGTCTTTTCTTGATTCCGCGGTATTGTTGGATTGAAGCGGCTTGGACCGACATTACTCGTACGCTTACGAGAGACTGGTTTCATCGTTACGAGTAACCCCCTTTGCTCAAAGATGACTGGCAAGTGACGGTTTCTCCAACTTTAGTTGAATCGGATTTGACCGAGGAGGTCCTTGGATGAGGTTAAATAGCAACTCATATATCTCCGTTGTGGTGTTTGCGTAAGTAAGATGTGATCCTACTAGATACCCTAGGTTACCACGTAAAACATGCAACAACAAAATTAGAGGACGTCTAACTTGTTTTTGCAGGGTATGATTGTGATGTGATATGGCCAATGATGTGATGTGATATATTGGATGTATGAGATGATCATGTTGTAATAGAAATATCGACTTGCATGTCGATGGTACGGCAACCGGCAGGATCCATAGGGTTGTCTTTATACTAACATATTTGTGCTTGCAGATGCGTTTACTATTTTGCTAGGATATAGCTTTAGTAGTAATAGCATAAGTAGCACGACAACCCCGATGGAAACACGTTGATGGATGATCATGGTGTGGCGCCGGTGACAAGAAGATCGTGTCGGTGCTTTGGTGATGGAGATCAAGAAGCACGTGATGATGGCCATATCATGTCACTTATGAATTGCATGTGATGTTAATCCTTTTATGCACCTTATTTTGCTTAGAACGACGGTAGCATTATGAGGTGATCTCTCACTAAAATTTCAAGACAAAATTGTGTTCTCCCCGACTGTGCACCGTTGCTACAGTTCGTCGTTTCGAGACACCACGTGATGATCGGGTGTGATAGAATCAACGTTCACATACAACGGGTGCAAAACAGTTGCGCATGCGGAACACTCGGGTTAAGCTTGACGAGCCTAGCATGTGCAGACATGGCCTCGGAACACATGAGACCGAAAGGTCGATCATGAATCATATAGTTGATATGATTAGCATAGGGATGCTTACCACTGAAACTACTCTCGACTCACGTGATGATCGGACTTGGGATAGTGTAAGTGGATCATGAACCACTCAAATGACTAGAGAGATGTACTTTTTGAGTGGGAGTTTAGCATATAATTTGATTACGTTGAACTCTAATTATCTTGAACATAGTCTAAGCCCATTTTGAATATATTTGTGTTGTAGATCATGGCTCACGCAAGTGTCATCCTGAATTTTAATACGTTCCTAGAGAAAGCTAAGTTGAAAGATGATGGAAGCAACTTTGTAGACTGGGCTCGTAATCTTACAAGCTGGAAAGAAGGATTATGTCCTTAATGCTGCGCTAGGAGATGAACCACCCGCTACGGCTGATCAGGATGTTAAGAACGCTTGGTTAGCGCGTAAGGAGGACTACTCAATAGTTCAATGTGCAGTCTTGTATGGCTTGGAACCGGGACTTCAACGTCGCTTTGAGCGTCATGGAGCATTTGAGATGTTCCAGGAGTTGAAGTTTATCTTTCAGAAGAACGCCCGGATCGAGAGGTATGAGACCTCCGATAAATTCTATGCTTGCAAGATGGAGGAGAACTCGTCTGTCAGTGAACATGTGCTCAAAATGTCTGGGTACTCAAACCGTCTAGCTGAACTGGGGATTGCACTCCCGCAAGAAGCTATCACTGACAGAATCCTTCAATCACTGCCGCCAAGCTATAAAGGCTTTGTGTTGAACTACAACATGCAAGGGATGAACAAGTCTCCCGGCGAGTTGTTTGCGATGCTGAAAGTCGCAGAGTCTGAACTCCGTAAAGAGCATCAAGTGTTGATGGTGAGCAAGACCACTAGTTTCAAGAGAAACGGCAAAGGAAAGAAGGGCAATTCGAAGAAGAGCGGCAAGCCTGCTGCCAATCCGCCGAAGAAACCCAAGGCTGGACCTAAGCCTGAAACAGAGTGCTTCTATTGCAAGGGTATGGGTCACTGGAAGCGCAATTGCCCCAAGTATCTGGCAGATAAGAAGGCGGGCAAAGAAAAATCAAGTATATTTGATATACATGTTATTGATGTGTACTTAACCGGCTCTCGTAGTAGTGCCTGGGTATTCGATACCGGTTCTGTTGCTCACATTTGCAACTCGAAGCAGGAACTGCGGAATACACGAAGGCTGGCGAAAGACGAAGTGACGATGCACGTAGGAAACGGTTCCAAGGTTGATGCAATCGCCGTCGGCACCGTGTCACTTCAACTACCATCGGGATTAGTGATGAACTTAAATCATTGTTATTTAGTGCCTGCGTTGAGCATGAACATTATATCTGGGTCTTGTTTATTGCGAGACGGTTACTCTTTTAAGTCTAAGAATAATGGTTGTTCTATTTCTATGAGTAACATCTTTTACGGTCATGCACCGAATGTGAGAGGATTGTTCATATTGAATCTCGATAGCGATACGCATATACATAACATTGAGACCAAAAGAGTTAGAGTAAACAATGATAGCGCCATATTTTTGTGGCACTGCCCCTTGGGTCATATTGGTGTAAAGAGCATGAAGAAACTCCATGCTGATGGACTTTTGGAGTGACTTGACTTTGATTCACTTGACACGTGCGAACCATGCCTCATGGGCAAGATGACTAAGACTCCGTTCTCCAGAACAATGGAGCGTGCAAGTGACTTGTTGGAAATCATACATACCGATGTGTGTGGTCCAATGAGCGTGGAGGCACGCGGCGGATATCGTTATTTTCTCACCTTCACTGACGATTTGAGTAGATATGGTTATGTCTACTTGATGAAGCACAAGTCTGAAACATTTGAAAAGTTCAAGCAATTTCAGAGTGAAGTAGAAAATCATCGTAACAAGAAGATCAAGTTCCTACGGTCTGATCGTGGGGGTGAATATCTGAGTTTCGAGTTTGGTACTCACTCAAGACAATGTGGAATTGTTTCACACTTAACACCGCCTGGAAACACCACAGCGTAATGGTGTGTCCGAACGTCGTAATCGTACTTTGTTAGAGATGGTGCGATCTATGATGTCTCTTACTGATTTGCCGTTATCATTTTGGGATTATGCATTAGAAACAGTTGCATTCACTTTAAATAGGGCACCATCAAAATCCGTTGAGACGACACCATACGAACTGTGGTATGGCAAAAGACCAAAGTTGTCGTTTCTTAAAGTTTGGGGATGTGATGCTTATGTCAAAAAGCTTCAGCCTGAAAAGCTGGAACCCAAAGCGGAAAAATGCGTCTTCATAGGTTACCCAAAAGAGACAGTTGGGTACACCTTCTATCTCAAATCTGAAGGCAAAGTGTTTGTTGCTAAGAACGGAACTTTTCTCGAGAAGGAGTTTCTCTCGAGAGAATTGAGTGGGAGGAAGATAGAACTTGACGAGGTTGTCGAACCTCTCATCCCTCTGGATGGTGGCGCAGGGCAAGGGGAAACCTCTGTCGTTGCAAGGCCGGTTGAGGAGGAAGTTAATGATGATGATCATGAAACTCCAGTTCAAGTTTCTGTTGAACCACGCAGGTCGACGAGATCACGCGCTGCTACAGAGTGGTACGGTAATCCCGTCTTATCAATCATGTTGTTAGACAACAATGAACCTGCAAATTATGAAGAAGCAATGGTGGGCACAGATTCCAACAAATGGCTAGAAGCCATGAAATCCGAGATAGGATCCATGTATGAGAACAAAGTGTGGACTTTGGAGATACTACCTGAGGGCCGCAAGGCTATTCAGAACAAATGGATCTTTAAGAAGAAGACGGACGCTGACGGTAATGTGACCGTTTATAAAGCTCAACTTGTGGCAAAGGGTTTTTCACAAGTTCCAGGAATTGACTACGATGAGACTTTCTCTCCCGTAGCAATGCTTAAGTCCGTCAGAATCATGTTAGCAATAGCTGCATTTTTCGATTATGAAATCTGGTAGATGGATGTCAAAACGGCGTTCCTTAACGGTTTCGTTAAGGAAGAATTGTATATGATGCAACCCGAAGGTTTTGTCGATCCTAAAAATGCTGACAAGGTGTGCAAGCTCCAGCGATCCATTTATGGACTGGTGCAAGCATCTCGGAGTTGGAACAAATGCTTTGATGAGGTGATCAAAGCATTTGGGTTTATACAAGTGGTTGGAGAATCTTGTATTTACAAGAAAGTGAGTGGGAGCTCTGTGGCGTTTCTAATACTATATGTGGATGACATATTACTGATTGGAAACAACGTGGAGCTCTTGGAGAGCATAAAAGGTTACTTGAATAAAAGTTTCTCTATGAAGGACCTAGGAGAAGCTGCTTACATTCTAGGCATTAAGATCTATAGGGATAGATCAAAACGCCTGATAGGACTTTCACAAAGCACATACCTTGATAAAGTTTTGAAGAGGTTCAAAATGGAACAGTCCAAGAAAGGGTTCTTGCCAGTGTTACAAGGTACAAGATTGAGTAAGACTCAGTGCCCAGCAACTGATGAAGATAGAGAGCATATGCGCTCCGTCCCCTATGCTTCAGCCCTAGGCTCTATCATGTATGCAATGCTGTGCACTAGACCGGATGTTAGCCTGGCCATAAGTATGGCAGGGAGGTTCCAGAGTAATCCAGGAGTGGATCATTGGACAGCGGTCAAGAATATCCTGAAGTACCTGAAAAGGACTAAGGAGATGCTTCTCGTGTATGGAGGTGACGAAGAGCTCGCCGTAAAAGGTTACGTTGATGCAAGCTTTGACACAGATCCGGACGACTCTAAGTCGCAAACCGGATACGTATTTATTCTTAATGGGGGTGCAGTAAGCTGGTGCAGTTCCAAGCAAAGCGTCGTAGCAGATTCTACATGTGAAGCGGAGTACATGGCTGCCTAAGAGGCGGCTAAGGAGGGTGTCTGGATGAAGCAGTTCATGACGGATCTTGGAGTGGTGCCAAGTGCACTGGATCCAATAACCTTGTTCTGTGACAACACTGGTGCCATTGCCTTAGCACAGGAACCAAGGTTTCACAAGAAGACCAGACAGATAAACGACGCTTCAACCTCATCCGCGACTACGTCGAGGAGGAGGACGTGAATATATGCAAAGTGCACACGGATCTGAATGTAGCAGACCCGCTGACTAAACCTCTTCCACGGCCAAAACATGATCGACACCAGAACTGTATGGGTGTTAGATTTATTACAATGTAAATCACATAGTGATGTGAGGGCTAGATTATTGACTCTAGTGCAAGTGGGGGACTGTTGGAATTATGCCCTAGAGGCAATAATAAATGTATAGTTATTATTATAATTCCTGTATCAAGATAATAGTTTATTATCCATGCTATAATTGTATTGAATGAAGACTCATTTACATGTGTGGATACATAGACAAAACACCGTCCCTAGCATGCCTCTAGTTGGCTAGCCAGTTGATCGATGATAGTCAGTGTCTTCTGATTATGAACAAGGTGTTGTTGCTTGATAACTGGATCACGTCATTGGGAGAATCACGTGATGGACTAGACCCAAACTAATAGACATAGCATGTTGATCGTGTCATTTTGTTGCTACTGTTTTCTGTGTGTCAAGTATTTATTCCTATGACCATGAGATCATATAACTCACTGACACCGGAGGAATGCTTTGTGTGTATAAAACGTCGCAACGTAACTGGGTGACTATAAAGATGCTCTACAGGTATCTCCGAAGGTGTTAGTTGAGTTAGTATGGATCAAGACTGGGATTTGTCACTCCGTGTGACGGAGAGGTATCTCGGGGCCCACTCGGTAATACAACATCACACACAAGCCTTGCAAGCAATGTAACTTAGTGTAAGTTGCGGGATCTTGTATTACGGAACGAGTAAAGAGACTTGCCGGTAAACGAGATTGAAATAGGTATACGGATACTGAAGATCGAATCTCGGGCAAGTAACATACCGAAGGACAAAGGGAATGACATACGGGATTATACGAATCCTTGGCACTGAGGTTCAAACGATAAGATCTTCGTAGAATATGTAGGATCCAATATGGGCATCCAGGTCCCGCTATTGGATATTGACCGAGGAGTCTCTCGGGTCATGTCTACATAGTTCTCGAACCCGCAGGGTCTGCACACTTAAGGTTCAACGTTGTTTTATGCGTATTTGAGTTATATGGTTGGTTACCGAATGTTGTTCGGAGTCCCGGATGAGATCACGGACATCACGAGGGTTTCCGGAATGGTCCGGAAACGAAGATTGATATATAGGATGACCTCATTTGATTACCGGAAGGTTTTTGGAGTTACCGGGAATGTACCGGGAATGACGAATGGGTTCCGGGAGTTCACCGGAGGGGGGCAACCCACTCCGGGGAAGCCCATAGGCTTTTGGGGGACACACCAGGCCTTAGTGGGCTGGTGGGACAGCCCCAAGGGAGCCTATGCGCCAAGATAAGAAAATCAAAGGAAAAGAAAAAAAAGAGGGAAGAAGTGGGAAGGGAGGGGGACTCCTCCCACCAAACCAAGTCCAACTCGGTTTGGGGGGGTGGAGTCCTCCCCCCTTGGCTCGGCCGACCCCTTGGGAGCCCCTTGGACCCCAAGGCAAGGTCCCCCTCCCTCCTCCTATATATATGGGGCTTTTAGGGTAGATTTGAGACGACTTTCTCACGGCTGCCCGACCACATACCTCCATAGTTTTTCCTCTAGATCGTGTTTCTGCGGAGCTCGGGCGGAGCCCTGCTGAGACAAGATCATCACCAACCTCCGGAGCGCCCTCACGCTGCCGGAGAACTCTTCTACCTCTCCGTCTCTCTTGCTGGATCAAGAAGGCCGAGATCATCGTCGAGCTGTACGTGTGCTGAACGCGGAGGTGCCGTCCGTTCGGTACTAGATCGTGGGACTGATCGCGGGATTGTTCGCGGGGCGGATCGAGGGACGTGAGGACGTTCCACTACATCAACCGTGTTCTCTAACGCTTCTGCTGTACGATCTACAAGGGTACGTAGATCACTCATCCCCTCTCGTAGATGGACATCACCATGATAGGTCTTCGTGCGCGTAGGAAAATTTTTGTTTCCCATGCGGCGTTCCCCAACACCTATGACCAGTGGACCCGTGTCATATTAGTGTGATTATTTTTTATTTTTTCTGTTTGTTGTGTTAATTCCATTTTTGGAATAGCCAGAAGTGGAATTGCCTATTCTATTATATACCAGATATGGCAGGTTCAAGAACAACTTTTGCTCTAGACAATAGTAGAGTTTGATCCTGCGTATAATTTCTTTTATGTTCTGTGATGTTTGTCTGAATGCATATATAGCAGTATAATATATCGTTTTGGGATAAAAACACAAAGGAATACAATGGTGGCACTGCATTTCAGATTTGAGCAGTTATGCAAAAGTGTCATTTTGTGATGAGGTGCCACATTGTTGTCTGTTGTGGGGACCCCGACTTATGTGTCAAGATCGCCGAATGAACGTGGTCAGTGATCCTAGAGATCAATGCTCATCGAACACACAAATACTGAATATTAAGAGTCTTACATCCATACATATCGTTTGATACAATAAATGACCATTGCGATCAAGTCTTACAAATATAGGGCCTTGAGGGCCAACACATCGAACTGGACCAATAGCGGAAATATTGGTCGAAAGCATGAACCCATGCCATCAGCCTTAACCTACAAGCATTCTGAGTGGGAAGCGTCCTAGCTCGCAGGAATGCCACCAAGTTACTCTTCACCATATCCTGTTCTCTCATACCTGGTCAACGAAATAACAAGTGGAAAGCCAATGAGTACTTTGAATGTACTCGCAAACAGCCCATGATGTGGATAATGCAGTTGGTACCATAATAAGGGATATGCAGCATTGGTTGAAAACAAGCTCGAAGGTAAATAAACATGATCAGAGACGGGTATGGATATGCATCATAAGCTAGATGGTATTCAGAAGAACATGTTACATATATCGACATATATGTTATGGGCTGAACACTTCGGGTTCACCCAATATGCCAACTCATCAAACTTGGACATATCAACTCTTTCTCAGATATCACTTTGAACACACACACACTTGGTTCATGCGGAAACGACTGGACGTAGTTTAGGCAGCACCACCCAACTGTCCTTGACCGTGGACACGGCTATTCGAATAGTTTTCCACTATGCAGAGGTTGTACGTTGTACCCACGAGATCCGGGAAACTTCCGTGTCATCCATGACTCGCGGTACATAACATACCCAAGGTAAGTACCCGATCAATGCCTTTCCCCTAATGATACTAGACAAAGAGATCCACTCATTGGTGCCCAGCCCACACGATGTACGTCTTACGAGCACCTACTCTGGAGAGTATCATCCGTGCGGGGACCAACGGTGTGCCCGGAACACGTAAAAACGGCATAGTCGACCTACCTGGTATGACCCCGTCACGAGAGTGACCACACATCACTCCCTCCTCTAGTAATGTAGCTCTTTGCTAGCACCGACCAGAGTGATCAAAAAAGCCCCGTCCCAAAAAGGGGCAATGTGGTCGCACATGTAAGGTTGGGACAGTCGACACATCATAAATCTATTCCCATTTCCGAAACCACTCACACCAAAATATACCCGGTGCACCACTTCTCCAAAAGTGGCCACCTAACTCATCATCACCCTCGGGCATTAGTGGCACCCGCGGTGTTTTCATAAACCTTTGATTTTTTACCATCATCATGCTCATGCTTCTATTATGCTTGGCATCTACTTGTCAACATGATATTAGCGTGACCCTCATAGGTGGTAGAATCATGCTCAAAACGCAAGTGCTCCGAAGGAGCCATCATAAACATCATATCAATGATTTACCAAGTATTCATGATCATATGCAACGGGAATATTTTCTCTACTAGCATGCAATATAATATTTTCTCAAACATGGTCAAAGGGTTTTCTTGCCTTTCCTCTCACAAGTTATCGGGGTCTTCGAGGTCTTCCGGTCCAACTCCAGTACTTCGTCTACTCCGTAAACTATGTCGGAAACAATCACAATAAGCCACACACCAAGCAGAAATAAAAGTGCTATATAAATGCAAGTTCTATTTTTCTTGGACCTCTCTGGTCATACGAAAAATACCTGAAACTTCCTATAGGAGATTTGGATCATCAGGGAATTTTGAATGGATGAAAAGAAGAATAGGTGATCCTTATAGAATCCTCTAGAAAATATTATGATAAAAATGAGTGGGGGCCCTCATTTAACAGAGAACAATTTTAGAAACATTTAGAAAGTTGTCTCAGTGGATTAGGAGTTGAGGTGAATATTCTAGGGATTTTCCAATATTCGATAAATAGAAATAGGGAGCTATTTATTTAACACAACATAATAATGCGTGATAAAAATGTTGACCAAGGCTGTAAAAATAGGGTATCATATTAGAAGTGTCTGGAATTGGGAATCACTCCATTTCGAGTGGATTTGAATCCTCTAGGATTTGTGTAGGGGGGGGGTTAGGAGCATTCAAACCTTTATTTGGATAATAACATAACAGAAAAGTTGTTTGGAAAATGAGCAAAGCACATATTTGGATAGCCATAAATTATAGGAATCTACGGGATTTTGGATCAACTAATGTGGAGCTCAAATGATTTTAGAATGGATTTTTGAAATTTCCTGCAAAAAGAAATTGATAAAAGGCTCAACCAAAGGGCTATCCTGCGCTCACGCGGGCGATAGGCGGATGGGACGGCCCAGCCGCGCGAGCTGGCCAGCAGAGCTGCCACGCCGAAGGCGTATTTCGCCAGTGCACTTCTCGCAAGTGAAAACGTCCACGACCGACGGCCGTCTCCAGTTAACCCGCGTGGGCCTGGTGGCCGGTCACTAAGAGTTGGGGCCCGCACGTCAGGACCATCTCTAACCTCCCGCTTGACAGGGAGATGCAGGGGAGACAGGGCAGAGCAGCCCCCGGCGCAAGCCCTAGCGGCTCCAGGGACCGGTGCGTGCGGGGCGAGGAGGCTCGATCGCCTGGCTGGTTTGCCCCCGTCGGGGAGCTCCGAGGCGCACGAGATCTAGGCCACGGAGGAGCTGATGCTGGCGGCCGGGGAGGATGGCGCACCGGCCATCTGGAAGGAGAAATAGCGCGAGAAGTGGCCAGCTCCATCCCAAGGAGGTCCTGACGATCCCCAAGGGAGAGAAGGGGCTTGGGGGCGCCCGAACTCGAGCGAGGCTGAACCTGGCCATGGTGGCAATGAAAGGAAAGGAGGAAGCTTGGAAGGAGAGGGGGCTCAAGGGGGAGCTTTACAGGTGCACTAGGGAGAGGGGGAGAGATGCAGGAGCAGCAGTGGATCGAGGGAGAAGAGATAAGAGAGGGGGAGGGAGAGAGAGAGAGCTCGGGAACTCTTGGTGCTCCCTGTGCATGGCGTCCACACGTCCCAGACGAAGCTTGGAGGCTATCTGGTGATGGGGAGTGCTTGGAACGGTCAAAAGGAGATGTTGTGACATTCTGAGACAAGGTGTGGCTGCCAGATTCAAGCTGCGGGGCAAGGTTAAGGTGCAGAGCACCAGTTTTGCATGCCAGGGTGGTGGTCACCATGGCCACCTGTGCTCAGGATGCAATTTGACCAGTCAAACATGTCCAACATGTAAGGCATACTTGCAGGAAGAAGATTGAGGAGTTTGGTCTCTCCTAGTGTTGGTTAGGTGGGGTTTTGACTAGGGTTTAGCTTGCAGCAGCAAACTTAGGGATAGTATTGAGGGTTCTTAATGGAGTGATCTCAGGATGGGACTTTGTCTAACATGTTGGTCTATGCAAGGACTACAACACTGCCAAGTTTAAGCTCACGAAGAGGAGGGTAGCTAGTACTTGCTGTAAAAAGCTACTTTTCAGCCATAAATCAACTTGTAGATGTGTTGCTCATTTTTCCCACATAATCATGCCATATCTTGGTTTGAAATGATGCCTTGGGATGCTAGGGACCTTCTGGAAAGAGGAAGGGGCATTAACTCAAGGAGAGGTGGGGCAAGAGGGGTAAAAATGGTGATCCGAGGGTAAAAATGGGAACTAGTTACATGGAGCCTCTCTCCAATAATTGACCAGAAGTCATGTAAATCCTAGTGGAGGTAAAATGTAAATATATAGAGTTGTGGTAGAAATTTGAGATCAAGGGTAAAATTTGAAGGGGTCAAAGGAGCCAATTTGGTGAGTGCACACAAGGTGTTTGATGGGTGTCAGAGCTACCATACGGACTTCAATTGGTATGAAACTCAACAATATCAAATAATAGATGAAAATAAGCTTGGACACGAAATTTGGGATTTGGTGGAGAAGGTTTCCAATGTAGACTTGGAAAACCCATGAAATGGGCAAAAATGGACTTCTGCTTACAAAATTATTCAAATCCATTCCCACAAATGCAATATTTGGTGTGGGGGCATTATTTGAGTATTAAAGCAGGCCCAAAAAGTTTGGGTCAATTGGAGAAACTTTATAATGTAATGTTTCCCAAAGTCAGAAATCAACAAAGACAGTTTTGAGGGGCTTGGGACAAGTTCTTCTATTCTCCTTGATGAACCACTTGGTGTGGATGCAATATTGGAGTATCAAAACATGTCTACCAAATCTGAGAACAATTGGAGACACTTGACAATGTAGACTTGCTAAAATTTGGATCTGGACAAATAAGGTTTTAGAATAATTAGGGGAATCAAATCAACTTGGATTGAGATGAAACTTGGCAACATCATCACATATATCATATGTGACATTCTATAAATTTATTGAGAATATTTGTTATAGAAATATCCCAAAAGTTTGAAATAGGCACGAAGGGTTTTGAAAGGGTTTGCCCAATATTTTGAACATGACCATGTGTTGAAACTCATATATATGATATATAAATGCCCACTAACTTTCCCTAAATATTATTAAATATTTTGAAAGCAATAAAAATGACTTTCCTTCATAAGAGATCATTTTTGACCTCAGAGGAAGGCATTTAAAAAAAATAGTAAAATAACTTTGAAAAAAATAATATTGTAGTTTTGGGAAGCCATTTGATAATGGGTTTTAAATATAATAATTGGTGCAAAATAAGTTCCCTAATTTGAGGATTTGTAGTACAAATCCCATCTCAAGTGTTTGAAAGCTTAATACAAGGAAATGCTTTTTGGTGAAAATAATATTTGGTAAAAATAGTTTCTGGTCCTAAACACATGGCATGATCATTAGGCAAGGGTTTGGGTCAAGGGTCTGATTCTCGAGGGTAACAGGAATTATTGAGTCAAACACAAGCATTACAAGCAGGAAAACATCACATCAACTATCATAAGCATTCACAAAATTTTTAAATGGGTCCTAATTTTTTAAATAAGTTAATTAGTCAGGAAAGCTAAACACAGGGTGTTACATATGTCTAGGATTGTTTCTGTGCATATTTAGAGTTTGTGCATGCATGCATCATATTGATTGTTGCATTATCAATTGCTCATATCCGAAAACGGGTTCGAGGACTCTAGTGAGTTCGTGCAGGAAGATCAGGACCAGTTCCACTCTGAAGAAATCTCAAGCAAGATGATCGTGACCTTGACACCGTTTCTAGCTTTGTTATGCTTAGCTGATTTGTTTCCTTCTTATATCTCCGCTGCCTACCACATGATATATAGGCCATCAAACATTGCCATGAAACCTCAAACACCTCCCCTCCTAGCAAATATTGTTTGTCAAAGTTATGGTTGCTCAACCATTAATATTAGCATTGCTAGTTGTAGGTACAAGCTGGTCCATGTGCTAACATGGGCAATTTGATATCATCTTATTGAAATGATATTTCATTAATGCACCTATATACTTGGTTAATAGCGGAAGGCATAGCCTTTTGCCGGGTGATCTTTTCGCTATTGCCGCCTTAGTTTGGGCTACCGGTGTTTTATTCTATAAATGAGCACTCCTAACACGTTCAGGGTTTTTATGGGCACCCCCTTGGTAAATCGTTTAGTGTTAAGGCTTGTCTGGCAAGACCCAATTTTGGTGTTAAGTTGCTAACAACTAAATAATAAAAGGCATAGGGAATTGCTGCCCCGAGGAACTTAATCAACCCCCCTGGGCGAGTGCTCCTCGGGAGTGTTGGTCCAAACCATAGCACTGTGTGGGGCCAACCCAAGGCAACTTGGAAGATCTCTATCACGGCCTATACACTAGCTTATCCGTCATGTCCTGAGAACGAGATACGCGGCTCCTATCGGGTTCGTCGACACGTCGGGAGGTCTTGCTGGACTTGTCTTACCTTAGCGATATATCTTGCGTATTGGGATTCCGGTGAGACTTTGGGTTCTTCTCAGAGTTGAGATTTTCTTCTAAGGAATCTGACGGGATCATGAGTTTCATGGTCGAGGGTTACTATGCGACCTGTGGTAATTTGTGATGGATTAGTTGGAGCACCCCTGCAGGGTTAAATATTTCGGGAAGCTGTGCCCGCGTTTATGTGGCAAACATGGATATTTTATTAACATCCGGTTCTAGATAACTTAAAGTAACTTAACTATAATCTGCCAACTGTGTGTAACTGTGACTGTTTCTTTCAGTGTTCCATCTCTGATCGAGAACACGTTGAGGTGGGAGTTCAACGAGGACAGTGGCAGGCTGTACGTGATGTATCCTGAGGATTAGAGGCACTTGGTCATGATCGTGGGCCTAGCAAAGCGGGATAGCATTAGCTTTTGTTGTTTATCTTGTGTGTAGTCGGTCCCTGCTTTCCATTTGAATAATGTATGTTTGTGTGACTCTGTAAGTTGCCTTGTGTCAAGTGTAAGCCAAATCTTATTACTCTTCCATCCATTATGTATTTGCAATGTTTACCCTTCTTGCGAAACGCTCAAATGCGCCTCTTTCCTATTTTGAGGCCTCGCCCCCAAATAAGGAAAGTGTCGCATCTTAGTTGTTACACGCGCTTATCAAAATTTTTGCCAGAGTCGTTGCATGATTTCTTGTTCTTCTTTACCTTTGAGCTTTGCCGGGAGGAGCAAGTTCCTTGTTGACACACGTTGCCACTTCCTCCCAGAAGAGCTTGTCGATGTAAAAATCTACATATTTCTTGTTGGCTTTGATGGTGATGATGCTCATCGTCCGTTGAATTTTTAGTGTGTTGTAGGCGTAGTGAGACACCACCATGAACTTTGCCAGCGCTAGTCTGCCCACTATTACATTGTGTGGTAGTGAAAGCTTCACAATGTAAAAAAACTCTCTCAATACTGACGTTGAGCTCGCTGCCAAACGTCTGCGACAGAGTGATCTTCCTAGTGGGTTGAAAGTTTTCTAGGTTGACACCATGGAAGGACCCTCTAGGCTTGAGATCTGAGTCGGGGATCTGCAACCGCTTGATCACATTGGGCGAGATCAAGTTCAAGCCAACCCCATTGTCGACCAACATCTTCGTGACCTTGAGGTTGCAAACTGTTGGTGACACCATCAATGGCATACACCCCATAGTCTGATGAGGTCAGGGTGATCCTAAGCATCAAAGATGATGGGAGTGTTGGACCACTTGAGTTTTTTTCTTTCCTCTGCTGCGTTGACCTTGCGGCTCCATAGCTTGAGTTGTCTGTCCAAGGAGTGCAAAGTTGCACCTCCCTCAACACACATGGCATCATTTGCCTTTTGGAACTCCTCGCCTTCTAATCGTTCTTCATCTTCGTCCTCGTCACCTTCCTCATTGCACGAATTCTTGTCAGGGCACATAGCAGGCTTATATTTCTTTTACTTTGCCTTCTCGTGGCGACCGTTATGGTCACTGTGGTTCTTCTTGTTGAACCCACATGCACTGAATGTGTCCTTCCTGCTTTTCGTGGCTTTCGTAGTCTTGCTTCTGCTTTTGAGGAAGTTGATCTACTTGGCGGCACTGAGTGATATGATGGCCTTTGGTGAGTTGGATCTTGCAGTATGGCATGTCGGCCTTCTACCTTGAAATGACAAGCATAGCATGTGGTAGATTCCATGTCGGACCCCTCGGACTTAGCCTTTTTTCGGCACTAGACTTGTTACATCCTTCCGTAGTCATGACTGCTTTGCCTTTGCCCTTCTAGTTGCGCTTTCGGACGTTCCCCTTGCAGGCAGGCGCAAATTCATCTTCGGAGTCGACCTCCGTGCTAGCATCGTCCTTAGGGAGTCTCCTTCCTTCCTCATCACGTGCACACTTGGTAGCGAGGGCATAGAGCTCGGCGACACCCCACACCTTGTTGAAGCTCATATCTTCGTGCATCTCTCGGTTGCGCATGTTCACGTGGAAAGGAGGAATCACTGCAACTAGGTTAATGTCAGTGATGTTATGCTTCACACTACTGAATCTTTGGATATATTCGCAAATGTTTTCACCATCTCTATTGGTAATTCCAAAGTGAATCACTCTTGATGGTCCCTCACTCACATCCTTTGTGTCTCTTTTCATGGTTAATAGAACTAAGTATTTCTTGCCTTTCATAGTGGAGTCACTCAAGTATGGCTTGTGGTGCTCACTCTCTTTTAGATGGATCGCTCTCTCACTTCTATGTCCATGATGGGTGGAAACTTGATTGGCGGCGGAAAATTGAGTTGGAGACATTCATTGTATAACATACACCTTCCCATCATCTTAAAGCTATAGTGATTGGTCTGACAATTGTGGACGACGCCGCGGTCGAATTTCCAAGATCTTCCAAGAAGAAGAATGGCACACAGACAGTGGAACCACATCACACTCCTAAGTTTCGTCATATGCACCAATCTTAAAGGAGACATGCATGGTTTGGTGGACTAGGAGAGTGTCAGAGTCACTTAGTTGTTGAACCTTGTGGGGCGTGGGTGGTTATTCTTGACCAATTGATGCTTGGAACAAAGTTCTTCCCTTGCCAAATTGTGGAAACTTACGCCATTGATAATGACCTTGATGGGTTTCCCTTGGATGCGTGCTTTATTGTGGAAGATATGGCAACATTGGTCTTCGTCTTGTTGTTGCTGAAGTGTATAAATCTTTGAAACAATAAGTGTAGGGCTCGGATCATTGTTGCAGAATATTTGCCCATCTTCATCTTCATTCACTTCGTGATGCATTGCCACGTGCTCCAAAGCTTCCATCTCTTTATCACTCATGGAGTCATAGGTACCATCGTCATCAAATATCATAGTGCGTCTTGTTCAACACTTGAAAATCTTGTGGCCTCATCCTTGGCATACGAAGCATTTGATGGTCCTTGTTCTAGCGGTAGCATCTGATGGTGTTGTAGAGGATGAATCTCTAGGCTACTAGTTCCTTGTAGAAAAAAAGATGAGTAGAAGATGTCGTTGCTGACTTGTAACTTGTCTTGTCAATGGTAGTTCTTGGAGCTCTTGTAGTCAAAGGCATAACAGTCGTAGGTCTTGGAAGAGAACTTGGAGTACTTGTATTCATCTTGCACTTGGTGTTATTTCTTTGATGCGTGATGCACTAGCTCCAGTAGATTGGAGTAGGGTTGGAAGTCCGTGATTTTCTTGATTTGGTAGTTGAAGCTGTTCAAGAAATGCGCCATTGCTTATTCTTCCTCCTCCTTGACATTTGATAGGATCATGTCCATTTCCATTTCTTGGTAGTAATCTTCTACCAACTTTGTGCCTTGTTTGAGGTGTTGTAGCTTCTGGAAGAGATCACAATTATAGTGTGTTGGCACGAGTCGAGCTCTCATGTGGTTCGCCTCTTTCTCTTCTCTGCTAAATCACTTTCTCCCACTAAATGAGAACGTAATCTTGGAACTCAAGTAAATCCATGGTGGTCTTCTTTTCTTCTTCATAGATGTAGAGACGGAATATCTTCTCAACCTCATGCCCCATGAGAGGTAGCCTTTGGGGTCATTGCTACCAGAGAACTTAGGCATGGTAAAATAGAGCTTGTCACAACGTTGTTAATCATGGTGATGGTGATGATGATGCCCTTCTCTTGGACGTGGCGCATCATTGTCATTCTGTAGTTGGCAATGATCTTGCCTTGGTGGTTCGTCATCAGCGGGCTCATAATGATTTTATTGAGGATGTTGGCTAGGAAATTTTGGTGTCGAAGTAGCCCCTCATACGCACCTACGATTGGCTCAAGTAAGTGGTGAGTTGCTCGATGCAGTCATTCAATAGATCTTATGATTGGCGCATGGATTTTTGTATGCCAAAGAACTGCATCTTTTTGACTTAGTTGATCGTGTTGCTGTCTTGCTCCTCAAATGTAAGATTGGGTATGCTTTGCCTATCCATCGCACTCATGGAAAATTGTGAGTGGAAAATGAGAAGAACAATACCAAATTTACAATTCCCTATATTGAAAATGGAGCAAACATCACTCAATGTGTAACATGGAAGTAGTATAATTTGTATCAGAGCTTGTCACTCTCACACCTACACAAATAATGCTTATTGAGTATCTTGGTTAGGATAGTGGCACAAAAATTCTCAAGTGAGGAAAATAGATCTATAAGAATGAGTGTACATGGGAACACACACACATGGATAAATGAGTGGGGTTGTGTAACCTAGGAACGAGCACAAAATTCAGTATCCATCAAAAAAGCTCGTGTTGCACAACACTAGAGAGACACTAGCATCATTGACCAAATGGGCGCGATACGAACTTGTGCACAACCTATAAGAAACAAATATGTCGTCTTTCTACCCCGACTATGCTATATGTATGTATGAGGAACGATGTCACTTGCTCAAGTGATCCAAGATGAGCAAGTATGATATGCTATTTCGTGATGGTATTGCGTTTGCTATTTTATCTTTGCAAAAAGATTTGCTTGTTTTTCTCGTTTTTTATACAATGATTTGTCCACTTATGAGAAATGCACAATACAAGATATCGATTATATATGCACGGAATCTTATGACACAAGATGATATCTAAATATGATGCATGATATTGAAGCTATGTGGCGATATATCAACTATAGTGCACAAATAGCGTTTCCCGACAATTCTCAAATGGCTAGTCTTGATAGGAAAGATATGTAAATGGCTAGGGGTTAACAATGCAATGGCAAGGGTAATATGTATGACGTCATTGAGGTTACCGTCCTTGTTTATGACTAGTGTGAATGAGGTGGTTGATGTAGGGGATAATATCTGAGGCAATGATTGGAGGCGGTGGTGATGAAGACAAACCGTTCCTAAGTAGCTGAAACACCTTGGGGAACGGAAACCTCAACTAAAAATCTCAAATCGCAAAATGGGGTTTGAGGAATATTTATGGTGGAAAATGCATAATAAATGGTGGATGCGAACAATTTTGGGCCGAAAAATTTCAGTTTCTTTAGCTTTTACCAGAAGTCCCGAGATGGTCGGACGTCCACTAGCTGGACTATGTCTAGGCATCGGTTAGTTCGAAAAAGTACGGATGTCGCGTCAAGGCTGGTCACCAAGGGCTGACGATTTCGAGACTTTGACCTAAGTATAGAAGATTAACTTGTGGATTTTCAGGATAATAAAAAAAACGGCGGATTTGAGAGGTAAAAGTGAGGGAAAGGTGGGGAAAGGCTAGATCTACTCACGAAACACAAAATTCGTGGATCAAAACCAACAAATTCGCGCAAGAACACACAACTTGCAAAAAAATTGGTGTGTCTATTTTTGTGAGGATTTGTAAAATTGCATATAAACAAAAAAATTCCCTCTCAAATGAGGGGATGAGACTCAAAGATGTGAATCAACGTGGCTATTGATACCAAGATGATACGGTGAAAACCGAGGGTGTAGATCTTTTCACACTTGGAGTGGAAAAGGAGGGAAATCAAACCAAACAATCAAAGAAAACTCCCATCACACATCCACTAGATCCATGAAACACAAGAGGATACAATGATTCGAGTTCAACACGGGATACAAGTAAAGATGGTAGTTCTTCCTGCTCAAAGAGATGGGGCATTGAATCCTTAGAGGATGCTCCTTATTAGAGGGCCTGTGACATCCACTTGGATCTTCTCACATAAAGGGCATCTCCCTCGAGAAGGAGGAAGTGTACGGAGCAATGCTAAACTAACTAAGAGCTCAACATATGTTACCCCTAATTCGTCCAAGTGGTATGGCTCTTATAGTCTAGGGCGAGAGAGCGGGGTACATGTGACAAGGGCCAAGTGGTTGCATGTAGACACGCTTCAGACGTCGGGAAGTTACTGGTCCTGTGGTGGCTCATGAAGGACCGGATGTCCAGGGTGGGACGGACGCCCGGAAGTTGTCGGTCTTCCGGTGGCATGGTCATCCGAAGGGCTTCTTTCTTTTTATCAATTAGGGGACGGACTAGAGGCGCTGGAGTTTTGGAGGTGGGTGGACCTCCGATCGCCGGAACGTGTCACATGTCTGATCTGTGTCGGTCGTTTGACTATTGTATAGTTCGGCTGGGCCTGCGGGCTAGTTGATCACCAGGGTGCCATCCGTCCGATAAGGACCAGACTTCCGGTGGTTTGAGTGTGACCGGATGTAATGCCCAAGATGCGACTCTATCCTTATTTTGGCGTGAGGGCCTCGACAGGGATAGAAACGCATCTCGTCGTTTTGCAAGAATGGATATCGTTAGAAGTACATGTACTGAAAAGATGAGTAAATATGAATTGGCTTACACTCGCCACAAGCTACATCAGAGTCACATCAGTACATTTCATACAATCACCATGAAGAAGAGCAGGGCCCGTCTATGGCCGAGAACAAATGATAAGAGAATGACGTCCATCCTTGCTATCCCAGGATGTCGGTCTGGAACCCATCCTAGATCAAAGAAGACGAAGAAGAAGAAACTCCAAATGAACAATGAACGCACTCACATCAAAGTAACCCTTTACATGTACCTGCAACTGGTATTGAAGTAATCTGTGAACCACACGGACTTAGCACTCTCATTTCCAAAGGTATCAAGACTATCATAGCTTAATGGGTGAGGTATGGTTAAGTGGTGAGCCTGCAGCAAGAGACTAAGCATTTGTTGAGGTGGCTAACTTACAAGTACAAGAATAAAAGAGGGGCATGATCTACACATAGAGGACGTGAACTACTGATTATCAAATGAATGATCCTGAACACCTACTCACGTCAGACATAACCCCACCGTGTCCTCGGTCGGAGAAGGAGCTCACGAAAGAGACAGTCACGGTTACGCACTCAGTTGGCAACTTTTAATTAAGCTTAGTTCCAGTTATCTAGAACCGGATGTTAAACAAAATTGCCACGTCCCCACATAACCACGGGCATGGCTTTCCGAAAGATTTAACTCCGCAGGGGTGCTCCAACGGGTCCATCACAAATAACCACAAGCCGCATAGAAATCCTCTATCACAAAAGTGGCGACCTCATCAGACTCCTTAGTGGAAATCCTCAACTCCGAGATTACCCAAAGCATCACGGGAGTCCCGATGCACAAGACACTCGTCAAAGGTAAAACTAATCCAGCAAGGCCACTCGACATGTCGACAAGCCCGATAGGAGCCACGTATCTCGTTCTCAGGAAACGACGAATGGGCAAGACATCAGGTTGGCTAAACCCTGGGTGACCAGGGGGCACCGGACATCGCCCTGTTTGGACCAATACTCATCTGGAGCACTCGCCCGGAGGTTGATTAATTACTCCGTGGGTGCCCGCGGGTACCTATGCATTTTTATTAGGTTATTAGGCAAATGTAGTACCAAAGTTGGACCTTGCCAGGCCAGCTTTAGGCTAAATCGAATTATCAAGGGGGTCCCCATAACAACCCAGATCTCATTACGAGCGCTCAATTATGGAATATAACACCGGTAGTGCGGCAAAGGTGGAACAAAACACGAGGCTAGAAAGGCCGAGCCTTCCACCTTTTAACAAGCATATAAGTGCATTAAATTAAATAGCATTAACATGGTGATATACCAAGGAACCCATGTTTTCACATGGAAGTAACTGCACATGCAACTAGCAATGCTATCCAATGGTTAAGCAAGCGGTAACATAGCCAATTAGTGGTTTGCTAGGTTGTGAACAGGTTCAAGGTTTTCATGGCTATGTTGAAAGGATGATATTTTACAGGTGGTAGGAAGAAAGTCATAACGAAAGAAACGAGACAACTAGCATGGCAATGATAGTAATGGTATCTAGGAAAATGATCATCTTGCGTGAGATCCTACTAGGAAGAAGAACGACTCTGTGAAGCCGACGAACTGAGGTAGTCGAACGGGTCCTCGCATTCCAAAACGCTTGCGGAACTCTACCGAGACAAAGCAAACCGGAAACAAGAATCAACACACGATATTCACCACGGCACATGCACACTATAATGCAAAAACATATGATGCATGATCAATTTCAAATATGCAAGGCACGACATGGCAATTCACAACAGTCAACGCTACACATTAAGTGAAGCTCAATATGCAACGAGTTGCATATTGAGGGAACTCCACATTTAATTATTTAGTTCACTCCCATTTGTTTATACCGAAATAGTAAATGTTGTTAAACATGGCAAGGGGAGAAGCATAAGTACTCTTCCTATGTAGGCATTTTAAATGAGGCCGGAAACGACGTATAGCATTTCCGAACTGACCCCACACGTTACATTCTAATTCTGTCCAGATTTGTCCTAACCACATTTTATGTTTGTTAAACGCCACAACAAAGTTTTAAATATGCATGGGAGTTGGAAAATATTATTTTACACAAAAAATCTACACGTTTTACATATCTAACTCTATGGGATCCAACACATGGATTTAAAACTACAACCGTTTGAAAATAATGCTTGTTTTTCTGAAATTATTAAAACGTGGAACACTAGACAAATCGCAGCGCGTAAAAAAATGACTGGGCCGGATTGCAACTTGGTGCAGCAGCCCACGCAGAATTAGGCTCAAGCTGTTGGGGATGAGCAAAACAAAAACATGTTAAAAATGGGTCATCAGGGTCTCGAACCCTGCACCTCTAGGATATTGGAACGCACATGTGACCACTGTGCTATGTTGCTACTCTGAAACAAAACGAATGCTCGTGCAAGATGTATCACACTCCTGTGCTGATCTGACGACACTGAATCAAAATCTGCGATAGCTCTCTGTGGGGACCCCGACTTACGAGTCGAGACCGCCGTGCTTAGTGATCCCAAAGATCAATGCTCACCCAACACAGATGCTGAATAGAAGAGTCTTACATCCAAGTACCGATTATTACAACACATGATCGAATGGTCAAGTTCACAAACAGGGCCTAAGGCCAAATCATACTGATACATCTAATAGCGGAAACCATAGGGCTAAGCGGGTTCCCATGCCATCAAGCCTACACTGACAGGCGTTTTGACTCAGAAGCGTCCTAGTTCGCAGGGGCGTCTCCGAAGACGTACTCATCTCCAAACTCCGGTCCCTCCATGTCTGGTCAATAACATAACCAGTGGCAAGCCAATGAGTACTTTGAATGTACTCGCAAACAGCCCATGATATGACCAATGAAAGTGAAGCATAACAATATCATGCATCTTTGGTGTAGTTCATCTGGGTGGAATGATCATGAATATGCATCAAGTTAAATTACTTTTGAAGAACAGGTTACGGATATCAATATATCTGTCGAGGGTTGAACCATCCGGGTTCACCCTATATGCCAAGTCACCAAACTTGGTCATATCATTGCTTCCATAACAACACCTTTTTATAACCACTCACACACACTTGGTTTATGCGGAAACAACTGGACGTAGTTTAAGCAGGATTACCCAACTGGCATTGACAGTGGACACGACTATTCGAATAGTTTTACACACTGCAGAGGTAGTACGCTGGACCCACGAGAACCGGGAAACTTCCGTGTCAACCACGACAGGCGGTATATAACATACCCGAGGTAAGTACCCGATCAATGCCTTTCCCCTGACGATACTAGACAAAGAGGTCCACTCGATTGGTACCCAGCCCACAGGTTGTATGTCTTACGAGAACCGACTCTGTATAGTATCAACCATGCGGGGACCAACGGTGTGCCTGGAACTCATAAAAATGGCATAGTCGTCCTACCTGGCACGACCCCATCACGAGAGTGACCACACATCACTCCCGCCACTAGTAATGTGGCTCTTTGCTAGCACTGACCAGAGTAATCAACATAGCCCCGTCCCATAAGGGGTAACGTGGTCCTACTAGTAAGGTTGGGACGGTCGATAAATCATAAATCTATTCCCATTTCCGAAACCGTACTCACACAAATACCCGGTGCACCACTTCACCAAAAGTGGCCACCAACTCATCATCACCCTCGGGCAGTAGTGGCACCCGACGGGGTTTTCATAAGTCTTTGATTTATACCAACAACATGCTCATTCGATTGACTCTAGCATTACTTGTCAACATGATACTAGCATGACCCTCAAAAGGGGGTAGGATCAAGCTCGATGCATGTGCTCCGGAGGAGACATCGGTAACATCACATCAAATGATTTACCGACAATTATGATCATATGCAATAGAAATACTTGCTATCTTAACATGCAATATAACCTATGCTCAGTCATGGTCAAAGGGCTACTTTCCTTGGTCAGGTAGGTATCCGGGGTCTCCGAGGTCTTCCGCTCCGATTCCCTCGTCACACGGATATTCTATCGTCGATAAAAGAATAAATAAGAAATAGCTCACTCAGAAACAGATCACAAAGCTATTTGAAAAATATTCTTTATTACTGATAAATCTAAGTTATCTTTTTGAAAAATATTTGCCTCTAAGTTTTATGAAGGAATATTTTTAAAATTAACCAAACAGAAGCAAAACTATTCCAATTTAGTCCTTTTTTAATATTGCAATCAGAATAGTTGTTTGAAAAATTCATCCAATCATCTCATTAAATAGTACATATTTTTAGAAGAATAACAGTGGAAAAATTATATTTTTACACTGGTTCAATATTTTTATAAATATCTTTGAAATCAGATTTTTAAATATAAGAAAATGGGCTAAGTCCCTGGCCTGGCTCGGCCTGGAACTGGGCTAGCCCATGGCAAGCCGACAGCCTGCCCAGGCGCTCGAGCCGTCAGGTTTGAACATGACGTGCGGGGCCCTGCGATCAGCGGCTGCAGGCAGCGTGGGGGAGGAGGCTGATCCACCGACAGGAGGGGCACACCTGTCGGGGTCGTCTCCTACCTCTGTCCAGAGAGGAGGAGGAGCATGCCGGCGAGGCTGCCGACGTTCTCAAGCCCCAACAAGGACAGGAATGGGTTCGGCATGATGACGCCTACCTTCTGGTTGTCGAAACAGCGACGGAGAGGTAGGGGTTCGCCGGCGACGAGAAGGCCGCGGCGGAGGTGTTTCGGAGGTGGTCGAGGAGGTAGCTAGGGGCACGGAAATTTTCGGGAAAGTTGGGGGAAAGCTTCCTGGCGTCGAGGGGACCAGTTTGGTGGGTCGGGGAACGCAGGAGATCGTCCGGAGCTCCGAGGCAGAGGGGCCTCGATCGATCTCAAGCACCGGGGCTCTCCTAGCTTGCTGGGCTGGCTAGGGAGGTGCTAGTGGTCGTGGTGAAGGTGTCTGAGGGGTGCTGGAGCGAGGGGGACGGCTATAAATAGGCCCGTGATGGTGAACCGATTCGGAAGCGCCGGTGACTCACTGTGGCGCGCATGGGGGTGAAGAGAGGCCTGGGGTCGAAACCACCGTCTTCGTACATGGTTTTGGACAGCCAAAACCATCTGCTACAGAGTGAGAGAGGGAGGAGTCGAGCATCCGTGGCCGCGCAACCTTGGTCGGTTCTGGTGCGCGTGGGCATGCGTCGCACGCGATCTAGCGCGGGAGAGGAAGGGCCCTGATGGTTGCTCGACGTGGAGGGGTTGTCAGGGAAGAGGGTAGACACCTCGGGGGAGGCTGGAACTGGCCGAGAGCATCGCCCCCACCTCGGTGGCTTTTTGTAGCGTGCACAGTGCTCAGTTTTGGCATGCCACAACATGCTGGTGCGCTCTGAGGCACTTTGGACGTGCCTACCATGTCCTGACAGTGGCTGGGAGTGTGGCTAGCCGTTTGCGTCTCGTGGGAGCTTCGGCTGGTCAAGGGAGACAAGAAATACTGGTGCTGTCAGCTTTGAACTGAAGCTTAAATTGGGGTTTTTGGCCTTTCCACTTTGAACCAGTGAGGGGCCAGTTGACTAGGGTTGGGTATTGATACTGGCCACCTAATCTATTAGTTTGGAGCAAAGGGTTTGGGTTTAGCTATGGCTAAGAGGGATTTTTCCCATCTGTCAGAAAGTGCTCGACAGTGGTTTAAGGGGTTGCACCCCACCACTGGTGGTGCAACTTAACAGGTTTTAGTTTGGTGCTAAACCAAGGGGTTTCACAAAGTTTGAGCTCCATTAGACAAGTTTAGCTTTGTAAACTTGGAAACACCTCTATATGACCAGATCTGTCCCTTCCAAAGAGAGTGTGGGCAAACTAAGTCCCACAAATCCCATTTTTGGTGCGGAACCCTCATTTGAGGTATTAGGCACTCCTGCAAAGTTTCAGCATCATTGGACAAACTTTTCTATGTGGAGTTGCTCTAACTTCAATTTAGACATTAGGGGTTTTAGGGTTATTTGGGGTCTTTAATCACCTTGGATCAAGGTGAAACTTTATGTGGACACCAAATATGGCTTAGGGATACCATTGGAATTTTCTAGGATTTTATTGAGAATATTTCCTTTGGAAATATTTCAAAAGGTCAAAACAAACAGAAATGGTTTTGAGGGTTTTACTCAAATAATTATAATATAAATAGGGGTTTCAAATCTTATGTATGGAAAATATATGTCCTTCTGATCATCTCCAAATTTAATCAGATTTTTCTAAGGCGGAAAAATATTTTTCCATGTAGGAATACGATTTCTGGCCTCAGAAATGGACATGTAATTTAATTAGGAAAATATTTTTAAAAATAACTCTTTTGTGGTTTTGGAGCACTAAAATGAAGTTAAAATCAGATCACCAACTTTGGCTAGAAACACTCGTTGCCATCAAGGGCATGTAGTGCAAATCAAAGTAGGGTTTTACCTTGATCAGAAACAACTAAAGGTTTTTGGAAATAATTCAATATTGTGAAATGGTGTTTTTATCATCACATGATCATCACACAAGCATTAAATGACAATCATGGAACTCACATCATTAGTTTTGAAAAAAAACAAGCTCAGATTTTTGCATTACACACAAGTGGTAGTAAAAACAGGGTGTGACAGCAAAGCTCGGGGGCCCACCCTCCTCGCTCCAGAATCCACCGCCCCTCTCGCCCAATCGCCCTCAAGTCACGAGCGGAACAGGGAACCGCCCTTCTGTACCAATAAATGCAGGGGCGGACCCATCCATGCCCGCTACTTTTAAGGCCACGATCGCCACTTACCCGACCGCAGCTGCGCATGTCCTAAATTTGGCAGAGGCGTTCTCAGGGGGTAAAGAGGCCACTTCACGCTCTGCACACCGTTCCACTTCACGCGCTCAATGCGGGACGTGGGGAAATAAAGCCTGTAACGGCTCGATTTTGATAAGCCCGGTGCCCGCGAGTCCGTGAACCGGTTTGGGCCTGGCCCAACAACACCTCGCATGTGTGTGTGGCCCACGCCGCGGGGCTCCTGTTGGTGCACTAAAGACTGGGTCTCCAGTGCCCCAGACGTGTGCGTGGACACCAGCAGCCCCTTCGCAATAGCAAGGCGCGCCGCTAGAGCTTAGGGAAAAAGCGAGACTTAGAAACCACCAAGTGCAGATTGCAAGCCCCGGCAAGCACTCGCTTGTTGGGAAGGAAGACGAGACCCCAGCAGGAGTTCCGTGCCGGGGAGATAGACAATGCCACGGCGAGACCCTCCCGCCGAGGAAGGAAGATTGAGCCCCGGCAAGCCACCCTTACCGGGAAGGATGACAAGGCCTTGGCAGGCCATCACCTCCCTACCGAGAGGAACAGGAAGATCCCGGCAAGGTAACCCTGCAGGGAAGAAAGAGAAAGGCCCGAGGGGAGGCGCGGGCCCAGGGCACCCTTGGGACCTGCGAACACCTCCACCGAAGAGCGCGCCACCGACGATGCATGCGCCACGCGTCCGCCCACACTCCAGCGCAATGTCCTGGAGTTGCCACTTGTGGGTATGTGTCCAACCCCCGTGACGAGGTCAGGAAGGTCTGTCGAAGCATTTATTGCACCTCTTAGAAGCCAGTAACATTGTAACTGTCGGTCGGCACTGTTTCACCCGTGAACCCACCATTCACCCACTGAGCCACTGTGGTATCCCCTTTTCCTATAAAAGGAGGCCCGAGGCCCAATATTTGGCCTCGTGATAGAGAAAGTATCGCTCAATCTTTGTAGAGGCTTAAATCAATGTTATATTCATGCCCCGACCATGAGCTCTCGAGAGAAATTATTATTCAAAACTTCTATTCTCGGCTTTCTCATGATAATCGCACCATGCTTGACACTTCTTGTACCGGTTATTTTATGAAGAGAGATATTTACTTCAAACGGAATTTTTTGGAAAATATTAAACGCAACTCTGAAGATTGGGAGTTTGATTAAGGTAAGGAGTCAGGTGTGAATCTTAAGTTCGATTGTGTTAAATCCATTGTTGAAACAAATACTTTTTGTGATTTTAGCGCTAAATATGGACTTGACTCTGAGATAGTAGCTTCATTGTGTGAATCATTTGCTGCTCATATTGATCTCCCTAAAGAGAAGTGGTTTAAATATCATCCTTAGAAGTCAATGTAGTTAAACTCAATCCAGTTGAAGAGAAAGTCATTGCTTATAGTGATCCTATTGTTCCTAGTGCTTACATTGAGAGACCACCTTTCCCTGTTAGAATAAAGGATCATTCTAAAGCTTCAACTATGATATGTAGGGGCTACATTAGAACACCTACACCCCTTGATCAAATTAGAGTTCAACCTAGCATTGCTATTATCAAAGATCTCCTACCCGACAATGTTGATGGCCATGATATTCACTTCTGTGAAGATGCTGCTAGAATTGCTAAACCTCGTGCTAGATACAAACATAGGCATGTTGTTGGCACGCCTGTTGTTTTTGTAAAGATAGGAGATCATTGTTATCATGGTTTATGTGATGTGGGTGCTAGTGTTAGTCCAATACCTCAATCTTTATATGATGAAGTTAAAGACGAGATTGCAACTACAGGAATCACCTATTTTGCCTACAGGTATAATTTTTGCCGTCAGCAAATCGTCGGGGTTGACGGCAAATGTTTACTTTGCCGTCATGGATAGGCGGCAAAAAATACTATCGTCAAAAATAAAATAAAAGTAGACGGCAAAAAAATACACACGGCAAAATAAAGTTTTGCCGTCAATTATTTAGCCAGATGACGGCAACGGAAGCATTTTTGCCGCCTTCTTACGCGCGGGCTGACGGCAAAAGTATGCGGACGTCTGCGTTTAACGGGCCTAAACGGACACATGATTTGTTGTCTTTTATTAGGGCCAGCTGACGGCAACAAATAAATCTTTGCCGTCTCCTGCTATATTCCGAAGACGGCAACGAGTGAAGAAATAAAATAAAAAACCAGCCACCCCGGCCCAGATCGAAAACTACTCCCCGCACCTCACCTCTCGTGACCTAATCCTCTCGCGCACAGGTTCCCACCATCGCCGGCCTCCCTTGTCGCCGCCACCGGACTCCCCGGTCGCCACCTCCGGCCTCCCCAGCTGCCGCCGCTGCCCTCACCGGTCGACATCGCCATTAGTGTGTGTGATATGGCGGGAGGGTAGGCCATCCTGCCGCTCCACCATCGGTCGCCGGTCGGGCCTCCCTCGTGGCTGCCACACCGCCGGTTGGGCCTCCCTGCCAGTCGTCCCACCGCCGGTCACCGGTCGCCGTGCCGCCCAAGGATCCTGCCCGGGGCTGCGGTCTCCTTATGCTCACGTTGCAGGTTAGTCATGTTCTGTTGAGTTCTGGGTACGATCCCTCCCCATTCGCCTCGATGCTCGGGTGCTATTCATGTCAATGGAAGGGAAAACATAGGATTAGTGTTCTTCTACACCTGCATGTTGAGAGCGATGCAGTAGGAAATCAACTGCATCTGTAGAAGCATGTAGGCCCTGTTCGGTACGCGGGATATTTGCAGGAATCCCGTAGGAAAGTCATTCCTCTGTAAAGTTTTCATTCTCAGGTGTTCGGGACAAAGGAAAGACGAACAGTGTTTTGGATAGAAACTTCCTTTGGCATGCAGATTTTAGCTCATTCCACGGGATTGAAAAAAAATCCTCCATGAGCCAATGTTTTGGCGGATGCCCGAGGCAAGCCACTCCCTGCTACGCATGAAAATGAATGAAATATTCATCAGAGAAGATGCTTCAGCTATAACAAAAGCAAATCATTGCTTACTCAAATAAAGAACTGATATTTTTCCTGCATGTTTTCAATCAAGGTGAACGCTCCTTCGTCCAGTTTTCGCTTTGGTTTCCTGTGCTATCTCATTCCTATGTTTTACAATGGCATCCCTTATCTATTCACATGTCTCTCTCCATTCCTACATTTTGTGCACCTTTGTTCCGAACATGCCCGTAGAGCTGGTGTCCGGGACACCTGCTTGCAGAGTTGGTGTCCGGGACAGAGGAAAAGTGACCTTAGGAAATCAACTTATGTAGGTCCCGGTCAGTATATTTTTAAAGATCAACACTTCAGCTGCATCTTCAACACACGGGGTAATAACCAATATCCATCACATGAAAAAATATCCCACCTCATCAGACCTTATGTTTATTCATGTGTCTTGGACAAATCACTTTATCGGAACCAGAATGTGAGCATCATTTCTTTTGGTTTTCTGCCAAGTATTCTACAATCTTTAATTGATGGCCAACACCTGAATCATCAAATATAGGAACTAAGTATACACTCCACTTCATATTTCCTTGTGAATGTCCCATGCTACTGAATTCATGTGATACAAATAGTTTGGCATTCCTAAATGGTGGTGCTTATTTTCTAAATGGTGGTGCTTATTTTAACATTGGAAGACATGACACTCCAAATTGTGTTGTATTTCTCTAAAGTACTTACACAATTAGTATACATGATAGTAGATGATTTTGAACAATTCCAAAGTTAGGTTTGAGATGGCCTGGCACTAAATTTGTTACGGAAACAACATATGTCAACTATTCCTTTGTACAGGGCCTTCTTTTCTTCTCAATTACATCAACTTTTTAACAGATTTTGTTTTACTTTCTTTTTCTAGGAACCTTAACAGAACATATTATTTTGTGGGTTCTTTTTTCTTACTTATTTTCTTTAGGTTAGATGTTGAACTGCAAGATGATGTTGTTGATGTTGTTTATTAGATTGTTGTGTTAGTGCTGATGTTGGTTGTGCTGGTGCTTTTCATGTGCAGGGATCTTCTCTTCGTCTCGAGGAGCACCATTGGTCCCATTGTCGTTGCCCTCGTAGTTTGACTTCCGCCTCTACAGTCAAGGTGTGAGCTCGACTATCATCCCCCCCTTCCCTATTTGCTCTGTTCCGTCGTCATCTGATGCATCTAGAGTTTTCTATCATGTCAAGTCTCGTAACCTAGCTGTATCCCGTTCGAAAGGGCGACACCTATAAATATGCATGTCTTTGCATATTTATAACCGTCATCCTTTCGAATTGTCCATGTTATCCATGGACATCCCGAGTACGTGTAGATTGGGTTACGTTTCGCGTGCTCTCTACTTCCGTTCGAGGCAAATTTTGTCAGCACCACCCCGTTGTTCTCCGGGTACACCTTCTCTCGGCTTGTTGCCCAGACGTGTACCAGGAGAATAGCGGGGAGGTGCTGCTAAAATTTTGCCATGGACCGGAGTAGAGCACGGGGAACGAACCCAATCTACACGTACTCGGGTGGGATTAGGACCCATCTTTACCTATTAGAGATAGGATTGAATCCTTTAATGCTCGTTTCCCTTTTGTATGATAAAAAGTAAAACTATGGCGTAAATAATATGACAAAAATAATTAGTTATATATCTACATGTAATTACATTATATGTAACTTGATGAATCTGAACAAAATACCCGTATTGTTAGTGCAAGTAGAGCTATGGATGATCGTGAGTGGATGTACACTGGCCACCCTAGTCAGGTTGACATGACCGCTGAGTGGGTTGACAAGACCAATAAATTCATAGAGGCAACATTTGATAGTGGCAAGAGAAAAATTTGGTGTCCCTGCTTGCAGTGCAAAAACTATAAAGAACAAACAACGAAGATGATGTCTTTACATCTGCAGAAGCATGGGTTTAAGCTTGGGTATAAACGGTGGACCTTTCATGGCGAGACTGAACGTAGCAGAGAGTAGATCGTTCGTCGGCACACCGACGATGACAGTACCGGGATCGATGCCATGGTAGCTGACTTCAACGATGCACGTGATGCGGGATCAAAGGAAGAACCAGAGGAGTCCACGAGGGCGTTCTTAGAAATGTTGAATTCGTCACAACAACCTCTTCACCACTACACAAATCAATGCTAGTTGGATGCCATCGGACAAGAAATGTCTATGAAGACCCGGTTCAACATGAGCAGAAATAACTTTGATTCAATGATGACCTCTTGGGGCCGCTCTCTCCGTGAAGGGCACAAACTGCCTAAAAGTTGGTAGGAAGCAAAGAAAACCCTATGTGCACTTAAGATGCCGTATGAGCAGATACACGCTTGCCCAAACGGATGTGTCTTATTTACAAAAGAGTATGCAGACGACAAATACTGTGTCAAGTGCGGCTCCTATAGGTATACCGAGAGAGTCCTCCCTGATGGTACGAAGAAGCATACCAAATTCCCCGCAAATGTTCTTCGGTATCTTCCAATCCTGCCAAGACTTCAACGCCTTTACTTGAACGAAGATACGACATTACAGATGGTATGGCACAAATATGGGATAAGACGCAACAAGGATGATCATGGGAGACCAATGTTGATACATCCGTCTTGTGCCCAAGCAAGGAAGAATTTCGATCGATTACATCCTGAGAAAGCAAAAGAGGCAAGGAATCCACGAGTCGCCATCGGACTCGATGGGTTCAATCCATTTGGTTTTGAATCAAAGACATATAGTTGTTGGCCTGTGTTTGTTGTTCCCCTCAACCTCCCCCCAGGCGTCCTAATGCAACGCAAGCACATATTCCTATCATTGATAATTCCAGCGCCCAAGTATCCGAGAAAGGATATAAATGTGTACCTCGAGCCACTAATAGATGAGTTGAAAAAAGCTTGGGTGAATGGGATACAGACATACGATGCTGCTAGCAAGAAGAACTTCAATATGCCTGTACCAAATGCATGACCTGCCGGTGTTTTCACTTTTCATGGTGTGGTCTGTGCATGGGAGATTCCCATGCCCTAGATGCAAGGCAAACCTTCAGCGTCGTTGGCTGCAACATGGTCGCAAGTATTCTTGCTTTGATTTCCATAGACAACATTTGTTGCCTGACCATCCATTCAGACAAGACAAGAAGAACTTCATGAAAGGTGAAGTGGTCGAACACTCGGCACCACCTGAGATGACGGGTGAACAGATTCGTAATCAACAAGATGCTCTCGAGCCTGATCCCATCCGTCCACGGTATTTTTTGGGATATAATGAAGAACATGCCTGGACTCATAGGCCATGCTTCTGGGATCTCCCCTACTTCTATCAGCTCGAGCTTCGACATAACATTGATGTAATGCACACTGAAAAGAATATCGTCGAGGCCATTTTTGGCACATTGTTCAACATTTCTGAGAAGACGAAGGACAATACTAAGGCTAGACTAGATGTGATGAAGCTATGTGATAGACCCGAACAAAACTTGCGGCAACGCATGGACCGGAAGAAATGGATGATGCCATGGGCTAGGTTTGTTCTTACAAGGGAACAAAAGAAGGAGATACTCATGTGGTTCAAAACTTTAATGTTCCTTGATGCGTATGGAGCGAATCTAATGAGGGCAGTGAATCTTGATAAATTGAAGCTCAACGGGTTGAAGATTCATGATTGGCACATATGGCTTGAGCGGTTAATGCCGGTGATGATTCGAGGCTATATCCGTGAGGATGATTGGGAAGTATTGGCAGATCTTAGCCATTTCTTCCGTGTTCTTTGTGCTAATGAAGTATCTCCTACTGTGATTGATGACATGGAAAAACGGGCACCAGAGTTGCTCTGCAAGCTAGAGAAGATATTTCCACCAGGCTTATTTAATCCGATGGAACATATGATTTTACATCTCCCATCTGAGGCAAGATTGGGTGGCCCTGTGTAGAACCGTTGGTGCTATGGACTTGAGAGAATGCAAAAGACTCTTCGAGCTAAATGTAGAAATAAATGTAGAATTGAAGCATCCATAGCCAAGGCATTCTTTGCGGAAGAGGTGACAAACTTCACGACATCACGCTATGGGGCCAAAATTCCAAGCTTGCATAACGCGAAGTCTCGTTACAATACCGGCGACCCCAAACATGAATCCACTCTCAGCCTCTTCAAAGGGCAACTCAGACATGTGGGTGCTTCTGGTTCAAAGAATCTGATGTGAAAGAGTGCAGCTTGCTTACGTTGTATATCCTCACCAACTTAAAAGAAGTGCGGCCATACATTGAGTAAGTGATTGGTACATCATGTAACACTTACTCATATGTTTTTGTCTAACTCCGCTCATTTCTCATTGCTTAGTGATTTCGTTGCTCAATTCTCATTATGTAGAACTTGGACAGAAGCTGGTGATCACGCGCTTGGTAAGTGCCGACACGTGAACGGCGTCATTGGGATCCTCCTTAAGGAGCATTTCCCTGGCATGGTTACTTTGCCAGGGGAGGGCAACGTTCCGGAGGTAGCACAAACTTGGGAACACTACAAAGCCTGTGAGGATGTTGGTACATTCAACAACATTGAGGTTCACAACAAAGCAGAGCGGGTCTTTGCCGAAATTTGGGTAATCATTAAGTTTAATTGACACTTCTATATGTAAGACAGAGCTAGTTAATTTCTAATCACGTTTGATCTCACGTGTATTTGAAGGATTTCTATAGATGCGAGGATGGAAAGTTGGAGGAGGCACAAGTGAACGCCAACATTCACTGTAAGAAGGTTGTGTGCAATATGTTCTATGATGCGCGCATTATTGTCGTCCGTTCTTATAAGGCATCTAAGGGCTATAAGATGGCTACTAAGACACCGGCTACGAAAATCTTTCTTACGAAGGAGGAGTACATGCAGGTAAATAAATCATGTTCATCTTTTTATTTCCTCAACTGGTTGGCACTCAATTTCTTTTTGACGTATATGAGATGCAAATGATCAATTAGGTTACTCCTAGATGGTGTGTCGATAAGGGCGAGTGCTGGGAGCGGATTGTGGACTAGTGGTGTTCTAAAGAGTATACGTTGAAACACATAGATTAAAAAAATCCGCGAAACGAAATGAAAGATCCACCACACCATCAAGGAACCTTGAGCCTTAAGGGATTCACGAAACGTTGGGTATATCTTTCCTCCCATCGATTTGTTCTACATAAGTTCTTTCTTGTCATACATGTTGCCAATTAATCCTTGTGATGAATTCCCAATCATGTTGGTTTGGTTGCAGGCGGCTCACCACAAAGCTCAGGAGCCCAAGCTTTTCATTGGTAATGCTTTGTCCCATAAGGCATCGTTCAAAAAAGCCACGCCTTACGATCCATCTGACACATCGTCCGCGTACACCGGCCAGACCGCCTACAATCGGCTGACCAAAGTTAGTGAGGTGGCAAAAAAGTTGAGAGGGCCCGACTATGATGTGGCATCGGAGCCCCTTGACCACGAGTTGGTTATGATCGCTGGAGAGGGGAAGAAACATGGCAAGGAGGCTATTGCAGGAGACATGTTCCCTAGGTCCTCCACTCGCACTCTAGCTGAGCACAAGGCTCGGCTAGGTCTCCCAAAATATTTTGTATTTGAACGCGCGACTCCAGCAAGGGCCGAGATGGAGGTATTCTATACAAGTCCTTCTACATATGCTTTTTGTAATTCTTACATAATGTTGGATTTGAAGATGCGATTGTGATGCCATATTCTGTAGTGCCTACTAGAGAAGAAGTTGATAGTGGAGAGGCGACGGGCGGCTGCGGAGAGGGTGGCAGAGAGGGCAGAGGAGAGGCGACTGACAGCTGAGGAAAGGGCGATGGAGAGAGCGGAGGAGAGGCGACTGGCTGATGAGAGTACGCAACAGGAGCTGTGGGCACAAAATACTCAAAACTTTAAGATGTTTACGGTTAGTTCCTTAATAGCCAAGCACAATTCCTTAATAGCCAACACATCTAGTCTTTTACTATCGGTGCTTAACCTTCACCGCTCTTAACATAATTTGCAGGCTTATTGTACCCAGAATGGTATGCCCGCTTTCGATTTTTCTGCCCTTACTCCGCGTTCTACGGTTAGTTAACTAAAATATTTGCAAGGATCATTATTGCATTTCTTAGTCCGAGTGTCATTCTAACCATGTAATACTTCATGCAGGATCCATCGACCAATGGATCGAATAATGCTGGATCTTCACATGCTCATGCTCGTGGCAATAACCTTGATGGTTCTCTGCATCTTTGAGATCTGCTATGGTTAGTGCCTCCATATCTCATTTAGAATTAGAGACCACTTGAGATCTTCATGATTACGAGACCACTTGAAGCTATGTATTTGACCCATTTGAACCCATAGAATGACATAGCAGAATTGTTAATATGCTCTAATTGTTAATATCATGTCATTGTTTTTCTCATATATGATAAACATGAATAGCTATCCCTAAATATTAATAAAGGAGAAAGCATTAAAATACTGGTAACATGTGTAGCGAAGAATTTCTATTTGAGAATGTAACATATTGACCAGCCAACTATTTTAGTAACTCATATAATTTTACTGAGCAAACTAATGTGTGTGCAGAAATGGCTTGATTATGTTTGTGCAGAAATTAAATTTATATAACTCATATAATTTTACTGAGCAAACTAATGTGTGTGCAGAAATGGCTTGATCATGTGTGCAAAAATGGCTTGATTATGTGTGTGCAGAAATGGCTTGAACATGTGTAGCGAAGACATAATTAAATTTAAATTAGGAAATATAAGTTAAAACATATAAGTAACTAATGTGTGTGCAGAAATGGCTTGATTATGTGCACTGAGCAAATTCAAAAAAGCATCAACAATACTAATTGCAACCTGTAATTTTTCATGCTGGAGCAAGTGGTCTCCCTAGTCTTCTCCCTATGCACTTGAGAAATAATTAAAGACAACTGGGGGAAGTTGATTACTGGAGCAAGTGGAAAGTTCATCAATTGCAACCTATAATTTTCCATGCTTGTGTTCTCCCTAGTCTTCTCCCTAGTCCAAGGAAAACGTGTGCTTATAAAATTACTGGAGCAAGTGGATCCAGATTATAAAATTCAACTTGTAATTTTTCATGCTTGTCTTCTCCATAGTCCAAGGAAAACGTGTGCTTTTTCAAAGGTAGATACACACCATATCATCTATATGTGCTGGTTCCTAGGGCACTATTAAGGACGATGAAAGGCCTGATGGCTGAGGTATATGTGCTGGTTCCTAGGATGGTAGAGAAAATAGATTACGGAATGAAACCGGCAGATTTCGAGGAAAGATTAATCAAGCTGCTAGCTTGCTTGCTACTTCACCTAGATGTGCTGGTTTCAAGAAAAGATTAATCAACCTACTAGCTTGCTTGCTACTTCACCTAGATGTGCACCTGCATGTACACCACTCCAGTAATTTGATCTAGTGTTTAAAATCAACATGCATCCCAAAATACCGGACCTGAGACAGATATGCATGCTAATTGATTGCATTAGGACTGAAACGTTCACATAAGGGATTGATAGTTCACCTCCATGATGAATTCCTAGATTGGTTCTTGGCTGTCGCATGCGACGCACGCTCATGGTTGCGTCCTTGTGCATGCCTACGCCTGCAGGTTCTCCCTTCGTGTGTGGCGGGTCTCTTTGTATGGGTTCATCTGTATTTTCGTTTCTACATTTGTCATCGTTATCAATCTATTCCTACTTGTAATGAAACATGTCCGATCACCATCCAGTTGCAAGTTATGTTTTTTATTTGTGAGTCTCCCTGCTTGGAGATTTTCTATGTGTTCCTCAAATTTTATTGTGTGCCAAGAACTGGATAACCTTTATTTATTGTGTGCCAAAATCTGACATATGTGCATGAGTTCATCTTGTAGGTTGTCATGCGGATGTTCTTTGGACTACGATATTGACATGAAGACATTTAGCGTAATGCCAAATTTTATGTAGTAATGCGAAATATTATGACATGGATTATATATATGATGTTATATATATGATGTATATATATGTAGTAATGCCAAATATTATGACATCGATTATGGATGTTATATATATGATGTATGGATTATGGATGTGTTATATGTTGTATGGATTAAGGATGTTATATATATCATGTATGGATTATGGATGTTATATACATGATGTATGGATTATGGATGTTATATATATGATGTATGGATTATGGATGTTATATATGTGATGTATGGATTATGTTATATATATATATGCTGTATGGATTCTGTTATATATATATATATATATATATATATATATATATATATATATATATATATATATATATATATATATGTTGTATGGATTATGTTATATAAATTGTCTATTTATGCTCTTTGCTGTGATGTTCATGACAGCAAACAAAATGTCATATTTTGCTGTCATGTACACGCTAGGAAGGCGGCAAACAATAGACCATATTTTGCTGTCACGTATAGGCTAGGAAGACAGCAAAAAGTAGACCATATTATGCTGTCATCTATAGCTTAAGCAGACGGCAAAGAATAGACCATATTTTGCTGTCATGTATAGGTTAGGAAGACGGCAAAAAAATGCAATATTTTGCTGTCATGTACGGGGTGAGGAAGACGGCAAAAATGGCTAACGTCGTCCGTTAGCTAGGCCGTTCCATCTTCTGACCATTTTTTTGCCGTCTACCAAAGTAGCTAATGGCAACATAATTCCACTGACGGCAAACATTTTGCCGTCTGCTGTCCCGGCTGCTGACGGCAAAGACGCCCTTTGCGGGCACATGGTCTGACAACATTATTTGTCGTCATGGTCTGACGGCAAAGTTTTTGCCAACTGTAATTCGCTCGTTGCCGTCTGTAGCGTCCTGACGGCAAAATGCTCGATTCCTGTAGTGTGCACCTATCGAGATGGAACCTACTGATGTCACTATTCAGCTTGCCAATAGAGATACTATCTGCCCTTTTGGAATTGTTAGAGATGTTGAAGTCTTGTGTGGTAAAACTACGTATCCTGGTGATTTTTCCGTTCTTGCTACCACACAAGATAGCTTTTGTCCCATAATATTTGGCAGACCTTTCCTCAATACTGTCAATGCTCATATTGACTGTGAGAAGCAAACTGTCATTGTTGGCTTTGAAGGTGTGTCACATGAGTTCAATTTCTCCAAGTTTGGTAGACAACCTCATGAAAAAGAGTTCTCTAGTAAGGATGAAATTATTGCTCTAGCTTCTATTGATGTGCCTCCTATTGATCCTTTAGAGAAATATTTGCTTGATCATGAAAATGATATGCATATGGATGAAAGGAATGAGATAGATAGAGTTATCTTTGCACAACATCCTATCCTTAAGAATAATTTGCTTGTTGAACTGCTTGGAGATCCACCCCCACCAAAGGGTGATCTTATGTTTGAGCTTAAATAGTTACCTGATACTCTTAAGTATGCTTATCTTGATGAAAAAGAGATATATCCTTTTATTATTAGTGCTATCCTTTCAGAGCATGAAGAAAAGAAATTATTGAAAACTCTGAGGAAGCACCGTGCTGCTATTGGATATACTCTTGATGATCTTAAGGGCATTAGTCCCACTCTATGCCATCACAAAATTAAAACCGATCTTGATTCCAAACCAGTTGCTGATCATCAACGGAGATTAAATCCAAAGATGAAAGACGTAGTAAGAAAAGAAATACTAAAGCTCCTTGAAGCAGGTATTATCTATCATGTTTCTCATAGTGATTGGGTAAGTCCGGTGCATTGCGTCCCTAAGAAGGGAGGTATTACCGTTGTCCCTAATGATAAAGATGAATTGATCCCACTGAGGATTGTTACTGGCTATAGGTTGGTGATTGATTTTAGGAAATTGAATAAAGCCACTAGGAAAGATCATTACCCTTTGCCTTTTATTGACCAAATGCTAGAAAGATTCTCTAAACACACACACTTCTGCTTTCTAGATGGTTATTCTGGTTTCTCCCAAATACCCCTTGCACAATCTGATTAGCAGAAAAATCACTTTTACCTACCCTTCCGGTACCTTTGCTTACAGACGTATGCCTATTGGCTTATGTAATGCACCTCCTACCTTTCAAAGATGTATGATGGCTATATTCTTTGACTTTTGTGAAAAGATTGTTGAGGTTTTCATGGATGACTTCTCCGTTTACGGGTCTTCTTTTGATGATTGCCTTAGCAACCTTGATCGAGTTTTGCAGAGATGTAAAGATATCAACCTTGTCTTGAATTGGGAGAAGTGTCACTTTATGGTTAATGAAGGCATCGTCTTAGGATATAAAATTTCTTAAAGAGGTATTGAAGTCGATAAGGCTAAGGTTGATGCGATCAAGATAATCCCATGCCCTACAAATATCAAAGGTATAAGAAGTTTCCTTGGTCATGTTGGTTTCTATAGAAGGTTCATTCAGGACTTCTCTAAGATTTCTAGGCCTCTTACCAATATCTTGCAAAAGGATATTCCTTTTGTTTTTGACGATGATTGTGAGGAAGCCTTCGAAATACTTAAGAAGGCCTTGGTAACTGCACCTATTGTTCAACCACCTGATTGGAACTTACCTTTTGAGATTATGTGTGATGCTAGTGATTATGTTGTTAGTGCTGTTCTAGGACAAAGAGTTGATAAGAAGTTGAATGTTATTCACTATGCTAGTAAAACTCTAGATAGTGTCCAAAGAAACTTACCTTTCCAAAGGAATTTTTAGCAGTCGTGTTTGCATGTGAAAAGTTCAAATCTTACATTGTTGATTCCAAGATTACTATTCACACTGATCATGCTGCTATTAAGTATCTCATGGAAAAGAAATATGCTAAACCTAAACTTATCAGATGGGTTCTCTTGCTACAAGAATTTGATTTGCATGTTGTTGTTAGGAAGGGTGCTGAGAACCCCGTAGCAGATAACTTGTCTAGGTTGGAGAATGTTCTTGATGACCCACAACCTATTGATGATAGCTTTCTTGATGAGAAAATGAATGTCATAAATGCTTCACATAGTACACCTTGGTATGTTGATTATGCAAACTATATTGTTGCCAAATATATACCACCTAGTTTCACATACCAACAAAAGAAGAAATTCTTCTTTGATTTGAGACATTACTTTTGCGAAGATCCTCATCTTTATAAAGAAGGAGTATATGGTGTTATTAGACGTTGTGTACCTGAGCATGAACAGGGACATATCCTACAGAAGTGTCACTCTGAGGCTTACGGAGGACACCATGCGGGAGATAGAACTGCACACAAGGTATTGCAATCAGGTTTCTATTGGCCTACACTCTTCAAGGATGCCCGTAAGTTTGTCTTGTCTTGTGAAAAACAATAGGTAATATCAGTAAACGTCAGGAAATGCCTATGAATTATTCACTTGTCATTGAACCATTTGATGTTTGGGGTTTCGATTATAAGGGACCTTTTCCAAAGTCCAACGGGTATAGTCATATCCTAGTTGATGTTGATTACGTTACTAAGTGGGTAGAAGCTATCCCAACTAGTAGTGTTGATCACAACACCTCTATTAGGATGCTTAAAAAAGTTATTTTCCCTAGATTTGGAGTCCCTAGATATTTTATGACTTATGGTGGTTCACATTTCATTCATGGTGATTTCCGTAAAACTCTTGCTAAGTATGATGTCAACCATAGAGTTGCATCTCCCTATTATCGTCAGTCGAGTGGTCAAATAGAGCTAAGTAATAGAGAGATTAAACTAATTCTGCAAAAGACTGTTAATAGGTCTAGAAATAATTGGTCTAAGAAGCTTGATGATGCACTGTGGGCTTATAGAACTGCTTATAAGAATCCCATGGGCATGTCTCCGTACAAAATGGTTTACGGTAAAGCATGTCATTTACCTCTTGAGCTAGAGCATAAGGCTTATTGGGCAATCAATGAGCTCAACTTTGATTTGAAACTTGCTGGTGAGAAGTGGTTATTTGATATTAGTTCACCTGATGAATGGAGAGCTCGGGAATATGAAAATGCCAAGTTGTTTAAAGAAAAAGTTAAGAGGTGGCATGATAAAAGGATACAAAAACGTGAGTTCAATGTAGGTGATTATGTCTTGCTATACAATTCTCGTTTAAGATTTTTTGTAGGCAAGCTTCTCTCCAAATGGGAAGCTCCTTACATTGTTGTGGAAGTATATTGTTCCGGTGCCATAAAGATCAACAACACGGAAGTTAATTTTCCGAGAGGGTTAAATGGGCAAAGAATCAAGCATTATATCTCAGGTACTCCCATAAATGTTGAAAGCAATGTTATTAATACCATAACTCCGGAGGAGTACATAAGGGATATTTAGCAGCCTCTTTCAGACTCCAAAAACGAAGAGGTATGTGATTCGGTAAGTAAACCGACTCCAAAACTTTTCCAGTAGCAATTTTTTCTCCGTTTTGGAATTTTGTGAGAAATAGAAAAATTTAAAGTAGTTCGGAGAGCGCACGAGGAGGCGACAATCCTGCCAGGCGCGGCCTACCCCCTTGGCCGCACCTGGGTGGCTTGTGGGCACCTCGTGTGCCTCCCGGACTCCGTTTTCTTGCGGAGTACTCCTTTTGGTCGGGAAAAATTCATTATATATTCTCCCGGAAGGTCTGACCCTCGTATCACGCAAATATCCTCTGTTTCGTTTCGAGCTACTGTTCAGACAGATCTAGATCGCCATGGCGTCCCCAAAGGCTTCAAAGGACAAGTTCTTCGAAAGGTCATCAATCCCTACATTGCGGGAGTGCTCCAACACCCTCAATCTATCGAGATGCATGAGGGGATGTTGCACATCCGTGATGTTGAGGGGCCCAAGAAGACCGGAAGCGTGGAGGCTAGGCTCGAAGCAATGGAGCAACAAGTCTTCAAGTGCCAAGGGATGGTGGAACGCGGACTCAACGCCAACCACATGATGATCACGGAGTTCACCAACAAGCACAAGATCGATGCCAACGACATCGGGAAGGACCTCTCCAGGCTATATGACAGAATAGATCACCTCCAAGCCCAGATCTATGACCTGCAGAACCAAAACCGTGAGTATGAGTATAGATTTAAGTCAATACGGTTGGCTGCAGATTTCAGGATTCCGGAGACTCGATCATCTTTCCATGATGGAGCACCTATGCCTCGGAAGACGGAGGATCAAACCCAGGTTGCAACAACTCCACCACCATCACCTTCGAAGGAAGACAAATAAGCACGGGTATGGGCAATCCGCTAGGCTTGTGCCAAGCTTGAGGGAGTTACCCCGGTATCGTATCACCATCACATCTTTTGCCTTTACCTTTTTCTTAGTTCAATCCTTTTTGGTTTTATCTTTATCTTGTAGAATAAAGTTCTTTGTGTTCTAGGCTTGAGTTTTGCTTTGTGTCACCCCCAATGTATTCGAGCTCGTGAGTCATATAATAAAGAGTGTCTTAGTTAAGGGCCTTGCTTCATGCCATGATCTAAAGAAAAGAATAATAAGAGAACAAAAGCATGAAAGATCATGTAATGATCTTATGAGAAGTGATGGCTTTACATATAAAAAGAATGATGATTGAAACTTGTTGTCGGTGAACAAACATAGACCATGGTCATTATTGCAATTAATAGGAAGTGATAAAGAAGGAGAGGTTCACATATAAATATATCATCTTGGACACCATCTATGATTGTGAACACTCATTAAACTATTACATGCTTAGAAGTAGATGTTGGACAAGGAAGACAACATAATGAATTATGTTTGCTTGGTTCCGAACAATGTTATATTACTAGAGATCCCTTAGCATGTGACGATTCTTCCACCTCATATCAGCTAAAACTTCTGCACTAAGTAGAGATACTACTTGTGCATCCATAAACCTGCAACCCAGTTTTGCCATGAGAGTCCAACATACCTACCTATGGATTGAAGAAGATCCCTCAAGTAAGTTGTCATCGGTGCAAGCAATAAAAATTGCTCCCTAAATATGTATGATATATTAGTGTGTGGAAAATAAGCTTTGTACGAACCTGTGATGAGGAAGACATAAAAGCGACTAACTGCATAATAAAGTTCTTTATCATAGGAGGCAAGATAAAGTGACGTTCCTTCACACTAAGAGGTCACACATCGAAACCTCAAAAGCGCATGACACCCTGTGCTTCCCTCTGCGAAGGGCCTATCTTGTACCTTTACTTTTTGTCCTAAAAGTGTCAAGGTGATCGACACCAATTCCTTATTTCGCCTTTATCTTGGCTAACGTCATATGCTAAGGAAAGATCTATATTCATATGTCAACATGGAAGTAATTATTCATGAATTATTATTGTTGACATTGCCCTTGAAGTAAGTAGTTGAGAGGCGAAATTATAAGCCCCTATCTTTCTCTTTGTCCAACTGAAACTTTGATATCATGTGTACCACGTGAGTTTTAGCAATTGTAGAATACGAAAGTATGATTGAGTATGTGGATTTTCTTTACAAGCACTTATTTGACTCTTTCTGATGTTGTGATAAATTGCAATTGCTTCAATGACTAAAGGCTATTGGTAGTTAATTCTCAATAATGTTCTTGATCCATACTTTACTTTGTGAAGGAATTATCACTTTAGCATAAGAGAGTACATGATGATATTGTTGTTCTAATTATGATCATGGTGCCTGCATGTCCGTATCTTGTTTTGTCAACACCTCTATCTCTAAACATGTGGGCATATTTATTGATCTTGGCTTCCGCTTGAGGACAAGCGAGGTCTAAGCTTGGGGGAGTTGATACGTCCATTTTGCATCATGCTTTTATGTTGATATTTATCGCTTTATGGGCTGTTATTACACTTTACGGTACAATACTTATGCCTTTTCTCTCTTATTTTATAAGGTTTACATGAAGAGGGAGAATGCCGACAGCTCGAATTCTGGTCTGAAAAAGGGATCAAGTTTGAGATACCTATTCTCTGCAACTCTAAAAGCCGTGAAAATAAACGAGGAATTATTTTGGAATTTATAAAAAATACTGGGCGGCAGAAGTACCAGAGGGGAGCCACCAGGAGGCCACAAGCCTGACAGGCGCGGCCCACCCCCTGGCCGCGCCTAGGTGGCTTGTGGGACCCATGTTGCCCCACTGGCTCCCATCTTTTGCTATAAGGAGGGTTTCGTTCCAGAAAAAATCAGGAGGAGGCTTTCGGGAGGAGACGCCGCCGCCACGAGGCGGAACTTGAGCAGGACCAATCTAGAGCTCTAGCAGGGCCGTCTTGCTGGGGAAACTTCCCTCCCGGAGGGGGAAATCGTTGCCATCGTCATCACCAACACTCCTCTCATTGGAGGGGACTCATCACCGTCAACATCTTCATCAGGACCATATCATCTCCAAACCCTAGTTCATCTCTTGCAACCAATCTCCGTCTCGCGACTCCGATTGGTACATGTAAGGTTGCTAGTAGTGTTAATTACTCTTTGTAGTTGATGCTAGTTGTATTACTTGTTGGAAGATTATATGTTCAGATCCTCAATGCTATTCAATAGCTCTCTGGTCATGAACATAATTATGCTTTGTGAGTAGTCACTTTTGTTCCTGAGGACATGGGATAAGTCTTGCTATAAGTAGTCATGTGAATTTGGTATTCGTTCGATGTTTTGATGCATTGTATGTTGTTTTGGATCCACTAGTTTAATGCTATGGTTAGACTTTGTCTTAATTCTATTTTCGTAGTTGTGGATGCTTGCGAGAGGGGTTAATCATATGTGGGATGTTTGTCCAAGTAAGGGCAGCACCCAAGCACCGGTCCACCCACATATCAAACTATCAAAGTAGCGAACGCGAATCATATGAACTTGATGAAAACTAGCTTGACAGAAATTCCCATGTGTCCTCGGGAGTGCTTTATCTCCTATAAGAGTTTGTCCAGGCTTGTCCCTTGCTACAAAAGGGATTGGGCCATCTTGCTGCACCTTTGTTACTATTTTTACTTGCTACTTGCTACGAATCATCTTACCACACAACTATCTGTTACCGATAATTTCAGTGCTTGCAAAGAATACCATGCTGAAAACCACTTGTCAGTTCCTTCTACTCCTCGTTGGGTTCGACACTCTTACTTCTCGAAAGGACTACGATAGATCCCCTACACTTGTTGGTCATCAGAGCCCAGAGACGCGCTTGGTAAAATTGATGTGACGCCTGGGTGCAGCACCGGCCATCATTGTTCCTTGGGGGCGACAATTGTACGCCCGCCACGCGGGCGTGTTCCCTCGTGAATTGCACGGGCCCAGGGATGTGAAGGGACACCAACCCGCTTTGGGCTGCCTATTTAACCCGGTGTGGGTGCTAGGGTTTGCGTCGCCCAGTCTTCTTTGCCTCCTACCTTGAGCCCTTCGTTCCCTCAGCATGGCGCCGATGAGGAGATTCTCTGCTACCGACAAGGGGAAAGCCCCTAGCGAGGGTCCTGCTGCTTCATCTGCCAAGAGTGGGCGAGGCCGCCCCCGGAATTATGCGGAGGGGTTGGCAGCGGCCTCCGGCAGGCGTGGTCGTGGTTCCGCCCGCCCGGGGATCTCCATTGGCGGCAATGGCATGGCATGGACTGAAGCCGGTGACCGTGGCGGACGGAGTGGGAGGTCGGTGATTGCCACCCGGAAGCCTCGCCCGCAGTTCCAGTCGGCCGATACGGCGATGGAGTTCATGATGTGGGTGGAGAGGTCGGAAATCGCTTGGCTCCAGTTTCCGAACTTCTTCATGAAGGCGCTACCGGCTGGCGGGCCTCGGGGCCTCTGGTTGCAGGCCGACAACTCCTGCGGCGGGGCATCCATGGTGGAAGTTGAGGTCACCCCAGACAGTTACGTGTATCCGAACCGTGGGTGGCAGACCTTCGCCTGTGCCCGAGGCCTCAAGGGGAGGCGCTACCTCCTCTTCAAGTACGACGGGGAGGCGACGCTCTTCGTCAAGATCTTCTGGGTAGAGGGCGATTGCCTGGGTTGCTGCCTGGAGGACACCAGCCGTGGCGGTTCGGTAGACGAGCCCGTATTCGATGGTGGTCGTCGATCCTCACCGATGGTGATACCTCCTCCGGAAGGAGCCCGAGCGACAGCAGTGACAACATCAACAACGAGCCGCCTCGCCGCCGTGCCCGAGCATCGTGGAGGAGGCCCCAGGCGCTGCACTGCGTGTCTGCTCCTGCAACGCTTGTGCAGGAGGAGGAGGACACAGACTGAGTGTCGACGTGCGGGTGCCGGGCGTCAGCGGCGGCGACCCTCCTCCGGGATCTCCATCGCTAGCTATCTCCTCCTTGCTTTTCACCCTGCATCCATAGAGACAAGGATAGGCCCTTTAGGCATGTAATGGATTTGTGCTGCCGCCTCCTTTTGTTAGTGATTTGCTTCTCTGTTGGTTTAGATACTTAGCTTGGTACGCTTTGCCGGGGAATCCTTTGTTGTGACGCAAGACTGTGGTGCTCGAGGGGAGGCTCGTTGGTCGGTTGATCTTTTCCTTGTTGCAGGTGAAGTGGGTCGATGCTCTATGTCTGCTCGCCCCGGTCCCACACATCTCGCTGCCGCCATGGGGCGCAACCCGTTACCAAGGTCATTCCTCATGGGGCAAAGCCCTGGCACCAAGGTGCCAGGTGGCTTTTAGACCGGTAAGGATCCTGAGGAGCTGTGCTAAGGAGTCCCCTTAGACATTCAAGCAGCTCTACGTCGATAGGTCCCAGTCCCGCACATTTCCCTGCCACGGGGCGCGACTTGTCAAGGTCGTCCCTCGTGGAACAAGGCCCTGGCACCCGGGTACCGGGTGGCTTTGCGACCGGTAAGGTTCCTGAGGCGCGATGCTCAGAGCCCCCTTAGACGTTCAAGAGGCCCTTGCGACTTCTGTTTTTGGAGGTCCCTAATCTGCATCCAGGAAGGTCTGCGACGGCAGGTCTGAGTATCGCACATAACCCCGCCGTTGTGAGGCGCAACCCATTACCAAGGTGGTTCATCAAGGGGCCAGGCCTCGGCACTAGGGTGCTAGGTAGTTTTCTGACCGGTAAGGCTCCTGAGGCGTTATGCTGAGGAGCCACCTTAGGCGCTCAAACCGTCCCAAGATAAACAACTGTTGTGAGGAAAGACCAAATGTTGTTCCCTCTCTAGGACGGTGCGCCGAGCCGCGAATAGATCTCTTGAGCAAGTGCTAGTTGGCATGAGTCTGTCGACTCGCCAATGAGTACCACACGTGGATTCGGGTGCTAAGGCCTTGGCGAGGTGCCGGCACCATGCCCCCAGCCCCTACTCGCAGGGTACGAGCAGGTGAGGGAAGACGGATGCTCGACTCAGAGTAGACAAGCGCGTTGGGAAGAGTTGCACGGAAAATAAGTTCTTGCAGAAATCTGCATTTGGAAAGGCCCCGAGTTTTGATTTCATAAATTCTAGTAAATCAAAGATATAAAAAGCAAATGCAAGCCGCGCCCGGCACCTAATCTATTCTCCGCCTCCATCGCCCCCCAGCGTTGAGCATAGGGCTTCACCTAGGCGTGGGGTGGACCCCTTCTGCGTCCTCGGGGGGCACTGGGCGTATACCGCCTCGGCTCGTTATTATGAGAGTGTCATGGTGGGCGTAGATCAAGGAGGTCGCGAGGACTCTTTGGCCTCGTGAGTGTCCCTACCCCCGAGGCATTAGGTGCCTGATTCCGCAAATCATTGGTGGACTATGTTGATTTCTCACGTCTTCCCCACTAGGCGTGGGATGGACCCCTTCCTCGTTCTCGGGAGGCCCTGGGTGTATACAACCTTGGCTCGTTATTACGTGAGAGTGTCACAGGATGAAGTAGGTTCCAGAAGGATTGAAGGACGATGCAGGGTTGATGCAAAGGTGGCGCGGAGGTGGTGCAGGGGCGGTGTAGAGTCGTCATGGGTAGAACTTAAAGAGGTGGTGAATGTTCCACGCATTCTGGATGGGAACTCCATCTTGAGTCTCTAGACGCATAGAGCCAGGCCTAGAGACGTGGACGACCTTGAACGGGCCTTCTCACATGGGCGAAAGCTTATGCAAGCCTTCTTTGGATTGGACCCGCCTCAGGACGAGATCACCTACTTCGAGGGTCCTCGTGCGGATGTTGCGGGAGTGGTAGCACCACAAGGCCTACTGGTACCTCGCGGCTCGGAGAGAGGCCCGACAACGCACTGATGACAAGATGATGTATATACTTCTCTCTCCTCGTTGGTTACCTCAAGTGGAAGGTTGAGATGTAGTCAGTAGCAAGTTTTCCCTTACACGGAGACTGTAAGGTTTATCGAACAAGGAGGACTCCTAGGATCAACAAGTAGGTGTATCCCACCCTGGCGCTAGCAGAAGACATGGACCTGCACATACAACAAATAACTTCTCTCCCAAGGAGTACAAAGATGTTGTCAATCTCTCCGGCCTTATAATTTGCAAAGGATCAAAACACAAGCAGGAATAATAATAGTGATTGCAACGGAAAAGTAAATGAAAACAGTAAATGATGGAGGTGTAAGCAATGATGGTGATATGGACCGGAGTCACGTGATGTTCACTAGTGATGTCCCTCTCCCAAAAGAGGATAAACAACTATGCTTAGGTAAACAAATTACAGTTGGGCAATTGACAGAATTATGAACGCACCGCAATGCTAATTATAGTACTTGATAGTTAGAGGTTCAATAGTAATGGGAAGTATGCCAAGACAAGCAGACCGTTTATTCATCAGCATCTACTTACTAATCATCCACCTTTATATATCTATCCAGAACATCTCGCTGGTATTAAGTTGCAAGCCCTACCCAAAGTGTAAACTCAAAACAACTATGCTTGGGTAAACAATCCTTGCAACCGTGGTCAAAAGCTCTATTGTTTTCTCCCTGGTGGAAACAACACATCCACTATTCTCATGTTTCTATAACTAAAGCTAGAAATTGAGGGGCATGAACCCACAATCATGCATAATGCTCCGTCTTGGAGTTACAATCTACTACTCGGCCAAAGCAATAAATAGCGTCGGAGAACATGCATGAATCACTAAGGAACATAATGTAAAAGGATAATCAAATATATAACTCATAACAATCTGCACATAATCTCATAATCCATCGGATCCCAACAAACCAAGCATAGCAATAGAAAGAGAATTACATAGATGCCTTGATCATGTAGGGAAGCTCACAAGGACTAACCATTGAAGCACAAGATTGGAGAGAAGACATCACATAGCTACTGATCGTGGACTCATGGTCCAAGGAGGACTACTCACGGCACGTCCGAGAAGCGTCCATGGCGGTGGAGAAGCTCCCGGAGGTCAATCCTCCCTTCGGCAGGATGCCGGGAAGAGATCTCCTGACTCTCCCGATCTCGGAAGCACTGCATCGGCGGAACGATGGAGAAATTCATGATTCTGGATATGATGGAAGGGTTTTCTCTTCGTGGATTAAATATAGGCCGAAGGAGGGCACCGGAGGATGTGGGACCCACCCAGGCGGCCTCTTGGCGCGGCCAGGGGGTAGGTCGCACCCACAGGTTGCTTGGGCGACCCCTGGCCCCCCTCTGGCCCATCTTCGGTGATCTGGAAGCTTCCGTTACACTGATTTTTTTATATATTTTTCTCTGGATTTTTCGGGCTTCGGAAAATTGGGTAAAGGACCCTGCAAAATAGACATCAGCAGACAGAAACTAGCACTGCGTGCACTCAGTTAGTAGGTTAGTCCAAATATGTGTAAAATGATATAAAAGTGTAGAAAAACATATAACAATGTCACCCAAAAGATCATGGAACAAACAGAAATTATAGATACATTTTGGACGTATCAACATCCCCAAGCTTAATTTCCGCTCGTCCTCGAGTAGATAAATGATAACACAATAATTTCTGTGGTGACATGATAACACACATATAAGAACTTCAAAGTAAAGAAAGTAAGATATGCAATTCAAGTCAAGACAATAACAAGTAAGAGTCTATATCTAGTATTGAATTTAGCAAAGTAAGAACATAAAGGTGCAAGAGCTCTCGTTGTCCGTGACTCGAATGTCTCCAAATGGTCTTTGCATGCAAGAAGTGGGAGATGCGTTGAGATCATAAAATAGTTTTAATTGAGAACTCATTCTATTAAACCTCACACTTGGTCTCCTTCAGAATCTTATTTTGACTCATCCCTAGACCACTAGTCAGGCACAAGTCAAAATGATCCTCTCCCTTTCGACTTTGCGCACTCATGCAATGGATGAGTGTAAGCAAGATTTTTTGGCACTTGGGATGTCAAAGAGAATAATGACGAGGAAGGAAGACAAAAAGGTGTGAAAGGCTCACATCAATGAGGACAACCATAGGCGAGAGAAAGCCAAATGATAGATATGATGTGAGGAGTAGGGATTGCCATGCAACGGATGCACATATGAGCTAAGATAAGCTCTCCAATGGAACTAGTGGGGGTTCATCCAACTTGTTTGCTCATCATGACCTAGAGCTCATTTGAGGAGGCTCATCATTGGAATATGCCAACCAAGTTCTATAGTGTAAGGGTCCCCACATAGTTATGCATGAATGATAATCTCTATGTAGTACCAATATAGCAATGGAGTACGAGTGTGGATCTTTCAAAAGGAATGGTAGTGTTGCCCCCTTCTCTCACTACTGGAAACAGAAAATTTGCCATGTGCCTAATCTTTGCCGTCTGCTGACGGTCGTCAAAGAAGTTCTTTGCCGTCAGCTTACAACTGGCAGACGACAAAGAAAAGGCTGATGGCATAGATATGATTTGCTATCTACCTTTTATTTACCGTATGCTAACAGATGGCAAAGATCCCAAAAGCAGACGGCAAAGAGGTGCCAGCTCTTTGCCGTTTGCCCGCAGATGGCAAATAATCTCAAGGCAGACGTCAAAGGCTGGGAATTAACGGCGGTACCCGCTCTCTCTCCCCCACTCCCCACCTCTCTCCCCCACTCCCAACCTTTCTTTCTCTCCCAATTTCCCCACCCCGTGCCGCCCGCACCAGCACCCTGCGCGCCCACTCCCTGCACGCGGCTCCCCCTCCCTACGCCCCCACCACAGCGGCCTCCGTCCCGTACCCTCGCCTCGCCACCCGTCTGCAACCGTCGGCCTCCTGGCCGCCCCGACCACCGGCCTCCGATTCAGATCTGCCGACCGCAGGAGCTGCGGGACCGCCTCTTCGACTACCTCCGCCCATGGAGCCGCTCCGCGTAGTTTTGTTCCGTGCTGTCCACATCTATGACAGCTACAAGGTGCGTACGACACGGGGGGATCAGGGAGCTCCTCCCCCTGTTCCATTGGCGCCTCCGCCCCCGTGCGCGCCACGTGTTTGGTGGTATGCGTGTGAGCTCACGGTGTTCAGGCTGAGCTTTTCCGTGGCCTGCTGTGGTTCCACGGAGATAGGGAAGAACATGAGGAAGGTAGGGGAGGAAGCGAACATGAGACAGATGCGTACAAGAAGCTGCAGGAAGGCTCTCACGGGATCGTAGCGATAGGGCTTGGTATCTTCGTGTCGGTGCCATCAGCCTCTCTCATCCTGATGCTGCCAGCTTCTATATCACTTTCATGAGGCTATTTTCAGCAGCCAAAAGATATCCTTGCCCTCAAGGAATTAGTCTGATTTGGACATAGTACTGTTTTTGCTTCTTATGATTTCAAGTAACTAATTCCATCCATTATTCTTACTTACAAAGTTGTCATACTGAACGAGTAGTGCCCAGCAGAATTGCAAACAATTTGTTCTCATGAGATCCAAACTTCAGAAATTTAGTGACAAAGTCACAACAGCCATATGGGTTCATCTTAATTGAAAACAAGAGCATTATGACACTCTTTAATACCAATGACTTATATGCTAACAGTAGATGGTTCAATCAATTTTTAGTACATATTTATCGTGCAAGAAAGTCAGTTAACTATAGTTATATTTGTCTGCAGCAAATAAGATTAATTAGGTCTGCTCATACAGTGTAATTAGGAAAAATAACTTCCTGCAGTCATCTAGGGCTGATTTATTTTTTTATTGCTATTTTGACAAACAGATTGGTCTATCAGATCAAGAATTGATTTGTTTACTCATAAGAGTTTCGGGCTATTCATATTGTTTCTGTTAGTGTCGCATGTTTGATCTATGTTCTCTTTTATCTACGCATGGAGTACATTATCAATTTTGTAGAAACCTAATATTCACATGATTTTTCCGTAGATGTGAAGAATCTGAGCAAACAAAGTTGATTAGTAACATGCCGAGAAACAAATGGGGGCCATGGATCAATCTGTAAATCTGGTAAGTGAATACTCTCTTGTTAGTATCTTTTAGCACAAAGATTAAAATACCCATCGGTGCACTTATAATCTCACCCAAAATGTGAATTTCCAATATTCTGATTTCTTATGGATAGCAAATTAATAAGAAACTCCCAGTTTATTGATGTCAAAAATTACAATCAAGGAAACATTATATCGTACCATGCATAGATTCCAAGATATCAAGTCATAACACATGAGGTTTGTGTACAAAATGTCAAAAGATATGTACGTTCATATCTCCATTTTTTCTGTTCGTGCATATACTAATCGTTCTTTTCTATCCATTCAGAATTCATATTCATACACGTATGAATCTTAGCACGTAAAAGTAGTCAACTGAACATATGTCTGTTTATTTTCATTCACATACTCATCGGCATACAACTACCGTCGCCTTTTGGTTATTGGTCTCTTATATATATTTCTTATGAAGAGACTGCAGCGTGTTAGATCCATCACCAAATATGAGAAAAACGAGGTTCGCACGCAGGTAATGGACATCATCAACTGATTATATAATTGGTTTCCACCGCATATTCAAATTTGGGCGATGAAGTAAAATGCAGGACCTTCCACTATGCAGCGAATAATCTTTTAAGCATTGCGCCGCCCAGCTATTTGATTACGTAAATACAGTGTGCTATCTCTTTGGGCAGTGTGTCAACGGTAGCAGTGTTTAACCTATCCAACTAGCGTGCATATGGGAATCTCTTCTTGGCCGTGGCACCTTTACGGCCGAGGTCGAGGTGATAAGGCACCATTAAGCAACTGGTACGGTTATGGATTAAGCGTGTGAAGAAACTTATGATCTGAGGTAGTATAATATTTCACCTATTTAATTGCAATGCCTTTTTAGCATGCGCTTTAATTTTGATGTTTTATGGACTTTAATATTGATGGTCTATCCTATATGTACATTTTGTCTCACGTGTTCTATGTTGGGCTTGATTTGATGGGTTTATAAGAACTCCAACTGATTTGTCTTCTTTTTCCAGTTCCAAGCATAATCTGCAATTGATTTTAATTTCTCAAGGGATTTTTATTCAGGTATGTTGTCTATGTTTTCTTTAATTTTTGTAGAGGACTACCAGTCATTTTTTTCTCGGGGAAAAGGTTATTATCTACAAAATCGAAAGACTCATGTTTCATGCAATGGATTTGCATATATGCAGATATTTGTAACCTTATTATCCTCAAAAGCCATAAGATCAGGAAATTGGAGAGACTCTAATTAGCCTTTCCTCAATGCCCGAGACTGTATTACAACACAACTATGATAACCCGCCATTCAAAATAGGCTCATGCATCAATCATATATCTCATCAGATCACCTTCTTGCTAAACTTAACATTGCTTCCTGTATTGGAGGTTAGAATTGCGTATTTTCTCTCGAATTGTTTCTGATTGTTCGGATACTGAATTTTGCATTGCTAATGAGGAACAATTGGATCTGACATCAGACTATGCACTATTACTTTTGTAAGTTAATCTAGGTTAAAAATATGATGAATGTATGCTTGGTTTAGAGAGTAGATGGATATGTTAAACATGTTCTATTCGAGATTTTGCAGCATATTCAGAATATTTTCCCAGCAATCCACACCTATGTAAATGAATGAAAAGAATTCCAAGGCAGTCAAAGCCAATACACCTCAGGTACCCCAACTGGATGAAACCAAATTCTAGGGTGCCAAGTTATAAATGACAGTCTTACATAAATGCAACAGAATTAGTCATATACATAAGAATAATCTACATTCAAGGATGATGTTTACTTATTTTCATACTGTTCATTTGTTTGGTTGTGAACGTGATAAAGCTTTTTGTTAGTCACATCACTACTGGAATCGCCGAATTCGCTGAGTTTCCAACGTACTCGGCAAAGCCTAGAAAAAACTTGCATTGTGTTTGCCGAGTTCCATTCTCAGCAAACAACACTCGGCTAGATGGACATGAATAATAATTAACTTGGACGAGTTCTAATTATCGGGCACTCGACAAACGTTTAAATAGCCACGTTAGAATTATTATGCATGTTAATTTGAAGGAACTACATATATTGGATGGAAGATAACGGATAAGAGACATGTGTGTCGGTTTGTTTTGTTTGATAAATATGATTTTCAGTAAATACAGTATGGATTCATATTTTTTGTGTTTCATATATTCCAGTAAAGTTTTTGTATATACCAGGTTAGCCAAAGGTCATGTGAACTCAGTCAGAGACCAAAATAGTTTACTTTTGTCTATATGTTAATATAGTCGTATTTTACTTTTAGGAAACTACTAACACAATGAAAGTGAACGTGTTTAGATAAATACATTATGATACAATGCAAGAAAATGAGATGCAGAAAAGTGCAACCGTGGAAACATGTACAAAAAGTGTCTCTTATGCGGACATCTATTCCTTTTCTCTTTAAAAAGGTCTAATTTGAAGGCATTATATACCAAGATTAGAGGTGATTAAATTATTTGTTTCTTATCTAGATTAGAGGTAATATTTGAGTATATGCGTCATTTCATATTCTTTTATTTTAAGTAAAAAATGGCTATGATAATATTAAACATATATGGTCATAGGACAAGATGGAACATTCCAGTAGTTTATGGAATATTTGATTTCCTTACTACAAGTAAATTAAATGGAGTCTCAAAATTTGATTACATTGCAGGTTATTAAACTAGCCCGTGTGAATGCACGGGTTGACGACTAGTACTGAGCTAAGTTCTCTCCTAAATGACATAATAAGGCTATGTAGCTCCAAGATGACCTATTTCACCTGACTTAGCTATTAAATGGCCTATACTTAGCTAAGTTCTCTCCGAAATAACCTACATATATGTGGGGACCCCGACTTAAGAGTCGAGATCGCCGTGCTCAGTGATCCCAGAGATCAATGCTCACCGAATACAGATACCGAATAAAAGAGTCTTACATCCATACATACCTTTTGATACTATAAATGACCACTTTGGTCGAGTCTTACATATATAGGCCCTAAAAGGCCTCCACTCGAAACTGAACCAATAGCTTAATTATTGGTTGAAAGCGTGAACCCATGCCATCAGCCTTAACCTACAAGCATTCTAACTGGGAAACATCCCAGCTCGCATGAACGTCACCGAGTTAATCTTTGCCATATCCTGTTCTTGCATACCTGGTCAATGAAATAACCAGTGGCAAGACAATGAGTATTTTCAATGTACTCGCAAACAACCCATGACATGAACAACGAAAGTGAAGGATAACAATATCATGCATCTTTAGTGCAACTCATCTGGGTGGAATGATCATGAATATGCATCAAGTTAAAGAATTACTCTTGAAGAACAGGTTCACCCTATATGCCAAGTCACCGAACTTGGTCATATCATTGCTATCATAGCAACACCTTTCTCATCACCATACACACACTGAGACACACTTGGTTTATGCGGAAATAACTGGACGTAGTTTAAGCAGCATTACCCAATTGTCCTTGACCGTGGACACGTCTATTCGAATAGTTTACACTCTGTAGAGGTAGTACGTTGGACCCACGAGATCCGGGAAACTTCCGTGTCATCCACGACTCGCGGTATATCACATACCCGAGGTAAGTACCCGATCAATGCCTTTCCCTTGACGATACTAGACAAAGAGATCCACTCGATTGGTACCCAGCCCACATGTTGTACGTCTTACGAGCACCAACCCTTGACTGTACCTACCATGCGGGGACCAACGGTGTGATCGGAACTCATAAACATGGCATAGTCGTCCTACCCGACACGACCCCATCATGAGAGTGACCACACATCACTCCCGCCACTAGTAATGTGGCTCTTTGCTAGCACCGACCAGAGTAATTAACATAGCCCCGTCCCGTAAGGGGTAACGTGGCCGTACTGGTAAGGTTGGGACGATCGACACATCATAAATCTAATCCCATTTCCGAAACCATACTCACACAAATATTTGGTGCATCACTTCACCGAAAGAGACCACCTAACTCATCATCACCCTCGGGCATTAGTGGCACCCAACGGGGTTTTCCTAAACTCTTGCTTATGTCAACAACATGCTCATGATAATACTACTTCAATCTTTACTTGTCAACATGGTATTAGCATGACCCTCAAGGGTTAGAGTGAAGCTCAATGCATGTGCTCCGGGGGAGCCTTCTGCAAAATCGTATCAAATGATTACCGGCACTTATGATCATATGCAACGGGAATACTTGCTACTTTAACATGCAAAGTAACATATGCTCAGTCATGGTCAAAGGGTTGCTTGCCTTGCTCACGTAAGTCCTCGGGGTCTTCCAAGACTTCCGCTCCAACTCCGAATACTATGTCTACTCGTAACTATCGTCGGAAACAACCACAGTAAGCCACATAGCAAGCACAATAAAAGTGTGCTATAAATGGAAGTTTTATTTTTCTTGGACCTCTCTGGTCATAGGAAAAATACCTGAAGCTTGATATAGGATATTTGGATCATCAGGGTATTTTGAATGGATGAAAGGAGGAATAGGTGACCATTGAAGAAGCCAACAGAAATCATTCTGTTAAAAATGAGTGGAGGCACCCATTTAACAGAGGATGATTTTAGAAATATTTAGGAAGTTGTTTCACTGGATTTGGAGTAGGTATGAATATTCTAGGGGTTTTATAACATGGAATAAATAGCAAAAAGGGGCTATTCATTTAAAGAAACAGAAGCATGCTCGATAAAAATGTTGACTAATGTCTCAAAAATAGGGCATAATATTAGAAGACTCTAGAATTTGGAATAACTACATTTTGACTGGTTTGAATCCTCTAGGATTTTTGCAAGATGGAGCTTTCATTATCCATATTGGAATTTGAAGAATAACACAACTGGAAATGTACTTGGAAAAATGTGCAAAGCACAGATCTTGATAGGCCTTGATTTTGGGACCCGTAGAAATTTGAATCAACATTTTTGGAGTTAGAATGAATTTATGGGAGATTTTTGAAGATTGCAAATAAATGAAAAAGGGAAAGTGGGCCTCCAGGTTTGGCTATCCTGCGCACTAGGCGCTAGTTAGGCCTTCGGGCCGGCCCACATGCTTGGCTTGGCCAGCCGAGCCACGCGGGAGACACCTTGCGCGAAATGCGCTTCCCGCGCGGAGAGACGGCCTCCCACCGAGGCGCGGCCACTTAAGTGGCACGGCCCACCTGGCGGTCTCGCCAGCCAGCTGACAAGGGCCCCGCAACCTTCTTCAACCTCCCGTCGGGGAAGGCATAGGCAGCCTTGCCGGCGTTGCCGACGCTTTTGGCCGCCGGCTCGACTGCCCAAGCCACTGTAGGAGGTAGGGAACGGCGGCGACCTGACCACCACTCCTGTAGCCGTTGAGGCCCAAGCGGGAGCGCTCGCGATGGTGGCAAACGTAGAGAGGCGACGGCGAGCGTTGACAGGGCAACTCGATAGGGGAGAGAGGGATTTAGGTCAGGGAATGCTCCGGGGAAACGAGGGGAACGCCCCCAGGGTCACAGAACAGAGGGGAGGGGTTCGCGAGAGCCGGGATTTTGGTGAGGCCGAGGCGGCTCCGCTGCGGCCATTAGAGGAATGGGGAGCTCGGGAGCTCATGTGGCTCGGTCCAGGGGTTTCCTAGCGAGAGAGGGGAGTGGATCCGAGGCTCTGGTTCTCGGGGAGGCTCTAAGTGGGGGAGGAGGAGCCGAGAAGGATCTCGGAGCTCTCTGGTGCACCCAGGGCACGGCGGCCACACGTCCCTGGGCCACCTTGGAGTCTTGCTAGCGTCGTGGAGGGGTCAAAGGTGGAGGAGGGGATGCTTTGGCGCTCTGGGGCACACTGCCGCTGCAGAACATGAGCTAGGAGACGAAGCAATAGCGCAGAGCACCATTAGTGCAGACTGACAGCATGGTCACCATGGTGACGCGTGTCCAGGGTGACTGTTTGACCCGTCAAAGATATCCCTCGTGCAAGGCATGCTTGCGAGAAGTCACTGCTGGAGTTTGGAGCCAAGTGAAGGAGGTTTGAATGGGTTTGGACTACGATTAAGTTTGCAACAGCAAACTTAAGGCTAGCAATACTGGTTTGCACACACAGTTAATTGAGGTGAAACCTTGTCTAGCAGTGTTTTTAATAGAAGGGCTACAAGACTGCAAAGTTTCAGCTCAAGAAAGCAAGTGTAGCTAGTACTTGCTGTACAAAGCCACATTTCAGGCAGAAATCAACTTGAGGAGGTGCTGCTCATTTTCTCCACATGAGCATGTCATATCTCGGTTCTAAATGAAGCTTTGGCATAGAATAGATGCCCTGGAAAGAATTGGGGGCTTTGGGTTAAGCAGAAGCATGGGAAGAGAGGTAAAAATAGTGATTTCAAGGGTAAAATGAGAGATAGTTACATAGGGTCTCTCTCCAATAATTGACCAGAGGGGGTGGCAAAGTTACTGGAGGTACAATGTAACTATATGAAGTTGTGGTAAAAATTTGAGCTCAAGGCTTAAAGTGGAAGGGGTCAAAGAAGCCAACTTAGTGAGTGCACACAAGGTGTTTGATCTGTGATTAGGCTACCAGATGAATTCCAATGGCAATGAAAATTAACAGGATCAAATAATAGATGAAAATAAGCTTGGACACCAAATTTGGGATTTGCTGGACAAGTTTTCCAATGTAGACTTGGAAACCCCATGAAAGGGGCGGAAATGGCATTCTGCCTATAAAACTTAATCAAATCAATTCCCAAAAATCCAATATTTGGTGTGGGGCATTATTTGAGCATAAGAGCATGCCCAAAAAGTTTGGGGCCAATTGGAGAAACTTCACAATGTAAAGTCTCCCAAAGTCAGAAATCAACAAAGAGGGTTTTGAGGGTCTTAGGACAAGTTCTTCTATTTTCCTTGATGCACCACTTGGTGTGGATGCATTGCTGGAGTATCAGAACATGTCCACCAAATTTGAGCACATTTGGAGATACTTGACAATGTAGAGTTTCTCAAATTTGGTTCTGGACATGAAGGGTTTTAGAGTTTTTTGGAGTGTCAAATCAACTTGGATTGAGATGAAGCTTGGCAAGATAATCAAATATAACATAAGTGACACGCTAGAATTTTACTGGAATTTATTGAGAATATTTCTTATAGAAATATTCCAAAATCTTGGAATAGGCAAGAAAGGTTTTGGAGGGGTTTGCCCAATACTTTGAACATGACCATGTGTTGAAACTCATATATATGGAATAAATATATCCACTGAGTTTCCCTAAATTTTCTTTAATATTTTGGAAGCAATAAAAATAACTTTCCTTCACAAGAGAACATTTCTGGCCTCACAAAAAGGCTTTTAAATAAAATAATAAAATAACTTTTAAAATAATTATATTGTGGTTTTTCGAAGACATTTTGATAATAGATTTTAAATAAAATAATTGGTGCAAAATAAATTCCCTAATTTGAGGACTTGTAGTACAAGTCTCATTTGAGGGGTTTTAAGGTTTAATTCAAGAAATGCTTTTTGGTTAAAATAATATTTGGTAACGGTAGATATCTGTCCTAAACAAATGGCATGATAATTAGGCAGGAGAACATGGAATGAGGAGGTGATTAGGAGGATGGCCAGAATTAATATGGAGCAATCACATGCATACAAGTAAACACGCAAACAATAGTCACTCGAAGCATCACAAGCACTCACAAAAATTTCTAATTGGTCCTAATTTTTGAAATAAGTTAATTTTTCAGGAAGGCCAAAAACTAGGTGTGACAGATCTTACCCCCTTAAGAAAATCTCGTCCCCGAGATTTCTAGGCTAGGGGTTGGAGAGATACAAAATCTTGAGTCGGAGGTGGTCTTCATGTCCCCATGTTGCTGCTGAGGGTCTTGAGGTGCTTGATGATACAACTTCGAATGCTCGCATGTCCTTGCATGATCGTGAGAGGGATCTGACAATAAGTTATGCTTCACCGAGGTCAAGGGATTGGTGAACTAAGTTCGTGCAAGGTTTTGGCTTGCAAGTGCATTCCAAGTCAGAATACGTGGCAGATGGTGTGTCTGGGATCTGATCCTGGGGCTTCGCATGCTGGTTAGTGACATCTAGATGTATCATGTTAGAATGCACTGCCAAAGTCTTCGTGTAGCTTCCTGCTTACGTGGAAGTCCTTGACTTCCTTTCGGCAGGCAAACTATGGTCGCAAGTAGTCTTCGAAGGCTACTCGTGGAAGGGTCCGGGTTGGATCTCACCCATGAGTCTCAGCTTGGAGGCTCAGAGTCCAGAACAGGTCCTGCCATCTGGGAGGGTTTGCGGGGGGTTCTGGATGAGCTGGCTACCCAAGAGTATAGACCAGTCATCCATCCCCAAGGTCTGCGGCTCGGCAAGCGGGAATCACCTTTAGCAGGTTTTCTGATACTCTCGCTTGTCCAAAGGTTTCATCGTCTTGAATCGTCGAGGCTTCTCGACATCGTTGATGTAGTCAGTTGATGTCTTCTGCTTCTTCCTCATTGCCATGGTTTCCCTACCATGATGGTCCTTCGTCTTGTCTTGAGTAGGGTAGACTTCCGCTGTTTGGGGTTGCTTCAAGAAGCCCGCCTTCTCGAGATAACAATGCACCCTCGAGAGGCATAACAATCGGCGTTCCTAGGCTCGTCCAAACACGACTAAGGTGTTCTCCCTTTTACTAGGTTAGTAAGTGTGTCGTCAGTGTGGATTACCACATACTTTCCCCAAACAGGACATAAGCACAGTGCTCAAGAGTCCGGTGAGGAGAACGGAACTTTCTATGGGCGGGTACTGGCAATATTTAACGACTTGGAGTCATTTTCTAGGGTCGTAATCCGTCCATCTTGTGGCTCAGCGAAGCTTTAGGGTCTCAAGGAACTTAGGATGTGGGTGAACAATTATCATCTTATCTCTAAGCACATTCCTTAGATGCCAATAGTTCGACCTCAAATCTCGGGACGATATCACCTCATCTCATCAAAAATACCATCCCACGTGGGTCAACTCCACACCGCTCATGCTAGCTAACTCCGGGTTGAGGGAAGAACTAAACCCAAACACTACAAGCATGGTGTAGCTACGATGCACATGCATTCTTATGCAAGAATCTCGGGGAGACATACAAGTTCCTATGATCGAATTTAAGACAAAACAAATCCAAATGTCCATCTAAGTCATCCAATGGACTGGGTACTACTCCCTCCGTTCCTAAATATAAGACCTTTTAGAAATTGCACTATAAAGTACATACGGATGTACATAGACATATTTTAGAGTATAGATTCACTCATTTTGCTCTGTATGTAGTCTCATAGTGGAATCACTAAAAGGTCTTATATTTTGGAACGGAGGGAGTACATTACTATAGTAAGGAAACACATAGTATACCAATCCAATATCAGCTTCCCTGCTACGAATCCAATCAAGTGATCCATCAATCCGATCAATCATTATTGGACCTATCACTCCTACAAATCCAACATTGACGGGGTTCTACATAATCTCTTAGAGTCTCATAATTCACATATTACTGCAAGGATTACGTCATAGTATACCGACCGACTTCACTAATCATGGCCATCTAATCTCCAAGGTCAAACCACATAGGTTTCAAACCAATCTGACTAATCCAAGTACACGTACTCTATATCCACCGAGAAACATGGTATCATGATCGAGATTATCGGGCTAAATCCAATTTACTCCGAACCATTGTGGTCTCTGTCATCCTTGATACTCTATTAAGATTACCTATTTAAATCCAAGACTCAACACTACTAGGAAAAGACCTGCTAGTGGCGCACCTGTTTTGGCTACTAATGGCAAACTATAGGTGCGCCACTAGCATCACGCCATTAGAATTTTTTACTAATGGCGCACCACAGGTGCGCCATTAGTATCTGGTATACTAATGGCGCACCAGGCAGTGCGCCATTAGTATAGCTCATGGTGCGCCATTAGTATGCCTCCCAGGTGTGCCATTAGTATGCCTCCTAGGTGCGCCATTAGTATGCCTCCCAGGTGCGCCACTAGTATAGCTCATGGTGCGCCATTAGTATAGCTCATGGTGTGCCACAGGTTATACTACCAGCTCTAAACATATTCAATTATTATCCTCACACCCACAAGAAGGTTCAAGATAAACACATATTACACCACAATGAAAATATGTTTATAAACATGCACATACATTGAACGCAAGTTGACAAACAAATTAACCTAGAGGAAGCATAGTTTTGACCATCTTAACAATCATCTAGAACACACAAGTCACAAAAAGATAAGGACTATTTATTACTATGAGAGACTTCAGATGGTCGAGAACACACAAGTTTGTATCTACATGCACAAAGTGCAAGCTCCAAAACACTCGAAACACCAAATGGTCTACAAGACAATAAGGTCCATGATTACAGGTTGGTTGGTCCATAAACGCGAGAGAGTCATCATGTACATGTGCATCAATAGGTTGAGTACCTGAAAACATTTTCCACAAATTTGTCAAGAAAGTGGAACCAGATCAAGTTGTTAAAATCTCATATGCGTATTAAAAATATTCTATCAAAAGATTATCATGATATCATAGTTAACAATATAGTTTCTATAAAAGTTATAATCATCTCACATCCTATTATATAGAACTATGTTCCAATGCTTGTAGTTTTATCAACAATGAATGCATTGAGCATCTTAAACAAAGATTGTCATGATATCATAGTTAACAATATCGTTTCTATGTGGTTATTTTCACAGGTTGACACCCATTTGTCTTCTACTAATAAGAAACTAACATTTATTATCATGAAGTCGAGGTCGTTGCCCCTCCTCACATGGATTGTGGCGGTGCCTAAAATAGAATTAGAGCAAGTTGTTTAAGCAGAGTTAGAGCCCAATACAAAACAATTGATGTGAAGTGCACAATTATTCATAAATGAGAATATACTTCTAGGAAACCAAAATCATTTGAAATGTCCATCAACATTCCGGACAAGCAGCACACACACACACATGTGTATTATGAACAAATTGATATCGTCACTGTAGTAATACCGTTACACATGTAATGTAAAGTAATATTGTTACACATGTAAAGTATCACTTGATCCAAGTTGAGGATTCACATCAGTTCCATGGAAATCTGAAAATATATGATTGAGAAAAACAAGTTTCATTTACAAATAAGAATTCATTGTGAGTCTGCATAGATAACTGTGTTCGGGAACTACATAGCTACATAGAAGAACTTCCGACCATATGTGATTTCCTTGTATCACCCAACAATTTAGTACGAAAGTGGTAACCTTTATTAGTAAATTCAATAAGCAAATATAATATCGGCATAGACCCACAATCTACTCTGGCAGGATTGAAACAAAAAAACCGATGTGCATCGAAGAGAGCTGCATCAATCAGTACCTTGTTGTGTGCTCACTTGTTCTACAAAAATTACAATAGAATTTCATGTGTCCACGACATTTGAGGTGCAAAGAAGGTTGTGAGAGTGGGTAACATGACTAATCACCACCACCGCTTGCACATAAATATACAGAGGTTCGAATACGACACATCACAAACATTCATGAAAATTCACACCCGTCGCAAGTTCCTCTAAGCCTCCATTAGCTCATCAATATACAGTCACAACCTCAAATGCATCCAATCAGTGGTAGAAGAATTATTCTGAACATTACCTTCAAACAAAAGATTCCAAAATGCAGACATTTTCAGGAGCTTGGGTTTCTTGGGACCTTGTCACCGTCGAAGCAGAGGAGGTTACTAGCCGTGGAAGATATCGGAGCACTTGCCATTGAACCAGCGGAGGCCCCTTCACAGCGACGACTTCACTGACAATGTTGTATCACCACGCCCCGGCTTCCTCTGAACAAACCCAAGATCTGATATGCAAAACGGTGTTCCGAATAGAAATACGTAATGAATTAGTAACAATGCACATAAAAACGAAGGGTCCAACTTCAAAGATGTATCAAACATTTGCAGAGTCTAAAGTGTGATCCACCAGTTAGTTCAATAAAGATATCTAAACACACCAATTCAAATTCTAGCGAACAATGGTCAGTGGTCACTAATATCATGTTGTCAAATAGCTAAGTATACCACACTTCTACAGCACCCCCAAAGCAATTGGGTTCACAAAATCATCATAAAGAAGTCATTCCTGATTGACAAACAAAATTATCCAAAAACATTTATACCGGGACATGGTCCAGTTCAGACAGTTCGGCAAATATATAGGTTACAGTACATCCAGAATAACAGCTCCAGACATGAACTTACAACTCCTGCAGAACACCAAGAATAAGAAAGAAGCATACCATTACATCCATTGACCATGGTATCCAGTTGTTCCCTTCAAACCTCTAAGGGTGAAGGCGGCACCGGCATGACCCCACCTGCACAAGTTGACCAAACCAATTGCTCACGCTATGTGTTGTGGTAAAAAAAATCCAAGACATCGCTGGTGCAGTCCAAATAAAGCAGTACATTATCTTTGAACAAATACTATGATGTATTATCATGAACACCAAAGATAATTCGGCTTAAGAGGAACAAAATTGAAAATTCATGTACATACAGGGGATCTGGGTGATGTAGAGATGCAGCTGATGCCCGTCCTTAAGCCTCCACCGCCCATTAGTGCCACAGGCGACCAGCCAACTTGGTGGGTTGTCTGTACCGATCTCGGCATAGATGAGGAGAAGGAGCACGCGGCGGGAGATGACCTAGGCATGGGCGTCATGGACAAGGTCACCGTGAGGTCCGAGGCGTGTTGCGCCGAGGCATTTGGTGCCGGTGGCGAGGGAGAGGACGGTGGAGTTGAGTGGGTTCTCCGGGGAGGAGAGCAGGAAGGCGGCGAGGACGGTGGACTCGCGCCCCTGTGGCTTGCCCTTCTTGGGGAGGGCACGGTACTGGCGGAGGGCGGCCGAGGAGGCGGCCTCAGCCCACTGGACGCCGTCTTGTGGAGGCGCGGAGGTGGTGGGAGAGGCGCAGGCACCGTCGTGTAGATCTCGATCCGACGGTCGCCTGCACCGGGAAAGGCGCCGTCTTTTGGTGCGGAGGAGAAGTAGCCGTTGGCTTGTGGAGATACGGAGGAGAAGTAACCATTGCCGTGGAAGACGGTGGGGTACGGGACCGAGGACGGCATGGGGCGGAGGTCGCAATGGTAGGGGCGGTGGTAGTCGGCCATGAATTGTGGGAAAATTTGGAATAGTCGTTTGGCAGTAGTGGCGCACTGGGTGAGTGGTGCGCCATTACTAGTTAAACTAGTAATGGCGCACTCTGCCCCGGTGCGTCATTAGTAGTTTTGCAAAAAAAATTATAGTAGTGGCGCACTGGGTGAGTGATGCGCCATTACTAGTTAAACTAGTAACGGCGCACTCTACCCCGGTGCACCATTAGTACTTTTTGAAAAAAAAAGTTTGTTAGTAGTTGCGCACCGTGTGTGTGGTTCGCAATTAGTGTCCATCACACTAATGGTGCACCTGCACATGGTGCGCCACTGCTATATAGCAGTGGTGCACCACTTGTCTGGTGCGCCATTAGTGTCTATATTATCTATAGCCCTTTTCCTAGTAGTGCAAATACAATAAGAATTCCACTTCATACTCCGAGTCATCCTGATAATTATCGCCAAACCAATGCAACTACTTGCTCTAAAGTCATGCATACCACCAAGAATAATGTTCGCGATCATAATCGTCCTACTAAATCCAATCTTACTCCAGATTATATAGGTTATGCTACTATATCAACTTGCTCCACCAAATTTACCTACCTTCATAAGGGTCTTATGATCCACCAAGATAGTCTAGCTATATCCTCAAGACACCTATCATCATCACCACGAGAGTCTTTAGTCTATACTCCTATATCTGAGGTCGGTCCTTCTTATGGCATCAGGGTTATGGTGCTACCTTAAGATTCAAGGATACTGGTTCGCTGCGATCACTTGTTCCATTAAGAACCCGGTGCTAAGTGGGGTTCATTAGGGACCTACACGTTTCTAGCACGTCCGTGTACTAGACACGTGACCAGAAAATTTGAGCCGGAAAGGCTTGTGGAGGTTAGTCTGGCCTAGTGTGGTTTTCCAACCTTGAGGGAAAAGCACACTCCTACGGGTTGCGTGTGGTTAAGCATAGCACAGTCAGTGTCTTCAGTGTCAGCCATCCTTCGAAGTGGATCTTTGGTGCATCTTGCCTTGCCGTCTTCAGTTGTCGAGAGGGGTGAGAGAGAGAGCACAGAGGGGAGTGTCTAAGGGGTTTAGTGCAATCAAACAAGCATTGGAAAGTTAACTCAAACAAGTGCCAAAATCGTTTTGAACATCACAATAAGACTTGCGATAAAACCGCATGCTTGTTGCTTGATCAAATGTGCGACTTATATCAAAGCACAAATAACAAAAACAAGCAACACCCAACTTGGTCCATCCGAACCATTTCACGAACTCGACTTCGCATTGGGGATTTACCACTCATCCTAACCTAGGGTTCTAGGAGTCGACGGTCATGCCTGCTTCGTTCCTCGGAGAGGAGTCCTCTAAGTCTTCTCGACCTTCTCATGGTGTTGTCATGCCTCTTGTTGTCGCTTGCCGAAGCAATTCGCTTGAACTATAAAGAACTCTTGTTGTCTTCTTGTCTGAGGAATTGCTGATGCAGGTAGTTCTTCATTGTTGTCAGTGACAGGGTCCTCTATTGTCTTCATGATCCTGTCATTGCTTCTTGTCTTCTGAGGCTTCGAGAGTCTCAAGTGGACATCTTCAAGCACCGATATTTGCAAGACATGATAGAGTTCTGGTCTGTCAATCATACTAATTGCGACACCGACACCTAGAGCGGGGGATGAAGAGAACCGTTTTCCTGCTCACTAAGGTGAGGCGGACCAATGGCGAGGTTCTCATCCACCGGTGGTGGTCGACACAATCCTTATAATTGACAAGGTCACTCCATTAGTGATGCTGATCATGGTTTGCATATATTATGTCCAGATTATCGTAAGTGAAAGTGGCATCACTCTGGAACAGTGCCCAGGGTGTCATCATCTTCTAAATCTCGATGTCCTTGTTCCTCATGGAGGTACTTCTGTTGGTTTCGTCTGGTCGTAGGGTTGTCTTCTCTGCCCTTCAGCACAGGTGTTTGCCGGGAAAGGTTAGTTTCTTCTGGGCTGTCCGCGAGGATTTCAAATTATCCCGTGGTCACAGGGCATAAGGTACTAGCGACCATTTGCAGTTTTGAAAAAGTACACGAGGAGTGTCAAGAAAATAAGAGTGGAAGGCTAGAGTATAACCTTCTCTTTCTTTGGAGATTTAGGAGAGTCGAGAAAATATATAGGTTTTGTAAGTATTTTGAAGGATCTGAAAAATAGTTTTATCCTAACTAATGTCCATGTTAACTAAGGGCTTCCTACAGTCAGGATGGCTCTGATGCCAGCTCTGTGGGGACCCCGACTTAAGAGTCGAGATCGCTGAGCTCAGTGATCCCAGAGATCAACGCTCACCGAACATAGATACAGAATAAAAGAGACTTACATCCATACATACCATTTGATACAATAAATGACCACTTCGGTCGAGTCTAACATATATAGGGCCTTAAAGGCCTACACTCGAAACTGAACCAGTAGCGGAATTATTGGTTGAAAGTGTGAACCCATGCCATCAGCCTTAACCTACGGGCATTCTGACTGGGAAACATCCTAGCTCGCATGAACGTCACGGAGTTAATCTTCGCCATATCCTGTTCTTGCATACCTGGTCAATGAAATAACCAGTGGAAATCCAATGAGTACTTTGAATGTACTCGCAAACAGCCCATGACATGAACAACGAAAGTGAAGGATAACAATATCATGCATCGTTAGTGTAACTCATCTAGGTGGAATGATCATGAATATGCATCAAGTTAAAGAATTACTCTTGAAGAACATGTTACATATATCAATATATCTGCCGAGGGCTAAACCATCCGGGTTCACCCTATATGCCAGGTCACCGAACTTGGTCATATCATTGCTATCATAGCAACACCTTTCTCATCACCACACACACACTCACACACACTTGGTTTATGCGGAAATAACTGGACGTAGTTTAAGCAGGATTACACAACTGTCCTTGACCGTGGGCATGGCTATTCGAATAGTTCACACTCTGCAGAGGTAGTACGCTGGACCCACGAGATCCAGGAAACTTCCGTGTCATCCACGACTCGCGGTATATCACATACCCGAGGTAAGTACCCGATCAATGCCTTTCCCCTGACGATACTAGACAAAGAGATCCACTCGATTGGTACCCAGCCCACATGTTGTACGTCTTACGAGCACCAACTCTGGACTGTACCAACCATGTGGGGACCAACGGTGTGACTGGAACTCATAAAAATGGCATAGTCGTCCTACCCGGCACGACCCCATCACGAGAGTGACCACACATCACTCCCGCCACTAGTAATATGGCTCTTTGCTAGCACCGACCAGAGTAAGTAACATAGCCCCGTCCCATAACGGGTAACGTGGTCGTACTGGTAAGGTTGGGATGGTCGACAAATCATAAACCTAATCTGATTTCCGAAACCATACTCACATAAATATTGGGTGCATCACTTCACCGAAAGTGACCAACTAACTCATCATCACCCTCGGGCATTAGTGGCACCCGACGGGGTTTTCATAAACTCTTGCTTTATGTCAACAACATGCTCATGATAATACTACTTCTATCTTTACTTGTCAACATGGTATTAGCATGACCCTCAAGGGGTAGAGTGAAGCTCAATGCATGTCCTCCGGGGGTGCCTTCGGTAAAATCATATCAAATGATTACCGGCACTTATGATCATATGCAACGGGAATACTTGCTACTTTAACATGCAAAGTAACATATGCTCAGTCATGGTCAAAGGGCTGCTTGCCTTGCTCACGTAAGTCCTCGGGGTCTTCGAGGTCTTCCGCTCCAACTCCGAATACTCCGTCTACTCGTAACTATCGTCGGAAACAACCAGAGTAAGCCACATAGCAACGAGAATAAAAGTGTGCTATAAATGGAAGTTTCATTTTTCTTGGACCTCTCTTGTCATAGAAAAATATGTGAAGCTTGATATAGGATATTTGGATCATCAGGGTATTTTGAATGGATGAAAGGAGGAATAGGTGACCATTGAAGAAGCCAACAGAAATCATTCTGTTAAAAATGAGTGGAGGCACCCATTTAACAGAGGATGATTTTAGAAATACTTAGGAAGTGGTTTAGTGGATTTGGAGTTGGTATGAATATTCTAGGGGTTTTATAACATGGAATAAATAGCAAAAAGGGGGCTATTTATTTAATGAAACAGAAGCATGCTAGATAAAAATGTTGACTAATGCCTCAAAAATAGGGCATAATATTAGAAGACTCTGGAATTTGGAATCACTCCATTTGGAGTTGGTTTGAATCCTCTAGGATTTTTGCAAGATGGAGCTGTCATTATCCAGATTGGAATTTGAAGAATAACACAACAGGAAATGTACTTGGAAAAATGTGCAAAGCATAGATATTGATAGGCCTTCATTTTTGGGACATGCAGAAATTTGAATCAACATTTTTGGAGTTACAACGAATTTGTGGGAGATTTTGGAAGATTGCAGATAAATGAAAAAGGGGAAGTGGGCCTCCGGACTTGGTTATCCTGCGCACTAGGCGCTAGTTAGGCCTTCGAGCCGGCCCACTAGCTTGGCTTGGCCAGCAGAGCCACGCAGGAGATGCCTTGCGCGAAATGCGCTCCCCGCGCGGGGAGACGACCTCCCACCAAGGCGCGGCCACTTAAGTGGCGCGGCCCACCTTGCCGTCTCGCCAGCCAGCTGACAAGCAGGCCCGCAGCCTTCTTGAACCTCCCACCGGGAAAGGCAGAGGCAGCCTCGCCGGCGCTGCCGACACTTCTGGCCGCCGGCTCGACTGCCCGATCCACTACAGGAGGCAGGGAACGGCGGAGACCTCACCACCACTCCCGTAGCCGTTGAGGCCCAAGCGGGAGCGCTCGAGACGGCGGCAAACGGAGAGAGGCGACGACAAGCGTTAGCAGGGTGACTTGATAGGGGAGAGTGGAATTTATGTCGGGGAAATGCTCCGAAGAAACGAGGAGACCGCCCCCAGGGTCGCAGAATAGAGGGGAGGGGCTCGGGAGAGCCGGGATTTAGGTGAAGCCGAGGCGGCTCCGCTGCGACCATTAGAGGAATGGGGAGCTCGGGAGCTCATGTGGCTCGGTCCAGGTGGTTCCTAGCGAGAGAGGGGAGTGGATCCGAGGCTCTAGTGCTCGGCGAGGCTCTAAGTGGGGGACGAGGAGCCGACAAGGATCTCGGAGCTCTCTGGTGCACCCAAGGCACGGGGGCCACGCGTGCCTGAGCCACCTTGGAGTCTTGCTAGCGTCGTCGAGGGGTCAAAGGTGGAGAAGGGGATGCTCTGGCGCTCTGGGGCACACTCCCGCTGTGGAACAGGAGCTAGGAGACGAAGAAATGGCGCAAAGGACCATTAGTGTTGGCTGACAGCATGGTCACCATGGCCACGCGTGTACAGGGTGACCGTTTGACCCGTCAAAGATGTCCCTCGTGCAAGGCATGCTTGCCAGAGGTCACTGCTGGAGTATGGAGCCAAGTGAAGGAGGTTTGAATGGGTTTGGACTACGATTAAGTTTCCAACAACAAACTTAAGGCTAGCAAAACTGGTTTGCACACAGAGTTTATTGAGGTGAAACCTTGTCTAGAAGTGTTTTTAATAGATGGGCTACAAGACTGCAAAGTTTCGTCTCAACAAAGCAAGTGTAGCTAGTACTTGTTGTACAAAGCCACATTTCAGCCAGAAATCAACTTGAGGAGGTGCTGCTCATTTTGTCCACATGAGCATGCCATATCTCGGTTCTAAATGAAGCTTTGGCATAGAATAGATGCTCTGGGAAGAATTGGGGGCTTTGGGTTAAGCAGAAGCATGGGAAGAGAGGTCAAAATAGTGATTTCAAGGGTAAAATGAGAGATAGTTACAAAGGGTCTCTCTCCAATAATTGACCAGAGGGGGTGGCAAAGTTACTCGAGGTACAATGTAACTAATTGAAGTTGTGGTAGAAATTTGAGCTCAAGGATTAAAGTGGAAGGAGTCAAAGAAGCCAACTTAGTGAGTGCACACAAGGTGTTTGATCTGTGATGAGGCTACCAGATGAATTCCAATGGCTATGAAAATTAACAAGATCAAATAATAGATGAAAATAAGATTGGACACCAAAATTGGGATTTGTTGGACAAGTTTTCCAATCTAGACTTGGAAAACCCATGAAAGGGGCAGAAATGGCATTCTGCCTATAAAACTTAATCAAATAAATTCCCACAAATCCAATATTTGGTGTGGGGGCATTATTTGAGCATAAGATCATGCCCAAAAAGTTTGGGGCCAATTGGTAAAACTTCACAATGTAAAGTCTCCCAAAGTCAGAAATCAACAAAGAGGGTTTTGAGGGTCTTAGGACAAGTTCTTCTATTCTCCTTGATGCACCACTTGGTGTGGATGCATTGTTGGAGTATCAGAACATGTCCACCAAATTTGAGCACATTTGGAGATACTTGACAATGTAGAGTTGCTCAAATTTGATTTTGGATAGGAGGGGTTTAAGAGTTATTTGGATTGTCAAATCAAATTGGATTGAGATGAAGGTTGGCAAGATAATCAAATATAAGATAAGTGACATGCTAGAATTTTACTGGAATTTATTGATAATATTTCTTATAGAAATATTCAAAAGCTTGGAATAGGCAGGAAAGGTTTTGGAGGGGTTTGCCCAATATTTTGAACATGACCATGTGTTGAAACTCATATATATGGAATAAATATATCCACTGAGTTTCCCTAAATTTTCTTAAATATTTTGGAAGCAATAAAAATAACTTTCCTTCATAAGAGACCATTTCTGGCCTCACAGAAAGGCTTTTAAATAAAATAATAAAATAACTTTTAAATAATAATATTGTGGTTTTTGGAAGACATTTTGATAATAGGTTTTAAATAAAATAATTGGTGCAAAATAAATTCCCTAAGTTGAGGACTTGTATTACAAGTCTTGTGTGAGGGGTTTTAAGGTTTAATTCAAGAAATGCTTTTTGGTGAAAATAATATTTGGTAAAGATAGATATCTGTCCTAAACACATGGTATGATCATTAGGGAGGAGAACATGGGATGAGAAGGTGATTAGGAGGATGGCAAGAATTAATGGGGAGCAATCACGTGCATACAAGCAAACAAGCAAACAATAGTCCCTCCAAGCATCACAAGCACTCACAAAAATTTCTAATTGGTCCTAATTTTTGAAATAAGTTAATTAGTCAGGAAGGCCAAAAACTGGGTGTGACAATATACTTCTTCGTCTAGTATTCTTCTTCTAACTTTCTTATTTGTCATTTTGCAGATTACATTCACTTCACGGGAAGCTTGGATTATATCGATAGAATGCTTGAATATGATTTCTTGTACCATGGCTTCACGGAAGCTTGTATTGAAACTATTGTAGTATATGGATATATATATGAAACTATGTATGCCTGGATGAAACTGGTGTAATATATGGTTTCATACGGATGCAACTTGCATAATATGTATGTAGTATGGATGAAAGTTATTTTAATATGGTTATGAGTACGGAAACAAATTTATTTTTGTCAAATATATAATATATATATCCTGATTATTGTGAAAATTGCTGGATATAATAGGAAATAAAATAAAAAAGGGCTGTTTTCAGCCTTTGCCGTCTGCCCCCTCATGGCAAAGGGGGGAGGACAGACGGCAAAGAGGGGAGAGAGGGGCTGGGTGCCCCCTTTGCCGTCAGCCCCCTCATGGCAAAGGGGGGAGGGAAGACAACAAAGAGGGGAGAGTGAGGGGCTGGGTGCCCCCTTTGCCGTCAGCCCCCTCATGGCAAAGGGGGAGGGTAGACGGCAAAGAGGGGAGAGAGAGGGGCTGGGTACCCCCTTTGCCGTCAGCCCCCTCATGGCAAAGGGGGGAGGGCAGACGGCAAAGAGGGGTGGCCTGCCGTTAACACTTAACGGGACCATCGGTGGATCTGCCGTCCCATTTAATTTGCCGTCTGCCCCCTCATGGCAAAGATTCTTTGCAGTCCGCCTTACAAAAGCAGACGACAAAGAACCGCTTCACCGGATATTTTTTTGTCGTCTGCTGACGGACGGTAAAGTCGTTGCCGTCCGTGGTTCCCCCCTTTGCCGTCAGCCATGGCAGACGCCAAATTCTCAGATTCCTGTAGTGTCTCTTTTTATTTCTTTTTTCCTATTTTCTCTTTTTTATTTTTTGTGTCCTCTTTTGCTCTTTCTATTTATCTTGCATTTGTCCTCTTTGGGATCTTTTGTTTTGTCCTCTTTGGGATCTTTTCCTCACTTAAGGGGAACACTCTATGTTTTACATGAATAAAAAGAAGATCATCACACTTTATAACAAGTACTCAACATAAATACAAGTGAAAACTATCATGATGTATGCAAATGTATGCCTCAGGTAGTGTAGCAGGATATGCAATGATACTAGCGCGTCATGTAGCAGTAATAAGGGCAAGGCCAAACTAGCATGCGGCTCTACGATCAAGCAAAAGCATGTATGACATGAAGATAAAGTCATGAGATGGTGGATGATACATGGCAATGTATCTCGGAAAGGCTATGGAAATGCTTTAATATGTAGGTATGCTGTCTGTTTTGAGGAAAGATATAATGAGGCTTATGTATGACAGAGCGTATCATGTCATGGGTTTTGATGCATCGGCAGAGTTTGCACCAACTCTCAGTGTGAGCAAGGTCAATGCACGGTACCGAAGAGGCTAGAAAAATATGGATGGCGGAAGTGCCAACAATCGAATACTCACATTAGTCCGAAGAACTCATACACTTATTGTCGGTAACTCTCTATCTTGTTAGGAAATTCACAAAGAGACAAGTACCCGAAGGAGGAGTGTTTGGGGGTTTGGTTATCCTTGCGCATCCTCGACTCATGGTAACGTGAGGGTAATCTATATATTCCAACCCCTCCGGAGGTTAGCGATCAATTTAGTAGCTAGAGTTCTCAACTAATTTTTACTTTTTGAAAAACACAAGGATTTCCCAAAATAGGACAGCGATCACTTATAGGCTTAAGCTCTTGCACCAATAGTCCAAACATTACTCAAATCAATACCTCAAAACTATTGCAAGTTACTACTATACTTAAATAGCAACCTCATTTACCTACTCATGCAAGACACACAACTCAGTACAACGAGCTAAATCTCTAAACAAGATAAGCATGATAACTGAAGAGAGATCCAAAAACAACCTAGATAAAAGCTCTTAAAAAGATAAGCATGAAAACTAATAGCTAAGTATGACAGTAGTTATGTAGAGATAGATAACACACATAAAAGATAAGCATGAAAACCTATGTTGTGTTCTAGAGTGGAATGGAGCGTGTTTCTCTCCCAAACAAGGTAGGCTAGATTCCGACTTGTCATAAACTGCAAGAAAAACTAAACCAAACTAAAAAGCAAAGAGCGGGACACTCCAAGCATAGCACATAACATATGAAGTGATAAAAATATAGCATGGAGATGGACGAACTGATGATTGTTGATAGACAAGGGGATGCACGGGGACATCCCCATGATTAGATGCTTGAGTCTCCTTGAATATTTCTTGGGTTGCATGGGGGCATCCCCAAGCTTGAGCGCTTGACATTCCTGTATCTTCTTTCATCATCTCCCATCGCATACTTGAAAACTCCCTTCATACGAAACTCATCATAAGCTGATTAGAGTGGTTAATACCCTTAATAAAATAATTCATTACCTACTGGAATTAATGATTTTAATGAAAATCTACTGTTTTTCATGATTTCCCAAAAGTTTTTGCAAAGTAAAAGCAAGCTTAATATTTGCAAAATGAAGAAAACGCAAAACGTGGCAGAATATGTGAAAAACAGAACATGAGGTAGTAATTAATTTATTCGTGGCACTTCTCAGACCCAAATCAAAAAACTTAGAACAGATGCCATAAATACAATTATATATAGCATGCTTTCAAAAACATTCAGATCAAAAAGATGATCTGGTGATTTTTGGCGAATTTTTCTCTCAAGCAGGCAGAATCTGTTTCTCGACAACATGTCACAATTTTTGACCTTTCTTGCAATCGGAGGCTATAACTTGGCACGAAGCTTAAAAATAAAGATACAGTGATGTTGCTACAGTAGTAACAAGCATCAATACCACTAAAACATAAAGTAAAAACAAATTGGGTTGCCTCCCAACAAGCGCTTTCTTTTATGCCTTTGAGCTAGGCATAATGCAAGAAGATCAATTACTATCAACTCCAAAAGAACAACTTGCCCGAGTAACGTACTCATAAGGTAACTTAATATTATTTCTAGGGAAGTGTTCCATTCCCTTTTTAAGGGGGAATTTGAATTTAATAATTCCCTCTTTCATGTCAATGATAGCACCAACGGTGCGGAGAAAAGGACGTCCCAAATAATTGCACATGAGGGCTCACACTCAATGTCCATAATAAGAAAATCAACGAGCGCATAATTATCATTGACAATCATAAGCACATCATCAATTCTCCCTAAAGGTTTCTTTATGTAAGAATCAACAAGACAAATACCAAATGAACATGGATCAAAAGATTTCAAATCAAGCATATCATACATTCTTTTGGGCATAACGGAAGCACTAGCTCCTACATCACACAAACCAAAGCAAGAGATATTATTCAATTTTATTTTGACCATAGGATCCGAACCATCTTCTAGTTTCCTAGGAAAAGACTCTCTAGCTTGAGCTTCTCCTCTCTAGCTTTGATAAGCGCATTGGTAATATGCTCGGTGAAGGCAATATTGGGTGTACTAGTGTGGGGGTCTTTAGCCATTCTTTGCAAAAAGGTGATCACTTCGGAAAGACTACAATTGTCAAAATCAAGGTTACTACCATTAATTAAAGTGGTAGTGATGTCATCTAAGCTCATTCTTTTATTAGTCTCGAAATTCAAAGGACTTTCTTGTCCTATAATTGAGGTATTAGCATCACCATTAATAGGTCCATTGGGACTAGGGGTGCGATGGGTGCTAAAAGTTTTGAGGTCCTCAACAACTTGTATAGTAGCAATGGTTGTGTGTGTAGGAAGGCTCTTAATCCTCTCTTCCTCTTCTTTTTCTCTAGCCCATCTCTCTTTAAGTTTTGCTAGCATTCTTATGTTCTCATTAATTTGGACTTGGATAGCATTCATGGGTGTGGTGTTCCTTTCCTCAAGGGGGGAGTTCTAATTTTAAGCATCTCTACATCATGAGCTATGTTGTCCACCTTCAAAGAGAGACAATCTAATTTTTCAAGTTTCTCTTCTACACTCTTGTTGAAGGCCTTTTGAGAAGTGATAAAGTCTTTAAGCATACTCTCTAATTCAGAAGTGGAGTTTTTGGTGCTAGGATACTTATTGTTGTTCCCATAGTTGTTGGATGGAAACGGTCTAGGATTGCTACCAAATTTACTCGTATAGGCATTATTATTGAACTTCTTCCTAGAGATAAAATTAACATCAACTTGCTCTCTTTCTTGAGAAACCAAAGAATTTAAAGGAACATCATGAGGATCAATAGGAGCTTGCTTAGTAAGTAGAGTCATGATCAGGTCAACCTTATCATTAAGGGAGGAGATCTCCTCCACAGAGTTTACCATCCTACCTGTTGGAGCTCTCTCGGTGTGCCATTGAGAATAATTTTTCATCATCTTATCCAATAGCTTTGTGGAAGAACCAAGTGTAGTTGACATAAAGGTTCCTCCCGCGGCCGAGTCTAACAGATTCCGTGAGGTAAAGTTCAATCCTACATACATAGTTTGGATAACCATCCAAGTAGTCAAACCATGTGTAGGCCAATTCTTAAAAAGAGATTTAATACATTCCCAAGCTTGAACAACGTGTTCATTATCCAGTTGCCTAAAATTTATAATGTTACTTCTTACCTGGATAATCTTAGAAGGAGGGTAATACTTCCCAATAAAACATTATCTATACTTAACCCAAGAATCTATGCTATTCCTAGGCAAAGATTGAAGACACACTTTAGCTCCTCCTCTCAAGGAGAAAGGAAAAGGCTTAAGTTTAACAATATCACCATCTACTTCTTTATAATTTCGCATATCACAAAGCTCAACAAAATTGTTCAAGTGCAAAGCAACATCATCTCCAGCACCGGAGAATTGATCTTTCGTAAGAAGGCTCAGTAAAGCAGGTTTGTTCTCATAGGACGTGCTTCCAGTGGCGGGAGCAGCAATAGGAGTGCAGATAAAGTCATTGTTGTTGTGACTAGTGAAGTCACACAACTTCGTGTTCTCAGTGGAATCCATAGCAGTGGCAACAAGCAAGAGTAAAGCAACTAATTTTTTTGTGGTTTTTGGTATAAGACTCTAAAGCAAAAACTAGAAAGCAAACTAACAAGACTAAAAACCAAAGGTAAAAGATAGCGTGCAACTCCCCTATCTTGAAGACTGGAGTCCCCGACAACGGCCCCAGAAAAATTTGCTTCATGACGAGATGATGTATATACTTCTCGATCTTTTCGTTGGTTACCCCAAGTGGAAGGTTGAGATGTAGTCAGCAGCAAGTTTTCCCTTACACGGAGACTGTAAGGTTTATCGAACCAGTAGGACTCCTAGGATCAACAGGTAGGTGTCTTCCACCCTGGCGCTAGCAGAAGACGTGGACCTGCACACACAACAAATAACTTTGCTCCCAACGAGTATAGAGAGGTTGTCAATCTCTCTCGCCTTGTAGTTTGCAAAGGATCAAAACACAAGCGGGAATAGTAATACCGATTGCAATGGAAAAGTAAATGAAAACAGGAAATGATGGAGGTGTAAGCAAAGATGATGATATGGACCGGAGTCACATGATGTTCACTAGTGATGTCTCTCTGTGAAAAGAAGATACAACTATGCTTGGGTAAACAAATTACAGTTGGGCAATGACAGAATTATGAACGCACCGCAATGCTAATTATGCTACTTGGTAGTTAGAGGTTCAAGAGTAATTGCCAGTGCGCCAAGACAAGTAGACCATTTATTCATCACCATCTACTTAATAATCATCCACCTTGAGATATCTATCCAGAACATCTCGACGGTATTAAGTTGCGAGCCCCACCGAAAGTGTAAACTCAAACAACAGATAACTACATTAACGAACTATGCATAAGGTAAACAATCTTTGCAACCGTGGTCACAAGCACCGTTGTTTTCTCCCTAGTGGCAACAACACATACCCTAGTCTCATGTTTCTGTCACTCAAGCTAGACATCGAGGCGCATGAACCCACAATCATGCATAACACTCCCTCTTGGAGTTAAAATATATAATACTCGTCCAAAGCAATAAATAGCACATATATAACTCATAACAATCTAAACATAATTTCATAATCCATCAAATCCCAACAAACCGAGCATAGCAATAGCAAGAGAATTACGTAGATGCCTTGATCATGTAGGGAAGCTCACAAGGACTAACCATTGAAGCACAAGATTGGAGAGAAGACATCACATAGCTACTTGTCATGGACAAATGGTCCAAGGACGGATACTCACGGCACATCCGGGAAGCATCCATGGCGGTGGAGAAGCTCCCGGAGGTCAATCCTCCCTTCGGCAGGGTGCCGGGAAGAGGTCTCCTGACGCTCCCGATCTCGGAAGCGCTATGGCGGCGAAACAATGGAGATATTCGCGATTCTGGATATGATGCAAGGGTTTTCTCTCGGAGGAGTAAATATAGGCCGAAGGAGGGCACCGGAGGAGGTGGGACCCACCCAGGCGGCCTCTTGGCACGACCAGGGGTAGGTCGCGTACATAGGTCGCCTGGGCGGCCCCTGGCCCCCCTCTGGCCCATCTTTAGTGATCTGGAAGTTTACGTTACGCTGATTTTTTTATATATCTTTCTCGGGATTTTACGGGCTTCGGAAAATTGGGTAACAACCCCTGCAAAATAGACATCAGCAGACAGAAACTCGCATTGGGTGCACAGAGTTAGTTGGCTAGTCCAAATATGTGTAAAATGATATAAAACTGTAGCAAAACATATGACAGTGTCACCCAAAAGATCATGGAACAAGAAGAAATTATAGATATGTTTTCGACGTATAACGCACCTCCTCTCCAAGTACGAGGTCCATCCCCCGCATAGCCTCCTGACGCTCCTCATCGAACGCCAAGACCCGCGGGGAGCGGTGCTTGAATTCATGGGGAAGAACCGCCTCTGCTCCGTAGACGAGGAAGAATGGGGATTCACCGGTGGGTTTGGTTCCGGTGGTGCACATGGACTATAGTACCGACGGGAGCTCATCGACCAAACCTCGGCCGCAAGCTTCGAGCTTCTTCTTGAAAATCCTCACCTTGAGGCCCTGAAAGACCTCTGCGTTGGCACGCTCCGTTTGGCCATTGCTCCGCAGATGGACCACCGACGCGTAGCATATCTATGTACCGAGGTTAGCACAGTAAATCTTGAAGAGCTTGCTGGTGAACTGCGGACAAATTATCAGTGATGATGCGGTTGGGGACGCCGAAGCGGCTCACAGGGCCCTTGATGAAATTGATGGCGGACCCGACCGGGATTGTGCGCATACGCTCCACCTCCGCCCACTTGGTGAATTTATCGTTGGTGACATAGAGGTAGCGGAAACACCCCGCGGCCCGCGGGATGGGCCCCAATATATCCAGCCCCCAGACCGCAAAAGGCCAGGTGAGCAGGATGGTCTAGAGGCCCTGCACGGGCTGGTGGATCTGCTTGGCATGGAACTGACAGTCCTCGAAGGACTTGACTAGCTCGGTGGCATCGTCTAGAGCTGTGAGCCAGTAAAAACCTGACCTGAATGCCTTACCTACGAGCATGCGTGAAGAAGAGTGATGTACGCAGTCCCCTCTGTGAAACTCGGCCAGTAGCTCGCGCCCCTGCTCCCTGGAAATGCACCGTAGCACGATGTCGTTCGGGTGCCTGAGTTACAAGGCACCCTCTCGCACGCAGTAAGATGAGGCTTGTCGTACTACGCGTTCCGCATCCTCCTCCTTCTCCGGCAATGTGCCACAGAGCAGATATGCTCCAAGTTCCTGCATCCAGTCATCGACTTGAGCCTCCAGCGCCAGGAGCTGTCGAGCCTAAGGCCTGGCCATAGTCCGGAGCCCCCGAGGATGGTGCTGGGGGGATCTCCTTTCCGCACGGCACCGGGTCCTTAGGTGACAGCGTCGCAAAGGGCTTGAAGAGTCGCTCCTCAAAGATACCTGGCTCCTGAGCCTCACGACGCAAAGGTCTTTTGGCGATGTCGTCTGCCACGTTGTTCTCGCCTTGCAGGACGTGCTATAGCTCTAGGCCTTGGAAACGTTTCACGATATTATGTTCCTCCAGCAGATACACCTCCATATTCTCGTCCTTGGGTGTGCACTCCTTGTTGGAGAAGTTGACAAGGAGCTCAGTGTCGCCCATCACGGTGAGGCGCTGGACCCCCAATGTCGCTGCTGCCTTGAGGCCGGCGATGAGGCCCTCGTACTCCGCTATGTTGTTGGTGACCTTCTCCCCCCATTGGAAGCAGAGCTACACGGCGTAGCGAAGCTTGTCTCCCATCGGGGAAGTGAGCAGGACACCAGCCCCCGCTCCCATTCGCGCGAAGGCTCCGTCGAAGTGCATTGCCTATCCCTCCGGCGCCTCCGCTCCAGGGGAAAGGGGTTGGTTCCCTTCCAGCCCCCGGTCCGGCGCATTCGTCCATTCCGCCATGAAATTGGCCAGGGTAGCTCCTTTGATGACCCTGGTCGTGCTGAATTCGATGTTGAAGGCCTGGACCTCGATGTTCGACTTAGCAACTCTTCCTGCTGTGTTTGGGTTGCGCAGGATCTTCTCCAAGGGGTAAGTGGAGACGACCTTGACCGGGTGCCCTTGGATGTAGTGACGTAGTTTACGCGAGGCGATGAGGAGCGCCAGAAGGAGTTTCTGCTGCACAGGGTAGCGCGAGCGCGCGTCCAGCAGTACCGTGCTCACGAAGTATATTGGGTGCTCGACGAGGACGCGTCTGCCAGGGGCGTCACGCCCCTTGGCGACTTCAGGAGGTCGGGGGGTTTCGTTGTCCGGAGGAAATTCCGGGGCCTCGGGAGGACAAGGCTCTTCATGACATGATTCGCCAGTCTGGGCCTCAGGTCCCTTCACTCGCGGAGGAGTTGGACCTTGCGATTCATGCGATCCCTCAGGAGCATCAGGTGAGGGTCCGTTGGGGTTTCCCAAAGTAGCGCCTTTGTCGGCTTGCTCTTCCCTTACTGCCACCAACGCAGTGCTGGCAGAGTGTGGGGTGGAAGCGAGGTACAATAGGAGGGGCTCCCGTGGGCGAGGCGCCACCATGACCGGCGGGCTTGTGAGGTAACGCTTGAGCTCGTCGAAGGCAGCGTCCGCCTCCGGGGTCCACTCGAAGGGCCCCTTCCTTTTCATGATTTTGAAGAAGGGCAGGGCCCGCTTGCCAACTTGGAGATGAAACAGCCCAAGGAGGTGACACACCCTGCCAGTTTCTGCATTTCCTTGAGGGTTGTGGGCGCGCTCATCTTGTTTATGGCATTTACCTTTACTGGGTTAGCCTCGATCCCCCGGTGCGACACCAGGAAACCGAGTAGATTGCCTGATGGGACTCCGAAGACGCACTTCTCGGGGTTGAGCTTCAGGTTCACCTCCCACAGGATGGCGAAGGTCTCCTCGAGAACCTCCGCACGGGTTTTTGCCTGCCTTGACTTGACCATGTTGTCATCTACGTAGAACTCCACGTTTCTCCCCAGCTGCAGCTCTAGGGCAATATGCATCAACCGCTGGAAGGGTGCCCCAGCGTTCCGCAGCCCGAATGGCATACACTCGTAGAAGTATACCCCGCACGGGGAGAGGAAGGTTGTCTTCTCGACGTCCTCCACTGCCATCTTGATCTGGGGGTAGCCCGAGAATGCATCCAAGAATCATAGGAGGTCGCATTCCGCGGTGGAGTCCATGATTTGGTCGATGCGTGGTAGCGGAAACGGGTCTTGAGGGCAAGCCTTGTTAAGGTTCGTGAAATCGATGCACATGCGCTCCTTCCCACACTTCTTCGGGACAACCACCGGGTTGGCCACCCATTCTGGGTAGCGCACCTACCTTATGACCCCTTCTTCCTTGAGCTTGCGCACCTCATGAGCGATGAATGCCTGCTTCTCCGGGCTTGCCTCCTTGCCTTCTGCTTCACCGGACGCACGTTTGGGCACACCATGAGGTGGTGCTCTATGACGTCCCTTGGAACACCCACAAGGTCAGAGGCGCTCCAGGTGAACACCCTCTTGTTCGCCCTGAGGAAATCCACCAATGCCTTCTCTTGGTCTTGGGGGAGATTCGCACCGATGGTGAAGGTGGGGGTCAGGCTCCCTTTGTCAACCGGCACTTACTTCGTCTCCGCCCGGTCTTGTGAAAACAACTGCTTCTTCATGGGCACGATGTCGCGAACGTCTCCTGGGTCCTCCGCTACGCGTGCCTTGCCCCTAGAGTCGGCAAGCGCGGCGGTCGCGGCCTTGTGGGATAGCCCGAGAACCCGTGTGGCGTCCTTGATGTCTCCCACGATGGTAAGCACGTTGCCGCTCCCTCGCATCTTGACTACGTTGTACCATGTGTGCATCACCGCTATGAATTGTGCGAGGGTGGGGTAGCCAAGCATAGCATTGTACGGAAGGTGGATGTGAGTGACGTCGAACTTGATCTGCTCCGTGCGGAAGTTGGAGCGGGTGCCGAACATGACAGGGAGACGGATCCGTCCGACGGGAACGACGGATCCTGCCACAACCCCAGAGAAGGGTTTCGTGGTTGTGAGCTGCTCTCGGGGTAACTGCAGGGCGTAGAAGGCCTCCACTGAGATGATGTTGAGGCCCGCGCCGCCATCGATGAGGGTCTTGGAGACAGCCACGCTGGAGATGGTCGGCGAGCACAGCATGGTCGGCGAAGGTGATGTCGACCTCTGGCCACATACGGCGTTCCGGGGGCTCGGGCCTTAGACAAGTCGTCCCCCCGCGATGCAGGAAATGCTTGACGTCGCAGCTGGAGGATGGTGCATGCGCTCCGCCAAGAATGCAGGCGACTGCAGGGACGGCCTTGCTTGGTCGGACGCCGTCCACCGCCCCAGACAGGCGGTCGTCGATGGTTGCACTTGCCATAGTGTTGCCGAGTCGAGATATTGTTGCTGCTATTGGTGTGGAGGCTCCGACATGCGCCCCCTACATGACGTGCCAAATGTTGGATTTCGGGCTCTGAAAACCCTAAGGATTCGAACTCAGGGGCCCGCACGGAGGCCACTCAATAGATTCGACTCTCTAGGCTTGTCACTCGATTGGCTAGGCTAAGAACTCACACGATGGTGAGAGAAATAGGAAACACGGTAGTTTACCGAGGTTCGGGCCGCTGCGAAGCGTAAAACCCTACTCCTACTTTGGCTGGATTGCCTCTCACGTAGGTGGTGGAATTAGTACAGTGCTCTCGAGCCTCCAGAGGCTAAGTGGCTAGATCTATTGTTCTATTGTTCGAATCAACCCCCTCGGGGTAACCAAGGTATCGATCCAGTGAAGGAGTATCTCAAGTGCCTGCACAAACACAAAAAGCTTGCTCCCAACGCTATGAAGGGGTTGTCAATCCCTTATAGATTGTTCGCCAAGTGGTAACTGAAAGCAACAAAGTAACAAAGCAAAGTAAAAGCAAAAGTGGAAACGATAGGTGTGAATAGACCCGGGGGCCGTAGTGTTCACTAGTGGCTTCTCTCATGAAAGCAAGTAGACGGTGGGTGAACAAATTACTATCGAGCAATTGGTAGAACCACGCAAAGTCGTGACGTCATCTATGGTAATGATTATATCTATACGCATCACGTCCAAAACAAGTAGACCGATACTTTCTGCATCTACTACTATTACTCCACACGTCGACCGCTATCCAGCATGCATCTAGTGTATTAAGTCCAAAAGAACAGAGTAACGCCTTAAGCAAGATGACATGATGTAGATGGACAATCTCATGTCTACGACAAAGCCCACCTTGTTACCCTTGATGGCAATTACACGATGTGTGCCTTGCTGCCCCTACTGTCACTGGGAAAGGTCACCACACAGAAAGAACCCAAAACCAAGCACTTCTCCCATTGCAAGAATCATTGATCTAGTTGTCCAATAAAACCCAAGACTCGGAGAGACTTACAAGGATATCAAATCATGCAAATAAGAAATCAGCAAAGACTCAAATATATATCATAGATAATCTGATCACAAATCCACAATTCATCGGATATCGACAAACACACCGTCAAAGAGGATTACATGAGATAAATCTCCATGAAGATCATGGAGAACTTTGTATTGAAGATCCAAGAGAGAGAAGAAGCCATCTAGCTACTAACTACGGACCCGTAGGTCTGAAGTGAACTACTCACGAGTCATTGGAGGGGCGATGATGTTGATGTAAAAGCCCTCCAACTCCAAAGTCCCCTCCAGCAGGGTACCGGGAAGGGTCTCCAGATGAGATCTCGCGGAAACGGAAGCTTGCGGCGACGGAAAAGTGTTTTCCTGGATTCCCTGATTTTTTTCTGTATTTTAGGGAATATATAGGCGAAGGAGCTAGGTCAGGGGGCGACAGGGAGGCCCCAAGCCTCCTAGCCGCCCCCCTGGTGGCGGCTACCGGGCTTGTGGGCTCAATGTAGCTCTCCTCGCTTGGCCCACAAGCACCCTCATCTTCTTCCGTTCGGGAAAAATTTATTTCGCCGATTTTATTCCGTTTGGACTCCGTTCCAAAATCAGATCTGAAAAGAGCCAAAACCACAGAAAAAACAGGAACTGGCACTTGGCACTGAATTAATAAGTTAGTCCCAAAAAAGATATAAAAGGTACATAAAACATCCTAAGATGACAAGATAACAGCATGAAATCATCAAAAATTATAGATACGTTTGAGACGTATCAAGCATACCCAAGCTTAACTCCTGCTCGTCCTCGAGTAGGGAAGTGATAAAGAATGATTTTTGATGCTTTCATGCTACCTAGCATAGATGTCCTTTGTAACTCCTCTTATGTGACGTGAATGTTCAGATCCATTAGATTCAAAACAATAGTTTGCTATTGACGTGGAAACAATAATAATTCAAGCAAACTAGCATGGTAATCATGAACTTTCAAAATAACAAGGCCAAAAGAAAGTTATCCCTACAAAAGCATATAGTCTGGATATGCTCTATCATCATTGCACAACGAATTTAAATCATGCACAACCCCGGTATTGGCCAAGTAATTGTTTCACACCTTTACTTTCTCAAACCTTTTCAACTCTCACGCAATACATGAGCGTGAGCCATGGTTTTAGCACTATAAGTGGTGTGGAGTGTGGTGGAGGTTGCAAGAAAAACAAGGAGAAGATGGTCACATTAACTAGGCATATCAATGAGCTATGGAGATGCTCATCAATAGATATCTATGTGAATGAGCAGGGATTGCCATACAAATGATGCACTAGAGCTAAGAGTATGTGAAAGCTCTTAAAGAAAACTAGTGGGTGTGCATGCAACTTGCTTGCTCACGAAGACCTAAGGCAATTTTAAGGAAGCCTATCATTGGAATATACAAGCCAAGTTATATAATGAAAATTTCCCACAAGGTATATGGTGGTGACAAAACGAGAGACTCTTAATCATGAAGATCATGGTGCTTAATATGCACAAGTGTGGAAAGGTGGTAGCATTGTCCCTTCTCTCTTTTTCTCTCATCATTTTTTTGTGTGGGCTCTTTGGCCTCTTTTTATTGTGTGGGCATCTTTGGCCTCTTTTATTTCCTCACATGGGACAATGATCCATCAATGATGATCATCACACTTTCAACTCAAAACTTAGAGCAACAATGACTCTATATGGAATGCCTTCGGTAGTGTACCGTGACAATGATCTAGCATGGCATAGACATTAACGGAAACATCATCCTAGCTATCTTTCGATTATGCAATGGCAATGTAGGAGTGGTGGCACATGTCATGGTGGTACTTGCATGGCAATATATCTCGGAATGACTTTGGAAAAGCCATAGTAGGTAGGTATGGTGGCTGTTTTGAGGGAGGCTAATGGTGGGTTTTGTGCACAGACGAAAGTTGCACGGCACTAAGAAGATAGTGATTGTGGAAGGTGAAAGTGCATCTAAACCATGGACTCAACATTAGTCATTAAGAAATCATATACTTGTTGCAAAAGTTTTATTAGTAATCGAAACGAAGCATTCAACGCATACTCCAAGGGAAGGGTTGGTAGGTATAAACATGAAGTTCACCATACTCAGACTAATCAATGATGATCCCGACCGCCACACAAAGGATGACAATCAAAAGACTAATCATGCTCAGACTTCATCACATAGCGGTTCACCATACGTGCATGCTACAGGAATCAATAACTTCAACACAAGTATTTCTAGATCCACAACACCTTACTAGCATAACTTCAATATTACCAAAACCACAACTCAAATCTAATTGAGATGAATCAAACTTCTCTAACTATTCAATGCACATGAAGGTGGAAGTTTTCGTATCCCTTTGGATAACTACCCCTTTTGGGACTACTTTCAAAGCATAGATCAACTACCAAGCCACGCACCGCTGTGCTCTAAAAGATATAAGTGAAGGAGATAGAGCAAAAGTATCTAACTGAAAAGATATAAGTGAAGCACATGTGAGCTGAATTGTCTACCAGAGGATATAAGTGAAGCTCGACAAAATCACGGTGAGTGCATGTCTCTCTCTCTCTAGGTGTGCAGTAAGTATGATAGTGAAACAACAAAAATAAAAGACTCCTACGATACAAGACGCTCCAAGCAAAACACATAACATGTGGTGAATAAAAATATAGCCCCAAGTAATGTTACCGCTGGATTGAAGACGAGAGAGGGCATCCCCAAGCTTGAGCTCTTGCCACTCTTTATCTTTTTGTCCATAAGAACTTCACCCAAAACTTGAATACTTCACAACACGAAACTAAAACAGAAACTCGTGATAACATTAGTATAAGAAAGCAAACCACCACTTCCTTAGGTACTGAAGCAAACTTAAATTCTACTTGTGCTGATGTTGGGTTACTGTATTTTCAATCTTCCATGGCTAATACCCCCGATACTATCCATAGTTTCATCAAAATAAGCAACCAACACAACAAAAACAGAATCTGTTAACAGCAGATCAGTCTGTAGCAATCTGTATACTTCGTATACTTCTGATACTTCACAAATTCTGAAACATTACGACAGTCTGAAGAATTTGCATAGAAATCAGAAGCAAAACGAATCAACTCAAAAGTTCTTAAAGAAAAAAAATGAAAATTCTTTTCGTGAGCAGAAAGTTTGTGTCTTTTTCAGCATGACCAAACGATCATCCCCAAGACTAATCATAAAGGTTTTGCTTGGCACAAACGCAAAAACAAACACAAAAAACACAATCATACTAGAATTATGAATGTGTGGAAAACACAAAACAGAAAGAAAAAGGATAGATTCGTTGGGTTGCCACCCAACAAGCGCTTTTGTTTAACGCCCTTAGCTAGGCAAAAGGTGATGGAATCACGTATAGTCATCTTTGGTGCTGAAACCATAAGTATCCCTCATCATAGATTCATAAGGCAATCTTATTTTATTTCTAGGAAAGTGCTCCATGCGCTTATTTAGAGGAAATTGAAATCTAATATTCCCTTCCTTCATATCGATGATAGCACCAATAGTCCTTAGGAAAGGTCTACCAAGAATAATGGGACATGAAGGATTGCAATGTATGTCAAGTACAATGAAATCCACGGGTACATAGTTATTATTTGCAACAATAAGAACATCATCGATCCTTCCCATGGGTTTCTTGACAATAGAATCCGCAAGATGCAAATTAAGAGAACACTCTTCAATCTCATGAAAACCAAGAATTTCACATAAAGACTTTGGAATCGCGGAAACACTAGCACCCAAATCACATAAAGCATTGCACTCATAGTTTTTGATCTTGATTTTGATAGTAGGTTCCCACTCATCATGAAGTTTTCTAGGTTTAGAGACTTCTAGTTCGAGCTTCTCTTCAAGAGATTTCATCATAGCATCAACGATATGCGCGGTAAAGGCTTTGCTTTGGCTATAAGCATGTGGAGAGTTTGCAATGGATTGCATCAAAGAAATGCATTCAAACAAGGAGCAATTATCATAATTGAATTCCTTCAAATCCAAAGTGGGAGTTTCATTACTACCCAAAATTTTGATTTCTTCTACTCCACTCTCCACACCTTGATCATCAAGATGGGTAGACTCCGAATCATTGGGGCGTTTTTCAACAAAAGTGGATTCATATCTAGCCCCTTCATCAATAGGTTTGACACGCGAAAACAAAGATTCCAGAGGAGTCACACCAAGCACTTTAAGATCTTCGTGATTTGCATCACTAGAACGCACCCTTTTAAACCATTCATGCCTAGCGCGAATTTGGGCGGTTCTTTCTTTGCTCTCATTCATGGTGACACGCATAGCTTTCAAAGTTTCATCCAAGTTTACCTTGGGAGGAGCGCATCTAACTTTCAAAGCATCAATATCACAAGACATCCTATCAACGCTCTTAGCCAAATCGTCAATTTTGAGTAGTTTTTCCTCTATGGACGCATTGAAAATCTTTTGAGAGTTGATGAACTCTTTGATATTACTCTCTAAATCAGAGGGTAATTTGTTACGATTTCCATAAGTGTTGTTGTAGGAATTGCAATAATTGTTAGAGGAGTTACTAGGAAAAGGCCTAGGAACATAGTTTCCTCTAAAAGCATTGTTGTTGCCAAAATTGGTCCTACCAACAAAATTCACGTCCAAACTATCGTTGCTACTCTCAATCAAGGAAGATAGTGGCATGTCATTAGGATCTACAGTAGAGTTTCTACAAGCAACCAAATTCATCAACTCATCCATCTTAGCACTAAGCCAGTTAATTTCTTCTATAGCGTGTATCTTTTTGCTAGCAGGCGACCTTTCAGTATGCCACTGAGAGTAGTTGGTCATGATACTGTCTAGGAGTTTTGTAGCGTCTCCTAACGTGATTTCCATGAACGTTCCACCTGAGGTGGAGTCCAAGATATTGCGAGAAGCAAAATTCAAGCTAGCGTAAAAGATTTGTATAATCATCCACAGACTAAAGCCATGAGCGGGACAATTTCTAATCATAAGCTTCATCCTCTCCCAAGATTGTGCAACGTGTTCATGATCAAGTTACTTGAAATTCATGATATCGTTATGTAAGGTGATGATCTTAGCCGGTGGAAAATACTTGGATATGTCAGCATCTTTGCACTTATCCCAAGAATCGATACTATTTTTAGGCAAAGAAGAAAACCAAGTTTTTGCGCGATCTCGCAACGAGAAAGGAAAAAGCTTCAACTTAATGACATCATTATCCACATCTCTTTTCTTTTGCATGTCACAAAGCTCAATGAAGGTATTGAGATGGGATGCGTCATCTTCACTAGGAAGGCCAGAGATTTGCTCTTTCATAACAAGATTCAGCAAAGCTGCGTTGATTTCATACGATTCCGCACTAGTGGCGGGAGGAATCGGAGTACTATTAAAATCATTATTATTGGTACTCGAGAAGTCGCAAAGTTTGGTGTTTTTAGCCATGATGACTTCAACAAACAAACAAGCACACAAGCAAGCAAGAAACCGGCAAAGGAAAACGGGAAAAAGGCAAAAGGCAAAAGAAAAAGGCAAAGGAGAAAGGCAAATGAAAACGGCAAATGTGAAGTGGGGGAGAGGAAAATGAGAGGCAACTGGCAAAAAAGTAAATGCAAGTGATGAGTTTGTGAGACCTACTTGGATAGATCTCTCCTTCCCCGGCAACGGCACCAGAAATACTTGAGCTACTGCAACAAAAGACCTTCCAACGACGCCAGAAACGTGCTGACGGGAGACTATTCTTGTCTTGATACTCCTCAGCAACGGCGCCAGGAATCCTTCTGCTATGGCTACGCCTTAAGGGACTTCCTAGGCAAATATGCAAAGGATCTCCCCCGTGGCCTTGGAGCCTTGCGTTGGTGTTCCCTCAAAGCGGAAAGGGTGATGTAGCGCAGCAGTGGTAAGTATTTCCCTCAATTTGAGAACCAAGGTATCGATCCAGTGAAGGAGTATCTCAAGTGCCTGCACAAACACAAAAAGCTTGCTCCCAACGCTATGAAGGGGTTGTCAATCCCTTATAGATTGTTCGCCCAGTGAGAACTGAAAGCAACAAAGTAACAAAGCACAGTAAAAGCGAAAGTGGAAACGATAGGTGTGAATAGACCCGGGGGCCGTAGTGTTCACTAGTGGCTTCTCTCATGAAAGAAAGTAGACGGTGGGTGAACAAATTATTGTCGAGCAATGGATAGAACCGGGCAAATTCGTGACGTCATCTATGGCAATGATTATATCTATAGGCATCACGTCCAAAACAACTAGATCGATACTTTCTGCATCTACTAGTATTACTCCACACGTCGACCGCTATCGAGCATGCATCTAGTGTATTAAGTCCAAAAGAACAGAGCAACGCCTTAAGCAAGATGACATGATGTAGATGGACAATCTCATATCTATGACAAAGCCCACCTTGTTAGCCTTGATGGAAACTACACGATGGGTGCCTTGTTGCCCCTAGTGTCACTAGGAAAGGTCACCACACGGTAAGAACCCAAAACCAAGCACTTCTCCCATTGCAAGAATCATAGATCTAGTTGGCCAAACAAAACCCAAGACTCGGAGAGACTTGCAAGGATATCAAATCATGCAAATAATAAATCAGCAAAGAATCAAATATATATCATAGATAATCTGATCACAAATCCACAATTCATCGGATCTCGACAAACACACCGTCAAAGAGGATTACATCGGATAGATCTCCATGAAGATCACAGAGAACTTTGTATTGAAGATCCAAGAGAGAGAAGAAGCCATCTAGCTACTAACTACGGACCCGTAGGTCTGAAGTGAACTACTCATGAGTCATTGGAGGGGCGATGATGTTGATGTAGAAGCCCTCCAACTCCAAAGTCCCCTCTGGCAGGGCACCGGGAAGGGTCTCCAGATGAGATCTCGCGGAAACGGAAGCTTGCGGCGGTGGAAAAGTGTTTTCGTGGATTCCCTGATTTTTTCTGTAATTTAGGGAATATATAGGCGAAGGAGTTAGGTCGGTGGGCGCCAGGGACGCCACAAGCCTGCTAGCCGCCGCCCCCCTGGTGGCGGCTACAGGGCTTGTGCACTCCCTGTCGCTCTCCTAGCTTGGCCCACAAATTTATTTCGGGGATTTTATTCCGTTTGGACTCCGTTCCAATCAGATCTAAAAAGAGCCAAAAACACAGAAAAAACAGGAACTGGCACTTGGCACTGAATTAGTAAGTTAGTCCCAAAAAAGATTTAAAAGGTACATAAAACATCCAAAGATGACAAGATAACAGCATGAAACCATCAAAAATTATAGATACGTTCGAGACGTATCAGCTGCAGACAAGCAAGTCTGGATACCCCCATTCCCAGAATGCCGAGAAGCACCAACTTTATAGCAAATTCAGCAAATGTGAATTCTGGCTGCATGAGTTTAGGTTTTTGGGCCATTTGGTGACGGCATATGGATGGTCAGCTGACCCTGCTAAGATTGAAGTCGTGACAAAGTGGAAAACACTGATTAATGCTAAGGAAGTCTGGAGCTTCCTCGGACTTGTAGAATACTACCGCAAGTTTGTCGAAGGATTCTCAAACATTGTCAGGACTATAAATTAATTCTTGAAGAAGGACAAGAAGTTCGAATGGACACCCAAGTGCGAGGAAAGTTTCTAAGAGCTCAAGAAGAGGTTGACGACCGCCTCAATTCTTGCTAGCCCTCATATTCACAAGGAGTTTGCGATATATTGCGATGCATCAAGGACCAGGCTTGGTGATGTCATGATGCAAGAAGGCAGAGTCATGATCTGTTCCGACGGACTCGTCCGCACGAAGAGAACTACGCCACTCACAATCTTGAGCTGGTAGGAGTGGTTCGTGCTTTGAAGACATGGAGACATTACCTTCTGGGGAAGCGATGTGAGATATACACACACCACAAAAGTCTGAAGTATACTTTCACTCAGAAGGAATTGAACATGAGGCAGTGGAGATGGTGGGTGTTGATCGAAGATTATTACCTCAGTATTCAATACCTCCCCAGCAAGGCTAATGTGGTAGCAGATGCCTTGAGCAGAAAGGCTTGTTCCTTGAATGCTATCATCAAGGAAAAGCTACCCTCCCTGTAAGATGAACTTGAGAGCTTCGGGATGGAGCTAGTCGCGCCAGGATTTCTAGCCAACATCAAAGCGAAGCCTACATTGATGGAAAATATCAAGGAAGCTCAGAAGGGACACGAGAGCATCGAAGGTATCAAGAAGAAGATCAAGGATGGCAAGGCCCAGGATTATTACTGATGAACAAGGATTCGTATGGTTTGGGGACCACATGTGCGTACCTAAGAAAGCAGAGCTCAAGGACCTGATTTTGCAAGAAGCACATGACACTCCATATTCAGTTCACCCTGAAGGAACCAAGACGTACCAAGACCTCAAGGAAAGATTATGGTGGCATGGCATGAGGAGAGAGATATCCTCTTATGTCCTCTATCAATCATAGGAGCAAGTTCAGCTGGTCAGGGAACACCTAGAGGCCACGAAATCAAGACAGAAGAGCTACACCGATACACATCGTCGAGACATGAGTTTCCATGTTAGGGACTATGTCTATCTCTGAGTCACCCCTCTCAAGGGAACAAAGCACTTCCACGTCAAGTGGAAACTTGCACCAATGTACATTGGCCCCTTCAAGGTCACCTCAAGATAGGGAGAAGTTGCCTACCAGTTGGAGCTACCATCTGAACTTTCGGAGGTGCACCACGTTTTCCTCTTATCGCAACTCTGGAAGTTCCTTCAAGTAACCAACCACCCTAAGCTCTACAAGGATATCGATCATTGAGCCATCGATCTTCACCCAGACCTCACTCATCGCAAGATACCGATCCACATCCTAGACGAAGTCGAGCGTTGCACCAGAAGACGCACCATCAAGTACTTCAAGGTCCAGTAGAGCAACCACGCTGAAGCAGAAACAACATGGGAGTCTGAAGACTACCTCAGATACGAGTTTCCTTCTCTTTTTAGCGCCTAGCCTACGAATCTCGAGGACGAGGTTCTTTTAAGGAGGATAGGTCTATCACACGTTGTGTTTCCACATGTTGTTCTCATGAAAAATTGGAACCAAATAAAACTTATGCATGTTGAGATTACTCATTTCTCTTGCAACTTGCTTGTGTGACTGATTGAGGTTTTGAATCACTATAGTTGTTATGCAATCTAAAACCTACCTCCTTGACCCCAAGCCCTTGCCAAAACTCCTCATTTGAGATTTGCACTACAAGTCCCAAAATTAGAAGGGATGTTTTACACAAAAGATTTTATTTGAATCCTATTATTCAAAAGACATCCCATAACCATGAAATAATTATTTGCGAAGTTAATTTCCTATCTTATATATATACGTTTTTTGAGGCCAGAAATGGTATTTCATAGGGAAAAATTATTTTTCTGCTTCATAAATATTTGAGAAATTTTAGGGAAACTCAGTGGACATATATTTTCCACACATAAGAGTGTCAAAACATGGTCATGTCCAAAATATTTGGCAAAACCACTCAAAACCCTTTCTACCTATTCAAAGATTATGAAATATTTCCGAAAGAAATATTCTCAATAAATACCAGGAAAATTCTACCAAGTTACACATGATAAATTTGGTGATCCTCCAAAGTTTCATCTTATTGGAGGTTGATTTGATCCACCTATTAATCCCAAAACCCTTCATGTCCAGTACCAAATTTGAGCAACTCTACATTGCCAAGTTTAGCAAATTGATCACAAACTTTACAGGAGTGATCCAATTCCCAAATAAGGATGCCACGCCAAGTTATTTATTTGTGGGAGCTGAAATGATCCCATTGGTCCACAGAAATCTGATAAAGTCTATTTCAAGGGTTTTTCATGTCTGCATTGTCAACTTTGCTCAAATGAGCTCAAACTTGGTGAATACTTTTGATTTTTTTCATAACATATTCCTATTAAAAATCACTACAAGTGGTGAGGTTTATCCTACTCAAACCAGCATCAAACACCTTTTGGTGATTTGGTAAAACTGCCACTTTTACCCCCCTAAACTATTGTCCTTCACTCCGAATTTTTACCACAAGCCCATAGAGTCACTCTTCACATGCAGTAGCAAGATCCAGCTCTAGTTAAACCGTGGAGTTGGACAAAAAACCTAATTACCCCTATGGTCCACCCTCGCAGAAGCTATTCACCCCTCTCCCTTTGAGCACAGCATTCCCCTCGGCTCCAAGGCATCCCAGGAGCATCCCCACATACCCGAGACGCTAGAGGACAAGGTGGGGCATGCCAGAGCGCCCAACATGTCGTGGCTAGCCAAAACTACACTCTAGTCGTGCTATAGTGTGCACTGCCACGTTGGGAGGCTAGCCCCGGCCAGCTTTGGACCCCTCCGACTGTCCCTGCGGCCCCCTCGACGGCAAGAGACCTACGCCACGTCGTGCCCCTCCTATGACTCCTTCTCCTTCCCCCTACGACGCGTGCCCCCGACGGCTGATTCGGTCAGATGGCGCCCGCCACCACGGCACGCCAGGAGCCAGCTCCCGCTCCTCCTCGACCTTGTTCCAATCCCAGACCGCATACACGAAGACCGCATATGAGCTCCCAAGCCCTCTCTCCTCCCCTGGCCGTCGCCATAGTATTGCCGGCGCACAAACATTCGGTGAGCTGTGTGTCGTTGTTTTATCAAGGCAGATGTCCTCGTGAAAGGACTTAGTGGTGAAGCCATCACAACCATGTGGCGACTCAAAGGGGTTGATCGGGAATGAGAGACGAGTTTACACATGTTCGGCCCCTCCGATGGAGGTAAAAGCCTACATCCCGCTTTGTGTGCATTGATGATGAAATCAATTACAAGGGTGCGGCTTCGCCTAACCAGCTATCGATTGATTTTAACTTGAGTCTATCAGCCCTAGAGACTTGCCTTTATATATAGGTCGAGACCCTAGGTTTACAAGAGTCCGGGTCACATTGTAACTCGTGGCAGGTAATGTTTCTAACTCGCATTGCTCTGTTAAGCAAGAAAACTCCTGGCGACCTCCACCCTTGTGGGCCAAGACTCTCCATCTTTGCGTCCTGGGCCACCACCGGCTCTCTTCAATAATCTGCCTTGCACTTCCTACCTTGCATCTCAAAGCCCATCGTGAGGATGAACTTTGAGCCGCCACCAACTTGACCCAGCCTCATAGGGCGGGTTATATGATGGGATAATATCCCCAACATTAGGCCCCAGATTGACTTGAATTTATTCATGTCAATAGTCATTTCTTGTATCTTACCATCTCATGTATAACTCATGCCTTGCCTTCCGACATAGAAATGTTGAATTCAAAGGTCTTCATAACTCCTTACTCTGTCCACCAACGACGTCACCTGCCCCCAAAATTCAAGGGCTCAATGATGTCACCACAGCTGCCCTTCGTAATAGCTCTTTGTAACGACTCTTTTCACTTATCCAGTTAGCTCGAAAATTGAGGCGCCCTAAGCTCCGGAATATATTGAGCCTCCTTGATTCCCACGCCTTCGTTTCCGTTGCAGCGACGAGCTTTTAAATACTCGTGAGGGGGTCCCTCTACATTTTTTACATAGCTTCCCTGCTTCTTCTTCATCTTCCTCCAACTCGAAACTTCTTCGTGCTACCGCCGTGCAACTTCCATTGTCGAACGATATGATCTTGGGATTCCACCCCGCGCGACTTCATTTCCGCATCGCGGATCTCTTCCGCCGTCGTCGGTGCTGTCAGGTAGTATGTTCCTCTTTCTAGATCTGCATGTTAATCCACTATAGCTCAATACGGTTCGTTCATCCCATGTTCGTCGCCATTCCAGACCTGCTTGATTCTTCAATGAATGTTTTCCCATCATTAGGGTGTCGTAGATGTAATGATGTAGTCTGTTGTATAGCTTCCCTTAGATACTTTGCAAGATCAGCTCAATGATGTCCTGCCACTGCTTTCACATGTTGCTATCACCTAGGTTTATTGAATGTTTCCCCTTTTAGGACCTTTGGTAGATCCATATCTTTATGCAAGTTGGTAGAAACCTGTTTGTCCCACACTTAGGAAAGTCTGAAATCTTGACCCCTTTGCAAGACACCTTTACCCTTGTACCGGCTTCCCTGTTGAGATCATAAATCCTTGGTAAGCCGCCTTTCGATAAGGGCGACTTGAATCGTAATTGCATATCGCCCCCTTATAGTGTCATCTTTGTTGCTCTTCGTGGCGACTCATATTCAGGCGACTTTAAGAATAATTTGTTTGTTTGTAGCCATCTACACTATCTCAAGCCGAAATTTTTGATTCTTGCCTTTTTTTTCTTCTTAGATAACTAGCAAAATATGTTTTTGCAGCTCTTATCTTCCTGAAAACACCAACATCACCAAGCCGTCCACATGCAACACCCGCGCCCGCTGAGGGAGAAGTTATGATTTTCACAAACGAGGTAATCAATAAATATGCTAGTGTTGGAATGTTGTCGGCCGAAGAGACCATTGGTTGGCGAAGTGCTTATGGGGAAGAAACACCCGCGCCCGCTGAGGGAGAAGTTGTGATTTTCACCGGCCATTTTGAACGGGGTTTTTGCTTCTCCAGGGTCAGAATTCTCCATAGACATCTTGCACTTTTATAACCTCCGTCCTCAAGACTTGGGACCTAATTCCATAACCAATTTACGCAAGTTCCAAGTATTTTGTGAAGTTTACCTGGGGATAGAACCTTCTGTTCTTCTATTCCGGGAATTCTTTTATCTTAATCGTCAGACTGAATTTGCTGATGGACCCTGCTTGGACCTTGGTGGGGTTAATATCTAGATGTGGATGGAATGTGGATTTCTAGCTGCCATGTTACCCATCCATCCCCAGGGTTGTCTGGTCTATTGCAAAGATACCTCCCCTACTGACCAGAATCCTCCGCCGGGATATAGGGCTGAGTGTCTCCGAATGAACTTCGACCTACCTGGCCCAAATACTAATGCAGATTGTACTCAACTCGCTAATGTATATCCTAAGCTTAGAGATCTGACAGCTAACGGCTTAACCGGCGTTGACTTGACCTGGTGTTGGGTAGAATAGCGTATCTTGCCCTTGAGTTGCCGCAACTCGTTAATGTGTGAGTATGACGGCGACTTGAACAACCCTCTTCATTTCAATAACACCCTTCTTGACATTGATGATATCAACAAGATTGTGAAGAAATTGCTGGGTGAAACCAAAGATGCTTGTAGCAAAACTGGGCTGAAACCTTTTTATACTCAGAATCCTGCTCCTGAGGTATCAAACCTTTTCACTCCTCTTTTTATTTTGCAAGGATTATCATTGTTTTAACTTGCTTATCCTTTGCTAACTCCATCACAGGCTAACTCGCCATTTTGGAAATGGCATCAAACCGAAGTTCCTGTCATTAAAACCAAAGGCGCTTGAAAGAAGACAAAGAAGAAAACCACTATAGCAGAATGATCAGTCATGGGCAACTTTGAACATGTAGATAATCATTCTGAGGTAAAACCTTCATTTTGATAAGCCGCCCTGTAATTGAACTAGCTACCACCTCCTTATTGGCAGAAGGATACAGAATACAGTTAAGATGAAGCTGTCGAGGTAATTTCTATCTCCTCCAGCTTAGAAAACTCATTTCCAAGGCCACCAAAACTGGTCGTTAGGAAAGTTCCTTTATCTCACCCAGAGGCTTATTTGGATCTTGATTTCCTTTTGAAGAAGAATCTTTATACTCCAAGGTGCCATACCGGAAGTGCTTCGGGTGCCTTGTATCTGGGCTACCCAATCAGCCGGCCCCTCGGAAACGTCCAAACGAGGTGCTTATTATTCAAACTTTTTCCTCATTAGAAGCTAGCTTTTTCCGCCATCTTCTTGATCCTTCCTTCCAAACTATCAGGAATCGCCCCCATCATCAGGCGATTCAACTTCTTCAAAACATCCACCCCTTGTCATCAATCCAGGGTAAGACTATTATTCTCTGTACGTAATAGTATTTTGGCTCATTTAATCCTCATATAAACCTTGATGTATTACGTTCAGTGTGCACGTCTCAGGCCAAAAGGAGGAAAGTAGGCGGGTCATCAACGAATGCAAGTGCCAATGAAATGGAAACACATGAGCTTAATCCTCCTGAGCCGGCTAATCCTTCGGATACTCGCGTTAAATCCCCCATGACGCGCCAAGATGCATGTGATGATCTACCTTCTCATGATTAACCAACGAATCCCGGTGACATGGTCATGGAGGCAGGCCAACAAATTGATCCCAAACCGCTAAGTCCTCCCAAAACATCTAAAAAATCTGCTACTTATGAAGTGGAAGTTGTTGTCACTGGAACGGGTTTTAATGCTCCCACCTTCACTGCACTGGCCAAGCAAACTGCCAAGGATGAAACACTTGCCAAAGGAAAAACAAAGTTGATCTTCCCAATATTGATGAACTTTCCTTTGAAGAGTTGCACTCTGGTTATCTGAATCGCCTCTCCATGAGCCGAGAAATGGAGACCAACCTCGTAGGCATGATGAGGAAACGCTATGATGTATAACCATACTTATCTCATATTCTATTCCCCCTTATGTAGCCTCCAAGGGACGAGTAATCTTTATGAAGATGAGTGGGGTCTTCATTTAAAGTGTCGAAGTTCACATTGTTGCCCCCAAGGGCCGAGTCATCCTTATGAAGATGAATTAGATCTTAATATAGAGTAGTTGAAATTCGACGTGTAGCCCCCAAGGGTCGGGTCATCTTTGTGAAGATGAGTCGGGTCTCAATATAGAATAGTTGAAATTTAACCTGTAGCCCCCAAGGGTCGTGTCATCTTGCTGAAGATGAGCCGGGTCTCAATATGGAGTAGTTGAAATTCGACCTGTAGCCCCCAAGGGCTGGGTCATCTTTCTGAAGATGAGTCGGGTCTCAATATAGAGTAAATAAAAAATGATATACATTAGCCCCCAAGTTTCAAGTATATTGCTTGCAATCTGCTAGAGACTTGTAACAATCCTTCTGATAGCCCCCAAGCATCGTTATACTCATCCAGATAGGTTGTAATGCAGGAGACTGTATCTCTGGCCGACTCCGAACTAGTCGCGCCAGGATTTCTAGCCAACATCGAAGCAAAGCCTACATTGATGGAAAATATCAAGGAAGCTCAGAAGGCACACGAGAGCATCGAAGGTATCAAGAAGAAGATCAAGGATGGCAAGGCCCCAGGATTCTCAATGGATGAACAATGAGCCGTATGGTTTGGGGACCGCATGTGCGTACCCAAGAAAGAAGAGCTCAAGAACCAGATCTTGCACGAAGCACGTGACACTCCATATTCCATTCACCCTGAAGGAACCAAGATGTACCAAGACATCAAGACAAGATTCTGGTGGCATGGCATGAGGAAGGAGATGTCCCCTTATGTCCTCCGTCAAGCAGAGGAACAAGTTCAACTCGCCAGGGAACACCTAGAGGCCACGGAATCAAGACAGAAGAGCTACACCGATACCCATCTCTGAGACATGAGTTTCCATGTTAGGTACTATGTCTATCTTCGAGTTACCCCTCTCAAGGGAAAAAAGTGCTTCCACGTCAAGGGGAAACTTGCACCAATGTACATTGGCCCCTTCATGGTCATTGTAAGATAGGGAGAAGTTGCCTACGCGCTGGAGCTACCATCCGAACTTTCAGAGGTGCACAACATTTTCCTCGTATCGCAACTCCGGAAGTGCCTTCAAGTTCCTCGTATCGATCATTGAGGCATCGATCTTCACCTAGACCTCACTCATCGCAAGAGACCGATCGACATCCTGGACGAAGCTGAGCATTGCACCAGAAGCCGCAACATCAAGTACTTCAAGGTCAAGTAGAGCAACCACGTTGAAGCAGAACCAACATGGTAGCGTGAAGACTACCTCAGATTCTTGTAAGGAGGATAGGTCTATCACACCTTGTGTTTCCACATGTTGTTCTCATGAAACATTGGAACCAAATAAAACTTATGGAGGTTGAGATTACTGATTTCTGTTGCAACTTGCTTGTGTGACTGACTGAGATTTTGAATCACTATAGTCGTTATGCTCTCTAAACCCTACCTCCTTGACCCAAGCCCTTGCCAAAAGATCATGCCATGTGAATAGGACCAGAAAACCATTTTTATAAATTACTATTTTAACAAAAGGTTGTTAATCATTGTAAATTCTCCAAAATCCCTCATTTGAGATTTGCACTACAAGTCCCTAAATTAGAAGGGATGTTTTACACCAAAGATTTTATTTGAATCCTATTATTCAAAAGACATCCCATAACCATAAAATAATTATTTTCAAAGTTATTTTCCTATTTTATTTATATACCTTTTTTAGGCCAGAAATGGTATTTCATAGGGAAAAAATATTTTCCTGCTTCGTAAATATTTGAGAAATTTTAGGGAAACTCACTCGACACATATTTTTCACACATAAGAGTTTCAACACATGGTCATGTCCAAAATATTGGGCAAAACCACTCAAAACCCTTTCTCCCTATTCCAAGCTTTTGAAATATTTCCAAAGGAAATATTCTCAATAAATACCAGGAAATTTCTACCAAGTTACACATGATAAATTTGGTGATCCTGCAAAGTTTCATCTTATTGGAGGTTGATTTGATCCACCTATTAATCCCAAAGCCCTTCAAGTCCAGAACCAAATTTGAGCAACTCTACATTGCCAGGTTTAGAGAATTGATCTCAAGCTTTACAAGAGTGATCCAATTCCCAAGTAAGGATGCCACACCAGGTTGTGAATTTTGGGAGCTGAAATAATCACATTGGTCCACAGAAATCTGATAAAGTCTATTTCAAGGGTTTTTCATGTCTGTATTGTCAACTTTGCTCAAATGAGCTCAAACTTGGTGAACCCTTTTGATTTTTTTCATAAAATATTCCTGTTAAAAATCACTACAAGTGGTGAGGTTTATCCTACTCAAACTAGCATCAAACACCTTTTGGTGATTTGGTAAAACTACTACTTTTACCCCCCCCCCTAAACTATTGTCCTTCACTCCGAATTTTTCCACAAGCCCATAGATTCACTCTTCACATGTAGTAGCAACATCGAGCTCTAGTTAAACTATGGAGTTGGACAAAAAACCTAATTACCCCTCTGGTCCACCCTCGAAGAAGCTATTCACCCCTCTCCCTTTGAGCACAGTATTCCCCTCGGCTCCAAGGCATCCCAAGAGCATCCCCACATACCCAGACGCTAGAGGACAAGGTGGGGCTTGCCAGAGCGCCCAACATGTCGTGGCTAGCCAAAACTCGCTCTGGTCGTGATACAGTGCGCACCGGCATGTTGGGAGGCCATCCCCGGCCAGCTTTGGATCCCTCCAGCTGTCCTTATGGCCCCCTCGACGGAAGGACACCTGCGCCATGTCATGCCCCTCCTATGCCTCCTCCTTCCCCCTACGACGCGTGCCCCCGACGGGTGATTCGGTCAGATGGCGCCCGCCACCACGACACGCCAGGAGCCAGCTCCCGCTCCTCCTCGACCTTGTTCCAATCCCAGACCACATATGAGCTCCCAAGCCCTCTATCCTCCCCTGGCCATCGCCATAGTCTTGCCGGCACACAAATATTCGGTGAGCTATGTATCGAGGTTTTATCAAGGCAGATGTCCTCGTGAAAGGACTTAGTGGTGAAACCATCACAACCATGTGGTGACTCAAACGGGTTGATCGGGAACGAGAGACGAGTTTACACAGGTTCGGCCCCTCCGATGGAGGTAAAAGCCTACGTCCTGCTTTGTGTGTATTGATGATCAAATCAATTACAAGGGTGCGGTTTCGCCTAACCCAGCTCTCGATTGATTTTTATTTTAGTTATCTGCCCTAGAGACTTGCCTTTATATATAGGTCGAGACCCTAGGTTTACAAGAGTCCGGGTCACATTGTAACTTCTGGCCAGTAATGTTTCTAACTCTCCTTGCTCTGTTAAGCAAGAAAACTCCTGGCGACCTCCACCCTTGTGGGCCAAGACTCGCCATCTTTGCTTCCTCAGCCGCCGCAAGCTCTCTTCAATAAACTGCCTTGCACTTCCTACCTTGCATATCAAAGCCCATCGTGAGTATGTACTTTGAGCCGCCACCAACTTGACCCAGCCTCATAGGGCAGGTTAGATGGTGGGATAATATCCCCAAAATTAGGCCCCAGATTGACTTTAATTTATTCATGCCAATATTATTTTCTTGTATCTTGGCAGCTCGTGTATAACTCATGCCTTGCCTTCCGAGGTAGAAATGTTGGATTCAAAGGTCTTCATAAATCCTTACTCCGTCCACCAATGACGTCACCCGCCACCGAAATTCAGGGGCTCAATGATGTCACCACAGCTGCCCTTTGTAATAGCTCTTTGTAACAGCTCTTTTCACTTATCCAGTTAGCTCGAAAATTGAGGCGCTCTTACCTCTGAAATTTATTGAGCCTCCTTGATTCCCGCACCTTTGTTTCCATTCCAGCCACGAGCCTTTAAATACTCGCGAGGGCGTCCCTCTACATTTTTTACATTGTTTCCCTGCTTCTTCTTCGTCTTCCTCCAGCTCAAAACTTCATCGTTCTGCCGCTGTGCAACTTCCATCGTCGAACGATCTGATCTATGGATTCCACAACACACGACTTCATTTCCGCACCGCAGATCTCTTCTGCCGCCGTCGGCGCTGTCAGGTAAGTATGTTCCTCTTTCCAGATCTGCATGTTAATCCACTATAGATCACTAGGGTTCGTTCATCCCGTGTTCGTCGCCATTCCAGACCTGCTTGATTCTTCAATGAATCTTTTCCCATCATTATGGTGAAGCAGATGTACTGATCTAGTCTCCTATATAGCTTCCCTTTGATACTTTGCAAGATCTGCTAAATGATGGCCTGCCACTTCTTTCACATGTTGCTATCACCTGCGGTTATTGAATCTTTCCCCTTTTAGGACCTTTGGTAGATCCATATCTTTATGCAATTTGGTAGAAACATGTTTGTCCCACACTTAGGAAAATCTGAAGTGCTTATGGCGAAGAAACACCCGCTCCCGCGGAGGGAGAAGTTTTGATTTTCACCGGCCATTTTGAACGGGGTTTTGCTTCTCCAGGGTCAAAATTGTTCAGAGACATCTTGCACTTTTATAACCTCCATCCTCAAGACTTGGGCCCTAATTCCATAACCAATTTATGCTTGTTCCAAGTATTTCGTGAAGTTTACCCGGGGATAGAACCTTCTGTTTTTCTTTTCCAGGAATTCTTTTATCTTAATCGTCAGACTGAATTTGCTGATGGACCCTGCTTGGAGCTTGGTGGGGTTAATATCCAGAGGCGAATGGAATGTGGATTTCCAACTGCCATGTTACGCAGCGGTCACGAGGGTTGCCTGGTTCTATTACAAAGATGCCTCCCCTACTGACGAGAATCCTCTGTCGGGTTACACGGCCGAGTCTCTTCCAATGAACATCGACCTACCTGGCCCAATTACTGATGCAGAGCGTACTCAACTCGCCAATGTATATCCTAAGCTTAGAGGTCTGTAGAAAACTGAAGTTCTTTTCATTAAAACCAAAGTCGCCCCAAAGAAGACAAAGAAGAAAACCACTGTAGCAGAATGACCAGCCATGGGAGACTTTGAACCTGTAGATAATCATTCTGAGGTAAAACCTTCATTTTGGTAAGCCGCCCTGTAATTGAACTTGTTAATGCCTCTTTATTGGCAGAATGATATAGAAGACAGTCAGGATGAAGCCGTCGAGGTAATTTATATCTCCTCCGGCTCAGAAAACTCATTTCCAGGGCCACCAAGGCGGGTCGTTAGGAAAGTTCCTTTATCTCACCCAGAGGCTTCTTTGGATCTTGATTTACTTTTGAAGAAGAATCTTTATACTCCAAGGTGCCATACCCGAAGTGCTTCGAGTGCCTTGTATCTGGGCTACCAATCAGCCAGCCCCTCGGAAACGTCCAAACGAGGCGCTTATTATTCAAACTTTTTCCTTTTTAGAAGCTAGCTTTTTCCGCCATCTTCTTGATCCTTCCTTCCAAATTATCAGGAGTCGCCCCCATCATCAGGCGACTCAACTACTTCAAAACTTCCACCCCTTAGCATCAATCCAGGGTAAGACTATTATTCTCTGTACGTAATAGTATTTTCGCTCATTTAATCCTCATATAAACCTTGATGTATTACGTTCATTATGCACGTATCAAGCCAAAAGGAGGAAAGTAGGCGGGCACCAACGAATGCAAGTGCCAATGAAATGGAAACACAGGAGCTTAAACCTCCTGAGCTAGCTAATCCTTCGGATACTCGCGTTGAATCCCACACGACGCGCCAAGACGCCTGTGATGATCTATCTTCTCATGTTGAACCAGCAAATAGTGGTGACATGGTCATGAAGGAAGGCCAACAAATTAATCCCAAACCGCCAAGTGCTCCCAAAACACCCGAAAATGTGATCATTTTGAAGAGGAAGTTGTTGTCACTGGAACGGGTTTTAATGCTCCCACCTTCACTTCACTGGCCAAGCACACTTGCGAAAGGGAAAAACAAAGTTGATCTTCCCAATATTGATGAACTTTCCTCTGAAGAGTTGCACTCTGGTTATCTGAATCGCCTCTGCATGAGACGAGAAATGGAGACCAACCTCGTAGGCATGATGAGGAAACGCTATGAGGTATATCCATAATTATCTCATATTCTATTCCCCCTTATGTAGCCCCCAAGAGACGGGTCATCTTTATGAAGATGAGTGGGGTATTGATTTAAAGTGCCGAAGTTCACACTGTTTCCCCCAAGGGCCGAGACATATTTATGAAGATGAATCGAATCTTAATATGGAGTAGTTGAAATTCGACGTGTAGCCCCCAAGGGCCCGGTCATCTTTCTGAAGAGGAGTCGGGTCTCAATATAGAGTAGTTGAAATTCAACCTGTAGCCCCCAAGGATCGTGTCATCTTCCTGAAGATGAACCGGGTTTCAATATGGAGTAGTTGAAATTCGACATGTAACCCCCAAGGGCCGAGTCATCTTTATGAAGATGAGCCAGGTCTCAATATAGAGTAAATAAAAAATGATATACATTAGCCCCCAAGTGTCAAGTATATTGCTTGCAATCTGCTGGAGATTTGTAACAATCATTCTGATAGCCCCCAAGCATCATTATACTCATCCAAATTTGTTGTAATGCAGGAGACCGTAACTCTGACCGGCTCCGAACTAGAGAGCATGAGAAAAATCGTTGGGAAAGAACAGGATGCCCGATCCACCGCTGATGAAAAACTTTGGGTTGCTTGTGAAGAAATAGAGAAAATCAAATTTGACTTCAAGGCTTTTAAAGACACTTCGGAGACCGAAAAAGTCACTTTGACGAAGCTTGCTGAAGTCACCGAGGAAAAGCTAAAAGCACTCGTTGAAGAACTAACTGCCTAAAATGCCATATCTCGCAGATGACGACTGTTGTCTTCGGTAAATAGCATATGATGCACTCCTTATGATAACGTGTGATGATCAAATCTTTCAGAGAATAAACACCCGCCAGGCAACTCATACTCTTGAAAATGTGTTTTGCAGGCCTCCCGACTTGTAACTTTCAGGATGATTGCATTGTGAAATTGAAAGCTTTATATACTCTCATAGAGCAGCTGTATGTTGGAAGCTTGATGACAATTAAAGTTGTAATGGGCGAAAAAGACCCTGCAAATATCACTGACGTGCTGAGGGGGCTCTCGGCAATCCCCAAGCAAATCGAGGAACTGAATAGGTCGGTTGCCCGAAAAGGTGATATAGATGCATTGAGCTGGGCCTTGGCGTACGCGGCCGAGCTCAAACCAGAAGAAATCACTAGAGGTTTCCCTGAAACAAGAGAAGATGGATCGTCTTTTACCTAGGAGGATTGTACCAATTGTGTAATGGCGTCTCATGTGCCGGCGAGTCACCTAGTAGCAGAAGAGAACATAAAGTCTTATCAGCCGGCTAAAGTGATGACAACGTGCACGTTCGACCTCCTAGTTATGAGCCGACAAACTTAACTCCTCAACACCGCAAGCCTCGCTTTTCCACCGAAGTTGACCTGTCCCCAATCTTGCATGAAGAAGCTAAATTCCACCATTTAACCCATTGCAATTGGGGTATGGGCAATCTTCAAATCCAGGACCGAGAAGACCCGCCGTAGGCTGACACGGAGGTGACTTAACCACCCAGACATTCTCGAAGGTGACCCAGCACAACTTTGTGACCGGAGAAAATATGTAATTGCGAAATTTGGATGCAACTCCTTTCGGTTGTGTGAAGCCTTCTAATAGGCATAGGGTCAAAAATTTAGTTTCTGGGTTATACTTTTGAACATTCTGAAACTTTTGGCATCCCTTTTCTAATATAATCCGCCTTTCTGAAATTTACTGTCCTAGATTTAAATTTGTTCTTCATAAGAAAATAACTTCATAGCCACCTTCCCTGGAAAACATAACACCAGATAGGGCATCAAATTAGTATAAATAAGTCGGCTCAGTGAGTCACGGCAGGTAGACGGGCTTGCAAGTCTTTAGTCATACCCTAAGATAGGTTTGTGCACTAACCTATATAATTTAGACTCCCGGATCAGGCTCAAATCAGGCTTCAATGAAGCAGGTTCCATGAACCTATGTTTTGTCTATTTTCCATATGTCGGCTCTCACACGACAGATCAATGTTTTCACATTGACAAGTTAGGGTCCAGAATGGATTGACTCGCCAAGAGTACATGGTGCCAATAAGGGGAGTCGCAAAGGCATATAGTCCAGTATAACCATTATAAAGCGGTAATTTTTCGCTAGCCAAAAGGGTAAGAAAGCTGAATTCTATGATTTTGAGGCCCCCAAGTGACCTAAGATCAGGGAAAAGCTAAGCATAGGATTGTAGAAGACTATGCTATTACTGCGAAATAACCTGGGAACTAATAGCCCCCAGGTAAGACGGCTTGATTCTCCAGAACATACATTGGCGCCTATGTTTGAACCATGCATCATGGCATCTGGTCCTCTTTCGCTTATCAGTATCCATGTTTGAACGATCATAACATGGCATCTTATCCTCTTTGATACAAATAGCGTCCATGTTTCAGTGACCTCCTTGGCGGCGGCTCATCCTCTTGGGCGGCTTATGAAAACAATAAAGACTCATGCACATTATGTAGGCTGAAATGGCAGAAACCCCAAATTTCGTGGGTGCCGGCTTTATTGTCTTGAAAAAAATAGTACAAAAAACTGAACTATGCGATGAATAAGGAGCCAAAAGCTCTAAATATAATAAGGCCTAAGGTGGGCACTGTTCCACGGCCCGGTCTTCTCTTCCTTCGAAGTTGGCTTATCTGGACGAAGGTCTATCAGATAATAGGAGCCATTATGAAGACTTCTACTGATGACAAAGGACTTTCCCATGGAGGTGATAGCTTGTGCATGCCTGTGTGATCTTGAATTAATCGAAGCACTAAGTTGCCCTCCTGGAAAATCCGGCTCGTAACTCTTCGGTTGTGATAGTGCCGTAGGTGTTGTTGATATATAGCTGACTGTGCTGCGGCCAAATCGGGCTCTTCCTCTATGGTGTCCAAAGAATCCTGATATGCCTGCACATTGTCTGCCTCCAATAAGCGGCGACTCGAGGATAATCTTTCCTTATATCACTGGGTAAAATTGCCTCGGGCCCATAAACAAGAAAAAAGGGGGCGTAACCAGTGGATCGGTTTGGCGTAGTCCTGGTACTCCAAAGTACTCCAGGGAGATCCTCGACCCAACAACCCTCTGTACATTGTAAGGAAACAAAAGTAGGGATTTCATCCCATGCAGAATCTCCTAATTAGCTCGCTCAGCCTGACTATTAGATTGCGGATGTGCTACTACGGATACATCAAGCCGGATGTGTTCGTGCTGGCAAAACTGCTTCATGGCGCCTTTGGACAGATTGCTCCCATTATCAAAAATGATACTGTGAGGTTAACCAAAATGAAAAATCAGCTTTTTGAATAACTTGACAGTTGTTTCTGTTTCACAATTGCTGACCGGCCCCGCCTCAACCCACTTGGTAAATTTGTCAACTTCTACTAATAGATGATTCTTTTTGTGAGAAGAAATTTTGAATAGTCCCACCATATCCAACCCCTAGACCACAAAGGGCCATGTGATCGGGATCATACGCAATTCCTAAGCCGGCACGTGAACTTGGCGGCCAAATTTCTGACATCCATCACAGTTGCGTACTATCTCTTTCGCGTGTGCATGAGCCAGCAACGAGTAGAGACCTTGTCGAAAATACATTGACAACAAGGATCGTGACCCGGCGTGAATCCCAGAGTCACCAGTATGTATTTCATTGAGAATTTCTCATCCTTCTTCAGGGGAAACACATCACTGAAAAATCCCAAAAGTGCTTCGCTTGTGCAAATCGCTCTTGTGGATGACCATAGCCTTACACCGCCATATTATCTACCGAGCGGTGATCTCGTCCACCGGCAACTCATCTCGGGCTAGATAAGTCATATAAGGAACTATCCAGTCAGAAATAGCCTGGAGATTCACCAGCAATTGTGATTATGGGTTAGGAACCACTATGTCCTCTTTAGAAGCCAACTTCACAAAAGGGTTGTGCAGGACATCGAAGAACACATTGGGGGGAACAGACTTGCGTTCAAATCCAAGTCGTGACAAGGCGTCCGCCACCTCAATGTGTCGATGATCAATGTGATCAACCTGGTAGCCATGAAAATGACCCGCCACCTCTGTTACTGCACGACTATAGGCCGCCATCAGCAGATCTTTAGAGTCCCAAGTTCCAAAGACATGTTGAGATACCAAATCTGAGTCGCCCAAGCATCTGACCCAGCTAAGATTCAACTCTTTAGCTATTCTGAGCCTGTGTAAAAGAGCCTCGTACTCAGCTGCATTGTTAGTGCAAGTAAAAAATGAGTCGTAAGACATAGGAAAACTTGTCACCTCGCGGAGAGGATAACACCACGCAAGCTCCTGAGCTCTCCAATTGCCTAGAACCGTCAAAGTGAATAGTCCAATACGTGTTGTCCGACTTATCTTCTGGAATCCGTAATTCGGTCCAATCGTTGATCAAAACCACCAAAGCCTTAGACTTGATGGTTGTGCGGGGCATATACTTCACGTGATGAGGTCCAAGCTTAATCGCCCACTTAGCAACTCGTCCAGTAGCCTCGAGGTTCTGTATAATGTCTTCAATTGGCATCGAACTGAACACGCTGATTGGGTGCACCTGAAAGTAGTGTTTCAGCTTCTGGCTCACCATGAAAATCCCAAAGACCAGGTTCTCCCAATGTGGGTATCGTTGTTTAGATAAAGTCAACACCTCACTAACAAAATACACCGGCCGCTGAACCGGATGCTCCTTGCCTTCTTCCTTGCGTTCGACCACGACCGGCACACTCATCGCCTTTGAATTAGCGGCAATGTAGAGGAGCATAGGCTCTTTGTCAGTCGGGGCAGCTAACACAGGCGGCTCAGCAAGTTGTTTCTTGAGGGCCTCAAAAGCCTCATCAGCCGAATCTATCCAAATGAATTTATGTGTCTTCTTAAGGAGCTGGTAAAGGGGAATGGCCTTCTCACCAAGGCGACTTATAAAACGGCTCAAGGCCACAATGAGACCCGCGATACGCTGGACCTAATTGATATTGGCCAGGTTGCCATGCGAAGTTATCGCCTTCATTTTGTCCAGGATAGCCTCAATACCTCGCTCAGATACCAAGAAGCCCAATAACTTGCCCGTAGGAACACCAAAAACACACTTGGCCGGGTTAAGCTTCATCTGCTAGACACGAAGATTATCAAACGTCTCCTTGAGATCTTCCAACAGGGTTCCCTTCTTCTAAGATTTCAGCACGATGTCATCAACATAGGCATGAACGTGGCACCCGATCTAACTGTGCAAACAATTCTGAATACGTCCTTGATAAGTCGCCCCTGCGCTCTTGAGTCCAAAGGGCATAGACACATATCAGAAAGCGCAGAAAAGGCTTATCAAAGCCGTCTTTTCTTCATCCTTCTCAGCCATATTGATCTGGTGGTAGCCGGAGTACGCATCCAAAAAACACAAACGCTCACAACCCACCATAGAGTCAATGATTTGATCAATACGGGGGAGAGAAAAAGGATCCTTTGGACAAGCTTTGTTGAGAACCGTGTAATCAATACACATATGAAAAGTGTCGTTCTTCTTGAGAACTAGAACAGGGTTAGCCAACCGCTCAGGGTGAAAGACTTCGATGATGAACCCGGCGGCCAAGACCTGGGCGACTTCTTCCCCAATTGCGTTGTGTCTCTCCTCATTAAATCGTCAGAGGTATTGTCGAACTGGTTTCATCTTCGGATCCATGTTGAGGTGGTCCTCAGCGAATTCTCTCAGTACTCCTGGCATGTCAGAACGTTTCCATGCGAAGATGTCCCGATTCTCACAAGTGAATTCGATGAGCGCGCTTTCCTATTTAGGATCCAGGCCAGTCCCAATAGAGAACTGCTTAGAAGAGTCGTCTAGGGTGAAATCGACTTGCTTGGTATAGTCCGTTGGCTTCAACTTAAGGGGCAACTCAGAATCGACAGTTGGTTTCTTGAGGGGACTTATGTTGGCTGGGTCTACATTTGCCTTGTGAAATTTTAGTTCTTCAGCCACGCATGCCGACTCAGCGTAGGAAGCATCTCCTTCCTCGCACTCATGTGCTATCTTTCAATCTCCATTTACTGTGGTAGTCCCTTTGAGACCCGGCATCTGGAGCTTGAGGTACACATATGTGGGGACCCCGAATTACAAGTCGAGATCGCCGGATGAACGTGCTCAGGGATCCCAGAGATCAATGCTCACCAGACACACAGATACTGAATAATAACAGTCTTACATCCAAGTACCGAGTTATTACATCACATGACCGAATGGTCAAGTTCACAAGGTTGGGCCTACGGCCAAATCATACTGATACAACTAGTACCTGAAATCATATGGGCTAAGCGGATGCACATGCCATCAAGCCTACACCGACATGCATTCTGTAAGTGCATCTACTTCCCCTTAGTGATTTTGGTGGTTCGAAGACTTATAGGTTAAGTATCTAATGTGTTTATGAGTGTACATTGGATCTATAAGTCATTGAGGAGTTTGAGATATTTGATGAATATCGACCCCTAAAAATATATATCTTCGGTTGAAGAAATTGGTCTGAAACTGAAGAAATGAATCGTGAGGAATCTGCGATTAAATTGATATTCCTCATGAAGATACTGAAATTGAGGAATTCGGTGTGTCCTGAAGAAAATCACTTTGAAGACTTTGAAGCATGAAGATTTACTCTTTCTGTTTTATTTTCTTCACACTTGAGTAATAGGAACACCGTACTGTTAAAGGGGGTGGAAGTTACACTTTGGAATGAATTTCCTCATGATGCTCAACCCAAGCCTAATCCTACCAAAAGCCTCAAGTGAGGAATACGAGTGACATGAGGACTCTCACAGTTGAGGGTTCCGACCGTTTTGATAGCCATGCCAAGTCATTGGTCTTATCCACACCAACGGTCATATTATTTAAGGGCATTAGTGTCAAATCATGTCGGGATGCTCCCAGGCTATAAATAGCCGCCCCCCACAACCATTAGCTGGTTGGCTGCTCTGTTAGGAACTGACACTTGTCATAAGAGCAACCCAAATTCCTCAGAGTCTTCGAGAGTAATTCATCAGTGAGGAAATACCCCATACACCGAAACCACAAACCAAACCTAGTGATTGAGCATCACTGAAGAAGTTGTTCGTGTGTGGGACTGAAGCCTTTTACCTTTGAGGACTGTGCATCCTCGAGACGGTTAGGCGTCATGGTCTAGAGCTTTCCAGCAGTCAATTGTGGATCGTCGGGTGACCAACTTTGTGAGGGTTTGGAAGTCTGCCCTAAAGACTTACCCCGAGTGTTGGGCGAGGACTGTGTGTTCTTAGCCCAAGGAGAACACGGTAGGGACTGTGTGTCCCGGGACAGTGTGTCCTTTGGTTTCAATACCAAGCCGCTCCAAACCAGATGTACGACTATCACAGCAGTTGGAACTGGGTCATCAACTACTGTCTTCACTGAGAAACGGGTTCTAATTCCTCAACTCCTTACTTTCCTCAAATTATGTGTTGATGACTTTCACTGCTACTGTTTGAAGAATTTGCTGAAGACTTTCTATGAATTTCGTCAACCCCAAATTCTTCACGCCAGTTAATCCTCATCTGTATTTTGCGTGCCTGCTCACTGTGCAATCTGTTTTCACATTCCTCACTCTGAAAAACTGCTGTTGTGAAACTTTGCACTTCTGATCCTTTACTGTTTCCGCTGTAAGTTAGTCATCAGTGAGGAATTTCCTCAAAGGAATTTCCTCAGTGATGAAATTCTAAAAATCTCCTATTCACCCCCCCCCCCTCTAGTCGATATAACGCACTTTCACATTCTCACTCGGAAGCGTCCTAGTTCGCAGGGGAGTCTCCGAAGACGTACTCATCTCCAAACTCAGGTCCTTCCATGTCTAGTCAATAATATAACCAGTGGCAAGCCAATGAGTACTTTTGAATGTACTCGCAAACAGCCCATGATATGAACAATGAAAGTGAAGGATAACAATAACATGCATCTTTGGTGGATATCTCTTGGTGGTAAATAAACATGATCACAGGGATGCATCATAAGTTAAAAACTACTCTTGAAGAACAGGTTACAGATATCAGTATATCTGTTTAGGGCTGAACCATCCAGGTTCACCCTATATGCCAAGTCACCAAACATGGTCATATCATTACTTTCATAAGAACTCGTTTCATCACAACTCACACACACTTGGTTTATGCGAAAAGACTGGACGTAGTTTAAGCAAGATTACCCAACTGTCCTTGACCATGGACACGGCTATTCGAATAGTTTTACACTCTACAGAGCTAGTACGCTAGACCCACGAGATCCGGCAAACTTCCGTGTCATCCATGACTCACGGTATATAACATACCCGAGATAAGTACCCGATCAATGCCTTTCCCCTGACAATACTAGACAAAGAGGTCCACTCAATTGGTACCCAGCCCACATGTTGTACGTCTTACGAGCACCGACTCTGGATAGTATCAACAATGTGGGGGACCAACGGTGTGCCTGGAACACATAAAAATGGCATAGTCTCCCTACCTGGCACGACCCCATCACAAGAGTAACCACATATCACTCCAGCCACTAGTAATGTGGCTCTTTGCTAGCACCGACCAGAGTAATCAACAAAGCCCCGTCCCATAAAGGGGTAACGTGGTCGTACAGGTAAGGTTGGGACGGTCGACACATCATAAATCTAATCCCATTTGCGGAACCATACCCACTCCAAATACCCGGTGCACCACTTCTCCGAAAGTGGCCACCTAACTCATCATCTCCCTCGGGCATTAGTGGCACCCGACGGGGTTTTCATAAACCTTTGATTTATGTCATCATCATGCTCATACTAATACTATTCTAACTTTACTTGTCAACATGATATTAGCATGACCCTCATAGGTGGTATGATCAAGCTTAATGCATATGCTCCGGAGGAGCCATCGGTAACATCACTGCAATGATTTACTGGCATTTATGATCATATGCAGTGGAAATATTTTGCTACACTAGCATGCAATATAACATATGCTCAGTCATGGTCAAAGGGTTGCTTGCCTTGGTCAGCTAGGTATCCGGGGTCTTCGAGGTCTTCCGCTCTGATTCCCTCGTCACACGGATTATCTATCGTTGCCAAAAGAATAAATAAGAAATAGCTCACTGAAAAACAGATCACGAAGTCATTTTAGAAATGTTCTTTATTACTGATAAATCTAAGTGGCTATTTTGCTAAATATTTGCCTCTGATTCCAATGAAGGAACATTTTTTAAAATCAACCAAACACAAGCAAAACTATTCCAATTTAGTCCTTTTTATTATTGTAAAACAGAATAGTTGCTGAAGAATTCATCCAATGGTCTCATTAAATACTACATATTTTTGGAAGAATATGAGTGAAAATATTATATTTTGACACTGGTTAAATATTTTTATAAAAATCTTTGGAATCAGATTTGAAAAACAAAAGAAAATGGGCTAAGTCCCTGGCCTAGCTCGGCCTGGAACTGGGCCGACCCAAGGCCAGCTGACAGCCTGCCCATGCGCGCGCGCCGTCAGGTTTGAACCTGACGTGCGGGGGCCTCTAGTCAGCGGCTGCGGGCAGCGAGGGGGAGAGAGTTGGGCCACCGACAGGTGGGGCACACCTGTAGGAGTCTCTTACCTCTGGCCAGATAGGAGGAGGAGTACGCCGACGAGGCTGTCGACGTTCTCAAGCCCCAACGTGGACATAAATGGGTTTGGCTCAACGCCGCCTACCTGCTGTTGGTCGGAACAACGACGAAGACGCACTAGTTCACCGACGACTAGGAGGCCGCGGCAGAGGAGTTTCGGGAGGTGGTCGAGAGGGTAGCTAGGGGCATGGAAATGCTTGGGAAATTTGGGGGAAAGCTTCGTGAGGTCGAGGGGATCAGTTTGGTGGGTCGAGGGACGCAGGAGACCTCATGTAGTCGGAGATTGACCGGAGCTCTGAGGCGGAGGGGCCTCGGTCGATCTCGAGCACCGGGGCTCTGTTGGCTTGCTAGGGTGGCTAGGGAGGTGCTAGTGGTCGTGGCGAAGCTGTTTGAGGGGTGCTGGAGCGAGGGGGTATTTATAGGCCCGCGACGGTGAGCCAATTCGGGAGCACCGGTGACTCACCGTGGCGCGCATGGGGGTGCAGAGAGGAGCTGGGGTCGAAACCATGGTCTCAAGACGTAGTTTTGGATTGCCAGAACAATCTGCAATAGAGGGAGAGAGAGGGGAGTCGAGCATCAGTGGTCGCACAACCTTGGCCGGTTCGGGTGCGCATGGGCAAGCGTCGCATGAGCTCTAGAGCGGGAGAGGAGAGACCCTGATGGTCGCTCAATGCAGAGGGGTGGTCGGGGAATAGGTTGGAATTGGCCGAGAGCGTCGCCCCCACCTTGGTGGCTTCCTATAGCGTGCCCAGAGCGCGGTTTTGGCATGCCACGGCATGATGGTGTGCTCCGAGACACTTTGGACGTGTCTAGCATGTCCTGGCACTTGTTGGGAGTGAGGATAGCCGTTGGGGTCCCGTGGGAGCTTCGGCTTGTCAAGGGAGACAAGGAATACTGGTGCTGTCAGCTTTGAACTAAAGCTTAGATTGGGGTTTTTGGCATTTCCATTTGAACTAGTGAGGGGCCAGTTTACTGGGGTTGGGCATTGATACTGGCCACCTAATCTGAGAGTTTGGAGCAAAGGGGTTGGGTTTAGCTCTCGGTTAAAGGGGCTTTTACCCATGTGTCAGAAGGTGCTCCATAGTGGTTTGGGGTAGTTGCACCCCACCAGTGGTGCTGCAACTTAACAGGTTTGGGTTTGGTGCTAAAACATGGGGTTTCACCAAGATTGAGCTCCATAGGACAAATTTAGCTTTGTAAACTTGAAAACACCACCATTTGACCAGATCTATCCCTTCCAAAGAGAGTGTGCGCAAACTAAGTCCCACAAATCCTATTTTTGGTGTGGAACCCTCATTTGAGGTAATAGGCACTCCTGCAAAGTTTCAGCATCATTGGACAAACTCCTTGGATCAAGGTAAAACTTTATGTGGACCATGTAGAGTTTCTCTAACTCCAATCTGGACAAAGGGGTTTTAGGGTTATTTGGGGTCCTTAATCACCTTGGATCAAGGTAAAACTTTATGTGGACACCAAATATAGCTTAGGGATACCACTGGAAGTTTCTAGGATTTTATTGAGAATATTTCCTTTGGAAATATTTCAAAAGGTCAAAACAGACAGAAATGGTTTTCAGGGTTTTACTCAAATAATTATAATATAAATAGGGGTTTAAAATCTTATGTATGGAAAATATATGTCCTTCTGATCATCTCCAAATTTAATCAGATTTTTCTAAGGCATAAAAGTATTTATCCATGTAGGAATACCATTTCTAGCCTCAGAAATGGACATGTAATTTAATTAGGAAACTAATTCTAAAAATAATTATTTTGTGGTTTTGGAGCACTAAAATGAAGTTAAAATCAGATCACCAACTTTGGGTAGAAACACTCCTTGCCATCAAGGGCATGTAATGCAACTCAAAGTAGGGTTTACCTTGATCAGAAACAAGTAAAGGTTTTTGGAAATAACTAAATATTCTGAAATGGGGTATGTATCATCACATGATCATCACACAAGCATTCTATGACAATCATGGCACTCACATCATTAGTTTTAAAAAAGTTTTAACAAGCTCAAATTTTTGCATTACGGGGAAGTGGTAGTAAAAACAGGGTGTGACAGACCTATCGCCCTTACAAGAATCTCGTCCCCGAGATTTCTAAGTTAGGTGCTAAAAAGGTCCGGAAACTCAAATCGGAGATAGTCTTCACGCTCCCATGTTGCTTCGGCTTTGGTGTGGTTGCTCCACTCAACCTTGAAATACTTGATCGTGCAGCTTCTGGTGCAACGCTCAGCTTCATCTAGAATGTGGATCGGCTTCTCACGGTAGGTGAGATCTGGCTGAAGGTCGATGGCCTGATGGTCAATGTCCTTGTAAGGATCAGAACGGTTTGGCACTTGAAGAGACTTCCGGAGTTGTGACACGTTGAAGACATTGTGCACACCCGAAAGTTCCGGAGGTAGCCCCAACTGATAAGCATCTTCTCCACGCCTTGCCGTGATCTTAAAAGGTCCAATGAACCTTGGAGCAAGTTTCCCATTAACATGGAAATGCTTGGTTCCCTTATGAGGGGTGACACGGGGGTACACCTGGTCTCCGGGAATGAACTCCACATCCCTGCAGCGAGAATCCGCATAGCTCTTTTGTCACAACTTGGCTGCCTTTAGATTTTCTCGGACAAGTTGCACCTTCTCTTCTGCCTTGTGCAAAACTTCTGGCTCGAAAATCAGCCCTTCACCGGTTTTGGACCAGTTGAGCGGGGGCGGCACATTTGTTTGTACAGCACTTCAAATGGGGCCATTTGGAGACTGGACTGGTAGTTGTTGTTGTATGAGAAGTCAGCAAACGGGGGACAGTCTTCCCATTTGGCACCATGTGCCAAGACGCAAGCGCGGAGCATATCTTCGACTATCTGATTCACTCTTCCCGTTTGTCCGCCCGTTTGTGGATGGAAAGCGGTGCTGAAAAAGAGCTTTGTTTCGATGGCTTCTTGGAACTTCTTCCAAAATCTTGAGGTGAACTGAGTGCCTCGGTCACATACAATCTCCTTGGGAACTCCGTGAAGGCTCACAATACACTCAATATAGACACTAGCCAACGTGTCCCCATCATAAGGGGTGTTGACTGGAATGCAATGGGCCTCCTTGGTCAGATGGTCGACAATGACCCATATAGAGTCATGGCCTCTGCTAGACCTTGGTAAGCCGGTAACAAAGTCCATGTGTATTTTGTCCCACTTCCATTCTGGCACCTGGAGAGGTTGTAGCAATCCAGCAGGTCGCTGATGCTCAGCCTTGACTCGCTGGCACACGTTGCACTTGGCAACATTAAACGCTATTTCCCTCTTCATGCCATGCCACCAAAATCTTTCTCGGAGATCTTGATACATCTTTGCACGACCAGGGTGAATAGAGTAGGGTGTATCATGAGCTTCCTGGACGATCAAATCCTTGAGTTCAGCCTTGTTGGGTACGCATAAACGTTTCCCAAACCACACTACTCCTTGTTCATCCACCAAGAATCCTGGGGCCTTGCCTTCTTGAATATTCTTCTTGATGCCTTCAATGCTCTTATGACCCGTCTGGGCCTCCTTGCTATCATCATCCAGCGTTGGTTTGACTTTGAGGTTAGCTAGGAATCCTAATTCTACTATCCCCAATCCGAAGTTCTCCAATTCTTCATATAAGGCAGGTTGCCTTTCCTTGAGCATGACGTTCAATGTGTAGGTCTTCCGTCTTAAGGCATCTGCCACTACATTGGCCTTACCGGGGTGATATTGAATGCTGGGGTTGTAGTCTTTGAATAACTCCAACCATCTTCGTTGCCTCATATTCAATTCCCTTTGGGTGAAGATATACTTCAGATTTCTGTGGTCAGTGTATATTTCACATCGTTTCCCCAGAAGGTAATGTCAACATGTCTTCAGGGCATGCACTACTGCTACCAATTCGAGATCATGGGTGGCATAATTCTCCTCATGCGGGCGCAGTTGTCATGACAGAAATGCCACAACTCTGTCGTCCTGCATTAGAACCCCACCGAGCCCGGTTCTGGAGGCATCACAATATATCACAAACTCCTTGCTGATATCTGGAGTGGCCAATACCGGGGCGGTAGTTAATCTCCTCTTCAATTCTTGGAATCTTGCTTCACACTCTGGCGTCCATTAGAACTTCTTGCCTTTCTTCAAGAGCTGTGTCATAGGTCGAGTGATGCAGGAGAATCCTTCTACAAACTTGCGGTAATATCCCGCGAGTCCGAGGAAGCTCCTGACTTCCTTCAATCAATTGGCGATTCCCGGTTGGTTACCGTAGTAATCTTGGAGGGATCAACTGCCAATCCACTTGTTATCATGGTATGACCCAAGAATCCAACTTCGTTCAGCCAGAATTGTCACTGGCTAAATTTGGCATAAAGTTGGTGCTCTCGAAGCTTTTCCTACACTAACCTCAAGTGTTGCTCATGCTCTTCTTGGGACTTGGAAAAGATTAATATGTCATCAATGAATACGACGAAAAACTTGTCCAGGTATTCCATGATGACCTTATTCATGAGGTACATGAAGTAAGCTGGGGCATTGGTCAATCCAAAAGACATGACAGTGCATTCGTACAGACCGTACCGGGTCACAAATGCAGTCTTGGGTATGTCCTCGGGTCGGATCTTCAGTTGGTAATACCCAAACCGGAGATCGATCTTGGAAAATACCTTAGCTCCATTTAGCTGATCAAAGAAGTCTTCAATCTTGGGGAGCGGATACTTGTTCTTGGTTGTGACCTCATTGAGAGAACGGTAACCGACGCAGACTCTGATAGTTCCATACTTCTTGGACACGAATAGAATAGGCGATCCGCAAGGTGACGCACTCAAACGAATAAACCCTTTCCCAAGTTGCTCATCTAGCTGCTTCTTCAGCTCTGCTAGCTCTTCGGATCCCATCCTGTAAGGCTTCTTATAGATAGGCCTTGATCCGGGCATGAGCTGAATGATGAACTCGATGTCTCGGTCAGGAGGCATTCCTTGTAGCTCATCAGGAAAAACGTCCGAGTACTCACAGACTATTGGCACTCGATCGAGTTCTACCTCTGACAGGATGTTGACCCGTGGTACTCGAGCGGGTACTGGCTTAGAGACATACTTGACTTTGACCCCTTGGTCGCTTGTCATGGTAACGGCCCTGTTGGCACAGTTCAAGATGCTTTGATGCTTGGCCAACCAATCCATGCCAAGAATTACTTCTAGGCCTTGCGACTTAAGCACAATGAGATTCGTTGAGAAGCTTGTCCCATTGATAACTATCCCGACCTCCCTACATCCTAGGTTGGTCCTCAACACTGCTCCCGGGGTTTCAATTGCCATTTGCCCGCGAACCAGGTAGGTTTTAAACCACATTTTTCCGCATATCTTTGTGTAACAAAAGAATGCAAAGCACCACAATCAAACAATATTGTTGCTGGGGTGGACTTGACAAGGAACGTACCCAGAATGCAGTCCGGGTCTTCCTGTGCCTCTTCTGTAGAGATATGATTAATCTGCCCCCTGATGTGATACTTCTGATTGTGGGGAGCTTGATTCCTGCCTGGTGCTCCTTGGCCTTGATTTGGCGCATTAGGGCGCGGTGCGCCGGGCTTCTTGTTGGGACACTCCATGGAATAGTGTCATGTTTGTGCACATCCAAAATAGGTAACTTGTGCTGGAAGATTGGTCTTGACTCCACTCTTGTTCGGTGGGTTGATTGCTGGCTTGGTGTTGACTTGCTGCTGAGGAGGGTAGTTTTGGCAAAATGTTGGAGTCTTGTACTACTGCTGTTGATAGTTGGGTCTTGCTGGTGTTGACTGCCATGGGCGTGGCTTTGGGTTACTTAGTCCTCCACTACCCATTAGCTTGCGCTTACGGGTGTCGTCCATAGCATGACGCTTATCCTCCAACATAAGGGCCTTATTAACCAGATCGCTGAAGGTCCGGCATTCACAAACAACCAGCTGATACTGGAGTGACTGTTGCAGTCCTTCCATAAAGCATTCCACTTTGGCGGCCTAAGTGTTGACGTCTTTAGGTGCATATCTTGATAGGAGGTTGAACTTAGGCAAATACTCCTTGACGGATCCACTGCCTTGCCTTAAGGCTCGGAATTCCCGCTTCTTAATGGTCATCATTCCGGGAGGAATGTGAGCAGCGCGGAATCCATCTTTGAACATAGCCCAAGTGATGACTTGTCCTGAACGCATGATCTGAAATCCATCGCACCAAGCTCTAGTTGTGCCCCCGAGACAGTGAGAAGCATAAAGGACTTTCTCACGATCATCAGTGCATTTGACTAGTGCGAGGAGGTCTTCGATAGTACGGATCCAGTCATCGGCATCCAATAGTTCAGTCGTCTCTGTGAATATGGGTGGCGTAGTTCGCATGAACTCAGAAAGAGTAGAGCGACCATTGCCATTCCCGTTCTGCGGTGGGTTGTTCATCAAGGCTTGAGCCAGCTGCTGAATAGCGGCATTGTTGGCTTGACGTTCCTCTCGAAGAGCTTGAAGGAACTGAGCCATAGTCAAGTTTTCGGGAGGAGGTGGTGGCGGTGGAACATCGTCTTGCTGCTTGTGGTGATCTCCAGCTTGAGCTCCCCCCCCCCCCCGATTCCCTGATGCTGACCTGAGGAGGCAGAGCTTGGGTGGCTCAAGGTGCTCTTGCGAGTTGCATTCACCATCCTGTCAGGGGAGTAGACACGTCAATTTTCCGAACTGGCTGAAATCATAAGGGGTGATGCTCTAGTAAAGAGGGGGTTTGGTGTTGTGCTAGTGCGAAATTTTTAAGCCAATAGTTTTTGAAAGACCTAATGCATTAGATTAAAACAAGCGATGTAGTCGCTCACAAGCTTCCTAAAGCAGAATGCGACTTGCATCCAACATGCTTACACAACACTCATGGTTGATATGAACCGATACATGAACTCCTACGCTCGGGGAGTAACTCCTAATTGCCTACATCACTAATACTAAGCGGCAGACTGCGCGGTCTCATAGGCGAGTTCTGTGGGATCTTCGTCTTCATCTTCATCGGTGCTTCCCTTCTTGGATGGAGTAGGGGAAGGAAATGGTCCATCACGACGTCTCTTGGGTGGCGAGGTAGCGAAGAGTTCGGTGTACTCTTTCACGGTCAGGCGAAGACTCTAAAGAGGAGTGGCCTGAAGCAGTGGTATTCCTCCTCGGAAAGCGAAGCCAGGTGGTCCTTCGGGTGCTACTTTCTTCTTCACCTTGCGGTTCTTCATCTTCTCTGTTCGAAGTATATCCTTGACTTGGTGCAGCTCTTGGCGAATCTTTGTTAACTCTTTGATCAAAAGGTGTGTCAAAGTGTCAGAGGAGAGACTGAAGTAGGTCTGAAACCTGAGTGGCGTCCCGTCCTCGGAAGATGCGTTGAGTGTCCAACTCCCGTCTATCCCATCCTTAACAAAGGGTAGGTGACGAGTAGCTGGTTCATCAGCCATCTTGGGAAGGATGTCACAGAGTCGCACGAGCACCTCTCGTGCTGCCGTCTCCACTGCGAACATCAGATCCTCCATCCGTGGTCCTTCAAAGAACCAGCTAGTCGGGGAGTCGTTTGCCTTCACTATCACGTCCACGTGATACTCCTTAGTGTCGGTGTTGACCTAGTGCTCGTGGTAGAGGAAGATGGGCATGCGGCATACTTGGCACTTCTCGAGGCTATCACTTAAAAGTAGAGGAAAGCCCATCTCCAGAAGCATCTCAGGTACGGCCTCCCTCTACAAGGTGCAAAGGAGAGGGTTGGAAAGTTTTTAGTGGGTGCAGAATCTCAGGTTAAGGTCTAAGTGCACTAGTTGTCTCGGCTATGGTCCATGCTACCTAAGGCTTCCTATAGTCAGGATGGCTCTGATACCAGCTCTGTGGGGACCCCGACTTACAAGTCGAGATCGCCGGATGAACATGCTCAGTGATCCCAAAGATCAATGCTCACCGAACACACAGATACTGAATAATAAGAGTCTTACATCCAAGTACCGAGTTAGTACATCACACGATCGAACGGTCAAGTTCACAAGGTTGCACCTAAGGCCAAATCATACTGATACAACTAATAGCGGAAATCATAGGGGCTAAGCGGATGCCCATGCCATCAAGCCTACATCGACAGACATTTTGACTCGGAAGCCTCCTAGTTCGCAGGGGCGTCTCCGAAGACGTACTCATCTCCAAACTCTGGTCCTTCCATGTCTGGTCAATAATATAACCAATGGCAAGCCAATGAGTACTTTTGAATGTACTCGCAAACAACCCATGATATGAACAATGAAAGTGAAGGATAACAATAACATGCAACTTTGGTGGATATCTCTTGGTGGTAAATAAACATAATCACAGGGATGCATCATAAGTTAAGAACTACTTTTGAAGAACAGGTTACAGATATCAATATATCTGTTAAGGGCTGAACCATCCAGGTTCACCCTATATGCCAAGTCACCAAACTTGGTTATATGTTTTTACCTCTACCATAGGGGCCAAACGTGGGTAAACACACCTCTCGTTCTCGATCAACCCCTTTGACTCGCCACATAGTTGCGATGGCTTCACCACTAAGTCCTTTCACGAGGACATCTATTGTGACAAAATTACGACAGTTGGCGCCCACCGTCGGGCCTCCGCACGGTGGAGTTGAGTTCTCAAAGGGATCCCTTCCAGGGTTCGGGAGCTATGCGGTTGGTCTCATGACCAAGAGCCACCGCGGAAAGTGCTACATAGACAATTTGAGCTAGGGTCCGAAGGCTGGTTCAATCGAATCAGGTTACCGGGTCCCCTTCAGTAAGATTCATATCTTCATCGGCAAGATCGGGACACCTGTTCCCTAGCCGGACATCTACACTGACATCATCGAGCCGGCTCTGTTCGGCCAACCCGCCAAGCGTCAGATGGGGCGGCGGCACGTCTTTGTTGGCTGTAAAGAGGGGGTTAGCCTCCCGGATGAGTCGGCAATCGGTGGAGACACCCCCGTCAACTCAGACGGTGAGTCATCCATGGAGGATACAGATTTGATGGGCTCTCTTAACGAGGGAAAGCTTGGGGGCTTTCCTAAGGCGGCGATTTCTGAAGGACCGCAAGAACCGCCTCACCAAGTCAACATTTACATGGCGGGAGCAGCGACGGCTCAGAATCAGCCAGATGTGGCAACTGCCAATGGAGCCAGAGGATCTGGAAAAACACCGGCCCAAGCCATGACGGATCTGAGGGTCAAGATGTCATAACTCGTGGCAGTCGCTGTGACGGCTGACAATCAAGAGGTAATCAATGCCGAGCTGGCAAAACTGCGGGAGGAGATGTCTAAGATACATCGTGATATTGACACTGAGAACGCCCAAATGGCGCATCAGCCGGTCCAAATTAATGAAGAGGTGGAACGCTTGAAGGCAGAGGCGTGACGGCTCAAGCATCAGCGAGTTGCCTCCGATGCGGTGCACCAGAGGAGGCATCAAAGTTGTACTCTCACAAATCTTAACCCCACTCGTTTATTTGATAGCCCACACACACCTGGCGCGGATCATAACCTGCCCCGTCAAATTAATCAACAGGTTGAGCTGGTTCAGCAGCCGGGTCAGCCTCCGCCGACCCAACCGCCGGCTCAGTATTTCCAAGCACCGAAGGTCCACTTCTCCAACCCTATAGATAATGTGTTGGTTGCTACCCGCCACTTGGAATCTCTCCCTATTCATGGAAATACCTTAATTGAGGTGGAAGCAAGGAATGCCATCGAGATGCTAAAGACGGCGGTGGTTCAACACGCCATCGAGATGCTGAATACGGCAGTCATGATCAGCTGTAGTCCATGCCTCTGGCCAGTCACACCAAGAGTCGCCATGACAACCCCAGGCAGTTTCTAGTAGCTGTCGTCGACAGCATCCTCAAACCAACCCGCCCGAACTACCAATGCCAAACGCTCACGCGCTTGTGAATGCGGCCCGAGCTGCCTGACATGTAGAGGCAGAGGCGGCAGTAGCGATGGCGGGTCAGGTGGTTTCGAATTGCGTCCAGCCAGCTCCCGCGTACAGTGAGTCGGGAGGAACAAACATAGGTGTCCCCTGCATTTCATTTACTCTTTGCGACGAGCGCATATGCACAGACTTCGAGGGCCGTCACAGTGTGCCCAACTATACACCTGACCTTGAGCCGGGTGCGTCGATTGAGATCTATGAGCTTGCCATGGATATGATGTTGGAAGGGCCGGCTTGCACGTGGTTGAAAAATTTACCACCCAACTCCATCAACACCTGGGCGGAATTGAAGGAACGATTCATTAAGAACTTCCATGGAACTTGCAAACAACCAATGATGATTGCAGATCTACAACATTGTGTTCGTCGGGCGGATCAGTCGGCTCACCATTGGACATGACGAGTAGTGGACATTATCCACTCATCGGATGGCATCACGCCGGCTCAGGCCATGTTGATCTTGGATAAGAACTTCCACTTTCAACCTCTGGTATTGAAGCTCGGTCATATTAAGCGAAAGGTGGAGGATATGGGCGAGTTGATGGACACCCTCACCAGGTATGCCCAGTTAGACAACATGAAGTATGCCGGCTCCGATGACGATAAGGCCAGTGAAGTCAAGAAAGGATATGGAACCAAGGGTAATCTCCAAGCTCAAGGACGTAATGGCATCCAGGGAGGTCAAGGAAAAAGAAGGCATCAAGACGCCGTGTCTGATTTCGTTGCCAACACCAGCACCGAGCCAAGAAACCAATGTCGGAACACTGGTCAAGATCTAGACTTTCGTGCAAAATACAACATAATTACGAGGAGCTCCTCAAGGGGCCTTGTCCTAAATACAGTACCCCAAAGGCTGTTGGGGAACGTTGCATGGGAAAAAAATTCCTACGCACATGAAGACCTATCATGGTGATGTCCATCTACGAGAGGAGATTTGGAACTATGTACCCTTGTAGACCGCACAGCAGGAAGCGTTAAGAAACGCGGTTGATGTAGTGGAACGTCCTCACGTCCATCGATCCACCCCACGAATCGTCCCACGAACCGTCCCGCGATCTGTCCCACGATCCATTGCGACCTAGTGCCGAACGGACGACACCTCCGCGTTCAGCACACGTACAGCTCGACGATGATCTCGGCCTTCTTGATCCAGCAAGCAAGACGGAAAAGTAGATGAGTTCTCCAGCAACGTGACGGTGCTCCGGTGGTGGTGAGGATCTACTCCTGCAGGGCTCCGCCCGAGCTCCGCACAAATACGATCTAGAGGTAAAACTATGGTGTCTAGATCTGAGTTGCACGTGGCAAAAGTTGTCTCAAATCAGCCCTAAATCACGACTATATATATATAGGAGGAAGGGGGAGGAGGCTTGCCTTGAGGGCCAAGCCCTCAAGGGTGCGTCGGCTAGGGAGGAGGAGGATTCCTACTCCAATCCTAGTCCAACTAGGATTGGAAAGTGGAGTCCTTCTCTTCCTTCCCACCTTCCCTTTTTTTCTCTTTGGTTTTTTCTTTCCTTGGCGCATAGGCCATCTTGGTCTGTCCCAACAGCTCACTAAGGTCTGGTGCACCACCCCTAGGGCCTTTGGGCTTCCCCGGGTGGGTTGCCCCCCTCTCGGTGAACATCCGGAACCCATTCGTCACTCCCGGTACAATCCCGGTAATGCCCGAAAAACCTTCCGGTAACCAAATGAAGTCATCCTATATACCAATCTTCGTTTCCCGACCATTCCGGAAACCTTCATGACATCCGTGATGTCATCCGGGACTCCGAACAACATTCGGTAACCACACATATAACTCAACTATACTAAAACATCATCGAACCTTAAGTGTGCAGACCCTGCGGGTTCGAGAACTATGTAGACATGCCCTGAGTCACTCCTCGGTCAATATCCAATAGCGGGACCTGGATGCTCGTATGGGATGCTACATATTCTCCAAAGATCTTATCGGTCAAACCTTGGTGTCAAGGATTCATATAATCCCGTATGTCATTCCCTTTGTCTTTCGGTATGTTACTTGCTCGAGATTTGATCGTCGGTATCCGCATACCTATTTCAATATCGTTACCGCTAGTCTCTTTACTCGTTTCGTAATACAAGATCCCGTGACTTACACTTAGTCACATTGCTTGCAAGGCTTGTGTGTGATGTTGTATTAACGAGTGGGCCCCGAGATACATCTTCGTCACACGGAGTGACAAATCCCAGTCTTGATCCATACTAACTCAACGAACACCTTCGGAGATACCTGTAGAGCACCCTTATAGTCACCCAGTTACGTTGTGACATTTGCTGCACACAAGGTATTCCTCATGGTCATAGGAACAAATACTTCACACGCAGAAAACTATAGCAATAAAACGACACGATCAATATGCTACGTTCACAGTTTGGGTCTAGTCCATCACATGATGTGATCCAGTTATCAAGCAACAACACTTTGCACATAGTCAGGAAACCTTGACTATCCTTGATCAACTGGCTAGCCAACTAGAGTCTTGCTAGGGACATTGTTTTGTCTATCTATCCACACATGTATCTATGTTTTCATTCAATACAATTATAGCATGGATAATAAACGATTATCTTTAAACAGGAAATATAAAATAACTTTTTATCATTGCCCCGTCCAACCACTCTTGGGAAAACTGTTTCGTGATGCAGGAATTTCGTCTTCAAGCGTCCATAGATCACCGAGGCGGAAACGATGGTGGACATCGGGGTCAGTTTGGTCCTGGCGGGTCATAGGGGGCTCGTTCGGCAGCTTCCCTAGTTTGGGCCCTCAGGATCAAGGGGGCTCAAGCAATAACGGCAGACAACTGTCTAGCCAGGGTAACCAGCAGTATAACAACCAGGGCGGCTTTCAGCAGCAAAACAACCAAGGCGGTTTTCAGCAGCCAAAAAACCAGGCTGGTTTTCAGAGCAACCCTAAGCAGTTGAACAACGGTCAGTACCATGTTTTCACCACTAACACCAGTAAAAGGGACAAGAAAGTCAAACAAAGGGCAATCAAAATGGCTGGGCCAGCGGTTCCTAGATATCTCAATTGGTCTGAACAACCCGTCACATGGAGTAGAGCTGATCACCCGCCCCAGGTTGACAATCCTAGCGACTTAGCATTGGTGGTGGCACCACAGGTTGGGGGATACACCCTGTCTAAGGTCCTCATGGATGGAGGTAGCAGCATCAACATCTTGTATTACGATAGCTTCTGACGGATGAATTTTTCTGAGAGCCACTTGATGCCCTCGACTACAGTCCTTCATGGTATTGTCCCTAGCAAGTACGAATATCCAATTGGGCAGATCAAGTTGAATGTGACTTTTGGTGACGAATCCAATTACCGAAGTGAGGCTTTGATGTTTGAGGTGGTCAAATTCAAGAGCGCTTACCACGCTCTGTTCGGGCGGCCAGATTACGCCCGCTTCATGGCTCGGCCTTGCTATGTGTACCTCAAACTCAAAATGCCCGGTCTTAAAGGGACCATCGTAGTCAATGGGGATCGAAAGATAGCGTGGGAATTCAAAGAAGGAGACGCTGAATATGCTGGATCGGCATGTGCTGCTGAAGAGTTGAAGTTCCAAAAGGCTAATGTAGACCCGGCTGGCATGAGCCCGCTCAAAAAACCAACTGTTGATTTTGAGCTACCACTCAAGTTCAAGCCGGTAGATGATACCAAACAAGTTGACTTCACCCCGGGCGACTCTTCTAAGCAGTTTAGTATTGGGACCGGCATGGATCCCAAATAGGAAAGCACACTCATCAAATTCATCCGTAAGAATCGGTACATGTTTGCATGGAAGCCTTTTGACATGCCAGGAGCACTGAGAGAATTCGTTGAGCACCATCTTAATGTAGTTCCCGAGATGAATCCCGTTCGACGGTACCTCTGTCGTTTTAACGAGGAGAGGCGTAAAACGATTGGGGAAGAACTAGCCTGGCTCTTGGCCGCCGGGTTCATCATCAAAGTTTTCCATCATGAGTGGTTGGCTAACCCGGTCTTAGTTCTCAAGAAGAAAGGCAGTTTTCGTATGTGCATCGATTATACATATCACAACAAAGCTTTCTCAAAGGATCCATTTGCCCTCCCCCATAACAATCAAATCATTGACTATATGGCGGGTTGCGAGAGTTTATGCTTTCTGGATGCATAGTCTGGTTATCACCATATCAAGATGGCCAAGGAGGATCAGGAGAAGACGGCTTTCTTAACTCCCTTCAGAGCTTTCTGCTATGTCTCTATGCCCTTTGGTCTTAAGAGTGCGGGGGGACTTATCAATACCATATTCAGAATTGTTTGCACAATCAGACTGGGTGCAATGTTCATGCTTACGTTGATGATATCGTGGTGAAATCACAAAAGAATGAGATGCTTTTAGGTGATCTCAGGGAGAAGCTTCGAGTGTACCAGATGAAGCTTAACCCGACCAAGTGTGTTTTTGGGGTTCTGGCACGTAACTTGTTGGGTTTCCTGGTGTCAGAAACGAGGCATCTAATCTAACCCGAATGAAATCAAGGCGATAACCTCACTTGGTAAACCGGCCAACATGAACTAGGTCCAGTGCATGGTGGGTCGAATTGCGGTGTTGAGCCGTTTCATAAGCCGCCTCGATGAGAAGGTGATCCCCCTTTATTTGTTGCTTAAGAAAACGTATCATTTTGTTTGGACTGATGCAGCTAACGACGGTTTCAAAGCCCTCAAGAAACAACTTGCTGAGCCGCCGTGTTAGCCACCCCAACTAATAAGGAACCAATGCTCCTTTACATTGCTGCTAACTCTAAAGTAGTAAGTGTGGCGGTGGTTGTTGAGCGCAAGGAAGAAGGCAAAGAATATCCAGTTCAGCAGCCAGTGTATTTTGTTAGTGAGGTATTGACTTTGTCTAAGAAACGATACCCACATTGGCAGAAGCTAGACTTTAGGATTGTTATGGCAAGCCGAAAGTTGAAGCATTACTTCCAGGAGCACCCAATTATTGTAGTCACTTCGGCGCCAATTAGCGACATTATACAGAACCATGAAGCTACTGGACAGATTGCTAAGCGGGCAGTCGAGCTTGATCCTCACCATGTGAAACATATGCCTCGCACGGCCATCAAATCTCAAGCTCTGGTGGATTTCATCAATGATTGGACCAAGTTGCAAATTCCAGAAGATAGGCCTCATAACATGTATTGGACTATTTATTTCGATGGTTCTAGGCAGTTGGAAGGTTCAGGAGCTGTCGTGGTGTTATCTTCCCCCCGAAGCGACAAATTTTGCTTTGTTTTGCATCTCATGTTTCCTTGCACCAACAACACGGATGAGTATGAGGCTCTGCTCCATGGGCTCAGAATAGCTAAGGAGATGAACCTCAGTCGGGTCAGATGTTTGGGCGACTCAGATTTGGTAGCTCAGCAAGTCTCTAGAACTTGGAACTCCAAAGATCCACTAATGGCGGCTTATAGGCGTGCAGTAAGTGACATGGCGAGACATTTTAACGGCTACCAGGTTGATCATATTGATCATCGACAGAATGAGGCGGCTGATGATTTATCATGACTCGGCTCCCAACGCAAGCCGGTCCCCCCCAATGTGTTCGTGGATGTCTTGCATAATCCTTCTATGAAGTTGCTTTCTACAGAGGACATAGTTGTTCCTGACCCGGAATCACAACTGGTGGTGGCTCTCCGAGCGGTTCCCGATTAGACAGTTCCTTACATGCCTTATCTGGCCTGAGGCGAGTTGCCAACTGATGAAATCTTTGCAAAACAGATCATACAGTGGTGCAAGTCCATGGTTGTCCATAAGGCCGAGGGCTACCTCTTGAGCTTGTGTTGGTTTTCCCTTGAAGAGGAAAGGGTGACGCGGTGAAGTAGATAAGTATTTCCCTCAATTTGTTGAGAACCAAGGTATCAATCCAGTAGGAGGAACAAACGATACTCCAATAGTAGTACCTACACAAATAATCAAACACTTGCACCCAATTCTATAAAGGGGTTGTTAATCCCTTCAGAGTTATTTGCAAGGATAAGATCTGATAGAGATAGATAGATCTGCAAGTAAAACTAAAGTAAATAAATTGCAGCAAAGTACTTTTGGTATTTTTGGTTTATAGATTTGAAAATATGATATGGAAAATCGACCAGGGGGCCATAGGTTTCACTAAAGGCTTCTCTCATAAAGAAAAATAATACGGTGGGTGAACAAATTACTGTCGAGCAATTGATAGAAAAGAAAATAATTATGAAGATATCCAACGCAATGATTATGCATATAGGCATCACGTCTGTATCAACTAGACCAAAACGATTTTGCAACTACTACTATTACTCCACACATCGACTGACTCCTGCCTGCATCTAGAGTATTAAGTTCATGAAGAACAGAGAAACCCATTAAGTAAGATGACATGATGAAGAAGGATAAATTCAAGCAATATGATGAAAATACCATCTTTTTACCCTTGATGGCAACAATACAATATGTGCCTCGCTACCCCTACTGTCACTAGGTGAGTACACCACAAGATTGAACACAAAACTAAGCACTTCTCACATTGCAAGAATTACCATTCTAGTTGGCCAAACCAAACGAATATTTCGAAGATACTTGAAAAGATATGAAATCATGCATATAAGAATTCAGAAGTGGCTCAAATAATATTCACGGATAATCTGAACATGAACTCACAATTCATCGGATCTCGACAAACACACCGCAAAAGAGTATTACATCCGATAGATCTCCATGAAGATCACGAAAAACATGGTATTGAAAATCAAAGAGAGAGGAGAAGCCATCTAGCTACTAGCTATGGACCCATAGGTCTATGCTGAACTACTCACACATCATCGGAGGGGCAATGGAGTTAATGCAGATGTCCTCCGTGATCAATTCCCTCTCCGACAGATTACCGGAAAAGGCTCCCATATTGGATCTCTCGGTAACAGAGGCTCCCGACGGCGTAAAATTATTTTCTTGGTTCTTTTCTGCGTCTTTGGAATATTTGGGATTTCATAGGCCAAGAATTAGGGTTAGGAGACCCATAGCGCGGCCACCCCCAAGGCATGCCATGCAGGCTTGTGTCCTCCCAACAACTTCCTTGCCCCCTACTCCAAGTCTGTTGCATGTCTTCTAGTCCAAGAAAAATCTTTCCAGAGATTTTATTCCGATTGGACTCCGTTTAATATTCCTTATCTACAATATTCAAAAATGTGGAAAAAACAGAAACTAACAGTAGGCTGTAAGTTAATAGGTTAGTCCCAAAAGTAATACAAAACAACATATGAATGCATATAAAACATCCAAAACATATAATATAATAGCATGGAACAATCAAAAATTATAGATGTGTTGGAGACGTATCAGCGAGTTAGACAAACGAAGCACATGTGGGGTCTTTCAAGGATGTGTTTCCGTGGAGGAAGGACGAGATATTCTTAATGAGATACATGTTGGCAACTATGGGCATCACGTCGAGTCATGATCCTTAGTGTCAAAGGCTTTTCGGCATGGTTTTTATTGGTTGATGGCTCATGATGATGCAGAGGATATAGTGCGTAAGTGTGATGGGTGTCAGAAGTTTGGCCGCCAAGTACACATGTCAGCTCAGGAATTGAGTATGATCCCAATCAAATGGCCTTTTGCGGTTTGGGGGCTTGATATGGTCGGCCCATTCAAGATGTCTTCCGACAAAAAGACTTAGCTGTTGGTGGCGGTTGACAAGTTCCCTAAGTGGGTTGAAGTAGAGCCGGTCAGCAATTGTGAGGCAGAGACAGCAGTCAACTTCCTGAAAAAGCTTATTTTTCGTTTTGGTTATCCCCACAGCATCATCACTGACAATGGTACCAATCTGTATAAAGGCGTCATGAAGGAGTTCTGTCAGCGGGAGCACATCCGACTTGACGTATTTGCGGTGGCTCGTCCACAATCCAATGGCCAGGTCGAGCAAGCTAACCAGGCAATATTGCGTGGGATCAAGCCCTGGCTCATGTTTCCTTTGCATCGCGCTCCTGGTTGTTGGGTCAAAGAACTCCCCTCGGTACTTTGGAGCATCAGGACTAGACCAAACAAATCTACTGGTTACACTCTTTATTCCTCGTCTATGGTGCTTAGGCGGTTCATCCAAGCGATATAAGGCATGATTCTCGCAGAGTCGCTGCTTACGTGGAAGCAGATAATGTGCAGGCGCGTCAGGATTCTTTGGATGCATTAGAGGAAGAGCGTGATTTGGCTGCAGCATGATCAGCTATCTATCAACAAGACCTGCGTCGTTATCATAGTCGACGGGTTAAGAACTGGATTTTCAAGGAGGGTGACTTAGTGCTTCGGTTGATTCAAGATCACACAGGCATGCACAAGCTATCACCTCCATGGGAAGGACCTTTCATCATAAGCAAAAGCCTTCATAATGGCTCCTACTATCTGATCAACCTTCGTCCATATAAGCCAACCGCGGAGGAGTAGATGATTAGCCCATGGAATATTGCTCACCTTTGGCCTTACTACACTTAGAGCCATCGGCTCCTTCTCTATGTACATAGTTTAATAGTTTGTACACTTTTTATTACAACAATAAAGCCCGCGCCCACGAAATTCGGGGTCTGTGCCGTTTCAGCCTATATATTGAGCATGAGTCTTTATTGTTTACATAAGCCGCCTAGAGGATGAGCTCCCGCCAGGGAGGTCATTCAAACATGGACGCTAATAGTATCAAAGAGGATGAGCCGCCTTGTTGCGATCGTTCAAACATGGATACTGATAAGACAAAGAGGACCAGTTGCCATGATGCACGGTTCAAACATAGGCGCCAATTTATAATATTGAAGTATAAAGTCGGCTTACTTGCGGGCTATTAGTACCTAGGTTGATTAGCAGTAATAGCATCGTCTTCTGCAATCCTATGTTTGGCTTTTCCCTGATCGTAGGTCACTTGGGGGCTTCCAACTCATTGAGTTCAGCCTGAATACCCTATTGGCTTGTGAAAAATTAACGCTATACAATGGTTATACATGACTGTATGTCTTGGCGACTCGTCCTATTGCCCCCATGTACTCTTGGCGAGTCAATCCATTTTCGACCCTCACTTGCGAAGGTTAAAACGTCGAGTTGTCCAGCGAGAGTCGGCATATGGAGAATAGACAAACCATGGGTTCATCGAATCTGCTTCACTAAAGCCTGACTTGAGTCTGATCCGCTTGTCTAAATCATAAAGGTTTCTGCAACAACCTCTTAGGGTAAAACTAGAGCCTTGCAAGCCCGCCTACCCGTCGTGACTCATTGAGCCGGCTTATTTATAACATTTCAATACCCTATATGGTGTTATCTTTTCCAGGCAGGGATTCAATATTCTTACTGGCTCATGCAAAGCATGGTGACTATAAAGTCCTTTTTCTCATACAGGGAATAATCAAATTTGTAAGGCAACAAACACTTAGAAAGGTGACTTATATTTAAAGGTAATACCAAAAGTTTCAGCATCACTAGAAGGTTTTGTGCAATCATAGCAGTTTTTTACAGCTAAAAAGTATTACATGGCTCAAGAAGGCTAGAGTTTTCTTTCCACATTAACCCGGTGGCCACTTCCTCCGGGTTCAATTTCCTCCAGGTTGAATCTTGGTAAGCCGCCTTCGGGTTACCCCGTGCCGAGCTTTCGGTCTCTTGGATCTGGAAGTTGCCCATATCCTAGTTGCAATTGATTAAAGCGTGGAATTCAGCTTCTTCTATCAAGATGGTCGACGGATCAGCATTAGAGGCAAAAAAAGGTGCTTATGGCGCTAAGGAGTAAGGTCTACTCTTGCAAAAGTGGGAGGTGGCACACGCTTGTGGTTTTCATCATAAGCCGCCTGATGTTTGGTCAAGTCAAGACCCTCAGCAAGCCGACTCGCTGCTGGACGAATATCCCTCATGAACTAGGCATAGTCTTCCTGAGTGAATTCTGAGCCATCATTCTTATATTTAGGAAACCCGCCTGCTATTTCCTCCGGCTTAAGTTCTGGTGACTAAGCCAAAGACCGGCTCAGAGCAGTGATTAGCCCTTTCCGTGCAGCTGATTTCTTCATTACTTCTATATACTTGGGTATGCTCGAGAGCCGCTTCAACATATCACTGATAAACTTCACCGGCTCTCTATCACCCCACACATCCTTGATGGTGAATAATGCTTTCAGCTTTAGCACACAGTCATCTTGTAGATTGGCTGATCGAGGGCCTACAATGAAAAATATGGAGTGTGAGTCGCCTTGCAGTTTTATGTTTCTTTACAAATGTGGCAATTTACAATTTTAACCACAAAGTGCTTACCAAACACAACACTGGTCATCCTAAAGATATGTCATTTTAGACCACTTAATTCTTCAGACGTCAGTTTCAGCTGACCCTCGGCGACTTCAGCGCGTTTTAACAGGGAGGTTTTCTCAGCTCCAGCCGTCTCTTTATACAATGTGTGCTCAGACTTGATTTGTTCAATTTATGCCAAGGAAATCCAAAGTTTTTCCTCAGCTTCAGCCCTAGCGTCCGATAACCCACAAGTATAGGGGATCGCAACAGTTTTCGAGGTTAGAGTATTCAACCAAAATTTATTGATTCGACTCAAAGGGAAGCCAAAGAATATTCACAAGTATTAGCAGTTGAGTTGTCAATTCGTCCACACCTCAAAGATTTAGTATGTGCAGCAAAGTATCAGTAGCAGAGTAGTGTGATAGCAACAGTAGCAACAGTAACTAGTAGCAACAAAGTGACAGCAGTAGCAACAGAGTAACAGTAGCAACAGTGACGGCAGTAGAAGCAAAGTAATGTAGAAAGGACCAGTAGGAGATGACTCGTAGGCATTAGATCAGTGATGGATGATTATGTCGGATGTTATTCATCATGCAACAGTTATAACATGGAGAGATATGTAACTAGCTGCAATTCGTCAATGTACTGTAGGCATGTATTCCGTATGTAGTCATACGTGCTTAGGGAAAAGAACTTGCATGACATCTATTGTCCATCCCTCCCGTGGCAGCGGGGTCCTAATGGAAATTATGGGATATTAAGGTTCTCCTTTTAATAAAGAACCGGACCAACGCATTAACACTTAGTGAATACATGAACTGCTCATACTATGGTCATCTCCGGGGTGGTTCCGGGTATTGTCACTCCCGGGTTGCCGGGTCATAACACATAGTTGGTGACTACAACTTGCAAGATAGGATCAAGAACACACATATATTGGCGACAACATAATAGGTTCAGATCTGAAATCATGGCACTCGGGCCCTAGTGACAAGCATTAAGCATGGCAAAGTAGTAGCAACATCAATCTCAGAACATAGTGGATACTAGGGATCAATCCCCGTCAAAACTAACTCGATTACATGATAGATCTCATCCAACCCATCACCATCCAGCAATCCTACGATGAGATTACTCACGAACGATGAAAAGCATCATGGAATTGGCGATGAAGAAAGGTTGGTGATGACGATGGCGACGATCTCCCCTCTCCGGAGCCCAGAACGGACTCTAGATCTGCCCTCCAGAGGAAGAACAGGAGGTGGCGGCGCCTCCGTATCATAAAACGCAATGAACTCTTCTCCTTGATTTTTTTGGACGAAATGGACTAAATAGACCTGAGATTGGAGGCCGTGTAGCAACGTGGGCCCCACAAGCATGCGAGGCGCGGCGAGGGGGGGCACGCCTGGTGGGCTTGTGGGCTCCACGATCCACTTCCTTTGTTGATTCTTGCACCAGTATTTTTTATATATTCCACAAAAATTCTCCGTAAATTTCCAGGTTATTCCGAGAACTTTTGTTTCTGGGCAAAAACAACACCATGGCAATTCTGCTGAAAACAGCGTTAGTCCTGGTTAGTTCCATTCAAATCATGAAAATTAGAGTCCAAAACATGGGCAAAAGAGTTTGGAAAAGTAGATACGATGGAGACGTATCAACTCCCCCAAGCTTAAAACCTTGCTTGTCCTCAAGCAATTCAGTTGACAAACTGAAAGAGACAAAAGAAAACTTTTACGACCTCCGTTTGATCTTGTTGTTGCAATTATGTCTAACTCATATCCAGAATTTCAGCAAGATCACAAGCAAACCACATAAGCAAATGACATCTAGGTCTCACGGTAAGCTCATATCAATGGCATAATCAACTAGCGATCAATAATGATAAGTTTCAAACGTCAACACTTCAATCAAAACAATCATGAAGCAGTACGAACAGATGGTATCTCGCTAGCTCTTTCTGAGACCGCAAGACATAAATGCAGAGCACCTTCAAAGACCAAGGGCTCACTAAACATTGTAATTCATGGAAAAGAAGATCCAGTCACAGTCATACTCAATCACAGTTAAAAGCAAAGCATAAAAATGACAGAGGTGCTCTCTAATTGGTGCTTTTATAACAAGAGGATGACTCAACAGGAACATAAATAGATAGGCCCTTCGCAGAGGGAAGCATTGATTTGCAGAGGTGCCACAGCTCAAGCTTTGAAAACACAGATAATAATTTTGGGTGGCATGCTTTCATTGTCAATGCAATGACCTAGAGTTCTCACCATCTTCCATGCTACAAATGTTATAGGCGGTTCCCAAACAGAAAAGTAAAGTTTTGACTCCCCCACCACCAATCAATCACACTCCACGACTAGCCGAATACTCGGGTGTCGTCCATACCAACATCAATCCAGGGGGAGTTTTGTTTGCAATTATCTTTTCGATTTGAGCATGGAACTGGGCATTCCAATTACCGCCCCTTTCTCATGAATGATAGTGAATATACACATATTGACGATAACACGCCTAGCATGGAAGATACTGATCGCCCCTTGTCACCACATGAGCGGTTCGGGCATGCAAAACAGATTATTTCTTGAAGATTTAGAGAGTGGCACATGGAAATTTACTTGGAACGACAAGTAGATACTGCAAATAGGTAGGTATGGTGGACTCATATGGAACAACTATGGGTTTATGGAAGTCGATGCACAAGTAGTATTCCCGCTTAGTACAATTGAAGGCTAGCAAAAGACTGGGAAGCGACCAACTAAAGAGCGACAACAATCATCAATATGCATTGAGATTAACCAACATTGAGTGCAAGCATGAGTAGGACATAAATCACCATGAACATGAATATCATAGAGTCTATGTTGATTTTGTTTCAACTACATGCGTGAACATGTGCCAATTCAAGCCACTTCAATCATTCAAAGGAGGATACCATCCTATCATACTAAGTCATAGTCATCTCAAAATTCATGTTGGCATCCAAGGCAAACCATTATAAGCTCCTAGCTAATTAAGCATGGCATCAGAATCTATGATCTCTAAGTTGTCATTGCAAACATGTTTCTCCCACGACAAAGCTAAATCAGGAACGATGAGCTAGTCATATTCACAAAAACAAAATAGATCAAGTTCATACCAGCTTTTCCAGGCTCAGTCACTTCATCGTATATCGTCATTATTGCCTTTCACTTGCACGACCGAACGATGTCAACAATAATAAGAGTGCTCGTGCATTGGACTACGTTAGAATCTACAGGCAAACACAAAGGAGAAGACAAAGTAATACGGCTCTTTGACAGATAAACAGGTATCCATGCGAGAGCCACTAAATATTGTAACCATGGTCTTCTACCTTGACCCAAAGAAAAAGAAAACTATTTACACGGGAAAGCTCCCAACAAGCAAAAGAAGAAAAGAAAATATTTTTGGGTTTTCTCAAACTAGACAAACACACGAAAAGAAAACGAGAAAAAGAAATAAACTAGCATGGATGATACAGTGGCAAAGTGTGAACACCGACTATCAAAGTTAAAGTGTGAACAAAAATATAAAGACGGTGAGAAACACATACTCCCCCAAGCTTAGGCTTTTGGCCTAAGTTGATCTACTCCCAAGATGGGAAGTAACTAGCTCCAGGGTACTCCGGAGTATACTGAGGGTGCCACTGCTGTGTGAGCTCCTCTGGCTCCCACTGATAAACTGGCGTTTGGTACTCGACTGGTGGCTCGGCCACGGGCACGTGTGGTTGGGCTATGCCCCAATATGCGTAGATGTTCGAGGGCATAATAATGTACCTGCCTATATGAAAATTGAACAAAGAAGGAGCAGGCAAAGTAATAGTCTCACGAGTACCCTGACTAAATACAAGGTTATAAATCATCCTTCTATTTATATCTCTGTCAAGAAAGTCATGGCGAACCATGCTATCATAATCTAGATATCTCTCAGGAATAAGAATCCCTTCTTCCTCGTCCAGTCTAATGGGTATCTCAAAATGTCTAGCAAGACGAGTAGCATAAATACCACCATAGACAACGCCTTTAGAACGGTTCGTGTTCAACCATTGAGCTACTATAGCTATAAGTTTTATCATTATAAAGGGCTTCGCGCAAGACCGCAAGATATGGGGAGCTAAGGGACCCAGCTTTCCCACGGCCAATCAAACATTTTCCCACGAATAATGAGAAGTACCGAAGCACGGGAAAATGTATGCTAGCAGCTCTAGCGCAAGACACTCCTCTCTCCTCTCCTACAACAATAGTGTTGATGAAACCCTCCAAGTCCGGTGGACGAGGTTCATGAATATCCCCAACATAAGGTAATTTGCAAACATTGCAAAAATCCTAGAGTGACATACTCCGGGGGATATCATATAACTTGAACCGAACCATAGGAGGATTCTTCCTTGGATAGAACTTAAAGCTTTGCAAGAAAATATTAGTGAGCAGGAGGTATTGCGGACACTTATCTTCAATGAAGGCGGTAAGGCATGCGTTCTCCACCAAGTAGTAAAACTCCTAATAAAGACTGGCGGCGCGTAAGAACACATCGCTTGGCCACTCGCACGCTCGAACTTCTGCAACTCGGGGGACAGGATACTTGGGTTTCTTCTTCTCACTTCCATCATCCTTGGGGTCACGGCTTGAAGAGCCTCTTAAGAACCTCCTCATCTTTTCCCTTTTCTAACTCTGAAAATTTCTGAAATTTTAGTGACTCTAAGGAAAAGTGAACAAGGCCCAACAAAACTCGTAGCAACTACTCCCACAAGTGCCTAGAAGCCATATTATGCATCAAAACTACTTGGGACCAGCTACAATTAGCATGCAAAGCTCAAGAACAGGGTCACCAAGGCAGCAAAAATACGCGACGTATAAGGCACTAGAGCAAAAACTAATTGGACCAATGGAGGAGTCACATACCAAGGAGCAATTTCCCCAAAACAGTTCGGTGAATGGTGCTTTGCACAAGAAGATCGAAAATCGCAGCAAGAAGAGCAAGAACACGGGTTTGAGCTGCGAAACGGTTTTTTCTGGAGGTAGGAGAAGCACATGGGAGCTAGAATGAGTGGAGGGGGTGCACGTGGGCCCCACAAGCCTGGGTGGCGCAGCCAGGGGGTGCCCGCGCCTCCAGGGCTTGTGGCCCACTGTTGCAGCCCCCTGACTAGCTCTCCGTCTCGGTATTTTTCAAAAAATCCAGAAAAAAATATACTTGATTTTCAGGATGTTCGGAGAACTTTTATTTTCGGGGTACTTTTCTACGGGACGCTAAAAGCAGAAAACAGGGAAAACTAAACTAAATCGATCATTTTTCTTCTAAGCAACCAAAGGTGAAAGCTTGGAACACAGGTTTGTGACTCCTCGATTCATCCATCACATGGTCATCGAAATAAATCTGTCAATGAGGTTGATCAAGTCTCCTTGACAAACTTTTCCGAATCGCAAAAGTAAACGGAGAATTTTTCGAATAGTCACTAGGTTACCTCAATGGGGATGTGTATATCCCCAACAAGCAAATCATACTTCATCTTGACAGGACGTATAGGGCATTCAAAGCTCCCAATAAGAATCGATGAAGTCTTTTCGATAGAATTGATGCAATGTAGTCGATATTGTTTCTTCGGAAAGTGCACTGTATGCTCATTACCGTTGACATGGAAAGTGGCATTGCCCTTGTTGCAATTTATAACAGCCCCTGTAGTGTTTAGAAAGGGTCCTCGAAGGATGACCGCCATGGAATCATCCTCGGGAATATCCAGAATAACAAAGTCTGTTAAGATAGTGACGTTAGCAACCACAACAGGCACATCCTCGCAAATGTCGATAGGGAAAGCAGTTGATTTGTCGGCCATTTGCACAGAGATTTCAGTGGGTGTCAACTTATCCAATTCAAGTCTATCATAAAGAGAGGGAGGCATAACACTAACGCCGGCTCCAAGGTCGCATAAAGCAGTTTTAACGTAGTTGCCTTTAATGGAGCAAGGTATAGTGGGCACTCAGGGCACGTAGTTTCTTAGGAGTTCCACCCTTGAAGGTATAATTCGCAAGCATGGTGGAAATCTCAACCTCAGGTATCCTCCTCTTATTAGTCACAATATCCTTCATGTACTTAGCATACGGAGACATTTTAAGCATATCTATCAAACGCATTTGCAGAAAGACAGGTTTAATCATTTCAACAAAGCGCGCAAAATCCTCATAATCCTTTTTCTTGGATGGTTTGGGAGGAAAGGGCATGGGTTTCTGAACCCATGGTTCCCTTTCTTTACCATGCTTCCTAGCAGCGAAGTAATTCTTATCATATCTCCTAGTCTTAGGCTGTGGGTTATCAAGATCAACAGGTTCGATCTCCACATCCTTATCATTGCTAGGTTGAGCATCTTCATGAACATCACTATTGATATTATCATTAGGCTCATGTTCATCACCAGATTGTGTTTCAGCATCACAGACAAAGATATCGTTTGGACTCTGATACGTCTCCAACGTATCTACTTTTCCAAACTCTTTTGCCCTTGTTTTGGACTATAATTTGCATGATTTGAATGGAACTAACCTGGACTGACGCTGTTTTCAGTAGAATTGCCTTGGTGTTATTTTTGTGCAGAAATCAAAGTTCTCCAAACGTCCTGAAAATTTAGGGGGAGCAGTTTTGGAAAATATCAAAAATACCTGCGCCAAGATCCACCTCAGGGGGTGGGCCAGTGGGCCACAAGCCCCTGCTCCGCCACCACCCCCCTGGTGGCGGTGGGCAGGCTTGTGGGGCCCACAGGCACCTGCCGCCCCCAACTCCACCTCTATAAGTTGTCATTCGTCCCAGAAAAAATAAAAAGACAAGTTTTTGTCGCGTTTTCGATACGGAGGCGCCGCCACCTCCTGTTCTTCATCTGGAGGGCAGATCTGGAGTCCGTCTTGGGCTCTGGAGAGGGGAAATCGTCGTCATCGTCATCATCAACCTTCTCCCCTCTCCAGTTCCATGAAGCTCTTCGTCGTTCGTGAGTAATCTATTTGTAGGCTCGCTGGGCGGTGATGAGTAGGATGAGATCTATCATGTAATCGAGTTAGTTTTGGTGGGGATTGATACCTAGTATCCACTATGTTCTGAGATTTGATGTTGCTACTACTTTGCCATGCTTAATGCTTGTCACTAGGGCCCGAGTGCCACGATTTTAGATCTGAAATTATTATGTTGCCACCAATATATGTGTGTTTTAGATTCGATCTTGCAAGTTGTAGTTACCTACTATGTGTTATGATCCGGCAACCCCGGAGTGACAATAACCGGAACCACTCCCGGTGATGACCATAGTTTGAGGAGTTCATGTGTTCACCAAGTGCTAATGCATTGGTCCGGTTCTTTATTAAAAGGAGAACATTAATATCCCGTAGTTTCCTTTTGGACCCCGCTGCCACGGGAGGGATGGACAATAGATGTCATGCATGTTCTTTTCCCTAAGCACGTATGACGACACACGGAATGCATGCCTACATCACATTGACGAACGGGAGCTAGCCAGGTATCTCTCCGTGTTATAGCTGTTGCATGATGAATATCATCCAAACAAATCACCGACCCATTGCCTGCGAGTTTGTCCTACTGTTGATACTGCTGTTACTTGTCTTGCTCTGCTGCTGCTACTACTGTTGCTACTTTTGTTACTTGTTTTGCTCTGCTGCTACTGTTGCTACTACTGTCGCTTGCTGCTGTTGCTACTTGCTACTGCTGTCACTACTACTGTTCCTTGCCACTGTTATTGCTCGTTACACTGCTACTACCTGCTACACTTTTGATTCACCGACCGTTGACGGGAACTGACAACTTCCGTCGACGCGGCAACGAAGCCGCCATTGATACAATTGTTAGGAATAGTCTGCTGTCAACAGATCGTTTCTAACACTGTTGTTATCATATTACTTTGCTGTTATAATGTGCTTGCAGATACTAATCTTTCATGTGTGGTTGAATCTGACAAATTCAGCTGCTAATACTTGAGAGTATTCTCTCACCTCCGTTCGGCGATCTACAAATTTGGGTCGAATACTCTACCCTCGAAAACTGCTGCGAACCCACTCGCTGGTGGGCCATCAACAACATTCTTCCAGTTTCATTGTCGGGGAGTGCTATCAGCATTCTGCTGGTGTCGTTGCATGAGAAGGTTAGTTGTTATAAGCATTCGTCTAGCTAACACTAGAGATTGCAGGATCAGCACTTTTCTGGAGCCATTGCCAGGGAAGCACAGCTGACGTTAGCATTTTTCTGGCGCCGTTGCCGGGGAGGTATTGCTATGTTCTCTCAGTCACTTGGGATTTATATATGCTGATCACTATGAAGAATCTGAAGGATCCGAAGACCAAAGTCTTGCCCTCAACTACGAGGGGAGGTAAGGAATTGACGTCTAGCTCTGCACTTGATTCACCTTCAGTTATGAGTAAGTTTGCGACATCACCTCCTGCTAGAAATCTTGATATGTCGCCTGTGCTTGATGATGCTTGTGATACTACTGCTAGAGATGATATGCTTGATACTATGCCTGATGATACTATGCTTGATACTATGCCTGATGATGCTATGCTTGATACTATGCTGGATACTATGCCTGATACTGCTAAAGATGCTATGCTTGATACTGCTTTGCCTGATTATGCTAGAAATGCTACTATGCTTGATACTGCTAGAGATACTCCTTTGCCTGATGTTCCACTGGGAGCGTTCCTTGATGCTCATATTGCTAGAGTTACTGCCAATGCTCGTGATGCTTCTGAAACTACCGATACTATTGAGATAGAACCTTCTTTTGCTCCTGCTAGATCTAGCTCTCCTAGATATGAATTGCCTGATATACCTGAGGGTTACGTTATGGAGGGAGAGATAGCTGAGGATTTTCTTGCGTGTAAGGATGCCTATGACGCTGAGAAATTAGTTCTCAAGTGGAAGGAAAAATCTCGAGAAGTTAGGATGAGAAATGATCCGAAGTTTGCCACTTCGCCTATCTTTGTCACCGATAAGGATTATGAATTCTCTGTCGACCCTGAGATAATCTCTCTAGTCGAATCTGATCCTTTTCACGGTTATGAGTCTGAGACGGTCATAGCCCATCTTGCCAAACTATCAGAAATAACCAACCTTTTCACTAATGAGGAGAAGATCCGCCACTACTATATCCTTAAGGTGTTTCCTTTCTCTCTAAAGGATGATGCTAAAGCGTGGTTCACCTCTCTTGCTCCTAGATGTGTGCGTAGTCCCCTGGAGATGGTCTATTACTTGTGTGAGAAATATTTCCCTGCCCATAAGAAGCAAGCTGCCTTGCAGGAAATATACAACTTTGCTCAACTCCAAGAAGAGTGTCTTCCACAAGCTTGGGGGAGGCTCGTCCAACTATAGAATGCTTTGCCTGATCACCCTCTTAAGAAGAACGAGATACTTGATATCCTCTATAACGGACTTACCGATGCCTCTAGAGACTACCTAGATAGTTGTGCTGGTTGTGTTTTTAGGGAACGAACTGTAGAACAAGCTGAGACCCTGCTGAATAACCTCTTGATCAACGATAATGCTTGGACTATTCCCGAACCACCTCCTAAGCCAACTCCTAAGAAAAGAGGTATTCTATTCCACAGTCCCGAAGATATGCAAGAAGCCAAGAAATCTATGCAAGAGAAAGGCATTAGATCTGAAGATGTCAAAAATCTACCACCTAGAGAAACGATCCATGGTCTCGATAACCCGATACAGGTAGTGGAAGTGAATTCTCCGCGTAGGTTTGATAGAGTGATATTCCTTTTAATAAACCTGCTAGCCTACGCTTTGATGAATTTGACAACTTTGTTGCCAAACAACAGAGTTTCAATGATTATGTTAGCAGACATTTGGAACAAAGTACTCGTATGCTTAGCCATCTAATTGCTTGTGTAGACAGAAATGTCAATGCTCTGAAGCTTCTGAGTAAACATGCCTCTATGATTACTACTCAGGTTGAACAAATACTTAAAGCTCAGAATGACCTGCTCAATGAATTAAATGACAACTCTGTCAGAGTCATTACTAGAGGAGGCAAAATGACTCGGGAACCTTTGTATCCTGAAGGTCATCCTAAGAGAATTGATCAAGATTATCAAGGAATCAATGCTGATACACCTAGTCGTCCTAAGGAGAAGAAGAAGGATGATAGAAACCTACACGCCAGTTCACCAAATACTGTCACACCTGAAGAACCTAATGATATTTCTGCGTCTGATGCAGAAACACAATCAGGTGATGAACATGAACCTGGTGACAATATGGACAGTGATGTTCATAAGAATGCTCAACCTAGCCATGATGAGGATGTAGAGATTGAACCTACGGTTAATCCTGATAATTCACAACCTAAGAGATACGACAAGAATGAGTTTACTGCTAGGAAGCATGGTCAAGAAAGAGAGCCATGGGTTCAGAGACCTATGCCCTTTCCTCCTAAGCCATCCAAGAAAAAGGATGATGAGGATTTTGAGCGCTTTGTTGATATGATAAGACCCGTCTTTCTGCAGTGCGGTTAACTGATATGCTCAAGATGTCTCTGTATGCCAAGTACATGAAAGATATCGTGACAAATAAACGGAAGATACCAGATCTTGAGATCTCCACCATGCTTGCCAATTACACTTTCAAAGGTGGAACTCCTAAGAAACTTGGTGATCCCGGAGTGCCCACTGTACCTTGCTCTATTAAAGGAAACTACGTAAGAACTGCCTTATGTGACCTTGGAGCTGGTGTTAGTGTTATGCCGCTTTCTCTTTATCGTAGACTTGAGTTGGATAAGTTGACACCCACTGAAATTTCTCTGCAAATGGCCGACAAATCAACTGCTTTCCCTATCGGCATTTGCGAGGGTATGCCTGTTGTGGTTGCTAATACCACTATTTTAACAGACTTTGTTATCTTGGATATTCCCGAGGACGATGCCATGGTTATCATCCTCGGAAGACCCTTTTTAAACACTGCAGGGACTGTTATAGATTGCAACAAAGGCAATGTCACTTTCCATGTCAACGGTAATGAGCACACAGTGCACTTTCCGAAGAAACGATATCCAGTACATTGCATCAATGCTATCAAAAAGACTTCATCGATTCTTATTGGGAGCTTTGAATGCCCTATTCCTCGTGTCAAGATGAAGTATGATTTTCTTGTTGGGAGATACATATCCCCATTGAGGTGACTTAGTGGCTATTCGAAAATTCCTCGTTCTCTCTTGCGATTCGAGAAGGTTTTGTCATAAGGACTTGATCAATCCCATTGACGGATTTCTTTCGATGACCATGAAACGGATGAATCACAGAGTCACATACCTCTGTTTTGAGTTTTATTTTTCTGTTGCTTAGAAGGAAAATGATAGAATTAGTTTAGTTTTTCCTGTTTTCTGTTTTAGCGTCGTGGAGAAAATACCTCGAAAATAAAAGTTCTCTGATGGTCCTGAAAATTTAGTATGATTTTTCTGGAATTTTTAAAAATTTATGGGCGTGAGAGCTGGTCAGGGGGGCTGACCTGTGGGCCACAAGCCCCTCCACCGCCACCTACCCCCCTGGTGGCGGGGTGCAAGCTTGTGGGGTCCACAGGCATCCCCTGCACTCATACCAGCTCCCAGCCTCTTCTTCCACCACCAGAAAAAATTGTTTCGCAGCTCAAACCCGTGTTCTTGCTCATTTGGCTGTGATTTTCGATCTCCTTGCTCAAAGCACCATTCTCTGAACTGTTTTGGGGAAATTACTCCTTGGTAAGTGACTCCTCCATTGGTCCAATTAGTTTTTGCTCTAGTGCTTTATCCTTCGCGAATTATTGCTACCATGGTGACCCTGTTCTTGAGCTAGAAAAGTTGATTTTAGCTGGTCCCAAGTATTTTTAGCGCGTGATACGGTCTCTAAGCACTAGTAGGAGTAGTTGCTACAAGTTGGGTCGATCCTTGTTCACTTTTCTTTCGACGTCTCTAAAAATTTCAGAATTTTTCAGAGCTAGAAAAAGGAAGAGATGAGGAGGTTCTTGAGAGGCTCTTCAAGCCGTAACCCCAAGGAGGACGAGAAGAATCACCCCAAGTACGTAGTCCCTCAAGTCACAGAAGTTCGAGCATGCGAGTGGCCAAGTTATGAATTTTTGCGCGCCGCCGGACTTTATGAAGACATTTATTACTTGGCGGAGAACGCAGGTCTTACTGCGTTCGTTGAAGATAAGGGCCCACAATATCTCCTCCTCACCAATATTTTCGTTCAAAGTTTCAACTTTTATCCAAGGAAGAACCCTCCCATGGTTGAGTTCATGATATACGATGTTTCCCAGTGCATGACGCTGCAGGACTTTTGCAATGTATGCAAATTACCTTACGTTGGGGATATCCGTGACCCTCATCCACAGGACTTGGAGGATTTCATTAGTTCTATTGATGTTGGAGAGGAGAGAGGAGTGTCTCGCGCTAGAATTGCTAGCATACATTTTCCTATGCTTCAGTACTTTTCACTATTTGTGGGAAAAATTTTGATTGTCCGTAGGGAGGCTGGATCACTTAGTTCTCCAGACCTTGCGGTTCTGCGCGAAGGCCTTTATAACGATAAGACTTATAGCTTGGGCGCTATAGTCGCTCAACGGTTGAACCTGAACCGTTCCAAGGGTGTTGTCTATGGAGGTATCTATGCTACCCGTCTTGCTAGACACTTTGAGATACCCATTAGACTGGGAGAGGAAGGAGAGATGCTTCTCCCTGAGAGATATCTGGATTATGACAGCATGGTTCGCCATGATTTTCTGGACAGAGATGCTACTAGCCGGATGATTTATAACTTGGTGTTTAGTCAGGGTACTAGAGAGACTATTACTTTGCCTGCTCCATCTTTGTTTGATCTTCATGCAGGCAGGTACACTATTATGCCCGCGGACATCTACGCATATTGGGGCTTGGCCGAGCCACAGGCGCCCGTGCCCGAGCCACCAGTCGAGTACCAAACGCCAGTTTATCAGTGGGAGCCAGAGGAGCTCACACAGCAATGGCATCCACAGTCTGCTCCAGAGTATCCTGGAGCTGGTTATTTCCCACCATGGGAGTATACCAAGCTAGGCCAAAAGCCTAAGCTTGGGGGAGTACGTGTTCTCACCGACTTTACATTCATGCTTATGCTCTCGCTTTGTCAGCCGGTGTTTACACTTTGCCACTGTATTATCCAACCTAGTTTCTTTTCGTTTTCTTGTTTTGTGTCCTTTTGAGAAAATGCAAAAAGATTTTTCTTTCTTCTTTTGCTTGTTGGGAGCTTTCCCGTGTAAATAGTTTTCTTTTTCTTTGTGTCAAGGTAGAAGATATTGGTTACAATGCTTAGTGGTTCTTACATGCTTACCTGTTTAGCTTTCAAAGAGCCATATTATTTTGTCTTCTCCTTTGTGTTTGCCTGCAGATTCAGCTTAGTCCAATGCGCTTACTATTGTTCACATCGTTCGATCGTGCAAATGAAAGGCAACAATGATGATATATGATGAAGTGACTAAGACTAAAAAGCTGGTATGAACTCTATCTATTTTGTTTTTGTAAATATGACTAGCTTGTCGACCCGGATTTAGCTTTGTTGTGAGAGGACCATGTTTGCAATGACAACTTAGAGATCATAGTTTCTGATGCCATGCTTATTTAGCTGAGAGCTTATAATGGTTTGTCTTGGATGCCAACATAGATTTCGAGATGACTATGATGTAGTATAATAGGATGGTATTCTCCTTTGAATGTTTCAAGTGGCTTGACTAGGTGCATGTTCATGCATGTAGTTGAAACAAAATCAACATAACCTCTATGATGTTCGTGTTCATGGTGATTTATATCATGTTCATGCTTGCATTTAATGTTAGTCAAACTCATTACATCTTGATGGCTGTTGTCGCTCTCTAGTTGGTCGCTTCCCAGTCTTTTGCTAGCCTTCACTTGTACTAAGCGGGAATACTGCTTGTGCATCCACTTCCATAAACCCAAAAGTTTTTCCTTGAGATTCCAGCATACCTACCTATTTGCGGTATCTACCTGTCGTTCCAAGTAAATTTGCATGTTCCATTCTCTAAACCTTCAAGAAATAAATCTGTTTTGCATGCCCGAACCGCTCATGTGGTGACAGAGGGCTATTGGTATCTTCCATGCTAGGAGTGTTATCCTCGACATGTGTTTATTCACAGTCCTTCACGAGAAAGGGGCCGGTATTTCGGATGCCCAGTTCCATGCTTAAATCGAAAACATAACTGTAAAGCAAGACTCCCCCCGGATTGATGTTAGTATGGACGGTACCCGAGGATTCCGCTAGCCGTGGAGTGTGATTGATTGGTGGTGGGGGAGTTAAAACTTTACTTTTCTATTTGGGAACTGCCTATATCATGAGTAGCATGGAAGATATTGAGAACTCTTGGTCATTGCGTTGACAATGAAAGCATGCCACCCAAAATTATTATCTGTGTTTTCAAAGCTTGAGCTCTGGCACCTTGCAAATCAATGCTTCCCTCTGCGAAGGGCCTGTCTATTTATTTTCCTGTCGAGTCATTCTCCTATTATATAAGCACCAATTAGAGAGCACCTCTGTCATTTTTATGCTTTGCTTTTGATTGATATTGAGTATGACTATGACTGGATCTTCGTTGCTATGAATTACAATGTTTAGACAACCCTTAATCTTTGAAAGTGCTCTGCATTTATGTTTTGCGGTCTCAGAAAGAGCTAGCGAGATACCACCTATTCATATTTCTTCATGCTTGCTTTGATTGAATTGTTGGTATTTGAAACTCATTATTATTTGCTCGTTAGCTGATTATGCCATTGATATTAGTTTACCGTGAGACCTTTGTGTCATTTGCTTATGTGGTTAACTTGTGATCTTGCTGAAATTCTGGTTATGAGTTAGACATAGTTGCAACAACAAGATCAAACAGAGTTTGTCAAAGTTTTCTTTCTCTCTTAGTTTGTCAACTGAGTTGCTTGAGGACAAGCAAGGTTTTAAGCTTGGGGGAGTTGATACGTCTCCAACGTATCTACTTTTCCAAACTCTTTTGCCCTTGTTTTGGACTATAATTTGCACGATTTGAATGGAACTAACATGGACTGACGCTGTTTTCAGCAGAATTGCCTTGGTGTTATTTTTGTGCAGAAATCAAAGTTCTCCAAACGTCCTAAAAATTTACGGGGAGCAGTTTTGGAAAATATCAAAAATACCTGCGCTAGGATCCACCTCAGGGGGTGGGCCAGTGGGCCACAAGCCCCTGCTCCGCCACCACCCCCTGGTGGCGATGGGCAGGCTTGTGGGGCCCACAGGCACCTGCCGCCCCCAACTCCATCTCTATAAGTTGTCTTTCATCCCAGAAAAAATAAAAAGAGAAGTTTTCGTCGCGTTTTCGATACGGAGGCGCCGCCACCTCCTGTTCTTCATCTGGAGGGCAGATCTGGAGTCCGTCTTGGGGTCCGGAGAGGGGAAATAGTCGCCATCGTCATCATCAACCTTCTTCCCTCTCCAATTCCATGAAGCTCTTCATCGTTCATGAGTAATCTATCCATAGGCTCACTGGGCGGTGATGACTAGGATGAGATCTATCATGTAATCGAGTTAGTTTTGATGGGGATTGATCCCTAGTATCCACTATGTTCTGAGATTTGATGTTGCTACTACTTTTCCATGCTTAATGCTTGTCACTAGGGCCCGAGTGCCAGGATTTCATATCTGAAATTATTATGTTGCCACCAATATATGTGTGTTTTAGATCCGATCTTGCAAGTTGTAGTTACCTACTATGTGTTATGATCCGGCAACCCCAGAGTGACAATAACCGGAACCACTCCTGGTGATGACCATAGTTTTAGGAGTTCATGTGTTCACCAAGTGCTAATGCGTTGGTCCGGTTCTTTATTAAAAGGAGAACCTTAATATCCCGTAGCTTCCTTTTGGACCCCGCTGCCACGGGAGGGATGGACAATAGATGTCATGCAAGTTCTTTTCCCTAAGCACGTATGACGACACACGGAATGCATGCCTACATCACATTGACGAACGGGAGCTAGCCACATATCTCTCCGTGTTATAGGTGTTGCATGATGAAAATCATCCAAACAAATCACCGACCCATTGCCTACGAGTTTGTCATACTATTGCTATTGCCGTTACTTGTCTTGCTCTGCTGCTACTACTACTGTTGCTACTGTTGTTACTTGTTTTGCTCTGCTACTACTGTTGCTACTAGTGTCGCTTGCTACTGTTGCTACTTGCTACTGCTGTCACTACTGCTGTTCCTTGCCACTGCTATTGCTCGTTACACTGCTACTACCTGCTACACTGTTGATTCACCGACGGTTGACGGGAACTGACAACTTCCGTTGACGCGGCAACGAAGGCGCCATTGATACAATTGTTAGGAATAGTCTGTTGTCAATAGATCGTTTCTGACACCGTTTTTATCATATTACTTTGTTGTTACTACTGTGCTTGCACATACTAATATTTCAGGTGTGGTTGAATCCAACAAATTCAGCTTCTAATACTCGAGAGTATTCTCTCACCTCCTTTCGGCGATCTACAAATTTGGGTCGAATACTCTACCCTCGAAAACTGTTGCAAACCCACGCGCTCATTCTTCCAGTTTCATTGCCGGGGAGTGCTATCAGCATTATTCTGGTGCCGTTGCAGGAGAAGGTTAGTTGTTATAAGCATTCGTCTAGCTAACACTACAGATTGCAGTATCAACACTTTTCTGGAGCCATTGCCAGGGAAGGACAGCTGACGTCAGACTCTCAGGTGTAGCAGCAATAGGGTTGATAGCGCTAACTCCTTGAAAATCTTGTTCAATTCTCTTAGGATGACCCTCAAGATACAAAGGTTCCTGGGTCATTCTACCGCCTCTAGTGACGACTCTGGCAGAATTTTCATTAAACTTATTGAGCAAGTCATTCTGAGCCTTAAGTACTTGTTCTAATTGAGTAGTAACCATAGAGGCATGTTTACTCAAGAGCTTTAGAGCATTGACGTTTCTGTCCCCACATGCACTTAAATGACTAAGCATATGAGCATTCTGTTCCAATTATCTGCTAACATAATCATTGAAACTTTGTTGTTTGGCAACAAAGTTATCAAATTCATCCAGGCATAAGCTAGCAGGTTTATCAAAAGGAATATCACTCTCATTGAATCTACGCAGAGAATTTACTTCTACTACCTGTATCGAGTTATCAAGACCATGGATCTCTTCGATAGGTGGTAGATTTTTTACATCTTCGGATTTAATGTCATTCTCTTTCAAAGATTTCTTAGTTTCTTGCATATCTTCAGGCCTGAGGAATAGAATACCTCTTTTCTTCGGAGTTGGCTTTGGAGGTGGTTCGGGAATAGTCCAAGCATTCTCATTGCACAAGATGTTATTCAATAGGATCTCAGCTTGTTCTACGATTCGTTCCCTAAAAACACAACCAGCACAACTATCTAGGTGGTCTCTAGAAGCATCGTTAAGTCCATTATAGAAGATATCAAGTATTTCATTCTTCTCAAGAGGGTGATCAGGCAAAGCATTCAGTAGTTGGATGAGCCTCCCCCAAGCTTGTGGGAGACTCTCTTGTTCAATTTGCACAAAGTTGTATATTTCCTCCAAGGCAGCTTGCTTCTTATGGGTAGGGAAATATTTCTCAGAGAAGTAGTAGATCATATCTTGGGGGCTACGCACACAACCAGGAGCAAGAGAAGTGAACCAGGCCGTAGCATCATCCTTTAGCAAGAAAGGAAAGAGCTTAAGGATATAGTAGTGGTGGATCTTTTCGTCACTCGTGAATAAGGTGGCTATATCGTGCAGTTTGGTAAGATGGGCTACAACCGTTTCAGACTCATAACCATGAAAAGGATCAGCTTCGACCAGAGTGATTAACTCAGGGTCGACGGAGAATTCATAATCCTTATCGGTCACAAAGATAGGCGAAGTAGCAAACTTCGGGTCGTATTTCATCCTAGCGTTCAAAGATTTTTCCGCCAAGTCAGTCAGTAGGTCGGAACCTTTGCGAGACTTGACAACAATATCATCCATATAAGCCTCGACATTCCGACTGATTTGGTCAAGCAGGCATTTCTGAATCATACGCATGAAAGTAGCATCAACATTTTTCACACCAAAAGGCATGGTGATATAACAGAAACACCCGAAAGGGGTGATGAAGGTAGTCTTTATTTCATCTGGACCAGACAGACGGATCTGATGGTAACCAGAGTATGCATCAAGAAAATATAAATGCTCGCATCCCGCAGTCGAGTCGACAATCTGATCGATGCGGGAGCGGAAAGTGGTGTTTCGGGCAGGCCCGATTGATATGTGTAAAGTCAATACACATGCGGAGTGACTTGTGTTTCTTGGGGACCATGGCGACGTTCGCGAGCCACTCGGAGTGGTAAAGCTCGCGTATGAACTTAGCCTCCAAGAGTCTATCCACCTCCTTGTCGTTTGCTTTCTGTTTCTCTGCCGCCGACCGATGCAAATACTCTTTGATGGGCTTGGCCTTCGGGTCGACACTCAATCGGTGCTCACCCTGTTCCCTTGGTACAACTAGCATGTTAGACGGTTTCCATGCGAAGATGTCCCAGTTCTCATGGAGGAACTGGATGAGCGCAGCTTCCTATTTGTTGTTGAGTGTTGTCGAGATGTTACTCGGGGCAGTGTTTGGATCTGTCGATGAATGTTCACTTTCTTCACATCACACACGGACTGAAAAGAAAGTGCAGAAACGGGCTTCTTGGAACGCAGCAGAGCAGTGGGATCAGTACTCTTTTTGTATTCTTCCGACTCGACCATAGCCATTTGATGGTCGGCAATCTTGGAACCTTGCTAAAGGCACTCCTCCGCCCTTTGTCGATTCCCTGTGACTGTGATCACACCCTTGGGTCTGGGCATCTTCAGTTTGACGTACGCGTAACATGGACGGGCCATGAAACGGACATAATCCGGTCGGCCAAGGATGGCGTGATACGCGCTCTGGAAGACTACAACTTCAAACGTAAACTTTTCTTTGCGAAAATTCTTATCAATGCCAAACACCACATCCAACGCAATCCGACTGAGTGATCTGGCCTTCTTCCGAGGGATGACACCGTGGAATTGCATGTTGCTCTCAATGAGTCGGGACGTCGGAATGACCATCACCTTAGGGCTATCTGCGGACAAGATGTTCAATCCACTGCCTTCGTCCATGAGAACTTTGCGGATACAAGTGCCTCCCACAACAGGATCTACCACTAGGGCTTGCCGACCGGGGGTAGTAACATGAGCACGGTGATCCGACTGGTCAAAAGTTATCGGGGTCTGTGACAACTTGAGGTACGTCGGGGAGGCAAGGACAACCATGTTGACTTCTTTGTTTATAACTTCCACTCGACTTTTTCTTTCTATATCAGCAAAGATCATCCATGTGGCATTGACCTCAGGAAAATCCTCCTTATCTTCATCATCCTCCTTTTCAGAAGTTTTCTCACTCGACTGCTTTTCCTTGAACTGCTGGATCAACAATATGCACTACCGAGTGCTGTGTTTTGGCAATATCAAATTTCCTTCATCATCCTTCTTCGTGTGAATTGCACATGGCATATCTAGAACGTCGGTTCCCGACTGATTCTTCAGTTTCTTGGGGGTAAATTGTCCTTTGGACTTCCCCTTATTCTTGCCTTGTGTCGCCAAAGTGGCTGCTTCTGCCTGAGCAGAACCGTTAGTTTTGCGCTTTTGTTTCCGATTGGAATTGTTGTCGTCACCACCATTGTCGACTGCTTTTCCTTTGCCGCTGCAAAGGCGATCCTCCTCTTCGCCATTGGTGTATCGGGTGGAAATCTCCATCCACTTGCTTAAGGATATATCTCTTGTCCGACCGAACTTCAGTTAAAGTTCTCTGTACCTAACACCGGCCTTGAAGGCGTAGATGGCTTGCTGCTCGAAAACATTTTCCACCATGTGATGGAGGGTGGTCCAACACCGAATGTAATCTCTCAAAGTTTCATTTTGTTTCTGCACACAGTGCTGCAGCTCAAATAAACTAGCAGGGCATTTGCACATGCCCTCGGAAGTTCTGATGAACAGTCGGGCGAGGTCCTCCCAACAATTGATGCTAGAAGGGTCCAACTGATTAAGCCATGTTCGGGCTGAATCGTCCAACATCAAAGACAAATGCTTCATGGCTACATTGTCATTGCCTCCACCGATCTGCACTGCCACTCGGTAATCATCTAACCATGTTTCTAGCTTTGACTCACCAGTGAACTTGCTTATTCTAGCAGCCAACCTAAAGTTGGGGGGAATCTTAGCGGATCGAATAGCTTTGCTGAAACACTCGGGGCCGGAGACAACGGCACCACTTCCACTCGGATGATCTGTATCATAACCATCTCTGTGAGCTCTACCCCTGTCAATTCACCTCTACGTGAGCATGTTCCTCGCATCGAACCGAGGACTCCGCTCATCACTGAACGGGAGCCTATCGTTGTAGTGTAGGGGCCCATAAGTACCACTCCACGGGGGAGTAAGCACTCAGCGGCGATCGTCCTGATGATAATGAGGAGCAAACTGATCTCGCCCCTGATCTATGTACTGATCTTCGCGGCAACCTCCACCCCTGCAGCGCAGAGGTGACGCCGGGCTGTGAGCCGACTGAACTGTGTGTGCCCTGGGTGAATTGTTGTGTAACCTTTTGTGCGACTAAGAAACAATTGGATTTTGTTGTTGTGCTGCGTGAAGCAATGCTCGGATCTGCTCCAAACCTCTGCCATCTTCTAAACCCGACGGTTGAATGGAATCTGCAATCCTAGCAACATCCGCAACATTCAGAACTAGAGTAAGGAATAGTTGAACATTGTTCTGAGATCCACTCGGAAATAACTGTCGCTGACGTCGACAGGAAACTGGTAGATCCTGGCGCGTGCGCTCATTGAGAATATCCTCATCTTGGCGTTGCTGCGCGTTTGATGGTTCCCCAACCTCGCGCCCACCACGTCCGAAACTAGGCGGGCTTTCATGAGAACCCGCCATGAAAACCTCAGCTGCACGATCACAGCTCTCGCACTTGGAAGGAACGACAAACTGATCTGACGCTGAGACGGATGCGCCCTGAAGTGATTCGACTGGTTCGATAGCTACAACTTGCGGAATTGACGCTTGGCGAGCCGCCGCATGACTCACCCAATGTTGGAGCCGCGAGCGACCTGATCGCGTGCGATGAAGAACAGCGGGCAGAGAAAATGACACCGGAGTCGTTGGTTGTCGAAGAAGAACGCCACAAGAGCTTGCACCTAAGTGCGTTGCCCCGCGGATCGGGAGGGCCTCAACATCAAGAGGCAATTCCTGAAGCCATGCCGAGTCATCGACGACGAAGGTGAGTGCAGCAAAACAGATCTCGTGTCCCAAGAACAAACCACCGACGGAAGACATAACGAAGGAGAGAATTGCAAACTCGCCAGAAGTCCCTTAGACACCTGCCCCTTGGTGGGCGCCAACTGTCATGGGAACAAGTCTGGCAATAGAAGTTAGGGGTACGTAATAAGAGGGCACAGTCCTAGCTTCGACGAGATTGTACACACGAATATATGAGTTCAGGCCCCTCTCGTGGAGGTAAGAACCCTACATCTCAGTGCTCAGGAGCTTCTGTCGTGTGGAAAGTGGGAGTTACAGGGGGTGCGAAAACTTGTGCCAGAGGGGAGGGGTGGCTTATATAGAGTGCGCTGACCCTCATCAATCCCGGCAACCAAGGGTTCGATCATGCTAATAAATATAAAGGTTACTGATAACATATGCAATTAATGCTACTTATGGCGACCAGTCGAATGTGTGCCTGTTGGCCTCCCTAGAGTGGCTTCCGATCTTCTGAGGTCGGCTGGCTTCAGGTTCTTCCGAGTGAAAGGCAACTGTCGAATGGAGGGAGAAACCTCCGAGTGGATGTGGTGCTGAGCGATACATGCGCCATGCTGATTTCAGTCGGAGTCTTCCTTGTAGTCTTTAAGTCCTCCAATGTAGTGTCCTTGGGTAGGACGTTTAGGCCAGGCCTATGACCGTACCGTGGGTACATATGCCCATCACTAACCCATGTAAATATTGAAAGTGCCAAACTCCAACGATTTCTCCAAACTCTAGATGATCTTCATGAACTATGAGCATCCAGTAGTGCAATATTCACATGAAGTCTTCAATGACAAAATCCAAGGTTACTTCATCCCTCTAAGGGTGGATATCACATCTAGATGGAGATTTGCTCTAAGGCTTGAGCTAAAGCAACGCTAATGATGGGAAGAAATTAATTCTTTATCTAAAAGTGGAAACCCCACTTGTGCTTAAACGGTCAGTATGACCTATGATCAAATGTTCCCATTTGGCTCCTAAGTCAATATACTCATATATAGATGACTTTGTCATCAATCATTGCTTGATAGCTGCTAGAATTTGGTGTTCATGTTTGACATATTTTATTGGCTATCTTATTGTGTGAGCATGTTGATATGCATTATTTTCCATTCAAGGACATCAAATTGTTACTGAGTTATTTGGATCTTTCAGCCAATTGGGTGTACATGAATGCCTAGGAACCTTCTCGAGCTATCTATCTCATCTTGTCTCAAATTCTTTCTTTCTATATCACAAAATTTGAACAAACTACTTTTTGGACCCTCCAGGTGATGAGCCCTCGGAGTCATTGATCAGATTAGGGATGACTTCCAAAACCTTCTAAGTAATTTTCAGTTGGAACAACTCACTCATATTCTGTCTCATCGAAGGTTCTAGTACCGGTCTATTTTTAAATCTCAGCACAACTGATGTAAAACTTTTGGATTCACCTAGTTACACTATTACTCGCAGTTGTACACATCGGTGTCGCCGATTAGTTTTACCCGGTGGTGCCGATAGTCGAAGGGTATTCTAACATCCCAAAATTGTAAAAAAAAATAATGTTATATTAATTAAGTAATAATGATTGATTGTGTGATTTTTGTTTGAAAATGAGTTAAATTTGAATTTTTTTTAAATTTACATGATAGGGAATAGAAGGACTTCCATAATTATACGATTTTCCATTTCGGTACTTGCTTCCATGAATTCAAATTCATTTCAGGCCACAATCATAGAGTGAGGAAAATATGACTTCTTCCATTTGAGAAATGAAAACTGGTTTGAGAAGATTAGAATTTCATTTGGAAATATTTCATATCGGAAACCTTATGCCACTCAAGGATTTTCTTGATGGAAGGTAACATGACTTCTTCGAAACAAATGAAATAAAGTGGGGAGTGACGATGACCACTTTCAAATTTTATTTGAATCACTTTTGGAGAGTTTTTCATTACGAGTTTCAAATTCAATTCCATTTATTCAAATTTAAAAGAAAGAGACAAGGAAAATACGACTCCTTCATTATCATAAGGAATATTTGGAAAAAATTGAAACAAATAGAAAGTTAGTTGCAAAGGATTTGAAAATCCCTATTATTTTTGCAATTTTGTAAAAAATGTATTTTATTGGATGGAAGGAATTTGTCATGATCGAGAACAATTCGGGAAGATAGGAACAAGCCGAAATGACAAATCTTGAAAAGAATGAACCAAGATTTAATAGAAACTAATCTTCGGTCTTCCAAGCTGAGAATAATGGCGAGAAACAACACCATTAATTACTAAGATACTCACGAATAGTGAATAAAGTAAGGTTGAGCTAATGATAAAAATAATTTGAAAATAAACTCCAGGAAGGAATATGACTAATGGAATTCATTCTTATGCCACATTTGAAAATAACGTGACGACCTTTGCATAAAAGATTAGAAGAACCAGGTAAGATCCTGGGAAAAACTTGTGGTTTATGGGCCCACTAAAAGGAAATACCATTGAAACAACTCCTAAGAAAATAGATTGCAATGGTACAAATGAAGAACTTGATGAGGTGAGACCCTCGAAATAATTTGAAATGATTTTTGAATGGAAACAAGAATCTTTTGAGATGTCTTCAGCACTCGGGGTAGAATAGAGAGGTGAATAAATAAGCAAGGCTTGGATAGGAATTTCCAACATAGGAAAGCATATAACGAATCAAAAGGATATGATTAACTCTAAAAGCTTAAATTGAATCCACCAGGGAATAAAACAAGAACGAAGAATGATGAACTTAGCACTTTAGCATCTTCGCAATGAATCACCATATACAATATGGAAGAAAAGGTATTCTAAGAATCAATGAAAAGAAAGGCACTAGGATGATAATATAATCATTAAAGAAAAAGGGCGGGACACTGGGTAAAAAAGACAACTTAGGAGGATGAAAAGAACTCCAAAAATAAAATAAGAGGAATAGTCTTATAAATATTGTAAAGGATTGAATTATACTGAAGATAAGAACTTCGGATGGAAAAGAATTGGCATGAAAATTTGATTAAGAAAAAGCATTAGCACTCCGAAATATGAGAACACCTCTTAGGAAACATATGAAATCAATATTTACATCGAAGCAACTCAAATTATCATAATCCAACAAAACAAAGGATGAGGCTTACGAATCAAGTGAGACACAAATACATAACCTGTTACGCATTTGTTCGAAGGATAATCCTAGGTAACTACTTGAATTCACACCTGAGAGCTCCCAAAATCTTCGGTTATGCAATCAGGTCCACGGATACAAAGAGTAAAATACATCACTCAGCTCCTAGAATGATACTACGCTCCAAGGTATCACATCCATCAACACATAACCAGAGGTCTCGGAAACTCATCTACCTCAGACCCTCGTAATCACAATGATACAAAACATGGCAGTACATCTCGAAGCTCTCCCTAGTATTAGGTCACACCAAACTCCTATCGCCACAAATAGTATTGAAGCAATTTTGAAAATCCTTGTCCTTAGATACTAAGGAAACTCGACGATAACAATGTGTCGAGAACCCCCTAGATATCTACTCCCCGGAACAAAATTTAATTCATGCATGAGGCACCAAGTACAGAATTTCGTCACATTGAAATCATAGAGGTTCAAAAATACATGTGTGATCTAAAAAAATTGAGTGAGAATAGGGATAGAATTAAATTTCCTACATCACGATTCCTCAACAGAGCAAGAAAGAGGAGTAAAAAGAATTCCTACTCTCCGATATATAGCTAGACACAAAATAGTTTTTCACTAGACTCCGCTCAGCCAAGTTTGATAAATCAAGGGCGCTCCTAGGTCAGTACTACTCTCATACCAACTTGTAACACCCAAGATACGGTACTATCCTCATCCTGGCTCGAGGGCCTCGATAGAGATAGAAGCACATCTTGTCATTTTGCAAGAATGAATATCACTACAAGTACATGTAAAGAGGAAATAAGTATATGGAATTGGATTACACTCACCACAAGCTAAATCACGATCATCTCAATACAATCCTCCAAATTAAACATCATACATAAAAGCAAGGTCCGACTACAGACAAAATCAAATGGTAAAAGCGACATCCATCATGCTATCCTAGGTTGCTAGCCTGGAACCCATCCTATGATCGTTGAAGAATAAGAAGAAGAAGAAGAAGAAGAAGAAGAAGAAGAAGAAGAAGAAGGAGAATAAGAAGAAGAAGAAGAAGAAGAAGAAGAAGAACAACAACAACAACAACAACAACAACAACAACGCAAACAACAACAACAACAACAACAACAACGACAACAACAACAACAAAAAACAAGAACAAGAAGAAGAATTTCAAATCAAACAAGCATCGCTCTCACGTCAAAACATCGCATTACTTGTACATGTCACTGTTGTTGTAGTAATCTATGAGCCACGGGGACTCAACAGTCTCATTCCAACGGTATCAAGACTAGCAAAGCTTATTGGGTGAGGTATGGTTGAGTGGTGAGGCTTAAGTAAGAACTAAGAATTTGATATTTGGTTAACTTACGAGTACAAGAATAAGAAGAGTGATCTACGCATCAACACATGTGAACCTGTAATGATCAAGAACTGGTCCTGAACACCTACTTACGAGTCAATCATAACCCCACTTTGTTCCCTTCTTGGTTCAAACCTCACAAGAAGATACGGCCATGGTTACGCACACGGTTGGTATATTTTAATTGAGTATATTTCAAGTTTACCATAACCGGGTGTTAAACAATTTCCAAGTTGCCACATAACAGTGTTCACGACTTCTCAAAAGATTTAGCCCTACAGGGGTGCTCCAACTCATTCATCACAAACTAGCCACAAGCAGCGGTGGAAAACCTCAACCTCGAGATAGCCCAAAGTATCCTCGGAATCCTGGTGCACAATACAATCGAGAAGGGTAAAACAAACCCAACAAGACTGCTCGAGAGGCCACATCCCAATAGGATCCGTGCATATCTCTTTCTCAGGGCACTACCAGATGGGACTAGTTGCATGGAAAACCAATCCCCGAGTTTCCACTAGGCAGCCCCATAGACAGACCGGTTGGACCAACACGCATGAGGAGCACTAGCCTGGGGGTTGAATAATTATCCATGGGGTGATCATGCCCTATGCAAATTTTATTAGTTGTTAAGAAAATATAATAGGAATGTTGGGCCTTGCTGGAAGAGTTTTATTCCAAAACAAATAATCAAGGGGGTCCCCATAACAACCCTGAGTATGTTAGTAGCGCTCAATATGGAACATATATAACACTGGTAAACGGATACTAGGGTGTCAAAGGTGCAACAAAACACTGAGAAAAAGGCCAAACCTTCCAATTTTGACCAAGTATATATGTGCATCAAATTAAATTGCAAGAATAATGTGATATACTAAAGATATGTATGTTATCACAAGGAACAACCTGCACCTCCAACTAGCAACGCTATAAGAGGGGGTTGAGCAAGCTCTAACTTATCTAGACAATGGTTTGCTAATACGTGGAGGGTGAGACGATTATCATGGCATTTTGGTAGTCTTGACAAAAAAGTTGTAGGAAGCGAGACATAGTGATAGAAACGATATAACTAGGATCGAAATGATAGTAGTGGTATACAAGGAAATTATCATCTTGCCTGAGATCCTGCTAGGGAGAAGAACGAATCCTTGAAGAAGACGAACCTCACACTCTGAGACGCTTTCATAACTCTAGCGAGGAGAAGAAAATCCAAAAAAAAACATATGACAACGTAAACACCACAACATATTCATGACATGATACTCAAGAAAGTATGATGCATGGTCATTCAAATATTTATGCCATGGCAAACACAACAATTAACTCCTACGTTAAGTGAAGCTCAGTATGCAACGAGTTGCATATTGATGAAACTCCGCATTCAAATATTTACTTCACTCCTGTTTAGGTACCCAACAATTTTATATTTTATTTATCATGGAAAGAGGTGAAGCATAAATAAACTATACTATTTAGGCATTTTAAATGAAGTCAGAAACAACATCTAGTATTTTAGAAATGACCCCATGTGTAAATTTTGAAATTTCTATAGATCTGAACTAACCATGTTTTATAAATATTAAACAGGAAAATAAAGTGCACCATGTGATTCTACAAGTTTTTCCAATCAAGTTACATATTTAGATCATTTAATTTGGAGCCAGAGTCATATAGTTATGAACTAAACCATTTTCAACATGGCATTATGCAAATTTAATCAAACAACAAGTTTGAACATATTTTAACACATGTGGGAGTCGGGTATTATTAATATACACAAAATTCTGAGCAATTTTCATATACAAAGTTCTTACATACGATGCACGGTTGTTGACTTAATAAATGCATGAACATGATGGTCTTTTCTGTAAATATGTAATTCTCAAGATAATAGGTAAATTCATTCTGAGGAAAAACACACGATGGGCCAAATACGAACATGGACATATAGCAAAGGTCGACCACAGTGATCATCTGTGGCAGCAGCTGGGGAGGCCTCACCTTCGTGGGCCTGGCCCAGGTGGAGAGGAGGTCGGGCGATACGGGCTAAGCCTCAGCTGGCTCCGCTCGCTTGGGCTGGCTGGTGTGGCAAGATGGGCTAGGCCTTGACGGTCGTGTAGCTGCTAGGCCAAGCTGGCGTGTAGGAGGCCCAAGCATGCGGGGGTGAACCAATCCGGAGCCTCGTCTCCCTCGCACAAAGGCGAGCGCAGCGATGGTGGTGCATTAAACGGTGATGGTGGCGGTGGGTAGGAGAAGGGTTTGAGTAGGCTAGGTTTCCGAAAATGGAAGGGGGGTTGTCTTAAATACAAAAGAAGGTTAGGGTTGAGGGTTTTTGGGATGTTCGGGCCCTCCAATCGTGATCGGATGGTCTAGTCGGAAGGGGTAGGTTAGGTGGGTTGTGTGAGTGGTGTTGGGCTGAGAAGAGAGGGAAGTTTGTGGCTCGTGATAGCGTCTTATAAGCTGAAATGTCCGACAAAATAATCGGTTATAGTGCCGCTATATGTTTACCGGTTGGGATATCAAACAGACTCCGAGTGCGATGAAATTTGGCACGCGGTCTACCTACGATATATTAAGACCGCGTGATAACTTTGAACCTATTCCAGGAATGTTTTATACGCACTTTTAAAAAGAATATTTCAAAGATGTCACGAGCGTTGTTAGTGTGTTTGGTCTCAAAACGGTCAACGACGAGAACGGGAAGAACCGACAACTACGACTAACGTAAGTTTCAAAAAATGATGGTGATGGAGTATCGTAGCAATGCACATGATGGGAATGATGCAATGATGAATGTGAGGAACAAATGAATCACACGTCAAAACCAGAAATAAATGGAAGGCATTTGGAGTGTCGGTCTTGGGTTGTTATAGTTGCAATCCTCTTCGAACCTACGAGTGATGGATGGGTCAAATTACCAACCTTTGTAATTGGATGGATTGAGCACAAGACTGGACAGATTCGAGAACGCATGACAGAAAAAACTAACATCGCGTCTTCTTCACGTCTGGTGATTAGGGTTATCACCATAGTGTCACCAAGTGCTAACTAGTGGGGTGGCCCTTCATCGAGTCGTGTCGCCGCCGAATTCCTCCACCATATGTCAAAATTTTGTAATGGGCAAAAACTGGTAGGAAACTATGAGGTGTATACTCATGCTCAATCTTCACTTAGAAATGTCGTTGAATGATTATTTGGAGTGCTCAAAGCAAAATGGCGCATCTTGAAGGGCGTACTTAGTTTCAACATTCGTACAGAAAATATATATTATTATTGCTTGTATGGCGTTGCACAACTACACTCGTGAGACCAAGTTGCCCGACGAGGAGTTTGACAAATGTTATGAAGATGAGAATTATGTTCCTAATCAGGACTTGGAAGAAATACAACTCCAAGTACATAGTGTTCCAACAAGACTTGACTGTGTCGATATGAACATGGTCTATGATAGTATTTCTAACTCCTTGATGTGCTCCAATGACGAACTACCTTTTTATTTTGTGATATGTGTAGGAGTGTCCATAATATTTTGCGTCGCTCCTAGTAATCTAGTTGTTGGGCTTTGTCTTGTGAAAGGTGTAGGCATTCAAATGTACTAATGCATTGATCAAATAAAAAATGTTTATTTTAATTACTAGTTAATTTTGTGATAAGTTGTTGCTATTTCTATTTGTGTGCTACGTATTTATCCTTATAAAAATATGCTACCCTATCGCCATATGAAAATATCATGTTGATCATAAGAGTCAAATAATTACTTAATTAGGTTTTATTACTACTCTAAATCAACCAATAATGATTTTATTATCGTTAAACAAAATGCATTCAATCTTTTAGCTGTTAGAGGTATTTTAGACATTTGTCTCCACACCTACATCTCATATAACTAGTTTTCCAAATGACCTACAGCTTTCTCACAAAAGATTTCACATCTGCTTTCAGAAATCCAGAGCCCAACTAAACAAGGCCATATTGTTGAATGAAGGTACATATCAATGGCAACTTCCTACAAGCTGTGCTCAATATAAGATTTCTAAGGCATATAGATTGCTTATCATCACACATCAGGTCCTACCGGTTATGAGAAGATTGTGAGAAGCATGTTGCCAAATCAAAGACAAGATATTTTTTCGGCTTATCGCAAAAAACAGGTTGAACACGTGGGATCTTTTATAGTGCAAGATTTTTTTGCACATGACTATACTTGTGCATTATGCAATTTGCAAGTTGTAGAAGGGATCACTTTTTCTTTCTTTGCGCATTTGCACAATCATGCTAGTCATACATCTGTCCTACCTGGGCACCTACTAGATTGGGCCCAAAAGAGGAGATTAATAATGTGTAGCAGCAATGTTGCATTTTTATTGGAGACTATCAGCTTGGTTGCTTGGACCATCTGGACCACTAGGAATGAATTTATATTCACGCACACCATTACCAGCTTATACACTTGGTAGGAGAAAATCCAAAGAAGAAATTCAGTGGATCACACTGACAGCAAAGAGGAAAGATTACAATAGCTTAGGATTTAGTTAACTCTTTTAGATGACTTGGCTCTTTCTATATAGTTGTTGTTGGTTGTTGTTGTTGTTGTTGTATTCTTTCCCTTTTCTTTTCTAGCCTACTCCCTTCATATTTAGCCTACAAAAATGTTTATATTTTGATACACGGGTAGTAGCTTTTTATAGCCCTTTTTTCTTTCTTTCTATACAAGAACTATGTACTATTTATTTGAAAATAAAAAATAGTCATGTTATGTCCCTAAAAATATCTATCTATAACTAATAATAAAGGGGTTATTTCTTCAGGCGGTACGTCACATAAATTGGCCCCAAAGTTGCAACATATTACCCACCAATGCCACTTATAAGTGATCAAAACATTTCACACACGGGAATCCTCCGCCTGGGCCGGACCATGTAGTAAGGACCTCTTATATTGCGCATTGTGCGCTGGAAGAAGAAGCAGCACGCCTGTTCGGGTCGGGCCATGTCCCGGCGGCCTGTTTCATGGCCATTGCTAGGCGTCATCCGGATGACGGGAGCCAATTGTAAACCGCCTCTCCCGTTGTTGGATTAAATGTTGCATAACCATATGATTTCACAAAATGACCATGATTGCAGACCGGTGGAGTCGTCTCTATAACGTAACACCAATCCATCACTCATCGCTGTCCCATCTCATGTAGTCATAGTGCATGGGGTGTCGGTCAAATCACAGCCCATGAGGTCCTTACAGCAGCTCTTGGGCGTGACAACAAGACCTGCACCACCTTTGCCACCCACGGAAGTAGTTGGGTGTGGGCGTCACCACTAAGCAGTCGTACCGCCCTCCCCACCCCATGCAGCAGCGGCTGCGCGGACCATGAGGCAGAAGCCGGCCGTGATCCCTCCTAATTCCTACACTCCAGTTGCGATGCCTCTCGATTCGTCTCGTGATACTCTCATCTAGGTGGTTTATTAATGTGAGAAAGGGAAAGGGGATGTAACAGCCCAAGACCGACCCTTGGAATTATTATTATGTTGCTTGCTCTATTTCATTTTTTTCATTGCATCATCTCATTAATTTTGTAACTCAAATAAATAAATTGCATAGATCTTTGGATCTACTTAATTTGAGGAAAATTAACTTGGTGATATCTCTTTATAAAATATATCATCTCAATATTATTAGGGAGCTATTATAAAATATTCCATCGATGTGGAATTAACCATAACACACTTGCTATTTAAATCCCTTCTTGCTTCCAAATATTTTATAACCATGTTCTATTCTTCTTTGACTTCATTTGACCTTGACGCGCTTTAAAATATAGCAAAGTAGCCACGTTCTCAAATTCCATCTCTATATGAAATTATTTGATCCTCCAGATAATTCCTTCACTTCCTTTCTTCTTGTTTATTTTCCTTTCTTGTGTTTTGAGAAAGACAGGAAATTCATTTTTTCTAAGAAAATCCAGCCTAGCCAGATAGTCGACCGAAGGCCCAAGACCCATCCGAGCGAACCCTAGCCTACCTACCGAACCCTCGATCCCCTTCCATCTCTCCGAACACGCTGCCACCTTCCACAACTCCCACGCGAACCAGCCACTCTCGTTTGATCCTCTCTCTCCCTCACATCGCTCGTCCGCCATCGTGTCTAGGAGCCGAGCTCCACTCGCCCATAAAGCTCAACGCCGGTGTTTTCCAGCCGCTTCACGAGGCCCTGTGCTGCTCCTCCTTGCGGAACCCTTTGCTTCCCTCCATTCCGGTTGTAGCCATGGCCACCAACGCACCTGGCGGAGCTTTGTCCCGCCTCTTCCTGCGGGTCATCCTACACCTTTCACCGGTCCTTGCGTCCGTATCTATGAGCATCACACCTCGGTCGCCTCCGACGTCGTGCCGGCAGACGACCAGCTCCGATGTTTGTGTCTCCGTCCAAGGCACCCCCGCCTCCCTCTACAGGAATGGAGCGCCCCATGCGACCCCTTGTTTGTGCTCATCCTCGCATCGATCTGTGACTCTATTACGCATCTGGCAGGTCACCTCTCCTAGACGGCCCTCTTCTCCTCCTACCTGCTCATGAGCACCTCCATCCCCATGGTGTCATGCCCGCATCGCTTCTCCCACCGTGTGCATGCCAACCTCCGCCGACAATCGGCCCTACCGTCCTCCACCTTCTCCCCGCGGATACCTCGTTGTTGCTGCGTCGCGGCTGATACTCATGATCTATGTTGGGTTTATCGTGAAGAGGAACGGGTAATCGTCCAACAAAGTGGGTAAGTATTTCCCTCAGTTATGAAACCAAAGTTTATCAAACTTATAGTAATATCAATCCACAACCGTCTTCGGCGGATGCACACAAAACTACAAACACCTTGCACTCAACGCGGGAAAGAGGGTTTTCAATACCCTTGGTCTCATTATTTGTAAACGAATGATGTGTGTGGATAATTGTAGATAATTGCAAAATGCAAAATTAAATAAAAGAAAATAAATGGCAGCAAGGTGTTGGAGGTTCAAGTAATATGTTGTGAATAGACCCGGGGGCCATAGCTTTCCCTAATGGCGTCTCTCATGAAAATAAGCATAGGGTGGGTAAACATATTACTGTTGGGCAATTGATAGAAGAGCGGATAGTTACACAATTTTCATGGCAATGATCATGTAAATATAGGCATCACGTCCATAAAAAAATAACTCAACTCGTGCCTGCACCTATTAGTATTACTTCAGTTCAAGAGCGCTTCTATGCTTGCCTCTCTATGTATTAAGTTCGTGACGAACGAAGTAATGCTTGGAGTAAGATGACAACATGTAGACAAAGTAAACTCAACCAATATGAATAAACCCCATTGTTTTACCCTTAGTAGCAGCAACAAAAAGATGAAACTTGTCCCCTTCTAGCACTGGGATATAGAAACTCACCAGGTTGAACCTGCTACAGCACACCTCTCTAAGCAAAGAAATAACAATCTTGTTGGCCAACTATTTCAACATATCGGATAGAATTATGAAGCTATCATAATCATGCACGCAAGAATCATATTATATATCACAGGACACTCAAATATTTATCATGAATAATCTGAACATAAACCCACAATTCATCGGATCCCAACAAATGCACCATACAAAGGAGTTACATCATATGTATGAAAGCGAAGATGCGATGATCATTGTATTGAAGATCATAGAGAGAGACAGATGCCATCTAGGTACTTCTATGGACCCGTAGGTGTCTGGTGAACTACTCACACATCATCATGAGGGCAACAAGGTTGATGAAGAAGCCTTCCATGATCAATCCCCTCCGGCAGAGTGCAGGAACAAAGCTCTAGATGGTCTGCCTTCTCAACGGAGACTTGCGGCATCTTAAAAAGTGTTTCGGGACCTCCTCTAGAGGTTTTAGGGTACAATTTATAAGCCAGAGGACGTGGTCGAGAGAGCCACGAGGCAGGCACAGGCCATCACGCCCCCGAGGCTGCGGTCTGATGGCTTGTGGGGGCCTTGTGTGCCTCCCGGCCTTCTTTCGATGCTCCACGGTTTTTCTTTTGGTCGAGAATTTTTTACAAGAAGTTTCAGGTCAATTGGGCTTCATTTGGTACTAGAACCTGAAAAGTGCAAAACACGCGGAAAACAGCAACTGGCACTAGGCACTTGTTCAATAGGTTAGTGCTCAAAAAATAAAACAAATTGGTAGATAAGTGCCTAAAAAGTGTTCTAAAATGATTACATAATAGCATGGAACAATGAAAACTTATAGATATGTTGGAGATGTATCAAGCATCCCCAAGCTTAATTCATGCTCATCCTTAAGTAGGTAAATGATAAAAATAGAATCTTTGATGTTACATGTTATGTATGATGTGTTCTTATGCATGTATGCTCACTGAGAAACGATGAGTTAACAAGTATTAACACAGCCATATTTATAAGTATAAGCAGCAAAACAATTAATCTTTCAAAGTGTACAATCCTCAAAGATTGTTTCAACCTTTTCCATCTTTATTATATTAGAAAATCATGCCTCCATCTTCATCACAAAACTACAAATGTCAAGCACCATGGTGCTCAAGTCAGGCAATTGGATCGTACTTTTTCACTATGCATCAAACTTTTATCCTTCATGCAATACATGAGCGTGGACCATTGGACATACATATAGGTGGAATAGATTAAGGTGGTAGGTTTCAATGGGGTTGAAAGGTGGAGAAGATAGTCTCGTATCTACTAGGTGTACCAACGGGTTATGGAGATACCCTTTGATAGATATTGATACAAGGAGTAGGTATTTCCATGAAAATGATGCACTAGAGCAATAAGTGTATGAAAGCTCCACTGAAGCAAAGTGGGGTGTGCATCCAACTTGCTTGCTCATGAAGACCTCGGGCATTTGACAACGCCTGTCATCATAATTTACAAGCTAAGTTCATAATTTTTTTATTCCCACTAGCATATGAATGATATAACATGAGACTCTCTACATGATGAACATGGTGCCACTTTGAGGCACAAGTGTGTTAAAGAATAGTAGCAAAGTCCCGTCTCTCTTTGTCTCTCATTCAGTTTTTATGGTGGGATCATTTGGCCTCCCCATCATTATTTCCTCACTGGTACAATGCTCTAATAATGATGATCATCTAACTTTTATTTACTTACAACTCATGGATAAATCAATATGACAAATGAAGCTATACGACTCCAATATGAATGCCTCTCGCAGTGTACCAGGTTGTGCAATGATCAAGTGTGACATGTATTCAGCATATGAATTTTTAGTGGCTTTGCACAGATGCTATTATGAAAGGTGGATTTGCCACAAATACTATATCATCTCTATATGATCATGCAAAGCAACATGATGATGAACGAACTAGTCTTGTGAAGTGATGATGGAATTTGCATGGCAATATATCTCAGAATCGCTATGGAAATGCCATAATATGTAGGTATGGTGGCTGTTTTGAGGAGGATATAATAAGGCTTGTGTGCAACAGAGCATATCATTTTGCGGGGTTTGGATACACCGGCGAAAGTTGCACCAATCATCGAGGTGAGAATGGGATATGCTCGGTACTAGAGAGGCTAGCAAGTATGAGGAGGTGAGATTGCATATGTCCATGGTGTCACATTAGTCATAAAGAACTCATATACATCTTGCAAAGTTTTATTAGTCTTATCACAATTCAAAGTACTACTCGCATGCCCCGAGGGATAGGGTTGTTAGGAATTAACCATCGTGCGACTCAGACTCGAAACAACACTAGGTTTTCAACGAGGAATAGAAATGCTCCCACATCATCACCATGCCCTTTTAATTAATTTAAGATGTTCAAGAAGTTTTAACATCTCTTAATATCAACACCTCTCGGATTTAATAGTTATGAACTGACGCCTTTTCATATCACCACATGAATATCATTAACTGATGGTTTTAATTATCACTTATTGAACACTCATTATTTTTGATCTAGTATTACGAGCCGTGCAAATTAATGTTACTATTTGTCCAAATTTCAAACAAATATAAGTAAAGAACATGAGCATATTATTTCTATAAAATCTACACGCCACTATGCTCAAAAACAAATAAGTGAAGTACTAGAGCAACTACTAAGCTCAAAAGATACAAGTGAAGAACATAGAGTATTCTAACAAATCATGATGATGGTTTCTCTCTCTCAAATAGGAGTGTCCAGCAAACAATAGTTGTGGAAAACTGAAAGTAAAAATAAACAAAAGAAAATGATGCCACAAGAAAAACTCATATCATGTGATGAATAAAAATGTAGCTCCAAGTAACATACCGATGGATTGAGACGAAAGAGGGGATGCCTGCCCGGGGCATCCCCAAGCTTCGATGCTTGAGTCTTCCTAAAATATTACCTTAGGGTGCCTTGGGCATCCCCAAGCTTAGGCTCTTGCCACATCTCATTCCTTTGTCCATCGAAATAATACCCAAAACTTGAAAACTTCAATTACACAAAATTTCAACAAAACTTCGTGAGATCCGTTAGTATAGGCAACTTAATAAACACTTTTAGGTACTGTTATAAATTGATTCTTATTTTATTTTAGAATAAGGTACTTTATTATAAATTCTCCATGGCTTGTACCCCCCGATATAATCCATAGCATAATCAAAGCAAGCAAACTATGCATGCCAACGGAATCTGTTTGAAACAGAACAGTCTGTAGTAATATATTTAATTGCCATACTTTTATAACTCCAAAAATTCTGAACAATTAGGAAGTCCTGGGGAATTTGTATATTACTACTGTTTAAAATATTCATCTTAAAGATATGTTCCAATAAAATCACAGAAATTCTGCACTCGGCGCCAAACTTTCTGTTTTTGCACCGTATCAATTCTACTCATCGTGCAAATCATCACAAAGGCTTTACTTGGTACAAACGCTAATTAAAACATAAAAACAATCACTATATCATCAATAATCATTTTATCACACACTAACCTAAATTAAAGGAAAACAATTGGGTTGCCTCCCAACAAGCGCTATTGTTTTACGCCCCTAGTTAGGCATAATGCATAGTTTCAAGTGTTGTCATCTTTGACATCAAGCTCATCAATAGTACCATCAAGAGTAATAGGAACAATAGGAGAATTGAAAATAGGCTCTTTTATCAGGTTGGAAAGTCGGGGTAAATACTAAACATTTTAATATTTTCAATCCTTTTGGTAGAAGGTGTACTAACGCTCTTAGGAATGTAAATAAATTTAGGACTTTTACTTCGAGAAGTGCTAGCATTGGTATTGGATGGTGTAAAATCATATCCTACTTTGTGAATCACCTCCTCCTTTTTATCAATTCTACTGCAACCTTTTTCCACCATCTCATCAATAATAATTTCGTTTTCCTTTAAGCATTTCAAAGTCATTCCTACACGTGACCCAAGTTGAGTGATGTCATTGTGCAATTTTTTATCTAATTTGCCAATTGGTTCGTGAGTACCCATTTTCCTTTCAATAGCATCAAGTCTTTGTATAAAATGCTCCAAGATTAAATTGGTTTCATTAATTATAATGGTGGTGTTCCAACAACATTTTTAGTGTCATTATAGGCATCCAAAGTGTGACACATCAAAAAGTTCCCACTAGTGATAGTGTCTAGGATGAACCTATACCAAGTGGTTATACCAACATAAAAATATGAAGCAAAGTGGTGGTCGATAGCTTATTGGTTACTTTGTTTTGAGCGTAGCAAATCCTATACCATACATGTTTCAAACTTTCTCCTCCCCTTTGTTTCAAATTGACAACATCGTTATAGGGAGTAATGCGAACAAGACAAGGACTAGGCATGACTTCAAACAAAAAAACTAGTAACAAGCTAAGCAAGAAAACATAAATATTTTTTATTTTTATTTTTGTATAACACAAACTCAATATACCAGCAAATAAAAATAGGAACAAGTGAATGAAATTTTGTGTGGAGTTACTTGATAGTTGGTGATGATATTCCCCCGCAACGGCGCGAGAAACCCTTCCTGATACTCGTGATGTGCGTTGGGTTTTCCGTGAAGAGGAACGGGTAATCGCAGCGCAAAGTGGGTAAGTATTTCCCTCAGTTATGAAACCAAGGTTTATCGAACCAATAGAAATATCTATCCACAGCCGTGTTCAGCGGCTACACACATAATAACCAACAGCTTGCACCCAACGTGGGCAAGAGGGTTGTCAATCCCCTTGGTCTCGTTATTTGCAACCGAATGAGATGTGTAGATAATTGTAGATAATTTTAAAATGCAAAATAAAATAAAAGCAAATAAATGAAAGGAAGGTGTTGGAGTGTTTAGTAATATGTCGTGAATATAACCGGGGGCCATAGTTTTCCCTATTGGCGTCTCTCATGAAAATAAGCATAAGGTGGGTAAAAAAATTACTGCTGGGCAATTCATAGAAGAGCGGATAGTTATCCAATTTTCATGGCAATGATCATGTAAATATAGGCATATGATACTTCTCCGATGTATCTATAACTTTTGATTGTTCCATGTTGTTATATTAACACACTTGGATGTTTTACAATCATTTTATAGCAACTTTATATCATTTTTTGGGACTAACCTATTGACATACTGTCTAGTGCTAGTTGTTGTTTTTTCTTTTTTTTATTCGCAAAAAATCAATATCAGAGGAATTCCAAATACCACGAAACTTTTTGGAGATTTTTTTGGACCAGAAGGAAACATGATAACCAAGGAAGCTCACCATGGGTGGCCGAGGTAGCCCACTAGGCACCAGGGCGTACACTGGGCCCCTGGCGCGCCCTAGTGGGTAGTGGGTGCGTCGGGCACCTCCTCCACCGCCTCTTGACTCAGTAAACATCCACATATTCCAGAAACCCTAGAGGAGTCGACGAAAAATCGTTTCAGCAGTCGCAAGATCCAAAAGCCACGAGATCCAATCGAGAGTCCTTTCTGCACCCTGTCGCAGGGGAACACAATTACAGAGGGGTTCATCATTCTCATTGGTGCTCCGCCATTGATGTGTGAGTAGTTCATATCAGACCTACGGGTCCGTAGGAAGTATCTAGATGGTTTTCTCTCTCATTTTGCTTCTCAATACAATGGTCTCTTGGAGATCTATTCGGTGTAACTCTTTTTTGTGGTGTGTTTGTTGGGATCCGATTAACTATGAGTTCATGATCAGATCTATGAAATTATATCCATGCTTGATTATTATAGCCTCGTATTTCTTCTATGATATTTGGGTTTTGTTTGGCCAACTTGATCTTTTTATCTTGCAATGGGAAGAGGTGCTTTGTGATGGGTTCGATCTTGCGGTGCTCAATCTCAGTGACAAAAGGAGACATGACACACATGTATCATTGATATTAAGGATAAAACAATGGGGTCTATTCCTACATGAATAAATATAGTCTACATTATGTCATCATTCTTAAAGCATTACTCCGTTTCTCCATGAACTCGATACACTAGATGCATCATGGATAGCGGTCGATGTATGGAGTAATAGTAGTAGATGCAGGGAGAAGTCGGTCTACTTGTCTTGGACGTGATGCCTATATACATGATAATTGTCTTGGATGTATTGATAATTATTCACTCTTCTATCAATTGCCCAACAATAATTTGTGTACCTAAACTATGCTATTTTTTCGAGAGAAGCCACTAGTGAAACCTATGGCCCCCCGATCTATTTTGCATTATCTATTTGCAAGATCTATTTTGCTATTCGGGTTTCCAATTTATTTTCTACTTTATTTTAAGATATCTATTATCAAAAAACCAAAAATAACTTGTTGTGTCATATTTGTTGTTACTTTATTTGCATCTATCAATCTATCTATTTACTGTTTTATCATACCCACTAGGCATTGACAACGCCTACACGCGTTGGGTTGCGAGTAGTTGTTGTTTGTGTGCAGGTATTGGTTACATAGTCATGTGGATCTTCCTACTGGTTTGATACCTTGGTTCCAAACTGAGGGAGTCCTTTTCCTCATTGTGTTGCATCACCCTTTACACTTGCAGGTAAAAATCCAACGCATCAACAACACCAAGCAAGCTTTCTGGCGCCATTGCCGGGGAAGATCAAGTCAAGATCTATCAGTTTCCCACACATAAACTCTCATTTCCTTTCATTTACATTATTTGCCATTTTCCTCTCATTTTCCTCACCCCAACTTCACAAAATTATTCGCCTTTTCATTTGCATTCTTTCTGTTTGCCGTTTTTTTGCCAGATCTCTTGTTTGCGTTTTCATTATGTCTTGCATTACTACCCCTCCTTTGTCACCGGATGTTGAAGATTTGTACTTCAAACCGAGACAAGGAGAAAATTTGGAAGATGCTTGGTATAGGTTGATGGAATCTTATCGTGTTTGCAATTTAAAAGGGGATGCAAAGATTTTACTCCGCAAATTTTACATAGGATTAACCATGCATCACAAACAACTTCTAGATTTTGCCGCTAAAGGACATTTTCTTGAGACTGATGCTAATGCTGCTCCTGAAATAATAGAGGGGATATTGGGGGTTCCACCACCCAAAAAGGGATTTAGTTTTACTCAAGAAGGGGTTCAAATATTAGACAAATTGAGCGGTCTATAGAATTTTTTTGTTGAACTTCAAAAATCTTATGAACCTCTTAAGCATATAAGTGGAAACCTCAATCACATTAATAGTTTGATTACCTTGTGTAATAAGCGGTTGGATATTTTGGATCTTAAGATGGTCTCTTTTCCTAAGAATACTGGGAAACGAAAAGAGCCACCCGGGTTTGAGGAAGCTCTTTAAAAGATAGCAAAACTAAAGATGACAATACTTGAAACCTATGCTTTATGCCTAGCTAGGGGCATAAAACGATACCGCTTGTTGGGAGGCAACCCAATGAACAAAATTTATTTTTCACTTTTTCTTTATGTTCTTGAGTATTTGCACAATTACTATACTGTTATGATTGTGTTTTTCATGTTTTAGTTACTGTTTCTGCCAAGTAAAGTCTTTAGGTTCATGTTGGGTGACAGTTGCTTTGATCTTGTTGGAAAACAAAAACTTTTGCATCCAGTAGCAAAGTTTTAAAAAATCATAGAAGTGACGAAAGTGTCTCAATTTTTTCTGTACGATTTATATTCCAATTTCCTATGTTGTCCTAACTTTTCAGAATTTTTTGAGTTACATATGCACGAGTAAAATTTGAGTCCTTACATACTGTTCTGTTTTTAACAGGTTCTGTTTTCTTTGTGTTGTGTGCTTATTTTGATGAATCTATGGATTGTATCGGGGGGTATAAGCCATGGTAAAGTTAGAATACAGTAGGTATAATGGAAAAACAAAATTGGAATGGGTTTTCAATAGTACTTAAAGTGAAGATTGATTTTCTTATACTAACGGATCTCGCGAAGGTTTTGTTGAGTTCTGTGTGATTGAAGTTTTCAAGTTTTGGGTGAGATCACAATGGATGAAGGAATAAGGAGTGACAAAATCCTAAGCTTAGGTATGCCCCATGGAACCCCAAGGTAATATCCAAATATTACCAAGCAACTAGTCTTGGGGATGCCCGGAAGGCATCCCCTCTTTCTTCTAATAAACATCGGTAATTTTACTTGTAGCTATATTTTTATTTATCACATATCGTGAGTTTTGTTCGGAGTGTCTTGTATTATATGAGTATTTTCTTGCTTTTCTTGTTTGTTTTTCACAATAATACTTGCTGGACACACCTATTTGAGAGAGCCAAATTATGTTATGATTTGTTAGAATCTCTCTGTATGCTTCACTTCAATTTTTTTAGAGCCATGGAATTGCTCTAGCGCTTCACTTATATCTTTTTGAGAGTGGTGGTGCTGTAATTTTGAGGAAATATGCTCTCATGTTTCAATTAGATTATTTTGAGAGCTAGTAGAAACTTTGAAGAAATCCTCTCTTGTTTCACTTTTATTATAGTTGAACAGTTTGAAGAAACTTGTGCTTACGTTCTTCACTTCTATTTGTTTGAGAGCTTGTTATTAGAAATGGCAATTTGCTTTAAATGAAATTGGTCCCAAAGTGATAGATATCCAGGGGAGATATAATAAAAACTTTCATGAATATAATTGGACGTTAAACTCGATATGAAGACACTGATATGTGAGTTGTGTTGATGAGTAATTATGCTTTAGTAAGAATATTGGTGTTAAGGTTTGTGATTCCCTATGCCTGCACATGAAGTCAATAATTATGCTATGAAATTACATCCTACTTGTGTTCCATTATTCATCTTTAGTTATGTTTAATGTTCGCTTATGATGGTTTTTGTTCCTTGGTTGGGCACTTCTCAATCTATTTGCTAGCCTTCACTTGTACTAAGCGGGAATGCTGCTTGTGCATCAAAATCCTAAACCCAAAGGTGTGCCAAATGAGTCGACCATACCTACATATACGTGGTATTTCAGTGTCGTTCTAAGTAAATTGGTATGTGCCAACTCTAATTTTCAAAATAAACTAGTGTTTTGTGTGCCCGCACCGCTCATGAAGCGACAAGGAGTGGCAGGTACCTTCCATGTTAAATAGGTTATTCTCAAAAAGAGTGTTTATTCACTTGTCATTGCACGAGAGTATGGCGGTAATAGGGATGCCCAGTCCTGAAATGCAAAGAAAAATTATTTTATGTTGTCAAATATTAAGTTCCGTGGAAAGTGTTCGTATGGACGGTACACGTGGATGTGGCTAGCCGTGGAGTGTGAAAGAATGGTACAAAAAGGAATAAACTTTATTTTCGGTTTGGTAACCGCCTATGATTTGTTTAGCATGGAAGATACTAGGAACTCTTAGTCATTTTTGTTCAAAGGAAAAGCATGCCACCCAAAACATTTTATCTCTCATTTTTTCGTTTTTAGCTCTAGCACAGCTATGAATCTCTGCTTCCCTCTACGAAGGGCCAATCTATTTACTTTATGAATTTTTTTATTTGAGTCTCCATATTCTCTTATAAAGCACCAACTACAGAACACTAGTATCATACTTGTGCGTTGTGTGTAGGTAATATTTGGGTGTGTTGCATGAATGGATCAACGATGGAGCATGATGGGCTGGGCGTAACGTTATTTAGCATTGATATTTTGAAAGACTTGGTTGCTTGTTGATATGCTTGAGTATTAAAGTTTTCATGTCAAATTATAGATTATTGATTTGAATCATCTACAAGTCCATATGTCCATGTTATAAAGAACAGAATATGATGAACATGTTAGCCAGCATTCCACATCAAAAAATTTGTTTTAATCATTTACCTACTCGAGCACGAGCATGAATTAAGCTTGGGGATGTTGATACGTCTCCAACGTATCTATAATTTTTGATTGTTCCATCCTGTTACATTATCATTCTTGGAAGTTATACAATCATTTTATAGCAACTTCATATCATTTTTTGGGACTAACCTATTGACATAGTGCCCAGTGCTAGTTGTTGTTTTTGCTTGTTTTTTCCTTCATAGAAAATAAATATCAGATGAAGTCCAAATGCCACAAAACTTTTTGGATATGCTTTCTTGACCAGAAGGAAATGTGAGAACTAAGGAAGCTCACGAGGCGAGGCACAGGTGGCCCACTAGGCACCAGCGCGCGCCCTGGTGGGTAGTAGGGGCCTCAGGCACCTCCTCCACCGCCTCTTAACTCCATAATTTCTCATATATTCCAGAAACCCTAAAGGATTCGACGAAAAATCATTTTAGCCACTGCAACTTGCAGAGCCACGAGATCCAATCTAGAGGCCTTTCCAGCACCCTGCCGGAAGGGGACACGATCACGGAGGGGTTCATCATCCTCATTGGTGCTCCTCCAATGATGTGTGAGTAGTTCATATCACACCTACGGGTTTGTACGCAGTAGCTAGATGGCTTTCTCTCTTGTTTTGCTTCTCAATACAATGGTCTCTTGGAGACTGATACGTCCATTTTGCATCATGCTTTCATGTCGATATTTATTGCTTTTTGGGCTGTTATATTACTTGTGGTACCATATTTATGCCTTTTCTTTCTTATTTTGCAAGGATTATTTGAAGAGGGAGAATTCAGGCAGCTGGAATTCTGGACTGGAAAAGGAGCAAATCCTAGTCCACTATTCTGCACATCTCCAAATGCCCTGAAAATTTACATGGATTTTTTCTGGAATATATTAAAAATACTGGGTGAAAGAACTACCAGAGGGGGGCCACCAGGGCCCCACAAGCTTGCCCACCACCACCACCCCCTGGTGGCGCAGGGCAGGCTTGTGGGCTGCCTGAAGGCCCACTAGCCCCCCTCTTTGGCTATATCAAGTGTCCTGGTCTGGAAAAAAATCCAAAGGGAGCTTTTTCGTGGTTTCGCCGCCGCCACGAGGCGGAACTTGAGCAGATCCAATCTAGAGCTCCGGCGGGACGATCCTGCCGGGGAAACTTCCCTCCCGGAGGGGAAATCGTCGCCATCGTCATCACCAACACTCATCTCGTCGGAGGGGAGGCATCTTCATCAACATCTTCATCATCCCCATATCCTCTCCAATCCCTAGTTCATCTCTTGTAACCAATCTTCATCTCGCGACTCCGATTGGTACTTGTAAGGTTGCTAGTAGTGTTGATTACTCTTTGTAGTTGATGCTAGTTGGATTACTTGGTGGAAGAGTTTATGTTCAGATCCTTGATGCTATTCATTACACCTCTGATCATGATTATGATTATGCTTTGTGAGTAGTTACTTTTGTTCCTGAGGACTTGGGATAAGTCATGTTAATAATAGTCATGTGAATTTGATATTCGTTCGGTATTTTGATATGATGTATGTTGTTTTTCCTCTAGCGGTGTTATGTGAACGTCGACTACATAACACTTCACCATATTTGGGCCTAGAGGAAGGCATTGGGAAGTAGTAAGTAGATGATGGGTTGCTGGAGTGAGAGAAGCATAAACCCCAGTCTGTGCGTTGCTTCGTGAGGGGCTGATTTGGATCCACTAGTTTAATGCTATGGTTAGACCTTGTCTTAATTCTTCTTTTGTAGTTGTGGATGCTTGCGAGAGAGGTTAATCATAAGTGGGATTCTTATCCAAGTAAGGGCAGTACCCAAGAGCCGGTCCACCCACATATCAAACTATCAAAGTAACGAACGCGAATCATATGAACATGATGAAACTAGCATGACAGAAATTCCCTTGTGTCCTCGGGAGCGTTTTTCCTCCTATAAGACTTTGTTCAGGCTTGTCCCTTGCTACAAAAGGGATTGGGACACTTTCTGCACCATTGCTACTACTTGTTACTTGTTACTCTTTGCTTGCTACGTTTCACCTCGCTACACAATCACTTGTTACCGCTACTTTCAGTGCTTGCAGTTATTACCTTGCTGAAATCCGTTTATCAGAGCCTTCTGCTCCGCGTTGGGTTCGACATCCTTACTTATCGAAAGGACTAAGATTGATCTCCTATACTTGTGGGTCATCACGACTCTTTTCTCGCGCCGTTGTCGTGGAGTGAAGCACCTTTGGTAAGTGGAAATTGGTAAGGAACCATTTTTATACTGTGCTGAAATTTATTGTCACTTGTCACTATGGAAACTCTTCCTTTGAGGAGTTTGTTCGGGGTATCTTCACCATGAACGGAAGCACTAGGAGTTGCTCCTCAACCTGAGGTACCTACTGAAAATATCTTGTATGAAAGTCCTTTGGGTATGCTTGAGAAACTGCTGGCTAATCCTTTTACAGGAGATGGATCTTCACATCGAGACTTTCATCTAATCTATGTAGATGAAATTTGTGGTTTATTTAAGCTTGCAGGTTTGCCCGAGGATGAGATAAAGAAGAAAGACTTTCCTTTATCTTTGAAGGATAAGGCGTTGACATGGTATAGGGTATGTGATGATGCTGGATCATGGGGCTACAATCGGTTGAAATTGGAATTTCATCAAAAGTTCTATCCTATGCATTTAGTACATCGTGATCGGAACTTTATTTATAACTTTTGTCCTCGTGACAGGGAAAGCATAGCTCAAGCTTTGGGGAGGTTTAAATCAATGCTATATTCATGCCCCAATCATGAGCTCTCGAGAGAAATCATCACTCAAAACTTTTATGCTCGGCTTTCTCATGAAGATCGTACCATGCTTGACACTTCTTGTGCCGGTTCTTTTATGAAGAAGGATATTGATCACAAGTGGAATTTATTGGAGAGAATCAAATGCAGCTCTGAAGATTGGGAGCTGGAGGAAGGTAAGGAGTCAGGTATGAATTTCCAGTTTGATTGCATTAAATCTTTTGTTGAGACAAACACTTCTACAGATTTTAGCGCTAAGTATGGACTTGACTCTGAGATAGTAGCTTCTCTATGTGAATCTTTTGCTGCTCATTTTGATCTTCCCAAAGAGAAGTGGTTTAAACATCATCCTTCTGTAGAAAGCAACATAGCCAAAACCAATCTACTTGAGGATAAAATCATAGCTTTTAGTGATCCTGTTGTTCCTTGTGCTTACACTGAGAAACCACCATACCCTGCTAGGATAAAGGATTATTCTAATGCTCCAACTGTGATACGTAGGGGTTACACTAGACCACTTGCACCCCCTGAGGAGATTAGAGTTGAACCTAGTGTGGCTATTATCAAAGATCTCTTAGCCGAAGACATAGACGGGCATGTTATCAAATTCTGTGAGGACTCCGCTAGAATTGCTAAACCTCATGCGAAAGACAAACATAGACCTGTAGTTGGCCTGCCCGTTGTTTCTGTTAAGATAGGAGATCACTGTTACCATGGTTTATGTGAAATGGGATCTAGTGTTAGTGCAATACCCCGTTCCCTATATGATGAAATCAAAGATGAGATTGCACCTGCTGAGTTAGAACCCATTGATGTCACTATCACGCTAGCTAATAGAGACACTATCTGCCCTCTGGGAATTGTGAGAGACGTAGAAGTCCTGTGTGGTAAGAAGAAGTATCCTACTGATTTCCTCGTCCTTGGTACTGCACAAGATAGCTTTTGTCCCATCATATTTGGTAGACCCTTTCTCAACACTGTCAATGCTCAAATTGATTGCATTAAGCAGACTGTCATAGTAAGTTTCGAGGGTGTGTCTCATGAATTTAACTTCTCCAAGTTTGGAAGATAAACCCATGAAAGAAAGTCGTCTGGTAGGGATGAAATCATTGCTCTTGCCTCTATTGTCGTACCTCCTACGGATCCTTTAGAGCAATATCTTCTTGAGCATGAAATTGATATGCATATGGAGGAGAGAGATGAGATAGATAAAATTGTCTTAGAACAATGTCCTATTCTCAAGAATAATCTGCCTGTTGAACTGCTTGGGGATCCTCCCCCACCAAAGGGTGATCATGTCTTCGAGCTTAAACAGTTGCCTCATACTCTTAGGTATGCCTATCCTGATGAGAAGGAGATATATCTTGTCATTATTAGTGCTCTCCTCTCAGAGCGCGAAGAGAAGAAGTTACTAAAAACTCTGAGGAAGCACCGCGCTGCTATTGGATATACTCTTGATGATCTCAAGGGTATTAGTCCAACTCTATGTCAGCACAAGATTAAAACCGATCCTGACTTTAAACCAGTTGCTGATCATCAAAGGATATTAAATCCTAAGATGAAAGAGGTCGTTAGAAAAGAAATATTAAAGCTTCTGGAAGCAGGAATCATTTATCCTGTTTCTCATAGTGATTGGGTAAGTCCAGTACATTACGTACCTAAGAGAGGAGGTATCACCGTCGTTCCTAATGATAAGGATGAACTAATCCCACAAAGGATTATTACCGGCTATAGAATGGTGATAGACTTTCGGAAACTGAACAAGGCAACCAGGAAAGATCATTAGCCTTTGTCGTTCATCGACCAAATGCTAGAAAGGCTATCAAAACACACACACTTCTGCTTTCTAGACGGTTATTCAGGTTTCTCGCAAATACCTGTTGCACAATCTGATCAGGAGAAAACCACTTTCACCTGCCCTTTCGGTACCTTTGCCTATAGACATATGCCTTTTGGCTTACGTAATGCACCTGCCACCTTCCAAAGATGTATGATGGCTATATTCTCTGACTTTTGTGAAAAGATTGTCGAGGTTTTCATGGATGACTTCTCCGTTTACGGGTCTTCCTTTGATGATTGCCTCAGCAACCTTGATCGAGTCTTACACAGATGCGAAGAAACCAACCTCGTCTTGAATTGGGAGAAGTGCCACTTTGTGGTTAATGAAGGTATCGTCTTAGGACACAAAATCTCTGAGAGAGGTATTGAAGTTGATAAGGCTAAGGTTGATGCAATTGAGAAAATGCCTTGCCCCACAGATATTAGAGGTATACGAAGTTTCCTAGGTCATGCTGGTTTCTATAGAAGGTTCATTAAAGACTTCTCTAAGATTTCTAGGCCTCTTACCAACCTCTTGCGGAAGGATGTTCTTTTGTTTTTGATGAGGATTGTGAGGAAGCCTTTGAAATACTTAAGAAGGCTTTGATAACCTCACCTATTTTTCAACCACCTGACTGGAACTTGCCCTTTGAAATCATGTGCGACGCTAGTGATTATGCTGTTGGTGTTGTTCTAGGACAAACACTTGACAAGAGGTTGAATGTCATTCACTACGCTAGTAAAACTCTAGACAGTGCTCAAAGAAACTATGCCACTACGGAGAAGGAATTTTTAGCAGTAGTGTTTGCATGTGAAAAGTTCAGATCTTACATAGTTGACTCCAAAGTCACTATTTACTCTGATCATGCTGCTATTAAGTACCTTATGGATAAGAAGGACGCTAAGCCTAGGCTGATCATATGGGTTCTCCTGCTACAGGAATTTGATTTGCACGTCGTTGACCGAAATGGTGTTGATAACCCTGTAGCAGATAACTTGTCTAGGCTAGAGAATGTCCTTGATGACCCACTACCTATTGATGACAGCTTTCCTGATGAGCAATTAAATGTCATCCGCACTTCCCATAGTGCACCGTGGTATGCCGATTATGCAAACTATATCGTAGCCAAATACATACCACCCAGTTTCACCTATCAGCAAAAGAAGAAATTCTTCTTTGATTTGAGACACTACTTTTGGGATGATCCTCACCTTTATAAGGAAGGAGTAGATGGTGTTATTAGACGTTGTGTGCCTGAACATGAACAGGGAGTGAACCTGCAGAAGTGTCATTCCGAAGCCTACGGAGCACACCATGCTGGAGATAGAATTGTCCATAAGGTATTGCAATCAGGTTTCTATTGGCCCACTCTCTTCAAGGATGCCCGTAAGTTTGTCTTGTCTTGTGATGAATGCCAAAGGATAGGGAACATCAGTAAGCGTCAAGAGATGCCTATGAACTATTCACTTGTCATTGAACCATTTGATGTCTCGGGCTTTGATTATATGGGACCCTTCCCGAATTCCAATGGGTACACTCACATCTTAGTTGCTGTGGATTACGTTACTAAGTGGGTAGAAGCTATCCCCACTAAAAATGCTGATCACCAGAACTCTATTAAGATGCTTAAAGAAGTCATATTCTCAAGATTTGGAGTCCCTAGATACTTGATGACTCATGGAGGTTCACACTTCATTCATGGTGTTTTCCGCAAGATGCTAGCTAAGTATGATGTCAACCATAGAGTTGCATCTCCTTATCATCCTCAGTCTAGTGGCCAAGTGGAGTTGAGTAATAGGGAGATCAAGTTGATCCTACAAAAGACCGTCAATATATCTCAAAAGAACTGGTCTAGCAAACTTGACGATGCACTATGGGCTTATAGGACTGCTTATAAGAATCCCATGGGCATGTCACTGTATAAAATGGTTTACGGTAAGGCGTGTCATTTACCTCTTGAGCTGGAACACAAAGCTTATTGGGAAATCAAAGAGCTCAACTTTGATTTCAAACTTGCCGGTGAGAAGCGGTTATTTGATATCAGCTCGTTAGATGAATGGAGAGCCCAGGCATATGAGAATGCCAGGTTGTTCAAGGAAAAGGTTAAGAGATGGCATGACAAACGAATACAGAAACGAGAGTTCAATGTAGGTGATTATGTCTTGCTATACAATTCCCGTTTGAGATTCTTTGCAGGCAAGCTTCTCTCTAAATGGGAAGGTCCCTATGTTGTCGAGGAAGTATATCGTTCCGGTGCCATCAAAATCAATAACACGGAAGGAAATTTTCCTAGAGTAGTAAATGGGCAAAGAATCAAGCATTACATCTCTGGTACTCCCATAAATGTTGAGACCAATATCATCAATGTCATAACTCCAGAGGAGTACATAAGGGATGTTTATCAACCTGTTTCAGACCTTGAAAACGAAGATGTATTTGTTTCGGCAAGAAATTGGACTCCGGTACTTTTCCAATAGGAAATTTCCTCAATTTTGGAATTTTTGGAAAATTAGAAAAATAAAAAAGCAGTCCGGAGAGCGAACGAGGCGGCCACAAGCCCTGCCACCGCCCCCTACCCCCTGGTGGCGGAGGGCAAGCTTGTGGGCACCTCGGGTGCCTCCCGGACTCCGTTTTCTTGCGGAGGACTCCTTCTGGCCCAGAAAAAATCAATATATAGTCGCCCAAACATTTTGATCTCCGTATCGCGTAGTTTTCCTCTGTTTTTGTTTCGAGCTTGTTGTCTGCCGCAGATTTAGAGCAAAGATGTCTCAGGAATCTGTTGGGGAGAATTATCTTCACAAAGTTCATGAGGAATTAGATGTTGATTTGAAAAGAGTAGAAGTCACGGAAGCCAGGGACCAAGCTAAGGAGTAAACCCAAGCTAGGGAGGAAGTTCAACCTATGTTCAACATTGAAGACGTTGAATGAGTAGATTTTCTCCAACCCTTCCTCCACGTGATGTCTCCATCCTTGATTGAACTCTTGAGGTTTTGCGAACCAACTCGTGCTCGCAATATTTCTCTTTCTCGTGAAGTTGTTTTGATGGAAAACCATGTCACAGATCTCAAAGGTATAAATCAAAGATTGATAGCTCTCTTGGAATCAAAGACGACAACAACACCACCATCACCACCAAAGGAAGACAACTAAGCATTGGTATGGGCAATCTCCTTGGCTTCTGCCAAGCTTGGGGGAGTTGCCCTGGTATCGTATCACCTTTTTATCTTTTGCCTTTACCTTTGTTTTAGTTCTTTCCTTTTCAGTTTTTATTTTTATTTTAGAAGAATAAGTCTTTAGTGTTTAGTTTGAGTCTTTTGCTTTTGTCTCTCTCCCGATGTATTCGAGCTTACGAGCTATATAATAAATAGTTTCTTAGTCAAGGGCTTTGCTTTGTGCCATCATAAAAAAGTATGAAAAGAACGATAGCATGAAAGATCATGAGACGATCTTATGGAAAGTGATAACTTCACTTATGACACGTATGATGATTGAAACTTGTTAAGAATAAATCAACATAGATGTTAGTCATTGTTGCAATTAATAAGAAGTAATAAGGAAAGATAAGTTCACATATAAATATATCACCTTAGACACTTTTTACAATTGTGAGCACTCACCAAACTATTACATGCCTAGGAGTAGATGTTGGACAAGGAATACAACATAATGAATTGTGTTTGCTAGGTTCCAAACAATGTTATATGATTAGAGATCCCTTAGCATGTGACGATTGCTTCCACCTCATATTAGCCAAAACTCCCGCACCAAGTAGAGATACTACTTGTGCATCCATAAACCTCCTACCCAGTTTTTGCCATGAGAGTCCACCATACCTACCTATGGATTGAATAAGATCCTTCAAGTAAGTTGTCATCGGTGCAAGCAATAAAAATTGCTCTCTAATATGTACGATCTATTAGTGTGTGGAAAATAAGCTTTGTACGAACCTGTGATGAGGAAGACATAAAAGCGACAGACTGCATAATAATGTTCTTTATCACAGGAGGCAATATAAAGTGACGTTCCTCCGCACTAAGAGGACAAGCATTCAAACCTCAAAAGCGCATGGCAACCTCTGCTTCCCTCTGCGAAGGGCCTATCTTGTACCTTTACTTTTTACCCTTGTAAGAGTCATGGTGATCACCACCAATTCCCTTTTTGCCTTTGTCTTGGCTACCGTCACATGCTTGGGAAAGATCTATATTCATATATCAACTTGGAGTTGAGTACTCATGCTTTATTGTTGTTGACTTTACCATTGAGGTAAACCGTTGGGAGGCAAAACTATAAGCCCCTATCTTCCTCTGTGTCTAGCTGAAACTTTGACACCATGAGTACCACGTGAGTTGTAACAATTGTGGAAAACGAAAGAGATGATTGAGTATGTGGGTTTTCCATACAAGCTCTTATTTGACTCTTTCTGATGTTGTGATAAATTGCAATTGCTTCAATGACTATGGACTATTGTTGGTTACTTCTCGGTAAGGTTTTTGCTTCATGCTTTGCTTTGTGAAGGAATTGTTACTTTCGCATAAGAATCTTTATGATGTATTGTTGTTCTATGTGTGATCATGATGCCCTCATGTCTGTATTATGTTTTGTCGACACCTTCGTCCCTCAACATGTGGACATGTTTATGGAACTTGGTTTTCGCTTGAGGACAAGCGAGGTCTAAGCTTGGGGGAGTTGATACGTCCATTTTGCATCATGCTTTCATGTTGATATTTATTGCTTTTTGGGCTGTTATATTACTTGTGGTACCATATTTATGCCTTTTCTCTCTTATTTTGCAAGGATTATTTGAAGAGGGAGAATTCAGGCAACTGGAATTCTGGACTGGAAAAGGAGCAAATCCTAGTCCACTATTCTGCACATCTCCAAATGCCCTGAAAATTTACGTGGATTTTTTCTAGAATATATTAAAAATACTGGGCGAAAGAACTACCGGAGCGGGGCCACCAGGGCCCCACAAGCTTGCCAACCGCCACCACCCCCCTAGTGGTGCAGGGCAGGCTTGTGGGTTGCGTGAAGGCCCACTAGCCCCCCTCTTTTGCTATATGAAGCGTCCTAGTCTGGAAAAAAATCAAAAGGGAGCTTTTTCGTGGTTTCGCCACCGCCACGAGGCGGAACTTGAGCAGATCCAATCTAGAGCTCCGACAGGACGATCTTGCCGGGGAAACTTCCCTCCCGGAGGGGGAAATCATCGCCATCGTCATCACCAACACTCCTCCCGTCGGAGGGGAGGCATCTTCATCAACATCTTCATCAGCACCATCTCCTCTCCAATCCCTAGTTCATCTCTTGTAACCAATCTTCGTCTCGCGACTCCGATTGGTACTTGTAAGGTTGCTAGTAGTGTTGATTACTCTTTGTAGTTGATGCTAGTTGGATTACTTGGTGGAAGAGTTTATGTTCATATCCTTGATGCTATTCATTACACCTCTGATCATGATTATGATTATGCTTTGTGAGTAGTTACTTTTGTTCCTGAGGAGATGGGATAAGTCATGTTAATAATAGTCATGTGAATTTCATATTCGTTCGGTATTTTGATATGATGTATGTTGTTTTTCCTCTAGCGGTGTTATGTGAACGTCGACTACATAACACTTCACCATATTTGGGCACAGAGGAAGGCATTGGGAAGTAGTAAGTAGATGATGGGTTGCTGGAGTGACAGGAGCTTAAACCCAAGTCTATACGTTGCTTCGTGAGGGGCTGATTTGGATCCACTAGTTTAATGCTATGGTTAGACCTTGTCTTAATTCTTCTTTTGTAGTTGTGGATGCTTGCGGGAGAGGTTAATCATAAGTGGGATTATTGTCCAAGTAAGGGCAGTACCCAAGAGCCGGTCCACCCACATATCAAACTATCAAAGTAACGAACGCGAATCATATGAACATGATGAAACTAGCATGACAGAAATTCCCTTGTGTCCTCGGGAGCGTTTTTCCTCCTATAAGACTTTGTTCAGGCTTGTCCCTTGCTACAAAAGGGATTGGGCCACTTGCTGCACCATTGCTACTACTTGTTACTTGTTACTCTTTGCTTGCTACGTTTCACCTCGCTACACAATCACTTGTTACCGCTACTTTCAGTGCTTGTAGTTATTACCTTGCTGAAATCCGTTTATCAGAGCCTTCTGCTCCTCGTTGGGTTCGACACTCTTACTTATCGAAAGGACTACGATTGATCCCCTATACTTGTGGGTCATCAGAGACTTATTTGATGTAAATCTTTCTTTTGCGGTGTGTTTGTTGGGATCCGATGAACTGTGAGTTTATGATCAAATCTATGAAATTATATCCATACTTAATTATTATAGCCTCATATTACTTCTCCAATATTTCGATTTTGTTTGGCCAACTTGATCTTTTTATCTTGCAATTGGAAGAGGTGCTTTGTGATAGGTTCGATCTTGTGGTGCTCAATCTCAGTGACAGAAGGATACATGGCACGCATGTATCGTTTCTATTAAGGATAAAACGATGGGATCTATTCCTACATGAACTTAATAGATCTTGTCCAAATCATGTCATCGTCCTTAAAGCATTTCTCTGTTTCTCCATGAACTTAATACACTAGATGCATGCTAGATAGCGATCTATGTGTGGAGTAATAGTAGTAGATGCAGGCAGGAGTCGGTCAACTTGTCTTGGACGTGATGCCTATATATGTGATCATTGTCTTCGATATTGTCATAATTATTCTGTCACATCTCTGAATTCCCTATTAGGGTTTAGCAAGTTGTGCTCATGTCTTCTTTCATTGCATCCAAGAAATGGAAATGAACTCAAAGGAAGTGGGGGAATCAAAGCAGAACCCTAGCCACTTCTTATTCATAAAATATTTCAACGAGTGCCAAATCAATGAACCCAAAATGGCGATTAGAAAAGTTCATCTTTTCGGATAAATGATGAAAACAAGATATCAGGGGTGAAACATATATTCAAAATACTTTTGGCTTTCTATTTTAAAGTTAAAAGCTACTGAAATCAACTAAATAATTGATTTCAAATATTTCAAAGTTTTTAAAAATGCTGAAACTTTTATATATGTTTGCAAATATTCCAAATAACATTTCAGCATGTTTCAAACTATTTTAGAATTGGTTTGGTGCCAAAAATAAAATGAAACAAATGTCAAAAAGAATAGAACAGAAACAGAAAAGAAAAGAAATAAGAAAAACCCTACCTGTCGCCTACCTCGCCCAGGCCGAGCTGCTCCTCTATCGTCGTCCTTGTGCCAGCGAGCAGCAAGAGGTGGCCGCCGCTCCCTCCGGCGTGGCCACGCACCTGCGTGCTTGCCTGGCAGACGCTTCGCACTGGCAAGGAGGGGATAAGCCTCCCGAAGCCGTCCCCGAGCTCCTCCTCGCCTGATTCCTCCCCGAGCTCTCTCCTCTCTCGGCTGCCATTAGAGCCCAAGCTGAGCTCCATCTCGTCGTCGCTCCAGCCCCTCTCTCTCTCACCTGAGCTGGGCCTTAGCTTCGCCTTGGTCCCCTGAAGCTCTCCAACCAGTCGCTCGACACCGAGAACCCCTGAGATGTCGTGACGCCATCGTCTTCAACCTCGGATCCCCGGAGCTTGCCGCCGTCGTTCTCCCTCCTCAGACCATCCCCGAGCCTGCTCTCGTCATCTCTGCACTCCTTGTGAGCTCACGTTTCTTTCGCCCTCATTTCCCCCTTCGATCCCGAGCTCTAGGCCCCGATTCCACCAGAGCCCGACGAGATCCGCCGTAGGACCTCGTCGCCGGTAGCCCTCCGATGATCAGCTGGTCATTCTGAGGCCACCAATGGCTTTAGTGCGTTGCGTAGGTGTTGTAGGAGCCTAGCCCCGCTCGTGTTGAGCCCCGTAGCAGTGACCCCGATGGTGCCCGAGCTCCGGCAGCCGCCGATCTCGTCGCCGACGTCATCTCCGGCCATTTCACCCCCTGCAGCATGCAAAAATGGAACCACGGGTGAAGTGTCGTTCTTCTGGTGCCCTCCGCGTGACGTTTGGTCGACGGAATAGAAAACTCGAGCCCCTCCGCCATCTATGTGGTCGCCGGAGGCTCATCGCCGGTGAGATCCACCTCACCGCCGGTGGATATGACTCCCCTGAGTCACTGGTAAGTGGGGCCAGCCCCCAGGCTAATTAGGATTAGCCAAATAAAAAGAAAGATTATTTTAAAACCTAATCAGACACTGACATGCGGGCCCATCCCTGTTAATTAGCTAATTAAGTTAAACTTAAACTAAAAATTGGCCAGAGTCACTGACAAGTGGGTCCCACTAGTCAGGTTTGACTTTCAACGGCCAGATTGACCTGCTGATGTCATGTTGATGCAATAAAACCTTTTCTGTTTAAAAATAATTCTAGAATAAGTTCAAAACTTTGGAAAATCATAGAAAATTGAATATAACTCCAAATTTGACAAATAATATATGTAAAATGATCAAAACAATTCAAGGAATCCAATGATGCTATTTTCATGCATGAAAAACAAAGTTATGAAACAGCATCAAGTCAAATCAATTAAAGGAATTTGGTAAATTATAATTCAAATGATATTTCAATTATGATTTCAAATCAAGATCACCCAAAGGGTTCTGTTAGTCACCTCAAACCATGCTACATTGCATTTCATGCATCACTTTGTTGCATATGATTGATATTGATTGTATGTAATTATTTCGGTAGGCTCCGCCCCTCCGGATTCGAGTGAATATCCGACTGACGGATATCACCCCTCTGCTGAGCAACAAGGCAAGCAACCATTTTGATCATCCCGATAAATCCCATGTTCTCGCTCCTGCTCTTACTTATTGCATTAGGCAAAATGCTTTCAATACTTTTACCACGTTAGTTGAGCCCATTCCTTTGCATGACCTGTCCTTGTCACAGTAAATAGCTAAACCTTGGAACCTAGCATACCTGGTAGATGCTTGAGCCATGATGTCTCTTATCCTGCTATGCATGCTATGCATAGAGTTGTGTAAGGTCTGTCATCTGGGTTATGAACAGGATCGGGAGAATGTGTTCAGTTAATAAAGGTTGTGTGATGAACCTGATTTGGTAAAGGTACCGGTGAAAGGCTATGTAGGATTACATGGCGGGTTGTTTCATTGGAACCGTCCTTAGGAACTGAGTTCCGTGTATGTAATCCAAGACTAGATACTACCACACGTTGGGATACTTAATTGACCCTCTCGACTTATTAATCTCATAGTACTCGATCCAGGAGTTGCAAGTAGTTTCTGGTGTTTATAGTCATGCTGGAGGCCATGCATAGTGCTGATCTTAGAGGTGGACTATGATGCGGTAGGTAGTGGCACGGTGTACCAAGTGGCACCCGGATGGTGGGCTTGGGAACCCTGGGCACATCGTTTGGGGCCGTGGTGGAAACCTCGGCCGGACTTCCATGCAGGTTACCCTCAGATAGGCGATAAACCTGGACTAGGTATTAGCATGATTAATGGTCGTGGTCGACTCCCTCGCTGGGCTTCCGCTTGAAGGTTGCCGAGGTGCATGCCGTGCACATGGCGATAAGTGGCGAGAGCATGTGTGAAGAAGTACACCCCTGCAGGGTTATGATCTATTCGAATAGCCGCGTCCGCGGATATGGACTACTGGGAAGCATATGTTGTTCATAGATAACTATAATGGCTACTCATAAAATAGTCAAGATAAGGGTAAGTGTCGTGGATGTCATTTCCGTAAGGAGACGGAATGATTCCACGATGGAGTATTGTTGTGGTGTTAGTGGACTCGTGTGCGAGAAAACAAAGTTGTCAAAGCTATTTGAAAATGTGAGTTTGTCTAGCCAAGAGTTAAATGTTGGCTTTCTGCATGAAACCCCACAACTCCTTGTTGATACATTGCATGAGTAGATAGACTATCCTAAAGTCTTGCTGAGTACTTTTGTACTCATGTTTTCTTACTAAATTGTTGTAGAGGTTGTTAATGACCCTAAAGGTCGGTTCTATCTAGATGTTGACGACGACGAGTAGCCAGTGTCCCAGCTATGATCTGGCCCTAGGTTGGGTCTGTAGATAGTCAAGCCATGTGCCTTTTACCTTTCCACCTGTTTGTACTCAGACAGCTTTAATCTTCCGCTGGTTTGTAAAACTTGTTTGTATGACTTGTGATGATGGGTCATGAGACCCTTTCTGTGTAATATTATGTGTGAGGCTCATCCAAGCCTTCAAAATAAAGTTTGTATGTTTATGGTTATGTTGTGATGCCATCGATGTATCTATGCATATCGGTATGCCATGCGTACATATGTTGTACTTGATATGTATGGGGTTCAAATACCTAGTCGTATGCCTTAGAAGCACTCCTTACGGGGAAATGCACCTTTGTGATTCCATCGAGCCATGGTAGTTCGCTACTGCTCCGAACACATTGGTTGACCGGCATGTGTCCTTCTTAGCTGTTGTGTCTGTCCCTTTGGGAAAAGTCACGCGTTGTAATGGAGTCCTTGTAGCTTGCTATGACTCGTCTACATTCGCTGATGACCGACACATGCTTTGTTGGGTCATGTATGCCTGTCCCTGTACGGAACTGCCGCTTGAGTTTATGACTATACATGTCGATCCGGGTTATTTGACATTGGAATACTAGCAACACAATTGCATACGCGAGTCAAAAGGCGCAAACGGTCCCGGCTAAGGTAAGGTTGTAGCCGTGGGGATAACCGTGCGTGAGACCGCAAAGAGATGTGATGTGTTACACGCTGGATTCCTATTTCTTAGGATTGGGGTCCCGACAATTCGCTCTTCTATCCATTGCCCAACGGTAATTTCTTTACCCGTGGTATGCTATTTTCTCGAGAGAATCCACTAGTGAAACCTACGGCCCAGGGTCTATTTTCCATCATCTGTTTGCAAGATCTATTTTTCTATCCATGCTTCAATTTATTTGCTCTTTTATTTTCAAATCTATATTATCAAAAACCCAAAAATAGGTTGCTGCATTTTATTTGTCGTTACTTTATTTGCATCTATCAATCTATCTATTTAACGTTTTATCTTACCCATGAGGGATTGACAACCCCTACATGCGTTGGGTTGCGAGGATTTGTTGTTTGTGTGCACGTACTCCTTACATACTCTTGTGGATCTTCCTACTGGTTCGATAACTTGGTTCCAAAATGAGGTAATTCTTGTCGTCACTGTGACACATCACCCTTTACACTTGGAGGGAAAAACCAACACATCAGCAACACCAAGCAGCATCACGTCCATAAACAAATAGGACGACTCCTGCCTGCATCTATTATTGTTACTTCACTTCAAGAGCGCTTATATGCTAGCCTCTCTACATATTAAGTTCATGACGAACAAAGTAATGATTGGCGTAAGATTATATGATGTAGATAAAGTAAACTCAACCAATATGAATAAACCCCATCGTTTTACCCTTACTAGCAGCTACACAAAGACGCAAATTCTCCCCTTCTGTCACTAGGATACAGAAACTCGCCACGTTAAACCTACTACAACACACCTCTCTCACCGAAGAAATATCAATCTAGTTGGCCGAACTATTTCAATAGATCAGAGAGAATTACGAAGTTGTTATAATCATACACATAAGAATCATATTATATATCACAGGAGACTCAAATATTTATCATTAATAATCTGAACATAAACCCACAATTCATCGGATCCCAACAAACGCACCGTACAAAAGAGTTACATCATATTGATCAAAGCGAAGATGCGAAGATCATTGTATTAAAGATCAAAGAGAGAGAGAGAGAGATGTTATCTAGGTACTACTATGGACCCGTATGTCTATGGTGGAATACACACACATCATCATGAGGAAGGCAAGGTTGATGAAGAATCCCTACCTGATCAATCCCCCATCCGGCAGAGTGCCGAAGCGGAGCTCTAGATGGTCTGCCGTCGGACCAGGGACTTACGGCAGCGTAAAAAGTGTTTCGGGACCTCCTGTGGGGTTTTTAGGGTAAATAGCAATTTATAAGACAAAGAATGGGGTCAGGAGTGCCACGAGGCGGCCACAAGCCATCAGGCCGCGGCCCCCCGAGGCCACAGTCTGATGCCTTGTGGAGGGCTCGTGTGCCTCGCGTCCTTCTTTCTATGCTCCACGGTCATCTTTTGGTCCAAAACAATTCACAAAAAGTTTCAGGTCAATTGGGTTTCGTTTGGTATTGGAACCTGAAAAGTGGAAAAACACGCAGAAAAGAGCAACTCGCACTGGGCACTAGGTTAATAGGTTAGTGCTAAAAACAATATAAAATGGTTGATAAGTGCCTAAAAAGTGTTCTAAAATGATAACATAATAGCATGGAACAATCAATAATTATAGATACGTTGGAGACGTATCAGCGGCCACCTCACACCAAGTCAGCGTGTGTGGATGATGGCCACGTCGGGCTGCCCTTCGAGGCCTCCTTCTGCATGCTACCTTTGGGCACCTTTGCCATCGCATGCCGGAGTCCATCATCACCTCTGAATCATGTTGCATGCTTCTTAGCGCTACCACCGTGCCCTTGCTTATGTTGTTGCTACCTATTGTTTCTTATATGCACCATTGATGCCTCTTGGTGGCTAGAAGCTTCACCGAATTGTCACGGATCCTTGTTAGAAGTGGGATGCCAAGTGCAGCAATGACCCTCGAAGACCCTTGCCCCGTGTACTACTCTACTAGCGCACTCAAACCTACCAAGTACCTTGACGACCGTCAACGTGTACAACTACTTCCATGACGTCCTCATTGACCTTGAACATCTACGGAGTGTGTACAACTGCAAAACGTGTACCACTACTTCCGCTTCTCAGCATCAAACTCGGTCAGCTTTGAAGATGCACTCCTTGAAGGTATAAGCCTGAGATGGTCGTCGATGCAATAAACGAATGCATGTGTTTTCATGAGATGCTTGTGTTTAGACCATGTGTGAATTGTTCCATGCATGTTCCTTGTGTTTCATGCTAATGTCAATCTTGCATGTTCTGCACACACACTTGTTCTTTTGCATTGGCATATCAATGAGTTGTCAGATCACGAGAACGTTGTCGTGGCATCGTTTCCGTTTTCGCCGCTGTGGCACCCCTTCTTTCCACCATGGCGACAAATGCCCCATATCATATTATATGTCAATGTTTTCATAAAACTGCATCTAACTTTAAAATGTCATCCTCATTCATGTTAAAAACATTTAAAATGATATTTGCATTAAAATTACATAATGACTTGTTAAATGGGTTTCTCTCATATCTTAGTAAACGTAGATCCGATTTTATGATCTATATATGTAACTTCATTAGAAAAACGTGTAGAATAACAGGGTGCACTTTGTTCTATTGTTTAATAAATATAAAATATGTTTAGGAAAGATCTGGACCAAATAAAAAATTGCATATGTGGTCATTTCGGAGAAACTATATGCTATTTTTGGTCTCATTTAAAATGCTTAGATAGTGTAGTTTATTCATGCTTCACCTCTTGCCATGTTTAATAACATTTAATAATGTCGTGTACCTAAACGAGAGTGAACTAAGTAATTCTAATATGGATTTTTGTGAATATACAACTTGTTGCATATTGAGCTTCACTAAATGTGTAGAAGTTGATTGGTATGGTTTGCCATGTTGTGCATAATTAAATGGACATGCATCATATTTGATTTGCATCATGTCATGAATATGTTGTAGTGTTTATCGTTTGTTCATTGTTTGTTTCTGGATTGTTTCTTCTCGATAGTTTTCTGAAAGCGCTTAGGAGTGTGAGGATTTGTTTGACTATGTTGGTTCGTCTACTTCACGGATTCATTCTTCTTCCAAGCGAGATCCCACGCAAGATGACCATTTCCCTGGATACCACTGCTGTCATTGCAATACTAGTGGTCCGCTTCTATCCGTATGTCTTGTTACCTACCACTTGAATTTCAAGCCTCCCAAAATTACCATGAAAAGCCTCTAGCCCCTCCATATCTAACAAACCATTGTTTGGCTAAGTTACCGCTTTCTCAACCCTTCTTATAGCGTTTCTAGTTGTAGGTGCCGGTTGTTTCCATGTGAAAACATGAATATCTTGGGATATCACAATATTATTTCTATTTAATTTAATGTCCATATATACTTGGTAAATCGTGGAAGGCTTGGCCTTCTGCTCAATGTTTTGTTCCACCTTTGCTGCCCTAGTTACTTGTGTACTGGTGTTGTGTTCTGTATTGGGCGCTCCTAACATGCTTGGGGTTGTTATGGGGACCCCCTTGATTTTAGTTTTGCGATAAAACACTTCTAGCAAGGCCCAACATTGGTACTATTTTCTTAATAACAACTAATAAAATTTGCATAGGGCATTGATCACCACGTGGATAATTAATCAACCCCCGGGTTAGTGCTCCTCATGAGTGTTGGTCCAAACTAGAGCACCGTGCAGGGCCAACCTGGGGCAACTCGGGAGATTTCTATCAATTCATTGTACACTTCGCTTATCTGTTGTGTCCTGAGAACGAGATACGCACCTCCCATCGAGTTCGTCGACACGTCGGGTGGTCTTGCTGGATTTTTTTACTCTTCTCGAACATCTTGTGTACAAGGATTTCGAGGATACCTTCGGCTATATCGAGGTTAAGGTTTTCCAGTGTAGCTTGTGCCTAGTTTGTGATGGATGAGTTGCAGCACCTGTGCAGGAATAAATCTTTCTAAGAGTTGTACCCATGGTTATGTGGCAACTTTGAAATTTGTTTAACACCCAGTCATAGCGAACTTGAAGTAAACTCAAATAAAATACACCAACCGTGTGCATAATTGTCACCTTCTCTACTTGTGAGGTTTGAGCCATCAAGGGAAAACGCTGGGGTTATGTTCGAGTCGTAAGTAGGTGTTCAGGATCACTTCTTGATCATTACTAGTTCACGTTCATTAATGTGTACATCACTCTTCATATTCTTGTACTTGTAAGTTAGCCACTCAAATTAAATGCTTAGTTCTTTCTGTAGCCTCACCACTTAACCATGCCTCACCCATCAAGCTTTGCTAGTCTTGATACCATTGGAAATAAGATTGTTGAGTCCACGTGGTTCATAGATTACTAGAACAACAGTTGTAGGTATCGGTAAAGTAATGCTTTGATGTGAGAGCGACGCTTGTTTGATTTGGAGTTCTTCTTCTTCTCCTCCTTCTTCTTCATCGATCTAGGATGGGTTCAAGGACGACACCCTGGGATTAGCAAGGATGGATGTCGCTTTTATCATTTGATTTCGTGTGTAGTCAGACCCTGCTCTCCTATATGGTGATTGAACTATTGTTGTATTGAGATTATTATGATTTAGCTTGTGGCGAGTGAAGCCAATTCCATATACTCAACTCCACTTTACATGTACTTATAAAGATTTCCATTCTTACGAAACAATGAGATGTGTTTCTATCCCTATCAAGGCCCTCGAGCCCGGATGAGGATAGTACCGCATCTTGGGTGTTACAAGTTGGTATCGCAACACTACTCACCTAGGAGCCCCCTTGATTGATTGAACTTTGCCAAATTGAGTCCATTAAAATACTATTTTGAGTCTAATTATATATCGGAGAGTAGGATTTTTTTACTCCTCTTCTATGCTATGGTGAGGAATCCCGTCATAGGAATAATTCTACCCCTCTTATCACTCCAATTTTGTTTAGGATAACAAGTTTATTTTGGAATCTCTATGATTTCGATGTGCTGGAATTCTCTACTTGGTGTCTCCTATTTCTGGGGAGTAGAGCTACAGGGGGGTCTCGACACATTGTTATCGTTCAGTTTCTTTAGTATCTGAGAACAAGGATGTTCAAAATTGCTTCAATACTCTTTGTGGCGAGAGGAGTTTGGCATCACCAAGTACTGGGAGAGCGTTGATACGTCTTCAACGTATCTATAATGTTTTATTGTTCCATGCTATTATATTATATGTTTTGGATGTTTTATATGCATTAATATGTTGTTTTATATTATCTTTGGGACTAACCTATTAACCTAGAGCCTAGTGTCAGTTTCTGTTTTTTCCATGTTTTTGAATATTGCAGATAAGGAATATTAAACAGAGTCAAAACGGAATAAAATCTCCGGAAACATTTTTCTTCGACAAGAAGACACGCAACAGACTTGGAGTAGGGGGCAAGGCAGTTGTCGAGAGGCCACAAGCATGCAGGGCGTGCCCTAGGGGTGGCCGCGCCCCCCTGACTTGTGCCCCCCTGCAGGTCTCCCAATCCTAATTATTGGCCTATAAAATCATAAATATTCCATAAACACAAAAAAGAGCCACGAAAATACTTTTACGCCACCGGGAGCCTCTGTTCTTGAGAGATCCAATCTGGGAGCCTTTTCCGGTAATCTGCCGGAGAGGGAATTGGTCACGGGGGGCATCTAAATCAACTCCATTGCCCCTCCGATGATGTGTGAGTAGTTCACCACAGACCTACGGGTCCATAGCTAGTAGCTAGATGGCTTCTTCTCTCTCTCTTTGATCTTGAATACCATGTTCTTAATGATCTTCATGGATATCTATCCGATGTAATACTATTTTGCGGTGCGTTTGTGGAGATCCGATCAACTGTGAGTTTATGTTCAGATTATCCATGAATATTATTTGAGTCTCTTCTGTATTCTTATATGCGTGATTTCATATCTTTGCAAGTCTCTTTGAATTATTTGTTTGGTTTGGCCAACTAGATTGGTAATTCTTGCAATGGGAGAAGTGCTTAGTTTCGGGTTCAATCTTGTGGTGTCCTCACCCAGTGACAATAGGGGTAGCGAGGCACATATTGTATTTTTTCCATCAAGGGTAAAAAGATGGGGTTTTCATCATATTTCTTGAGTTTATCCCTCTACATCTTGTCACCTTACTTAATGTGTTACTCTGTTCTTCATGAACTCAATACTCTAGATGCAGGCAGGAGTCGGTCGATGTGTGGAGTGATAGTAGTAGATGCAGCACGGTCTACTTGATACAGACGTGATGCCTATATGCATAATCATTGCCTTGGACATCTTCATAATTATTTGCTTTTCTATCAATTGCTCGACAGTAATTTGTTCACGCATCGTATTATTTTCCTTTATGAAAGAAGCGTCTAGTGAAACTTACGGCTCTCGGGACTATTTTCCATATCATATTTTACGATATGTAAACAAAAAATACCAAAAATACTTTTCTGCAATTTATTTACTTTAGTTTTACTTTCAGATCTATCAATATTTTATATCTGTCTCTATCAGATCTCATCCTTGCAGATAACTTTGAAGGGACTGACAACCCTTTTATAGCGTTGGTTGCAAGTGTTTGATTGTTTGTGTAGGTACTACTATTGGAGTCTCGCTTGTCCGTCCTACTGGATTGATACCTTGGTTCTTAACAAACTGAGGGAAATACTTATCTACTTTGTTGCATCACCCTTTCCTCTTCAAGGGAAAACCAACACAAGCTCAAGAGGTAGCAAGAACGATTTCTAGCATCGTTGCCGGGGAGGATACATAGCAAGATCACCAAGTACCCATCACAAACTCATCTCTTTCATTTACTTTAGTTTCCATTTGCCTCTCGTTTTCCTCTCCCCCACTTCTAAAAAGATTTTCAGAAAATACCAAAAAAAATGCCTTTTTTTATTCGCCCTTCTTCGTTCGTCTTTTTTGTTTACTCATTTCGATGGCTCAATCCCAAAGTTTTGATCCGCATCTTGAGAAGTTAGAAGATATTGAAAATAATGCCCAGGGATTTATGTCACTCCAATTTGACAACAATAGTTTCTTTAGGAACGAGCTTAAAGAACAAAAATTATGCTTGATTTCATGAATAAATATCTTGATGCTATGGCCAAGGAATTTTACGGTTTAAGTCTCGGTTTGCTCACCTCGAAAATTTATTAGGATGGATTTCTGACAAACAAGCCACTTTAGTTAATAAAATGTCCGCGAAGCCAGAATCTTTAAATATTGATGAAGATCTAAAAGTGATTGGTGTGACATCTATTGAATCTTTGTTTTCTAGCATAAATTTTGAAAAATATGGGACTAGAGATGAGTCAACTTTAGCTAAGAGGCGTCCCAATGATTCAGAGATTATAGATCTTGGTGATAAGGTTGATAAAAGTGGGACGGAAGAGGTCAAAACTTTAAATAGCAATGAGCCCACTCTTTTGGATTTCAAGCATTTTAATTATGATAGTTGCTCTTTAATTGATTGTGTTTCCTTGTTGCAATCCATGTTAAATTCTCCACATGCTTATAGCCAATATAAGGCTTTTACTAAACATATTGTGGATGCCATGATGAAATATTTTGAAGAGAAACTTTAGTTGGAGGTCTCTATACCTACAAAACTTTATGATGAGTGGGAACCTACTACTAAAATTAAAATTGAAAATTATGAGTGCCATGCTTTGTGTGATTTGGGTGCTAGCGTTTCCACAATTCAAAAAACTTTATGTGATGTGTTAGGATATCATGAATTTGATGATTGTTCTCTAAATTTGCATCTAGAGGATTCCACTTTATGTGATGTGTTAGGATATCATGAATTTGATGATTGTTCTCTAAATTTGCATCTAGAGGATTCCATAATTAAGAAACCTATGGGAGTGTCCTTATTTTTTTCTAATAGGAATTATGTGCTCGTAGATTTCATTGTTCTTTATTCTTGGTAGACCCTTCCTTAGAACGATTGGTGCAATTATTGACATGAAGGAAGGTAATATTAGATTCCAATTCCCTTTAAGGAAAGGCATGGAGCACTTTCGTAGAAATAAAATAAGATTACCTCATGAATCTATAATGAGAGCTAACTATGGATTGCATACCAAATATGATAATACTTAGATCTATTGCATTATGCCTAGCTAGGGGCGTTAAACACTAGCGCTTGTTGGGAGGCAACCCTATTTTATTTATTTTGTTTTTGTTTTTGTTTATGTTTTTGTGTGCTAAACACATTATTACCTCTGTAATAATTGTGTTTTATTGTTTTAATTAGTGTTTGAGCCAAGTAAGACCTTTGGGAAGATCGATAGTGCTTGCAAGTTGATTTTGCTAAAAAACAGAAACTTTCGCTCTCAGTCCAGTTATTTTATAAATTCACTATGATGTGCTTTTGATTTGAATGTTTTACACAAGATATGTGTAAAATCTCCCAGGTATTCCTAATTTTTCATAATTTTTGGGGTTACACAAGTATTCGAAGTAAACAGATTGCTACAGACTGTTCTGTTTTTGACAGGTTTTGTTTTCTTTGTGTTGTTTGCTTATTTTGATGAATCTATGGGTTGTATCGCAGGGTATGAACCATGGATAAGTTATAATACGGTAAATATTAAATAAATTTAAATAAATAATGAGTTCACATCAGTACCTAGGTGGTGATATATCTTTCTTATACTGACGGATCTCATGAGTTTTCTGTTGAGTTTTGTGTTGTGAAGTTTTCAAGTTTTGGGTAAAGATTTGATGGACTACAAAATAAGGAGTGGCAAGAGCCTAAGCTTGGGGATTACCAAGGTACCCCAAGCCATATTCAAGGATTCCAAAGAGACTAAGCTTGGGTATGCCCTGGAAGGCATCCCCTCTTTCGTCTTCAATCCATCGGTAAATTTACTTGAGGCTATATTTGTATTCACCACATGATATGTGTTTTTCTTGGAGCATCTTGTATGATATGAGTCTTTAATTTTTAGTTTTCCACAATCATCCTTTCCGCACACATCTTTTGAGAGAGAGACGCACACTGAATCGTGAATTTATTAGAATACTCTTTATGCTTCATTATATGTTTTGAGCTAGGCAATGTTGCTCTAGTACTTCACTTATATCTTTTAGAGCACGGTGGTGTTGTGGAATTATTAAACTCTCGTACTTCACTCATATTATTGTGACAGTTCTTTAAGTAGCATGGTAATTGGTTTAGGTTATGAAGTTAGTCCAAATATAATAGGCATCCAAGAGGGATATAATAAAAACTTTCATATTTAGTGCATTGAATCTGATGAGAAGTTTGATTCCTTGCATGTAGTTTTGAGATGTGAGGATGGTGATATGAGAGTCATGCTAGTAAGTAATTTTGAATAGAAAAAAATACTTGTGTTGAAGCTTGTGATTCCCAAAGCATGCACGTATGGTGAACCGTTGTGTGATGAAGTCGGAGCATGACTTGTTTAATGATTGTCAACCTTCGTGTGGAGGTCGGGATCGCGCGATGATTAACTCCTACCAACCCTTCTCCTAGGAGCATGCGTCTAATACTATGCTTCGATAAGTAATAGGCTTTTGCAATACGTATGTGAGTTCTTTATGACTAATGTTGAGTTCATGGATTATATGCACTCTCACCCTTCCACCTTTCCTAGCCTCTCTAGTACCGCACAACTTACACTGTACATTAAACCCACCTTACTCAAAACAGCCACCATATATTTTCCTCAAAACAGCCACCATACCTACCTATTATGGCATTTTCATAGCCATTCCGAGATATATTGCCATGCAACACCACCGTCCCGTTTTTACGACACGCACCATCACTTCCATATGGTTTGTCATACTTTGTTTTAGATGTCGAGTTGTAATCTTTTGGAGTTGTAAGTAAATAAAAGTGTGATGGTTTTTGCATTATTAGAGCATTGTCCCATGTGATAAAAAAGGATGATGGAAGCTATGATTCCCTCACAAGTTGGGATGAGTCTCCGTACTTTACCAAAAAAATAAAAGAGGCCAGCGAAGCCCATAATAAAATAAAAGATGCCATTGAAGCCCATCCAAAAAATGAGAGAAAGAGATAAGGGACAATGCTACTATCTTTTTCCACACTTATGCTTAAAAATAGCACCGTGTCCTTCATAGAGAGTCTCCTATGTTGTCACTTTCATATAACTATTGGTACACATCTTTTGCACAACCACTTAGTTTTATTTTTGAGCTTTCATAGACTTATACCTCTAGTGCATTTGTTGCATCGCAATCCCTACTCACTCACATTAATATCTATTGATGGGCATCTCCATAGCCAGTTGATATGCCTAGTTGATGTGAGACTATCTTCTTCCTTTCTTTTTGCAACCTCCACCACACTCTATTCCACCTATAGTGTTATATCCATGGCTCACGCTCATGTATTGCGTGAGAGTTGAAAAGGTTTGAGAACATAAAAAGTGTGAAACAATTGCTTGATTTTCACAGGGGTTGTGCATGATTTAGATACTTTGTGTGGTGAAGATGGAGCATAGCTACACCATATGATTTTGTAGGGATAACTTTCTAACACCATGATATTTCGAAAGGAAGCAATTACCTTATTAGTATGCTTGAAGTATTATTGTTTTTATGTCAATATAGACTTTTGATTTAAGTCTTATGGATCTGAATATTCATGCCACATTAAAGAATATTACATGGATAAATATGTTAGGTACCATTCCACATCAAAAATTCTGTTTTTATCATTTACCTACTCGAGGACGAGCAGGAATTAAGCTTGGGGATGAAAGTGTCCATATGAACTGCCATAATTTGTATCATTGTGATTATGAGGGTCTGAGGTAGATGAGTTTCTGGGACCTGTGGTTATGTGTTGACGAATGTGATACCTTACAGTGCAGTATCATGTCAGGAGTTGTGTGAGGTTTTGCTCCATGTATCCATGGACCGATTGCATAACTGGAAGATTTCGGGAGTTCTCAGGTGGGAATTCAAGTATTTACCTAGGACTATCCTTCCATGAAATGCATAATGGGTTATGTATTTGTTTATAGCTTAATTTGCAAGCTTCATCCTTCATTTTGTTGGAATATGGTAATTCGAGTTGCTTCGATGTCAATTGTTGATTTCAGATCTTTTCTAAGCATTGTTCTCATATTCCTATGGGAATGCTAATCCTTTTGTTCAACCAAAGTTGTCATGAAATACCTTTCAACCGGTGTGCTTCTCTTCAAGATAATTCAATCCTCTCCAATATTTGTAGGATTGATCCTCATATTTCTTTCCGGAGTTTGTTTCATCCATCCCAAGTTGTCTTTGTTTTCCCCACCCTCCCTCATTTTTTCTTCAATGATTAAATTATCATCCAAATGCCTTTCTTTCATTGTTTCTTCCACTATCTTTTCTTTCGTATGGTATCCGGTGATTCATTCTGAAGATGCTCAGTGCTAAGTTCATGATTTCTTCATCTTCGTGTTCTTCTATGGTGGATTTAATTCAACATCTCGATGTTCACCATATCCTTTTCATTTTTTAAATGCTTTCCCATGTTGGGAATTCTTAGCCAAGCCTCTCTTGTGTGTTCACCGCTCTCTTTCCTATCGAGAGTGATGAAGATATCTCAAAAGATTAGTGTTTTTGTTCAAATTATTTTAAATTATTTCGAGGATCTCACCTCATCAATTTTAATTTATACCGGTGCAATATCTCTTCCTAAGCAATTGTTTCATCGGTGTTTTCTTTAGTGGGCCCATAACGAACAAGATTTTCCCAGCATCTTACATGTCTCTTCTAAACTTTTCCGAAGATCTCAAGCTCTTTTCAAATATGACGTAAGAATGATTTTTACCACTCATATTACTTCTCCAAGATCTATTCGAATTAATTTTCATCATTGGCCCAACTTTTCCTTATTCGTTCTTCTAGAGTGTCTCTATAATTCTTGATGGTGCTTCTTGCCATCATTTTGTGCATTGAAGATTGAACAAAAGTTTGTCTTATATCTTGGTCCGTTCTTTTGAAGACTCGTCATTTAAGCTTGTTGCTATCATCTCGGATTATTTTCGCTCATGAGAAATCCCTTTCTTATCTATCCGCAGCATTTGAGAGTTGTTTTCATTCTTGATCCTCAGAAGGCCATCATTTCGTAAGAATTCTTCGTTCTCAGCTTTCTGCTTTCTTTCTCCAATTCTTCTCAATTGTTGTCTCTTCATTCATCTCTCAATTATTCTGGTGCCTCATTCAAGTTTTCTGCTAGGCGGATCGCATTCTCTTATTTCTCCAGTATTACATGCATTTGTAGTATCCTCATTCGTTTGAAATTCTTACAAGTGTTCTCGTTGAAGACTGCTTCAAGTTTGTGCTATCTCTCATATATCATTTCAACAAGGAAAAGTAGTATGCTAAATCCATGGGTTGTCATCAATTTAACTTGATGAAGGATACAAATAACATAATTCTTATTCTTGTTTCCTTGAGATGATTTCGGTCCTTCTTCTAGAGTTGTTCATGATCGTGAATTCTCGGTTATAAGTTGTTCTTATTTCTTTTCCAAAGTTCTTCCAAAGGTTCTTCATGATGGTTTGTTAAGGATGCAATTCTTTCTCAAAGTTTTCTTCAAGATTCTTGTGGTAGTGTCTCAAGTATTCTTATCTTGCATTTCAAAGTACAACTCTTTCTCCATTGTCTTTTGAGGTATTGTTATAACATTCTAGATTCATGGGCAGTCTCGAAGAGAATTTGTCAAGAATGAGATATGTAAACCCATTTGTTTTCCTTGGAGCTGTCTTGGATTGGATTTCACCTAAAGTTTTTCCTAAAGATTGTAGTTATCATGTTGCTTATCAATGATCCAAGTATTCTCTTATCCTCTTGATGAAAGGAGTATTCATCTCTCCGTTGATTTCAATGAATTAATTGTTTCCGTTTGTGGCCGGTTGTCAAATCATAATTTTGAGATGTTTTCCATAAACCCACAACAAACTTATTATTTTCATCCTTGTTGATCCGAAAACTCCGTCCAATTTTTCCTTGTAAGGATGCTTTCCAAATTAAATTGTGGTAGGAATTGTTATTTTATTTTCCATTCTTTTCTTTCCAACGATCTAGCTTCTATTCTTTTGTTCCAAAGTCATTGTGATGTTTCTCTATGCGACCCATAATTTCATCTTTCCAAGTCCATGTTCTTTCCTTGCTTGTCCATTTAACCAGGAGATGTGTCCTCTCTACAAGTTATTTTCATCTTATAAAAAAATTCTACTATTTTCAAACGGAGTGCTGCCCAAACTATTTCTCTCTCGTAACTTGTCTATCTCATTTCAACCGGAGTGGTTTCAATTCTTTCTTGCCCATGTGTTCTTTCATCTCATTCCAACCTCCAAGGTTCTCTTGGTGTTCCTTGTTTCTCCTGTCTACCGAAGTGCTCTTGATTTTGTTCATCTTCATTGAGCCATTTATTTCAAATTGTTAACCTCAATGTTTTGTTAGTTTCACTCGTTTGTCAAAGAAGCAACTTAGTTTACCTCTTGCTCTTGTTGTTCCTCTTATCATATAAGATCTCGGGTCGAGATCTCTTGTAAGTGGAGAAGAGTTGTAACCGCCTGAGACTGACCCTTGACATTATTATTATGTTGCTTGATCTATTTCATTTTTTTGCATTTCATCATGTCACTAATGTTTTCACTCAAATAAATAAATTACATAGATCTTTTGATAAATTTAAATTGAGGGAAATTCACATGGTGATATCTCTTTATAACATATATCCTCCCAATATTATTAGGGAGCTACTATAAAATATTCCATCAATATAAAATTAACCATACATTTGTTATTTAAAACCCTTCTTGCTTCCAAATATTTTATAACCATGTTTTATACTTCTATGACTCCATTTGACGTTGCGGCACTTTGAAATATAGCAAAGTAGCCACATTCTCAAATTCCAGCTCTGTATGAAATTATTTGATCCTCTGGTTAATTCCTTCACTTCCTTTCTTCTTGTTTATTTCCTTTTTCTATTTTGAGAAAGATAGGAAAGGCATTTTTTTCTAAGTAAATCCAGCCTAGACAGCCGGCCGGCCCAAGGGCCAAAACCCATCTGGGTGAACCCTAGCCTCCCGACTGAACCCTCGATACCCTCCCGTCTCTCTCGACTGCACCGCCACCTTCCCTAACTCCCACGTGAACGAGTCACTCTCGTTCGATCCTCTCTCTCCCTCAGATCGCTCGTGCACCAGCGCATCTAGGAGCCGAGCTCCCCTCGCCCATCAAGCCCAACGCTGGTATTTGCCAGCCCCCATTGTGAGGCCTCGTGTTCCTCCTCCTTGTGGCACCCTTTGCTTCCCTCCATTGTGCCTGCATCCATGGCCACCGCCGCACCATGGGCGAGCTTTGCCCCGCCTGGTGTTGCCGCTCCTCCGACCCATGTAGCTGGTCCTTGACCCCATCTCCCCGAGAGCTGCACCTCCGTTGCCTCCCATGTTGCGCCGACCAATGACCAACTCTGATGTTTGTGTCTCCGTCCAAGGCGCCCCCGCATCCCTCTCGAGGAGTGGAGCACCCCGTGCGATCCCGCGCGCGTGCTTGTCCTTGCATCGCCCGGTGACCCTGTTGCCCATCCGACGAGTTGCCTCTCCCCGATGTCCCTCCTCTCCTCCTCGCCGCTCGCGAGAACCTCCATCCCCATGGCATCATGACCGCATTGTTGCTCCCACTGCATGCATGCTCGTCTCCACGGACCATTGGCCCTGTCATCCTCGACCTTCTCCCCGTAGATACTTCACAGTTGTTGCGTCGCGATCACCCCACACCAAGTCGCCGTGTGTGGATGATGGCCATGTCATGCTACCCTTCAAGGCCTCCTTCTGCCTGTTGCCTTTGGGCACCTTTGCCATCGCATGTTGCAGCCACCATCACCTTTGAACCTTGTCGCATGCTTCCCAGCGCCATCACCATGCCCTTGCTCATGTTGTTGCTACTCATTGTTGCTTCCGTGCACCATCGGTGCCTCTTGGTTTCCAGCACCTTCATGAAATTGTCACGGGTCCTTTTTAGAAGTGGCACGCTAAGTGAAGCGATGACCCTCGAAGACCCTTGCCCCATGTACCACTCCACTAGCGTACTGGAACCTGCCAAGTACCTTGACGATCATCAACGTGTACAACTACTTCCACGACTTCCTCAATGACCTCGAACATGTAGGGAATGTGTCCGACTGAAAAACATGTACCAAAACTTCCGCTTCGCTGCATAGAACTCGATTCGCATCGAAGATGCACGCCTTGAAGGTATAACCCTCTGATGACCGTTGATGCAATGAACGAATGCATGTGTTTTCATGGGATGCTGGTGTTTGCACCGTGTGTGAATTATGTCTTGCGCATTCCTTGTTTCTCATGCCAATGACACATGGAAACCCGGTATATGGGATCACTCTCCGTAAATCTTGCATGTTCCACATGCCCACTTGTTCTTTTCCATCGGCATCTCAATGAGTTAACGGAGCATGGGAACGTTGTCGTGGCACCGTTTCCGTTTTCTCCGTCGTGGCACCCCTTCTTTCCGCCATGGCGCAAATGCTCCATAGCATATTATATGCCAATGTTTTCTTAAAACTGCATCTAAATTTAAAATGTCATCCTCGTGCATGTTAAAAATATTTAGAATGATATTTGCATTAAAATTGCAGAATGACTTGTTAAAATGTTTGTCTCGTATCTTCATAAGCGTAGCTTCGATTTTACTGATATATACATGTAACTTGTTTAGAAAAACGTGTAAAATAGGAGGGTGCACTTTATTATGTTGTTTAATAAATATAAAATATGTTTAGGACAGATCTGGACCAAATTAGAAAATTGCATATGAGGTAATTTTGGAGATACTACATGTTGTTTCCGGTCTCATTTAAAATGCTTAGACAATGTATTTTATTCATGCTTCACCTCTTGCCATGTTTAATAATGTCATGTACCTAAACAAGAGTTAACTAAGTAATTAAAATATGGAGTTTTGTCAATATACAACTTGTTGCATGTTGATCTTCATTTAATGCGTACTAGTAGATTCTTGTGCTTTGCCATGTTGTGCATAATTAAATAGACATGAATCATATTTGATTGTGCATCACGTCCTGAATATGTTGTGGTGTTTATCGTGTGTTGATTGTTTGTTTCTGGATTGTTTCTTTTTGGTAGAGTTCCGAAACCACTTCGGACTATGAGGATTCGTTCGACTACGTTGATTCGTTTACTTCATGGATTCATTCTTCTTCCAACCGGGACCCCATGCCAGATGACCATTTCCCTAGATACCACTATTGTCATTGCTATGCTAGTTGTCTCATTTCTATCGTGATGTCTTGTTACGTACCACTTGAATGTAAAGACTCCCAACATTACCATGAAAAGCATCTAACCCCTCCACATCGTAGAAAACCATTGGTTGGCTAAGTTACCACTTGCTCAACCCTACTTATAATGTTGCTAGTTGCAGGTGCAGGTTGTTTCTATGTGACAACATGGATATCTCGGGATATCACAATATTATTGCTATTTAATTTAATGCACATATATACTTGGTAAAATGTGGAAGGCTTGGACTTTTTCTCAGTGTTTTGTTCCACATTTCTCGCCCTAGTTACTTGTGTATCGGTGTTATGTTCCATACTGAGTGCTCCTAACATGCTTGGGGTTGTTATGTGGACCCCCTTGATTTTTGTTTTGGGATAAAACTCTTTCAGCAAGGCCCAATATTGGTACTATTTTCTTAATAACAACTAACAAAATTTGTGTAGGGCATTGATCACCCCGTTGATAATTAATAAACCCCTGCGCTAGTGCTCCTCACGAGTGTTGGTCCAAACTAGAGCACCGTGCGGGGCCAACCCGGAGCAACTCGGGAGATTTCTATCTGGCCACCATATGCTTACTTATCTTTCGTGTCGTGAGAACGTGTTATGCGGCTCCTATCGGGTTCGTCAACACGTCGGGCGGTCTTACTAGATTTTTGTACCCTAGTCGAACATCTTGTGTACTCGGATTTCGAGAATACCTTAGGCTATCTCAAGGTTGAGGTTTCACTACAACAAATATGTCAAGTAGTGACCTTCTGGCAGTGACCCTCGCATAAATGGTCATAAATCTATGACAATTTGAGATCAATTGGTCGTAATTGTTCGGGAGGCTCCAACACCAAACCATAACGACCAATTTGGTCAAAAAAGATCGTAATTTCCTTACGGGAAATGGTCGTAAAGTAGATAGCACTCGTCCTCTTCCTAATTTCTAGCTAATTACGACCAATATAGATGGTCATAGCTATGGCTAGGTGCCACATCATCAGTTTTGCCTATGTGTCAATTTTTGACCTAGTTTGTGAAGCAACCTACTATTCTGTCATTCCCAAAATTCTCCAAAAATTCTCATAAATTCTTTGGAGCATATACTCCCCAAATATGTCAAATTCCTTCCTTCCGTAGTTCAAAAATAATCCAGCAATATTCATTTTCCTATTATGTTCAGAATAGCACTTTGTGAAGGAAGTGCTATTTATATTTTCATAATTTCCCACAAAACTTTTGGGCACTCTTTCCTATCAATATCATTTCCTCATGACAAAATTCATCTCCATTTGCCAAGTAAATATTTCTCAGCAATTTTCCAAAGTTTCTGTTCAGCTAGAAGCTTTGTGAAGGAAGTACTATCCAAGAGTAACCAAATGAGTTGAATTTTTGCCACATCTTATATATGCCCAAATAATAGCTCTTCGCAAAATTTGAGCCCCATCTAACAATCAATTTGAGCTCACCATTGAATCTTTGTTTCTGGTAATATTTTCAGTTTGTGAAGCAACTACTTTTTATATTTCTTTATAAATGATGAATAATTACCAGAACATGACCCTGACCATATAACCTCCCTCCACCAAATTTTAGCTCATTTAATTTATCCAATTTCCCTCAATATTTTCCCAATGTTCCGTTGAGTGGAGAGCATTGTGAAGGAAGTACCAATTTTGTTTATTCAAATCGTACGAAATGTTTACACTACCTTCATATGATCAAATTATCATACTCCAAATTTCAGCTCCATCCAATCATTTATGTGAGCACAACTTCAATTTATATTTCCTATCCAGATTAGCACATTGCAAAGCAAGTGCTATCTAGACACCTCCTATTTCCTGCAAACTTTTTTTGGCTATCTTCCATATCCAAATAATTGCTACATGCCAATATTCAGCTCTATTTGGCTATTAAATCTTCCTCAACAAATTTCCAAATTTTCTACCTAGAGAGAGGCTTTGTGAAGGAAGTACTAGCTAGGAATATTGAAATGATCTAAGATTTTTCCAAATATTCTATTTGCCCAAACGATCACTCTCTACAAAAATTTAGCTCTATCTAGTAATTCATGTGAGCTCATCATCAAATCTTTTATTCTGGTCATATTTTTATTTTGTGAAGCAAATATATTTTAAATTTCTTAATTAGTGCTGAAAATTTCCCAGGGCATGTTCCTACCTGTATAACTTATCTACACCAAATGTGAGCTCATTTCATTTATCCAATTCCTCTCAATAATTTTTACAAGTTTCTGTCCATAGAAGAGCACTGTGAAGGAAGTGCCACTTTGGCATGTCCAAATGGTATAAAAAATTTACAGTACTTTCCTATGCCCAAATCACCATCATCCACCAAACTGTAGATCAATCCATTCATTCATTTGAGCCCGGCTTCAACATCCATATTTCTACCCAGTGTGGTACTTTGCAAAGCAAGTGCCACCTAGGATCCTTCATTTGAGCTGAAAATTTTCGAAGACAATCTCCTAAGTAGATGATCGTCCTCACACAAAAATCAGGCCCATTGTCCATGTGAATTTCCCCCACCGCTAATGAAACACTTGGCTGCTAATTCATGTTTGAGCTTATTTCAGTCTCCTCCTGAGATTCTTCTGTTGTATTATTCTTACTAAAACCTAACGGGGGAGTGATCAACCGACCACACATTCATAGGCTGCCCAGAACACGCAGGAATGCCACAGTCCCGCGGTGACCACGTGGTTGGCATGCTCGTTTACAAGCTCTAGAGTTGGGGCCCTCACACAACATCCAAACCTCGATTTCTTGTCACCACACCATGTATCCATGATTAAATGGATACTTATGTACCTAAAATGATTTTTGGGAAAAATAAAGAGCAAAGTATAATGCAGCTGCAGTTCAAATTTGACCCGCTTCCAACTAAATCGGTAGATATTTGTCATTTTCACGGGCGGTGGATAAAGCTTTTGACACCAAACCATTTGGTCGATTGTACACTAAATATTTCCTAGTATTTTATAAAAGTGATTTGGTCCAATTTTGCAAGAAATATATGGTAGGTCCTTCACAAAAAATCACATTTTGGGCACTCAAAAAATGGAAAATGAATTTTTCATCCAAAGAAAAAGAAAAAATCATTAGGAAGCGTTGCTTGCCATTCCAAGATCCACCCTTATGCATAACATTATATCATTTATACAAACATTTTGGTGTTTCTATGATTAAATGGATACTTATGTACCTAAAAATGATTTTCGGGAAAAATAAAGAGGAAATTATAATGCAGTTGCAGTTTAAATTTGACCCGATTCCAACTAAATCGGCAGAATTTTCTCTTTTACACGAGCGATGGATAAATTGTTTTGACACCGAACCATTTGGTCAATTGTACACTAAATATGTCCTAGTATTTTTATAAAAATGATTTGGTCCAATTTTGCAACAAATATATAGTAGGTCCTTCACAAAAAAACTTATTTTGGGCATTCGGAAAATGGAAAATGAATTTTTCGTCCAAAGAAAATAAAAACTTCCTTAGGTAACATTGTTTGACAATCCAGAATGAACCCTTGTGCATAATATAAGATCATCTGAGAAAACTACGCCATGAATGTGGCCATAATATTGATCATTTGGCTTGAAAGCCACGAATCTTCCCACATGATAACTCATTTTCGAGAATACTTTTTTTTAAATAATTGCCATATTACAACTTTATTATTTTTCCCGGTAACTTGGTCACATATAAGGACAAAATGCGAAGGGTTTCCAATTTTTTTATTTTTTTATTTATTTTGCATGCCCATTTCAAAATGCGGTCAAAACGGCGGGCATGACCATTCCTAGCTAGGGGTTGAATCTTGAAAACCTTTTGGTGTTTATATGATTAAATAGATACTTATGTACCTAGAAATGATTTTTGAAAAAATAAAGAGCAAACTATAATGCAACAATAGTTCAAACTTGACCCACTTCCTACTAAATTGACGAAAATTTATCTTTTTGATGAGAGGTCGATCGACGGCTTTTGACACACAAACATTTGGTCAATTGTACATAAAATATGGCCTAGTATTTGAAAAAAATAATTTGGTCCAAATTTCCAGCAAATATTTAGTAGATTCTTCATAAATAACTCATTTTGGACACACAAGAAATGATTAAAACTAGCTAGAAAGATCAGAAACACATACAAACTGGAGCTCATCCATAAAATATAGTCTAACTTGAGTGAAAGGTTTTGAGTGGCAACCATTTCATAAACTATACATAATATATGGTCTAATGTTTTAAAAAAATAATTGCTACATTTTTACAACAAATATTTGATAGGTTCTTTTCAAAAAACCTGTTATTGGCACTCCAAAAATAGAAAATGATTTTTTTGTGCAAGGAAAACATAAAATCTCTTTGACAAGGTTGTTGGTCATCCCAACATACACACATGTGGACAATATTGGGTCGTTTTAACAAACTATAAGAGGGTAAAATATAAAAATAAATAAATATATAAGCTTAATTTTGACTGGTGGAATCTGCTATGATATGGATCAATGACGTGTCAAACATCCATCCATCCTTCCATCCAACCCACCGGCGCACCGAACCATAGGCTTCGCTCCTCACATACCACCACCACCTCCTTAGCTCTATCTTCCTTCTCCCCCAAATCCCAGATCCACCCAACTAGCTGACGACGGCCAGCTCTCCCCTAGCCCCACCGACGACCTACCGGCCTCTAGCCTCTACCCAACTGCCGGCGCCCCCAACCCTCTCCTCTTTCTAGCCGCTGAGTCCAACCTCCATAGCTCTCACTCCGCGACCGAAACCTAGCTCGTGCACATGGTGACCAGGCTCTGGATCCATCGGCGGAGGTGCAGCACTGGATCCGCATGCCCGGATGCGTCGACGACGAGGCCAGGAGGCCGCTGGGTCCGGGAACTAGGCGGCGCACCCTGCAGTAGCCGGTCGGGACGAGCGCGGGGGCTACCAACGCGGGCACTTCTCTGCTTCCTCGACCTCCAAGGAAGAACTATGTGAGCTCTAGTGCAGCACTGGATCCGCATGCCCGGATGCGCCGGTGACGAGGCCAGGCGGCCGCTTGGTCCGAGAACTGGGCGGTGAACCCTGCAGCCGCCGGTCAGGACGAGCGCAGAGGCGACCAACGCGGGAACTTCTCTGCTTCCTCGACCTCCAAGGAAGAACTACGTGAGCGCTAATGCAGCGCTGGATCCGCATGCCCGGATGCGCCGGCGACGATGCCAGGAGGCCGCTAGGTCCGGGAACTGGGCGGTGCACCCTGCAGCCGCCGATCGGGACGAGCGCGGAGGCGACCAACGCGGGCACTTCTCTGCTTCCTCGACCTCCAAGGAAGAACTATGTGAGCGCTAGATGTGTTTTATCTCAACGGAACAGTTATGTTTATACATGTATCAGTAGGTTCAGGTTTTTAGTGTCTGGATTGTGTTCTAGTCGACAACTGATGCTAGTCAAATTATGCGTGTCACATATGTTTGATATCCGAAGTTTATGTCATAGATAAAGATGGGATGGTATCTTACAAGTCTGTTCTTATTTTGTACAGGACAAGGCTATCAAGCGTTTCTTGGTGAGGAACATCGTGGAGCAGGCTGCTGTCAGATATGTGCAGGAGGCTTGTTTGCATGATGGTACAATATCTCTTGTTTATTGTTACACTTGTACATGCCAGTTTTTATTTATCACTAGTAACTACATACTGTAAACACCTCATATATGTGCTCTTGTGTCCAGGATATGTTCTTCCCAAGCTGTATGCCAAGGTGCACCATTGTGTTTCTTGTGCCATCCATGCTCACATTGTCTGTGTCTGCCCCCGTGAGAACAAGAGGAACCGTGAGCCCCGCAGCGCTTCAAGCGCAGGGTGTGATTTTAAGAACCTATATGCTCGCTTTGCTTGCAAATAAGTGTTGAGGTTTTCTTGTATGTTGTTCCGATTTTAATTGTTAGATAGAAGTTTGAGGTTCATAATGAGTAGTACACCATGGCTAGTTCTTCACTTTTTTAGTGTTGCTTTTGGCGTTGCATTCTCTGTGTACATGTCATAATGGATGCGTCAATGGAAGCATAAATAAACATTTCTGGGTGTATTGCAGGCTTATGTGTGATGGTTGAACCCTAATTCAGTCATAACTTCCGCATTGCACTCATGTGAAACAAATTTTCTTCATTGTCCTTGTTTTGCTTCTGGCGTTGCATTCTGTGTGTATATGTTGCAATGGATGTGTCAACGGAAGCATAAATAGACATGTCTTCGCATTGCAGACTTATCTGTGATTACTGATTTGCTAATTCAGTCATAACCTCCTCATTGCACTCATTTCTGAAATGCACACATTCCATTTTGATCAGTTGGTGATGTGATAGCAACTCACATTTACTTTCTTATGTAGTTTTATCTACTTGGTTGTTATTCTCTTAAATTCAACAAATTGTGGGACTTCTTGTCTACCCCATTTGCAATAACAATTGCCTATGGGATGAAGCAGTCTCTTACATCTGATAACCATCCTCTTCACTTTGTGTGCTAAAACCTTTTGTTTTTAGTTGGTCATTAACGGATGGGACATTTATATATACATCTCCCTCACTTTGTCTGCTAAGATGTTCTATTTCTAGCTGATTGTTTGTGGACGTGATATTTCATGACTACTGATGTTTCTTAGTTCTTCCTCGATGATTCATTCAGCTATGTGTCCCATCTCCAGCCTTCTGATGTTGCTGCTGGCGTGTCATTTACATCATGTAGAGCAAGCTGAGCGAAACATGACGTGGATGTATCATGCGCTAGACCAGCTCTAATTTAAAACTACGCATCACCGTTAAATTTTTTTTTTTAGATAAACCAACAGACATAACTTGTCAGATAGTAAGATTTTACCTCAGATTTTTAGAGATAGCCCCTTTTGGTTGGTTGTCTATCTCGCGTGTGCTTTAGAGATAGCCCCTTCTGGTTGGCCCCAGATTCAAATCCCCCATAGCTCATTCTTTAATACCCTTCATCCCACTAACAAAGTGGTCCACAACAGGCAAGAGACAGATTGTGTGCAGCAGTTGTAGTTTATGGAGTTGTTGCTTATTTGGTCCGAATTCTTTTCCTTATGCATAAGAATAAGCTAATAAAAACAGAATATTGATTCTCTGCGTGTTATGAGTAAAATGCTATATTTTCTTTCGTCACCTTGTATGAATATCTCATTTTAACTAGCTAGAGAACATCATTGTACTAGCAGAATTTGTGTTATCATTCTAAAGAACTTGTTGTTCATTTTCTGAATGGTTTGTTCATAATATATTTACTCCAGTTTTTTTGGTTCCTCTGTGTTGATTCATGTAACAGGGCCACCGTGGAAGCCTATGGAAGGTTGTTTCATATGACTAGAGTAGGAGCCCAGTTTGCACCAATCGTCATTTTATCTGTGTAACTCTATGTAACTGATTGTATTTGTATGTGTGTCATATGACTATAGCAGGAGCTGATTATACACTTGTAGAGCTTGTAACTTCGATTGTCATCGTAACTCTTTATATTATGTAACAGAATGATTCTGGCTACTGTTATATGAAGTATTACTTATGTTTGCTGTCTGTGTTGATTTAAATATTGCATATTTATATATGGTCAAATTATAATCAGAAGAAAAAGACACTCACATAAAGGGCACACTTATTAGAACCTTGGTCCCATCTGATAGTGGACCCTTTTGAAAAAAGAAAAACTAAAACTGCTAAGCCAAAAAGGCCAAGGCCCAAAAATAAGAAGGCTAATTGTTAGGCTTGGCCCATCTAGGTGAGATAAATTTCATAGAAAAAATCCAAGTAGTTTGAATTGTTGGGCTAGGCCCATATAGATGGTTGAACTGGACCGGGCTGATTTTTATCAATGACCAATCTAATTAGTCGTAACTTTGCCACGTCACCTTGCCATTGGATCCAACGTGGCATGGGCAGACAACCAGTGACCAAAACAATTGGTCGTAGAACCAACGACCTTTTGTTTGGTCGTAAATGTCTTCGACCATTCGAAAATAAAGGTCGTTCTAGTTCATTAGAGACAATCAGCTTTTGACCATCTGTTTTTGGCCGTAAAAAGGTCGCAAATGGAAATCAACGACCATTCGGAGACTAATATTGAAGGTCGCAAGTTAGCATATTTCATGTAGTGTTTTTAGGGAAGCTTGTGGCTAGTTTGCAATGGATGAGTTGGAGCATCACTGTAGGGTTAAATCTTTCTGATAGTCGTGCCCGCGATTATGTGGCAACTTGGAAATTTGTTCAACCATGACCATCCTTCTTTTGAGGTAAACTCAAATAAACTACACCAACTATGTGCGTAACCGTGATCATATCTTCTTGTGAGGTTTGAACCAAGAAGGGAACATGGTGGGGGTAATGTTTGATTCGTAAGTAGGTGTCGAAGATCACTTTGTGATCATTTCTAGTTCACGTCCATTAATGCGTAGATCACTTTTCTTGTTCTCGTACACGTAAGTTAGCCACTCAAATTAAATGCTTAGTGTTTGTTGCAGACTCACCACTTAACCATGCCTCACCCATTAAGCTTTGCTAGTCTTCATACACTTGGAAATAACATTGCAGAGTCCCTATGGCTCACAGCTTCAACAACATAGGTACAGGTAAAGCGATACTTTGACGTGAGTGTAACAGCCCGAGACCGACGCTCCAGAAGATTCCCCTTTTATTCCATCATTATCGCCTTGTGATTAGATTGTTTGTCGCATTCATCATCGCATCATTCGCATCATCCTCATTGCATCGGCACTCTGTTGCCGCCAATTTTCAAAACTTGCATCCGTTATTAGTTGCCGGTTCTCTCCGTTTTTTCATTGACCGTTTTCATACCAACCGCACACACACGCGCCCGCGACATCGTTTAATCTTATTTTTAAAAGTGTGAATGAAACTTTCTCGGATTGGATTGAAACTTGGCGTGCGGTCTTATTTTAATGTAGGTAGGCGGCTTGCTAAATTTCACCGCAATCGAAGTTCGTTCCGTACCGAACCGTTAAACCGATAGCGGCACTATAACCGGTCAAACTTGAGACGTTTCAGTATTTTTTAACACTGTCGCCAGGCTAACCGTTTTCCCTCTCATCTCCACCTAGCCTATTCTACACAGCCCAACACCACCCACCTAGCCTACCCCTCCGTGTCGGGCCGTTCGATCGAGATCCGACAGCCCGAAAATGCTGCAAACCCCCAAACCCTAGCCTCCCTGCTATATATAGACAAGCCCCCTCCTAGATTTGGTCTTCTCCCACCTCCAACCTAGGTTTGTGCGCCCCCAGTAAACCATAGCCACTTGGCACGCCACCGCCGCATGCAGCCAATCCTAGCGCACCACATGTCGCCCTAGTGCCCCCAGCCGTCGTGGCCCGCTCGACACGTAGCAGACCCGCTCGGTCCCGAGCGCATCTGCCTCTGCCCACACCCCGCAACCAGCCGAGTTGGGATCGAGGGGAGGAGCCCCTCGAGCGCCCAACCCTGCTCTCCGCGACCTGCGTCTGTTGTCCACCGGAGTGTCGCCGGAGCGCCGCCCCTCACCGGAGATGGGTACCCTTTCCCCATGTCTTCTCTCCCAATCTCCATCTCTCTCCCTTCCTCACCTCAATCTCTCTCTCTCCCACAGGTCCATCGTGTAGTGGCCGCCATTGAGCTCGCCTCTGCACCTCTCCGTGCCCCATCTCTGGCTAGATCCGGGATGGAGCCGCCCGGATTCGCCCGTTCCCATGCTCCTCTGGCCGCCCTCGCCCCATCCAGCCCCATCGCCCAGTTGCCGCCGCGTTCGAGCATCTCCATGGACGACGGGCCTTGTTTCCCTGTAAGCACCATTTCTGAATCGTGTTTCTTTTCCTAGATGTGTTTCTATTGTGTACAAGTAATATAGATTTGACACTGACTTTAATCACGAGCTCAATGCTAGCTGAGTTGGCTAGTGCAGCCGATCCCATCTCCCAACAGGTCAAGGGTTCAAATCCCCGTGGCTGCTTGTTTTTTTCTACGCATTTTCCTCCCCTGGATGACCTCCTTCCTCTAATTCAGCTACTATCAAGCCACTGTTATTAAACACACTAGTAGCTAGCCCAGCTGGTTAGTGCTTTGGTTTGAATGTTCGAGGTCGAAGGATGAAATCCCATGGCCTTTCTTTTATTTTTACCCTCTGTATTTTCTTTTCTTTTCTTTTGCATTCATGTTGCATCCATGCGAAATGATCTTGTGTTGTTCATAATTAGTTAACCGTAGCTCCGTTGGAAATGAGCCATATATGTAAACCGACTAGAATGACGTGTAGTTTCACATGAACCACTTTGTTTTGTCGTTTAACAAACTTAAAATACGTTTAGGAAAGATTTGGACAGATTACAAAGTTAACATGTGGGGTCACATCGGAGATGATATATGATGTTTCCAGCCTCATTTAAAATACATAGATAGGCAGTTTATTTGTGCTTCACCCCTTGCCATGTTTAACAACATTTAATATTGCTGTGTACCAAAACGGGAGTGAAGTAAATAAATCGTATGTAGAGTTTCGTCAATATGCAACACTTAATGTGTAGCATTTGATTGTTGTGAGTTTCCATGCCATGCCTTGCATAATTGAAATGGACATGCATCATATTAGGTTGTGCATCATATCGTGCTTGTCATGTGGTGTTATCGTGTGTTGATTGTTGTTTCCGCTTTGCTTCGTCTCGATAGAGTTCCGATCCTCTTCGGAGTGTGAGGATCCGTTCGACTACGATGGTTCGTCTGCTTCACAGAGTCGTTCTTCTTCCAAGCGGGATCACATGCAAGATGATCATTTCCCTAGATACCATTACTATCATTGCCATGCTAGTTGTTTCATTTCTATAGCTATGTATCGATGCCTACCACCTGTTTAATAGGGCTCTCAACATTGCCATGAAAACCTTCAACCTTTCTACAACCTAGCAAACCGCTGATTGGCTAAGTTTCTGCTTGCTTAACCATTGGATGGCGTTGCTAGTTGCAGGTGCAGTTGCTTCCATGTGATAACATGGGTTCCTTCTTATGTCACCTTATAATTGCTAATTAAATTAATGCACCTATATACTTGGTAAAAGGTGGAAGGATTGGTTTTCTATTCTGGTGTTTTGTTCCATCTATGTCGCCCTAGGTTCGGCTACCAGTGTTGTATTTCATAATTGAGCGCTCCTAACATGATCGGGGTTGTTATGGGGACCCCCTTGATAATTCGTTTTAGATTAAGAATGGTCTGGCAAGGCCCAACTTTGGTACAACATTTTCCTAATAACTAATGAACCACATAGGGAGTAATTAACCCGAGGAAATTTAATCAACCCCCGGGCCACTACTCCGCATGAGTGTTGGTCCAAACCGGGCGATGTCCGGCGCCACCTGGTTACCTGGGGTTTCAGGCAACACGACGTCCCGCCCATCCGGTCATGCCCTCAGGATGAGATACGCGGGTCCTATCGGGTCTGTCGGCAGGCCGGTCAGCCTTGTTGGATTAGTTTTACCTTTTATGAAGTATCTTGTGCATCGGGATTTTGGTGAAGCTTTGGGTTATCTGAGAGTTGAGGTTTTCCACTAAGGAATCCAAGGAGATCACAAGTTTTGTGATCTAGGCTTTCTATGCGGCTTCTGGTAATTTGCGATGGACTAGTTAGAGCACCCCTGCAGGGTTAAATCTTTCAGAAAGCCGTGCCGACAGTTATGTGGCACCGTGAAAACTTTGTTTAACATCCGATTCTAGAAAACTTGAAGTAAGCTTAATTAAAATATTCCAACTATGTGCGTAACCGTGACTGTCTCTTTCATGAGCTCCTTCTCCGACTGAGGACACAGTGGGGTTATGTCTGGCATAAGTAGGTTTTCAGTACCATTAATTTGATCATCAGTAGTTCACGTCCGCTATGCGTAGATCTTCCCCCTCTTTTATTTTTGTACTCGTAAGTTAGCCACCTCAAATAAATGCTTAGTCGCTTGCAGCAGCCTCACCACTTAACCATACCTCACCCATTAAGCTTTGCTAGTCTTGATACCTTTGGAAATGAGATTGTTGAGTCCCTGTGGCTCATAGATTACTACAACACCCGTTGCAGGTATAGGTAAAGTGATATTATGACATGAGCGCGATGATTGTGCTTTTCGAGTTTCTTCTTCTTCTTCATCGATCAAGGATGGGCTCCAGGCCGGCAACCTAGGATAGCAAGGATGGACGTATTTCTTTTATCATTTGTTTTCGTCCGTAGTCCGACCCTGCTCTTCTTCATGATGACTGATTATGTTGTTGAATTGACGTGACTCTAATGTTGCTTGTGGTGGGTGTAAGACAATTCCATATACTCATCTCTTCATTACATGTACTTGTAACGATATCCATTCTTACGAAACGATGAGATGCGCTTCTATCCCTGTCGAGGCCCTCGTGCCAAAATAAAGATAGGACCGCATCTTGTGCGTTACAAGTTGGTATCAGAGCAATACCAACCTAGGAGCCCCATTGATTGATCGAACTTGGCCGAGTCGAGTCTAGTGAAAAAATGCTTTGAGTCTAGTTATATAACAGAGAGTAGGATTCTTTTTTCTCCTCTTATATGCTCTGGTGAGGAATCTTGACGTAATAATTTAATTCTACACCTCTTCTCACTCAAAAAAAAATTCGGATCACACGGATATTTTTGGAATCTATATGATATCAATGTGATGGAGTTCTAACTATGTGCCTCCTGCTGTGTTGATTTTTTTCCCGGCAGTTGACCTCCATGGGATTCTTGAGCACATTGTTATCATTCAGATTTCTTAGTATCTCAGGACTGAGGATGTTCGAAATTGCTTCAATACTAGTAGTGGCGAGATAAGCCCGGCATCCCCAGTACTGGTGGAGGGAGTTCGGGGGTACCGCCATACATAGTATCGTTGTATTTCCGAGGATCTAAGATAGATGAGTTTTCGGGATCTCTGGTTATGTGTTGACGGATGTGATACACTAGATGGGTAGTGTTATTGCTAGGAGCTGAGTGATGGATTTTACTCCTTGTATCCGTGGACCCGATTGCATCACCAGAAATTTCGGGAGTTCTTAGGTGGGAATTCAAGTAGTTACTTATAGGACAACCTTCCAACAGATGCATGATGTGAGGTTGGGGTTCGACATCTAGTGGATTTGTTTGTTCACGGTCGTCTTACAACGGTTCTCCTTGTGTCTTAAAGAGTCCTTGTACCTTGCTACGACTCGGGGACGCTTCATATGTCATTTGCACTGCCTTGTTGTCACAACCCTAGATTGTGTTGTTGTTTTTATTTTTGGTTGCATCAGAAAGCATCCATGCATCATGTTAAAATCCTTTTAAACTCTAAATGGGGATGACCAAACCCTAGCACCAAATAAAATCCAAACAGTTTCAACAAGGATTATTTTTAATGAACTAAATTGGTCTTAAAAAATGTTCACCCTTTTTGGTAAATGTTGGAAGCAACATACCAGAGGTGATACTCTTTTGTCATTTTAAGTTAATCTTAAAATGCTTCTGAAAATGATAACTAAAGTGCTATAAATACTTTAGTCTTTGCAAAAATGATGAATCTTTTTGTGGAGCCAGGAAATAATCCAAACAAAACCCCAAAAATAATTTTAATAAATTTTGACTTAAGTTTGAAGCCAAAACAAAATAAAATAAGTGCTAGAAATATCAAACAGAAACAAAACAGAAAAGAATAAGAAGAAGAAAGAACTTACGTGGCCCAGCACTTGGAGCCCATCTGGCCCAGTGCGAGTCATCCTCAACCTCTCGCGAGGAGGAGAGGCGTGGCATGCGCCGAGGCCTCCACCTCCTGCTTCGCGCTGGAGGCGCCTCCTCCATCGCTATCACGCGCCTGAGACGATGTGGATGAGCCCCTGGACCATTTCCCCCTCTCTCTGTTCTTCCCTCGCGTAGCATCGTCTCCCCCTCACCATGGCCGAGCTTGGCTCGAGCAGGCAGCCGCTGTCCACGCAGCCCCGACCTCCCCTCGCCTCTCCGAGAAGCTCAGGAGATCAGCCGCGACGTTCCGGTCCTCCCCGCCTCAGGAATCGAAGCCGGAGCCCACCTGGCGCCGCCAACATCGTCGTCTTCACCTTCGGTCACCGAGATCCGCCTCCATCGATCTGCTGCCACCGGACCTCTCCGACCTCCCCAATGCCAAAAATGGAACCTCCGTGAGATCTTGCTCCTTTCCCCTCTCTTTCTCGCGCGATAGAGTTCCACTGAGCTCCTCTCCGACGAGCCCGACTTCCGGTCGCTGCTAGAGCTCGTCGCCGGCACCTCTCCCGGCCACCCTAGCCCTCTTGCTACCCCCTGCCAGAACGGCCGCTTCGCCAACGTCCCGCAGCTGCAAACCACGCTCGATTTGGACCCCTGTAGCGCGTTTTAGCATAACTCCGGCGAGCCGTCCGCCGTGGCTCAGTCGCCGGCGACCACCTTCCGGTGGGGGCCGACGTGGCCAATCATTATCCAGTGCTAACCCCCCTAGTCGTTGACAGAGGGCCCCACATGGGGTCAAAGCTCGATTAGCCTCTGGTTTGACCGGGGATTAGCCTTGTGTCACTAAACGGTGGGCCCTGGCTGTCAGGTTTGACCTGACCCAGGCCAGTTGACTGCTGACGCAATGCTGACGTAGTGCTGGCGCAGTAATTGATTTTCTGATATAAAATAATTCCATAAAATGCCTAAAACTTCTAAAAATCATAGAAAATAATCTGTATTCCAATGAAAATAATTTATATATGAAAAATGATCAGAAAAATCCAAAGAATCTGATTATGGCATTTTCATGCTGGTTTGAGAAAGTTAACAACACCAAATAGGAAAAATGATGAATAGGGTAAATTTAATAAATAGTTTGGAGTTGGAATTTGATTCCTATTTGAATTCCACTTCAATTACTATGATCAAACATTGAGTTAGCAAAACTAGTACCTCAAATTGCCATCTTCATGCATGTTAAAAACAAGTTTACCTGAGCATCAGGTCGAATCAATTAAAAGGGTATCCGGAAAATACCTTGCTTGAAGTGGTATTTGAATCCTGATTCAAATCTAGCTTCAACCTAAGAAATGGTAGCTATATTGGCCCTGTCACATTTCATCTCCATTTTTTGATCATGCATCATAGTGTTGCATTTCCGTGAAGTAATTGTTGTTCCTTTCTTGTTTGCCGGTGTTGTTCCCTCCCGGTAGACGATGGTTCCGACGATGTGATCGTTGACATTGATGAAGACTCATTGCTATCTTCAGATGTGTCAGGCAAGCAAACCCCCTTGAACATATTGATATAAACCCACTCTCTCGCTCCTGCTCTCTTTTACTACATTAGGACAAACACGATTCAACTGTACATGTTATCGGTAGTTGAACCCATTCCTCTACATGACCTGATTTTGTCACAGTAAATAGTTGAAACCACTTAGCCTGAGTAGCAACTTCTTGAGCCTTGTTGTGCTTACTCATCCATGCTTGCTTACAATGCCTGCTATGCTTAGAGTCGTATCGGGTCTGATCCATCTGGATGATATATCGAATGGTTGTGTTCATGTCCTATAGTGTGAGAGTAGAAGTGTGAATTCGATTTGGTAAAGGTAGCGATGAGAGGCCATGTAGGAGTACATGGTGGGTTGTCTCATTGGGACCGTCCTTAAGAACTGAGTTCTGTGTATGTTATCCAAGACAAGATACTACCATGCATTGGGCCCTGAAATATGACCCCGCTCGGCTTATTAATTGCCTAGATCTATGTCCAGGAGTTGCAATTAGTTTCTGGTGTTTGTAGGAAAAGTGTTGGTGGCCGTGTTTAGCTCTGCCCGACGGGGTAGGCTTCTCTGCGGTAGATACACAGTGGCACGGTGTACCAAGTGGCACCCAGATGGTGGGCTTGGGAACCCTGCGCACATCGTTTGGGGCCGTAGAGGAAACCTCGGTCGGACTTCCTTGCGGGTTCAGTCTCAAATAGGCGATAAACCTGGACTAGGGTCTTGTGTGGTTAACGGTCGTGGCCGACACCCAGGCCAGTGCTTCTGCTTGAAGGTTTCCGAGATGCATGACGTGCATATGGTGCTAAGTGGTGAGAGCATGTGTGAAGAAGTATACCCCTGCAGGGTGAATCAATCTGTTCGAATAGCCGCGTCCTCGGATATGGACTACTTGGAAACATTACGTGGTACATAGACAACTTAAATGGATACTGTAAAACATGCAAGATAAGTGTGAGTGCTATGGAAGGCTTTCTCGTAGGGAGACGAGAGTGAATCCATAGTGGTGTATTGATTGGTGAATATGTGTACTCGTGTGCGCTATCCCACCTCAAAGAAAGAACTTGTAGTCGTAGTACTGGTTAGCCAAGAGTCAAAGCTGGCTTGCTGCAATCAAACCACACAATCCTTCCATTGAAACATGATGCATATGTAGATAGTTTTGATGTAAGTCTTGGTGAGTACCTTTGTACTCACGGTTGCTTTATTTATGTTTTTGCAGAGAAGATTTAGACTCATTAAAAGGTTCTACGCGATGTGTTTGATATTGACCGGAATAGCTTGGGAATCCCATACAGAGGTCTGGCTCCTTTGGTAGGGTCGTGGTAGATTTTTAGGCTCTTCCAGCCACTTTTAGTAGATGTCTGTACCCATACATGTTTTGCTTCCGCTTGTTGTTCGTATGACTTGAGTGTCGGGTCACGGGACCCCTGTTTGTAATATCATACTATGTTGATTCTTATGAGTCCTTAATAAAAGCTTGAGTCATAGAGTTATGTTGTGATGCCATGTTGTATATACACATATCGTGCATATTGTGTGTATGTTATGAAATGCATTATATGTGTGGGATTCGACACCTAGTTGTGTGCCTTTAGTAGTACTCTTTACGGGGAAATGCCTCTTTGTGCTTCTATCGAGCCTTGGTAGCTTGCTACTGCTCTAGACACATTGATTGGCCAGCGTGTATCCTTCTTTGATGCTGTGTCTGTCCCCTCGGGGAAATGTCACGTGGTGTAATGGAGTCCTTGTAGCTTGCTATGACTCGTCTATACACGCTGTTGATCGACACCTGCCTTGCTGGGTTATGTATGCATGTCCTTGTACGGATGTACCGCTTGGGTTTATAACTAGTCATGTCGACCCGGGTTCTTTGTCGTTTGAACGCTAACAACATATTCATATACGTGAGCCAAAAGACGCAAACGGTCCCGGCAAAGGTAAGGTGGCAGTCGTGGAGTTTACCGTGCGTGAGGCCGCAAAGTGATGTGATGTGTTACAGGCTGGGTTCTTATGACTCAGGATCGGGGTCCCGACACTTGTACATGATGGCTACTATAGGATAGAGCCTGTGCGATCCTATCCACAAAAATATCGAACGAGATCTCTGTCATGAATATGTTCTGGCTTGTTTTGTAAGCCTTATCCTTTGTTTTTTGGAATATGGTAATTCGTGTTGCTTCGATGTCAAATGGTGATTTCTTATCTTTTCCAAGAGGTGTTCTCATATTTTTATGGAATGCTGATTCATTTGCTCAATCAAGTTTTCTTATCAATTCTTTCAACCTGTGTGCTTCTCTTCAAATGAATTCAATCCTCTCCAATTTTGCAAGATCTATCTCTCATTTCTTTCCGGAGTTCGTCTCATAGGTCCCAAGTTGTCATTGTTTTTCCCCGCCCTCCCGCCCTTTTCTTCAATGATTCAATTATCATCCAAGTGCCTTTCTTTTCATCAATTCTACTGCTCTCTTTTCTACCATATTGTTTCCAGTGATCCATTGTGATGATTCTCACGAGTTATGAGTTCATAATTTTAGTTCTTGTTCTCTTTTCCGGTGAATTCTCATTCAAGCCTCTCTTGTTATTCATCTCTCTATTTTCTACCTGGAGTGCTGACGATATCTCAGGAGTTTCTTGTGCCGGTGCAATCTCTCTCTTCTAATCAGTTGTTCCAATGGTAGTTTCTTTTGAGAGGGCCCATAACCCACATGTTTCCCCAGGATCTTACCTAGCTCTTCTAATCTTTCGCGGAAATCTCTAATTCTTTTTAAATATGAAGTAAGCATGGTGTCCATCAGTCATATTCCTTCCTCAAGGTCAATCTGAATTGTTTCGTCACCGGCTCAACTTTTCATATTCTTATTCCAGAGTGACTAAGTAATTCTTTGTGGTGTTCTCCTCATCATTCTTAGCTTAGAAGACCGCATGAGTGTTTATCTTCAATCTTGGTCCATTCTCTTGAAGATTTGTCATTTCAACTTTGTGCTATCCTTTCAATTGTTTTTTATCATGAGAGATTCCTTCCATATCTCTCCGGTTCATTTCAAAGTTGTCTTCATTTCTCGATCCTCCGAAGGCCATCATTCTAGAAGAATTCTTCATTCTTAGCTTTGAGCTTTCGTTCTCAAATTCTTCTCATTTGTTGTCTCTTCGTTCGTCTCTCAATTATTCCGGCCCCTGTTCATGTTTTCTCATAGGTGGATCAAGATGTCTTCATTCTCATGTATCTCCATTCAATCTTGGTATCCTTATTAATTTGAAAATTCTTACCAGTGGCCTGTTAAATCTTTCTCTAATTGTCACATCCCTAAAATTACTACTTGGTGTTTAGTTGATTGTGATTCATATTTTGTTTTTGCATTAAAAATGAAATGGGGATTGAATAAACCCTAGCACCTCACCCTAATCAAACCAATCCAAATGATTTGAATTTTCGATGAATCCAAAATAGCCTTCATAAAAGCCCATCCTTTTTCATAAATATTGGAAACAATATTTCAGGGATGATTAATATTTTCCAAACAATTTTGACATTTAAAACAATTCATGAAAGTCTCTCAAAATAGCTAAAATAACTAGCTATAACTATCAAAGTTATTATAAAATGTTGGATTATTTTGTGGAGCTTGGTAATATTCCAAAACAACCCCCCACAAGTATGTCCAGTGTTTTAGGAATTCGTTTGGAGCCAAAGATAAATACAAAAGGAAAAAAAAATGGGAAACCTGTATCTGTCGCCGGCCCAGTCTATCTCTCTCTCTCTTCTGTCGTCTTCTTCCTTGCCAGTCGGCAAGCAGGAGCTGGCCGTCGCTCCCTCTGGCGGCAGCACGCAGTTGCGTGCCTGCCTGGCCACCTCGTCGTGCTCGCGCAGGGGATAAGCACCCTAGGGAGCCATTCCCATCCTCTCCTCTTCCTCACTCACCCCTCTCCTTCTCCCCCCTCTGCCGCCATTGCTGTCGAGGCGATCTCACCGTCGACAGCCTGCTCCGGCCACGCGAGCTCGCATCCAAGACCGTTCGACTTGTGCACTCTGTCGGCCATTTGGTCGTCGGAGAAGGGATTCCGACGCCCTCCGCTGTCTCTGGAGCCCCCGGAGGGTCGCCGCCGGTGGGTTCGACCCCCCTTGATCCTATGACACGTGGGGCCAGCCTCTAGATAATTAAGTTTAACATTAATAAAAATAATTAATTATTAAACCCTAATCAGACACTAACATGTGGGTCCAGGTCTGTTAATTAGCTAATTAACATAAATCTTAATTGATTTTTAACCAGACACATTGACCAGTGGGTCCCACTTGTAAGTTTGATCAGCAACGAGCACTATTGACCTGCTGATGCAATAATTATAATTCTGGTTTTAAAACGATTCCAGATTTAGTTCAAAACTTCAAAAATTCATAGATATAAATGTGTAACTCAGATTAAAATAATTTATATGTGAAAATTGATTAGAAAAATCCAAAGAATCCAATGCTGCTATTTTCAAGCATGATAGAACAAGTTATACTAAGCATAAGGTCAAATCAATTAAAAGGAGTATATGGAAATAACTATTTGAAGTGGCATTTGAAACTATGTTTCAAACCAGCTTCAAACCAAACCATTATAGATGCATTACCTCATCGACCATATTATTGTCATGCCATGATAATGCATCATATTGCTGCACTTGTTGTGTATTGATTGTGATTGTTTGATTCGGTTGGCTTCGCTCCAAAGGATACTCGGGAGTATTTGACTGAAGGAGTGTATCCTTCCGCTGATCCACAAGGCAAGCACCATTTTTGATCATCCCGATAAAAATCCCATGTTCTCGCTCCTGCTCTCATTTATTGCATTAGGACAAAATATTTCAAATGCTTTTACTTCGGTAGCTGAACCCATTCCTTTGCATGACCTGTCATTGTCATAGTAAATAGCTAAAGCTTACAACCTATCATACCTGGTAGTTGCTTGAGCCATGATGTGCCTTATCCTTCTATGCTTGCTATGCGTAGAGTTCTGTCAGGTCTGTTTCATCTAGGTGATGAACAGGAATGAAAGAATGTGTTCTAGTGACAAAAGAATAAGTGTAGAACCTGATTTGGTAAATTTACCGATGAAAGGCTATGTAGGAGTACAAGACGGGTTGTTTCATTGGGACTGTTCTTAGGAACTGAGTTCTGTGTATGTGATCCGATACCGGATACTACCACACATTGGGTTCCGGTAACTCGACACCTTTCGGATTATTAATCGTCTAATACTCGGTCCAGGATTTGCAAGTAGTTTCTGGTGTTTATAGCATATGCTAGAGGCCGTGCATAGTGCTGACCTTAGAGGTGGATTGTGACGGTGGCACGGTGTACCAAGTGGCACCTGGATGGTGGTCTTGGGAACCCTGCACACATCCTTTGGGCTATAGCGGAAACTTAGGCCGGACTTCCATGCGGGTTCACTCTCAAATAGGCGATACACCTGGATTAGGTATTACCGTGGTTAACGGTCGTGGCCGACTCCCTCACCGGGCTTCCGCTTGAAGGTTGCCGAGGTGCGTAATGTGCACATGGCGATAAGTGGAGAGAGCGTGTGTGAAGAAGTACACCCCTGCAGGGTTATGATGTATTCGAATAGCCGCGTCCGCGGATATTGACTGCTTGGAAACATATGTTATCCATAGATAACTTTAATGGCTACTCATAAAAGTATCAAGATAAGTGTGAGTATCATGTATGGCAATTCCATAGGGAGACAGGAAAGAATCCATGATGGTGTATTGTTGTGGTGGTAGTGGACTCGTGTACGACTTATCAAAGTTTATTCAAAAATAATTAAAGTTGTAGTATAGGCTAGCCAAGTCAAAGTTGGCATGCTGCATGAAACCCCACAACCCCCTTTGTTGATACTTGTGCATGAGTAGATAGATCTGATTTAAAGTCTTGCTGAGTACCTTCGTACTCACGTTTGCTTAATAAATGTTGCAGAAGACACCCACGAGCCATCATGTGGGTTCTACCTAGACGTCGATGATGACGAGTAGCTGGTATCCCAGCTACGACCTGGCCCCTTTCAGAAGGGATCTGTAGATAGTCAGGCTTTATGCATTTTCCTTTCATCTGTTTGTACTTAGACAGCTTTAATGCTTCTGCATGACTTGTATGACTTTGTTTGTATGACCTTCATGTCGGGTCATGTGACCCCTACCTATATGAACTTATTATGCAAGGCTCTTCCTAGTCTTCTAAATAAATTTTGTGATGGTGTATGGTTATGTTGTGATGCCATTGTTGTATCTATGGATATTGAGTATGTCATGCGTACATGTGATGTGATGTGATGTGATATGTATGGGGTTCGACACCTAGTCGTGTGCCTTTAGTAGCCCTCTTGACAAAGAAATGCCCCTCTGTGCTTCCACTTAGCCTTGGTAGCTCGCTACTGCTCCGGACACATTGGTTGACCGACATGTATCCTTCTTAGCTGATGTGTCTGTCCCTACGGGGAAATGTCACGCGGTGTAATGGAGTCCTTGTAGCTTTCTACGACTCGTCTACACGCGCTGATGACCGACACCTGGTTTGCTGGGTTATGTATGCTTGTCTCTGTACAGTTGTGCCACTTGGGTTTATGACTAGTTATGTTGACCCGGGTTCTTTGACATTGGAATGCTAGCGACACAATTTCATACGTGAGTCAAAAGACGCAAACGGTCCCTGCTAAGGTAATGTGTCAGCCGTAGGGTTAACCGTGCGTGAGACCGCAAAGTAATGCGATGTGTTACAGGCTAGATTCCTATGACTTAGGATCGGGGTCCCGACATCGTTGGTATCAGAGCCTGACTGACTGTAGGATTACCAAGCCAAACTGGTCGAAGTCGAGTCTAGAAATGCTTTAGTTATATATAAGGGAATTATTTGTGGAAGGGGACGTAAGGCTCTTGTTTCTCTTCTCGAGTCATTCTATTCTGGTCAATCTTATCTTATCTACAGGGTTTATGAACTAGGGTTCTTATCTATCTCATAGGTTCACGAGATACTATTCGGTAGGCTTATAAAGAAGAAGAAAATTGTCCACCATGGAATTTGAACTTGACAGTTGAGTGGTTATGCTATCCAACCATTTGCAGGATGTCTCAAAATTGTTTTTGAGCATTTACAACTGTTATGGTGCCCAATTTCATTCCCAGAGCTCTAATGCCTTGCATTATTCTCTATTTCAGATGCCTCCTCATCCTTCTCGTCAGGTGGTCAATTTGACTAGGTGCATCGATGTACCGGGTCACATGGCCATGTTGGTTAGGATGATGTTAGTAGCCGGTTACCGCTAGTACCCAGAGTATACAGTGGAGGAGCAGTACCAGGATTTTAACCAAAGCCAGTATATGTGTACTATTCGGGTATATCCAGATTACCCTGGAGCTGAGGAGCCAATCCATTGGTCTTACGGATTGGGGGTTACAATTGACATGGCGGTCCAAGATGCCGCCTATTCAATGTTGACCATCATGAGAGCAAGACATGCACCGCTGCAGAATTCAGAGTTCTATTACATTCCAGCTTCGCAGTCAGGAGAAGAAGGTTATCTCAGTAGAGTTTACTTTGATTCTTCTTTGGAGGACCAGTTGCTGCAGGTTACCACCTAGATTTTGGAGAATAGAGACCGAGATGCTCATGCTCTTCGCATGGAGCTTTATGCTACCCATGCCTGTCTGTGGACAACTTTGACACACCTGGCACCTGTCATTCACACAGGCTATGGAGACATGGAGATGTTTAACCCAGTTAGGACTCATTTGCCAGCTCATGTTGATTGGCTTGCTATCGGAGGTGTCACCCCTCTTCATGGACCTCTGTTGCCACCAGACAGGGGGCCGAGGCCACATCCGTGTCCTTATGGTTTCCAGGGATCTCAGGCTAGGGTGTTTCCTGATCCGCAGGTTCAGCTCCCAGGTTACGGAGGAAACCTGTATGAGATGTTCTATGCGGATGCTTGAGTTCGTGAGTGGAACAGTAGTATTGTAACAGTTATATTTCCACAGTCCTGTGTGTCTTGTGGAATATGACTATGTTCTGAGATGAGTTCCGGAGGCATAGATAAATAATGTATAGGAAGCTTGGAAAGCCTCTGACGAGTAGTATCATCTTTTTAGTAGTTTCCTCTTAAGTTTGAGTTTGTACTGAACTATGTTATGGTGTGTATGAACCATGGTGTATATATTGCAGTATGATTGTTGCCATGTTGTTCGGATGTTCATTTCCACAATTCATACTGTTCAGTGCATTTCTTAATTCTTAGCTAGTATTGGTGTTGATCTAGTCTAAGCTGTGAGTTGTTTGTCACGATGGTGTTCACCAGGCTCAACCGTGCTTTTGCCCATGAGCAGGGAGAGGATAGTCAAGCTGCTCAGGAGAACCTGCCTCACCCGCCCTCTCTGGCGGAGGTTATGCTGGAGGAAGAAATGAATAAGAAAGAAACCAACCGTCTGTTAGAGCGTATTGATCAGAATAGAGCTCGCTAGACGCGAAATGACGCAGTGACCCTCAATGACTTTGTGAAGCTCAACCCACCCAAGTTTCATCATTCCGTCGATCCTCTCGACGCTGATGATTGGTTGTGCAGTATATGACGCAAGATACGTTCTGCCAACGTTGCTGAGGTTGATAAGGTGACTTTTGCTGCTTACTTTCTCGAAGGCCCCGCCAATCTGTGGTGAGAGAATTATGAAGCTATGCGTCCTGCCAGACCAGCAGCCACCTGGGATGATTTCAACGCAGCTTTTCGTCTGCATCACATTCCAGAAGGGTTAATGGATCGCAAGAGAGAGGAATTCTGTGCGTTCACTCAAGGGAAGCTGACTATAGATGCACACAACCGTGAGTTTGGAAACCTCGCCCGCTATGCAACAGAAGAGGTGTCAACTGATGCCAAGAAACAACCAAGGTTCCGCAAGGGAATGAGCCCCGAACTTCGTCTTGATCTGCGCCTTCATGAATGTACGAGTTTCCAAGCTCTTGTCAACAAGGTGATTAGTGCTGAGACTGGTCATACCGACGATGAAACAACAAAGAAGCACTCTCGTGATTCTGGCTCCTCATCCGGTTCAGCGTTTCAGAAGCGCCGGGTGTGGGTGCCGAATAGTTCTCTACTGCCAAGATATACTCCGAGGCCATCCTATGTGGCGCCTCAGGCAAATTGGCCCAACCCTCCAGCCAAGACCTATGGTGGTCCAGCTACCAATGTTGCACCACGTGCCCATCAAGTGATTTTTTACAAGTGTGCAGAACCAGGTCAGTATTCACGTGAGTGTCCTCAGAATAACACTGCCAAGCAACCTGGAAAGTCTTTTGGGCGTGGCAAGCCGGGCAAAGCATTTTATGTGAAGCCAACTCCTGCGTGTGGCCGCGTGAACTATGTTTCAGCAGAAGAAGCTGCAAAGGATCCCACGTCATTATCGGTACGCTCCTTGTCAATCGTCAGCCAGCGTCTGTTCTTTTTGACACTAGGTCATCTCGTTCCTTCATTTTCGAAAGTTATGCGTAGTTGCATAACATATCCTTTTGTGATATGCCAATTCCATTAGTGGTTCAAACTCCTCGTAGTAAATGGAAGACTTCTAGGATAAGTTATGACAATGAAATTCTTGTGGACGCGCTAGTCTTCCTAGCATCATTGATAGCTCTTAAGTGTTCAGATATCAATATCATCTTGGGAATGGACTGGATGTCAGATCATTACGCCAAGATTAATACCCATTCTATGAATGTTCAGCTTACACATCCACCAGGTGAGATAGTTAATGTCTCAACTCGAGTTGCCAAATGCCAACTCTATTCCCTCAGTGCTAGTCCTCTTCTAGATCTATAAGACATTCCGGTAGTCCGTGACTTCCCGGATATTTTCCCAAAAGAACTGCTAGGCATTCCACCTGACAGGGATGTGGAGTTTGTGATAGATCTTATTCTAGGAACTGTCCCAATAGCCAGAGGACCCTACAAGATGGCACACTTAGAGCTAGCCAAACTTAAGAAACAACTATATGAGGCCTTGAATAAAGGTTTCATCCATCCAAGCTCTTATCCTTGGGCTTGTCCTGTCCTTTTTGTTAAGAAGAAGGATGGTATGGATCGGATGGTTGTAATTAATCTGGTCACCATAAAGAAAAAGCATCTGCTCCCCAGGATCAACGACCTGTATGATCACCTTGCTGGTTCCTCAGTCTTCTCCAAGATGGACTTGAGGTTGGGATACCATCAAATCAAAATCAAGAATGGGGACATTCCAAAAACGGTCTATGTCACTTGTTATGGCCAATACGAGTACACTGTCATGTCCTTTGGTTTAACCAATGCCCCAACCACTTTCTCTCGCCTGATGAATTCGATCTTCATGGAGTACTTGGATAAATTCGACATGGTATACCTCGACGATATTCTCATCTATCGAAGAACGAACAAGAACATGTCGAGCATCTAAGGCCGGTATTGATGAAACTTCAAGAGCATCGTCTTTATGCCAAGTTCTCTAAATGTGAATTTTGGTTGCCAGAAGTGACCTATCTAGCCCAGTAATCTCTGGTAAAGGTATTTATGTCAATCCCGAGAGAGTTCAAGCCGTCCTTGATTGGACTCAACCTGAATCGGTTAAGAAAGTTAGGAGTTTTCTTGGTCTAGCGAGCTATTGTTGCCGCTTTGTGGAGAACTTCTCCAAGGTTGCAAAGCCTCTAACTGAACTTCTGAAGAAAGATAAAAATTCGAGTAGACACCACAGTGTGAGCATAGTTTTCAGAAACTGAAAATACTCCTCACTTCCGCATCTCTGTTGGTACCACCAGATTTCTCCAAGGACTTTATTATCTATTGCGACGCCTCGCGACAAGGATTAGGTTGCATTCTCATGCAGGATAGTCATGTGATTGCATACGCATCTCGACAGTTGTGTCCACATGAGGATAACTATCCCACACATAATCTTGAGCTTGCAGCTGTAGTCCATGCACTAAAAACCTAGCGAAATTACCTTCTTGGTAATTGTTGCGAAATTTACACTGATCACCAAAGTCTGAAATATATCTTCACCTAGCCGGATTTGAATCTCAGGCAAACACGGTGGGTCGAGTTGATCACAGATTACGACTTAGGGATAACTTACACCCCGGGAAAGGCCAATGTCATGGCTGATGCACTAAGTCGTAAGTCTTATTGTAATAATCTGATGTTACAGCAAAGTCAACCACGTCTCCATGAGGAATTTCGGAAGTTGAACCTCCACATTGTTCCTCGAGGATCCCTTTCCAACTTTGTGGCGAAACCTACTCTTATCGATCATATCATAGAGGCCCAGAAGCATGATAGCGGAATTTTCCGGATTAGGAAGAATATTGAAGGGGGAATTGCCAAATGTTTCTCGGTAGATGGTCGGGGTGTTGTTTTCGTTGAGAATCGTTTGGTGGTTCCCAAGAAGCAACATTTGCGGTAGTTGATCCTTAAGGAGGCTCATGAATCTCCTCTCACGACTCATGTCGGTAGTACTTAGATGTATCAGGACCTATGCCAGAGGTTCTGGTGGACTAGGATGAAGAGAGAAATTGCTCAGTTCGTTGCTAATTTCGACGTTTGTCATCGAGTTAAAGTAGATCATCAAAGGCGTGCTGGCACCCTTCAACCTTTAGCTATTCGTGAATGGAAATGGGATAAAGTTAGTATGGATTTCATCACCGGATTTCCCAGGACCAAGAAAGTGAATAATGCTATCTTTCTGGTCATTGACCGTGTTTCCAAAGTAGCTCATTTTCTTCGAGTTCGTGAGAGTATAATAGCTAGCCAGCTAGCAGAGTTATATATTTCTCGAATAGTGTCTCTTCGTGGTGTTCCTCTGGAAATTAACTCAGATCGTGGGAGTATCTTTATTTCTCGTTTCTGGGAAAGTTTTCAAAATGCCATGGGGACCCACCTCTCCTTTAGCAGTGCTTTCCATCCTCAGTCAAGTGGTCAAGTAGAACGAGTCAATCAAATCCTCAAAGATATGCTTCGACCTTGTATTATATCGTTCGGCATGAATTGGGAGAAGTGTCTTCCATTCACCGAATTTGCTTATAACAATAGTTATCAATCATGCTTGGTCAAAACCCCTTTTGAAGTTCTCTATCGACGAAGATGTCGAACACCTCTTAACTGGTCAGAAACCGGGGAGAGGCAACTCTGTGGTCCGGATATAATCCAGGAGGCAGAAGAGCAAGTTCGCATTACTCGTGAAAAGTTGAAAACAGCTCAATCTCGTCAAAAGAGCGAGTATGATCATCATCATAAGGTTGTGACCTTTGAAGTTGACGAGAAGGCTTACCTTCGGGTTACACGTCTGAAGGGTACCCATCGTTTCGGTATCAAAGGCAAATTGGCTCCTCGTTACATTGGTCCTTTTCGCATTCTTGCCAAACGAGGAGAAGTTGCCTACCAATTGGAACTTCCTCCGCATCTTTCCAAGGTTCATGATATTTTCCATGTTTCACAACTCAGGTGTTGCTTCTCGGATCCTATCCGTGAAGTGGACCACGAAATGCTCGACCTTTCATACCGAGAATACCCTGTTCATATTCTTGATCAAGCTGAGCGTACCACTCGACGTCGAAACCTCAAGTTTCTAAAAGTTCAATGGTCAAATCATTTTGAAAAAGAAGCAACTTGGGAAAGGGAGGACCGTCTCCGACTTGAGTACCCCGCGCACTTTCCGACGACGTCCAAATCTCGGGATGAGATTCTTTTAAGGGGGGGGGGGTGAGTTGTCACATCCCTAAAATTGCTACTTGGTGTTTAGTTGATTGTGCTTCTTATTTTGTTTTTGCATTAAAAATGAAATGTGGATTGAATAAACCCTAGCACCTCACCCTAATCAAACCAATCCAAATGATGTGAATTTTCAATGAATCCAAAATGGCCTTCATAAAATCCCACCCTTTTTGATAAATATTGGAAACAATATTTCTGGGATGATTAATATTTTCCAAACAATTTTGATATTCAAAATAGTTCATGAAAGTCTCTGAAAATAGCTAAAATAACTAGCTATAACTATTAAAGTTATTATAAAATGTTGGATTATTTTCTGGAGCTTGGTAATATTCCAAAAACAACCCCCACAAGTATGTCCAATGTTTTAGGGATTAGTTTGGAGCCAAAGATAAATGAAACAAAGCTGGAAATACAAAACACAAAGAATAAAAGAAAAACAAATGGGAAACCTCTTTCTATCGCCGGCCCAGCCCGTCTCTCCCTCTTCCCTCTTCTATCGTCTTCTTCCTTGCCAGTCGGCAAGCAGGAGCTGGTCGCCGCTCCCTCCAGCGGCGGCACGTAGCTGCGTGCCTGCCTGGACACCTCATCGTGCTGGCGCAGGGGATATTCACCCCAGGGAGCCGTTCCCATAGTCTGCTCCTCCTCATTCGCCCCCTTTCCTTCTCCCCCTGTGCCGCCATTGCTGCCCAGGCGAGCTCGCCCTCGACAGCCTGCTCCATCCACGCAAGCTCGCATCCAAGACCGGGAATCATTCTGCCTCGACGTCCTGCTGCTGTACGAACAAATAGAATCCGCCAAGAGCCTCCGAGACGCCAGATCGCCATCTTCTTCCTCCTCGGGTCACCGTCGATCGCCGTCGTCGTCCTCTATGTCCAGGCCGTCCCTGAGCCCACTTTTGTCGTCTCTGCACTCCTTGTGAGCTCATGGTCCTTTTCCCCCTCGTTTCCCCTTCGATCTCGAGCTCTAGCCCCGATTCCACTGGAGCCGGACGAGGTCCGCTGCGGGAGCTCGTGGCCGGTGAGGCTCCGGTGATCGGTTGGTCCATCCAAGGCCAGCAACAGCACCGACTTGTCGTGTAGGTGTGTTAGGAGCTAAACCATGCGTGTTCTAAGCCCTAGAGCGATGACCTCGACGAGGCCCGAGCTCCGGCAGCCGCCGAGGTCGTCGCCGACGTTGATTCCGACAACCCCAGCCCCTGGGGCTTGCTTCATTCTACTCGCGGGCGAGTGGCCGATTGACCTGTGCACTCTGCGGGCCATTTGGTCACCGGAGAAGGGATTCCGACGCCCTCCGCCGTCTCTGGAGCCACCAGAGGCTTGCTGCTAGCGAGTTCAACCTTGCCGCCGGTGGGTTCGACCCCCCTGAGCCTATGACAGGTGGGGCCAGCCTATGGATAATTAAGTTTAAGATAAATAAAAATAATTAATTATTAAACCCTAATCAGACACTGACATGTGGGTCCAGGTCAGTTAATTAACTAATTAACTTAAATCTTAGTTGATTTTTAACCGTAGACACTGACCAGTGGGTCCCACTAGTCAGGTTTGACGAGCAACGACCACTATTGACCTGCTGATGTCATGATGATGCAATAATTATAATTCTGGTTTTAAAACAATTCTAGATTTAGTTCAAAACTTCAAAAATTCATAAAAATTAATCTGTAACTCAGATTAAAATAATTTATATATGAAAATAGATCCGAAAAATCCAAAGAATCCAATGGAGCTATTTTCATGCACAATAGAGCAAGTCATACTAAGCATCAGGTCAAATCAATTAAAAGGAGTATATGGAAATAACTATTTGAAGTGGCATTTGAAACTATGTTCCAAACTAGCTTCAAACCAAAGCATTATAGATGCATTAGCTCGTCCAGCATATTATTGTCATGCCATGATCATGCATCATATTGTTGCACTTGTTGTGTATTGATTGCGATTGTTTGATTTGGTAGGCTCCGCTCCACAGGATACTTAGGAGTATCTGACTGAAGGAGTGTATCCTTCTGCTGATCCACAAGTTAAGTTCTACGGTAACAGACAACGGCGCCAGAAATTGGCATGTTGACGGAGACTTGGCTTGCGCTGGTTTTTCCCTTGAAGAGGAAAAGGTGATGCAGCAGAGGAGCAGTAAGTATTTCCCCTAGTTTGAGAACCAAGGTATCAATCCAGTAGGAGAATCACGTCAAGTCTAGTGTACCTGCGCAAACACAAAAGAGCTTGCACCCAACACTATAAAGGGGTTGTCAATCCCTTCAAGATTGATTGCAAAGTGAGATCTGAGGGCAAAGTAAGGCTGAAAATATGACGTGAAGTAGACCTGGGGGCCATAGTGTTCACTAGAGGCTTCTCTCAAAATAGAAAATATTACAGTGGGTGAATAAATTACTATCTAGCAATTGATAGAACCGCGCAAATTCATGACGATATCTAAGGCAATGATCATACATATAGGCATCACGTCCGAGACAAGTAGACTGATACTTTCTGCATCTACTACCATTACTCCACACATTGACCGCTATCCAGCATGCATCTAGTGTATTGAGTTCATGACGAACAGAGTAACGCTTTAAGCAAGATGACATGATGTAGAGGGATAATCTCAAACCAACGATGAAAACCCCATCTGTTTACCCTTGATGGTAACAACACGATGCGTGCCTCGCTACCCCTTCTGTCACTAGGTGAGGTCACCACACGGTATGAACCCAAAACCAAGCAATTCTCCCATTGCAAGAATCATAGATCAAGTTGGCCAAACAGAACCCACAACTCAAAGAGAATTACAAGGATATGAAATCATGCATATAAGAGATCAGAAGAAACTCAAATAAGATTCATAGATAATCTGATCATAAATCCACAATTCATTGGATCTCGACAAACACGCCGCAAAACAAGATTACATTGGATAGATCTTCATGAAGATCATGGAGAACTTTGTATTGAAGATCCAAGAGAGAGAAGAAGCCATCTAGCTACTAGCTATGGACCTGTAGGTCTATGGTGAACTACGCACGCATCATCGGAGATGTCATGGTGTTGATGAAGAAGCCCTCCGTATCCGAATCCCCCCTCCGGAAGTGCACCAGAACGTGCCCCAGATGGGATCTTGCGGAGACAGAAGCTTGCGGCGGCGGAAAAGTATTTTCGTAGATCTCCTGATTTTTTCTTGGATTTTAGGGAATATATAGGCGAAGGAGCTAGGGCAGAGGAGGCCGAGGGAGCCCAAAAGCCTGGGAGGCACGGGCCCCCTGGCCGCGGCTAGGGGGCTTGTGGGGTCCCTGGTGACCCTCTGCCTTGGTTCTCAAGTCTCCCGATCGTCTTTTGTTTCAGAAAAAATCTTTTCGGAAGTTTTATTCCGTTTGGACTCCGTTTAAAATCCTCCTCTCAAAAGGGTCAAAACACACGGAAAAAATAGGAACTGGCACTTGGCACTGAGTTAATAAGTTAGTCCCAAAAAGATGTAAAAGGCATACAAAACATCCAAAGTTTGACAAGATAATAGCATGAAACCATCAGAAATTATAGATACTTGGAGACATATCAAGCATCCCCAAGCTTAACTCCTGCTCGTCCTCGAGCAGGGAAGTGATAAAGACTGAGTTTTTGATGTGGAATGCTACCTAGAATGGTTGTCCTTTGTAACTTCTTTCATGTGACATGAATGTTCAGATCCGTAAGATTCAAAACAATAGTTTTCTATTGACATGAAAACAATAATACTTCAAGGAAACTAGCAAGATGATCATGAACTTTTGAAATAAGAAGGCCAAAGAAAGTTATCCCTACAAAATCATATAGTCTGGCTATGCTCCATCATCCCCACACAACTAATTTAAATCATGCACAACCCCGGTATTGGCCAAGTAATTGTTTTTGCACTCTTACTTTCTCAAACCTTTTACAACTATCACGCAATACATGAGCGTGAGCCATGGATATAGCACTATAGGTGGAATAGAGTGTGGTGGTGGTTGTGAGACAAAAAAGAAGGAGATGGTCACATTGACTCGGCGTATCAAAGGGCTATGGAGATGCCCATTAATAGATATCAATGTGAATGAGTAGGGATTGCCATACAAAGGATGCACTAGAGCTATAAGTATGTGAAAGCTCAAAAGGAGAACTAGTGGGTGTGCATCCAACTTGCTTGCTCACGAAGACCTAGGGCAATTTGAGGAAGCCCATCATTGGAATATGCAAGCCAAGTTATATAATAAAGATTCCCACTAGCATATGGTGGTGACAAAACGAGAAGCTCTCAATCATGAAGAACATGGTGCTATTATGAAGCACAAGTGTGGAAAACATAGTAGCATTGTCCCTTCTCTCTTTTTCTCTCCTTTTTTTATTTGGGCTCTTTGGCATCTTTCTATATCTCTTTTTTTTATTATTGTGGGCAACTTTGGCCTATTTTTTTCCTCACATGGGACAATTCTCTAATAATGATGATGATCACACTTTTATTTACTCACAGCTCGAAGCTTAGAATGATGATGACTCTATAGGAAATGCCTCCGGTGGTGTACCGGGATGTGCAACGATCGAGCTTGGCGTATGACATTGAAACATCTCGCTAGCTATCTTACGATCATGCAATGGAAATATGAGAGTGACCGCACAAGTCATGAGATGGAACGGTGGGAGTTGCATGGCAATATATCTCGGAATGGCTATGAAAATGCCATAGTAGGTAGGTATGGTGGCTGTTTTGAGGAAGGCATACGATGGGTTTGTGCACGGGCGAAATTTGCACGGTACTAGAGAGGCTAGCAATGGTGGAAGGTGAAAGTGCATCTATACCATGGACTCACATTAGTCATGAAGAACTCACATACTTGTAGCGGAAGTTTTTGTTAGTAATCGAAACAAAGTACTAAACGCATACTCCTAGGGGAAGAGTTGGTAGGTGTTAACCATCGCGCGATCCCAACCGCAACATAAAGGATGACAATAAATAGATCAATTATGGTCCTACTTCCTAACATAGCGGTTCACCATACGTGCATGTTACGGGAATCACTAACCTAAACACAAGTATTTCTAGATTCACAACACCCTACTAACATAACTCTGAATATTACCAAATCCACGTCTCAAAACTAATTGAGAGGAATCAAACTTTTCTTTCTACTCAACGCCCATGAAGATGGAAGTTTTTGTATCCTCTTTGGGTACCTATCACCTTTGGGACTACTTTCATAGCACAAGCCAACTACCAAGTCACGCACCGCCGTGCTCTAAAAGATCTAAGTGAAGCACAGAGAGCAAAATGGTCTAGCTCAAAAGATATAAGTGAAGCACGATGAGCATTCTAGAAAAATCATGATGAGTGCATGTATCTCTCAAAAGGTGTGCAGCAAGGATGATTGTGACACAACAAAAAGAAAAGTCTCCTACGATACAAGACGCTCCAAGCAAAACACATATCATGTGGTGAATAAAAATATTGCTCCAAGTAATGTTATCGATGGATTGAAGACGAAAGAGGGGATGCCTTCCCGGGGCATCCCCAAGCTTAAGCTTTTTGGTCTCCTTTAATTTGGCTTGGGATGCCTTGGGAATCCCCAAGATTGAGCTCTTTCCACTCTTTATCCCTTTGTCCATGAGAACATCACCCAAAACTTGAAAACTTCACAACATAAAACTTAAACAGAAACTCATGATATCATTAGCACAGGAAAACAAGCTACCACTTCTTTAGGTACTGTAGCAATCTTGATTTCTATTTATATTGGTGTTATATTACTGTATTATCACTTTTCCATGGTTATTACCCCCTGATACTATCCATAGTTTCATCAAAACAAGCAACCAACTCAACAAAAAACAGAATCTGTCAAAAACAGACCAGTCTGTAGCAATTTGTATACTTCGTATACTTCTGGTACCTCAAAACTTCTGAAAAATTACGACTGCCTGGTAAAAAGGCATATCAACCAGCATAAAAAAGAATCAACTCAAAATCTCTTTCTGAATAAAAATGAAAAATAATCTCGTGAGAGAAAAGTTTATGTCTTTTTCCAGCAGGATCAAACAACCATCACCAAGACTAGTCATAAAGGTTTTGCTTGGCTCAAACACAAAAAGAAACACAAAAGACACTGTCATAACAGAATTATGATGGTGTGGACACAAAAAAACAGAAATAAAAAGATAAATTCATTGGGTTGCCTCCCAACAAGCGCTATTGTTTAACGCCCTTAGCTAGGCATAAAGCAATAGAATCACGTATCGTCATCTTTGGTGCTCAAACCATAAGTAACCCTCATCATGGATTCATAAGGAAATCTTATTTTATTTCTAGGAAAATGCTCCATTCCCTTCTTTAAAGGAAATTGAAATCTAATATTCCCTTCCTTCATATCGATGATAGCACTGACAGTCCTTAGGAAAGGTCTACCAAGAATGATAGGGCGTGTAGGATTGCAATCAATGTCAAGCACAATGGAATCCACGGGTACATAGTTCCTATTTGCAATAATAAGAACATCATTTATCCTTCCCATGGGTTTCTTGACAGTAGAATCCACAAGATGAAAATTAAGAGAACACTCCTCAATGTGATTAAAACGCAGAACATCACATAAAGACTTTGGAATCGCGGAAACACTAGCACCCAAATCACACAAAGCATTGCATTCATAGTTTTTGATTTTGATTTTGATAGTAGGTTCCCACTCATCATGAAGCTTTCTAGGATAGAAACTTCCAATTCAAGTTTCTCTTCAAGAGATTTTATCATAGCTTCGACGATATGATCGGTAAAGGCCTTGTTTTGGCTATAAGCCTGTGGAGAGTTTAGCATGGATTGCATCAAGGAAATGCATTCAATAAAGGAGAAACTATCATAATTGAATTCCTTGAAATCCAAAGTAGTAATTTCATTACTAATCAAGGTTTTAGTATCTTCTACTCCACTTTCAATGCTTTTAGCATCAAGATAGATGGACTCCGAATCATTGGGCGTTTTTCAACCAAAGTGGATTCATATCCAGCCCCATCATCATTAGGTTTGACACAAGAAAACAAAGATTCAATGGGAGTCACACCAAGCACTTTAAGATCTTCGTGGTTTTTATCACGAGAACACGCCTTTTTAAGCCATTCATGTCTAGCACGAATTTGGGCGATTCGTTCTTTGCTCTCACTCATGGAAACACGCATAGCTTTCAAAGTTTCATCCATTGTTGATCTTGGGAGGAGCACATCTAACTTTCAAAGCATCAATATCACTAGACATTCTATCAACACTCCTAGCCAAATCGTCAATTTTGAGTAGTTTTTCCTCTATGGACGCATGAAATTTTTTTGTGAGCTGATAAAATCTTTGATATTACTCTCTAGATCAGAGGGTAATCTATTATAATTTCCATGAGCATTGTTGTAGGAGTTGCCAAAGTTATTATAGGGATTACTAGGAAAAGGCCTAGGAACATAGTTTCCTCTAAAAGCATTGTTGTTGCCAAAATTATTCCTACCAACAAAATTAACGTCCAAGCTAGCATTACTACTCTCAATCATGGAAGACAAGGGCATATCACCTCCCTGTTGATCACAGCTATGCCGACAAGTTTGCTGCAGAAAACTTCCAGTTAATCCTCCCATCTCCTCTTTGTTTATTTTGCCGACCTGTCACCTCAGAAGGACCTCTCCTTCGAAGGACTCTCTGCTAGACATCGTGCTGCATGCCAGGGTGCACTGATACGTCTCCAACGTATCTATAATTTTGGATGGTTTCATGCTATTATCTTGTCAAACTTTGGATGTTTTGTATGCCTTTTATATCTTTTTTGAGACTAACTTATTAACTCCGCGCCAAGTGCAGTTCCTGTTTTTTCCATGTTTTTGACCCCTTTCAGAGGAGGATTTTAAACGGAGTCCAAATGGAACGAAACTGCAAAAAAGATTTTTCCGAAACAGAAGAAGATCGGGAAGCCTGAGAATCAGGGCAAGGACCCCACATGCCCCCTAGCCGCGGCGAGAGGGGTCGCGCCTCCCAGGCTTGTGGGGTCCCTGGGCCACCTCTGCCCTAGGTCTTTAGCCTAGAAATTCCCTAAAATCCCAGAAAAAATCAGGAGATCATCGAAAGTACTTTTCCGCCGCCGCAAGCTTCTGTATCCACAAGATCCCATCTGGGCATGTTTTGGTGCCCTGCCGGAGGGGGATTCAGATACGGAGGACTTCTTCATCAACACCATGACCTCTTCGATAATGCGTGAGTAGTTCACCATAGACCTATGGGTCCATAGCTAGTAGCTAGATGGCTTCTTCTCTCTCTTGGATCTTCAATACAAAGTTCTCCATGATCTTCATGGAGATCTATCCGATGTAATCTTCTTTTGCGGTGTGTTTGTCAAGATCCGATGAATTGTGGATTTATGATCAGATTATCTATGAATCTTATTTGAGTTTCTTCTGATCTCTCTTATGCATGATTTCATATCCTTGTAATTATCTTCGAGTTGTGGGTTTTGTTTGGCCAACTAGATCTATGATTCTTGCAATGGGAGAAGTGCTTGGTTTTGGGTTCATACCGTGCGGTGACCTCACCCAGTGACAGAAGGGGTAGCTAGGCACGCATCGTGTTGTTGCCATCAAGGGTAAAAAGATGGGATTTTCATCATTGGTTTGAGTTTATCCCTCTACATCATGTCATCTTGCTTAAGGCGTTACTCTGTTCGTCATGAACTCAATACACTAGATGCATGCTGGATAGCGGTTGATGTGTGGAGTAATAGTAGTAGATGCAGAAAGTATCGGTCTACTTGTCTCGGACGTGATGCCTATATGTATGATCATTGCCGTAGATATCGTCATGACTTTGCGCGGTTCTATCAATTGCTCGACAGTAATTTGTTCACCCACTGTGATACTTGCTATTTTGAGAGAAGCCTCTAGTGAACACTATGGCCCCCGGGTCTACTCCACACCATACTTTCACCCTTACACTTTTACTTCGTTTCACTTTCGGCCTTCAGATCTCACTTTGCAATCAACCTTGAAGGGATTGACAACCCCTGTATAGCGTTGGGTGCAAGTTCTTTGTGTTTGCGTAGGTACTCTGGACTTGACGAGATTATCCTACTGGATTGATACCTTGGTTCTAAAACTGAGGGAAATACTTACTGCTCATGTGCTGCATCACCCTTTCCTCTTCAAGGGAAAACCAACGCTAGCTCAAGAGACGACAGAAGGTTTCTGTCGACGTAGCACAAGGATTTCTGGCGCCGTTGCCAGGGAGGATCAAGTCAAGAACTCATCCAAGTAAGTGTCGCAAACTCATATCTTGTATTTACTTTGTTTGCCAGTTGCCTCTCATTTTCCTCTCCCCCACTTCACAAATTTTCCTTTTTCGTTTGCCTTTTTCGTTCGCCCTTTTCTCTCGCTTGCTTTCTGTTCGTCTGTGTGGGATAGTCTACCTGTCCTCATGTCTAGATCCACCACCTTGAATGATACTCCCGAGAGCGAAGTTCTCAATTTCAAACAAATTGAGGAAGAAAACTTAAAGGTCGCTTGGTATTGGATTTGCAATGCTCAGAGTAGATCTACTCATGAGCAATCCACTACCATCCTGTTCGCAGTTTTTATGTGGGTGTTTTTCCTTGGAATAGGTATATTCTTGACACCATTGTAGGTGGAAATTTCTTGGGTAGCCATACCGTTGATTCTTACGGAGCTGTAATAAATTTGGTAGGCTCACCCCCACTCATGGTTAATGGAACTACCTTAACTCTGGAACATGTGATGCGTAGGCTGGACGTCATTGAAATTAAAGTTGCTACGATCAAACTCATTGAGAATTTGGATAAAAAGATCCACAATCAAATCACTTAGTACGGATCCAAGGTGGGAATGGTTTTGAAAAATTTAAAGGAGAAGGAACCCACAGTTAATGAAAAACTAGATCATGATTCCGCTATGATTGGTAAACTAGAGGACGTTATAACCAACTTGGGTTCCGCTTTTGCCATTGTGCAGAATACTCCAAACTTTGCCCACAATAAGGTCACCAAGTCTATTTTTGTTCCCAAAAATAGTGGTGAAGCATCTAGAAAAAAAGATGAAAATCTTAAGATGATAAGTGATCACACCACTTATGGTTTGAGCACCAAAGACGACGATACGTGATTCTATCGCCTTATGCCTAGCTAAGGGCGTTAAACAATAGCGCTTGTTGGGAGGCAACCCAATGAATTTATTTCTTTTTCTTTATGTTTTGTTGCGTCCACACCATCATAATTCTGTTATGATTGTGTTTTTTGTGTTTCTTTTTGTGTTTGAGCCAAGCAAAACCTTTACTATTGTCTTGGTGATGGTTGTTTGATCCTGTTGGAAAAAGACAGAAACTTTTCGATCACGAGATGATTTTTATTTTTTATTCAGAAAGAGATTTTGAGTTGATTGTATTTGCTGCTGGTTGATATGCCTTTTGCCCAGGCAGTCGTAATTGTTCAGAATTTTTGAGGTACCATAAGTATACGAAGTATACAGATTGCTACTGACTGGTCTGTTTTTGACAGATTCTGTTTTTGTTGAGTTGGTTGCTTGTTTTGATGAAACTATGGTTAGTATCGGGGGTACTAGCTATGTGAAAGTGAGAATACAGTAGCCCAACACCAATATAAATAGAAGTCAAGATTGCTGCAGTACCTAAAGTGGTGGTAGTTTGTTTTCTTGTGCTAATTTTATCACGAGTTTCTGTTTAAGTTTTGTGTTGTAAAGTTTTCAAGTTTTGGGTGATGTTCTCATGGACAAAGAGATAAGGAGTGGAAAGAGCTCAAGCTTGGCGATTCCCAAGGCATCCCAAGCCAAATGCAAGGACACCAAAAAGCCTAAGCTTGGGGATGCCCCCAGAAGGCATCCCCTCTTTCGTCTTCAATCCATCGGTAACTTTACTTGGAGCTATATTTTTATTCACCACATGATATGTGTTTTGCTTGGAGCGTCTTGTATCTTAGGAGTATTTTCTTTTTGTTGTGTCACAATCATCCTTGCTGCACAACTTTTTGAGAGAGAGACATGCACTCATCATGATTTTGCTACAATGCTCATTGTGCTTCACTTATATCTTTTGAGTTAGATAATTTTGCTCTATGTGCTTCACATAGTTCTTTTAGAGCATGGCGGTGCATGACTTGGTAGTTGGCTTATGCTATGAAAGTAGTCCCAAAGGTGATAGGTACCCAAAGAGGATACAAAAACCTCCATCTTCATGTGCATTGAGTAGAAAGAGAAGTCTTGATTCCTCTCAATTACTTTTGAGACGTGGATTTGGTAATATAAAGAGCTATGTTAGTAGGGTGTTGTGAATCTACAAATACTTGTGTTGAAGTTAGTGATTCCCGTAGCATGTAGGTATGGTGAACCGCTATGTTAGGAAGTCGGAGCATAATTGCTCTATTGATTGTCACCCTTTGTGTTGAGGTCGGGATCGCGCGATGGTTAGCACCTACCAACCCTTCCCATAGGAGTATGCATTTAGCACTTTGTTTCGATTACTAATAAAAATTTCTGCAACAAGTAAGTGAGTTCTTCATGACTAATGTGAGTCCATGGTATAGATGCACTTTCACCTTCTACCATTGCTAACCTCTCTAGGACCGCGCAATTTTCGCCGGTACACAAACCCACCATATGACATCCTAAAAACAACCACCATACCTACCTACTATGGCATTTTCATAGCCATTCTGAGATTTATTGCCATGCAACTCCCACCGTTCCGTCTCATGACTAGTGCCGTCACCCTCATATTGCCGTTGCATGATCTTAAGCTAGCTAGCGAGATGTTTCAACGTCATGCGCCAAGCGAGATCTTTGCACATCCCGGTACACTGCCGGAGGCATTTCCTATAGAGTCATTTCTAAGCTTTGAGCTCTGAGTAAATAAAAGTGTGATGATCATCATTATTAGAGCATTGTCCCATGTGAGGAAATAAAAAAAAGAGCCCAAAGAGCCCAAATAAAAAAAGAGAAAAAAGAGGACTAAGAGTGCAAATAAAAAAAGGAGAAAAATAAAATAAAATAAAAAAGGAGAGAATAAGAGAGAAGGGACAATGCTACTATCTTTTTCCACACTTGTGCTTCGTAATAGCACCATGTTCTTCATGTTTGAGAGCCTCTCGTTTCGTCACTACCATATGCTAGTGGGAATCTTCATTATATAACTTGGCTTGTATATTCCAATGATGGGCTTCCTCAAATTGCCTTAGGTCTTCGTGAGCAAGCAAGTTGGATGCACACCCACTAGTTCTCCTTTTGAGCTTTCACATATTTATAGCTCTAGTGCATCCTTTGTATGGCAATCCCTACTCATTCACATTGATATGTATTAATGGGCATCTCCATAGCCCTTTGATACACCGAGTCAATGTGACCATCTCCTCGTTCTTGTCTCACAACCACCACCACACTCTATTCCACCTATAGTGCTATATCCATGGCTCACGCTCATGTATTGCGTGATAGTTATAAAAAGTTTGAGAAAGTAAGACTGCGAAAACAATTACTTGGACAATACCGGGGTTGTTCATGATTTACATTAGTTGTGCGAGGATGATAGAGCATAGCCAGACTATATGATTTTGTAGGGATAACTTTCCTTGGCCTTGTTATTTTGAAAGTTCATGATTACCTTGCTAGTTTGCTTGAAGTATTATTGTTTTCATGTCAATAGCAAACTCTTGTTTTGAATCTTACGGATCTGAACATTCATGTCACATGAAATAAGTTGCAAAGGACAACTATGCTAGGTAGCATTCCACATCAAAAATTTAGTCTTTATCACTTCCCTACTCGAGGACGAGCATGAGTTAAGCTTGGGGATGCTTGATACGTCTCCAACGTATCTATAATTTTTGATGGTTTCATGCTATTATCTTGTCAAACTTTGGATGTTTTGTACGCCTTTTATATCTTTTTTGAGACTAACTTAATAACTCAGTGTGAAGTGCCAGTTCCTGTTTTTCCATGTTTTTTACCCCTTTCAGAGGAGGATTTTAAATGGAGTCCAAACAGAATGAAACTGCCAGGGGGGCCACGCCTCCCAGGCTTGTGGGCTCCCTTCGCCATCTCTTCCCTAGGTCTTTCGCCTATAAATTCCCTAAAATCCCATAAAAAACCAGGAGATCATCGAAAGTACTTTTCCGCCGCCGCAAGCTTCTGTATCCGCAAGATCCCATCTGGGGCACGTTCTGCTGCCCTGCCGGAGGGGGGATTCGGATACGGAGGGTTTCTTCATCAACACCATGACCTCTTCGATGATGCGTGAGTAGTTCACCATAGACCTACGGGTCCATAGCTAGTACCTAGATGGCTTCTTCTCTCTTTTGGATCTTGAATACAAAGTTCTCCATGATCTTCATGGAGATCTATCCGATGTAATCTTCTTTTGCGGTGTGTTTGTCGAGATCCGATGAATTGTGGATTTAAGATCAGATTATCCATGAATCTTATTTGAGTTTCTTCTGATCTCTCTAATGCATGATTTCATATCCTTGTAATTCTCTTCGAGTTGTGGGTTTTGTTTGGCCAACTAGATCTATGATTCTTGCAATGGAAGAAGTGCTTGGTTTTGGATTCATACCATGCGGTGACCTCACCCAGTGACAGAAGGGGTAGCGAGGCACCCATCATGTTGTTGCCATCAAGTGTAAACAGATGGGGTTTTCATTATTGGTTTGAGTTTATCCCTCTACATCATGTTATCTTGCTTAAGGCGTTACTCTGTTTGTCATGAAGTCAATACACTAGATGCATGCTGGATAGCGGTCGATGTGTGGAGTAATAGTAGTAGATGCAGAAAGTATCGGTCTACTTGTCTCGGACGTGATGCCTATATGTATGATCATTGCCTTAGATATCGTCACGACTTTGTGCGGTTCTATCAATTGCTCGACGGTAATTTGTCCACCCACCGTGATACTTGCTATTTTGAGAGAAGCATGTAGTGAAAACCATGGCCCCCGGGTCTACTCCACACCATATTTTCAGCCTTACACTTTTACTTCGTTTCACTTTCCGCCTTCAGATCTCACTTTGCAATCAATCTTGAAGGGATTGACAACCCCTTTATATCGGTGGTTGCAAGCTCTTTGTGTTTGCGCAGGTACTCTGGACTTGACGAGATTCTCCTACTGGATTGATACCTTGGTTCTCAAACTGAGGGAAATACTTACTGCTCCTGTGCTGCATCACCCTCTCCTCTTCAAGGGAAAACCAACGCAAGCTCAAGAGACGGCAAAAGGTTTCTGTCCACGTATCATGAAACGCGTGCACCAGTTCACGCGGTGACCACGTGGCCGGCGTGCCATGTGCGTGCTCTATGCAATGGGGTCCTCGTGGTCGTTGGTTTCTTCTTTCCCTCGACACCTAGCCATGTCTAAAGGCTTCCCCTCAACGTCGTCTTCCTCCTGTACCCCTCTACCCCTCTAGTTTCTTCCTCGCCGCGTCGCGACGAGCGCCGCCCCTGTTCTAGCAGTGACCAACGTCGTTGTCTTGTCCATCGAGCCCTCCCGAACTTCCCAGACCTCGCGTGAGCCCTCCCCATCCCTCGTAGAAGCTGCTCGATGCCGCTACCGGCCAGCCACGTCACACCGGAGCTCCAGGGCGTGGCTAAGATTGCCACGACGGCCGTCCCCATCTCCTCTCGTCGGTCGACTATATATAGCCATGGCCTCGAGCCTCCCCAAGCATCCCTAGCACCCACACCATCCTCCTAGTCTCCTCACCGGCTAGTCATTTGAGCTCGAAGAGCCCCTCTGGCTCTCCACGGCCGCCATGCTCGCCGGCGAACCTCGCCTAAATTCATGCCACTCCGGCCTCCTCCTCTCCTTCCGAGCTCCTCTCTGGACCCTCCACTCCACGGCGATCATCCCGATGCCCTTTCTCGACCGAATCCACAACCAGAGCACCTCCTCCACCGCGGAGCCGCCGCCCTCGACCACCGTTGTCGTGGCTGATTTTGGCCATCCCGGCGCCCTCTCCGCTACCCACGGGCGCGGTATGGAGCAGCGCATCCATACCCGGCGGCGTCCAAGCCCGCCGTGGCCTCCCATCGCTGGTTCTGGCGAGGTCGAAGTAGCGGCTGCTCTCTGTCGGGGAGAAGGAGGGGGAGGAAGAAGAGGAGGGAAGGAGGAGAGAGAAGACCCCACATGTGGGGTCAGGGACCACCTGTCGGCGATTGGAAGCCAGCCAGGCTGGATAAGTGGAGGCGCCCTCCCGCAAAGCTGTCTTTATGCATCGAAGGCGTATTTTCTAAAATGCGCTTTCGCCGTCTTCCCAGCCACACTGCTGAGGCACCTAGATGGGAATATCTTTATTGCAGATTAGTCCCTCGAGTCAAACCCTTATATCTTATTACCCATAACTCCGATCGAGGTGATTCCAAAGCCCACATGTTCGTCTTGTCGAGCCTGTCATGATCGTATCATTTTGAGTGTGTGTTAGCATTCTGAAAATGGCCATTTTTCCCTTGCCTCTAAACAGCCCCTCCGAGAGAGAACTATTTCCGGCAATCAATTTTGCGAACTCTCCGCACCTCCTCCTACAAGGTTCCATCACCCCCACGCAAGCCAAAACCCTCATTTGCATGATTGCATTGCAATATCATTGTTTAACCAATTACTTTAATTGCAAGTATAATTGTTTGTAGTATGGATTAGGTTATGCAATGTTTGAATAAATTCTTGAATAGGTGACTACCATGTTGAGTACGGGATTGTCAGTAACTAGTATTTTACCCACTAGTTGATGCCATGACATTGCAGATTATTGTCTATAATTATTTTGGGTTTCATCCGGCAGTTGGTGGATATGAATCAATAGCAGTAGCTTGAGCTTATTGGTTATTGGATTACTATGATATCGGAGTGTCAGCTATGACAGAAACATTCTTCAGGGATAAGATAATTAGTTGGTTGATCGAGAGTCACCTGCCTGGGCTTATCCGTGCAGCCACATTTGCCGTTATGTGACGGCCTTTACTTGGTCTGATCACGTGTTCTTTTATCGGTACCACAAAAGAGGCAAGGTTATGCGCGCGTGCTACACTAGCCCGATAGGCGGCGATAACCTTGTGAGCCAAGTTGAGTTATGTGGTTACCCGTCCCCGTTTGGGATAGTTTAGTTAGGCCACGACACTAGCAGGTGTCATGAGGACACAGGGGCCACCCAGGGCAGGACTCCGGGGGAGGATGAATTCCGATGGTACGATGGTTGAGTCACGGGTCAGGTATGTTTCGTTGGAACAACGCTGGTCCACCCGAGTGGGATCACGAGGACATGTACTCCATGGTGTGGGTAAAGTGTGCAACCTCTGTAGAGTGACAAATCTATTCGAATAGCCGCATCTACGGTATTGGACTGCCCGTCCAGACCTCACTAGGTGATCAATCATGACCATAATAGTGATAATAATGACGGAAGAACTCGTGTGAGTATGGTAGCACTTGGGCATCATGCCTGTGACAAGTCTTGGTGTCCGTCTAGAGGATATTCGCTGAAGGTTCTTGGTGAGATCACGAGTTGGTCATAAGAGTATGATGAGAGTATTCTGGTATAGTTATTTTCAACTATCCATTCGGTGATGATAAATCATTACCTAATGTTGATTGCTATGATGTTTTCTTGCCTTAATGCTGATGTTTGTTGTGAGCTTGCGAGTACACTCAAAGTACTCACCTGGCGTGTCATGCCAGTTTGCAGGTCATGCCATGATTGCGTGCTTGTCGAGGATTCCGAGTTGCGAGCTAGGATACGTGTTCCAGCCAGAGTCCCTACAGGGTGGAGTCCATCACCATCGTCGTTATTCCATTGCTAGCGTAGAATCACCTTAGGTAGGCGTAGTATCGCCGTGGCGATGTAATGCAAGTACCCTTGTAACATTTGCCATAGTAATAAAGAGCTGATTTGTTCTATGCCAACAGTACCGTATTCCAGAAGACTTGTTCCTCGGATGGAATACGTTGCGTTCCGGTTTCCTCTGAGTCGGGCTGCCACAAGCGTTGGTATCAGAGCAGGTCTGGCTATAGGACGCCCTAGACCGCGTGAGCATTAGTAACTAGTAGTATAGGATATAGTTGGATTGCTGCACTTGTTTGTTGCATTTGTTTGTGCATAGCATGCATATAGAATAGATATTTTATCACTAATAATTGATCTTATGAGTGCAGGTGGCATGGGTCTCGATGCACCACCTGTACCCACCAGTTGCATATTTGCTCCTTGGTGTGGTGTCATCTTTGTGCCAGTGGACTGATGCCAAGGTGCCTGGTTGTGTCGATCCCTGCTACTGCGACAATAGACCTTCCCTAGCAATGGCGCCAGGAATCCTCCTGCTATGGCTACGCCTATAGGGACTTCCTTGGAAAATATGCAAAGGATTTCCCCGCGGCCTTGGAGCCTTGCGTTGGTGTTCCCTTGAAGAGGAAAGGGTGATGTAGCACAACAGCGGTAAGTATTTCCCTCAGTTTGAGAACCAAGGTATCAATCCAGTAGGAGGAGCGTTCAAGTCACAAGTACCAGCACAAACACAAAGATCTTGCACCCAACACTATGAATGGGTTGTCAATCCCGTATAGATTGTTTGCAAAGTGAGAACTGAAAGCAACAAAGTAAACAAAGCAAAGTAAAAGTGAAAGTGGAGACGATAGTTGTGAATAGACCCGGGGGCCGTAGTGTTCACTAGTGGCTTCTCCCATGAAAGCAAGTAGACGGTGGGTGAATGAATTACTGTCAAGCAATTGATAGAACCGCGCAAAGTCGTGATGCTATCTAAGGCAATGATTATATCTATAGGCATCACGTCCAAAACAAGTAGACCGACACTTTCTGCATCTACTACTATTACTCCAAACGTCGACCGCTATCCAACATGCATCTAGTGTATTAAGTTCATGAGAACAGAGTAACACCTTAAGAAAGATGACATGATGTAGATGGACAATCTCATATCTACGATAAAATCCCATCTTGTTACCCTTGATGGCAACAACACGATGCGTGCCTTGCTGCCCCTTCTATCACTGGGACAGGTCACCACACGGTATGAACCCAAAACCAAGCACTTCTCCCATTGTAAGAGTCATAGATCTAGTTGGCCAAACAAAACCCAAGACTCGGAGAGACTTACAAGGATATCAAATCATGCATATAAGAAATTAGCAAAGACTCAGATATAGTTCATAGATAATCTGATCACAAATCCAAAATTCATCGGATCTCGACAAACACACCGCCAAAGAGGATTACATCGGATATATCTCCATGAAGATCATGGAGAACTTTGTATTGAAGATCCAAGAGAGAGAAGAAGCCATCTAGTTACTAACTACGGACCCGTACGTCTGAAGTGGACTACTCACGAGTCATTGGAGAGGCGATGATGTTGATGTAGAAGCCCTCCAACTCCAAAGTCCCCTCCGGCAGGGCACCCGGAAGGGTCTCCAGAAGAGATCTCACGGAAACGGAAGCTTGCGGCGGCGGAAAAGTGTTTTCATGGATGCCCTGATTTTTCTGGGATTTTAGGGAATTTATAGGCCAAAGAGCTAGGGCAGGGGAGCGCCAGGGAGGCCACAAGCTTGGTTGCCACGGCCCCCCTGGCCGCGGCAACAGGGCTTGTGGGCTCCCTCTTGGCCCCCTGCCTTGGCCCTCAAGCCTCCCGATCTTCTTCTGTTCTAGAAAAATTTATTTCGGGGATTTTATTCCGTTTGGACTCCATTCCAAAATCAGACCTGAAAAGAGTCAAAAACATAGAAAAAACAGGAACTGGCACTTCGCACTGAATTAATAAGTTAGTCCCAAAAAAGATATAAAAGGTATATAAAACATCCAAAGTTGACAAGATAACAACGTGAAACCATCAAAAATTATAGATACGTTTGAGACGTATCAAGCATCCCCGAGCTTAACTGCTGCTCGTCCTCGAGTAGGGAAATGATAAAGAATGAATTTTTGATGCTTTCATGCTACCTAGCATAGATGTCCTTTGTAACTCCTCTTATGTGACGTGAATGTTCAGATCCATTATATTCAAAACAATAGTTTGCTATTGACGTGGAGACAATAATAATTCAAGCAAACTAGCAAGGTAATCATGAACTTTCAAAATAACAAGGCCAAAAGAAAGTTATCCCTACAAAATAATATAGTCTGGCTATGCTCTATCATCCTTGCACAACGAATTTAAATCATGCACAACCTCGGTATTGGCAAGTAATTGTTTTCACACCTTTACTTTCTCAAACTTTCTCAACTCTCACGCAATACAAGAGCGTGAGCCATGGTTTTAGCACTATAAGTGGTGTGGAGTGTAGTGGAGGTCGCAAGGCAAACAAGGAGAAGATGGTCACATTGACTAGGCATATCAATGAGCTATGGAGATGCTCATCAATAGATATCAACGTGAATGAGTAGGGATTGCCATACAATTCATGCACTAGAGCTAAGAGTAAGTGAAAGCTCTTAAAGAAAACTAGTGGGTGTGCATCCAACTTGCTTGCTCACGAAGACCTAAAGCAATTTTGAGCAAGCCTATCATTGGAATATACAAGCCAAGTTATATAATGAAAATTTCCCACTAGCTATATGGTGGTGACAAAACGAGAGACTCTCAATCATGATGATCATGGTGCTTAATATGCACAAGTGTGGAAAGATAGTAGCATTGTCCCTTCTCTCTTTTTCTATCATTTTTTTTGTGGGCTCTTTGGCCTCTCTTTTTTTTTGGTGGGAATATTTGGACTCTTTTATTTCTTCACATGGGACAATGCTCCATCAATGATGATCATCACACTTACAACTCAAAACTTAGAGGAATGATGACTCTATATGGAATGCCTTTGGCCGTGTACCGTGACAATGATCTAGCATGGCATAGACATCAATGGAAACATCATGCTAGCTATCTTATGATCATGCAATGGCAATGTAGAAGTGGTGGCACATGTCATGGTGGTAGTCGTATGGCAATATATCTCGGAATAGCTTTGAAAAAGCCATAGTAGGTAGGTATGGTGGCTGTTTTGAGGGAGGCTATATGGGTGGTTTTGTGCACTGGCGAAAATTGCACGACACTAAAGAAGATAGTGATGGTGGAAGGTGAAAGTGCATCTAAACCATTGACTCAACATTAGTCATGAAGAACTCATATACTTGTTGCAAAAGTTTTAGTAGTAATCGAAACAAAGCATTCAACACATACTCCTAGTGGAAGGGTTGGTAGGTATAAACCATCACGCGATCCCGACCGGCACACAAAGGATGACAATCAATAGACTAATCATGCTCAGACTTCATCACATCGCGGTTCACCATACGTGCATGCTACGGGAATCACTAACTTCAATACAAGTATTTCTAGATCCACAACACCTTACTAATATAACTTCAATATTACCACTACCACAACTCAAAACTAATTGAGATGAATCAAACTTCTCCAACTACTCAATGCACATGAAGGTAGAAGTTTTCATATCCCTTTGGATAACTACCCTTTTTGAGACTACTATCAAAGCATAGATCAACTACCAAGCCATGCATTGCTGTGCTCTAAAAGATATAAGTGAAGCACATAGAGCAAAATCAACTAGCTCAAAAGATATAAGTGAAGCACATGTGAGCTGAATTGTCTAACCAAAGGATATAAGTGAAGCTCGAAAAAATCACGGTGAGTGCATGTCTCTCTCTCTAGGTGTGCAGCAAGGATGGTTGTGACACAAAAATAAAAGACTCCTACGATACAAGACGCTCCAAGGAAAACACATAACATGTGGTGAATAAAATATAGCCCCAAGTAACGTTACCGATGGATTGAAGACGAAAGAGGGGACGCCTTCCCGGGGCATCCCCAAACTTAGGCTTTTACGGCATCCTTGAATCAACTTGGGGTGCCTTGGGCATCCCCAAGCTTGCGCTCTTGCCACTCTTTATCTTTTTGTCCATAAGAACTACACCCAAAACTCGAAAACTTCACAACACGAAACTTAAATAGAAACTCGTGATAACATTAGTACAAGAAAGAAAACCACCACTACCTTAGGTACTGTAGCAAACTTAAATTATACTCATGTTGATGTTGGGTTACTGTATTTTCAATCTTCCATGGCTAATACCCCCCGATACTATCCATAGTTTCATCAAAATAAGCAACCAACTCAACAAAAAACAGAATCTGATAACAGCAAACCAGTCTGTAGCAATCTGTATACTTCGTATAATACGGGTACTTCAAAAATTCTGAAACATTACGATAGTCTGAAGAATTTGCGTCGCAATCAGCAGCATAAAGAATCAACTCAAAAGCTCTTACAGAAAAAAATGAAAATTCTTTTCGTGAGCAGAAAATTTCTGTCTTTTCAAGCATGACCAAACGATCATCCCCAAGACTAATCATAACGGTTTTGCTTGGCACAAACGCAAAAAGTAACACAAAAAACATAATCATAACAGAATTATGAAAGTGTGGAAAACACAAAACAGAAAGAAAAAGGATAGATTCGTTGGGTTGCCTCCCAACAAGCGCTATTGTTTAACGCCCTTAGCTAGGCAAAAGGTGATGGAATCACGTATAGTCATCTTTGGTGCTCAAACCATAAGTAGCATGATCATTTATCATCTTAAGATCTTCATCTTTATTGGATGACTCACCACTAGATTTAGGAACAAAAACAGACTTGACGGTCTTTTTGAGAGTGTGATTTGGAGTATTTTGCACAGCGACAAAAGCGGAACCCAAGTTGGTTATGACATCTTCTAGTTTGCCAATTCTAGAGGAATCATTAACTATAGGTTCCTTCTCACTTAAATTTTTCAAGACCATTCCCACTTTGGATCCGTACTGAGTAATTTGATGTGGATCTTTCTGTCCAAACCCTCAATAAGTTCAATTGTGGCAATTTTGTTTTCAATAGCATAAAGCCTTTGCATCACGTGTTCCAAGGTCAAGGTAGTTCCATTTACCATGAGCGGGGGTGAGCCTACCAAATTCATGATAGCTCAATAGGAGTCAATAATATGGCTCCCCAAAAAATTCCCGCCTACGATGGTATCAAGGATATACCTATTCCAAGGAGAGATTCCAACATAAAAACCGCGAAGAAGAACGGTAGTGGATTACTTACGAGTAGATATACTTTGAGCATTGCAAATCCTGTACCAAGCATCCTTTAAATTTTCTTCCTCGTTCTGCCTGAAATTGAGAACTTCTTTCTCAGGGGTATCGTTTGGAGTAGTGGGTCTAGCCATTGATGGACTATCACACACACAAACGAGCAGGAAGTAAGCGGGCAAAAGAGAATGGCAAAAAGGCAAAAGGAAACGGCAAGGGAGAAAGGCAAATGTGAAGTGGGGGAGAGGAAAACGAGAGGCAACTGGCAAAAAAGGTAAATGCAAGAGATGAGTTTGTGACACCTACTTGGATAGATCTTGACTTGATCTCTCCTCCCCGGCAACGGCGCCAGAAATCGTTCTTCTACTGCGACAACAAACCTTCCCTGGCAACGGCGCCAGGAATCCTGCTGCTACGGCTACGCCTGTAGGGACTTCCTTGGCAAATATGCAAAGGATTTCCCCACGGCCTTGGAGCCTTGAGTTGGTGTTCCCTTGAAGAGGAAAGGGTGATGTAGCACAGCAGCAGTAAGTGTTTCCCTCAGTTTGAGAACCAATGTATCAATCCAGTAGGAGAAGCGTTCAAGTCACAAGTACCTGCACAAACACAAAGAGCTTGCACCCAACGCCATGAAGGGGTTGTCAATCCCTTATAGATTGTTTGCAAAGTGAGAACTGAAAGAAACAAAGTAAACAAAGCAAAGTAAAAGTGAAAGTGGAGACGATAGTTGTGAATAGACCCGGGGGCCGTAGTGTTCACTAGTGGCTTCTCTCATGAAAGCAAGTAGACGGTGGGTGAACGAATTACTGTCGAGCAATTGATAGAACCGCTCAAAGTCATGACGTTATCTAAGGCAATGATTATATCTATAGGCATCACGTCCAAAACAAGTAGACCGATACTTTCTGCATCTACTACTATTACTCACACGTCGACCGCTATCCAGCATGCATCTAGTGTATTAAGTTCATGAGAACAGAGTAACACCTTAAGCAAGATGACATGATGTAGATGGACAATCTCATATCTACGATAAAAGCCCATCTTGTTACCCTTGATGGCAACAACATGATGCGTGCCTTGCTACCCCTTCTGTCACTAGGAAAGGTCACGACACGGTATGAACCCAAAACCAAGCACTTCTCCCATTGCAAGAATCATAGATCTAGTTGGCCAAACAAAACCCAAGACTCGGAGAGACTTACAAGGATATCAATTCATGCATATAAGAAATCAGCAAAGACTCAAATATAATTCATAGATAATCTGATCACAAATCCACAATTCATCGAATCTCGACAAACACACCGCCAAAGAGGATTACATCAGATAGATCTCCATGAAGATCATGGAGAACTTTGTATTGAAGATCCAAGAGAGAGAAGAAGCCATCTAGATACTAACTACGGACCCGTAGGTCTGAAGTGGATTACTCACGAGTCATTGGAGAGGCAATGATGTTGATGTAGAAGCCCTACAACTCCAAAGTCCCCTCCGGCAGGGAACCGGGATGGGTCTCCAGATGAGATCTCGTGGAAACGGAAGCTTGCGGCGGCGGAAAAGTGTTTTCGTGGATGCCCTGATTTTTTCTAGGATATAGGGAATTTATAGGCCAAAGAGCTAGGGGAGGGGAGCGCCAAGGAGGCCACAAGCTTGGTTGCCGCGGCACCCCTGGTCGCGGCAACAGGGCTTGTGGTCTCCTTATGGGCCCCCTGCCTTGGCCCTCAAGCCTCCCGATCCTCTTCTGTTCTGGAAAAATTTATTTCGGGGATTTTATTCCGTTTGGACTCCGTTCCAAAATCTGATCTGAAAAGAGTCAAAAACACAGAAAAAACAGGAATTGGTACTTGGCACCGAATTAATGAGTTAGTCCCAAAAAAGATATAAAAGCTATATAAAACATCCAAAGTTGACAAGATAACAGCGTGAAACCATCAAAAATTATAGATATGTTTGAGACGTATCAATCCCTTGTCGGATTAATGCACCGGTACCACACCAATGTATTCTCTTCAGCCACCCTATTGTCTCGATGATAGATATGCTTCTATGCCGGATCTTGCCCATCCCTCTAGGCGCGTTGGCAACCCTTACTGATCTTGCTTATCAGAAAAGGGCAATGCCCACAAGCCTCCTTTTTATCGTTATCCCACCCTCCCATCCACCCTTTGGATGAGTATGGTTTTGTTCCGTCCGCTTAATGGCGATGTGGTCGTGACCCCCGTGTTTCGACCTAAGATCATCAAGCTCGTCCTCATCAGCTTTCTTCCACACATTGATTCACTTGCGTGCACACCGCCACAACATGCCAGACTATAACACCGGAGTTCTTGCTAGATTTGTGTGCTTAAGTAGGAATTCATATTATTGCTGTGAATAGATGTAGAGTATGTGCTATTTCTGGTGATCTTGCTGCTTTGTGTGTGTGCGCGCATTAGTCTTTTCTCTTGCTTCTTTTTTTGGGCCCTTGGTGTTACCTTATTTTCCCCTTATGGAAGTTTCTCACCGACACTGGACTCCAAGAATCAGTGAAGAGACAGTCATTTGGAAGGTCAATTCATCATATAGAATTTTCAGCAGACTGCATTATATCGGGAATATCGGGCCTGAATATAAATGATATCCTGGTTGGATGGCTTATCAGCATCAAGTACACATCAGTGCAACCTTCACAGCAACAATCATCATATCAGCAAGAAGGCAAGGATGTGTACATTTCCAGTCAAAGGTATGATTCACATATGTGGTTGAGTCTGTTATGAAAACAATTTGAAACCTGCTATGGTACGGAAGGAAGTCATAATGTGTTATGAACTTAGTGTTCAGCAAGAAGGACAACTGAATACCCTGTTGCATACAACAATTAACCGACAACAGGAACATTTAGGAGATATATATGCACTTAGCTTGCATATGGCAAAAAGAAAGCTTCAGGTATAAGCAACCCAGTCTTTCTCCTCAAGCTACTAGAACAACTTACGACACAAGGGTTCATGTGTCTTCCATGATACAACACATGGGCATCTTCTGATGCAAGGTACTCATGCTTCTCCAGTAAGATACCATCGTAGTTTCTGCTATAAGGTACTGTGTCTTCCCCAGCCAGTCTTTAAGTGGGAAAGCTTCTAAGGTACGATACCTAGTCTTCTTTAGAAAGACATTTTGACAAAAACTTCGAGCACGAGCAGTTTAGTCTTCCTCAGCAAGCTAATCTCAATGACTTCCAACACAAGCTAAGTAACCTTTGTCGGGAAGGCATCACATTCTCACTAGTACAAGCTATTCCACCAACAACTAGCAGCATATGACCATGCATCTCAAGGGTCCGCACCACAACCGTTGGTTAGAAAGAAAAAAGTCAGTCAGGACACAAGCCTGCTTCAACAATCAAGCGCTAAGCCGCATAGACCCAATATATATGATGGACAGGTTGCCAAGCCATATGAGTTAATCATACAATGATGCCAGCCCGGTGAGAATCCGACTATTGCATGAGATATATAAGAATAAGAAGAACGCCAGTTATACACTTCAGTGAGATGATCAACAACCTGTGGATAAGCTGTATGGGAAGAGAATGAACCCTTGCCTGTCTTTCTTTGATGATGGCACCACGCCTGTGTTCTCAGCTGTTTTCGGCCGTCCGGGGTGGATGCCGACTTTTATTTCTCTTGTCAGCAACTGGCCGTGCTTTGAGCTGTTTTTTCGGCTGTCTCTGGCAGCTGTTGTATTTCTTTCCGTAGTAGTGAACCTATGCTCTGAGCTATTTCTCGGCCGTCTTAGGGAACTGCCAATTTCTTCTTATCGACACCGTCTCATGCTTTGAGCTGCTTTTCAGCCGTCTTGATTTGGGGTTGAGTTACTCCAGTAATGTCCCAAATCTAAGTTGTATAGACCATTCTGGTGGCTACTGGTTTATTTGCCGGTTTCATCCAAGGGTTCAGACGGTTGTTACCTTATAGCTAAAACTTGTTAAGTAATATGCTTGCCGGAATATTGTAGCTGGCAGCACCCATGGCCATCCAAGGAATAAAGAACACATCAGAGCAAGCTCTTTCAACTAAGGATCCAGGCAAAGAGAACCATAATGAAAGAGCAAGATTGGCCATACATGTATGATAATGGTTGTAAGGTCAACATGGTACAATACTCAAAACATTCTGGTTCGATACCAATCACCGTGGGTACACACCCATGGGGTCTGTTCCATTTGCAAGGACCCTATATCGAGTCAACCCGCTTAGCCGAACCAGATATGCTCAGAATAGTCACAAGGGGATATTCGAATCTGTGAGAAAGACTCAGTAGTTCGATTGCAGCAATAGTGTTAAAGCATTACACGACCTACTATTCATTTAAGGGTTTCGATAGACGGAACTACCAGAATGTTGGACGACAACCTCGGATCATGTGTCCTCACATATGGGAATCAGTCAAAGGATAGCCTGTCGTAAACAAGATCTTTCTCCCATAACCTGTGTCAGTCAAGTCAGCAGACATAAATGGATGGAAGTCAGAGTAGCATATGAGGATCCAGTGAAACAAGCCACCTCAAAGCCATGCAGTGAGTCAGATAACCCAGCAGGAGAATCATACCAAGGCAAAAAGGAAACCTAAGATGGAAACGGTTTCCTCAAGTGGGGATATTCATGCTTGAACCCTGAGCAACCTAATCTCGAGGACGAGATTTCTTTAAGGGGGTTAGGTTTGTAACACCCTGGATTTTGCCCATTTCTTTTTTTCTTTTGATTTTGGTCTAGATTTTCTTTTCTGTGGCTTGCTAGTTTTGGAACCTAAAGGGATCACCCTTGATTTCTCTTCCCTAGTGACTTGCCAACCTACAAACCATCCCAAGACCTCGTCATTTCCATCTTGAGCCAATCCCAATAATCTTTTCCCTGGAAATATTCCTTTTTATATTAAAGGAATAACCCTGTTGCTCTGGGTTATGAAGCAACCCACATTTCTACCATTCCAAAAATTCCCAAATAATTCTTATAAATTTATTGGGTCAAATGTTCCTTAGATATGAAAAATCATTCCTTTTCATGTTCAAAACCATTTCACCAATATTCCTTTTCTGATTCTGCCCTAGCTGTCATGTCGTGAAGCAAGTACACTTTATATGCGCTTTCTTTCTCTCAAACTTTTTGGGGACTCTTTCCTATCAATATCATTGCCTCATGACAAAATTCAACTCAATTTGGCTAGTAAGTAATTCTTGGCAAAATTCCAAACTTTCTGATCCACAAGAAGCTTTGTGAAGCAAGTGCTAGCTAAGTGTATTCAAATGAGTTGACATTTTGCAAGACCTTTCACATGCTCAAATTAACATTGTCCACAAAATTTGAGAATCACCCCTTCAACTATGTGAGCACGACATCAAATCTTTGTCTCTGGTCATTATTTTGGATTGTGAAGAAATTGTACTTTATGTTGCTCCATAATTTCTAAAATTCTACGAGGACATTATCCTACCTATAAAACATCTCTCCACCGAATTTGAGCTCATTCAATCTAACCATTTCCCCTCAGTAATCTTCCTAAGATTCTGTCCAGTGGGATGTTGTGTGAAGGAAATACCATTCTGGTTTATCCAGATGGTATGAAACTTATACAATATCTTCATATTCCTAAATAACTCATCTCCTACAAATTTTAGCTCCATCTCAGTTGTTAGGGGAGTGCCACATCAAAATTTGTATTCTGGACCAGATTGGCCAGTTGCAAAGCAACCCTATTAAATCTTGGTCCTTTTCTTCTCAAACTTCCCAGGATTGTAGTCCTTCCTACCTTTAACCTTCCAGAGATCATACTTGGCTCTTATCACCTCCCCGTTCATCACAGATATGCCGACAAGTTTGCTGCAGAAAACTTCCAGTGAATCCTCCCATCTCGTCTTTGTTTATTTTGCCGACCTGTCACCTCAGAAGGACCCCTCCTTCGAAGGACTCTCTACAAAACATCGTGCTGCATGCCAGGGTGCACCGCATGCACCAGTTCACGCGGTGACCACGCGGCCGGCGTGCCATGTGCATGCTATATGCATTGGGGCCCTCGGGGTCGTCGGTTTCTTCTCTCCCTCGACACCTAGCCATGTCTAGGGGCTTCCCCTCGACATTGTCTTCCTCCTTGACCCCTCTCCCCCTCTAGTTTCTTCCTCGCCGCGACGCACGAGCTCCGCCCCTATTCTAGCAGTGACCACCATTGTTGTCTTCTCCCCCGAGCCCTCCCGAACTTCCCAGAGCTCGCCTAAGCCCTCCCCATCCCTCCTACAAGCTGCTCGACGCTGCTACCGGCCAGCCACGCCGCACCGGAGCTCCAGTGCATGTGTAAGATTGCCACGACGATCGTCCCCATCTTCCCTCATGGGCCGGCTATATATAGACATGGACTCGAGCCTCCCCAAGCATCCCTAGCGCCCACAGCATCCTCCTAATCTCTTCCCTGGCCAGTCATTTGAGCTTGAAGAGCCCCTCTGGCTCTCCACGACCGCCATGGTCGTCGAAGAACCTCGCCTAAATTCGGGCCACTCCGGCCTCCTCCTCTCCTTATGAGCTCCTCTCTGGACCCTCCACTCCACGGTGATAACCCCGATGCCCTTTCCCAGATGATTCTACTACAAGAGCACCTCCTCCACCGCAGAGCCGCTGCCCTCGGGCACCATTGCAGTGGCTGACTCTGACCATCTCGACGCCCTCTCCGCTACCCACGGGCGCCGTATGGAGCGGCGCATCCATCCCTGACGGCGTCCAAACCCGCCGTGGCCTCCCGTTGCCTATTCTGGCGAGGCCGAAGCCGTAGCTGCTCTTTGTCGGGGAGAAGGAGGGAGGAGGAAGGAGAGAAGGGAAGGAGGAGAGAGATGACCCGACAGGTGGGGTCGGGGACCACCTGTCGACGACTGGAAGCCAGTCAGGCTGGATAAGTCGAGGCGCCCTCCCGCAAAGCCGCCTTTCTGCACTAAAGGCGTATTTTCTAAAATGCGCTTTCGTCCTCTGCCCAGCCGCACTGCTGAGGTACCCGGATGGGAATATCTTTATTGTAGATGAGTCCCTGGCAGTCAAACCCTTATATCTTTTTACCCGTAATTCCGATTGAGGTGATTCCAAAGCCCACGTCTTTGTCTCGTCGAGCCCGTCATGATGGTATCATTTTCATTATGTGTTCACATTCTGAAAATGGCCATTTCCCCCTTGCCTCTTAACAGCCCCTCCGAGGACTATTTCCGACAATCAATTCCGCGGACTCTCCGCACCTCCTCCTACATGGTTCCATCACCCCCAGGCAAGCCACAACCCTCATTTGCATAATTGCATTGCAATATTATCGTTTAACTAGTTACTTTAATTGCAAGTATAATTGTTTGTAGTATGGATTAGGTTATGCAGTGTTTGAATAAATTCTTGAATAGGTGACTACCATGTTGAGTACGGGATTGTTAGTAACTAGTATTTTACCCACTAGTTGATGCCATGCCATTGAAGATTACTGTCTATGATTATTTTGGGTTTCATTCGGCAGTTGGTGGATATGAATCAATAGTAGTGGCTTGAGCTTATTCTCTATTGGATTACTATGATATCGGAGTGTCTGTTATGACAGAAATACTATTCAGGGATAAGATAATTAGTTGGTTGATCGAGAGTCACATGTCCGGGGTTATCTGTGCATCCACATTTTCCGGTATGGGACGGCCTTGACTTGGTCTGATCGCGTGTTCTTTTATCGGTACCACCAAAGAGGGAAGGTTTTGCGCGCGTGCTACCATGGCCAGTTGAGTTATGTTGGTATCCGTCCCTGTTTGGGATAGTTTAGTTTGGCCACGATAGTGGCAGGTTTCATGAGGACACAGGGGCCACCCAGTGTAGGACTCCGGAGGAGGATGAATGCCGGTGGTACGATGGGAGAGTCGCCGGTCACGCAGGTTTCGATGGAGCAATGCTGGTCCACCCGAATGGGATGACGAGGCCAGGTACTCCATGGTGTGGGTAAAGTGCACAACCTCTATAGAGTGAAAAATCTATTCAAAGAGCCGCGTCCACGGTATTGGACAGCCCGTCCAGATCTCACTAGGTGATGAATCATGACCATAGTAGTGATAATAATGATGGAAGAACTCGTCTGAGTATGGTAGCACTTGGGCATCATGCCGGTGACAAGTCTTGGTGTCCGTCTTGAGGATATTCGTTGAAGGTTCTTGGTGAGATCACGAGTTGGTCAGAAGAGTACGATGAGAGTAGCCTGGTATAGTTATTTTCAACTATCCCTTTGGTGATAATAAATCTTTACCTAATCTTGATTGCTATGATGTTGTCTTGCCTTAATGCTAATGTTTGTTGTGAGCTTGCGAGTACATTCAAACTACTCACCTGGGGTATCATGCCAGTTTGCAGGTCATGCCATGATTGTGTGCTTGTAGAGGATCCCGAGTTGCGAGCTAGGATACGCGTTCCAGCTATAGTCGCTGCAAAGTGGAGTCCATCACCACCGTCGTTGTTCCGTTGCTAGCGTAGAATCACCCTAGACAGGCGTAGTGTCGTCATGGCGATGTAATCCAAGAACCCTTGTAACCTTGGCCATAGTAATAAAGAGCTGGTTTGTTTTATGCCAACAGTACCGTATTCCAGAAGGCTTGTTCCTGGGCTAGAATACGGGGTGTTTCGGTTTCCTCTGAGCCGAGGTGCCACATGACATAGAGAGAGAGAGAGAGAGCCATATATGTACTAACTATAGACCTGTAGGTCTATGGTGAACTACTCACACATCTCCCTGGGAGCAGCAAGGTTGATGAAAACACCCTCCGTGATTGATCCCCCTCCGACAATGCACCATAACAAGGCACCACATGGGAACCCGATGGAACACAGACATGCAACGGCAAAAAAACTGTTTTGGCTCCTTAGGGTTTTTGGGATTAATGAGAATTTATAGGATAGAGAGGTGGGACAGAGGCCAAGGGAGGTGACCCCAAGCCATCATGGTGCGACCAACCCCTTGGGAACGCCGTGTTGGCTTGGTGCGACCCTGTGTGGCCTCTAGTCTCCTTTCAATAGTTCCAAGTCCTTATTTTGTCTAGAAAAAATCGTCAAAATTTTTTAGGGTATTTTAACTTCGATTGGTACAGTATTATTGAAAGGCCAAAAACATACAGAAAATAGTAACTGGTACTTGGCATTGGGTTAATAGGTAGTGCTAAAAAATAATATAAATCAGCAAGTAAATTCCTAAAAAGCATCCTACAATGATAATATAATAGCATGGAACAATAAAAAATCATAGATACATTGGAGACATATCAGCATCCCCAAGCTTCATTCCCGCTCGTCCTCGAGTATGTAAATGATAAAAACAATATTTTTTGATGTGATATGCTACTCAACATGTAATTTCTTGTAGGTATGATCATTGAGAAATGATCAATTAACAAACATCAACATAGTAATATCCATGGACATAAGTAACATAATCCTCAATTTTAAAAATATATGATCCTTCAAGAATGTTTACCTATTCATTTTATAATATTAGCATGTCATGGCTCCGTCTTCACCACATAAATATATATGTCAAGCACCACGATGTTAAGCCACGCAATCGGATTGTACTTTCTAACGTGATTCATCTTTTTATTCCTCACTCAATACATGAGTGTGAACCATGTAAACATCATATAAGTGGGATATAATATTGTGGTAGGTTTCAAAGTGGTAAAAGTGGAGAAGAAAGTCTTGTATCAACTAGGCGAATCATCGGTCTATGGAGATGCCCATCAATCGATATCAATGCAAGGAGTAGGGATTGCCATGTAACAGATGCACTAGAGCCATAAGCGTATGAAAGCTTGACTGAAGATAAATGTATTTTCATCCAACTTGCTTGCTCATGAAGAACTCAGGCATTTGAGGAAGCTCGTCATCGGAATATACAAGCCAAGTTCTATAATGAAAAGTTCCCACTAGCATATGAAAGTGACAAAACATGAGACTCTCTATATGAAAAACATAATGCTACTTTGAAGCACAAGTGTGAAAAATAGGTGTTAGCACTGTCCCTTGTGGCATCCCGACTGAGAGCAACCGGTTTACCCTGCTTTGCCAGCCCATGGATCATGTCTTGTGGCAATACACAACAACTTGGTATAGAAGTACTACCATTTTATTGATTTCTAGCGGATACATATGTTCAAGATTACATAATGAAGCGAGGCCCAGTAGCACACACAGTGCGGCTATACATATGTACATTATTTAGTAGACAAGCATGGGGCCTCGATGCTCATGGCACAACTACTTGTCAGCGGAAAGACGTCGTAGAAGAACTCCAGCTCACAGGGACACTGGTGGGACATGGCCCAGACTATGATGATGCAATTGAGACTCCTGGTAAGGCTTCTCCTAAAACTGGCATGACACACTATGTCAGTACTTTGAATGTACTCACAAGCTCACAACAAACAATACAATAATGACAATCACCGATATGACATTTGAGCAGGTTATATGCAATACATGACAGGCTACTCATGAAGTGCAACTTCTAGCCACTCGGTGTTTCTCTTGCCATCATGGTTACCTTGTAGCCATATGCATCATCTTACCACGGTGATCACTCTAGATAACGAAACTAACCATCTCGTTGATATCGTCAAACCATATAACATGTCACATGATTATATCATTAGTGTACAAGTTAATTCTTTTTGTTGATCCATGGTGTGACCTACTACGAACTGTGTCCATGAACAAGGATGCGACTATTGATAGATTATATACACACTCTGTAGAGGTTAGTACAGTGCAACCACACCATAGAACCCATGTCCTCGTGTTCCCATTCAGGTGGACCAACGACATTCCGACAAAAACAATCTACTGCATGACACTCTCCTCGCCACTTCGACCAACTTCCCTTTGGGCTAAGTCATGGGTGGGCCCGGATGCTACTCTGCACATCACCCGGCCACCGTCGTGGAAAAACAAATGGCCCCAAACGTGGATAATGATACCAAAACAACTATAGGCACACAAGGCTATACCTGCCTACAGGGCCAGGGTAAAGCAAGCGCATAACCTTCCCTCGTTTGAGGAACTGGGGAGAGGCATGTCAGAAGACCGAATAAGGGCCTTCTCATAAAGGCAAATGCAGTTGCACTGGGAAGCTCGATTTGGTGGCACCATGACTCGATCAACAACATCTTGAAGTTGTATTGTTATCATTTTTAATATGAAATAAAATTTACTCGAGCCATAGTATGCCATGATATGCATATGCACAAATTTGACCTAATGATGGTACCAACATAAGCATGATACAACTCTACTGCACAATCTTAACCAAGTAACCATCTTATTTCTACCATCATAACAGGAATAGCATGAAATTTAAGCTAGCACAATTGATGCCATTTAAACAATTATATACCATATATGACTTTAAATTCAAGTAAAATTCATATTCATTGCAAGTCACACTTGCAAATGTTTGTGGTGGCTTGCCTTAGTTCAGAGGAGGGTCACAGAACTACTGGTCCTCTTCAACACAAGCTGAACCTTCCAAAAATAATCCAAATATAAATAGGAACATGTCACATAAAGCATTTTAATGCACCATAAAATATGTACAACAGGAAAAAATCTCAATTTATGCATGCTGAGAGAAGAGCTTAATACAAAATTGTTACAAAAAGAGTCATCTCATTTGGATTATGGTTAAAAATTAGAGCTGCTCAAAGTTCCATTAAAAAATGAATTTAAATAGAAAATAGGAAAACCCAGAGAGGGCCACGCTGAAGGCGGATTCTCAAAATGCACCTTCACTTATACCGCTTCGGGAGAGAGAATAGTGAATGATAGAGGTGACCTTCTTGTTAGTTTTATAAGAGAGAGAGACACTAGTAGAAAAAGGCCCATTTGTCCCAGTTCCAGAGGCTCATTAGCCCCGGTTCCGGAAACGGGACTAAAGTGTCAGGACTAAAGCCCAAAACCTTTAGTCCCGGTTCGCTTACCAACCGGGACCGAAGGGTCTCCACGTGGCCACTGTGGGGAGCCCTGGCAGGAGGGTCTTTAGTCCCGGTTGGTCACACCAACTGGGACAACATGGCATCCACGCGTCAGCATCTGGCCGGAGGTGGGGTTTTTTGTTTTTTTGTTATGAATTGGGGTGGGGGTGGGGTTGAGGGTTAACTTAGTGGTTTCATATTGTGTTAACTAGATAATAGAGAGAAGTGTCCTCTCTTTCTCCGTGCTTGGTCGACGCTAGCTACTATACATATAGATAGAAGATGACGCTAGCTAATAAGAAAATGAAGGAAACCATTTACAATCTCTAACATCTTTTACAGTATAACATCTTTTACTATGCCTAACATCATCTACCTAAGATCCAATCACAAATAGCTCACATGGTATTCTCCGTCTTTAGGTATGACGTGGTCAAGAAAGAATCCCGACAATTCCTCTTGAATTGCTCGTATGCCATCATCTGATAGGGGTTCATCCCGCTTCTTCTAGATATAATTTAAAGAAGGGGGTCAATACATGCATATATAAGAATAAAACTTAACAAAATTGATGGTAATATATAAAATAAAATTTTTAATATTATTTACGTACTTCAAATTGTTTATCAGAGATGCCCCGCCCAGAGGTCGAGAGGCGAATGAACTCGCATACATAGTATGCACATTTTTTAGTCCCAGCTACCTGGTACAAGCACTTTACGAGAATAGAGTTCAATCAAACTGATAAGCAAGCATGGTAATGATATATTGATGAAAATTTTAATCAATTAGAGATGCGCGGAACTAGCTAGTACTACTTACTGGGGGTGTGTAAATTGCAACTCTTTGTTTAGACCGGGAGACTTTGAGATGAACTTCTTCCAAACCCTGCCAGCCAAAGAAAATAATTACTTGATATGAGGAAATCAACGAAAGTTGCATGCCAGTATGGTCCCGGTATTTAATGAACTTACTTCTTGAGCATTGCAGTCATGTCCGCATAATCCTCGGGATCTTTACGTCTCGAGTCTAAGACAATTACTTTTGCCCCGTCAAGCTTAATGGATAGCTGAATAAAGTGGTAAGTGCGCACGCATATATAACTCATCAATTACATTTACTTAACCTCGAGTAAGCGAAACCGAGTATACAGAGAAGACATCAACACTCACTTGAAGTTGTAAGGAAAGAGTATTTCCCTTTGTTTTGATTTGCAAGCAACGAGTTTAGCAAGCTAACCTCGGTCTCTTTGGTTTCATTTCGTACCGACAATACATTTACGGCTTCTGGGCTAATGAACCCAACATCGAAGATTCCTGCTTTTCTTAATTCGACGATCTTTAATCTGCATAATATATATAGTGAGGATAATTATATATACATGTAATGAACGAGCTGAGCTAGAGACTTAACTATAGAAGTAATACTTACAAACAGTAGGAAGTCAGGAGTTGTTTGTCGAGGGCCAGTTGATTGTATAACTGAAATAACTCCTCAAATTGAACAAGAAGCACTGAAATTCCAATGAAATCCTGATCTTTTTTCACTCTCATATAGACAGCGTGTTTCCCAGTATCCCTGAAGATGTTCATGTACCACTCATGCAATTCGTGCATCCTCGGTGTTAGAGGAGGATGACCAGGTTTGACGAGAGGCTTCCCGAGCACGTATTCGTATGTTTCTTTATTTGTTAGCTTAGCTATATCAAAAATTACTAAATCCTGAATGCAATCACCAAGATTGGTAACGGGCAGCAACCCCGGATCATTAGCGACAACGATATCGCTAGACAGGTTGAGCGGGAGGCATGATTGCTTCTTTTGTTGGCCGAGCTGGGGAATTGTTTTCCCACTTCTTAGTTTTGCTAATGTTGCATCACTGCTAGCCACCAAAGGGGTGGCGGAGTCTGTCTTCCACTTGAGAGAAGGAGGAGGAGGCGACATCTTTCTTACTTGTGTAATTTTCGGCGGAGCGGCGATGACGTCTGTCTTCCACCGTTGTGGAGGAGGCGGACTGCTCCGACATGCCTGAGGAGGAGCTGAAGGAGGAGGACCGCTACGACGCGCGTGAGGAGGAGCCGAAGGAGGAGGACTGCTTTGACGCGCCTGAGGAGGACTGCTCTGACGCGCTGGAGGAGGTGCCGAAGAAGGAGGCAGAGTGCTCCGACGCGGTGAAGGAGGATCCTAAGAAGGAGGCGGACTGCTCCAACGTGTCGGAGGAGTCAAAGAAGGAGGTAGAGTGCCCTCATGTGCTGGAGGAGGAGCCGAAGAAGGAGGCGGAGTTCCCTCACGCGTCGGAGGAGCCGGAGTGCCCTGATCACTCGGCGGAGCAGGATGAGGAGTGCCCTCATCACTCGCCGGAGTAGGATGAGGAGTGCCCTGATCACTCGCCGGAGGAGGATGAAGATTGCCCTGATCAATCGCCAGAGGAGGAGGAGCAGGATGCGTCCTGTTTGGAAGCTTGATGTACTCCTTCGGCCATAGACATGTACTCCTCACAGCATGAACCAACTTATTCTCCCCTTCACCTGTAGGGTGGTCAAGCTCGAGTTGCTCAAATCCCTCCTTTACTTCATCCACCATCACAATAGCAAAGCCACGTGGAATCGGAAGGTAGTGAAAAGTTTTGTTGGGTTCAGGAGGTGCAACAAAGCCGATAGCAGCCTTGAAAGTGAGGTTCCCACATTTCATCAAAAGATCGCAAGGTTGAGACTCCGTGCTAGTATCCACGGGGTAGCTAGGAGGCGTGAAGTCAGGGTATACGAGCTCCGTGGAAGCTACGCTGCTTCTCCACTGAGATGGCGGGGTAACTTCTGGGGTAGTTTTGTGCCGCTGAGATGGTTGGTCGGCAGCTCACTCTCTCTCAAGTTCCTCTAGAATTTGTAGTCTTGCATTGATATTCTTCATGTCGCTCAGCTCCGCTTTCCTCTTTCTCTCTCGGCTTCTGTAACCGGTTGCGTCGGGAAACCCAACCTTCCACTGAACGGAGCCTGGTGTGCCTCGTGTTCGTCTAGGGTGCTCAGCATTCCCTAGGGCCTCAGTCAGCTCGTCCTTTTCTCTGTCGGGAAACAACGTCCCTTCGTGCGTTGCGGTAATACACTTCTGGAGGTTGTTGATGGGTGTTGCAAGTTGCTCGTCCGTACAACGACACTTCCCTATTTTAGGGTCCAAAGTTCCCCCCAACCCAGAAGAACGAATTCCTTGAACGGTCGGGCCAGTTCCATGTCTGTGGTTGGACCCCTTTAGCAATCAGGTCATTCTCAGCTTTGTCCCACAACAGACGTCCTTTGAGGTAGCCACCTGACCCCGTGTGATGGTGATACTGCTTCTTTGTAGCATTGTTCTTGTTTGTCTTTGACATTTTCTTACTCTTGTCCGATTTCTTGTAGGCCACAAATGCGGGTCTGTGATCTCTCATCTTATCAAATCGGCCGACGGATTCTGGAGTCTTCCCTTTGTCGACAAACTTTGATTTCAACTCATTCTTCCACCTCCTGAATAGATCTACCATCTTCTTAAGAGCACACGCCTTGTCCAGTGGCTCTATAACTGGCTTATTCGAATCCTTCTCTAGCGGTAAGGTGAAATTTTCCTTCAACGCGGTCCAAAGATCATCTTTCTGCCTATCGGTGACATAATCACCTTCTTCAGGGAAGTCGTCGCCCTTAGACTTATTCCATTGCTTGATGCTGATCGGGATGTTGTCCCTGACAATAGCTCAGCAGAAAATGCGTCCTTGGTTCGCTTGGGTTCAATCGGTAGGCTATCGTCCCCGAGTGCTGTGATCCTGAACTTTTGATCCTTGCCCAACCTTCTCTTCGGGGCTCGTCTCGTTACCGAAGTTTTGCTCGATCTGGACTTTTCAATAGTTCCCTCCTCCGTTCGGTCACCGGAGCCGTCATCATGGTCTCCTTCCTTCGGGATTTGGTAGTCACCGAGGCCATCATGATAATGTCCTTCCTCCTCCATTGTTCGATCACCGAAGCTGTAATCCTCTCGTTCCAGACCATTGATGTCGTTGAGAAAAAATCGACATTACCGTAGCTGTGGATTATATCCCCCAAAATTTCTTCTTGGTCCATGTATCTTGGAATATCCATTATTTCTGCAAATATTACAAAGTGGGGGAAGACCTTTTTCGGTAAAATACTTTTTATTAAAACTAAAATAAAAAATAAGGTAAAAACTAACTTTTATACATGATCCCAAATGTTAACATAAAAACTTAATTTGTAACTTAATCTAATCTAAATATTTTTATAATTTTTATAACTTTATTTGCTATTGTAACTTAATCTAATCTAAATATTTTTATAATTTTTATAATTGTGTCACATTGGGAAGTTTAAAAACGTACCCAACATATTCTAATAAGACTGAAATACACACACATGGATTCGCAACTACGTTACATGGATTCGTAAGTAGGGAGATGGAGATGGACGTGCTACCGGTGCGTCGATGGGTGATGACAATGGGCTTCGGAACGATGACGGGGGATGGGCGACGACGACGACGCCGATCGGCTCGGGTGCTACAGCGACGACGACGACGGTGACGACGACGGCGACGACAAGCGACAACCACAAAGGCGATGGGCTCGGGGGCGACGGCGATGGCGACGGCGAGGACGATGGGCTCGGGGACGACAACACTTGATGGGCTCGGGGCCACGACGTGCTCGGGGCCACGATGGGCTCAGGGACGATTGCGCGCGATGGGCTCAGGGATGATGGAGCGCGATGGGCTTGGGGCGACGACGGGCTCGGGAGCGACGACGACGGCGATGGGCTCGGGGCGACGACGGGCTCGGGAGCGACGGCGACGACGGGCTCATGGAGGAGGCGCGAGCCGGCGGCGACGGGATCGGGTGCGACGACGACGACGAAGAGAGAACGGGGGGAAATGGAAGTTGGTGGAAATTGGGCCTACTGCGGGCCTGAATCCTGGCCCAATAGGCTCGTTGTGTTTCTAGTCGTATTCACGCCATGGTCGCCTAGTAGGTGGCATTTAAAAAAAAATCTATTTTTTTTACTTTATTTATTTTATTTTGGTCCTGCTTACTGTTTTTCAGTGATTCTTTTGGCTTTTAGGTCACAAAAATGAACTATTTCTGACTTCATTTGGTATTTTTCATGCATTTACTGATTTCTTTTGAGCTAAATGACCCTTAAATTGAAAAGCACTACAAATGAACTAAGAAAGTGTCAAAAGTTGGCATGGTATCATCGTTTCACCCACATAGCATGTGCTAAAAACTTGAGAGGGTTACGGCAAAAACTGGATGCACTTCGTGTACAAAAACAGACGATCTCTTTCGAAGTATCACACTTACATACGAAAACTCATCTGTTACAAAGGGATTTCATTGTTTTGAACTTATTTGAACTCCAGACTTTTTGTGTGTTCAAAATGCACCATTCAAAGCCAGATCATCAATTTTAAATATTTCTGACTTCATTTGGTATTTTTCAAGCATTTACTGAGTTTTTTTTGATCTAAATCATCCTTAAATTGAAAAGCACTACAAATGAGCACTGAAAATGTTGAAAGTTTGCATGGTATCATCATTTCACCCACATAGCATGTGCTAAAAAGTTGAGAGGGTTGCGGCAAAAACTGGATGCACTTCGTGTACAAAACGGACAATCTCTTTTGAAGTATCACGGTTTCATATGAAAACTCATCTGTTACAAAGAGATTTCATTTTTTTGAACTCAAGACTTTTTGTGTGTTCAAAATGCACCATTCAAAGACACATCATCAATTTGCAACTATTTCAGACTTCATTTGGTATTTTTCATGCATTTACTGATTTTTTTGAGCTAAATGACCCTTAAATTGAAAAACACTACAAATGAACTCTGAAAATGTTGAAAGTTGGCATGGTATCATCAATTCACCCACATAGCATGTGCTAAAAAGTTGAGAGGGTTACGGCAAAAACTTGATGCACTTCGTGTAGAAAACGGACAATATCTTTCGAAGTATTAGGGTTTCATACGAAAACTCATCTGTTACAAAGGGATTTCATTGTTTTGAACTTATCTGAACTCAAGAAATTTTGTGTGTTCAGAATGCACCATTCAAAGACACATCATCAATTTTCAACTATTTCTGACTTCATTTGGTATTTTTCATGCATTTACTGATTTTCGTTGAGCTAAATGACCCAGAAATTGAAAAGCACTACAAATGAACTCTGAAAATGTTGAAAGTTGGCACGGTATCATCATTTCCCCCACATAACATGTGCTAAAAAGTTGAGAGGGTTGCGGCAAAAACTGGATGCACTTCATGTACAAAACAGACAATCTCTTTTGAAGTGTCAGGGTTTCATACAAAAAATCATCTATTACAAAGGGACTTCATTTTTTGAAATTATTTGAACTCAATACTTTTTGTTTGTTCAAAATGCACCAGTCAAAGCCACATCATCATTTTTCAACTATTCCTGACTTCATTTGGTAATTTTCATGCATTTACTGATTTCTTTGAGCTAAATGACCCTTAAATTGAAAAGCATTACAAATGAACTCTGAAAATGTTGAAAGTTGGCATGGTATCATCATTTCACCCACATAGCATGTGCTAAAAAGTTGAGAGGGTTTCATGCGAAAACTCATATGTTACAGAGGGCATTTCATTTCTTCACTTTTTCTTCGTTTGTCTTCTTTGCTTATTGTGCCGTTGCCATGGATAATCTTCATCGTTTAACAGGGTGCTTGGGTGAGCCTTGACTTTGAAGGGAGGAATTTCATGAAACTTTTCATAATCTTCAGACATGTCTGTCTTGCCCTCCAATCCCACGATGTCTCTTTTTCCTGAAAGAACTATGCGGCGCTTTGGCTCATCGTATGATGTATTCACTTCCTTATATTTTCTTTTTCTCGGTTTGGTAGACATGTCCTTCACATAGAAATCATGTGCCATATCATTGGCTAGAACGAATGGTTCCTCTGCGTGCACAAGATTGTTCTTATCCACTGTTGTCATTCTGTACTATTGGTCTATCTGTACCCCGCCTCCTAACAGATTGACCCATTTGCACTGAAACAAAGGGACCTTGAAATCATGTCAATAGTCAAGTTCCCATATGTCCACTACGTAACCATAATATGTGTCATTTCTCCTCTTGGTTGCTGCATCAAAGCGACACCGCTGTTTTGGTTGGGGCTCTTTTGATCTTGGGTGATCATGTAAAATGTATTCCCATTTATCTCGTACCCTTGGTAAGTCAATACAGTCGAAGATGGTCCCCTGTCCAACGAGTACAACTCATCAGAAATAGTGTTGTCATAGATGAGACGTTTTTGCAACCAACTGCTGAAAGTCCTGATGTGTTCCAATGTAATCCAGTCGTCACACTGCTTCGGGTGTTTGGAGCTCAGAATATTCTTGTCTTCATCGACATACGGGGTCACCAAGGTAGAATTCCGCAGAACTGTGTAGTGTGCTTGAGACCAAGAATGCCCGTCCGGACATATTATTGAGTCCCCTCCTATCGTGCCTTTTCCAGTCAGTCTCCCCTCATACTTCTGTTTGATGGACCATGGAGATGCTTCCTTCTAGCCTACCGCGGTTACGAACATATTTATTTAAGACTCCCATGAACCTCTCAAAGGGGAACATATTGTGTAGATATACAGGGCCCAAAACGACAATCTTGTCGACTAGATGAACTAGGACGTGCGTCATGATATTGAAGAAGGATGGTGGCAACACCTTCTCAAAACTAACAAGACATTGCACCAAATCACTCCTTAACCTTGGCAAGATTACTGGATTGATCACCTTCTGAGAGATTGCATTGAGGAATGCACATAGCTTCACAATGGCTAATCAAACGTTTTCCGGTAGAAGCCCTCTCAATGCAACCGGAAGCAGTTGCGTCATAATCGCGTGGCAGTCATGAGACTTTTGGTTCTGGAAATTTTTCTCTGCCATAGTTATTATTCCCTTTATATTCGACGAGAAGCCAGACGGGGCCTTGATACGGAGCAGGCATTCAAAGAAGATTTCCTTCTCTTCTTTGGTAAGAGCGTAGCTGGCAGGACCTTCATACTCCTTTGGATGCATGCCGTATTTTTCATGCACACGTTGATGTTCCTCCCGTGCATCCGGTGTATATTTTATCTTCCCATACACTGCCAAGAAGCCTAGTAGGTTCATGCAAAGATTCTTCGTCACGCGCATCACGTCGATTGCAGAGCGGACCTCTAGGTCTTTCCAATAGGGTAGGTCCCAGAATAAAGATTTGTCTTCCACATGGGTGCGTGTCTTGCATAGTCATTCGGAATAGAGAGTCCATCAGGACCCTTTCCAAAGATTACTTGTAAATCATTGACCATATCAAGTATGTGATCACCAGTACGGAGGGCGGGCTTCTTCCGATGATCTGCCTCACCTTTGAAATGCTTTCCTTTCTTTCGACATTGATGGTTGGTCGGAAGAAATCGACGATGCCTCAGGTACACATTCTTCCTGCATTTGTCCAAATATATACTATCGGTGTCATCTAAATAGTGTGTGCATGCGTTGTATACCTTGTTTGTCTGTCCTGAAAGGTTACTAAGATCAGGCCAATCGTTGATGGTTAAAAACAGCAATGCATGTAGGTCAAATTCCTCCTATTGGTTATCATCCCACACACGTACACCATTTCCATTCCATAGCTATAAAAGTTCATCAACTAATGGCCTTAGGTACACATCAATGTCATTGTCGGGTTGCCTAGGGCCTTGGATGAGCACTGTCATCATAATGATCTTCCGCTTCGTGCAAAACCAAGGAGGAAGGTTATACATACATAGAGTCACAGGCCATGTGCTATGCTTGCCGCTCTGCTCCCTAAAAGGATTAACGCCATCTGCACTTAAACCAAACCATACGTTCCTTGGGTCACGTGTAAATTCGCTCCACTTTCTCTTGATCTTTCTCCACTGCGACCCATCAGCGGGTGCTCTCAACTTCCCATCTTTCTTACGGTCTTTTATGTGCCATTGCATCAACTCGACATGCTTTTTGTTTCTGAATAGACGTTTTAACCGTGGTATTATAGGAGCATACCACATCACCTTGGCAGGAACCATCTTGTCGGTGCGCCGGCCCTCAACATCAGCAGTTTCATCTCTTGTGATCTTATACCGCAATGCGCCGCATACCAGGCATGCGTTCAAATCCTCGTACTCACCGCGGTAGAGGATGCAGTCATTAGGGCATGCATGTATCTTCTGCACCTCCAATCCTAGAGGGCATATAACCTTCTTTGCTTCGTACGTACTGCCGGTCAATTCATTATCCTTTGGAACCTTCTTCTTCATTGATTTCAATAGCAAACTAAATCCCTTGTCAGATACACCATTGTATGCCTTCCATTGTAGAAATTACAGTGTGGTACCGAGCTTTGTGTTGTCATCTTTGCAATTTGGGTACAACCCTTTTTTGTGATCCTCTAACATGCGATCAAACTTCAACTTCTCCCTTTCACTTTCGCATTCTCTATGTGCATCAACAATGTCCTGACGAAGATCACCATCGGGTACATCGTCTGGTTCTTCTTGATCTTCAGCTTCCCCCATTGCAGCATCACCGTATTTAGGGGGCGGGTAGTTGTCATCATCCTCTTCTTCTACGTTCTCTTCCAGCATGACCCCTCTTTCTTCGTGCTTGGTCCAAACAATATAGTGTGGCATAAAACCCTTCTGAAGCAGGTGGAAGTGAAGGGTTTTATAGCCGGAGAATTCCTTTGTATTCCCATAGACAGTACATAGACAATGCATAAAACCAGTCTACTTTTTTGCATCAGCCGCTTCGAGAAATTTATTCAGGACCTTAATATACTCGGAGGTGCGTCGGTCACCGTACACCATTGTCCATTCATCTGCATGTGTTATATAATAAAGTGTATTAAAAACCATTACAACATATCATGAATAGAGAAGTGACCAAATTAATAGAATTTCATCATCACATTAAAGCCAAAGTACAGTAGTGACCAAAATAAATACATAACGTTCTTACATAGTTGTCATTACTGAACAATATATAGCTCTCTAGAGCATCTAATTAGAACATACATTGAAACTATTAAATTTAAATGCAATATCAAATGCGATCATAACCGCAACTAAGGTACAAATTGGTCCAACGGCATAATGATACCAAGCCTCAGTATGAATGGCATATTTTCTAATGTTTCTAATCTTCAAGTGCACTGCATTCATCTTGATCTTGTGATCGTCACGCACATCGGCAACATCCATTTCCAATATCATCTTCTCCGGTTCAACTCTTTGTAATTTTTCATTCAAGTAACTGTTTTCTTCTTCAACCAAATTTAACTTCTCGGCAAGAATTTGTACGTCTGTTTGAATTTCCAGTTCACATACCTCATAGATTAAAAAATCTATGTCACGTTGGTCGACATCAATGTCATAAACACTAAATAAAATAAATAGTTATAAAAAATAATATATACCACATCCGAATCATAGACATGATGAGGGCCGACGGAGGCGAATAACAAAACCGTTGCACTATATAATAACAAACAATAATAGAAGTAAAAAAATACACAAGTATCTATCTAAATCGTACAAGTAAGAACTTTTTTCTTTTAGAAAGAAGATAAGAAGAAGAGACTTGCCATGGTGGTGCCGAAGCCGAGATGGGCGCGGGCGATCGACGTCGGTGAGGACAGGGACGGGACACGGACGGACCACCAAAACTACACAAAACTAGAGGAAAATGGAGCTTGGACAAGGAGCTTCGAGAGGGGAAAGCTTAAGTGTGGCTTGGGCATTTCATCAAACACCTCATGTGCATAGGAGGTGAGCTGGAGCACCACAAAGCTCTCCTATGGACGGCCTAAAAAAACAGAGAAGTAAACTGCTCTGCTCGCGGGCAGGGGGTATATATAGGCCAAGCATTGGTCCCTATTTGTGGACGGAATCGAGACTAAAGTTCAACATAGGGTCCCCGTTCCATCCAAAAACCGGGACTAATGGTTGTGGGCCAGGAGCGAGGTACATTGGTCCCGGTTCGTGTCTTGAACCTGGACCAAAGGGGCCAGACGAACTGGGACCAAATGCCCATGAGGCCCGGCCGACGCCCTGGCCTCACAAACCGGGACCGGTGCCCCCATGGGTTTTCATCAAGTGGACCAAAGCCCTCTTTTCTACTAGTGTGTGTGTGAGAGAGAGAGAGAGAGAGCAAGGATGGTAGCTCGAACATCGATGATTCTCCGGTGAGGAGAGCACGGGTGCTATCGGCGAGGAGGTGAATGGACGCAGCTCATCAAGGCGAGCACGTATGTATCAGAAACTCGAGCAGAGGAGGAGGGACGGTATCGCGTGGTTTTTCTCAAGAGACGGTGGGTGGTGAACCTCGTGGGAGTTTGGTTTCTAGCGTGGTTGAGGGGGTCCAGCAGCACCGTCGCGCTCCAGAGCAGCTCACAAGCACGCCTGGGAGATCGAGAAGGGTGGGGAACACGAGAGGGTGCGATGGACAGAAGGGGATCTGCGGCTAACTCCGGCGATGATCGACAGCTGGAGGCCTACCCGACCTTGCCGGGGTGCTTCACTAGAGTTATTGTGCCCAGAGGAGTCGGGTGGGGTGGCTGGAATGGCTCGGGAGGGGCTCTATTTATAGGGGAGGTTGGGGCAGGGATCTCGGGTGCCGGCCAGGCTTCTAGAGCTGCGAGTGGCGATGAGCAGGAATCAGATGGTTGGGAGACATCAGGGGGCTCAGCCAAGCAGAATGGCAATGTTGAGGCAAGCAGAGGACGTGCGAGCAGGATGTTTCGACTACGCGGCTCACTATACTCTCTGTGCCGCCATGTCCGCATCCGCCGATCCAGCCACCATTGTCAGGGAGCAACAGAGAGGGTTGGGGAGGACCGGGCCGAAGTAGCAGGTGGGTGGAGACACGCAGAGGCATCGCGGGGCGAGCTCATAGGCAAGACAGAGCGGTGGCCGATGTGCAAAACGCACAGAGCGCCTGTCGAACGCCTTGTTTCCACGCGGTAAATGTGACAGCCTGAGACCGACGCTCCAGAAGCTTTCCCTTTTATTCCGTTTTCGTCGTGTGGCTTATTTGTTTGTTGCATGCATCATCGCATCATTCACATCATCCGCATTGCATCGGCATCCCGTTGTCGGCTTGTCGCCGGTTTTCAAAAGTTGCGTCCGTTATTAGTTGCTGGTTCTCTCCGTGTTTGTCGTTGCCCATTCTGAGCCCAACCAGACACGCACACGCCTGCGACATCGTCTAAATCCTGTTTTTAAAAGTGTGTATAAAATATTCTTGGATTGGGATGAAACTTGACGGGCGGTCTTATTTTAATATAGGTAGGCCGCGTGCCAATTTTCGTTGCAATCGGAGTCCGTCTGGTACCCGAACGGTCGACCGTAGTGGCACAATATTCAGTTATGGTCTAAAGTTTTTTGGTGTTTCAAAATACGTTGCCGGGTGCCTATTTTTCCTCTCATCTCCGGCTAGCCTACTCTACACAGCCCACCTAGCCATTTCCACGTATGTGGCCGTCCGATCGCGATCCCGTGGTCGAAAATGAAGCCTTATTCGGATAACCCTAGTCCCGTGTCTGTAAATAGACATCCACCCTACCTAATCTGGACCCTAACCCTTCGTGTACCTCGGTTCCCGTGCCACCCTAACCCTAACCGCCGCAGCCTCCTCCCTCCAACCGCCGCGGCCCGCAGAGCCCGAAACCGGCCAGCCCCGGGCTCGCGTGGGCCCGAGTCACCGCCAGCCTCCCTGCTCGCCCCGTCCTCCTCCTCGGGCAGGAGCAGCAGCCTCAAGACACAGCTCCTCCCGCATGCGCCGCTGCCGCTCGAAGCCGCAACCCGAGCTACAGTTGCCCGTGGGTGCCCATTCCCACGAAAGCCGCCGCCCCGAGTGCTTGCCGGCCCAAGCACCTCCCACTGCTCGATGTGCACCGCCACCTCCGACCGTCGTCTGCCGCCGCCGCCCCGATCCGACCGGATCCGGCCAGATCCGGCGGGATCCGGCCAGATCCAGCCCGAGGGAACCCATCCCTGCCATCTCCCTCGCCGGAGCCTCGCCGCGTGCACACCGCCTCTAGCGCCGCCGGCCTCTCTCACGTGGGGTTGGGGACGACGGGAGCAGCGCCTCGCCCCAGCCTCCCGTGGACCTCCTCCTCTCCTTCAGGCCCACCTTGGCTCCACCACCCGAGGCCCAACATGGATCCCTGCATCAGATCCGGCCCAAGAAGGCCCGAGGTGAGCTCCCCCTGCAACCCCTCTATATTGCGCCTACACGACAGCTTATTGATCTAGCGCCCAGCTCAGTTTCGGCCCATAGTATTTTTTTTAGGAATTTTTTGTTAATTAGTATTTTCAGAAATGCTAGATATTAAATCGGTCGTAGATTTTTACTCGTGTATTGGATCACGACATATTATATATGGAACTCGTGTAGTTTTTCGCGTAGAATAATATTTTTGCAACTTGCATGCATGTTCGGAGTGGTTTGACCCGCTGTTTGCCTAGTTTTGCGTGCTGTCCTAATATGTTAGGTATTCCGTAGATACTTTTGTGCTTGTCCGGATTGTTGAAATCCCATAGATAAAATGTTCATGTTGTTCGGGACCCTTTGCCATTTATTTTAGAGTAGTTGTTTGCATTTTTGCATGTAGGTTCCGTCGCTAGTTTGTTATGTCGTGTTTAGGACATATTCTCGCATATATGTCTGGTGTTAGTTTTCTTTTTCAACCCCACATATTATATATGTTTCCGGGGTAGAAAAATCTGTATAATTTAATCGTGCATTTAGTTTTAGCTTTTGAGTAAGTTAGTGTGCATGATATTTTTCCATGTTGCCCTCTTGTCTATTTTGTGTGATTTATTCCGTGCGTGATATGCATGAGTTGTGAATTAGAGATATGCCCTTCGATATGTAGGCTAGCCTCTGGTAATTTTTGTTTCTATAGAAATCCTTGTTTAGGTGTTGTTTGCTTGTTGTCAACATTCTAGAAAATAGTGCTAATTTGGTGTGGGGACCCCGACTAGTAAGTCGAGATCGCCGTGCCCAGTGACCCCAAGGATCAATGCTCACTGAACACAAATACTGAATAATAGAGTCTTACATCCAAATACCGAATATTACATCAAATGAACGAAGGGTCAGGTTCACAAGCAGGGCCTAAGGCCAATTAAAACATGTACGATGGGTAGCCAAAACTCATAAGGGCTAAGCGGGTGCCCATGCCATCAAGCCTACACCGACAGACATTCTGACTTGGAAGCGTCCTAGATCACAGGTCCGTCTCCGGAGACGTTCTCATCGCCAAACTCCGGTCCTTCCATGTCTGGTCAATAATATAACCAGTGGCAAGCCAATGAGTACTTTGAATGTACTCGCAAACAGCCCATGATACGGACAATGAAAGTGAAGTACAACAATAACATGCAGCTTTGATGAAATGTAACTTGGTGGGATGATCATGTATATGCATCAAGCTAAAGAATTACTCTTGAAGAACAGGTTACATATGCCATCGCATCTGTCAAGGGCTGAACACTCCGGGTTCACCCTATATGCCAAGTCACCGAACTTGGTCATATCAATTCATCTTGCAACACCAATTACCACACATACACACACACTGACACTTGATTTAGGCGGAAATGCTGGACGTAGTTTAAGCAGGATTACCCAACTGTCCTTGACCGTGGACACGGCTATTCAAATAGTTTGACACTCTGCAGAGGTTGCACGCTGTACCCACGAGAACCGGGAAACTTCCGTGTCATCCACGACTCGTGGTATATCACATATACCCGAGGTAAGTACCCGATCATTATCTTTCCCCTGACGATACCAGACAAAGAGGTCCACTCGATTGGTACCCAGCCCACATGTTGTACGTCTTACGAGCACCGACTCTGGATAGTATCAACCATGCGGGGACCAACGGTGTTCCTGGAACTCATAAAAATGGCATAGTCGCCCTTCCGGGCACGACCCCATCACGAGAGTGACGACAATCACTCCCGCCACTAGTCATGTGGTTCTTTGCTAGTACCGACCAGAGTAATCAACAAAGCCCCGTCCCATAAAGGGGTATCATGGTCGACGCATCATAAATCTAATCCCATTTCCGAAACCATACTCACACAAAACACCGGTGCACCACCTCACCAAAAGTGGCCACCCATCTCATCATCACCCTCGGGCATTAGTGGCACCCGACGCGGTTTTCATAAACCTTTGATTTTACTCATCATCATGCTCATGCAATAGTTCTCTAACTCTACTAGTCAACATGATAGTAGCATGATCCGCATAGATGGTAGGATCAAGGTCATCATGCTTGTGCTCTGAGGAGCCATATGTATAACATCACCATCATGCAAGTGCTTCGAAGAAGCCTTCGGTACCATCACACCAATGATGAACCGGCACTATGGTCACATGCAACGGAAAAGTACTTGCTAATCTAGCATGCATCAATTCATATGCTCAAGTCATGGTCAAAGGGCTGCTTGCCTTGGTCAGCTAGGTATCCGGGGTCTTCGAGGTCTTCCGCTCCGAATCCTTAGTCACTCGGTAATTCTATCATCGAAAAAAGAATAAATAAGAAATAGCTCACACAAAAATAGATCACAAATCACTTTAAAAAATGTTGCAAAACTTGGTTAAATTCAGGTTGTTAATCTGAAAAATATCTTCTCTTAGTTTTTACTAGCTAAGCATTTTTAATAATTACTAAACAGGGGAAAACTATTGCCTTTAATGCCTTTATATTATTATAAAACAGATTATGTTTTTGAAAAATGTCAACAATGGCAGAATCAAATACTACTCATTTTTAGAAAAATATCAGTGGAAGAATTATATTTTTCCACTGGGTAGTTATTTTTACAAAAATCATTTTAGTCTCTGTTTTTAAAAGAAAAAAAAAGTCCAAAGCCTGGCCTTGGAAGCAGGCCGGCCAGCCAGCCAATAGGCTGCCAGGCGCGCCCGCGCCAGGTTTGAACCTAACGTGCGGGCCCCTGGGGTCAGCGGCTGGGGCTGCGCGCACGGCTGCTCCAGGACGCCGACAGGTGGAGCCCACCTGTCGGGTTCTTCCCCTACCTCCGGCCAGGGAGGAGGAGATGAACTCCGGCAAGGCTACCATCATCCTTGGGCCTAGCTAAGGGCAGGAATGGGTTCACCGTGCCTCCGCCTACCTGTAGGTGGTCGGGACAACGCCGGAGAGGCTCGGAGTCGCCGGCGACGAGGTGGCCGTGGTGGAGGGGTTTCGGGACGTGGTTGTACTGGTAGCTAGGGGCACGGAATCACTCAGGGCAGTTGGGGGAAAGGTTCCTTGTGTCGAGGGGAGTGCTTTGGTGGGTCGAGTGTCGCAGGAGCCGGCGTGTAGCCGGAGATCGACTCGAGCTCCGAGGAGGAGGGGCCTCGGTCGATCTCGAGCACCGGGGCTCTGCGAGATCGATTGGGTGGCTAGGGAGGAGCTAGTGGTCGTGCAGAGGCTGCTGGAGGGGTGCTGAGGTGCCGGGGAGGCCTATTTATAGGCTCGCGACGGTGAGCCGATTCGGTGCGCCGGTGACTCACCGTGGCGCGCGTGCGTGCACAGTGAGGAGCTGGTTGCGAAACCACGGTCTCCAGACGTGGTTTGGGACGCTCTGAAGCATCGGCCGCAGAGGGAGAAGGCGTGGGGTCGAGCTGCAGCGTATGTGCATTCTCGGCCGAGTCGGGTGCGTGCGGGCACGCGTCGCCCGAGCTCTAGCGTGGGAGAGGAGGGTCCCTGGCGGCTGATTTACACAGAGGGGTTGTCGGGGGAGGTCTTGGACACTTTGGGGGAGGTTGGAACCGGCCGGGAGCATCGTCCCCTTCTCGGTGGCTCCCTGTAGCACGTCTAGAGCGTAGTTTTGGCATTCCACGGCATGCTGGCGCGCTCTGGGGCACTTTAGACGTGTTCCTCATGTCTTGGGTGTTGCTGGGAGTGTTTCTAGCCGTTGTGTGCTAGTGAGAGCACTGGCTGGTCAAGGGGGACAGGTTTCACTAGTGCTGTCAGCCCTGATCTGTGGGACAAATTGGGGTTCTTGTCACTTGTGCTTTGAACTAGGGAGGAGCCAGTTGACTGGGTGTTTAGGTTGATCTCAGGCACTAATACACCAAGTTTGAGGCCTTGCCATTGGGTAAAACAGTGGCTAGGTGGGTTTTTACCTTCCTGTCAGAAGGTGTTCGACAGTGGTTTGGGGTGCTTCCACTCCACCACTGGAACTGCAACTTAACAGGTTTGGTCTTGGGGTTAAAGTAGGGGTTTTCACCAATTTTGAGCTCCATTGAAGAATTTTAGCTTTTGTAAACTTGAAAATGCATCAAAGTGGCCAGATCTATCCCCTCCAAAGGGAGTGTGACTAAACAGAGTCTTGAAATCTCATTTTTGGTGTGGAGTCCCCATTTGAGGTGCCAAACACCCCTGCAAAGTTTCAGCCCCATTGAACAAACCTTGCTATGTAGAGTTGTTCCAACTCTATTCTGGACACAGAGGGTTTTACGATCATTTGGTGACCTTCCCCACCTTGGATCAAGGTGAGATTTTATGTGGGCAACAAATATGTCTTGGGGAGGCTCCTGTAATTTAATGGGATTTTATCGAGAGCATTTCCTTTGGAAATATCTAAAAAGGTTAAAACAGACAGGAATGGTTTTCAGGGTTTTATTCAAATAATTGTAATATAAAATATGGTTGAAAATCTTATATATGGAAAATATATGTCCTTCTGAGTTTTCATGATTTTACTCAGAATTTTCTAAGGCAGAGAAGCATTTTTCCTTGTGGGAATATCATTCCTGGCCTTAGAAGCAGACATGTATTTGAAATAGAAAAATAATGTTTTAAATCATTAATTAATGTTTTTAGTAAATAATAATAGTATTTGAGTTCAGGCCACCAACTTTGGTTGGGAGTGCTACTAGGCATCATGAGCTAGTAGTGTAACCCAAGCAAGGTAGAGGTGATTTGGTGTCAAAGAAAAAGAGTTTTGGAAATCCATTCAAAAATAAATTTATCATGGGTTTTGGATCAACAAGCAAACAAGCATACATTCATACAAGGCATTCATAGCATTCACAACATCAATAGAAAAAGTTTTAACAAGCTCTGATTTTTGCAACTTAAAACATTGGTGGTGAAAAACAGGGTGTGACATTTGGAGATGCTAAAATATTTCCAAGTCTAAAATCTGATATATTTTGTTGCTGTCTTGCCATGAGTTTTGCTAGTGATCTATAGCTCGTTTGAGGTTGGTGCAATGGAGTTAGTTGTAGCCCTTAAGATTCTCTAGCAGGCTGTAAATTTTCATGTCATTCGATGCCTTGTAGCATATAGTTTTGCTGCTGTCAATATGCCTTCAGATTGAAAACTGCAGTGTCGAAAACTATTATTTTCACCAAGTCTGAAACTGTGTGTGAGATGCCATTTTGTGAGTTCTTTTCCTAGTGATCCATGCTGCCATGTTAGAGGTTATTAGTAGGATGTTATAGTGCATCCTGACTACTATTGTCTCATGCCTTGTTTGAGCATTTTAGATTTATGTAGCTTGTTGTTTTAGGGTGTAGAAAATGCCATGTTGCTGTTTTTGGCAGATTATGACTATTTCTTGTGTAGCTTGTATTTGTTGAACCGTTGCTCCGTTTCGATCATGTCCTATATGTAACTTGCTTAGAATATCGTGTAGGTTCATATTATCTTGCTGTTTGTATGTTTTGGGATGCTTGTGACTGTCATTGCATACATATTGCATTCATGCCATCATATCTTGCGGTGATCATATCTTTTGAACCGTAGCTCCGTTGGAGAAGTTCTCTATGTGTAAATTGATTGGAACGACGCGTAGAATAACGTGAACCTATTTATTTTTCTATTTAACAAATATTAAAACATGTTAGTTCTGATCTGGACATAATTCTAATTTACCGTGTGGGGTCATCTCGGAGATGCTATATGTCGTTTCCGGCCTCATTTAAAATGCCTAGATAGGTAGATTAATTACACTTCACCTCTTGCCATGTTTAACCAACATTTAATATTGCCGTGTACCTAATCAGGATAGAAGTAAATAATCCGTATGTGGAGTTTTGACAATATGCAACTCGTTGCATGTTGAACTTCACATAATGTGTAGTGTTTGATTGTGTGAATTGCCATGTCTTACCGTACATAATGATACTGTTCATGCATCGTATGTTTTGCGCATCCTGTGGTGAATATCGTGTGTTGATTCTTGTTTCCGATTTCCTTTGTCTCGATAGAGTTCCGCAAGCGTGTCGGAAAGTGAGGATCCGTTCGACTACATTGGTTCGTCTGCTTCACGGAGTCGTTCTTCTTCCAAGCGGGATCACATGCAAGATGACCATTTCCCAAGATACCATTACTATCATTGCCATGCTAGTTGTTTCGTTTCTATCGCTATGTCTCGTTGCCTACTACATGTTAAATATCAGCCTCTCAACATTGCCATGAAAACCTTCAACCTGTTCACCATCTAGAAAACCACTGATTGGCTATGTAACTACTTTCTTAACCATGAGTTAGCATTGCTAGTTGCAAGTCCAGTTCTTTCCATGTGATAACTTGGGTTCTTTGTTATATCACCCTATTAATGATATTTAAATTAATTCACCTATATACTTGGGAAAAGGTGGAAGGCTTGGCCTTTCAATTCTGGTGTTTTGTTCCACCTTTGCCCCCTTAGTTTCGGCTATCGGTGTTATGTTCCATAAATGAGCGCTCCTAACATGCTTGAGGTTGTTAGGGGACCCCCTAGATTCTCGTTTTAGGATAAAGCTCGTCTGGCAAGGCCCAACATTGGTACTCTATTTGCCGAACATAATAATTCTGTTAATACTGAAAACATAGGGAGTTAGCGCTACCCGAGGAGTAATTCAAGATAATACAGGGAGGGCCAGTGCTGATGGTGCTGGTCCAAAACAGAGCACTGTGCGGGGCTAACCAAGTGCAACTTTGGTGATTTCTATCAGGCCACCGTACGTGTCGCTTATCCGTCGTGTCCTGAGAACGAGATGCACGGCTCCTATCGGGATCGTCGACACGCCGGGAGGCCTTGCTGGACTTGTTTTACCTTTATCGAGTGTCTTGTGCGAGGGACTCCGAGGATGCTTTGAGCTAACTCGAGGTTGAGGTTTTCCAATAGCAACCCGAGGAGATCACTGGTTTCCCTGATTGAGGTCATTCTGTCGCAACATGTGGTAGTTTGTGATGGACTAGTTGGAGCACCCTTGCAGGGTTATATCTTTCGGAAAGCCTCGCTCGCGGTTATGTGGCAACGTGGAAACTTTGTTTAACACTGGTTCTAGACAACTTAAAGTTAACTTAATTAAAACTTGCCAACTGAGTGCGTAACCGTGACTGTCTCTTTCGCGAGCTCCTTCTCCGATCGAGGACACGGTGGGGTTATGTTTGACGTAAGTAGGTGTTGAAGATAATCCGTAGATCACGTCTGTTATGCGTAGGTCATCTCCCTTTTTATTCTTGTACTCGTAAGTTAGCCACCTCAAATAAACGCTTAGCCGATTGATGCAGCCTCACCACTTAACCATACCTCACCCATTAAACTTTGCTAGTCTTGATACCTTTGGAAATGAGATTGTTGAGCCCCCTGTGGCTCACAAATTACTACAACACGAGCTGTAGTTACATGTAAAGGATATTAAGACGTGAGCGCGATGATTGTTCATCTGGAGTTCCTTCTTCTTCCTCTTCGTCGATCTAGGATGGGTTCTAGGCCGGCAGCCTGGGATAGCAAGGATGGACATCATTCTTTTCACGTTTGTTTTCGTCCGTAGTCGGACCCTGCTCTTCCTCGTGATATTTATGTATTGTACTGATGTGACTCTGATGTAGCTTGTGGCGAGTGTAAGCCAATTCCATATACTCTTCTCTTTAGTACATGTACTTGTAACGATATCCATTCTTTCGAAACGACGAGATGCCCTTTATCCCTGTCGAGGCCCTCATGCCAAAATAAGGATATGATTGCATCTTGGGCGTTACAAGTTGGTATCACACAAGTACCGACCTAGGAGCCCCCTTGATTGATCGAACTTGGTCGAGTCGAGTCTAGTGAAAAACTATTTTGAGTCCTAGTTATATCGGAGAGTAGGTTTCTTTTTCCCCTCTTCTATGCTCTGGTGAGGTTCACGACTTAGGAATTTTAATTCTACTCCTTTTCTCACTCAATCTTTTTTTAGGATCACGCTGATATTTCTGGAATCTATATGATGTCGATGTGATAGAGTTCAGTCTTGGTGCCTCCTGTTTGTCTTGATTTCTTCCGGGGAGTTGAGCTCCAGGGGATTCTCGAGCACATCAGTATCATTCAGATTTCTTAGTATCTCAGAACGAAGGGTGTTCAAAATTGCTTCAATACTAGTAGTGGCGAGAGGAGTCCGGCTTCCCCAGTACTGGTGCAGAGAGTTCCGGATGTATCGCCATACTTAGTATCGTTGTGATTACGAGTGTCTGAGATAGATGAGTTTCCGAGATCTCTGGTTATGTGTTGACAGATGTGATACATTGAACGGGTTAGTATAGGAGTTGAGTGATATATTACTCCTTGTATCTGTGGACCAGATTGCATGACCAGAAAATTTCGGGAGTTCTTAGGTGGGAATTAACGTAGTTACTTATAGGACAATCTTCCAATAAATGCATGATGTTAGGTTGGGGTTCGACATCTAGTGGATTTGTTTGTTCACAGTCGTTTTATAGTGGTTCTGTTTGTGTCTTATAGAGTACTTGTAGCTTGCTAGAACTCGGGGAAGCTTCGTATGTCGTGTGCACTGCCTTGTACATGATGCCTATTGTTGGATAGAGCCCGTGCGAGCCTCATCCACGAAAATATCAGACAAAATCTCTCTCATGAATTTTTTCTGGCTTGTTTCATAAGCCTCATCCCTTTGTTTTGTTGGAGTATGGTAATTCGAGTTGCTTCGATGTCAAGTGGTGAATTCACATCTTTCCCAGAGGTCTTCTCATATTTTTATGACGGCGCTAATTCTTTTCCTCAATCAATTATCTTACCAATTCTTTCAACCGAAGTTGTCTCGTCAATTCTTTTCCAACCGGTGTGCTTATCTTCAGTGAATTCAATCCTCTCCAATATTTGCAAGATCAATCTCTCTTTTCTTTCCGGAGTTTTCTCATCTGTCCCAAGTTATCTTTGTTTTCCCCGCCCTCCCACCCTTTTCTTTTGTGATTCAATTGTCATCCAAGTGCCTTCTTTTCATCAATGCTTCCGCTCTCTTTTCTTCCATATTGTTTCTGATGACTCCTTGTGAAGATTTTCAGGAGCTTGATGTTCATCTTTATTCATTCTTGTCATCTTTTCTGGTGAATTCAGTTCAGTTATCCGTGTCATCATATATTTTCCATCTTTCAATACTTTCCGATGTTTAAAATTCTTATCAAGACTTCTTGTTGTTATTTCTCTTTATTCTAGCTGGAGCATTGGAGTTATCTCAGAAGTTTCTTGTTTTCAATTCTTTAATTATTTCGAGGTGCTCAACGTTATATAGTTTTCATTTGTACCGGTGCAATATCTCTCTTTCTAAGCAATCTTTTCAATGGTGGTTTCTTTGAGTGGGCCCGTAACCCACTGTTTTTCCCAGGATCTTATTTGTCTCTTCTAATCTTTTCCGAAGATCTCTAATTCTTTTCAACTATGACATAAGTATGAATTTCATCAGTCATATTCCTTCTTCAAGATGGCTTCAAATTTATTTTCGTCATTGGCTCAATTTTTCCTTGTTCTTATTCCGGAGCATCTCATTAATTCTTGATGGTGCTCTTGCAATCTTTTCAGTTTGGAAGACCGAAGGAGTGTTTCTCTAAAATCTTGCTCCATTCTAGTGAAGATTCATCATTTCAGCTTTGTGGCATCATCTTGACTTGTTCCAATCATGAGTAATCCCTTTTGTGCTATCCAGTGCTTTCTGAATTGTTTTCATTCTTGTTCCTCCGAAGGCCATCATTTCAGAAGATTTCTTCGTTCTCAGCTTTCAGCTCTCGTTCTCAAATTCTTCTCAATTGTTGTCTCTTCGTTCGTCTCCCGATTATTTCGGTGCCTCATTCAAGTTTTCTATTAGGCGGCTCAAGATCTCTTCATTCTCAAGGTGTTCTTCAAGATTCTTGTGGTAGTAGTTATCCTTTTCTTCTTCGTTCCTTCTTGCCAAGATCTCGTTTCTATTCTTTGTAACGGAGGCTTTGTGATGGTGCTCTCTTCAATCTATCATTTTGTGTTTTCAAGATCATATTGTTCCCTTGCTCAGTTTAGTTGTTTTGTTGTGAATCTTCTCATGATCCTTCCATTGTATCGAATTTTGTCCCCTTTTCCTATCGAAGTGCTGCCGAAATTTTGTGTGAATTCTTCCTTTTTTCTTATATCATTCTTCATCTCTTTGCAACCTTCAAGGATCATTGGTTTTATTAGTTTGTCAAAGGAACAACTATGATAAACCTTTTCCTCTTTCTCATCCTCTTCCCCCTTTCATTCTTGGATCTCGGGTCGAGATACTCTTGTAGTGTAAGAGAGTTGTGACAACCTGAGACCGACACTCCACAAGATTTCCCTTTTACTCCGTTTTCGTCGTGTGACTTATTTGTTTGCTGCATGCATCATCGCATCATTCGCATCATCCGCATTGCATCGGCATCCCATTGCCGCGAGTTTTCAAAAGTTGCGTCCGTTATTAGTTGCCATTCTCTCCGTGTTCGTCGTTGCCCGTTCTAAGCCCAACCACACACGCGCGCGCCCGCGACATCGTTTAAATCGTGTTTTTAAAAGTGTGTATAAAATATTCTTGGATTGAGATGGAACTTGGCGTGCGGTCTTATTTTAATATAGTTAGGCCGCCTGCTAATTTTCGTCGCAATCGGAGTCCGTCTACTACTCGAACGGTCGACCGTAGCGCCACCGTATTCGGATATCGTCGGACGTTTTTCGGTGTTTTAAAATACGTTGTCGGGTGCCCGTTTTCCCTCTCATCTCCGGCTAGCCTACTCTACACAACCCACCTAGCCATTTCCGCGTCCGTGGTCGTCCGATCGCGATCCCGTGGTCGAAAACGGAGTCGGATTCGGATAACCCTAGCCCCGTGTTTATAAATAGGCATCCACCCTGCCGAACTTGGACCCTAACCCTTCTTCCACCTCGGTTCTCGTGCCACCCTAACTCAAACCGCCGCAGCCTCCTCCCTCCAGCCGTCGTGGCCCGCGGTGCCCGAAACCGGCCCGCCCCGGGCCGACCTGTGCCCGAGGCACCGCGAGCCTCCCCACTCGCCCTATTCTCCTCCTCAGGCAGGAGCACCAGCCTCAAGCCATAGCTCCTCCCGCATGCGCCGCAGCCCCAACTATTGTCGCCTGCACGTACCCATTACTGCCGGAAGCCGCCGCCCCAAGTGCTCGTCGGCCCAAGCAGCTCCTGCTGCCCTGATTTGCGCCGTCGCCGCCCGCTGCCCCGAGCTGCGCCGCCGCCGCCCCGAGCTGACCGGATCCGGCCAGATCCGACCCGAGGGAGCACATCCCTGCCATCTCCCTCGTCGGAGCCTCGCCGCCTACACACCGCCTCCAGCGCCACCAACCTCTGTCGCATGGGGTTGGGGACGACGGGAGCAGCGCCTCGCCCAAGTCTCCCGTGGACATCCTCCATTCATCTAGGCCCACCTCATCTCCACCACTCGAGGCCCAGCCTGCCTCCCTGCATCAGATCCGGCCCAAGAAGCCCTGAGGTGAGCTCCCCCAGCAACCCCTCTATATGGCGCCTACACGACAACTTAGTTATCTAGCGCCTAGCTCAGTTTCAGCCCATAGTATTTTTTAGGAATTTTGTGTTAATTAGTATTTTCAGAAATGCTAGATATTAAAACGCCCGTAGATTTTTACTCGTGCGTCGGATCACGACGTATTATATATGGAACTCGTATAGTTTTTCGCGTAGAATAATATTTTCCAACTTGCATGCATGTTTGGAGTGGTTTGATGTCCTAATATGTTAGGTATTCCATAGATATTTTTTTGCGTGTCCGGATTGTTCAAATACCATAGATAAAATGTTCATGTTGTTCGGGACCCTTTGCCATGTATTTTAGAGTAGTTGTTTGCATTTTTTGCATGTAGGTTCCGTCGCTAGTTTGTTATGTCGAAGTTTAGGACATATTCTCGCATATATGTGTGGCGTTAGTTTTATTTTTTGACCCCACATATTATATATGTTTCCTGGGTAGAAAAATCTGTAGAATTTAACCGTACATTTAGTTTTAGATTTTGAGTACGTTAGTGTGCATGATATTTTCCATATTACCCTCTTGTCTATTTTGTGTGATTTATTCCGTGAGTGGTATGCATGAGTTGTGAACTAGAGATATGCCCTTGGATATGTAGGCTAGCCTATGGTAATTTTGGTTGCCATAGAAATCCATGTTTAGGTGTTGTTTGCTTGTTGTCAACATGCTAGAAAATAGTGCTGATTTGGAGATGCTGAAATATTTCTAAGTCTGAAATCTCATATATTTCGTTGTTGTCTTGCCATGAGTTTTGCTAGTGATATATAACTCTTTTGAGGTTGGTGCAATGGAGTTAGTTGTAGTACTTAAGATTATCTAGCATGCAGTTAATTTTCATGTCATTCGGTGCCCTGTAGCATACATTTTTACTGCTGTCAATATGCCTTCAGATCGAAAAGTGCACTATCAAAAACTGTTATTTTCACCAAGTCTGAAACTGTGTGTGAGATGCCATTTTGTGAGTTATTTTCCTAGTGATCCATGCTTCCATGCTAGAGGTCATTAGTAGGATGTTATAGTGCATCTTCACTAATATTGTCTCATGCCTTGTTTGAGCATTTTAGATTTATGTAGCCTGTTGTTTTAGGGTGCAGAAAATGCCATGTTACTGTTTTTGGCAGATTATGACTATTCTTGTGTAGCTTGTATTTGTTGAACCATTGCTCTTTTTTGATCGTGTCCTATATGAAACTTGCTTAGAATCTTGTGAAGGTTCATATTATCTTGTTGTTTGCTTGTTTTGGGATGCTTGTGACTGTCATTGCATACATATTGCATTCATGGCATCATATCTTGCGGTGATCATATCTTTTGAACCGTATCTTGGTTGGAGAAGTTCTCTGTGTGTAACTTGATTGGAACGACGCGTACAATCACGTGAACCTATTTACTTTTCTGTTTAACAAATATTAAAACATGTTAGTTCAGAACTGGACATAATTCTAATTTAACGTGTGGTGTCATCTTGGAGATGCTATATGTCGTTTCCAACCTCATTTAAAATGCCTAGATAGGTAGATTAATTATGCTTCACCTCTTGCCATGTTAAACCAACATTTAATATTGCAGTGTACCTAATCAGGTTAGAACTAAATAATCTGTATGTGGAGTTTCGTCAATATGCAACTCGTTGCATATTGAACTTCACTTAATCTGTAGTGTTTGATTGTGTGAATTGCCATGTCTTACCGTGCATAATGATACTGTTCATGTATCATATGTTTTGCGCATCGTGTGGTGAATATCGTGTGTTGATTCTTGTTTCCGATTTCCTTCGTCTGATGGTGTTCCGCAAGCGTGTCAGATAGTGAGGATCCGTTCGACTACATCGGTTCGTCTGCTTCACGGAGTCGTTCTTCTTCCAAGCGGGATCGCAGGCAAGATGACCATTTCCCGAGATACCATTACTATCATTTTGATGCTAGTTGTTTCGTTTCTATCGCTATGTCTTGTTGCCTACCACATGTTAAATATCAGCCTCTCAACATTGCCATGAAAACCTTCAACCTGTTCACCATCTAGCAAACCACTGATTGCCTATGTTACCGCTTGCTTAACCATGTGTTAGCGTTGCTAGTTGCAGGTGCACTTGTTTCCATGTGATAACATGGGTTCCTTGTTATATCACCCTATTAATGCTATTTAAATTAATGCACCTATATACTTGGTAAAAGGTGGAAGGCTCGGTCTTTCTAGCCTGGTGTTTTGTTCCACCTTTGCCCCCTTAGTTTCGGCTACCGGTGTTATGTTCCATAAATGCGCGCTCCTAACATGCTTGGGGTTGTAATGGGGACCCCCTAGATTCTCACTTTAGGATAAAGCTCGTCTGGCAAGGCCCAACATTGGTACTATATTTGCCAAACCTAATAATTCTGTTAATACTGAAAAACATAGGGAGTTAGCGCTACCCGAGGAGTAATTCAACATAATACAGGGAGGGCCAATGCTGATGGTGCTGGTCCAAAACAAAGCACTGTGCGGGGCCAACTCAGGGCAACTTGGGTGATTTCTATCAGGCCAACATACGCGTAGCTTATCCATCATGTCCTGAGAACGAGATACGCGGATCCTATCGGGATCATCGACACGCCGGGCGGCCTTGCTGGACTTGTTTTACCTTTATCGAGCGTCTTGTGCGAGGGATTCCGAGGATGCTTTGAGCTAACTCGAGGTTGAGGTTTTCCAATAGCAACCCGAGGAGATCACGGGTTTCCCTGATCGAGGTCATTCCGTCGAGCGTGTGGTAGTTTGTGATGGACTAGTTGGAGCACTCTTGCATGGTTAAATCTTTCGGAAAGCCATGCCCGCGGTTATGTGGCAACGTGGAAACTTTGTTTAACACTGGTTCTAGACAACTTAAAGTTAACTTAACTAAAACTCGCCAACTGAGTGCATAACCGTGACTGTCTCTTTCGCGAGCTCCTTCTCAGATCGAGGACATGGCGGGGTTATGTTTGACGTAAGTAGGTGTTCAGGATCATTCATTTGATCATCAGTAGATCACGTTCGTTATGCGTAGATCATCTCCCTCTTGATTCTTGTACTCGTAAGTTAGCCACCTCAAATAAACGCTTAGTCTCTTGCTGCACCCTCACCACTTAACCATACCTCACTCATTAAGCTTTGCTAGTCTTGATACCTTTGGAAATGAGATTGCTGAGCCCCCTCTGGCTCACAGATTACTACAACACCAGCTGCAGGTACATGTAAAGGATATTAAGACGTGAGCGCGATGATTGTTCATTTGGAGTTTCTTCTTCTTCCTCTTCGTCGATCTAGGATGGGTTCCAGGCCGGCAGCCTGGGATAGCAAGGATGGACATCGTTCTTTTCTCCATTGTTTTTGTCCGTAGTTGGACCCTGCTCTTCCTCGTGATATTTATGTATTGTACTGATGTGACTTTGATGTAGCTTGTGGCGAGTGTAAGCCAATTTCACATACTCTTATCTTCAGTACATGTACTTGTAATGATATCCATTCTTGTGAAACGACGAGATGCTCTTCTATCCGTGTCGAGGCCCTCGTGCCAAAATAAGGATAGGATTGCATCTTGGGCGTTACAGTCACCACGTGCACTAGAGCTACGCATGCGCCAGGGCTGCCAGACCACATGTAGGCTCTAGTACTTTCAGGGGTAGACCAACTTGTGGCCTAGGTTCATCTCCAGACTGCTCAGACAAGAAATGAGAGAAAATTAAAAGGCAATAAGATCTGAAACTTGGAGGCCAAGGTTTAGGTTGGAAGGTAGCCATGCTATAAAAAGTTCAGCATAAATGGATCAGGCTAAAGTGCATTTCCTTCACAAATTGACTTTTCTGTCCAGAAGGGAAACGATTTTCCTCAGCCAAAATTCTTCACACGACCATGAGATATTTTTGCATAGGATAGTGAGGCATGACCTAAAGAATGCTAGGGAATTTATTCAAATTTTTCTAGGCAAGAAAACCGAGGGTTTCTTTTCACCAGAAGAGAGAAATAATCAGTTTCAGGGAGAAAATGAATATTATGCCTTTAAGAAAAATATTTAGTTGGCAATATCTTGAGAGAGATGATGTATCAAGATGGTTAGAGAGAGCTAGGAGTCACTTGGGTGAAGTCCAAAAGAATGCCCAAGTGCAAATCCCCATGAGATGATTCAAAAACTCAACTTCAAACCAAATATTAAATAAAAATCAAAGAAAATAAAAGGGCCAAAAACGAGGGTGTCATATCCCTTCTCTCTTTTATCTCATTTTTTTATTTTTATTTTTCTCATTTTTTATTTTCTTTCCTTTTTTCTTTTCTCCCCATTTTTCTTCTCTTTTTTGGTTTTTTATTTTTCTCTTTTTTCTCTTTTCTTTTTTTCTTTAATTTTTCATCTCGAGTCTTATCCCGACTTGTGGGAGAATCATTGCATCTAACATCCTTTCCTTAGTGAGACAGTTCCCTAATAATGAAAAGCATCACACTTTTATTTACTTACAACTCAATATGAAAACTACTAAAAAAATATGACCCTATATGAATACTTCCTGGAGTGTACTAGGATGTGCAATGATGCAGCATAACATGTATAACAATGATGAATGTTGGCTTTGCCACAAATACTATGTCAGCTACATGGTCATGCAAATCAGTATGACAATGAGTGTACTAGACATATTATATAACAGTGGAAGTTGCATGGGAATATATCTTGGAATGGCTATGGAACTGCCATGATAGGTATGTATGGTGGCTGCTTTGAGGAAGATATAAGGTGGCTTATGTGCAACAGAGCATATCATGTCACGGGGATTGGATGCCCGGGCGAAGTTTGCACCAATCCTTGAGGTGAGAACTATTGGGGAACGTTGCATGGGAAACAAAACATTTCCTAGGCACACGAATAACTATCCTGGCGATGCCCATCTATGAGTGGAGATTTCGATCTACGTACCCTTGTAGATCACACAGCAGGAAGCGTTAAGAAACGTGGTTGATGTAGTGGAACGTCTTCACGTCCCTCGAACCGTCCCATGAACCGTCCCGCGATCCGTCCCATGATCAGTTCCGATCTAGTATTAAACGGACGGTACCTCCGCGTTCAGCACACGTACAGCTCGACGATGATCTCGGCCTTCTTCATCCAGCAAGCAAGACGGAGAAGTAGATGAGTTCTCCGGCAGCATGACGGCGCTCCGGTGGTGGTGATGATCTACTCCTGCAGGGCTCGGCCCGAGCTCCGCAGAAATCCGACCTACAGGTGAAACTGTGTGGTTTAGGCTAGAGTTGCACGTGGCAAAGTTATGTCTCAAAAAGCCCTAAAACTCCACTATATATAGGTGGGAGGGGGAGGGGCGAGCCTTGAGGCACAAGGCCTCAATGGTGCGCCAGCGCTAGGAGGAGGAGGACTCCTCCTACAATTCGGTTTGGGAAGGAGGAGTCCTCCCCTTCCTTCCCACCTCCCTCTTTCCCTTTTCTTTTTCTTTTATTTTTGGTATTTTCTTATGTGGCGTCATGGGCTCCTTGGGCCGACTCCACCAGCCCACTAAGGACTTGTGGCGCCACCCTAGGACCTTGGGCTCACTCCCGGGTGGGTGGGCCCCTCCCGGTGAACTCCCGGAACCCATTTGTCACTCCCGGTACGCTGCAGGAACTGCCCGAAACGTTCTTGTGACCAAATGAAACCATCCTATATATCAATCTTCATTTCTGGACCATTCCGAAAACCCTCGTGACATCCGTGATCTCATCTGGGACTCCGAACAACATTCGGTTACCACACATATAACTCAGCTATACTAAAACATCGCCGAACCTTAAGTGTGCAGACCGTGCGGGTTTGAGAACTATGTAGACATGCCCTGAGGCACTCCTCGGTCAATATCCAATAGCGGGACCTGGATGCCCATATCGGATCCTACATATTCTCTAAAGATCTTATCGGTTGAACCTCAGTGTCAAGGATTCATATAATCCCGTATGTCATTTCCTTTGTCATTCGGTATGTTACTTGCCCGAGATTCGATCATCGGTATCCGCATACCTATTTCAGTCTAGTTAGCGGCAAGTCTCTTTACTCGTTCCATAATACAAGATCCTGTGATTTACACTTAGTCACACTACTTGCAAGGCTTGTGTGTGATGTTGTATTACCGAGTGGGCCCCCAGATACCTCTCCGTCATACGGAGTGACAAATCCCAGTCTTGATCCATACTACCTCAACGGACACCTTCGGAGATACCTGTAGAACACCTTTATAGTCACCCAGTTACGTTGTGACGTTTGATGCACACAAGGTACTCCTCCGGTGACAGTGAGTTATATGATCTCATGGTCATAGGAACAAATACTTGACACGCAGAAAACTATAGCAATAAAACGACAAGATCAATGTGCTACGTTCATAGTTTGGGTCTAGTCCATCACATGATTCTCCTATTGATGTGATCCAGTTATCAAGTGCCAACACTTGCATATAGTCAGAAAACCTTGACTATCATTGATCAACTTGCTAGCCAACTAGAGGCTTTCTAGGGACATTGTTTTGTCTATGTATCCACACATGTATCTATGTTTTCATTCAATACAATTATAGCATGGATAACAAACGATTATCTTTAAACAAATATAAAAATAACTATTTATCATTGCCTCTAGGGTATATTTCCAACAGTCTCCCACTAGCACTAGAGTCAATAATCTAGTCCTCACATCGCCATGCGATTTACATTGTAATAAATCTAACACCCATACAGTTCTGGTGTTGATCATGTTTTCCCTGTGGAAGATGTTTAGTCAGCGGGGCTGCTACATTAACATCCATGTGCACTTTGCAAATATTCACGTCCTCTCGTTCGACCTAGTCACGGATGAGGTTGAAGCATCGTTTGATGTGTCTGGTCTTCTTGTGAAACCTTAGTTCCTTTGCTAAGGCAATGGCACCAGTGTTGTCACAGAACAGAGTTATTGGATTTAGTGCGCTTGGCACAACTCCAAGATCCGTCATGAACTGCTTCATCCAGACACCCTCCTTTGCTGCCTCCGAGGCAGCCATGTACTCCGCTTCACATGTAGAATCTGCTACGGTGCTTTGCTTGGAACTGCGCCAGCTTACCGCACCCCCATTTAGAATAAATACATATCCGGTTTGCGACTTAGAGTCATCCGGATCAGTGTCACAGCTTGCATCGACGTAACACTTTACGACGAGCTCTGCGTCACCTCCAGAAACGAGAAATATTTCCTTAGTCCTTTTCAGGTACTTCAGAATATTCTTCACCGCCATCCAGTGATCCACTCCTGGATTACTCTGAAACCTACCTTCCATACTTATGGCCAAGCTGATGTCTAGTCTAGTGCACAGCATTGCATACATGATAGAACCTATGGCTGAAGCTGGCCACTGAGTCTTACTCAACTTTATACCTTGTAACACTGGCAAGAACCCTTTCTTGGACTAATCCATTTTGAACTTCTTCAAAACTTTATCAAGGTATGTGCTTTGTGAAAGTCCTATCAGGCGTCTCGATCTATCCCTATAGATATTAATGCCTAGAATGTAAGCAGCTTCTCCTAGGTCCTTCATAAAGAAACTTTTATTCAAGTAATCCTTTACGCTCTCCAAAAACTCTATGTTGTTTCCAATCAGCAATATGTCATCCACATATAATATTAGAAAAGCCACAGAGCTACCTCTCACTTTCTTGTAAATACAAGATTCTACAACCACTTGTATAAACCCAAATGCTTTGATCACCTCATCAAAGCGCTTATTCCAACTCCGAGATGCTTGCACGAGTCCATAAATGGATCGCTGGAGCTTGCACAATTTGTTAGCACTCTTCGGATCGACAAAACCTTCGGGTTGCATCATATACAACTCTTCCTTAAGAAAACCGTTAAGGAACGCCGTTTTGACATCCATCTGCCAGATTTCATAATCGAAAAATGCAGCTATTGCTAACATGGTTCGGACGGACTTAAGCATCGCTACGGGTGAGAAAGTCTCATCGTAGTCAACTCCTTGAAATTGTGAAAACACTTTGCCACAAGTCGAGCTTTATAAACGGTCACATTACCGTCTGCGTCCGTCTTCTTCTTAAAGATTCATTGGTTTTGAATAACCTTGCGGCCTTCAGGTAGTACTTCCGAAGTCCACACTTTATTCTCGTACATGGATCCTATCTCGGACTTCATGGCCTCCAGTCATTTGTTGGAATCCAAGCCCACCATTGCTTCTTCATAATTCGCAGGTTCATTGTTGTCTAACAACATAATTGATAAGACAGGATTACGGTACCACCCGGGAGAAGTACGTGATCTTGTAGACCTGCGAGGTCCGATAGGAACTTGATCCGAAGTTTCAGGATCATCATCATCAACTTCCTCCTCGACTGGTGTCGCAACGACAGGGGTTTTCCCTTGCCCTGCGCCACCATCCAAAGGGATTAGAGGTTCAACAACCTCATCAAGTTCTATCTTCCTCCCACTCAATTCTTTCGAGAGAAACTCCTTCTCAAGAAAAGCTCCGTTTTGAACAACAAACATTTTGCCCTCAGATTTGAGATAGAAGATATACCCAACTGTCTCTTTTGGGTAACCTATGAAGATGCACTTTTCTGCTTTGGGTTCCAGCTTTTCAGGCTAAAGCTTTTTGACATAAGCATCACATCACCAAATTTAAGAAACGACAACTTTGGTCTTTTGCCATACCACAGTTCGTATGGTGTCGTCTCAATGGATTTTGATGGTGCCCTATTTAAAGTGAATGGAGTTGTCTCTAATGCATAACCCCAAAACGATAACGGCAAATCGATAAGAGACATCATAGATCGCACCATTTCTAACAAAGTACGATTACGACATTCGGACACACCATTACGCTGTGGTGTTCAAAGCGGTGTCAACTACGAAACAATTCCACATTTTCTTAAGTGAGCACCAAACTCGAAACTCACATAATCACCCCCACGATCAGACCGTAGGAACTTGATCTTCTTGTTACGATGATTTTCAAGTTCACTCTAAAATTGCTTGAACATCTCAAACGTTTCAGACTTGTGCTTCATCAAGTAGACATAACCATATCTACTCAAATCGTCAGTGAAGGTGAGAAAATAACGATATCTGCCGCGCGCCTCCACACTCATCGGACCGTACACATCGGTATGTATGATTTCCAACAAGTCACTTGCACGCTCCATTGTTCCGACGAACCGGAGTCTTAGTTATCTTGCCCATGAGGCATGGTTCGCACGTGTCAAGTGAATCAAAGTCAAGTGACTCCAAAAGTCCATCGGAATGGAGTTTCTTCATGCGCTTTACACCAATATGACCTAAGCGGCAGTGCCACAAAAACATGGCGCTATCATTGTTAACTCTAACTCTTTTGGTCTCAGTGTTATGTATATGTGTTTTATCTCTATCAAGATTTAATATGAATAATCCTCTCACATTGGGTGAATGACCAAAAAAGATATTACTGATAGAAATAGAACAAGCATTATTCTCTAACTTAAACGAGTAACCGTCTCGCAATAAACAAGATCCAGATATAATGTTCATGCTTAACACAGGCACTAAATAACAATTATGTAAGTTCATAACTAAGCCTGATGGTAACTGAAGTGAAACTGTGCCGACGGCGATTGGATCAACCTTGGAACCATTTCCCACGCGCATCGTCACTTCGTCCTTCGCCAGCCTTAGCTTATTATGTAGTTCCTGTTTCAAGTTGCAAATATGAGCAACAAAACCGGTATCGAATACCCAGGCACTACTACGAGAGTTGGTTAAGTACACATCAATAACATGTATATCGAATATACCTAATTTTTCCTTGGCCACCTTCTTATCAGCCAAATACTTGGGGCAGTTGCGCTTCCAGTGACCCAGTCCCTTGCAATAATAACACTCTGTTTCAGGATTAGGCCCAGCCTTGGGTTTCTTCGTTGGATTGGCAACAGGCTTTCCGCTCTTCTTGGAGTTACCCTTCTTGCCTTTTCCGTTTCTTTTGAAACTAATGGTCTTATTGATCATCAACACTTGATGCTTTTTCCGGAGTTCTGACTCTCCGACTTTCAACATCGCGAATAACTCGCCGGGTGATTTGTTCATCCCTTGCATGTTATAATTCAACTAATAGATCTTGTAGCTTGGTGGCAGTGATTGAAGAATTCTGTCAGTGATAGCCTCTTGCGGGAGTTCAATCCCCAGCTCAGCTAGACGGTTGAGTACCCAGACATTTTGAGCACATGTTCACTGATAGACGGATTCTCCTCCATCTTGCAAGCATAGAATTTAGCGGAGGTCTCATACCTCTCGATCCGGGTGTTCTTCTGAAAGATAAACTTCAACTCCTGGAACATCTCATATACTCCATGACGCTCAAAAGCGACTTCATCTCCTAGAGCAGCATTAAGGACATAATCCTTCTTCCCAGCTTGTAGGAGCAACTTAAGATTACGAGCCCAGTCTACAAAGTTGCTTCCATCATCTTTCAACTTAGCTTTCTCTAGGAACGTATTAAAATTCAGGGTGACTGTCGCATGAGCCATTGATCTACCACATAAATATTTCAAAGTGGACTTAGACAATGTTCAAGATAATTAGAGTTTAACTAATCAAATTACTTGCTAAACTCCGACTCAAAAAGAAAATTTCTCTAGTCATTTGAGTGGTACATGATCCAAATTCACTAACTCAAGTCCGATCATCACGTGAGTTGATAATAGTTTCAGTGGTAAGCATCTCTATGCTAATCATATCAACTATATGATTCATGCTCGACCTTTCGGTCTCATGTGTTCTGAGGCCATGTCTGCACGTGATAGGCTCGTCAAGCTTAACCCGAGTATTCCGCGTGTGCAACTGTTTTGCACCCGTTGTATGTGAACATTGAGTCTATCACACCCGATCATCACGTGGTGTCTCGAAACGACGAACTGTCACAATGGTGCACATTCGGGGAGAACACAATTTCGTCTTGAAATTTTAGTGAGAGATCACCTTATAATGCTACCGCCATTCTAAGTAAAATAAGGTGCATAAAAGGATTACCATCACATGCAATTCATAAGTGACATGATATGGCCATCATCTTGTGCTTCTTGATCTCCATCACCAAAACACCGACATGATCTTCTTGTCACCGGCACCACACCACGATCTCCATCATCACGATCTCCATCAACGTGTCTCCATCGAGGTTGTCGTGCTATCTATGCTATTACTACTAAAGCTACGAGCTAGCAATATAGTAAACACATTTGCAAACACAAACGTTAGTTTAAAGACAACCCTATGGCTCCTGCCGGTTGCCGTAGCATCGACGTGCAAGTCGATATTATCTAATACAACATGATCATCTCATACATCCAATCTATCACATCATGTCATTGGCCATATCATATCACAAGCATACCCTGCAAGAACAAGTTAGTAGTCCTCTAATTTGTTGTTGCATGTTTTACGTGGCTGCTATGGGTATCTAGTATGATCGCATCTTACTTACGCAAAAACCACAACGGAGATGTGCAAATTGCTATCTAACCTCGCCAAGGACCGCCTCGGTCAAAACTAATTCAACTAAAGTTGAAGAAACTGGCACCCGCCAGTCATCTTTATGCAACGAGGTTGCATGTCAATCGATGAAACCAGTCTCTCGTAAGCGTACGAGTTATCGCGGTACGGGCTGCTTCAATCCAACAATACCGCTGAATCGAGAAAATACTAAGGAGGGCAGAAAATCGAGCATAACCATCCACAAAACCTTTTGTGTGTACTCGAGATAACATCTACAAATGAACCTAGCTCATGATGCCACTGTCGGGGAACGTTGCATGGGAAACAAAAAATTTCCTACGCACACAAAGACCTATCATGGCGATGCCCATCTACGAGTGGAGATTTCGATCTATGTACCCTTGAAGATCGCACAGTAGGAAGCGTTAAGAATCACGGTTGATGTAGTGGAACGTCTTCACGTCCCTCGAACCGTCCGACGAACCGTCCCGCGATCCGTCCCACGATCCGTTCCGATCTAGCGCCGAACAGACGGCACCTGCACGTTCAGCACAAGTATAGCTCGACGATGATCTCGGCTTTCTTGATCCAGCAAGCAAGACAGAGAAGTAGATGAGTTCTCCGGCAGCATGACGGTGCTCCGGTGGTGGTGATGATCTACTCCTGCAGGGTTCCGCCCGAGCTTTGCAGAAATCTGATCTAGAGGTGAAATTGTGTGGTTTAGGCTAGAGTTGCACGTGGCAAAGTTGTGTCTCAAAAAGCCCTAAAACTCCACTATATATAGGAGAGAGGGGGAGGGGCTAGCCTTGAGGCACATGGTCTCAATGGTGTGCCGGCGCTACGAGGAGGAGGACTCCTCCTCCAATTTGGTTTGGGAAGGAAGAGTCCTCTCCTTCCTTCCCACCTCCCTCTTTCCCTTTTCTTTTTCTTTTCTTTTTGGTATTTTATTATGTGGCGCCATGGGCTCCTTTGGCTGACTCCTCCAGCCCACTAAGGACTTGTGGCGCCACCCTAGGACCTTGGGCTCACTCTTGGGTGGGTGGGCCCCTCCCGGTGAACTCCTGGAACCCATTCGTCACCCCGGTACACTGCCGGAATTGCCCGAAACTTTCTGGTGACCTAATGAAACTATCCTATATATAAGTCTTCATTTTCGGACCATTCGGGAAACCCTCGCGACGTCTGTGCTCTCATCCGGGAATCCGAACAACATTCGGTTACCACACATATAACTCAACTATAATAAAACATCGCCGAACCTTAAGTGTGCAGACCCTACGGGTTCGAGAACTATGTAGACATGTCCCGACGCACTCCTCGATCAATATCCAATAGCTCTACATGGATGCCCGTATTGGATCCTACATATTCTCCGAAGATCTTATCAATTGAACCTCAGTGTGAAGGATTCATATAATCCCGTATGCCATTCCCTTTGTCTTTCGGCATGTTACTTTCCTAAGATTCGATCACCGGTATCCGCATACCTATTTCAATCTCGTTACCGGCAAGTCTCTTTACTCGTTTCGTAATATAAGATCCCGTGACTTACACTTAGTCGCATTGCTTGCAAGTCTTGTGTGTGATGTTGTATTACCAAGTGGGCCCCGAGATACCCCTCCGTCATATGGAGTGACAAATCCCAGTCTTGATCCATACTAACTCAACGGACACCTTCGGAGATACATGTAGAACACCTTTATAGTCACCCAGTTACGTTGTGACGTTTGATGCACACAAGGTACTCCTTCGGTGCGAGTGAGTTATATGGTCTCATGGTCATAGGAACAAATACTTGACACACAGAAAACAATAGCAATAAAATGACACGATCAATATGCTACGTTCATAGTTTGGGTCTAGTCCATCACATGATTCTCCTAATGATGTGATCCAGTTATTAAGTGACAACACTTGCATATAGTCAGAAAACCTTGACTATCATTGATCAACTAGCTAGCCAACTAGAGGCTTGCTAGGGACATTGTTTTGTCTATGTATCGACACATGTATCTATGTTTTCATTCAATACAATTATAGCATGGATAATAAACGATTATCTTTAGATAGGAAATATAATAATAACTATTTATCATTGCCTCTAGGGCATATTTCCAATAAGAACGGCAAATGCACGGTACTGAAGAGGTTATCAAATATGAGGAGGTGAGAGTACATACATCCATGGAGTCACATTTGTTATAAAGAACTGACATACTTATTGCAAGGTTTTATTAGATCTCTCGAAGCAAAGTACTACACACATGCCCCTAGGGAGGAGGTTTGTAGGAGTTAACGATTGCGCGCCCCCGACCTAAACATCATTAGGATTGCAACGAGGAATAAGAATGCTAACACATCATCACCATAACCAATATTTAGATGAGTATCACATTAACACCCTTTAGCTATCGATATTTTTACTAACCAACAACCATGCACACATGCCCTTTCGTATCACCACATCAATATCATTACCCCACAATTCTCTTTTTTATGTGCTACATGAAGGTTTTGATTATGCATTCCTTGAATGCCTATTATTTTTGGACGTCTTATAACCCAAGAAATTTATCGTCACTATTTATTAACTCTCAAGTAAATTCATGTGAAGAATGAGAGTGGAATTATTTCTATAAAATATATAGGCCACCGTGCTCTAAAAGGTATGAGTAAAGTATTAGAGCAACTGCTTAGCTCAAAATATATAAGTGAAGCACATAGAGTATTCTAACAAATCATGGTGAACATGTGTCTCTCTCAAATGGGTGTGTCGAGCAAACAATGATTCTAGAAAACTAAATAAAAAGCATACTAAAGCAAACGATGCTCCAAGAAAAACTCATATCATGTGATGAATAAAAATATAGCTTCAAGTGACATACCCATGGATTGAGACGAAAGAGGGGATGGCTTTCGGGGCATCCCCATGCTTAGATGATTTAGTCTTCCTAGAATTTGACTTAGGATGCCTTGTGTATCACCAAGCTTAGGCTCTTCGCTGCTCCTTGTTCCTTCATCCATCATGATAATACCCAAAAATTGAAAACTTTAGCACACAAAACTCAACGAAAAACTCTTGAGATCCGTTAGTATGGTAGGAGGACCATAAACATTAGCAACAATTATACATAGATTCATATTTTATTATTCCATAAGGTACTTTATTATAACTTCTCCATGACTTATATCCCTCGATATAATCCATAACATCATCAAAACAAGCAAACTATCCAAACAAAAACATAACCTGTCTAAAAGATAACATAGAATTTATCGGATCCCAACAAACGCACCACACGAGAGTGACTACATAAGATCATCGTGGTAATCGCGGTGATCTTGGAAATGACTAACATAGAGTGAGAGTGTCACACCTTGTGTTTGTACCACTTTTTCACACATTGTTTTTATAAAAGTTGGAGCCAATTATAACTTTTGCATGTTTGTGATGGTTGATTTTGTGGCAATTTGCTTGTGTGAATGATTGAGTTATGGATCACTATACTTGTTCTCCTCTCTAAAACCAACCTACTTAACCCCAAGCTCTTGCCAAATTTCCATGCCATGTGAATAGAACCATAAAACCATTTTTGTAAATTATTATTTTAACAAAAGGCATTTATTTATGTTAATCTTGTTAAAACCCTTGATTTGGGATTTGCAGTGCAAGTCCTAAATTTAGGAGGGATGTTCCACACCAAAGATTTTAGTTGGATCCTATTATTCAAAGCACTTCCCAAAACCACAAAATAATCATTTTAAAATTTATTTTACTATTTTCTTTAACTACCTTTTTTTGAGGCCGGAAATGGTATTGGATGGGAAAAATGATTTTATTGCTTCAAAACTATTTTAGAAAATTTAGGGAATCTCACTAGACATATATTTTACATACATAGGAGTTTCGACACATGGTCATGTTCAAAATATTGGACAAAACCCCACAAAACCCTTTCTTCCTATTTGAAGCTTTTGAAGTATTTCCATATGAAATATTCTCAATAAATTATAGGAAAATTCTAACAAGTCACACATGATAAATGTGGTGATCCTACAAAGTTTCATCTCAATCCAAGTGGGGTTGATCCACCCAGTAACCCCAAAACCCTTCGTGTCCATAATCAAATTTGAGAAACTTTATATTACCATGTTTATCCACTTGATCCCATCTTTACATGAGTGATCTTGCCCTCAAATAAGGATGCTACACCAAGTTGTGCATTTGTGGGAATTGATTTGATCACCTAGGTCCATAGAAATCGGATTCTACCCATTTATAGGGTTTTTCATGTTTCTATTGTAAACTTTGCTCAAATATGCTCAAACTTGGTGAATCCTACTCATTTTACCCATCAAATAATCCTGTTAAATCTCACCGCAAGTGGTGAGGTTTGTCTTGCTCAAACCGGCATCAACCACCTTCTGGTGATTTGGTAAAACTGATGCTTTCAACCCTTCCTACCATTGTGGTTCATCACAAATTCATACCACATGCCCACAACATTGACCTCCATCTATGGTAAAGAGATCCAGCATTGGTTCAATGTTAGGGGTGGGTAAAACCCCAATTAACCCTATGATTAACCTGGCAGAAACTTTCTCACACTTTTCCTTTGACCACGACCTCTCTTCTCGGTACGAGGGCATCCAAGGAGCATCTCCACTCACCCCAGACGCTAGTGGACAAGGTGGCAAATGCCACAGTGCGCCAGCATGCAATGACGTGCCAAAACTACGCTTTGGACGGGTTATAGTGCGCACCTGCACTAAGGGCGGCCAGCCCCGACCAGCTCGTGCCCCCTCTGGCTATCCCCCGTGATGCCATCGACTACCAGACCTTACACCATGTAGGCACCCTCCTCTCTCTCTCTCCCTATCCCCCCCTGCAACACGTGCCCTCGGCCACCCGAATCGGTCACATGGCGCTCGCCACCACAGCAAGCCAGGAGCCAGCTCTCGCTCCTCCTCGTCGTCTTTCCAATCCCAAACCACGTCCATTAAGACCGCATACGCGCTCCCAGGTCCTCTCTCCTCCCCTGGACTTCGCCACAGTCTTGTCGACGCATGAGCTCTCCGTGAACCTTTCCCCGACTAAAAACACGCCACCCTGGGCATCCCTCTCCGTCCCTTCGACCTCCTGCTGCTCCTAATCGAGTTCCTAAACCACCCACTCCTCGCCAAAGGCTCCCGAGCTCGAGATCGACCTTTGGATCCGCCGCATCATGATTCTGGCAATCCCCGGGTACAAGGCCGCTCCGGCTCACCTTTCTTCCCCATTGGAATTGCGGAAGCTTCTTGATGTTTCTACCCCTCTTCCCCGTTCTTTTCTCCAGGATTCAGCCCCGACGACCACCCTCCTGAAGCAACTCTGCCACGGGACCTCGCCGCCGGCGACTCCCTGCAACTCAGCTCCTCCCTCCTCCACCCACCGAACGGTGGGACGACGCTGGTCCCATTCCCGTCATCGCCAGAACCAGCCGTGCCCCCTCTCGCCGTCGATGAGCTCGTCGTCTCTCTTGTCAGGAAGTTGAAGACGACCCCGGTAGGGGCCCGCCTATAATCCTCCTCTCCGTCTCCCTCTTTCCTTCACCGTTGGGGCCTAGTGGTCAGGTTTGAATGCGCCAGCCACACGTGCACCGTGTCGGCTGAAGGGGTAAAACGCCTTGGCGCCTCTGACATGGCCGCCTGATGCGAGCTATTTTCCCTCCGGGCCGGCTCGGCTGAGCCAGTTTGGCCCACGGGGAATAGTGGACTTTGTTTTTAATTCTTTTCGAGAATATTTAAAAAAATCTCGTGAGATAAAATAATTTTCCAAATTCAAATATTCCTCCACCGAAAATCTTATTATAAGGTATAGTATTTTAGGGTGCCAATTGTGTAATTTTTACAATAGGTTGCATGCACTGTTTTATTTTAAAACCCTCTTGAGCGCATTTTAACACTATTAAAATAATTTCTATAACTTTTTACAGTCCAAAAACAAAACCTAATAATTTTCACAGTACCTATACTCACCCTAGTATTTTACAAAAATTGTGTGACATTTTTCTCACTATATTATTTTCTTTGTTTTTGGTTGAGTGCTTATTTATGCGCGTTTATATTGTGAGATAGATTGCGTTGCTCACAACGGACTTGGACCAAAAGACTTTGTAGACCCTGGATACTTTGTTGAGCAAGGCAAGCAACTCCTTGACCATGTCTAAGAGAATACTTTCATGCATGTCATATTTAGCATTTCATTCTGATGCATAAGACCATGTTGAATCGGTAACTGCCTCGGTGGGGTGTTTCACGGTGTTCCGCATTGACACTTGCACTTGGGCATAACCCTACCTACCTATGAGGGTTGTGAGGGTGGGGTTTAGTTAGCTTGCTAGTAATGCTACGCATGGGATTGAGTACATGCATGGTGACGGTAAAGGAAGATGATTTCAAAGGTTTTACAAAAACCCCCTCGGGTGCCACTGTTGCCCGAGGGTGAAGTATTGAGCTAGGTAACCATTTGATAAAGGAGTGGTGTACCGTGGCTAATTGTGTGAGTGGTTTCTAAAAAATAGGATTAGATTTAAGATTTGATGACCATCCCAACCTTACATGTACGCCCATGATACCCCTTATGGGATGGGGCTTTGGTGATTACTATGGTCGGTGCTAGTAGGGAGCCGGCATTACTAGTGGAGGGAGTGATGTGGTCAGTCCCGAGATGGGGTCGTGTCAAGAAAGGGCGACCATGGGCTGTTTTCACAAACACCGGGCACACCATTGCATGCCCTCGTGGATGATATATGTGATGTACATCACGAGGTGTTACCACCAACGAGTGGTCTCATTGATAGTACCATCATGGGAAAGGTGATGTCCGTGTAATTACCTCGGGTATGATAAATGTCGCGAGTCGTGTCCTGACATGGAAGTTTCCCGAGTCTTGTGGGTAAAGTGTGCAACCTATATAAAGTGTAAATCTATTCGAATAGTCGTGTCCCCGGTCAAGGAAAGTTGGGTGGTGCTACTTAAACTATGTCGAGGAGTTTTCGCGTAAACCAAGTGTGTGTGCGAGAGAGAGAAAGATGGTTGTGTGATAATGGTGGTAGTATGGTCAGATGACTTGGCATGATGGGTGAACATGGGTTGTTCAACCCTCAGTTGATATTGAAATCTTTAACATGTTCGCATAGTTATCACTTACCTTATGATACATGCCCATACGAGAGGTAGATCATGTTATAGCACAAGGGAAAACTCTGCTTTCTAGAAAAATTGCCTAATAGTGTCATATGATGTTTCATTATTGCCTTGTTCCACATTATGGGTTGCTTGCGAGTACATTCAAAGTACTCATTGGCTTGCCACTGGTTATTTAATTGGCCAGGCATGGAATAGAAGGAATTTGGAGAAGAGTTCGTCGGTGACGAACATGTGAACTAGGATGCTTCCGAGTCAGAATGTGTGTAGATTAAGGAAGATGGCATGGGTTCATGCTTTCATTCATGATTTCCTCTCTTAGTTATGTTTGGTGTGTTGGCCTACGAGGCCCTATCTATGTAAGACTTGACCTTAATGGTCCTTATTTGTATTAGATGGTATGTATGGATGTAAGACTATTGTTATTCAGCTCTTGTGTGTTCAATGAGAATTGATCGCTAGGATCTCTTTACACATACATTCGCTGATCCTCACTTACAAGTCGGGGTCCCCACAGAGCGGGTATCACACCTGACTATAGGAAGATTTAGCTAGCATGGATGTCAGATAGGACGAACCCCCTTCCAAAAACTATACCTTGCCTCTATACTTTGGAGTTTCTGCATTTCTTGCATCTTCCACACCATTTTCAAAACCATTTACTGACACCCTCTCCTTAAACCTTGTAGATGGTCGTCATACCTGAAAACCTCCTAGCATCCGGCTTTCCCCTACGCCTCGAGGACAACCTGGAGAAGTGCCAGATCCGATGGTCACCCGTTTTTATCTACCACGAGCACTGGGTAAATGCCACCATGAAGGAGTACCACGTTGATGTGGTTGTGAAGGAAAACGACTACCCGACAAGCTGTTTCTTTGAAGAACCACAGATGGAGACTCTAGTGTTAGCAGTCGAGATAGCGGCGTAGAAGGCGCTCATCCACCTTCACAACATCCTTCCTAAGACCGCCGACGAACCGGCTACTTGCCAATTTCCTTTTGTGAAAGATGATGTTGGCGGGAGTTGGACGTTGACCGCATCCCCGGAGGATGGAACACCGCTCAGGTTCCAAACCTATTTCAGCCACTCCGTTGACAGTGTGGATGACAACCTGATCAAGGAGTCCGTGAAACTCCGCCAGGAACATCACTACACCCGTGAGCTACTCCATCAAGCAAAGAAGAATCATCCATGATCAAGAAGGATGGAGCCCCCGAGGTAAACCCACTGTCGCTTACAGAGGAGGAGTACCCTCAGCTAGAGATGCACCCAAACGACGTCATCGCATGAGTGCGAAGGAGTATCGTGAGCTCTTCACCACTCCCCCGATGAAGCATCGTCGGAATGAACCTCCTAGTTCCCCAACTCCCTCGACGGGAGACGATGCCCGTACAGATGATGACCATGAGGAAGACCTAGAGGAGTGTGAGTATGAGGCCGATCACTCCACTACTTGAGTCCGAGAAACCCTAGGGTAGGACAAGCTATGTATCCCTCATCCGAAGTCGAGTCCGTGTAATGGTTCATATCAAATCATGTGTGCTTGTTGTTTGTTTTTTGTTTGTGTTTTGATGCAAGTACAACTTCTTCCATAGGCAACATGTGAGGGACTACATCGCCCATATTATCTTAATGTTATGTGATGAGTCTTTTGACCCTTTGATTGACACACTTGCACTTTACCAACCCCCTTTAGCCGTGTTTACCTCTTGCTACTATTCCTTTCATCTATTCCACTTGTTTGATTTGGCTGCTCCAAATAGGATGTTGACTAATACTCGCACCAGTACTTTTGGAAACCCCAGCACCGGCGACTCTAGCCAGCAGTGAGAAGCGGATGGCTCTGCTCAAGCTGGAGATCACTAATAAAAGTCACAAGGCGATATTACCCCACCGCCGCCTCCACCGGAGAACATGACTATGGCTCAGCTTCTCCAAGATCTTCGGGAGGAACGCCAAGCCAACACTGCCATTATCCAACAGATAGCTCAGGTTCTTGTGAACAACCAACAGCAAGGCTGGAACAACAACGGTCGTTCCACTCTGTTAGAGTTCATGAGGTCTTCGCCCCTGACCTTCACCGAGGCAACTGAACCTTTGGATGTTGATGAGTGGATCCGCAGCATAGAGGACCTCCTTGCATTGGTCAACTGAAATGAGTACCATGTGAAGGTTCTCTATGCCTCTCATTGCCTCGGAGGTACCACCAGAGCTTGGTGGGATGGATTCAAGGTCATGCAAGGTGAGCGTGTAATCACCTCGGCTGATTTCAAGCAAGGATTTCGTACTGCCCATATGCCCTCCGGGATAATGGCCATCAAGAAACAGGAGTTTCGAGCGCTGAAGCAAGTAAGTGGATCTGTCAAGGAGTACCTACAGAAGTTCAACCTCTTATCGAGGTATGGACCTGATGATGTGAGCATTGATGTCGCCAAGATAGAACACTTCATGGACGGGCTTCAGCAATCACTTCAGTATCAACTTGTTGTGTGTGACTGCGAACCTTCTTCGAACTGGTGAACAAGGCCCACATGCTTGAAGATAAGCGTCGTGCCTTAGAATACACACGCAAATGTAAGATGATCAATATCGGTGGTTCCAGCAACCTGAAGACTCGCCCATGGTAATCAACCGGATTGAAGCCAAACTATCTGCCTCAGCAATCCAGGACTCCTCCACCTCGTTCAAGCTACTAGCCTAAGCAGTATGCCAACCCAGGACGGGATACAACCCTCCCAACAACAATGATGGCGACAATACCAACAACTTCAGGCAGGTCACATGCTTTGGGTGTGGTCAACCTGGACACATCTCGAGGCAGTGCCCCAACAAGAAGCGAGATGCACCGCACCCCAATGCGCCAAAACATGGACAAGGCCGTGGAGCGCCACCCAAGAATCAAGCTCCCTGCAACCTATCGAACAATGGAAAAGGCCATGTGAATCACGTCTCCACTGTGGAAGCTAAGGAGGACCCAGATGTCATACTGGGTGCGTTCCTTGTCAACTCATCCCCAACAACAGTTCTGTTCGATTGTGGTGCTTTGAATTCCTTTTTACCCAAAAGTTTGCGCTAGAGAGTGGCATGGATCCTACTCCTTTGGGTACTCACATGATGGTACAAACCCCGGGTGCAGTAATGAGGACCAAGATAGGGTGTAGAGGACTTGGGATCAACATCGACGGGGTAGACTTCTTAGCAGATCTCATCGTCCTAAAGTCGCAAGGCTTGGGCATGATCCTTGGCATGGATTGGTTAACCAAGCGCCAAGTCTTATTGGACTGTGTCAAGAGGACTATTATGATGACCAATATCCAAGGAGTCGAGGTCAAGTATGTTCCCGACCCTACCTCCAATCAAGCCCGTCACGTTAATTGCCTTTGGGAGTTGAGATGGATCAAGTGCCAGTGGTATGTGAGTACCCAGATGTCTTTCCTAACTAGTTGTATAGAATGCCACCTGATTGTGACATTGAGTTCATTATTGAGCAAATGCCCAGAGAAGGACCCATCTATGACCAGCCCTATTGAATGGGATCCGAAGAGTTGGCTGAACTGAAGAAGCAACTGGCTGAGCAGCTCAAAAAATGATTCATTCGTCCTAGTGCCTCTCCTTGTGTGAAAGAAGTACGAGACAATCAGGCTCTATGTTGTTTAATATTCTATCAATGAAGTCACAATAAAGAACAAGTATCTAATCCCCAACATTGAAGACCTGTCCGATTAGCTGAATGGTGCCAAGGTCTTCTACAAGATCGGTCTTGGGTCTGGGTATTATCAGTTGAAGATCAGACCCGAGGATATACCGAAGATGACATTTGTCAAAAGATATGGTATGTATGAATACACAGTCATGTCATTTGGCTTAACCAGTGCCCCAGCCTACTTCATGTATCTCATGAACAAAGTATTCATGGAGTATCTAGACAAGTTTGTGGGTGTCTTCATCAACGACATACTCGTCTTCTCCAAGTCCGAAGAAGAACATGAGCAACACTTGAGGATGGTGCTGGAAAAACTTCGAGAGAACCAGTTGTATGCAAAATTCAGCAAGTGTGAATTCTGGCTGCATGAAGTTGGGTTTTTGGGCCATGTGTTGACAGCAGATGGATTGCCACTTGACCCTCCCAAGATTTAAGCCATTACGAAGTAGCAATCACCAAAAAACGTGAAGGAAGTCAGAAGCTTCCTCGGACTCGCGGTATACTACTGCATGTTTGTCGAAGGATTCTCAAGCATCGCCCGACCTATGACTCAACTCCTGAATAAGGACAAGAAGTTCGAATGGACATCGAAGTGCGACGAAAGTTTCGAGGAGCCCATGAAGAGGTTGACAACAACCCAAGTTCTGGCCACCCCTAATATTCACAAGGAGTTTGTGATATATTGTGATGCATCAAGTACCGGGCTTGGTGGTGTCCTGATGCAAGAATGCACAGTTGTGGCATATCTATCTAGACAACTACCTCCTTATGAGGAGAACTACGCCACTCACGATCTTGAGCTGGCACGAGTGGTTCATGCCTTGAAGACATGGCGAAATTATATTCTGGGAAAGCGATGTGAGATATACACAAATCACAAGAGTTTGATGTATATTTTCACTCAGAAGGAATTGAACATGAGGCAGTGAAGATGGTTGGAGTTGATCAAAGATTACCTCCCAGTGTTCGATACCACCCCGGAAAGTCCAATATGGTAGCAGATGCCTTGAGAAGAAAGGCTTCTTCCTTGAATGCTATGATCAAGTAAAGGCTACCCACCTTGTATGAGTAACTTGGGAGCTTCGGGTTGGAGCTAGTTGCACCAGGATTTCTGTCCAACCTTGAAGCTAAGCGTACATTGATGGACGATATTAAGGAAGCTCATAAGGGACAGAAAAGCATCGAAGGTATCAAGAAGATGATGAAGGATGGAAAGGCCCCAGGATTCTCGGTGGATGAGCAAGGAGTCGTGTGGTTTGGGCTCTCCATTTCCGTACCCAACAAAGGTGAGCTCAAGAACCTGATCTTGCAAGAAGCACATGACACTCTATATTCCATCCATCCCGGAGGAACCAAGATGTACCAAGACCTCAAGGCAAGGTTCTGGTGGCATGGCTTGAAGAGAGATATAGCCTCTTATGTGGCTAAATGTGACGTATGCCCGAGTGTCAAGGCTGAGCATCAACGACCTACTAGACTGCTACAACCTCTCCAAGTGCCTTAATGGAAGTGGGACAAAGTCGGGTCAGACATCATCCCTATTCTTCCCAGATCAAGCAAAGGACATGATTCCATTTGGGTCATTGTCGACCATGTGACCAAGGTAGCCCATTCATCCCCGTCGACACCACCTATGATGGGAGCCAACTAACCAACCTCTACATCAATCACATCGTGAGACTTCATGGAGTTCCTAAGGAGATTGTGTCATATCGTGGTACCGAGTTCACCTCGAGGTTCTGGAAGAAGTTTAAGGAAGCTATAGGAACCCAGCTATCCTTCAGGACCGCTTTTCACCATCAGACCGGCGGGCAGATGGAACGAGTAAATCAAATACTCAAGGACATGCTCCAAGCGTGTGTCTTGGCATGTGGAGCCAAGTGGGAAGATTGTTTGCCCTTTGTCGAGTTCTCCTACCACAACAGCTATCAGTCGAGCCTCCAAATGGCACCCTTTGAGGTGTTGTATGGTCGCAAGTGCCGCACTCCCCTCAACTGGTCAGAAATAGGGGAAGGACTACTCTCAGGACCAGATGTCCTTCCTGAAGTAGAAGAGCTAGTTCAAATTGTCAGGGAACGTCTGGAGGCCCCAAATCAAGATAGAAGAGCTACACCGACTCCCATCGCTGAGACATGAGTTTCCGTAATGGGGCCAATGTCTATCTTTTGGTCACGCCTCTCAAGGGAACAAAGCGCTTCCACGTCAAGGGGAAGCTTGCGCCAAGGTACATTGGCCCCTTCAAGATCACCGCAAGACGCGAAGAAGTTGCCTACCAGCTGGAGCTACCATCCGAACATTCACATGTGCATAATGTTTTCCATGTGTCGCAACTCCAAAAGTGCGTGCAAGTTTCTAGTCACCCTTAGCTCTACAAGGATATCGATCATCAAGCCATCGATCTTCAACCAGACCTCGCTTATCACGAGACACCAATACGCATCGTGGATGAAGCTGAGCGTTACACAAGAAGCCGCACCATCAAGTACTCCAAGGTCCAGTGGAGCAACCGTGCTGAAGCAGAAGCAACTTTCGAGCGTGAAGACTACCTGAGATCGGAGTATCCTTCTCTTTTTAGAGCATAGCCTAGGAATCTCGGGTACGATATTCTTGTAAGGGAGATAGGTCTGTCACACCCTATGTTTGTACCAATTTTTCCAGATGTTGCTTTTATAAAAATTGGAGCCAATTTTTTTTTGCATGTTTGTGATGGTTGCTTTTGATGCAATTTGCTTGTGTGACTAATTGAGTTTTGGATCACTATAGTTGTTCGCCTCTCTAAAACCCAGCTCCTTGACCCCAAGGTCTTGCCCTATGATCATGCCATGTGAATAGAACCAGAACACCATTTTGGTAAATTATTATTTGAAAAAAGGGCATTTATTTATTTTAAGTTTTTAAAAATCATTGATTTGGTATTTGCACTGCAAGTCCCCAACTTTGGAGGGATGTTCCACACCTAAGATTTTATTTTGATCCTATTATTCAAAAGACTTCCCAAAACCATAAAATAATCATTTTAAAAGTTATTTTCCTATTTTATTTAAATACCTTTTTTATGCCAGAAATGGTGTGGACATATATTTTCCATACATAGGAGTTTCAACACTAGTTCATGTTCAAAATATTGGACAAAACCCCTTGAAACCCTTTCTGCCTATTTCAAGCTTTTGAAATATTTCCATAGAAAATATTATCAATAAATTCCAGGAAAATGCTAGCAAGTCACACATAATAAATTTGGTGATTCTACAAAGTTTCATCTCAATCCAAGTTGATTTGATCCACCCAGTAATCCCAAAACCCTTCCTGTCCAGAACCAAATTTGAGCAACTTTACATTGCCAAGTTTATCCAATTGATCCCAAACTTTACAAGAGTAAACGATCTCCCAAATAAGGATTCTAAACCAAATTGTGCATTTGTGGGAATTGATTTGATCACCTAGGTCCACAGAAATCTGATTAGGTCCATTTCTAGGGTTTTTCATGTTTACGTTGTCAACTTTCCTCAAATGATGTCAAACTTGGTGAATCATAATGATTTTACCAGTCAAATAATCGTGTTAAATCTCATTGCAACTTGTGAGTTTTATCTAGCTCAAACCAACATCAAACACCTTCTCGTGATTTGGTAAAACAGCTTCTTTCACCACTTCTACCATTCTCCTTCATTCCAAATTCATACCACAAGCCCACATCGTTGCGCTCCATTTGTGGTAAAGAGACCAACTTTGGTTCAACGTTAGGGGTGGGTAAAGGCCCTAATTTACCCTGTGATTGACCCTAGCAGAAACTTTCTCCCACTCTTCCTGTGACCACAACCTCTCTCCCTGGCTCGAGGGCATCCAAGGAGCATCTCCACTCCCCCAGACGCTAGTGGACTAGGTGGAACGTGCCAGAGCACGCGAGCATGCAATGGCATCTAAAACTGCACTCTGGACGCGTTACAATGCACACCCGCACTCAGGGTGGCCAACCCCGACCAGCTCGTGCCCCCTCCGGTTGTCCCCCTTTGTGCCGTCAACGACCGATACCCTACGCCACGTCGGGCCCCTCCTCTCCCTCCCTCTCCTCCCCCCTGCGACATGTGCCCTCGACCGCCCGACTCGGTCAAATGGTGCCCGCCACCCCGGCAAGCCAGGAGCCACCTCCTGCTCCTCCTCGTCCTGTTTCCAACACCACACCACATCCACGAAGACAACATATGTGTTCCCAGGTCCTATCTCCTCCCCTGGGCATCGCCACAGTCTCGCCAGCGCAAGAGCTCTCGGTGGAATGTGCCCCTACTATAAAAACACCACCTCGGGACTCACTCTCCCTACCCTCGACCTCTTGTTGCTCATAATCGACTTCCTAAACAAGCCACTCCTCGCCAGAGGCTCCCCGATCTCCAGATCTCGCTCTAGATCCGCCACATTGAGATTCCCGTAATCCCGGGGTACAAGGCTGCTCCGGCTCTCCTTTCTTCCCCATTGGAACTGCGCCATCTTCCTCATGTTTCTCCCCTCTTCCCCATTATTTTTTGCAAGCCCCCGCGACTACCCTCCCGAAGCACTTCCTCCATAGGACCTCGTTGTCGATGACTCACTGCACAACAGCTCCTCCCTCCACCACCCACCGAACGGCGGGACGATGCTGGTCCCATTCCCGTCATCACCAAGCTCAGTGCCCCCTCTCGCTGTCGGTGAGCTCACCCTCTCTCCTGTCGGGAGGTTGAAGATGACCCGACACAAGCCCGCCTATCATACTCCTCTGCCCCTCCCTCTTTTGCTGACCGTTGGGGCCCAACGATCAGGTTTGAACACACCAACGCGCATGCGCCATGTCATCTAAAGGCGTAAAACGCCCTGGCGCTTTCGACGTGGCCGACTAGCGCGGGCTGGTTTCCCACTGGGTGGGCTCTACCGAGCCGGTTTGGCCCACGGGCATTAGTGGATTTGTTTCTAATTCTTCTCCAAAATCTTTCAAAAATTCTGTGAGATTAAATATTTGTCCAAATTCAAATATTCCTCTACCAATAATATTGTTATATTGTGTAGTATTTTAGGGGGCCACTTGTGTAATCTTTACAATAGGTTGCATACATTGTTTTAATTGAAAACCCTCTTTAGTTAATTTTAACACTCTCTTAAAATAGTTTCTGAAACTTTTTACAATCCAAAAACAAAACCCAATAATTTTTACACTTCCTACACTCACCCTAGTATTTTACAAAAATGGCATGACATTTTTCTTAGTAGATTATTTTTTGTGTTTTTGGTTGAGTGCTTATTTTTGCCTGTTTATATTGCGATGATAGATTGCGTTGCTGAAGAGGGACTTGGACTAGAAGACTTTGGAGACCCCGAAGACTTTGTTGGGCAAGGCAACCAGCCCCTTGACCATGTGTAAGAGAATACTTTCATGCATTTCATATTTAGCATTTCATTCCGATGCATAAGACCATGTTGAATCGGTAACTACCTCGGTGGGGTGTTTCCGATAGTTCCTCGTTGGCACTTGCACTTGGGCATAACCCTAGCTACCTATGAGGCTTGTGCGCATGGGGTGTAGTTAGGTTGCTAGTGACGGTAAAGGAAGATGATTTCATAGGTTTTATGAAAACCCCATCGGGTGCCACTAATGCTCGAGGATGAAGTGTTGAGCTAGGTAACCACTTGATAAAGGAGTGGTGTATGTAGGCCAGTTGTTTGAGTGGTTTCTGAAAAAACAGGATTGGATTTAAGATTTGACGACCATCCAAACCTTACATGTACAATCACGATACCCCTTATGGGATGGGGCTTTGCTGATTAGGATGGTCAGTGCTAGTAGGAAGCCCACATTACTAATGAAAGGAGTTATGTCTTCACTCCTGAGAAGGGGTCGTGCCAAGAAAGGGCAACCATGGGCTGTTTTCATAGACACCAGACACAACGTCCCGTGCCCTCGTGGCTGATACGTGTGATGTACATCACGAGGGGTTGCCACCAACGAGTGGTCTCTTTCCTAGTACCTTCATGGGAAAGGTGATGTTCGGGTACTTACCTCGGGTATGAGAAATGTCTCGAGTCATGTCCTGATACGGAAGTTACTCGAGTCTTCTGGGTAAAGTGTGCAACCTCTACGGAGTGTAAAACTCTTCAAATATCCATGTCCCCGGTCAAGGACAGTTTGGTGGTGCTGCTTAAACTACATCGAGAAGTTCTTGGATAAACCAAGTATGTTCTTGTGAGAGAGAGAGAGAGAAAGGTGGTTAAGTGAGAATGGTGGTAGTGCGAATGCTGAGCTAAGTCAGATGACTTGGCATGATGGGTGAACATGGGTTGTTCAGCCCTCAGTTGCTATTGAAATTTGTAACTTGTTCGCATGGTTATCACTTAGCTTATGATGCATGCCCGAAGGAGAGGTTGAGCATGTTATTGCCCCAGGTAAAACTCTGCTTACCGCATAAATTGCCTACTAGTGTCACGTCATGTTTCATTATTGCCTTGTTCCACATCATGGGTTGCTTGCGAGTAGATTCAAAGTACTCAATGGCTTGCCATTCGTTATTTAATTGGCCAGATATGCAAGACCAAGAATTTGGAGAAGAGTTCGTCTATGATAAACATGCGAACTAGGATGCTTAGCAACCAGAATGCATGTAGGTTAAGGCAGATGGCATCGGTTCACGCTTTCATTCAAGAGTTCGGTTGTTGGTTATGTTTCGTGTGTCGGCCTTCGAGGCCCTATCTATGTAAGACTTGGCCTTAATGGTCCTTATTCGTATCGGACGGTATGTATGGATGAAAGACTCTTTTTATTCACCTTGTGTGTGTTTAGTGAGCATTGATCTCTCGGATCACTCTACACATGCATTCGCTGATCACGACTTACAAGTTGGGGTCCCCACAGAGAGATAGCCTTCTAAGTACTAACTATGGACCCATATATCTATGGTGAACTACTCACACATCACTATTGGAGGAACAAGGTTGATGTAGACACCCTCCATGATTGATCCCCCTCCGACAGGGCATGAGAACATGGTTCTAGATGGGCACATGGCGGAACAGAGACTTGTGACAGTGGAAAAAGTGTTTCGGGTGGATCCTTAGGGTTTTGGGGATTAGCAATGATTTATAGGACACGAAGGAGGGCTTGAGGACAAGCGAGGTGGCCCCAAGCCATTAGGGCGCGACCACCCCCTGGGCATGCCCTGTTGTCTAGGCGCCACCCAGTGCGGCCTCCGGTCTACTTCCAAAGCTTCCACGTCCTTATTTTGTGCAGAAAAAATAGTCAAAAAGTTTCGGGGTGTTTGGACTTTGTTTGGTACAATATTCGAGAAAGGCCAAAAACATGTAGAAAACAACAACTGGCACTTGGCATTGGGTTAATAGTTTAGTGCACAGAAATAATATAAATCAGCAAGTAAATGCATGAAAAGCATCCTAGAATGATAATATATTAGCATGGAACAATAAAAAATTATAGATACACTAAAGTCGTATTGGTGATGTACCTTGTAAATTCATAGAGAAAGGACATTATAATTGTATCATGAAGTGGAATAATGACCAAGAATAATGTAAATAACAATAGGAAATCATGATGCAAAATGGACATATCAACTCCGTCAAACTTAGACCTTGCTTGTTCTCAAGCGAAAGCCAGACTTGATAATAATGACCACATTGTTTGAGAGAGAGAGGTGTCAATAAAAATAGAATATGAACATGAGAGCATATTGAATATTAACATAGGAGCAAGTTTTTTTCTCATATGACTTCTCATAAACAAGTAACAATCTATCCACAATTCTTGAAGTGTGAAGCAAAAAAATTATTGACAATCGACAAATTATGTTCTTAGTCATTGGAACAATCATAATTCATCACATTTCACAGAAGGGTCTATGTAAGAGCTTTCATTTTATAGCATGTTCACATACTCAACTATCATTTAGTCTTCTATGATTGCTCATAGTGAATGAAGATTTTTGGAGCTAATGTTTTCGTCGGACACATATGAAGATAGGGACTTTATGGTTTTTGCCGCCCATCTTATTTACCTCAAGGGTAACATCAACAATAATGACTCATGATCACCTACATCCAACCAGATATATATATATATATATCTAGATCTTTCCCTAACACACCATGCTTACCAAATAAATAATTAATAGGTTGAAATAGGGATAAACATTATTGACTTTTGCATGAAAGTAAATACATGAAAGTAGAATATAGGCCCTTCGCAGAGGGAAGCATAGGTTGTCATGCACCTTTTAGTCTAGGATGTGCATGCTCTTACTGTAAATGATCACCACTTTATATTGCCTCTTATGATAGCAATCTTTATTATTTAGTTTGTCGCTTTTATTTCTTTGCCATCACAAGATCATACAAAGCTTATTTCCCCTTACAATAAAAGATCATACATATTTGGGAGCAATATTTATTTCTTTGTGCGCCGATGACAACTGACTCCCTGCTGATTTGTGTTGGTTTCCTTCCAAGATTAAAGGGTGATGTAGCACAACGATGACAAGTATTTCCCTTAGTTATAAAACCAAGGTATCAATCCAGTAGGAAGATCCACAAGACTATGTAAGCAGTACCTGCACACAAATAACAAATCCTCGCAACCCAACGCGTGTAAGGGTTGTTAAGCCCGCGTGGGGAAAGTAAAAGATTGATTGATAGATGCAAATAAAAGTGATAGCAAATAAAACTCAGCAAGGTATTTTTGGTTTTTTTTGAAAATACAGATCTGAAAATAAAAAAGAAAATAAAATAGAAAGGCGAATAGCAAAGTAGAGAGTAGACCGGATTCTTCCTGCATCTACTTCTATTACTCCACACATCGACCGCTATCCAATATGCATCTAGTGTATCGAGTTCATGGAGAAATGGAGATTGACCACCCCAAGATATATTCATGTAGGTATATCTTACTAGTAATGCCTTAAGAACGATGACACGATGTAGACAAGATATATTCATGTAGGTATAGTCCCCATCGTTTTATCCTTGATAGCAACGTTACATGCATGTCATGTCTCTTTCTGTCACAGAGATTGACCACCGCAAGATCGAACCCGTCACAAAGCACTTCTTCCCATTGCAAGATAAAATATCAAGTTGGCCAGAAAAAACCAAATATCAGAGAAGAAATACGACGCTATAATAATCAAGCATGAATATGATTTCATAGATCTCATCATAAACTCAAAATTCATCAAACCCCAACAAACACACCGTGAAAGAATGAGTTACATCATTTGGATCTCCAAGAGACCATTGTATTGAGAAACAAAACGAGAGAGAAAGCCATATAGCTACTGCCTACGGACCCGTAGGTGTGATATGAACTACTCACGCATCATCGAAGGAGCACCAATGAGGATGATGAACCCCTCCATTATCGTGTTCCTCTCCGAATCAGGCTTTAGATTGGATTACGTGGTTCTCGAACTTGCGGCGGCTGAAATGATTTTTCATTGAATCCCTTTGGTTTTTCCGAATATTGGGGTATTTATGAAGCTCAGAGGCAGCGGCGGAGGCGCCCAAGGGCCCCACTAGACACCAGGCCGTGCCAGGTGCTGTGGGCACGCCTTGGTGCCTAGTGGGCTGCCCGGGCCTCGTCTGGTGATATCCTTGGCTGCTAAGTTTCATTGTGGTACAAAAACAATCTCCGTAAAGTTTCATTGCATTTGGGCTGCATCTGGTATTGATTATCCGCGGAAGAAAAAACAGCAAAAAACAGCAACTGGCACTCGACACTTTGTCGATAGGTTAATCACAAAATATGATATAAAGTTGCTACAGAATGATCATAAAACTCCCAAGAATTATAATATAAGATCATGGAACAATAAAAAATATAGATACGTTGGAGACGTACCAGCATCCCCAAGCTTAATTCCTGCTCGTCATGGATTAGGTAAATGATAAAAACATAATTTTTGATGTGCAATACTGTCTCACATGTTCATCATATTCTTTTTATTTTTAGCATGGACATATATACTTGTAGATGATTCAAAACAATAGTCTATAGTTTGACATGAAAATTTCAATACTCAAGCATATCAACAAGCAACCACGTCTTTCAAAATATAAATACTAAAGAACGCTATCCCTAGCCCATCATGCTCCATCATTGATCCATTCATGCAACACACCTAGATATTAACTACACCAATGCTCAAGTATGATAATGGTGTTCCTTAGTTCGTGCTTTGTAAAAGAAGATGGAGACTCAAATTCAAAATCAAAAACTGCATAAAGTAAATAGATAGGACCTGCGCAGATGGAAGGAGGGATTTGTGGAGGTGCTAGAGTTCAAAGTGAAAAATTTAGATATAAAATATTTTGGGTGGTATGCTTTTACTGTCAATGAAAACGACTAAGGGTTTCCAATATCCTCCATGCTAAACAAATTATAGGGGGTTCCCAAACTGAAAATAAAGTTTATTCTTTTTTCCACCATTCTTTCACATTCCTCGGCTAGCCGTACCCACGAGTACCGTCCATACCAACTCTTTCCGAAAATTTATTATTTGACAACATAAAATATATTTTTCTGCATTTTGGGAATGGACATGCGTATTACCACCATATTGTCTTGCAATGACAAGTCAATAAATATTCATATTTAGAATAACCTATTTAACATGGAAGATACCGGCCACCCCTCGCCGCTTCGTGAGGGGAACGGTCACAAAAAACAGAAGTTTACTTTGAACATTAAAGTTGGCACTTGCAAATTTACTTGGAACGAAATTGAAATACCGCATATAGGTAGGTGCGGTGGACTCCTTTGGCACAACTTTGGGTTTATGATTTGGATGCATAAGAAATATTCCCGCTTAGTACAAGTGAATGCTAGCAAATAAATTGAGAAGCGTCCAACCAAGGAACGAAAAATCATCATAAGTGAACATTAAACATAACTAACACCAAATAATGCAACACAAATAGGATGCAATTTCAAAGAATAATTATTGACTTAGAGTGCATGCATAGGAATCACAAACGTTAACACCAATATTCTTACTAAAGCATAATTAATCATCAACATAACTCACATATCACCATCTTCATATCGCAAAAATATTGCAAAGAATCAAGTTTAACATCCAGTGATCTTCATGAAACTTTTTATTATATCTTTCCTGTACATTCATCACTTTGGGGCTAATTTAATTTAAAGCAATTTGCCATAGGAAATAAAAAGCTCTCAAACAAATATACGTGAAGAACAAGAGCACAAGTTGCTTTAAAATTTTCAACTCTCAAAATAATCTAAGTGAAACAAGAGAGGATTTCTTCAAAATTTCTGCTACTCTCAACATAATCTAAGTGATGCGTGAGAGCAAATTTCTTCAAAGTAAAAGCACCATCATGCTCAAAAAGATATAAGGGAAGAACATGAGAAATTCCATGGATCAATAATTTATGTGAACCATAAAGAGAGATTCTAACAAATTATAGAATAATTTGGTTCTCTAAAATCTATGTGTCGAGAAAGGTTTATTATTACCAAATAACAAGAAAAGAAAGAAAATAAACAAATAATACAAGACTCTCCAAGAAAAATTCATGATATGTGACGAATAAAAATATAGCTCCAGTTAAAATTACCAATGGTTCTTAGAAGAAATGGGGGATTCCTTATGAGGCATCTCCAAGCTTAGTTGCTTGGTACTCCTTGGATATTACCTTGGGGTGCCATGGGGAATCCCCAAGATAAGTCTTTTATCACTCCTTATTCCACCATCCATCGTGATTTGACTCAAAACTTGAAAACTTCAATCACACAAAACTCAAGAAATTTTTTGTGAGATCCGTTATTATAAGAAAACCAACATTTACGTTAGGTACTGTCAAAAACACATTCCAATTTTCTTTTTTGCATTATACCTACTGTATTCTAACTTTACCATGGTTTATACTCCCCCAATACAAACCATAGAATCATCAAAACAAGCACATAACACAAAGAAAACAAAATCTGTCAAAAATAGAATAGTTTGTAAAGACTTGAATTTTACTCATACTCTTGTAACTCTAGTAATTCTGAAAAATTATGAAAACATAGGTAATTCGTGTATAAATCTTGTGTGAAATCTTCAAACACTTTTGACATTTCTGTGATTTTTAGGATTTTTCTCCTGGACGCAGAAGTTTCTATTTTTCAACAGGATAAAAGCAACTAACACCCCACATGATCCCAAAGGCTTGACTTGGGACAATCACTAAATAAAACACAAAAAACACAATTATAACAGTAGCATAATTGTCAAACACTCAAGAACAGAAAAGAAAAGTGGAAAATAAATTTTATTCATTGGGTTGCCTCCCAACAAGCGATATCGTTTTACGCCCCTAGCTAGGCATATAGGATAGATTTTAAGTATTGTCATCCATAGTTTCCATAGATGCATTCTTGTCAGGAGATTTTTAAAAAATAACTTGAAACACATTATCCATAGAAATTTTTGCATTATCCAGATGCCCATCTGAATATCCCCTTTGGTTACCGGCAACAATCCAAGAATATTGTTCATTAACATTGTTGAAAACTTGTTGCATCACATCTAAAACAGGGATTTCCTTTTTAAGATCCTCAAACATTTGAATTTTACCAAGAAAATATCTCAAAACATAATCACTATCATAGAGGATCTCATTTATTACCGGCTTTTCATGGTTCATACCATAAAAATCAAAGATTTCCCTAGCTTCTCGCACTATATGATCAAATTCATTCATGAGAACAGGGGTGGCTATCTTCTTAGATCTTGGATCTTTTATGACAGGTAATTCATAAAATAATATTTTTAAAGTAGGATGAGTATAGATAAATCTATACTCAAGTTTTAGAACTAGTGCTAATATAGCTTCCGCATAAGTTTAGGTTCTTTTAAGTATAGGAGTATTATCACAAATCTAAGTTCCAACACAATTAAAGAATTATTGGATGAATTTTTTTCCATAACATTCCCTTGTCCCGAAAGAAAAGTTTTAGCATCTAGATTACTAGGACGTCCAATTTAGGAGGCATGCCATCATGTGTTTCTTCCATACCAAAGTCACTCATGATTACGACAAGCAGGCAAAAGGGAGGAAGGCGAATAATAAAGGCAAATTTTGTGAACTGATGAGAGGAAAACAAGAGGCAAATGTCAAATGATGTAATTAAATACAGACAAGAGTTTTTGTATAGGAACCTGATAGATCTTGACTTGATCTTCCCCGGCAATGGCGCTAGAAATATTGATTCCCCGCTTATTTGCGTTGGTTTCCCTCCAAGCTTAAAGTATGATGTAGGACAGCGACGACAAGTATTTCCCTCAGTTATGAAACCAAGGTATCAATCCAGTAGAGAGATCCACAAGACTATGTGAGCGGTACCTCCACACAAATAACAAATCCACGCAATCCAATGTGTGTAGGGGTTTTCAATCCCTCGTGGGGAAAGTAAAATATAGATTGATAGATGCAAATAAAAGTGATAGAAAATAAAGCACAACAATGTATTTTTGGGTTTTTTGATAATATAGATCTGAAAATAAAGAGCAAACAAAATAGAAACGTGAATAGCAAAGTAGAGATTGCAAATAGATGATGTGAAAGAGACCCGGGGGCCGTAGGATTCACTAGTTGCTTCTCTCGAGAAAATAGAAAATGGTGGGTAGCCAAATTACTGTTGGGCAATTGATAGAGGAGCAAATAGTTATGATGATATTCAAGACAATGATCATGTATATAGGCATCACCTCCAAGACAAGTAGACCGACTTATGCCTGCATCTACTTCTATTATTCCACACATCGACAGTTATCCAGCATGGATCTAGTGCATTGAGTTCATGGAGAAACGTAGTAATGCCTTAAGAACAATGACATGATGTAGACAAGATCTATTCATGTTGGAATAAACCCCGATCATTTTATCCTTCATAGCAACGATACATGCGTGTCATGTCACTTTGTGTCACTGAGATTGAGCACCGCAAGACCGAACCCATCACAAAGCAGCTCTTCCCATTACAAGATAAAAGATCAAGTTGGCCAGCCAAAAACAAAATGTTGGAGAAGAAATACGAGGCTATAATAATCAAGCATGAATATGATTTCATGGATCTGATCCTAAACTCACAATTCATCAGATCCCAACAAACACACCGCAAAAGAATGAGTTACATCATATGGATCTCCAAGAGACAACTGTATTGAGAAACAAAATGAGAGAGAAAGCCAACTAGATACTGCCTACGGACCCGTAGGTATGATATGAACTACTAACGCATCATCAGTGGAGCACCAATGAGAAAGATGAACTCCTCCGGGATCGTATTCCTCTCCGGAACGGGCTCTAGATTGGATTTCGTGGCTTCTGCAACTTGCGGCGGCTGAAACATTATTTAGTCAACTCCCCTAGGGTTTTCTGAGTATTAGGGTATTTATAGAGCTCAGAAGCAGCGGAGGAGACGCCCGAGGGACCAACTAGACACCAGGCCGCGCGATGGGCCCTGGACACGCCATGGTGCCTAGTGGGCTGCATGGGCGTTATGTGGTGATCATCCTTGGCTTCCAAGTTTCCTTCTGGTCCAAAAAAATCTCCGTAAAGTTTGGTGGCATTTGGACTTCATGTGATATTGATTATCTACGAAGGAATAGAAACAACAACTGGCAGTAGGCACTATGTCAATAGGTTAGTCATAAGGAAAATGTTATAAAGTTGCTATAAAATGATCATAAAACACCTAGGAATGATAATATAACAACATGGAACAATAAAAAATTATAGATACGTCGGAGACGTATCAACACCTTAGTTGAAGGATCTTATTCGGTCCATAGGTAGGTATGGTGGACTCTCATGTCAAGAAACTGGGTTTAATGGTTATGGATTCACAAGTAGTATCTCTAGTTGGTGCAAATATTTGGGCTAGCAAAAGATCTCAAGCAAGCACCACAAGTTACATGATCCATGACAATATAACTTCTTTGTGAATGTAAAAAAACATACCTCGTTATGTTGTCTTCCTTGTCCAACATCAACACTTCAATCATTATATAATATTTGATGGGGGCTCAAAATCATAAAATATGCCCATGATAGTATATTCGCATGTGAATCTTCTCTCCACTTTCATAATTTTGCATGGATTGTATCGATGACTAATGCTATGTTTGTTAACTCCTAACAAATTTTATCAATCATACCTTTTCTATGTGAAGTCATTATTCCCCATGGATTTAGCATCTGGTTGTTCTATTTCTTCTATTTCATTTCTATGATTGTTGCATGAGAGTAAAACAAGAAAACTCAAAGTAATCTTTATTATATAACTCCCACACTCGATTATAAATATAAATAGATCACAAAGCAAACAATGTAGGAAAAGCAGTACTGAAATTTTATTTCTCTAAATCATGAAATTACTAAGGATCAAACTAAGATAGATGATACTTGTAAAAGTGATGGTGATACGATACGGCGACACCTACCCCAAGCTTGGAACAAGCTAAGGGTGGTGCCCATACCCATGTACTCAGGTGTCCTTCTTTGGTGATGGCGGTGATGGTGTAGTTGGCTTATCCCCGTCTTCCATGACATAGGTTCCCCGTTCAAGAATGAAGAGCTTGTATCTGGAATACTGAAACTTGCAGCTATATTCATCTTCTTCAAACGAGATTTTACTCACAGTTCTTGTTTCATAGGGTAAATATTTGGGCGCCGAGATCTTGAAGCTTGTTGGGTAGATCGAAGATCATCTCACAATCTCCTTGATGTCCATCTTATGTTCACGAATAAAATCCGTGATCATGGAGTGATTGGCGCCGAGTCCATGATCCACCACCCCTTGGCACTTGAAGATCTCATGTTCCACTGCTGCAAGCTTGGCCTTCTCGCTTCCCTCCTTCGTTGGTCCTTGAATGTCCTAAATGTGAAGCACCCCCTCATGCATCTCATTGGCGTAAGCCTGTTTCATCACCTCTAGAACATAGAGGTTGATGAACTTCTCGTAGATCTTATCCCTGGAAGAGCTTGACGGTGGCATGGCGATCTAGATCTGTCAGAAAAACGCCCAAAACAAGAATAAAGGAGAAACTTACGATTCGATGGTCAAAACGGACGGGAGTATATATAACGAATTTTTCTAGGTCAGAATACGTGTCCATGAAGAAAATCGAGTACGAGAGGCACACGAGGTGATCCCAAGCCATCAAGGCGCGCCCAGGGGGTGGAGCACCCTGTTAGCTTTGGAGTCCCTCGTGAAGGCAACGCCTATTTTTTCTTTCTTCCTAAAATACCAAAACCCCTTTACTTACCGTATTTGGAGTCCATTTACTTTCCGTATAACATACCTACCCATTTTTTAGATTTGTGGAATGTTTCGGAAGGTCTCTCTTGTGTGTTCTTTCGGTGTTATAACTTGAATAATATTAGTTTCAACATTAATGGGTGTACGTGAGATGTAATTTTTAACTCTTTGCGTATTTAACACTCCCGGATTTGTGCCCACGGAGTTGCTAATCTTGATAGGACCGGAGCGATAAACCTCTTCAATGATATAGAGCTGTTCTCATTTGGAGTGAAACTTACCTGCAAAAAATTTGAACGAGAATTGTACAAAAGATCTAAGTCCGTGATATTAAATTCCTATTTCTGGATTCTCTTGTCATGCCATCTTTTATATTTTTCTTTAAACAACTTTGCATTTTCATAAGCTTGGGTCCTCCATTCATCTAAGGAGCTAATATCCAATAACTTGTTTTCACCGACAAGTTTGACGTCACAATTAATTTCATTAACGTCCCAATATGCTTTATGTTCTAATGCAAGAGGTAAATGACATGCTTTTCCATATACCATTTTAAATGGGGACATTCCCATAGGATTTTTATAAATAGTTCTATAACTCCATAAAGCATCAAGTTTCTGAGAGAAATTATTTCTATATCTATTAACAATCTTTTGCAAGATTAGTTTCATTTCTCGATTACTCAACTCAACTTGACCGCTAGACTCAACATGATAAGGTGATGAAATTCTATGGTTAACACCATATTTACCTAGAAGTTTATGGAAAGAACCACGAATAAAAAATAAACCACCATGAGTCATTAAATATCTAGGGACTCCAAACCTTTGGAAAATAACATCTTTAAGCATTTTAATAGAAGTGGTGTGATCTGCGCTACTTGTTGGAATAGCTTCTACCCACTAGGTAATGTAATCAATGGCAACTAAAATATGAGTATACCCATTATAGGAAGGAAAAGGTCCCATAAAATCAGAACCCCAAATATCAAATGGTTCAATATCAAGTATATAATTCATCAGAATTTCCCGATGTCTACCAATGTTAGCAATTCTTTGATATTCATCAGAAGAGGGAAATACTTACGAGAATCTTTGAAAAGAGTAGGACGACAAAAACTAGACTTTAGTACCATGTGTGTAGTTTTGTCATCAGTGTTGTGCCCTCCGTAGGCCTCGGAGTGACACTTACAAAGGGTGTGTTCATGTTCATGCTCACACACACAACATATAGAAACACGAGTTGCTCCTTCTTTATAAATATGTGGGTCAAGCTAAAAGTAATGTCTTAAATCATAGAAGAACTTTCTCTTTTATTGGTATGTGAAACTAGATGGTATATATTTAGCAAGAATGTAATTAGCATAATGTGCATACCAAGGAGTGCTAGAAGAGGCATTTATAACAACTAACTGCTCAATAAGAAAATTATCAAGAATAGGGACTGGGTCATCAAGAAAATTTTCCATTCTAGACAAATTATTTGCTACAGGGTTTTCAGTTCCCTTTCTATCAACAATATGCGAATAAAACTCTTGAAGTAAAAGCACACATCTAATTAGTATAGTCTTAGCATCCTTCTTTTCCATAAGGTATTTAATAGTAGCATGATTAGTGTGAATAGTGACTTTGGAATCAATCATATAAGGTCTAAACTTAACACATGCAAACAAAAGTGCTAAAAATTCCTTCTCAGTAGTAGCATAATTTCTTTGAGCACTATCCAGAGTTATACTAGCATAATGGATAACATTTAATTTCTTATCTACTCTTTTTCCTAGAGCAACACCAACAACATAATCACTAGCATCACGCATAATTTCAAAGGCTAAATTCTAATCAGGTGGTTGAACAATAGGTGCATAAATTAAGGCTTTCTTAAGTATTTCAAAGGCTTCTACACAATTATCATAAAAAACAAATGGAATATCTTTTTGAAGAAGATAAGTTAATGGCCTAGGAATATTTGAGAAATTCCTAATGAAATGCATATAGAAACCAGCGTGACCAAGAAAACTTCTTCTACCTTTATATCTTTAGGACATGACATTTTATCTATTGCATCAACTTTAGCTTTGTCTACCTCAATACCTCGTTCAGAAATTTTATGCCCAAGTACTATATCTTCATTCACCATAAAGTGGCACTTCTCCCAGTTCAAAACAAGATTAGCTTCTTCACATCTCTACAAAACTCGATCAAGGTTGCTTAAGCAATCATCAAAAGAAGACTCATAAATGGAAAAATCATCCATGAATACCTCAACAATCTTTTCACAAAAGTCAGGGAATATAGCAGTCAGACATCTTTGAAAGGTAGCTGGTGCATTACATAAACGAAAAGGCCTATGTCTATAAGCATATGTTCCAAATGGGCATGTAAATGTAGTTTTCTCTTGGTCTTCCTTTGACACCAGTATTTGCGAAAAAAACAAAATGTCCATCAAGAAAGCAAAAGTGTGTCTTCTTAAATAATATTTCGAACATTTGATTAGTTAAAGGAAATGGTCTTTTGTAGTAGCTTTGTCTAATTTCCTAAATGAAATTACCACCCTATAATGAGTTACAATTCTTCATGGGATAAGTTCATTTTTATCATTAGGAACAACCATTATACCTCCTTTCTTTGGAACACAATGAACAAGGCTTACCCATCTACTTTCAACAATATGATAGATAATACCTTCCTAGAGAATCTTTAGTATTTCAATTCATACCACTTCCTTCATTTTAGGATTCAAGCGGCGTTGATACTCAACGATGTGTTTAGCTTCAGGTTCCATATTAATCTTGTGATGACTAATGCCCTTAAGATCATCAAGAGTATATCCAATAGCAGCTCTGTGCTTCTTCAGACTTCTAAGTAATCTCTGTACTTCATTCTTTGAAAGGTTAGCACTAACAATAACAGGATATGTCTTATTTTCATCAAGATAAGCATATTTCCAAGTATGAGGTAATTTCTTTAGCTCAAACATCGTATCTCCCTTAGTTGGAGGAGGATCACCTAACATGTCAACATGAAACTTGCCTTTAAGAGTATGTGCTTGTCTAAAGAAAATCTCATCTATTGCATTTCTTTCATTCATACGCATATCATTTTCGTGGTCTAGCAAATATTATTCCGACAGATCGGTAGGTTGCACAATAATAAAATAAATAACAATAATTTCATACCGATTAGATAATTCTTTCTCAAGTGGTTGTCTACCAAACTTAGAGAAATTAAATTCATGAGACACATCACCAGATCTTACTTTAACTTTCTTTGTAACACAATTAATTTCAGCAACAACGGTATTCAAGAAAGGTCTGCCAAATATAATGGGACAAAAATTATCTTGTTGTGAACCAATTACTAAGAAATCAGTAGGGTACTTAATTTTTCCACAAAAGACTTCAACATATCTAACAATACCAAGTGGTGAAGTAGTGTCTTTGTTTGCAAGTTTAATAGGGACATCAATATCTTCAATCTAAGAGGGTGTTTTGTCATTCATAATTTCTTGATATAAGGTAAAACGTATCATAGTAAAACTAGAACCTAATTTCACAAGACATGATAGGAATGGTCCCAATCTTAAGAAAAAAATAGGCATGCCAACAACTAGCTTAATTTTTTATCTAACTCATCCTGCTTGTTTCTAACAGGTTTTGCAATTCTAACACCTTCATCACAGAAGGAAATAACATGTCAATAAATATTATATGCTAGGAGATATTTAACCATAGAAATATTAGATTGTACATTTATTTGTTCACAAGGTTTAAGTGTCCTAATATGACTTTATTAACCACAGTTGCAGCTTTAGCATGTTCTTAATCCTAACAGGAAAAGGTGGTTTCTCAATGTAAGAAGTAGGCAGAGCTAGATTAACATGGTAAACAATTGTTTCTTTTTAATTTTAATGGGTTCCTCTAATTATAATTAAATAGGTGGATGCAATTTAAACCACTTCTCCTTAGGGAGATCAATGTGAGTCATGTTCATCATGTTGAGTTGATTCGCATTCGTTACTTTGATAATTTGATAGGTGGGTGGACCGGTGCTAAGGTGTTATTCTTACCTGATAAAGAAATACACCTATGATTACTATCTCTCACAAGCACCCACAACTATGAAACAAGAATTAAGAAAAATCTAAACATAGCATGAAACATGTGGATCCACATCATCCCCATGTGAAATAATGCATAAACTAGTGTTTAAGCTTCTGTCACTAAAGCAAACCATCATCTACTTATTACTCCACAATGCCTTCGCTTAGTCCGATAATATGATAAAGTGTGGTGTAGTAGACGATCACATGACACCACTAAGAGAAGCAACAACATACATATCATCAAAATAGCGAATGAATACCAACTTCATATGATTACTTATAACAAGGCTTCTCGCATGTCCTCGGGAAAAAGTTCAAGATCAGAGGTGTAATATTTATTATTAAGGATCTGAACATATTATATTCCACCAAATAAACCAATAACATCATCTAAAAGATGCAATCAACACTACTAGTAACCCACAAGTACCGATATGTGGTTTTGAGACAAAGATTGAATACAAGAGCTGAACTAGGGTTTGAGATGAGATGGTCCTCGTGAAGATGTTGATGAATATTTGTCCTCCCACGAAGGAGGAAGCGTTAGTGTTGTCGACGACTTTGATTCCCCCTACCAAAAGGAAGTTTCCCTGGCAGAATCGCTCCGGTGGAGAGCAAAAGTGCCTCTGCCCAGGTTTCCTCTTCGAGATGGTGACACTTCATCTCAAAAGTATCTTCTTTTTTTCCTAGGTCAAAACCCAACTTATAATAGAAGATGGAGGCCAAAGCATGTGGGAGGTGGTCCCAAGAAATTAAGGCGTGCCCATGGGGGAGGGGTGGGTGGGCATGCCCTGTTGGCTTGGCACCAACAGGTACCCCCCCGGTGGTATATTTTTGCTTCGTAACCTCAGATATATTCCACAAAAATTCTTCTTAAATTTTCACGCCATTTGGAGTATCGTGAATTTTTAGCTTTTTTCTTGGTTTTCAGGTCGAGAATTTCCAGTTTCCTGTAATTTCCCACTTTGTGATCTACCTTGTAAATTCAGAGATAAAAGGCATCAGAATTGTATCATAAAGTGGAATAATGACCTAGAATAAATATCAATAGGAAATCATGATTCAGAATGGGCATATCAAATACCAACTCGTGATGAAGTGTGTTACCTAAGCTCTGATCTTCTTTGACCGTCCACTTTGCCTGCTCCTACTCCAATGTATTGTTTGGCTTGGTGTGAAAGCTCATTCGAGGAGCGAGGCATGTATCATTCGGCTCGACGAACATCAAGATTTCAAGAAAGCTAATTTCTCTAGATGTGCTACTAGATACGATCGCAACTCCATCGGCGGTGTCAGTGCTGGTAGAGATGGAGGCTAAGACATAGGGCGACCAATGATCACCGCCAAGGCATAGTGGAACAGATGATGGTCATACGGGAGGAGTGAAGGATCAGGCGCCATCATGGAAGAACTTTGTGGCACATCAATGTCACTCCAGGTGATAGGGGAAAAGAGTAGGTTCAGGAGGAAGGGCGGAGAGCATATGATGAAAACCGGTGAAAGGCATAGAGCTGGGAGACCATGGGGTAGAATGCTGAGTTGGTGATGGTATATTAAGGAGTGGACCATTTATAACATTATATTCAGACCCATGGTTTCTCAAAATCAATGGGGTTAATTCATTGCCTCACAAACCCCCCAATTTATCATGATGCGAGGCGGTAAAAACAGTTTGGAATGACGAAACACCCGCTTCTTCTTGACTAACCCATGGTTGGAGACTCCCCTCCTTAGCATGGAATCATTCAGCTTTCCCATGATAAACGAAACAATGCTATTCTCGAACTAACCCATTTAATATTCTGACCCCACCCACAATGGAAGAAATGGAGGCGCAATCTTTTTTGACTATCTTAATGTAAGAGGCCGAGACCAGCCCCACCCACCTACCTCTTGCCTCTCTCTCTTCCATTAATGCCCATTGAGATTTCTTGTCCGATCTCCTTTCCTAGTGATGAGTGATATTTTTACACTCATTTTTACAGTCATTCGTTCCTTTATTGCTACTAATGACTAATGAATTAAAAAAGATTCCGCAAATGCTCTATTAAATGTTTTCCACACAAAACAGGCTAAAAAGGGAAGAGATCACATGTGTAAATGGAATCGAATGAAAATGGAGGTGCAAAGAATCACCACGAAGTGTCAGTTTTGCCACACGATGGCCACAAGGAAATGCCCCCAGCTCCCACCTTCCACCTCCCACTCTCCCATCCTCCCAACAGCGGCTGTGGATCCTCCTTGATCCTCATGGAAGGGTTTCTTCACTGGGAATTCAACCCCGGCCTTGTGGTCGAGGACCAGGTTCATAGATGTTTCAGATCCACAATCTACTTCTCCCGTAGCCATTCTTCCATGTAATTCTACATGGTGGCCACTTTCTCTTAGGGTTCCTTTCCCTTCTCATGCTCTTTCGTTGCTCTGGATTTACAATGTTGCATTGGTGGGATTGCCTTGAGTTTCAACGTTAAACATATTGGTGAGCGAAATTTTTAGTTTTTATTGGCTTGGAACAAAGTTGGACACTTTATATAGGCCTTACGAGATTGGATCTTGCCATACTTTATTTGTCATTTTAGTCTGTTTAAGAGCCCTTGGAACCTACCCTCTCATGGATTTCTTGGTTGGAGATCTAACAAACAGGTTTCTAAACTATCATTGAGGTCACCCACTGCTATCCATTCTAACCTGAAATTTCCCGAGTATAATGCTGCGAGAGATTCTTCCTCAACACGTGAATTGGACAAATTTGGTTTGACAAAACATATGCATGTAATCCTTTTGGATTCTATTAACAATGCCGACAATGGCCATGCTCCTATGGATGTTCATGATAATGATGGTGATCAATGGCGAAATAGCAAACACGATAATTTGAATTACTCAGAGGTTTCCATGCCCAATAATGTTATTTTTCACAGGTTTGATTTGGTCTATCTAAGGATAATCTTCCTCGGATGCTTAATACTCTCCAAGGCAAGTGTCATGGCATCAACTCCTAGCAAAATATTCCTCACAACAAGTTATACAATATCCTTGAGTTACCCTAAGTGGATTATGGTGACGTTGGCATTAAATGAATTGTGGATTTGAATAGTTTATGTAAGTTACCTTCATTGGAATATATTCATTATATGTTGACTTGTATATTCCAATGACGTGCTTCCTGAAATGCGTGCAGTCTTCATGAGCAAGCAAGTTGGATGCACACCCCAACTAGCTTCAGTGGATCCTTCATACACTTATAGCTCTAGTGCATCATTTGCATGGCAATCCCTACTCCTTGCATCAATATCTATCGACGGGCATCTCCAGAGCCCGGTGGTATACCTAATTGTTGTGACACTATCTTCGCCTCCTTTACCCCTTGAAACCTACCATCATATTCTATTCCACCTTTATGCTATGTCCAATGGTTCACACTCATGTATTGCGTGAAGAATAAAAAGTTGATGCATATTGAAAAATTATGATCCAATTGCGTGACTTGGATACCTTGGTGCTTGAAATTTGTATTAATGTGGTGAAGATGGAGCCATGCCTTGCGAAGATAATAAGATGGATAAGGGTAAAATAATCTTTGACGATCGTATACTTTGAAACATTAATGATTTTGCTGAATATACCTATAAGATTTGCTATGTTAATATATGTTAATTCATCATTTCTCAATGAGCATACATGCATAAGGTTACACCATGGATAGCATGTCACATCAAATATTCTGTTTTTATCATTTACCTACTCGAGGATGTGGATGAATTAAGATTGGGGATGCTTGATTCGTCTCCAATGTATCTACAATTTTTGATTGTTCCATGCTGATATACTATCATTTTAGGATACTTTTGGGCTATTTATTTATCAATTTACATTATTTTTTAGCACTATCCTATTGACCTAGTGCCAGTGCAAGTTGTTGTTTTCTGTATGTTTTTCACTTTTTAGGTTTTCCATACCAAACGAAGCCGAATTAACTTGAAACTTTTTGGTGATTTTTTCTAGACCAAAAGAAGACTCAGGAGTATCAGAAGAAGGCTGGAGGCCAGACGAGGGGGCCAAAAGCCAACAGAGCTCTACCTGGGGCCGCCCAGATGGCTTGAGCCTCCGTCACGGCCCTCCGGCTCTGTTCTCTCGCTTGTAAATTCTCTTTTACCCTATAAACACTAGGAGAAGTCCCAAATAACTTTTTACACCACCAGAAGTCTCTGTTCCGACGGAAGGCCATCTGGAGCTCTGTTCCGGCACCCTGTAGGAGGGGGGATCGATCACGGAGGGCCTCCTCATAAACCTTGCTGCCATCACGATGATGTGTGATTAGTTCACCATAGACCTATGGGTTCATGGACAGTACCTAGATGCCAATCTCTCTCTTGATCTTCAATACAATGATTATCGCATCTTCTCTTTGATCCACATGATGTAATTCCTTTTGTGCGATGCGTTTGTTGGGATCCGATGAACTGTGGGTGTATGTTTAGATTATTCATGATAAATATTTTAGTCTCCTTTGAATACTTATATGATTCTTATGTGCATGATTTTTATAGCTTCTAATTCTCTCTTATCTATTGAAATAGTTTGGCCAACTTGATCGATATTTCTTCGGTGATAGAGATGCGTTGTAGTAGGTTCAACCTCGAGAATTTCAATATCCCAATGACATAAGGGAACAAGATGTGCCTTTGTGTTGCTGCTACTAAGGATAAAACTATGGGGTTTATTAGTATTTCTTGCGTTTACTTTGTCTGCATCATGTCATTGTTCTTCATGCATTACTCTGTTTTACTTAATACTCTAGATGCATGCTGGATAACGGTCGATGAGTGGAGTAATAGTAATAGGTGCAGGTAGGAGTCAACCTATTTGTTCACGGATGTGATGCCTACATAGACATGATCATTGCCGTGAATATCCAATAACTATCCGCTTTTCTGTCAATTTCCCAAAAGTAATTGGTTTACTCACCGTAGGCTATTTTTCATGAGAAATGACATTAGGGAAAACTATGGCCCCCGGGTCTATTCACAACATATTGACAAAACCATCAATACCATGCTGTCATTTACTAGTTTTTATTTTATATTGCTATGTACAATTATCTACACACCTTGCTCACTTGCAAATAACAAGAACAAGAGCATTGATAACCCTCTTTCCCTCATTAGGTGCAAGTTGTTTGTTCTTTTGAGTGCAACTGCTGAAGACGGTTGTGGTTGATATTCCTATTGGTTTGTAAACCCTGGTTACATAACTGAGGAAAATACTTACCCACATTGCCTTGCGCTGACCCGTAACTCTTTATGAAAAACCCAGTGCAGATGACAAGTATCAACAAGTAACTAGGGTGGCAAAGGTGGAACAAAACACCGAGCAAAAGGCCAAGCCTTCCACCTTTTACCAAGTATATATGTGCATTAAATTAAATATAAATAACATTGTGATATACCAAGATATCCATGTTGTCACATGGAAACAACCTACACCTGCAACTAGCAATGCTATAAGAATGGTTGAGCAAGCGGTAACATAGCCAAAGAACGGTTTGCTGGGATGTGGATGGGTTAGAGGCTTTTCATGGCAATATTGGGAGGCTTGACATTCACGTGGTAGGTAACGAGACATAATGATATAAGGGAGACAACTAGCATAGCAATGATAGCAGTGTTATCCAGGTAAATGGGCATCTTGTGTGAGATCCCGCTTGGAAAAAGAACGAATCCGTGAAGTAGACGCACGAGATGTAGTCGAACAGATCCTCACCCTCAAAAACGCTTTTGAAACTCTAGTAAGGAGAAACAAATCTAGAAACAAAGAAGTAACACGGTAAACACCACACCATTCTCAAGATATGATGTGCAAACAAATATGATGCATGCTCGATTCAGTTATGCTAGGCATGATAATCACAACAATCAGATACTACACATTAAGTGAAGCTGAACATGAACAAGTTACATATTGACGACACTCCACATTGAATCATTTAGTTCACTCTCTTTTATTTACACGCCAAGTTTAAATGTTGTTAAGCATGTAAAGAGGTGAAACATGAACATCTACATAATCGAGACATTTTAAATGAGACCGGATAAAATCTATGGTTTTTGCAAAAATACCCCATACGCATAATAAGAATTTAATCATGTTTTCCATAACCACATTATATATTCATTAAAGAGGAAAATAAAGTGCACCATGTCATTCTACACGTTTTCTAGGCAAGTTACATATGTATATCATTTGCATCGGAGCTACGGTTATTTACTTATGAGACAAACCGTTTTAACGTGGCATTTGTGCAAATTTAAACAAATAGCAAGTTTAAACATTCTAAACATGGATGGAAGTTCGAAATTGTCAAATTGCACAAAATTCTAGTCATTTTACATATTTAAGTCATTCGGATCCGATGCACGGTTAATTATTTATGACTGATGCAAATTAATGGCATCTTCTATAATTGTTAAATCAGTGGATAATCGACTATATTTGTAGGACTGAAAAACAATACTGGGTCAAATATGGAAATGAGTACAACATGATTACAAGAGAAAAACAAAACAAAGAAAATAAAATGGGAGAGCCTGGGATTTGAACCCCAAACCCCCTGTATGGAGAGTGCTGATGCTAGCCACCTAGGCTAGATATGTGCTTGTGACAAAATTGAGACTAGAACCTATATGAAACATAGTTGAAAGATGATGTGCGCAAGAGGTGACTCGAATCTATATGGACCTATGTGTGTGTGCTAGTGACAAAAATGCATAGAAAACTATGCATACGAGGGGACTCGAATCCAGAACCCTCAGTTTACTACACGCTACACTGACCAGCTTAGCTACCAAGGGGTTTGTGAAACAACACGGTGGCATGGCTAAACACTATATCATCTAGAACGGGTCTAGCAAAAAAAGGAAGCCTTTCGGCCATGGCGATGTGCTCCTCACCGGCAACTAAAGGGAAGGCGGTGGCGATGCCGTCCGATGGCGCGATCGTGAAGCGGAGGATCCGACATATCCGGAGGCAGCGGATCCACTCTAGAAGGTGAGGAGCTCCTATTTGAGGTGGGGAGGAGGAGATCTACACGGCCATGAAGACAATCATGTCAGGACATGGGACTCACTGAATACAACGAGGGCTCGCCGATCTTGGCGAGGATTGGAGCGAGGCCTAAAGAAACAACAGTTGGTGCGGATGACCATATGATACGTCTCCAACGTATCTATAATTTTTTATTGTTCCATGCTGTTATATTATCATTGTTGGATGTTTTACAAATATTTTATAGTCATTTTATATCATTTTTTCATACTAACCTATTGACATAGTGCCCAGTGCCAGTTGTTATTTTCTACATGTTTTTTACATCGCAAGAAATCAATACCAAACGGAGTCCAAACGTAGCAAAACTTTTTGTTGATTTTTTTGGGCCAGAAGACATCCGGTGGCCTAAGAACGCACGTGAGGGGAGCTCCGATGGGACCACAACCCACCGGGGCACGCCCCGGTGGGTTTTTCCCTCCTCGTTGGCCTCCCGCAACACCTCTTTGTTCTATAAATACCCCAACATTACAAAAACCCTAAGGAGGGGGACGAAAATCAATTCCAGCCGTCACACAATCCAGAAACACCAGATCCAATCTAGAAACCATCACAGAGGGGTTCATCATGTCCATTGGTGCCTCCCTGATGATGCGTGAGTAGTTCTTTGTAGACCTATGGGTCTGTAGTTAGTAGCTAGATGGCTTCCTCTCTCTCTCTCTTGATTATCAACACAATGGTCTCTTGGAGATCCATATGATGTAAGTTTTTTTGCGTTGTGTTTGTTTGGATCCGATGAACTTTGGGTCTATGATCAGGTATATGTTTTTATCCATGAAAGTCATTTGAGTCTTCTTTGATCTCTTATGTCCGTGGTTGATTATAGCCTCATATTTCTTCTCCGATATTTGGGTTTTGTTTGGCCAACTTGATCTATTTATCTTGCAATGAGAAGAAGTGCTTTGTGATGGGTTCGATCTTACGGTGCTTGATCTATTTATCTCCGATATGTGTATGTATCGTTACTATTAAGGATCAAGGTGGGGTGTATTTCTACATAAGTAGATCTTGTCTATATCATGTCATCATCCTTATTGCATTACTCCGTTTTCCATGAACTTAATACACTAGATGCATGCTGGATAGCGGTCGATGTGTGGAGTAATAGTAGTAGATGCAGGAAAGAGTCGGTCTACTAATCTTGGACGTGATGCCTATATAATGATCATTGCCTGCATATCATCATGATTATTTGAAGTTCTATCAGTTGTCCAACAATAATTGTTTTCCCATCGGTTGCTATTTTTCTTGAGAGAAGCCACTAGTGAAACCTACGGCCCCCGGGTCTCTTTTCATCATATTTGCCTTTGCGACCTATTTTCCTTTGCTTTTATTTTCAGATCTATTAAACCAAAAATACAAAAATACCTTGCTGCAATTTATTTGTTCCACAATCTATTTATGCTATCTACCACGTTTACCTCATGTTATTTGCCTATCACTACTAGAATTCATAATTTTGTCGTGTACCTGGCCTTTGCCGTCTGCTGACGCATGGCAAGGTACTCTTTGCCGTCAAGTGTCACAGTTCTGACGGCAAAGAGGTGTCTGATGGCAAAGGTTTATTTTGCCGTCGGCCACCTCTTTGCCATCCGCTGGCGGACGACAAAGAAGTGCTATGCGGACAACAAAGGGTGGGCAGACGGCAAAGCCCCCCCCCCCCACAAACGGCCGAAACCGCCACCCCCACCCACCCCTCCCCTTTGTCGTCTGCCTGGGTGCCCTTTGCCATCTGCCTGGGAGCACGACGGACGACAAAGGGGATGGCGGCTGCCCCCACCCAACGCCTCCCCCACCTCGCCCCTTTGCCGTCTGCCTGGGAGTCCTTTGTCGTCTGCTTGGGGGCATGGCGGACGGCAAAGGGGCAGCCCACCAACCACCATTAGGCCCGCCCTCTCCAACCCCCGCTTCCCACGTAGCCCTGGTCGAATCCACCCGCCCGACATCCCTCCCGCGTCGCCCCGACGTCCCTCAACCCCCGGTGCAGCCCCCTGCGCCCCCCGCCCCCGGTGCAGCCCCCTGTGCCGCCCCCTCTCCTCACTCGCCGCCAGCCCCCTGCGCCGCCCCTCTCCTCACTCGCCCCCGGCCCCCTGCGCCGCCCCCTCTCCTCACTCGCCGCCGGCGCGGCCCCCTGCACTGCCCCCTCTCCTCACCTGCCGCCGCCCCCCTGCGCCGCACTCTCTCCTCACTCGCCGTCGGCGCGGCCCCCTGTGCCGCCCCTCCCCTCACCCGCCCCCTGCGCCGCCCCTCCCCTCAACGCCCCCGACGCCGCCGCTCCTCTCAGTGGGTGCGGGCGCCGCCCCCGGCGCCGCCACCTCCCCTCACCGGCTTCCGGCGACGCCCCTCCCCTCACCGGCCGTCCCCAAATCCGGTGAGTGCCTCCGGTACCCATATTTTCTGATTTTTTTAAAATTAGACAGTTAGTTTTTTTCTATTTTTTCTGTTAAATTAGATAGTTAGTTTATTAGGTACTAGATAGAAAAAAATAACTTAGAGGATAGTTATTTTAGGTAGAATAAAATTGATAGAAAAAAATAGATAGAAAAGAAAAAACTTAGAAGATAATAATAGAAGAAAAAAACTAGAAGAAAAAAGAAGAAGAAGAAGAAGAAGAAGAAGAAGAAGAAGAAGAAGAAGAAGAAAAAGAAGAAGAATAAGAAAGAGGAGAGGAGGAGAAAGAGAAAAGAAAGAAGAAAAATAAGAAGAGGAGGAGGAGGAGGAGAAAAAAGAGGAAGAATAATAATAATAAGAAGATGATCAAGAAGAAGAAGAAGAAGAAGAGAGAGGAAAAGAAGAAAGAAGAGGAAAAAGGAACCCCGGCACCCCGACACTGACCTGTTGGAATTATGCCCTAGAGGCAATGATAAATAAGTTATTATTATAATTCCTATGTCAAGATAATTATCCATGCTATACTTGTGTTGACTAAAGACTTAGATACATGTGTGGATACATAGACAAAACACTGTCCCTAGCAAGCCTCTAGTTGGCTAGCCATTTGATCAAGGATAGTCAGGGTCTTCTGACTATGTACAAGGTGTTGTTACTTGATAACTGGATCACATCATTGGGAGAATCATGTGATGGACTAGACCCAAACTAATAGACGTAGCATGTTGATCGTGTCATTTTGTTGCTACTGTTTTCTGCGTGTCAAGTCTTTATTCCTATGACCATGAGATCATATAACTCACTGACACCGGAGGAATACTTTGTGTGTATCAAACGTCACAACATAACTGGGTGGCTATAAAGATGCTCTACAGGTATCTCCAAAGGTGTCCGTTGAGTTAGTATGGATCAAGACTGGGATTTGTCACTCCGTTTGACGGAGAGGTATGTCGGGGCCCACTCGGTAATACAACATCACACACAAGCCTTGCAAGCAATGTGACTTAGTGTAAGTTACGGTATCTTGTATTACGGAACGAGAAAAGAGAATTGCCGGTAAAGGAGATTGAAATAGGTATGCGGATACTGACGATCGAATCTCGGGCAAGTAACATACCGAAGGACAAAGGAAATGACATACGGGATTATATGAATCCTTGGCACTGAGGTTCAATAGATAAGATCTTCGTAGAATATGTAGGATCCAATGTGGGCATCCAGGTCCCGCTATTGGATATTGACCGAGGAGTCCCTCGGGTCATGTCTACAAAGTTCTCGAACCCGCAGGGTCTGCACACTTAAGGTTCGACGTTGTTTTATGCGTATTTGAGTTATATGGTTGGTTACCGAATGTTGTTTGGAGTCCCGGATGAGATCACGGACATCACGAGGGTTTCTAGAATGGTCCGGAGACGAAGATTGATATATAGGATGACCTCATTTGATTACCGGAAGGTTTTCGGAGTTACCGGGAATGTACCGAGAATGACGAATGGGTTCCGGAGGTTCACCGGGGGGGGGGGGGGGCAGCCCACCCCGGGTAAGCCCATAGGACTTAGGGGTGCCACACCAGACCTTAGTGGGCTGGTGGGAAAGCCCAGAGAGGCCCCTGCGCAGGGAGATAGAAAATCAAAGGAGAAAGAAAAAAAATGGGAAGTGGGAAGGAAGGGAAGGACTCCACCTTCCAATCCTAGTTGGACTAGGATTGGAGGAGGACTCCTCCTCCCCCCCATCGGCCAAACACCTTGGGGATCCTTGAGCCCCAAGGCAAGGCCCCTCCCCTCCCCCCTATATATACGGAGGTTTTAGGGATGATTTGAGACAACTTTTCCACGGCACCCGACCACATACCTCCACGGTTTTTCCTCTAGATCGCGTTCCTGCGGAGCTCGGGCGGAGCCTTGCTGAGATTAGATCACCACCAACCTTCGGAGCGCTATCACGCTGCCGGAGAACTCATCTACCTCTCCGTCTCTCTTGTTGGATCAAGAAGGCCGAGATCATCGCCGAGCTGTACGTGTGTTGAACGCGGAGGTGCCGTCCGTTCGGCTCTAGATCGGAGCGGATCGTGGGACGGTTCGTGGGACGGTTCGCAGGGCGGATCGAGGGACGTGAGGACGTTCCACTACATCAACCACGTTTATTAATGCTTGTGCTGTGCGATCTACAAGGGTACGTAGATCTGAAATTCCCCTCGTAGATGAACATCACCATGAAAGGTTTTCGTGCGCGTAGGATTTTTTTTGTTTCCCATGCGACGTTCCAAAATAGTGGCATCATGAGCTAGGTTCATGCGTAGATGTCTTCTCGAGTAGAACACAAAAGTTATTTGTGGGCGGTGATGTGCGATTTGCTACCCTCCTTAGTCTTTTCTTCATTCCGCGGTATTGTTGGATCGAAGCGGCTCGGACCGACATTACTCGTACGCTTACGAGAGACTGGTTTCATCGCTACGAGTAACTCCGTTTCTCATAGATGACTGGCGAGTGTCAGTTTCTCCAACTTTAGTTGAATCGGATTTGACCGAGGAGGTCCTTGGATGAGGTTAAATAGCAATTCATATATCTCCGTTGTGGTGTTTGCGTAAGTAAGATGCGATCCTACTAGATACCCATGGTCACCACGTAAAACATGCAACAACAATTATAGGACGTCTAACTTGTTTTTGCAGGGTATGCTTGTGATGTGATATGGCCAACGATGTGATGTGATATATTGGATGTATGAGATGATCATTTTGTAATAGTTAATATCGACTTGCACGTCGATGGTACGGCAACCGACAGGAGCCATAGGGTTGTCTTTAAACTAACGTTTGTGCTTGCAGATGCGTTTACTATATTGCTAGGATGTAGCTTTAGAGGTAATAGCATGTGTAGCACGACAACCCCGATGGCGACACGTTGATGGAGATCATGGTGTGGCGCCGGTGACAGAAGATCGTGTCGGTGCTTTGGTGATAGAGATCAAGAAGCACGTGATTATGGCCATATCATGTCACTTATGAATTGCATGTGATGTTAATCCTTTTATGCACCTTATTTTGCTTAGAACGACGGTAGCATTATGAGGTGATCTCTCACTAAAATTTCAAGACGAAATTGTGTTCTCCCCGACTGTGCGGAGTTGCGACAGTTCATCGTTTCGAGACACCACGTGATGATCAGGTGTGATAGACTCATCGTTCACATACAACGGGTGCAAAACTGTTGCACACGCGGAACACTCAGGTTAAGCTTGACGAGCCTAGCATGTGCAGACATGGCCTCGGAACACATGAGACCGAAAGGTCGATCATGAATCATATAGTTGATATGATTAGCATAGGGATGCTTACCACTGAAACTATCCTCAACTCACGTGACGATCGGACTTGAGCTAGTGGAATTGGATCACTAACCACTCAAATGACTAGAGAGATGTACCTTTTGAGTGGGAGTTTAGCAAGTAATTTGATTAAGTTAAACTCTAATTATCTTGAACATAGTCTAAGTCCACTTTGAATATATTTGTGTTGTAGATCATGGCTCACGCGACAGTCACCCTGAATTTTAATACGTTCCTAGAGAAAGCTAAGTTGAAAGATGATGGAAGCAACTTTGTAGACTGGGCTCTTAATCTTAAGTTGATCCTACAAGCTGGGAAGAAGCATTATGCCCTTGATGGTGCGCTAGGAGATGAACCACCCGCTACGGCTGACCAAGATGTTAAGAACGCTTGGTTAACACGTAAGGAGGACTACTCAGTAGTTCAATGTGCAGTCTTGTATGGCTTAGAACCGGGACTTCAACGTCGCTTTGAGCATCATGGAGCATATGAGATGTTCCAGGAGTTGAAGTTTATCTTTCGGAAGAACGCCCGGATCGAGAAGTATGAGACGTCCGATAAATTCTATGCTTGCAAGATGGAGGAGAATTCGTCTGTCAATGAACACGTGCTCAAAATGTATGGGTACTCAAACCGTCTAGCTGAGCTGGGGATTGAACTCCCGCAAGAGGCTATCACTGACAGAATTCTTCAATCACTGCCGCCAAGCTATAAGGGCTTTGTGTTGAACTGCAACATGCAAGGGATGAACAAGTCACCCGACGAGTTGTTTGCGATGCTGAAAGTCGCAGAGTCAGAACTCCGTAAAGAACATCAAGTGTTGATCATGAATAAGACCACTAGTTTCAAGAGAAACGACAAAGGAAAGAAGGGTAATTCAAAGAAGAGCGGCAAACCTGTTGCCAATGCGACGAAGAAACCCAAAGCTGGACCTAAGCCTGAAACGGAGTGCTATTATTGCAAGGGTATGGGTCACTAGGAGCGCAACTGCCCCAAGTATCTGGGTGATAAGAAGGCGGCTAAAGAAAAATCAGGTATATTTGATATACATGTTATTGATGTGTACTTAACCAGCTCTCTTAGTAGTGCCTGGGTATTCGATACCGGTTTTGTTGTTCATATTTGCAAGTCGAAACAGGAACTGCGGAATAGGCGAAGGCTGGCGAAAGATGAAGTGACAATGCGCGTGGGAAATGGTTCGAAGGTTGATGCAATCGCCGTCGGCACAGTTTCACTTCAGTTACCATCAGGATTAGTTATGAACTTGAATAATTGTTATTTAGTGCCTGCGTTAAGCATGAAAATTATATCTGGATCCTGTTTATTGCGAGACGGTTACTCGTTTAAGTCAGAGAATAATGGTTATTCTATTTCTATGAGTAATATCTTTTATGGTCATGCACCCAATGTGAGAGGATTGTTCATATTAAATCTTGATAGTGATAATACACACATACATAACATTGAGACCAAAAGAGTTAGAGTTAACAATGATAGCGCCATGTTTTGGTGGCAGTGCCGCTTAGGTCATATCGATGTAAAGAGCATGAAGAAACTCCATACCGATGGACTTTTGGAGTCACTTGACTTTGATTCACTTGACACATGCGAACCATGCCTCATGGGCAAGATGACTAAAACTTCGTTCTCCGAACAATGGAGCGTGCAAGTGACTTGTTGGAAATCATACATACCGATGTGTGTGGTCCGATGAGCGTGGAAGCACGCGGCGGATATCGTTATTTTCGCACCTTCACTGACGATTTGAGTAGATATGGTTATGTCTACTTAATGAAGCACAAGTCTGAAACATTTGAAAAGTTCAAGCAATTTCAGAGTGAAGTTGAAAATCATCGTAACAAGAAGATCAAATTCCTACGGTCTCATCGTGGGGGTGAATATCTCAGTTTCGAGTTTGGTGCTCACTTAAGACAATGTGGAATTGTTTCACAGTTGACACGGCCTGGAACACCACAGCGTAATGGTGTGTCCGAATGTCGTAATCGTACTTTATTAGAGATGGTGCGATCTATGATGTCTCTTACCAATTTGCCGTTATCGCTTTGGGGTTATGCATTAGAAACAGCTGCATTCACTTTAAATAGGGTACCATCAAAATCCGTTGAGATGACGCCATACAAACTGTGGTATGGCAAAAGACCAAAGTTGTCGTTTCTTAAAGTTGGGGATGTGATGCTTATATCGAAAAGCTTCAGCCTGAAAAGCTGGACCCCAAAAGCGGAAAGGTGCATCTTCATAGGTTACCTGAAAGAGACAGTTGGGTACACCTTCTATCTCAAATCCGAGGGCAAAGTATTTGTTGCTAAGAACAGAGCTTTTCCCGAGAAGGAGTTTCTCTCGAGAGAATTGAGTGGGAGGAAGATAGAACTTGATGAGGTTGTCGAACCTCTCATCCCTCTGGATGGTGGCGCAGGGCAAGGGGAAACCCCTATCGTTGCGACGCCGATTGAGGAGGAAGTTAATGATGATGATCATGAAACTCCGGATCAAGTTCCTGTCGAACCTCGCAGGTCGACGAGACCGCGTACTACTCCAGAGTGGTACGGTAATCCCGTCTTATCAATTATGTTGTTAGACAACAATGAGCCTGCGAATTATGAAGAAGCAATGGTGGGCCCGGATTCCAACAAATGGCTGGAGGCCATGAAGTCCGAGATAGGGTCTATGTATGAAAACAAAGTATGGACTTTGGAAGTACTACCTGAAGGCCGCAAGGCTATTCAGAACAAATGGATCTTTAAGAAGAAGACGGACGCTGACGGGAATGTGACCGTTTATAAAGCTCGACTTGTGGCAAAGGGTTTTTCACAAGTTCAAGGAGTTGACTACGATGAGATGTTCTCACCCGTAGCGATGCTTAAGTCCCTCAGAATCATGTTAGCAATAGCTGCATTTTTCGATTATGAAATCTGGTAGATGGATGTCAAAACGGCGTTCCTTAACGGTTTCCTTAAGGAAGAGTTGTATATGATGCAACCCGAAGCTTTTGTTGATACTAAAAATGCTAACAAAGTGTGCAAGCTCCAGCGATCCATTTATGGACTGGTGCAAGCATCTCGGAGTTGGAATAAACGCTTTGATGAAGTGATCAAAGCAATTGGGTTACAAAAGTGGTTGGAGAATCTTGTATTTACAAGAAAGTGAGTGGGAGATCTGTGGCGTTTCTAATATTATATGTGGATGATATATTGCTGATTGGAAACAACGTGGAGTTTTTGGAGATCATAAAGGATTACTTGAATAAAAGTTTCTCTATGAAGGACCTAGGAGAAGCTGCTTACATTCTAGGCATTAAGATCTATAGGGATAGATCAAAACGCCTGATAGGACTTTCACAAAATACATACCTTGATAAAGTTTTGAATAGGTTCAAAATGGAACAGTCCAAGAAGGTGTTCTTGCCAGTTTTACAAGGTACGAGATTGAGTAAGACTCAGTGCCCAACAACTAATAAAGATAGAGACCATATGAGCACCTTCCCCTACGCTTCAGCCATAGGTTCTATCATGTATGCAATGCTGTGCACTAGACCGGATGTTAGCCTAGCCATAAGTATGGCAGGCAGGTTCCAGAGTAATCTAGGAGTGGATCACTGGACGGCGGTCAAGAATATCCTAAAGTACCTGAAAAGGACTAAGGAGATGTTTCTCGTGCATGGAGGTGACGAAGAGCTCGCCATAAAAGGTTACGTCGATGCAAGCTTTGACACAGATCCGGACGACTCTAAGTCGCAGACCGGATACGTATTTATTCTTAATGGGGGTGTGGTAAGCTGGAGCAGTTCCAAGCAAAGCGTCGTAGCTGATTCTACATGTGAAGCGGAGTACATGGCTGCCTCTGAGGCGTCTACGGAGGGTGTCTGGATGAAGCAGTTCATGACGGATCTTGGAGTGGTGCCAAGTGCACTGAATCCAATAACCTTGTTCTGTGACAACACAGGTGCCATTTCCTTAGCAAAGGAACCACGGTTTCACAAGAAGACCAGACACATCAAACGACGCTTCAACCTCATCCGCGACTACGTCGAAGGGGAGGACGTAAATATATCCAAAGTGCACACGGATCTGAATGTAGCAGACCTGCTGACTAAACCTCTTCCACGGGCAAAGCATGATCAACACCAGAACTGTATGGGTGTTACATTTATTACAATGTCATTCGCATGGTGATGTGAGGGCTAGATTATTGACTCTAGTGCAAGTGGGAGACCGTTGGAATTATACCCTAGAGGCAATGAACAATAAGTTATTATTATAATTCCTATGTCAAGATAATTGTTTATTATCCACGCTATAATTGTGTTGAATGAAGACTTAGAAACATGTGTGGACACATAGACAAAACACTGTCCCTAGCAAGCCTCTAGTTGGCTAGCCAGTTAATCAAGGATAGTCAGGGTCTTCTGACTATGTACATGGTGTTGTTACTTGATAACTGGATCACATCATTGGGAGAATCATGTGATGGACTAGACCCAAAGTAATAGACGTAGCATGTTGATCGTGTCGTTTTGTTGCTACTGTTTTCTGCGTGTCAAGTATTTATTCCTATGACCATGAGATCATATAACTCACTGAAACCGGAGGAATACTTTGTGTGTATCAAACGTCACAACATAACTGGATGGCTATAAAGATGCTCTACGGATATCTCTGAAGGTGTCCGTTGAGTTAGTATGGTCAAGAGTAGGATTTGTCACTCTGTCTGACGGAGAGGTGTCTCGGGGCCCACTCGGTAATACAACATCACACACAAGCCTGGCAAGCAATGTGACTTAATGTAAGTAGCGGGATCTTGTATTATGGAACGAGAAAAGAGACTTGCCGGAGAACGAGATTGAAATAGGTATGCGAATACTGACGATCGAATCTCGGGCAAGTAACATACCGAAGGACAAAGGGAATGACATACAGGATTATATGAATCCTTGGCACTGAGGTTCAAACGATAAGATCTTCGTAGAATATGTAGGATCCATTATGGGCATCCAGGTCCCGCTATTGGATATTGACCGAGGAGTCCCTCGTGTCATGTCTACATAGTTCTCGAACTCGCAGGGTCTACAAACTTAAGGTTCAACATTGTTTTATGCATATTTGAGTTATATGGTTGGTTACCGAATGTTGTTTGGAGTCCCGGATGAGATCACGGACATCACGAGGGTTTCCAGAATGGTCCGGAGATGAAGATTGATATATAGGATGACCTCATTTGATTACCGGAAGGTTTTCGGAGTTACCGGGAATGTACCGAGAATGACGAATGGGTTCCGGAGGTTCACCGGGGGGGGGGGGGGCAGCCCACCCCGGGTAAGCCCATAGGACTTAGGGGTGCCGCACCAGACCTTAGTGGGCTGGTGAGAAAGCCCAGAGAGGCCCCTGCGCAGGGAGATAGAAAATCAAAGGAGAAAGAAAAAAATGGGGAAGTGGGAAGGAAGGGAAGGACTCCACCTTCCAATCCTAGTTGGACTAGGATTGTAGGAGGACTACTCCTCCCCCCGTCGGCCAAACACCTTGGGGATCCTTGAGCCCCACTGCAAGGCCCCTCCCCTCCACCCTATATATACGGAGGTTTTAGGGCTGATTTGAGACAACTTTTCCACGGCACCCGACCACATACCTCCACGGTTTTTCCTCTAGATCGCGTTCCTGCGGAGCTCGGGCGGAGCCCTGCTGAGATTAGATCACCACCAACCTTCGGAGCGCCGTCACGCTGCCAGAGAACTCATCTACCTCTCCGTCTCTCTTGCTGGATCAAGAAGGCCGAGATCATCGTCGAGCTGTACGTGTGCTGAACGCGGAGGTGCCGTCCGTTCGGCACTAGATCGGAGCGGATCGTGGGACAGATCGTGGGACGGTTCGCGGGACGGATCGAGGGACTTGAGGACGTTCCACTACATCAACCGCGTTTATTAATGCTTCTGCTGTGCGATCTACAAGGGTACGTAGATCTGAAATTCCCCTCATAGATGAACATCACCATGATAGGTTTTCGTGCGCGTAGAAATTTTTTATTTCCCATCCGACGTTCCACAACTTGACCCTCGACCCCCGACCCCTAATGCCCGACGCCACGGACCTTCGACCCTCGACCCCCGACCCCTGACGCCCGACGCCACTGACCCTCGACCCTCGACCCCCGACGCCACTGACCATCGACCCCCGACCCTCGATCCCCGATGCCCGACGCCACTGACCCTCGACCCCCGACCCCCGACACCTGTTCGGCGTCTTGTTGACCGAAAAGACCCCAACCCACGATGCCAGTGACCCTCGACCCTCGACGACACTGACCCCCGACCACTGACGCAACTAACCCCCGACCCCCGAAGCCACCAACACCCGACACCACCAACCCTCGACGCCACTAAGCCCCGACCCCCGACACCTCTTCTGCCTACTGTTGAATGAGAAGGTGCATTTCAGCCTTCTAGAGGGTAAATTATGAGTTAGGCCACATATTTTCCGATTACGTTAATTATAAAAACATCGTATTTGTGTTGATCGTGTGAATTTCAATGTGTAGTTGTTCAACGACCTCCACGTGCGTTGGACGAGCTCCGCCCTTGCATTTGTTGGTGAGCACAAATGACTTCTCTTCCTACCCCCTTAATATGCTCTGTCCCGGTCTTCGTGCCGATGAAACTTGCTAGCTATAGGTTTCTTCAATCATGAGTATGCGTGACCAGTATGTGTCTCCTGTTCGAAAGGGCGACATCTATAAATATGCATTTCTTTGCATATTTATAACCGCGATCCTTTTGAATTGTCCAACATTATCCACGGACAGCCCGAGTATGTGTAGATTGGGTTCGTTTTCCCGTATGTTGTGCTCTGTATCCGATGCAGAATTTCATCAGTGCCTCCCTGTTGTTCTCCAGGTACACATCCTCTCTGCTTATTGCCCAGATGTGTATCACGAGAACAGCAAGGAGGTGCTGCCGAAATTCTGCGTCGCATCTGGAGCAGAGCATGGGAAAACGAACCCAATCTACACATACTCGGGTGGGATTAGGACCTATCTTTACCTATTAGCGTGTAGGTTGCATGGACGTAATAAAACTGACAAACTTGATTAGCGTATGAATATAGATGATGAATTATATATTTATTTCTTATGCCCCCATAGGTAGCTAGGCAACATGAGTGGTCATGCTTGGATGTACACTGGTCACCCTAGTCAGAAAGACATGACCCATGAATGGTTAACAAAAACCAGGGGGTTTTGTGAGAGCCGCATTTGCAGATGGCCAGCAAAAAACATGGTGCTCCTGTCCCAACTGCGACAACTGGAAAAAGCAGACAGAGTTTGAAATGGGTAAACACCTGCAGAAGTGGGGTTTTACGCCTAATTATACGGTGTGGACTTCTCATGGTGAGTCTGCCAACGTGCCAAAGCTGAGGTGATTCGTCGTCGCACCGACGAGCATGGTACCGGGATTGAAGACATGGTGCAAGACTTTGATGATGCTCGGGATTCGGATGATGAAATGGAGGAATCAGCAAAGGCCTTCTATGAAATGTTGGAGTCTTCAAAACGTCCTCTCCACGAGCAGACTAAGATTTTTCAGCTGGAATCCATCGTGCAAGTAATGGCTCTGAAGGCTCAGTTCAACCTAGGCAGAGAATGCTACGACGTGATGATGACGATATTTGGACGCTTTCTACCCAAAGGCCATGTACTGCCTGCAAACCTGTACCTATCAGAGAAAATCCTCCGTGTACTTAAGGTGCCCTATGAGAAGATACATGCCTGTGAGAATGGATGTGCCTTATTTAGGCTTGAGTATGCGGCCTTGAACTATTGCCCCATTTGCAATTCTTCCAGGTATATTGTGGTAGACAACGGTATGGGTGAGAAGAATCAGATCAAAATCCCCATTAGTGTTCTTCAGTATCTACCAATCGTACCAAGACTTCAACGTCTTTTCATGGTCGAAGAGAAGACTAGGCAGATGACATGGTAGACAATGATGTTTGGTGCAGAATATCTCCCGAAACGCATCGCACGACCCTTCTACAGTGGAGCCTTGCCCAGGGCAGCCTTCTCCAGGTGAAACAAGCCAGAGCCACCGTGCTTCACCGCCGCGATGACGATAATGGTATCTAATTTCTAGTGTTTTAATAAAAATTAGCTAGGCTTCCTACTAAATGACATAATTAGCTTAGTTAGCTCCAAAATGGTCTATTTAATAAAACATGACCTATACTTATCTAATTAACCTCGAAATGACATAATTAGCTCGAAAAAGGCATTCTTAGCTAATTTAGGCTGAAGAAGGGGACAAGAGGAGAAGAAAGAGGAAAAATGAAAGGAAGGAAGAAGAAGAAGAAGAGAAGAAGAAGAAGAGAAGAAGAAGGATAAGAAGGAGAAGGAGGAGAAGAAGGAGAAGGAGCTCCTCCTTCTCCTTCTTCTTCCTCCTTCTTCCTCCTTCTCCTTCTCCTTCTTCTTTTGTTCTTCTTCTCCTCTTCCTTCTCCTTCTCCTCCTCCTCCTCCTTCTTCTTTTACTTCTTCTTCTCTTCTTGCTTCTTCTCTTCTCTTCTTTTATGTAGCTTAAACTCATCCAAGAAAGACTAAATTGGCTAATTATCCTACAAAATGACATAATTAGCTTAATTAGGTGAAAACATCATAAGAACCTTGGTTTGCTCATTAAAATGACAAATTTAGCTAAAAATGAAATAATAACTCAAAATGGCATAAGAACCTTGGTTAGCTCATGAATATTATATACTTAGCTTGGCTTCCACCTAAATGATATAATTAGACAATTTAGCTCCAATATGGCTTAATAAGCATAGGTAGCTCCAAAATGACATATTTAACCCAAGTGAGCTCTGAAACGACCTATAGTTAGCTAGGCTTCAACCTACATAATTAGCTTAGTTACCTCCAAAATGACCTATTTACTAGAAAATGACCTATAGTTAGCTAAGTTCTTTCCTAAATGACATAATAAAGCTTAGGTAGCTCGAAGATGACCTATTCCCCCTAATTTAGGTATTAAATGGCCTATAATTAGCTTAGCTAGATCCAAAATGGCTTAATAAGCATAGTTTGCTCATGAATGACACATTTTACCCAAGTTAGCTCCGAAATGACCTATAGTTAGCTAGGCTTCCACCGTAAATGACATAATTAGCTTAGTTAGCTCCAAAATGATCTATTTAATAAAACATGACCTATACTTAGCTAATTATCCTCGAAATGACATAATTAGCTCCAAAAAGGCATTCTTAGCTAATTTAGCCCGAAGAAGGGGACAAGAGGAGAAGAAAGAGGAAAAATAAAAGGAAGGAAGAAGAAGAAGAGAAGAAGAAGGATATGAAGAAGGAGAAGGAGGAGAAGGAGCTCCTCCTTCTCCTTCTTCTTCCTCCTTCTTCCTCCTTCTCCTTCTCCTTCTTGTTTTCTTCTTCTTCTCATCTTCCTTCTCCTTCTCCTCCTCCTCCTCCTTCTTCTTTTACTTCTTCTTATCTTCTTGCTTCTTCTCTTTCTCTTCTTCTACGTAGCTTAGACTCATCCAAGAAAGACTAAATTGGCTAATTATCCTACAAAATGACATAATTATCTTAGTTAGGTGAAAACATCATAAGAACCTTGGTTAGCTCATTAAAATGAACAATTTAGCTAAAAAATGAAATAATAAGCTCAAAATGGCATAAGAACCTTGGTTAGCTCATGAATATTATATAGTTAGCTAATTTAGCTCCAAAATGACATAATTAGCCCATTTAGCTCCAAAAAGACATAATTAGAAAATTTAGCTCCAAGAATAGGATAAGAGGAGAAGAAATAGAAAAAATGAAAAGAAGGAAGAAGAAGAAGAAGAAGAGAAGACGGAGAGAAGGATAAGGAGGAGGAGGAGAAGGAGGAGGAGAGGAGGAGGAGAAGAAGGAGAAGGAGGAGAAGACCTTTTCCTTCTTCTACTCCTTCTCCATCTTCTTCTTCTTCTTATTGATTTCGTCTTCTTCTCATCCTCCTCTTTCTTGTCCTCTTTCATATTCTCCTTACCTTATTTTCCCCAACAATGACATAATTACCCCATTTAGCTCCAAAAAGACATAATTAGAAAATTTAGCTCCAGGATAGGAGAAGAGGAGAAGAAATAGGAAAAATGAAAAGAAGGAAGAAGAAGAAGAAGAAGAGAAGGAGAAGGAGGAGGACGAGAAGGAGAAGGATGAGAAGACCTTTTCCTTTTCTTCTCCTTCTCCTTCTCCTTCTCCTTATTCTTGATTTGTTCTTCTTATTCTTCTCCCCCCTCTTTCTTCTCATCTTTCATATTCTCCTTACCGTATTTTCCCCAACAATGACATAACTTGCCCATTTAGCTCCAAAATGACATAATTAGCCCATTTAGCTCCAAAAAGACATAATTAGAAAATTTAGCTCCAAGTATAGGATAAAAGGAGAAGAAATAGGAAAATGAAAAGAAGGAAGAAGAATAAGAAGAGAAGAAGGAGAGAAGGAGAAGGAGGAGGAGAGGAGGAGGAGGAGAAGGAGAAGGAGGAGAAGACCTTTTCCATCTTCTTATCCTTCTCCTCCTTCTCCTCTTCCTCCTCCTCCTTTTCCTTCTTCTTCCCCTTCTTCTTGATTTCTTATTCTTCTTCTCCTCCTCCTATTTCTTCTCCTCTTTCATATTCTCCTTAACTTATTTTCCCCAACAATGACATAATTAGCCCATTTAGCTACAAAATGACATAATTAGCCCATTTAGCTCCAAAAAGACATAATTAGAAAATTTAGCTCCAAGAATAGGAGAAGAGGAGAAGAAATAGGAAAAATTAAAAGAAGGAAGAGGAATAAGAAGAGAAGAAGGAGAGAAGGAGAAGGAGGAGGAGGAGAAGGAGGAGGAGCAGAGGAGGAGAAGAAGGAGAAGGAGGAGAAGACCTTTTCCATCTTCTTCTCCTTCTCGTCCTTCTCCTCCTCCTTATCCTTCTTCTCCTCCTTCTTGATTTCTTTTTCTTCTCCTCCTCCTCGTTGTTCTCCTCTTTCATATTCTCCTTACATTTTCCCCCAACAATGACATAATTATCCCATTTAGCTCCAAAATGACATAATTAGCCCATTTAGCTACAAAAAGACATAATTAGATAATTTAGCTCCAAGAAGACGAGAAGAGGATAAGAAATAGGAAAAATCAAAAGAAGGAAGAAGAAGAAGAAGACGAGAATGAGAAGGTGGAGGAGGAGAAGAAGGAGGAGGAGAAGAAGGAGAAGGAGAAGTCCTTCTCCTTCTTCTCCTCCTCCTCCTCCTTCTCTTTCTTCTTCTCCTTCTTCTTGATTTCTTCTTCTCCTCCTCCTCCTCCTCTTTATTCTCCTCTTTCATTTTCTCCTTACCTTATTTTCCCCAACAATCACATAATTAGCCCATTTAGCTACAAAATGACATAATAACTCAAAATGGCATAACAACCTTGGTTAGCTCATCAATATTATATACTTAGCTTGTTTTCCTCTAAAATGACATAATTAGTCCATTTAGCTCCAAAAATACATAATTAGATAATTTAGCTCCAAGAAGAGGAGAAGAGGAGAAGAAATAGGAAAAATGAAAAGAAGGAAGAAGAAGAAGAAGAAGAAGAGAAGAAGATGAGAATGAGTAGGAGGAGGAGGAGAAGGAGGAGGAGACGAGGAGGAGAAGAAGGAGAAGGAGGATAGACCTTCTCCTTCTTCTCCTCCTTCTCCTCCTCCTCCTCCTTATCATTCTTCTTCTCCTTCTTCTTGATTTCTTCTTCTTCTTCTCCTCCTCCTCTTTCTTCTCCACTTTCATATTCACATTTTTGTTGTTGTTGTTGTTGTTGATTACCTCATAAACATCATATGTTGTTGTTCTTCTTCTTCTGACTTAGCTAATTTCTCTTTGAAATAACCTATATATACTTCTTCATCTAGTATTATTCTTCTAACTTTCTTATTTGTCATTTTGGAGATTACATTCACTTCATAGGAAGCTTGGATTATATTGATGGAATGCTTGAAGATGATTTTTTGTAACATGGCTTCACGGAAGCTTGTATTGAAACTATTGTAGTATATGGATATATATGAAACTTTGTATGCATGAGGTGTAATATATGGTTTGGTACGGATGGAACTTGCATAATATGTATGTACTATGGATGAAAGTTATTTTAATATGGTTATGAGTACGGAAACAAATTTATTTATGTCATATATATATATATATATATATATATATATATATATATATATATATATCGTGATTATTGTGAAAAATGATGGATATAATAAGAAATAAAATAAAAAGTGGTTGGTTCCCCCCTTTGTCGTGTGCCCCCTCATGGCAAAGGGGGGATGGCAGACGACAAAGAGGGGAGAGAGAGGGGCTTGGTTCCCCCCTTTGCCGTTTGCCCCCTCATGGCAAAGGGGGGATGGCAGACGACCAAGAGGGGAGAGAGAGGGCTTGGTTCCCCCCTTTACCATCTGCCCCCTCATGGCAAAGGGGGGATGGAAGACGGCAAAGAGGGGAGAGAGAGGGGCTTGGTTCCCCCCTTTGTCGTCTGCCCCCTCATGGCAAAGGGGGGATGGTAGACGGAAAAGAGAGAAGGCATGCCCTTAACACTTAACGGGACCATTGGTGTATCTGCCGTCCCATTTAATTTGCCATCTGCCACCTCATGGCAAAGATTCTTTGCCGTCCGCTTTAAAAAAGCATACGGCAAAGAACCTCTTCACCGGATTTTTTTTGCCGTCTACTTTGCCGTCTGGTGACTGACGGAAAAGCCTTTGTCATCCATGGTTCCCCCCTTTACCGTCTGCCATGGCAGACGGCAAATTTCTGAATTTCAGTAGTGTATCTTGAGGCGCCTTACCCGAAAGGGATTGACAACCCCTTTAACATGTCGGGTTGTGAGTATTTTTTATTTGTGTGCAGGTGTTGTCTACGTGGAGTGAGGAGGTTCTCCTACTGGTTCGATAACCTTGGTCTCATCACTGAGGGAAATACTTACCGTCGCTATATTGCATCATCCTTTCCTCTTTTGGGAAATACCGACATAGTTCTAGCACACATCACCATGGCGGCTCCTATTACGACAAGATATGGAGAGAGGCAAGTGTGAGAGAAGGGTAAAGGAGAGGGGCACGGGTTGATGCAACTCGCTGGGATTCTCACTGCCATGCGCTCCATGTGAAAGGTTGCCACGACTCCTGCGGACATTGTGAGAGATATGTTCGACACGAGAGAGCAAATAGAGAAGGAGGAGAAGGGTAGAGGGGTCACCTGGTCACTCCGGCGTGGTCTAGCCGGACTCCTGCGGCTGGCCATGGATGGTGTTGGGCGATGGAAGGCTCGCATGGAGAGGGCGGGGAGCAGGGAGATGCAAGGTGCTGGTGGTGGCGCTCAGATGCATAGGATGGGAGGTGCGGGTGTGGGAGGCTCCAACTCCTCGTGTGAATGCTGGATTGATGAATCGATCAGGAGGAATGCTAGGAAGGGTGAGACCATGTCACGGCTGGGCTAAGAGCTGGCGCGAGGTGCACAACGGTGACGGATAAGAGGATTAACACAGGCACTGGCTGGCTAGTTGGTTTGATGGAGAAAGCGAGGTGGGTGGAGGTGGTTGCATGACAATATCCCTAGAAGTTAGGGTTTTATCCCAAATTAGGTATGGGGTCTATATATAGGGAAATGGAGCCTTTGGGGCATTTTCACATGTCGGATTGCGTAATAAATAGGTTAGGGGAGTTTTCGGACTAGGTTCCAAGCGGATAGGTGCACTGTGTAGAGAGTCTAGGTGGAGATGAGAGGGAAAACAAGCTACCTGACATCATTTTTTAAATACCGAAAACATTTGCGATATGACCGACTATAGTGCCGCTATAGATTTAACAATTAGGGTACGAAACATCCTCCGAATGCAACAAAAATTTCGAGGAAGTCTACCTATAATAAATTAAGACCGCACACCAACTTCTGACTCATTCTGAGAATATTTTATACGCACTATTGAAAACGCTATTTTTAATGATTTCGCTGGCACATGCGTGTGTGGTCGGTCACGAAACGGTCAACGACAAGAGCAGAGAGAACCGACAACTACGAATGTATCCAAGTGTTGAAAAATGACAGCAACAGAGTGATGATCCTGTGCAGATGATGCCAATGATGGGATGATGAATGCAACAAACAAATGAAACACATGAAGGAACTTGAAATAACTGGAAGGCAACACACATGTCGGAGGCATCATTAAAATATTTATTTTAAAAGTGTGTATAAAATTTTATCTGAATGGGTTGAATGTTAGCATAAGGTCTTATTTTATTGTATGTAGACCGCGAGCCAAATTTTGTCGCAATCGGAGGTCGTTTGATACCCGAACAATTAAACGTAGAGAGGCATTTACTCAATTAAATTAGCGCATATTTTCGGTTCTAAAAACTTTGTTACCGGGCCGCAAACCTCCCTCTCACCTCAGCATAGCCCATCTACACAACACACTAAACCCACCTAGCAAACCCTTCATTTTGGACCATCCAATCGGGATCAAACGGTGTGAAAACCCTGAACCTAGCCCCTGCCTATAAATAGACAACCTCCTGTCTGAAAGGGGGAACCTACCATAGCTGTATCGATTTCCATGCCCCTCACTACAAGAAATATGCTAATACACGACGCTATATTTTCGTCGCTACATCGTCACAATTTTTAATTTACGATGATCTTACGATGAAAAATGAAGTGTCGAAAACGAAGCGTCAAAAACTGACAGCAACGACGTTTTGATCGAAATCGTCATAACTTATAAGATGATTCCTAGGTCGTCATAACCTTTACAAAGAACCTATATCGTCATTGGCAATCTAAGCCAGTCCTGCGTGGCAAAATTACGACGAAATCAATACGTCATGGTTGAAATCAGCCCAACCCATTTCAATTGATCACATGGGCTGGTTTTATTTTTTAGGCTTTTTCTTATTGGGCTTCTTTTTAGGCCTTCGCCTATTTACACCCACAATAGTATGTTTTTTGAAATTTTTTGTATCATTATAATTTGGGCCCTGGCCTTTTAGTGCCCAAATACATTTGGTCCAGTTTCAGTTTTGGCCTTTTTTCATTTTTGAATTAAGCAATTTTTTGTTTCAGAACTTGGTTTCATTTCTATTTGTTGGGCCTTTTCAACCCAATTATTTGTCCAATATTAAATCCAACACTATTTCATATTCAAATCAAGAAAACTCCAAGTCGAATTAAAATCATCCATCATATAACATCACATAATACATCTCCCAGGTTTACATAACACAATAGCTCATCTCATGAATACATTTCCTTACACAGGAATATAGAAAGAACTGACAGAATTGCACAATAGAACAATGGCACATCTGGTACTATCCCAATAGTACAATGGACTTCATTCCACTCTCCTATGAGACATGCTCGAGATGCGATAACTTGTCATCCTACAAGAACATTACACTTCACATGAATCAATCCAAAGGAAATAAATATAAAAATATTAGAAATAGAAAGATTTGTGTTCATCCTGAAGATGATGTTAAAAGAAATGCGAACAAAAGTGAGAGAGACATGCACTTAGTTTTTTTTGTGAGAGGAAGTCGTGCGCGTATAGACACGGTACCACACCATTCAAGATAGTAATAGAAACTAGGCATAAACATACGCCAAGTTCAAATAAAAATATGTAACTGTGAAGCCAAATCAAACAAACGAATATGTTTAGCCAACCAAGCAGGAGAGCACTAACCAAACAATGCTTACTAGCTAGCTAGTACACTAGAACGTGACCATCCAGCATGCATACACGCATCATGCAAGAACATATATGAACATTTTTCTGTAAGGGGGACATAAAGACCTTGTTTTGGAAGGACTAAAGAGCTCTTGAACGAGTTCTGCTCATCAAGTATATAAATCAAGCAATGCTCCACTTATAATTTATTCTAGTATTTTTACTTCTAATTTGTTCCAGTATTTTTTGACATGTGTGATGCTACTGTTTTCTGAAAACATGGAGTACAAGTATTTTTGGAAACATGAAAGAACATGATTTATTATCCTGGAGACTAGACAAGAGTTGTTCTGAGCATTGTTACTCGAGCGAATAGGATGACTAAAATCGTTCAATGGTTGAGAATATAGCAACAACTTCAAACTCTCCTAACAAAAGATTCAAGTGCTGGAAACCTAGAAGCCACATAGATTATACAGTTACGTGAGAGGAGTAAGGGACTATTTCCAACATAGGAATTTCAAAGGAATCAATCCATTTCCTGCATGAACATAAATTATAGTTAGTGTCCAAAACTTAGCAAGTTTGTGTTAAGAACATGAGCTCCTTACTGAAAACATAATGTACAACAGTTTGGCCACAATGTACAGTTTGGCCACAGGTTTGAGATCACATGAATATTTTGACACCATGCTCAACAAGTTATTTTACATGCAGTGGTAATCTGAATTTAAATGAATAGGATATACTGAATTTAGAAACCAAAACCATATGGAATTTCTTAATTCATCAATTGTTTTGCCATAGTTTGACCCCTTTCCCTTGCCTTCATTGCATACATTCACCCAATGTGCAAAAATATTTAGAGCAAAGCTCATGGGTATTGTGCAGCTAATGCAATCTGAATCAGTGACCCACCTAATAGCAATTGTAAGGGCTAATTAGACAAGCAATCCACCACTGCTAGATTCAGCGTGTTGTGGATTTCGATTGATAAGCAGATAATCAATACTAACTCTACGCCACCAGCACTAGCTAAACCAAGCATCAGTTTTAAAAAGATCGGTTTAAGATACTTCAACGATGGGTGACATCTTAGTAACATCATATGCTTAGCTGACAAACTCCATTGTGTACCACAATAACAGAACCACCTCAAGCATCTCTACAACAATATATATACAGTGATGGCATGCCTAGCATCGCTTTTAAAAATTTTGATTTTAGATACATCAAAGACCAAAAAGGTCTCAGTGGTCTAAATGTTTCACATCCTCTGCTCAACACACCATCATCATAACAGCAACATCAATTCATCCTTACTCACATCACGAAACCAAAGATTGCAGTTGAATAAAAACTCTGAAAGCGAAAGGCTGCCTTCCACTGTCTACTACAGTAGCTCAAAACCATGACGTCTAGCAGTAGCGAGAGTGGCACCTACCAGATCTGTGCCGCCGTGGCTGCCGCCGTTGGTTCCATTGAACCTCCACGCCAGTGCCGCTGCCATCTTAGCTGTACGTGACTGCCTGGAGCCGAGCAAATCAGGCTACCCGCTTCTTCCTCACTGCCTCCGAGCTCCCTACCTGAAACCGACAGTAAAAGTGGAAAAAGGAAGAGACAGCTGTTAGTGTCCGTAAGCAAGAAATGAAAAGCGACCAACGGGCCATAGAAATGAATCAAACTTACACAGGTATTATTCCTGCTTCATGCAATCTTACAGTCCGATTGAACGTGCCTTGCAGATGACTGCAATCTAGAAATAAAAAATCATATGAGCTACGTAATAAACATCATGAGTTCAATAACATTTCAGATAAACAAATTGATGGGCAAACAATTTCCGCTTGCCTTGTAACTTCACCGGCCTCATTGGTTAGAACTTCTGTTCCTTTCCTTCACACCACAACCTAGAGAAATGGGAAACAATATTATACAGCAGATAAGACAATCGGATAGCCTAACCACATGGCTTGGCAGATGCTCCTACAATACAATAAACATAGAAGTAACACGAATGGAAATGTTTACCAGCGAACTCTATAAGTTTTACTAATAAGAAACCCCTTTTGTCAACACAAGGAGAGCTTGCACATGCTAAGAGTAATAGTATTATAAGCATCCCCTTTTGTCTGACATATGGAAAGCTTGCACATGGTGACAACACTGCATATAAGATTTTATTTTTTTACTGCATTTTTTAATTTACACTCTCAACATTGCAATTTTGCTACTAGCGACTCGCGACTAGCAACCACCTACCTCCTACACGAAATAGACCAGATGAAAATTGTGTTGGCATATGCTCGAACTTTTGGCAAGCGTCATGGCACAATTTCTCCCATGTAAACCAAGCCGATGACAGCAAGCATGAACCAAAACCATTCTCCGAACCGATCCGAGTGCACAAGCACAACTTGCATCACCCGAATCCAAGTTGAACGGAACAGAATATATGGGAGGAGGGCGGCGAACAACGGTGACTCACCAGAAACTGGTAGATGCTGAGGCCGGCGTCGATGGCGATGCGGCGGCCCCGGTAGTCCTCCACGCGCTGCTGCACCGTTGCCTTCTGCGCATGCTCCGCCAGCAGCTTCATCAAACTCTAGTGCACGCAGCGCACAGACAGAGAGAGGGTGAGGGAGGGAGAGGCCGGCGCATCACCCCCTCTCTATCTCTTGACCCATGTTTCTACTCCGGATCTGGGAGGAGATTGGGGTGGCGGCTCAGGATCGGAGGTGGGGGAGCCAGTGGAGGGGAGAGGACTGGATCGGGAGGAAGTGTGCGATGGGCAGTGTGAGCTAGGGTTTTGGCTGCGGGTGGGGTATCTTTTTTCTGTAGATAGATGGATGGTTGGATGTGGGTTGGAGATATGGATGGATGGATGGATGGACGCCATGTCATCGATTTGTGGGAGTATTTCTCATTGGTTCGAAAAATCAATGATTTAAAATAGTTTTTCAAGTACTAAAAATAGAGGAATTTTGTGAAGCATCTATCAAAAATATTTCGCAAAAGGGCACCACACAAATTTTCACTAGAGTTAGACCATATTTTCTGGATGAGGAACAATTTGTATGCATTTCCGATCTTTCTAGCCTTTTTTAATAATTTTCCGAGTGGAAAAATGGGTTTTTTGTGAAGAACCTACCAAATATTTGTTGTAAAATTGGACTAAATCTTTTTTGTAAAATATTAGTCCATATTCTATGCACAATTGAGCAAATGGTTGGATGCCAAAAGGTTTCGATCCACCTCTAGTGAAAAAGACCAATTACACCCGGTTCAGTAGGAAGCAGGTCAAATTTGAACTAGAGGTTCCTCATAGTTTTCTCATCATTTTTCCAAAAACCATTTTTAGGTAAATAATTGAAAGTGCGTTATATCGACTAGAGGGGGGTGAATAGGAGATTTTTTAGAATTTCATCACTGAGGAAATTCCTTTTGAGGAAATTCCTCACTGATGACTAACTTGTAGCGGAAACAACAAAGGATGAGGGGTGCAAAGTATCACTACAACATTTTTTCAGGATGAGGAATATGAAAAACAGTTTGCACAGTGTGGAGGCACAGAGAAAAACAGGTGAGGATTAACTCGCTTGAACAATTTGGGGTTGAGGAATATCAGAGAAAGCCTTCAACAAATTCTTCAAACAGTGACAATGAAAATCTTCAACATACAATATTGAGGAATTGAAAGAGTTGAAGAAATAGAACACGTATCACAGTGAAGACATTGGTTGATGACCCAGTTCCAACTACTGTGACAGTTGTACGTCTAGTTTGGAGTAGCTTGGTATTGAAACCAAAAGACACACAGTCCCTACCGTATTCTACTTGATCTAAGGACACACAGTCCTCGCCCAGCACTCGTTGTAAGTCTTCAGGGCAGACTTCCAAACCCTCACAAACTTGGTCAACCGACGATCCACAATTGACTGCTGGATTGCTCTAGACCATGACACCTAACCGTCTGGAAGATGCACACTCCTCAAAGGTAAAAGGCTTCAGTCCTACACAGGAACAAATTCTTTAGTGATGCTCAATTACTTGGTTTTTGGTTTGTGATTTGGTGTTTGGGGTATTTCCTCACTCATGATTTACTCCCGAAGACTCTGAGGAATTTGGGTTGCTCTTATGACAAGTGTCATTTTCTGACGGAGTATCCAACCAGCTAATGGTTGTGGGGGCGGCTATTTATAGCCTGAGAGCATCCCAACATGATTTGACATTAATGCCCTTAAATAGTACGACCGTTGGTCTGGATAAGATCGGTGATGTGGCGTGAATTGCGGCAACGGTCGGGACCCTCAACTGTGAGAGTCCTCATGTCTCTCATATTCCTCACTTGAAACTTTTGATAGGATTAGGCTTGGGTTGAGCATCATGAGTAAATTCTTTCTGAAGTGTTACCTCGACCCCCTTTAAAAGTACGGTGTTCCTATGACTCATGAGTGAAGACAATAAAACAGAAAGAGTAAATCTTCATGCTTCAAAGTCTTCAGTTTGATTTTCTTCAGGACACACCGAATTCCTCATCTTCAATATCTTCATGAGGAATATCAATTTCATCGCAATTCCTTCGTGATTCAATTCTTCAACAGAAGACCAATTTCTTCAGCTGAAGATATACATTTTTAGGGGTCGATATTCATCGAATATTTCAAACTCCTCAGCAACTTATAGATCCTGTGTACACTCATGAACACATTAGATTCTTAACATATAGGTCTTCAAACCACAGAAATCACTAAGGGGGAAAATAGAACTCATGAGACACATCCCCAAAACTTACAGTAACTCTTTCTTTCTCACAATCAATCTTAGCATTGACGGTATTCAAGAAGGCTCTACCGAATATAATGGGACGAAAATCATCTTGTGGGGAACCAACAACAAGAAAATCAGTAGGATACTTTATTTTCCCACACAAGACTTCAACATATCTAACAATTCCAATTGGTGCAATAGTACCTCTATTAGCAAGCTTTACGGTAACATCAATTTCTTCTAATTCAGCTGGTGCAATATCATTCATAATTTCTTGGTATAAGGTAAAGGGAATTGCACTCACACTAGAAACCACATCACATAAGCCATGATAACAATGATCTCCTATTCTAATAGAAACAACACGCACGCCAACAATAGGTCTATGTTTACCTTTAGTATCATGTCTAGCAATTCTAGCAACTTCATCATAGAAATGAATGACATGCCCATCAATATTATCAACCAAGAGATATTTAACCATAGTAATATTAGGTTAAACTTTAATTTGTTCAGTAGGTATAGGTGTTCTAGTACAACTCTTACGAACCAGAGTTGAAGCTTTAGCATGTTCCTTTATTCTAACAGGCAAGGGTGGTTTCTCAATATAAGCAGTAGGAATAACAGGATCAACATTATAAATAATAGTTTCATCTTCAACTTTAATAGGTTCAACCACTTTAACTTCAAGGAGAGGATGATATTTAAACCACTTCTCCTTGGGGATATCAACTTGAGTAGCAAAAGATTCACAAAATGAAGCTACTACCTCAGAGTCAAGTCCATATTTAGTCCTAAAATCTCGAAAAGCATCGGTGTCTATAAAGGTTTTAACACAATCTAACTTAAGGCTTATACCTAACTCATTATGTTGATCGAGTTTTTTGCCTGGATGCTCATTATGGACAGGTTAAACACCGAGGACATGCTTAAGAGACGCCATTGGAATGTTTCAGAATCCAATTTGTGTGTGCTATGCCATAAATGAATCAAAGAGGATAGGGATCGTCTTTTCTTTACCTGCAAGTTCAGCACCAGGGTTTGGAACTATCTTAAAATTTCAAGGCAGGGAAATTCCATGTGGGACATTACCCTGAGAGCAAAAAGAGACTTCCATCAACCCTTCTTCTCTAAAGTGGTTTTTTCTACATGCTGGAATATTTGGATCACCTGAAATGCAAAGGTCTTTAACAATGAGTGTCCAAGCTTTAAAAGCTTTAACAAATAGAAATCCAATTTTATTCATGACATTTCCTTTTTAGCTCACAGAAGTAAGGCTAGATTTAAGGATGATCTCTTGAGGTGGATCTCCTTTTTACCTCCTTGAGGTTTGTATTCTACCCCCTCCCAACTCTTGTAAATTCCTGCCCTAGCTTGTACATAGTTCTCCTATGATATAGAATAAAATCAAAGGCAGTGGGTTGATTTCCCTACAGTAGTCGGTCAAAAAAAATCCAGAGTTGCCTTTAATTCTTTCCAATAAGTCCCATTTGAAATCTATATCTTTCTTCATAAAGGAACCAGCACAAGAAGTATCGAGCATGGATTGATCGTTTCAAGAGAGCCGAGCATAAAAATTCTGAACAATAATTTCTCTCGGGATTTCATGATTGGGGCTTGTATATAACACTGAATTAAGCCTCCCCTAAGCTTGAGCGATTCTTTGTCCTTCAAGAGGCCAAAATTTATAAATAAAACTCCGATCACGATGAACCAGATGCATAGGATAAAACTTCTGATGAAATTCAAATTTCAATCAATTATAGTTCCATGATCCAATATCATCACATAGCCTATACCACATCAATGCCCTATCCTTCAAAGGTAAAGGAAATACCTTCTTTTTGACATCAACCTTGGGTAGACCTGCAAGCTTAAATAATCCACAAACTTCATCCACATAGATTAGATGCAAATTAGAATGTAGTGTTCCATCTCCTGCATAAGGATTAGCTAGTAGTTTTTCTATCATACCTGAAGGAATTTCATAATAAATATTTTCCGTAGGTGTACCAGGTTGAGGAGCATCTCTTGGTGCTTCCGGTCGGGGTGAAGATACCCCGAACAATCCCCTCAATGGATTATTTTCCATAGTGACAAGTGATAGTAAATTTCAGCACAATATATAAATTTTTCCTTACCAAGTTCCACTCACCAAAGGCGCTTCACTCCCCGGAAACGACACCAGAAAAGAGTCTCGATGACCCACTAATATGTCTCAAACGTATCTATAATTTTTGATGGTTTCATGCTGTTATCTTGTCATCTTTGGATGTTTTATGTACCTTTTATATCTTTTTAGGGACCAACTTATTAATTCAGTTCCAAGTGCGAGTTCCTGTTTTTTCTGTGTTTTTGGCTCTCTTCAGATCTGATTTTGGAATAGAGTCCAAACGGAATAAATCGCCGAAATAAATTTTTCCCGAATGGAAGAAGATCAAGGGGCTTGTGGGCCAAGCCAGGAGAGCTACAGGGAGCCCACAAGCCCTGTAGCTGCAACCAGGGGGCGGCGGCTAGCAGGCTTGTGGCCTCCCTGGCGCCCCCTGACCTAGCTCCTTCGCCTATATATTCCCTAAAATACAGAAAAATTAATCAGGGAATCCACGAAAACACTTTTCCGCCGCCGTAAGCTTCCGTTTCCGCGAGATCTCATGTGGAGACCCTTCCCGGTGCCCTGCCGGAGGGCACTTTGGAGATGGAGGGTTTCTACATCAACATCATCGCCCCTCCAATGACTCGTGAGTAGTTCACTTCAGACCTATGGGTCCGTAGTTAGTAGCTCGATGGCTTCTTCTCTCTCTTGGATCTTCAATAAAAAGTTATCCATGATCTTCATGGAGATCTATCCGATGTAATCCTCTTTGGCGGTGTGTTTGTCGAGATCCGATGAATTGTGGATTTGTGATCAGATTATCTATGATATATACTTTAGTCTTTTCTGATTTCTTATATGCATGATTTGATGTCCTTGTAAGTCTCTCCGAGTCTTGGGTTTTGTTTGGCCAACTAGATCTATGATTCTTGCAATGGGAGAAGTGCTTGGTTTTGGGTTCTTACCATGTGGTGACCTTTCCCAGTGACAGTAGGGATAGCAAGGCACACATCGTGTAGTTGCCATCAAGGGTAACAAGGTGGGCTTTGTCGTAGATATGAGATTGAACATCTACATCATGTCATCTTGCTTAATGCGTTACTCTATTCTTTTGGACTTAATACACTAGATGCATGCTGGATAGCGGTCGACGTGTGGAGTAATAGTAGTAGATGCAGAAAGTATCGGTCTAGTTGTTTTGGACGTGATGCCTATAGATATAATCATTTCCATAGATGACGTCACGACTTTGCGCGGTTCTATCAATTGCTCGACAGTAATTTGTTCACCCACCGTCTACTTGCTTTCATGAGAGAAGCCACTAGTGAATACTATGGCCCCCGGGTCTATTCACACCTATCGTTTCCACTTTCGCTTTTACTTTGCTTTGTTAGTTTGTTGCTTTCATTTCTCACTTGGCGAACAATCTATAAGGGATTGACAACCCCTTCATAGCGTTGGGAGCAAGATTTTTGTGTTTGTGCACGCACTTGAGATACTCCTTCACTGGATCGATACCTTGGTTCTACAACTAAGGGAAATACTTACCACCGCTGCGCTACATCACCCTTTCCGCTTCGAGGGAACACGAACTCAAGGCTCCGAGGCCACAGGGGAGATCCTTTGCATATTTGCCTAGGAAGTCCCTTAAGGCGTTGTCGTAGCAGAAGGATTCCTGGTGCCGTTGCTGAGGAGTATCAAGACAAGAATAGTATCCCGTCAGCACGTTTCTGGCACCGTTGGAAGATCTTTTGTTGCAGTAGCAGAAGTATTTCTGGCGCCGTTGCCGGCGAAGGAGAGATCTATCCAAGTAGGTCTCACAAACTCATCTCTTGCATTTACATTTTTGCCAGTTGCCTCTCGTTTTCCTCTCCCCCACTTTCCTTTCTCCTTTGCCTTTTTCTTTTGCCTTTTTGCCGTTTTCCTTTGCCGGTTTTCTTGCTTGCTTGTGTGCTTGTTTGTTTGTCGAAGTCATCATGGCTGAAAACACCAAACTTTGTGACTTCTCGAGTACTAATAAGAATGATTTTATTAGTACACCGATTGCTCCCGCCACTAGTGCGGAATCGTATGAAATCAACGCACCTTTGCTGAATCTTGTTATGAAAGAGAAATTCTCTGGCCTTCCTAGTGAAGATGTCGCATCCCATCTCAATACCTTAATTGAGCTTTGTGATAATGAAAAGAAAAGAGATGTGGATAATGACGTGATTAAGTTGAAGCTTTTTTCCTTTCTCGTTGCGAAATCGCGCAAAAACTTGGTTTTCCTCTTTGCCTAAAAATAGTATCGATTCTTGGGATAAGTGGAAAGATGCTTACATATCCAAGTATTTTCCGCCGGCTAAGATCATCTCCTTACATAACGATATCATGACTTTCAAGCAACTTGATCATTAACACGTTGCACAATCTTGGGAGAGGATGAAGCTTATGATTAGAATTGTCCCGCTCATGGCTTGCGTTTGTGGATGATTATACAAATCTTTTACGTTGGCTTGAATTTCGCTTCTCGCAATATCTTGGACTCCGCCTCAGGTGGAACATTCATGGAAATCATGTTAGGAGATGCTACAAAACTCCTAGACAATATCATGACCAACTACTCTCAGTGGCACACTGAAAGGTCGCCTGCTAGCAAAAAGGTACAGCAATAGAAGAAATTAACTCGCTTAGTGCTAAGATGGACGAGTTGATGAATTTGGTTGCTAGTAGAAACGCTACTATAGATCCTAATGACATGCCACTATCTTCCTTGATTGAGAGTAGCAACGCTAGTTTGGACGTGAATTTTGTTGGTAGGAACAATTTTGGCAACAACAATGCTTTTAGAGGAAACTATGTTCCTAAGCTTTTTCCTAGTAACTCCTCTAACAATTATGGAAATTCCTACAACAACACTTATGGAAATCACAACAAATTACCCTCTGATTTAGAGAGTAATATCAAAGAGTTCATCAACTCTCAAAAGTTTTTCAATGCGTCCATAGAGGAAAAACTACTCAAAATTGACGATTTGGCTAAGAGCGTTGATAGGATGTCTTGTGATATTGATGCTTTGAAAAGATGCGCTCCTCCCAAGGTCAACTTGGATGAAACTTTGAAAGCTATGCGTGTCTCCATGAATGAGAGCAAAGAAAGAACCGCCCAAATTCGCTCTAGGCATGAATGGTTTAAGAGGGTGCATTCTAGTGATGCAAATCACGAAGATCTTAAAGTGCTTGGTGTGACTCGTCTTGAATCTTTGTTTTCGCGTGTCAAACCTATTGATGAAGGGGCTGGATATGAATACACTTTGGTTGAAAAATGCCCCAATGATTCGGAGGCCACCCATCTTGATGATAAAGGTGTGGAGAGTGGAGTAGAAGAAATCAAAATTTTGGGTAGTAATGAAACTCCCACTTTGGATTTCAAGGAATTCAATTATGATAATTGCTCCTTGTTTGAATGCATTTCTTTGATGCAATCCATTGCAAACTCTCCACATGCTTATAGCCAAAGCAAAGCCTTTACCGCGCATATCGTAGATGCTATGATGAAATCTATTGAAGAGAAGCTCGAACTAGAAGTCTCTATACCTAGAAAACTTCATGATGAGTGGGAACCTACTATCAAAATCAAGATCAAAAACTATGAGTGCAATGCTTTGTGTGATTTGGCTTCTAGTGTTTCCGCGATTCCAAAGTCTTTATATGATATTCTTGGTTTTCATGAGATTGAAGAGTGTTCTCTTAATTTGCATCGTGCGGATTCTACTGTCAAGAAACCCATGGGAAGGATTAATGATGTTCTTATTGTTGCAAATAAGAACTATGTACCCGTGGATTTCATTGTACTTGACATAGATTGCAATCCTTCACGTCCCATTATTCTTGGTAGACCTTTCCTAAGGACTATTGGTGCTATCATCGATATGAAGGAAGGGAATATTAGATTTAAATTTCCTTTAAAGAAGGTATGGAGAAATTTTCTAGAAAGAAAATAAGATTGCCTTATGAATCTATGATGGGGGATACTTATGGTTTGAGCACCAAAGATGACTATACGTGATTCCATCACCTTTTGCCTAGCTAAGGGCGTTAAACAAAAGCGCTTGTTGGGAGGCAACCCAACGAATATATCTTTTTTATTTCTGTTTTGTGTTTTCCACACTTTCATAATTCTGTTATGATTGTGTTTTTTGTGTTTATTTTTGCGTTTGTGCCAAGCAAAACCGTTATGATTAGTCTTGGGGATGATCGTTTGGTCATGCTGGAAAAGACAGAAACTTTCTGCCCACGAAAACAATTTTAATTTCTTTTCTGTAAGATCTTTTGAGCTGATTCTTTTTCTGCTGATTTCTACGCAAATTATTCAGACTTTCATAATTTTTCAGAATTTTTGAAGTACCAGAACTATACGAAGTATACAGATTGCTACAGAGTGGTCTGCTGTTAACAGATTTTGTTTTTGTTGTATTGGTTGCTTATTTTGATGAAACTATGGATAGTATCGGGGGGTATTAGCCATGGAAGATTGAAAATATAGTAACCCAACATCAGCACAAGTAGAATTTATGTTTCCTTCAGTACCTAAGGAAGTGGTGGTTTGCTTTCTTATACTAATGTTATCACGAGTTTCTGTTTAAGTTTCGTGTTGTGAAGTTTTCAAGTTCTGGGTGAAGTTCTTATCGACAAAAGATAAAGAGTGGCAAGAGCTCAAGCTTGGGGATGCCCAAGGTACCCCAAGAGATTCAAGGATGCCGTAAAAGCCTAATCTTGGGGATGCCCCGGGAAGGCATCCCCTCTCTCGTCTTCAATCCATCGGTAACGTTACTTGGGGCTATATTTTTATTCACCACATGTTATGTGTTTTGCTTGGAGCGTCTTGTATTGTAGGAGTCTTTTATTTTTATTGTGTCACAATCATACTTGCTGCACACCTAGAGAGAGAGACATGCACTCACCGTGATTTTGTCGAGCTTCACTTATATCCTTTGGTAGACAATTCAGCTCACATGTGCTTCACTTATATCTTTTGAGCTAGATACTTTTGCTCTATGTGCTTCACTTATATCTTTTAGAGCACAGCGGTGCTTGTCTTGGTAGTTGATCTATGCTTCGAAAGTAGTCTGAAAAGGGGTAGTTATCCAAAGGGATACGAAAACTTCCACCTTCATGTGCATTGAATAGTTAGAGAAGTTTGATTCATCTCAATTAGTTTTGAGTTGTGGTTTTGGTAATATTGAAGTTATGCTAGTAAGGTGTTGTGGATCTAGAAATACTTGTGTTGAAGTTAGTGATTCCCGTAGCATGCACGTATGGTGAACCGCTATGTGATGAAGTCTCAGCATGATTAGTATTTCGATTGTCATCCTTTGTGTGGCGGTCGGGATCGCGCGATGGTTTATACCTACCAACCCTTCCCCTAGGAGTATGCGTTGAATGCTTTGTTTCGATTACTAATAAAACTTTTGCAACAAGTATATGAGTTCTTCATGACTAATGTTGAGTCCATGGTTTAGATGCACTTTCACCTTCCACCATCACTATGTTCTTAGTGTCGTGCAACTTTCGCCGGTGCACGAAACCCACCATTAGCCTCCCTCAAAACAGCCACCATACCTACCTACTATGGCTTTTTCAAAGTCATCCCGAGGTATATTGCCATGCAACTACCACCATGACATGTACCACCACTTCTACATTGCCATTGCATGATCGTAAGATAGCTAGCATGATGTTTCCATTAATGTCTATGCCATGCTAGATCATTGTCACGGTACACTACCCGAGGCATTCCATATAGAGTCATCATTGCTCTAAGTTTTGAGTTCAAAGTGTGATGATCATCATTGATGGAGCATTGTCCCATGTGAGGAAATAAACGAGGCCAAAGATGCCCACCAAAAAAAACAAAAAAAGAGGCCAAAGAGCCCACACACAAAAAAATATGAGAGAAAAAGAGAGAAGGGACAATGCTACCACCTTTCCACACTTGTGCATATTAAGCACCATGATCTTCATGATTGAGAGTCTCTCGTTTTGTCACCATCTTATAGCTAGTGGGAAATTTTCATTATATAACTTGGCTTGTATATTCCAATGATAGGCTTCCCCAAAATTGCCTTATGTCTTCGTGAGCAAGCAAGTTGGATGCACACCCATCATATAACTTTTCTTTAAGAGCTTTCACATACTCTTAGCTCTAGTGCATCATTTGTATGGCAATCCCTACTCATTCACATTGATATTTATTGATGAGCATCTCCACAGCTCATTGATATGCCTACTTAATGTGACCATCTTCTCCTTGTTTTTCTTGCAACCTCCACCACACTCCACACCACTTATAGTGCTAAAACCATGGCTCACGCTCATGTATTGCATGAGAGTTGAAAAGGTTTGAGAAAGTAAAGGTGTGAAACAATTACTTGGCTAATACCGGGGTTGCGCATGATTTAAATTGGTTGTGCAATGATGATAGAGCATAGCCAGCCTATATGCTTTTGTAGGGATAACTTTCTTTTGGCCTTGTTATTTTGAAAGTTCATGATTACCTTGCTAGTTTGCTTGAATTATTATTGTTTCCACGTCAATAGCAAACTATTGTTTTGAATCTAATGGATCTGAACATTCACGTCACATAAGAGAAGTTACAAAGGACATCTATGCTAGGTAGCATGAAAGCATCAAAAATTCATTCTTTATCACTTCCCTACTCGAGGACGAGCAGGAGTTAAGCTTGGGGATGCTTGATACGTCTCAAATGTATCTATAATTTTTGATGGTTTCATGATGTTATCTTGTTATCTTTGGATGTTTTATGTACCTTTTATATCTTTTTTGGGACTAACTTATTAATTCAGTGCCAAGTGCCAGTTCCTGTTTTTTCTGTGTTTTTGGCTCTTTTCAGATCTGATTTTGGAACGGAGTCCAAACGGAATAAAATCCCCGAAATAATTTTTTCCCGAACGGAAGAAGATCAGGGGGCTTGTGGGCCAAGCCAGGAGAGCTACAGGGAGCCCACAAGCCCTGTAGCCGCCACGAGGGGGGGGGGGCGGCTAGCAGGCTTGTGGCCTCCCTGGCGCCCCCCTGACCTAGCTCTTTCGCCTATATATTCCCTAAAATACAGAAAAAAATCAGGGAATCCACGAAAACACTTTTCCGTCGCCGCAAGCTTCCGTTTCTGCGAGATCTCATCTGGAGACCCTTCCCGGTGCCCTGTCGGAGGGGACTTATGAGTTGGAGAGCTTCTACATCAATGTCATCGCCCCTCCAATGACTCGTGAGTAGTTCACTTCAGACCTACGGGTCCGTAGTTAGTAGCTAGATGGTGTCTTCTCTCTCTTGGATCTTCAATACAAAGTTCTCCATGATCTTCATTGAGATCTATCCGATGTAATCCTCTTTGGCGGTGTGTTTGTTGAGATCCGATAAATTGTGGATTTGTGATCAGATTATCTATGATATATATTTGAGTCTTTGCTGATTTCTTATATGCATGATTTGATATCCTTGTAAGTCTCTCTGAGTCTTGGGTTTTGTTTGGCCAACTAGATCTATGATTCTTGCAATGGGAGAATTGCTTGGTTTTGGGTTCTTACCGTGTGGTGACCTTTCCCAGTGACAGTAGGGGCAGCAAGGCACACATCGTGTAGTTGCCATCAAGGGTAACAAGGTGGGCTTTGTCGTAGATGTGAGATTGTCCATCTACATCATGTCATCTTTCTTAAGGCGTTACTCTGTTCTTTTGGACTTAATACACTAGATGCATGCTGGATAGCGGTCGACGTGTGGAGTAGTAGTAGTAGATGTAGAAATTATCGGTCTACTTATTTTGGACGTGATGCCTATAGATATAATCATTGCCATAGATGATGTCACGACTTTGCGCGGTTCTATCAATTGCTCGACAGTAATTTGTTCACCCACCGTCTACTTGCTTTCCTGAGAGAAGCCACTAGTGAACACTACGGCCCCCGGGTCTATTCGCACCTATCGTTTCCACTTTCGCTTTTACTTTGCTTTGTTACTTTGTTGCTTTCAGTTCTCACTTGGCGAACAATCTATAAGGGATTGACAACCCCTTCATAGTGTTGGGAGCAAGCTTTTTGTGTTTGTACAGGCACTTGAGATACTCCTTCAGTGGATCGATACCTTGGTTCTCAAACTGAGGGAAATACTTACTACCGCTGTGCTACATCACCCTTTTGGCTTCGAGGGAACACCAACGCAAGGCTCCAAGGCCACTAGGGAGATCCTTTGCATATTTGCCTAGGAAGTCCCTTAAGGCGTAGCCGTAGCAGAAGGATTCCTTGTGCCGTTGCTGAGGAGTATCAAGACAAGAACAGTCTCCCGTCTGCACGTTTCTGGCGCCGTTGGAAGGTCTTTTGTTGCAGTAGCACCCACAAGTCTAGGGGGTCTATCTTATTCCTTTCGATAAGTAAGAGTGTCTAACCCAACTAGGAGCAGAAGGAAATGACAAGCGGTTTTCAGTAAGGTATTTTCTGCAAGCACTGAAATTATCGGTAACAGATAGTTTTGTGATAAGGTAATTCATAATGGATAGCAAGTAACAAATGTAAAAATGGTGCAGCAAAGTGGCTCAATCATTTTTGTAGCAAAGTACAAGCCTGGACAACCTCTTATATGAAGCAAAGCGCTCCCGAGGACACATGGGAATTTCTGTCAAGCTAGTTTTCATCATGCTCATATGATTCGCGTTTGTTACATTGATAATTTGATATGAGGGTGCACCGGTGCTTGGATTCTGCCCTTCTTGTACAAACCTCCCACTTATGATTAACCTCTCTCGCAAGCATCCGCAACTATGAAACAAGAAATAAGATAAATCTAACCATAGCATGAAACATATGGATCCAAATTAGCCCCTTACTAAGCAATGCATAAACTAGGGTTTAAGCTTCTGTCACTCTAGCAACCCATCATCTACTTATTAATTCCCAATGCCTTCACCTAGTCCCAAATAATGGTTATGTGTCATGTAGTCGACGTTCACATGACACCACTAGAGGAGAGACAACATATATCTCATCAAAATATCGAACGGATAGAAAATTCACATGATTACTTATAGCAAGACTTATCCCATGTCCTCAAGAACAAAAGTGATTACTCACAAAGCATATTCATGTTCATAACCAGAGGAGTATTAATAATCATTAAGGATCTGAACATATGATCTTCCACCAAGTAAACAAACTAGCATCACCTACAATGAGTAATCAACACTACTAGCAACCAACAGGTACCAATCTGAGGTTTTGAGACAAATATCATATACAAGGGATGAACTAGGGTTTGCAGAGGAGATGGTGTTGATGAAGATGTTGATGGAGATTGACCCCATCTCGGTGTGAGGATCGTTGCTGAAGACAATGGCTTCGATTTCCCCCTCCGGGATGGAAGTTTCCCCGACATAATAGGTCCGCCGGAGTTCTAGATTGGTTCTGCCGAAGTTCAGCCTCGAGATGACGGCGCTTCTTCCAGAAAGCTCTGATATGATTTTGTCCAGGTCAAAACCTTTCATATAGCATAAGATGGGCACCGGAGGCCTGCCAGGGGGGCCACAAGCCTACAGGGAACGCCAGGGGGGGTAGGCCGCGCCCCGTGGCTTGTGACCTCCTGGTGGGTCCCCTGTGGTATTTGTTTCCCCCAATATTTTTTATAGATTACAAAACAATTCTCCGTAACGTTTAAGGACTTCTGTAATTGTGTAGAATAGGTCTCTTAGATTTTCTCCTTTTCCAATCAAGAATTCCAGCTGTTGGCATTCTCCTTCTTCAAGTAACGTTGTAAAATAAGAGAGAAACGACATAAGTATTGTACCATAATGTGTATTAACAGCCCATAATGCAATAAATATCGATATAAAAGCATGATGCAGAATATACATATCATCTTCTAACATGGAGGCATCTCCATGGGAGGAGGTAGTAGATGGAGCTAATCTCAACAAGTAATTGTCAATACATAGCTACCCTAAAACGGAAGTGGGCCACAAGTATTTACAGTCTAGGGTGATATAGGAGGGAGATAGGTGTACATGGGCCTCGGGTCCGAGTGGTTGCATGCACGTAGGCCGAAAGTTCAGGGCTGGGCTGAAAGGTCCGGTGTCCGAATGTTCCAGGTGAGGTCCGGGCAAGTTCTCGGGTTTCCTGAGAGTTAGCGCACTTCGGGTGTGGTGCGGCCAGAAATTCCGGGCAGGTCGGAAGTACACGGTCCACAGGTTCCGGGTGAGGTTCGGACAAGGTCCGGGCTATCCAAAGAGTTGGCATGCCTAGGAACTGCTCTGGTCGCCAAAGGCCGGAAAGTCCGGTGTCCTGAGGCCTCGGGCAAGCCGGAATGTTCGGACCTTCCAGAAGATGTTCTTGCTTCTTGTTCCTTCTCTTCCAAGCTTCCCTCGCAGATGGTGTAGTCGTACGTAGGTGTTGGCACTCCTCCTCGTCCTTCGTGAAGCTCCGGCAATACCTATGTATGGACACGAGAGGAGTGTCAAGTAGTATAGCATCCTCGATGGGGTCAAGTGAGGACGTGTGAAGGATATGATTTACCTTTGTATGTTTGAACTAGAAGTAGCACATGTCACTTGGCAAAGGAACTCTTGCCATGGTAATGTCCGTGGAATGCTCCGCATCATCCCCTCCCCCTTGGGAAATATCCAGCCTCAGATCAAAATCCAAATTACCATGGGAATGAGATGGCGTCACCATGTAGAAGTGGACGATCACCAAGCATGTATCATCATCATGCTCAAAAGGGGCACTCTCCAATGTCTCTCTGTCTAGTAAGTCATGCGATAGGAGCAAATATGACAAACACTTGGAAAAATAAATGTGGTTAGCGTTTGAGGAAAACCAAGCATTCAAGTGGTGAATTACTGAACAAGTGTTGTCATCATTCATAGCATGTGGCATGACTAAGGATTTTGGCATGCCATGTAAGCATCTAAACTGAGCGCAAGCAATGTAATCATGTGAGCAATTGTGCAAAGGTGACGTAGGGATGCATATACGTTTGACAAGATAACAAGCATCTACCACATGGGTATAGACATCATGCTCAAAACGCTCAATAAATGGTCTATTGTAGGCATAGGAATCAGTCACAAACCAAAAAATGAAGTGTCTAAACACATGGAGCAATCCAAAGTTCAAGGAAATCCAAGCATCATGTGCACATGGTGTAGTGAAGATAGTTTGGCACTCAACACAATAGAAAGAGAAAGTGGTCAACATGTGTGAGGCAATCAAGTCTAGCATGTATTAAGCAATGTAGCATGGCAACTGTGAAGAATGGACATTGCTGCAACCAAGCATATGATAAGAGCAAACAATCCACAAGTTGGACTCAACACAAAATGCATATATGTCATGAGGCATGTCAATGTGGCAATCGAGATGAAAAACAAGATCACTAGCATGTGTGCAAGTAAGTGCTCCAAGATGACCAATATATGTCTTGTTACAAGCAACACAAGTAGGATGAGCCACAATATCCATGATCAAGAAGGATACCACCTTGAAAACTTGTCCTTGTATGCCCTTCACAATGCCGATGAGCAAGCACATGCAATGTAAATGCGTCGGAGTAGCATGGCTCGCTCTCAAGATCTCGAATCGTCAACTCACATGAAGTAGAAGTTTACATGTAGTCGAAGCATCGTAATGTTTGAGTGTCAGGTCTTATAGGGCACTAGGGTCACCTCAGGCCATCAAATCAGAGGAGGTGTTGTTGTGTCTCTACTGGATGAGCTAGCGTACCGATAACGAAGAAGACCAGAGGCTGGTCGTCCATGGTGGGTTTAGTGGGCCGATTTCAATAGGTAAGTGGCTTAGGTGGGCTTATATCTATCTATCTTAGTTTATTTCATTCCTTCCCATTTATCCAAATAAGTAGAGCTTTCAGAAAAGCACATAGAGGAAGCTTTGGAATTTAGGTGATAAAAAAACATTTCTAGAAGACCGGATATATGCCCGATTTAGTAAAAATGGATTGGGGATTTTTTTACACACTATAAATTTATAAAAGTTGGAATTGAATTCAAGTTATTTAAATCTAAAATTCAAACCAAACCAACACTAAAAGGGGTGAACTCACGAGGAGATAATTTTCCACATGCAAAGTTAAATATGAACATGTTGGAGGGATATATTAAAGAAATATAGTTGATACATGTTGAAATAATTCAATATGTGTGAATTTGTGAACCAGTTCAAATGAACTCTGAATGGGTTGAAAACATAGATAGTGGCTCGAAACAATATGGATGACTTATGGGCAAAGTTTGAGCAGTAATTAAAGAAGTGAAATATGTCACTTGAAATTAAATGAAATAAAGAAGAAGTCGGATTAGAGAATAGTTGGAGACTTTGTTGAAGCTTGAAGGAAGTTGAGCAAAAGGTAAAAAAAAGGAAAGGATCAAGGAAGGACTAGGAGTGTCAACAACGGAAAAAAATAAGATACAAACAAGCACAACAAGAATGGAGTTGATGCATGATGCAAAAGAAAATAAAACATACATCACAACCATGCAAGCATGAACAAATAACAACAAATAATGGAGGTATCGATCTTGGGTTGTGATGGAGTCCGGGACTAAGGGGTCCTCAAATGGTCGGCCCATCTCTCACATGCCGACCTAATGGGCCGTGTTGTTGAAGGCTGGATTGCATAATGGCCTTGTATTCAAGAAGGAAAGCTTCAAAGGTTGTCGTGTCATACAAGTTAACTAGGATAGACCAGCGTGTGTGTCCCCGGCTGGAGGTCAGTTGTATGAAACCCTAGGAACCCCCGGTGTCTATATAAACCAAAGGATTTCATCCGTATAGGTAGGTTGACTCATCTAGGATTTTAGCTCATACGATCTCGAGGTGGATCAACTCTGTAATCCTCATCCACATCAATGTAATAAAGCAGGATGTAGGGTTTTACGTCCTCGAAAGGTCCCGAACCTGGGTAAATGTTGTCTCCTTCATCCCCTGTAACCCATCGATCCAAGGTCCACAGCTCGGGACCCCGTACCCGAGATCCGCCGGTTCTGACACTGACGTTGGTGCTTTCATTGAGAGTTCCGATGTGAAATCACTGGAAGGATTGATGGATCGTTAAATCATCAACGATCAAATCACCAACGTGGACATCTTCGTTCTCGGGCAAGTTCTCTCGCTCGGCAGATTCACGCTACACGCTGACCCAACCGGCTGCCTCGGCCAGGTTAGAGGCTTCATCCCAGGTCAGGAGATAAGGTTCAGGAGTCTCGAATTCTCCGAAGACTCCCGGGGCTCGCTAAAATCATGGTTTTGTCCGATGAGCTCAAAAATATTGAAGCCTTGGCTTCGGGTATCTTGCCCGGCCATGACCTCGTTTCCCTATTTGGTGGAGAGTTGTCTTTGATCCCGGACCTGACCTCAGTACCTGGGCAATGGCAAACAGCCAATGTCGAACGCGCGTCGCTCGCGGAAGCCATGAAGGTCAACTCCGAAAACCATCAAGAGATCGATCATGACAACCTCTCAATGTTAAACGAGATGCTCGACCGGATCGTGTTGTTGAAGATCACGAACGGCCTCAGCCCGACCTATACTCGGATCGGTCTAGATGTGGATTATGAGGACTATAACAGCCCACCCATCGCCCACTTGGTAGCTACCGTCGAAGACTTAACCTACATGTTGGTTTACGCCACCGAGGAGGTTGAAGACATGGATGAAGAAGCCGATGACCCCGCCCTATAAATACTGGGCGGTGGACTGCGACCTCCACCTACGACGTCTACATGGTGGACACTCCCGACGGCAATGCCGATCATACCCCAAAAAAGGGCGATATGTCCGAGGAGATGCAATCAAAGTGCCGAAGGCAGCATAAACAAGCCAAGGCGAACAAGGGAAGGGGGACCATACAGGACACCGGGGAAAATACAACCCGGAGAATCCCGGCAACCTCAGAGCTCCCGAGCAGCCACCGGAGGACCCAAACAAGCCCGAGGGCCAGTCCTATCCCGATGACCCCGACGATTCAGACAACGACAACTACCCCCACCCCTGTCGACACGGAAGACAGCCTAGAGGCCGAAAACTTGACACTTCCCGAGGACCTTGAGGGTCAGGAAGAGTTCAGGCAGCAGCTCAAAGACACCGCCATCAGCCCCCGAGGGAACCAACAACGGCTTCAAGTCGAAAAATATACCATCAAAAATAGATGGACGAAAGTACTGAGTGACCGGATCAAAAGAAAAGCTACCCACGAAGGCACCTGCTGCCTCAGTTCGATGATGAGGACCTGGAGCCCGTCTCCCCCAGGTGCACACAATACGATTAGCCTGATCACCCACCCCGAGGGTGCAATAGATCGGCCGGAGAAGCCGAGTATAGACCCAATCCTACCCGCAGGAAAGGAAAGGAACATGTGTAACCCAGGGGCAGAGACGACCTACGCGACCGTTGGACAATAGAACAGGTCGCAATAGGTCCATCTATGGATCTAGAAGGCACTCTCCCACTCGATGGGATGGAGACCAAACTTGGTTTACCCACAACAACAGAGATTGGGAGCCGTACCGGGCACAACCAACATCCAACCTCCGGCACAATATAGCCCAGGTCAGAGGCACCGCCCACCCACTGTGTTTTACACGTGAGGTCATGTAGCACCAATTCCTGGAAGGGTTTAAACCTAGAAACATAGAACAGTACGATGAGACTACGGACCATGCTTTGTGGATATAAGAGTTCCTTCTCCACATCCATATGGCAAGGGGACATGACCTCCACGCCATTAAGTACTTACCACTAAAGCTGAAAGGACCACTGTGGGGCTGGCTAAATAGCTTACCCGAAAATTCCATCGAAAGCTGGGAAGAGCTGGAAGAAGCCTACTTGTCTAATTTGCAGGGAACTTATGTCCTCCCGCTAGATTCCTCCGACCTGAGCAACGTAATCCAAAAGGCGGGTGAATCGACCAGAGAATGCTGGAATAGGTTCCTAAGCAAGAAGAACCAGATCGCGGATTGTCCAGATTCTGAGGACATAGCCTCCTTCAGGCGTAATATCCGGGATCAATGACTGGCTCGCCAACTCGGCCAGGATCGGCCGACAACAATGATCGCTCTTACTTCCCTCATGACCCGCTTTTGCGTGGGTGAGGACAATTGGCGAGCTCGGCGCGACCATAATGCGGACGATCCTGGTACCTCTAATGTTCGAGAAGGAAATGTCAATCCAAGACGAAATAAGAACGAACGCCGCCACCATAATGGTGATGCCGATGAAACAATCGTAAATGTTGGCTTCTTCAACTCAAAACCTAGACGGTGGAAGAAACCCTTTAAAGGGAATAGGGATGGACCGACTCCATTAGATAAAATAATGGAAAGGCCCTGCCAGATCCCTGGCACCCAAGACAAGCCCACCACCCACACCAAGCTTAACTGTTGGCTATTTAAACAGGTCGGCAAACTAGTAGCCGAGAAACAAGGCAAGGGCCTACAAAACAAAGATAAGGATGAGCCTCGCGGTCCAAACACTGGGGGCCAGAAATAGTTCCCCCAGAGGTGAAAACCGTGAATATGATATGCGTTTCTCACATACCAAAGAAGGAGAGGAAGCAATCCCTTCGACAGATATACGCTGTAGATCCCGTAGCCACGAAGCACGACCCATGGTCGGCTTGCCCAATAACCTTCTACTGTAGGGATCATCAGACCAGTATCCGTCATGGATGGTCGGCCGCCCTTGTCCTAGACCCCATCATAGATGGTTACCACTTAAATAGAGTCCTTATGGATGGAGAAAGTAGCCTTAACCTAATTTACTTAGATACGGTGGAAAAGATGGGAATAGATCCATCAAGGATCAAACCCAGGAACACTACCTTTAAAGGAGTGATCCCAAGTGTCGAAGCCCTCTGCTCCGACACGGTAACACTGGAGGTTGTGTTCGGTTCACCCGACAACTTCCACAGCGAAGACATAATCTTCGACGTCGTCCCCTTCCGCAACGGGTATCATGCACTACTAGTCCGCACAACATTCACCCGCTTCGACGTGGTGCCTCATTATGCCTAGATAAACCTGAAATGCATGGACCCAGGAGAGTTATCACCATCAATAGAAACACAGAAAGTTCTCTCCAAACCGAGGAGAACACAGTGGCCTTGGCAGCTGAATGACAATACGATAACAAAGCATGATGCCGCAAGCTACACCTCGAGACGTGGCAGGCTGGCAAGCGAGCGCGAGCTCAATCGGATCACCCGGAGACATCTCCGGCTCAAGGAAAATAGGGATACACTCCCCACAGTATCGCCCGGTCACCCATAAGGTATGTCCCTCGTAGACACAATTTCATTCTCAAAATACTGTGGGCAGCTGTGGGGATCCACTACCAAGGACAATATGTATGGCTCGACCAAAGTACGGTCCAAACGTCTTCACGGACAAACACGAGATACCATTAAGGATCTCCCAAGCGTCAATCTCACCAATACCACACAGCTTCTCAAGACCCTCTACTCAAGGTCCTTCTTCCAACAGAAACCACCTCTAAAGGATACTACCCCTCCCTTCTAAGAAGCATAGGAGAAATTGCGCAGCTGGAAACAGGGCAAACGTCAAGTCACCCATGGAAGGCCATGGGAAAATCATTGCTTTGAAATATGTTGTTCAAAATAATAGTTACCTGTAACAGTTGTCGTACGCCACAAATTGTAAAAATTCCTAGCAAATATAATTTATAGTCTATTTTACAGTATTTTTAAATATATATGTTCCTGTTCATCAGGGCCGATATGTAAATTTTCTCACTACATACCAAGTGCGACTGACTAACAGATCGGGGGCTTGGATGAAGGTACCGCCCCGAGCACTACTCTGTTACTGCTTTGGACTGTTCGGTTTCTCAAATATTGCTTTATATGCATCGGTTCTGAATTATGTCTTGGGTGAATATGGGTTGCCCGGCTCCCGTGCTTACCCCCTTATGTTTCGCTAGTTTGGATAAAGGGGAAAAGGGAGAACCACTACGATTGTATTCCCAACTATCCTTGCTAAGATGCCATACTGGAGAAAGCCAAAAACTTACTGTCATAATAAGCGAGAACTAGTTTGCAATCCAAGCTTAAGTACGAAAAATTAATGGAGGTTTTATTTCGTGTAATACGAGGGGTTTGTACCTTTGCAAACCTTGTGGTAACTATTTCAATATCCGGTTTATCCGACTACCACAAAAAATGGGGGGCTTCTAACCAACCCCCGAATTTATACTCCTAAGGTTAAGTGAAAGCACTAAATCCACATAGTCTGATTGCCTCATTTACCTCACACACTACCGCCTCCGGGCACCGATATATCGACTAAGGGTCAGAGTGCAGATGTCGAAACACCCCTTGTAGTCTCTACATGGGGGCTGAAGCCGACGACTGTAAACTTTTAGATTAAACAGCCGAACATGAGTAAAAAATAATACAAAGTGCATTACACTTGGGGAAACCATCAAAATATACAAAATGTTCTAGGGCACACGACTATACCCTCGCTCACAAATTACATCTTTGGAACACCGGGCTTCTATGGCCCGAGCAACATCCATGGTGGCCGAGAAATAAAGCTCTGGACGCATGTTCTCCTCTCCAGGGGGCGGAGGTGTGGTTGCCATCACAAGGGGTTTCACCGCTGGCATGTGCATCATGGTCCTCGCAAAAGCTATCCGAGCTCCTTCTATGCAAACAGAGCACTTCAGGACCTCGATCTGTGGCACGACGTCGCATAGCTTCCGCACTAAGCCGAAGTAACTGCTGGAAATAGGCTCAGCAAGCCACAGCCCGATGCACAGATCCTTCATGGCTGGCTCTGCCATCCTGTGCAACTCCATGAGCTATTTCATCTGGTAGATGAGAAGGGGGTTGGGCTCGGGAGTCTGAAACGATGCCCAGAAAAGCCTCTGCTCGACGTCCCCGTCTTAGGCCGCGTAGTGCTTGGCCACATCTGGTGCACTCCACGGGAGGTCCATAAAGGCGCTAGGGGAACGCCATAGCCGTGTAAGGAAGGCAAACCTGTTTCCACCAAAGGCACATTGCATTAAGTATGTCTTACAATCCGCAATCTTCTTGGCATGGCGCAGATCTTCTTCGAAAAAACGCATGTCTACCCACTCTGATTTGAGCCTGGAGGACAGCTTGGATTGCTCAACAGCTTATTCTTTGGATTTTTCTTCCAAGGCTCCCTCTTAGTGCTCGCATCTTGAGGCTCCTGCTGGACCTCATCCACTCTAGCCTCGTGCATGTCGTTCTCAACCTTGAGGGACCTTAGCTTGGCGGATGTCTGTTTGGCCACCATCCTATGAGCGGCGGACTCCTGCTTGGCCTTCTCCAATTAGGCCTTCAGTTTATCAAACTCTATGTCCATAGCAACTGACATAGTCGGAAACAATATGTCATATACCAAAGCCAAACGGTCCTAAACTGTTTACCATATGTCATATACCAAGGACAACAAGGGTCTTAGCGGCACGCATCAAATTTACCATGCTTCTTGTTGAGACGACTATTAAGACTACTGAGTTGTTCATTGGAAACCTTGAGTTTTCGGTTTAGCTCGACAATTTCAAGGGCATAGGTGGCCACAACCGAGGACGAGGCTTGCGAAACAAGTTATGGATTAATACCATCCGAGTTATCAAGACTGGGACATTCGGCCAAAGTACCCTCGTGAGTTGTTATAGTTCAAGGGTCGCCAAACTGTTTTTATTCATGTCTATAAGTTCTTTTGATCCACGAGTAAGTTTTTAACTCACATGTGGCTCGGAGACTGGTATACCTATAAGGCATGTAAAACCCTATAAGTAAATCTAACACTACATGGTTTACCTTGAGGCCCGCCAGCAAACCGCTAAAGAGTTCCTTCATTCTGCTATCGACGGATTGAATACTTTATAGAATTGCACCCATAAGGGTGCGATGTTCATCAGCAATGGATGAACTGGATAAAGCCTCCTCCAAAAGTCTACGCTTCCAGGTCCAACACGAGAATACAAGAACAAGTTGTGTAGTAGACATCAAGCTCTTTTCTGGCGCCATTGCCACAAAGGTGAGTGCTTGAAGGTACATCTTTAGATCTTGCAATTAAAACTTTTAGTTTCTTTTTTTCACTAGTTGTTTTTATAAAAGGAAACTGCAAAAAATGGAAATCAGGTTGCCTCATTTGCTTCGTCTCTATAATGAATTTCGTGAAAATGATGGTTCGGAAAATTGTGCTCAATTGCTACAAGAAGAATTTATGAAAATGCGTAATGTGAAATCCTTGAATGATGAGCATGACAACAATATAGTTGGTATGAATTCTCTGAATATCCCTGGTGCTAATGATATGCAAGGCCACAACCTTGGGGATCCTATGTTTGATGACGATACTATTTTTAGTCCTCCGAGTTTTGATGAGAAAATTTATTTTGATGAAATCATGCCTCCTATCTATGATGATTATTGTGATGTCATGTATGCTATACAGAATAAGGATAACCATGAAACTTGTCATCATGATTTTAATATTCACATGGATTATATCAATCAAGTATCTCATGATAGTTATATTATTGATATCCTTCATGATGCTACAGAAAATTATTATGATGGAGGAACATATGCTTGTAGGAATTGCAATAATATAAAGTTTCCTCCCTATGTGTTCAAAGTTTTGAAGTCATGCTTGTTTTTCCTTCCTATGTGAAAGTGCATTATATCGACCAGAGGGGGTGAATTGGAGATTTTTATAATTTCATCACTAAGGAAATTCTTAGTGAGGACAATCCTCAGTCATGAACTGAGTGCAGAGGAAATAGTACAGGATCAGGTGTGAAAAAACGTTTATAGCAAAGTACTCGATGAGATATCAGAGATTCGGTTTGCACATTTCGCAAGTATAGAGTAAGAAGGTGAAGATTAACTCGAGGGAAGAATTTGGGGTTGGGGAAATTCAGAAAAATTCTTCAGACAAATTCTTCAAACATCACAGGTGAAAGTATTCAACATACAATTAATGAAATGAGAAGGTTTAAGACATAGAACCCGTAGCTTGATGAAGACAGTTGTTGATGACCCAGTTCCAATTGACGTCACAGTTATACGTCTGGTTTGGAGCGGCTTTGTATTGAAACCAAAGGACACACAGTCCCTACCGTATTCTCCTTGAGCTAAGGACACACTGTCCTCGCCCAAAACTCATGGTAAGTCTTCAGGGCAGACTTCCAAACCCTCACATACTCGGTCACCCGGTGATCCACAATTGACTGCTGGATGATCTAGACCATGACACCTAACCGTCTGGAGGATACACAATCCTCAAAGGTAAAAAGCGTCGGTTCCACATAGGAACAACTTCTTCAGTCAAGCTCCATCACTTGGGCTTTTGGTTTGGGTTTGGTGTTTAGAGTAGTTCCTCACTTGATGATTTTCTCTCGAAGACTCTGATGAATTTGGGGTGCTCTAAATGACAAGTGCCAGTTCCTCTCGGAGCAGCCAACGAGCTAGTGGTTGTGGAGCGGCTATTTATAGCGTGGGAGCATCCTGATATGATTTGACATAAATGTGCTTTCATAATATGACAGTTGAGAGGATAAGATCAGTGAGGTGGTGCGTGGCGTGGCAACGGTCGAAACTTTCAACTGTGGAAGTCCTCATGTGTCTCATATTCCTCACTTTGAGGCTTTGGTAGATTCAGGCTTGGGTTGAGCATCATGAGAAAAATCATTTTGTAGTTTTACCTCAACCCCCTTTAACAATACAATGTTCCTATGACTTCAGTGTAAAGAAAATGAAACAGAAAGAGTAAATCTTCATGCTTCAAAGTCTTCAGAGTGTTTTCTTCAGGACAAACCGAATTCCTCATCTTCAAAATATTTATGAGGAATATCAACTTCTTCGCAATTTCTTCGCGATCAGTGTCTTCAAGGAAAGACCAAAGTCTTCACCCAAAGACATACATTTTTAGGGGTCAATATTCATAGAAAAACTCAGACTTCTCAGCGACTTATGGAGCATGTGTACACTCACAAACATATCAGACTCTTAACCTATAAGTCTTCAAACCACCAAAATCACTAAGGGGCACTAGATGCACTTACACTATGCAAGTTGATTATTTCTACAGTAAATTATTTTCTCGCAAACTCCCTATGCAGTGGAAGTGGTTTAGACGTAAATGTTCTTGTGATGTGCTTCATGATGATCTCTTGCATGTTTCCATTACTACTTTTTATGTGAGCATCATTGAAACCATCATGTCTAGCTAAAAGGAATTCAAGAAAAGCGCTTGTTGGCAGACAACCCAATAATTATCCTTAGAATTTTTGAGTGTTCACATGATTAAGCTACTATATTAATCATGTTTTATAGCTTTTATTTGAATCAATTGCCAACCAAAGCCTTTGGGATAGTTTGGATACTTGCTTGTTTGATTGTGTGAAAAACAGAAACATTTCCGTCCAGTGCAAAATTTCTCTAATTTTACTGGAGCGTTCAAAAATTCTGAACTTTTACACAGTTTTGGCATGCAAATTCTATTCTATTTTCTAATGCTTCAGAATTGTTAGAGACACGGAGGTATGGTATTTGTGCAGATCTTTATAGATTGTTCTGTTTTTCATAGATTCTGTTTTGCATGCATAGTTTGTTGGGGAACATCGCATGGGAAACAAAAAAAATTCATACGCACACGCGATACCTATACATGGTGATGATCATCTACGAGAGGGGAGAGTGAATCTACATACCCATGTAGATCGCTTGGCGGAAGTGTATATAACGCCGTTGATGTAGTGGAACATCTTCGCGGTCCAAATCGCAGCCCGTCCCGCGGTCTCATTACGATCCGTCCTGTGATCCCATCCCGATCTAGTGTCGAATGGACGGCACCTCCGCGTTCATCCCACATACAGCTCGATGACGAGCCCCGCCTTCTTGATCCAGCAAGAGGGGCGGATAGGTAGATGAGTTCTCCAGCACAACGGCGTGGTCGTGGTGGTGGTGAACTAATCCAGCAGGGCTTCACCTAAGCATCGCCGAACTAGACTAGAGGAGAAACAAATCTAGAGAGAAGTAGAGGGAGCACGTGGCAATTAGGGTTAGCCCACACCTCTAAAACCTCTAGTATATATAGGAGGAAGGGATGGGAGGAGTCCTACTCCAATCCTATTAGGAATAGGATTCCTCCTCTCCACTTGGAAACCCTTTCCACCTTTTAAACCTTTGGGTTTCTTTACTTCCCACCTCCAATACAACTTGGAATTTAGTGGAGGCTTTGACTAGCCCAGTAAGGGCTGGTACACGTCCTCCCACTGCCCATGAGTCCCTTTGGGGTGGGTGGGCCCTCCTGGGCGACCCCCAGCACCGATTCGTCACCCCCGGTGCACTGCCGGAAATGCCCGAAACTTTTCCGGAGTTCAAAACCGAGTTTCCTATATATCAAACTTTACCTACAGACCATTCCGGAGCTCTTCGTGATGTCTGGGATCTCATCCGGGACTCTTAACAACTGTCGGTTACCAAACACACATAACTCAATAGTACCGAAACGTCACCGAACCTTTAGTGTGCAGACCCTCCGTGTTCGAGAACTATGGAAACATGACTTGAGAAACTCCCTAGTTAATAACCAGTAGCGGGACTTGGATGTCTATATTGGCTCCTACATATTCTACGAAGATCTCCATCGGTTGAACCTCTATGTCAAGGATTCAGTTAATCTCGTATGATGTTCCCTTTGTCCTTTAGTATGTTACTTGCCCGAGATTCGATCGTCGGTATCTCCATACCTATTCGGTCTCATTACCGGCAAGTCTCTTTACTCATTCCGTAATACAAGATCCCATAACTAACTCCTTAGTCACATTGCTTGCAAGGCTTGTTGTGATGTTGTATTACCGAGTGGGCCCCGAGATACCTCTCCGTCACACGGAGTGACAAATCCCAGTCTTGATCCATGCCAACCCAACGAACACCTTCGGAGATACCTGTAGAGCACTTTATAGTCACCCAATAACGTTGCGATGTTTGATACACACAAGGTATTCGTCCGTTATCCAGGAGTTGCATGATCTCATGGTCATAGGAACAGATACATTGACATGCAGAAAATAGTAGCAATAAACTGACACGATCATATGCTACATTTATAGTTTTGGTTTTTTCCATCACATCATTCTCCTAATGATGTTATCCCGTTATAAAGTGACAACACTTTCCTATGGCCCGGAAACCTTGACCATCTTTGATCAACGAGCTAGTCAACTAGAGGCTCACTAGGGATAGTGTGTTGTTTATGTGTCCACACAAGTATTTGAGTTTCCAATCAATACAATTCTAGCATGCATAATAAACGATTATCATGAACAAGGAAATATAATAATAACCAATTTATTATTTCCTCTAGGGCATACTTCCAACAGTCTCCCACTTGCACTAGAGTCAATAATCTAGTTCACATCATTGTGTGATTGTCATGAATCTAACACCCATACAGTTCTGGGGTTCGATCATGCCTTGTTTGTGAGAGAGGTTTTAGTCAATGGGTCTGAACCTTTCAGATCCAGGTGTGCTTTACAAATCTCTATGTCATTCTATAGATGCTACTACCAGGCGCCATTTGGAACTATTCCAAATGCCTGCTCCACTATGTGAATCCGGTTTACTACTCAAAGTCATCCGGATTAGTGTCAAAGCTTGCATCGAAGTAACCCTTTACAACGAACTCTTTTATCACCTCCATAATCAAGAAAAATTCCTTAGTCCTCCAGTTACTAAGGATAACTTTTGACCGCTGTCTAGAAATCCATTCCTGGATTACTTTTGTACCCCTTGACAGATTCATGGCAAGCAACACATCAGGTGCGGTACACATCATAGCATACTATAGAGCCTATGGTTAAAGCATAGGGGATGACCTTCGTCCTTTCTCTTTCTTCTGCCGTGGTCGAGCTTTTGAGTATTACTCAAATTCACACCTTACAACACAGCCATGAACTCCTTCTTTGCCGATCTATTTTGAGCTCCTTCAAAACCTTGTCCAGGCCTGAATTTCATTGAAAGTTTTATTAAGCATCTTAATCTATCTCTATAGATCTTGATGCTCAATGTTCAAGCAGCTTTATCCAAGTTTTCCTTTGAAAAACACCTTTCAAACAACCCTTTATACTGTCGAGAAATTCTACATTATTTCCGATCAACAACATGTCAACCACATATACTCATCAGAAATTCTATAGTGCTCCCACACACTTCTTTAGAAATACAAGTTTCTCACAAACCTTGTATAAACCCAAAAACTTTGATCATCTCATCAAAGCGTATATTCCAACTCTGAGATACTTATTAGCATCCTTAGGATCGACAAGACCTTCTGGTTGTGTCACATACAACCTTTCCTCAAGGAAACCGTCGAGGAAACAATGATTTGACATCCTATCTGCAAGATTTCATGAATAATGCAACAACTGCTAACATAATTCCAGCAGACTTTTAGCATCTCTACGAGTGAGGAAGTCTCATCATAGCCAAATTGAACTTGTCGAAAACATCTTTGCGACAAGTCGAGCTTTCTTAATGGTGACTTTTCACCATCATCGTCTGTCTTCCTTTTAAATATCCATCTGTACTTAATAGTCTTCCGACCATCAAGTAGTTCTTCCAAATTATACACTTTGTTTTCATACATGGACCCTCTATCAGATTTCATGGCCTCCAGCCATTTGTCGGAATCCGGGCCCACCATTGCTTCTCCATAGCTCGTAGGTTCATTATTGTCCAACAACACGACCTCCAAGATAGGGTTACCATACCACTCTATACCAGTACGTAACCTTGTCGACCTACGTGGTTTGTAGTAATTTGATCCGAAGTTTCAAGATCACTATCATTAACTTCCACTCCAATTGGTGTAGGTGCCACAAGAACAAATTCCCACGCCCTGCTACACACTGGTTGAAGTGATGGTTCAATAACCTCATGAAGTTTCCACCATCCTCCCACTCAGTTATTTTGAGAGAAACTTTTCCTTGAGAAAGGACCCGTTTCTAGAAACAAACACTTTGCTTCCGGATCTGTGATAGGAGGTATACCCAACTATTTTGGATGTCCTATGAAGATGCATTTATCCGCTTTGGGTTCGAGCTTATCAGGCTAAAACTTTTTCACATAAGCGTCGCAACCCCAAACTTTTAAGAAACGCCAGCTTAGGTTTCTCCAAACCATAGTTCATACGGTGTCATCTGAATGGAATTACGTGGTGCCCTATTTAAAGTGAATATGGTTGTCTCTAATGGCTAACCCGAAAATAATAGTGATAATTCAATAAGAGACATCATATTATGCACCATATCCAATAGGGCAGGACTATGATGTTCGGACACACCATCACACCATGGTGTTCCAGGTGGCTTTAGTTATGAAACAATTTCCACATTGTCTTCACTGTGTACCAAACTCGCAAATCAGATATTCATCTCTATGATCATATAATAGACATTTTATCCTCTTGTCACGATGATATTCACTCTAAAATAGCTTGAACTTTTCAATATTTCATACTTGTGATTCATCAAGCAAATACTCTTGTATCTACTCAAATCGTCAATGAAGTAAGAACATAACGATATCCACTGTGTGCCTCAGGACTCATTGGACTGACACATCAAAATGTATTACTTCAAACAAGTTACTCTCTTGTTCTATCTCGTTGGAAAACGAGACCTTCAGTCGTCTTGCCCATGTTGTATGATTTGCATGTCTCAAGTGATTCAAAATCAAGTGAGTCCAAACGATCCATCTAAATGGAGTTTTTTCATGCGTTTATACCAATAGGCATGGTTTGCATGTCTCAAACGTTTCAAAAACGAGTGAGTCCAAAGATCCATTAGCATGGAGCTTCGTCATGCGTTTTATACCAATATGACTCAAGCGGCAGTGCCACAAGTAAGTGGTACTATCATTACTACTTTGTATCTTTTGGCATCAATACTATGAACATGTGTATAACTACGATCGAGATTCAGCAAACCATTCATTTTAGGTGCAAGACCATTCAAGGTATTATTCAAATAAACAGAGTAACCATTATTCTCTTTAAACGAATAGCCATATTGCAATCAACATAATCTAATCATGTCTATGCTCAACGCAAAACCAAATAACAATTTAGGTTTAACACTAATCTCGATGGTAGAGTGAGCTTACTATGTTGATCACATAAACCTTGGAATTACTTCCAACACACATCGTCACCTCACCCTTGCTAGTATCCGTCTAATCCGTAGCTATAATTTTGAGTTACTAACACTTAGCAACTTAACCGGTATCTAATACTCTGGTGCTACTAGGAGTACTAGTAAGGTACACATCAATATCATATATATCCAATATACTTCTGTCGACTTTGACAGCCTTCTCATCTACCAAGTATCTAGGGTAGTTCCTCTTCAGTGACCGTCCCCCTTGTAACAAAAGCACTTAGTCTCGGGTTTGGGTTCAACCTTGGGTTTCTTCAATAGAGCAGCAAATGGTTTTCCGTTGCACGAAGTATCCCTTATTTCCCTTGCCCTTTTTGAAACTAGTTGTTTTACTAACCATCAACAATTGATGCTCCTACTTGATATCTACTTTCGCGGTGTCAAACATCGCGAATAGCTCAAGGATCATCATATCTATCCTTGATATGTTATAGTTCATCACAAAGCTCTAGCAGCTTGGTGGCAGTGACTTTGGAGAACCATCACTATCTGATTTGGAAGATCAACTCCCACTCAATTTAAGCGATTGTAGTGCTCACAAAATCTAAGCACACGCTCACGATTGAGCTGTTCTCCCTTACTATGTAGACAAAGAATCTTGTCGGAGGTCTCATACCTCTTGACGTGGGCATGAGCCTGAAATACCAATTTCAGCTCTTGGAACATCTCATATGTTATGTGACGTTCAAAAAATCTTCGGAGCCTCAATTCTAAGCCGTTTAAGCATTATGCACTATACTATCATGTAGTCATCAAAAGCGTGTATGTCAGATGTTCGCAACATCTACAGATGACGCTCAGGGTTTAGTACACCGAGCGGTGCATTAAGGACGTAATCTTTTTGCGCAGCAATGAGGACAATCCTCAGTTTACGGACCTAGTCCGCATAATTGCTACTATCATCTTTCAACTTAGTTTTCTCTAGGAACATATCAAAAATAGTAGAGCTAGAACGCAAGCTACAACATAACTTGCGAAGACCTTTTGACTATTTTCATGATAGTGAGTTGAAGTAATCATATTACTTAAGAACTCCCACTCAAATTGACATACCTCTAGTCATTTGAGTGTCGCACGATCCAAATTCACTACCTCAAGTCCGATCATCACGTGAGTTGAGTTTAGCTTCAATGGTGAACATCTCCATGTTGATCATATCAACTATATGATTCATGCTCGACCTTTTGGTCTCTTGTGTTCTGAGGCCATGTCTGTACATGCCTGACTCGTCAAGTTTAACCTGAGTGTTTCGCGTGTGCAACTGTTTTGCACCCGTTATATGTGAACATTGAGTCTATCACACCCGATCATCACGTGTTGTCTCAAACCGACGAACTGTTGCAATGATGCACAGTCGGGTAGAACACAATTTTATCTTGATATTTTAGTGAGGGATAACCTTATAATGCTACTGTCGTCCTAAGAAAAATAAGGTGCATAAAAGGATTAACATCACATGCAAATCAAAAGTGACATGATATGGCCATGAACTTGTGCTTCTTGATTTCCATCACCAAAGCAACGGCATGATCTCCATCGTCATAGGCGCCGCACCATGATCTCCATCATCATGCCACCATCGAGGTTGTCGCGCCATCTATGCTATTACTACTAAAGCTACAACCTAGGGATATAGTAAAAGCATCTGCAAGCACAAATGTTAGTTTAAAGACAACCCTATGGCTTCTGCCGGTTGCCGTAGCATCAATGTGCGAGTCGGTATTTAACTATTACAACATGATCATCTCATACATCCAATATATCGTATCATGTCTTTGGCTATATCACATCACATCCATACCCTTCAAAAACATGTTAGACGTCCTCTAATTTGTTGTTGCATGTTTTACGTGGCTGCTATGGGTATCTAGTATGACCGCATCTTACTTACGAAAAACCACAATGGTGATATGCAAGTTGTTATTGAACCTACTCCAAGGACTACCTAGGTCAAATCCGATTCAACTAAATTTGAAGTAATTGACACCCGCCAGTCATCTTTATGCAACAAGTTGCATGTTAGTCGATGAAACCGGTCTCTCGTAAGCGTACGAGTAAAATTGGTCCGGGACGCTTCAATCCAACATTTCGTTTAATCAAGAAAAGACTAAGGAGGGCAACAAATTAAACAATAACAGCCACAAACTCTTTTGTGTTCTACTCGAGATATCATCTATGCATGAACCTAGCTCATGATGCCACTGTTGGGGAACGTCGCATGGGAAACAAAAAATTTCCTACGCACACGCAATACCTATCCATGGTGATGATCATCTACGAGAGGGGAGAGTGAATCTACATACCCTTCTAGATCTCTAAGCATAAGCGTATATAATGTGGTTGATGTAGTGGAACATCTTCATGATCCAAATCGCAGCCCGTCCCACGATCTCATCACGATCCGTCCCGTGATCCCATCACGATCCATCCCGATCTAGTGCCGAACGGTCGACACTTCCGCGTTCACAACACGTACAGTTCGATGATGATTCCCTCCTTCTTGATCCAGCAAGAGGGGCGGAGAGGTAGATGAGTTCTCTAGCACGGCAGCATGGTTGTGGTGGTGGTGAACTAATCCAGCAGGGCTTCGCCTAAGCACCGCCGAACTAGACTAGAGGAGAAACAAATCTAGAGAGAAGTAGATGTAGCACGTGGAAATTAGGGTTAGCCCTCACCTCTAAAACCTCTAGTATATATAGGAGGAAGGGAGGGAAGGATTCAGCTTCAAACCATTTCCACCTTTTCCACCTTTGGGTTTCTTTCCTTCCGACCTCCAATCCAACTTGGGCTTTAGTGCAGGCTTAGGCCAGCCCAATAAGGGCTGGTCCACGTCCTCCCACTGCCCATGAGACCCTTTGGGGTGGGAGGGCCCACCTGGTGGACCCCCGGAATCCATTCGTCACTCCCGGTACACTGCCAGAAATGCCCAAAACTTTTCCGAAGTTCAAAACCCACTTTCCTATATATCAATCCTTACCTACGGACCATTCCGGAGCTCCTCGTGACGTCCGGGATATCATCTAGGACTCTGAACAACTTTGGGTTACCAAACACACATAACTCAATAACACCGAAACGCCACCGAACCATAAGTGTGCAGACCCTGCGGGTTCGTGAACTATGTAGACATGACCTGGGACACTCCCAGTCAATAACCTATAGCGGGACCTAGATGTACATATTGGCTCCTACATATTCTACGAAGATCTCCATCAGTTGAACCTCTATGTGAAGGATTCAGTTAATCCCGTATGATTTTCCCTTTGTCCTTCGGTATGTTACTTGCCCGAGATTTGATCGTCGGTATCTCCATACCTAGTTCAATCTCATTACCGACACGTCTCTTTACTCGTTCCATAATACAAGATCCCATAACTAACTCCTTAGTCACATTGCTTGCAAGGCTTGTTGTGATGTGGTATTACCGAGTGGGCCCAGAGATACCTCTCCGTCACACGCAGTGACAAATCCCAATCTTGATCCATGCCAACCCAACAGACACCTTCGTAGATACCTGTAGAGCACCTTTATAGTCACCCAGTAATGTTGTGATGCTTCATACACACAAGGTATTCCTCCGGTCTCCGAGACTTGCATGATCTCATGGTCATAGGAATAGATACATTGGCATGCATAAAACAGTAGCAATAAACTGACACGATCATATGCTACGTTTATAGTTTGGGTCTTGTACATCACATCATTCTCCTAATGATGTGATCCCGTTATCAAGTGACAACACTTGCCTATGGCCAGGAAACCTTGACCTTCTTTGATCAACGAGCTAGTCAACTAGAGGATCACTAGGGACAGTGTGTTGTCTATGTGTCCACACAAGTATTTGAGTTTCCAATCAATACAATTCTAGCATGGATAATAAACGATTATCATGAACAAGGAAATATAATAATAACCAATTTGTTATTGCCTCTCGGGCATATTTGTAACATAGTTTGCTTGTTTTAATGTTTCTATCACTTGTACTGGGTGATATAAATTATGGGAATGATATCATAAAGTAGGTATTATGTGGGAACAATTATGAATCTTATCTTGGCATTACTTAAGTAAATGATCTATATTTATCATACTAACCCATCTCACAAAGTTCTGTTAAGTTTTGTGTGATTGAAGTTTTCAAGTTTTGTGTGAGATACCAATATGAGGAGAATAAGGAGTATCAATAACCTAAGCTTGGGCATGGCAAAGTCAACCCTAAGGTAATATCCAAGGAATACTCAAGCGTCTAAGCTTGGGGATCCCTCGGAAGGCATCCCCTCTTTCATCTCCAATATTATCGGTATATCTTACTTGGAGCCATATTTTTATTCATCACATGACATGTGTGTTTTATTGGAGTGAATTTTTTCTCTGTTATATGTTATTTATAATCTTGTTTTTTAATAAAAAGTTCCAAGAATTTCCTTTAGAATGGTTTAATTGCATGTGTGATGTGTGTTGTACAAAAACAGAAACATTTGATGTATTTGAATTATCAGATTTTACTAGAATGTGGAAATTTACTAAAATTTTGACATAGTGATTTAATACAAATTCTTTAACATATCCTAAATTTTCATATTTGTTTGAGATAGAGAAGTATACTTATTGTATACATTTCTACGTATTGTCGTATTTAGACAAATTGCTGGCATAGTTTTGTTATCTACTTATCCTATAGTTTCCATAGCTTATATTGGTAGATATTAATTGTGAAAATGATAGTATGTAGTACCTTGAAAATTATTATGCAACTTTTCGTGGCAGTACATAAAAATTTGATTTATGCTTATGTGGACTAACCTATCTCATGAGTTCTTTGCAAGTATTGTGTGGACATAGTTTTTGAGACTTAGGTGAAATAGGATAAGAGAGGATTGAAAGAGATACAAATGATCAAGCTTGGGTATTCCCAAGGCACCCAAAGTAAATATTTCAAGAAGTCTCAAGCAGCTAATCTTGGGGATGCTACGCATCCCACACCTCTTCAGCAACAACTATTGATTAGCTTATGTTGAGCCTAAAATTTTATTCGTCCTCATGATGTGTGCTATTCTTGTAGTGATTTTTTGTTTTCCTTTCTGTTGGAATGAATACTTAGATTTGTATGTTTTTAAATAAGAAAGAGTCCTCAAATAGCTACATATTTACTTAACCACTCATTTCAAATTTCTTATATCTTTTTGGAGTAGTTTGTCAAACACTCTCATTCTTCACTTATATTATTTTGAGAAATGATAATAGTGATGAAAAATTGCACAAGTTATGAAATATGTCCTAATATGAAGAATATCCAAGAAGGATATAATAAAAACTTTCATGAAGATCATTGGATGTTAAACTTGATTCTTTGCAATAGTTTTGCAATATGAAGATAGTGACATGTGAGTTGTGTTCATGAGTAATTATGCTTTATTAAGAATATTGGTGTTAAGGTTTGTGATTCTATATGAATGCACATGAAGTCAATAGAAATTACATCCTACTTGTCTTGCATTATTCGATGTTAGTTATGTTTAATGTCCGCTTATGATGGTTTTCGTTCCTTGGTTGGGTGCTTCTCAATCTTTTTGCTAGCGTTCACTTGTACTAAGAGGGAATGCTTATTGTCCATACAAATACTAAACCCAAAGTTATGCCAAATTAGTTCGCCATACCTAGCTATATGCGGTATTTTAGTGTTTTTCTAAGTAAATTTGCAAGTGCCAACTCTAATGTTCAAAATAAACTTCTATTTTGTGTGCGCATTCCATTCATGAAGCAGCAAGGGGTGGCCAGTATCTTCCATGTTAAATAGGTTATTCTCAAAATGAGTGTTTATTCACTTGTCATTGCACGAGAGTATGGTGGTAATAGGGAAGCCCGGTCTCGAAATGCAAGGAAATTTATTTTATGTTTTCATTTAATAAATTACTTGGTTAGTGTTGGTATGGACTGTACCCGTTGTTGCGGCTAGTTGTGGAGTATGAAAGAATGGTAGAAAAAGGAATAAAATTGATTTTTAGTTTGGGAACTTCCTATGATCTGTTTATCCTGGAATATATTGGGAACTCTTAGTCGTTTTCGTTGACAAGAAAAGCATGCCACCCAAAATATTTTATGTCTAGTTTTTGTCCGCTTTGAGCTCTAGCACTGCTACAAATGGCTGCTTCCCTGTGCAAAGGTACCATTTATTTACTTTTATGAAATTTTTATTTTTATTGGAGTCTACATCTTCTCTTATAAAGCACCAACTATGGAACACTATTATCATACTTGAGCATTGGATGTAGCTAATAATTGGGAGTGTTGCAGGAATGGATTAGTGATTAGGCATGATGGGATAGAGATAGCAATCTTTAGCATTGACATTTTGATATATTTCTTGCTTGTTGATATGCTTGAGTATTAAGGCTTTCATGTCAAATTATAGACTATTGCTTTGAATCATTCAGGTCCAAATGTACATGCTACAAAAGAAAAGATTATATCAGGAATATGATAGGTAGCATTCCACATAAAAAATCCGTTTTCAATTGCTAATTTATCATGATGAGTTTTATAAGAAAGAGTTTCTATTATGATGCTAGGAAAAATGATTGAAATTATCATTTATCAAACTTATGCACTATGTGTTGGGTTACGTAGCAAAAATTCAAAATTTTCCTATGCCATACATAGATCTTCCTATGGAGAAACCAGCAACGAGAGAGGGTTGAGAGCATCTTCATACCTTCGAAGATCGCTAAGCGGAAGCGTTGCTAGAACACGGTTGATGGAGTCATAATCGTTGCGATTCAGATCGCGGTGTGATTCCGATCTAGTGCCGAACCACGGCACCTCCGCGTTCAACCCACATGCAGCCCGATGACGTCTCCCGCACCTTGATCCAGCAAGGAGGAGGGATAGGTTGGGGAAGAGCTCCGGCAGAACGTCTGCGTGGTGGCGGTGGATCTACGAGGTCTCTCGGTAGGGCTTCGCCTAGCACCAAGGGAGAGGAGGGAGAGGAGAAGCGGGGCTGCGCCAAGAGAGAGAGAGAATTGTGTGTCTCCAATGCCCAAAACCTCCACTATATATAGGGGAAAGGGGAGGGGGCACACCCTTTAGAGTTCCCACCCCCAAACGGTGCGGCAACCCTAGATGGGAGTAGTGGTCGGCGGCCAGGGGAGGAGAGGGCGGTGGCGCACCACTAGGTGGGCCTTAGGCCCACTAGCGCCTGGGGTTCCCCCCCTTCCCTCTCTGGTGCGCCTTGAGCTGGGTGTGGGGCGCACAAGCCCATCCAGGGGCAGGTTCCTTCTCACACTTGGCCCATGTAGCCTCCCGGGGCTGGTGGGCCCACGGAACCCTTCCGGTGGTGCCCGCACGTTGTCGGTGGTGCCCGAAACATTTCCGGCGTCCAAACCCATCCGTCCTATATATCAATCTTTACCTCCAGACTATGCCGGAGCTCCTCGTGACGTCTGTGATCTCATACGGGACTCCGAATAACCATTGGTAACCTCACCTCCCTATAACCCTAGCGTCATCGAACCTTAAGTGTATAGACCCTACGGGTTCGGGAGGCATGCACACATGACCGAGACATCTCTCCGGCCAATAACCATCAGCGGGGTCTGGATACCCATGGTGGCTCCCACATGTTGCACGATGATCTCATCGAATGAACCACGATGTAAGGGTTCAATGAATCCCGTATACAATTCCCTTTGTCTATCGGTATAGAACTTGCCCGAGATTCGATCGTCGGTATCCCTATACCTTGTTCAATCTTGTTACCGGCATGTCTCTTTACTCGTTCCGTAGCACATCATCCCGTGACGAACTCCTTAGTCACATTGAGCTCATTATGATGATGTTCTACCGAGTGGGCCGAGAGATACCTCTCCGTCACACAGAGTGACAAATCCCGATCTAACCAACTCAACAGATACTTTCGGGGATACCTGTAGTGCACCTTTATAGTCACCCAGTTACGTTGTGACTTTTGATACACCCAAAGCACTCCTACGGTATCCGGGAGTTGCACAATCTCACGGTCGAAGGAAAAGATACTTGACATTAGAAAATCTTTAGCATAAGAACAACACGATCTAGTGCTATGCTTAGGATTGGGTCTTGTCCATCACATCATTCTCCCAATGATGTGATCCCGCTATCAATGACATCCAATGTCCATGATCAGGAAACCATGATCATCTATTGATCAACGAGCTAGCCAACTAGAGGCTTGCTAAGGACACATTGTGATCTATTTATTCACACATGTATTACTGTTTCCTGTTAATACAATTATAGCATGAACAATAGACGATTATCATGAACAAGGAAATATGATAATAACCATTTTATTATTGCCTCTAGGGCATATTTCCAACACTATGATAGCATTCATGCTTCATAAATTATTTCCTTCATCATTTAACTACTCGAGGACGAGTAGGTATTAAGCTTCGGAATGTTGTTATGTCTCCAACGTATCTATAATTTATGAAGTATTCATGCCATGTTTAGAACGATTTTATATGGTTTTGGTATGGTTTGCATGGAATTAACCCGGACTAATGTTGTTTTTAGAAGAACTATCTTGGTGTTGTTTTTGTGCAGAAATGAAAGTTCTTAGAATTGGAAGAAACATTTTGATGATTTTTTGGAAGAAAAGAGAAATACTGGAGCAAATAACCAACACAAGGGGCCCCTAGTGTCCACTAGGCACCAGTGCACGCCAACCCCCCCAAGCGGGCCCTCGTACCTAGTGGGCCCCTCGAGGCCCATCTTGACGTGAGACCGACACCAAATATTCCTATAAATATATAAACCCCTAGAAATAACCCTAGATCCGAAGTTCCATCGCCGAAAGCCTCTGTAGCCACGAAAAACCAATCGGGATCCTGTTCTGGCACCCTGTTGGAGGGGAGATCATCACGAGAGGCCATCTTCATCATCCCTATGGACACCATGATGAGGAGGGAGTAGTCCACCCTCGGGGATGAGGTTTTGTACCAATAGCTATGTGTTTAATCTCTCTCTCTCATGTTCTTGAGATGGCACGATCTTTGTATCATATGGTGTTTTCCCCTCTCTATCTTGTTGTGATGAATTGAGATTTCCCTTTGAGATTTTGTTTTATCGAATTGAATACTTTTATGGATTTGAAAGCACTTTATTTATGTTTTGCTATGAATACCCGTGGTGACAATGGGGTGTCATATTGATTCAATTGATATATGTTTTGGCTTTGAACTAGTAGATTCCCGAGGTGACATTGGTGTAATCTATGCATAGGGATTGATGCACATTCTCGTCTTTGATTCTCCGGCTGAAATATTGGGGCACTCCTTGAGGTTCTTTGTGTTGGATTGAGTATTGTGAATCTGATTTTATTTTATTTTATTACGAACTCCTATATAGATTGATCGGAAAGGATAACTTGTGTTATTTTAGTACGAACTCTTGGATAGATCGATCAGAAAGAATAACTCTGAGGTGGTTTCGTACCCTACAAACAATTTCTTATTATATTCTCTGCTAGATAGGAATTTTGGAGTGATTATTCAGCGCACATTGAGGGATTGTTACGTGAACCAATTATATTAGCATTGTTGAAAGATGCACTAGTGAAAGTACGAACCCTAGGTCTTGTTTTCAAGCATTGTAATACCATTTGTGCTATGTTTTATGAATTGCTACTTTACTATTTTTTTATTCAGATTATAATAATATGTTTCTACCATCCATATTACACTTGTATCACCACTCTTTGCCGAACTACTGCACGTATATAATTTACCATCGTATTGGGTGTGTTGGGGACATAAGTGACTCTTTGATATTTGGTTGCAGGGTTGTTAGAGAAAGATCATCTTCATCCTCTGCTTCCCAGAGATTGATAAACCTGAGGTCATCTAGTTGAGGGAAATTTGCTACTACCCTACAAAAATCTGCGCTTGGAGGCCCAACATGAGTCTACAAGAACTAGTTATGCAGTAGACACCACGGACCTCACACCAGCTCCTTTGTCTTTAAATAGCAACCAATGTAATCCTGAAAGAGAATCAAAGAAAAATGTTGGTTTCTACTTTTATGCCAATACCATGGCTTGTCTATCTTTTTTCCTATGCATCTTAATTTCCTTCCGAATGCAAAGGTTGCGCCCGGGCGCCCTCCCGACTTTGACATGTAATAGGAATGCCTGCCGGTGAGTGCCTTCTTGCCGTGGGGCACTTCTGAGGATAGATCCTGAGCACCCGCTTGGTAGTATTATGCCTGACAAGGCTGGCCCATCATACTTGTCGCGATCACCCATAGTACTGGTGTCACACCCTGTGTTTTGACTCTCCTGGCTAAACTAACTTAAATAAAAATTTAGGACCAATTAAAAAGTTTGTGAGTGCTTGTGATGCTTGATGTGATTGTTGCTTGCTTGATGTTTGCTTGTGTTTCAATTCCAATGTTCCTGCCACTCTCCAGACTCACCTTCTAGACCCAAACCCTTGCCTAACTATCATACCATATGTGTAGCACCAGAAACTATTTTTACCAAACATTATTTTGACCAAAAGCATTTCCTTGATTTAAGGTTTCAAAATCCCGTGAGATGGGACTTGTAATACAAGTCCTCAAATTAGGGGAGTTATTTTGCATCAAATATTTTATTTAAATCCGATTATCAAAATGGCTTCCCAAAACCACAATATTATTATTTTACAAGTTATTTTACTATTCTATTTAAATACCTTTCTCTGAGGCCAGAAATGGTCCCTTGTGAAGGGAAGTTATTTCTATTGCTTCCACAATATTTTAGAAAAAATAGGGAAACTCAGTGGACATATATATTCCATATATAAGAGTTTCAACACATCGTCATGTTCAAAATATTAGGCAAATCCCTTCAAAACACATCCTTCCTATTCCAAGCTTTTCGAATATTTCTATAAAAAAAATTCTCAATAAATTTCATTAAAATTCTAGCATGTCACACAGGATATATGATATGATCTTACCAAGTTTCATCTCAATTTAACTTGATTTGATTCATCTAATTTTCCCAAAACCCTATCTGTCCAGATCCAAATTTGAGCAACTCTACATTGCCAAGTGTTTCCCATTATGATCAAATTTGGTGGACATGTTGTGATACTCTAATAATGCATCCACACCAAGTGGTGCATCAAGGAGAACAGGAGAACCTGTCCCAAACACCTCCAAACCTTCTCTGTTGATTTCTAACTTTCGTAACTTTTACATTATAAAGTTTCTCCAATTAATCCAAATTTTTTTGGGCATGCTCTAATGCTAAAATAATGCCACCACACCAAGTTGTGGATTATTGAGAATTCATTTGCATAGTATTGTAAGAAGAAAGCCATTTTGCTCATTTCATGAGTGTTTCAAGTCTACATTGAAAACTTTCTCCACCAAATCCCAAATTTGGAGTCCAAGCTCATTTTCACCTATTATCCGATCCTCTTACGTTTCATAGAAAATGGAGTTCATTTGATAGCCCTAGCAACCATCAACACCTTTTGTCCATTTACCAAAATGACTACTTTGGCCCCTTCCTCTAATCTCCTTGAGCTTAAATTTTTACCTTAGCTTTACCTAGTCCCCCTTTACCTCCAGTAACCTTGCCATGCCCTCTGGTTAATTATTGGAAGAAGACTTCACCTCTCCACCTCTCATTTTTAACTTGGCAGCACTATTTTTACCCTCTTGCTATTTCTTCTCAAGCCAAGGACACCATATCTTTCAAGGGAGACTCTAAAATGATGATGCAGCATTCCAAACCAAAATATGGTATGCTCATGGGGGAATTATGAGCAGCCCTTCTGAAACTTGTTTTTGGCAGGAATTTGGCCTTGAACTACAATTGCTAGTTGTACACCTCTCCTAGATCTGAAACTTCGCAGTCTTGTACTCTTCCATACTTAATCATGCAAGACATGGTTTCATCCCGGGATACCCCGTGTGAAAACAACTTTTTCTAGCCCCAAGTTTGCTACTGCAAACTAAATCAGCGTATAAACCTATTGAAACCACCTATATATGAGTCCAAACTCATGAGTCACCTTCCTGAATGAGTGCCTTGCAGGTGTGATGGTCGTGACCACACCCCTGGCATGTAGAAACGATGTTCTGCACCTGGTCCTCTTACTGCAACTCACGTCCAGCAAGGGCAGCGTGTCCAAGAGCACCATAGAGCATCCTTTGACCGTTCACGCCCCTCCTCGATATGAGGGTGCAGCCAAAGGAGCCAGGCACATGCGTGTCCAGTGCATTACGAGCGCACCCGAGCTTACCTTGCCGCCCTCTTGCTTATATCCTTCCCCCTCGAGCACTAGAGCACCTACATCTCCTCCCCTCTCCCATATACACCTCCTGAAGCTCCTCTCGCGCCTCTCCTCGGCTACATCCGTGGCAATGGCAGGAACCATGCCGGTGGCCTCTTCCCTGGGGTGAGGTTCTCGTACGCCCCCTCTCCTTGTCTAAAGACGGAGAGGTGCCCAAGGTGCCCCTGCAGCCTCCCCGCTCTCCACTCCCTCCTCTAGGTGGCCGGATGTGCTGCTTCCATGTTCGTCCTCGCCGGTTCCCACAGTGGCCGTAGCCCCGCTCCTCGTGTACTTACCCACCGGAATGGGGCCGTCACATCGAAGCGGCGCAGCTCCCTAAGTAATCCGGCGGCCGGACGGTTGCCGAAGCAGACCGGATCCACCAGGGTGAGCGCCGACAATGCCTTGTCGTGCCTCTCGTTTGTTCCCAGCTCGAGCGGGAGGTTGGATATGCAACTGACCGGTGGGGCCCGCCTGTAAGTGGCATAGTTCCCGGGCCCAACCATAAGTGGAGACGGGAGCCCTCCGGGTTGTCTCCCCCACATAAGACGTAAAGCCCGGAGGAGCTTTCTGCGTCACCCGCACCACTTCGAGCCAGGCCAAGCTGGGCCGGCCCGAGGCCTATCCTGCACCCAGGGCGACTATAGCCCCTTCGGTATAGCCCCTTTTCACTTTTTCCCTTTATTCAGAAACTTCACTATTCCATATATAATTCATTTTAGCTCCCGTTTTGTTGATTCAAAATCCTAGATACTCCAAAAAATCAAGATCTATCCAAATATGTGCAATGCACATTTTTCCACACAAAGTTTGTGTAGAGATCAACTTCAAATATGAATTTAATTCCTAGAGGACTCAAATCAACACCAAATGGAGTGATTTTAATTTCTAGAGGCTTCAAATATCATGCACTATTTTTGCAGCATTAGTCAACATTTTTCTTTATCATGTTTATGTTGTATTAAATAAATAGCCCCATTTGCTATTTATTCAATGTTAGAAAATCCATAGGAAATTCATACCAACTCCAAATCCAGTGAAACCACTTCCTAAATGTTTCTAAATTCATGCTCTATTAAATGATTGCATCCACTCATTTTTAGCAGAATGTTTTCTGTAGACTTCTTATAGGATCACCTATTCCTCCTTTCCTCCATTCAAAAATCCCTCATACTCCAACTCTCCTAGAATAAGCTTTAGGTATTTTTCTTATGACCAGAGATGTCTAAGAAAAATAAAACTCCTATTTATAGAGCACTTTTCTTTCTGCTAGCTATGTGGCTTACTGCGATTGTTTCCGACGGTAGTTGTTGGAATAAATGGAGTACTCGGAGTTGGATCAGAAGACCTTGAAGGACCGGAGACCTATTTGAGCAAGGCAAACAACCCTTTGACCAGGTCTGAGAAAATATTTGTGCATGACATGTTGCATAGTTTCCGATGCATTTGATCATGATTAATCGGTACACCCTCAGTATGGTGTTATCGATGGCTCCTTTGGAGCACTTGCATTTGACCATGACCTTACCTTCTATGAAGGTCACGCTGACAAAAGTTGACAAGTAGTTAGTAGAGCTACGCATAGGGTAAGCATATGCATGGTGATGGTAACACATGAGTGATATCAAAGGTTTTTCGAAAACCCCGTCGGGGGCCACTAATGCCCAAGGGAGATGGTGGTGAGCTGGATGACCACTTGAGAAAGAAGTGTACCAGGAAAGGTTTTGTGTGAGTGGTTTTGGAAATGGGATTAGATTTAAGATTGTCGACCGTCCCAAACTTACATGTGCGACCATGATACCCCTTTATGGGACGGGGTTGTGTTGATTACTCTGGTCGTGCTAGCAAAGAGCCTGCATTACTAGTGGTGGGAATGAAATGGTCACTCTCGTGACGGGGTCGTGCGAGGTTGGTCCCTGCATGGATGATACGGTCTAGAGTTGGTGCTCGTAAGACGTACATCATGTGTGATGGGTACCTATCGAGTGGACTCTTTGTCTAGTGTCGTCAGGGGAAAGGCATTGATCGGGTACTTACCTCGGGTATGTTATATACCGCAAGTCATGGATGACAGGAAGTTTCTCGGATATCGTGGGTATGATGCGCAACCTCTGCAAAGTGTAAAACTATTGGAATAGTCATGTCCACGGTCAAGGAGAGTTGGGTGGTGTTCCTTAATCTACATATATGCATTTCCGCATAAACCAAGTTTGTGTGTGTATAAAGGTGTTCCATGAGAAGGAATACTTAACTCAAGTCTGGTGACTTGACATGGAGGGTGAACATGAGGTGTTCAGCCCTCGGAATGCTTATGTTGATATATGTAACCTGTCCTTATAGTTACCACTTACCTAGTGATGCATCACCATCTAAACACTTGACCATGTCTATGCATTAATAAAAACCTGCATTCCGCAAAGGATGCATACTTGTGATATATCATGTTTCATTATTGCCTTGTTCCAAAATATTTTTATTGCTTCCAAAATATTTTTGAAAATTTAGGGAAACTCAGTGGACATATATAAGAGTTTCAACACATAGTCATGTTCAAAATATTGGACAAAACCCTTCAAACACATCCTGCTTATTTCAAGCTTTTGGAATATTTCTACAAGAAATATTCTCAATAAATTCCATTAAAATTATAGCATGCAAATGAGGATATATGTGATGATCTTACCAAGCTTCATATCAATCCAAGTTGATTTGATTAACCTAATTATCCCAAAAGCCTATCTGTCCACATCCAAATTTGAGCAACTCTACATTGCCAAGTGTTTCCAATTATGCTCAAATTCGGTGGACATGTTATGATACTCCAATAATTCATCCACACCTGGAGGTGCATCAAGGAGAATAGAACAACCTGTCCCAAATCCATCCAAACCTTCTGGTTGGTTTTTAACTTTGGAAACTTTACATTGTAAAGTTTCACCAACTGATCCCAAACTTGTTAGGCATGCACTAGTGCTCAAATAATGCCACGACACCAAGTTGTGGATTAGTGGGAATTGATTTGCATAGTTTTGTAAGAAGAAATCCATTTGTGCCCATTTCATGAGTTTTTCAAGTCTACATTGGAAAATTTCTCCACCAAATCCCAAATTTGGTGTCCAAGCTCATTTCACCTATTATGTTATCTTGTTAAGTTTCGTAGAAAATGGAGTCCATTTGATAGCCCTAGCAACCATATGGCACCTTCTGCCCATTTACCCAAACTACTACATTGGCCCTTTCCACTAATCTTCTTGAACTTAAATTTTTACCACAACTTTACCTAGTCACCCTTTACCTCCAGTAACCTTGCCATGGCCTCTCGTCAATTATTGGAGGATGACATCACCTCTCCACCTCTCATTTTTACCTTGGCAGCAATATTTTTACCCTCTCACTATACTTCTGCTCAAGCCAAGGACCCCATATCTTTCCATGGAGTCTCTAGCATGATGACGCAGCATTACAAACCAAAATATGGCATGCTCATGTGGGAATTATGAGCATCCCTTGTGAAACTTGTTTTCGGCAGCAATTTGGCCTTGAACTACAACTGCTAGCTATACACCTCTCCTTGATCTGAACATTTGCTGTCTTGTAGTCCTGCCATACCTAATCATGCTAGAGAGGATTCCATCCCAGGATACCCCCTTTGAAAACCACATTTGCTAGCCCCAAGTTTGTTGTTACAAACTAAATCAGTGTAGAAAACGATTCGAACCACCTCTATATGATTCCAAACTCATGAGTCACCTTCCCGCATGCGTGCGTTGCAGGTAGGACATCTTTGACTGGTCGGATTTCCACTGTGGGCAGGTGTTACCGTGGTGACCACACCCCTGGCATGTAGAAATTGTGTTCTGCATCTTGTCCTGTTGCTGCAACTTGGGTTGAGAAAGGCCATCGTGTCCCGGAATGCCATAGAGCATCCTTTAACAGTCCACGCCTCTCCCCAATGCCAGGGTGCATCCAAAGGAGCCACATACATGCGTGACCGCCGTGTGCAGTGCATTCTGTCACATCCCTGACCCCTTAAGAAAGTTAGTCTTGTGCTCATGTGTTCTTTGCATTGCATCTAAGAAATTGTCAACAAGAACAAAGAAAGAGGTGAAGGAAAAACTCAAACCCTAGCCACTTCTTCAAATAAAGGAAATTTCAAAACTAGTTAAAATCAATGAACCCAAAATGGCCTCAAGAAAAGTTCAAACTTTCTGATAAATCATGAAAGTAAATGAGCAATGAAGAAAACCATTTTATTAACATCTTAAGCATTTTAAATAAATGCAAAAGCTACTGGTTTCAAGTTTTTAATTTGAAATCAGAAACTTTAAATTTTCAAAAATGTTGAAAACATTGGAAATGGTTGGGAATATTCCAACAAATATTCAGGTGTGTTTAAAATAGTTTTTACAAACCATTTTGGGAGTCGAAAAAAATAGAAAATCAGTGAAATAGAAAAACAGAATAAAAAAGAAAGAAAATGAAAAATCCTTACCTGTTGCCTAACCTGGCCCGGCCCAGCAATTCCTATCGTCTTCCTCCGCCGCCAGTGGGCAGCAGGAGGTGGCCGCCGCGTACTCCGGCGCGGCCACGCACCTGTGCGCCTGCCTGGCCGCCGTCTCGCGCTGGCAAGCCCGGGGATAAGCTCCCCGAGCCCGTGGCTATCCATTCCCAGCGCCAGATCCCCCCTCCTCTCGGATTTCTCCTCCCTCCTTCTGCCGCCATTGGAGCCCGAGCAGAGCTCGAGCTCGCCGTCGATCTAGCCGACCCTTCTCCCTCCTGAGCCACGCAGTAGGTCCGCCACACCTCTCTGAAGCTTCCTAGCCCCGAGCCCGACGCTGAGGTGCAGTGAAACGACGAGCAGCTGTCGTCTTCTTCCTCGGGTCACCGAAGATCGCCGCCGACGTTCTCCCTCTCTAGGCCGTGCCCGAGCAAACTAGCGCCACCACTGCACTCCCCGTGAGCATGCGGTCATTTCCCCTAAGCTCTCCCCGTCGATCCCCTCCTCTAGGCTTAGTTCCATCGGAGCCCGACGAGGACCGCCGCTGCGGCTCGTCGCCGGTAGCCCTCCGGTGACGGGTTGGTCCGCCTGAGGCCACCAACAGCCTCAGGACATCATGTAGATGCGCTAGGTGCCCAGCCCCGCGCGTTTTGGCCCCTTATTCGATGGCTTCGACGATGGCCGAACTTGGTCGCCGCCAAGCTTGTCGCCGGCGTTGATTCCGTCCACCCCAGCCCCTGAGGCTTGTCCCATCGTGCGCGTCGTCGAGTGGCCGTTCCTCTGGTGGTCTCCGCGCCGAGTTTGGCCCTCTATGCGCCATTTTCCATGCCCCCCGACGTTCTGGTGCTCGCCGGAAGCTCCCCACCGGCGAGGACGACCTCGCCGCTGGTGGATCTCAGCTGGACTGAGCCACTGACGGGTGGGGCCAGCCTCTGGATAGTTTAGAAATAATAAAAATAAATTAGATAAATTAATAAGACACTGACACGTGGGTCTAGTAAGATTAATCAGCTAATTAAGTTTAATCTTAATCTAAAACTGACCAGAGACACTGACTAGTGGGTCCCACTGGTCAGGTTTGACTTTCAACGGCCAGATGGACCTGCTGCTGTCATGCTGATGCAGTAAAAGTATTTTCCAGTATAAAAATATCTCTAGAAATGTTTAAAACTTCAAAAATTCATAGAAATTAATCTGTAACTCCAATGAAAATAATTTATATATGAAAAAGTATCAGAAAAATTCAAGGAATCTGAGTATGCTATTTTCATTCATGCTTGAAAAAGTTACATAACCCAAACATGTAGATTAATGAATAAGTCAATTCTTATAAATATTTTATAAATGGAATTTGGAAAATATTCAAATTTCATTATGAATGACATGATCAAACAATGTTCTAATAACAAACCAGTACCTTAAAATGACTTGTCATGCATGTTAACATCAAGTTGATCTGAGCATCAGGTCGAATCAATTAAATCGGTATCCGAGAATACCTCGTTTGAATTGATATTTGAATGTGATTCAAATCAACTTCAAACCTAATACATGTTGATTTTATTAGTTTACCACCTTGCATTCTCATGCCATGCTCATGCATCATCTTGTTGCATATGATTGTTATTGATTGTTGCCCTTCATCTCGGTAGGCTCCGCACCCCCGGATTCCACCGAATATCTGTCTGACGGATATTGTCCCTCCTCTGAGCAACAAGGCAAGCAACCATTTTGATCATCCCGATAAATCCGATGTTCTTGCTCCTGCACTTATTTATTGCATTAGTATCAAATGCTTCAAATGCTTTTGCCACGTTAGTTGAACCCACTTCCTTTGCATGACCTAACCTTGTCACAGTAAATAGCCGAACCTTGCAACCTAGCATACGTGGTAGTTGCTTGAGCCATGTTGTGCCTTATCCTGCTATGCATGATATGCTTAGAGTTGTGTATGGTCTGTCATCTGGGAGATGAACAGAATTGTGAGAATGTGTTCGGTAAGCAAAGGTTGTGTGTTGAACCTGATTTGGTAAAGGTACCGGTGAAAGGCTGTGTAGGAGTACATGGCGGGTTGTTTCATTGGAACCGTCCTTAGGAACTGAGTTCCGTGTATGTAATCCAAGACTAGATACTACCACATGTTGGGCCCTGAAATATGACCCCGCTCGGCCTATTAATCGCTTAGTACTCTGTCCAGGAGTTGCAAGTAGTTTCTGGTGTTTATAGTAATGCCGGAGGTCGTGCATGGTGCTGAACTGAGATGTGGGTCGTGATGCGGTAGGCAGTGGCACGGTGTACCAAGTGGCACCCGGATGGTGGGCTTGGGAACCCTGCGCACATTGTTTGAGGCCGTGGCGGAAACATCGGCCGGACTTCCGTACGGGTTACTCTCAGATAGGCGATAAACCTGGACTAGGTACTAGTGTGGTTAACGGTCGTGGCCGACTCCCTCGCTGGGCTTCCGCTTGAAGGTTGCCGAGGTGCATGAAGTGCACATGGCGATAAGTGGCGAGAGCATGTGTGACGAAGTACACCCCTGCAGGGTTATGATCTATTCGAATAGCCGCGTCCGCGGATATGGACTACTTGGAGACATATGTTGTTCATAGATAACTTCAATGGCTACTCATAAAATTGTCAAGATAAGCGTGAGTGTCGTGGACGGCAATTCCGTATGGAGACGGAATGATTCCACGATAGTGTATTGTTGTGGTGTTAGTGGACTCGTGTGCAAGAAATCAAGTTGTCAAAATTATTTAAAAATGCAAGTTGTTTAGCCACGAGTCAGATGCTGGCTTTCCGCATGAAATCCCACAATACTCTTTTGATACCTTGCATGACTAGTTAGATATCCTAAAGTCTTGCTGAGTACCTTCGTACTCATGTTTGCTTAATAAATGTTGCATAGGTTGCTAATGACCCTAATTGAGGGTTCTTCGTAGACATCGACGACGACGAGTAGCTGGTGTCCCAGCTACGATCTGGCCCTACGTTGGATCTGTAGTATAGTCAGGCCATGTGCCCCTTTAGTTGCACCTGTCTGTACTCAGACAGTTTAAACTCTTCCGCTGGCTTGTAACTGAATGACTGCTATTATGGGTCGTGAGACCCTTAATGTGTAATATTATGTGTGTGGCTCTTCCGAGCCTCTAAAATAAAGGTTGTATGTTTATGGTTATGTTGTGATGCCATCGATGTATCTATACATATCGGTATGCCATGCGTACGTGTGTCGTACTTGATATGTATGGGGTTCGATTACCTAGTCGTGAACTTTAGTAGCACTCCTTACAAGGAAATGCCCCTTTGTGATCCAACGAGCCTTGGTAGTTCGCTACTGCTCCGGACACATTGGTTGACCGGCATGTGTCCTTCTTAGCTGCTGTGTCTGTCCCCTTTGGGGAAATGTCACATGATGTAATGGAGTCCTTGTAGCTTGCTACGACTCGTCTACACTCGCTGGTGACCGACACCTGCTTTGTTGGGTCATGTATGCCTGTCCTTGTGCGGTACTGCCAGTTTGGTTTGTGACTAGACTTGTCGATCCGGGTTCTTTGACATTGGAATGCTAGCGACACTATTGCATACGTGAGTCAAAAGACGCAAACGGTCCCGACTAAGGTAAGGCTGCAGCTGTGGAGTTAACCGTGCGTGAGACCACAAAGAGATGCGATGTGTTACAGGCTGGATTCCTATGACTTAGGATCGGGGTCCCGACAACGTTGGTATCAGAGCCTGACTGACTGTAGGATTACTAAGCCAAACTGGTCGAAGTTGAGTCTAAAATTGCTTTAGTTATATATAAGGGAATTGTTTGTGCAAGGGAACGTAAGACTCTTGTTCTCTTGTCAATTTATTCTATTCTGGTCATCCTCGTCTTTTCTGTGGGAATTAAGGACTAGGTTACTCATCTTCTTCTAGGCTCGTGTTTCTGAGCGGTAGATTATAGGACTACGGGTCAAGAGATAATTGGGTTTTTTTCATTCCTAGGAAAAAGGAAGTAAGTTTGATGATCAGAGAGTTGAACTTGATAGTTGAGTGGTTACGCTATTCCATTTTGGGTTGTCTCAAAATTTGTTTTTGAGCATTTACAGCCATTATGCTGCCCAATTTTGCATTCGGAGCTCTAATGCTTTTTGCATTACTCTCTATTTACAGATGCCTGGCCGTCCTTCTCGTCAGGTGGTACGTCTGACCAGGTGCATTGATGTGCCGGGTCATACGGCCATGCTGGTCAGGGTGATGTCGGTGTGCGGTTACCGCTGGTACCCCGAGTACACAGTGGAGGAACAGTACCAAGACTTCAACCAGAGCCAGTACATCTGCACTGTTAGGGTATTTCCAGACTACCCTGGAGCTGAGAAGCCAATCCATTGGTCCTATGGGTTGGGAGTCACTATTGACATGGCAGTACAAGATGTTGTCTATTCAATGCTGACCATTATGAGAGCGAGACATGCACTACTGCAGAATTCAGAGTTATGCTATGTTCCGGCCTCTCAGACTGGTAAAGAGGGATACCTCAGTGGAGTCTATTTTGATTCTTCTATGGAGGATCCACTATTGCAGTCCACTGTTGAGATGCTAGAGAACAGAGACAGGGATGCTCGTGCTCTCCGCATGGAGCTTTATGCTACCCGTGCCCGTCTGTGGACGGCTTTGACGCAGCTGGCACCGGTAGTCCAGACAGGGTACGGAGAGATGGAGATGCTGAACCCTGTTAGGACCCATCTTCCGACTCACGTTGACTGGCCATCTATAGGAGGAGTCACACCTCTTCGGGGACCCCTCTTACCACCAGTCAGGGGACCAAGGCCACATCCGTGTCCTTATGGATCCCAGGGATCTCAGGCTAGAGTGTTTCCTGATCCGCAGGTTGAGCTTCCAGGTCATGGAGGTAATCTCTACGAGATGTTCTATGCAGATGCTTGAGCTGTGAGCGGAATGATAGTATGGTAGTAGCCGTATGTTCACAGTCCTGCGTGACTTGTGAAGTATGCCTGTAATGTGAAATGAATTCCAGAGGCCTAGATAAATAATGTATAGGAAGCTTGTAAGCCTCTGATGAGTAGTTTCATAATTTCAGTAGTTTGCTCTTCGGTTAAGGTTGTACTGAACTATGTAAGGGTGTGTATGAACCTTGGTGTATATATAGCAGTTGCTTGTTAGCATGCTGTTTGGATATTCATTTCTGCATTCCGTGTGTTCAGTACATTCTTAATCTATAGCTAGTATTGATATGATATTGGTCTAAGCTGTGAGTTTGTTTGTCAGGATGGTGTTCACCAGGTTGAACCGTGCCCCTGCTCATGAGCAAGGCGAGGGTAGTCAAGCGTCGCAGGAAGACCTGCCTCACCCGCCTTCTCTGGCGGAAGTGATGCTTGAGGCAGAGAGAAACAAAAGGGAGACCAACCGACTATTAGAGCGTATTGAGCAGAATACGGCTCGACAGCCTAGGAATGCTGCAGTGTCCCTCAATGACTTTGTGAAGCTGAATCCTCCAAAGTTTCATCATTCCGTTGATCCCCTCGACGCTAATGACTGGTTGTGCAGCATCTCATGCAAGATTCGCTCTGCGAATGTGTCTGAGGCCAACAAGGTAACCTTTGCGGCCTATTTCCTGGAAGGACCCGCCAATCTGTGGTGGGAGAACTTTGAAGCTATGCGTCCTGCTGGACCAGTAGCCACATGGGCAGACTTCAGTGCAGCTTTTCGTCTGCACCATATTCCAGAGGGCCAGATGGACAGAAAGAGAGAGGAGTTCTGTGCCTTCACTCAGGGCAAGTTGTCTGTGGATGCCTATAGCCGCGAGTTCGGTAACCTCGCCCGCTATGAAACAGAGGAGGTGTCTACTGACGCCCAGAAGCAAGCAAGGTTCCGTAAGGGTCTGAGCCTTGAGCTTCATCATGATCTGCGCCTCCATGAGTGTGCAAGCTTTCAAGCCCTGGTCAACAAAGCGATCAGTGCAGAGACTGGTCATACTGACTTCGAAGCCACAAGGAAGCACTCCCGTGACTTCGGCTCGTCTTCTGGTTCCGCGTTTCCAAAACGCAGGCTGTGGGTTCCGAACAGTTATCTGCCGCCAAGATACACTCCGAGGCCATCCTACGTGGCGCCTCAGACGAATCAGGCCAACCCTCCAGCAAAAGGTTATGGTGGTCCAGCTAGCAATGCTGCAACACGTGCCAATCAAGTGATATGCTACAAGTGTGGAGAACCAGGGCACTATTCCCGTGAGTGTCCTTAGAATGTGGGTGCCAAGCAACCCGGAAAGTCCGTCGGGCAAGCCAAGTCGGGCAAAGCTTACTATGTGAAGCCAACTCCTGCACGTGGCCGTGTGAACTATGTGTCAGCAGAAGAAGCTGCAGAGGATCCCGACGTCATGCTGGGTACGCTTCTTGTTAATCATCACCCAACGTCCGTTCTCTTTGACACTGGGTCTTCTCATTCCTTCATTTCAGAAAGTTATGCAGAGTTGCATAACATGTCTTTTTGTGATATGCCAATCCCATTGGTTGTCCAAACTACTGGTAGTAAATGGCAAACCTCTAGGATAACCTATGACAATGAAATTCTAGTACACAGGCTAGTTTTTCTAGCCTCATTGATAGCATTGAAATCTTCGGCTATCAATATCATCTTGGGCATGGACTGGATGTCAGCTCACTATGCCAAGATTGATACCCATTCTAGAAATGTCCAGCTTACCCATCCCTCGGGTGAGATAGTAAATGTCTCTACTCGAGTTGCCAAATGCCAACTTTATTCCCTAAATGCCAACCCTCTTCCGGAACATGAAGACATTCCGGTAGTCCGTGACTTCCCGGATGTCTTTCCAGAGGAACTCCCAGGAATTCCACCTGACAGAGATGTGGAGTTTGTGATAGATCTTGTTCCGGGAACTGTCCCAATAGCCAAAAGACCTTATAAGTTGCCACACTAGGAGCTAGCCGAACTTAAGAAGCAACTAGATGAGGCCTTGAACAAAGGTTTCATTCGTCCTAGCTCTTCTCCTTGGGCTTGTCCCATCCTCTTCCTCAAGAAGAAATACGGAACGGACCGGATGGTTGTAGATTACCGACCAGTTAATCTGGTCACCATAAAGAACAAGTATCCCCTCCCCAGGATCAACGATCTGTACGATCAGCTGGCTGGATCCTCGGTCTTCTCCAAAATGGATTTGAGGTTGGGATACCATCAAATCAAGATTAAGAACGGGGACATTCCAAAAACGGCTTTTGTTACTCGTTATGTCCAATACGAGTCCACCGTCATGTCCTTCGGTTTAACCAATGCCCCAGCCACTTTCTCTCGTCTGATGAATTCAATCTTCATGGAGTATTTGGATAAATTCGTCGTGGTATACCTCGATGATATTCTCATTTACTCGAAGAACGAACAGGAACATGCCGAGCATCTAAGGCTGGTATTGATGAAACTTCGAGAGCATCGCCTTTATGCCAAGTTTTCAAAATGTGAATTCTGGTTACCAGAATTGACCTATCTAGGACACGTAATCTCTGGTAAGGGTATTGCTGTCAATCCCAAGAGAGTTCAAGCTGTCCTTGATTGGACTCAACCTGAATCGGTTAAGCAAGTTAGGAGTTTTCTTGGTCTAGCGAGCTATTGTCGCCGCTTTGTCGAGAATTTCTCCAAGGTTGCAAAGCCTCTAACTGAACTCCTCAAGAAGGATAAAAAGTTCGAGTGGACACCAGAGTGTGAGCATAGTTTTCAGGAACTGAAAAGACGCCTCACTTCCACACCTGTGTTGCTACCACTAGATTTTTCTAAGGACTTTGTTATCTATTGCGACGCCTCGCGACAAGGATTAGGTTGCATTCTCATGCAAGATCGTCATGTGATCGCATACGCATCTCGAAAGTTGCGTCCACATGAGGATAATTATCCCACACATGACCTTGAGCTTGCAGTTGTGGTCCATGCACTAAAACCTGGCGACATTACCTTTTGGGTAATCGTTGCGAAATATTCACTCATCACCAAAGTCTGAAATATATCTTCATCCAACCGGATTTGAATCTCAGGCAAAGACGGTGGGTTGAGTTGATCTCGGATTACGACTTAGGGATAACTTACACCCCGGGGAAGGCCAATGTTATGGCCGATGCACTAAGTCGTAAATCTTATTGTAACAATTTGATGCTACAACAAGGTCAACCACATCTCCATGAGGACATTCGGAAGTTGAATCTTCAGATTGTTCCTCAAGGATTCCTTTCTACCCTGGTGGCGAAGCCTACTCTTAAGGATCAAATTATAGCTGGCCAAAAGCGTGACAAGGGTATATCACGGATCAAGGAGAATATTTTTAGCGGAAATGCTAAAGAATTTTCCATGAATGATCAAGGTGTTGTGTTCTTCCAGAATCGTCTAGTGGTTCCTAAGAACCCACATCTAAGGCAGTTAATCCTTAAGGAGGCTCATGATTCTCCTCTCACCATTCATCCCGGTAGTACTAAGATGTATCAGGACCTACGCCAGAGGTTCTGGTGGACTAGGATGAAGAGAGAAATTGCTGAGTTCGTTGCTAACTACGACGTTTGTCGTCGAGTTAAGGCAGAACATCAAAGGCCTGCTGGCACCCTTCAACCTCTAGCTATTCCTGAATGGAAATGGGATAAAGTTAGCATGGATTTCATTACCGGATTTCCCAAGACCAAGAAAGGAAATAATGCTATCTTTGTGGTCATTGACCGTCTTTCCAAAGTGGCTCATTTTCTTCCCGTTCGTGAGAGTATAACAGCTAGCCAGCTAGCAGAGTTATATATCTCCCGAATAGTGTCTCTTTATGGTGTTCCCCTGGAGATTAACTCGGACCGTGGGAGTATCTTTACTTCTCGCTTCTGGGAAATTTTTCAGAATGCCATGGGGAGTCACTTATCTTTTAGTACTCCTTTCCATCCCCAATCAAGTGGTCAAGTAGAAAGAGTGAATCAAATCCTAGAAGATATGCTTCGAGCTTGTGTTATATCGTTCGGTATGAATTGGGAGAAGTGCCTTCCATTCGCCGAATTCGCTTATAACAATAGTTATCAATCAAGCTTGGGCAAAGCCCCTTTTGAAGTTCTCTATGGACGAAGATGTCGAACACCTCTTAATTGGTCAGAAACCGGAGAGAGGCAACTCTTTGGCCCGGACATGATCCAGGATGCAGAAGAGCAGGTTCGCATTATTTGTGAAAAGTTGAAAACAGCCCAGTCTCGTCAAAAGAGCCAATATGATCGTCATCATAAGGCTGTGACCTTTGAAGTTGACGAGAAGGCTTACCTTCGGGTTACACCTTTGAAGGGTACCCATCGATTCGGTATCAAGGGAAAGTTGGCTCCTCGTTACATTGGTCCTTTTCGCATTCTTGCCAAACGAGGAGAAGTTGCCTACCAGTTGGAACTTCCTCCGCATCTTTCCAAGGTTCATGATGTCTTCCACGTCTCGCAACTCAGGCGTTGCTTTTCGGATCCTATCCACGTTTTTAAGGAAATCTCAAACCCTAGCCACTTCTTCAAATAAAGGAAATCTCAAAACTAGTTAAAACCAATGAACCCAAAATGGCCTCAAGAAAAGTTCAAACTTTCTGATAAATCATGAAAGTAAATGAGCAATGAAGAAAACCATTTTCTTAACATCTTAAGCATCTTAAATAAATGCAAAAGCTACTGGTTTCAAGTTTTTAATTTGAAATCAGAAACTTTAAATTTTCAAAAATGTTGAAAACTTTGGAAATGGTTGGGAATATTCCAACAAATATTCAGGTGTGTTTAAAATAGTTTTTACAAACCATTTTGGGAGTTGAAATAAATAGAAAATCAATGAAATAGCAAAACAGAAAAAAATGAAAAATCCTTACCTGTCGCCTAACCTGGCCCGGCCCAGCAATTCCTGTCGTCTTCCAACCCCGCCAGTGGGCAGCAGGAGGTGGCCGCCGCGTACTCCGGCGCGGCCACGCACCTGTGCGCCTGCCTGGCCGTCGTCTCGCGCTGGCAAGCCCGGGGATAAGCTCCCCGAGCCCGTGGCTATCCATTCCGACGCCAGATCCCCCCCTCCTCTCGGATCTCTCCTCCCTCCTTCTGCCGCCATTGGAGCCCGAGCAGAGCTCGAGCTCGCCGTCGATCCAGCCGACCCTTCTCCCTCCTGAGCCACGCAGTAGGTCCACCGCACCTCTCTGAAGCTTCCTAGCCCCGAGCCCGACGCTCAGGCGCAGTGAAACGACAAGCAGCTGTCGTCTTCTTCCTTGGGTCACCGAAGATCGCCGCCGACGATCTCCCTCTCCAGGCCGTCCCCGAGCAAACTAGCGCCACCACTGCACTCCCCGTGAGCATGCGGTCATTTCCCCTAAGCTCTCCCCATCGATTCCCTCCTCTAGGCTTAGTTCCATCGGAGCCCGACGAGGACCGCCGTTGGGGCTCGTCGCCGGTAGCCCTCCGGTGACGGGTTGGTCCGCCTGAGGCCACCAACAGCCTCAGGACATCATGTAGATGCACTAGGTGCCCAGCCCCGCGCGTTTTGGCCCCGTATTCGATGGCTTCGACGATGGCCGAACTTGGTCGCCGGAGTTTGGCCCTCTGTGCGCCATTTCCGATGCCCCCCGACGTTCTGGTGCTCGCCGGAGGCTCCCCGCCGGCGAGGACGACCTCGCCGCCGGTGGATCTCAGCTGGCCTGAGCCACTGACGGGTGGGGCCAGCCTCTGGATAGTTTAGAAATAATAAAAATAAATCAGACAAATTAATAAGACACTGACATGTGGGTCCAGTAAGATTAATCAGCTAATTAAGTTTAATCTTAATCTAAAACTGACCAGAGACTCTGACCAGTGGGTCCCACTGGTCAGGTTTGACTTTCAACGGCCAGATGGACCTGCTGATGTCATGCTGATGCAGTAAAAGTATTTTCCAGTATAAAAATAATTCTAGAAATGTTTAAAACTTCAAAAATTCATAGAAATTAATCTGTAACTCCAATGAAAATAATTTATATATGAAAAAGTATCAGAAAAATTCAAGGAATATGAATATGCTATTTTCATTCATGTTTGAAAAAGTTACATAACCCAAACATGTATATTAATGAATAAGTCAATTCTTATAAATATTTTATAAATGGAATTTGGAAAATATTCAAATTTCATTATGAATGACATGATCAAACAATGTTCTAATAACAAACCAGTACCTTAACATGACATCTCATGCATGCTAACATCAAGTTGATCTGAGCATCAGGTCGAATCAATTAAATCGGTATCCGAGAATACCTCGTTTGAATTGATATTTGAATGTGATTCAAATCAACTTCAAACCTAATACATGTTGATTTTATTAGTTTACCACCTTGCATTCTCATGCCATGCTCATGCATCATCTTGTTGCATATGATTGTTATTGATTGTTGCCCTTCATCTCGGTAGGCTCCGCACCCCCGGATTCCACCGAATACCCGTCTGACGGATATTGTCCCTCCTCTGAGCAACAAGGCAAGCAACCATTTTGGTCATCCCGATAAATCCCATGTTCTTGCTCCTGCACTTATTTATTGCATTAGGATCAAATGCTTCAAATGCTTTTGCCACGTTAGTTGAACCCACTTCCTTTGCATGACCTAACCTTGTCACAGTAAATAGCCGAACCTTGCAACCTAGCATACCTGGTAGTTGCTTGAGCCATGTTGTGCCTTATCCTGCTATGCATGCTATGCTTAGAGTTGTGTATGGTCTGTCATCTGGGAGATGAACAGAATTGTGAGAATGTGTTCGGTAAGCAAAGGTTGTGTGTTGAACCTGATTTGGTAAAGGTACCGGTGAAAGGCTGTGTAGGAGTACATGGCGGGTTGTTTCATTGGAACCGTCCTTAGGAACTGAGTTCCGTGTATGTAATCCAAGACTAGATACTACCACATGCTAGGCCCTGAAATATGACCCCGCTCGGCCTATTAATCGCTTAGTACTCTGTCCAGGAGTTGCAAGTAGTTTCTGGTGTTTATAGTAATGCTGGAGGTCGTGCATGGTGCTGACCTGAGAGGTGGGCCATGATGCGGTAGGCAGTGGCACGGTGTACCAAGTGGCACCCGGATGTTGGGCTTGGGAACCCTGCGCACATTGTTTGAGGCCGTGGCGGAAACCTCGGCCGGACTTCCGTACGGGTTACTCTCAGATAGGCGATAAACCTGGACTAGGTACTAGTGTGGTTAACGGTCGTGGCCGACTCCCTCGCTGGGCTTCCGCTTGAAGGTTGCCGAGGTGCATGACGTGCACATGGCGATAAGTGGTGAGAGCGTGTGTGACAAAGTACACCCCTGCAGGGTTATGATCTATTCGAATAGCCGCGTCCGCGGATATGGACTACTTGGAGACATATGTTCTTCATAGATAACTTCAATGGCTACTCATAAAATTGTCAAGATAAGCGTCAGTGTCGTGGACGGAAATTACGTATGGATACGGAATGATTCCACGATAGTGTATTGTTGTGGTGTTAGTGGACTCGTGTGTGAGAAATCAAGTTGTCAAAATTATTTAAAAATGCAAGTTGTTTAGCCATGAGTCAGATGCTGGCTTTCCGCATGAAACCCCACAATACTCTTTTGATATCTTGCATGAGTAGTTAGATATCCTAAAGTCTTGCTGAGTACCTTCGTACTCATGTTTGCTTAATAAATGTTGCAGAGGTTGCTAATGACCCTAATGGAGGGTTCTTCGTAGACATCGACGACGACGAGTAGCTGGTGTCTCAGCTATGATCTGGCCCTACGTTGGATCTGTAGTATAGTCAGGCCATGTGCCCCTTTAGTTGCACCTGTCTGTACTCAGACAGTTTAAACTCTTCCGCTGGCTTGTAACTGAATGACTGCTATTATGGGTCGTGAGAACCTTAATGTGTAATATTATGTGTGTGGCTCTTCCGAGCCTCTTAAATAAAGCTTGTATGTTTATGGTTATGTTGTGATGCCATCGATGTATCTATACATATCGGTATGCCATGCGTACGTGTGTCGTACTTGATATGTATGGGGTTCGATTACCTAGTCGTGAACTTTAGTAGCACTCCTTACAAGGAAATGCCCCTTTGTGATCCAACGAGCCTTGGTAGTTTGCTACTACTCCGGACACATTGGTTGAGCGGCATGTGTCCTTCTTAGCTGCTGTGTCTGTCCCCTTTGGGATAATGTCACGCGATGTAATGGAGTCCTTGTAGCTTGCTACGACTCGTCTACACTCGCTGGTGACCGACACCTGCTTTGTTGGGTCATGTATGCTTGCCCTTGTGCGGTACTGCCACTTTGGTTTGTGACTAGACTTGTCGATCCGGGTTCTTTGACATTGGAATGCTAGGGACACTATTGCATATGTGAGTCAAAAGACGCAAACGGTCCCGGCTAAGGTAAGGCTGCAGCCGTGGAGTTAACCGTGCGTGAAACCGAAAAGAGATGCGATGCGTTACAGGATGGATTCCTATGACTTAGGATCGGGGTCCCTACACATTCCGAGTGCACTCGAGATCACCCTGCCGCCTCCCTTGCTTATCTCATTCCCCTCGAGACCAAAGCACCTACATCTCCTCCCCTCTCCCCTAGACACCTCTTGAAGCTCCTCCCGCGCCTCTCCTCGGCTACATCCGCGGCAATGCGGAACTATGCCGACGGCCTCTTCCCTAGCGTGAGCTTCCCCTTCACCCCATCTACTCTGTCGACTACGGAGAGGTGCCCAAGGTGCCCCTGCAGCCTCCCCTCTCTCCACTCCCTCCTATAGGTGGCCGGATGCGCCACCTCCATGGCCGTCGTTGCCGGATCCCACTGCGGCCGTAGCACCGCTCCTCTGGTACTTCCCCACCGGAATGGGGCCATCAAGTCGATGCGGCACGGCTCCCTGAGTCATCCGGTGAGCGGACTGTCGCCGGAGCCGAACGGAGCCACCGGGGCGAGCTTCGGCAATGCCATGTCCTACCTCCCCATCATTCCCAGCTCGAGCGGGATGTTGGAGATGGAACTGACCAGCGGGGCCCGCCTGTAAGCGGCACAGTGCCCAGGCCCAGCCATAACTGGAGTCGGGAGCCCTCTTGGTCGTCTCCCCGTGCAGGAGACGAAAAGCCCGGAGGTGCATTCTGCGTCACCCGGACCACCGCAAGCCAGGCCAAGCTGGGCTGGCCCGAGGCCTATCCTGCATCGAGGTGGACTATGGCCCCTACGGTATAGCCCCTTTTCACTTTTTCCCTTTTTCGGAAACTTCAATAATCCATCTCATTCATTTTAGCTTCCATTTTGTTGATTCAAAATCCAAGATACTCCAAAAAATCAAGATCTATCCAAATATGTGCAATGCACATTTTTCCACAGAGAGTTTGTGTAGAGATCAACTTCAAATATGATTTTGATTCATTCAAAACTCGCTTTTTAAAAATCCTAGAGGACTCAAATCAACTCCAAATGGAGTTATTCTAATTTCCAGAGGCTTCAAATATCATGCACTATTTTCTCTACCATGTATCTGTTGCATTAAATAAATAGCCCCTTTTGCTATTTATTCAATGTTAAAAAATCCATAGGAAATTCATACCAACTCAAAATCCACTGAAACTACTTCCTAAATATTTCTAAATTCATGCTCTTTTAAATGAGTGATTGTTTTCTGTAGACTTCTTATAGTATCACCTATTGCTCCTTTCCTTCATTCAAAACCCATGGTACTCCAAATCTCCTAGAATAAGCTTTAGGTATTTTTCTTAGGACTAGAGATGTCGAAAAAAATAAAACTCCTATTTATAGAGCACTTTTAATTATGGTTGCTGAGTGGTTTATTGTGATTGTTTCTGATGGTAGTTGACGAAATACACGGAGTACTCGGAGTTGGACCGGAAGGCCTCGAAGGCCCAGACACCTATTTGAGCAAGGCAAGCAGCCCTTTCACCATGTGTGAGAAAATATCTATGCATGACATGTTTAATACTTTGTTCTGATGCATATGATCATGATTAATCGATACACCCTCAGTATGGTGTTACCGATGGCTCCTTTGGAGCTCTTTCATTTGAGCATGACCTTACCTTCTATGAAGGTCACGCTGACAAAAGTTGACAAGTAGTTAGTGGAGCTACGCATAGAGTAATAATATGCATGGTGATGATAGCACACGGGTGATATCAATGGTTTTTTTTAAAAACCAGTCGGGTGCCACTAATGCCCGAGGGTGATGGTGATGAGCGGGATGACCACTTGAGAAAGAAGTGGTGTACTAGGAAAGGTTTTGTGTGAGTGGTTTTGAAAATGGGATTAGATTTAAGATTGTCAATCGTCCCAACCTTACATGTGCGACCACGATGCCCCTTTATGGGACGGGGCTGTGTTGATTACTCTCGTCGTGCTAGCAAAGAGCCCGCATTACTAGTGGCGGGAGTGAAATGGTCACTCCCGTGACGGAGTCGTGGCAGGTAGGGTGACTATGCCATTTTTACTTGTTCCGGGCACATTGTTGGTCCCTGCATGGATGATACGGTCCAGATTTGGTGCTCGTAAGACTTACATTATTTGGGCTAGGTACCAATCAAGTGGACTCTTTTTCTAGTGTCAAAAGGGGAAAGACATTGATTGGGTACTTACCTCGGGTATGTTATATACCGCGAGTCGTGGATGACATGGAAGTTCCCCGGATCTTGTGGGTGCAGCGCGCAACCTCTACAGAGTGTAAAACTATTCGAATAGTCATGTCCAGGGTCAAGGACAATTGGGTGGTGCTGCTCAAACAACGTCTAGTCATTTCCGCATAAACCAAGTGTGCGTGTGTATAAAGGTATTACACGAGAAGGAATACTTGAGTCAAGTCTGATGACTTGACATGGAGGGTGAACATGAGGTGATTAGCCCTTGGAATGTTTATGTTGATATCTATAACCTGTCCTTATGGTTACCACTTACCTAGTGATGCATGACCATTTGAACACTTGACCATGTCTCTGCATTAATGAAAACCTGCTTTCCGCAAAGGTTGCTTACTTGTGATATATCATGCTTCATTATTGCCTTGTTCCACATCATGGGTTGCTTGCAAATACATTCAAAGTACTCATTGGCTTGCCACTGTTTATTTCATTGACCGGGTAAGAGAGAACAAGAGATGATGAGGAGTATCTGGTGACGTTCCTGCGAACTAGGACGCTTCCCAGTCAGAATGCCTGTTGGTTAAGGCTAATGGCATGGGTTCCCGCTTTCGCCAATATTTCCGTTATTGGTCAAATTTGTTGTGTTGGGCTCCAAGGCCCTATCTATGTAGGTATCTATGTAGGATTTGACCGCAAGTTCATTATTTGTATCAGACGATATGTATGGATGTAAGACTCTGGTTATTCAGTTTCTGTGTGTTCACTGAGCATTGATCTCAAGGATCACTGATCACGTTCATTCGGCGATCTCAACTCGTAAGTTGGGGTCCCTACAATTGGGCATGCTTCTACTCCCCCCGACGCGCATCGATTCTTATGAGGGCTCAATCCACGTGGAAGTCGTGTCATATAGGCGATAATTTAAATAGCAGGGAGACATATTACTTATCTTTTCCTTCCTCTACCGACTCACTCGTCGTGAAGTGGTCGCCTTGAATGCATTCCCCGCTCGCTCCTTCTTTCCCCTGGATGACTTGTGCGCAGGGGCGCTCTCCCAGGAGAACCCTTCTTTCTTTTGAGAAAAAGAAAGTAGAGATAATAGGATGCATTGGGGGTTCTTAGTTGTTTAGCAACGACTCTGTATCGGCTATGATCTACTGCAACAATCGGCAGTATGGGCATAATGTAAGTATGCAATGTCGGGACCCCGATCCTAAGCCATAGGAATCCAGCGTGTAACACATCGCATCTCTTTGTGGTCTCATGCACGGTTAACCCCACGGCTGCAGCCTTACCTTAGCCGGGACCATTTGCGTCTTTTGACTCACGTATGCGATAGTGTCGCTAGCAATCCAATGTCAAAGAACCCGGATCGACATGTCTAGTCATAAACCAAAGTGGTAGTACCGCACAAGGACAGGCATACATGACCCAACAAAGCAGGTGTCGGTCATCAGCGAACGTAGACGAGTCGTAGCAAGCTACAAGGACTCCATTACGTCGCGTGACATTTCCCCAAAGGGGACAGACACAGCAGCTAAGAAGGACAAATGCCGGTCAACCAATGTGTCCGGAGCAGTAGCGAACTACCAAGGCTCGTTGGATCACAAAGGGGCATTTCCTTGTAAGGAGTGCTACTAAAGTTCACGACTAGGTATTCGAACCCCATACATATCAAGTAAGACACACGTACGCATGGCATACCGATATGTATAGATACATCGATGGCATCACAACATAACCATAAACATACAAGCTTTATTTAAGAGGCTCGGAAGAGCCACACACATAATATTACACATTAAGGGTCTCTCGACCCATAATAGCAGTCATACAATTACAAGCCAGCGGAAGAGTTATAAACTGTCTGGGTACAGACAGGGCAACTAGCAGGCACATGGCCTGACTATACTACAGAGCCGACGTAGGGCCAGATCGTAGCTGGGACACCAGCTACTCGTCGTCGTCGATGTCTACGAAGAACCCTCCATTAGGGTCATTAGCAACCTCTGCAACATTTATTAAGCAAACATGAGTACGAAGGTACTCAGCAAGACTTTAGGATGACTAGCTACTCATGCAAGGTATCAAAAGGTATTGTGGGTTTCATGCGGAAAGCCAGCAATTTACTCGTGGCTAGACACTTACATTTTTAAATAATTTTGACAACTAGATTTCTCGCACACGAGTCCACTAACACCACAACAATACACTATCGTGGAATCATTCCGTCGCCATACGGAAATGTCGTCCACGATACTCACGCTTATCTTGGCAATTTTATGAGTAGTCGTTGAAGTTATCTATGAACAACATATGTCTCCAAGTAGTCCATATCCGCGGACGCGGATATTCGAATAGATCATAACCCTACAGGGGTGTACTTCGTCACACACGCTCTCGCCACTTATCGCCATGTGCACGTCATGCACCTCGGCAACCTTCAAGCGGAAGCCCAGCGAGGGAGTCGGCCACGACCGTTAACCACACTAGTACCTAGTCCAGGTTTATCGCCTATCTGAGAGTAACCCGTACGGAAGTCCGGTCGAGGTTTCCGCCACGGCCTCAAACGATGTGCGCAGGGTTCCCAAGCCCACCATCCGGGTGCCACTTGGTACACCGTGCCACTGCCTACCGCATCACGGCCCACCTCTAAGGACAACACCATGCACGGCCTCCAACATTACTATAAATACCAGAAACTACTTGCAACTCCTGGACCGGGTACTACGCGATTAATAGGCCGAGCGGGGTCATATTTCAGGGCCCAGCATGTGGTAGTATCTAGTCTTGGAATACATACACGAAACTCAGTTCCTAAGGACGGTTCCAATGAAACAACCCGCCATGTACTCCTACACGGCCTTTCACCGGTACCTTTACCAAAACAGGTTCAACACACAACCTTGGCTCACCAAACACATTCCACAATTCTGTTCATCTCCCAGATGACAGACCATACACAACTCTAATCATAGCATGCATAGCAGGATAAGGCACATCATATCTCAAGCAACTACCAGGTATGCTAGGTTTCAAGGTTCGGCTATTTACTGTGACAAGGTTAAGTCATGCAAAGGAAGTGGGTTCAACTATCGTGGCAAAAGCAGTTGAAGCATTTGATCTTAAATGCAATAATTAGGTGTAGGAGCAAGAACATGGGAGTTATCGGGATGATCAAAGGGGTTGGTTGCCTTGTTGCTCAGAGGAGGAACGATATCCGTCAGACGGATATTCGGTGGAATCCGGGGGTGCGGAGCCTACCGAAATGAATGGCAACATTCAATAACAATCATATGCACTCAAAATGATGCATGAGCATGGCATGAGAATGCAAGGTGATAAGTTATTATTTTCAACATGTATTAGATTTAGAGTTGATTTGAATCGCATTCGAATATCAATTCCAAACGGGGGTATTCTCGGATACCGGTTTAATTGATTCGACCTGATGCTCAGATCAACTTGATGTTAACATGCATGAAATGTCATGTTATGATACTCATTTGTAATTAGGGCAGTGGTGAACACTGTATATATAATGGAATTTGAATATTTTTGCAATTTCCATTTAAAAAGGGATTATAAGAATTGAATTATTCCTTATTCCACAATTTAGGGTTCTGTAACTTTTTCAAACATAGTTGAAAGTAGCATAATCAGAATCCTTGAATTTTTCTGATACTTTTTCATATATAAATTATTTTCATTGGAGTTACAGATTAATTTCTATGATTTTTACAAGTTTTAGCAATTTCCTGAATTAGTTTTATACTGGAAATTCTAATTATTGCATCAGACTGACGTCAGCAGGTCAGCCGACCTGTTCAGGTCAAACCTGACAGGGGGGCCCCACTGGTCAGCCTCTCTGGGACTAATCCCGCGCTGACCAGCCCTAATTGAGGTTTGACTTGGCCTTGGGCCCACTTGTCAGCGAGTGATTAAGTCCTGAGCTGCTGGGTTAGCTTTGCCACGTCGACCCCCACCGGAGGGTGGTCGCCGGCGACCAGGCCCGCGGCGGAGGGCTCGCCGGAGGCGACCTAAACGGCGCTGCACAGCACCAAAACGCACGCGGTTTGCAGCTACGGCACGCTGGCGAAGTGGCCAATCTGGCAGGGGCATCAGGGGAGGCTAGGGTCGCCGGAAGAGGCGCCGGCGACGAGCCGGAGCGGCGGCCGAAGCTCGGCCTTCTATGAGAGACGGCTCTAGGGCACGGGGAGGGCAGCTGGAGGGCTCGACATGCTCCTGGAGGCTCCAGGAGCTCGACTCCTAGCTCGAGCGTGTGGATCGGACACCACAGCGACGGCGACGACATGGCCGGCGGCGAGGAGCTCTCGGCCTTGGTGGGGAACTAGGCTACGATGCACGGGAGAGCGTGGGGCGAGAGGGGAAACGACGACGAGCTCACGGCGGTTCCGATGGTGCTGAAGAGGGGCTCGGGGATGCGCCGGAGGGAGCGAATCGACGGGAGAGGTCTGGCGGCCGGAGGTGGAAGACGACGGCGTTGGGGGCGATGCAGAGCTTGGGGAAGCTTCGGCTTCTACAGAGATGACCAGGGCGACGAGGCGGAGCTAACAGACTACTCGGAGGCGGGATCCCATGGCTAGAGGTGCTGCGGCTCGAGCTCGAGCTCGGCTCCAATGGCGGCAGCAAGGAGGAGGAAGAGATCCGGGAGGAGGGAGAGAGCCGATGCGGGGAATGGATAGGGGAGGCCTTAGGAGGGAGGCAGGCGCACAGGTGCGTGGCCGCGCCGGAGGAGGCAGCGGCCACCTCCTGCTGCCTACTGGCGGGACGGAGGGGACGAGCGAGGGAGATGGGCCGGGCCAGGCTAGGCGACAGGTAGAGGTTTTCCCATTTTTTTCTGTTTTTGTTTTTCTGTTTTGCTAACTATTGTTTTGCTAATTATTTCAGCTCCAAAACAAAAAGTAAAAACTATTTTAGACCTCCTGAAATATTGTTATAACATTCCCAACCATTTCCAAAGTTTTCAACATTTTTGGAAATTTATAGATTCTGATTTCAAATTTAAAACTTGAAACCAGTAGCCTTTTGCATTTATTTAAAATGCTTAAAGTGTCAAGAAAATAGTTTTCTCCAATGCTCATTTACTTTCATGATTTATCAGAAAGTTTGAACATTTCTTGAGGCCATTTTGGGTTCATTGATTTGAACTAGTTTGAGATTTTCTTTAATTGAAATGGTGGCTAGGGTTTTGAGTTTTTCCTTTGCCACTTTGTTGTTTTTGTTGAAACTTCTTAGATGCAAATGCAAAGAACACATGAGCACAAGACTAACTGGCTTAGGGGTTAGGGATGTGACATGCAATTAGGCAGAAAAGAGTTGCAGGATATCTAGTCTTATTAACTGCGCACAGGGTCATCAACTCGCTTTGTACAAATGGTTACACGTATTGTGGCGAGAGTTGCACAAAAGTGGTTGCTAGGGGGCCCGACAACCACGCCTCACAGGTAGAACTTGCGAATATCCTCGATTTTCGACGATTTGTGAACTGGAGTACCATCCTCGGTTTCCAGGCAGACTTCCAGGCCTCGTGACTCGTATCACCCGGCAAGGGCCTTCCCAGCTCGGTGTCAACTAGTTTGATCCCTTCATGAACTGGGTCCCTTAAAGGACAAGGTCACCTTCCTCAACAATCCTCGAGCGCACTTCGCGGCTATGGTAGTTGCGTAGGGCCTTTTGGTACCTAGCAGCATGCAGTGAGGCCTGGAGACGATCTTCCTCGAGGAGCATGGCATCGTCAAGCCGTAACTGCTCTTGCTGGTCCTCATCAAAGGCCTGCACTATCGGTGAAGGATCGACACCTATGGGGGCCTCAACGGTCCCCTTTTTGTTGGTTTGGCGGGGAGAGGGGTCGGAGCAAGAGCAAAACTGTCGTGGTTTTTTCATGACATATGTCCTCGTGAAAGGACTTAGTGTTGGAGCCATCGCAACTTGGTGGTGACTCAAAGGGGTTGAACGGGAGCAGGACACAGATTTACCCAGTTTCGGCCCCTCGTGAGGAGGTAAAAGCCTACGTCCTGCTTTGTGTTGTATTGATGATGTTTCGATTACAAGGAGGGCGTAACTCGACTGACCTAGCTCTCGATGATTTCTAACCTGCCTCTCCTTCCCTAGGACTCGCCTTTATATACAGGCCGAGCCCTTAGGGTTTACAAGAGTCCTTGCCATCATGCAAGTCATGATTCTTTCTATCTCTAAGTCATCGTGCTTTCCAAGACTGGAGAAGTCCCCGATGATTGATTCTCCACAAGGATATTGAACCGCCATCCAGCTCCTGGGCCTATCGGGCCAAAGCTTGAATCGCCAAAGGATGAGTCACCCTCTTGGTAACCCGACCCAACCAGGGCAGGTCACGCAGCAGATAAATTTCCCCAACAAGAACCAACAGTCAGGGCCTGGCAAGATCGTTTTACCCAGGTTCGGGCTGCGTGGTGCGTAAAACCCTACTCTATCCTGTGTTTAGTTATTCGTTTTGGGTTACTATATATCTGCCCCTTTTTGCGGCCTTTCGATTGGTCAAAAAGCCAAAAGTCCCTACTACTGAGCCTCGGGCCTCCTTTTATAGGCGAAGGGGAAACCATAGTGGCTCGGTGGGTGAACGGTGGGTTCACGGGTGAAACAGCGCGAACTGACAGTTACAGTGTTATTGCCTTGTCAGAGGTGCATTAAATGCTTCGACAGATTTCCCTGATCTCGTCAGGGGGGTCGACGCGTACCCACACGTGGCAACTTTGGGGGGTTGTGCCGGCGTGCGGGCGGATGCTTGGCTCATGCATCATCGGTGGCACGCTTGTCGGTGGAGGCGTTCCTAGGTCGCAAGGGCACCCTGGGCCCGCTCCCCTCCTTGGGCTTTCTCTTCCTTCCCGACAGGGTTACCTTGCTGGGGGTCTTCCTGTTCCTCTCGATAGGGAGGTGATGGCCTACCGAGGCCTTGTCAATCTTCCCGGCAAGGGTGGCTTGCTGGGTCTCAATCCTTCATCCTCGGCGGGAGGCTCTCAGCGAGGCATTGTCTATCTCCCCGGCAGGGAGCTCCTGTCGGGGTCTCTTCTTCCTTCCGAGCAAGCGAGTGCTTACCGGGGCTTGCAATCTGCACTTGATGGCTTGTGAGTCTTACTTTCGCCCTAAGCCCGAGCGATGCGCCTTGCCGCTGTGGAGGGGCTGCCGGAGCCCGCGCACTAGTCTGGGGCATTGGAGACCCCAATCTTTAGTGCACCGACATGCACTCTCGGTGATCGATATGTGTGGGGACCCCGACTTACGAGTCGAGATCGCCGAATGAACGTGCTCAGTGATCCCAGCAATCAATGCTCACCGAACACACAAAAACTGAATAACAAGAGTCATACATCTATACATACCGCTTGATACAATAAATGACCATTGCAGTCAAGTCTTACATATATAGGGCCTTGAAGGCCAACACACCAACCTTGACCAATAGCGGAGATATTGGTCGAAAGCGTGAACCCGTGCCATCAGCCTTAACCTACACGCATTCTGACTGGGAAGCGTCCCAGCTCGCAGGAACGTCACTAAGTTACTCTTCACCATTTCCTATTCTGTCATACCTGGTCAATGAAATAACCAGTGGAAAGCCAATAAGTACTTTGAATGTACTTGCAAACAGCCCATGATGTGGAGCAAGGTAATAAAGGAACATGAATTAGCATAAGAATGCAGCCTTTTAGGAAAACAGGTTTTTCTTTAATTGCAGTAACATGATCAAGTGTAGGTATAATCATGCATCATAAGGTAGATGGTAATCACAAGAACTCTGCAGGTTACAGATATCAACATATCTGCTGAGGGCTGAACACCTCAGGTTCACCCCATATGCCAAGTCACTTGACTTGTAAATATCATCTTTCTCAACCACACACACACACACAAATAAGTTTATGCAGAAACGACTAGACGTAGTTTAAGCAGGATTACACAATTGTCCTTGACCGTGGACACGGCTATTTGAATAGTTTTACACTCTGCAGAGATTGTACGATGTACCCATGAGATCCTGGAAACTTCAGTGTCATCCATGACTCACGGTATATACCGTACCCGAGGTAAGTACACGATCAATGCCTTTCACCAGATGACACTAGACAAAGAGTCCACTCGATTGGTACCCAGCACACATGATGCATGTCTTACGAGCACCATCTCTGGACCGTATCATCCAGTGCCCAGAACACGTAAAAACGGCACAGTCGACCTACCTGGTACGGCCCCCTCACGAGAGTGACCACATCACTCCCGCCACTAGTATTGTGTGCTCTTTGCTAGCACCGACCAAAGTAATCAACAAAGCCCCATTTCATAAAGGGGTATCATGGTCGCAGATGTAAGCTTGGGACGGCCGACACATCATAAATCTAATCACATTTCGAAAACCACTCACACAAAATCTTTCTGGTACACCGCTTCTTTCTCAAGTGGTCATCTAGCTCAACACCATCACCCTTGGGCATTAGTGGCACCCAACGGGGTTTTCGTAAAACTTTTGATATCACCTTTGCTTTACCATCATCATGCATATGCTCATCCTATGTGTAGCACTAACTAGCGTGACCCTCATAGATGGTAGGTTCATGCTCAATGCAAGTTCTCCAAAGGATCCATCGGTATCTCCATACGGGGGTGTACCGATGAATCCTGACTACATGCATCAGAATAAAATAATCAACATGTCATGCATATAACATTTTCTCAGGCATGGTGAAAGGGTTGCTTTCCTTTTCTCACATAAGTCCTCGGGGTCTTCGAGGTATTGCGGTCTAACTCCGAGTACTCCATCTACTCCATCAACTATCGTCGAAAACAATCACAGTAAGCCACAGAGCAAGGAGAAACAAAAGTGTTATATAAATAGGAGTTTTATTTTTCTCGGACCTCTATGTTCATAAGAAAAATACCTGAAGCTTGCTCGAGGAGAATTGCACTATGAGGGATTTTTGAATGCACAAAAGGAGCAATAGGTGATCCTTTAAGAAGTCTATAAAATGCATTCTGTTAAAAATGAGTGGAGGCACTTATTTAACAGAGCATGATTTTAGAAACATTTAGGAAGTTGTTTCACTAGATTTGGAGTGAATATGAATATTCTAGGGATTTTCTAACATTCGATAAATAGCAAAAGGAGCTATTTATTTAATGCAACAGAAACATGCCAGATGAAAATGTTGACCAATGCTTCAAAAATGGTGCATGATATTAGACGACTCTGGAAATTGGAATCACTCCTTTTGGAGTTGATTTGAATCCTCCAGGAATTGTGCAAGGTGGGATTTAAATATTCAAATGGGTATTTGAATATTAATCCCATCGAAAAGTCTTTTGTAAAAATGTGCGATGCACATATATGGATAGGTCTTTCTTTTAGGAACCTGTGGATATTTGAACCATCAGATTTGGAATACAAATGAATTTATTATGGATTTTGGACCACCTATGAGCTTGGGGAAGGGAGCCCCACCCACCTGGGCTGGTCTCCCCTATTGGAAGGCGCCGGAGAGCGCCGGCCCCCTGGCCGCGGTGAAGGTCGACGGCGGCAGCCCCAGGAGTGGTGCTTCGGTCACTGGCAGAGGGAGGGGAGGAGATGGAGGAGGCCGCGGAGGTGCAGGGGGTCCTTCGTGGACCAGAAAGAGGGAGGAGACGCCCCGCGTGCCCAGATTTGGAGCGAGGTTGCCGGATGTCCTTCGGCCATGGCGACGGAACGAGGGCATGGGAGCTTGATTGGGGTTACATCGGCATTACGGGGAGAGTGAGGGCGCTAGAGGAGCCGAGAGGGGGCGACGAAGAGGACCTTGGATGCCCTCGGATGAAGTCTGGGCACGTGGAAGCACGCTTGCTAGGGCGATTTGGAGGCTAGCCATCGTTGGGGAGCAACATTTGACGGTCAAGGGAGGCACTTTGGTGCTCTGGGACACGTTTCCCTTGCTGGACCCGAGCTGCAGCAAGAGGCCAAGGTGCAGAGCACCGTTTCTATATACCAGGGAGGTGGTCACGGCCACCTGTGTCTACAGGGCCCTTATGACCAGTCAAAGGTGTCCGGGGTGTGAGGCATGCTTGCTGGGGTGTGACTGAGGAGTTTGGTCTCTTCTGGATCCGGTTTGAATTAGTTTTGACTTCAGTTTAGTTTGCAGCAGAAAATTAAGGCTAACAATGAGGGCACTTACTCGAGAGATAATGGGGTGAAACCATGTCTAGTAGTATTAGGCATGAAAGGACTACAGTTCTACAAAGTTTCATCTCACGGGGATGAGTTTAGCTAGTAGTTTGTCACGCCCAAGATGCGACCCTATCCTCAAATTGGCACGAGGGCCTCGTCAGGGATAGAAGCACATCTCGTCGTGTCGCAAGAATGGATATCGTTACAAGTACATGTACTGAAAAGAAGAGATATATAAAGAGTTCGCTTACACTCGCCACAAGCTACATCAGTGTCACATCAGTACATTACATAATCATCAAGAGTAAGAGCAGGGTCCGACTACGGACGAAAACAAACGACAAAAGAAGAACGACGTCCATCCTTGCTATCCCAGGCTGCCGGCCTGGAACCCATCCTAGATCGATGAAGAAGAAGAAGAAGAAGAAGAAGAGGAAGAAGAAGCAACTCCAAATGAACAATCATCGCGCTCGCATCATATAACCTTTACCTGTACCTGCAACTGGTGTTGTAGTAATCTGTGAGCCACAGGGGACTCAGCAATCTCATTTCCAAAGGTATCAAGACTAGCAAAGCTTAATGGGTGAGGTATGGTTAAGTGGTGAGGTGGCAGCAGCGGCTAAGCATATATTTGGTGGCTAAGCTTACGAGTACCAGAAATAAGAGGGGGAAAGATCTACGCATAACGGACGTGAACTACTGATGATCAAATGAATGATCCTGAACACCTACCTACGTCAGACATAACTCCACCGTGTCCTCGATCTGAGAAGGAACTCATCAAAGAGACAGTCACGGTTACGCAAACAGTTGGCATGTTTTAATTAAGTTACTTCAAGTTATCTATAACCAGTGTTAAACAAAGTTTCCACGTTGCCACATAACCGCGGGCACGGCTTTCCGAAAGATTTAACCCTGCAGGGGTGCTCCAACTAGTCCATCACAAATTACCACAAGCCGCATAGAAATCCTCAATCACGAAGCTCGCGATCTCGTCGGATTCCCTAGTGGAAAACCTCAACTCTGAGATTACCCAAAGCATCACCGGAATCCCGATGCACAAGATATCTCGTCAAAGGTAAAACTAATCCAGCAAGGCCGCCCGACGTGTCGACGTACCCGATAGGAGCCGCGTATCTCGTTCTCAGGACACGACGGATGGAACTAGCTACGAGTGCCAAACCTCGAGTTTCCTCGCGGTGGCCCCGCAGGCAGACCGTTTGGGACCAACACCATCAGCACTGGCCCCCCTGTTTATGTAAAATTACTCCTCGGGTAGCGCTAACTCCCTATGCATTTCAATTTATCAAAATTATTATGTTGGGCAAATGTAGAACCAAAGTTGGGCCTTGCCAGACCAGCTTTAATCTAAAACGAATTATCAAGGGGGTCCCCATAACAACCCCGATCGTGTTAGGAGCGCTCAATTATGGAACATAACACCGGTAGCCAAAACTAAGGGGGCAAAGGTTGAACAAAACACCAGGCTAGAAAGGCCGAGCCTTCCACCTTTTACCAAGTATATAGGTGCATTAAATTAATTAGCATTTAAATATGGTGATATAACAAGGAACCCATGTTTGACATGGAAGCAACTGCACCTGCAACTAGCAACGCTATCAACAGGGTTAAGCAAGCAGTAACATAGCCAATCAGTGGTTTGCTAGGTTGAACGGGTTGAAGGTTTTCATGGCATTGTTGAGAGGCTGTTATTTAACATGTGGTAGGCAACGAGAAAGAAACGATAGAAGCGGTAAAACTAGCATGGCAATGATAGTAATGATATCTGGGGAAATGATCATCTTGCCTGAGATCCGGCTTGGAAGAAGAATGCCTCCGTGAAGCAGACGAACCGATGTGGTCGAACGGGTCCTCACATCCAACACGCTTGCGGAACTCTATCGAGACGGGGAAACTGGAAACAAGCATCAACACACGATATTCACCACACGATGCACAACACATATGCTGCATGAGCTACTGAATACATGCATTTCACGCATGACAAATCACACAATCAAACACTACACATTAAGTGAAGTTCAATATGCAACGAGTTACATATTGACGAAACTCCACATACGAATTATTTAGTTCACTACCTATTAGATACACGGCGATGATAAATGTGGTTCAACATGGCAAGAGGTGAAGCGCAAACAATCTACCTATCTAGGCATTTTAAATGAGGTCGGAAATGACATATAGCATCTCCGAGACGACCTCACATGGTAATTTACAATTCTGTCCAGATCTGATCTAACACATTTAATTGGTTGTTAAACAGAAAAACAAATAGGTTCAGGTGATTCTACGCATCATTTCAAGCAATCTACATATAAAGAACATCTCCAACGGAGCTACGGATCAAAAGATACAAGCACCGCAAGATATGCTGGGATGAATGCAATATGTGTGCAACGACGGCTACGAGCACTTCAAAACATACATCACGCAAGAGAAAATGAAACTACACGAGATTCTAAGCGAGTTTCATGTAGGACACGATCAAAACGGAGCTACGGTTCGAAAACTACGAGCAAAACAAGAAAACACTACAATCTGCCAAAATCAGCCACATAGCATATTCTACGCCCCACAACTACGAGGTACAAAACTCCGATATGCTCAAGCAAGGCATGGCACGGAAGAGGGCAAGAAGCACTACTACAAACAACTAACAACAACTAGCATGGCAGCAAGGAACACTAGGGAAAGAAGACGCAAAATGACTTCCCACACACTATTTCAGACTTAGTGAAAATTACACCTCACGAAAGTGCAGTTTTCAGCCTGAAGCAATATTGACAGTAGAGAAATCCTAATCTACAGGAATCCAAATGGCATGAAACTTAACAGCATGCTAGAGGAACATAGGGGGTACAACTAACTCCATTGGACCAACCTCAAAAGAGCTACAGATCACAAGATGCAAGCAAGACAAGACAGCAACAAAATAATAACAGATTCCAGACTTAGAAATATTTCAGCACCTCTAAAACAGCACTATTTCTAGCAAGTTGAGAGCAAGCAAAACACACCTTAACATGCATCTCTATTGCAACCAAAAATTTCAGGGGCTAAACAAAACATCCGAGATCAACTCCCTAGTTGACAACTAATTCAAACGAGGCCCGGAATAAATCCTACGAATTAAACAAAAGGGCAACATAGCAAAATATCTCGCGAACTAACTTACTCAAAAGCTAAATCTAATTGCACAGAAAATCCATGGGATTTTTCTATCCCGGAAACATATAAAATATGTGGTGTTGCAACACAAAATAAAGCCTCACAATAATGCGGGAGAATAACCTATATACGGGAAAATAAACTAGAGGCAATTCCCTACAACCAAAAATACCAATGACCGCTCTATAATGCGCGGAAAAATGGTCCCTAAAACATGGACATTTATGCCACGACATCCGGGCTATCCGAACACGCGCGAAAAATATATACCGGTCGTTCCCCTATTGGGACAGCACGCTAAACCAAGCATTTGGCGCGTTAAACTAGCTCAAATAACTGTGCAAGTTATAAATTCGGAATCTACGCGAAATTCTACACCAAAAGCATATAAAAAACATCGCGATCCGACTTATGGATATTACACTACGGCCGTTTGAAATATAGCCTATTTCTGGAAAAGAATTAAATCACAGAAATTATAAAAAACCTACACGGGCCGAATTCACCTCGGCCCAAACAGGACATGAGCGTAGGATAGCAAAACTCGCCGGTGACGTATAATAGATGGTGGGGTGGGTGAGGCTCACCATGGGCTTCGGCCCAGATCTGGAGGAAGCCGGCCAGAGCGAGGGGAGGCGGCCTGGGCCTCGACGCTGCTGGGCCGGGGCGCGTCTGGGCCGGCTCGGCCAAGCCTGGAGGGAGGCGCAGGCCCATGCGGCTATGGGAGGGCGAGGCGCACTGCCCCGATCTGATCTGGACGGCGCGGCGGCGAGCTCGTCTCCGGCGAAGACGGCGCCGCAAGGGGCCGGGGACGGGCGCGAGGAGGCGGCTCCGGTGGGGCGCTTCGGATCCGGTGGCCGGCACGAAGACGCGGCGGCTGCTCCGGCTGTTTCCAAGGGCGGCGGCGGACTACTCCGGCCGGATCTATGGCTGAGAGGAGATCTGGTTCCGTTGGGGCGAGCTGCACGACGTGGTTCCGGCAGGCGCGGCGGGAACAAGGGGACGGCGCGGTGGCGACCATGGCCGGAGGCGACCCCATGTCTTGGCAGCCATGGGAGCTGCGGGAACTGCGCGGCTCGGGGCAGGGGCGATCCGACGACGGCGCGAGGGAGCTTTGGGAGGCGGAGGCGCTCTGTGCTGCACGGGCAGACGGCGACGCGACGGTTCCGGGCCCGGCGGGCCCGATCTGGATTTGCGGGTCCGCGACGGCTGGGGGAGGAGAGAGGCTGCGGGAGAGAGAGGTGGGATTAGGGTTAGGGCGCGGATCCCGAGGTGGAAGGGGGGCTGTCTAAAATAATGACAAGGGGGCCTATATATAGACAAACGAGGGCTCGGTTAACCGGAATCGCATTCCGGATCCAACCGCAGGGTCGGATTCGGACGATTCTGAACGCGGGTATGGGTACGCGGCCGTGTAGAGGGAATATCCGGAGACGAGAGAGAGAACGGGCGGCGCGGCATGAATTTTAAAACACCGACAACGTCCGACGGTAACCCGAATACGGTGCCGCTACGGTCGACCGTTCGGGTACCAGACGGTCTCTGATCGCGACGAAATTCAACAGCCGGCCTAGCTATAACTAATCACGACCGCGTGCCAAGTTTCACCTCGATCAGAGAAATTTTTAAACGCACTTTTAAAACAGGGTTTCCACGGTGCCGCGGGCGCGTGCGTGTGCGATCGGACTCAGAACGAAAAACGACGAGGACCGGCAACTACTAGCGGATGCAAGTTTTGAAAACGGGCGGCAACGGAGATGCCGATGCAATGCAGATGATGTGCATGATGCGATGATGACACGACAATTAGAATAAGCCACACGACGAAAACGGAAAGAGAGGGGAATCTTCTGGAACGTCGGCATCGGGTTGTCACAACTCTCCTACACTACAAGAGGATCTCGCCCCGAGATCCAAGAATGAAAGGGGGAGAGGATGCGAAAGAACAAGAGGTAAAACTTAGTCGCTTCTTTGACAAATGAGTTAAGCCAACGATCCTTGAAGGTTGCAAAGAGATGAGGAATGACATGAGAAAGAAGCCAGAATTAACGGAATATTTCGGCAGCACTTCGGTAGGAAAATAGGGCAAAATATTTGAAAAGGTAGGAGAATTAGACAAAATTCACAACAAACAAGTAAATAGAACAAGGGGACACCATGATCTTGATAGAACAACAAGATTGACCCAAAAGAGCAACATCACAAAGCCTCCGGAACAATATAATAGGAACTAGCTCATACGGAAGAAGAGAATGAAGAGAGAATGACAACTACTAACTCCATTGAACTTGACAAGCATTCTCGCAAGAAGAATTGAATGGAGTTGTTGGAAAGACAACAACGAAAAGAACAAGAAGGTAGTGGGCTTATGAAAATCATCTCAACAAATATGACGAGACAACCAACCACCAAAAGAAACAAGGATTGATTGGGAGAAACAAGATATGAACAATTCTTACCCCAAGAGGATACATTGAGAAGTTAGATTAATGACAAGCACCATCATAGCACAATCCATAGGAAAAACTTTAGGTGAAATCCAAACCAAGATATCTCACTGAAGAAACCATGGGTTGCAAATACCCCATGATCATAGAATTGGTGGGTTTAATTATCTCATTCCTGAAAGGAAAACTCTTCGAGGCTCCGACACTAACAAGAAGGCTATAATACCATCTCAAAGGATCAACGAAGAACAAATGCACTTGGGAATGCAAGAGAACGAATACTTGAGAAAAGAATTGATATCATGAGTCCTCCAGAAGAAGAATTCAGATTACTATGAACAAGAATAAGAATTATGTTATGATCATCCTTCATCAAGTTTAATTGATGACAAGCAGCGGATTTAGCATACCACTTATTCTTGTAGAAATGAATCTTGGAGAAACAGAGAGAAAAACCCCACTTGAAGCATAATTGAAGGCAACACCGGTAAGAACTCACAATTTAATGGGAAAACCAAGAATTAATGGAGAAACATGAGAATTAAGAGCTCATGAGCCACCTGAGAGAAAACTTGAATAAGGCACCGGAATAATTGAGAGACGAATGAAGAGACAGCAATGGAGAAGAATTGAGGATGAAAGCTGAAAGCTGAGAACGAAGAATCTTCTAAAATGATGGCCTTCGGAGGATCGAGAAAGATAACAACTCAGAACTGCACCGGATAGCAATAAAGGGATACTCATGATTGGGAATAATTCAAGACGATGCCAGAAGGGTGAAACGATGAATCATGAAGAGAATGGACCAAGATTTACGAGGAACACTCCTTCGAATTTGCAAGCTGAGAATGACGACGAGAAACAGGACCAAGGATAATGAGACACTCCGGAATAATGAAGAATGAAAGGTTGAACCAATATGAGAATTAATTCAAATAGATCTTGACGAAGGGATATGACTGATGGAAATCATACTTACATCATAGTTGAAAAGAACTAGAGATCTTCGGGAAAAAATTTAGAAGAGCTAGGAAAGACCCTGGGAAAAACCTGTGGGTTATGGGCCCACTCAAAGAAATCACCGTTGAAACAATTGCTAACAAAGAAAGATACTGCACCGGTACAATGAAAACTTGATGAGGTTGAGCACCTTGAAATGATAGAACAGATTGAAAACAAGAAATTCCGAGATAACTTCAACGCCCCGGATAGAAAAGAGAGAAGTGATAACAACATAGGCTGATAAGAATCTCCAACATAGGAAAGAATTTAATGGTTAAAAAGGATATGATGACCATGGATAACTGAAATGAATTTACCGGTAAGGATGACAAGAATGAATAAAGATGAACATGAAGCTCCTGAGAATGTTCACAACAAATCACCTGGTAAGAGAGAAAAGAACAGACAGCGGAAGCACAATGAAAAGAAAACTCTTGGATGAAAATCAATCACTGAGAAAAAGGGCGGGAGGGTGGGGAAAAACAAAGACAACTTAGGACAGATGAGATGAACTCCGGTATAAATAAGAGAACGATCTTGCAAAATTAGAGATGATTGAATTCACTTGGGGAGGAACGCACCGGTTGAATGGAATTGATCCGATGACTTCGGCTGAAAGGAATTGATAAGACAACTGATAGAGCAAAATAATTAGCACTCTCATATAAAAATATGAGAACACAGATTAGGAAAGATCTGAAATCACCACTTGACATCGAAGCAACACGAAGTACCATATTCAACAAAAAAAAAGGTGTGGCTTATGAAACAAGCCAGAACAAACTCATGAGAAACATTTCGTCCGATATTTTCGTGGACAGGATCGCACGGGCACGATTATTACAGTAGACATCAAGTGCAAGGCAGTGCACCCGACATACGAAGCGTCCCCGAGTCGTAGCAAGCTACAAGGACTCTTTAAGACACAATCTGTACTGCTGTAAGTCGACCGTGAACAAACGAATCCACTAGATGTCGAACCCCAACCTAACATCATGCATTTGTTGGAAGAATGTCCTATAAGTAACTACTTGAATTCCCACCTATGAATTCCCGAAATATCTGGTCATGCGATCTGGTACACGGATACAAGGAGTAATATCACACAACTCCTATACTAACCCGTCACCTGTATCACATCCGTCAACACACAACCAGAATCTCAGACCTTCATCTACAATAGACCCTCGTGATCACAACGATACAAAGTATGGTAGTACTCCCGAACAATCTACACCAGTACTGGGGACATCGGGGTTATCTCGCCACTACTAGTATTGAAGCAATTACGAACATCCTTCGTTCTGAGATACTAAGAAATCTGAATGATAACGATGTGCTCAAGAATCCCCTGGAGCTCAACTCCCCGGAAGAAAATCAAGTCAGACAGGAGGCACCAAGACAGAACTCCGTCACATCGGCATCATATAGATCTCAAAAATATCCGCGTGATCCTATATTTTTTTGAGTGGGAAGAGGAGTAGAGTAAATTATTACGTCAAGATTCCTCACCAGAGCATAGAAGAGGAGAAAAAAGAATCCTACTCTCCGATATATAGCTAGGCTCAAAGTATTTTTTTCGCTAGACTCGACTCGGCCAAGTTCGATCAATCAAGGGGGCTCCTAGGTCGGTACGGCTCTGATACCAACTTGTCACGCCCAAGATGCGACCCTATCCTCAAATTGGCACGAGGGCCTCGTCAGGGATAGAAGCGCATCTCGTCGTGTCGCAAGAATGGATATCGTTACAAGTACATGTACTGAAAAGAAGAGATATATAAAGAGTTGGCTTACACTCGCCACAAGCTACATCAGTGTCACATCAGTACATTACATAATCATCAAGAGTAAGAGCAGGGTCCGACTATGGACGAAAACAAACGAAAAAAGAAGAACGACGTCCATCCTTGCTATCCTAGGCTGCCGGCCTGGAACCCATCCTAGATCCATGAAGAAGAAGAAGAAGAAGAAGCAACTCCAAATGAACAATCATCGCGCTCGCGTCATATAACCTTTAGCTGTACCTGCAACTGGTGTTGTAGTAATCTGTGAGCCACAGGGGACTCAGCAATCTCATTTCCAAAGGTATCAAGACTAGCAAAGCTTAATGGGTGAGGTATGGTTAAGTGGTGAGGTGGCAGCAGCGGCTAAGCATATATTTGGTGGCTAAGCTTAAGAGTACCAGAAATAAGAGGGGGGAGGATCTACGCATAACGTACGTGAACTACTGATGATCAAATGAATGATCCTGAACACCTAGCTACGTCAGACATAACCCCACCGTGTCCTCGATTGGAGAAGGAACTCACGAAAGAGACAGTCGCGGTTACGCACACAGTTGGCATGTTTTAATTAAGTTACTTCAAGTTATCTATAACCAGTGTTAAACAAAGTTTCCACGTTGCCACATAACCGCGGGCACGGCTTTCCGAAAGATTTAACCCTGCAGGGGTGCTCCAACTAGTCCATCACAAATTACCACAAGCCGCATAGAAATCCTCAATCGCGAAGCTCGCGATCTCGTTGGATTCCCTAGTGGAAAACCTCAACTCTGAGATTACCCAAAGCATCACCGGAATCCCGATGCACAAGATATCTCGTCAAAGGTAAAACTAATCCAGCAAGGCCGCCCGACGTGTCGACGTACCCGATAGGAGCCGCGTATCTCGTTCTCAGGACACGACGGATGGAACTAGCTACGAGTGCCAAACCTCGAGTTTCCTCGCGGTGGCCCCGCAGGCAGACCGTTTGGGACCAACACCATCAGCACTGGCCCCCCAGTTTATGTAAAATTACTCCTCGGGTAGCGCTAACTCCCTATGCATTTCAATTTATCAAAATTATTATGTTGGGCAAATGTAGAACCAAAGTTAGGCCTTGCCAGACCAGCTTTAATCTAAAACGAATTATCAAGGGGGTCCCCATAACAACCCCGATCGTGTTAGGAGCGCTCAATTATGGAACATAACACCGGTAGCCAAAACTAAGGGGGCAAAGGTGGAACAAAACACCAGGCTAGAAAGGCCAAGCCTTCCAACTTTTACCAAGTATATAGGTGCATTAAATTAATTAGCATTTAAATATGGTGATATAACAAGGAACCCATGTTTGACATGGAAGCAACTGCACCTGCAACTAGCAACGCTATCAACAGGGTTAAGCAAGCTGTAACATAGCCAATCAGTGGTTTGCTAGGTTGAACGGGTTGAAGGTTTTCATGGCATTGTTGAGAGGCTGTTATTTAACATGTGGTAGGCAACGAGATAGAAACAATAGAAGCGGTAAAACTAGCATGGCAATGATAGTAATGATATCTGGGGAAATGATCATCTTTCCTGAGATCCCGCTTGGAAGAAGAATGCCTCCGTGAAGCATCAACACACATACGACACGATGTGGTCGAACGGGTCCTCACATACGACACGCTTGCGGAACTCTATCGAGACGGGGAAACCGGAAACAAGCATCAACACACGATATTCACCGCACGATGCACAACACATATGAAGCATGAGTTACTGAAGACATGCAAGTCACGACATGACAAATCACACAATCAAACACTACACATTAAGTGAAGTTCAATATGCAACGAGTTACATATTGACGAAACTCCACGTACGAATTATTTAGTTCACTCCCGATTAGATACACGGCGATAATAAATGTGGTTAAACATGGAAAGAGGTGAAGCGCAAACAATCTACCTATCTAGGTATTTTAAATGAGGTCGGAAATGACATATAGCATCTCCGAGACGACCTCACATGGTAATTTACAATTCTGTCCAGATCTGATCTAACACATTTAATTGGTTGTTAAAAACCAAAACAAATAGGTTCACTTGATTCTACACGTCATTTCAAGCAATCTACACATAAAGAACATCTCCAACGGAGCTACGGATCAAAAGATACAAGCACCGCAAGATATGATGGCATGAATGCAATATTTGTGCAACGACGGCTACAAGAACTTCAAAACATACATCACGCAAGAGAAAATGAAACTACACGAGATTCTAAGCGAGTTTCATGTAGGACACGATCAAAATGGAGCTACGGTTCGAAAACTACGAGCAAAACAAGAAAACACTACAATCTGCCAAAATCAGCCACATAGCATATTCTACGCCCCAGAACTACGAGGTACAAAACTCCGATATGCTCAAGCAAGGAATGGCACGGAAGAGGGCAAGAAGCACTACTACAAACAACTAACAACAACTAGCATGGCAGCAAGGAACACTAGGGAAAGAAGACGCAAAATGACTTCCCACACACTATTTCAGACTTAGTGAAAATTACACCTCACGAAAGTGCAGTTTTCAGCCTGAAGCAATATTGACAGTAGCAAAATCCTAAGCTACGGGACTACAAATGGCATGAAACTTAACAACATGCTAGAGAAACATAAGGGGTACAACTAACTCCATTGGACCAACCTCAAAAGAGTTACAGATCACAAGATGCAAGCAAGACAAGACAGCAACAAAATAATAACAGATTCCAGACTTAGAAATATTTCAGCTCCTCTAAAACAACACTATTTCTGGAAAGTTGAGAGCAAGCAAAACACACCTTAACATGCATTTCTATTGCAACCAAAAATACCAGGGGCTAAACAAAACATCCGAGATCAACTCCCTAGTTGACAACTAATTCAAACGAGTCCCGGAATAAATCCTACGAATTAAACAAAAGGGAACATAGCAAAATATCTCGCGAACTAACTTACTCGAAAGCTAAAACTAATTGCACAGAAAAATCCATGGGATTTTTCTACCCCGGAAACATATAAAATATGTGGTGTTGCAACACAAAATAAAGCCTCACAATAATGCGGGAGAATAACCTATATACGGGAAAATAAACTAGAGGCAATTCTCTACATGCAAAAATACCAATGACCGCTCTATACAGTATGGAAAAATGGTCCCTAAAGCATGGACATTTATGCCACGACATCCGGGCTATCCGAACACGCGCGAAAAATATATACCGGTCGTTCCCCTATTGGGACAGCACGCTAAACAAAGCATTTGGCGCGTTAAACTAGCTCAAATAACTGTGCAAGTTATAAATTCAGAATCTACGCTAAATTCTACACCAAAAGCATATAAAAAACATCGCGATCCGACTTACGGATATTACACTACGGGCGTTTGAAATATAGCCTATTTCTGGAAAAGAATTAAATCAAAGAAATTATAAAAAACCTACACGGGCCGAATTCACCTCGGCCCAAACAGGACATGAGGGCGTAGGATAGCAGAACTCGCCGGTGACGTATAATAGATGGAGGGGGGGTGAGGCTCACCGTGGGCTTCGGCCCAGATCTGGAGGAAGCCTGCCAGAGCGAGGGGAGGCGGCCTGGGCCTCGACGCTGCTGGGCCGGGGCGCTCCTGGGCCTGCTTGTCCAGGCCTGCAGGGAGGCGCAGGCCCATGCGGCTACGGGAGGGCGAGGCGCACTGCCCCGATCCGATCTGGACGGCGCGGCGGCGAGCTCGTCTCCGGCGAAGACGGCGCCGCAAGGGGCCGGGGACGGGCGCGAGGAGGCGGCTCCGGTGGGGCGCCTCGGATCCGGTGGCCGGCACGAAGATGCGGCGGCTGCTCTGGCTATTTCCAAGGGCGGCGGCGGACTACTCCGGCCGAATCTGTGGCTGAGAGGAGATCCGGCTCCGTCGGGGCAAGCTACACGACGTGGTTCCGGCCGGCGCGGCGGGAACGAGGGGACGGCGCGGCGACGACCATGGCCGGCGGCGACCCCACGTCTTGGCAGCCATGGGAGCTGCGGGAACTGCGCGGCTCGGGGCAGGGGCGATCAGACGACGGCGCGAGGGAGCTTCGGGAGGCGGAGGCGCTGTGTGCTGCTCGGGCAGACGGCGACGCGATGGTTCCGGGCCCGACGGGCCCGATCTGGGCTTGCGGGCCCGCGACGGCTGGGGGAGGAGAGAGGCTGCGGGAGAGAGAGGTGGGATTAGGGTTAGGGCGCGGATCCTCACGTGGAAGGGGGGGTGTCTAAAATAATGACAAGGGGGCCTATATATAGACAAACGGGGGCTCGGTTAACCGGAATCGCGTTCCGGATCCAACCGCGGGGTCAGATTCGGACGATTCCGAACGCGGGTATGGGTACGCGGCCATGTAGAGGGAATATCCGGAGACGAGAGGGAGAACGGGCGGCGCGACACGAAATTTAAAACACCGACAACGTCCGACGGTAGCTCGAATACGGTGTCGCTACGGTCGACTGTTCGGGTACCAGACGGTCTCTGATCGCGATGAAATTCGACAAGCGGCCTAGCTATAACTAATCGCGACCGCGTGCCAAGTTTCACCTCGATCAGAGAAAGTTTTAAACGCACTTTAAAAACAGGGTTTCGACGGTGCCGCGGGCGCGTGCGTGTGCGGTCGGACTCAGAACGAACAACGACGAGGACCGGCAACTACTAGCGGATGCATGTTTTGAAAACGGGCGGCAACGGAGATGCCGATGCAATGCAGATGATGTGCATGATGCGACGATGACACGACAATTAGAATAAGCCACACGACGAAAACGGAAAGAGAGGGGAATCTTCTGGAACGTCGGCATCGGGCTGTCATATAGTTGTAGTGCAAGCCTACAATTCTGTCAGAAATCAAGTTTGAGATGTGCTGCTCATTTTCCCCACATGAGCATGCTATATTTTTATTTGAAATGATGCATTAGCATGCTAGAGAAGAATGTGGGGGCTTTGGCTTAAGCAGAAGTATAGCAAGAGGGGTAAAACAGTGCTGCCAAGGTATAAATTGAGAGGTAGATACATGGAGTCATCCTCCAATAATTGGCCAGTGGCCATGGAAAGGTTACTAGATTTAAAAGGAAACTAGGGAATGCTGTGGTGAAAATCTAAGCCCAAGGAGATAAGTGGAAGGGTCGAAAGTAGCAATTTTGATATATGCACACAAGGTGTTCGATGGATGTTAGGACTACCAGATGGATTCCAATTGATATGAAACTTAACAGAATCACATAATAGATGAAAATAAGCTTGGACACCAAATATGGGATTTGGTGGAGAAGGTTTCCAATGTAGACTTGAAAAACCCATGAAATGGGCAGAAATGACTTTCTGCCTACAAAACCATGCAAATAAATTCCCACAAATCCACAACTTGATGTGGGGCATTATTTGAGCGTTAACACATTACCAAAAAGATCGGGATCAAGTAGAGAAACTTTATAATGTAAATTTTTCCAAGATCAGAAATCAACAGAGAAGGTTTCGAGGGGTTTGGGTCAAGTTCTTTTATTCTCCTTGATGCACCACTTGGTTCGGATGCATTATTGGAGTATCAGAACATGTCCAGCAAATTTGAGCACAATTGGAGACACTTGGCAATGTAGATTTTCTCAAATATGGATGTGGACACATAGGGTTTTAGAATAATTAAGTGAATCAAATCAACTTGGATTGAGATGAAACTTGGCCAGATCATCACAAATATCATATGTGACATGTTATAATTTCACAAGAAGTTAATGAGAATATTTCTTATAGTAATATTCAAAAAGTTTGAAATAGGGAGGAAGCGTTTTGCCTAATATTTTGGATATGACCTTGTGTTGGAACTCATATATGTGGAACATATATGCCCATTGAGTTTCCCTAAATTTTATCAAATATTTTCCTTCACAAGGGACCATTTCTGGACTCAGTGAAAGGTATGTAAATAAAGTAGTAAAATAATTTCTAAAATAATAATATTGTGGTTTTGAGAAGTAATTTTGATAATGTGTTTTAAGTAAAACATTTGGTGCAAAATATCTTCCCTAATTTGAGGAATAGTAGTACAAATCCCAACTCACGTGTTTTTGAAAGCTTAAATAAAGGCAATGCTTTTTGGTAAAAATAGTATTTGGAAAAATAGTTTCTGGTCCTATACACATGGCATTATCATTAGGCAAGGATTTGGGTCAAGGAGGTGAGTCTTTAGAGTAGAAGGAGCATTTGGATTAAACATAAGGAAACAAGAAAACAAGCAACAGTCATATCAAGCATCACAATCAGTCATACAAATTTTAATTGGTCCTAATTTTTGAAAAATATTAATTAGTAAGAAGATTTAAAACACAGGTTGTTACAAACATACCCCTTAAGAAATCTCGTCCTCGAGATTTCTAGGTTGGGCGTTGGAGAGGTACGGAATTTTAAGTTGGAGGCAGTCTTCACGTCACCATGTTGGTGCTGTGGGTCTTGAGGTGCTTGATGATACAGCTTCGAATGCTCCGCACGTCCTTGCCTGACCGTGAGCGGGGTTCTGGCAACAAGTGAGGCTTGACTGAGGGTCAAGGGCTTGGTGCACTATGTTCTCGGAAGTCTCTGACTAGCATGTGTATCCCAAGGTCAAATACGTGGCAAGGTAACGTGTCTAGGTTGGGTCTCGTTCATGAGTTTAAGCTCAGAGAATCAGTGTTTAGAATAGGTTGTACCATCTCGGAAGGTTCGTGAGGGGTCCTGGTTGAGCTGGCTACCCAAAAGTATAGACCAGTCAGCCACTCCCAAAGTTTGTGGCTCGGCAAGCGGGTGAATCACCTTTAGCAGGTTTTCACCATGATCCAATTAGGACTCTCATCCTTGGTTTGTACCAAGAAGAAGCTCCTCATTTCTTCCCTATCTAAAGGTTTCATCGACTTGAATCTTTGAGGCATCTTGACATCGTTGATGTAGTCGATGCAGGATCGGTGGTTGACTTCTACTGCTTCTTTTTCATCGTCGTGGTTCCCCTAGCCCGTGCGGTTCTTCGCCTTGTGTTGGGAAGGATAGGCTTCCGCTGTCTTGAGGTCGCTTCGAGAAACCCATCTTCTTAAGATAACACCTTATTCCCGAGAGGCCTAGCGATCAGTGTTCGTGGGGCTCGCCCAAACAGGACTAAAGTGTTCCTCCTCTTATTGGGTGGATAACTATGTCATCCATGAGGATAACAACATACTTTCTGATATGTCTCCAACGTCTCTATAATTTTTGATGGTTTCATGCTATTATGTTGTCAAACTTTGGATGTTTTGTATGTCTTATATATCTTTTTTGGGATTAACTTATTAACTCAGTGCCAAGTGCCAGTTCCTGTTTTTTCCACGTTTTTGACCCTTTTCAGAGGAGGATTTTAAACGGAGTCCAAAGGGAACCAAACTTCCAAAAAGATTTTTTTCGAAACAGAAAAAGATCGGGGAACTTGAGAACCAAGGCAGGGGGCCACCAGGGACCCCACAAGCCCCCTAGCCGCGGCCAGGGGGGCCGCGCCTCCTAGGCTTGTGGGCTCCCTGTGCCACCTCTGCCCTAGGTCTTTCGCCTATATATTCCCAAAAATTCCAGAAAAAATCAAGAGATCATCGAAAGTACTTTTCCGCCGCCGCAAGCTTCTGTCTCCGCAAGATCCCATCCAAGGAACGTTGTGGTGCCCTGCCGGAGGAGGGATTCGGATACGGAGGGCTTCTTCACCAACACCATGACATGTCCGATGATGCGTGAGTAGTTCACCATGGACCTACGGGTCCAGAGCTAGTAGCTAGTTGGCTTCTTCTCTCTCTTGGATCTTCAATACAAAGTTCTCCATGATCTTCATGGAGATCTATCCGATGTAATCTTCTTTTGCGGTGTGTTTGTCAAGATCCGATGAATTGTGGATTTATGATCAGATTATCTATGAATATTATTTGAGTTTCTTCTGATCTCTCTTATGCATGATTTCATATCCTTGTAATTCTCTTCGAGTTGTGGGTTTTGTTTGGCCAGCTTGATCTATGATTCTTTCAATGGGAGAAGTGCTTGGTTTTGGGTTCATACCGTGCGGTGACCTCATCCAGTGACACAAGGGGTAGTGGGGCACGCATCGTGTTGTTGCCATAAAGGGTAAAAAGATGGGGTTTTCATCATTGGTTTGAGTTTATCCCTCTACTTCATGTCATCTTGCTTAAGGTGTTACTCTGTTCGTCATGAACTCAATACACTAGATGCATGCTGGATAGCGGTCGATGTGTGGAGTAATAGTAGTACATGCAGAAAGTATCGGTCTACTTGTCTCGGACGTGATGCCTATATGTATGATCATTGCCTTAGATATCGTCATGACTTTGCGCGGTTCTATCAATTCTCGACAGTAATTTGTTCACCCACCGTATTATTTGCTATTTTGAGAGAAGCCTCTAGTGAACACTATGGCCCCCGGGTCTACTTCACATCGTATCTTCAGCCTTACTCTTTTACTTCGTTGCACTTTCCGCCTTCAGATCTCACTTTGCAATCAATCTTGAAGGGATTGTCAACCCCTTTATAGCGTTGGGTGCAAGCTCTTTTGTGTTTGCGCAGGTACTCTGGACTGGACGAGATTCTCCTACTGGATTGATACCTTGGTTCTCAAACTGAGGGAAATACTTGCTGCTCCTGTGCTGCATCACCCTTTCCCTTCAAGGGAAAAACCAACGCAAGCCCAGTCTCCGTCAACGTGTCAATCTTTGGCGCTGTTATCTGTTGCCGTTGCAGAAGAATTTGTGGCGTCGTTGCCGGGGAGGATCAAGTCAAGAACTCATCCAAGTAAGTGTCGCAAACTCATCTCTTGCATATACTTTTTTCTGCCTCTCGTTTTCCTCTCCCCCACTTCTGAAAAACAAAAAATTACAAAAAAAATATTTGCCTTTTTCGTTCGCCCTTTTCTTTCGCTTGCTTTCTATTGCTTGTGTGCTATGTTCCTTCATTATGCTTGCTTCTTCAATTGGTAAAAATCTAGTGATATGGATCCTCATCCACTGGCTAATCTCTTTAAGAGATCCAATTATGTTGAACCAATTGCTAGTGAGTTGAGTGCACTTGACTTTCTCTATGGAGTTTTGCTTGAGATGCCTGAATCTGAAAATCATGATGAAGAAATTTATGAAGTGATTGACGAGGGCTCCTTGAATGAAAAGCATGATTGCAATGGTTTCACTATAAATCCTATTAGTGTCAATCATGCTAAAAATATGAAAAACCCTAAGCTTGGGGATGCTAGTTTTGTTTTGTCCACTACTTGTTGCAATAATATTGAAAGTGGGTTTGGAGAAGTCATGACTTCAGTTGATGATAATCCCACTATTTTTGAAGAGCGCAACTTTGCATCCATGTGGATCATGAAAATAATATCCTTTGTGCTGGCTATATTGTTGAATTTCAATATGATCCCACATGTAATTGCTATTAGAGAGGAAAATATTGTGGTACAAACTTTCATGTTACCAAATTACGTCTCGTTATGTTGAGATTGCTATTGTCTCTTTCTTCTTCCATGGATTTGGTAACTATTGGTTGTCTTGCCAATTTGTTTCCCTATAAAATGCCTATGCATAGGAAGTACGTTAGACGTAGATGTGATTTTCACATGTTTCATGATGCTCTCTTCGTGTCCGATTGCTATCTTTTATGTGAGCATCATTGAATTATCAATGCCTAGCTAAGGGCGTTAAACAATAGCGCTTGTTGTGAGGCAACCCAAAGAATTTATCTTTTTCTTTCTATTTTGTTGCATCCACACCATCATAATTCTGTTATGATAGTGTCTTTTGTGTTTCTTTTTGTGTTTGAGCCAAGCAAAACCTTTATGACTAGTTTTGGTGATGGTTGTTTGATCCTGCTGGAAAAAGACAAAAACTTTTCTCTCACGAGATTATTTTTAATTTTTATTCAGAAAGAGCTCTTGAGTTGATTCTTTTTGCTGCTGGTTGATATGCCTTTTCCCAGGCTGTCGTAAGTTTTCAGAAGTTTTGAGGTACCAGAAGTATACGAAGTATACAGATTGCTACAGACTGGTCTGTTTTTGACATATTCTGTTTTTGTTGAGTTGGTTGCTTGTTTTGATGAAACTATGGATAGTATCGGGGGTACTAGCCATGGAAAAGTGATAACACAGTAATGTAACACCAATATAAATAGAAATCCAGATTGCTATAGTACCTAAAGAGGTGGTAGTTGGTTTTCTTGTGCTAATGTTATCACGAGTTTCTGTTTAAGTTTTGTGTTGTCAAGTTTTCATGTTTTGGGTGATGCTCTCATGGACAAAGGGATAAAGAGTGGAAAGAGCTCAAGCTTGGGGATGCCCAAGGCATCCCAAGCCAAATTCAAGGACACCAAAAATCCTATGCTTGGTGATGCCCCGGGAAGGCATCCCCTCTTTCGTCTTCAATCCATCGGTAACATTACCTGGAGCTATATTATTATTCACCACATGATATGTGTTTTTCTTGGAGTGTATTCTATCGTAGGAGTCTTTTCTTTTTGTTGTGTCACAATGATCCTTGTTGCACACCTTTTTGAGAGAGATACATGCACTCATCGTGATTTTGCTAGAATGCTCATCGTGTTTCACTTATATCTTTTGAGCTAGATAATTTTGCTCTTGTGCTTCACTTAGATCTTTTTGAGCATGGCGGTGCGTGACTTGGTAGTTGGCTTATGCTATGAAAGTAGTCCCAAAGATGATAGGTATCCAAAGAGGATACAAAAACCTCCATCTTCATGTGCACTGAGTAGAAAGAGAAGTCTTGGTTCCTCTCAATTAGTTTTGAGACATGGATTTGGTAATATTAAGAGTTATGTTAGTAGGGTGTTGTGAATCTAGAAATACTTATGTTGAAGTTAGTGATTGCCGTAGCACGCACGTATGGTGAACCACTATGTTAGGAAGTCGGAACATAATTGATCTATTGATTGTCATCCTTTGTGTTGAGGTCAGGATCGCGCGATGGTTAACACCTACCAACCCTTCCCCTAGGAGTATGCGTTTAGCACTTTGTTTTGATTAATAATAAAAAAATTCGCAACAAGTATGTGAGTTCTTCATGACTAATGTGAGTCCTTGGTATAGATGCACTTTCACCTTCCACCATTTCTAGCCTCTCTAGTGCCGCGCAACTTTCGCCGGTGCACAAACCCACCGTATCATCCATGTAGGGACCAGCGGTCTGCCCGGAACACGTAAAAATGACATAGTCGACATACCTGGTACGATCCCATCACGAGAGTGACCACATCACTCCCGCCACTAGTAATGCGAGCTCTTTGCTAGCACCGACCAAAGTAATCGACAAAGCCCCATTCCATAAAGGGGTATCGTGGTTGCACATGTAAGGTTGGGACGGTTGTCAGATTTCGGGCTCCGCTAAACCCTTAATATTCGAACACAGGGCGTGTACGAAGATATCTCTCGGGCTCACCTTGCCTAGCTCGCTACTTGTTGTGGATGGCAAAGGACTCACTCGATGGTGAGGAAGACATAGAACACGACAATTTACCCAGGTTTGGGCCATTGGGAAGCGTAATACCCTACTCCTGCTTTGGAGGATTGCCTCTCACGGATGTTGGTGGATGAACCAGTACAGTATTCGAGGGACTCCGGACGCTAGGTGGCCTAAGTGTGGTGTCGGTGGGGAAATGAATGAATCTGGGTCCTCCTCTATGAAGTATCTTGTCCTCTATATATAGTGGCGGCCCGGGTCCTCTTCTCGTATCGTTTCGGCGGGAAGGGATCCCACAATGGCCAATCTTTGAAGGGGAACAGGGGAACATGCTCCCCTGCCCCAAAGGTGGTCTTCGCCTGCAAAAGTGGCTGTCAGCGCAGCAGGGACGGGTCCAGGGGTGATGTCCGTCCTGCCGGCGGGCGGTGATGGCCTTGTTGCACAAGAATGGGAACCTTTGGGAGATTCCTTCGGCTCCCGCATACGTCCTTCCCTCCTTTGCACGAAAGGGGAAAATGCACCGTCCGGCAATCCGCTGCTCGCATGTCCTTTCTCCGCGTCATCCTTGGCTCCTCAGGCGGGGTCTTGCCTCGGAATCTCAGCCGCTCTGGAGGGGCCCTGAGGAGGCCCATGCGGGTCTTTAAGTTGTTCCTCCTCATGAGGCTCGGTCTCTTGCGAGGGTCTTGCCTTGAGTGGTGCCCGGACCGTTGCTTTTGGTCGATGAAGTGGGCCAGCCCTAGGCCACAAGCAGATAGGTCTAGGTACCCCCATTCCCAGAACGCCGACAGTAGCCCCCGAGCCCAAGGCACGCCTAGGCTGGCTTCTCGTCGAAGCCTTGAGGACGGCCTGAAGTGCTACGGGCCCTCATTGCGTGCGGGCCAGGCGGCACACGTGTCCAGCTGTCATACGGCCACGCTCTCGCTCCTCGAGGCATCCGGAGCGCACTAGGCCATGACGGCATGATATCCAAGAACCATGCAGGCCATCATTGTTCTCATTCAATGGCACTGGAGCGGCCTGACCACACCCAACGGCCACGGCCCTCGCGGACGTGACCGCTCGATTGATAGGTGAAGCGACGTGGGCGGCAACGCCCCCGTCGGCCGACCTTGCGGCCCCGAGGGGAACGTGACGCTCGCGCTCCCACGACGGTTGGTGGCTGCAGCTCCTCTATAAATCGTCCTCGCTCATGGCGCAGGGGAGCCACTGCGATCTTGACCTGCCTCTCAGCTCCCTTGCTCCATTGAGAAAAACCTCTCCTCCCCTTCACTTCATCGTCTTCCATGGCGTCTCGAGGAGGCGATTCCGGCCGGGGAAAGCATGCGGCTTTGCCTGCGCCCTCGTCAGCCCCCAGGAGCTGCGGCGGGCGACCCTCAGGGTCGCCGCGCGTTGATACGTCTCCATCGTATCTATAATTTTTTATTGTTTCATGCCAATGTTCTACAACTTTCATATACTTTTGGCAACTTTTTATACTATTTTTGGGACTAACATATTGATCGAGTGCCCAGTGCCAGTTCCTGTTTGTTGCATGATTTTTGTTTCGCATATTATGCATACCAAACAAAGTCCAAACGCAATAAAAACCTACGGGGACTTTTTTGGAATATTTTTGATTTTTGGGAAGAATAATCTACGCGAAACGATGCCCGAGGAGGTCACAAGCCCAGGAGGCGCGCCCCCCTAGGGCGAGGCTGGCAGGCTTGTGACCAATCCCTAAGGCGGTTGGGGCCCAATCGGAGTTACGGATCTCCAGGAAGAAAACCGTGTTAAAATTTCAGCCCAATCGAAGTTACGGATCTCCAGGAATTTAAGAAACGGTGAAAGGCAGAATCTGAGAGCGCAGAAACAGAAGGACACAGAAAGAGAGATCCAATCTCGGAGGGGCTCTTGCCCTTCCACCGCCATGGAGACCATGGACCAGAGGGGAAACCCTTCTCCCATCTAGGGAGGAGTTCAAGGAAGAAGAAGAAGAAGGGGGGCTCTCTCCCCCTCTCTCCCAGCACAGCCAGAATGCCGCCCGGGACATCATCGTGTGACGGCGATCTACACCAACACCTCCGTCATCTTCACCAACACCTCCATCACCTTCCTGCATCTATATTCAGCGGTCCACTCTCCCGCAACCCACTGTACCCTCTACTTGAACATGGTGCTTTATGCTTCATATTATTATCCAATGATGTGTTGCCATCCTATGATGTTTGAGTAGATTTTCGTTGTCCTATCAGTGATTGATGAGTTGCTATGATTGATTTAATTTTCTTGTGGTTATGTTGCTGTCCTTTGGTGCCCATCTTATGAGAGCGAGCGGGGATCACACCATAGGGTTAGTAGTATGTTTATAGGACTATGTATTGGAGGGCAAGGGTGACAAAAGCTTCAGCCTAGGAGAGAAATTGATGCATACGGGATTGAAGGGGGACCAATATATCTTATTTCTATGGTTGGGTTTTAACTTAATGAACGTTAGTAGTTGCAGATGCTTGCTAATAGTTCCAAGAATTAGTGCATAGTATTCCAAGTAAGGGATGACATGCTAGCAGTGGCCTCTCCCACATAAAACTTGCTATCGGTCTAGTAACGTAGTCAATTCTTAGGGACAATTCCGCAACTCCTACCACCACTTTTCCACACTCGTTAAACTAACGTAATTGTTTCTCTATCTAACCAGCCCCTAGTTTCTATTTATGTGTTCTTTATTTTCTTGCAAACCTATCCTATCACACCTACAAAGTACTTCTAGTTTCATACTAGTTCTAGGTAAAGCGAACGTAAAGTGTGCGTAGAGTTGTATCGGTGGTCGATAGAACTTGAGGGAATATTTGTCCTACCTTTAGCTCCTCGTTGGGTTCGACACTATTACTTATTGAGAAAGGATGCAACTGATCCCCTATAATTGTGGGTTATCACAAATCCTCCACCGCTGGACTCTGGCCAATGAGTAAGTTCATTGCTTGCACTCCCTTTCCTTGTTACCCCGTCTGCTGCTTGGTGGTTGATCTTCCCTTTTCTTCAGTGCGCACGCCGCAAAGAATTCCAAGCTTGGCGAGATTCAGGAGGACATGGAAGGGATGCGGGCCCAGCTCGAGAGCACCGAGGTCGCCCTCCAGGGTGAAGCGGAGGCCAAGGAGGAGCTGATGTCGGTGCAGAGGCAAATCTAGGAGGCGGCCGACGCCGTTCAGGCCGCCCCGGACGAAACATCGTACGCCCGGATGCTAGCGTCCCAGTGAGTCAAGAAGTTCGAGGGCATGGCCGGCCGGGGGATGCGCACGATGTGCCGTTTCGTGGGGGGCGCCCTGGCACTATCGAATGTGAGAAGCGATGTGGGCTACCTCACCTTCTTCCAGAAGGTGGTGGAGATGCTGGAGGCTGGCATCGCCCGCGTGGAGGACGACAATGCGTCCGATGCACGTGAGATTTTGGGCCTTGCATTGACGCTCGTCTTCTCCATCCAGCGCCGCCTCGTCCCGGAGCTCGATCTCCAGCGCGTCGTCGAGACGGTGCCTGTTGAGTCCCAGCGACTTCTACGAGACGAAGTCCACCCGCACGTGGACGCGCTGGTGGAGCGGTACGTCTAGGTGCCCGTCTCCAGCGAGGAGGAGGGCTCCGACGCCGAGCTCGCCGGCGCGAAGGGCGGCACCGACGACCCATCCCCATGGGTGTCTCCAAGATTTTGTTCTCCCGTCCCGGTAATAGCAAACCATGAACTTTGCCATGGTGGGCGTTAAACTTTTCCACGTTACCTTCTTCATTCTCCCTTTTCCCGTCGCTCTTGAATGGGTAGCTTGCTCGCTGGTAGTCATTGCGGATCAGCTTCCTTGCATAGGGTCCTTCAATAACCCAGCCGTTGCTTTGGGGCAACGGCGGCCAGGGCCCTCAAGAGGTCCTATCCTCCCTAGGCATTATTTGTGTTGTTGCACGCTTGGTCAGTGGCCTCGTTATTTGCCGCAGTTTAGTCCTTAGGCCCTGCATTTTCTCGTTAGTGCGCGTGGTTTTAACTCATGGTTAGTTTGACCGAGACCAGATGGCCCCCATATGGGCCTGCGGGGTACTTAGCTCGTGGGTTTGCGCCGATCCCTTCTCTAACTCCTCCAGTGTAGCTCCTTCTTTGTAGATGGGAGGGGGTGGGGACCCTTTCGTCACTCTGTGTCCATATGTCCCGATCACGCACATTTCCCTTCCGCCTTGAGGCGCAACCCATTACCAAGATTGTTCCTCACGGGGCAAAGCCCCGATGCACTGGGTGCTGACAAGGGCGATAGCTGGGTGGACGAGTGGCTTTGTGACCAGTAAGGCCCATGAGGCGTGCTGCTCTGGAGCCCCCCTTGACATTCAAGCCGCTCTACGCCGATAGGCCCCGGTTATGACCGGTAAGGCTCCGAGGATCTATGCTCAGGAGCGCCCTTTGACGCTCGAGCAATTCCTCTTCACGTTCCTTTGGTCATCGCCCAGGACGCCCTGAGGCCTCCTGAGACTCTTTGTGGTGTTATCATGCTTCGATCCGGATCCCCGAGTGGGGCTTGATTGCCAAAAATGTTTGCCCCTGGGACGACAAGTCCTTTCTTTCGCTCCTTGGCCCCAAGGCGCGGTGCGGAGCGTTCAGTTCCTCAAAAAATGTCATCCAGGAAAGAGACCTCAAAACCGGTGAAACGAGAAAGCGCAAGAGAATCCCCCCTTTGTTTTTCAAACATCAACTCTTAAAATTGACAAATTTAAGTCCCGCAGAGGATAGTTTGAAATCCAGGAAGAAGCAAGAAAACGCCTCGGCCGGTACCTAGGTTGGCATAGTTATTGGTGGACTGAGTTGATTGCCTCCGTCTTCTCCCCAGCGCGGAGCATCGGGCTTCCACTAGGCGTGGGATGGACCCCTTCCGCGTCCTCGGGGGGCCCTGGGCGATACAGCCTCGGCTCGTTATTATGTGAGAGTGTCACGGTGGGGGTGTATGTGAGATGTCGCGAGGATGCTTTGCCCTCGCGAGTGTCCCTACCCCCGAGGCATAGGCGCCTGATTCTAGGTGTCATTGGTGGACTATGCTGATTGCCTCCGTCTATATCCAGCGTGGAGCATATAGTGGCGGCCCGGATCCTCTTCCATTATCGTTTTGGTGGGAAGGGATCCCAAAATGGCCAATCTTTGAAGGGGAATAGGGGAACATGCTCCCCTGCCCAAAAGGTGGTCTTCGCGTGCAAAAATGGATGTCAGCGCAGTAGTGACGATTCTATGGGTGATGTTCATCCTGCCGGCGGGCGGCGATGACCATGTTGCACAATAATGGATCCTTTGGGAGATGCCTTCGGCACCCGCGTATGTCCTCCCCTCCTTTGCACGAAAGGGGAAACTGCACCGTCCTGCAATCCGCTGCTCGCCTATCCTTTCTCCGTGTCATATTTTCATCATGCATATGTTCATCCTATGCATAGCACTACTGTCTACTTGTAAACATTTTATCGGTCTGACCCTCATAGATGGTAGGGTCATTCTCAATGCAAGTGCTCCAGAGGAGCCATCGGTATCTCCATACATGGGTGTACCGATTAATCCTAACTACATGCATCGTAATAAAATAATCAACATGTCATGCATAAAACATTTTCTCAGACATTTCCAAAGGGCTGCTTGCCTTTGCTCACATAAGTCCTCGGGGTCTTTGAGGTCTTCCGGTCCAACTCTGAGTACTCCGTCTACTCTGTCAACTATCGTCGGAAACAATCATAGCAAGCCATACAACAAGCAAAAACAAAAGTGCTATATAAATAGGAGTTTTATTTTTCTTGGACCTCTCTGGTCATAAGAAAAATACCTAAAGCTTGCTCTAGGAGATTTGGACCATCAAGGATTTTTGAATGGACGAAAGGAGGAATAGGTGATCCTTTAAGAAATCTACAGAAAACATTCTGCTAGAAGTGCATGGAGGCACTTATTTAGCAGAACATGATTTTAGAAACATTTAGGAAGTTGTTTCACTGGATTTGTAGTGGATATGGATATTCTAGGGATTTTCTAACATTCGATAAATAGAAAAATGATCTATTTATTTAATGCAACAAAAACATGCCAGATAAAAATGTTGACCAATGCTTCACAAATGGTGCATGATATTAGAAGACTCTGGAAATTGGAATCACTCCTTTTGGAGTTGATTTGAATCCTCAAGGATTTTTGCAAGGTGTTGTTTAAATATTCAAATGCGTATTTGAATATTAATCCCACAGAAAAGTCTTTTGGAAAAATGTGCAATGCACATATATGGATAGGTCCTGATTTTAGGAACCTGTAGAAATTTGAATCATCAGATTTGGAATGCAAATGAATTTATTATGGATTTGTGAACTTCCTGGTAAAAGAAAAAGGAAAGGAAAGGTTTTTACCAGGGCTTAAATTGCGCCCAATGCGCTGAATAGTCCCCGGGCTGGCACAGCTTTGCGGGGTAGTGGTGACGCTGATGGCACACTTCGGCAAAGGCTCTTTACCCAGAGGGAGGCGGAGTCGGGCGCAGGGCGCTTCCACTTAAACAGGTGGCCCTGGCTTCTGGCTCGCCGACATGCGGGCCCGGCCACTGGGTCATCCCCTACCTCCCGCCCCATGACGGAGGAGCTGGGGAGAGCGAGGCAGGGCCCAAGCCGGTGCCTGCCCCGGTGGCTCCGGCGAGGGCTGGCAGCGCCGCAACCACCTACGAGCTCAGGGAAGGGAGTTGCACCCATGTGGGCTGCTCTCCCCTGTTGCAAGGCGCCGGAGAGCGCAGCCCCCTGGCCGCGGTGGAGGTCGACGGCAGCAACCCCGCGAGTAGTGCTCTGGCCACTAGGAGAAGGAGGAGGCTATGGAGGTGCAGTGGGTCCGTCGTGGACCAGAGAGAGGGAGGAGACGCCCTGCGTGCCCGGATTTGTAGCGAGGTTGCTGGAGCTCCTTCGGCCATGGCGAGGGAATGAGGGCATGGGAGCTTGATTGGGGGCACATAAGCATTATGGGGAGAGTGATGGGGCTAGAGGAGCCGAGAGGGGCTCCGCGGAGGCTCTTTACAGAGGGGGCAACGAAGAGGACCTTGGATGCCCTAGGGTGCACTCTGGGCATGGGGAAGCACGTGTGCCATGGCGATCTGGAGGCTAGCCAACATTGGGGAGCGACGTTTGATGGTTAAGGGAGGCACTGTGGCGCTTTGGGACACGTTTCCCTTGCTGGACCCGAGCTGCAGCAAGAGGCCAAGGTGTAGAGCACCGTTTCTGCATGCCAGGGAGGTGGTCACCATGGCCACGTGTGTCTACAAGGCCCTTATGACCAGTCAAAGGTGTCTGGGGTGTGGGGCATGCTTACTAGGGTGTGATTGAGGAGTTTGGTCTCTTGTGGATCTGGTTTGAATTGTTTTGACAGAAGTTTAGTTTGCAGCAGCAAAATTAAGGCTAACAATGAGGGCACTTACTAGAGAGAAAAGGGGCGAAACCATGTCTAGTAGTCTTAGGCATGGAAGGACTACAGTTCTGCAAAGTTTCAGCTGAGGGGGTAGTTTAGCTAGTAGTTGTAGTGCAAGGCTACAATTCTACCAGAAATCAAGTTTAAGATGTGTTGCTCATTTTTCCCACATGGGCAAGCTATATTTTGGTTTGAAATGATGCATTAGCATGCTAGAGATGCCCTGGAAGAATGTGGGTGCTTTGTCTTAAGCAGAAGTAGAGCAAGAGGGGTAAAACAGTGCTGCCAAGGTAGAAATTGAGAGGTAGATACATGGAGTCATCCTCTAATAATTGACCAGTGGCCATGGAAAGGTTACTCGAGGTAAAAGTGAACTAGGGAAGGCTGTGTTAAAAATCTAAGCCCTAGGAGATAAGTAGAAGGGGCCAAAGTAGCAATTTGGATAGATGCACACAAGGTGTTTGATGGATGTTAGGGCTACCAGATGGATTCCAATTGATATGAAACGTAAGAGGATCACATAATAGATGAACATAAGCGTGGACACCAAATTTATTTGGTGGATAAGGTTTTGAATGTAGACTTGAAAAAACCATGAAATGGGCAAAAGTGACATTTTGCCTACAAAACCATGCAAATAAATTCCCACAAATCCACAACTTGATGTGGGGACTTTATTTGAGCATTAAAGCATACCCAAAAAGTTGGGATCGATTAGAGAAACTTTGTAATGTAAAGTTTCCCAATGTCAGAAATCAACAAAGAAGGTTTTCAGGGTTTTGGGACATGTTTTTTCTATTCTCCTTGATGCACCACTTGGCGTGGATGCATTATTGGAGTATCTGAACATGTCCAACAAATTTGAGCACAATTGGAGACATTTGGTAATGTAGAGTTTCTCAAATTTGGATCTGGACACATAGGGTTTTAGAATAATTAAGCGAACTAAATCAACTTGGATTGTGATTAAACTTGGCAAGATCATCACATATATCATATGTGAGATGCTAGAATTTTACAGGAATTTATTGAGAATATTTGTTATAGAAATTTTCCAAAAGTTTGAGATAGGCAGGAAGGGTTTTGAAGGGTTCTGCCTAATATTTTGAACATGACCATGTGTTGAAACTCATATATGTGCAACATATATGCCCACTGAGTTTCCCTAAATTTTATCAAATATTTTGAAAGCAATAAAAATAACTTTTCGTCATAAGGGACAATTTGTGGCCTCAGAGAAAGGTATTTAAATAAAATAGTAAAATAGTATTGAAAATAATAATATTGTGGTTTTGGGAAGTAATTTCGATAATGAGTTTTAAATAAAACATTTGGTTCAAAATAACTTCCCTAGTTTGAGGACTTGTAGTACAAATCAAGGAAATGCTTTTTGGTGAAAATAATATTTGGTAAAATACTTTCTGGTCCTATACACATGGCATGATCATTAGGCAAGTATTTGGGTCAAGGAGGTTAGTCTGGAGAGTAGCAGGAATATTGGGATTAAAAATAAGAAAACAAGCAAGCAAGTAGGAGTCATATCAAGCATCACAGAAAGGTTAATTAGTCAAGAGAGTCAAAACACAGGATGTTACAATATGTGAGTTCCTTCGGAGAATTTCCTCCGCCCTGTAGACCAAGGCGAAGGGTGTCTCACCGGTGGCTTCATTTAGCGTCGTTCTGGTCGACCAAATAAACGCCGGGAGTTAGTTAATCCAGCGCCTTCCATTCTTGCGGAGCTTGTCAAAAGTCCTTGTCTTGAAGCCCGATAGTACTTCAGCATTTTCACTCTCTACTTGCCCGTTTCTCCTGGGGTGAGCAAGGAAGGCGAAGGAGACCTTGGTGCCAATATCTTGACAGTATTTCATGAAAGTATTCCTGGTGAACTGTGTACCATTGTCAAAGATGATCTTATTTGAAACCCTGAAATGGTGAACAATCCCTTTGAGGAATTTGACTGCCGATGGCACCGTCACCTTTCTCATTGGCTCCACGTCGGTACACCTCGTGACCTTGTCGATGGCAACAAACAAGAACTCGAAGCCCTCGGTAGCACAGGGAGGGGTCGGCGATGTTGAGCCCCCAGACCAAGAATGGCCAGGAGAGTGGTACAGTTTTAAGGGCTTGTGTTGGTTGGAGTATCTGCTTTGCGTGTTATTGGCATGCTTCACAAGTAGTCACCATCGCCAAGGCATCTTGAGGGGTTGTGGTCCAGCAGAAGCCTTCCCAGTAAGGGCTCATGCTCCTACGTTGGAGCCATAAATCCCTTCGTGTATCTCTGCCACTAGCAGTTGTCTTTCCTCCCGATTAATGCACCTCAAATCACCCCATTTGGTCTCCGCCTGTACATATAATTTCCCACAAACACGTACATTCTTGACCTCCGGGCTACTCTTTCGGCTTCTTCTTGCTCTTTGGTGAGGTCTCCTGTCTAGAGGTACTGGACAATCTGCTGCACCCATGCCTGAGCCCGGTGCTCGATGACATGGACTTAAGGCATCTCTTCAGTCGCGGGAGCGCTAGCTTCGGCGGCATGGACTGCTTGTGTTGCCATATATTCGGTGCTCACTGTTGAGCGCTTCATCATCTCCGGCAACCTTCTTGGCGTCTACGCATGGCTCTGTTGGGAAATAGTCGCCGTAGTTGATCTTCATTTACTTGGCTTGCCGTCCTGATGGTGTAACTGATGGCTCAGTGAGTCGGAGTACGAAGGTGTCTGGTTCCACACGCGACTTCCGAGTTGCTTGTTTCGACAGGTCGTCGGTGAAGCTGTTCTCTGTTCAGGGGATGTGTTCCATCTGCACACTATCGAAGAGTTTCTCCAAATTCCTCACTTCATTGACATATGCTTCCATCAAAGGGCTTTGATACTCCTTATTGACTTGACGCACAACCAAATGCAAGTCCCCTCGGACTATTAGCTTCTTGATTCCCAGTTCTTCCGCTAACCGCAGACCGGCAAGCAAACCCTCGTATTCTGATGTATTGTTGGTCAACACCTCCCGGGGGAAGTACATATGGATCACATATTTGAGGAGCTCTCCGGTAGGTGCTATGACCAACACTCTGGCACCGGCACCGACGCCTTGCAGCAAGAAAGCTCCTTCGAAATACATGATCCACACATGAGGGGTTTCCTTGCCGTAAAGGATTGTTTTCACGATCTCTTCAACAAGTGTTGGACTCCATTCTTCAACCATTTCTTCCAGTTATCATCTCTTGATAGTTGTTGTGCTCTCAAAGTTCAGATCAAAACTAGGAAGTTCCAGGGTCCACTCCACGATCCGGCCGGTCGCCATCGGGTTACTGAGGATCCGCTATAGGAGGAAGCGGGTGACGACTGTGATGCGTTGCGCTTGGAAGTAGTGATGTCGCTTGCGGGAGGCAATGCGGAGGCCAAAGTGCAGTTTCTCGATCCGAGAGTATCTCGTCTGACCCCCCTGCAGGAGGGAGCTGACAAAATACACTGGTTGCTTCACCACCTTCTTCTTCTATGATGCATGTTGTTCCTCTTCCCGTATTGCTTCCGTACCGGGCTCTTGGCTCATTAGGGTTGACCTAGGTTTGCCGGTTGTTGCGTCAGAGGTGGTCGTTTCGCTGTCCTCGGCCTCCCTTTCAGCCACTAGTGCGGCGCTTACCACTTGGTTCATAGCTACCAAATATAACAACAACGACTCCTCACGCTTGGGCGCGACTAGAACCGGGGCTGAGGACATGTACTTCTTCAGGTCTTGGAATGCTGCTTCTACTTCCAGAGTCCACATCATTGTCCTGCCTTCTTCAAGATCTTGAAAAAAAGCAAGGCCTGCTCTGCGAGCTTGGAAATAAATATGCTGAGAGTAGAGACACAACCCGGCTGCCGACGGATGTCCTTGACGCGCATTAGTGCCTCAAGTTCCCCGATCGCATCAAATTTGCCGGCTTAGCTTCTATCCCGCGCTGAGATATGACGAAACAGATGAGCTTACTAGACGGGGCCCCGAATAAGAACTTCTCAGGGATGATCTTCAAGTTGATCTTCTGCAAGTTCGCAAAGGTCTCCTCCGGATCTTGCACCAACATGGTGATGTCTAGTACACAACCTTCTTCTTGTAGACTCGTGTTGGGCCTCCAAGCGCAGAGTTTTGTAGGACAATAGCAAGTTTCCCTCAAGTGGATGACCTAAGGTTTATCAATCCATGGGGGGCGTAGGATGAAGATGGTCTCTCTCAAGCAACCCTGCAATCAAATAACAAAGAGTCTCTTGTCTCCCCAACACACGCAATACAATGGTAAATTGTATAGGTGCACTAGTTCGGAGAATAGATGGTGATACAAGTGTAATATGGATGGTAGATATAAGTTTTTGTAATCTGAAAATATAAAAACAGCAATGTAACAAATATTAAACACCAAACAAAATGTTGTATAAATGCTTGGAAACAAGCCCTAGGGTCCATACTTTCACTAGTGCAGGTTCTCTCAACAAGACTAACATAGTTGAATCATATATAAACCCCTCACATGCGACAAACAGTTCACTCCAAAGTCACAAATAGCAGAGAACAAATGAAGAAATTATTGTAGGTGTACGAAACCACCTCAAAGTTATCTTTATTGATCAATCTTATGAGCTATCCCTATAAGTGTCACAAACAACCCTAGAGTTCATACTAAAATAACACCTTAAGATACACATCAATCAAAACCCTAATGTCACCTCGATACTTCAATGTCACCAATACAATATGCATCACATAATTTCAGATTCATCATGTTCAATGCAACACAAAGACCTTCAAAGAGTGCCCCAAAGTTTCTACCGGAAAGTCAAGACGAAAACATGTGCCAACCCCTATGGATAGATTCCCAAGGTCACGGAACCCGCAAGTTGATAACTAAAACATACATCAAGTGGATGAATAGAACATCCCATTGTCACCACATATATCCCATCACAAGACATACATCAAGTGTTCTCAAATCCTTAAAGGCTCAATCCGATAAGAAAACTTCAAATGGAAAAATCAATTCATCACAAGAACTCAGAGAGGGGGAAACTCCATATGATTCATCTATATTAATAAAGCTCGCGATACATCAAAATCGTGCCATCTCAAGAACACGAGAGAGAGAGAGAGATTGAACACATAGCTACTAGTACATACCCTCCGCCACGAGGGTGAACTACTCCTTCCTTGTCATGGAGACCGCCGGGATGATGAAGAAGGCCTCCGATGATGGCTTCCCACTCCGGTAGGGTGCCGGAACAGGCTCCCGATTCGTTTTACGTGGCTCTGGAGGCTTGTGGCGGCGGCACTCCCCATCTAGGTTTTTTATGGGGGTTTTGGTATTTATAGGAATTTTTGGCGTCGGTCTCACGTCAAGGGGGTGCTCGAGGAGGTCACCAGCCACAGGGCCACGACCAGGGGGTGGCCGCACCTCGCAGACTTGTGACCTCCTGGTCCACTTCCTGGCCAAGATCTTCGCTCCCGTATTTTTTATATTTTCCAAAAATATTCTCTGCAAATTTTCAGCCCATTCCGAGAACTTTTATTTCTACACAAAAACGACACCATTGTAGTTCTGCTGAAAACAGCGTAAGTCCGGGTTAGTTCTAATAAAATCATACCAAAATCATATAAAATTGTTGTAAACATGGCATGAATACTTCATAAGTTATAGATATGTTGGATACGTATCAGCATCCCCAAACTTAATTCTTGCTCGTCCTCGGGTAGGTAAATGACAAAAGAAATAATTTATGAAGCGTGAATGCTAGTAAGTGCACAAGTTTGATCAATGAAAATTTAACTCACTTTTTGCTAGCATCATTGTATATATCATAAACAGTAGCACATCTCATAAAACTTCTCATGATGAAGTAACAAGCTATTTACATGTTAAAGTATAGACCATAAAGTTTCTTGAAAACTAACAAACTATGCTTTTAGTCACCAAACAATTGCAATTAATCTTATTTTCCGGAAGGGTCTATGTAAGAGATTTTGATTTATAAAATTCCACGTACTCAACTATCATATAGTCTTCCATGATTTCTAACACTCAAAGCATATTTTTAGAGCAAATGGCATCCTTCGAACACAGAGAAAGATAGGGGGCTAAATTTTTACCTCCCAACTTACTTATCATATAGATAATTGTCAACGATAATAATTCATGATCAAATATATTTGAATAGAAATATATACTTGGATCTTTCGCCACCACATGATGCTTGCCAAGAGAAAAAGGCGAAATATAGGAAGTGGTGAAGATCAGCATGACTCTTGTATAAAGGTAAGTACCAGAAAGTAAAAGATAGTCCCTTCGCACAGGGAAGCATTGATTTGCATAGACGAATAATAATTTTGAGCAGTATGCTTTCATTGTCAACATAAGAACTGAGAGATCTCGGTATCTTCCATGCTATATACATTATAGGAGGTTCCCACACAGAAAGGTAAAGTTTTTACTCCCCCTCCACCAATGAATCACACTCCACGACGAGCCGAATCCACGGGTACCGTCCATCAAAACAACAATACTGGGGGAGTTTTGTTTCATTATGTTTTGATTTCTTTTTTTTTAGCATGGGACCTGGCATCCCGAATTCCAGCCACTTTCTCGTGAATGATAGTGAATCAACACATATCATGAGAATAACTCACCTATCATGGAAGATACTAACAACCCCTAGTCACTAGATTGAGCGATTTTAGCATACAAAACAGAATATTATTTGAAGGTTTAGAGTTTGGCACACGCAAATTTACTTGGAACGGTAGGGAAATACCGCATATAGGTACATATGGTGGACTCATATGAAACAACTTTGGGTTTAAGGGTGTTTGGATGCACAAGTAGTATTTCTACTTTGTGCGGAAGTTTTGGCTAGTATGAGGTGGAAGCAAACACCACATGTTGGAGGATCCATAACAATATAACTTCTATACAAATATACCCAAGCATGACTCATTATGTTGTCTTCCTTGTCCATCTTCAACTAATTTGCTCAAGTTTGAAAATAACTAACGGGTATTCACAATCATAGAAGATCTCCAAGATAGTGTATTTATATGTGAAACCTATCTTCCTTCAGTATTCTTTCATGAATTGTTCAAGTGACCAATGCGGGGTTTGCTAAGTTTCAATAAATTTTACCACCTATACATCTTATATGTGAAGTCATTACTCGCCATAAGCATATAGAACATATATAATTTCAGATTTATGATATTCAATTCATTCAACCATTTACTCATAGGATATAAATGAAGGACGAGAGTAAATGATAAAACTACTCCAAAACATATAAGTGAATATCAATGAGTAGTCAAAGAATCAAGTAGCTATGTGAGCACTTTCTATCTCTCTCTTACTAAATATTTTCATATCTGAGTATTTTATTTAAACAACAAGCAAAATAAAAATAGCACTCCAAGAATAGGACACATCATGTGGACGAATAAAAATTTAGTCTTAACATAGGCTAACCGAGAGTTGACGAAGAGAGGTGGTATGCGTAGCATCCCCAAGCTTAGATGCTTCAGAGTTTTTTAAATATTTGCTGTGGTGCCTTGGGAATCCCCTAGCTTTAGCTGTTGTATCTCGTTTAATCCTCTTGTATCCCGGTTTCACCTATCTCAAAAACTTCATCCACACAAAACTTGAAAAGAACTCATGAGATAGGTTAGTGCACATCATAATAAATCAACTCTTTATGTATTGCCAATACAAGTTGCACAATAATTTTCAAACATCATCTACTGTTTACTAACATTTCCACAATTTACATCTACCAATATAGGCTATGGAAACTATAGGATAAGTAGATAACATAACTATGACAACAATCTGTCCAAACAAAACATTCCGTAGCAATTTATGAAAACAATGTACTTCTGTAACTCAACAAATTATTAACATTTATGAAATTCTATAAAATTTATATGACAACACTGTGTAAAAATTTCAGAAACTTTTCACGTTCGAGTAAAATATGAAAATTCAAACACTACATCACCACTTTCTGTTTTTACACAACACCAATCAAAGCATGCAATGCAAGCATCCTAATGCAATTCTTGGGACTTCTTATTGAAAAACAAAATTATAAATAAAACCTAACACAGACAAAAAAATATAATGTCGCTCCAAGAAAAACTCGTATTATGTGACGAATAAAAATATAGCTCCAAGTAAGATATACCGATAATGTTGAAGACGAAAGAGGGGATGCCTTCTGGGGCATCCCCAAGCTTAGGTGCTTGAGTCTTACTTGGATATTACCTTGGGGTGCCTTGGGAAATCCAAAGCTAAGGTTGTTATTACTCCTTATTCTCCTCATATCGGTGTCTCACCCAAAACTAGAAAACTTCAATCACACAAAACTTAATGGAACTTTGTGAGACGGGTTAGTATAATATATAATGATCATTAACTTAGGTACTGTCAAGACAAGATTCGTAATTGTTCCCACATGATACCTACTGTATTCTACTATTCTCATAATTTATATCACTGAATATAAGCTATGGGAACACTAAAACAAGCAAACTATGCATGCAAAACAGAACCTGTCAAAAACAGAACAGTCTGTTAAGATTTGTAGTGTAACCATACATACCTGTCTCTAAAAATTCTGAAAAGTTAGGAAAATCCAGGAAATTTTTATATAAACCCTATGTGAAAAATTCAGGTCAAAGTCACGTTCCAGTGAATTTACAAAATTCCTGGACTGAGAGAAAATGTTTCTGTTTTTGCACAGAATCAAGTCAACTATCATCCACACTATCCCAAAGGCTTTACTTGGCACTTTATTGAAATAAAAGGCATAAAACATGATTACTACAGTAGCTTAATCATGTGAAAACCAAAAAAACAAAGTAAATGTGTTGGGTTGTCGCCCAACAAGCGCATTTATTTAAAGCCTTTTAGTTAGGCATGATGATTTCAATGATGCTCACATAGGAATAATAATTATAACATGCAAAAGAGCATCATGTATCTCATAACAAGCACATTTAAGTCTAACCCACTTCCTATGCATAGGGATTTTGTGCACAAACAATTTATAGGAGCAAGAATCAACTAGAATAGGAAGGCAAAATAAGCATAACTTCAAAACTTTGAACACATAGGGAGCAAACTTGATATTATTGCAATTCCTACAAGCATATGTTCCTCCCTCATAATAACTTTCAGTAGCATCACGAAGGAATTCAACAATATAACTATCACATACAGAATTATTTTCATGATCTACAAGCATAAAAATTTATCACTCTCCACATAAGCAAACTTCTTCTCATTCATAATAGTGGGAGCAAACTCAACGAAATAACTATCATGAGGTACTTGATTGACATAACCACTTTGAATTTTAAAATATGATAACAAGTTTCATGGTTACTATCACTATTTATAGCATACATATCATCGCAATAATCATCATACATAGGAGGCATGCTATCATCATAATAGTTCTGCTCAACAAAACTTGGGGGACTAAAAATATCATATTCATCAAGCATAGCATTCCCAAACTTGTGGCTTTGCATATAATTACCATCATGAATATTCATAGAATTTATACTAACAATAGTGCTATCATGCTCATCACTCAAAGATTTAGTGCCAAACATTTTAATAACTTCTTCTTCTAACACTTGAGCACAATCTTCTCTTCCATCATTTTCACGAAAGATATTGAAAAGATGAAGCATATGAGGTAACCTAAATTCCATTTTTTGTAGTTTTCTTTTATAAAACAAAACTAGTGAAAAACAAGAAACTAAAAGATTTAATTGCAAGATCTAAAGATATACCTTCGAAGACTCACCTCCCCGGCAACGGCGCCAGAGAAGAGCTTGATGTCTAGTACACAATCATCTTCTTGTAGACTCGTGTTGGGCCTCCAAGCGCAGAATTCTGTAGGACAATAGCAATTTTCCCTCAAGTGGATGACCTAAGGATTATCAATCCGTGGGAGTCTTAGGATGAAGATGGTTTCTCTCAAGCAACCCTCCAATCGAATAACAAAGAGTCTCTTGTGTCCCCAACACACCCAATACAATGGTAAATTATATAGGTGCACTAGTTTGGCGAAGAGATGGTGATACAAGTGTAATATGGATGGTAGATATAGGTTTTTGTAATCTGAAAATATAAAAACATCAAGGTAACAAATAGTAAACAACGAGCAAAACATTGTATAAATGCTTGGAAACAATGCCTAGGGTCCATACTTCCACTAGTTCAAGTTCTCTCAACAATACTAACATAGTTGAATCAGATATATATCCCTCACGTGCGACAAAGAATTCACTCCAAACTCACAAATAGCCGAGAACAAACGAAGAAATTATTGTAGGGTACGAAACCACCTCAAACTTATCTTTACTGATCAATCTTATGAGTTATCCCGATAAGTGTCACGAACAGCCCTAGAGGTCGCACTAAAATAACACCTTAAGATATGCATCAACCAAAACCCTAATGTCACCTAGATATTCCAATGTTACCACAAGTACCCATGGGCATGATTATACGACATGCATCACATAATTTCAGATTCATCATGTTCAATTCAACACAGAGAACTTCAAAGAGTGCCCCAAAGTTTCTACCGGAAAGTCAGGACGAAAACATGTGCCAACCCCTATGCATAGATTACCAAGGTAACGGAACCCGCAAGTTGATAACCAAAACATACATCAAGTGGATGAATAGAACATCCCATTGTAACCACAGATATCCAATCGCAAGACATACATAAAGTGTTCTCAAATCCTTAAACACTCAATCCGATAAGAAAACTTCAAAGGGAAAACTCAATTCCTCACAAGACGATAGAGAGGGGAAACTCCATATGATTCATCTATATTAATAAAGCTCGTGATAGATCAAGATTATGCCATCTCAGGAACATCAGACAGAGAGATTTAACACATAGCTACTAGTACATACTCTCAGCCCCGAGGGTGAACTACTCGCTCCTCGTCAAGGAGACCCCCGGGTTGATGAAGATGGCCTCCGCTGATGGCTTCCCCCTCTGGCAGGGTGCTAGAATGGGCTCCCGATTGATTTTTCGTGGCTCTGGAGGCTTGCGACGGCGGTTTTTTGTATTTATAGGAATTTCGGGCATCGGTCTCACGCCAAGGGGGTGCTCGAGGAGGTCAGAAGTCATAGGGCCATGACCATGGGGATGGCTGCGCCTGGCAGGGTTGTGACCTCCTGGTCCACTTTGTGGCCCAACTCTTCGCTCTAGTATTTTTTATATTTTCCGAAAATATTCTCCGTAAATTTTCAGCCCATTCCGATAACTTCTATTTCAGCACAAAAAGGACACCATGGTAGTTCTGCTGAAAACATCGTCAGTCTGGGTTAGTTCTAATAAAAGCATACCAAAATCATATAAAATTGTTGTAAACATGGCATGAATACTTCATAAATTATAGATACGTTGGAGACATATCACATGACCTTGTTCTTGGTCATGACTACAATTTCGTCCATGTAGGCTTCCCCATTTCTACACAGCTGTGGTCCAAGACCAATCTAGACGGCCCTCGCGGATGTGGTTCCCACACTCTTCACGCGAAATGGCATGCGACTGAAGTAGTACGTGCCGCAAGGGGATATGAAGGCTATTTTCTCTTCATCCTACCTGGCCATGAAGACCTCATGATAACTAGAGTAGGCGTCATGGAACGACAACAGGTCGTAGGTGGCAGTCCAATCCACGATTTGGTCGATGCGCAGCTATGTGAAGTTGATGCAAAGCCTCCACTTCCGACTTTCCTTGCGCACCACCACATGATTCGCCCCCGTGACTAGCCCTACCGCTTCCAACTTTTTGATCTCTTCGACTATAAATTCTTGTCGCTCGAGTTCTTGTTTTCGGACCTTTTGCTTAAAAGGTCATGCGTGTGGACATATGGCAAGGTGGTGCTCGATCACCTCCCTGGGAACAACGGGGATGTCAGACGGTTGCCGGTAAAACACGTCGACATTCGCCAGTGCGAAGGAGATGAGTGCACTTTCCTATTTGCTATCGAGGGTGGCACTTATACTGAAAGTACCTCCCTCACAGTCCTCTAGAGCGGCCACTTGCTTCATCTTGGGGATGGTCACTCTGTTTCTCCTGCCCTCGGTGGTAGAAGTCTCACATGAGTCATCGACGGGCGCACTCTGGTCAGCAGCACGCTTCCCAGATTTGTCACGGGACTTGCCAAAGGTCTTGGCAGTATCGGGTGCCTTGTGAGAGGACGCTGTGACTGCTTCTTGGTAGATCTTGTCGTTGCAAAGGACTGCGTCTTTCTTGTCTGCATTGGTTGTGTTGATGCTCATTTTCCCTAGCATCTTGAGTGTGATTTAGGTTTGATGGACGCTTCCATGAACTTAGCCAGTGTAGGACGGCCCAGGATTCCGTTGTATGGCGGCGACATCTTGGCGACATCGAAGGTGAACAAGTGTGTCCTAAAATTGTGCTCTCTACCAAATGTGACTCGAAGGGTTATATTTCCCTTCGGCTAAAATCTCCCCCATCCATTCCTTGGAAGGAGCCCGCGGGTTCAAGGTCCGAGTCTGGGATTTGCAGCCGCTTGATCACATCATGCGATATGAGGTTCAAGACGGCCCCACTATCGACCAACTTTTCGTGAGCCTGAGGCTGCGAATCATTGGCGAGACCAACAGCGGCATGGACTTGACCGCGGTGATGTAATCAGGGTGGTCCTCAGTGTCGAAGATGATGGGGTTGTTGGGCAATTTGAGAGGCTTCCTTGCTTCTATCGCAGGCTCCGTCGCGTTGACTTTGCGGACCCATTGCTTAAGCTACCAATGGGAGGAGTGCAAAGATGCGCCTCCGTCGAAGCACATAGCGTCTATAGCTTTCTCGAATTCCTGCGTGTCGACTTCTTCTCCATCCTCGTCATCATCACTTTTAGATTGGTCACCTCGGACTTTGGCAGGCTTCTCCTTCTGCTGCTTGGCCTTGCCACGGAGGCCACGTCAGCCATTGTGGTTCTTCTTGTTGGACCCGACGACACCATGTCGGCCCTTCTCCTTGTCGCGCCTTTCGTACTCTGGCTTTTGCTTTTCAGCAAGATTCTCTACTTGGTGGCACTTATTGATGTCGTGGCCCTTGGTGAGTTGGATCTTGTAGTATGTCTTGCCAGTCTTCCCGCCTACCACGGCGACATTCTCCCCGGAGCACCCGACAACGTCCTTGTCGGGATCCTTAGACTTGGCCTCTTGTCGGCATCAGGCTTGCCGGAACTCTCGACAACCATCACTTCCTCTCCCTTTCATTTCTTGTTATGTTTGCGTCCCATACTGGAGGAGGTAGGCGCATTCTCGTTGTCGTCAGAGTCGACTTCTGCGCCAGCATCCTCCCCGGAAGCTTTCTTCCCTCCTCAGCGCGCGCGCACTTGTCGGCCAGAGCATAAAGCTTGGCAACATCCCACACCTTGTTGATCCTCATCTCCTCACGCATGCGGTGATTGTGTACGTTTGTGTGGAACGCGGCGATCACCGCAGCAGGGTGGATGTACGGGATATTGTGCTACACGTGGATGAATCTCTCGATGTACTTGCGAAGGGTCTCGCCGTCTCGCTGGGGGAGAACGTGTAGATCACAGGAAGCGCTGGGAGCTTGTGGCCCCAAGGTAGGCCTCGTCGAACTGGTTGCACAGATCCGCCCAGGAGGAGATGGACCCTTCCGGTAAATTCATCAGCCAACTCCTCAGGTTGGGCTTGAGCGCCAAGGGGAAGTAGTTGTTGAGCATCTTATCGTCTCGTCCCCTGGAAGCATGTACTACGAATGTGTAGATGCCTAGGAACTCCGATGGACTGTTGTTGGCGTCGTACTTTTCCAGCAACTCTAGCTTGAAGGCCCTGCTGGAGGGTCAGCGGACTTGCCGCAGCTCACAAGTGAACGCTAGGCATCCCACCTCGTAAGGTAGGCTAACACGCACCCCGGGCGCGGACTCGTCGATGGCTGGATCTCCGTGACCATCCAGTTGTCTGCGTGTTTCACGTTGCCTCTCCATTGTGGTGTGTGCAACACGGGCATTGATGAAGGCATGAAGAAATGTCGGTGAAGATACGCGCACATGAGATCCCCCCACCTGGCACGCCAAAGATGTTAGGGAGGAACCAACGGCGAACTATGGGACCTGGGAGGCCTATTTACGGCTCTGTAGGGGGCTCCGACACGTGAAGAGCATCGATCGAATAGATCATGCGTAAGGGTTTTTACAGGTTCTGGCCGATCGGAAGCGTAAAACCCTAGTTCTTGTTTTGGTGGTAGTTGGTTAGGTGGGTTCAAGTATAGGAGCGCAATAGCTCGGCAAGTATGATCAAGAGGTGCAGGTATGCGTGCAATTGAAGAGAGTGTCAACCCATCTTAAGGTAGACATGGACCTCCTTTTATAGGATAGGGGGTTAACACAATGGCTACAACGGTCTTTTTACAAGGTGCACTGTGCGTATTGTAGTGACGACACTGCTTGCCATGATAGGTAGTGGGAAATACCTAACTCTGGCGTACTGGAACAAGTGCGTTGAATGTGTCGTGAGGTGGAACACTGGCGACCAAGGTTGTCAGAATCGTGATTCTGAATCAGATCAGAGCTCCGTTGGTAGGATCGTGAATCGTAGAATCATAACTACTAGGATCGTAGAAACTTAGATTCTATGAGCAAACTTATAGAATCGGAGGAGCTAGTTTGGATCGTAAAGACGTAAGATTCTGAGACTTGAGTCATGATTCTAACAACTTTGCTGGCGACATCACCCGACAAGGATTGCCTCTCTCTATGTGTCGTTCTTCGAGCTACCACTTATTCTTCTGCCACGCCACGAGACAGGGTCATTGCAGCTAGAACTCGCCCACTGCCATAGCCACGTGCCCCTGCTAGCTCTGCGTGCTCGCTCGACACCTTGGCTAATGTAGATAATCAGCCCCCTGTTGAGGTAGAGCGACGGCTTGGGGGGCTGGGATCTAGCTGGGCGTCGTGGGCGGGCGACTGGATTGGCTCGTGGGAGTCTTGCCGCCCCGCCTTGGCCTTGGTCTTGGTTTTCCTCACGGCTTGGAGCGAGCCCAACAAGGAGTTGCCGGCCTCGAGGTCGTGGTTGCCGATGCCTATTTTAGGGGGACTAAATACCCCATTTCTTAGTACACACACAAAGAATTTGTGCAGCACCACAGATGAAAAGAGAAGAAAAACATGATAAGATGGAAAGAACTTGAAAAGAGAACACAACACTCGAGTTAAATGGGATAAGCAAGGAAAGAGCGTGATCTTGACCAACCAAGATGATGGGCCAAATAGGGAAACATCACATTACCTCCGGAGCGAAATAATAGAAGGTAGACCGTTGGAAATAGAAGAGTGGAGAAGAAAATGACAACTTCAACCACAATTAAATTGAGAAGCATCGTTAAAGAAGTATTGAACAGAGTTGTTGGAACCAATAATGAAAATAATAAACTTTTTATGGGCTTATGGAAAACATATTAAAATTATGAGGTGACAACCGGGAACTAATGGAAACAAAGATTGCTTGGGAACAACAAGATATGCAAAACTTCTTTGTCCAATAGGATGCATTGAGAAATTGGATCAATGACAATCCTTAGGAAAGGCTTTAGCTGAACTCTAATCCAAGATATCTCGAAGGAAGATAATTGGGTTTAAAAATATCATTCTTGACAAATTCTCTTGGAGACTCCGCATGAATCAACAATGCTATAACACCATCTCCAAATACAATGGAGAAAGAATTGCACTTAGAAATGCAAAACAACAAACCTTCATATACAAAAGAATGATAAAAAATGATGGTCGAAAAGAGAAATATTATGACCTTGCAAAGATTTAGATGAAACTTCGCCAAGAGATACTTGATAAAAACTTGAAACTCCAAAAAACAAAAGATAAACAACTTAGAATCGGGAATTTGATAACAAGAACAACTCCGGGGAAAGGATTGAAATAACCTTAAGGGAACAAGAAGAATAATTGTGTTATGCTTATCCTTGTAAGTGCATCTAGTGCCCCTTAGTGATTTTGGTGGTTTGAAGACTTATAGGTTAAGTATCTAATGTGTTTTTAAGTGTACACAGGATCTATAAGTCACTGAGGAGTTTGAGATATTTGAAGAATATCGACCCCTAAAAATATATGTCTTCAGTTGAAGAAATTGGTCTGAAGCTGAAGAAATGAATCGCGAAGAATTTGCCATGAAATTGATATTCCTCATGAAGATATTGATATTGAGAAGATCGGTGGTTCCTGAAGAAAATCGTTCTGAAGAAATTGAAGCGTGAAGATTTACGCTTTCTGTTTTACTTTCTTCACATTTGATGAATAGGAACACCGTACTGTTAAAGGGGGTCAAAGTAACACTATGGAATGGATTTCCTCATGATGCTCAACCCTAGCCAAATCCTACCAAAAGCCTCAAGTGAGGAATATGAGTGACATGAGGACTCTCACAGTTGAGAGTCCCGACCGTTTCGATAAGCCACGCCAAGTCACTGATCTTATCCACTCCAACGGTCATATTGTTTAAGGGCATTAATGTTAAATCATGTCGGGATGCTCTCAGGCTATAAATAGCCGCCCCCCACAACCACTAGCTGGTTGGCTGCTCCGCTAGAAACTAACACTTGTCATAAGAGCAACCCAATTCCTCAGAGCTTTCGAGAGTAAATCATCAGTGAGGAAATACACCACCCACCGAATCCAAAAACCAAATCTAGTGATTGAGCATCACTGAAGAAGTTGTTCCTGTGTGGGACTGAAGCCTTTTACCTTTGAGGACTGTGCATCCTCCAGACGGTTAGGCGTCATGGTCTAGAGCAATCCAGCGGTCAATTGTGGATCGCCGGGTGACCGAGTTTGTGAGGGTTTGGAAGTCTGCCCTGAAGACTTACCACGAGTGTTGGGCGAGGACTGTGTGTCCTTAGCTCAAGGAGAATACGGTAGGGACTGTGTGTCCCGGGACTGGGTGTCCTTTGGTTTAAACACTAAGCCGCTCCAAACCAGATGTACAACTGTCACAGCAGTTGGAACTGGGTCATCAACAACAGTCTTCACCAAGAATCGGGTTCTAATTCCTCAACACTTTACATTCTCTGTATTATGTGTTGATGACTTTCACTGTGACTGTTTGAAGAATTTGCTGAAGACTTTCTCTGAATTTCCTCAACCCCAAATTCTTCACTTGAGTAAATCATCATCTGTATTCTGCGTGCCTGCTTGCTGTGCAATCTGTTTTCATAATCTTCACTCTGTAATACTGCCATTGTGAACGATTGCAAAACTAATCCTTAACTGTTTCCGCTGTAAGTTAGTCATCAGGGAGGAATTTCCTCAAAAGGAATTTCCTCAGTGATGAAATTCTAAAAATCTCCTATTCACCCCCCCTCTAGTCGATATAACGCACTTTCAATCCTTCATGAAGCTAACTATATGACAATCAATGGATTTTTCATACTACTTATTCTTTTTAAAAAGTATTAAAGAGAGAAAATAGGGCACAAACTTGATGAACTCTTGAATGAAACACCGGTAAGAATTTGAAACAAATGAGGATACCATGAATGAATGGAGATAAATGAGAAGGAGGAGATTATGATGCGCCTAACACAAACTTGAACAAAGTGCCAGAATAACTGAGATACAAATGAAGGGATAACAATTGAGAAGAATTTGATTACGAAAGCTGAAAGCTGAGATATTTTTTTTTTGAAATGATGGCCTTTGGAGGATCAAGAAATGAAAGCAAATTCGAAATGCACTCGATAGATATGGGAGGAATTACTCATGATCGAAAACAATTTGAGAGGATAGCTCGAAGCTGAAACCATGAATATTCAAGATAAAAGATAAGTTTTCAGAGAAACTATTACTTGGTCTTGAAAGCTGAGAAGGATGACAAGAAACATTGCCACAAATTACTCACACTCTCGAGATTAATGAATAATAACGGTTGAGGGAACAATGAAATAATTCAGATCGATCTTGGAGAAGTGATATGACTGATGAAATCCATACTTCGTCACACATGAAAAGATTTATATATCTCTGAAAAGATTAGAAGAGCCATGTAAGACCAGATTTATATACTTGGAGGAGTAGCACTCGATAAAAGAGGGCGCTATTGCTACATATCAGTACCACGCATCTAATAGAGTGGCTGCTGCTAAATACTTGGAAGTAGCGCTATTTTAAGAAACACGCTAATACTAATATTGCCCCACCATTTCCGACATGCTAGATTTAGTAGTAGCGCGCCCCAGATACAGGCGCTACTGCTAACAGAATAGTAGTAGTGCGTGTTTCCGATCCACGCTACTGCTAAGTGGGGCGTCCACTTATCGTCTTCGTTTCCGCCGCAAGCCCCTCTCTCCCCCTCTCTCCCTCTCTCCCTCTCCACACTCTACACCACCGCCACCCCTAAGTCCCACCCTCTCCACTCTGCACCGCGGCCACGCCCCTCACTCCCTCCCTCTCCCCTCCTCACTCTCAACCTCTCCACTTGGCGCTATTGCCCCACCCCTCACTCACTACCTCTCCCCCTCCTCACTCTCTCCTCACCACTCTACGCCGCCTCCGCCGCAGGTACTGCCCGGCGACCTCGGCCCTGGCCTCGACCCCGACGACATCGACCCCGACCCCGACCCTGACCTCAACCCCGGCGACCTTGACCCCTGCCCCGACCCCGACACCGACCCAATCCTGTGGTGAGACATCCCCGCGCCTAGGGTTCTTGCTAGAATTCTTGCTAGGGTTCTTGCTAGGGACTAGATGATGCCCCGAACGTTGTTGCGGAAATATTTGCAAAATATATATATTGTGTTTTATTATTGTATATTTAATGTCATACTTGCATGTTGAGAATAATAGGTAGTGAGCGCCAGCTTAATTCAAATGAGATGATTGTTGTACAAATGATAACTAGAAAGTAAAACATTAAACAATAAGTAAATTTTCTGATAGAAATTTGTCTCGTGTGGTCGGCAAGAGCCTGCTTGATAGGAACCATGTCTCAGTTTGGCACTTTAATTTCTACTCTAATATGAACCTTGCTTCTTAACTAAATCACGAATAGAAAAACATAGGATTTTGAGTTTGTTTGACTACATGGCATGAAAAATGAAGGATTTTTTCCAGGAGGTTAGAGTGGATGCTAGATTCTATATGGATATAGTACAGATGGTTATATATTTTCTATGGAATGCGAATATATATATAAGGCAGCCATACAATGTACTTGCTTGTATATTTTCTATGGAATGTGAATATCATAGATGTTCAATTCTGTTTATAGATATTTGAAATTCAGTTTATATATAGATGTTCAATTCTTTAGATATAGTGTCACGGTTTTTGTTTACGCATTTACAAACATGTTACACAGATTATAAGTTAAATTACCACATTAAAACAGGAAATGTCTCACGATGATGATTGGGAGTGTGAATATTGCGGCGACTATCAGGGTTTGTGCGACATGCCTCACCTACGAGATGAAAACTTCTTTAGCATCAAGCTTGACGAGACCTTCGAAGTTTCTGTGGTATGCAATGGTGAGAAGTGTTTTTTTGTAATTAAGCATGACTTCTGTTTCGTTGTTTCAACGTGTAATTTCTGAGTATGGAGACAAGGAGAGCTAACATGAGGACTATACATGGTCACAAATTTCTGATCAAAGTAATGTATGCAGTTTATAAGGCAGAAACATGGTTTCCAAATTGAGAAGATCTTTGCAAGGCATATTGATTTCAGGAGGGTATGGAAATAACCTTCGATCATCGTCCTGAACCTAATATGCCAGGTAACATCGACATTTGGTTGGATGTCGATATGCTTCCAGTTTTACCTCCATGTGATTTTGTCAACCATATTTGTCAAGTCATTTGCATTCTATATTTAAAAATAGTTGGTGTTTATCCATATACTAAATTTTTTAAATTATAATTTACAACTTATTTCATTTCTTCGAGTGAATTCCATAAATTAATTGACATGACACACTACACTTATGGATCACATCTAACTTGGGAGGAGAAGGATGTTCTTATCTACTTTCTTGTTGGTGTCCTCGTTGGTAGGCGGAACATCCAGCATAATTTGGGAACTGGCCCAAATTGTACATTTTACATCCCACTAGTACATACGTTGAGGGCGGATGTCATTCGCCGAAATATCTTGGTAAGAGCTTGGTATTATTGCATAAATGATGTTGGTTACATTGCTAACTAGGTTATTATTATGTTCTTCAACAGGAACTGCCAAATTATGTAGTGCCTCTATTGATTCACGGCAAAGGTCATATGACAATTAAAAGCCCATCGAGGGCTCAGTTCGATGCTCCATACTCAACTGAGCGCAAATCAAAAGGCTCCAAATTGAAGCATGGAGAGAAATAAAGTAGGATCGCAAGCCACAAGTTGGAGACAGTTGGATCTCTTTTCTTCATCACGGAGACATAGGTGTTATTCTGTTTTATGAAATTTTACCTAGGATAAAGGACTAGGTCCTATTAGAGAGAAGTTTTTAAGGTTTATGTTAACTTGGCATGATTGATTAAGATGATGATTAATATGATGGTTTTCTGTTTTAGGAGATTTTAACTTAGTATGATTAAGATGATGATGAGATGTTAAATGAGTAAGATGATGATGAGTTATATGTCATATATTTGATTAAAGTGGACGGATGCAAGTGACCAAGTTGAATTACAGGAATATATGATGTTGCGATTGGCAACATCATATTTTCTTCTAATTCAACATGATCACTTACATCGATCCACTTTAATCTAAATAAATTTGCTAGCACTATAATTATTGATGTTGTATATTAATATGTGTAACCATGTGTAAATACAACATATATTTAAAAAACAAATATGTATGTTTACTAGTGGTGCGGGTTAGAAAAGCATGGTAGTGATAACTTGGTTAGTAGTAGAGTTGTCTAAGGGGCGCTACTGCTAAACTTTAGGAGTAGTGATGGGCAAACAGTTAGCTGTAGCGCTGTAGCAGTAGCGCGGTTGCCCCCGCTACTGATAGTTCAAAAACCCGTGCTACTGCTAGCGTTTTCCTAGTAGTGCTGGGAAAAACCTATGGGTTATGGGCCCACTTAAGAGAGAAACATTGTTGAAATGACTCCTTATAAGGAGAGATTGTACCAGTATAAATGAAAACTTGATGAGGTGGGAACCTCGAATACTTTGAAAGGATTTGAACGGAAACACAAATCTTGTGAGATATCTTCCACACTCCGGATAGAATTTAGAAAGGAATACAAAAGAGAGGCTTGAACAAGAATTTCTAACATGGGAAAGCATTGAATGAATGAAAAGGATAAGATGAACCCCGAAAGCTTGAATTCAATCCATCTGAAAAGAACATGGAGACGAAGAAATGATCAACTTAGCACTTAGAATCTTCACAACGAATCACCGGATACAATACAGAAGAAAAGATAGAGGAAGCATCAATGAAAGGAAACACACTTGGATGATATTTAATCACTGAAAAAAGGGTGGGAGGGCGGGGAAAAGAAAGACAACTTGGGACAGATGAGACGAACTCTGGAAAGAACTATGAGGATGGATCTTGCCAAATATTGAAAATGATTGAACTAACATGAAGGTAAGCACTCCGGTTGAAAGAATTTGCATGAAAACTTCAGTGAGCAAAATTAATTAGCACTCCCATAGAAATATGAGAACACCGCTTAGGAAAGATATGAATTCACCACATGGCATCGAAGCAACTCGAATGACGATACTCTAGCCAAGAAAAATGGTGAGGCTTACAAAACAAGTCGGAAACAAATACATAACCCGCTATGAATTTGTTTGAAGGATAAGACTAGGTGCATACTTGAATTCCCACCTGAGAACTCCCGAAAACTTTCTAATTATGCAATCTGGACCAACAGATATACAGAGAAATTACTGAATAAATCACTCTACTCCTAGCAATAACACTATACATCCAGCGTATCACATCCATCACCACATGACCAAACATGTCGGAGTTCATCTACATCACACTCTCGTAATCACAATGATACCAATTATGGCAATACATCTGGAAACTCTCCCCAGTACTGGGTGATGCCAAACTCATCTCACCACAAAGATTATTGTAGAAATTTTGAACATCCACCATCCTGAGATACTAAGGAATATGAACGATAGTGATGTGTCGAGAACCCCTTGGAGCTCTACTCCTCGAAATAGGAGGAACCAAGTAAAGAATACTGTCACATTGACATCATAGAGATTTCAAAATATCTGGGTTATCCTAAAGAAATTTGAGTGGGAAGAGGGGTAGAATTAAAATTCCTACGTCACGATTCCTCACTAGAGCATAGAAGAGGATGAAAAAGAATCCTACTCTCTGATATATAACTAGAGTCAAAGTAGTTTTTCACTGGACTCGACTCAGCCAAGTTCAATCAATCTAAGGGGATCCTAGGTCGATACTGCCGTGATACCATCTTGTAACGCCCAAGATGTGTATTTTGGCACGAGGGCCTCGACAGGGATAGAAGTGCATCTCGTCATTTTCAAGAATGGTTATCATTACAAGTACATGTAAAGAAGAGATGAGTATATGGAATTGGCTTACACTCGCCACAAGCTACATCATGAACATCTCAATACAACAATACATTCAATCACCATATAGAAGAGCATGGTCCGACTACGTACAAAATCAAACGATAATAGCGACATCCACCCTTTCTAACCCCAGGCTGACGCATGGAACCCATCCTATGACCGATGAAAAGAAGAAGAAGAACTTCAAATCAAACAAGTGTCGCTCTAACATCAAGTCTTTGCATTACGTGTACCTGCAACTGTCGTTGTAGTAATCTATGAGCCATAGGGACTCAACAATCTCATTTCCAAATGTATCAAGACTAGCAAAGTTTAATGGGTGAGGTACGGTTGAGTGGCGAGGGTGCAACAAGCACTAAGCATTTATTTGATTGGCTAACTTACATGTACAAGAATAAGAAGGGAGATCTACCCATAAACGTACGTGAACTAGAATAATCAAGAAGTGATCCTAAACACCTACTATTGAGTCAAATGTAACCCTACAATGTGCTCTCTCGGATTCAAACTCACGAGTAGAGACTGTCACGGTTATGCACACTATTGGCTTATTTTAATCGAGTTTACTTCCAGTTTGCTATGACCGGGTGTTAAAAAAATTCCAAGTTGCCACATAACAGCAGGCACGGCTCTCGGAAAGATTTAACCCTGCACGGGTGCTACAACTTATCCATCACAAACTAGCCACAAGCAACATCAAAAACCTCAACCACGGAAAACCGGTAGTCTTCTCAGAATCCCGGTGGAAAACCTCATCCTTGAGATAAAACAAATCCAGCATGGCGCGTGGCGTGTCGACGAACCAGATAGGAGCCATGGTTCTCGTCCTCAGGACACGAACGAATGATCAGTACGTATGGTCCCTGCTAGAAATCCCCTCGGTTTCCCCAGAGTGGCCACGCAAGTGGCTCTGTTTTGGACCAAAACTCATGAGGAGCACCCGCACGGGGGCTGACTAATTACGCTCTATGTCGGTTTATTAGTTATTAGCCAAATGTAGTACCAAAGTTTGGCCCTGCTGGAATAGTTTTTATCTAAGACGAATCATCAAGGTGGACCCCATAACAACCCCGCGCATGTTAGGAGCGCTCAATATGGAACTTAACACCACTACACAAGTAACTAGGATGGCAAAGGTGGAACAAAACACTGAGAAAAAGCCAAGCCTTCCACCTTTTACCAAGTATATATGTGCATTAATTACATATCAATAATATTGTGATATCTCAAGAAATCCACGTTGTGAGATGGAACAACGTGTACGTACAACTAACAACGCTATAAAGAAGGGCTAAGCAAGTGGTAATGAATCCTCGATGATGGCGATGCTTTCCCTCCAAGCTTAAAGAGTAATGTAGCACAGCACTGACAAGTATTTCTCGTAGTGATGAAACCAAGGTATCAATCTAGTAGGAAGATCCAGAAGACTATGTAAGCGGTACCTGCGCACAAATAAAAAATCCTCGCAACCCAATGCGTGTAGGGGTTGTCAATCTGTCATGGATAGAATGAAACGGTAAAAGGATAGATTGATATATGCACATAAAGTAATGGTAAATAAAACACTTCAAGGTATTTTGGGGTTTTTGATAATATAGATCTGAAAATAAAATAGAAAACAAAATGGAAATGCGAATAGCAAAATAGATCTTGCAAATACATGTCGTAAAATAGAATCGGGGGTCGTAGGTTTCACTAGTGGCTTCTCTCAAGAAAATAGCAAATGGTGGGTAGAAAAATTAATGTTGGGCAATTCATAGAAGAGCGGATAATTATGATGATATCCAGGACAATGATCATGTATAAAGGAATTACGTCCAAGACAAGTAGACCGACTCCTGCCTGCATCTACTACTATTACTCCACAAATCTACCGCTATCCAGCAGGCATCTAGTGTATTAAGTTCATGGAAAAACAGAGTAATGCTTTAAGAACGATCACATGATGGAGACAAGATCTATTCATGTAGGAACATACCCCATCGTTTTATCCTTAATAGCAATGATCCATGCATGTCATGTCTCTCGCTATCACCGAGATTGAGCACCGAAAGGTCGAACCCATCACAAAGCACCTCTTCCCATTGCAAGATAGAAAAATCAAGTTGGCCAAATAAAACCCAAATATCGGAGAATAAATACAAGGCTATAATAATAGAGAATTGATATAATTTCATAGATCTGATCATAAACTCACAGTTCATTGGATCCCAACAAACACACCACACAAATTACATCGAATAGATCTCCATAAGACCATTGTATTGAAAAGCAAAACAAGAATAAAAACCATCTAGCTACTGCCTACGATCCGTATGTCTGATATCAAATACTCACACATCATTCAAGGAGCACCAATGAGGATGATGAACCCCTCTGTGACTGTGTTCCCTTCCAGAACGGGCTCTAGATTGGATCTCGTGGCTTCTGGATCTTGCGGCGGCTGAAACTATTGTTTCGTCTTATGGTTCAGGGTTTCTAAAGTACTGGGGTATTTATAGATCTCAAAGGTGGTGGAGTAGGTGCCTGATGCCCCCGCTACCAAGCAGGGTATGCTAGGGGGCCATGGGGAGCCTTGGTGCCTAGTGGGCTGCCTAGGCCTGCCCTGGTGGGCATCCTTGGTCCTCAAGTTTCCTTTTGGTCCAAGAAAAATATCATAAAAGTTTTGTGGCATTTGGAATTCATCTGATACTGATTTTCCACGAAGGAAAAAACAAGCAAAAAACACCAACTGGCACTAGGCACTATGTCAACAAGTTAGTCGAAAAAAATGATATAAAGTTGCTATAAAATGATTATAGAAAATTCAACAATGATAATGTAACTGCATGGAACAGTCAAAAATTATAGATACGTTGGAGACGTATCAGCATCCGCAAGATTTGTTCCTGCTCATCCTCAAGTAGGTAAATGATAAAAACAGATTTTTTGATGTGGTATGCTGCCTAACATTCTTTTGTTTTTAGCATGGACATATGGACTTATATATGATTCAAAGTAATAGTCTATAATTTAACATGAAAACTTCAATACTCAAGCATATCAACAAGTAATCAAGTCTTTCCAAATATCAACGCTAAAGAACGCTATCCCTAGGCCATCATGCTCCATCACCGATACATTGATACAACACACCCAAATATTAGCTACATCCAATGCTAAAGTATGATAATAGTGTTCCTCGGTTGGTACCTTATAAGAGAAGATGGAGACTCAAATTCAATTTTTTTCCATAAATCAAATTGATAGTCCCTTCGCAAAGGGAAGCATAGATTCGTAGAGGTGCCACATCTAAAAGAAAAAAAACTTAGAGATAAAATATTTGGGGTGGTATGGTTTTCCTGCCAACGTAAGCGACTAAGAGTTTCCAATATCTTTCATGCCAAACAAATCATAGGCGGTTCCCAAACTAAAAATAAAGTTTATTACTTTTTCCACCATTATTTCATCCTCCAAGGCTAGCTGCATCCATCGGTACCGTCCATACAAACACATTCCAAGGAATTTATTATTTGACAACATAAAATAAAATTTATTAGCATTTCGGGACTCGGCATCCCTATTACCACCATGCTCTCGTGCAATGACAAGTTAATAAACACTCATCTTCAGAATAACCTATTTAACATGGAAGATACTGACCACCCCTCGCCGGTTCATGAGCGGTACGGGCACAAAAAATATAAATTTATTTTCAACATTAGAGTTGGCACTTGCAAATTTACATAGAACGGCGTTGAAATCCCGCATATAGGTAGCTATGGTGGACTCATTTGGCACAACTTTGGGTTTAGGATTTTGATGCACTAGAATTATCCCCGCTTAGTACAAGTCAAGGCTAGCAAATATAATAAGAAGCGCCCAACCAAGGAAAAAACATCATAAGAAAACATTAAGCATAACTAACACCGAATAATCCAACACAAGTAATATGTACTTTCATAGCATAATTATGAACTTCATGTGCATGCATAGGGAATCACAAACCTTAACACCAATATTCCTACTAAAGCATAATTACTCATCAACATAACTCACATATCACTATCTTCATATTGCAAAACTACTGCAAAAAATCAAGTTTAACATCCATTGATCTTCATGAAAGTTTTCATTATATCCTTCTTGGATATTCTTCATATTAGGACCAATTTCATAGCTTGTGCAAATTATCATCACTATTATCAATTCGCAAAATAATATAAGTGAAGAAAGAGAGTGTTTGACAAACTACTCCAAAAATATATAAGAAAGTTCAAATGAGTAGTTAAGTAAATAGGTAGCTATTTGAAGACTCTCTCTTATTTAAAAACATCGAGATCTAAGTATTTTATTCAAACAACAAGGAAAAAAAAAATTCACTTCAAGAATAGCACACATCATGAGGACGAATAAGAATTTAGGCTCACCATAACCTAATCGATAGTCGTTGCTGAAGAGAGGTGGGATGCGTAGCATCCCCAAGCTTAGCTGCTTAAGACTTCTTGAAATATTTACTTGGCATGCCTTCAGAATACCCAAGCTTGATCTTTTGTATCTCTTTCAATCTTATCTTATCCTATTTCACCTATGTCCCAAAAAGTACATCCACACAATACTTGAAAATAACTCGCGAGATAGCTTAGTGCACATAAGCATAAATCAAATTTGTATGTACTGCCCCGAAAAGTTGCATAATAATTTTCAAACAATAGGTACTATATACTATCATTTCCACAATTAAATATACCAATATAAGCTATGGAAACTATAGGATAAGTAGATAGCAAATAACAGGATATCTATGACATTGGGTTTTACTCATTTAAACAAATTTCCATTGCAAATAACAGGATCACAAACAAATATAAGTGAAGAACGAGAGCAAAAGTTTCTTTAAAATTTTAAACTTTCAAAATAATATAAGTGCAGCAAGAGAGGATTTATTCAAAAAAATTACTAACTCTCCAAATAATATAAGTGAAGCATGAGAGAAAATTTCTTGAAAATAACTGGACCACCGTGCTCAAAACCATATAAGTGAAGCACTAGAGCAATTCCATGGCTCGAAAAAAAATAAGTGAAGCATAAAGAGAGATTCGAACAAATCATATCATAATTTAGCTCTCTCAAAGAGGTCTGTCCAGCAAGGTTTATTATGGCAAACTAAACAGAAAACTAATCAAAGACTCATATAATACAAGACACTCCAAGCAAAACTCATGATATGTGACGAATAAAAATATAGCTCCAAGTAAAATTACTGATGTTTGTTAGAAGAAAGAGGGGATGCCCTCCGGGGCATCCCCAAGCTTAATTGATTGGTACTCTTTGGATATTACCTTGGGGTGCGATGGGGCATCCCCAAGCTTAGCCTTTTATCAATCCGCTGTGGGAGATGCTCGCCGGCGTTACTTCGACCGCCGGAGCCGACCGGTCGGCCATGTGGCCCCTCTAGGTCGTTGGCAACGGGCCTACGGGCCCTGTTGAGCGAGTCAGCTGCTCATTGGGGAAGATCCAGTCGTTGACCGTTGGGGCCCCCGCCCAATCATTAACTAAATCGGTTATTTAGGTTAATCAATTAGTTATGTTAATTTATTTGAACATAGTGGGGCACTAACATGTGGGACCCCTCACTAATGAGCATTTTAGCAAATTAGGTTAATTCGTTTATAATCTTGCAAGGTAGTGGGATTAAGATTAACTAAAGTCATGACCACTCCAAACCCACTTTTATTAAAAAAATCACGAGATAGATAATTCTCCAAAATAGTGGGATCATTATTACCTAAAGTTTACACTCTTCAAACCCACTTTCAATACTACTGCACACATTATTATCAATATCATATTCATCACGAGGATTAAACATATTATCAAGATAATAAGAAGCATGAGCCCAATCATGATCATTACAGTGAGTAGTGGGCACGACAATATTTCTATTCCCGGTCTTGTAGTTTTGCATATTATTAGCATGATTCCTATTAATAGAATTTATAATGAAATGATTGTAATCATGTTATTCATTCAAGGAGATATCATGAATCACTTTATATATTTCTTCTTTTAACACTTCATCAAAGTAGTAAGATTCATGATTTTCAAGAAATAATTCACAAAAAAACATCGAGAGCACTCAAGTCACTGACAATTGGTTCAATATATTTAGATCTTTTGAAAAGATTAGCAAGTGGATGAGGATCCTTATGTCTTTACTTTTCCTTTTTTTCACTTTTCGAGTGTCTACAAGAAGGCAATAGAATCAAGCAAGCAAAAAAAAGGCAAACGGAAAGAAGGGAAATAAAAAGGCAAATAGTTTTGTGTTTTTATGAAAACATTTTAGAAGTGGGGGAGAGAAAAATGAGTGGCAAATGGCAAATAATGTAATTGCAAGGAGATGAGAATTTATGTGTGGGAACCTAATAGATCTTGACTTGATCTTCCTTGGCAACGGAGGCAGATATCTTGACTCCTCCTTGATTGTGTTGCTTTCCCTCCAAGACTAAATGGTGGTATAGCACAACGACGACAAGTATTTCCCTCAGTTATGAAACCAAGGTATCAATCCAGTAGGAATATCCACAAGACTATGTAAGCGGTACCAGCACACAAATTATAAATGCTCACAACCCAATGCGTGTAGGGGTTGTCAATCCCTCGTGGGTAGAATGAAACGGTAAAAGGATAGATTGATAGATGCAAATAAAGTAATGGTAAGTAAAATGCAGCAAGGTATTTTTAGGCTTTTGATAATATAGATCTGAAAATAAAATAGCAAATAAAATGGAAAAGCGAATAGAAAAATAGATCTTGCAAATGGATGATGTAAAATAGAGCGAGGGCCGTAGGTTTCACTAGTGGCTTCTCTCAAGAAAATAGCAAATGGTGGGTAGACAAATTACTTTTGGGCAATCGATATAAGAGCGAATAATTATGACGATATCCAAGACAATGATTATATATAAAGGCATCACGTCCAAGACAAGTAAACCGACTCCTGCCTGCATCTACTACTATTACTCCACACATCGACCGCTATCCAGCATGCATCTAGATTATTAAGTTCCTCGAGAAATGGAGTAATGCTTTCAGAATGGTGAAATGATGTAGACAAGATCTATTCATGTAGGAATAGACCCCCATCATTTTATCCTTAATAGCAACGATACATGAGTGTCATGTCTCTTTGTGTTAGTGAGATTGAGCACAGCAAGATCGAACCCATCACAAAGCACCTCTTCCCGTTGCAAGATGAAAAGATAAAGTTGGCCAAACAAATCTCAAATATAAGAGAATAAATACGAGTCTATAATAATCAAGAACGGATATAATTTCATAGATGTGAGCATAAACTCACAGTTCATCAGATCACAAGAAACACACCGCAAAATAAAGAGCTACATCCAATAGATCTCCAAGAGACCATTGTATTGAGAAGCAAAATGAGAGATAAAACCATCTAGCTACTGCCTATGGACCCCTATGCCTGATATGAACGACTCACGCATCACCGGAGGAGCACCAATGGTGATGATGAACCCCTCCATGACTGTGTTCCCTTTTTGAACGGGCTCTAGATTGGATCTCGTGGCTTCTAGAACTTGCGGCGGCTCAAACGATTTTTTTCGTCTTCTCTTTTAGGGTTTCGGGATTATCAGGGTATTTATAGAGCTTACAAGCAGTGCAGGAGGTGCCCGAAGCCCCCACTACCCACCAGGGAGCGCTACGGCCCAAGGCACACCCTGGTGCCTAGTGGGCCGCCTGGGCCTCCCCTGGTGAGCATCCTTGGTCTTCAAGTTTCGTTCTGGTCCAAAAATAATCTCCAAAAAGTTTCGTGGCATTTGGACTTCATCTGATATTGATTTTCTCTCAAGGAAAAAAGCAAGCAAAAATAACAACTGTTACGGGGCACTATGTCAATAGGTTAGGCCCAAGAAATGATATAATGTTGCTATAAAATGATTATAAAACATCCAAGAATGATAATATAATAGCATGGAACAATCAAAGATTATATATACATTGTAGACGTATGCGGTAACATAGACAAACAAGGGTTTGCTGGGATGTGTAGGGGGTTAGAGGCTTTTCATGGCAATGTTGGGAGGCTTGTCATTCAAGTGGTAGGTAACGAGACATAACGATAGAAGGAGGACAACTAGAATAGAAATGATAGTAATGATATCCAGGGAAATGGTCACATTGCATGTGGTCCCGCTTGGAACAAGAACGAATCCTCACACTCCGAATCCGTTTCAGAACTCTATATAGAAGAAGCATTTTGGAAACAAACAATCAACTCATGATGAACACCACAACATATTCACGACATGATGCGCAATCAAACATGATGCATGTTCGGTTTGAACATGCAAGGCATGGCAAACAACAGAATCAAATACTACACATTAAGTCAAGCTCAACATACAACCAGTTGCATATTGATGAAACTCCATACCTGAATTACTTAGTTCACTCTCGTTTATGTACATGACAATGTTAAACGTTATTAAACATGGCAACAGGTTAACAACTATCTATGCATTTTAAATGAGGTCACAAACAAGTTATAATATTTTCGAAATGATCCCATATGTTAATTTCGAAATTTCTCCAGAGCTGTAGTAAACATATTTTATAATTATAAAAGAGAGAAACAAAATGCACCATGTGATTTTACTCATTTTCTAGGCAAGTTACATACAGAGAGATTTTAATCGTAGCTACGGTTATCTAGCTATGAAATAAATCATTTAATATGTCATTAATGCGTGTGAGAGTTGGATATTGTGAAACTAGAGAAAATTAAGATCATCTTACATATGTGGCATGTTTTAATTCTATGCACGGTTATCTAACTATGAAAGTCTCAAGTTTTACGATCAGTAAAACCATCTGCATAAACATGTGACCGACGATGGCCACCTCGACTGGCGATGTACTCGTGAACAGGGAGAGCTCCCTGCCTTGATAACCAAATGAGAAAAAGGCGAGCTTCAGCCATTGATTTACCAGTGAAGCTCACGCCCATGGCAAGCAAACGCAACAACGATCGCTGTTGTTAGGAATTGGTGGGCGTGCGAAAAAACGATGTGCCTGCGCGTGAAGCAAGTGGCTGCTATTGCGGCCATGCACTTGCAAGGCTACGGGAGCAGGAGCAGGATCTCAAGGACGAGCTCATGCTTGGCTCGGTGCCTACGAGACGGACCTTGGGACACGAACTGCGGTGCTACGATGCATGTGTGATGGTGTGCATTAGTGTGCAAGGGTGCAGCATGGGCGGCAGCAAGATGTGCGGGCGCGCATTCTTGAACTCGAGGCCATCCATGGCGAATTAGATCGGGGTAGTCCAGAATGGTTACTACCATGACAAGAACACTAGGGAAACAAGATAGGGGAGAGAAGTAGCTGACCATGGTCCCGCGGGACTAGACGAGGAGGCCGGAGACGCGACGAGCAGGCGAGGAGGAGGATGATCATGGAGGTGATCCTCGTTTCCATGAAGACAAAATAGAGGCGCGAGGAGGAAGCTTCCAATCCTTGTGGGAGCACCCGAGGGCGAGGAATACTATGGAAAGGGTCAGAGAACTCCTCGCGGAAGAAGACAGTGGAGAGAGCGAGGATCACACTGGGGAAGAGCTTGAGATCTGTCCGGCCATGGTATCGGCAAGTGCGTGGAAGAGCTCACCTTCGCGGCGGGAGGAGGAAGAGGAGGGGAAAGTGTAAGGAGGAGGAGCCTAGGGTTCGATAGGCAGGTCTTACAGGGCGCTAGGGTCGCCTAAGGCATCAAATCAGAGAAGGTGCTGGTGTGTCTCTACTGGATGAGCTCCCTTACCGATGAAGAAGAAGGACAGTGGCTGGTCGTCCATGGTGGGCTTGGTGGGCTGATTCCAACAAGTGGCTTAGGTGGGCTTTTCTCTTTGCCTCAATTTATTTCTTTCCTTCCCGTTTATGCAAATAAATAGAGCTTTCAGAAAAGTACACACGGGTTGGTCTGGAATTTAGGTGAGAAAACACATTTCTAGATGCCTAGAATTATGCCCGATTTAATAAATATGGATTGGGGATTTTTCACAGGCTATAAATTTTAAAAAAGTTTGAGTTGAATTCAAGTTTTTTAAATCTGAAAGTAAAACTAAACAAACACACTAAAAGGGGTGAAATCATGAGGAGATGGTTTTACACATACGAGTTAAATATGAACATATTGGTGTGATAATTAGAAGAAGAATAGTTGAATCTTGTTGAAATAATTCAATATGTTTGAATTTGGAAACCCGTTCAAATGAACTCTAAATGGTTTGAAAAGTTGGATAGTAGCTGGAAACAATATACATGACTTACGGGAAAGTTTGAGAAATAATTAAAGAAGTGAAATATGCCTCTTGAAATGAAATGAGATAAAGAAGAAGTGGGATTAGAGAATATTTGGAGACTTTGTTGAAGCTTGAACGAAGTTGACTAAAAGGTAGAAAAAAGGGAAGGATCAAGGAAGTACTAGGATTGTCAACACATGAACAAAAATAAGATACAAACAAGCACGACAATAATGGAGTTGATGCATGATGCAAAAGAAAGCAAAACATACATCAGAACCATGCAAGCATGAACAAATCACAACAGATAATGGAGGTCTCGGTCTTGGGCTGTTTCAACTTTGTCACAACGGCTCCACTCAAGTCATCAATCCTCTGAGTACTCTTTAGGTGCAAGTCCACCTCGAGCTCGGCATCACCATCACCAAGAATTGGACAACCATTTCGATGGCAATGGATTGCAAGATCGATTTCGCTGAACGTGACCAACATCACCAACAAGAACATGAGGATTTGGGGTAAGAACGCCTATAACAAAAATGTGAAGAACAACGTCTTCATGAGGAACAAGCGCTTGAAGCACAACGTTCCCTTTGCGATGCAACACATGTTTTGCAAGAACACAACCGCCAAGCACGTTAAGAACAAGAAGCACTCCGCCGTGAACTTTAAGAGAAAGCCAAGCACCAAGTGGAGCACCAAGAACAACGACATCGAGTGCGAGGAGCCTACCAACTGTGGCACCCCTCGTTACAAATCGTAGTAACCCATGCAATCAAGCTACAGTGATAACCAAGAATTAGCTAAGCTATTGTTGGCTAAATAGTGGCCCAACCCCCCGTCCTCATTGGGCCCTACCAGCCGAGGCGGCCCAAAACACCTATCGTGCCTCCCCCATCTCCCTCCTCTAGCTATAGTGTCTAGGTGAGGGGATGGCCGCCACGGAAACTGTCGGCCACGCGTCGGCAATCTGGCGGTCGGGCCTCCCCTTAAGACGCCAGCGGAAGACCTCCCTCTCAACCCTAGATCCTCCAAAGTCCCCCCCCCCCCCCGCGCCCCCGCTCGCCTCCCTTTCCCCTCCGCCGCCGCGGCCAAGCCGCCCATCATCATCGTCCTCACCCTCGTCGCTCGGCTCGTCCGAGGCGTCCTCCTCGAGTCTTGCCACCCCGCCCCCTTCTCTCCAACGGCGGTGAGGCCCCGACCATTCCCGCCTCTCCCCGTGCTTGTCCGCACCCGTTCCCAAGCTCGTCGGCCTTTGTTCGCTCGCCTTTTTTCTCCTACTGCTCCCCAGCCGCTGCTACCACTGTGGCATGCTGTCAAAGCTCCTGTCGATGCTACTACTATGGTGCGCCTTGCTGCCCCCCCCCCCCCCCCCCCCCGCGCCCGCAGTTGCTACTGGCTACGACCATCGTTGTCGCCCGCTTTTCGCTCATCGGAGCCCCGCTATGCCCTACCCCCCACGCCACACATCCGTGTGCACGCCGCTGCTCCCCGTGCTACTTACGGCTACTCGCTTCTCGCCACTCGACATCGCTCCCCGTGTCCGCACCTCGCCGACGCCACGGGTCCTCGCCGGCGGTGCCCCCGCCAGCTGCTTCAGCACCCACGGCCGCCACTGCCTGATGAGCGCGAGTGTCAGGAACCGCAAAGCTATTCCATGCATAAAATGATTCTCTCCGGCAAGATTCTGGTGAAATCCAACGCCCTCCGCATTGGAGATGCTGCCGGTGTTACTTCGATTGTGGGAGAAGACCGGCCAGCCATGCGGCCCCATTTAGGTCATTGGCAACAGGCCTGCGAGCCTTGTTGAGCGAGTCAGCTACTCATTGGCCAAGACAGAGTCATTGACCGGTGGGGCCCCCACCCAATAATTAACTAAATTGGTTATTTATGTTAATCAATTAATTAAGTTAATTAATTTGAACTTAGTGGGGCACTAATATGTGGGACCCCTCACTAATGACCATTTTAGTAAATTAGGTTAGTTAGTTTAACCTAATGGGCCGCTAATATCTGTGTTATCCGTCTTAAAATTAGTTGTTAGTTAATTTGAAAAATTAACTAAAACTTAAGTCACTAACATGTGGGCCCACTCCCCTAATTAAAAAGGTTATGTTGAATTTAATCCCTCCACTATCCCATTATCTATGACAGGTGGGGTCCAATGGTGAGTTTCACGAGTCACGTGCTGGGTTGACTGCTGATATCACCATGATGTCATGTTGATGCATTAAATCTTTTCTAAATTAAAGTAATTCTGTTAATTTCGTCAATTTATTTAGATCTTTAAAAAACCATATAAAATAACCAGTAGCTCGGATGAAAATATTTTACACATGAAAGTTGCTCATAAAAATCCGCGAATGCGAATACACTATATGTTCATCTCTCACATGGTCCTAGCATAATGAGCATGGAACTTTCCTCCCTTATTCACATGTCAAGTAGTAGCGAGAGACGCGGGAAATATCGTTAGATATTTTCTCGCTCCGTCCTTACGTGTAGTACTGCGTTAGCTTATCCCTAGCACTACATATTAACATGACATGCATCATGATGCACCTGCTTGCTTTTATTTACTGTTTCTTCCCCCTCTTCTCTCTGGTAGACGCCGAAGCTAACACTGCTGTTAGGTACGACTACCCCCCCCTTATGACCACCTTTTGCAGAAGAGCAACAAAGCAAGCAAACACCCTTGGTCATCCCTATATCGCCCCTTCTTTCTCCCTCATGCTTGCATTAGATTTTGCTATTGTTGTACATAGCTCCTATTCTCATGCATAGCCGGATTTTGTTAAGCAACTATTGTACCCTACTGCATATCAAATGCGTAGTATAGGTGGATTAGTGATCCCTAGTAACCTCACTTAGTCCCAGTTATCCATGCTTCATCTTCGAAGACTTGACGACTCGAAGACTCGATCAATTGATCGACTAGCCATGACCCGTCACATCATTTCACACCGCCTTAGTTGTACAAGTCTCAAGAGCTACTATCGAGTATCGAGGATGATACCTTGTAATGTACTCCCGATGTTAACTCTATAGTGTAGTTAGCTAGAGGTAGATTAAGGAGGGTGGTTCCTCCATCACCACTTCTCATAACGACTCTGTCTTGCAACCCCTCAAGCGTGGACCATCATGGGTGATTCCTCCCTGGTTACCTTGACTATTACATCGATTGGAATCCGTTGAGGGTGATACCTCGGATTCCTCTCATGTTATAGCCACACAGTTATTTTAACTTTACTCCTCGGAACATGATGAAATGAGTGGTGCGGGTGGACTCCTGCGTGGCAAGGCATTCTTGGCCCTTGCCACACATCCTCGAGACGGGGCGGCAGGGCCACATATCGTGGATCGATGATCATCGTTGGAGTTAACAAAACATTAATGGGATTGGGTATTTGATCTGAGTTGGTCGATTGACCTTTTTCGCACTAACCTTCATGCGTGGACAGTTATGGGGACTCAGCATAATGGTATGATCTGAAGCTCTTCAAACATCAGCAATGGAGTGGCGCGCATGCAAGTGGTTTGCGTAAGCATTGATGTTGTATAAGAGGTGCCAGGACTAATCTCGGCCGCCCTCGCAACGTTCATGAGTGCAATGGGCGATGGGAACATGACCCCTGTTGCCGCCGGTGCTCCCATCTCATCGCGCCCCGTGCCTCCCATGGCGCCCTGTCTCGGAGCCGCCTTGTCGGAGCTCCACCTGCCGCCTTTTGCCTCCTCCGGCCAGATCTAGGCCAGTAGCCCTAGGATCTGGCACCCCGGCCCCCTCCAGTTTCCGAGCCGGTCTCCTTCCTCGCCATCATTGCGTCCGCACTTTGTCCACAACCACAGTCGGGCAGCCCCCGTAGTTGACACAGATCGTGACGGTCCCGTCCCGGACTGCCCCGAGTCTCCCATACAAACACGCGTCCCCAACTTGGACGTGCACCATCCCATCTAGTTCGTCCATGAGGTGAAATTTCACCAAGTCCCTAATGTGTTTATTTTTCAGCATGTATGCATCTTGTGGATATGTTATTTGGTAAATTGTGTATCGGATGGACATGAATTGTATATGAAAGTTTTTCTACGATTTATGCTCTACACCATGGTTGTATTTTCATGCATGATAGAGTTCATCTACTTGTTGTAAATAGTGTTGCAAAAGTGCATCTCATCGTAGTGTGCAAATCTGTTATTTTCATCCAACTTTTGTGGAAAATTGCATCTAATCCGTAGGGCTTTTGCATATGGTTCTTTCATGAAATATGTCCATTTTTATGTTTAATTTGATGCCATGCCTCTGGTTGCTAGGTAGGAATTAATTATTATGCCTATTTGTTGCTCTCAAGTGGCTACCGCGTTAAAACTGAAATATGTTATCCATAAGTTCCATTTTGCGGAGTCCGTGTTAACCAACCGATGCCTTTTTTGATTGTGCAAAATAGTGTGGTTTGTAGAGGGCTATGACTAGTTGTTGTTAGTGGGATACGCATGCCATGTATGCCATGATTAGCTGTAGTTTTCTTCATATGAACATGCTATGTTGCAGTTGCTGATTTGAGATGCTGAAATATTTCTAAGTGTGGAATTTTGTTGTTGCTATGTTCTCATGATGATTGCCATAAATCTGTATGTCGTTTCTGGTTGGAGAAATGGTGTTAATTGTAGTATAGATGGTTCTCTAGCATGCAGTTAAATTTTGATGCCAATATATGCCATATAACATATAGTTTTACTGCTGCCAATTTGCCATCGTGTTAAAAACTGCACTCTTAAACTTTTATTTTCACTAGGTCTGAAACTGTGTGCAACTTGCCATTTTGTGAGCCCATTTCCTAGTGATCCATGCCTCTGTGCAACTCGCAATTAGTAGAGGGTTGTTGTGAATCTTGACCACTACTGCCTCATGCCTTATTTTTGCATTTTAGAATCATGTGGGTGTAAGTTTTGGTGTGAATAAAATGTCATGTTCTCTTTTCGGCAGATTATAGCTATATCTTGCGTTGCTTGTAATTGTTGAACCCTTGCTACATTTTGAACGTGTCATATATGAAACTTGCTTAAAATATCATGCAGTTTCATAATATCTTTCTACCTTTATGGTTTGGAATGCTTGTGGCTATCATTTTCATACATTTCACATTCATGCATATAATCAGTGTTGCTCATATCTTTTAAATCGTAACTCCGTTGGAGATAATCCATATATGTAAATCGACTAGAATGACGTGTAGAATCACGTGAATCACTTTATTTGGCTGTTTAATAAACATTAAAATGTTTTAGTTCAGATCTGGAACAATTTCAGAAGTAACACATGGGGTCATTTCGGAAATACTATAAGTTGTTTCCGACCTCATTTAAGATGCCTAGATAGTGTAGTTTATTTATGCATCACCTCTTGCCATGTTTAACAACATTTAATATTGTCGTGTATCTAAACGGGAGTGGACTAAGAAATTGAAATGTCGAGTTTGGTCAATGTGCAACTCATTGCATATTGATCTTCACTTAATGTGTAGCGTTTGATCGTTGTTAATTGCCATGCTGTTTCTTGCATAATTAAACCAGACATGCATCATATGTGTTGTGCATCATATCGTGTGTATGTTGTGGTATTGATAGTATGTTGATTGTTGGTTTCCGAAATGCTTCTTCTTGATAGAGTTCTGAACCGCTTCGTATTGTGAGGATCCATTCGACTATGTTGGTTCGTCTGCTTCATGGATACGCTCTTCTTCGAAGCGGGGTCGAACGCAAGAGGACCATTTCCCTAGATACCATTACTATCAATGCCATGCTAGTTGTCTTGTTTCTTTTTCTATGTCCTGTTGCCTACCACTTAAATGTCAGTCTCCCAACATTGCCATGAAAACCTCTAACCTTTCCACAACCCAGCAAACCACTGTTTGGCTATATTACCGCTTGCTCAGCCTTTTGATAGTGTTGCTAGTTGCAGGTGCAGTTGCTTCCATGTGACAACATGGGTTACTTGTTATATCACCATATTAATGCTATTTAATTTAATGCACCTATATACTTGGTAAAAGGTGGAAGGCTTGGCCTTCTAGCTTGGTGTTTTGTTCCATCTTTTCCGCCTAGATACTTGTGTACCGGTGTTATGTTCCATAAATGAGCGCTCCTAACATGCTTGGGATTGTTATGTGGACCCCCTTGATAATTCATTTTACTTTAAAACTGGTCTCGCAAGGCCCAACTTTGGTACTACATTTGCCTAATAACTAAGAAAAATGTATAGGGACCCGCCGGCACCCGCGGAGTAATTAATCAACCCCCTAGCCAGTGCTCCTCATGAGGGTTGGTCCAAAATAGAGCACTGTGAGGGGCCAACCTACGGCAACTTGGGTGATTTCTATGAGGCCACCATATGTGTCGTTTATCCATCGTTTTCTGAAACGAGATACGCGGATCCTACCGGGTTCGTTGACACATCAGGTGGCCTTGCTGGATTTGTTTAATCTTCTATCAAATATCTTCTGTGAGGGATTCCGAGGATACTCTCGGTTATCTCGAGGTTGAGTTTTTCCAAAAGTAACCCAAGGAGATCACGAGTTTTCCGGGGTTGCGGTCATTCTGATGCAGCATGTGGTACTTTGTGATGGACTAGTTGGAGCACCGATGCAGGGTCAAATGTTTCGAAAAGCCGTGCCCGCGGTTATGTGGCAACTTGGAAACAACACCCGGTCATAGAAAACCTGAAGTAAACGTAATTAAACTTGCCAATTGTGTACATAACCGTGACTGTCTCTTTCGTGAGCTCCTTCTTCGACTAACGACATGGTGGGGTTATGTCTCACGTAACTAGGTGTTCAGGATCATTCATTTTATCATTATTAGTTCACGTCTTGTTATGCGTAGATCATCCCCTCTTTTATTCTTGTACTCGTAAGTTAGCCACCTCAAATAAAATGCTTAGTCTTTTGCTGCAGACTCGCCCCTTAACCATACCTCACCCATTAAGCTTTGCTTGTCTTGATACCTTTGGAAATGAGATTGTGGAGTCCCTATGGCTCAGAGATTAATACAACAATAGTTGTAGGTACAGGTAAAGTGATACTTTGGCGTGAGCGTGATGATTGTGCTATTTGGAGTTTCCTTCTTCTTCATCATCCATCTAGGATGGGTTCCAGGCCCGCAACCTGGGATAGCAAGGATGGACATCGTTCTTTTCTCGTTTGTTTTTGTCCATAGTCGGACCCTGCAATTCTTCATGATGATTGATTGTATTGATGAATTGCGTTAAACATGTTGTAGCTTGTGGCGAGTGTAAGCTAGTTCCATATATTCACCTCTTTAGTACATGTACTTGTAATGATATCCATTGTTCCAAAACGACAAGACGCGCTTCTATCCCTGTTGAGGCCCTCAAGCCAAAAACAAGATAGGATATCATCTTGGGCGTTACACGTACGTCCACGTTAGTGGAGACTTCAACCCATGGAGGGTAACGGCTGCAAGAGTCCACGGAGGGCTCCATCCACAAGGGTTCCAAGAAGAAGCGGCCTTGCCTATTTCACCACGTCTTTCGTCCACATAGGACGAGCCTCACTCATGGTAGATCTTCACGAAGTAGGCGATCTCCTTGCCCTTACAAACATCTTGGTTCAACTCCACAACACAAAGTAGGAGGCTCCCAAGCGACACATAACCAATCTAGGAGGAAACACCGTCCAAAAGGTAATAGATGTGGTAGAACGATGAACTCCTTGCTCTTATGCTACAAAAGATAGTCTCCTCAACACTCAACCACTCTCTCTCAGATTTGGCAAGGGTAGGAGAGATTTATCTTGTGGAAAGCAACTTGGGGAGGCTAGAAATAAAGGTTCAAATGGTTGGAATGGAATATCTTGATCTCAACACATGAGTAGGTGGCTCTCTCTCAGAAAATGGATCTGGCAAGTGTAAGTGTGTTCAGGGTGCTTCCTATGCGAATGAGAGGTAGGTGGAGGGGTATATATAGGCGTCCCCCAAAATCCAACCATTACAACATTATTGCGCAACTCGATGATACCAAAATGAATCTTGGTGGTACCGAGTTGCAATAAAAGTGGCAACTTTTGAATTCTTGGTGAGACCGATATAGGGATCTCGGTGGTAACGATACGATGACCTAGACTCGTTCCCAAACTCGGTGAGACTGACTTCAAACTCGGAAATTCCAAAACTAAAAATTATCTCAACATAATGTTGGTCACCCAATCTCAGTGGCATCGATGGAAATTTTGGTTGTACCGAGATGGTGGGATTGGCATAGGATGTGTCTAAGTGTAAAATTGGTATGGCCGAGTAGAAAATGTTGGTGGCACCGATTTTGCATATATGTCTTGGGAATGATATATTTTGTGAGAAGGTGGCTGAGTATTTTTGGTGGCTATCTCTAAGCACTTGAGGAACCAATTCATCCTCATACCTCATCCCTTTTAATAGTACAGGCTTTCCTATGGACTCAAAGTGATTTCTCACAAAGTGTAAAACGAAGAGTCTTATTGCTTGAAACTTTTGTCAATCCTAGTCCTTCCATGCATCAAAAGGGCATCTCCACAGAATCCTATAGCTAAAGTATCTTTGAACTTTTGTCAAATGTACTTGAATAAACTCATTAGTCCAATGATGCATATGTTGTGATTAATTACCAAAACCACCATAGGACCAATTCTGCTTTCACTCCCGAAGCACCGCTGCCAAGCAACTCAGATGGAACCCTCGTGAGGGAACCAGCCCCGCGAGATTCGTGTGAGCAGCCACTGTAGGGGGCCTTACGGTGCATTCGCGGGACTGCATCAAGAAACTGCCTCCGAGGGCCTCACGGAAAACCATGGCTATGGGAACGTGAGGCTAGACAACGTTCGGGGGCTGCCGGCCGCTACCCGGGTGTGCATCAGGGATGAGTTCTTGAGAGTTGTGTGCGAAGGGCTATCATCAGCCAGGACGCAAGAAGCACACAAAAGAAAACGAAAAACATCGCAGAAGAAACAATGATACTGCAAGTGTAACAGATAACTGTAATTGAAGTAACAGTAAGTTACAAATGTTTGACGCCCCCACGAGGCAAAGAGTTCTTTGGTGCAATAGGTAATGGTTGAGGAAGCTCAGGCGGAGGAGGCGCCCTCGGGGGCTGCGGCATCCACACTGCCGCCCTCCTCGGGAGGCATCATCTAGGCGAACCGCCCGACCAGAGACTCTACCTTCCCATGCACCTCATCCCTAAGGGGGCTTCGGAGCTCCATGGGGACCACCTCCATCACGCGGGAGAGGTCAAACACGGGATTGTGGCGGCGCAGGTTGGAGAAGACACAGGTCAGCACATTGCTGAGATGGTCGTGCGTGCCAGACTCGATATCTTCCTCCACCTTGGAAGCGCCTGACTCGAGTGCCTCCACCCACCTAGGGAGGAAGTCGGGTGGCCTCATCGCCATAAGATCACGGTGGCGCGGGGTTGTCCATGATGAAGCGGTCAAGCGTGGCGCCCGTGCACAGGACCAACTCCTCCATGCGGCGTGCGTGTGCTGCCGTGCGTAGCGCATGCGCTGCATCATCCTTGGCCGCGTGCGTGTCATCGACAACTTCACCAACCTAGGCCAGCAGTGACTTCAGATCCTCCTTGGCCTCCCCCTCGCTCCTAGAGGCGGCATCTTGGGCTGCTTGGGGCCCCTGTAGAGGGCCCCTCAGCGCGCTTACCTCCTCTTGGAGCGCTCCGTACTTCAACTAGAGGATGGTCACCCATCGGGCGAGCTTGCCGTAGTACTGCTCCAGGGTGGCCACCTTCTCTTGATCTGTCCTCACGTTTGCGCCGGCCAAGGACTCCTCGCACGCAGCCACAAGGGTGGCCTCGCCGGCGAGAACGCGCCTCTCCAAGGTCTCGAGGTGCTCGCGCTCAGCCTCTTGGTTGTGGGCGATCTGGGTGGCCTCCCACTCGTTGCTGGACACGATTGCCCCCCACTAGCGGACGGTGGCTTCCCAGAGGGTGAGGTCCGCCCCGCGCCCAAGGCCTAGAAAGGCGAATGTGACATCCGTGTTCGCGCGCTCCCGGGGCTCCGCCGCTGCCCGAGATGGGATCGCGCCCCCACCCCACCCCCCCCCCGCCCAGCCAGACCTAGCGCCAAGGAAGAAGCCTCATCGACCCCTGGCGCACGAAGAAGCACCCCTGGCGAGGCATCCCTAGGCCTCTTGGATGCGGGTGCCCTGGAAAGCCCGTTGATCATGTTCATCAGATCAGGAGGGATATGCAAGGAGAAGTGATTACAATGACGCACTTACTCGTCGCCGGCGACCCAGTGCCCGCTGTCACACCCTGTGTTTGTACCACTTTGTCACATTATGTTTTACGAAATTTGGAACCAATTAAATCTTTTTGCCTGCTTGTGATGACTGATTTGATTGCAACTCCTTGTGTGCTTGATTGTGTTTTAATTCACCAAAACTACCTTCTGTCTAAAAACTCCTCTCCTTGGCCCCAAACCCTTGCCCAATGATCATGCCATGTGTATAGGACCATCAACTATTCTTAATAAAATGTTATTTCAACAAAAGGCATTTATTCATTTTTAAAGCTTCAAAACCCCTCAATTGGGATTTGCATTACAAGTCCTTAATTTAGGAGGGATGTTTTACCCCAAAGATTTTGATTTGATTCTATTATTAAAATGAATTCCCATATCCTCAAAATAATTATTTTAAAAGTTATATTCCTATTTTATTTAAACATACTTTTGTGAGGCCAAAAATAGTATTTCATAGGGGAAAATTAATTTCGTACCTTAAAAATATTTAAGATAATTTAGGTAAACTCACAAGACATATATTTTCCATATATATGAGTTTCAACAAATGGCCATGTTCAAAGTATTGAGCAAAACCGCTCAAAAAGCTTTCTTCCTATTCTAAGCTTTTGAAATATTTCCAAAGGAAATATTATCAATATATCCCAGGAATATTCTAGCATGTCCCACATGTTATATGATGTTACCAAGCAAAGTTTCATCCCCATCCAAATTTATTTGGTTCACCTAAGAAACCCAAAACACTTCTTGTCGAGAACCAAATTTGAACAACACTACATTACCAAGTTTGCCATATTGCTCTCAAACTTTGCACGAGTGATGCAGCCATCAAATAAGGGTGCCACACCAAGATGTGCATTTCTCGGACTTGGTTTACTCACCTTGGTCCATAGAAATCTGATTCTGCCCATTTCTAGGGTTTTCCATGTCTACATTGTCAACCTTGCTCAAACTAGCTCAAACTTCGTGAATCCTACTATTTTTGCCCATCATTTAATCCTAATAATTCTCACTACATTTGGTGAGGTTTATCTTCCTCAAACCAGCATCTAACACTTGTTGGTGATTTTGTCAAAAAACCACTTTCACACCTTCCACCTTATTCCTTCCCTCCAAACATTTATCACTAGTCTGTTGTCCAGCCCCACATCTGCAGCTGAGAGCCCCACTCTAATTCAATGGGAGGAGGACAAAAACTTCCATTCCTTTTATGGCTCACCCTTGGTAGAGACTGCCTCTCCCTTTCCCTTTGACCTCAAATTCTCTCCTCAGCTCCAAAGTATCCAAGGGACATCTCCAAATCCTCCACACACTAGTAGACATGATGGGGGCGGGCCAGAGCACGCTAGTATGCCGTGGCATGCCAAAACTGCACTCTAGACACGCCACAGTTCACGCCCGCACCAAGGGAAGCCAGCCCTAGCTAGGCCTAACCCCCTCACGCTATCTGGCCTTGACTACCTCGACGATGGGTGCTAGCACCGCGTCAGGGCCCTCCTCTCTCCCTTTCTCCTTCCCTGGCGACATGTGCCCGCGCCCACCCGAAGCGGTCAGGTGGCGCTTGCCACCGTGACGCGCCACAAGCCAACCCCGCTCCCCTCAGTCCCTTTTTCGGACGTAAACCACTCCCACAAAGAACGTGGGCTTATTCCCGAGCCTTCTCTACTCCTCTAGTCGTTGCCATGGCCTCGTCGGTGCAAAATCTTTCGGTGGACCGTGCCCCGCCTATATAAAGGCCACCCCGACCTCTCTCCTCCCCCGTGGAACCTTTCTCTAAGCTCGAATCGACCGCCCAAACACTTCGCTTGAGCTCTCCCAGCACGAGTGCTCAAGATCGACCGAGGCGCCGCCGTGTTAGGGCTCCGTCGATATCAGGAAATGGGCGCTCCGGCCTTCATTTCTCCATCAACGTGACTGCAACGAGCCCCAACCTCACCTCCACCTCTTCCCCGCTCCTTTCCCTTCGCTGAACATCGGCACCAACCACCTCACGACGCCCTCTGCCACGGCCTACTCGCCACCGGAGACTCCTTCCACCTCAGCCACTCTCTAGAACTCCATCCGAACGACGGGAGTGCGAAGAGTCTGTTCCTGCGCTCACATTCTCTTGCCATCGACGAAGCTGACCCCAACAAGGGGACCCCACTGGTCGACCTCTACCTTTCTCTCTCTCCCTCTCATAGTTGCTGGCCACACGGCCCCGCGCGTCAGGTTAAAACCTAACGGCGCGCGCGCCTGGCTGGCTGGCTGGCTGACTAGATGGCTGGGCCGGTCCAACAGCTGGCTGTGTCTGGCCCAGGGTGCTGTGACCCTTTTTTTATTTTCTCGCATTTGCCAAATATTCCATAGGGAAAATAATCCTCCATATCCAATTATTTTTCCACCATAAATCTTGTAAAAATATGTAGTATTTAATAACACTACTTGTGTAATTTTTACAAAACCTTTTATACACAATTTGATTCTAAAACCTAGTTTTAAGTATTTTTAGCCTCTGTTAAAATAGATTTCAATACCTTTTTTACTCCAAAACCAAAGACACATATTTTTGAGATGTGAAGTTAGTATTTTACAGAGTAGGGTAACATTTTAGAAAGGAGTTTTGTGTTCTACTTTTTGTTGTGATTCTTACTACTGTTATTACTATCGCGACGATAGATAACATGGTTAACGAAGGAGTTGGACCTGAAGACATTGAAAACCTAGATACTTTGTTGACCAAGGCAAGAAGCCCTTTGAGCATGCCTAAGAAATTTTTATTTGCCTATCACATAGCGCCGTACTTATGCATATATTCATGTTGGATTGGAGACCCCCTTGTTGGGTTGTCCCTGAAGAATAGCTCGTTGAAACCTGCACTTGAGCATGACCCTATCACCTATGAGGGTTGTGTATGTGGGATGCAGTTAGTTTCTAGTAGTTTCTACGCAAACAGGGATGGGTATATGCATGGTGACGATGAAGGGAGTGTTTATGAAGGTTTTTGAAAAAACCACGTTGGGTGCCACTAATGCTGGCAGGTGATGGTGTTGACATGGATGACCACTTGAGAAAGAAGTGGTGTACCGGATTTTTTGTAGTGGTTTTGGAAACGGGATTAGATTTAAGAATTGTCAACCCTCCCAACCTTACATATGCGACCATGATACCCCTTATGGGATGGGGCTTTGTCGATTACTTTGGTCGATACTAGCAGAGAGCCCACATTACTAGTGGAGGGAGTGACATGGTCACTCTTGAGATGGGGACGCACCACATAGGGCGACGGAAAGCACAATTGTTCCCTAGGGTGGTTTTGATAATTGATCACAACATTTGCATCATTGGACTAATATGTTTTCTAAGTATATTTCAGAAAAGTGCAAAAGCTCCTATGGCTAAAGACTTATGTGGAAATGCCCCTTGATGGAAGAAAGGAATAAGATTGGCTCAACCTTCAAGCTAGAAGACTCTTCATTTTATATTTGTGAGAAATCACCTTTGAGTCCATAGGAAAGCCAATACTATTAGAAGGGGTTGAGGTAGTAAAATGAACTGATTGCTCAAAATGCTCAAAGTTAGCCACCGAAATACTCAGTCATTTTTCCCACATATCCACTGTGTCAAATTGCATATACACAAATTCAGTGTCACCAACTTTCACATTTCAGATGGACCGAGTTTGACCTCAGACAGAAACCCTAGCCGTTCCCACCAAATCGGTGCAACCGAATCCATATCGGTGCTACCGAGTTTGGGTGTCCAACTTTCGGGTGCCTGGGTACCCAAAATCTGAATTTCGGACTTTGAGTATCGGTACCACCGTGTTTGGCCATCTGACCGTTAGCCACCTTTTTAGTGCCACCGAGTTTCATATATCGGTCTCACCGAGATTCAAAGGTTGCTAACTTTGTGCTGATCGGGACCACCGAGTTTTTCACTTCGTGTCACCGAGTTTGCCACTTTGTGTGTAACAGTTGGATTTTGTGTGTTGCCTATATATACCCTTGCACCCACCTCTCAATTGCGGGAGAAGCACTCAGAAGACACACTTCATTGCCAGATCCATTTTCTGAGAGAGAACCACCTACTCATGTGTTGAGACCAAGATATTCCAATCCAATCATTTGAAACTTGATCTCTAGCCTCCCCGAACAGCTTTCCACCAAATCAATCTCTCCTACCCATGCATATTCTGTGAGAGAGTGATTTTGTGTTGAGGAGACTATGTCCAGAAGCACAAGAGCAAGGAGTTCATTGATCTACCACATCTATTACCTTTTGGAGGGTGGTGCCTCCTAGATTGGTTAGGTGTTGCTTGGGAGCCTCCTACTTCATGTTGTGGACTTGAACCAAGATGTTTGTAAGGGCAAGGAGATCATCTACTTAGTGAAGATCTACCGTGAGTAAGGCTAGTCCTCCGTGGACGGAAGCCATGGTGGAATAGACAAGGCCGCTTCTTTGTGGACCCTCCATGCCTCCATGGGTGGAGCCCTCCGTGGACTCTTGCAGTCGTTACCCTCTGTGGGTTGAAGTCTCCACTAACATGGACGTACGATAGCGCCACCTATCGGAACCATGCCAAAACTCGTCGTGTCAACCTCATGCGTTTGATCTCCCTACCTTACTTCTCTACTTTACACTTGCATGTTTTACATTCCGCTGCTCTACTCTTAGAACTGCATGTGTAGGGTGTACTTGACTTGCTATAACTCCCATAGTTGCTTCTCAACTAAAATTGGGAAAAGGCAAAAAACTTCTCTTGTCAAGTAGTCTAATCACCCCCCCTCTAAACATACTTTCGATCCTACAAGTTGTATCAGAGCTTTGGCCTCCATTTCATTGGTTTAATAACCTAGGAGAGTATGGCGTCTAGTGAGGGAAACTATCACCATAGATGTCCATATTTCGATGGCACTAATTTTGCTAGTTGGAAGCATAAGATGAAAATGCATATTCTTGGTTTTAATCCTCGTGTTTGGGCTGTTATTCATGTTGGTGTACAAGGTAACTTCTTTGGAGAAGGACATGATCCTGATCATGATGCGACAGCTGATGAACTCAAGATGTTGCAACTCAATGCTCAAGCCTGCGACATCATCTTCAACTGTCTATGCCCCGAAGAATTCAACATAATCAGTCGTCTTGAGAACGCAAAATAAATTTGGGATACTTTAGTAGATATGCACGAAGGTAGTGATTCTGTCAGACAATCTAAGTTGGATGTGCTTCAATGTCAGCTTGACAAGTTCAAGAAGAAGGATGGTGAAGGTGTCGCTGAAGTGTACTCTAGGCTAGCTCTCATCACCAGTGAGATTGCCAGCTTAGGAAGCGAAGAGGTGACCGAAAAATACATCATCAAGAAGATACTTAGAGCTCTTGATGTCAAGTATGACACAGTGCGCACATTGATTCAAATGATGCCAAACTACAAAGATCTGAAGCCAACTGAAACAATTGGTAGGATTTTGGCTCATGAGATGTAACTCAAGGACAAATATGAGCTGCACAACAAGTCAAGCGGTGCTTACAAAGCATCATGTGACACTCCCGCTACTTCAAAGGACAATTTTGTCACTGATGAAGAGATAAGCCTCATGGTCAGGAAATTCAACAACTTCTACAAGAGTAGAGGCAAAAAGAGAATCTCAAGCTCAAGACATGATGAGAAGCGTTCGTCTAGTCGTGACCGAAAATGCTACAATTTTCGAAAGACCGGACAATAATCAATGAGTGCTCGGATCCCTACTAGAGAAGACAAGAGTCACCTCGAAGACAAAGATCAAGAGATGAGACACCTCACAGAGAGAGAAGGAGTATAGAAGATCGTTATGAACGAGGACACTCACGGAGAGGCAAGGAATCGGAGAAGACGGACGAATACACAAAGAGCAGCTCAAGAAGAAGACATCAACCTCATGTTGGTGAATGGCTTTCTAGATCTGAGTCTGATCACCACTGTGAGAGAAGCTATCGCTCTAACACCTACTATAGTCAAGATGAAGGTGTTGCCGGCATTGCACTTGTTTCCTCCAACTACTACGACTTATTTGATTCACCAAATGAGGGAGTCGGAAACTGCTTCATGGCTAAAGGCCCCAAGGTATCACACACAAAGTATCTTGATTTCAATAGTGATGAGGATGACTTGTTAGGAGAAGATGACTTGCTTTTTTACAAAACAAGTGACTTCAATGAATATGAACTTGCTAATTATCATGCTCTTCAAGAGAAATCGAATGATGATGATAACAAAAAGATTGAACGACTAACTCAAGAATTAAACACTCTTAAGTTAGCTCATGACACCACTCTAGAAAATAGTCGAGAGCTTGCAAGAACTCATGAGAAGCTACGCTTCGAGAAGCTCAATTTGGAGCAAGAGCATGAGTTCCTAAAAGAAATCAATGATGATCTTTTAAATAAGAGTTCTTCTTATCTAGCCAAATGATTACTCTTGTCTACTTTTGTTCCACAACTTAAACCTAGGAATACTAGTCACAAAGGCAAGAAAGTTTGTTCATCTAGTAACAATGACGCTAAAGCTAAATACAATAATGTTGTTGCTAGTAGCTCTATTGATTCCACGAATGATTCTCTTGGCCAAGTTACACTTGATCAAGAAAACAATTTAATGAAAGGGATTATGGAGACATGTGTCTTCAAGAATCTTGCCGAAAGAAAGCAATTTGAGGACATTGTGCGCAGGCAAGGAGAACATCAAAAGAAGCAAGGTGTTGGCTACTTAAATGTCAATGGAGATGATTGTGAAGAAGGTCCATACCCCATTCCTAAATTTCTTCCCCAAGAGGAGAAGTATTATCCTACTCCTCACAAAGGAACAGGCTCACAAGATGTCCTTCTACCACAAGACAACAAGGGCAATGGAAAGCTTCAAGATGACATTGACCTATTTGAAGAAGAACCCCAAGTCAAGGTCAAGTGGATTCCCAACGATGCTACTAGCTCTACCTCAATAGTGCTACAACAACTCCAAGAACCCCCATCAGATTGATGTGGATTTCCAAGAGGAAGAAATAAGAAGTTCTTGAGGGGGTGACTCCACCAATGAAATTCACTCTTATTCATTTTGGAAAAAAAAACTATTTGCAATCAACCTCAACCATATGCATTAGTTCAAGGAGTCACACATTACCTCAAAGGTTAGCAAGGAACAAGGCAATTAATGCATCTTTGGACATCATCCCATTCGTGTTTCATTGCTTGTGCATAGATATTCTTGCATATGTTCCTCGTGCATTGGGACTAACCCATGTAAGTGAGACGAGTAAGAAAACAACAATGATTGCTCCCAACTCAAGATGATCTTCATCAACTTCGAGCATCCACTACTACTTCACTTACTTGAAGTCTTCTATGACAAAACCCAAGGTTAGTTGAGCCCTCTTAGGGGGATGTCATATAAAGGGAGAGCTTTACTCTAAGACTTGAGTATAAGCATCTCCTAAGGATATGAATACATTAATGCTTATGTAAAAGTGGTAACCCCACTTGTGCTTAACGATGAGTATGACCTATGATCAAGTATTATTACTTGGCTCCTATGTCAATATACTCATATATAGATGACTTTTGTCATCGCCCAAGTGCTTGATAACTGCTAGGATCTTTGTGCATGTTCACCATGTTTTATCTTTCATTCTTATTGTGTGAGCATGTTGGTATGCATGTGTTTGATCGTTCGGGAACATCCAATTTTTGTTATTTGGCTCTTGATTTATATTTTTCCAATTGGATGGACAAGAATGTCTAGGACCCTTCTCTAGCTATCTATGCTATCTCATCTCAAGTTCAAATCATGCTTCATCACGAAACTTGAACAAGCACTTGTCGATCCCCCTCTCCGAAGGTGCACTCGGAGTTTCGTATCGTGAATGGCTGACTTCCAAAACCTCTTTGAAAATCTCGGCGAGAACAACTTCACAAAATCTGTACCACGAAATTTACAAAGTTGATATAATTATCCATCACGGTACCACCGAAACCACAAACTCGGTTACACCAAGTTTCCCTGTCAATAGACAGTAGAGGAACTCGGTGACACCGATGTCGTCATCTCGGTGACACCGATAGCGTGAGGGTATATATTCGAGTGGACAGAATCTTTGATTTCCAATCATCGAAGCCATTTCGGCTCAAGCCCTAAGCTGCCTCCCCTGACAGTGGCTGTCGTCCTTGCCTCCATATGCGTCTCCGCCGCTCGAAATAGCCGTCGTTGATGGATTCTTCACCACCGTCCCCTTCGTAGACGGACCGCCGCCAAATTATCGTATGGGTCGGATCTCCTTTTGTGTTCCTCTATCCAGCTCTTACACATTGGGAAGTTTTATCTACAAGCCACCTCGTGCAAACCCCTCTTCCACTAGAAGTTCCCGTAGAATTAGTGGACAAGAAGTTTTTAGGTTTAGTTGTCCACAGACCTCATCTCGGTGACACCGATTTGCAAAAGTCGGTTCCACCGATTTTGAACCTAGGGTTCCTGAGAATGAACTCGGTTAAACCGATTTGTCTATTTCGGCTCCACTGAAATGATGACGAAGTTTCTGTAAAGGAGTTCATGTGTCTCGGTGACTCCGAAAGATCAAACTCGGCGCTACCAAAATGTGATCTGCAGAAATCTAAAACAAATGATTTCTTTGTTATTTTTTTTCGAAAGCAGCTGAATTTTGTGATGTGCAACCCTTCTGTCTTTCCTATATCTACTTTGAAGGTTTTGCTGTTTGCCGCTTGGTTTCTTCTTGTCTGTGAGAGATGTATGGTTCAGAAGATAGTCAGAATGATTTCACAGAACCAAGGGTTGAGATGGAATCAAGTACTAGTCCAGAGACGTCTGACTGTGACCCTTGATCCCGCAGCTACCACGCCTTTCCGAAGGAAGCCACCAGGTATAGGAAGAAACTGAATTCTGATGAAGAGGACTCAGACTTTGTGCTGGAGGGAACATCAACTCCTCCAAATGCTCCAAGCAAGTCAGTCAGGAAGGTAACTGCTGATCCTGCTGATCTGAGAGCACCTGCTTATGAAAGGATAAGCACAACACTTTCTAGCGATGAACTTGTCAAGAAGGCTAGAGTGAAGAGAGCAAGGAAAAGTATAGTTCGTGTTGTGGGGAAACCTACTTCTATGTATGAAGACCCTAGAGAAATTTTTTAAGAAGAAGTTCCTGATGAGATCCCAGTTCCTCCTAAGAATAAGAAGCTCATGGCAGATGCCATGAAATCTTCTCCTAAGCCTCCATCCAAGGCAAAGAAGGCCGTAGCTCCCAAGAGGACTACAAATGACATTCCTGCAGTTGCCAAGGAGAAAGGTTCTGCTTCAAGTACCTTTGCTGCAGAGGAGGAAGAAGATGAGTATGCACCCCTTATCAAGAAGCTCCGACCAACCCTCCCAGTACACAATGCTGCTCACCCAGTAGAAAAACATATCAGGAAGAAAAAGGACGCTAGATTGAGAAAGTGGAGAGTTGTTGACCCATATGCTGTCACAAGAAGATTTGTTGTTGATCCAAGGTTTCACACCAAGGAACAACAAGATTTTTATGAGACTGTCTTGTTTGACAAGAGTCATGTTGTCAGTATTATGAGGTATGTTGACTAGGAATATATCAAGGAGAATGAAGACTTCTTTCCCCATGTGTGAGATAATTTCAGGTTACTGTATATTGAAGATTTTGTCGGAAAGGAGATGACCCCATGGAATGATGAGCTGATCATGCCATTTTACGAAAATGTTCATTTCTATGGGGATGGTTCTTTGGTTTGGATGAATGATGGTCACAAGTACGAGTCTACGATTGATGAGTGGGCCACTATCATTGGTGCCCCAAAGCAGGAAGATCGAGTTGTTGATGTGTATTCTGAAGCAAAGAAGAGCCACAACTCTATGGCCAATATGTACAAGCCAATTCCTCACAAGTATTTGGCTAGTCACAAGATGGGCTTAGTGTACTTTTTGCAAGCAGGGATACCCACAACTAACACTATTCTGAGACACACATTAATGCCTAAATCAGGTGATCATAAGATGACGAAAGGACACTCCATCATCCTACTACACATTTTGGAGACCCACACCAGATTCAGAGTGATGGACTTGATAGTAGAAACTATCTGGAGAACTTCTGCTAATCAGAAGAGATCATGTGAATATGCCCCTTACATTCAGATGCTTGTCAATGCCAAGCTAGGCAAGCATGTATATCTACTTGATCGTCCCCATCTACCTCTTCAGCTAGAGTTTGAAGACAACGAAGTGGTAATGGATAACAATGATCTCAGCTCAGCTGCAGCCAGAATAGCAGCAAAGGCAGCAGAAGTTGCGGCTGCTAGAAATAGGCCACCACCAGTTCCACAGCTTAGAACCCAAGATTAACAAATGGCATTTCTAGGTAGCTCTCTTCAAGGCATGGCGAAGAACATCCAGGAGATACTACAAAGTCAGAAAAGCCTTGAGAGAGTCGTGGATACAAAGTTTCATGATATGGATGTGAAGGTTACTGAGTTGACCACTATAGTCAAACAGCTTCAACAGGAAGTTGACTCAATGGAGATCTCGCGCTCAGATGATGAAGATGATGATGATGAAGAAGAGTCACCTCCTCCCACTACCACACGGTTCATCACTCAGCTTAGATCAGTTGTTGTTCCTACTCAGGAGACAAGACAAACATCTTCAGTTCAAGCATCAACACCTTCAGCACCAGCTCCATCTCAAGCAGCTCCAGTATAAACACCTCCAACTCCAGACACTCAGCAGATGCGTTCATGGACGCTCTTCTGTCGACTCTGTCATCCGCTGCCCACAAAGATGAGTAGTTCTATACTTCTTGAACTTTTTGGTAACTTTTTGCCAAAGGGGGAGAAATGCATAGATCATAGACTTCGAGAGAGAGAGGGAGCTTTTGATTTTATTTGCTCTCATTTGGTTTCAAAAATATTGGTCTTTTGGATGACTTTATCCCGTTACCTGTGTTTGGTCACATGCTTTGCTTGATTCATGCTACACTATTATCTTTTAGCTATCTATGTGATGATCATTCACTTATCTTATTCGTGTCATCTGCATTGCTATTCATTCTTCTCTTGTATGCGCACCACCAAGATGTATCTGACATGGAAGAGTGACCCATGATCCTAATCGATTGTGCACTTGCATTCAAATGCAAATTTTAAATAATGCACAAATTTAGGGGGACCTCTTGCTTTTCACATACTTCTCAAAGCGTCGATGCTAATCATTGATTATATCTTTTGTCGACGTTTTGAGTTATATGTTGTCATCAATTACCAAAAAGGGGGAGACTAAAATCACAATTTCTCCCTAGGGTGGTTTTGATAATTGATCACAACATATGCATCATTGGACTAATATGTTCTCCAAGTATATTTCATAAAAGTTGAAAAGATGATATGGCTAAAGGCTTATGCTAAGATGCCCCTTGATGCAAGAAAGCAATAAGATTGGATCAAGCTTCAAGCTAGAAGACTCTTCATTTTATATTTGTGAGAAATAACTTTTGAGTCCATACGAAAGCCAATACTATTAAAAGGGGGTGAGGTAGTAAAATGAACTGATTGCTCAAAATGCTCAAATTTAGCCACCAAAATACTCCATTTTTTCCCACATATCCACTCTGTCAAATTCCATATACAAAAATTTGGTGTCACCAACTTTCACATTTCAGACCGACTGAGTTTGACCTCAGACAGAAACCCTAGCCGTTCCCACCAAATCGGTGCAACCGAATCCATATCGGTGCTATCGAGTTTGGGTGACCAACTTTCGGGTACCTCGGTACCCAAAATCTTAATTTCTGAGTTTGAGTATCGGTGCTACCGAGTTTGGCCATCTGACCGTTAGCCACGTTTTCGGTGCCCCCGAGTTTCATATATTGGTCTCACCGAGATTCAAAAGTTGCTACCTTTGTGCTAATCGGTACCACCGAGATTTTCACTTCGGTGTCACCGAGTTTGCCACTTTGTTTGTAACGGTTGGATTTTGTGTGCTGCCTATATATACCCCTTCACCCACCTCTCAATCGTGGGAGAAGCACTCAGAACACACACTTCATTGGCAGATCTATTTTCGGAGAGAGACCGAACTACTCATGTGTTGAGACCAAGATATTCCAATCCAATCATTTGAAACTTGATCTCTAGCCTCCCCAAACAGCATTCCACCAAATCTATCTCTCCTACCCATGCATATTCTGTGAGAGAGTGATTTTGTATTGAGTAGACTATCTTTAGAAGCACGAGAGCAAGGAGTTCACTGATCTACCACATCTATTACCCTTTGGAGGGTGGTGCCTCCTAGATTGGTTAGGTGTCACTTGGGAGCCTCCTACTTCATGTTGTGGAGTTGAACCAAGGTGTTTGTAAGGGCAAGGAGATCGCCTACTTAGTGAAGACCTACCGTGAGTAAGGCTAGTCCTCCATGCACGGAAGCCGTGGTGGAATAGACAAGTCCGCTTCTTTGTGGACCCTCCGTGGACTCTCGCAGCCGTTACCCTCCGTGGGTTGAAGTCTGCACTAACATGGACGTAGAATAGTGTCACCTATCTGAACCATGCCAAAAATCATCGTGTCAACCTCATGCATTTGATCTCCCTACCTTACTCCTCTACTTTACATTTGCATGTTTTACATTCCGCTACTATACTCTTAGAACTTCATGTATAGGGTGTACTTGACTTCCTATAAGTCCCATAGCTCCTTCTCAAATAAAATTGGGAAAAGGCAAAAAAATAGCTTGTCAAGTAGTCTAATCACCCCCCCCCTAAAGACATACTTTCGATCCTACAGCGACTATGTTGTTTTTACAGGTTCCAGGCACAGCATTGCGTGCCCTCATGAATGGTATGATCTAGAGCGAGGCTCGTATGATGTACATCATGAGGGATGGCACAAACGAGTGGACTCTTTGTTTAGTGTTGGTACGGTAAGGCATTGTTCGGGTGCTTACCTTGGGTATGTTATATACCGCGAGTCGTGGATGACACGGAAGTTCCCCGAGTATTGTGGGGTACAACATGCAACGTGTGCAGAGCGTAAAACTATTAGAATAGTCATTTCCATGGTCAAGTACAGTTGGGTGGTGCTTCTTAAACTACGTCCATTAGTTTTTGCATAAACCAAGTGTGTGTGTGTGTGAGAGAGAGAGAGAGACTATGGGGGGAAATAATAATCGACCTAAGTCGGGTGCTTGTCTTGATGGGGGACATGGGATGTTCGACCCTGAGTCGATACTAATATTGGCAACCTATTCACTGGTTATCACTATGCCTTGTGATGCATGTCACCCAAGAAGTTGATCATGTTGGTGCACTAGGGAAAATCTGCTTTCCACAAAAAACATCATACTAGTGTTATGTCATGCTTCATTATTACCTTGTTCCACATCATGGTTGCTTGCGAGTACATTCAATGTACTCATTGGCTTGCCACTTGTTTTTTAATTGGCTAGGCATGGAAGAACTGGAGTTTGGAGAAAGGTCATAGGGGACGAACATGTGATCTAGGACGCTTCCGTCTCGGAGTGTATATAGGTTAAGGCAGATGGCATGGGTTTACACTATTAACCAAGTTATCCGCTTTCAGTTCTGTGTTGGTGTGTCGGCCTTCGAGGCCATATTTATGTAATGACTTGGCCTTAATGGCCCTATTTGTATCAGACGTTATGTATGGATGTAAGATTCTTGTTGTTCAATATATGTGTGTTCAGCGAGCATTGATCTCTGGGATCACAATACACGTGCATCTACGATCTCGACTTACAAGTCGGGGCCCCAATAGAGCTTGTATTAGAGCCATCCTAATTGTAGGAACCCTTAGATAGCATGGACGTCAGATGAGATGAAACCGCTCACAAAAGCTACACCTAGCCTTTACACTTATGGTTTTATGCATCCCTCACCTCTTCCATTATACCATTCAAATCCCTTTTACTAACACCTCTCCCTAAACCTTGCAGATGGTCGTCGTAACCAAGAGCATCCTAGAGTCCGGCTTTCCCCTACTCCTAGAGGACAGCCTGGAGATGTGTTGGGTCGGCCGATCAACAGTTTTTCTCTACAACGAGCATTCCACAATGCCACCATGAAGGAGTACCACGTCGATGCGGTCATGAAGGAAAATGACTCCCTAACTAGTTGGTTCTTCAAAGGACCACAAATGGAGACTCTCGTGTTAGTAGTCAAGACAGCGGCGTGGAAGGCGCTCATCAACCTTCGCGACATCCTTCCTGAGATTGCCAACGAACCGGCTACCCGTCACTTGCCTTTTGTTAACGATGAGGTTGGCGGGAGTTGGACATTGACCCCATCCCCGGAAGAAGGAGCACTGCTTAGGTTCCAGGCCTACTTCAACCTCTCCACTAACAGTCGGGCTCACAACCTGCTAAAGGAGCCAGTGAAGCTCCGCCAGGAACTTCACCAGAGAAGACGAAGGCAAGAAGGATCAAGAAGGATGGAGCCCCCGAGGGTAACCTGTTGTCGCATACAGAGGAGGAATACCACCGCCTAAGGACACCCCCAATCAGAGTCATCGCATGAGTGCCAAGGAGTATCGTGACCTCTTCACCACTCCACCGGCGAAGCATCGTCGGGATGGACCTCCTCGTTCTCGAACACCCTACACAGGAGACGATGCCCGCGCGGATGATAACGAGGAAGAAGACCTAGAGGAGCATGAGTACGAGACCGAGAAGTCCACTACTTGAGTCCGAGAACCCCTAGGGTAGGACAAGCTATGCACCCCTCATATGATTTTGAGTTCGTGTAATGGTTTAGATGATTCATCATGTGCGCTTGTTGTTTGCTTTTCTGTTTGTATCTTGATGCAAGCCACGCTTTTGCCTTAGTCGGCATGTAAATGGCTTCACCGCTTATCTTACTTAATGTTTATGTGTTGTGTCTTTCAGCCCTTTTGTTTGACACACATGCACCGTACCAACCCCCTCCCCTATTTAGGAACGTCCCCCTCTTGTGTTGTTTGTTTTGCCTGTTCCAGTTGTTGACTTGGATCCTCCAAACAGGATGGTGGCTGCTACTCGCACTAGTACCTTTGACAAAGCCAACACTGGCAACTCTAGCCAGTAGCCAGGAGCCGGTAGATCTTCTCAAGTTGGAGCTGACCAGGAGCAGCCACAAGGGGATATTCTCCCACCACCGCTTCCTCCGAAGAACCTGACCATGGCTAAGTTTCTCCAAGCTCTTTGGGAGGAAAGCCAAGCGAACAATGCCGCCATCCAGTAGATAGCTCAGGTCCTTGCAAATAACCCATAGCAGGGATGGAATGACAATTGTCGCTCCACTCTATCGGAATTCATGAGTACTTCGCCCCGGGCCTTCACCGAGACAACCGAGCCTTTGGATATCGATGACTAGATTGGCACCATCGAGTACCTCCTAGCACTGGTCAACTTCAATGAGGATCTTGAGAAGGTTCTTTATGCCTTTCACTGTCTTGGAGGTACCACCAGAGCTTGGTGGGACAGATTCAAGGTGATGCAAGGCAAGCATGTTATCACATGGGATGAGTTTAAGAAAGGTTCCGTACTGCCCATATACCCTCTGGGATGATGGCTATCAAGAAGTGGGAGTTTTGCGTGTTGAAGCAAGGAAGTGGATCAATTAAGGAGTATATGCAGAAATTCAACCTCTTATTGAGGTACGCACCTGATGATGTCAGCACTAAGGTCGCCAAAATAGAATGCTTCATGGAAGGGCTTCGACAATCGCTGCAATACCAACTTGTTTTTTGTGACTGTTGAACCTTCTTTGATCTGGTGAACAAGGCCCTCATTCTTAAACATAAGTGTCGTTCTATGGAATACATGTGCAAGCACAAGCTAGTCAACATCGGTGGTTCGAGCAACCAAAGGACTCTCCCCTGGCCATCAGCCCCGACAAGGCCAAGCTATCATCCTTAGCACCCCAGGGCTCCTGCACCTCGATTGAGCTACCAGCCTCAATCGTATGCCAACTCCAAGCCAACATATGTCGGTGCACTAAAGACTAGGGTCACCAGTGCCCTAGACTAGTGCGCAGACACCGGCAGCCCCTCCGCAGCGGCAAGGCGCGTCGCTGGGGCCGAAGGCGAAAGCAAGACTCATAAACCATCAAGTGCAGATTGCAAGCCCCGACAAGCACTCGCATGTTGGGAAGGAAGAAGTGACCCCGGTAGGAGTTCCCTGTCCGGGAGATAGACAATGCCACGGTGAGACCCTCCCGTCAAGGTAGAAGGACTAAGCCCCGGAAAGACACCCTTGCCGGGAAGGCTGACAAGGCCTCGGCAGGCCATCACCTCCCTGCCTAGAGGAACAAGAAGAGCCCCGACGAGGTAACCTTGCCTGGAAGAAAGAGAAGGCCCTCGCGACCCCAGGAGAGGCGCGACCCCAGGGCGCCCTCCCGACCTGCGAATGCCTCCACCGACGAGCATGCCACCGACGATGCATGAGCCACGCGTCCGCCCGCACGCCAGCATAACGCCCCAGAGTTTCCACGTGTGGGTACGTGTCCAACCCCCCCTGACGATGTCAAAGAAGTCTGTCGAAGAATTTATTACACCTCTGACAAGGCAGTAACACGGTAACTGTCGTTCGGCGTTGTTTCACCCGTGAACCCACCGTTCACCCATTGAGCCACCGTGGTGACCCCTTTGCTATTATAGGAGGCCCGAGGCTCAGTAGTAGGGGCTTTTGATTTTTGGCAAGTTGAAAGGTTCTAAAAAGGGACAGATCTACAGTAACCCAAAACGAATAACTAAACACATGCAAGAGTAGTGTTTTACGAATCACGCGGTCCTAACCTTGGTAAAAAGATCTTATCGGCCCTGACTGTTGGTTCTGCTCTTACCGCTACCCCTCTCCCCGCCAAACAAGCAAAAAGGGGACCGTTGAGGCCCCCATAGGTGTCGATCCTTCACCGAAATCTTTGGCGCGCTAGGTAGGGGGATCGCCTTAAGCAGGCTGGCGTCGGCGCCACCCCGATCTAACGGGCCGCCCGTCTGCCCCATGGATCCGAGTTCGCCGCTGCATCTTCCCTGACTGGGAGGAAGCAGTGGCTGCTCTACCCACGTGAGAGCTTATAGCGCCTCCATAGGTGATGTGCGAGCGCGGGTAGAAGGAGCGGAAGCCCCCAGCTCCCCATCTCCCATCTGACACACGTCCTTGGAACGTCGCGCTGCTGTCGAGAGCGTGACAGGGGTCTTCGGACGGGCCTCCGACTCTTACTCCGACCGACGCACCTCTTCGGAGCGCTGCATGGTCGTCGAGGACGAGTCCGAGGCCCAGAACCGCCGCTTCAAGCGCCCTACGGCTAGCATTTCTCCATGGAGCGCTGTGATGCTAGAAAGATGCGCTCGGGGGCTCCGCCAGCAAAACTCTTACAAAAGAGATAAGAAAGTGTTACGCCCAAGAGTGCCTCTTTCCTCCAGAGTGGGCAAGGGCCCCCGGTGAAAACATCGTCAGCAAGAAGGCCGCTGGAGGAAACGCATCTTGTTAGGGGTATGGATAACCCCCCCCCCCCCCCCCCCGGCAGCGCCTTCAGGATGGGGCCAGGAGGGAAGGCGGAGCCGAACTCCTGAAGCTACCGAGAAGACGAGGCAATGTTGGTTCTTCCGGCGCGCAGGTCTTGGCTCAGGACGAGATGGGCCGCGAGCTGACGGCGATGGTGCGGCTGGCGGTCAGTCCGAGGTCAGATCCTCATAGCCATGCTTAACCTGCCGAGGATCTGACCGGTTGCCGCTGTCGCTGTCATCTGACCATTCCTCGTCGCCCCACACGAGGAGAAGCTCCCAGTCCCGCTCGAGCTCTCTTCGTAGCAGCCGAGACGCTCCCATATAGCTTGACGGAGAGCAGGTTGTCCGCCATCATCTTGAAGCGGAGAACGTGCCCATCCCATAGATTGTGGGCACGAGCAAAGCCCTTCCACCCACAGCCAAGGAACAGAATCTGAGGCCCCGGATGCTCTACGGCCACCGGTACGGCGCCATTGGCGCAGCCATGTTCCCATAGCCATAGCATCGGGGGCTTCTCTTCCTACATCGCCTTGGCAAAGGCGCTGGGGAGCTATACCCGGGTCCTGATGCATCCTTGCAATTGGACAAGGAACTCCAATGGGGTCCTTTTGACGTGAGTTCCCACCGAAACAACCACAGGAGAAGGCGGAGACACTGGAGTAGCGCTCCGCCTCCCTCGGCCACGACCCCGACGTCCTCGGCCCTCGAGCCTCTCCCGCCACGGTTGACAGGGTTGACGATGGCTGCGGCCCCTGAAGCTGTGGCATGATCCGAGCGGGATCCCCTTGCCGCCCTGGCGGCTGACGAAGGCCGGCCCCGTCCCTTGACCATGGTTAGGGGCGGGCGCCACCGACAATGCTGAAAGAAACAAGAGAATGCAAGGAGATAGGCGTTGAAGGCTTCGAGAGTGAGATGGGTGGGAAAAACCTCCAAGCAAACACCCTAATTTATAGGGAAAAGCTCGGTTTCCTTGCTACAGAAGCCACCGCCCCTCTCGCCCAATCGCCCTCAAGTCACGAGTAGAACAAGGAACCTCCCTGCTGCACCAATGCATGTAGGGGCGGGCCCATCCACGCCCGTGACTTTTGAGGCCATGATCGGCACTGGCCCGACCGCCGCTGCGCATGTCCTACATGTGGCAGAGGCGTTTTCAGGGAATAAATAGGCCACCACGCGGATGTAGCACATCCTCCCACTTCGCGTGATCAATGCGCGACGTGGGGAAGGGAAGCGTGTAACGGCTCGATTTTGATAAGCCTGGTGCCCGTGAGTCTGCGCACCGCTTTGGGCCTAGCCCAACAACACCTCGCATGCGTGTGTGGCCCAGGCCCGGGGGCTTCTGTCGGTGCACTAAAGACCGGGGTCTCCAGTACCCCACACTAGTGCGCGGAAACCGGCAGCCCCTCCGCAGCGGCAAGGCGCGTCCCTGGGGCCGAGGCGAAAGCAAGACTTAGAAACCATCAAGTGCATATTGCAAGCCCCGGCAAACACTCGCTTGTTGGGAAGCAAGAAGAGACCCCGACAGGATTTCCCTGCCGGGGAGATAGACAATGCCACAGCGAGACCCTCCCTGTAACACCCAGATTTTTCAAACTTTTTCTTTTCAAAATATTTTGAAGTTCCACTTGCAAATTGATGGATTTTCAAAATTTCTCAAGCAAGTTGGATTTTGAGTCTGTGATTTCTTGTCACAAGCAACCCAAACCTTTTGCCTCTTGCCAAAACCTTTCTTGGAATAATTTGCAATGACTAAATCTTTCAAATAATTATTTTTCTATTTTGGGGAAATTATGGCATCACCATGGGTTGTGAAGCAACCTATAGTTGGGGCAAGCTATTGACCCCAAAACTTTTTCCACATGTTCTCAGTATCATATGATTTCAAAATCTTCAAAACATTTCATTGCCCAATGTAAAATTTTGGGTAAAAAAATTATTTCTTTTCTCACCAGAATTGTCACTTTGTGAAGCAACCCTTCTTTCCTGTTTTAGAAAATTCCCAATAAATTCCCTTAGCTCCAAGGGATCATATTTAGTTCAAATATGTAAAAATATCTGATGGTTCAGTACAAGTTTTGAGCAGGAAAACTTTGCTAAGGTTCTGTTAAAACTGAACCTTTGTGAAGGAAGTGCTAGATAGGGTGCACCAATGATCTGAAATTTTTTGGACATGTGTGCACTACTAAATAACACTCCTCCACAAAGTTTCACCATTAGCAGGGCTTGCATGTGAGTTCCATGAGCTCATTTGCATTCTGGACCGGAAAGATGATTTACAAAGGAACTATATTCATTTGATCTTCAAATCCTTTCAAACTTTGCCAGTCTGTAGTCTTTCCTATGCTGATTAACCCACACATGCTAGCTTGCCCTAACCCTAACCCATTTGAGCTCTAGATCCTCCCCAAGTTTGCAGGCAGAAGCTGTAGTTGATGCTACACTTTGCAGGAGTGAGTGACTGGTCGAACTAGTGATGGATAGTGACTGGTAAGAGTGAGGTCGGCACAATGGACAAGGTCCCCGGGCTAGCGTGGCCTTGTGGAAGCCGTAACCGTGGTGACCACGGTACTGGCATGCCACAGGGCGCCCGCTGTGCAGCCCCCTGTGGAAGCCGAGCCGCTCGTGCCATCATTCGCCGCCCCTCCTTGTCCGTGGTATCGAGGGCGTCCCCGGCAGCCATGTGGCACCTCCAGAAGGCCCCGGGTTGCCGGAGTAGGTCGCCGCCGCTCCCTGCCAAGCTCCCCGACAGACCGAACAGTCGGCTTCGGCCAATGTGGGCGTCCGCGAGCCATTAATGGCGTAGGAGACGTCCAGTCGACCCTCTGCCCTCCTCCGTCACCTCAGGCCGCTCCGCGACAACCAGCTCACCCCCCTGCTCCAGTGGACGAGATTATCCTTCCTTCTTCATGATAGATTGGCGCTCTCATCGCCAGCCTATTTAAAGGTCACCCCGACCCCTTCGAGCTCTCCATCCCCCCTCCTGCAGCCTCCAATCGGCCCCCAAAGATTAAGCCAAGCCCAAGAGGCCCTCTGGCCTCGAATCATCGTTGGAGCTCCTCCGCTTGCAGCCCCACCGTCGCCAGCTCCAACCACCCTCCCAGAGCCCTCTCCACCTCTCCATCCAGCTCAGGGTTTCCCCTAGTGCTCCTCGACCCCTCGCCCGAGCCTATTACCACCGAAACCACCGTCTCCGACGATCACCCAAAGCCACCACCGTCGGAGAAGAAGGGGACGACATGGTCTATCCATCTCTCGTCGAGCTGCGAGTACGTGCGTGCTCGTCGTAGACCAACTGTTCCATTCCCCCTAGCCCCAAGCCTCGCCGTCGTCTGTAGCACTGGCGACCGTCGCCGGAGAGCCACGGCGTCCCTGTCCCCTTCCCTCTCTCTCTGTTTAAAAGAGGCACGCCCGACCTGCTAGTGGCTGAGGCCCGCGGCTGAAGCGGTAAGTGGAGGCGCCCCCTCCACTTTAGGCCTTCGACGTGGCCTCTGTCAGATTCTTTCTTTTTATTTGTTTTCAGATTTGACCAACAACTTTGACCATTTGTATCTTTTTATTCTTAAGTTTAAATCACTTGATTCTTTTTGCATTGAGTTAGTACTGATCCCCTCTATTTTCTGGTAAAGTATGGTATTTTTTTACACTCATAGAATTTCTGATTAATAAAAAGGTGTTATATGACTTTTCACTTTCTTCTGCTATTTCCAATATATTTCAGAAGGAAACTTTGAAGACCAGGAGTTTTTGAACAACCCCACAGATCAAGGCAAGCCAGTATATCCATGTGGTGTATTATTGCATAGCATAACATACATTTTCATGCATTATGCTCACTTATTTTGCTATAAAATAAATGCCTAATAAATTATCAAACAAAAATATGTGCTTACTGTTATAAATCACCATGTTCAAAATAACCTAGTGGTTGATCTTGAGTCGCCTGTCCGGGCATAACCGTACAACCACATCTTCCCAATATGGGACGGCCGTGACTTGAGCTGATCACGTGATCTTTCACCGGTACCTCCAAAGAGGGATGGTTATGCACACGTGCTACCTTGGCCCGGTAGGCGGTAATAATCCTGTGAGCCCATTTGATATTTGTTGGGCCCGTTCCTAGTTGGGACAGTTTAGTTGGGCCACGACGGTGGTAGGTGTCATGAGGACACAGGGCCACCCAGGGCAAGACTCCGAGGGAGAGTGATTGTCGGGGGTACTATGAGAGAGTCACGGGTCAAGCAAGTCCCGTTGGAGTAATGCTGGTCCACCCGAATGGGATTGCAAGGTGAGTGCTCCATAGTGTGGGTAAAGTGTGCAACCTCTACAGAGTGTCAAACCTATTCGAATAGCCGTGTCAACAGTAATGGACAGGCCGACGAGACCTCAATAGATGGTCAACCATGTTAATGTTAGTATTGATGGAAGAAATCTTCAATTGAGTAGAGATGCATGATGAGTATCTTGGTGGTTGTGAGACAACCCCCGGGCATGAGTAAGTTGATAATCACTATAGCTAGTGGTACTATTTATATTTCGTTGCCATGCTATTGTTTGCCGCATTACTTGGTTATTGTGAGATTGCGAGTGTATTCCAAGTACTCACCTGGCGTATCATGCCAGATGCAGGAGAAGCCGAGGACGGAGGTCCTGGTGGTCCGTACTAGGATGTGTCCACAACAGTGTCCCTGTGTATGGAGTTGCCGCTATGTTCTGCTACGCCGTAGAAGCACTTTGTAGTTTTGAGGCCCCGCCATGTTTCATAAATAATGTAGATACTACTGCAGCACCAAGGGTGCCTTTGACCTCGCTATCATTGTAAGATATGTACTTGTAACCTTATGTTATCAATAAAGTCAGCTCAGTTCTGTTCCAAGTTGTTGAGTGTTTCCAGAAGACATGATCTCTGGGTTGGAAACACTGGTAATCCGGTTCGTTGAATCGGGGTGCCACAACGCTTGGTATCAGAGACACGCTGACTGTAGGACACTCTAGTAGCCACGTTAGCATGACGAGTAGTATAGAGTCATAAGTATGCATTTGCTTGCTGCATTTTGAGTGTTGCATTTTATTGTTGCATGGAATGCATCATGATTCATTGTTTTACTAACCTCTGGCTTTGTGAGTGTAGATGGCACCAGTTCCGTATCATTTTCAGTATGAGCATGCACCATCCTCCTTCCCATCACTGCTTCGGAACGTCTGGTTTCGACTGTACCTGCACGATGAGGAACCAGTGTACCATGTGTTTCGTGAGCAGCTTGCCGAGTCCGTGTTCAAGTTCCATGCTCAGGCTTACATGCTTGCCAGCTCGGATATTGGTAGCTATTCTCGCTCTACTAAGGGCGGAACAGCTTCTACTCCAGAGATGGCAATCCAGTTTGCTGCAGTGGAGACTCTCACGGACTTGCACTACCACGAGGTCGAGATGCAGAGTCATCCAGGTTTCTTCCACTACCCCACCCTGTCGCCTTCGACAAGGCGAGTCATTTTTGCTCCTGTAGACCCAGCATGTCACCGTGCGACTTCTGTCTTGTCTCGCTATGTGAGCGCCAGCTATCGTACGATTGTATCCCTGGATGAGGAGCTATCCCGTCTTTGGGCGGCACTTGTTATCGCAACTACAGTGCCACACCCACCCCAGTATTCTGTTCCACCCCCATATGCACCACCAGTTCCACCACCACCTAGATTTGACATTCCATCTAGCTCTTTAGTGCCGCCAGGCACTTCGTCTGGCAGTCGCTGTGAGACTCCTTCTGAGTGAGCCTCACTCCTTGCCACTCCTGCTACTCCGATGCTGAGGCATCGTGCTCCTTCTTCCTCGGAAGTAGGACCATCTCGTCAGCGCCGCCGTGTGGCTTTTTCTCCGGAGAATGAGGTCAACATCATCAGTTCAGACTCCGACTCAGGATCAGACGACGAGGATTCGGAGGTCTTCAGTGTTCGTGCCATCGGCGCCACTAGAGTCGACGTTGGAATTGTCGAGCATGCATCTTTGCATATGTCAACTTCCGTATGAGCAGTGTAGTCATCATGTTTCCCCTACTAGCTTGCCATGAATTATGTTGGCTCGTATTGTATAATTATGTTATTCATTCGCTTTTCCATGTGAGCTCTTCCTGGTGTTTTATGACCATGCTTTTCCCTTATGGATGTTGCTCATCGATTCGGTATTTTGCAATGGGAACAATAATTTAGGATGAAAGGAAGTTGTAGCCAAGGCGGCGATAGAACCCCTATGCGTCGATCCGCCAGATAGGCAGGTCAACCAGCAGAAGACCTACCACCTCCACCACCCCAGGCACCAAATACTGAGCAGATCATGAGGATGTTTAAGGAAAAGAGGAATCAGGATCTTATGGAATTTCTGAGAAGCATGCAGGCTATGGTAGGCTAGAAAACAACAACGGGGCACATTCCAAGTCGTCAGACTTTCAGCGTACTAAGCCTCCCAATTTTGGCCAAGCCGTGGATCCAATTGAAGCCGATGACTTGCTAAGGACAATGGAGAAGAAACTAGACATAGCCGGTTGCGATGAAGCACACAAGGTTCCTTTTGCCACTCACTACTTAGAAGGGCCAGCAGCTATATGGTGGGATAACAAAAAGGCAACATGGCCCTGTCGAGAAGAGATTTCATGGGAAAGATTCAAGGAATCATTCCGCAAATATCACATCCCTACAAGAATAATGAAGGTGAAGCAAAGAGAATTCCTTGCTCTTACATAAGGAGGCATGACAGTAGCTGAGTATCTGAACAAGTTCAACAATCTGGCACGATACTCTACCCATGACGTATCCAGTGAGGAAAGGAAGATAGACCACTTCATAGGAGGTCTAAATCATACTGTCCGTTGTCAGCTCTGTATGCTGAACTTTCCAGACTTCTAGACTCTTGTAAACAAAGCTTTCATAGCCGAACGAGAGCTTAAGACCGGGTACGATGACCACAAGAAGAAGTTTGAACCCAAGAAGGACAACAAGGAACAGATTGCACAGAAGCCACGTACCTAGCAACCAAACAATACCGTCTACAAGCCTACTTGGAACAATAGTAACAATACCAACAAGACAGTGAGCCAGAACAAGGCCTTCGGCAAACAGCCGGTACTAGAGGATTGCCGCCGCAACAACACTTGTTTCACTTGCGGCCAAAGTGGATACTATGCAAAGAAGTGCCCCACCAATAACGGAAAACCATCCTCTGACATTGAGCCGCAGGTCAACACCATTTGACGCCTCCCTAACCCTAAATATAATCAAGGACGCGTCTACCATATCTCTGCTGAAGAAGCGTGCGAAGCTCCAGAAGTCGTTATCGGTATGTTCCCTATTAACAACATACCCGCAGTAGTTTTATTTGATTCAGAGGCTTCCCACTCATTTATTTCGAGGAGTTTTGCCACCGTGCACCAATTTTCCCCTTCGTTGTTGGATAAAATCATGGTGGTACAATCCCCTGGCTCTATGCTCGGAACAAATCTCATATACCGAGATCTAGAAATACGAATACAAGGAGCTACATTCCCAGCTGCACTGATTGCTATCGAATCCTCACGATTAGATGTGATACTGGGAATGGACTCGATGACACCCCATCTAGTGTGTATCAACTGTGCCACCAGAACTGTGACGCTGGTTAATCCGACCGGACAAACCGTCCAATTTCTTGCCAACAAGATGAGGTCAAGGAAAGGAATGACATACCAAGCAGATGTCATGGACATGAACTTTATTCCGGTGGTATACGAATTTCCGGACGTGTTCCCCGAGGAATTACCAGGAATGCCACCTGACCGGGAGTTGGAGTTCGCTATTGAATTAGTCCCCGGTACTTCCCCAATTTATAAGAAATACTATCGTATGCCAGGACCAGAGTTGGCAGAGCTAATGAAACAATTGGACGAATTACTGCAAAAAGGATATATCGGTCCAAGCATCTCACCATGGGGATCACCAGTGCTGTTTGTGAAGAAAAAGGATGGAAGTTTGAGAATGTGCATAGACTATCGTCAACTAAATGAGGTCACTATTAAGAATAAGTACCCGCTCCCACGCATTGATGACTTATTCGACCAATTGAGTGCAACACGAGTATTCTCCAAAATTGACCTGATGACTGGTTATCATCAGCTGAAAATCAGAAAAGAAGATCTACCCAAGACAACGTTCAGCACCCGATATGGCATGTATGAGTTTACGGTCATGTCATTCGGATTGGCGAATGCTCCATCCTATTTCATGAGCATGATGAACAAGGTCTTCATGGATTTCCTGAACAAATTTGTGGTGGTGTTCATTGATGATATCCTGATATATTCTAAGGATGAAGAAGAGACAAGCGACACCTCCGTGCTGTCTTGGAAATATTAAGATCCCATCAATTGTATGCCAAGTTCAGTAAATGCGAGTTCTGGCTAAAAGAAGTGGGATTTTTGGGACACATACTGTCAGAACAAGGTGTGGTTGTCGACCCCAGTAAGGTAACATCAGTATTAAACTAGAAGACACTAGCCTCTGTGACCGAAGTCCGTAGCTTCCTGGGATTGGGAGGTTACTACTAATGATCCAAAGAAGGCTTCTCCAAGATAGTGTAGCGACCGGACTCAATAACAAGTCAAGCCTCTGTGTATCTGTGCCATCCCTGGATCAGTATGCTGGCACACACAGTACATCAATGTATATATTAAAGTGCAATCACATGTAAATAACGTAAAATTGATATATACCTCAAAATCTTAGCGGAAACAGTCAAGGGAGTGGAGTCCCAATAAACACCAACGGATGTTGAGTGCAGACCGTAACCCTGAATCGTACTCTTACTCGTCGAAGAAAGTATCAGCAAAATAAGACGTTGCAGCCGTGTAGGTCAGCATATTGAATATGCGGGCAAGTCACAAAAGAGAGAGGTGTAAATATCATCTATACTATATGCATATATGGCAGGTGGGGCTATAGTTTAAGTTTTGCGTTAAGCAAATTTTCCTACAACAAGAGAGAGGTAAAAGCAAAATATTACTACATTGTTGGTTGTTAATGAGAAAGGTTTCCACCAACCATTTCTCATACCCAAGTTATCAATATTACCCACATCAATAACAAATGGTGTTGAGAATTCCTGATAAATTCAGTTCCTTCGGCTCAAGTTGTCCATGACCGTGGACACACCTAATCAATTAGGTTTGAGTACTCTGCAGATTTTTTTACATGTTCCCCATAAGATTTGATCGCCTCCGTTGAAGTCCTCGCACTTCAGGGTGTTTGAGAACCGGATTATCAAAACATGGTCTTTCAACTGGTTCCTCTGAGCCTCTGTCAGTGCCCATCCAATCCTACCGTTCTTCTACATCTCGTAGCACCGCCCGTCCAGAGTCACCACATTGTCCAACCAAGCCAGAGCCTATAATGACTTGTGGCTATGTAGGTTAGCCTTGGGTCTTGAAATATCCATCCATCTCTTTGAGCCTGGGTGAAGCATTCCGCAAGATGTCATGGCGCTTCTCCATGCATCCCGGGTCCTCCACTGGTTTTCCCTGGGAGCCCAGCGGAACCGTCCTTCACCCACAGGTGTATTTTGTTCTGAGGTCTTGCAAGTCTTCGAGTCTTCAGGTCTTGATTATTAAGTTTCTCACAACACTCATGATAAACACTCAACCAAACCCCGTCTACTAGGAGTATAGAAAAATAACGCCCCGGCCAAAGTAACAAGGGTTCAGGGGTGCCTATCATAACATACTACTCAATAACCAAAGTTTCCAAGTACCTACTTGCATGCAATGGGTGAAGAAGGTTGAAAATAATTCAATAAAACCGTAGGTAAAATATGATCAATGTGAACTTTCCTGGTAAGGTTGATGGAGATAGATATCGCTCTCAACAAATAACTTGATAGAACTATTCGTCACTCTCCGATGAAATCTATATAATCAAACATAGTATTCATATAAGCAATCATACTAGGAATCATCCTAGCAATCAATACAACAATAAAATTTATACAATAAAATCAATAAGAAAGATCAAATAGAAATCCAAAGGAAACTTCAAAGAATACTAAGGAGTCTTCTACTACAATAATCACTAAATAGTTTTTCTTCTAACTAAACTTAACAGAAAATAAAACACTAGAATAGTAAAATAACAGAAAAGAATATATAAAATTAACTAAGATAACAGAAATTATTTTTCATAAAACTATATTATTTTGAAATTATTTTCAAATAGGACATCAAACTAGCAACAAAATCAATTTGCAAGTTATTACCGAACTAGAATTGATTTCATGCTATCAAATAAAATAAAATTTTGTTGTTGTTGAAACCTACTGTTAACTAACGGAAAACAAAATATAACATTTCACAAGTATGAAAGAAAATAAATTAAAAAGAATTATAGAAAGAGAAATAGAAATAATCCTAAAAGAACTCAAACAGAATCTGTTTTACATGAAATGATGTGTTAATATATTCCAAAATTTCTGAAATTTTACCTACTGATAAATAAGATCACTAGTGATCAGGAGCAAAAAGACTCAATTAAAAATCTATTTTTAAACTAATTATATTAACAAAACAAGATTTAAAGAAAATATATATAAAGTCAAAATTTAAATTTTCAAACTTGATCAAATTTTATATCTACAGAAGCTACATAAATTTTTTGATCCAACACAAAAACAATCACCTAATTCGGAGTTATAGACTAAAAGATATGAATTTTATAAGTTTGCTCTTTTTCTGAAAAAACTGTTATGGGATTTATTTTAAGCTCACCGGAGTTAGTTGCCTGAGTTGGAGAAGACGACGGGAAGGTGGCTCCGGTGGTGTAGGGGGGCGACTGGCGGTGGGGATCTCTGGTGTCGCGCTGGTGGCGTCAAGAGGCGCTCGGGGCGTGGAGGGGTGACGTGGCAGGAGCTCCTGGCTTCGGTCCGGCGCTACTCCGGCGAGGGGGCGTCGGGCTGCGCTGGGGCGTGGATAGGGTGAGGTTTCGAGGGGAATGGAGTGTGGGGGAGGTGCTGGTTCTTATAGGCACCTCGGGGTGGCAGGGGAGAGAAGGGGATCGCGGGATCGGGGCAAGGGATCGGCGAGTAACCTTCCTCGAAGGAACTGTGCGCAGGGAAGGAAGGTGACGGGAGGAAGAAGAAGGAAAGGTATTGTGCCGGATCTGATATTTCCTAACAGGCCGAGATAGCTTTCCAAATAAAGTGATTTGTTTCCTTTTTTATAAAACCGAAAGGTAAAACCTAAAAAGTAAAATAGATATATCTCCAAATATAGGAGTATTATATATCAAAATTCTCAAAAAAAAAATCCAATCATGTGGGCATTTTATTTTTCACAAAATAAAAACTTCATCAAAATTTATTTCTTTTAAAATCCAATAAAAATCCAAATTTTTTCCTTAAAATTTTTGGCACTATTTTCTTCTGACTTTTATTTATTTTGGGGTGTCATGTTACCTCCACTCTTTCTTGCTTGCCAAGCATATTGTCAGGAAGAACGTTGTGGTTGAAAACTTGTGCCAAAAATAAATTCGAATCAAATACCGAAAGAAATTCAAATGCCACCTTGATTCAAATTCTTTATAGTTGAAAAAGTCATGTTATCTTCTCTCACTGATTTTAAATGGATGAATTTGAATTCACAGGAAAAAAGGGGAAAGTCATTTTAGTCCCTCTCATTCAAAAGTTTTAAGAAGTTTCAAATTTCACTCAAGTTTAAATCACTCAAACAAACAAACAATCAATCTAATAATTATATTAACATTCCGAAATTTGGGATGTTACAAACCTACCACACTTAAAATGAATCTCGTCCTCGAGATTCGAAGAGGTTAGAAAGAAAATGTTAGGGTTTGGGCGTCTTTAAACAAATCCAATCTCCTACAAAGTGGGATGCTACCACACTTAAAATGAGGATTACTGGTCCCTAGAAATTTTAACAATCATCTGGGGTCTTGGCATCTGACTCCTCACATCCTTCATACTAACTCCTTTGGTGAAGCTCTTCCATTATATTCATAATGTTTTCCATCAAAATCGAGTGCTCTTCTGTTGATATAATCTTCTTCCGTCACTGGGTCTTCTTAGCTGACAAGTCTCGTGACCGTTCTAAATAACCTATCCATGATACTCATGGTGGACTACCATTTGTGGTTATCCTACTGAGAGAAGGGTCTTGGCTTCATCGTCACCCTAAAATTTCCTACGCGTGACAACAAGTGCCATGTACATGGGCTTTCATCATACCATTCTAAGGCTTAAACAAAAGCTTCAAAGAACGCCATCTCTCTCTATGGGTAAGTCTCTCAGATTTCCATTCCGAATAGCAAGAGAATGATAAGAGTAAGTCGTCATGGTGGCCAAGCCATGTCGCACTCAAATCATTTCCTTGTATAAGGCTTAGTGAATCTCGTATTCTAACTCTTGGGCATCCTCACAAGCGTTGCAGAATTTCTCTTGTACAAGAATGAAGTTCGTATGAATCATTTGGTTCTGCAAGCTGAACAAAACATCTATCGTGTTCTTCACCACTCTCAGGTTTTCCTATGCTCCTAAGAAAACGTTTGATGATCCATCATAGCTTATCCCTTCACGCTCTTAGGAGAACCTTCATGAAAATCTTGAGATGCATCCTTGGTACCGGTTGTATTCCTTGAACTCATTTTTCCTTGTCATTTGTTTGTTTACCAATAAAAGTGTTTGTTCCTCATATTAAATCTCTCCTCAAAATTCCAATTCCAAGGTACATTATTCATCTGTTGTCATCCCCATAGTTTGATATGATCCAACATTTCCTTCACCTGTATTTAGTGGATTATGGCTCCTTGGTATGCATGGTACATTCCTACGCATTGGATCGTGTGGTTTTACCGATTACTACCACACTTAAAATGAAATATACTCATGCCTACATAGACCATATTTTTTCATATCTCCAAAAATGGTCCAAGATCTTTGTTCATAGAGAAACGACTCATACAATTCAACATAGGAAATCATGACACATAAATTCCATTGATCCATGAAGTTATTACAATCTCTGAGACTTCCAATACACAATTGAACTCCATAATCTCATGAAAATAAGAGTGCTTCATGTCACACTTATTGCCATTGTGAAAACTTAACTACTCCATCTTTAGCTTTCTACCCGTGTGGACAATTACTAGCATAATGTCTTGCTTCCTTGCAATGAATACAAATGAGTTCCGACAACTCTCGGGGCTTCTTGGTGTTTGCTATTACTCCTTGGTTTTCCAGCTTCCTTCTTGGGCACATATCGTTGTTGTGGCCCAATTACTTACACTTGAAACATCTGATATGACTCAAGTCTTTATGTGTCGGGATTTGACTCGGGCTAGTGTACTTTATCTTCTTTCCAGACAGCTTCATTCTGGTTAGTACTTCCATTTCATGTGGATCAAACTCTAGTTTTTCCATCGGGAGGTTTCCCAGATATTTATGGCTTTCCTTCATGCAATCCTTTGATAAATGTCTTTCTTGTCTCCATGAGTAACATGCATTGGAGAAAAATCTGGTTAGGCCTTGTCCATATGGGTCTTCCGGATTTTCCTTCATCACATGTTCTTCTAAAATCTTGTTCTTGAGTGTTTCCTTCATTACTTGTGTCTGCTGCTTGACAACTTGTTGCACCTTGGGGTAAATGTGACACTGAGCTAGGTAGTGGGTGGTTCCTGCACACAAGAAGAAAGTCACCTGAATAGTTGGGCATTCCTCCGCTGGGTGATTTTCTTCACAATGCGTGCATCCATCCTTGTGTTATTCCTGGGTGTGTCCTATTTCTTAATAGATCTTGCATGCACAAGGCTTCTTCATCGGGCTTTCATAGCTCTTTTCAATAAGATGGGATCTTAACAGAGTCTTCTTGAATTCGTCTCAAGTTTCTGCTCCACTAAATCCTTGTATGGCATGATGCATTTTCCACTATATAGCAACACTTTGGGTAAAGTACCGAAGAGCATGTGCCACTTCATATTTCCTTGAAATCAAATTGCTCCCGAAGTGGTTCTCCATGTTCTGAATCCATATTTCAGCCTCCAGCTCGGTCATTGGTCCAAAGATTACAAGTCCAGCTTCATACGCCATCTATTGGGTCCAAGGTTTTGGGGATGAGATGGGTAAAAAGAGAGGGATAGAGATAGATACACACAATACAAACAATATTTTTGAGAATAGGTTTTATTTTTGGCTATCGGAAAACACACGCAAATGACGGCTCACAAATCATCGTATCTAACGTGGGCATATATCAGGGGTTTGGACTTCTAATGGGCATATAAATATTGGAACGCTTCAGGGTCTTTGAATTCTTTGAGTCTTGAGAGTTTTCAATTGGTGCAACTTCAATTCTTCAAATGCATAGTGAAATCCTCTTTACTTTGAAGTGGGACTCGGTTGATCCTTCATGTGATCAAAGGGGAAAGGGTATTGTCTAACTATTGAGGTGAGAGAGAACATTTGATGAAATCAGAAGAGATGATAAGTAAAGGATGTTCTTGGAAATGAAATTTTATAGAGATCCTTTCCTAAGAAATTTCCAGTTTCAAGGGTCACCTCCTATAGTCAAGCCTCTATGTATCTGTGTCATCCCTGGATTAGTATGCTGGCACACACAGTACAACAATGTATATATTAAAGTACAATCACATGTAAATAACGTAAAATTGATATATACCTAAAAATCTCAGCGGAAACAGTCAAGGGATTGCAGTCCCAATAAGCACCAACGGCAAGTTGAGTGCACACCGTAACCCTGAATCGTAGTCTTACTCGTCGAAGAAAGTATCTGCAACATAAGACTTGCAGCCGTGTAGGTCAGCATATTGAATATGCCGGCAAGTCACAAAATAGAGAGGCGTAAATAGCATCTATAGTATATGCATATATGGCAGGTGGGGCTGTAGTTTAAGTTTTGCGTTAAGCAAATTTTTCTAAAACAAGAGAGAGGTAAAAGCAAAATATTACTACATTGTTGGTTGTTGTAACATCCCAAATTTCCCAATTTGGAATGTTTTACAATTGTAGCTAAGCATCTATGCATTTTGATTGTAATAAAGGTGGCATTTGAATTCTTTCGATTTTTGCTTTGCATTTTTTTCACCCACAGAATGCTGGGAACATTGTCTTACCAAGCAAGAAAAAGAGAGGAGGAACATGACCCTCCAAACCAGGGGTATTTCTTTGAAATATTTGAACCATAAAACCCAAGGTTTATTTGAAAAATATTTACAAAAAGAAAATAAACCAATTTAGGGATTTTCTGAAAAACATTTTTCCAGAAGTATTTATTTTGGCCGTGGTAAAATGTCCATCTTTTTGGGTTTATTTTTCTGATAATTTTAATATATAATACCCCTATATTCTGAATATATCCTATTTCCTTTTTATAGTCTTTATTTGCTATTTTTAATAAAATGGAAAGGATCTTTTATTTTTGGAAAGTACGTGTACCACTTTAGGAAACAAATCTGGCCCAATCCCACCTTTCTTCTTCCTCCTCACGACCTTCCTTCCTGGCCATGGCAGTAGCCTCCCAGGAAGGTTCCCTTCCGGGATTCGCGAGCTCTACTTCCTCCCCGAGCCCTCACCACCCCTATAAGAATGCCCCGTCCCTCGTCGTTCTGTTTTCCCCAGTAGCTCGCCCTCTACCTGCGCGTAGCCACGACGCCACCACCTTCACCTTCCCTGCCATAACCGAAGCAACAGAGACCCCCTGACGCCACCCAATCGCCAGGCCGCGCCTCTCTACTCCCCTGGAACCCCGCCGCGCCGCCCCTACCCCTGCCGCGCCCCCCTTACATCGCCTCCACACCACCCCGTCGCCCCTGCAGGACCCCCCTCGCCACCGTTCCTCCCTGTCACTTGACAGGAGCTCTGTCAGGGACGCTGACAGGAGCTACTCACCCCTGACGCCACCTCCTCGCCCAGGACACCCTGACGCCACCCCCCATCAGTGCCGAAGACCCCTCCGCCGTTCCACCTCCCCGCCGGCGATTCCCCTCGCCGGAGCAGCCCCACCTCGCCGTTGCTCCTCCCTAACGTCGCTGTTTCCCTATAGCATGCAGGTAACTTCATCTCCTTTCCTTTTTTTCCCTTTCTATTCCCTTTCACCCTTAGATCCAAATCCTACGGTATAGATTAGAAGGAACTTGCCCATTTTTTCTTAACGAACCGGTCGGCCTGTTAAGTTATTTATTTAACCGAAACGTTTTTCTTACATTTCACCCATTTGCTAGATTTACGGTATAGATCAGAGCATGCCACGTCACTTTTTCTTTTTCTATTTTAATTCTGTAACATAAATAGTTATGGTTTTGTGTTCTTTATAACTTTAAATATACAAATCCAATTAAGGTGATTCTTTTTGAAGTAGATCACAAATTTTATGTAGGTTCTGAAAATATAAAATTTGACTATGTTTGAATTTGTAAAATTTGAGTTACAACAGATTTGGTGTAATTCTTATTTTTTGAATACAGGGAGTTTAAAAATAGATTTTTTACTTCATTCTTTTTGCTACTCATCACTAGTGATCTTATTTATCAGTAGATTCCGTTTCAGATTTCTTAAGATATTTTATCTTGGGGTTTTCACCAAAACAGATTCTGATTTGGTTATGGAAGACAATTTTTCACTATGTGCTATAGCTATTTCTTATTAGATGCTTTATTTTGATTACTTGACATTGTGGTGCTTATGGTGTGAATTTGTTTGTGACGATAGATTATCCGGAGTGCGAAGCTTGTTATCTAGACGCGCTCGAGTTCGACAATCGTCAACAAGCAAGTCACGTTGATCATATTTCCTATGTTTTATATGCATTGTAGATCAACCCTTCTTCACCTATTGCATGCTAAGTAGGAACTCAAAAATTTGGTTCTTGATGTAGTATCATGTGGTGTTCACCCATCACCCGTGTTACTTGGCCCGGGACGATACATGTTATTTTGCTATGCTTAAGTAGACGGGGTTTTGGTTGAGAGTCTATCACGAGTCATGTGAGAAAATTTTAATAATCAAGACCGATTATGTCAAGACTTTCGAGACCTCGTGATGCAATATACCTCTGGGTGAAGGACGGTTTTGATGGGCCCCCTAGGGATAAAACAGCGGAGGGCCCGGGATGCATGGAGAAGCGCCATGACATCTTGCTGAAAGCTTCACCCAGGCACGAAGAGATGGATGGATGCTTCAAGACCCAAGGCTTACCTGCACATCCACAAGTCGTTATGGGTTCTGGCTTGGTTGGACAATGCAGCGACTCTGGACGGGCGGTGCTACGAGATGTAGAAGAGCGGTAGGATTGGATGGGCACCGACAGAGGCTCAGAGGAACCCGTTGAAAGACCATGTTTTGATCATCCGGTCCTCAAACACCCTGTAGTGCAAGGACATTCAACGGAGGCGGTCAAATCTGGTGGGGAACATGTGCAAAACTCTGCAGAGTACCAAACCTAATCGATTAGCCGTGTCCACGACCATGGAATACTTGAGTCGAAGGAACTAAAACTATCTCGAAGTCTCAACACAAATAATAATGATGTGGGTCTTATTGACAACTTGGGTACGAGAATTGGTTGGTGGAACCGTCTCGTTAACAACCAACAATGTAGTAATATTTTTATTTTAGCCCTCTCTTGTTGTAGGAGAAAACTTTGCTTTCCGCTAAAAACTTACAAGCCCCATCTACCATATATGCATGTAGAATAGATGATAATTTTCACCTCTCTCTTTTGTGATTTGCCGGGATATTCAATATGCTGACCTACATGGCTGCAACGTGTCATGTTGCAGAGTACATTTCCGACCAGGAGTGAGATCACGGTCTACGCTCGGTGATATGCCCTGGAGTCAGATGGACTCCACTACTTTTGAAGCTTCCGCTAATCTTCGTTTAGTTATCTCATGAGTTTGGCCTTCAGTCTCTTGTAATCTTTATTGTAATAAAGTACTCGACATGAGATCCAATTAATAAAGCTGTGTGATTGAACTCTTGATATATAAATTGATGTACTGTGTGTGTACTAGCATGATCTTGGGATGGTACAGAAACACCAGAGCCTTGGCCGTTTCAGGTCGGATCGCTACAGATATGGTATCAGACGACGTAGGACGTAACCTCTAGGATTGGAAAAGCCTTAGGAAGAAAAACTATTTTATTATATCTTTAAATCTTCTATATTTTCTCTTCTGCTCATTTCTGACTTCTCTCCGATCTTCCAATATTTTCTAGATGGCCACCTTCATCCCCGTTATGATCATGGAGTTTTGCCAGCCCTACGCCTTGCTACTTCTCGAGCTTGCGTTGGTTTTTCCCTTGAAGAGGAAAGGGTGATGCAGCAAAGTAGCGATAAGTATTTCCCTCAGTTTGAGAACCAAGATATCAATCCAGTAGGAGTGTCGAGATGAGGCACCAATGTTCCTGCGCAAACACAAACAAACTTGCACCCAACGCGATAAAGGGGTTGTCAATCCCTTCACGATTATTCGCAAGGTGAGATCTGAAGGTGAAAAGAGCAAGAAAATAAATTTGTAGATCTGAAAATAGGATGTGAAGTAGACCCGAGGGCCATAGTGTTCACTAGAGGCTTCTCTCATGATAGCAAGTATTACGGTGGGTGAACGAATTACTGTCAAGCAATTGATAGAATCGCGCAAAGTCATGGTGATATCTAAGGCAATGATCATACATATAGGCATCACGTCCGAGATAAGTAGACTGATAGTTTCTACATCTACTACTATTACTCCACACATCGACCGCTATCCAGCATGCATCTAGTGTATTGAGTTCATAACAAACAGAGTAACGCCTTAAGCAAGATGACATGATGTAGAGGGATAGATTCATGCAATATGATATAAAGCCCATCTTTTTTACCCTTGATGGCAACAACACGATGCGCGCCTCGCTACCCCTTCTGTCACTAGGTGAGGACACCACACGGTATGAACCCAAAACCAAGCACTTCTCCCATTGCAAGAATTATATATCAAGTTGGCCAAACGAAACCCATAACTCGAAGAGAATTACAAGGATACGAAATCATGCATATAAGAGATCAGAGGAGACTCAAATAATATTCATACATAATCTGATCATAAATCCACAATTCATCGGATCTCTACAAACACACCGCAAAAGAAAGTTACATCGGATAGATCTCCATGAAGATCATGGAGAACTTTATATTGAAGATCCAAGAGAGAGAAGAAGCCATCTAGCTACTAGCTATGGACCCGAAGGTCTGTGGTGAACTACTCACGCATCACCGGAGAGGCAATGGTGTTGATGAAGAAGCCCTCCTTGTCCGAATCCCCCTCCGACAGGGCACCATAATGGTCCCCAGATGGGATCTTGCGGAGACAGAAGCTTGCGGTGGCGGAAAAGTATTTTTGTGGCTCTCTTCTTTGGTTTCGGGTATTTAGAGAATTTATAGGCGAAAGAGGTACGGCAAAGGAGCAATGTGGGGCCCACAAGCCTGCCAGGCGCCCCCCCAGGCCGCGGGTAGGGGGCTTGTGATCTCCCCCGAGGTCTCCTGCCTTGGTTCTCAAGTCCCCTGTGTATCTTATGTTATGGAAAAATCATCCCGCGGGTTTTATTCCGTTTGGACTCCGTTTAATATTCTTCTATGGAAAAGGTCAAAAACACGGAAAAAATAGAAACTCGCACTTGGCACTGAGTTAATAGGTTAGTCCCAAAAAAGATATAAAATAGCATATAAAACATCCAAAGTTGACATGATAATAGCATGGAACCATCAAAAATTACAGATATGTTAGAGACGTATCACGCCTCAATGCCCTTCGGAAAGGAGTTGGTGCCGATCACCAAGGACTTGAGGATTGCTCTGCCAACCATCACCGGGAAGCCTACCTCGTCTTACCCGGATGATACACGCTAAAGAATTGAGGTGCACATCCCCGGAAGAACTTTCGAGCCGCGCACAGAACCTATGGAGTTCAAATTCATCGCACCCAGCTGGATTTTCGGCAGGGACATAGCGGTTCACTGTGCACTCGGGAGAATCAAGGAGGAGTACAAAGGCTGTCCCATCTCACCGGACTTATTCACGGTGTCTCGGAGAGGAGCTGATGGAGAAATCATTCTGACGAAGACTAACGATGCTCTCCTGTCCTATGCCCAGACCATGGAGGCACATATCAGAACTCTAGAGATTCGTGTTGGCAAGGACATGAAGAGGATAAAGCCATTGTCGCTCTGCGAACTCGACCTCGAAGATGAAGCCCGAGAAGCCAACTACGAGCACGAATTGGAGGTGAAGGACTTCTTGGAGAGGATCGAGAAGTTGAAGGATTGTGTCGCATATCTGGAGGAAGAATTGGACATGGGCGAGAACCTTCACCCCGAAGGAGACGTAGCTCCCTTGATCAGCAATGAGGAGGAGTAGGAAGCAAGCTCTACCGACGGACCCACCACCATGCTTTTCTGAGGAGGACACATAGACAAGTCCACCAATTTATCTTGTCGTTAATAGTTTAGACCGATGTTTAGGATATTGCCACTTGTATCCCTGTGTTTGAAACTTTTGTGGTGATAATGAATAAAATGTGTGGTGTGATAATTGCTTGTTGCATGTCATATGGGCAGTGCAAATTACTCTTTAGACCCTTGTTCTATGCTAATACCATCCCTCTACAAACACCAGATGCCTCCGAGATGTGACCCTGCTTCCAACTTCCCGCCGGAACTTGCTCAGTTGATCCAACAGCAGAACACCCTGATGCAGTTGCTCATTCAGAACGAGAACAACAAGAACCACCATCAACCACCCCAGGCCGACAACCTCACCCGCTTTCTCAGGTTGAACCCTCCGACTTTCTCCAGCATCATTGAGTCCATTGTGGCAGATGATTGGCTCCGCAAGATGGAGCTGGAACAAATCACTGCTAGATGTATTGAAGCTGAGAAGTTGCGCTTTGCCGCGCATCAACTTGAAGGCCCCTCAGCTGCATGGTGGGAGAACTACACCACCACATACCCCATTGCTGGAGTGACATGGGAGCAGTTCAAGCAAGCCTTCCGCACCGCTCATATCTCAGCTGTGGCCATGAGTCTGAAGAAGCGTGAGTTTCACAACTTATGCTAGGTAACTCACTCTGTGGATCAGTATGTTGATGAATTCAGCATGCTCACCCGATATGCACCTGGAGATGTGGCCGATGATGCGGCCAAGCAGGAAAAATTATTGGAGGGACTCAACAATGACTAGAGCATTCAGCTGAATTTGGCCAACTTCAACAACTACTAGGAGCTGGTAGATAAGGCCCTCATCTTGGAGGGGAAACATCAGCAGATGGAGAACCGCAAACGGAAGTATGGAGATGGGAAGTTCAATTCTGGCGTTCAGCTAAAGCCTCGTTACACCCCCTATCCAGGGAATACCGGAGCAGGAGTCGGTAAGTTTCGAGGACACGTCCAGCATAACCATCCAGTGCACAACCATGGAGGCCACAACCGTGGAGGAAATGTGAACAACCGCAATGGCTGAGATTTCAAGAATAGTAATGGAGGTAATGGCACTCAGCACCATCCCGCTCCAGCTCAGAAGGATCTGAACCATATCACCTGCTTCAAGTGACAGAAGATGGGACACTATGCCACAGAATATCCCCAGAACAAGCAGGGACATGGAAACGGCAATGGTAACTCAACAACAAGGAAGCCCAATCCTTTTCCCCAAGCTCAGGTGAACCACATTGATGTTGAAGAGGTCTATGATCACCCCGATACCGTGGTTGGTAAGTTTTTGCTAAATTCACATCCAGTATTGGTAATTTTTGATTCTGGTGCAACACATTCATTCATATCAAGTGTAGTGTGGAAAAGTACAGTTTACCAACTAGAACCCTCAGTAGCCCATTAAGGTCAGTTCCCTAGGAGGCATGATGACAGCCGGGATAGGATGCCATGTATTGAGTGTCAACATTGGGAACCATAAGTTTCCCACCGACCTCATCGTATTAGAGTCTGAGGGATTGGATGTAATCCTAGGCATGGATTGGTTGGACAAGTATGAAGGAAATATTGATTGTGCCCTTAAGTCTATTTTGCTCACCACCCCCGAGCAAAAAACGGATTAAGTACGTGTCCCAACGCCCGTCATAGAGTAAACGGGTAAATTCTCTCAGGGGGTAGTTTAGGAGGAAGTGCCGATTGTACAAGACTTCCCAGATGTATTTCCAGAGGAATTGTCGGGCATGCCACCGGATAGGGAGATTGAGTTCCTGATTGAGCTATTACCCGGAATAGCCCCAATATCCAAGAGACCCTATCGAATGCCCGCAAATGATTTAGAGAAAATCAAGAAGCAAATTAAGGAGTTGCTGGACAAGGGGTATATTCTCTCGAGTTCTTCATCTTAGGGAGCCCCAGTTCTCTTGGTTGAAAAGAAGGATAAGTCCTTGAGAATGGTAGTGGATTATCATGCACTGAACGAGGCAACCATCAAGAATAAATATCCCTTGCAGAGGATCAATTATTTGTTTGACCAGTTAGTTGGAGCTCGAGTGTTCTCCAAAATCGATCTTCGATCCGGATATCATCAGCTGAAAATTCGTGAACAAGATGTACCCAAGACAGCCTTCACCATAAGGTATGGTTTGTATGAGTACACAGTCATGTCATTTGGTTTGACTAATGCTCCGGCATATTTTATGAGTATGATGAACAAGGTATTTATGGAATACCTGGACAAGTTTGTCGTGGTGTTCATCGATGACATACTGATATTCTCCAAGAACGAGGAAGAACACAAGGAACACTTGCGACTAGTTTTGGAGAAACTACGAGAGCATCAACTGTATGCGAAGTTCGGCAAATTTGAATTTTGGTTGAAGGAAGTCGGATTCCTCGGGCATATTATTTTGGGAGACGGAATAGTAGTGGATCCTGCCAAGGTTGCAGCAGTCACCGAATGGGTAGCACACACTTCAGTTAAGGAGATCCATAGTTTCCTCAGACTTGCCGGATATTTCCGGAGGTTTGTCGAGAATTTCGCAAAGATTTCCAAGCCCATGACAGAGTTGTTGAAGAAGGAGTCCAATTATAATTGGACAGAGGATTGTGAAGCCAGTTTCCAAGAGTTGAAGAAACGTTTGGTTACAGCCCCAGTGCTGATATTGCATAACATTCGGAAGGATTTCTAGGTTATTGTGACGCTTCTCGTGAAGGACTCGGAGTAGTACTCATGCAAGAAGGAAAAGTTGTAGCCTATGCATCCAGAAAAATCAGAACTCATGAGTTGAATTATGCCACGCATGATTTGGAGCTAGCAACCGTATTGCACGCACTCAAGACCTGGAGACATTTCCTTATCAGAAATAGTTGTGATATTTACACTGATCACAAGAGGCTGAAGTATATCTTCATGTAGAAGAAGTTGAACCTCAGGCAGAGGAGATGGCTAGAGCTGATCAAGGACTATGACATGAGATTGCATTATCATCCAGGGAAGGCAAATGTTGTAGCAGATGCACTGAGCCGGAAAAGTTATGTGAACACGCTCATAGCGGGAGGATTACCCCAAGAGTTAGACGATGATCTCAGAGAACTCAAGTAGGAGATAGTTCCAAGATGATTCGTAGCAATGCTGGAGATTCAGTGCACCTTCATTGAAAAAATCCGTGAAGCCCAGAATTCAGACAAGGAGATCACTGAGATAAAGTAGAAAATGAATGACGGGAACGCTAATGGTTTTCGTGAGGATGAACACGGAACTATATGGTTTGAGGACCGCATCTATGTGCCCAATGATCCTGAACTCAGGAAGTTGATACTTTAGGAGGCCCATGATTCCCCGTACTCAATACACCCAGGCAACACCAAGATGTATCTGGACTTAAAAGAAAGTTTTTGGTGGACAGGAATGAATAGAGATATTGCCGAATTTGTAGCAATATGCGATGTTTGTCAGCGAGTAAAGGCCCAGCATCAGAAGCCAGCAGGATTACATCAACCTTTGCCGATACCCGAGTGGAAATGGGAGAAGCTTGGTATGGACTTCATCACAGGTTTACCAAGGACCCGTTCAGGTTATGATTCTATCTGGGTAATGGTCGATTGTTTGACCAAGGGAGCTCATTTCATTCCCGTGAAGACTACATACACGAGTGCTAAGCTGGCCAAGATCTATATGACCAGAGTATCGTGTCAGATAGAGGAACCCAGTTCACGTCAAAGTATTGGCACCAACGACACGAAGCCTTGGGAACGAGATTGGAATTCAGTACAACATTTCACCCTCACACCAATGGACAGACCGAGAGAGTTAATCAGATTCTGGAGGACATGTTGAGAGCTTGTGCACTAGACTATGGGTCTAGCTGGGATGACAGTTTTCCTTACGCCGAGTTCTCATACAACAAAAGCTATTAGACCAGTCTGAAAATGGCCCCTTTCAAAGCTCTATACGGAAGGAGGTGCAGCACACCATTAATGTTGGATGGTGTTGGAGACCAGAAAGTTTTTGGTCCCGACCTTATCCGAGATTCTGAAGAGAAGGTCAAGCTGATTCGTGACCAACTCAAGATAGCTTAGTCCAGACAGAAGAGTTACGCTGATAGAAAACACAAGGAAGTAACATACGAAGTGGGAGACGGAGCATACCTTCGTGTGTCCCCACTTCGAGGAATCAAGAGATTTGGTGTAAAAGGAAAGTTAGCACCCATATTCATTGGCCCCTACAAAATTCATGAACGTAGAGGCGAAGTTGCATAGAAACTGGAATTGCCGGAAGGATTTTCCGGAGTTCATGATGTTTTCCATGTTTCCCAATTGAAGAAATGCCATGCTGAGACGGTTGATGTTCCATTGAGAGACACAGTGCCCCTAGAGGCCATACAGCTTGACAGTGATCTGACATATGAGGAGAAACTCGTCAAGATTCTCGACACTGCCAACAGAGTAACCGCAGCAAGATCATCAAGTTTTGCAAGGTTTTTGGAGTCATCACACCGAGGAAGAAGCCACCTGGGAACAAGAAGAAGATCTTCGTCGAGACCACCCGCGCCTATTTTCTAGCCAACCCGAATCTCGAGGGTGAGATTCATCTTAAGGTGGGTAGGTTTGTAACATTCCAAATTTCCCAACTTGGAATGTTTTACAATTGTAGCTAAGCATCTATGAATTTTGATTGTAATAAAGGTGGCATTCAAATTTCTTTCGATTTTTGCTTTGCATTTTTTTTCACCCACGGAATGTCGGGAACATTATCTTACCAAGCAAGAAAAAGAGAGGAGGAACATGACCCTCCAAACATGGGGTATTTCTTTGAAATATTTGAACCATAAAACCCATGGTTTATTTGAAAAATATTTGCAATAAGAAAATAAACCAATTTAGGGATTTTCTGAAAAAAAAAAATTCTGAAGTATTTATTCTGGCCGTGGGAAAATGTCCATCTTTTAGGATTTATTTTTCTGATAATTTTAATATATAATACCTCTATATTTGGAGTATATCCTATTTCCTTTTTATAGGCTTTATTTCTTGTTTTTAATAAAATGGAAAGGATCTTTCATTTTTGGAAAGTACGTGGGCACTTTAGGAAACAAATCTGGCCCAATCCCACCTTTCTTCTTCCTCCTCACGACCTTCCTTCGTGGCCATGGAAATAGCTTCCCAGGAAGGTTCCCTTCCAGGATTCGCGAGCTCTACTTCCTTCACGAGCGCCCACCACCCCTATAAGAATGCCCCGTCCCTCCTCGTTCCGTTTTTCCTAGTAGCTTGCCCTCTCCTTTCCCGTACCCACGATGCCACCACCTTCACCTTCCCTGCCATAACCGAAGCAGTAGAGACCCCGTGATGCCAACCCATCGCCAGGCGGCGCCTCTCCACTCCCCTTGAACCCCGCCGCGCATCCCCTACCCCTAGCGCGCGCCCCACGTCGCCTCCACACCACCCCGTCGCCCCTGCAGGACCCCCCTCCCTGCCATTCCACCCTGTAGCTGGACCGGAGCTATGCCAGGGACGCCGACAGGAGCTACTCACTCCTAACGCCACCTCCTTGCCCAGGACGCCCTGACGCCACCCCCCATCAGCGCTGAGGACCCCTCCGCCGTTCCACCTCCCCGCCGGCGATTCCCCTCGCCGGAGCAGCCCCACCTTGCTGCTACTCCTCCCTGCCATCACTGGTTTCCCTGTAGCACGCAGGTAACTTCCTCTAATTTCTTTTTTCCCTTTCTATTCCCTTTCACCCTTAGATCCAAATCCTACGGTATAGATTAGAAGGAACTTACCCCTTCGGTTTTTTTAAAGAACCGGCCGGCCTGTTAAGTTATTTATTTAACCGAAATTTTTTCTTACATTTCGGCCATTTTCTAGATTAGCTCTAGCAGCGCACGGTTTCAGCCAATCAGAGCATTCCACGTCACCGTTTCTTTTTCTGTTTTAATTCTGTAACAGAAATAGTTCTGTTTTTGTTTTCTTTATAACTTTTAATCTACCAATCCAACTAAGGTGATTCTTTTTGCAGTAGATCAAAACTTTATTTAATTTCTGAAAATATAACATTTGACTATGTTTTAATATATAAAATTTGAGTTACAACAAATTTGGTTTAATTCTTATTTTCTGAATACCGGGAGTTTAAAACTAGATTTTTAAATGATTCTTTTTGCTACTGATCACTAGTGATCTTATTTATCAGTAGGTTCAATTTCAGATCTTCTAAGATATTTTATCTTTTGGTTTTCACCAAAACAGATTCTGATTTGGTTATGGAAGACAATTTTTCACTGTGTGCTATAGCTATTTTTTACCAAAACAGATGCTTTATTTTGGTTACTTGTCATTGTGGCGATGTTGGTGTCAATTTGTTTGTGTTGATAGATTATCCGGAGTGAGAAGCTTGTTATCCACACGCGCTCGAGTTCGACAATCGTCAACAAGGCAGGTCACGTTGATCATATTTCCTATGTTTTATGTGCATTTTAGATCAACCCTTCTTGACCTATTTCATGCTAAGTAGGAACTCAAAAATTTGGTTCTTCATGTAGTATCATGTGGTAGGCACCCATCACCCTTGTTACTTGGCCTGGGACGATACATATTATTTTTCTATGCTTAAGTAGACGGGGTTTTGGTTGAGAATCTATCACGAGTGTTGTGAGAAAATTTTAATAATCAAGACCGTTTATGTCAAGACTTTCGAGACCTCGTGATGCAATATAACTCTAGGTGAATGACGGTTTTGATGGCCCCCCTGGGGATAAACCAGCGGAGGTCCCGGGATGCATGGAGAAGCGCCATGACATCTTGCGGAAAGCTTCACCCAGGCACGAAGAGATGGATGGATGCTTCAAGACCCAAGGCTTACCTACACAACCACTAGTCATAATGGGCTCTGGCTTGGTTGGACAATGCAGCGACTCTGGGCGGGCGGTGCTACGAGATGTAGAAGAACGATAGGATTGGATGGGCACCGACAGAGGCTGAGAGGAACCCGTTGAAAGACCATGTTTTGCTCATCTGATCTTCAAACACCCTATAGTGCGAGGACATCCAACGAAGGCGATCAAATCTTGTCGGGAACGTGTGCAAAACTCTGCAGAGTACCCAAACCTAATCGATTAGCCGTGTCCACGGTCATGGACGACTTGAGCCGAAGGAACTGAATCTATCTGGAATTCTCAACACAAATAATAATGATGTGGGAATTATTGACAACTTGTGTACGAGAATTGGTTGGTGGAACCATCTCGTTAACAACCAACAATGTAGTAATATTTTGCTTTTAGCCCTCTCTTGTTGTAGGAGAAAACTTTGCTTTCCCTTAAAAACTTACAAGCCTGCCATATATGCATGTAGAATAGATGATACTTTTCACCTCTCTCTTTTGTGACTTGCCGGGATATTCAATATGCTGACCTACACGGCTGAAAAATGTCATCTTGTAGAGTACTTTTCCGACCAGGAGTGAGGTCACGGTCTATGCTAGGTGATATGCCCTGGAGTCAGATGGACTCTACTACATTTGAAGCTTCCGCTAATCTTCGTTTAGTTATCTCATGAGTTTGGTCTTCAGCCTCTTTATTGTAATAAAGTACTCGATATGAGATCCGATTAATAAAGCTGTGTGTTTGAACTCTCGATATATACATTGATGTACTGTGTGTGTACCAGCATGATCTTGGGATGGTACAGAAACACCAGAGACTTGGCCATTTCAGGTTGTGTCGCTACAGTTGTTAATAAGAAAGGTTTCCACCAACCATTTATCATACCCAAGTTATCAATATTACCGACATCAATAATAAATGGTGTTGAGAATTCCTGATAACTTCAGTTCCTTAGGTTTGAGTACTCTGCAGAGTTTTGCACACGTTCCCCACAGGATTTGATCGCCTCCATTGAAGTCCTCACCCTTCAGGGTGTTTGAGAACCAGATGATCAAAACATGGTCTTTCAACGGGTTCCCCTGAGCCTCTGTCGGTGCCCATCCAATCCTACCGTTCTTCTACATCTCATAGAACCGCCCGTCCGGAGTCACTATGTTGTCCAACCAAGCCAGAGCCCATAATGACTTGTGGCTATGCAGGTAAGACTTGGGTCTTGAAATATCCATCCATCTCTTCGAGCATGGGTGAAGCTTTCCACAAGATGTCATGGCGCTTCTCCATGCATCCCGGGTCCTCCGCTAGTTTTCCGAGGGAGCCCAGCTGAACCGTCCTTCACCAAGAGGTGTATTTCATTCTGAGTTCTTCCAAGTCTTGGAGTCTTCAGGTCTTGATTATTATGTTTCTCACAACACTCATGATAAACACTGTACGAAACCCCGTCTACTAGGAGCATAGCAAAATAACGTCCCGGCCAAAGTAACAAGGGTTCAGGGGTGCCTATCATAACATACTAGTCAATAACCAAAGTTTCCAAGTACCTACTTGCATGCAATGGGTGAAGAAGATTGAAACTAATGCAATAAAACCATAGGTAAAATATGATCAATGTGAACTTTCCTGGTATGGTTGATGGAGATAGATATCGCTCTGAAGAAATAAGTTGATAGAACTATTCGTCACTCTCCGATGAAATCTATATAATCAAACATAGTATTCATATAATCCATCATACTAGCAATCATCCTAGCAATCAATACAACAATAAAATTGATGCAATAAAATCAATAAGAAAGATCAAATAGAAATCCAAAGGAAACTTCAAAGAAAACTAAGAAGTCTTCTACTACAACAATCACTAAATAGTTTTTGTTCTAACTAAACTTAACACAAAATAAAACACTAGAATAGTCAAATAATAGAAAAGAGAATATAAAATTAACTAAGATAACAGAAAGTATTTTTCATAAAACAATATTAATTTGAAAGTATTTTCAACTAGGACAACAAACTAGCAATGAAACGAATTTGCAAGTTATTACCGAACTAGAATTGATTTCATGCTATCAAATAAAATAAAATTTTGTTGTTGTTGAAAACCTAGTGTTAACTAACAGAAAAACAAAATATAGCCTTTCACAAGTATGAAAGAAAATTATTAAAAACAATTATAGCAAGAGAAATAGCAATAATCCTAAAAAAAACTAAAACAGAATCTGTTTTACATGAACTAATGAGTTAAAATATTCCAAAAATTCTCAAAATTTACCTAATGATAAATAAGATCACTACTGGTCAGTAGCAAAAAGAATCAATTAAAAATCTATTTTTAAACTCCAGATATTAAGAAAGATTTAAAGCAAATCTATTTAAACTCAAAATTGAAATGTTCAAATATGGTCAAATTTTATATCTACAGAAACTACATAAATTTTTTGATCCAATGCAAAATGATTCACCTAATTCGGAGTTATAGACTAATAGATATGAATTTTATAAGTTTGCTCTTTTTCTGAAAAAAACTGTTACGTGATTTTTTTAAGCTCATCGGAGTTAGTCGCCGGAGTTGGAGAAGACGATGGGAAGGTGGTTCCAGTGGTGTAGGGGGCGACGGAGGGGTGCGGCCGGCGGTGGGGATCTCTGACGTCGTGCCGGTGGTGTCAGGAGGCGCTGAGGGCGTGGAGGGGTGGCGTGGGAGGAGCTCCTGGCTTCGGTCCGGCGCTACTCCGGCGAGGGGGCGTCGGGCGGCGCTGGGGCGTGGATAGGGTGAGGTTTCGAGGGGAGGTGTTGGTTCTTATAGGCACCTCGGGGTGGCAGGGGAGGGAAGGGGATCACGGGATCGGGACAAGGGATCGGCGAGTAACCTTCCTGGAGGGAACCGTGCGCAGGGAAGGAAGGTGACGGGAGGAAGAAGAAGAAAAAGTATTGGGCCGGATCTGATATTTCCTAAAAGTACGAGATACCTTTCCAAATAAAGTGATATGTTTCCTTCTTTATAAAACCGAAAGGTAAAACCTAAAAAGGAAAATAGATATATCTCCAAATATAGGTGTATTATATATCAAATTCTCAGAAAAAGAAATCCCATCACATGGGCATTTTATTTTTCACAAAATAAAAACTTCGTAAAAATTAATTTATTTTAAAATCCAATAAAAATCCAAATTTTGTATTTAAAATTTTTGGCACTATTTTCTTCTGACTTGTATTTATTTTGGGGGTGTCATGTTACCTCCACTCTTTCCGGGAAAAGCCAATGTGGTTGGAGACGCTCTTAGTAGAAAGCCAATCACGGTGAAAGCATTAATGGGAATTATGTATCCGAGACTGCAAGAAGAATTCGCTAGTATCAACATGATACTATGCGGTCCAACTACTCCAGAGACCCTGGAAATTACCCCCACCCTCATAGAATATATCAAGAAAGCTCAAGGATAAGATGAGGGAATCAGGAAGATCAAAGAGTCGGTACAAAAACGGAAGGACAAATCCTTGTGAGTGGATGACCAAGGCATGTTATGGTTCAAGAGACGGATAAGCGTCCCCGACCAGGATAGCCTGAGACAGCAAATACTCAGAGAAACGCATGATTCCGCATATTATATTCATCCAGGAGGTACGAAGATGTACCAATATCTACGAAAGACATTTTGGTGGTCACGAATGCGAAGGTATATAGCCCATTATGTCACCTGCTGTGATATATGCAACAAGGTTAAGGTGGAACACCAAAAGCCCACTGGGTTACTACAACCTTTACCGGTTCCCCGGTGGAAGTGGGATGACATATGCATGGACTTCCTTGTCGGACTACCCAAGTCGACAAGGGGCAATGATGCTATGTGGATCATTGTCGATATGCTCACTAAAGTAGCCCACTTTATTCCGGTAAAGACCACTTTCAACACCAATCAACTAGCCCAGTTATACATGTCCTGGATAGTAAGCCTCCATGGAGTACCCAAGTCGATCACCTCAGATAGAGGCTCTCTATTCACCTCGGCATTCTGGCTACGACTACACCATGCTTTGGGAACCATGCTGAAATACAGCACAGCATACCATCCTCAGACATACGGACAGACAGAAAGAGTGAACCAAATACTAGAGTACATGCTTCGGTCATGTGCTCTCACCCATGGACCCAAATGGGAAGACAGCCTACCCTATGCAGAATTTTCTTAGTCTCAAGATGTCACCATTCGAGGCATTATATGGAAGAAAGTGTTGTACCCCTTTGAACTGGTCCCAAACAGAAGATAGTCGCATCTTTGGAACAGACTTGATGCTGGAGGCTAAGAAACAGGTCAAAGATATTCAGGAACGCCTTCAGGCAGCCAAGTCCCATCAGAAAAGCTATTATGATCTGAAGCACCAGGAAGTGACCTTTGAACCAGGAGAATACGCTTACCTCCGAGTAACCCCCATGAGAGGAGGAAAAAGGTTTCGCACACAGGGAAAGCTCGCACCAAGGTATATCGGTCCCTTTCCAGTGATCGCGAGAAGAGGCAGAGTTGCCTATCAGTTAGAATTACCACCCGAATTGTCAGATGGACACGATGTCTTTCACATCTCACAACTAAGAAAGTGTATTGCACCGCCAATTAAGCAAGCAGATATGAGTGAGCTAGAATTGGCTAAGGATCTAACCTATGAGGAGAAACCCGTCAGAATCTTGGATGAGATGGAAAGAACTACCAGGAGTAAGGTCCTCAAGTTTTATAAGGTACTATGGGAACACCATACTAAGGAAGAAGCTACCTGGGAAAGAGAAGATTTCTTGAGATCCGCATATCCATACATGTTCCATGTGAAACCGAATCTCGAGGACGAGATTTATCCTAAGGGGGGTAGGTTTGTAACACCCTGATTTTTCAAACTTTTTCTTTTCCAAATATTTTGAAGTTTCACATGCAAATTGATGGATTTTCAAATTTTCTCAAGCAATTCGGATTGTGAGTCTCTGATTTCTTGTCACAAGAAACCCAAACCTTTTGCCTCTTGCCAAAACCTTTCTTGGAATAGTATCCAATGATTAAATCTTTCAGATAATTCTTTTTTGTATTTTGGGGAAATTATGGCATCACCATGGGTTGTGACGCAACCTATAGTTGGAACAAGCTATTGACCCAAAAAAATTTCCACATGTTCTCAGTATCATATGATTTCAAAATCTTCAAAAACATTTCATTTCCCAATGTAAAATTTTGGCTAGAAAAAATATTTCTTTTCTAACCAGAATTGTCACTTTGTGAAGAAACCCTATTTTTCCTGTTTTAGAAAATTCCCGATAAATTCCCTTATCTCCAAGGGATCATAATTAGTTCAAATATGTAAAAACATCTGATGGTCTAGTACAAGTTTTGAGCAGGAAAACTCTGCTAAGGTTCTGTTAAAACTGAACCTTTGTGAAGGAAGTGCTAGCTAGGGGTGCACCAATGATCTGAAATTTTTTGGTGTGCACTACTAAATAACACTCCTCCACCAAGTTTCACCATCAGCAGGCCTTGCATGTGAGTGCCATGAGCTCATTTGCATTCTCGACCAGAAAGATGATTTACAAAGGAACTATATTCATTAGATCTTCAAATCCTTTCAAACTTTGCCAGTTTGTAGTCTTTCCTATGCTGATTAACCCACACATGCTAGATTGACCTAACCCTAACCCATTTGAGCTCTAGATCCTCCCCCAAGTTTGCAGGCAGAAGCTGTGGTTGATGCTACACTTCGTAGGAGTGAGTGACTGGTCGAACTAGTGATGGATAGTGACTGGTAAGAGTGAGGTCGACACCATGGACAAGGTAGCCGGGCTTGCATGGACTCGTGGAAGCCGTAATCGTGGTGACCACGGTACTCGCATGCCACAGCACGTGCACTGTGCAGCCCCCTTTGGCAGCCGAGCCGCTCGTGCCGTCATTCGCCGCCCCTCCTTGTCCATGGTGTCGAGGGCGTCTCTCGCAGCCGCGTGGCACCTCCAGAAGGCCTCGGGTTGCCGGAGAAGGTCGCCGCCGCTCCCTGCCATGCTCCTCCATGGACCGAACAGTTGGCTCCGGCTACCGTGGGCGTCCGCGAGCCATTAATTGCATAGGAGACATCCCGTGGACCCTCTGCCCTCCTCCGTCACCTCAGGCCGCTCCGCAATGGCAAGCTCACCCCCTGCTCCAGTGGCCGAGCTTATCCTCGCCGCTTCGGGAGAGATCGGCCGCGCTTGTCGCCGGCCTATTTAAAGGTCGCCCCGACCCCTTCGAGCTCTCCAGCCCCCCTCCTGCAGCCTCCAATCGGCCCCCAAAGAGTGAGCCAAGGGCAAGAGGCCCTTTGGCATCGAATCATCGTCGGAGCTCCTCCGCTTGTAGCCCCACCGTCGCGAGCTCCAACCACCCTCCCCAGAGCCCTCTCCACCTCTCAATCGAGCTCAGGGTTTCCCCCTGGTGCTCCTCGACCCCTCGCCCGAGCCTATTACCACCGAAACCACCGTCTCCGACGACCACCCGAAGCCGTCGCCGCCGGAGAAGAAGGGGACGACGCCGTCTATCCATATCTCGCCGAGCTACGGGTATGTGCGTGTTCCTCATAGACCAGCCGTTCCATTCGGCCTAGTCCCAAGCCTCGTCATTGTCTCTAGCATTGGAGACCGTCACCGGAGAGCCGCCGCGTCCCTCTCCCCTTCCCTCTCTCTCTCTGTTTAAAAGAGGCAGGCCCCACCTGCCAGTGGCTGAGGCACGCGGCCGAAACGGTAAGTGGAGGTGCCCCCTCCACTTTACGCCTTCGATGTGGCCTCTGTAAGATTCTTTTTCTTTTTATTTGTTTTCATATCTGACTAGCAACTTTGACCATTTGTATCTTTTTATTCTTAAGTCCAAATCACTTGATTCTTTTTTCATTGAGTTAGTACTGATCCCCTCTATTTTATGGTAAGTTTGGTATTTTTCTTACGCTCATAGAATTTCTGATTAATAAAAAGGTGTTATATGACTTTTTTCCTTTCTTTTGCTATTTCAAATATATTTCAGAAGGAAACTTTGAAGACCAGGAGAGTTTGAGCAACCCCACTGATCAAGGCAAGCCATTATAGCCACGTGGTGTAGTATTGCATAGCATAACATACATTTTCATGCATTATCCTCACTTATTTTGCTATAAAATAAATACCTAGTGGTTGATCTTGAGTCACCTGTCCGGGCAAAACCGTACAACCACATCTTGCCGATATGGGACGACCGTGACTTGAGCTGATCGCGTGATCTTTCACCGATACCTCCAAAGAGGGAGGGTTATGCACGTGTGCTACCTTGGCCCGGTTGGCGGTGATAACCATGTGAGCACAGTTGAGATGAGTTGAGCTCGTCCCTCATTGGGGCAGTTTAGTTTGGCCACGACGGTGGCAGGTGACATGAGGACACACGGCCACCCAAGGCAAGACTCCGAGGGAGAGTGATTGCCGGGGGTATGATGAGAGATTGACGGGTCAGGCAAGTCCCGTTGGAGTAATGCTGGTCCACCCGAATGGGATTGCAAGGTGAGTGCTCCATAGTGTGGGTAAAGTGTGCAACCTCTGCAGAGTGTCAAATCTATTCGAATAGTCGTGCCCACGGTAATGGACAGCCCAACCAGACCTCAGTAGATGGTCAACCATATTAATGTTAGTAATGATGGAAGAACTCTTCAATTGAGTAGAGATGCCTGATGAGTATCTCGGTGGTTGTGAGACAACCACCGGGCATGAATAAGTTGATAATCAGTATAGCTAGTGGTATTATTTATAATTTGTTGCCATGCTATTGTTTGCTGCATTACTTGGTTATTGTGAGCTTGCGAGTACATTCCAAGTACTCACCTGGCGTATCATGCCAGATGCAGGGGAAGCCGAGGAAGGAGGTCCTGATGGTCCGTACTAGGAAGTGTCCACAGCAGTGTCCCTGTGTATGGAGTTGCCGCTACGTTCCCCTACGCCGTAGAAGCACTTAGTAGTTTCGAGGCCCCACCATGTTTCATAAATAATGTAGATACTATTGCAGCACCAACGGTGCCTTTGGCCTCGCTATCATTGTGAGATATGTATTTGTAACCTTATGCTATCATTAAAGTCAGCTTAGTTCTGTTCCAAGTTGTTGAGTGTTTCCAGAAGACATGATCTCTGGGTTGGAAACACTAGTAATCCGGTTCGTTGAATCGTGGTGCCACACTCCCACCGCGGTAGAAGGACTGAGCCCCGGCAAGCCACCCTGGCCGGGAAGGCCGAGAAGGCCTCGGCAAGCCATCACCTCCCTGCCGAGAGGAACAAGGATAGCCCCGGCAAGGTAACACTTGCGGGAAGAAAGAGAAGACCCGAGGAGAGGCGCGGGCCCAGGGCGCCTGCGCGACCTCCGAACACCTCCACCGACGAGCACGCCATCGAGGGTGCATGAGCCACACATTCGTACGCACGCCAGCGCAACTCCGCGTAGTTTCCACGTGTAGGTACGTGTCCAACCCCCCGCCCCCCCCCCTGACGAGGTCAGGGAAGTCTGTCAAAGCATTTATTGCACCTCTGACAAGGGAGTAACACTGTAACTGTCGGTCGGCGTTGTTTCTCCCGTGAACCCACCGTTCACTCACTGAGCCACTGTGGTGACCCATTTGCCTATAAAAGGAGGCCCGAGGCTTAGTAGTAGGGGCTTTTGGCTTTTTGGCAAATTGAAAGGTTGTAAAAAGGGACAGATCTACAGTAACCCAAAACGAATAACTAATCACATGCAGGAGTAGGCTTTTACGCATCACGCGGCCCAAAGCTGGGTAAAAAGATCTTGCCGGGCCCTGCTGTAGGTTCTGCTCTTGCCGCGACCCCTCTCCACGCCAAACCAACAAAGAGGGGACCGTTGAGGCCCTCTTAGGTGTCGATCCTTCACCGACAGCATACAATCTTCCGAGCAACAACAATGGCTGCAAAACAAAAAACTTTGGGCAGGTCACCTGCTTTGGGTGTGGTCAACGTGGACACATCTTGAAGCAGTGCCCCAATAGGAAGCCCGACGCACCGTGCCCCAATGCGCCAAATCAAAGACAAGGTCGTGGAGAACCAACTAGGAACCAAGCTCCCCTCAACCCATCCTACAACGGCAAGGGTCTTGTGAATCACGTCTCCGCAGAGGAAGCCCGCGAGGACCTGGATTGCACACTGGGTACATTCCTTGTCAACTTAACTCCAACAATAGTATTGTTTGATTTTGGTGCTTTGCATTCTTTTGTCACCCAAAAGTTTGCATTGGAGAGTGGCTTGAAGCCTACACTCTTGAATGGTCATATGTCGGTACAAACCCTGGGTGCAGTATTGAGGACCAATCTATGGTGTAGAGGTGTTGGGATCAACATCAAAGGGGTAGACTTCATAGCAGATCCCATCGTCCTTAAGTCGAAAGTCTTGGACGTGATCCTTGGTATGGATTGGTTAGCCAAGCACCAAGGCATGTTGGACTGTGCCAAGAGGGCTACTACTATGACCAGTGACCAAGGAGTCGAGGCCAAGTATGTTTTCAAGCCCGCCTCTGGTCAAGCCCCTCAAGTTAATTGCCTTTTGGGAATTGAGTTAGACCAAGTGCAAGTGGTATGTGAGTACTCGGATGTCTTTCCTCACGAACTGCCCGGGATGCCTCCCGACTGAGACATCGAGTTCATTATTGAACTAATGCCCGAATTAAGACCCATCTATAAGAATCCCTATAGAATGGGGCCTGTGGTATTGACTGAGTTGAAGAAACAACTGGCTGAGCAGCTCAGGAAAGGATTTATTCGCCCTAGTACCTCTCCTTGGGGATCACCTATTCTATTCGTGTCCAAGAAGGACGGAACTATCAGTCTCTGTATTGACTATCGTTCCCTCAACAAAGTCACGATAAAGAACTAGTATCCAGTCCCCAAGATTGAAGACCTATTTGATCAGTTGAATGGTGCAAAAGTGTTCTCCAAGATCGACCTCAAGTCTAGGTACTACCAACTAAAGATCCGACCCGAAGATATTCTGAAGACGGCATTTGTAACCAGATATAGCTTGTACGAGTGCACGGTCATCTCATTTGGGTTGACCAATGCCACAACCTTCTTCATGTACCTCATGAACAAAGTCTTCATGGAGTATCTGGACAAGTTTGTCGTCATCTTCATCGATTATATACTGATCATCTCCAAGACTGAAGATGAGCATGAGCAACACTTGAGGATGGTGCTAGAAAAACTTCGAGAGCACCAACTTTATGCCAAGTTCAGCAAATGCGAATTTTGGCTGCATGAACTTGGGTTCTTAGGTCATGTGATGGTGATGGATGGATTGTCAGTCAATCCCAACAAGGTTACATCACTGATGAGGTGGATTCACCAATCAATGTGAAGAAGACGAAAACTTCATCGGACTGGTGGGGTACTACTGCAAGTTTGTTGACGGATTCTCTAGCATCGCCCAACCTATGCCTCAACTCTTTAAGAAGGATAAAAGTTCGAGTGGATGCCGAAGTTAGAAGAAAGCTTCCAAGAGATCAAGAAAATATTGACGACAACCCCAATTCTGGCCACCCCTGATATTCCCTAGGAGTTTGTGATATATTGCTATGCATTTAGGATCGAGATCGGTGGTGTACTCATGCAAGAAGGCAGGGTCGTGGCATATCTTTCCCAATAGCTACATCCCCATGAGGAGAACTATGCCACTCACGACCTTGAGTTGGCAGCAGTGGTTCAGGCCTTGAAAACATGGCGACATTACCTTCTGGGAAGCGATGTGAGATATACACCGCCATAAGAGTTCTAAGTATATTTTCACTCAAAAGGACTTGAACATGAGGCAGCACAGATGGTTGGAGTTGATTAAATAGTATGACCTCAGTATTCAATACCACCCCGGAAAGGCCAATGTAGTAGCGGATGCCTTGAGCAGAAAGGCTTGCGCCTTGAATCCTACAATCAAGAAAAGGCTACCCGCCCTATATAATGAACTTGAGAACTTTGGGTTGGAGCTAGTTGCACCAGGATTCCTGGCCACCCTCGAAGTGAAGCCTACACTAATGGAAGATATTAAGGTGACCAAGAAGGGACATGAGAGCATTGAAGGTATCAAAAAGAAAATCAAGGATGGCAAGGCCCAAGGATTCTCCATGGACGAATATGGATTCGTGTGGTTTGGGAACTGCATTTGCATACCCAACAAAGCTGACCTCAAGAGCCCGATCTTGCAAGAAGCACATGACATTACATATTCTATTCACCCTGGAGGAACCAAGATGTACCAAGACCTCAAGGCAAGGTTGTGGTGGAATGGCATGAAGAGGGAAATAGCTTCGTATGTCGCTAAGTGTTATATATGCCAGAGGGTCAGGCTGAGCACCAACGACCCGCTGGGCTGCTTCAACCTCTCAAATTGCTAGAATGGAAGTGGGACAAGGTCAGGATGGACTTCATCACCGGTCTGCCCAAATCTAGAACAGGACATGACTCCATTGGGGTCATTGTCGATCACCTGACCAAGGTGGCCCACTTGATTCCCAGCAATACTACCTATGATGGTAGCCAGCTAGTCAACCTCTACATCAACCGCATTGTGAGCCTTCATGGAGTTCCAAAAGAGATCGTGTCTGACCGACGCACGTAGTTCACCTCAAAATTTTGGAAGAAGTATCAAGAAGCCATGGGAACCAAGCTCTCCTTCAGCACTGCCTTTCACCCTCAAACCGGTGGACAAACGGAATTAGTAAATCAGATACTTGAATATATGATCTGCTCTTGTGTTTTGGCATTTGGATCCAAATGGGAGGAGTATTTGCCCTTTGCCGAGTTCTCCTACAACAACAGTTATCAGTCCAGCCTTCACATGGCACCATTTGAGGCGTTGTATGGACGCAAGTGACGCACTCCCCTCCACTGGTCAGAGACTGTAGAAGGACTAATCTTTGGTCAGACATCCTCCTTGAAGCCGAAGAGCAAGTCCAACTTGTCAAGGAATGTCTGGAAACTGCCAAGTCAAGACAGAAGAGCTACACCGACTCATACCATCGTGAAGTGGACCTCAACACTGGAGACTACATATACCTCTACGTCACGCGTCTCAAGGGAACGAAGTGTTTTCACGTCAAGGGGAAGCTCGCACCGAGATACATTGGCCCCTTCAAGATCACCGCAAGGCGAGGTGAAGTGTCCTACCAGCTAGAGCTACCTTCCGAGCTTTCGAGTGTGCACAACTTTTTCCACGTGTCACAACTCCGGAAGTGCCTCCAATTTCCTAATCATCCGGACCTCTACAAGGACATCGATCATCCCGCCATCGACCTTCAGCCAGACCTCACTTATTGCAATAGACCGATCTGCATCCTAGATAAACCCGAGTGTCGCACCCGAAGTCACGCAATCAAGTACTTCAAGGTTCAATAGAGCAACCACATCGAAGCGGAAGCAACATGGGAGTGTGCAGACTACCTCAGATCCAAGTTCCCTTATCTTTCTAACGCTTAGCCTAGGAATTTTTGGGACGAATTCTGTAAGGGGGGTAGGTCTGTCACACCCTATGTTTGTACCACTTTGTCACATTATGTTTTACAGAATTTGGAACCAATTAAAACTTTTTGAGTGCTTCTGATGACTGATTTGATTGCAACTGCTTGAGAGCTTGATTGTGTTTTAATTCACCAAAACTATCTTGTCTCTACAAACTCCTCTCCTTGGCCCCAAACCCTTGCCCAATGATCATGCCATGTGTATAGGACCAAAAACTATTCTCAATAAAATATTATTTCAAAAAAGGCATTTATTTATTTTTAAAACTTCAAAACCCCTCAATTGGGATTTTCACTACAAGTCCTTAATTTAGGAGGGATGTTTTACCCAAAAGACTTTCCTTTGATTCTATTATTAAAATGACTTGTCAAAACCACAAAATAATTATTTTAAAAGTTATTTTCATATTATATTTATAAACACTTTTCTGAGGCCATAAATGGTATTTCATATGGGAAAATTATTTTCCTATTGGAAAAATATTTGAGAAAATTTAGGGAAACTCACACGACATATATTTTCCATATATGTGAGTTTCCACAGATGGTCATGTTCAGAGTATTGTGCAAAACCCCTCAAAACACTTTGTGTCTATTCTAAGCTTTGGAAATATTTCCAAATAAAATATTCTGAATAAATATCAGGAACATTCTAGGATGTCCCACATGTTACATGAGGTGACCCTGCAAAGTTTCATCCCCATCGGAGTTGATTTGGTTCACCGAAGAAACCCAAAACCCTTCCTGTCCAGAACCAAGTTTTAACAACTATACATTGCCAAGTTTGCCCTATTGCTCTCAAATTTGCAGGAGTTATCCTACCCCCAAATAAGGGTGCGAGACCAAGATGTGCATTTGTGGGAGTTGGTTTAGTAACCTTGATCCATAGAAATTTGATTCTGTCCATTTCTAGGGTTTTCCATGTCTACATTGTCAACCTTACTCAAATGATCTCAAACTTGCTGAATCCTAGTATTTTTCCCATCATTTAATCTTATTAATTCTAACTACATTTGGTGAGGTTTATCTTGCTCAAACCAGCATCAAACACCTTCTGGTGATTTAGTAAAACACTACAGGAATCACCTTCTTTGCCGTCTGCCATCACAGACGGCAAAGACAAAATCCCGGACGTCAAAGACAAAACAACAGACGGCAAAGAATCTCACGGCTGGCAAAATTTCTGCGTCAGCCTACGACGGCATAGGACCTTCTTTGCCGTATGTCCCCCCAAAGCGGACGGCAAAGCTCTTTGCCGTCAGCTTTCCTTAGGAGCAGTCGGCAAAGTGCTCGAGACGGCAGCCGACAGGCGTTGCCTCCATTAGGGGTTAACGGAGGCTTTTCCTTCTGCCTCCCCCTTAATCTTTGTCGTCTGCCTCCTCCTCCTCCCCACCCCTCGACTCTTTGTCGTCTGCCTCCCCCTTTATCTTTGACGTCTGCCTCCTCCTCCTCCCCCCTCCACTCTTTGTCGTCTGCCTCCTCCTCCCCCCTCCTCTGTGCCCTCTTCTTTGTCGTCTGCCCACCCTGAAGGCAGATGACAAAGAGCCTATATAGACACCCCAGGATGCATAGCTGGGTGCCATGTGGCACCTTTGCCATCTGCCAGCTGATGGCACAGGTCTTTGCCATCAGCTGGCAGACGACAAAGAGCCCATATAGTACCTGTTTTTTTGTTTTATATTATTTCACAGCACATATATATATATATATATATATATATATATATATATTTGGCATCACATTTATATAATTCACCACACATATATGATATATAGTTCACCACACATATACTTGCCAACACATATATATAATTCAGCACACATATATGATATACATATAAATCAATGTACATCCCCATATATCGAAAGAACCAACATACAAAGTATTGCACTATTTATCCATATATACATATACATATAGTTCGACATTGTTCATCAACTCAAATGAAAACTAGAGAATATACATATAAAGTTCATCCATCGACATTGTTCAACTCCATGAATGCCAGCTTCCATGCATGTAGTATATCCAATCTGCAAAAATGTGAATAAGAAAGTCAGAAGAAGAACAAAATATGATGTTTTTCAGCTAATTATGTCATTTTTAGCGGAAAACAAGCTAAGAATATAATATTCATGAGAGAACCAAGGTTCTTATGCCATTTTTAGCTTATTATGGCATTTTGGAGCTAAATGGGTTAATTAAAGCAATGATAATATGAAAGAGGAGAAGAAAGAGGAGGAGGAGGAGAAGAAGAAGAAATCAAGAAGAAGGAGGAGAAGGAGGAGAAGGACTAGAAGGCCCTTGGCCTTCTCCTCCTCCTCCTCCTCCTTCTCCTTCTTCTCTTCTTCTTCTTCTTCTTCTTCTTCTTTCTTTTCATTTTGCCTATTTCTTCTCCTCTTCTCCTCATGTTGGAGCTAAATTACCTAATTATGTATTTTTGGAGCTAAATGGACTAATTATCCCATTTTAGAGGAAAACAAGCTAAGTATATAATATTCATGAGCTAACGAAGGTTCTTATGCCATTTTGAGCTTATTATAGTATTTTGGAGCTAAATGGGCTAATTATGTCATTGTTGGGGAAATTAAAGCAAGGATAATATGAAAGAAGAGAAGAAAGAGGAGGAGGAGGAGAAGAAGAAGAAATCAAGAAGAAGGAGGAGAAGGAGGAGGAGGAGAAGGACTAGAAGGTCCTTGACCTTCTCCTTCTCCTCCTCCTCCTCCTCCTCCTCCTCCTCCTTCTTCTTCTTATTCTTCTTTCTTTTCATTTTGCCTATTTCTTCTCCTCTTCTCCTCTTGTTGGAGCTAAATTACCTAAATATGTCTTTTTGGAGCTAAATGGGCTAATTAACCCATTTTAGAGGAAAACAAGCTAAGTATATAATATTCATGAGCTAACCAAGGTTCTTATGCCATTTTGAGCTTATGATGGTATTTTGGAGCTAAATGGGCTAATTATGTCATCGTTGGGGAAATTAAAGAATGGATAATATGAAAGAGGAGAAGAAATAGGAGGAGGAGGAGAAGAAGAAGAAATCAATTAGAAGGAGGAGAAGGAGGAGGAGGAGGAGGAGGAGAAGGACTAGAAGGTCCTTGGCCTTCTCCTCCTCCTCCTCCTCCCTCTCCTTCTTCTCTTCTTCTTCTACTTCTTCTTCTTCTTTCTTTTCATTTTTCCTATTTCTTCTCCTCTTCTCCTCTTGTTGGAGCTAAATTACCTAATTATGTCTTTTTGAAGCTAAATGGGCTAATTATCCCATTTTATAGGAAAACAAGCTAAGTATATAATATTCATGAGCTAACCAAGGTTCTTATGCCATTTTGAGCTTATTATGGTATTTTGGAGCTAAATGGGCTAATTATGTAATTGTTGGGGAAATTAAAGAAAGGATAATATGAAAGAGGAGAAGAAAGAGGAGGACGAGGAGAAGAAGAAGAAATCAAGTAGAAGGAGGAGAAGGAGGAGAAGGATGAGGAGGAGAAGGACTAGAAGGTCCTTGGCCTTCTCCTTCTCCTCCTCCTCCTCCTCCTCCTTCTCTTCTTCTTCTTCTTCTTCTTCTTCTTGTTTCTTTTCATTTTTCCTATTTATTCTCCTCTTCTCCTCTTGTTGGAGCCAAATCACCTAATTATGTCTTTTTGGAGCTAAATGGGCTAATTATCACATTTTAGAGGAAAACAAGCTAAGTATATAATATTCATGAGCTAACCAAGGTTCTTATGCCATTTTGAGCTTTTTACGGTATTTTGGAGCTAAATGGGCTAATTATGTCATTGTTGGGGAAATTAAAGCAAGGATAATATGAATGAGGAGAAGAAAGAGGAGGAGGGGGAGAAGAAGAAGAAATCAAGAAGGAGGAGAAGGAGGAGAAGGAGGAGGAGGAGAAGAACTAGATGGTCCTTGGCCTTCTCCACCTCCTCCTCGTCCTTCTCCTTCTTCTCTTCTTCTTCTTCTTCTTCTTCTTCTTTCTTTTCATTTTTCCTATTTCTTCTCCTCTTCTCCTCTTGTTGGAGCTAAATTACCTAACTATGTCTTTTTGGAGCTAAATGGGCTAATCATCCCATTTTAGAGGAATACAAGCTAACTATATAATATTCATGAGCTAACCAAGGTTCTTATGCCATTTTGAGCTTATTATGGCATTTTGGCGCTAAATGGGTTAATTATGTCATTGTTGGGGAAATTAAAGCAAGGATAATATGAAAGAGTAGAAGAAGGAGGAGGAGGAGGAGAAGGAGAAGAAATCAAGAAGAAGGAGGAGAAGGAGGAGAAGGAGGAGGAGGAGAAGGACTAGAAGGTGCTTGGCCTTCTTCTCCTTCTCCTCCTCCTCCTCCTCCTCCTCCTCCTTCTCCTTCTTCTCTTCTTCTTCTTCTTCAGTCTTTTCATTTTTCCTATTTATTCTCCTCTTCTCCTCTTCTTGGAGCTAAATGGGCTAATTATGTATTTTTGGAGCTAAATGGGCTAATTATCTTATTTTAGAGGAAAACAAGCTAAGTATATAATATTCATGAGCTAACCAAGGTTCTTATGCCATTTTGAGGTTATTATGGCAATTTGGAGCTAAAGGGGCTAATTATGTCTTTTTGGGGAAATTAAACCAAGGATAATATGAAAGAGGAGAAGAAAGAGGAGGAGGAGGAGAAGAAGAATAAATCAAGAAGGAGGAGGAGAAGGAGGAGAAGGAGGAGGAGGAGAAGGACTAGAAGGTCCTTGGCTTCTCCTCCTTCTCCTCCTCCTCCTCCTCCTCCTCCTTCTCCTTCTTCTCTTCTTCTTCTTCTTCTTTCTTTTCATTTTTCCTATTTCTTCTCCTGTTCTCCCCTTCTCCTCTTCTTGGAGCTAAATTACCTAATTATGTCTTTTTTGAGCTAAATGGGCTAATCATCTCATTTTAGAGGAAACACAAGCTAAGTATGTAATATTCATGAGCTAACCAAGGTTCTTATGCCATTTTGAGGTTATTATGGCATTTTGGAGCTAAATGGGCTAATTATGTCTTTTTGGAGAAATTAACCCAAGGATAATATGAAAGAGGAGAATAAAGAGGAGGAGGAGGAGAAGAAGAAGAAATCAAGAAGAAGGAGGAGGAGGAGGAGGAGAAGGACTATAAGGTCCTTGGCCTTCTCCTCCTTCTCCTCCTCCTCCTCCTCCTCCTCCTTCTCCTTCTTCTCTTCTTCTTCTTCTTCTTTCTTTTCATTTTTCCTATTTCTTCTCCTCTTCTCCTCTTCTCCTCTTCTTGAAGATAAATTACCTAATTATGTCTTTTTGGAGCTAAATGCGCTAATTATCTCATTTTAGAGGAAAAAAAGCTAAGTATATAATATTCATGAGCTAACCAAGGTTCTTATGCCATTTTGAGGTTATTATGGCATTTTGGAGCTAAATGGGCTAATTATGTCTATTTGGGGAAATTAAAGAAAGGATAATATGAAAGAGGACAAGAAATAGGAGGAGGAGGAGAAGAATAAGAAATCAAGAAGAAGGAGGAGAAGGAGGAGAAGGAGGAGGAGGAGAAGGACTAGAAGGTCCTTGGCCTTCTCCTCCTTCTCCTCCTCGTCCTCCTCGTCCTCCTCCTTCTCCTTCTTCTCTTCTTCTTCTTCTTCTTTCTTTTCATTTTGCCTATTTCTTATCCTCTTCTCCTCTTCTCCTCTTCTTGGAGCTAAATTACCTAATTATGTCTTTTTGGAGCTAAATGGGCTAATTATCTCATTTGAGAGGAAAACAAGCTAAGTATATAATATTCATGAGCTAACCAAGGTTCTTATGCCATTTTGAGCTTATTATGGTATTTTGGAGCTAAATGGGCTAATTATGTAATTGTTGGGGAAATTAAAGAAAGGATAATATGAAAGAGGAGAAGAAAGAGGAGGACGAGGAGAAGAAGAAGAAATCAAGTAGAAGGAGGAGAAGGAGGAGAAGGATGAGGAGGAGAAGGACTAGAAGGTCCTTGGCCTTCTCCTTCTCCTCCTCCTCCTCCTCCTCCTTCTCTTCTTCTTCTTCTTCTTCTTCTTCTTCTTCTTTCTTTTCATTTTTCCTATTTATTCTCCTCTTCTCCTCTTGTTGGAGCCAAATCACCTAATTATGTCTTTTTGGAGCTAAATGGGCTAATTATCACATTTTAGAGGAAAACAAGCTAAGTATATAATATTCATGAGCTAACCAAGGTTCTTATGCCATTTTGAGCTTTTTACGGTATTTTGGAGCTAAATGGGCTAATTATGTCATTGTTGGGGAAATTAAAGCAAGGATAATATGAATGAGGAGAAGAAAGAGGAGGAGGGGGAGAAGAAGAAGAAATCAAGAAGGAGGAGAAGGAGGAGAAGGAGGAGGAGGAGAAGAACTAGATGGTCCTTGGCCTTCTCCACCTCCTCCTCGTCCTTCTCCTTCTTCTCTTCTTCTTCTTCTTCTTCTTCTTCTTTCTTTTCATTTTTCCTATTTCTTCTCCTCTTCTCCTCTTGTTGGAGCTAAATTACCTAACTATGTCTTTTTGGAGCTAAATGGGCTAATCATCCCATTTTAGAGGAATACAAGCTAACTATATAATATTCATGAGCTAACCAAGGTTCTTATGCCATTTTGAGCTTATTATGGCATTTTGGCGCTAAATGGGTTAATTATGTCATTGTTGGGGAAATTAAAGCAAGGATAATATGAAAGAGTAGAAGAAGGAGGAGGAGGAGGAGAAGGAGAAGAAATCAAGAAGAAGGAGGAGAAGGAGGAGAAGGAGGAGGAGGAGAAGGACTAGAAGGTGCTTGGCCTTCTTCTTCTTCTCCTCCTCCTCCTCCTCCTCCTCCTCCTTCTCCTTCTTCTCTTCTTCTTCTTCTTCAGTCTTTTCATTTTTCCTATTTATTCTCCTCTTCTCCTCTTCTTGGAGCTAAATGGGCTAATTATGTATTTTTGGAGCTAAATGGGCTAATTATCTTATTTTAGAGGAAAACAAGCTAAGTATATAATATTCATGAGCTAACCAAGGTTCTTATGCCATTTTGAGGTTATTATGGCAATTTGGAGCTAAAGGGGCTAATTATGTCTTTTTGGGGAAATTAAACCAAGGATAATATGAAAGAGGAGAAGAAAGAGGAGGAGGAGGAGAAGAAGAATAAATCAAGAAGGAGGAGGAGAAGGAGGAGAAGGAGGAGGAGGAGAAGGACTAGAAGGTCCTTGGCTTCTCCTCCTTCTCCTCCTCCTCCTCCTCCTCCTCCTTCTCCTTCTTCTCTTCTTCTTCTTCTTCTTTCTTTTCATTTTTCCTATTTCTTCTCCTGTTCTCCCCTTCTCCTCTTCTTGGAGCTAAATTACCTAATTATGTCTTTTTTGAGCTAAATGGGCTAATCATCTCATTTTAGAGGAAACACAAGCTAAGTATGTAATATTCATGAGCTAACCAAGGTTCTTATGCCATTTTGAGGTTATTATGGCATTTTGGAGCTAAATGGGCTAATTATGTCTTTTTGGAGAAATTAACCCAAGGATAATATGAAAGAGGAGAATAAAGAGGAGGAGGAGGAGAAGAAGAAGAAATCAAGAAGAAGGAGGAGGAGGAGGAGGAGAAGGACTATAAGGTCCTTGGCCTTCTCCTCCTTCTCCTCCTCCTCCTCCTCCTCCTCCTTCTCCTTCTTCTCTTCTTCTTCTTCTTCTTTCTTTTCATTTTTCCTATTTCTTCTCCTCTTCTCCTCTTCTCCTCTTCTTGAAGATAAATTACCTAATTATGTCTTTTTGGAGCTAAATGCGCTAATTATCTCATTTTAGAGGAAAAAAAGCTAAGTATATAATATTCATGAGCTAACCAAGGTTCTTATGCCATTTTGAGGTTATTATGGCATTTTGGAGCTAAATGGGCTAATTATGTCTATTTGGGGAAATTAAAGAAAGGATAATATGAAAGAGGACAAGAAATAGGAGGAGGAGGAGAAGAATAAGAAATCAAGAAGAAGGAGGAGAAGGAGGAGAAGGAGGAGGAGGAGAAGGACTAGAAGGTCCTTGGCCTTCTCCTCCTTCTCCTCCTCGTCCTCCTCGTCCTCCTCCTTCTCCTTCTTCTCTTCTTCTTCTTCTTCTTTCTTTTCATTTTGCCTATTTCTTATCCTCTTCTCCTCTTCTCCTCTTCTTGGAGCTAAATTACCTAATTATGTCTTTTTGGAGCTAAATGGGCTAATTATCTCATTTGAGAGGAAAACAAGCTAAGTATATAATATTCATGAGCTAACCAAGGTTCTTATGCCATTTTGAGGTTATTATGGCATTTTGGAGCTAAATGGGCTAATTATGTCTATTTGGGGAAATTAAAGCAAGGATAATATGGAAGAGGAGAAGAAAGAGGAGGAGGAGGAAAAGAAGAAGAAATCAAGAAGGAGGAGAAGGAGGAGGAGGAGAAGGACTAGAAGGTCCTTGGCCTTCTCCTCCATCTCCTCCTCCTCGTCCTCGTCCTCGTCCTTCTCCTTCTTCCCTTCTTCTTCTTCTTCTTTATTTTCATTTTTCCTATTTCTTCTCCTCTTCTCCTCTTCTTGGAGCTAAATTACCTAATTATGGCATTTTGGAGCTAAATGGGCTAATTATGTCTTTTTGGGGAAATTAAAGCAAGGATAATATGGAAGAGGAGAAGAGAAACTTACCGTAGTGGTCATCAAGGAGGAGAAACACCACAGTTGCTTGCGGCGGCTTTGTTTGGAGACGGTTGCCCTGGAGAAGGGTCGTGCGATGCCGCTCGGGAGTTATTCTGCAGAAAAATATTTTGCAATGTCTCAGTTAGCATGATGACACTCAATTATTAATACTAGTTTATAATGAAACTCACTGTGCCAATCGAAGAGAAGACGAGCATCGGCGGAGGGACTTGATCGCTCTTCTTGCACAGACCGTGAAGAGTGGGTCGTATTAGTTAGTAATGAAACAGACATTACACACATGATTTTCCTAATGTGAAAGAAAACATACCACAAAAAGCTCGTACAGGGCCCGTTGACCCGCCTCATTCCGGGCCCTCTCGTCCTCAAGCAATCGTGTCGTGGTCTGGTCCCTCTCATCAAGAGCAACCTGAAGAGCAGCCTGGCTTGCCAATCTCTCTTTCTCAAGAGCAGCCTGGTTTTCCGCTCTCTCTTTCTGAAGAGCAGCCTGAAACACCATTCCTCGTTACCACAGTAATGATCTATGGTGACACACATAATCAAATGGATGAAAGTGTTCTTAGTCCGTACAACTAACCTCGATGGCAAGTTCGACTGGCCATGGACGACACGTTATCTCAGGGCAGCTGCTCGACTAGCGTGCCTTGATTTCCGTAAGAGTGAGTGGACAACGTATTATCCCATCTCCAATGGCTATCGAGCCATGGGGCCTCCCGCCACCAGATATCATCACCAGCTCTCGATCCAAAGGTTCCTGGCTAGGGTTAAAGTCATCCCCTTTCGTAGCCTTCCCCGCGTCCCTGTATGCCACGAGCTTCTGGTGGGATGATATGTTGGTCAAGTTACTGGGATCATCTAGGTCAGACTCAGAGAATGCCTTCGCCTTCTCGTACGAGGCAGTATGGGCCATGCCATAAAGGTCGTACAAGTGTGGCATCTCAGTGTTATTGTAAAGCGCCGAAAAGAGAGGAACAAAATATTAGCATCAAGAATGAATTGCATGAATCATGAAGCAAATCACATACCCAGTTTCGTCCAAACTAAACTAAGTTGGCGCTGCCTTGATGGTGTGGCACACCAACCATTTGGCTACGCCAATCCTTCGCATTCTCGTGGACGGCTCGCCAGCTGCCTGTGCACCACTCATCAACCAACGACTCCCAACAATCCATCTTATCCGCACACCATCTCGGGGCACCTGTAAGTTATTAGAAAGAATTTTCAGCGCTACGCCTATGAATGAAATCAAGAAAACTACGTAGAAGGACTTAAGAATAGGTAATTACCTTCATGTATTGCTCCTTCTTCAGAAACTTTCCGCGACAATCCTTCTTCTGCTTCTTAATACCACGCGTGGCGTAGTAATCTCGAATAGCCTGCGACCGAGCCTCGTGGCGCAAGTTCTGTAGTAACCGCCTACACTCGGCCTCGAGAACCCTGGCCGCCTCCTCCTCATATCCATCCTCACACCTATAGAAGGTCTGCAATCAAACGTGAAAACACCGATTAGTACAATAAATAGCTATATTGTTAATTTTAGATTCTGTAAAAGGATACTTTACCCAAGAGTTCTTGATCACCATCTCGGCCCTCGTGTGGCACAAGACACCATCTATAATCTCCTCCGGCCGGGCCTGCCCAGCCTGGTAGTGCTCCCATGAAAATCCTAGTGTAGGAATCTGACCCTCACCAGGCAACGTGACAAACCCCGGGAAATTTGTCCGGCAAAGCACACCAAGGACGGAGTTCGGCCTGCGGACTCCAAGAGGGTGTACCCATCCCTGCAGTATGATAAGGTCAACGCATTAGATATTTGAACAAACTTGAAGGCAAAAGCTAAAAAAAGGGTAAATGTACTTACCTATCTCCTTCAGGTTTAATCACCGGCCTCCGCTCGCGGGTAGCTGCGGCGACCGGGAGACGTGTACTACCTCGCTTGTACACGGTGGCCCCGTGCACCTGCACATCGCCCTCACTATCCGTAAGCTTGTCCCCGCAATCCCCGCCCCCTGAGCCACCCGGACCCTCGGTCCAATCCGGCAACTCGGTACGATCCGGCTAGGTCTCCCATCCGGGCCTCTCCACATCGAGTGAAGCCTCCGGAACCGTAATCTCCTCCGGCTGCTCCTGGGCCGAATGCACCTCGACCCGAGGCTGCTCTTGGACCAGAGTCTCATGGGACGAATGCCCGTCAACAACAGGCTCCTGGAACGGTGTCCCCGTAGCCTCCTCCGCAAACGGGTCGACCATACTAGTCCTATGCTCGGGTGAATGAGATGGTGGTGGTGGCGAGGACGGCTCAACAGTCCTCCTGGATCTTCCGCAGCCACCACCTCTCCCTGTACCCTTCCCCTTCTTCCCTACCCGACCAACACCTCTCCCAGTGGGCAATGCCTCCAACGAAGAAGAACCCACGGGTGGTGTCGACAGACTGTCTGCCAAGGCTCTACGGAAAGATAGGGGTGGAAGGGAAGTACCACCCCTCGTGCGGGGCGCCTCGGAAGAACCCGTTGAGCGATCTGGACCAGCGCCCACCATCTTTCCACACCTGGTGACCTGCCATGATAATGATTAAAATAAATTAGTACAACATAAAAAAGTGAATAACTGACATGAATAATAATATGTACATGAATAATAAAGATTAAAATATATATAATTTAAGTTGTGAATCTTACAAACTAATAATCATCATCAATAAATGCATCATCATCATCACTATCACGCATGTCTTCATGAATGACGTGCTCGTCGGGTTCAACGACGTGAAGTTGTGAAAGGCCTTCCTTTAATCGTTGAAGCATTGACAGGTCATCCGCATCAGTAACCTCTACGAGTTACAGGTCTTCTGGTTCCGGCTCAGGGATGGAGTCAGATTCATTGTCGCTGTCTACTTCCATGTTCTTGGGCGAAGCACGGCGGTTCTTGAAACGTTTCTTCGAAAGACGTGATTCTTGGAAGAATTCTCCATCATATGTGTCTGGGTTAATGTGAGGTTCATAATCCTGTTCATTTGGGAGAGGTGGTCTGACATGTGGCGGCACTTCATAAACAACATACCAACCTTCCACATTCTTATCCGTTTGGCATGCCCACGGTAGATAGATAACTTGGGTCGCCTGTTGAGCCGTAATATAGACATCGGGAACATCTAAATGGGTGTTTGGATTGATTTCGACTAGTCCTATATGTTCATGAGTCCTTCTAGTCTTTTTCGGCTGGAACCAATAACATTTGAAGACTACGACGTTCGGTGGGTTTTCACCATAGAATTGAAGTTCATAAATTGCTTCAACTCTTCCATAATACTCGATAACACCTTCTCCGATAGCAGAGACACTATAAAATTTGTAGATTTCTAGTCGGGCATAGATAGCTCTTTGCCAAAGGTACAAAAGAGATACCCGTTGATGTTGTATTTCTCAAATGAACGGACCTTATAGTCAAAACCATTAGCGACTTGTCTCAATTCGGCGTCCATAGACTCTGAATTAGCCTACAAGTTTAATAAGAAACGGTTGTTGCATTAGCCGCAAGTTAGACCAAGGATGAAATGGTCCATTATTGATAATTACCGTTTGTTTGAACCAAGAGATGAAACCGGGATAGCCGCCTCCTGTCTTTGACAGAAGCTCATACTCTTCAACGGAATCATTTTCGATCACCGCTCCATCCGAGAATTTGATGACGTAACGGCTGTTTGAAATATTCAGGAATAAGAGCAGTTCAAATGAATTAGAAGTTACGGGAAAATGTGCCGAGAACTCACTCGATGTACGGCCGCACTTCTGTTAGGTTGTTGAAGATATACAACGAAATGTTCCACCATTCTTCGACATCCAACGTTATTGGTTTCGAAGCACCGGCTGGTGCGAGCTTCCCTTTGAATAGGCTGAGGTTGGACCCACCTTTTTTAGGGTCTGCATCATTGTGACGAGGCTTCAGATTATGCAAATGATGATTTTTGGCTTCGGAGTGTGCTGTCACAAAGTTTGCCACCTCCTTAGTAATGAATGCCTCAGCCATCGATGCTTCAATTCTACACTTATTTTTACATTTAGCTCGAAGGGTCTTCTGCATCCTCTCAGTTGCATAGCACCAACGATCTTGCACGGGCCCACCCAATCTTGCCTCGGTCGGTAGATGTAAAATCAAATGTTGCATTGGATTAAAGAAGCCCGGTGGAAAGATCTTCTCTAACTTGCACAACAACTCCGGTGCAAACTCCTCCATGTATTCTACCACGCCAGGCGACAATCCTTTCTCACAAAGAACACGGAAGAAATAGCTCAGCTCCGCCAGTACTAGCCATTCATCCTCAGGAATAAAGCCACGTAACATCACCGGCATTACCCGCTCTATCCATATGTGCCAATCATGACTCTTGAGACCAAAGATTTTTAATTTTTCAAGACTCGCTCCCCTCTTTAGATTTGCTGCATACCCATCGGGGAACATCAAGTGCATTTTGACCCACAAGATAATTTCCCTCATAGCTGGCCTTCCAAGATTGAACCAGGCCATTGGCTTTGACCACTTCTGCTTTCCTTTGCATTCTCGCATGTTTTGTAACGGTCTATGACATAGTGTCTCTTGATCGACTCTAGCCTTAATATTATCCTTTGTCTTCCCATCTATGCCGAACAATGTACCAAAAATAGCCTCTCCGATATTCTTTTCAGTGTGCATCATGTCGATATAGTGTGGAAGAAGGAGGTCTTTGAAGTAAGGCAGATCCCAGAAGCATGGCTTATGAGTCCAGGCGTGTTTTGAATTATACCCCTTGAAATACCCTGGACGCTCTGGATCAGGCTCGAGGGCGTTTAGCTGATCCAGGATCTGTTGGCCTGTGAACGCAGGTGTTGCCCAGTTTTTGACAACTTCACCTTTCGTAAAGTTCTTGTTCTCTTTTCTGAACTGATGGTCAGGATCCAGGAACTGTCTATGCAATTCAAAGCAAGAATACTTCTGACCCTCCCGCAACCAATGAAACTGAAGAGCTGCCTTGCAATGGGGGCACGGGAACCTTCCATGCACACACCATCCAGAGAATAGCGCATGCGCTGGCAAGTCATGCATAGAGTACATGTACCACACATGCATTTTGAAGTTCTCTTTTCTAGCGGCATCGTATGTCTTGACCCCATTATCCCAAGCTTCTTCCAATTCATCCTTAAGCGGTTGCAGGTACACGTTCATATTCTTCCCCGGATAATTGGGCCCTGGAATTATCAACGTCCGAAATATGTTCTTTCTTTGCATAATCTGCCCGGGGGGGGGGAGATTGAGTGGAATGACAAATACAGGCCAACAACTGTATTGGGTTGCCGTCATGCCGAAGGGATTAAAACCATCAGTGGCGGCGCAGACTCGAGGATTCCTTGGATCTGCCGCTTTATCTTGATGCAATCCATCGAAATGTTTCCATGCTTCCCCATCCGATGTGTGTACCATCATCTTATTCCCATCCGCATCTAGTTCGGTTCTTTTGCCCAATTTATGCCATGTCAACTATCTGGCTGTCTCTTCGACCATGAAAAGACGTTGAAGTCTTGGTACGATTGGCATATACCGAAGAACACTAACTGCGATTTTTGTCTTCCTCTTCTCACCCAGCCCGTTGTCTACCACAAGATACCTACAAGACTCGCAATTGGGACAATAGTCCAAGTGTGCATACTCCTTCCTAAATAAGACACATCCTTTCTCACATGCATCTATCTTCTCATAGGGCATCTTAAGTACACGAAGTATTTTGGAGACTCCATCATTTCATAAAAGGCCTTTGCAGATTCCTCCATCTCATCTTCCGAATCCCGAGCATCATCAAAGTCTTCCACCATGTCTTCGATCCCGGTACCATGCTCGTCCGTGCGACGACGGACCACCTCAGCTCTTGTGCGTTGTATAGACTCACCATGAAATGTCAACACCGTATAATTAGGCTTAAAACCCCTCCTCTGCAGGTGTTTAATCATTACAGCCTCTGTCGTCTTTTTATAGTTGTCGCATCCAGGACAGGGGCAATAGTTTCTTTCCTGGCCATTTGCAAATGCGGCTTTCACAAATTCCTTTGTTTTTACAAACCATTCTTTTGTCATCTCTTTCTGACTAGGGTGACCGGTATACATCCACGCACGATCACTCATCTTGCGTAGCTACTAAAGACAGAAGAAATATATTTATATATAATTTAACATTTATATTCATCGGTTAATCAGGTTCGCCATTTTTATTACGTCTAGGCAACCTACACGCTAATAGGTAAAGATAGGTCCTAATCCCACCCGAGTATGTGTAGATTGGGTTCGTTTTCCCATGCTCTACTCCGGATCCAACGCAAAATTTCGGCAGCACCTCCCTGTTGTTCTCCTGATACCCGTCTCCGCAATAAACAGAGAGGATGTGCATCCGGAAAAAAACAGGGAGGCACTGACGAAATTCAGCATTGGATCCAAAGCACAACATATGGGAAAACGAACCCAATCTACACATACTCGGGCTGTCCATGGATAATGTTGGACAATTCGAAAGGATGGCGGTTATAAATATGCAAAGACATGCATATTTATAAATGTCGCCCTTTCGAACGGGAGACGCATATTGGTCACGCATACTCATGATTGAAGAAACCTATATATAGAAAGCAAGTTTCCTCGGCACGAAGACCAGGACAGAGCAAATTAAGGGGTAGGAGAAGTCATTTGTGCTCACCAACAAACGTAGGGCGGAGCTCGTCCAACGCACGTGGAGGTCGTCGAACAACTGCACATTGAAATTCACCCGATCAACACAAATATGATGTTTTTATAAGATAATCAAAAAATATGTGACCTAACTCTTATTTTCTTTTTTCTTTTTTCCTCTTATTCTTCTTCTTCTTATTCTTCTTCTTATTCTTATTTTCTTTTTCTTTTTTCCTCTTATTCTTCTTCTCCTTCTTCTTATTTTATTCTCTTCTTCTTCTTCTTCTTATTCTTATTCTTATTTTCTTTTTTCTTTTTTCCTCTTATTCTTCTTCTCCTTCTTCTTCTTTTCTTCTTGTCTTCTTCTTCTTCTTCTTCTTATTATTATTATTATTCTTATTTTCTTTTTTCTTTTTTCCTCTTATTCTTCTTCTCCTTCTTCTTGTTTTCTTCTTCTCTTCTTCTTCTTCTTCTTATTATTATTATTATTATTATTATTATTATTATTATTATTATTATTTTCTTTTTTCCTCTTATTCTTCTCTTCCTCTCCTATTTTTCTTCTTCTTCTTCTTCTTCTTTCTTCGCCTTCCCTTCCTTTTCCTTGTTCTTCTTTTCCTTGTTCTTCTTATTTTTCTTCTTCTCCTTTCTCCTTCTTCTTCTTCTTCTTTCTCCTTCTTCTTCTCCTCCTTCTTCTTTCTTCTCCTTCCCTTCCTTTTCCTTCTTCTTCTTCTTCTTCTCCTTCCCTGCCTTTTCCTTCTTCTTCTTCTTCTTTCTTCTCCTTCCCTTCCTTTTCCTTTTAACCCCCCCTGTTCGTGCGCCACCACAACATAAGCCCCCCTGTTTGCTTCGCTCCCTTTTAACCCCCAGTTGTGCTAAGGATGTTGCTAATGGCCCCCTTTGAGTTGATTAGCTCTACATTAAGCAACTAATAGCACATACTAGTCTAATTATTTTTCTGAAATGACAAAACTGCCCTCCCTCATGTAGTATAAGTCACACGAGCTGGGCAGAAGCTGCTCCCGTTCTCTGCTCGTTCCCCACCTTGACTTAGCCGCCCCAACCGCTGCTGCGCCTCGCCTCCGGCGCAGCTACCCCAGCCGCCGGATCTGCCCCACTCGCCCCATCTCCATTGCTGCTCCAAGGTAAGGCAAGCCTCTTCCCATCCCTAGCCGCCCCATTGCTGCTACACCAACTAAGTCTCCAGCAAAAGGAAAGAAGAAGAAGATGACTCCAAAGAAGAAGAAATTAAGTGAACTGTGAACTCGTTTGTGCTGCCATGAACTACTTTTGCTGCTGCTACACCAGCAAAGTCTCCAGCAAAAGGAAAGAAGAAGAAGATGACTCCAAAGAAGAAGAAATTAAGTGAACTGTGAACTAGTTTTGTCTATTGATGTACCCATTTGTTATTTATCCATTGGCAAATCTGTTAAACATTGCAAAGGGGGCATCAGCTACAACATGATGAAAACTGGGGGGTTAAAAGGGAGCCAGGCAGACAGGGGGGCTTATGTTGTGGTGGCGCATGAACAGGGGGTGATAATCAATTCTCGCCTTCTTCTTTTCCTTCTTCTTCTTATTTTTTATTCTCCTTTCTCCTTCTTCTTCTTCTCCTTTCTCCTTCTTCTTCTTCTCCTTTCTCCTCCTTCTTCTTCTTCTCCTTTCTCCTTCTTCTTCTTCTCCTTTTCTCCTTTACTAAACAGGAAACTAACCTAACTAAACCTAAACTAAAACTGAACCTAAACTAAACTAATTTAACAACCTAACTAACTAGCCTAACTAACCTAATAAACTAAAAAAATAAGCTATCTAATTTAACATAAATAAAAATAAGGAAAAACAAAAAAAATGGGGGACTCACCGGCGGGGGCGGCTGGGGCGTCGGGGCTGCAAGGAGGGCGGGTGCGACGGGGCAGTGAGGCGTCGCCGGGGGCAGTGCGGCGGCGGGGGCAGTGGTGGCGGCGGGGCGGCTGTGGAGGCGACAGGGGCGACAGGAGTGGCGGCGTGACGGTGGTGGCAGGGGCAGCGGGGGCGAGGTGGGGGAGAGAGAGAGGGGCGGCGGCGGGGCGACAAGGGCGACAGGGGCGGCAGTGGGGGCGACAGGGGCTGCGGTGGGGGCGACAGGGGCGGCGACGCGATGGGGGCGGGGGCGCAACGGTGGTGGCGGCGGCGTTACAGAGAGAGGGGCAAGCGAGGTCGGGACAGAGAGAGGGGCGCACGGGGTGACCGTTACAGAGAGAGAGAGAGGGGCGGGGTGGCGGTGTTAGAGCATTGCCGTCTGCCGGCGAACGGCAAAGAGTCTAGACTCTTTGCCATCTGCCTCCGGACTCTTTACCGTCCGCTAGCAGATGGCAAAGGTCCGACTCCAGTTTGACCTAGCCACCCCGCGGTCAGGTGGGCCTATCTATATCTTTGTCATCCGCCTCTGGACTCTTTGTCGTCCGCTAGCAGACGGCAAAGATGTGACAGATGGCAAAAAGGCTTTATGCCATCCGCCTATGCTTTGCCGTCTGTTTTGCTGAAGCTGACGGCAAAGACACTCTTTGCCATCAGCTAGCTGACGGCAAAGACTAGGCAGATGGCAAAAAATTGTTTTCCAGTAGTGAAACAACCACTTTCACCCCATCCACCTTCTTCCTTCCCTCCACACTTTTATCACAAGTCTATTGTCCAACCCCACATCTGGAGCCGAGAGCCCCAACTCTAATTCAATGGGAGGAGGACGAAATATTCAATTCCTTTTCTGGTACACACTTGGCAGAGACTGCCTCTCCCTTTCCCTTTGACCTCCAGGTATCCAAGGGGCATCTCCAAAGCCCCCTGACACTAGTAGACATGGTGGGGGCATCCCAGAGCACGCGAGCATGTCATGGCATGCCAAAACTACGCTTTGTATGCGCCATAGTCCACGCCCGCACCGAGGACGCCAACCCCGGCCAGGCCTCGCACCCACGCGTTTTCTGGCCTTGACTGCCTCGACAACCGGTGCCAGCGCCGCGTCGGGCCCGTCCTCTCTCCCTATATCCTACCCATGGCGACGCGTGCCCGTGCCCGCCCGGAACAGTCTGGTGGTGCTTGCAACCGCGACACGCCAGGAGCCAGCCCCGCTACCCTCAATCCCTTTTTCAAATGTAAACCACACCCATGAAGACCATGGGCTCACTCCTGAGCCTTCTCTCCTCCACTAGCCGTTTCCACGGTCTCACCGGCACACCACCTTTCGGTGGACCGCGTCCTGCCTATATAAAGGCCAGCCCGGCCTCTCTCCTCCCCTTTGGAACCTTTCTCTCACCTCCAATCGACAACCCAAACACCCCGCTTGAGATCCCCGAGCACCGGTGGTCGAGATCGATCGAGGCGCCACCGTGTCGGGGCTCCATCAATCTTGAGACACACACCTGCTCCGGCCTCTATTTCTCCTTCGTCGTGACCGCAACAAGCCCCACCATCACCTCCACCTCTTCCCCGCTCCTTTCCCTTTGCTAAAAGTCGGCACCAACCACCACCCGACGCACTCCGCCGTTGCCTCCTCACCACCGGTGGGCCCGGCCACTTCATCCACTCCCCTCGACCTCCATCCAAACGGTAGGAGTGCGAGGAGTCTGTTCCTGCGCTCACCTTCCCTCGCCATCGACGGAGCCGATGCCGGTGAGCTCCTCCCCCTTCTGTCTCGTGGTAGAAGAAGACCCCGATAGGGGGACCCCACTTGCTGACCTCTACCTCGCTCTCTCTCACTCTCCTAATCGCTGGCCACAGGTCCCCGCATGCCACGTTCAAATGTCACTGCGCGTGCACCTGGGCTGGCTGGCTAGCTGGGCCGTCCCAGCTGCTCAACTAGTCTGCCCCAGGGTGATGTGACCCTTTTTTATTATTATTTTGCCGCATTTGCCAAATATTCCACAGGGAAAATATTCCTCCAAATCCAATTATTTTTCCACCATAAATATTGTAAAAATATGTAGTATTTAATAACACTAGTTACATAATTTTTACAAAAACTTTTACACACAATTTGATTTTAAAGCCTAGTTTTAAGTATTTTTAGCCTCTGTTAAAATAGATTTCAATACCTTTTTTACTCCAAAACCAAAGACAAATATTTTTTAGATGTGAAGTTAGTATTTTACAGAATACGGTAATATTTTAGGAGTGAGTTTTGTGTTCTGTTTTTGGTGTGATTATTATTATTGATATTACTATTGCAACGATAGATCACGTTGTTGATGAAGGAGTTGTACCCGAAGACTTCCAAGACCCGGAGACTTTGTTGACCAGGGCAAGCGGCCCTTTGACTATGCCAAGAAAATTTTATCTGCATGTAACATAGCACCTTACTTATGCATATATTCATGTTGGATCAGAGACCCCCTTGTTGGGTTGTCCCCGAAGAACACCTCGTTGAAACCTGCACTTGGGCATGACCCTACCACTTACGAGGGTTTTGCATGTGGGATGTAGTTAATTGCTAGTAGTTGCTACGCAAAGAGAGATGGGAATATTTATGGTGACAATGAAGGGAGTGTTTACAAAGGTTTTTCGAAAAAACATGTCGGGTGACGCTAATGCCCGCAGGTGATGGTGTTGACATGGATGACCACTTGAGAAAGAAGTCGTGTACCAAGAAAGATTTTGTTTGAGTGGTTTGGAAAATGGGATTAAATTGAAGAATTGTCAGCTGTCCAAACCTTACACGTGCAACCAGGATACCCCTTATGGGATGGGGCTTTGTTCATTACTTTGGTCGATACTAGCAGGGAGCCCGCATTACTAGTGGGGGGAGTGACGTGGTCACTCTCGAGACGGGGTCGCGCCTGGTAGGGCGACCATTATATTTTTGCAGGTTCCCAGCACACCGTTGCATGCCCTCATGGAGGTATGATCTAGAGCGAGCCTCGTATGGACTCTTTGTTTAGTGTCTCCATGGGAAAGGCATTGTTCGGGTGCTTACCTCGGGTATGTTATATACCGCGAGACGTGGATGACATGGAAGTTCCCCCAGTCTTGTGGGTACAGCGCACAACCTCTGCAGAGTGTAAAATTATTCAAATAGTCGTGTCCACGATCAAGGACGGTTGGGTGGTGCTTCTTGTACTACGTCCAGTCATTTTCAGAAAAACGATGTGTGTGTGTGAGAGAGAGAGTATGGGGGAAAATGATGCTCGAGCTAAGTCAGGTGACTTGGCATGATGGGTGGACATGGTATGTTCGACCCTCTGTCGACATTGATATATGTAACATGTTCACTGGGTTACCACTATGCCTTTTGATGCATCTCACCCAAAAACTTGGTCATGTTCTTGCACTAGGGAAAACCTGCTTTCCGCAAAAACAACATACTAGTGTTATGTCATACTTTGTTATTGCCTTGTTCCACATCATGGGTTGCTTGCGAGTACATTCAATGTACTAATTGGCTTACCACTGGTTATTTAATTGTCCAGGCATGGAAGAACCGGAGTTTGGAGAAGAGTTCGTCGGGGACATACATGTGATCTATGACGCTTCCTAGTTAGAGAGCTTGTAGGTTAAGGCGGATGGTATGGGTTCACGTTATCAACCAAGTTATCCGACTTCAGTTGTGTGTTGGTGGGTCGGCCTTCGAGGCCGTATTTATGTAATGCCTTGGCCCTAATGGCCCTATTGAGATCAAACATTATGTATGGATGGAAAACTCTTGTTATTCAGTATTTGTGTCTTCAGTGAGAATTGAGCTATGGGATCACTATACATGTGCATTCGGTGATCTCAACTTCTAAGTCGGGGTTCCCACACCCGCTTTCTCGAGCCTGCCTCGGGGGCCTGACCTCGCTGCCCTCGGGGGATGGCGGTGGAGTCGAGGGCCCCGCCCTCGCTTCGGCGCTCGTGACATCTCCGCTAGTCACGATGGAAGGAATGAAGGCCGAGCTTGCGCAAGGATGACGGATAAGCATGGGAAGAAGGCACACAAGGGAGATGTGTGGTGGCAGCTTCACCCTTGGAGTGCGGTATTATTTATAGGCGCAATCACGGTACCTGAGGCGCCGCAGGGGTGGAGTTGACGCATGCCTAGTCTGGCACCATGTGTTGGCCTGTCCAGCGGGAAGCGGAGGCACGCGCCTCCCTGTTCCTCCAACGGGCTGCCACATGCATGTCGCGGTCCCAGAGGCAATCTTGCGCGAGAAGGCTGGTGCGAGTGGGTGGCACTGGTCAAGGCAGCAATGATGGTGGGTGCTGCGTATAGGCTTTCCGCCAATTCACTTGGAGAGGTTCCCGAAGCTCTACGAGGAGGGAGAGTCCAGTGTTGCGTCGGGTGCCATGCGTCGACCCTGGACCGCAGGCATTGGGGACCGCATTGCTTTGCCCCCCCGAGGCGAAGTCATGCGCAACATGGGCCCGGCGGCTACTATTGGGCCCCTGCAACCTAGGGTACCCAGGCCTGTCAGTATCCGGCCCCATACGCAACGCTGCTCATCCAGCCTGGTCCTACCCAACAGCGAGGCTGGCAAGGAGGACCATCATGAGGGCCCTCGCCTTGCAAAGTGAGCATTTGAAGATCGTCTCCAAGGGCCCCGAGCGGGCGTCTGTTGTGATGGCGCGTCCTGAGGTTACCCCTAACACATTAACGAGGTCGGTCTGCCGGGGGCACCCTGGCAGGGTCGCGTGACCCTGCACCTTCACATGGATGATGCAGGTTGTGCAGGTGGCGCAGGAGTGGTGCCAGCAGGCGCGTACATATAGGATTTCCTCTTCCGTGTTATGGGAGCTGGTCTATCTAGCGTGCTCCTGAAGCGACTCCCAAAGGTTTCCCGATCGGTGGAAGAATACTAGGGATGGGGGATCGGCAGGATGGAGGTCACCCCCGAGCCTACCGGTGCATCACGAAGAGAGGCTTTTGCACGCGAAGACCACCTTTGTCTGGGCGGACTGTAGTAGTGTCCCCTTTTAAAATGCCAATTGTGGCAACCCTTCTCGTCAATGTTTTCGGTAGGAAGTGGACCAAGCCAAGTATAAAAGATAGGCCCGGCCTCCTCAGTAAGGTATCGAATCCCCACCATTTCCAGTAGGGCAAGAACCCACCTTTGTACTCGTTTCCACCTCAAGCAATCTCAAAACTAGCAGGAGTAGGGTTTTACACCGCAAGGTGGGCCGAAACTGGGTAAACCACTATGTGTTCTAGTTTGCTCCCCTTAAGCTTGTGCCGCCAGAATCGCCTTGAAGTTGTGAGGTAGAAGAGGGTTGAAGGGCGAGCGCACCCAAGAGTTCGAACCTTTTCCTGGGTTTGCAGAGCCCCGATTCCGACAGGTGGTGATGATATCATGGCCAAGGTGTTAAACACCAGGAGGGTGAATCCCTGCTGGCAAGCAAAGAGGGGTGGCCCTGATCAACCCGAGCTCTCTCTGAAGACAGTTTAGGAGGCTTCCAAGCCTCTAGAGTCGTCTATCTTGGATTCTCCTGTAGGAGAAATCGCAATGCCACACCCGGACACGACCGTAACAGAGCGGACCCAAATCGGGTGGTCGACCATGATGGAGGAGAGTTTGAATGACTCCTCCGTCGCTGAAGAACACCACATTCTTCTAGGTGTGGTTTTACAAAACATTCGATCCATTGACGGCGGATTGAAGGAAGCTTTTGGCGGCCTGTTGATGGGCATCAAGGTAAATTACACAACACTACTTTTTACAAAATAATTTTAATTTATGGGTTTATATGCAATCCCCATATTTAGTAGCCCCCGAGCCATGTGTGAGTTTAAAAACTCATGCGGGGGTCAAAATAGTTTGGAAAATCTCTCATAATATTATAATGAGCCGTAGCTCCCAAGACAGTGGCAAGATGCTAGAAAAAACTGGCACAGGGTTCAAAATGAGATAACTTGGGATTCTAAAACATATGAATTTCTTACGCAGGCATCGTCTTTGGTACTAGCCCCTAGCAACATAGAGTTGGCGGAAATGGATCGGAAGCTGAAGAGCTGCGAGGAAGAGCTCGACCTTCTCAACAAGCGGTTCGAAGAGGCACAAATTAAGTCCAAGCTGGACTATTACTAGTATTTTCCTCATTAAAATAAAGTATTTTTACTTTTATCCTTAAGTGTGGGGTGTTTTTATGACAACTATAGTTGTCGCCGCGGAGGTCGAGAAACTCAAGGTCGAGTTGAACAAGGCGAGGCAAGAGGTTGCTGAACAGAAAGCGGCGGCCAAGCAAGCAACTGTTGAACGGTTGTTGGCAAAATCTACCAATGAGAAGCACGAGGCTAGACTTGATGAAGTGCAGCAAGATCTCAAGGACTTCCTCACTTAATGTGAGGTCCTTGAGCAAAAGAATAAGGATCAAGCCTCCGGGTCGTCCTCTTTTACCTCAGCGATCCAGGTGGCGCGGATGGAAGCCTTGTGCCACAAGAAAGAGATCCACCAAATCAAATGAATTGTGGATGGTAAGAGATAATTATTTGAATATGTATTTCATGGGAAAAGGTTCACATTGCTCACTAAGTTATGGCATTCTCCACGCGCGTTTGCGGACCTCCCGAAGAGTGCGGCAGATGTGGCAAGGCACAATGCATCCTAGGAAGGGGATGCTGAGCTGATACAGTTCTGGGCGTTGTTTCAAGCCCGTGAGCAATCTCTCATATCTCATCTGCTGATGGAGTTGCATCGGATCGCGGAGCCGTCCATGAAGGTCCTCGGCATCACGCCATGGCCTACAAGGCCACCGCGGAGCAGCCACTTCAGCTTGGTGCAGAAGCTGATCGGCACCTGCCCCGGATTGATGTCCTAAAGCCCTTCGTATGCATTGAGGGAGCTCAGATGGCATTCGCAAAGACCATGGGGCATTGGCCGGAGTTAAATACGAACAAAATGGTCACCAGACCTCTAGCACCCGGAAAGAAGCATAGGCGCCCCAAGCTGTATTTTCCCACCATTATGGATGGTGCTCGGGCTATAAAAACCCTGTGCGCGAGGATGTAATTCTTGACTGAACTACTATCCTGTATTGAACTTTTGTGCATTATAATGTTGTTGCTTTGCAAAGTATATCATGCTTTCTTTATTTAGTTTTGACTCATGTGTGGCCGTTTTAATCTGAAAGTTACCAGTCGTTAGCTTCAGCCCCGTGGTTGATGGTACCAAGGATGTTTTTGACTTCCGCACTGTTACCCTTCGCCAAGATCTTGGTGCCCGGGGGGCGGTAGTGCGGAAGGAAACGAGGAAATCAGACTATGCGTTTTAATGATTTCACTTAGCCGTAGGACCTTGACTGTGGGGACTAGTTACTAGCTCCTTGTATTTTCTGATGTTCGGATATACCCAGGTTAAAAACTATTATCACTTGGTTTTTGTAACTTCGAACCCTTTGTACAACACAACGAATATCCATCAATTCTTATTTTAACACTTCTCATCAGATCACAGACCAGTTTGCGCTTAATATGACAAGTCAGTTTTTGGCTTTCTCCACTGAGGTTCTTAACCAGGCGAGATACACTATTGGAATTCATTTTTTTGCCGTATTCCATCAGCCGTCCGACAGCAAAGGTGCCACATGGCACCAGGCTATGCACCCTGGGGGGAAGCAGCAGCTGGCGATATAGCTTCTTTGTCGTCTGCTGCCCGGGGAGGCTGATGGCAAAGAGAAGAAAAAATGTCTGGGCTGTTATGGGGGAAGCAAACGACAAAGACTAGGGGGGAAGCAGACGACAAAGGCAACGGGGGAAGTAGACGACAAAGGCTACAAGGTAAGCAGAAGGCAAAGCCTCCATTAGCCCTAACGGAGGCGTCGCCTGTCGGCTGCCATCTCAAATTCTTTGCCGACTGCTCGGTGCCAGGTATTGACGGCAAAATGCTTTGCCGTCCGCTTAGGGAAGTCTGACGGCAAAGAAGCTACAATGTTGTCGTAAGCTGACGCAGAATCTTTGCCGATAGGAGGCAGACGGCAAAGCTCTTTGTTGTCGGTGGAGTCGTCTTTGCCGTGTGTTATGGCGGACGGCAAAGAAGATGATTCCCGTAGTGATAGAAGTACAATCAAAGTGGTTCTCCCTTTACCCTTTTACCCAAACATGTGTGATGACCCACAAGTATAGGAGATTAATTGTAGTCCTTTTTATAAGTAAAAGTATCGAACCCAACAAGGAGCATAAGGAAATGACAAGCGGTTTTCAGCAATAAGGTAATATCTACAAGCATTGAAATCGCGGTAAAAGTTGTTTGATAGAAAGATAAATGTAACAAGTGACAAGTAGTAATAGTAAAAATAGGTGCATCATGGTTAGCCTAATCCTTTTGTGGAAAAGGACAGGCCGATATAATTTCTTATAATAGGCAAAGCGTTCTTAAGGGCACACGGGAATTTCTTCTAGTCACTTTCGTCATGTTGGGTAAATTCACGTTTGGTACTTTGATAATTTGATATATGGGTGGAACGATGCTTGGGTGTTGTTCTTACTTGAACAAGCCTCCGACTTATGATCAACCCTCCTGCAAGCATCTGCAACTACGAGAAAACTATTAAGAATAAATTCTAACCATAGCATTAAACATAGGGATCCAAATCAGCCCCTTACAGAGTAGCGCATAAACTAGGGCTTAAGTTTCTGTCACTCTCGCAACCCACCATCTAATTACTACTCCACAATGCATTCCCTTAGGCTCTAAAGATGGTGAAGTGTTATGTAGTCGACATTCACATAATGCCACTAGGGAACACAACATTCACATCATCAAAATATCGAACGAATATCAACTTCACATGACTACTTGCAACATGACTTCTCCCATGGCCTCAAGAACAAAACTAACTACTCCCAAGTGATAAAACATGCTCATGATCAGAGAGGCATTAAATAGCATATTGGATTTGAACATATGATCTTCCACGAAATAAACCATAAAGCATCAATTACAAGATGTAATCAACACTACTAGTGAAACCCCGGGTACTAATCCGTGGATCCAGTACAAGATTGAGCACAAGTGATTAAATAGGGATTTGAGAGGAGATGGTCGTGATGAAGATGTCGATGAAGATTGGCCTTCCCAAGATGAGAGGATCATTAATGATGACGATGGCTTCGATTTCCCCCTCCGGTGGGGGGGGGGGGGGTCTTCCAGTGGAATCGCTCCGTCGGAGGACATAAGTACTCATGCCCAGGTTCCACTTCGAGACAGCGGGATTTTTTACCAAAAGCCTCTCCTCTTTTTTTCAGCTCAAAAGAGAATTTATACTAGAAGATGGTCATCAGAGGTGGGCCAGGGGGCCCAATAACCACTAGGCCGCGTTAGAGGACTTGGCGTCCCTGGTGCCCCGCGGGCACCTGGTAGCACCCCTCTAGTACTTGTTTGCTCGAGTACATTTAATTTATTCCAAAATAAATCTCCGTAAAGTTTTAGCCCATTTGGAGGTGTGCAGATTAGGTATCTATGACATAGCTTTTCTAGGTCTGGAATTCTATCTGTCGGCATTCTCCTTCTTCATGTAAACCTTGCATATTATGAGAAAAAAGGCATTAGAATTACTCCACTATCGGGGATATGACCCTACGGTATAACCCGTAGTTTGGGCCGAGTTAGATCATAAGCGGCTTCAGAAGCATATGCTCGATGGGCCATAGAGATGACAACAGGCAAGCAAGAAGACTTACAAAGTTAGACGCCTAGCGGCCTAGTACCTGAACATGACGATTCAAGGCCCACGTGGTGGGAGACGCTAGGAGCCTTCCTAACTTGCGAAACAAGATAATAGATCACGGGTGTTTCTTGACTTGGACTCTGTTGTAAACTCGAGGCCTCCACATATGTATGAAGGGCAGCCCTCGAGCTGAAAGAAAAAAGAAAGAAACTCTTGGAAGGTAGGTTAGCTATTCTGCACACTTCCAATCGATATAACCATCAATATAGACACCAAAACAAGACGTAGGCTTTTACCTCCATTGGAGGGGCCGAACCTGGGTAAATCTGCCTCTCATTCCTGATCAACGCCTTCGAGTCGCCACACAGCAGCGTTGGCCTCACACCTAAGTTCTTCGATGAGAATATCTGCTGTGAAAAAACCACGACAGTTGGTGCCCTATAGGGCTGTCGCGCGGTGGAGTTGAGTTCTGAGAGGGATCTCTTCGAGGGTTCAGGAGCTATGCGGCGGGTCCTATGGCCAAGAGTCGTTGCGGCAAGCTCTACATCAATGATTCAAGTTGGGGTCTCGACGCTGACTCGATCGAGTTAGGGTACCGAGTCCCCTTCTTCAAGATCCACATGTTCATCGGCAAGATCCACCTGTTCATTGATAAGATCAATGAAACGACATCCGAGTTGGACATATGCACCAACATCATCGACCCAGTCGGTGTAGGGTAAGCCATGCCTTCGTGGAGAGCACCGGATGAGACCATCTTCTCAAAGATGAGAACGCTGAAGGCCAAAGCGACAACAACTAACAGGAGTGGCCCAAAGGCGGATCAGAATCGGCGGTCATTACCAACACGATTTTCAAAAACCAGTGTTGGAGCTATCGTTCGGGAAAGATTTATCAGGCGAAGAGGACACGCAACTACGAGGATGCGCTCATAGTGCCTTGTCTGAAGCATGGAACTACCGGGAAGCCGCCAATCCTTCGTGGGAAAATTGCTATATCATGCAGGATTTCCAGAACCGGGTTCTCAAGGACCGCCAAGGGGGACATTCGAGTCAGTATACCCCTGGTGGGTCCTCTAGGGATCTGAAGCAGCCATGTAGTGGTCAGTACCATGTCTTCACCACCAATGCTGACAAACAAGACAGTGAAGTCAAAAAAAGAGGTATCAGCATGGCTGAGCCGGCGATTCCAGAGTATCTACTTTGGACTCCGCAGCCGATCACCTAGAGCAGGGAGATAACCCCCGTCACCCCCCCCCCCCCGCGGGTTGGGAACCCTAGAAATATGGCCTTGGTGGTAGCACCTCAAGTGGGTGGTTATACCCTTACAAAGGTCCTCGTGGATGGAGGAAGCAACATGAACATACTGTATTATGACACCTTTCGGCGGATGAACCTCCCCGACAGCAGCTTGGAAACTTCAAACACCTTTTTCATGGCATCGTCCCCGAGAAGTCAGCATACCTAGTAGGGTGTATTGAGATTTACGTGGCCTTTGGTCATGAGTATGACTACGGGTTTGAGCCTTTAAGCTTTGAAGTGGTGAAGATACAGAGCCCTTATCACACTCTCTTCGGAAGGCCGACTTATGCATGCTTCATGGCTCGCCCCTGTTGTGTCTACCTCAAGATCAAGATGTCAGGTCCCAATGGCACTATAATGGTGTGAGGTGACAGGAAGACGGCTTGAGAGTGTGAGGAAGGGGATGCAGCCTATGCTGAGTCGGCATGCGCTGCCGATCGATCTGCGACCCGGTAAAAAACACCTCTGCAGCAGAGACAACCAGGCCCCAGAACATTGGTCACCTGCGGCCTTATTATACTTAGAGCCACTGGCTCATTAGTTTCTGTACATTGCCCAATTTCTGTACATACTTCTATAGTTTCGAACATAATAGAGCCGGCATCCCCGAATCTCGGGGCCTCTATCGTTTTCAACCTACAAGTTAAGCATGAGTCTTTATTATTTCAAAACATGTTACTGGGCGACTACTGGTCCAAACAAATCATCGTGATCAATGGAACAAAGCCGGCTTATCTAACCTCCACATGTTTTGTAGTAGAAGTATTGTCTCATGTATATCCTATGTTGGGCTTTTCTATTGATCATAGGTCACTTGGGGGCTTCCAACTCATCGAGTTCAGCTTTCTCAACCTCTTGATCCGGCAAAGACGCCACAAAATGGTTAAACCTTCCTGTATGTTTGATGCGACTCCGATCAGGTAACTCCATGTACTCTTGACTAGTGAGTCCTCTATGGACCCTAAACTACCAAGGTTAAAAGATTGGCTTGTCACGTGACAGCCGACATACACAAAGCTAGGATAAACCATAGCTTATCATACACGCTTCATTGAAGCAAGACTTGAGCCTCGAAAGTCAGTCTCTTTTTACCGTGTCTCACTGAGCCAGATTATTATTACTTCATTTATTATTTTTACTATCATTCTATGATTTTTTCAGGTATTACACTAGTCTTCCGGCTCATAAAAACTGTCCGGGTTATAAAGTCATAGTACTGCCATGGAAAGTTCAAAGTTATATGTCTCAACACACAAATATTATGGAGAAATCTTAGGGACCAAGTTACAATAACATGTCCTGTCTTGATTAAAGCAACCATATATTAAGCAAGGATCAGCCAGGACAGAACAGATTAAAGGACTATAAGCTATCTGACTCAAATGCATATGGTTTATAGGCGAATTAACAAAGGCTTGGTTAGACATAGATCCCTTGCCATCACAACAATATCAAGAGTTTCACAAACGTGCACAAGAGCAGGACACATGCAAAATAGCTATTGTCTTTGAAATTCTTACAAGACACTTCCGGACCGAATGGTGGAACCAAAGTTTTTTATAACCCAGCCTTTGTATTTTCTAAGTTAAGCTTAATTTTGTCTTGTGTGTGAGATGTTTCTGGCTTGTTGTCTGCTCGAGTTCCCAGGTATACTATCTGGAGGTCGTCCAAGTTCCATTTGTAGTGGGTCACGGCTTCAAATATGGATTCTTCATTCAAAATAGGAGATGTATCAACATCATGGGCAAAGAATTTCTTATGAAGTTGCGGAGTCAGACTAAGAGATTTATACAAGGGAGACTCAACTCAGGTGTTGTTTGAGTCATAAGCTAGATGATAGCTCTTCAATGACATGTCATTTACAAGCTGACTAACAAACACCCGAGCCGCCTTGACACACTGAAGATAATCGTCTTCGATAAAAACTGATTCATCCACCTTTAGCGCTGGAAACCCCCGAGCCATCTCTGCCGGGTCAAGATCCACTAAGTAAGCGAAAGCTCGACGCAAGGAATATGTGGCTCCAACACGAGAGCCTGCTCTCTTGAGTTCTCCAATTTGCTTTGGGATCATATAGAGGAATGTCACCACATATTTTCTAAGCTTAACCGACTCTTTTTTCCCAAAGACAGCTTTGATTGTGCATAGGCTTCCAGTGTAAATCTGCTCTATCAACGCATATATAGCCTTGAGCTTTAGTATGCAATTATCTTGAAGATTGCCCGTATGATGGCCTGCAAAAAATTCAAGTGCATTAGTCGACACGTGACTTGTCTTCATAAATGAGTATTAGGCGGATTAATAAAAAGTTTCTCAGGATACTCACCAAGGATGGCTTGAGTCATGTGGTCAATATGCCTTTTTTAACCCGAATAGATCTTCAGAGATAGCCTTCACTCGATCTTCAGCATTTTTAGAACACTTGGTCAATGTGGCGTTCTCAGTTTTGAGGGATTTCCTTTCTGTCTCAAAGCCTACCTTGATTTTTTCCAGTTCTTCCAAGGATAATCGAAGTCTTTCCTCAAGCTCCACTCGGGCGATTTATCCCACCTCAAGAGCTTTTGTCAAATAAATGACTTTTGACTCGGTGGCCTTGAGAACTTCTTCCACAAATTGGAGTAACAACAAGCCGGAGGTAGGACAATATTGTGACTGTGATAAGGAAGATAATAAACAAGTCTCAAGTAGATTGCAAGCAATATACTTGGCACTTGGGGGCTAATGCATATAAGTTTTTTTTTCCAAATATGTGATAGAAAAGACCTGACTCATCTCAAGAAGATGAGCTAGCCCATGGGGGCTATAGGTCGAATCCTTCTACAAATTGTCAACACATGACTTATCTCAAGAAGATGAGCCGGCCCTTGTGGGCTATAGGTCGAATTCTTATACAAATTATCAAGACCCGACTCATCTAAAGAAGATGAGTCGGCCCTTGGGGGCTATAGGTCGAATTATTATAGAAATTATCAAGACCCATCTCATTTCAAGAAGATGAGCCAACCCTTGGGGCTACAGGTCAAATTCTTCTACAAATTTCCAAGACCGGACTCATCTCAAGAAGATGAGCCGACCCTTGGGGGCTACAGGTCGAATTATTCTACAAATTATCATGACCCGACTCATCTCAAGAAAATGAGCCATCCCACGGGGGCTACAGGTCGAGTCCTACAAATCATCAAGATCCGACTCATCTCAATTAAATGAGTCGGCCCTTGCGGGTTATAGGAGGATATATGAAATATGGAATATACTGCAAGGCGAAAGCATACCTCATATTTTATTTCATCATGTTCTGACTTCCACTTGTCGGCTTGCAGAAAGATGCTCAAGGTAACAAGCGTGCAGTTGTTCAATACTTAAAGTGTCATAATTTGGAAGCTCCAGTTTAGCCTTTCCTTTGTTAGGCTGGACAGCTTCCTCCTTGGTGACAAGCTTTGCCAACACATTAGAGGGTCTAGGAGCAGTATAACTCGACCCAACGATGGTGACTTCTGCATTCTTGTTAGAGGAAACATATTCTATGGGTTCCTGAGGAATAGGTGGATCAGTATTGGTTACCAAGTCAGTTTGAACATCCATAGGCGAAGTAGCAACTGTTTCTGGTTCAGGCTGAGGAGGCAAATCGACTTGGATTTCTTGATGTTTTTCAACACGCTCACTGGCTTCAGGATCCGTCGCGTCTGAATTTTCTGGCTTAATTACTTCAGGATTAGTAAATGGTCATACAAACCAACAGGGCAAGATAAAGTATATGCAAACTGAGAGTTTTATCAAGCAAACATATGATACAAAGAAGTAAAAAACTTACCCCTCTTTGATAACAAAAGGTGGCAACTTCGTGGCATATGAGTCACGATATGACGGGAGTGATTCCTGGTAATTTGAATCAGAAGGATTGAGAGGTTGTTTGAAAAGACTAGCTTGAGGTTAAGACGAAATTGGACTATGAGGGACCTAATCTTGTAGATTGCGAGTAGCTAACTTGTTGGCTAAGCCTGTTACAAGAGTACCGGAGCTACTCTAAGTCTGGAGCCTCGAGACATGTTGGGTCTTCTTCAAAATAAAATTAGGATCCAAATAAGCATAAGGTGATAAAAACTTACCCTCTGAATGACTCACCTTATTTTCCTTGAAGACAAGGATTCTGAGCTAGAGGAAATAGAAATTACCTCAGCATTGTCGGCTCGACTTGTAGCAGCATCACCCTGATAGCAAAAGTGTTAGAAAATTCAATAGAGAAATGGCTAACGAAATCAAATATTATCTCCATAGATGCACCAGCTGATGGAGACTCGCCCCTAAATGATGAATCGTCTACAACCACTTTGTTCTTTTTCTTATTGGGTCCGGCTTTTGGCTTGCTAGTTGGGACTTTCCTTTTCTTCTTCTAGAATGGAAAGATGCCTATAAGGTTTGATTGATATAAGTAATAGAGCGAAGCATTTGAAATATTGGAGAAGTTTTACAAAGATGATCAAAAGATGGTTGGATAGTTTCTTACTGAAGGAGCCGGGTTGAGGGCATTAAAGGGCTTCAAACTAATTTGATCATAGACTCCTTGAGGTTCCCCCAGCAGTTTCTCCACAATCTTATTTACGTCATCTCTGCCAAAACCATTTTACCATATCTTTCTAGATCATCCACATGGCCAGAATAGTTGCACAACAAATCATTTTCGTGGCTCAACGGGAGGATCATCCAAGATGACCAGCATCATGTCAAGTGCACTCTAGTTGAACACCGAGACTATAGAGCTACCAATTTTGGAAATACAAAGGCAAACTTATCACGCCCTTCTTGAGAAGCCCGTTCAGGAAATTCAAACTCCATAGGAAGGCGGTCTGATCTATACCCTGATAGGGTGTTCTCATTCACACGGGTAGTGTTGCGACAATAAAACCAAGATTTAGCCCACCCTTTGGGGTGACTCGGCTGGACAACAAAAGGAAAGCCACCATCTCTACGTATTTTAAGTGAAATTCCACCTAGCTCTTGGCTAGGACCATCTGTGCACTTAGTCTGGCGGTTCGAATGGAACAACTCCAAGAAAAGTGGGATAGTGGGTTCCATTTGCAAATATACCTTAACATAATACTTGAAATTGACACAGGTTTGGTATGGAGTCAGGGTCCAAATCTTGCGGATGAAGGTGAAGGAAGTTGAATGTATCCCGAAAGAAATTTGACCCAGGAGGAGAAAAGTGTGTGAAAACGTGATCTATGAAAACTATAACTTCTCCTTCGATGGAATCGGGCGTGCCTCTCGTTGAGGAGACCGCCAGCCAATTGCCTCTTTGGATGACAACTAACCTTAGTCTACATAATCATTGACTACCTCTTCCGAAACATGTGAAGGCACCAATTACAGATGGAAGAATTTGACCTAATGAAACACCTAGACACAAGCAAATGGGTTACAAGAACACTCGTGTTATAATCAAGGATAAGACAATATAAATGTCTACATGTGGCGGGTTATGATCATAAGGACAAGCTGGCAACTATAAAGGAAGCTTACACCAAATAGAAGGTTTGTGATTTTTTAAGCGCGGTACAATTAGATTCCTACAATCAAGCCAAATTGGCTATAATCATGGATCTAAAAAAAGGTTCGAAAAAAAGCAGTTGCTAAACCTAAAACATGAAACGGTAGTGGTCTGGGCCACGGGTTCATAGAAGGGATCTGAGCATACTGCGTCTAAAATGGAACCGCTATTTCCACCGCTTTATTTTTACAAGGAAAGGAGCTTAGAATCATGTAGAGAGCGACAAGGGCGATGAACAGGCGGGAACATTTAGATTTTTTCGATGAACATCAAATGAATCGAGTCAATATCTAAAGGGAAATAGAGATGACGTACCTCACTCGATGCCGAAGGTACCGAAAGTTCTTGGAGGAATCTCGGAGGAGATGGAGTGCCACTGCAGCCCAGAGATGGTCGCCGAAGAAGACGTATGAGCAGGAATAGTGGCCCGACTAGTCTTTGGGCCAAAGGAAGAAGAACAGAAGGTGAGGTAAAAGGTGAAAAGAGGGGACCTTCACCAATATTTATAAAGATACACCCGAAGTGGCGATTTCTAGGCACGGGAAAAGGGGAGCCGTAGTCAATTTTGGAGGGGGCAACGCCTCCATTCCTGGGAGAAAGATATGCATAAGGATCTATTGTGATGTCACTGTGTCAACCCTATAATATGGCGTGTCACGTCATTGGCAGACGGCGCGGGGAAAATTACAAAGTTTGACAGTGCCATAAGCTGGCATCTGAAGAAACTAAGAAGACACAAATACAAGACAAAGCTAAGATGCCTAATAGAAGCAAGGAAGATTGACATGAACTAGTTCAAGTCAACTAGGGGCCTAACATCCGGGATATGACCCCGCAGTATAACCCGTTGTTTGGGTCGGGTTAGTTCATAAGCGGCTTAAGAATCATATACTCGATGGGTCATAGAGATGACACAGGCAAGCAAGAAGACTTACCAAGTAAGCCGCCTGGCGGCCCACTAGATGAACATGACAACTCAAGGCCCACGAGGTGGGAGACGCCAGGACCCTTCCTAATTTGGGAAACAAGATAAGGTAGAATAGTAATAGATCACGATAATTTATTGACTCGGACTCTAATGTAAACTAGAGGCCTCCACCTATATATAAAGGGGAGCCATCGAGCCAAAAGGAAAGAAGCAAGAAACTCTCAAAAGCTAGGTTAGCTATTCCGCACCCTTGTAATCGAGATCACCATCGATGTAGACACGAAAGAAGGACATTGGCTTATACCTCCATTGGCGGGGTCCAACCTGGGTAAATCCATCTCGCGTTCCCGATCAACCCCTTCGAGTCGCCACACAGCGGCGATTGTCACATCCCTGACCCCTTAAGAAAGTTAGTCTTGTGCTCATGTATTCTTTGCATTGCATCTAAGAAATTGTCAACAAGAACAAAGAAAGAGGTGAAGGAAAAACTCAAACCCTAGCCACTTCTTCAAATAAAAGAAATCACAAAACTAGTTAAAATCAGTGAACCCAAAATGGCCTCAAGAAAAGTTCAAACTTTCTGATAAATCATGAAAGTAAATGAGCAATGTAGAAAACCATTTTCTTAACATCTTAAGCATTTTAAATAAATGCAAAAGCTACTGGTTTCAAGTTTTTAATTTGAAATCCGAATCTTTAAATTTTCAAAAATGTTGCAAACTTTGGAAATGGTTGGGAATATTCCAACAAATATTCAGGTGTGTTTAAAATAGTTTTTACAAACCATTTTGGGAGTTGAAATAAATAGAAAATCAGCGAAATAGCAAAACAGAAAAAAATGAAAAATCCTTACCTGTCGCCTAACCTGGCCCGGCCCAGCAATTCCTGTCGTCTTCCTCCCCCGCCAGTGGGCAGCAGGAGGTGGCCGCCGCGTACTCCGGCGCGGCCACACACCTGTGCGCCTGCCTGGCCGCCGTCTCGCGCTGGTAAGCCCGGGGATAAGCTCCCCGAGCCCATGGCTATCCATTCCCAGCGCCAGATCCCCCCTCCTCTCGGATCTCTCCTCCCTCCTTCTGCCGCCATTGGAGCCCGAGCAAAGCTCGAGCTCGCCGTCGATCTAGCTGACCCTTCTCCCTCCTCAGCCACGCAGTAGGTCCGCCGCACCTCTCTGAAGCTTCCTAGCCCCGAGCCCGACGCTGAGGTGCAGTGAAACGACGAGCAGCTGTCGCCTTCTTCCTCGGGTCACCGAAGATCGCCGCCGGCATTCTCCCTCTCCAGGCCGTCCCCGAGAAAACTAGCGCCACCACTGCACTCCCCGTGAGCATGTGGTCATTTCCCGTAAGCTCTCCCCGTCGATCCCCTCCTCTAGGCTTAGTTCCATCGGAGCCCGATGAGGACCGCCGCTGCGGCTCGTCCCGGTAGCCCTCCGGTGAGGGGTTGGTCCGCCTGAGGCCACCAACAGCCTCGGGACATCATGTAGATGCGCTAGGTGCCCAGCCCCGCGCGTTTTGGCCCCGTATTCGATGGCTTCGACGATGGCCGAACTTGGTCGCCGCCAAGCTCGTCGCCGGCGTTGATTCCGTCCACCCCAGCCCCTGGGGCTTGTCCCATCGTGCGCGCCATCGAGTGGTCGTTCCCCTGGTGCTCTCCGCGCCGAGTTTGGCCCTCTGTGCGCCATTTCCGATGCCCCCCGACGTTCTGGTGCTCGCGGGAGGCTCCCCGCCAGCGAGGACGACCTCGCCGCTGGTGGATCTCAGCTGGCCTGAGCCACTGACGGGTGGGGCCAGCCTCTGGATAGTTTAGAAATAATAAAAATAAATCAGATAAATTAATAAGACACTGACATGTGGGTCCAGTAAGATTAGTCAGCTAATTATGTTTAATCTTAATCTAAAACTAACCAGAGACACTCACCAGTCGGTCCCACTGGTCAGGTTTGACGTTCAACGGCCAGATGGACCTGTTGATGTCATGCTGATGCAGTAAAAGTATTTTCCAATATAAAAATAATTCCAGAAATGTTTAAAACTTCAAAAATTCATAGAAATTAATCTGTAACTCCAATGAAAATAATTTACATATGAAAAAGTATCAGAAAAATTCAAGGAATCTGAATATGCTATTTCATTCATGTTTGAAAAAGTTAGAGAACCCAAACATGTAGATTAATGAATAAGTCAATTCTTATAAATATTTTATAAATGGAATCTGGAAAATATTCAAATTTCATTATGAATGACATGATCATACAATGTTCTAATAACAAACCAGTACCTTAACATGACATCTCATGGATGCTAACATCAAGTTGATCTGAGCATCATGTCGAATCAATTAAATCGGTATCCGAGAATACCTCGTTTGAATTGATATTTGAATGTGATTCAAATTAACTTCAAACCTAATACATGTTGATTTTATTAGTTTACCACCTTGCATTCTCATGCCATGCTCATGCATCATCTTGTTGATTGATTGTAAGTGATTGTTGCCCTTCATCTCGGTAGGCTCCGCACCCCCGGATTCCACCGAATATCCGTCTGACGGATATTGTCCCTCCTCCGAGCAACAAGGCAAGCAACCATTTTGATCATCTCGATAAATCCCATGTTCTTGCTCCTGCACTTATTTATTGCATTAGGATCAAATGCTTCAAATGCTTTTGCCACGTTAGTTGAACCCACTTCCTTTGCATGACCTAACCTTGTCACAGTAAATAGCCGAACCTTGAAACCTAGCATACCTGGTAGTTGCTGGAGCCATGTTGTGCCTTATCCTACTATGCATGCTATGCTTAGAGTTGTGTACGGTTTGTCATCTGGGAGATGAACAGAATTGTGAGAATGTGTTCGGTAAGCAAAGGTTGTGTGTTGAACCTAATTTGGTAAAGGTACCGGTGAAAGGCTGTGTAGGAGTACATGGCGGGTTGTTTCATTGGAACCGTCCTTAGGAACTGAGTTCCGTGTATGTAATCCAAGACTAGATACTACCACATGTTGGGCCCTAAAATATGACCCCGCTCGGCCTATTAATCGCTTAGTAGTCTGTCCAGGAGTTGCAAGTAGTTTCTGGTGTTTATAGTAATGCTGGAGGCTGTGCATGGTGCTGACCTGAGAGGTGGGCCGTGATGCGGTAGGAAGTGGCACGGTGTACCAAGTGGCACCCGGATGGTGGGCTTGGGAACCCTGCGCACATCGTTTGAGGCCGTGGTGGAAACCTCGGCCTGACTTCCGTACGGGTTACTCTCAGATAGGCGATAAACCTGGACTAGGTACTAGTGTGGTTAACGGTCGTGGCCGACTCCCTCGCTGGGCTTCCGCTTGAAGGTTGCCGAGGTGCATGACGTGCACATGGCGATAAGTGGCGAGAGCGTGTGTGACGAAGTACACCCCTGCAGGGTTATGATCTATTCGAATAGCCGCGTCCGCGGAGATGGACTACTTGGAGACATATGTTGTTCATAGATAACTTCAATGGCTACTCATAAAATTGTCAAGATAAGCATGAGTGTCGTGGACGGCAATTCCGTATGGAGACGGAACGATTCCACGATAGTGTATTGTTGTGGTGTTAGTGGACTCGTGTGCGAGAAATCAAGTTGTCAAAATTATTTAAAAATGCAGGTTGTTTATCCACGAGTCAGATGCTGGCTTTCCGCATGAAACCCCACAATACTCTTTTGATACCTTGCATGAGTAGTTAGATATCCTAAAGTCTTGCTGAATACCTTCGTACTCATGTTTGCTTAATAAATGTTGCAGAGGTTGCTAATGACCCTAATGGAGGGTTCTTCGTAGACATCGACGACGACGAGTAGCTGGTGTCCCAGCTACGATCTGGCCCTACGTTGGATCTGTAGTATAGTCAGGCCATGTGCCCCTTTAGTTGCACCTGTCTGTACTCAGACAGTTTAAACTCTTCCGCTGGCTTGTAGCTGAATGACTGCTATTATGGGTCGTGAGACCCTTAATGTGTAATATTATGTGTGTGGCTCTTCCGAGCCTCTTAAATAAAGCTTGTATGTTTATGGTTATGTTGTGATGCCATTGATGTATCTCTACATATCGGTATGCCATGCGTACGTGTTTCGTACTTGATATGTATGGGGTTCGATAACCTAGTCGTGAACTTTAGTAGCACTCCTTACAAGGAAATGCCCCTTTGTGATCCAATGAGCCTTGGTAGTTCGCTACTGCTCCAGACACATTGGTTGACCGGCATGTGTCCTTCTTAGCTGTTGTGTCTGTCCCCTTTGGGGAAATGTCGCGCGATGTAATGGAATCCTTGTAGCTTGCTACGACTCGTCTACACTCGCTGGTGACCGACACCTGCTTTGTTGGGTCATGTATGCCCGTGCTTGTGCGGTACTGCCACTTTGGTTTGTGACTAGACTTGTCGATCCGGGTTCTTTGACATTGGAATGCTAGCGACACTATTGCATACGTGAGTCAAAAGACGCAAACGGTCCCGGCTAAGGTAAGGCTGCAGCCGTGGAGTTAACCGTGCGTGAGACCGCAAAGAGATGCGATGTGTTACAGGCTGGATTCCTATGACTTAGGATCGGGGTCCCGACAGCGTTGGTACCAGAGCCTGACTGACTGTAGGATTACTAAGCCAAACTGGTCGAAGTTGAGTTTAGAATTGCTTTAGTTATATATAAGGGAATTTTTTGTGGAAGGGAACGTAAGACTCTTGTTCTCTTCTCAATTTATTCTATTCTGGTCATCCTCGTCTTTTCTGCGGGAATTAAGGACTAGGTTACTCATCTTCTTCTAGGCTCGTGTTTCTGAGCGGTAGATTATAGGACTACGGGTCAAGAGATAATTGGGTTTTTTCATTCCTAGGAAAAAGGAAGTAAGTTTGATGATCAGAGAGTTGAACTTGATAGTTGAGTGGTTACGCTATTCCATTTTGGGTTGTCCCAAAATTTGTTTTTGAGCATTTACAGCCGTTATGCTGCCCAATTTTGCATTCGGAGCTCTAATGCTTTTTGCATTACTCTCTATTTATAGATGCCTGGCCGTCCTTCTCGTCAGGTGGTACGTCTGAGCAGGTGCATTGATGTGTCGGGTCATACGGCCATGCTGGTCAGGGTGATGTTGGTGTGCGGTTACCGCTGGTACCCCGAGTACACGGTGGAGGAACAGTACCGAGACTTCAACCAGAGCCAGTACATCTGCACTGTTAGGGTATTTGCAGACTACCCTGGAGCTGAGAAGCCAATCCATTGGTCCTATGGGTTGGGAGTCACTGTTGACATGGCAGTACAAGATGCTGCGTATTCAATGCTGACCACTTTGAGAGCGAGACATGCACTGCTGCAGAATTCAGAGTTCTGCTATGTTCCGGCCTCTCAGACTGGTGAAGAGGGATACCTCAGTGGAGTCTATTTTGATTCTTCTATGGAGGATCCACTATTGCAGTCCACTGTTGAGATGCTAGAGAACAGAGACAGGGATGCTCGTGCTCTCCGCATGGAGCTTTATGCTACCCGTGCCCGTCTGTGGACGGCTTTGACGCAGCTCACACCGGTAGTCCAGACAGGGTACGGAGAGATGGATTTGCTGAACCCTATTAGGACCCATCTTCCGGCTCACGTTGACTGGCCAGCTATAGGAGGAGCCACACCTCTTCGGGGACCCCTCTTACAACCAGTCAGGGGACCAAGGCCACATCCTTGTCCTTATGGATCCGAGGGATCTCAGGCTAGAGTGTTTCCTGATCCGCAGGTTGAGCTTCCAGGTCATGGAGGTAATCTCTATGAGAAGTTCTATGCGGATGCCTGAGCTGTGAGTGGAAGGATAGTATGGTAGTAGCCGTACGTTCACAGTCCTGCGTGACTTGTGAAGTATGCCTGTAATGTGAAATGAATTCCGGAGGCCTAGATAAATAATGTATAGGAAGCTTGTAAGCCTCTGATGAGTAGTTTCATAATTTCACGAGTTTGCACTTCGGTTAAGGTTGTACTGAACTATGTAAGGGTGTGTATGAACCATGGTGTATATATAGCAGTTGCTTGTTACCATGCTATTCGGATATTCTTTTCCACATTCCGTGTGTTCAGTACATTCTTAATCCATAGCTAGTATTGATATGATATTGGTCTAAGCTGTGAGTTTGTTTGTCAGGATGGTGTTCACCAGGTTGAACCGTGCCCCTGCTCATGAGCAAGGCGAGGGTAGTCAAGCGTCGCAGGAAGACCTGCCTCACCCGCCTTCTCTGGCGGAAGTGATGCTTGAGGCAGAGAGAAACAAACGGGAACCAACCGACTGTTAGAGCGTATTGAGGAGAATACGGCTCGACAGCCTAGGAATGCTGTAGTGTCCCTCGATGACTTTGTGAAGCTGAATCCTCCAAAGTTTCATCATTCTGTCGATCCCCTCGACGCTGATGACTGGCTGTGCAGCATCTCACGCAAGATTCGCTTTGCGAATGTGTTTGAGGCCGACAGGGTAACCTTTGCGGCGTATTTCGTGGAATGACCCGCCAATCTGTGGTGGGAGAACTTTGAAGCTATGCGTCCCGCTGAACCAGTAGCCACATGGGCAGACTTCAGTGCAACTTTTTGTCTGCACCATATTCCAGAGAGCCTGATGGACAGAAAGAGAGAGGAGTTATGTGCCTTCACTCAGGGCAAGTTGTCTGTGGATGCCTATAGCCGCGAGTTCGGTAACCTCGCCCGCTATGCAACAGAGGAGGTGTCTACTGACGCCAAGAAGCAAGCAAGGTTCCGTAAGGGTCTGAGCCCTGAGCTTTGTCGTGATCTGCGCCTCCATGAGTGTGCAAGCTTTCAAGCCCTAGTCAACAAAGCGATTAGTGCCGAGACTGGTCATACTGACTTCGAAGCCACAAGGAAGCACTCCCGTGACTTCGGCTCGTCTTCTGGTTCCGCGTTTCCAAAACGCAGGCTGTGGGTTCCGAACAGTTCTCTACCGCCAAGATACACTCTGAGGCCATCCTACGTGGCGCCTCAGACGAATCAGGCCAACCCTCCAGCAAAAGCTTATGGTGGTCCAGCTAGCAATGCTGCACCACGTGCCAATCAAGTGATATGCAAGTGTGGAGAACCAGGGCACTATTCCCGTGAGTGTCCTCAGAATGTGGGTGCCAAGCAACCCGGAAAGTCCGTCGGGCAGGCCAAGTCGGGCAAAGCTACTATGTGAAGCCAACTCGTGCACGTGGCCGTGTGAACTATGTGTCAGCAGAAGAAGCTGCAGAGGATCCCGACGTCATGCTGGGTACGCTTCTTGTTAATCATCACCCAGTGTCCGTTCTCTTTGACACTGGGTCTTCTCATTCCTTCATTTCAGAAAGTTATGCACAGTTGCATAACATGTCTTTTTGTGATATGCCAATCCCATTGGTTGTCCAAACTCCTGGTAGTAAATGGCAAACCTCTAGGATAACCTATGACAATGAAATTCTAGTAGACAGGCTAGTTTTTCTAGCCTCATTGATAGCATTGAAATCTTCGGATATCAATATCATCTTGGGCATGGACTGGATGTCAGCTCACTATGCCAAGATTGCTACCCATTCTAGAAATGTCCAGCTTACCATCCCTCGTGTGAGATAGTAAATGTCTCTACTCGAGTTGCCAAATGCCAACTTTATTCCCTAAAAGCCAACCCTCTTCCGGAACTTGAAGACATTCCGGTAGTCCGTGACTTCCCGGATGTCTTTCCAGAGGAACTGCCAGGAATTCCACCAGACAGAGATGTGGAGTTTGTGATAGATCTTGTTCCGGGAACTGTCCCAATAGCCAGAAGACCTTATAAGATGGCACCCCTGGAGCTAGCCGAACTTAAGAAGCAACTAGATGAGGCCTTGAACAAAGGTTTCATTCGTCCTAGCTCTTCTCCTTGGGCTTGTCCCGGCCTCTTCGTCAAGAAGAAAGACCGAACGGATCGGATGGTTGTAGATTACTGACCAGTTAATCTGGTCACCATAAAGAACAAGTATCCGCTCCCCAGGATCAACGATCTGTACGATCAGCTCGCTGGATCCTCAGTCTTCTCCAAAATGGGTTTGAGGTTGGGATACCATCAAATCAAGATTAAGAACGGGGACATTCCAAAAACGGCTTTTGTTACTCGTTATGGCCAATACGAGAACACCGTCATGTCCTTCGGTTTAACCAATGCCCGAGCCACTTTCTCTCGTCTGATGAATTCAATCTTCATGGAGTATTTGGATAAATTCGTCGTGGTATACCTCGATGATATTCTCATTTACTCGAAGAACGAACAAGAACATGCCGAGCATCTAAGGCTGGTATTGATGAAACTTCGAGAGCATCGCCTTTATGCCAAGTTTTCAAAATGTGAATTCTGTTTACCAGAAGTGACCTATCTAGGACACGTAATCTCTGGTAAGGGTATTGCTGTCAATCCGGAGAGAGTTCAAGCTGTCCTTGATTGGACTCAACCTGAATCGGTTAAGCAAGTTAGGAGTTTTCTTGGTCTAGCGAGCTATTGTCGCCTCTTTGTCGAGAATTTCTCCAAGGTTTCAAAGCCTCTAACTGAACTCCTCAAGAAGGATAAAAAGTTCGAGTGGACACCACAGTGTGAGCATACTTTTCAGGAACTGAAAAGACGCCTGACTTCCGCACCTGTGTTGCTACCACCAGATTTTTCTAAGGACTTTGTTATCTATTGCGACGCCTCGCGACAAGGATTAGGTTGCATTCTCATGCAAGATCATCATGTGATCGCATACGCATCTCGACAGTTGCGTCCACATGAGGATAATTATCCCACACATGACCTTGAGCTTGCAGCTGTGGTCCATGCACTAAAAACCTGGCGACATTACCTTTTGGGTAATCGTTGCGAAATATTCACTAATCACCAAAGTCTGAACTATATCTTCACCCAACCGGATTTGACTCTCAGGCAAAGACGGTGGGTTGAGTTGATCTCGGATTACGACTTAGGGATAACTTACACCCCGGGGAAGGCCAATGTTATGGACTAAGTCGTAAATCTTATTGTAACAATTTGATGCTACACACAAGGTCAACCACATCTCGATGAGTACTTTCGGAAGTTGAATCTTCATATTGTTCTTCAAGGATTCCTTTCTACCCTGGTGGCGAAGCCTACTCTTAAGGATCAAATTATAGCTGGCCAAAAGCGTGACAAGGGTATATCACGGATCAAGGAGAATATTTTTAGCGGAAATGCTAAAGAATTTTCCATGAACGATCAAGGTGTTGTGTTCTTCCAGAGTCGTCTAGTGGTTCCTAAGAACCCACATCTAAGGCAGTTAATCCTTAAGGAGGCTCATGATTCTCCTCTCACCATTCATCCCGGTAGTACTGAGATGTATCAGGACCTACGCCAGAGGTTCTGGTGGACTAGGATGAAGAGAGAAATTGCTGAGTTCGTTGCTAACTGCGACGTTTGTCGTCGAGTTAAGGAAGAACAACAAAGGCCTGCTGGCACCCTTCAACCTCTAGCTATTCCTGGATGGAAATGGGATAAAATTAGCATGGATTTCATTACCGGATTTCCCAAGACCAAGAAAGGAAATAATGCTATCTTTGTGGTCATTGACCGTCTTTCCAAAGTGGCTCATTTTCTTCCCGTTCGTGAGAGTATAACAGCTAGCCAGCTAGCAGAATTATATATCTCCCGAATAGTGTCTCTTCATGGTGTTCCCCTGGAGATTAACTCAGACCGTGGGAGTATCTTTACTTCTCGCTTCTGGGAAAGTTTTCAGAATGCCATGGGGACTCACTTATCTTTTAGTACTGCTTTCCATCCCCAATCAAGTGGTCAAGTAGAAAGAGTGAATCAAATCCTCGAAGATATGCTTCGAGCTTGTGTTATATCGTTCGGTAGGAATTGGGTGAAGTGCCATCCATTCGCCGAATTCGCTTATAACAATAGTTCTCAATCAAGCTTGGGCAAAGCCCCTTTTGAAGTTCTCTATGGACGAAGATGTCGAACACCTCTTAATTGGTCAGAAACCGGAGAGAGGCAACTCTTTGGCCCGGACATGATCCAGGATGTAGAAGAGCAGGTTCGCATTATTCGTGAAAAGTTGAAAACAGCCCAGTCTCGTCAAAAGAGCCAATATGATCGTCATCATAAGGCTGTAACCTTTGAAGTTGACGAGAAGGGTTACCTTCGGGTTACAATTTTGAAGGGTACCCATCGATTCGGTATCAAGGGCAAGTTGGCTCCTCGTTACATTGGTCCTTTTCGCATTCTTGCCAAACAAGGAGAAGTTGCCTACCAGTTGGAACTTCCTCCGCATCTTTCCAAGGTTCATGATGTCTTCCACGTCTCGCAACTCAGGCGTTGCTTTTCGGATCCTATCCATGAAGTGGACCACGAAACGCTTGATCTTCAAGATAACCTTTCATATCGAGAATACCCCGTGCGTATTCTTGATCAAGCTGAGCGTACCACTCGACGTCGAAACCTCAAGTTTCTTAAAGTTCAATGGTCAAATCATTCTGAAAAGGAGGCAACTTGGGAAAGAGAGGATCGTCTCCGACTTGGGAAAGAGAGGATCGTCTCCGACTTTGAGTGGGGGTGAGTTGTCACATCCCTGACCCCTTAAGCAAGTTAGTCTTGTGCTCATGTCTTCTTTGCATTGCATCTAAGAAATTGTCAACAAGAACAAAGAAAGAGGTGAAGGAAAAACTCAAACCCTAGCCACTTCTTCAAATAAAGGAAATCTCAAAACTAGTTAAAATCAATGAACCCAAAATGGCCTCAAGAAAAGTTCAAATTTTCTGATAAAACGTGAAAGTAAATGAGAAATGAAGAAAACCATTTTCTTAACATCTTAAGCATTTTAGATAAATGCAAAAGCTACTCGTTTCAAGTTTTTTATTTGAAATCAGAAACTTTGGAAATGGTTGGGAATATTCCAACAAATATTCAGGTGTGTTCAAAATAGTTTTTACAAACCATTTTGGGAGTTGAAATAAATATAAAATCAGCGAAATAGCAAAACACAAAAAAAATGAAAAATCCTAACCTCTCGTCTAACCTGGCCCGGCCCAGCAATTCCTGTCGTCTTCCTCCCCCGCCAGTGGGTAGCAGGAGGTGGCCGCCGCATACTCCGGCGCGGCCCCGCACCAGTGCGCCTGCCTGGCCGCCGTCTCGCGCTGGCAAGCCCGGGGATAAGCTCCCCAAGCCCGTGGCTATCCATTCCCTTCTCCCTCCTGAGCCACGCAGTGGCCCCGTATTCGATGGCTTCGACGATGGCCGAACTTGGTCGCCGCCAAGCTCGTCGCCGGCTTTGATTCTGTCCACCCCAGCCCCTGGGGCTTGTCCCATCGTGCGCGCCATCGAGTGGTCGTTCCTCTGGTGCTCTCCGCGCCGAGTTTGGCCCTCTGTGCGCCATTTCCGATGCCCCCCGACGTTCTGGTGCTCGCCGGAGGCTCCCCGCCGGCGAGGACGACCTCGCCGCCGGTGGATCTCAGCTGGCCTGAGCCACTGACGGGTGGGTCCACCTTCTGGATAGTTTAGAAATAATAAAAATAAATCAGATAGATTAATAAGACACTGACATGTGGGTCCAGTAAGATTAATCAGCTAATTAAGTTTAATCTTAATCTAAAACTGACCAGATACACTGACCAGTGGGTCCCACTGGTGAGGTTTGACTTTCAACGTTAGATGGACCTGCTGATGTCATGCTGATGTCATTTTATTTGGTGTTGTGAATGCTTCCTATGCCTATTATAGACCTTTTGTTGATTGGTTTGTGCATGTGTGCTATGAACTTGAGGTAGATGCTTGTTCTATTGTCACGCATTTGAGGATCCCTACCACACCTTTGCATACTTTTCCCATGATTACATTGCTTGCGCTCAATTTATATGCTCACATGCAATGACACAATCCATTGTCACACCATATGTTATGCATGATGACGACACTTGTTCGGTGAATAATCGCTTGAATGCTTTGTTTTGCACTAAGGCTAACCACATTTGTTTTTCCAAGTGTTTGTTATCCTTGCTCCTTTTGAAGGAATTACAAGATGGTGCAACATTGGAGAGTTCCCATTTCAAGGTTATAGATGATGAGAGCTTGGTGACACGGCGGCGACATTTATTTCCCATGATGATTTTGATTTTGATCCGAGGACAGATCTTTCCCACGGGGGAGGGATGATGTGGAGCATCCTACAGACCTCACCGTGACAAGAGTCTGTCTAGCAAGTGACACATGCCACATCTACTCGACATACATAATGGTGAATCATCTCCTTTACATGTGCATTGGGAACCCTAGGCTTAAGCTCTTGCCGATCCTTATTCCTTCGTCCATCGCGATAACACCCAAAAATTCAAAACTTAAGGACACAAGACTCAACAAAAACTTCGTGAGATCCATTAGTATAATAAACATATTAAATACTTTAGTTACCATTATATATTGATTCAAATTTTATTATTGCATAAGGTACTATATTGTAACTTCTCTATGACTTATACCACCCCCTTGATATAATCCTTAGCATCATCAAAACAAGCAAACTATGCAAGCAAAAACAAAATTTGTCTAAAATAGAATAGTTTGTAGAAATATAGTTAAGTACCATACTTCCGTAACTACAAAAATTCAGAAAATTTACGAAGAGCTGGGGAATTTGTGTAGAAATATGTTGTAAAGCTTTAATATCCAAAAGACATTCTAGTAAAATTAGACAAATTCTGCACCGAACGCTAAAGTTTTCTGTTTTTGCACCGCATCAATTCTGCTATTATTCAAATCATCCCAAAGGCCTTATGTGGCAAAAACACTAATTTGAACACAAAAACACAATCATTACAAAGGAAACATCATGTTATCACACACAAATAAAAATTGAGAAAATATCTAATGATAACTATTGGGTTGCCTCCCTACTAGCACTATTGTTTTATGCCCCTAGCTAGGAATAATGCATATGATCAAGTGTTGGACCACTTCATGTCCTTGAATATTAGCTCCTCGAAAACTTTACTTAATAAAACACCTTTTTCAAACCTAGTTGAAGAGCTCAACTATTCAAAAGGATTTATAATATGATTACTCACATCACTATCATCAAAGGGTTCTTCATATAAGACATGGATTTCGTCACTGATAGGTTACCTAATAGTGTTTTCTCACCAATCATCACTAAACCCTTCATTAATTCCATTATCAATCCATTCAAAATTATAACAAGCATGGAGAAATAAAGATTGTGTTAATTCTTTGGGAAGCACATTCCTCCTCATATTCATATCAAATCTGTGATAGTCCTTAGATTCCAACCTATGCATAGAATTCGGTTATTGAGGATCGCTTCTATGGGAAGATGTTCAGATTTTATTCCACAGAAGGCAACAAATACTTTGGCTTCACAGAAATTATACTCAAATTCATGCATAAGGATAGTAACAGAAAATTTCTTAATCTCGGGATTGTGTAAGCTAGGGAGTCCGAGAAATATCTTTTCCGACATAGGATGGAGATGCACAAATTTTCTTTCCATTTTCAATATAAGCATGGTAACAGCATCCACATAACAATTTTTTCGTAAAGTATGGATCCTTTAATAAGAATGGATACTCCCGAATACTCAAAAAATTCTCTGATGATATGCTTTCCAATAATGTTCACACTACCCACATGATAACCTTTGGAATTTCGAATCATGTGAGTATTACTAGTAGAGACTTCATTTGTACGAGGATCATGAATGGAACAAATAAATTTATTTTTTCCCTCGTCCAAGTAACTAGCGCTATCTTCACTAGCACTTTCAACGATAACTTTCTCAAATTCAGACATGATAGCAACTTTCAAACAAACGTAACAAGCAAGACAAGAAAACTAGCAAGTAAAGCAAGCAAAAAAGTAAACTAGAAACTAGCGAAGATAATAAAAATTGTATTTTTATTTTTATGAAGCAATAAACATATAATAGCAATAAAAAATAAGAACAAGTGAATGATAATTAGTGTGAAGTTACCTGATAGTAGGTTGATGATACTCCCGAGCAACGACGCCAGAAATCCTTCCTGATTCTTGTGATCTGCGCTGGGTTTTCCATGAAGGGCAACGGATAATACAACACAATATAGGTAAGTATTTCCCTCATGTAACGTCCAAGATGCGGCAGTATCCTTAATTTGGGGACGGAGCCTTAATGGGGATAGAGGCGCATCTCGACATTTTGCAAGTATAGACATCATTGCAAATACATTTAAAGAAGAGGTGAGTATATGAGTTGGCTTACACTCGCCACATACTAAATTACAAACCATACATCATTCATTCAAACATTCATAAGATAGGGTCCCTCTAGAGACGAAATCAAATGTTAAAACAATGGAGTCTATCTTGCTAGCCTAGGAGACGACCATGAATCCTTCTACTCATTCGGATAGGTAACGTACATGCGTCGGCTCTCCTCATCATGCCCCCACTTGAGATGTGGAGCATCATCGGCCTCAAGACCTGCGGTACCTGGACTTGTGGTGTTGTAGTAATATGTGAGCCACGGGGACTCTGCAATTCCATTGACCAAGATATCGGGAATAATTAAGTTTTGGGTAAGGCATGGTTAAGTGGTGAGGTTGCAACAACACTAAGCTTTGTTTGGTGGCCAACTTACGATTCAAGATTAAGATGAGCATCTAAGAAAGTCGGTCGCAAATTAATTATAATCAAGAAGTGATCATGAACACCTACTTACGTCAAACGAAACCCCACCATGTTCTCCTTCCGCACTCCCTCGAAAAGAGACGGTCACGGTTACGCACATAGTTGGTTCATTGTAATTAAGTTTACTACAAGTTTGCTATAACCGGATGTCAAAAAGTTTTCCAAGTTTCCACATAACCGCGGGCATGGCTCTCCGGAAGATTTAAACCCTAGTGGGGTGCTCCAACTAGTCCATCACAAACTATCACAAGTTACCCTCGAGAGAAAACCTCAACCTCGAGATAGCCCGAGGTATCCTCGATATCCGAGTACACAAGACATTAGATAAGAGTAAAACAAATCCATCAAGATCGCATGGCAGGCCAGATCCCAATAGGAGTCACGCGTATCTCTTACTCAGGGCACTATCAGAAGAGTTGGACATCGTCTCCATGAAACCCCAGGTGACGAGGGGCGCTGCACATTGCTTGGTTTGGACCAACACTCATGAGGAGCACTGGCCCAGGTTGTTGATTAAGATCCATGGGGTAGCTATTCCTTAGGCATTTTTATTAAGTTGTTTATCATATGTAGTACCAATGTTGGAACTTACGAGAAGAGTCTTAACCCAAAACAAATTATCAAGGGGGTCCCCACAACATCATCAGGCGTTCTAGGAGCGCTCCATATGGAACATAACATCAGCAGATGGAAACTAGGGCCGCAGAAGAAGAACAAAATAGCGATAAAAAGGCCAAGCCTTCCGCCTTTACCAAGTATATATGTGTATTAAATTAAATAGCAATAAAAAAATGAAATCCCAAATATCCACGTCAACACATGGATCACCCTGCACCTGCAACTAGAACGCTATAAGAACGGTTGAGCAAGTGCTAACTTAGCCAAACAATATTTTCTACGATGTGGAGGGCTTAGAGGCTTGTCATGGCATTGTGGGAGGCTTTACATTCAGGTGGTAGGCAGCAAGAAATAATGATAGAAGCGAGATAGCTAAGCATAACAAAATTAGACACGATATCGAGGTCGGCGATTATCTTGGCTTGCACTTCTTCTAAGGGGTAGAACTCTTGCTCTTTTGTAATGTTCTCAACAGGATCCTCGTACTCATTCTCTTCACCCGGCTCAATCGAGAAGAAAATACAACATCCAGTGAACACATATCCAAGGCACAATGCTCAACCAATATGATGCAGCAATATGGTGTGGAGGAAGCATCGCAATGCTACACTAGTCATCTTTCTCATGCAATTATTTAGTTATTACCATTCGGGGAAGAATCTCAAGATTAATAATTTGGATATGCATAAACATGGAAAAAATAAATGTGTCACAAGAAAACGATACAAATGCATTTAAAGAACGTTGCAAACGGAGTTACAGATCTCTCAGGGCACTCGCGGTAAGGTACAAAAGGCAACGATGATAAACTTGTATTTGAGAGAGGCTATGTGCAATTTCTTGGTATCCCAAGTACGCCAATGGATTGGTACCAAAATCATTGTTGAAAAATTCATTCGGTTAATCAGTTAATGGGCCAGTTAATCGCTACTCATTGGGTGGCCGATTCGAATAACACCTATTCATCGCGTTAACTTGTGTGGCCGATTAAATGGCTTGTCAGGCCGATTAAATGGCATGTTAGACCGATTAATAGGTTGTCACGCCGATTAATCTTAGTTGGCCTACTAACTCGTGGGCCAAAAAGGCCCAATTTTTTGGCATGTAACCTCTCCTATCCTCCTCTCGCTCCTCAATAGCCAGGATTTGATCAAACAATACACTATTATGATGTATTGCATAGCTGAGACGATGAAAGTAGGGTATAATACATAAAAAAACTAGAATATGTTCACATGTTCCTATTTAATCTATCGATTAACGGTCGACTGATTAATCCAGTTAATAGGATGATTCACCGATAATCTCTACTCCCAAGCTGACTAAGCAGCTACCAGTTACCGATTTCCTTAACAATGACCAAAATTATAGCTGAAATGGACCTAAAGATTATGCATAACAAATGAGTACAACTCACACAAAGCACAAAACAATTATGCAAGCAATCTATCCAAAAACAGCAACATGTCATATTGCACACACTAAAACTAATAGCTAGAGCAAGCTATCATGCACAACCCAGGTATGGAGATTAAGTCAACATGTTGCACAACATTTCATTCCTTTGTAGCAACGTGTATAAAAGCATGGATCACTAGCAATTGAGCTCACAAGATGGCATAACAACATAACAGTTTAAGACTTAGTGAAAATTATGAGTGTTTCACAATCAGAGTTATCATGATAGCATATTGACAGGAATGAATCACCATGCTACAAGGGCTTTCATGGCATGAAATTTAACAGGGTGATAGAGGTCAACATGTACTAACATTAACTCCAAATAGCAAGATCAAATATTGCATACATTCATTGATAGCATTCACCCAATATGGCATTGTGAACTAAGCAGTATCTCAGACTCAAGAAAAAAATACAAGGTGAAATGCACAACAGTTTTTATCAGCATGGCATCTTTGACAGTAAAAATAACTATGATGTAAAACCTATATTTAAAACGTATTGACACAATCTAACGGAGATTAACATGCTCTATCATTCACTCCATTTCACTAGCACAAAGGTCCTATATATTCTTAGGAATCCACTTGAAAACACAGCTAAAAAATAACCAGATTCTAGACATACAAATATTTGACCCTACCAAAAAACAACATCACCATAGCATGTTGACAGCAAGAGTTCCACATGTAGACATGGTTTATCATGTAAATACAAAATTCCATGGCCTAGTACAATTAACAAAGAACAAGTTTCATGTTGATAAGTTTATCAAAGGGTTCAAGGATTGCTTCATGCAACAATAACAAAAAGGCTTCATGGTAAAAATGACATGCACACCGACTTGATCAAATGGTAAAACTAATGCCACGGATGAATTTATCGGATTTTTCTACTAGAATTTCATATCATAGGTGTATGTTACTGTAGAAAAACATATCACAATCAAATCACACAAAACACTACGTAACATATAACCTAGGATATGCCAAATTTGGAATATGAATAATATGTTCACTGCGAGAATTGGCAACTTTCCCTAAATGGCATATGGACAAAACCTGAGGAATAAAATAAAACAAAATACTCAAAATGAAACTGTAGAATAACTATGATGTAAAACATATATTTTAAACGTATTGACACAATCTACCAGAGAGCAACATGCTCTATCATTCACTCCATTTCACTAACACAAAGGACCTATAGATTCTTAGGAATCCACATGAAAACACAGCTACAAAATAACCAGATTCTAGACATAGAAATATTTGACCCCACGAAAAAACAACATCACCATAGCATGTTGACAGCAAGAGTTCCACATGTAGACATGGTTTATCATGGAAATAAAAAATTCCATGGCCTAGTACAGTTAACAAAGAACAAGTTTCATGTTGATAAGTTTATCGAAGGGTTCAAGGATTGCTTCATGCAAAAAATAAAAAAAAGGATTCATGGTTGAAATGACATGCACACCAACTTGCTCAAATGGTAAAACTAATGCCACGGATGAATTTATCTAATTTTTCTACCAGAATTTCATATCATAGGCGTATGTTACTGTAGAAAAAAATATCACAATCAAATCACACAAAACACTACCTAACATATAAGCTAGGATATGCCAAATTCGGAATATGAATAAATTTTTCACTGCGAGAATTGGCTACTTTCCCTAAATGGCATATGGGCAAAACCAGAGGAATAAAAAAAATACTCAAGGGGGTCTCATTGGCAGTCAGCGACACAGCAATTAAAGCACGGGGGAAAGGGGTAAAATGGGGGTCGGGGTGATTCGAACCTGAGACTTCTTGGTGGCACGTTGAGCTCTCTACCAGTAGACTACTGATCGGCAACTAATAAAAGGGATGCTTCAGGCTCTAAATACAAGCAAAGGTGCGATTTGTTTTGCTTGCGGCAGAGAAGTCCTTCACGGTGCTAGCGAACACTTCGGCGACCATCGGTAAAAGTGAACAGTGGAGGGGCTACGAAAAGTACGAGGGACTCCATTCCCAATGGAAGATCGTAGGAAAGCAGCATGCAAAGGGGGTTCTCGAGCACGAGCAGAAGCTCGACCCAGGCCATGGCGTGGCGGGGCACACGGGATGCTCGCGCACAATCGAGTGTGCGGTGGGCGCTCTACGGGTGCGTACTAAGCTTGCGTAATGCCTGGGACTCGGCAGCACGCTCGCGACAGGTCTGACGCACAAACGTTAGAAGCGGACAGAGCACGGAGAGCACGGCTACGACATGATGACACTAGCGTTTACAAGGAACTAAATGATATGGGCAAAAGCCTGGGATGGAGGTGTTGGTATGAGAGCCTCGACGATCTACGATCTACGATGACGGACAAGGATGCTGAGTCGGTCAAGTCCAGCAAAAGTCGGTTCCAAGGCGAACAAGAACGGAGACAAGGTGAAGAAGGGCGTCAAGTCAGCAACCAGTGGTGGAGGAACGAGCGGCGCCAACGTCCAGGCGCATTGCAACATCCCCATTCAGTACCTGATGCTCACCGACGCCAACTACGACGTGTGGGCGTTGAATATGAAGATTATTCTCCGAACCCTTCGAGTGTGGCAGGCAATCACGGACGACGACGTCGATGACGAGTCCGACGAAGGTGCCATGGCCTCCATAGCCCAGTCTGTGCCGGATTCTGTGCTAATGACATTGGCGGAGTTCGGGACGACAAGAGAGGCGTGGAACACACTCAAGGAGATGAGGATCGGAGAAGATCGCGTCACCAAAGCTCGGCCACAAGTCCTGAAGCACCAATTTCACAAGTTGCAGATGGAGGAAACTGAATTGGTGAATGACTATGCCATGCGTCTTGCTACTTTGGTGGGAGAGATCCGCACGCTTGGTGCAAACCTCGATGAGACGGAGATTGTGGAGAAATTTTTCAGTTCGGTGACTGATAAATTCACGTACATCATCGGCACGCTCGAGCAGCTTTACGACATCGACGACATGACCATAACGGAGGCGATCGCACGCCTGCGGACATGGGAAGAGAATGCTCGTGGATGTCGGAAAGGCAACGGAGGAGGCAGTGACCAACTCAAGTGCTCGCGTGCAGATTGGGAGTCCCCAAGTAGCAAAGTAAGGCGTGATGGTAACGAAGGCTTAAGCAACGCAACACGCGGCTGACAAACCGGAGAAGGCAAAGGAAAAGGCAAGCCACAAGATCAAGTGCTATAACTGCAACGAGATGGATCACTTTGCAAAGGATTGTCCAGAGCCTGACAAGTGAGTGATCCAGGCAAATTTGGCAAAGGAGGAAGACGAAGGTACAGATCTTCTGATGGCCGAAGTTTGTGATCTCGCTGAAACAGTGGTTGTGAAACAAAGCCAGAAGGTGCTACTTCATGAGAAGAATGTGACACCTAAGTTATCCGGGGATCACAACGTGCTGTGGTATCTCGACAGGGGTGCCAGTAACTACATGACAGGATGCAAGGAGAAATTTCTCGAGCTGGAATATGATGTTGAAGGCTCGGTCAAGTTTGGTGATGGTTCAAATGTGGAGATTTGTGGGCAAGGGTCTGTCCTCTTCGAGGGTCTCACAGGCGAACATCGCATACCCACCAGAGTATACTACATCCCACGGCTTCGCAACAACATCATCTCTATTGGGAAGCTTGACGAGAGTGGATGCAAGGTGGGTATCGAGAACGGAGTGATGACGATCTTCGGCAACCTCCAAAACGTGCTAGCTCGTGTTACTCGCACACGGAACAGGCTCTATATCCTCAACCTTGATCAATCTCAACCGGAGTGTTGGCTCTCCAAGGGTGATGATGATTCGTGGTTATGGCATGCTAGATTTGTACATGTTAACTTCTACGCCTTGAAGAAGATGTCAAAGATGGAGATGGTATCCGGGATGCCAGTTATCGACCATGTTGATCGAGTATGTGATGGGTGCTTGGTTGGAAAACAACACCGCACACCGTTCCTTGCTTAGTCTACCTATCGTGCAAGTGATGCACTCGAGCTGCTCCATGGTGATCTATGTGGCCCTATCACCCCAGCAACTCACGTGGGAAAGAAGTATTTCTTCCTTGTGGTAGACGACTACTGGAGATATATGTGGTTCATTCTCCTACGATCTAAAGATGAGGAGTTTGAAGCGTTCAAGAAGCTGAAGGCTGCAACAGAGATGGAACACAAGCTGAAGGTTTGCGCTCTACGGACAGATCGCGGCGGAGAGTTTACGTCGAACGAGTTCAACGACTACTGCGAGAAGATTGGCATAAAAAGGTTCCTCACGGCACCTTACACGCCGCAGCAGAACGGGGTCGTTGAAAGGCGCAATCGAACCGTCATTCACATGGCAAGGAGTTTACTCAAGAGCAAGAACCTGTCGGGGACTTTTTGGGGAGAAGCTGTCTCGACGGCGGTTTATCTTCTCAACCGGGCTCCAACGAAGGCGGTGATTGGAAAGACTCCGTATAAAGCAATTTACGGACGTAAGCCGAATGTGTCTCATCTACGGACGTTCGGGTGTGTGGCACATGTGAAGACGGTGGAGCCGCACCTCTCAAAGCTTGCCGATCGTAGCACCAAGATGGTGTTCATCGGATACGAGAGGAGTTCCGGCACCAAGGCATACCGCTTCTACGATCCACAAACCAAGCGTCTACGGATATCACGCGACGTCGTGTTTGAAGAAAACCAAGCGTGGAATTGGAGCGCCGCAGCCGACGATGCTCCAAACGGTAACATATTCACGGTTGAATTTCCAACTAAAGATGATCGAGGGGAGGATGTCTAGGTGGTTGGCAAGACTCCCAACCAAGGTGACCACAATGGTAGTGATCATCATGGTGCTGACACCGACGACGACGTGCATAGGTCGCAAGGAGATAGCGACAACGAAGTGCACGGCACGGGTGGAGATCTAGATGACAACATCGACAACGAGGCGCATAGTGATGATGACAATCAATATGATGGTCATGATCATGACGACTACGCCGACGACGCGGATGTCGATGACATGCCCGGGTCTCAGTCGTCTTCCTCAAGTGCATCAACACCGACACAATTTGTGTCGCCTCCTTCGCAAGCCACAACGGACTCCTCAGGGCCTTGTCGCTACAAGACCCTCAAGAAAGTCTACAAGTACATAAAGCCAGTTATGCTCGAATACTCCGGACTATGTCTTTCCGGAGTTGAGGAGCTGGCGAACTTCATAGAGGCGAGCAAAATTCCTAGCTGGACGCACGCCATGGATGAAGAGATGAAGGTGATTGAGAACAATGGCACGTGGACTTTGGTAACCCAACCTCCGAACCAAAAGGTGATTGGTTTGAAGTGGGTTTACAAGTTAAAGAAGGACACGAATGGTGTCATTGTGAAGTACAAGGCAAGACTTGTTACAAAGGGCTACGTACAATGTCAAGGAGTTGACTATGATGAGGTGTTTGCACCAGTTGCTCCACTCGAGACAGTGAGAGTGCTCCTATCTTTGGCAGCACAAGAGGATTGGAAGGTTCATCATATGGATGTTAAATCCGCTTTCCTCAACGGTGATCTCACAGAAGAAGTGTACGTGGAACAACCCCTCGGCTACCAGAAGAAAGGCGAAGAAGGGAAAGTTTACAAGCTCAAGAAAGCACTTTACGGGTTGAAGCAAGCGCCAAGAGCTTGGAACTCAAAGTTAGACCGAAGTTTGGTCTCCCTCGGGTTCAAGAGATGTCCCCTGGAGCACGTAGTCTATACAAAGAACTCCAAAGGCTCAAACCTGCTAGTTGGAGTTTATGTCGGCGATCTGATTATCACCGGAGATAGCGTACAAGAAATTGAACGTTTCAAGGTGCAAATTAAGAACAAGTTTAGCATGAGCGATCTGGGATTACTCAGCTATTACTTGGGCATCGAAGTGAACCAAACCTCTGGAGAGATTTCCCTATGTCAATCGGCTTATGCGGTCAAGTTATTGGAAAAGTGTGGCATGTCAGATTGCTACGAGACACAAGTTCCAATGGACCAACGTCACAAGTTGAGAAAGTGTAGCTCAAATCCGCCACTGGACACCACAATGTATCGAAGCGTTGTGGACAGCCTAAGATATTTGGTGCATACCCGACCTGACTTGGTTTATTCAGTCAGGATCGTGAGTCGTTTCATGGAGAATCCGACAACCAAGCACCTGAGCGTGGTCAATAAAATCTTGTGCTATATGAAAGGCACCATTAATCTTGGTTGCACGTACAGAAAGGGAAAGGAATGATTGATCCTTCATGGATATTCAGAGAGTGACATGGCAGGTGACGTTGATGACCGAAAGAGCACAACGGGCATGGTTTTCTACCTTGGCCCGAATCCGATTAGCTGGAATTCTGAGAAGCAAAAGGTGGTGGCACTGTCTTCATGCGAGGGAGAATACATAGAGGCAAGCACGGCGGCTTGTCAAGTAGTTTGGCTGAGAAGACTCCTAGCTATTCTTGCAAAGCGGGAGGTGCAGAAGGTGTCATTGAAGATCGACAACCAAGCTGCAATTTCGTTGTGCAAAAATCCGGTTCATCACAAAAGGAGAAAGCACATAGATACCCGGTTCCACCATATCCAGGAGTGCATTGAAGAAGGATTGATCGAGGTTCAACATGTGAACACGAAAGACCAACTTGCCGATATTCTCACCAAGTCCCTCGGTCGACAAAAGTTCATCGAGATGAGGAAGGAAGTTGGAGTGCAAGAAGTGAAGTCAAGCAACAAGATTAAGGAGGTGAATGTAGAAGTTAATCATGTTGCTCATGTAGGATTATGAAAGAAAGGCAAACCGAGTCCTAGTAGTATTAGGATTCCTAGTCCTAGTCTATTTCCATAGTCCCTTGTGGACGTGTATAAAAAGCACCCTAGGGGTGTTGCTTGTAACACCAAAAAAACGAAAAAAATTACAAAGCAAAGGCTCGACACGGGCCTTTAGCCATCAAATCCATCGATCAGTTTTATTCGTGTCGCTAGTTACGCAAGTTCCGTCAAGTAGCTGACCGAAGCAAGAATCGTGTACGCACGCCTGTACGGCTGCATACGCACGTTCAAAAGCCAACATTGTTGCTCACCCTCTGCCCTCTTGGAGAAGACGGGAAGGCTAGACGCTGGATGGCTCAACGGTGGGGACCTCCTGCACCTCTGTCGTGCTTGTGGTAGAGAAGATCCGAAGCAGTAGAAAGGATAGCATAGCAGCCACTCGGCCTTGACATTCCCTCACCGGCGTACTGGAAGCAAAGGACAACGGGGATGCAGACAATGCCGACGATGATTCCTTGTTGCGGCCCAATGCTGCTGGCGACGGCCACGCAACTCTGTTTCGCTCACTCTCTCTCAAGGGCTGGCTAACGCCGAGAGGAGAGAAGCCCGTGGTTGGCGGCGAAGACAAGGAACCCTAGGTCTCGAGTAGGGACATAGATGTAAAATAGGAGGGGTGAGATGGGATAGCCTCGGCATCCATGATGAACTTCACGGTTCGTGACCTCTCCTCTACTGTAGGAGGGAGACGACGTGATGAGGGTGGCAGGTAGCCGTCGTTAGGTCGGCCAGCTCGCGCGTGCTTAGTTGGGCCGCTCCACTGCCACTTCTAGGCTGCTATTGCAGTTGGGCTGCTACTGTCGCTGCTACTGCGCATAAAACATGTTTTTCTTTAAATAAAACAAGGATGCTAAAAATTGCACCAGAGAAAGTAGAGGCCTGAAAAATAGAAATAGAAATAATTTTAGCTCTCATAAAATAAGCTATGTTTTATGAAATGCTTGGACGTTTTTAAGAGAAAACAATAGGATGCACTTAATAAAATGAATCAATGGTATAGGGGTTTGAAAACGATAGGAAAAGAGGTTCACAAGGCTAGAAATAATTTAGAAAATCCATTCAGAATATTTACAAGCTTAGCAACATTTTTAATGAAGGTGTTGGGAAAAGCAAAATCGCCATATTGCAGATTTAGAATAAGAGGGAAGGAGTATAGCCCAAGCATTGCATGGAGGGGTTTCATCACAAATATCAGCAAGCAAATCATCACAAATATACTTCACTCCAACACAACATGAAGCAATAATAAAACAAATGAATGGGATGATGATATGATGATATGATGCAAAGTGAAAGCCATGAAGCACCAAAATCCTATTAAGTGGAGGAAAGTAGTCATGGTATACAAGGTTAATCATGAAAATATTACGAGGTGCACTAGGGCTGTCACAACTCTCCCACACTACAAGAAGATCTCGTCTCGAGATCAAGGAACGAGAGAACTCAGGATATTCAGAATGGACAAGGTCCACTTGTTCCCAAGTGGATTCTTTATCGAAATGATGGGACCACTTCACTTTGAGGTATTTGATAGACTTGATGTGGGTTTTGTGCTCGGCCTCTTCAAGAATAGCAACTTGATGCTCATGATAAGAAAGGTCTGCTTGGAGATCAATGTCTTGGAAATCAACGGTGCACTCAGGAGTCTTGAAACACTTCCAGAGCTGAGATACATGAAATATATCATCCACATTGGAGAAATGTGACGGGAGATCAAGTTGATAAGAAAGGTCGCCTCTTTTGCCAACTATATTGAAAGGACCCACAAAACATGGTGCAACCTTCCCTTTGATGCAAAATCGATGAGTACCCTTCATGGGAGATACGCGAAGATATACAAAGTCTTCGATTTGGAATGCCATGTCATGATGTGTGCTATCATAGTAACTCGTCTAACATGATTTAGGAGCTTTGAGATTTTTATGAATGACATGGCACATTTTTTCTACTTCAGTGATCTTTTCATTTCCAAGGATTTAACGCTCACCAGTTACATAATAATTGGGTGGGGTACGACACTTCCTGCCGTAAAGAATCTCAAATGGGGCTTTGGCCAAACTTGCCTGGAAACTAATACTGTAGGAGAATTCAGCAAACAGGAAGCAGCCTTCCCACTTCATGCAGAAAAAGATAACACATGCTCTGATTATATCTTAAAGAATTTGATTGACTCTCTCCGATTGCCCCTTGTCCGAGGATGGAAGGATGTACTGAAATGGACCTTGGTAGCCATTCCAGTTTGGAAGGAATACCGGAACTTGGAAGTGAAGATGCTTCCTCAATTTGAAGATATAAGCTTAGGAACATCGTGCAAAGAAACTATCATTGAAGTGTAGAGTTGTACCAGCTGAGCTACGGAAATAGTTTCTTTGACTCGAAGGAAGTGGGCAACTTTAGTGAGCTTGTCGATGACCACAAAGAGGCATCATTACCTCTATTGGACTTAGGAAACCCAGTGAAAAAATCCATCTCAACGTGATTGAATTTCCACTCAGGTATAGTCAAGGGATGAAGAAGACCTGCTAGACGTTGATGTTCCACCCTACCTCTGCGACACACATCACACTCGTTCATAAACTCAGCAATCTCACGTTTCATGCAAGTCCACCATATGTTTTGCTTGAGATCTTTATACATCTTAGAACTGCCTGGATGTATCAAGAGGATAAAATTGTGGGCTTCATCCATGATAAATTCTCTGAGCTCTCCCTTTGGAAGCACAAGATGGTCCTCAAAGAACTAAGTGTCTTTGTCATCAACACAGGAGCACTTATACTTTGGAATGCTCTTGGACAAGCCTATCTTCACCTTTTTCACCATATCATCAAGAAGTTGAGCTTGGTCTACTTGGTCTTCTAAGGTTGGAGACATTTGAAGGTTGGCAAGAAATCCTTGAGGAACTACTTAAAGGTTGAGCTTCCTAAAAGACTCAGAGAGATCAAGCTGAAATAGCTTGAGAATGAGATTGTTGCAGCAAGACTTTCTGCTCAAAGCATCTGCAATCACATTTGCTTTTCCTAGATTATAATCAATGCTTGGATTGTAATCTTGGATCACCCCACCCAACGTGTTTGATGAAGATTGAGATTCGGTTTAGTGAAAATATATTTCAAACACTTGTGGTTGGTGTAGACTTCAACTTGTGTTCCAAACAAGAGGTGTCTCCAAGTAACCAAAGCTTGGACAACTACGGGCAACTCAAGATCATGAGTGCGGTAGTTCCTCTCACTTGGCTTCAAAGATACCACTTTGTTGTCTTGCATAAGAACACCACCAAGACCTTGCAAAGATGGATCACGGAAAACTTGGAATGGCTTGGAATCATCGGGACGAGTCAGAACAGGAGCTGAGGTGAGCTCGCCCTCGAGTGTACTGAAAGCCAAATCATACTCGGGAGTCCAGACATACTTTATGCTCTTGTGGACAAGGTTGGACAGAGGCTTAAAAATCTTGGAGAAATTCTCCACGAATCTTCTGCAATAGTTACAAGCCCGAGAAAACTTTGAAGCTGCTTGACATTCTAAGGAGGCTCCCACCTAAAAATGACTTGTACCTTTTCAAGATCAACCTTAATGCCCTCAGCAGAGACGATATGCCCAAGGTACACCACTTCATTGGGCAAAATTCACACTTGGATAACTTTGCATAGGACCGATGCTCTCTTAGCTTGTCAAACACAAGTCAGAGATGTTTTGCATGTTCTTCCTCGGTCCCGAAGAAGACTAGAATATCATAAAGATACACCAAGACAAACTCATTCTTGAATGGAGAGAAGACGAAGTTCATTATGCGAGAGAACGGTTGGAGGAGCATTTGCCAGACCAAAGGACTTCGCCGTGTACTCATAACAGCCAAAGCTTGTCCTGAATGCAGTCTTGGGAATATCCTCTTCACGAATACAGATTTCATGATAGCCCATCCGAAGATTGAGCTTAGAGAAAATCTTGGCCCCTTTCAATTGCTCAAACAATTCGTAGATGTTGAGAAGTGGATACTTGTTCCTGATTGTCTTCTTCTTCAATGGACGGAAATCGATGCAAAGTAGGTTCGTGCCATCTTTCTTCTTGACAAAAAGAACAACACAACCCCAAGGTTAAGAACTTGGTCTGATCAAACCAGATGTTCTTGTTCATCTAGTTGCTGCTTCAACTCCTTCAGCTCTTGACGGCCAAGTTTATAAGGAAGCTTGCAACCCGGTTTGGTTCCAAGCTCGAGTTCCAATCACAAACTCCACTGGCCGATGAGGAGGCATTCTTGGTGTCATTGTCAAAACTGGCAGATCTCGGGTAGGGGGTACCAAACTGTCGACCTTGGATCAATGGGTTACAGGAAGAGAGGGGAGACATCAGTTTACATAGGTTTGGGCCCTCCTATGGAGGTAATACCCTACGTCATGCTTTATTGTATTGACGAAGATGATTACAGAGTAGATCTACCTCGAGATGGTACGTGCTAAACCCTGGATGATTCATTCTCCCCTATACGGATAGGGATCCCTGGTTTATATAGACACCAGGGTCCCTAGTGTTTACACGATACCAACTGTATTCGTGAATAGCTAAGCCGACCTAGTCCTTCTAATCTTGGAGTACACGCCAATCTTCAGGATATTCCTTCCGGAGTAGAGGTCGTCATCAAGCCTGGTCTTCTCCAGCGCAGCCCGATGGGCTAATCCAATATTGACTAACCGGCCATCCGAGGACCCCACAATCCCGGAATCCCTTAGTATCCCGCGAACTAGCCTTCAATGTCGGTGTATTCAGTCTTCGGTTTCTCCTCATATTGACAGTGATCGGCTTGCAAGGTGAGTTCCACCCATGCTCGGCTAATTCTGATTTGTTCGCCCCAGTAACCTACACATTTCTAAAATGGGCATCTTTTTAACGAAGGAATTTGAACGTCCATATGTGAACGGCTCCCTAATTAGCAAGCTTTCCTAATGAAAGGCCGCCTCTAACCGCAGCTTAGGGTCGTGTTTCAAGGGTCACGTCCTCTCGAGGAGATCGTGCCTCCGAATTTACTGGGATACGAATAACTGCAAAGGTTCATCCACACGCGCAATGCCTCGATAATTTTTTGGAAGTACGTGGCGGAGCAACCGGTGCAGTAAAAGCGACCCTTGGTATTACAGTTCCTTATAAAAAGGAACAAAGATCCGAAGGTTTTTACGACATGCATCCTCGGCTTCTCTCTTGCCTCCCCCAAGCTCGAGCGACCAGATACGGTCCTCTTTTCACTCTCTTTTCTCCTCGTCGTCTTCGATCTCACAACATGGCCGGCTCTCGCGGCAAGTGGGAGATGTCGGCCGGAGATTCAAGAGCTGAAGCACTCCATATACGGCTCATCCAATATTGCCCACCGAGCGGCGGAGGATGGTCAGGTGATCCTTGTTCTCTTGCCGGGTGAGCAGGTAGTGTTTATCTCCCATTTCTTCCAAGTTCTAGGCTTTCCCCTTCACCCCTTTGTCAGGGGTCTCATGTTATATTATGGGATGGATTTCCATGATCTCCGCCCAACTCCATTATGCATATCACCTCCTTTATCATCGTGTGTGAAGCATTCTTGCAAGTTCACCCGCATTTCGGGCTCTGGATTAAGACGTTCAACGTCAAACCAAAGTCCATGAGCAACCACCATGCTGATTGTGGCGGGGTGGTGATAAGGAAGCTCCCCAAGGTGATATGGCTGAAGGGCACCTTGATATACACTATCAAGGGGTGGGAGAAGGAGTTGTTCTATATCACTCAACCAAGGGAGGCGAACTGGGCAGCCCCCGCCGATTTCAAGTCCGGCCCTCCATAGAGGCTAACCTCGTGGGTGAAGAAAAACATGGACTGGGGTTTGCCAGAGACGTGAAGATGATGCACAAGGGCATCAAGCAGATGGGGGATGCAAACATCCAACTGACCGATTGATCCAAGTCTGTGTGCGGCGGCGCATCTCACCTTGTCACCCTCGGGTGAATCTGATGTGGGTTTACAACCCCAATGACCCTAAGGTCATCTAGGAGTTCTTTGGCACGACCCATGAGGACGTCTGGTGGATTTTGTTCAGGCCCCAACCGGTGTGGCCAGCGGAGGACGAAGACAAAGGTCTGGACGACAAGAATCCTCCATTCAAGGTATGTCCGAACATTATTCCCCTCCTGAAGTTCCGATCTCCTTTACAAAGATCTCACCTTTCCCCGAATGGCTTTGACAGGAGTGGTTGTCCCTGGCCAAGAATATTGACGAACCAACTCCTCTTCCCGAGGAGCCAAGGTCAGCACTACTAGCCACAATGTTGGTTCTAGACCCGAAGAAGAAGGAGACCCGCGAAGGTCTCCATTCCAGGGGTCCTCTGGACACTAAGTCCGAGGACACACGTGTTTCCTCTACCCGCGAGGTGGAGGAAGCGGAAGAGGAGAAGGACATGGACTCTTCCGAGTCTAAGAATAGGGCTCCGCAAGAGGCAAAGAAAGAAGCCATGCCTCCTAGGGCCCCGAAGAGGTCTTGCAAAGGCAAGGGCGCTTCTCTTGGCACATGTCCGGATTCCAAAGACGAGATCGGGGAGTTCGAGATGGTTCCCCGCCGAGCCCCGAAGGTCAAACCCCTGGCCCGAAGGTACGAGCTCTAACAAGTTTATTCTGTAAACTTATACTGAATCCTAATTGGTCATCATATATATATATATATTGCTCATTACAGCACCATCCGAGATCCTCCAATAGATCAGGTCTTGGAGGGAGACTCACTACGAGCCGAGCTGGTGGAGAGTGGGAATGCATCTCGCACCTCCCTTCCCCAAGCCTTCGAGGAGGCCATGGAGGTGTCCTCCCTCCCGACCTTGCTTAATGTAGTGGGGTGCAAAGAGGTGATGGCCGAGCTGAAGTCTTTGGAAGCCGAAGACCGCGAGGTCCCGGTAGCGAAGATGCACCTGTGACCGTGAGCCAGGAGGCTCTGATTGGGTCCATTTCCCCGGTTAATACTATCGAGAAGAACGGTCCTCATAAGGTGGAAAGGAGGGTCAGAATTCGGCTAAGCTCCTTCCAACATCCTCGGATCCACCCTCGGTGCCGCCTTTGCCAGAACGGGCCATGGTTGAGGGGTCGGTAACGATGGAGGAGATCCTAGTGGATTCCTCCATTGCTGAAGAACACCACACGTTAATGGATGTTGTTTTGCGAAGCATTCAGTTTGTTAAGAGCGGATTGAATGAAGCCTGTACAAGCTTATTGATGGGCTTTAAGGTAAGCTGCCCACTTTACTACTATTGTGTTATATTCAAAATATAGTTTTACTGTTATGACAGCCCCCGAGACATGGGGAGCTTGAAAAGCTAACCCGTGGCTCATAGAAATGCACAAAAAGTGTTGGGGAATGATGCTTGCAATGCTTATTTTAATGAACTTTGACCAAGCAGGGTAGGTTTAAATTAGTTGAAATCATGCTGACAGATTGTGCAACTTGCAGGCCTCGTCATCGGCTACCAATGCTAACACATTGGAAAGAGCCAAACTTAATCAGAAACTGCAAGTGTCCGATGAAGAGCTTGACCGCCTGAACGGTCGGTTTGACGAGAAGCAGGGTGTGTTTGTATAAGAGTACCTCATTTTAGTTATATCTTACGGGATATCCTGGCCCTATCATCTGACTTTTGTTGTTTTCTCCTTGATCAACAGATTAAGATAAAGAGCTTGAAAATCTCTGGGCCGAGGTGGAGAAATCCAAACAAGAGGCCGTTTCCCACAAGGCGGCGGCTGAACAAGCGGACGCCGAGCTGGATGCCCTGAAGGCCGTTAGCAAACAATATGAGGACAGGGTGACGGCAGTCCAACAAGAGCTGGAGGAGGCAAGCTTGAAGTGTGAGGCCTTTAAGAAAAAAGTCAAAAATCAAGCCGCCGAGCAGACCAATCTATCCACGGACCTCCAATCAGAGTGGGTAGAGCGGCAGTTCTTTGAAGAAGAAGTGCGCCAAGTCAAGAAGATGGAAACCGATAAGCCATACTTACTGCAGTGCGCCTTTGTGGGAACCTATTTCCCTTTCTTATGTGGATATGGCATTCCGCAGGCACCTTCACCAACCTTACTGCAGTAGATGCGACCAAGTACTATGCGGCTAATGACGGGGATCGTTAGCAGTGGTTGTTTTGGGCGCAGTTTGAGGCCCCTAGGGCCAACCCTAGTCTGACTTATCAGATCAAGCAACTCCTTGAGCTGCACAAGATGGCCGAGCCAGCCATGAAGGACCTGTGTGTTTGGCTGTGGCATCTCGAGCCCTTGCCGACCAGCTACTTTGCCCTAGTGCGGAGGCTAATCGAAGCCGCACCTCGGATTGAAGCCCTTCAGCACTCAGCCTGTATGGAGGGGGCCTGGATGGCCTTTGCACAGTCGATGGTGCACCTCCAAGGGGTGAGGCCTCTGAAGATGGTCGCTGATCCGCCGCCCACTGGAAAGGAGCACACGCACCCCGAACTATAATTTACTGCTGCCATGGAGGGTGCTCGGGCAATCGAATCGCAATGCTCGAAGGATGTACTATTAGAATAGATTTGTGTTTGAAGTAACTGAGAATGATCTGTTTGAAATAGTATATGTCCTAAGTTCATTATGTTTTATATAATTTTGATTCCTATTGTGGCCATTTTAACCTGAAAGTTTCCAGTCGTTGGCTTCATCCCCCATTTAGATACTACTTCAGGTGTTTCATCGTCTGTACATGTCCCATAGCCGATTTAATCGATGCCCGAAGGTGGTAGTGTAGTATGGAAATGAGGCAATCAGAATATGAGGCTTTATCTGTTTCACTTAGACTTAGGAATGTTATAATGCAGGGGCTAGTGACAAGCCCACAACCTTTGTTGTGGTAATTGGAAAAACCGAATATCGGGATGACTATCGTGGGGTTTGCTGACTAGAAAAGACACGTATGTATAATACGGAATAGCCTCTATCAACTATGGAAATAATCTCGGATTGCAGACCGGTTCGCACTCATTATGACTGTCAGTTTTCGGTTTTGTCCACTGAGGTATTTCAAAACCAAGGAAGCTAGGAATACAATCGCAGTGGTTCTCCTTTTTACCCCTTTAGCCGAACTAGCGGAACATAAGGGGGTAAGCATAAGAGCGGCGCAATCCAACTGTAGGCCCAAGACGTAATTTGGAACCGATGCACATAATGCAAAATCGTGAGAGACCAAACACAGGTATAAGAGTGACCGTGAGGTGGCTGGGGCGGTCAATGTATCCTAGACCCCGGTTAGTTGCCTTGCGCACCTTCTTTTTTTGTTTAACAATCATAAAATGATTTTGTCCTGTCAGCAGCGTATAGTTGAAAAACAATATTAACAATAAGTACATCAAAAGAAAAGCATCTGTAACAGATATTTCGCGAAGAATTTTTACAATTCTCGGCCCGAGGGCCGTCGTGTACAGGAAACTATGAAAATTAACCAACACCTCCCCTGCAGCCGTTTTGCAAGAGACTTGACGAACATGTGGCTTTTGGCTGTGCTAAGTTGAAACAATAGGGGGAGGGATACTTTTCCTTAAAAGGTTGTTGTAGATGGCACACAGACTTTCAACCGAGGAGCTGTCAGAAACTGCCGATGAAATATAGAATGACGCTTGGGAGGGCATTTACTGCATCCCCTATGTATCAAGGAGGAATTTGGCACCATACTTTGGTCTAGTCGACATATGGTGCCCGTGAGATGTTGTGGGAGAGGTGCCCTTATGTGTTCGGGTCTCCCACAGTACTAGATAGTACCCGGAGAACGAAAATTGTGTACATGAGAGACATACCTTGAAGGTGCTCGGGAGATGTTGTGGGAGAGGTGCCCTTACGTGTTCGGGGCTGAGGAGCACTCCGGGGGACCTGATTCAGCTCGGGATCGCTTGCCTTCTTGTCGTGGTTGATCTGCTTGTTACTTGATGGTTCATTGTCGTGCTCGCCTTCTGCTGCCAAGGCCGCGGTGTGTTCTTCGGTGCGGAGAGATTGTTCTGTGTTGTCGTTGATGGTGATGACTCTACAGAGTCCACGCATCTTCAGCTTCAGATAAGCACCACGTTAAATTGGGTGAAGGCGATGTGGCTGAGTAGTGTGTGGTACCGTTGCGAAAGGGTAGAATGTCGAAGATCAAATCTTTGCTGCGGAAGTTACTGGATGAGGCGAACACAACTTCCAGCGTTAGGGTTCCAGAGCAGCAGGCCTCGATGCTTGGAATTACTCCTTTAAAGGTAGTATTGCTTGGTTTTATTCTTGATGGGTTGATGCTCATCTTTTTCACCGTATCTGTTTAGATCAGAATAAGGCTACTTCCACCATCCATGAGGTCTCTGGTGAGGTGGTACCCATCTATAATCAGGTCGAGGACGAGGGCAGCCGGTCCTCCGTGGCGGATATTGGTCGGATGGTGCCTGAGGTAGAATGTGATCGGGAAAGCCGACCATTGGTCGTACTTTGGTGCTACAAGCTCTAAGGCATAGACTTCTCGGAGTGCTCGTTTCCTCTCCTTCTTGGGTATGTGACTCACGTAAATCATGTTTACGGTTTTTACCTCGGGAGGGAACTATTTTTGTCCCCCGTTGTTCTGGCCACAGCGCACCTTGGCGTCTGGGCAATCCACGATTTGGTTTTTCTTTGTTAAGAATCAGTTCCAAAATTCTATGTACGACTCGCCCGCCAATTGGACGAAGTTATCCAGGTCGGAGGAGTCCAGGGGGCCAAACATAGGTCCCTTGGAAGTTGGACATGAAGGCTTCTTCGAGCTCTTCCCAGCTTCCGATCGCGTCATCAGGCAGGCGGTTTAAGCAGTGTCGTGCTGGCCCTTTCAACTTGAGGGGCGAGTATTTGATGGCATGGAAATCATCTCCTCTCGCCATATGAATGTGGAGAGGGAATCCTTATGTCCACACCATAGGATCCGTAGTTCCGTTCTACTGTTCAATGTTAATGGGTTTGAATCCCTCCGGCAACTGATGTTGCATTACTTTGTGAGGGAAACATCGTGGATGTGTGGTGCCTCTAGTCTGGACTATCTTGTGCCGAAGATCGGCTTTTGATTGAGTTTGGTATGAATCCCGATCCCTGGCGTAGTATGGGACCCGAGGTGGCTCTCCATCCAATCTACTCGGGGGGTACTTTCTTCACCCGTAAATGGATCTGATGTGACCTATCTTGTTATCCAGGTTGTACCACAGGTCTGTTCTTCCCCGAGGGTGTGCTTTCTCCTTCACCTTTCCAAGGGGGGTAATGTTCGGCGTCCAATGCCGCCCTGTCACGCCCTCGAGGCGGGCGGTCAGACTGGTCATAATCCATTCGCTTGGGGGATGCAGGTCTTGGGGCCTCGTCATCGAATTGCAGCAACAGTCGGCGACGTGGGTAACTTTTCTTCTGATCCAGCCATCTAGGGTCGTGCTCTTCCTCGGCGGTCAGTACTTGGTCCATCAGCTATTTATAGTGTCTTGTTTGGCCTGGAGTTGACGCTCCCTTCGTTTAAGCTTTGAGCGGTAGCTAGAAGAAGTTGCCAAAATTATTCCTCGCCTCCAAGGTCATCGGGTATCGCGAGGTATTACCCTCCGGGTAGTCATCGGGAGGAACATAATCATAATTGTTTGACATGTTGACGTCGGCGGGGCCGTCCTGCACCTCAGGTTGGTCTGCTTCCTCGAGTGGATGTTCTGGCATACCCAGGTTGTCGTGGTCTTCTAGATTTGACTTTCCCCGGTGCCTTCTGCGGGGACTTTTCCTTTGTTCGCCTTAGCGCGCTTACGCTGCTTTCGGCACTTTGAATATTCCTCCCCAGATTTGTCATCATTCGGCTAAGGAGGATGGTCACCGTTGTTACCGGGCGTGTCTACCATGTAGACGTCATAAGTGGACATTGCGGTTCATCGCCCTGTGCTTGTGGGTGTGGGTTTCTCAGCCTCTTTGTCCATGCCCTCCTGCTCCTCGGAGCCATAGTCTAATGTGTCGGTTAAATCTTCGACGTTTGCTACTAAGTGGGTGGTGGGCGGGCCGTAAAAGTCCCTATATTCCGAGCCATACTGAGAGTTGTTCGGTCCGTTTGAGATGTGCAATGATGGGATCAGGATGAGCATCTCGCTTAATGTCGAGAACTTGTCATCCTCCATCATCGGATGATTTACGGAGTTAACCTCTATGGCCACTATGAGGGAGGCGTGTTCGGTTAAATCTTTTTGCAGCGATCCCGTCGTCTGGGTTAGGAACAATCTAGGGGCCGACACTTTGAAAGAGAGGTATTCAAGGACGTGATCGGAGCCGGGGCCCGAAGTTAAAGCTTCAGGGTTTTTGCTCTCCCCGGCCGAGGTCGGGATCCTTCTGAGGACCAGATTGGTCTGTGTACGGGTTGTGTCAGTGCTCTGGGAATGGGGGTACCGACACCTGCCTGCCTGCGGCCCAGGGCTGGCCCACTTCGTCAACACAACACCAACAAGGAACAGTGTCACCCTGAACAAGGTCCTCGCGAGGGCCCAAGCCTCGTGAGGAAGAGCGTCATCAAGACCCGCAGGGGGTCCTCCTCAGGACCACTTCGGAGCGGCGGATATTTCAAGGCAAGGTCGGGCCTCAGGAGTCAAGGATGACGCCATGGAAGGACAGGCGATCAGAAGATGGCAGGACAGGACAGTTCCCCCTTTAATGCAAAGAAGATGGGAGCGAATTAGGACTCCAAAGGCATCTCCAAAAGGTTTCCCTTCCGGTGCAACAAGACCATGGCCGCTCGCCGGCAGGACGGGCCTCATCTCTGTGCTCACCTCTGCGATGCTGGCAGCAGCTTTGCAGGCGAAGACCACTTTTGACAGGGGAAGCATGTTCCTTTGTCCCCCACCAAAACTGGCCGTTGTGGGATACCTTCTCGCCAATGATAAGGTAAGAGGACCCGAGCCTCCACTATATATAGAGAGGGTACGATACTTGGCAAAGGGACCGGATCATAGAAACCCTAGAACAACACACCCAGCCACTTGGGCTTCGGAGGCCCGAGAGCACTGTAATAGTTCATCCATCAACATCCTCAAGAGGCAATCCACCAAAAGCAGGACTAGGGTTTTACGCTTCGCATCGGCCTGAACCTCGGTAAACTACTGTGTTGTGTATTCCCCTCACCTTCGAATGAGTTCTTCACCGTCTCCATCGAGTAGCAGGCGAGGTTAGGTCGAGATGAGAGAGATCATCATACACGCCCCTGTGTTCGAATCCTTAGGGTCTTGCGGAGCACGAAATCCGACATTTGGCGCGCTAGGTAGGGGCATGTGCACACTTCCTCCTAGCTTCCTCCTTCCCTGGTTGCTGCACCGATGGCCGGCGACCGACCTGCCTCTCTGAGCCTCACCGAGCTGGTCTCCGATCACCACGTCACAGCGGCCGGAAGCTCGCATGACGGCGTCGTGGGACCAGGCAGCACGTACCATGCCATCAACATTGCCTCCACAGTGACGGCCACCCGAGTCACCCAGGCGCATGGAGGTTAGGCGGCGGCCCAGGCACCAGCATTGTGCTGCATCAACTTGGGAGGCCTCAACGCACACGATGCATTGCGGATGGCAAGAGAGATGCTCCACCAACGACCGACGCCAGGAGGCTTCGACGCCTGGGCGGACCACATCATGGAGCTAATCGCCATCACCTTGAAGACCATCCAACCTAGTGCATCCTCAAGGCCATAGGCACCGGGCGCCGGGGGTTCGCACCGCGTGCCGGCCCCCGAGCATGCAAGCTATGAGGCCCTGCCTACCCTGGGCGGGGCCGAGAGAGACGCGCTTCGCGCTACCCTCCACCTTCTCCAGACCCCAGCGACCGGCCATGAAGCGCAACGCACTGACAACCACTAGGGACGCGAGGAGAACGGAGGGGCCACCGACGTACACGCTGGCGCGCATCACCGAGACTAGGTCTGCCTTCGATAGCCCGGGGCGGTTAGACATGAACGCTCCCTTTGGCGCAGCCAGTAGAGGGTGGAGGTGATGGCGCAGACGAACTACGACAATGGAGACATGACAGAACACCAAGGAGGGAATCAACATCGGGCGACACCAGGACCAGCCCACGGCGGCAACAGGAACAACCGACTTTGCATGGAGGCTTATCGCAGGAAGATATCCGAGAATTACGGCAGGGGGGATCCCCCTCCACCACCAAGAGGGAACACCATCGTCACACAGATGACCGGCCGCGGGGGATGGGCGAGCGACTACATGGAGCCGTACATGCCAGAGTATGCGACACTACCAGATCCTCCCGATGAAGAAGAGCTTCACGCGTCCCCTCGGGGCGTCTATCCACCTCAGGACTAAGGAATGTCTGGGGGCTTCTCCTTGAGCCGAGCCTTAAAGGCACGGGCAGGGAGGCACCCTCAAGCCGCGGGGCGCGGAAATACCGCCTCTCCCCGCGGAAGGACTATGTAGGGCCAAACCCACGGGCCTCAGAAGGATGAGTCAAACGCCACGACAAGGCACAAGAGGCGCGGATCACCCGTGACAACCATGATGCAGGCATGGCTGTCAGGGGCCTGGTCTCGCGAGGCACTCCTCGGGTGCAAGGGGGCTTCAACCATTCGGCGAGGTATTTTTTGGATATACTTCCTTAAGGAGTGTCTGCTGACAGCAGGGACTCCAACTGCTCAAGGCATACTCCTGCAAGTCGTAGCTTTTACAATTTACATTGCTTCCACTTAGCGACCTGACACGCTGCCTTGCTTGTGTCCTTCGGCGATGCACCTTTTCTCGTTCGGGGGAACCGGCCACAACGCATCTCCCCAACACGGGAATTTGGGAGCCCAACGACCCCTCAGGACCACGGTCGACAGGATAAAATCAGAGTCGCTTGAGCGTCCAAGGGGGCTCCAAAGCATGGTGCTCTAGGATCCTTACCGGTCACAAGGCCACCTGCCATCCTTGATAGCATCCACGGAAACTTGGTCATTATCAGGAGCGGCAGGGCTTGACCCCGCAACTGAGATCGTCTATTCGGTCGCAAGCAGCGGCGGTTGGGAAATGTGCAGGACCGGGTCCTGGGGACGCAAGGTTGCATGAGCGTCAAACAGGGGCTCCTGAGCATCATGCCTCAAGAGCCTTACCAGTCATAAGTCCACCTGCCGCCCTTCATATCATCCACGGACATTCGGTCGTTATCAGGAGAGGTAGGGCTTGACCCCGTAGCTACATCCGTTAATTCGGTCACACAAAACGGCGGTTGGGAAATGTGTTTTACTGGATCTTAGCGATGCAGAGCCACTCAAACGTTAAAGGGGGCTCCTGAGCATCGCGCCTGAGGAGCCTTACTGGTCAGAAAGCCAATCGACCACCCTGGTGTCGTCCAGGCTTGCTCGGTATCGGGGGATGTCGGGGCCTTGCCTCGTGAGGCGCCTCACGACGGCAGGGAAATGTGTGGCACTGGGACCTGTCAACGTCGAGTCATAAAAAGCCCTTAATAGGCCTCCCGGGAAGGAGCACGAGCAGGCAAGACCTGCATAAACCAGTCGCACCTCTGCCTCATCCTTCAATCCTTCCGGAACCTACTTCATCCTATGATACTCTCACATAATAACGAGCCGAGGCTGTATACGCCCAGGGCTCCCCGAGGAGGTGGAAGGGATCCACCCCACGCCTAGTGGAAGACCTATGCTCCACGTTGGGTACAACATAGCCCCCCCCCCAATGACTCTAGAAAATCAGGCCCCAATGCCTTGGGGGTAGGGGCACTCGCGAGGCCAAAGCGTCCTCGCGACCTCCCATATACACCCCCGCCGTGACACTCTCACGTAATAACGAGCCGAGGCTGTATACGCCCAGGGCCCCCCGAGGACACGGAAGGGTCCACCCCACGCCTAGTGGAAGACCTTAGCTCTACGTTGGGTACAAAGATGAAGGCAATCAGCATGGCCTGCCAATAACCATGCTCGTAGCTCACAAGGAAACACATATAGTCGGCCAATGACTATGCCAACTTTAAATGTCGGACGCCGCGCTTGCTTGCTTTCTCTTGGATTCAACTATTTTCCACTAAGTTTGAAGTGGCTGATTTATTATGTTGATTTTTTCCAGTCTTAATGCCCGATGTTTGAAAAATAAAAAAGGGGGAACCTTCTCTGGCATTTCTTATTTCACTGGCTTTGATACCTCCCATCCGGAGGAAAAATTTGGAGACAACTGCTCAGCGCCACCCCAAGGGACAAGGTGCGAAATCGCTCGAGTGCCAGAAAGAGGGTTCCTAGGCACGCCTCACGAGCCTTACCAGCCGTTAAGGCCGGGTCCTGATGATGCAGAGTGGCTCGAGTGTCAAGGGGGCTCCCGATAAGCGTGCCTGAGGAGCCTTACTAATCGCAAAGCCACTCGTTCCCCCAGGGTGCCGGGGCTTTGCCCCGTGAGGGAGGCCTTGGTAACGGGTTGAACCTCACGGCAGCGAGGAAATGTCGAGACCGGAACCTGTAGACATAGTGTGCCGAAAGGGTCTTCACCTCGTCCCGCTTATGAAACAGGAGCTGCACCGGAGGAACTACGCGAAGGACCGATGCAAATCCACAAGGGCCTAAGGATTCGATGGCAGCAAGGAGCGAGTCCAACACCCAAGCTCACGGTGGAATGAGGTGCCTCGGGAGGGCAAAACTGTCGGAAGGTCATCCTCCCTCGTCACCCCCAAGCTACGGCAGCTGAAGCGACGGGCCCTAAGCTCTACAGCCCCTCTACAACGACCACCAGCATGCAAGCCATCACCTCAAGAGCAAAATCAAAGAGGAGAGTAGCCAAGGTAATAACAACAAAAGCTTAATGCCAAGTAGGGCAGAGTTCTTGATTCACCATTACAGGAGCACGCAAACGGAATCTTTAGGCACAAAGGGGAGGGGCTGCCGGCGTCACCCATGGCGTCGGCTAGCCCAGCGTCGGGACCACCCTCCTCACTTGAGGCACGCACCTGGACGTACCGCCCCACCAGGGTGTTCACTTGCGGGTGGAGCTCATCCGGAAGAAGACAGCGAGACACAACGAGAGTCGGTTCGACGATGCGCCGGAGGTCGAGCTCCGTGGCAAGGTGGCGCAAGTTGGAGAAGACGAGCGTCAGGGCGAGGCCTGGAAGCTCATGCGCACTGGACGTGCTGTCCACCTCCACACGGTGGACGCCAGCCTCCAGCGCCTCCACGACCTCCTGGAAGAAGACGAGGTAGCCCCGTCGCTCCTCGCGTTGGGCAGCGCCGAGGCCTCCCCACAAACTGGCGCATCATGGCGGTTGCCCGGTCGGCGATGCCGGCAAACTGCAGGGTGCGATGGGACGCCATTAGCCTGGCGTACGACGCCTCGTCTTGAGCAACCTACACGGCGTCCGCCGCCTCCCGGACCTGCTGCTACAGTGATTCTAGCTCATCCTTGGCCTCCGCCCCGCCTTGGCGAGCAGCGTCGAGGGCGGACTGGAAGCTCTCAACCTGGCCCCGCGAAGCTCTTCCACCTCCTCTTGGAGCTCGCCGAGCTTCGGCCTCTTGGAGAAGGGCGTGCTGAAGAAGAAGGAAGATCAACCCAAGGACAACAGACGAAGAAACAAACAAAGGAAACGCAACGAAGGACTTACTCGTCAGCCATTACCCAGCTGGGGCGGAAGCACGCATGCATTAAAGGCCCTCCGCCACTACCCCCGGGGTGGACGAAGGCGCAGGAGGCGCCGCACACTTTCCCCAGCCAGAGCCATCTCCGGGGGATGCCATTATGACAAAGAGCAAAGGAGGGGAAGAAGTCTCCTCGCGGCGGATGGGTGAGGCAGAGAGGGAGCTCAAGGCTGCGGTGCCTTACCACATAGGGGGCTGGGCGAATTTCAAGGCAAGCACTAGCCACCAACCGTCGCGGGAGCGTGGGTGTCGCACGACTCACGGGGGCCACGAGGTGGGCCGACGTAAGCGCTGCTGCCCACGTCGCATCACCTGTCACCAATCAGTCACATCCGCGAGGGCCGTCGGGTGTGGTCACATTCAATGAGCAACATGATGGCATGCACGACTCTTGGGAATCGAATCATCGTGGCATGGTACCGCCCGGGTGCCTCGAGGAGCGAGATCGTTGCCGCTCAGCTTCAAGACACGTGGGTCGCCTGACCCGCGGGCAAATGGGGCCTGCAACGTTCCGGGCCGTCTTCGAGGCTTCACCAAGAAGCCAACCCAGGAGCGCCTTGGGCCCGGGGGCTACTGTTAGCATTTTGGGAATGGGGGTACCCAAACCTGCCTGCCTGCGGCCCAGGGCGGGCCCACTTCGTCAACACAAGACCGACAAGGAACAGTGTCATCCTGAACAAGGTCCTCGCGAGGGGCCTAGCCTCACAAGGAAGAGCGCCCTCAAGACCCGCAGGGGGTCCTCCTTAGGACCCCTCCAGAGCGGCGGATATTTCAAGGCAATGTCGGGCCTCAGGAGTCAAGGATGATGCCATGGAAGGACACGCGACCAGAAGATGGCAGGACAGGACAGTTCCCCCTTTTGTGCAAAGAAGGTGGGAGAGAATCATGACTCCAAGGCATCTCTATAACGACTAAGATGTGATCCTTTCCGATTTGGGGAACGAGGCCCCAAATTGGAAAGAAGCACATATAAGCGTTTCGCAAGCACGGTAACATAGCACATACATAATAATAGTAGAATGACAATAAGGGATTCAACTGTCATCTTATAAATATATCAGAGTTACATCACGCATCCAAACAAGGTAGTTCTGCTACGGACTACAAAACACGAGAAATGACTATGCTACCCTGCATGCTAGCCCACGATCACGACCACGCCTCAGTCTTCTGGATAGTTCACATACAGGCGGTCGTTCTCCTCATCGTACTGCCACGCCATCTGCGTGCCATCGGGATCAGATGTCTCGGGGGTACCTGAACCTATTGGTATTTGAAGGAATCTGTGAGCCATGGGGACTCAGCAATCTATGACCTTGGTGCCAGAACTAGTCAAGTTATTAGGTAAGAAAGGTGGAGTATTTAGGTTGCAGCATCCTAAGCTTTATAGTGGCTAACTTACGTAGAACATGTATGAAGGTGGTCTATACTAGCGGTCGATGTCTAGCTGATCACTAAGTGATCCTGAACACCTACTTAGGTCAATCATAACCCCACTGTGTTCCCGTTTGAAGAGAGGTCTTCAAAGGGCACATTCACGGTTACGCACATAGTTGGCAATTTTATTAGAGTTATGGATAAGTTATCTATAACCGGATGTTAACAAGTATTCCAAGTTGCCACATAACCGCGCGCATGGCTTTACAACGATTAAACCCTGCAAGGGTGCTCCAACTAGTCCATCACAAACGGTCACGGGCCGCAAAGTAATCCTCTATCACGAATCTCATGATCTCGTCGGATTCCTTAGAGGAAAACCTCAACTCTGGGGAGAACCAAAGCTTCACCGGGATTCCTATACGCAAGATATATCGCTAAGGTAACACAAGACTAGAAGGACCTCCCGGTGTGTCGACGACCCTGATAAGAGCCGCGTATCTCAGTCTCAGGACAACACCGTCTATGCATAGTGGACAATGACCTAACCTCAAGTTTCCTTGAGGTGGTATTGCCGACTGCTAGGTGGGTGGACCAACACTCATGAGGAGCACTGGACCGGGTTGTTGAATTCCTCGGGGAAGCTATTCCCTATGCAGATTACTATTAAGTGATTAGCAGATTAAAACCAATGTTGGGTCCTGCCGGACAAGTCTTAACACTACGCGATTTATCGAGGGGGTCCCCATTGAAAAGGATCGAGATGGACCTAGAGGGGGGTGAATAGGTACAAATCCAAATTTTAATAATTAATTAGCAATTTTAGGCAAAAGTGCAGAATATGAGTGTAGGCCTAATAATTGCTACGACAAGGAGTAAGCTATTTAGAGTGAAGTAAGAAAGCGGTAAACAATAATCAAATACAAGTACGTAATAAGGATTAACACAAGTAGGGAGTTAGGGTTAGGAATAACCAAAACTCCAAGAGAGACAAGGATGTATCCCGATGTTCACTTCCTTGGAGGGAAGCTACGTCACCGTTAGAGGGGCGGATGTTACCACGAAGGCACACCAACGCCACGAAGGCTCACCCTATTCTTTCTTTGAGATAACTCCACGAAGGCGTTTCTCAACCACTAGTGGTAAGCCTTGAGGTGGCTTCCAAACCTTCACAAACTTTTCGGGGGAAATCACAATGGTTTGATTCCTCTCCGGAGACTCCTACCGCCTAGGCGTCTCCAACCTCCAAGAGTAACAAGATCACGGGGATTGCTCAAATACTTGCTCAAATCACAAATCACTTTGGTGGGAAGGAGGAGAGGGATACGATCTATCTTTTGATTGGAACAACACTCAAAGGGACTCACAAATGCTCTTGGGATCTAGGATTTGGTGTAGAAAAGAGTGAGTGAGAGGAAAGGTGTTCTTGGATGTATTCTAGCTGTGTTGAACACCCTTTCACGAGGTGGGAGAAGAGTATATATAGTGGGGAGTGAAAAACAGCCGTTGGGGACACTTTAAGTCACACACGGTCCGGAAGTCCGACAGTTGTCGGAACTCCGGGGGTCCGCGAGGGGTCGGACGTCCGACAGGGGTCGGTCGTCCGAGGCTTGTAGATATGACTGAAAATACTGTGAATTGAACAGCGACCGGATGTCCGGAGAGGACCGGAAATCCGAGTTATTCGACTCAACTTCTACTTGTGGGAGGTTACGGATTTCCGAAGGGGAACGGACATCCGGCCCTCGGACGTCCGGAGAGAGCCGGAAATCCGAGTTATAGAGCTCATGTTCTTCTGGTGTAGGGCTCCGGATTTCCGGGGCTGGTCGGACGTCCGGCCCTCGGATGTCTGGAGGGAGCCGGATTTCCGAGTTATATGACTCACAAACTTCTGGTGAAGGGCTACGGATTTCCGAAGCCTGCTGGTCGTCCGACCCTCGGATGTCCGGAGGGAGCCGGATTTCCGAGTTATATGACTCACAAACTTCTGGTGAAGGGCTACGGATTTCCGAAGCCTGCCGGTCGTCCGACCCTCGGACGTCCGGAGGGAGCCGGATGTCCGAGGCAATAGACATGTTTTGAGATAAGAACAGAGTGGAGAATATGTGGTATTGGGTATGACAGTGAAGATGTGGTACGAGCAAGTTCATCGCAAAACCTGTGATCCCCTCTTAATAGTGCGGGATCCCTATACTCAATATCAGTAAACTCAAAAGAATAGTCTACATCATCTTTTCTTAATCCCGAGCCTTCTCGAAATATAAGTCCCAATCTTCTCAGACAACCTTTGGCACATAATTCTCAATCTACTAAAGTACTTGCCATCCTGAGATACACTCAACAAATAGGATTAGTTTCCTATGTATGTGTTGTCATTAACACCAAAAGTCGATTAGGGGCATAGCATGCACTTTCAATCTCCCCCTTTTTGGTAGTTGATGACAACATATACATAGGTCTCAAAAAAAAGATTTAACATACATTATAGCCTAGGAGATATTTAGTACAGAGCTCCCCTTAGTATATGCATGATAAAATATCGAAGCACGATTGGATCAACATGTAAAGATAATAGATCATCATAGAAGTAGTGGAGCAACACATAAGTCTATGATGATATCATAGCAATCCATAGCAAATCACAATCATTCATAAGTAGCCATACAAGGGTTTATCCATTACATTAAATCTCCAAAGACTAAAAACTACGATACATTACTCCCTCTTTGGCACCAAGTACCAAAAAGGGAGACACCAATAGCACCAACCACGCTCAGAGCTCATCAGCATCATCATCAGCATCATCACGCAAGTCACTACCACCAGCCTCATCAAGGAAATCAGCCTCTCAGGACCAGATGGGAAGCCAAAATCAGTAGGAGGAGCAGCAGGAGGGGCCTCATCATCACTCACATCAAGAGCGCCCGAGGCTCTCAGATGAGCCTTGAGGGCATTCTAGGAGGAGACTAAGCGAGAAACCACGTCATGGGTTTGACCACACTAGAAAGAGACGACCTTCATCAAAGCAGAATGTGCCTCGCCAAGGAATTTGGCAATGCGACCGAGAGGAGCGGAGCTAGATGAGTGGGTGGCGGACCGGGCAGCAGTGCGGCGAGTGGATGTGGAGGAGGAGGGGGTTTTCTTGGGAGCATAGTTATCCGCCATGTGAGCGGGAATGACCCACTTGCAATGTGTGTGAGTGACAGCCACAGAGAAATCAGCAACATGGTTAATAAGAGCCTGGATGAAGGGGGCATGAGGAAAGGCTCGCTTGTACTGAAAGCTAGCAAGCCGAATCTCATGCCATAGAAAATGAGGCACATTAATTTTGCCCTTGGGGTGCTCGAACAAGTGAGACATGATGTCAATACAATAGCCACTGCAAGAACCCTTATCACCCATCTTGGGATAGATGGTGCGGATGAGACACTGAAAAATGATGAAATAAGGTGAGCGCCAGATGGATACCTGGTTAAGGTCCTTCATGCGTTCATCCGCATCAAGCTCACTTAGTGGTTTGAGAAGATGCCCACACGCCTCAATGGACTTATGCGCATGGTTAGGATCATCCCTATGTATTTTGAAGCCAGAGTTGGGGAAACCAAGTGCGGCAACAAAAGTATCGTAAGTAGATGTGAAGCGAACGTCAGAGCTGATCCAGCTGACACTGTGGTTTGGACCAAAGTAGCATGTGGCATAGAACTGGTGAATGGCAGCAGCATTAAAGTCGCGATGAAAGGCAAACGGGGCGGCAAGCCCCGATACCTCAATAAGCTCAATGGCACCCGGATATTTCGCCGGGTGCGTGCGAATATGCTCAACATCAATATAGAGATGAACAGATAAACCCTTAGGAACTATGACTGTGGTAAAAATGTCCGTCTGGACGTGTGTGCGGAAACGTGAGTCCGTTGAGTCACGTACGACAGCGTATGGATCAAGGTCGCGGCGGAAAGTGAGGTATGAAGCCACGCCAAGTGTGGTGAAGTTCGTGATTGCACGACCTAAAGTAGCAGGAGGTTCTAGTGATATGCAACGAGCTTCACCTGCGGGCTGGGCAGGAGGAGGTGGTGGCATGTAGGACGCCCTGCGAGTCCCAGACTTTGGCTTGGACCTCCGATCGGCTACTGGTCAGCAAAGTCCTCGGCGGCAAGCTCCTCCTCGAAGTCGGGGTCATCACCATCAGACGACGAGGGGAGTTGTGGAGACGGAGAACGTCGGGCCGGAGAACGCCGGGCAGTCCGTTTGAAGGGACGACGTGGCCCATCCGAGTCCGACCCCGTGCTAGGAGGGGCGCGAGATGATGAGCCAGCCATGGTCTTCCGAGCGGCGTACTTGGTCTTGTTCATGGAGCACAATATCCTATGCGGATGAAAATCCCAAATAAGGAACGAACATGGAGATTCATGGGAGAGAGAGAACCAAAACAAACACAAAAGGAATGGAGGAGCAACCTATAGACGGATCCCGCGAAGGAAGAGGAGGAAGAAGAGGAGGATCCACGGAGGAGATCGGCCCGATCTCAGGTGTGGCGGCGCAGGCGAGGGCTCCTCGAGCTGGCGGCGGCGGCGGTATGGAGGCAAAGGGGCGCTGAGGGTTAGGGCAAGAGCCCAGCCCCGTGCCCAGCTATTTATAGGCCCGAGGCGTCGGACGTCCGACAGACGTCGGAAGTCCTGAGGTGATTGTGGCGTCGGACGACCGGCACTGGTCGGACGACCGGAAGGGGATTTCCCGCCGGACGTCCGAGACATGTCGGACGTCCGAGAAAGAGGAGGAGGCAGACGCTGATTTTGGATTTTTTTTTGATGATTAGATGATGACTTGCATGGTTTCTCACGAAAAGTACGAACATAGTTGCCTACAAGCAAAACATATACTACTTGGAGACAGAAATTGATTTATGCGTACTTTGTAAGCTTAAAAAAACAGAAAATTAAGACTCACTCCCCCTAAATGCATGCCCACATCAAGACACAAACATAATGTGAGTGTGTGTATGTGTGCAAGGTTTCAAGATATGTTGTCAAGCTCCAAGATACCAAGTTCACGCCTAAGTTGACAGAACCTAGCTACGCTAAGTGGCTTGGTGAAAATGTCGGTTAACTACATGTCGGTACCCACATGGGTAATATCATTGTCACCCTTTTGCACATGGTCTCTCAAGAAATGATACCTAATATCAATATGTTTTGTGCGAGGGTGATCAATGGGGTTCTTGGAGATCTTTATGGCACTTTCATTATCACAGAGAAGAGGAACGTGTCGATACGTGATACCATAATCCTTTAGTGTTTGCCTCATCTATAGCAGTTGGGTTGCACAGCTTGCGGCTGCAATATATTCGGCCTCGGCCGTGGAAAGAGAAACACAGTTCTGCTTTTTCGAGGACCAACTTACCAAGGAGTGTCCAAGAAACTGACATGCACCGGAAGTGGATTTCCGTCCCACTTTATCACCGGCCCAATCCGCATCGGAATACCCAATAAGATGAAACTTAGCATCCTTAGGATACCATAAGCCTAACTTTGGGGTGTGAACAAGGTATCTAAGAATATGCTTAACCGCCGTGTGATGGCTTTCCCTAGGGGAAGCTTGAAATCTAGCACATATGCCTACACTTAACATGATGTCCGGTCTAGATGCGCAAAGATAAAGTAGCGAACCAATCATGGAGCGGTAAGTAGATGGGTCAAAAGGAATACCGTTAGTGTCTTCATTTAGAACTACATCGGTGGACATGGGTGTCTTCATTGGTTTAGAATTTGTCATATCAAAATTTTCAAGAATGTCCTTGAGGTACTTAGTTTGAGACAAGAAAATCCCTTCTTGAAATTGTTGTATTTGAAAACCAAGAAAGAACTTCAAGTCCGTGTTGAGTGACATCTCAAAGGTCTTGGTCATGGAGGCCGCAAACTTCTTGCATAAATGGATGTTAGGAGAACTAAAAAAGATGTCATCTACATAGAGTTGGCATAAGATCAAATCACCATTTTCCCTCTTAGTAAAAAGAGTGGGATCGATCACCCCCACCACAAACCAATCATCGAGTAGGAACTTCTTAAGATGATCGTACCAAGCACGGGGTGCTTGTTTGAGGCCATACAAAGCCTTGTGAAGTTTATATACATGGTATTTGGGGTGAGGGTCAACAAACCCAGGTGGTTGTGATACATATACCTCTTCTTGTAGAGAACCGTTAAGAAAAGCACTTTTCACATCCATTTGATGCAAAGTAAAACCATTGAAAGCAGCATAGGCCAATAAAATGCGAATGGACTCAAGACGAGCAACAGGGTCGAAAGTTTCACCAAAGTCCAAACCTTCAACTTGGGAGTAGCCCTGTGCTACTAACCTTGCCTTGTTGCGTAGGACAGTCCCATTATCATCTTCCTTGTTCTTGAAAATCCATTTAGTTCCAATGACATTATGTTCCTCAGTTGGTCGTTCTACCAATGACCATACTTCGTTGCGTGTAAAACTGTTTAGCTCCTCTTGCATAGCAAGGAGCCAGTCATTGTCGCACAATGCATCCTGAACCCTTTGTGGCACATTACTAGAGACAAACGAAAAGTGAGCACAAAAGTTTGTTAATTGTTTACGAGTCACTCTACCTTCCGACATGCCGGTGAGGATTTGATCAATATCAACACGACCGGCCACACGTGGCATGATGGTGGTCTAGGTTTCACGAGGTTCGACTTCGTTTCCATCATCAACGTCCTCAACATATGGATCATTTATGTGCGGAGGAAGATATTCCTCTTCGCGTTGCACTTATTGAGGTTCATCACAAACATACCCATACTTTGGTCTACCTCTTGAAGATCAACTTGTTCTTGAGTGTGATCAGGGTGAGAGACATGTTCTCCCACTTGATCCTCAACAACTGGCATGATGTGTGTGCTAGTATCTTGTGGAGGTACGGGCAGTGAATTGTCTTGAGGATGAGAAATACTCTCATCATCTTCATCATCATCATGGGGTCATTGTTCCATGGGAAGAAGTGCACCTAGACCCATGTTTAAGATATCTTGTGGGGAGTCTTCCTCACCTGCATCATTTAGATCAACTTGCTCCCCATGGGAGCGGTTAAATTCATCAAAGGTCATGTCACAGGTTTCTATAACACATCGAGTGGATTTGTTGTAGACTCTGTAGGCGTGAGAGTTTGACCCATAGCCAACAAAAATCCCTTCAGTTGTTTTGGATTGAAATTTTCCTAACCGTTCCCGTTTGTTGAGGATGAAACATTTGCATCCAAACACACGAAAGTACTTAAGATTGGGCTTGTTCCCAGTAAGGAGCTCATATGGAGTCTTCTCCAATATTGATCGAAGGAAAAGCCGGTTTCATGCATGACATGCTGTGTTGAAGGCCTCTGCCCAAAAACTATGTGGTGACTTGTATTCGTCTATAATGGACCTTGCCATCTCCACAAGTGTCCGGTTCTTCCTCTCTGCCACACCATTTTGTTGAGGTGTGTAAGGTGCGGAGTATTGATGTTCAATTCCCTCATCACTAAGAAATTCTTCTAGGGTGTAGTTCTTGAACTCAGAGCCATTATCACTTCTTACTGCCTTGATGTCCTTGTCAAACTTTCGCTGGGCTTGTTTGGCAAAATCAATGAAGGTGATCTTCGTCTCGTCCTTGGATTTGAGAAAGAACACCCATGTATATCTTGAGTAATCATCAACAATGACTAGGCCATACTTTTTCCCTCCAAGACTTGCCCATGAAGGAGGCCCAAACAGATCCACATGAAGGAGCTCTAATGGCCTCGAAGTGGATACAATGTTCTTGGGTGGATGTTTTGATTGATGTTGTTTCCCAGCTATGCATGCACTGCACACACGGTCTTTCCTAAAAGATACATTTGTTACTCCAAGGATGTGATTGCCGTTTAAGAGATTTTGAAGATTTTTCATGCCAACATGGGCGAGGCGGCGATGCCACAACCATCCCATGTCGGCCTTGGCCATTAGACAAGTTGTATGGAAGGTGCTCTCTTTCGAGAAATCAACCGTGTAAAGTTTGCCATCCAACTCCCCAACAAAGGCCACTTCGAGAGTGTCTCTCTTAAAGACTTTCACATCAGTTAGTCCAAATAATGTGTCATAATCGACGGAAGCCAATTGGCGAACTGAAAGTAAATGATACTGAAGAGATTGGACAAGGATGACATTTGCAATAGACATGTCATTAGTGATTGCCACCTTGCCCAACCCAATTACCTGCCCTTTCGACCCTCCACCAAATACAATGCTCATGTATGGTCGAATGGCTTGCATGAAGTCATATAGCAAGTTACTATCTCCGGTCATATGATTGGTGCATCCACTGTCGATCACCCATTTGGCTCCTCAGGAGAAAACAGCCTGTAACGAATTAAGACTTGGTTTGAGGTACCCATTCTATCATGGGGCCTTTCACATTAGTTACAAGAGTCTTAGGGACCCAAATAGCATAGAATAGGAATGCATTACGGGGACCAACGAATTTAGCATAGACCTCTCCTTCCTTTTATTTGCGTAGTACATAGGATGGAGGCATGAATTCGGTTGTTTGTTGTGAGCAGGCGAACGCCAAGTGGCCGATCCACTCACAACCTTACCTTTCTCCTTGTGTTCCTCTCGCACAAATATTTCTTTAAGTAGAGTGGTACACTTGAGAGGAGATGCACTTTTCTTGGCAGTGCTTGGGTTGAACCCAAGCCCTTCCTTGGCGAAGCCTCCATTGTGTCGACTCAAGATCTCATTGAGAGTCTTTTGTCCTTGTGCACATGTCATGAGACCTCTGTCTAGCTGTGCCTTTAGCGAACAGTTTTCCTCAAGGATAGATGTCAGTTCACTACTAGAGTTAATAGTGCAGGTATCAACATTAATGATAGGTGAGGAGTAGGCCTTAGCTAGAGTGTCAAGATAAGTAACCTTAAGTGCGTCAAAGCTCTTTGTAAGAAAAGTGAGTTTCTCTTCCTTGTCTTTGAGAGACAAGGATAGACGCTCACAGTCCTTAGAAAGGGAAGCATGAGAGTTCACAAGTCGGTCTTTATCATTTAGTAATTCTTTGCACACAGATTCAGCCTTTTTCAAGGAGGCAAGATCATTAGCATGTTTTTCAAGGTTTTCACCTACTTTTGAGCATAGTGCATCATTTCGTGCTTCCTCATACAGGACTTTCTGCTCAAGGATTTCATTTCTTTCCTTCTCCTCAGTGACGAGGGTTTCGAGTTCCTTGATGGTATTGGTGTGCTTACTCACCATTTCCATAAGTATGCGAAACATAGTGAGCTTCTTTCCTTTAAGAGAGCACATAAATTTGTTTATTTTAGCAAACATGGGATGATCTAAGTCATTATCCTCATAGTGATCTTCCGCATCAAGATACTCATCAGATGGAGTAGAAACTAGACTGAAGGAGTTTAACCGTGGAGTTACCTTAACCTTATCATGGGAGCTTTGGTCTTCCTCATCTCCCATGGCAGTCTTTGCCATCAAACACTTGTGAGCGTTGCCCTTGTAGTCCTTCATATAGTTGTAGTGAACAACATCACCACTTTTGTTGACTAGCCTCAAGGTGTTTTGTGTATCCTGAGCTACTCGGGCAACTCCACCAACATCTTCTGGATCTGATTCTTCTTGTGCAACCATTGCTCTTCCATTTGTCCTCTTGAACTTGGAGTTCATAGGGTTTGGCAACTTCTTCTTTACAAAGATCTTTGGAAACCTTGGTTTGTCTTCTCTCTTCTCATAAGGGCAGTCATTGGAGAAGTGATTGGTTTCCTCACAGTTATAGCATTTCATTACCTTCTTCTTTGGGAATCTACCCTTGAACTTTCCTGCACTGAACTTCTTTACAAAGAGAGCAATGTCCTCATAAGATGGGCTTTCATCAGAGTCAACATCATCACCATCTTTGCAGTCATCATCACCCTCTTCTTCCTCACTTTCTTCTTCGTCACATTCATGCTTGGCTTTCAAATCAAGATTGATCTTTGATATTGAAGTGCCATGCATGGCAAGGTGCTTTATTGCATTTGCCTTTGACTCTTCAAATAATTGGAAAGTGGATATGATGTCATGTGGTGTCATTTCTTTGAACCCATGGTGCTGCCTCATGTCCCATACCATTTGATAGTGATACGGAGCAAGAGCATGAAGTAACTTGTCCACAAGAAATCTCTTGGTCAGATTGAAACCATCTTGCGTCTTGTCACAGTCACATGACTCAATGTCTGCGGCGAGAGTCATGAGCCGTTCTAGTAGTTTCTTGGGAGATTCACCCTTTTCCATACAGAAATTCTGTAATTGCCCCTTGGCAATTTCATATTGAGCAAGCCGAAGAGTGGAGGTACCGATCTTGGTCCTTATAATGCTATCCCACAGTTCCTTGGCACTTGTGATGTGAATGTAAGGTCTTCGTTGCTTGTCATTCATTCCTTTTCTTATGCACATGATCGCAGTGTCATTGAGATGCTTGTCATAAGTTTCTCTGGGAGTGAGGCACCTTGGATCTACAGGATTGTACCCATGCTCGAGGATGTCCAACATCTCATCATTGGCGTACCTAAGATGATCCTGCATACCAACTCTCCACAAACCTAATCGGAATTTTCATCAAGCAAGGGAGGTTTTCCTCCAGGATTGTACTTAGGTTTCTCAATTTGAGATCTAGCATAAAGCCATGGAACACTGGTTTGGTTCCTTTCCGGAGGTTGTTGGCCAAATGAAGTACCGTGCACATGTGGCCCTGAGGCCCTCGGGGACGTGGTTGTCCCCGTGGTTAGTGATGCTAGTCTCATTTGGACCATGGCCTCAAGAGAAGCATCATGCTCCTCTTTTTGCTTGGCAAGGGCCCGTTCCAGGTCCTCAGAGGTGAACACTTGACTTCCGAGGAAGTCCCGTCCCTCTGCACTGGAGCTACCGTAGCTGGAACCCCGTCCATCTCGCTCGAGGGCGGTTAAGCCACAAGAATATAGCACGAGGCTCTGATACCAATTGAAAAGGATCGAGATGGACCTAGAGGGGGGGTGAATAGATACAAATCCAAATTTTAATAATTACTTAGCAATTTTGGGCAAAAGTGCGGAATATGAGTGTAGGCATAATAATTGCTACGACAAGGAGTAAGCTATTTAGAGTGAAGTAAGACAAGCGGTAAACAATAATCAAGTACAAGTACGTAATAAGGATTAACACAAGTAGAGAGTTAGGGTTAGGAATAACCGAAACTCCAAGAGAGACAAGGATGTATCCCGATGTTCACTTCCTTGGAGGGAAGCTACGTCACCGTTAGAGGGGCGGATGTTACCACGAAGGCACACCAACGCCATGAAGGCTCACACTATTCTCCCTTTGAGATAACTCCACGAAGGCGTTTCTCAACCACTAGTGGTAAGCCTTGAGGTGGCTTCCAAACCTTCACAAACTTTCCGGGGGAAATCACAATGGTTTGATTCCTCTCCGAAGACTCCTACCGCCTAGGAGTCTCCAACCTCCAAGAGTAACAAGCTCACGGGGATTGCTCAAATACTTGCTCAAATCACAAATCACTTTGGTGGGAAGGAGGAGAGGGAGACGATCTATCTTTTGATTGGAACAACACTCAAAGGGACTCACAAATGCTCCTGGGATCTAGGATTTGGTGTAGACAAGAGTGAGTGAGAGGAAAGGTGTTGTTGGATGTACTCTAGCTGTGTTGAACACCCTTTCACGAGGTGGGAGAAGATTATATAGTGGGGAGTCAAAAACAGCCGTTGGGGACACTTTAAGTCACACAGGGTCCGGACGTCCGACAGTTGTCGGACGTCCGGGGGTTCGCGAGGGGTCGGACGTCCGACAGGGGTCGGTCGTCCGAGGCCTGTAGATATGACTGAAAATACTGTGAATTGAACAGCGACCGGACGTCCGGAAAGGACCGGAAATCCGAGTTATTCGACTCAACTTCTACTGGTGGGAGGTTCCGGATTTCTGAAGGGGAACGGACGTCCGGCCGTCGGACGTCCGGAGAGAGCCGGAAATCCGAGTTATAGAGCTCATGTTCTTCTGGTGCATGGCTCCGGATTTCCAGGGCTGGTCGGACGTCCGGCCCTCGGATGTCCGGAGGGAGCCGGATTTCCGAGTTATATGACTCACAAACTTCTGGTGAAGGGCTACGGATTTCCGAAGCCTGCCGGTCATTCGACCCTCGGATGTCCGGAGGGAGCTGGATTTCCGAGTTATATGACTCACAAACTTCTGATGAAGGGCTATGGGTTTCCGAAGCCTGTCGGTCGTCCGGCCCTCGGACGTCCGGAGGGAGCCGGATGTCCGAGGCAATAGACCTGTTTTGAGAGAAGAACAGAGTGGAGAATATGTGGTATTGGGTATGACAGTGAAGATGTGGTACAAGCAAGTTCATCGCAAAACCTGTGATCCCCTCTTAATAGTGCAGGAGCCCTATACTCAATATCAGTAAACTCAAAAGAATAGTGTACATCATCTTTTCTTAATCCCGAGCCTTCTCGAAATATAAGTCCCAATCTTCTCAGACAACCTTTGGCACATAATTCTCAATCTACTAAAGTACTTGCCATCCTGAGATACACTCAACAAATAGGATTAGTTTCCTATGTATGTGTTGTCATTAACACTAAAAGTCGATTAGGGGCATAGCATGCACTTTCGCCCATAACAACCCCGAACGTGTTAGGAGCGATCATTATGGAATCAAACACCGGTAGCCGGTAACTATGGCGGCAATAACGGAACAAAACACCCGGCAAAAGGCTAGGCCTTCCATTATTTCCCAAGTATATAGGTGCATTATTAAATAAGAGATTTAGCCTAATGATATCAAGCTCATGTTATCACATGACACAAAGCACCTGCAACTAGCAACGCTAACATTAGTAGATGAGTAAAACCTACTTAGCCATTCAAGATTTGCTAGGAAGGGATAAGTGTTTGGGTTTCATGGAAATATCATGAGGCAATTATTTCAGTGGTAGGCAGCGAGCATATGATGAAGGGAACGTAATCTATCATAACAAGTCTAGAGATGGAATCAAGGTCATATCATCTTGCCTGTGATGTCCTCAGCTTGGAACTGCTCTTGTACGTCCTGCACGTACTCTCCCGGATCCACATACTCGTTCTCCGATCCCGGTTCTATCCAACATAAAAATAGCATCCAATGAACAACAACACCTCAAGATGCAACAAGCACATGATGCATGAGATGAAAATGAACATGCAGCTCTATTCTAATCACTAGCACAAGCATGAGAAGTAAATACAAGTTCCTGGACAGAACTGCACCCTAAGCTATCTCGACATGCATGCGAATGTCATGAACATATGCGACACGTGAAAACGGTGCAAAAGCATATAAAGAACATTACAAACGGAGCTACGGATCAACGGGAAACAACGAAACAAGAAATGAAGTGTTACGTGACAAATACATCACAACACACACCAATGGCATACTTCTGGTATTTCCAGGTTACCAAGACATAAAACAAACCAACATGGATGGGGTGGTGCAAGGAATAACACCACACCATCATCTATGCACTCACAATCATCAAAACACCAAAACTACACAATCTGCCATAAACAGCATCATAGCACTCTGAGAGCTACATGCAAAGCACCTAAAGCCACCCAAATTTGCCAAATAAGATATGTGGCACAAGCTATCCAAGATTACTACAAGCACAAGCAAAAAGATAATGCAAAGGAGTTTCACACAGAAAGTTACACAGCTGCTAACTTGGCCAAAAACATCAGTTTTCAGGTACTTAGTGAAAATTCCATATTCTCACTAGCTGTTTATGCTCTGAAGCATTTTGACAGCACCCAAAACAATATCTACAGGACTCCAAATGGAATGAAAATTTACAGAGAGCTAGACAAACACAAAAGCTACAACTTCCCAGCTGAAAGCTAAGGCTGAATCACAACACATGGATCTCTACAAGCACAACAACAGGAGAAGAAAATATAAGTAGATTCTCAGACTTAGTGAAAATCACAGATTTTCACCAATCTAGAATTTCAGCCACATGCCTACTTTGACTCAGCACCACTTGCACATATGAGTTCCTAAACATGAAACAAAACCAACATGCCTTAGAGGGGGTTACCCTCTAATGCAACAACAAGGAATCAACCACTTGGCCTCACCAAATCTCATGGAACAAAGCTCCAAACATAGAACAAAACTGAAATAAGTCATCTCCAGAAAGTGTTCCAAAGGCAAAACTGACCTCACCAATGGATTCCTGAGATGATTCCACCCCAAAAACATATATAATACTTATGCACTTGCATAGAACAAATGGGCACAAACTAGAGAAGAAAACCTACATGGAATCACATATAGTGAATATTGCATCATCACATGTGGTATTGACTAGAACAACAACTACACAAGATCTTGCACATGACCACAACATCAATTGGGCACATGAGGGGTTGACCTCATCTTCATGTGCTTTTAGCACATCACCATTCCCCCACACGTACCACAAGCACAAGCACCACAATACACCTACACATGCTAAAAGAATACCCCTCTAACTACACATACATCAAGCCTCACTACCCATCTCATATAAGCACATGATGCATATCATGGCACCTCATGTGCATGGCATGTGTGAGACTCACACACTTAAGCACATACACACTCACAAGAGCAACTACATTCACATGAGACAAGGTATGTGGGGAAACTCTCACACACACACCACCATATTTGCACTCACTAGTGCATCAACATCACCATGAGGATGAGATGCTCACACACATGCATGGCAACTAGCTCACAAGCACATCACACAACACCCTACACATACTAGAGCAAATACACATGCTACACACTCATAAATATGGTGTAGCTCATACCTACACTCATGCACACCATCATCTACACCTCAACACCTCACATACAACAAAAACATGACTAGGCCACACTAGAATAAAATCTGGTAAGCACCTCTGCACTCAGGCAGCTACAGCACAACCTAAAATCAGAAGAACACAGCAAAAAATAAATCAAGAAAGGGAAAAAATAAAGGGCTTGGGGGGTTCGAACCCAAGCCTCTCAGGATAGCTAAATCACATGATCACCACTCTGCTACTGCGCAAGTGTTGACAGAACAGGGGGTGCCAACTAGTTAAGTTGTCTCTATTTCTGCGAGGCAACTATGCCAAAATAAAGCAAAAAAGGGGTGCCACGCGCGGGGCTCGAACCCACGACCTCACCACAACAAGCACATGCTATGACCACTACACTACGCTTCAGGAGTTGACAGAATAGAGGGGTATTACTAGGTCTTCTACCATGAGTACCAGGTGCTCTGCTCTACACGCAGAGAGACGTCGGCAACAGGGACTCTCACCGGAGCAAGCTCTCTCTACTGACCTCGGTGCCACGCACGCAGGGAAGGAGGAGGACAACTACGCTGCAAGGAGAGCCTCTCTCTGTAACTGCAACTAGAGCACACCACACACAACACAACCCGCTATACCACACGGGATCTGACGCCCTCCTCTATGAACAGAGGCATGCAAGATCGCTGGCCAGAGCTCCTACTGCGCAACTACCCGACGTGGAAGGAGGGAGGAGACGTCTCACCGAGGGAAGGAGGGACATGCCGATTGGGAGGAAGGCCTGACGAAGACGATGACGCCCTGATGAAGCCTGAACAGAACCAGCATAGAGGAGGAAGAACACCGGGTTCGAGCCGTTGGCGAGCTCCTGCCTGTCGGTGAGGTCGCTCCTCGACCGCAGCGACAGCGGGAATGGAACGCGGGGTGCTTCCCCGAGCCCTTGGACATGGTGGCGGCACCGGACGACGATGGTAGCAGGGGTAGACGCCGGCGACCACTACCTCACCCTCTCTGCAACCTAGCTACAGAGAACTCACCTGAGGGGGGAAGGAGAGATGGATGGGGATGGAGGAAGGAGTGGCGGCGGTGGATGGGGAGAGGAGGAACCCTAGGGAAGAGGGGGCGCGGACGCCAACAATTTATGGGGGGGCTCGACGTCCGTATCCCTCACTGTGCTCGCTCTCTCTCTCGGTTGTCTGACGGAAAGAGAGCAGGGGAGGAACGGCATCACGAGGTGGAAGGAGGGACGCGATAGCTGGGCTGCCGCGCGGGACACGGAGGAGATGGGCCACGCAGGGGAGGAAGCCCACGAGTGCGCCATATAAGAGGAAAGAAATCATGGGGTTGCTTTCTAATTGAAATAAACCAGAGAAAAGAAACAAAAGCACAAGCTAAATATATAAAGCTCAAAATAAAACAAAGGTACCCCTGGACATAAGAAATTATGCCCTACTTAATAAAAATAGAAAAAGTATTTTAGGAGCAAGTAAATATTTACAAAACAGGATTTGTTTGAACTATTTTGTGAATATTTGCACCTTTAAGACTTGGATCAAAACAGCAACTTCACATCTACAATTCCACCAGAAAAATATGCTAAACCTTGGGTATTTTAGAAATAGGATTGGAACAAGAGGAACTTGATCTTGAGATAAATAAGACGGAGAGAGTTCTGAAGCCTATGCAAACCACAACGTGACCTATTAGCATTAGCACCACTCACATCACAAATCATATCAACACAACACCACAATGATCACAAAGCAAAACAACACAAGGACATGAAATGATATGGCATGCATGCATGCACGGAAGAATAAACAAGGTGACATCACATGAAATCATAAGCATTGAACTCTCTCATATCAATGACAAGGGGGAACCACATGGGAAGGTTCCAAATAGGTAAAGATACACTCTTTGGGCATTACAAACTCTCCTACACTACAAAAACATCTCGCCCCGAGATCTACGCCTGAAAGAACTTCGGAAATTCAGAACGGAGGTGATCCTCGCGTTCCCAAGTAGCCTCTGTATCGGAATGGTGTGACCACTGCACTTTGAGAAATTTGACAGTCTTGTTGCGGGTCTTGTGCTCAGTCGCCTCGAGAACCGCAACTGGATGCTCGCGACAAGATAGGTCAGGCTGAAGGTCGATGTCTTGAAGATGAACAGTGCGCTCGGGGGTCTTGAAACACCTCCGTAGCTGAGAGACATGGAACACATCATGCACATTTGCAAAGTTTGTCCCGATCTCAAGCTGGTACGCAAGCTCTCCTCTCTTGCCAACCACTCTGAACGGACCAACAAAATGAGGCGCAAGCTTGCCTTTGATGCCAAAGCGTTGCGTACCCTTCATAGGCGACACCTTGAGATAGACGAAGTCATCAAGCTCATAAGACATGTCATGATGCTTGCTATCATAATAGCTCTTCTGACGGGACTGAGCTGCTCTGAGGTTGTCGCGAATGACCCGACACATATCCTCAGCTTCTTCTATCAAATCATTCCCAAGGATCTGACGTCGCCAGTCTCGGACCAGTTGAACGGGGTACGGCATATCCTGCCATACATAATTTCAAACGGAGCCGTGCCAGAACTAGATTGATAACTGTTGTTATACGAGAACTCCGCAAAAGGCAGACAATCCTCACACTTCATGCCAAAAGAGATAACACAGGCTCTCAGCATATCCTCAAGAACTTGATTGACTCGCTCCACTTGACCACTAGTCTGAGGATGAAAAGTTGTGTTGAAGCGGATCTTCGTGCCCATCGCAGACTGAAAAGAGTCCCAGAACTTGGAAGTGAAGATACTTCCACGATCCGAAGAGATCATCGTAGGCACGCCGTGCAAAGACACAAACCTGGAAGTGTCCAACTCTGCAAGCTGAGCTGCGGATATCGATTCCTTGACTGGAAGAAAATGAGCCACTTTACTCAACTTGTCGATGACAACGAAGATGAAATCATTACCCTTCTTGGACTTCGGAAACCCGGTGACGAAATCCATCTCAATGTGATCGAACTTCCACTCGGGATTGGGAAAAGGATGCAAAAGACCTGCCGGACGTTGATGCTCTGCTTTCACCCTTCGACTTACATCACATTCATTTACGAACTGAGCAATCTCACGCTTCATGCGAGTCCACCAAAAGGTCTGTTTCAAGTCCTGATACATCTTGGAGCTACCAGGATGAATAGAGAGGAGAGAGTTATGAGCTTCTTCCATGATTACCTTTCTGAGATCACCTTTCGGAACGACAAGACGATCCTCAAAGAACAACATGTCTCTGGCATCAACACTGAAGCATTTATACTTGGGAAGACTCTTTGCCACGCCAATCTTGACTTTCTTCACCATTGCATCAAGAAGTTGTGCTGCTCGGACCTGATCTTACAAGGTAGGAGAGATCTGAAGGTTTGCAAGAAATCCCTGAGGTACTAACTGAAGGTTGAGCTTCCTGAAAGACTCACAAACGCCAGACTGGGAGGTTGCAGAATGAGACTGTTGCAGTACGCCTTCCTGCTCAAGGAATCTGCCATGACATTAGCTTTGTCTGGCATGACTCAACACTCGGATTAAAATCTTGGAGCATTTTCACCCAACGAGTTTGCCGAAGATTCAGGTTAGGCTGAGTGAAGATGTACTTGAGACTCTTGTGATCGGTGAACACTTCAACCTTACGTTCTAACAAGAGGTGTCTCCAAGTCATTAGAGCGTGTACCACAGCTGCTAGCTCAAGATCATGCATAGGATAATTCTTCTCCGCTGGCTTCAACTGCCTGGAGGTATGAGCAACCACCTTCTTCTCTTGCATCAGAACTGCACCAAGACCCTGGAGGGAAGCGTCGCAGAACACCTGGTAAGGCTTGGAATCATCCGGAGGAACCAAGACTGGAGTGGAGGTGAGCCTCTCTTTGAGTGTGTCGAAGGCCAACTGACACTCTGGAGACAAAGCATACTTCACACCTTTCTGAAGAAGACTTGAGAGCGGCTTGGCAATCTTGGAGAAGTTCTCAATGAAGAATCTGCAATAGCTTGTGAGCCCGAGAAAGCTTCGAATCTACTACACATTCTGCGGAGGCTCCCATTCAACAACGGCCTGCACCTTCGACGATCAACCTTGATGCCCTCGGCAGAGATAATGTGACCAAGATAGACGACTTCTTTCAGCCAGACCTCACACTTGGAAAACTTGGCATACAACTTGTACTCTCTCAGCTTATCAAGGACCAATCTGAGATGTTGTTCATGTTCCTTCTCAGTTTCAGAAAAGACCAGAATGTCGTCGAGATAGAGCAAGACGAAGTCATTCTTGAACGGAGAGAATATGTAGTTCATCAATCGACAGAATGTCGGAGGAGCATTTGCCAGACCAAAAGACATGACCGTATACTCATACGAGCCAAAACTAGTCCTGAAGGCAGACTTCGGAATATCTTCTTCGCGAATGCGAATTTGATGATAGCCCATTCTGAGATCGAGCTTGGAGAACACCTTAGCACCTTTCAACTGTTCGAACAACTCGGTTATGTTCGGAAGTGGATATTTGTTCCTGATTGTCTTCTTGTTCAATGGACGGTAATCGACACACAGCCGGTCCGTGCCATCCTTCTTCTTGACAAACAGAACTCCACAGCCCCATGGAGAGGAGCTTGGTGTGATCAGACCCAAACGCTCCTGCTCATTGAGTTGCCTCTTAAGTTCCTTCAACTCTTCTGGACCCAACTTATATGGCCGTTTGCACACCGGCTCGGTACCTAGCTCAAGCTCAATGACAAATTCGACTTCTCGGTGCGGAGGTAAGCCTGGCAGCTCTTCTGGAAACACATCATCATATTCGCAGACCACTGGGACTTGCGAAATAGGATTAAGCTCACCCTTTTCATTCAACGAGAACAGACGGATTGTATCATCGCGCGCCGCAAATATATTCACGTCCTCCGAAGAGTGGGTAAGTTTCACTTCTTTAGCTTCAAAATCAATCGATGCCTTGTTCATGGCCAACCAGTCCATACCAAGGATCAAGTCAATGTCGGAATTTCCCAAGACAATAGGAGATGCCAGAAAAGAATAGCTACCCATCTTGACAGAAACATTCGGAACCACCATGTGGGAATTTATGATCTTGCCAGGAGACACAATTGATAGAGGCTTAGGAACATCACGAGTAGAGAACCCATGCTTAAATGAGAATGGCCTCAAGATAAACGAATGCGAGGCACCAGAATCAAATAACACTTTAGCAGGAATATCATTGACGAGGAGGTTACGCATGATCACATCTGACGAGTTTTCTGCCTCAGCTGCATTCACAATGTTGACTCGAGCTGACCTGGGGTTGAACTTCATGAGAGCATTGCTAGGAGGTTTGCCTAGAGGAGGAGGCGGCAGATGGAGCTGAGAAGTGCACTTGTTGGCATAATGACCCTTCTACCCACACTTGTGACAAGTAACCTCTGTTGGCTGCCGGTACTGTGTCTGAGGAGGCCATTTCTTCTGATGTTGGAATCTCTACTGAAACACAGGGTTGGGTGGGTGGGAAGAACCACGGCCTCCAGAATGCTTGAGCTGCTGCGAGTGCCGAGGAGGAGGAGGAGACACCCAAAACTTATGTTGCTTCTGAACCACCTGAGTAGAGGAAGAGATGGAATCTCTGAAGCGCTTCTTAGAATTCTCCACCCTCAGCAAGGCTGCCTCTGCCTTGAGAGCTAAGTTGTAGAACTTGTCGAACTCCTCAGGATCGTGCAAAGCAAGAGCTAACTGCATATCTTCTTTCAAGCCACCTCTGAACTGATAAATCTTGCTCTTCTAATCAGGGATATCCTGCAAGGCGTATCGGGCTATCTCGTGGAACTCGACGTTCTACTTGTACACGGAGTTACCACCCTGCTTCAAGCGCCTGAACTTCTCACGCATTTCCTCCACGAAGCTGGAAAATATGTAGTGGGATCTGAAGTCACGGCAGAACTCATCCCAGGTGATCACTCTAGCGCCTCTGGAATCCATCAACTGTTGCCACCAGATAGATGCTTGCCCCTTCAGCTGGAATGTTGCAAATTTGACGAAATCCTCAGGACGAACATTGCTGCACTCAAAATGCTTGTTCATGTTGCAGATCCAATCCTCGGCATCAAACGGCTGGTCACAGTAAGTGAAAGTCTTTGGTTGATTCGACAGGAACTGACTCAGATTAGCAAACTGATTGCCACCATGCTGGAAATTGCCTTGCTGCTGATTAGCCCTCTCTTGCAACAACTGTAGCAGCATCTAAGTGTTTTGATACCAACTTTTAACGACTAAGATGCGGTCCTTTCCAATTTGGGGAACGAGGCCCCAAATTGGAAAGAAGTGCATCTAAGCGTTTTGCAAGCATGGTAACATAGCACATACATAATAATAGAAGAATGACAATAAGGGATTCAACTGTCATCTCATAAATATATCAGAGTTACATCACGCATCCAAACAAGGTAGTTCCGCTATGGACTACAAAACATGTTAAATGACTATGCTACCCTGCATGCTTGCTCATGATCACGACCACGCCTCAGACTTCTGAATAGTTCATGTACATGTGGTCGTTCTCCTCATCGTACGGCCACACCAGCTGCGTGCTGTCAGGATCACCTGTCTCGGGGGTACCTGGACCTGTTGGTGTTGTGAAGGAATCTGTGAGCCACGGGGAAACAGCAATCTATGACCTCGGTGCCAGAACTAGTCAAGTTATTAGGTAAGGAAGGTGGACTATTTAGGTTGCAGCATCCTAATCTTTTTAGTGGCTAACTTATGTAGAACATGTATGAAGGTGGTCTAAACTAACGATCGACGAAAAGATGATCACTAAGTGATCCTGAACACCTACTTATGTCAATCATAACCCCACCGTGTTCCCGATCAAAGAGAAAGGTCTTCAAAGGGGACAGTCACGGTTAGGCACACAGTTGGCAGTTTTATTAGAGTTATGTTTAAGTTGTCTATTACCGGATGTTAACAAATATTACAAGTTGCACATAACCGCGGGCACGGCTTTCCGAAAGATTAAACCCTGCAGGGGTGCTCCAACTAGTCCATCACAAACGTACACAGGACGCAAAGTAATCCTCTATCACGAATCTCGTGATCTCGTCGGATTCCTTAGAGGAAAACCTCAACTCTGGGGAGAACCAAAGCTTCACCGGGATTCCTATACGCAAGATATATCGCTAAGGTAAGACAAGACTAGAAGGACCTCCCGCTATGTCGACAACCCTGATAAGAGCCACATATCTCAGTCTCAGGACAACACCGTCTATGCATAGTGGACAATGACCTAACCTCAAGTTTCCTCGAGGTGTTATTGCCGACTGCTAGGTGGGTGGACCAACACTCATGAGGAGCACTGGCCCGGGTTGTTGATTAAATTTCTCGGGGTAGCTATTCCCTATGCAAATTATTATTAAGTGATTAGCAGATTCAAACCAATCTTGGGTCCTGCCGGACAAGTCTTAACACTATGCGATTTATCGAGGGGGTCCCCATAACAACCCCGAACGTGTTAGCAGCGATCATTATGGAATCAAACACCAGTAGTTGGAGACTATGGCGGCAATAATGGAACAAAACACCCGGAAAAAGGCTAGGCCTTCCGTTATTTACCAAGTATATAGGTGCATTAATTAAATAACAGATTTAGCATAATGATATCAAACTCATGTTATCACATGAGACAAGCACCTGCAACAAGCAACGCTAACATTAGTAGCTGAGCAAAGCCTACTTAGCCATTCAAGATTTGCTAGGAAGGGATAAGTGTTTGGTTTCATGGAAATATCAGGAGGCAATTATATCAGTGGTAGGCAGCGAGCATATGATGGAAGAAACGTAATCTAGCATAACAAGTCTAGAGATGGAATCAAGGTCATATCATCTTGCATGTGATGTCCTCGGCTTGGAACTGCTATTGTTCGTCCTGCCCGTACTCTCCCGGATCCACGTACTCGTTCTCCGATCCCGGTGCTACCCAACATAAAAATAACATCCTATGAACAACAACACCTCAAGATGCAACAAGCACATGATGCATGTGATGAATATGAACATGCATCTCTATTCTACTCACTAGCACAAGCATGAGAAGTAAATACAAGTTCCCGGACAGAACTATACCCTAAGCTATCTTTACATGCATGAGAATGTCATGAACAGATGCGACACGTGAAAACGATGCAAAATCATATAAAGAACATTACAAACGGAGCTACGGATCAACGGGAAACAACGAAACAGGAAATGAAGTGTTACGTGCCAAATACATCACAACACACACCAATGGCATACTTTTGGTATTTCCAGGTTGCCAAGACATAAAACAAACCAACATGGATGGGGTGGTGCAAGGAATAACACCACACCATCATCGATGCACTCACAATCATCAAAGCACCAAAACTACACAATCTGCCATAAACAGCATCATAGCACTCTGAGAGCTACATGCAAAGCAACTACAGCCACCCTAATATGCCAAATAAGATAGGTAAACACTTAGTATCCATAGTGTGGAACGATTCCAATCTTCAAACCCATCTACTCCCGTCGATCTAGAAGAATCCCGACGCTCCAGATTCATCTGCGATTTAGAAACTAAAACCGTATCCCTGTTTCCCCACCTCGCCATTGCCGACTCCAGCGCCATCCCGTCCACCGCCACCAACCAAGCCGTTGCCCCGTTGCCCCCACCGGCCACGAACACCACCCTCACCTTCCACCGGACCGTCCGCCGGAGCGTCCTCGCAGGCACCACCTCGCGCCCGTGCTCTGCCCCCTCCTCTGTTTGCCACCCCACCTTCGTTGCATGCAGCGGCATATTCTCCAGCGCCACCAGCCACCGCCGTTGCCCCTACAGCCCACCGACCCCGCTGCCCCCACTGGCCATCGACGCGACCCTCACAGTCCACCGAAGCCTACTGTCACATCCAGCCCACCCCCCCGTGCTCGACCCACCACGCACCACCAGCTCGCCCCACATCGGATCTAACACCCCGCCGGCGGCGAGCAGATCAGTCATCCCATCCGCAACATCGCCAAGGCGTACATCCCGTCGATTTGAATCTGTCGCATTACATCGGCCGCCACTTGCTGGAGCTCCCCATCCCAGTTCGTAGGTAAACTGTATTGTTGTGTGTTGCCCCAGATTTGGGATTTTTTTTCTCATATTTTCCAATGAAATCTGATGTCTAATTCATCCAGTAGACTAAATGTTTCATATGTTCATTCGTGGACTAGCATTTGTTTTTGAATATTTTCATATGTGGCACCTGTGCTTCCTATCTATGCAAATGTTCTCAAATACATCCCAATAAGCTTCCTGTGTCACATGTACACGAACACTTGGCGGCAAATTTGTTATCTATTCCCTTTTTAAAAATTCCTTGCTTCCATTATAGAGAAAAATTGAACCATGTTGCATCTTAAAATGCATCAAACATAGATGCTTCTGCAGTGGCCACTTTCTGATTCGATCGTATTAAAAACTGCTTCCAAAACAATGCCACTAGGGAAAACATCCACTCAATGGAAGCAACATACTAATGCCTGCGTCATGCGCCGTATTCATCTTGTGCCCATTTTTTGTGCTCCTGACCATAAACAATGCATTTAGTTTTTTGTACTGCATTTTGCTGCCGTGCCTAATACAGCATACAAATATGCTAACCCATCACATCACTCTTTTTCTCAGGTGACAATCAACAATGACTAAAAAAGATAATGAGTCGCTCATGCTCCAGAGTCGATAAGCAGTTGGCCGGTTACATGATATTGTGTTAGGTCTCGCCCCAGCAAGGAAAGACCTCATTCTTACCAAAAAATGGGGCAATCTCCTGGATGTTAGAAAATTCTCAGCCCCCGAGGGACTCCTAGAATGGATCATTGACAGGATTGACCCGAAGCTTGGTGAATTTCGGAACCCACGAAACAATACCATCATTCTATTCACTCCAGAAATGGTTGAAAAGGTCCTCGGACTTCCTCATGGGACTAGGCATGTTGTTGTCATAAGCAAGCATGAAGAATCCCCTCACCGAGAATTCTACAAGATAGATTATGATCATGGTAGACGGGCGCCCATTCACTATGCTGCAACTATTCTAGAAAAAGAAGCTGATCTAGATGACGAGACCTTTTTTAGGACCTTCTTCCTAGTAGCATTAGCTACTCATTTGACACCAGGAACTGGAAACATGGTGCCTTTGGAGTATTTAGGCAGCCTTGAAGTTGCATCCGAGGTTTGCAAGTACGCATGGGGAGATCAAATTCTCAAAGATGTCGTGACTGAGATCGATACATTCCAAAAGAAGAAGAAGAAAGCACTATTAGATGGAGCTTTCAAAAATTTTGGGTTGGTAGCTGCCTACCCTGGGTTGCGGTATACACATAGCCTACGGACTTTTTATACCTCATCTTTTATGTAGTTATTATTTATTTTATTCACATTTTTTGATCCTACCTTTTTATTTTTCAGATTATATACATGGACCATCTGGACTTTCCTGAATCATCCATTTCGACGCATCACATAAATTACTCACTCCCTAGAGCATCCCACGTAACACATGAGGACTTCAGATTTGTCATGCTACATGATAAAAGCAGATTGACCCTCAACGCACATGTTTATGGTGCGCGACCGGTAAGGCCATACAAAATTTCTTGCCTTATATTCCAATGCGATACTAATTCATTAAGATAGATGCCAATCTTTTCCAATATGACGCTCCCCGTTTCTGCATGTACATCTCCATATAAGAATTTGTAATCTTCAAGTGTGCTAAAATGCTGCATTTTTTTGTAGTTCCATGCACCCGAAAGCACACCATATGCCATCCAACGGTCAAACTATGATGACCAACCTGCTACACAACCATATATACAACAAACAGAAAACAATTCTACCAACCATCCACCACAGGTACCCACTGCTATTGTGCTTATTTGTAATAGAGCTTTTATGTAGAGCTTTTACTCATCTGGTATTCTAAATTTTTATATAGACTGAAGAAAATCAGGACATGCATCACGAGGCCCCTAAATTTCCTATCAAGCATCCGGAGGTACAACGATATCAAATTAGTTTCTGAAAACCTACTAGTTCTATACTCCAATGCATGTTTCTACCATCTTTTCTTAAGGTTTCCATTGTGTAACTTACATGCTTCCCTCTAACTTGAAGAAACATGAACATGACAAAAAAATTCTATACATCAAACCCATGCTTCCACCATAATAAAAAAATGTCTTCATGTTGTAATATACATGCTTCCAGAGTAAATGTCTTCATGTTGTGATATACTTGCTTCTAGAGTAAATTCTATACATCAAACCCATGCTTCCACTATAATAAAATAATGTCTTCATGATGTAATATGCATGCTTCCAGAGTAACAACTTCCAGAGTAAATGTCTTCCTGTTGTAATATACTTGCTTCCAGAGTAAATTCTATACATCAAACCCATGCTTCCACCATAATAAAAAATGTATTAATGCTGTCATATAAATGCTTCCAGAGTAATATCTTCCAGAGTAAATTTCTTCATGCTGTAATACACATTCTTCCAGAGTAATTTCTATGCATCAAACCCATGCTTCCACCTTAATAAAAAATGTCTTCCTGCTGTACTATACATGCTTCCAGAATTATTTTACATGCACAATCATGTTCTCCAATCATTCACCATTTCACATGCTCCATGCTTTCGTGCAGGAACTACCGGCCTTCTTACTACAAATTATCGAAAGACACAAAGCAAAATGGGCACATGATATACCAAAAGCTACATCGAGACTTTCTAAACTGCACGCCAAGCGCATGGAAGAGTTTGCACAAGATGTTTTAGCGGCCACAAAAGATAATGCTCCAGATCCAACAAATTATTCTTCACCTCATTGGATACTCCAGGACACACATACCGAACAACCACACCCACCTGGTCCAAAAGAAACTCCAGACACCAGGTTTTGGAAGGAAGCAACTGCATACGCCGATCAGGTGGAGAAAAGTGTTACAAAAAAACTCAGAATAACCAGGATGGAGCTTCAACATCCTCTCCTGGTGCGAACCAAGTTTGCACCGAACCACGTCACTCATCACATCAAGACCAACCTGCCGACGCTGTTACAACTCCTCCTGTCACGAAGCATTCCACCAGCGATGAAGAAACATTGCGGAGGGTCCTTTATTCTTACGAAGATCCGAGTTTCAGTCTTCTACCCCCCGGTCAGACTTGGACCCAAGCTTTCGCCGAACCACCTCCATCAACACATGAAGGTGAAATTGTGGACGCTTCTACAACTGTAGTACAAACCACAGCTGCAGGTACGTGCATCACATACCATATTACAATCTCATTTCGGTTTCACTTATTTTTTTCAATAAAATCACTTGCACGTATATCTGCTCGTGCAGGACCTACAACCATGGCAACAGTGGAAGCAAACCTGGCACACATTAGTCACGAATCATCCACAATACATGCACCAACACCAACATCCCCCACACAACTCACACAGGTGCACCTTCTTACACTTTCTCAAAAATGCATCCGCTAACCCCTTTTCGCAGCTTCCATTTAGACGCGAAGACACGTGTCCAACACTTTACTTGCGTCTACTTAGGATAACACATCCGAAGGACCAAACATGAGCCATAATGTCAATGAGGTACGGTTCCACCCTTTTCCAACTCACTCACACTCCTACTACAAAATTCAGTCTACACCATTAACGATAAAATATTTGTACAACCTATCATCCATCCAGGTGGGTCAACCCACCACCGGAGATGTCCTTCACACCATTGGCACACAAACTCAGGGGAAGAAGAATAGGAAGAAGAGAGTTTGTCTTCGGAAAACTGAGGACACAAGGCTGAAGAAAATCAAGGTTACAAGCTCTTCGATAGAACTGTACAACAAGTACATCACCGCCAAATGTTTAAGGCCTCCCAAAAAAACTGATAAAAGGTTACATCTCACAACTTTTTCATTCTATCACATTCGTGCACTGGCACCTTTTATTAAGTTTCTGATTCACCTGCAAGCAACTCATGCTTCCTTGGTTGCCTAGTAATGTGTTTATACTTACAAAAAATGCTTCATCTGATTACGTTTGTTCGCAATCACCCTTGTATTAGGCCACCTTACATCGATTACGGTGGGTACCATATATCATATGAACACTTCCGTTACGCACTCAAGCCACGCGGATGGGTTGACACCCATACAATGGAGATCTACATTCGCCAGTTCAACCTTCAACAAACAATGGAAGCATGCAGCTCCGCCCTTCCTACCAAATACGCCTTCTCACAGTCCATGACGGTAACAACCTTCGCAACACATCTCTTCGGTTTTCCATCTGAACTTATTTTAATATTCTTTACATTGTATTTCATAACTTTCATCAGGCAAAACTAAGCGTGCCCGAGGATAAATTCGTTGCAACCAACTGCCTTCGTGAATTCAACAATGCCTACCAAGATGGCTCGCTCAAGTCAAAGGATATGGTACACTTCTCACGCCATAAAACACTGTGCTCATCACTTTATATCAATTTTTCCAAACTTCCAATTTGCAACGTATCATGTACTGACGCACAAGACATCGTTTAAATTTACAATCTATGACCACCTGGAAACAAATTCATACCCTTCATACCCATAATATTTTGCAGCTTTACTTCGCCATTCCCCACAAACAACATTGGATACTATGTTGCATCAACCTTCTTTACAAATAGATCAACATATTCGATTCAGACAAGAAGCTGAAAACTGATGAAGTGTACGAGTTGTCAAACAATCTGGTGAGCACTCTCCTAAACTAACAATAACTAATTATTGTGTGATGTTTTTCTGGTGATGCGTTGATTACATTTTGCATCCCTTTATTTTTAGGTTACCAACTTTACGACACTGGCCGCGCATACCAAAGCATTCACAAAGTTGGATTTCATGAAGTTCATATGCTTCAACCCCCCTGATTGCCCCCAACAGAAAACGCAGTAAGTTTATACAATCTTTTTCACCTCAAGTCGGTGATGAAGAAAATTCACACTACGTATGATGCTCTCTTCTATATTTTTGCCAGCTACGATTGTGGCATATTCACAATGCTCTTCATGAAGCAATGGGATGGGAAGAACATGGCCAACTTTTCCAAGGTATTACCCTCCTAAACCAAGCAGCTACTCATGTGTTAATTCAATGCTTCTATCATCATTGTTATAAGTTTCCATCAATCATATTTGTTTTTGGCATGCAACCAATTCTGCCTTTTTTCAGTGCACCCATCCACAAAAGTGCATTGTTCATTGTTCTAACCACTCACCCGACTTCTACCGCAGGATACATACGACCATCGGGCGATTATCACCGAGCTAATCATAACTTCGCAGCTCAACAACCAAGATCCAACCTGGGTACTGAAGACCAATTGAGGAACCGTCTTAGTCGCGATCAAACAAATAATATTCCTCGTAGAGAATCACGCCGACGGGCATTCAACAGAACAAACGATCGCGCTTGTGCAAACTATGTGCTTCCAAGTTTCTTTTTTACTTCCAGCTACTTGTTTTATTACACAATTCAACTTCGTTACCAACTGGTGCTCATATTTTTGTGTCCTTTATCTGGTACTATTTTGTACTCAATCATGAGTTTTCAAGCTGGAAGTAACAGAGCATTGTTTTTTCGCTTCATGATGTTGTTTGTCGGCTACGTACTACCAACATTGAAAACAAAGTGTTCGTTACTTTTCACTACGAACGAATAATACACTGTTTGTTTCCACTACAATCTGTGCTTGCTTCTTGCAAACATTACTCACCTGAAACATACATTCTTGCATGAATTACCAGAACAATCTTCACAAAATTTGTGAAGTGGAATGCTACATATTACTTTGCATTGTCAAAAAAAAATTCACATTGTTCATTGTTTCAACCAAAACAAAACCTTGATTTATCCTCAATCAAAATCCCAGTACATAAACATGACTACGCTTGCTTCTTGCAAACTTCACTCACCTGAAACATATATATTTACATGAATTCTGCAACCACCCTACATGAAGTCTGCTTCATGAAATCGGTGTGCTTCCAGCGTGTCGTTAACATACTTTCACAACTTCAAATATCAGAACTATATTCACAAAAATTGTGAAGCAGAAGTCTACATATTATTTTGCATTGCCAAAGTAAATTCAAGTTCATCATAGTTTCCACCAAACAAAAATTATTTACAGTGTCAATTCCGTCTCTTGCCTAAGTTTTTCAGCTTCAACCTTCTGTCTCTTTCTCTCAAGCGCGAGATACGGGCAATTCGTCTTGTCGTGCCAATCCTCCTTACAATAAGAACACACACCCTTCTTCTTTGCTTTTTGTTGTGCCTTCTCCTGCCTCAGCTCCACCAGTGGTTTCCTCCTTTTCTCTTTATCTTTTGGTCTACCTTTTTTGGCAGATTTTGGCGGATTCTTCACATTTCTGCTTCCTACTACTTCAACATCAACATGTGCTGGTGGGTCTGGGTCTGGCAAACCACCTGACAACCTCCACTTCCAGACCAGCTTGCTTAGCTCAACCACTCCACCAGCACCAATCTTGTACGTCTCCGGACCAAAACATGCATCCGAAGCAAGTGTACACATCTGGCTGCACAGGTCATTGTACCTGAGAGTATTTGTTTCCGGAACCTCTGAACCAACATTTCTGCTTCTTGCAGGTCTAATTGTTGCTTCCTCAGACCATCTATACATCATGTATTGCTCAGGTATTTCCTGCACATTAGTATGCACCATTACCTTTAGAATGTGATGACACAAGATCCCATTCATGTGGAATCTGTTGCATGAGCACTCATACGACCTGTCAACTGGGTCGATAACAACCACACGTATTTTAGTTGAATCAGAATCGCAACGTCGTAGCTCAAACTTAAACCGATTACCTTCAACCGGATTAATCATCAATGTCGTTGTCTCCTCCATCATTTCCTTAAACTTTCCAAAGGCAGTCCTGGTATAAAACTTTGATGCTTGCTCCTCTATCTTGTACCTAGCGGAAAAAAATACATCCGTTCTCAACAGGAATACAGAAGCATGATAACATCATATAAGAATCAAACTTTTCCTCCACATGTTGCAGATTATATCAACATTTTTCCACATTTAGTATAATTGTACGTTTCATACCTTGACCACACCGGAGCAACTGTAGCCTCGCCAAGGAAACCAGCATTGTCCTCCCGGTCAAGCCTAGTTTCCTGTATGTACTCATACTACTTCACAAACTACCACACCGAGTCATGAGGGTGCACAAGCTTCTTGAAGAACGAGTTCAAGCCTTCTGACCTGCCAGTCGTGCCTGTGAAGGGAAAGAAGTTTCTTTTGAAGTACGCCGGTGCCCAGGTGTGCCTGCACTCCCACATGTTAATCAGATGTGGGTGCTCACCAAGCTCATGCTTCAACACCATCCGCTGCCATGCTTCCTCAAATTCTACTGCACTATTGGTCCCATTCACACAGTAATAAAATTCTTCCTCAAACTCTGCTCTTGTCCTGAACAACATACCCAGTTTTTCCTTCGCTATCTTCAGCACGTGCCACTTACAACATCTGTGTACTGTTCCAGGAAAAACCATGCTAATAGCTTTTGACATGGCTTGGTCTTGATCTGTCATTATACACCCTGGGGGGTCATGCACCATTGCATCCATCCACTTCTCAAAAACCCACTTGAATGTCTCAATTTTTTCATCTGGAATCAACGCACATCCAAACATTATGGTTTGCATGTGGTTGTTTATTCCAACGATCGGTGCAAATGGCATATCATACCTGTTCGTACAAAACGTAGTGTCAAAGAACACACAATCTTTGAATTTTTTGTATGCCTCCCGGGTCCTTCCATCAACCCAGAATAGTGCACTCACTGCTTTATTCTCATCTTCCAGCTTCGCATAAAAGAAACGTGGACTCTCTGCATGAAGCTTCTCAAAATACTCCATCCTTTTCGCCATATCATTCAAAGACACCTCATTTCTCAAATTAGTTCTAATGTTTGCAACATGTCTGGCAGTGTACTGAAGGTTGCCAAGTTTCCCATGCAAGTCTCTAAGCGTTGCCATGATCAACGCTGTTGGTATGTTCCGATTATGCAATGTCTTCAGAAACATGTAGTCCTCATACGGTACCTTCCTATGAGATCTGTAAAACCTTGTCCATTCCCCCTACTCATCATTGGGTGTGTATGTTGCTCCTCAAAAACAGTTACTTCCCATTTTCCATCCCTCAACACCACTGCCATCCGTGCTCTGCAGCCATGCCTATTCACCCTGTTTCTCTTCCGTTGTGCTACAAGTTTTTTATTGCCAAAATCTGGTTCCTTCCTTGATGTAGTGACATTTTCTTCTACTGCTTCATACCACTCAGGATCACACACAGCTTGTTTTCCTCCATCTTGGGTGCTATCCCCTCCTGCATGAACACACTCTAACTCTCTCCTGATTATGTGGTTGCACCCCTTCTTCTGAGTCCTCTTAGTGTAACATATCCTAGTGCCAAAACCCAGCTTCTTAGCATAGCTATTGTACACCACTTGTGCTTCCTCGATGGTGTCGAAGACGAATCCAACATATGGCGCATCTGGTCGAGTAGTTGTTGCATCATCAGCAAATGGAATATATGTTCCCCCTTCATTGTCCTCCATGGTTTCATCCTACAATGAAGCATATTTTTTAGCACCATCATTGCAAACATGAAATCGTAGAGCCAAATCATTGGGCAAAATTTGAATATATCTGAACACAGACCAAATCTGAATGCATCTGGACATATACGGTGCTAAACATATCACGACATAGTCTGAACATAGCCCATGACATTAAAATCTAAGCTTCCAGCAGCAAATTATAATGTATCGAATGGCAACAAACAGTGCTTCTAACTACGTTCTCTCACATTTATCCTACAGATTCATCAGCAATCCCCCATGGTCTGTAAAAGACCAACCAAATGATGCATCATACTACCAGTACACATCAAAACTACAACCAACATCAGAAAAAAGAAAGCTAAATACTGCGAACATGTATCAAGGTGTTCATTTTACCTCATAATCTCCAATATTCACCACAGGAGGATTCATGTTCGTCTGATTACTCGATGCAACAGCACCCCAAACACCTCCCGAACCTGTCGTACTACCCGATCCATGCTGCCAGAATGCATCCAAAATCCCTCCATACTCAATATCTCGTCTTAGGTGCGCCATTTTTGCAGCCACTTGTCTCTCGATGGAAGCACTCGCGCCACAAATCTGACTGGAGAAGACATAGGGGAGAGGAACTGTTCTCCCGCGGGAGGAAGCGTGTGTCCAGGGCGTGCGTTCAGGGCCACTTATTACGTACACCCAGCCTCTCTATTACACGTATTAAAAGCCTCAGGAAGCAGGACATCTAATCTAATCTGAGGGATCCCATCACCCGCATCCAACGGCGCATAGGCAGTCTGATGGATGCTAAACGCCTGTAGACTAATGCCTAGCGCTTGCCAATAAGATATGTGGCAGAAGCTATCCAAGAGTACTACAAGCACAAGCAAAAAGATAATGCAAAGGAGTTTCGCACAGAAAGTTACACAGCTGCTAACTTGGCCAAAAACATCAGTTTTCAGGTACTTAGTGAAAATTCCAGATTCTCACTAGCTGTTTATGCTCTGAAGCATTTTGACAGCACCCAAAACAATATCTACAGGACTCCAAATGGAATGAAAATTTATAGAGACCTAGACAAACACAAAAGCTACAACTTCCCAGTTGAAAGCTAAGGCTGAATCACAACACATGGATCTCTACAAGCACAACAACAGGAGAAGAAAATATAAGCAGATTCTCAGACTTAGTGAAAATCACAGATTTTCACCAATTTGGAATTTCAGCCACATGCCTACTTTGACAAAGCACCACTTGCACATATGAGTTCCTAAACATGAAACAAAACCAACATGCCTTAGAGGGGGTTACCCTCTAATGCCACAACCAGGAATCAACCTCTTGGCCTCACCAAATCTCATGGAACCAAGCTCCAAACATAGAACAAAACAGAAATAAGTCATCTCCAGAAAGTGTTCCAAAGGCAAAACTGACTTCACCAATGGATTCCTGAGATGATTCCACCCCAAAAACATATATAATACTTATGCACTTGCATAGAAAAAATGGGCACAAACTAGAAGAGAAACTCTACATGGAATCATATGTAGTGAATAGTACATCATCACATGTGCTATTAACTAGAACTATACCTACACAAGCATATGCCCACTCACACAAGTCCAATGGTGCACATGAGGGGTGGACCTCATGTTCAGGTGATTTTGGCACATCACCATTCCCCCACACATACCACAATCACAAGCACCACAATACACCTACACATGCTACAAGAATACCCCTCTAACTACACATACATCAAGCCTCACTACCCTTCTCATAAAAGCACATGATGCATATCATGGCACCTCATGTGCAAAGCATGTGTGAGACTCACACACTTAAGCACACACACACTCACAAGAGCAACTACATTCACATGAGACAAGGTATGTGGGGGAACCCACAGACACACACCACCAAACTTGCACTCACTAGTGCATCAACATCACCATGAGGATGAGATGCTCACACACATGCATGGCAACTAGCTCACAACCACATAACACAACACCCTACACATACTAGACCAAATACACATGCTACACACTCACAAATATGGTGTAGCTTATACCTACACTCATGCACACCATCATCTACACCTCTACACCTCACATACAACAAAAACATGACTAGGCCACACTAGAATAAAATCTGGTAAGCACCTCTGCACTCAGGCAGCTGCAGCACAACCTACAATCAGAAGAACACAACAAAAAATAAAGCAAGAAAGGGAACAAATAAAGGGCTTGGGGGGTTCGAACCCAAGCCTCTCTGGATAGCTAAATCACATGATCACCACTCTGCTACTGCGCAAGTCTTAACAGAACAAGGGGTGCCAACCAGTTAAGCTGTCTCTGTTGCTGCGAGGCTACTGTGCCGAAATAAAGGGGTGCCACGCGCGGCGCTCGAACCCACGACCTCACCACAACAAGCACATGCTATGACCACTACACTATGCTTCGGGAGTTGACAGAACAGAGAGGTATTTCTAGGTGTTCTACCATCAGGCCTCTCTGCTCTGCTCACACCGAGACGCCGGCGATAGGGACTCTCACCGGAGCTAGCTATCTCTACTGATGCTTCTACCACGCCCGCAGGGAAGGGGGAGGCACACCTATGTTCCAAGGAGAGCCTCTGCACTTCACCTACAACTACCGACCTCTCCACACGCAACATACTTCACACACATGCACATATGCAGGACCTGTCGTCGTCCTCTTCGAACGGAGACATGCCGCGATCACTAGGCCGATCTACTCGAGGGGAAGGGAGAGGATAGCTAGCTCACCTAGTGAAGAAGAAGGAGCGCCGATCGGGAAGAGGAGCGCATGTAGATGAAGTAGTCGTTCTGAAGAAGAGGGCCTGCTGCGGACCAAAGAAGAGGATGAAGACCACCGGGTGCACGACGATGGCTAGCTCCTGCCCATCGGTGAGGTCGCTCCTCGACCTCAGCGACGGCGGGAATGGAGCGCGGGGTGCATCCCTGAGCCCCTGGACATGGCGGCGGCGCCGGACGATGACGGGAGCAGGGGTAGATGGTGCGACGATCTTCCTCTCTCTCTCCGCCAGTAGCTACAGATCTTACCTAGGGGAGAGAAAGAGAGAAGGAGGAAGGAGAGAGGTGGCGGCGGCGCAAGAGGGAGGTGCGGAACCCTAAGAGAAGGTGGGCACGGACGCCAATGATTTATGGGGGGGTCTCGACGTCCGTAGCCTTCACAGCGCTCGCTATCTCTCTCGATTGTCTGACGGAAACCGAGCAGGGAAGGAACGGCGTCAGGAGGTGGAAGGAGGGACGTGCGAGCTGGGCTACCGCGCGGGGAGAGGAAGATGGGCCGCACAGGAGGGAGAGAGCCGACAAGTGGCGCCACATAGAAGCAAATATATCGCTGGGGCTTTTCCAATTACAGAAAAAGATCACAGAAGAAAGAAAGCACACACAAATCTATAAATGCTAAAAATAAAAATAGCACACCCCTGGTCATCATAAATTATGACCTATTTGAATAAATTATAAAATGAATATTTGGGGCAACTAAAATATTTGCAAAACAGGAATTGTTTGAACTGTTTTGTGAATATTTGCACCATTTGCACACCTATTCAAAACAGCAATGTCACATCTCAAATTCACCACAAAAATATGCTAAACCTTGGGAATTTTAAAAACAGAAAAGGATCAAGTGAAACTTGACCTTGCGATGAAATAGAGAGGGGGTAAAGTTATCCAAAGCCTAGTGCAAACCAACATGTTTTCCTACTATCACATGCATACTCCACACAAGCTAACACATCACGTCACCAACCATCATGGATCACACCAACACATAAGATCACAAGGCCTCACACATAATACAAGGACATGAAATGATATGGCATACATGCATGCAAAGGAAGAGTAAACAAAGTGACATCACATGAAATCATAAGCATAGGATAGCTCTCATATCATGAGAAGGTGGACCCACATAGACAAGGTTCCAAAAGGGGAAAGGTACACTCTTGGGGCATTACAAACTCTCCCACACTACAAAAAGATCTCGCCCCGAGATCTACGCCTGAAAGAACTCCGGAAATTCAGAACGGAGGTGATCCTCGCGTTCCCAAGTAGCCTCTTTATCGGAATGGTGTGACCTCTGCACTTTGAGAACTTTGACAGTCTTGTTGCGAGTGTTGCGCTCAGTCGCCACGAGAACCGCAACTAGATGCTCACGATAAGATAGGTCAGGCTGAAGGTCGATATCTTGAAGATGAACAGTGCGCTTGGGGGTCTTGAAGCACCTCCGGAGCTGAGAGACATGGAACAGATCATGCTCATTTGCAAAGTTTAATGGGAGCTTGATACGTCTCCAACGTATCTACTTTTCCAAACTCTTTTGCCCTTGTTTTGGACTCTAATTTGCATGGTTTGAATGGAACTAACCTGGACTGACGCTGTTTTCAGCAGAATTGCCTTGGTGTTATTTTTGTGCACAAATCAAAGTTCTCCAAACGTCCTGAAAATTTAGGGGGAGCAGTTTTGGAAAATATCAAAAATATCTGCGCCAATTCCACCTGAGGGGGTGGGCCAGTGGGCCACAAGCCCGTGCTCCGCCACCACCCCCTGGTGGCGGTGGGCAGGCTAGTGGGGCCCACAGGCACCTGCCGCCCCCAACTCCAGCTCTATAAGTTGTCTTTCATCCCAGAAAAAATAAAAAGAGAAGTTTTCGTCGCGTTTTCGATACGAAGGCGTCGCCACCACCTGTTCTTCATCTGGAGGGAAGATCTGGAGTCTGTCTTGGGCTCCGGAGAGGGGAAATCGTCGCCATCGTCATCATCAACCTTCTTCCCTCTCTAATTCCATGAAGCTCTTCGTTGTTCGTGAGTAATCTATTCGTAGGCTCGATGGGCGGTGATGAGTAGGATGAGATCTATCATGTAATCGAGTTAGTTTTGATGGGGATTGATCCCTACTATCCACTATGTTCTGAGATTGATGTTGCTACTACTTTGCCATGCTTAATGCTTGTCACTGGGGCCCGAGTACCATGATTTCAGATCTGAAATTATTATGTTGTCACCAATATATGTGTGTTTTAGATCCGATCTTGCAAGTTGTAGTTACCTACTATATGTTATGATCTAGCAACCCCGGAGTGACAATAACTGGAACCACTCCCGGTGATGACCTAAGTTTGAGGAATTCATGTGTTCACCAAGTGCTAATGCATTGGTCCGGTTCTTTATTAAAAGGAGAACCTTAATATCCTGTAGTTTCCTTTTGGACCCCGCTGCCACGGGAGGGATGGACAATAGATGTCATGCAAGTTCTTTTCCCTAAGCATGTATGACGACACACGTAATGCATCCCTACATCACATTAACAAACGGGAGCTAGCCGCATATCTCTCCGTGTTATAGCTGTTGCATGATGAATATCATCCAAACAAATCACCGAACCATTGCCTACGAGTTTGTCCTACTGCTGTTGCTACTACTGTTACTTGTCTTGCTCTGCTGCTACTATTGCTACTACTGTCGCTTGCTACTGTTGCTACTTGCTACTGCTGTCACTATTGTTGTTCCTTGCCACTGCTATTGCTCGTTACACTGTCGCTACGTGTTACAATCTTGATCGCTGGTCGTTGACGGGAACTGACAACTTCCATCAACGAGGCAACTTGGCGCCATTGATACAACCGTTAGGAATAGTCTGCCGTCAACAGATCATTTCTGACACCGTTTATATCATATTACTTTGCTGTTACTACTGTGCTCGCAGATACTAATCTTTCAGGTGTGGTTGAATCCGACAAATTCAGATGCTAATACTCGAGAGTATTCTCTCACCTCCTTTAGGCGATCAACAAATTGGGTCGAATACTCTACCTCAAAAACTGCTGCGAACCCACGCGCTGGTGGGCCGTCAACAACATTCTTCTAGTTTCATTGCTGGGGAGTGCTTTCAGCATTCCTCTGGCGTCGTTGCAGGAGAAGGTTTGTTGTCATAAGCATTCGTCTAGCTAACGCCAGAGATTGCACGATCAGCATTTTTCTGGCGCCGTTGCCGGGGAAGCACAGCTGACATCAGCATTTTTCTGGCGCCGTTGCCGGGGAGGTATTGCTATATTCTCTGAGTTACTTGGGATTTATATCTTCTGACCACTATGAAGAATCTGAAGGATCCGAAGACCAAAGTATTGCCTTCAACTACGAGGGGAGGTAAGGAATTGTCATCTTGCTCTGCACTTGATTCACCTTCAGTTATCAGTAAATTTGCGACATGAACTCCTGCTAGAAATCTTGATATGTTTCCTGTGCTTGATGATGCTTATGATACTACTACTAGAGATGTTATGCTTGATACTATGCTTGATACTGCTAGAGATTCTATGCTTGATACTTCTTTGCCTGATGATGCTAGAGATGCTATCTTGCCTGATGATGTTATGCTTGATACTGCTAGAGTTACTCCTTTGCCTGATGTTACACTAGGAGTGTTCCTTGATGCTCATATTGCTAGAGTTACTGCCAATGCTCGTGATGCTCCTGATACTGCCGATACTATTGAGATAGAACCTGCTTTTGCTCCTGTTAGATCTAGCTCTCCTAGATATGAATTGCCTGATATACCTGAGGGTTATGTTATGGAGGGAGAGATAGCTGAGGATTTTTTTGCGTGTAAGGATGCCTATGACGCTGAGAAATTACTTCTCAAGTGGAAGGAAAGATCTCGGGAAGCTAGGATGAAAAATGACCCGAAGTTTGCCACTTCGCCTATCTTTGTCACCGATAAGGCTTATGAATTCTCTGTCGACCCTGAGATAATCTCTCTAGTCGAATCTGATCCTTTCCATGGTTCTGAGTCTGAGAAGGTCATAGCCCATCTTGCCAAACTATCAGAAATAGCCAACCTCTTCACTAATGAGGAGAAGATCGGCCACTACTATATCCTTAAGTTGTTTCCTTTCTCTCTAAAGGATGACGCTAAAGCCTGGTTCACCTCTCTTGCTCCTGGATGTGTGCGTAGTCCCCAGGAGATGGTCTATTACTTCTGTGAGAAATATTTCCCTACCCATAAGAAGCAAGCTGCCTTGCAGGAAATATACAACTTTGCTCAACTCCAAGAAGAGAGTCTTCCACAAGCTTGAGGGAGGCTCGTCCAGCTACAAAATGCTTTGCCTGATCACCCTCTTAAGAAGAACGAGATACTTGATATCCTGTATAACGGACTTACTGATGCCTCTAGAGACCACCTAGATAGTTGTGCCGGTTGTGTTTTTAGGGAACGAACTGTAGAACAAGTTGAGACCCTACTGAATAACCTCTTGATCAACGATAATGCTTGGACTATTCCCGAACCGCCTCCTAAGACAACTCCTAAGAAAAGAGGTATTCTATTCCTCAGTCCCGAAGATATGCAAGAAGCCAAGAAATCCATGCAAGAGAAAGGCATTAGCTCCGAAGATGTCAAAAATCTACCACCTATCGAAGAGATCCATGGTCTCGATAACCCAATACAGGTAGTAGAAGTGAATTCTCTGCATAGGTTTGATGAGAATGATATTCCTTTTGATAAACCTGCTAGCCTATGCTTTGATGAATTGGACAACTTTGTTGCCAAACAACAGAGTTTCAATGATTATCTTAGCAGACATTTGGAACAAAGTGCTCGTATGCTTAGCCATTTAAGTGCTTGTGTAGACAGAAATGTCAATGCTGTGAAGCTTCTGAGTAAACATGCCTCTATCATTACTACTCAGGTAGAACAAGTACTTAAAGCTCAGAATGACCTGCTCATAGAATTAAATGACAACTCTATCAGAGTCATTACTAGAGGAGGCAAAATGACTCAGGAACCTTTGAATCCTGAAGGTCATCCTAAGAGAATTGATCAAGATTCTCAAGGAATCAATGCTGATACACCTAGTCATCCTAAGGAGAAGAAGAAGGATGATAGAAACCTGCACGCCAGTTCACCAAATACTATCACACCTGAAGAACCTAATGATATCTCTGCGTCTGATGCAGAAACACAATCTGGTGATTAACATGAACCTGGTGACAATATGGACAGTGATGTTCATAATAATGCTCAACCTAGCAATGAAGAGGATGTGGAGATTGAACCTACGATTGATCCTGATAATCCACAACCTAAGTGATACGACAAGAATAACTTCACTGCTAGGAAGCATGGTAAAGAAAGAGAGCCATGGGTTCAGAGACCTATGCCCTTTCCTCCTAAGCCATCCAAGAAAAAGGATGATGAGGATTTTGAGCGCTTCGTTGGGATGATAAGACCCGTCTTTTTGTAGATACGGTTAACTGATATGCTCAAGATGTCTCTGTATGCCAAGTACATGAAAGATATCGTGACTAATAAGCGGAAGATACCAGATCTTGAGATCTCCACCATGCTTGCCAATTACACTTTCAAAGGTGGAACTCCTAAGAAACTTGGTGATCCGGGAGTGCCCACTATACCTTGCTCCATTAAAGGAAACTACGTAAGAACTGCCTTATGTGACCTTGGAGCCGGTGTTAGTGTTATGCCGCTCTCTCTTTATCATAGACTTGAACTAGATAAGTTGACACCTACTGAAATTTCTCTGCAGATGGCCGACAAATCAACTGCTTTCCCTATCGGCATTTGCGAGGATGTGCCTGTTGTGGTTGCTAACACCACTATCTTAACAGACTTTGTTATCTTGGATATTCCCGAGGACGATGCCATGGCTGTCATCCTCGGAAGACCCTTTTTAAACACTGCAGGGGCTTTTATAGATTGCAACAAAGGCAATGTCACTTTCCATGTCAACGGTAATGAGCACACCGTGCACTTTCCGAAGAAACGATATCCAGTACATTGCATCAATGCTATCAAAAATACTTCATCGATTCTTATTGGGAGCTTTGAATGCCCTATTCCTCGTGTCAAGATGAAGTATGATTTGCTTGTTGGGGAGATTCATATCCCCATTGAGGTGAGTTAGTGGCTATTCGAAAATTCTCTGTTCTCTTTTGCGATTCGAGAAGGTTTTGTCATAAGGACTTGATCAATCCCATTGACGGATTTCTTTCGATGACCATGAAACGGATGAATCGAAGAGTCACATACCTCTGTTTTAAGCTTTCTTTTTCTTTTGCTTAGAAGAAAAATGATAGAATTAGTTTAGTTTTTCCTGTTTTCTATTTTAGCGTCCCGGAGAAAAATACCTCGAAAATAAAAGTACTTCGATGGTCCTGAAAATTTAGTATGATTTTTTCTGGAATTTTTGAAAATTTCTGGGCCTGAGAGCTGTCCAGGGGGCCTGACCAATGGGCCACAAGCTCCCCCACCGCCACCTACCCCCCTGGTGGAGGGGTGCAAGCTTGTGGAGCCCACAGGCACCCCCTCCACTCATTCCAGCTCTCAGCCTCTTCTTCCACCTCCAGAAAGAATTGTTTCACAGCTCAAACCCGTGTTCTTGCTCATTTGGCTGTGATTTTCGATCTCCTTGCTCAAAGCACCATTCTCTGAACCGTTTTGGGGAAATTACTCCTTGGTAAGTGACTCCTCCATTGGTCCAATTAGTTTTTTCTCTAGTGCTTTATCCTTCGCGAATTCTTGCTACCTTGGTGACCCTGTTCTTGAGCTTGAAAAGTAGATTTTAGCTGGTCCCAAGTAGTTTTAGCGCGTCATACGGTCTCTAGGCACTAGTACGAGTAGTTGCTACAAGTTGGATTAATCCGTATTCACTTTTCTTTCAAAGTCTCTAAAAATTTCAGAATTTTTCAGAGCTAGAAAAAGGAAGAGATGAGGAGGTTCTTGAGAGGCTCTTCAAGCCTTAACCACAAGGAGGATGAGAAGAACCACCCCAAGTACGTAGTCCCTCGAGTCACAGAAGTTCGAGCGTGCGAGTGGCCAAGTGATGAATTATTGCGTGCCGTAGGACTTTATGCAGACTTTTATTACTTGGTGGAGAACGCAGGTCTTACTGCGTTCGTTGAAGATAAGTGCCCACAATATCTCCTCCTCACCAATATTTTCGTTCAAAGCTTCAACTTTTATCCGAGGAAGAATCCTCCCATGGTTGAGTTCATGATTTACGATATCCCCCAGTGCATGACGCTGCGGGACTTTTGCAATGTATGCAAATTACCTTATGTTGGGGATATCCGTGACCCTCGTCCATGGTAGTTGGAGGATTTCATTGGTTCCATTGCTGTTGGAGAGGAGAGAGGAGTGTCTCGCGCTAGAATTTCTAGCATACATTTTCCTGTGCTTCAGTACTTCTCACTATTTTTTGGAAAATGTTTGATTGTCCGTGGGGAGGCTGGATCACTTAGTTCTCCAGACCTTGCGGTTTTGCACGAAGGCCTTTATAACGATAAGACTTATAGCCTGGGTGCTATAGTAGCTCAATGGTTGAACCTGAACCGTTCTAAAGGTGTTGTCTATGGAGGTATCTATGCTACCCGTCTTGCGAGACACTTTGAGATACCCATTATACTGGGAGAGGATGGAGAGATGCTTCTCCTTGAGAGATATCTGGATTATGATAGCATGGTTCACCATGATTTTCTGGATAGAGATGCTAGTAGACGGATGATTTATAACCTGGTGTTTAGTCAGGGTACTCGAGAGACTATTACTTTGCCTGCTCCTTCTTTGTTTGATCTTCATGTAGGCAGGTACACTATTATGCCCGCGGACATCTACGCATATTGGGGCTTGGCCCAACCACAGACACCCGTACCCGAGCCGCCAGTCGAGTACCAGACGCCAGTTTATCAGTGGGAGCCAGAGGAGCTCGCACAGCAGTGGCATCCGCAGTCTGCTCCGGAGTATCCTGGAGCTGGTTATTTCCCACCTTGGGAGTAGACCAAGCTAGGCCAAAACCTAAGCTTGGGGGAATACGTGTTCTCACCGACTTTATATTCATGCTTATGCTTCCACATTGTTAGCCGGTGTTTACACTTGGCCACTGTATTATCCATGCTAGTTTATTTTCGTTTTCTTGTTTTCTTTTTTTGTGTCCTTTTGAGAAAACCCAAAAAGATTTTTCTTTCTTCTTTTGCTTGTTGGGAGTTTTCCCGTATAAATAGTTTCTTTTTCTTTGTGTCAAGGTAGAAGATATTGGTTACAATGTTTAGTGGTTCTTACATGCTTACCTGTTTAGCTTTCAAAGAGCCATATTATTTTGTCTTCTCCTTTGTGTTTGCTTGCAGATTCAGCTTAGTCCAATGCGCTTATTATCGTTCACATCGTTCGATCGTGCAAGTGAAAGGCAACAATGATGATATATGATGAAGTGACTGAGACTGAAAAGCTGGTATGAACTCTATCTATTTTGTTTTTGTAAATATGACTAGCTTGTCGACCCAGATTTAGCTTTGTTGTGAGAGAACCATGTTTGCAATGACAACTTAGAGATCATAGTTTCTGATGCCATGCTTATTTAGCTGAGAGCTTATAATGGTTTGCCTTGATTGCCAACATAGATTTTGAGATGACTATGATGTAGTATGATAGGATGGTATTCTCCTTTGAATGATTCAAGTAGCTTGACTTGGCGCATGTTCATGCATGTAGTTGAAACAAAATCAACATAGCCTCTATGATGTCCGTATTCATAGTGATTTATATCTTGTTCATGCTTGCATTTAATGTTAGTCAAACTCATTGCATCTTGATGACCGTTGTTTCTCTCTAGTTGGTCGCTTCCCAGTATTTTGCTAGCCTTCACTTGTACTAAGCGGGAATACTGCTTGTGCATCCACTTCCATGAACCCAAAAGTTTTTCCATGAGAGTCCACCATACCTACCGATTTGCGGTATCTACCTGCCGTTCCAAGTAAATTTGCATGTGCCATTCTCTAAACCTTCAAGAAATAATTTGTTTTGCATGCCCGAACCGCTCATGTGGTGACAGAGGGCTATTGGTATCTTCCATGCTAGGAGTGTTATCCTCGACATGTGTTTACTCACAGTCATTCACGAGAAAGGGGCCGGTATTTGTGATGCCCAGTTCCATGCTTAAATTGAAAACATAATTGTAAAACAAGACTCCCCCCAGATTGATGTTAGTATGGACGGTACCCGAGGATTCGGCTAGCCGTGGAGTGTGATTGATTGGTGGTGGGGGAGTTAAAACTTTACTTCTCTGTTTGGCAACCGCCTATAGCATGAGTAGCATGGAAGATATTGAGAACTCTTGGTCATTGCGTTGACAATAAAAGCATGCCACCCAAAATTATTATCTCTATTTTCAAAGCTTGAGCTCTCGCAACTCTGCGAATCAATGATTTGCTTTTGATTGATATTGAGTATGACTATGACCGGATCTTCGTTGCTATGAATTACAATGTTTAGTCAGCCCTTGATCTTTGAAAGTGCTCTGCATTTATTTTTTGCGGTCTCAGAAAGAGATAGCGAGATACCACCTATTCATATTGCTTCATGCTTGTTTTGATTGAAGTGTTGGTATTTGAAACTCATTATTATTTGCTCATTAGCTCATTATGTCATTGATATTAGTTTACCGTGAGACCTTTGTGTCATTTGCTTCTGTGGTTAACTTGTGATCTTGCTGAAATTCTGGTTATAAGTTAGACATAGTTGCAACAACAAGATCAAACAGAGTTTGTCAAAGTTTTTCTTTCTCTCTCAGTTTGTCAACTGAGTTCCTTGAGGACAAGCAAGGTTTTAAGCTTGGGGGAGTTGATACGTCTCCAACGTATCTACTTTTCCAAACTCTTTTGCCCTTCTTTTGGACTCTAATTTGCATGATTTGAATGGAACTAACCTGGACTGACGTTGTTTTCAGCAGAATTGCCTTGGTGTTATTTTTGTGCAGAAATCAAAGTTCTTTAAACGTCCTGAAAATTTACGGGGGGAAGTTTTGGAAAATATCAAAAATATCTGTGCCAAGTTCCACCTCAGGGGGTGGTCTAGTGGGCCACAAGCCCCTGCTCCGCCACCAACCCGCCTGGTGGCGGTTGGCAGGCTTGTGGGGCCCAGAGGCACCTGCCGCCCCCAACTCCAGCTCTATAAGTTGTCTTTCATCCCAGAAAAAAAAAAAGTTTTAGTCGCGTTTTCGATACGGAGGCGCCGCTACCACCTGTTCTTCATCCGGAGGGCAGATCTCGAGTCCGTCTTGGGCTCTGGAGAGGGGAAATCATCGTCATCATCAACCTTCTTCCCTCTCCAACTCCATGAAGCTCTTCGTCGTTCGTGAGTAATCTATTCGTAGGCTCGCTAGGCGGTGATGAGTAGGATGAGATCTATCATGTAATCGAGTTAGTTTTGATGTAGATTGATCCCTAGTATCCACTATGTTCTAAGATTGATGTTGCTACTACTTTGCCATGCTTAATGCTTGTCACTAGGGCCTGAGTGCCATGATTTCAGATCTGAAATTATTATGTTGTCACCAATATATGTGTGTTTTAGATCCGATCTTGCAAGTTGTTGTTACCTACTATGTGTTATGATCCGGCAACCCCGGAGTGACAATAACCGGAACCACTCCCGGTGATGACCATAGTTTGAGGAGTTCATGTGTTCACCAAGTGCTAATGCGCTGGTCCGGTTCTTTATTAAAAGGAGAACCTTAATATCCCGTAGTTTCCTTTTGGACCCCGCTGCCACGGGAGGGATGGACAATAGATGTCATGCAAGTTCTTTTCCCTAAGCACGTATGACGACACACGGAATGCATGCCTACATCGCATTGACGAACGGGAGCTAGCCACATATCTCTCCGTGTTATAACAGTTGCATGATGAATATCATCCATACAAATCACCGACCCATTGCCTACGAGTTTGTCCTACTGCTGCTGCTACTACTGTTGCTACTGCTGTTACTTGTCTTGCTCTGCTGCTACTGTTGCTACTACTGTCGCTTTCTACTGTTGCTACTTGCTACTGCTGTCACAACTGTTGTTCCTTGCCGCTGCTATTGCTCGTTACACTGCCGCTACCTGTTAGAATCTTGATCTCTGGTCATTGACGGGAACTGACAACTTCCGTCAACGAGGCATTTTAGCGCCATTGATACAATCGTTAGGAATAGTCTGCCGTCAACAGATCGTTTCTGACACCGTTGTTATCATATTACTTTGCTGTTACTACTGTTCTTGCAGATACTAATCTTTCAGGTGTGGTTGAATCCGACAAATTCAGCTGCTAATACTCGAGAGTATTCTCTCACCTCCTTTAGGCGATCAACAAATTGGGTCGAATACTCTACCCTCGAAAACTGCTGCGAACCCACGCGCTCGTGGCCCGTCAACAACATTCTTGTAGTTTCATTGCTGGGGAGTGCTTTCAGCATTCCTCTGGCGACGTTGCAGGAGAAGGTTTGTTGTCATAAGCATTCGTCTAGCTAATGCCAGAGATTGCACGATCAGCATTTTTCTGGCGCCATTGCCGGGGAAGCATAGCTGACATCAGAGCTCAAGCTGGTACGCAAGGTCGCCTCTCTTGCCAGCCACTCTGAACGGACCAACGAAACGAGGCGCAAGCTTGCCTTTGATGCCAAAGCATTGCGTACCCTTCATAGGCGACACCTTGAGATAGACGAAGTCATCAAGATCATAAGACATGTCACGATGCTTGCCATCATAATAGCTCTTCTGACGGGACTGAGCTGCTCTGAGGTTGTCGCGAATCACCCGACACATCTCCTCAACTTCTTCTATCAAATGATTCTCAAGGATCTGACGCTCTCCGGTCTCGGACCAGTTGAGCGCGGTACGACACTTCTTGCCATAGAGAATTTGAAATGGAGCCTTGCCAGAACTCGCTTGATAACTGTTGTTATACGAGAACTCCACAAAAGACAGACAATCCTCCCACTTCATGCCAAAAGAGATAACACAGGCTCTCAGCATATCCTCAAGAACTTGATTGACACGCTCCACTTGACCACTAGTCTCGGGATGAAAAGCTGTGATAAAGCGGATCTTCGTGCCCATCGCAGACTGAAAAAAGTCCCAGAACATGGAAGTGAAGATACTTCCGCGATCCGAAGAAATCATCAGAAGCACGTCGTGCAAAGACACAACCCTGGAAGTGTACAACTCTGCAAGCTGAGTTGTGGAAATGGATTCCTTGACTGGAAGAAAATGAGCTACTTTACTCAACTTGTCGATGACGATGAAGATGGCATCATTGCTCTTCTTGGACTTCGGAAACCCGGTGACGAAATCCATCTCAATGTGATCGAACTTCCACTCGAGAATGGGCAAAGGATGCAAAAGACCTGCTGGACTTTGATGCTCTTCTTTCACCCTTCGACATACATCACATTCATTTACGAACTGAGCAATCTCACGCTTCATACGAGTCCACCAGAAGGTATGTTTCAAGTCCTGATACATCTTGGAGCTACCAGGATGAATAGAGAGCAGAGAGTTATGAGCTTCTTCCATGATTACCTTTCTGAGATCACCTTTCGGGACAACAAGGCGATCCTCGAAGAACAACGTGTCCCTGGCATCAACACTGAAGCACTTATACTTGGGAAGACTTTTTCCACGCCAATCTTGACTTACTTCATCTCCCAAGGTAGGAAAGATCTAAAGGTTTGCAAGAAATACCTAAGGTACTAACTGAAGGTTGAGCTTCCTGAAAGACTCACAAAGGCCAGGCTGGAGAGGTTGCAGAATGAGACTGTTGCAGTACGCCTTCCTACTCAAGGCATCTGCCACGACATTAGCTTTGCCTGGCATATACTCAACACTCGTATTAAAATCTTGGAGCATTTCCACCCAACGAGTTTGCCGAAGATTCAGGTTAGGCTGAGTGAAGATGTACTTAGGACTCTTGTGATCGGTGAAAACTTCAACCTTACGTTCCAACAAGAGGTCTCTCCAAGTCATCAGAGCGTGTACCACAACTTCTAGCTCAAGATCATGCACAGGATAATTCTTCTCCGCTGGCTTCAACTGCCTGGAGGTATAAGCAACCACCTTCTTCAATTTATTCTGTGGGCTAATGTGTTGACCGTCTTCAGGATGGCTCCACCAACTCGTCAGAATCCAGGGCGTGAGGATGTGCCGCCACCACCTCCTCCTCCGGAGAATCCTCTACCGCCGCTGCCTCCTCCTGCAGAGGCCTGGAAAGGGGTGATGGCTGCTACAAATGCAAACTCTCAGATGCTGCTACAATTGTTGCAAGAGATGGCTAATCACCAGCAAGGCAATTTCCAGCATGGTGGCAATCAGTTTGCTTATCTGAGTCAGTTCCTGTCGAAACAGCCAAAGATTTTCACGTCCTGTGAACAGCCATTTGATCCGAGGATTGGATCCGCGACGTGCACAAGCATTTTGAGTGCAGCAATGTTCTTCCTGAGGATTTCGTTAAGTTTGCTACATTCTAGCTGAAGGGGCAAGCACCTATCTGGTGGCAACAGTTGAAGGATTCCAGAGGCGCTAGAGTGATAACTTGGGATGAGTTTTGCCGTGACTTCAGGTCCCACTACATTCCTTCGAGCTTCGTGGAGGAAATGTGTGAGAAGTTCAGGTGCTTGAAGGAGGGTGGTAACTCCGTGTACAAATACAAAGTCGAGTTCCACGAGCTAGCCCGATACGCCTTGCAGGATATCCCTGATCAAAAGAGCTAGATTTATCAGTTCAGAGGTGGCTTGAAAGAAGATTTGCAGTTAGCTCTTGCTTTGCACAATCCTGAGGAGTTCGACAAGTTCTACAACTTAGCTCTTAGGGTAGAGGCAGCCTTGCTCAGGGTGGAGAACTCTAAGAAGCGCTTCAGAGATTCCAGTTCTTCCTTTACTCAGGTTGTTCTAAAGCAACAAAAGTTTTGGGTGTCTCCTCCTCCTCCTCAGCACTCGCAGCAGCTCAAGCATTCTGGTGGCCATGGTTTTTCCCACCCACCCAACCTAGTCTTTCAGCAGAGATTCCAGCATCAGAAGCAAGGGCCTCCTCAGACCCAGTACCGGCAGCCACCAGGGGTTCCTTGTCACAAGTGTGGGCAGAAGGGTCATTATCCCAACAAGTGCACTTCTCAGCTCCGTCTGCTGCCTCCTCCTCCAGGCAAACCTCCAAGCAATGCTCTCGTGAAGTTCAACCCAAAGTCAGCTCGAGTCAACATGGTGAATGCGGCTGAGGCAGAAAACTCGTCAGATGTGATCCTCGGTAACCTCCTCGTCAATGATATTCCTGCTAAAGTGTTATTTGATTCTGGTGCATCGCATTGGTTTATCTCAAGGCCATTCTCATTTAAGCATGGTTTCTCTACTCGTGATTTGCCTAAGCCTCTATCAATTGTGTCTCCTGGCAAGATCATGAATTCCCACATGGTGGTTCCGAATGTTTCTGTCAAGATGGCTAGCTATTCTTTTCTGGCATCTCCTATTGTCTTGGGCAATTCCGACATTGACTTGATCCTTGGTATGGACTGGTTGGCCTTGAACAAAGCATTGATTGATTGTGAAGCTAAAGAAGTGAAGCTTACCCACTCTTCGGAGGACGTGATTATGTTCGCGACGCGTGACGATACAATCCGTCTGTTCTCTTTGAATGAAAAGGGTGAGATTAATCCTATTTCACAAGTCCCAGTGGTCTGTGAATAAGAAGATGTGTTTCCAGAAGAGCTACCAGGCATGCCTCCGCACCGAGAAGTTGAATTTGCAATTAAGCTTGAGCCAGGTACCGAGCCGGTGTGCCAACGGCCGTACAAATTGGGTCCAGAAGAGTTGAAGGAACTTAAGAGGCAACTCGATGAGTAGGAGCGTTTGGGTATGATCACACCAACCTCGTCTCCGTGGGGCTGTGGAGTTCTGTTTGTCAAGAAGAAGGATGGCACGAACCGGCTATGTGTCGATTACCGTCCATTGAACAAGAATACAATCAGGAACAAATATCCCCTTCCGAACATAACTGAGTTGTCCGAACAGTTGAAAGGGGCTAAGGTCTTCTCCAAGATCGATCTCAGAATGGGGTATCATCAAATTCGCATTCGCGAAGAAGATATTCCGAAAACTGCCTTCAGGACTAGTTCTCGCTCGTATGGGTATACAGTCATGTCTTATGTTCTAGCAAATGCTCCTCCGACATTCTGTCAATTGATGAACTACATATTCTCTCCATTCAAGAATGACTTCGTCTTGCTCTATCTCGACGACATTCTGGTCTTTTCTGAAACTGAGGAAGAACATGAAGAACATCTCAAATTGGTGCTTGATAAGCTGAGAAAGTACAAATTGTATGCCAAGTTTTCCAAGTGTGAGTTCTGGCTGAAAGAAGTCGTCTATCTTGGTCACATTATCTCTACCGAGGGCATCAAGGTTGATCATCGAAGGTGCAGGCCGTTGTTGAATGGGAGCCTCCCCAGAATGTGCAGCAGCTTCGAAGCTTTCTCGGGCTCACAAGCTATTGCAGATTGTTCGTTGAGAACTTCTCCAAGATTGCCAAGCCGCTCTCAAGTCTTCTTCAGAAAGGTGTGAAGTATGCTTGGTCTCCAAAGTGTCAGTTGGCCTTCGACACACTCAAGGAGAAGCTCACCTCTACTCCAGTCTTGGTTCCTCCGGATGATTCCAAGCCTTACGAGGTGTTCTGCGACGCTTCTCTCAAGGGTCTTGGTGCAGTTCTCATGGAAGAGAAGAAGGTGTTTGCTTATACCTCCAGGCAGTTGAAGCCCGCAGAGAAGAACTATCGTATGCATGATCTTGAGCTAGCAGCTGTGGTACACGCTCTGATGACTTGGAGACACCTCTTGTTGGAACATAAGGTTGAAGTGTTCACCGATCACAAGAGTCTCAAGTACATCTTCACTCAGCCTAACCTGAATCTTCAGCAAACTCGTTGGGTGGAAATGCTCCAAGATTTTAATCCGAGTGTTGAGTACACGCGAGGCAAACCTAATGTCGTGGAAGATGCCTTGAGTAGGAAGGCGTACTGCAACAGTCTCATTCTGCAACCCCTCCAGCCTGGCCTTTGTGAGTCTTTCAGAAAGCTCAACCTTCAGTTAGTACGCTGGCCAAGTGGAGCGGGTCAATCAAGTTCTTGAGGATATGTTGAGAGCCTGTGTTATCTCTTTTGGCATGAACTGGGAGGATTGTCTGCCTTTTTCTGAGTTCTCGTATAACAACAGTTATCTAGCTAGTTCTGGCAAGGCTCTGTTTGAAATTCTCTACGGAAGGAAGTGCCGTACCCCGCTCAACTCGTCCGAGACCGGCGAGCGTCGGATCCTTGGGAATGATTTGATAGAAGAAACTGAGGAGATGTGTCGGGTCATTCGCGACAACCTCAGAGCTACTCAGTCCCGTCAGAAGAGCTATTACGATAGCAAACATCGTGACATGTCTTATGAGCTTGATGACTTCGTCTATCTCAAGGTGTCGCCTATGAAGGGTACGCAGCGCTTTGGCATCAAAGGCAAGCTTGCGCCTCGTTTCGTTGGTCCGTTCAGAGTGGTTGGCAAGAGAGGCAACCTTCCATACCAGGTTGAGCTCCCGTCAAACTTTGCAAATGTACATGATGTGTTCCATGTCTCTCTGCTCTGGAGGTGCTTCAAGACCCCCGAGCGCACTGTTCATCTTCAAGACATCGACCTTCAGCCTGACCTATATTATCTTGAGCATCCTGTTGTGGTTCTAGAGGCGACTGAGCGCAAGAACCGCAACAAGACTTTTAAATTTCTCAAAGTGCAGTGGTCACACCATTTCGATAAAGAGGCTACTTGGGAACGCGAGGATCACCTCCGTTCTAAATTTCCGGAGTTCTTTCAGGCGTAGATCTTGGGGCGAGATCTTTTTGTAGTGTGGGAGAGTTTGTAATGCCCCAAGAGTGTATCTTTCCCTATTTGGAACCTTCCCATGTGGGTCCACCTTGTCATTGATATGAGAGAGTTCAATGCTTATTATTTCATGTGATGTCACCTTGTTTATTCTTCCTTGCATGCATGCATGCCATATCATTTCATGTCCTTGTGTTGTTTTGCTTTGTGATCATTGTGGTGTTGTGTTGATATGATTTGTTATGTGATGTGGTAGGTGTTGTAAGTGGAGTTGTGCTAATGCTAATAGGTCACCTTGTGGTTTGCATAGGCTTAAAAACTCTCTCCCTCTTATTTATCTCAAGATCAAGTTCCTCTTGTTCCAATCCTATTTCTAAAATGCCCAAGGTTTAGCATATTTTTGTGGTGGAATTCTAGATGTGAAGTGGCTTTTTTGATCCAAGTCTTTAAGGTGCAAATATTGACAAAACACTTCAAACAAATCCTGTTTGGTAAGTATTTACTTGCTCCTAAAATCCTTTTTCTATTTTTCTTAAGTAGGGCATAATTTCTTATGTCCAGGGGTACCTTTGTTTTATTTTTAGCTTTATATATTTAGCTTGTGCTTTCGTTTCTTTTCTCTGGTTTATTTCAATTAGAAAGCAGCCCCAGGATCTCTTTCCTCTTATATGGCGTACTGGTGGGCTTCCTCCACTGCGTGGCCCATCTCCTCCCTGTCCCGCGCGGCAGCCCAGCTATCGCGTCCCTCCTTCCACCTCCTGACATCGTTCCTCCCCTGCTCTCTTTCCGTCAGACAACCGAGAGAGAGAGAGCTCCGTGAGGGCTACGGACATCGAGGCCCCCCACATAAATCGTTGGCGTCCGTGCCCCCTCTTCCCTAGGGTTCCTCCTCTCCCCATCCGACGCCTCCACTCGTTCCTCCATCCCCATCCATGTCTCCTTCCCCCCTCAGGTGAGTTCTCTGTAGCTAGGTTGCAGAGAGGATGAGGTAGTGGCCGCCGGCGTCTACCCCTACTACTATCGTCGTCCGGCGCCGCCGCCATGTCCAGGGGCTCGGGGAAGCACTCCGCGCTCCATTCACGCCGTCGCTGAGGTTGAGGAGCAACCTCACCGATGGGCAAGAGCTCGCCAATGGCTCGGACCCTACTTTCTTCCTCCTCTACGTCTGTTCTGTTCAGGCTTCATTGGGGCGTTGTCGTCTTCGTCAGGCCTTCCTCCCAACCGGTCTCTCCCTCCTTCCCTCAGTGAGACCTCTCCTCCCTCCTTCCCCGTCGGGTAGTTGCGAAGTAGGAGCTCCGGCCGGCGATCTTGCATGCCTTTGTTCGTGGAGGAGGGTGTCAAATCCCGTGTGGTATAGTGGGTTGTGTTGTGTGTGGTGTGCTCTAGTTGTAGTTTTCCTCCCCCTTCCCTACGTGCGTGGCACCGAGGTGAGTAGAGAAAGCTTGCTCCAGTGAGAGTCCATGTCGCCGGCGTCTCTCTGCATGCAGAGCAGAGCACCTGGTACTCATGGTAGAACAACTAGTAATACCCCTCTATTCTGTCAACTCCCAAAGCGTAGTGTAGTGGTCATAGCGTGTGCTTGTTGTGGTGAGGTCGTGGGTTCAAGCCCCGTGCGTGGCACCCCTTTTTGCTTTCTTTCAGCACAGTAGCCGGGCAGCAACAGAGACAGCTTAACTGGTTGGCAGCCCCTGTTCTGTCAATACTTGCGCAGTAGCAGAGTGGTGATCATGTGATTTAGCTATCTAGAGAGGCTTGGGTTCGAACGCCCCCCCCCCAAGCCTTTTATTTTTCCCTTTTCTTGCTTTAGTTTTTGCTGTGTTCTTCTGATTCTAGGTTGTGCTGCAGCTACATGAGTGCAGAGGTGCTTACCAGATTTTATTCTAGTGTGGCCTAGTCATGTTTTTGTTGTATGTGAGGTGTTCAGGTGTAGATGATGGTGTACATGAGTATAGGTATGAGCTACACCATATTTTGAGTGTGTAGCATGTTTATTTGCTCTAGTATGTGTAGGGTGTTGTGTGATGTGCTTGTGATCTAGTTGCCATGCATGTGTGTGAGCATCTCATCCTCATGGTGATGTTGATGCACTAGTGAGTGCAAGTATGGTGGTGTGTGTGTGTGGGTTCCCCCACATACCTTGTCTCATGTGAATGTAGTTGCTCGTGTGAGTGTGTGTGTGCTTAAGTGTGTGAGTCTCACACATGCCATGCACATGAGGTGCCATGATATGAATCATGTGCTTATCTGAGAAGGGTAGTGAGGCTTGATGTATGTGTAGTTAGAGGGGTATTCTTTTAGTATGTGTAGGTGTATTGTGGTGCTTGTGCTTGTGGTATGTGTGGGGGGATGGTGATGTGCTAAAAGCACATGAACATGAGGTCCACCCCTCATGTGCACCATTAGACTTGTGTGAGTGTGCATATGCTTGTGTAGGTATAGTTCTAGTGAATATCACATGTGATGATGCACTATTCACTACATATGATTCCATGTAGAGTTTCTCTTCTCGTTTGTGCCCAATTATTCTATGCAAGTGCATAAGTATTATATATGTTTTTGGGGTGGAATCATCTCAGGAATCCATTGGTGAAGTCAGTTTTGCCTTTGGAACACTTTCTGGACATGACTTATTTCAGTTTTGTTCTATTTTTGGAGCTTGGTTCCATGAGATTTGGTGAGGCCAAGAGGTTGATTCCTTGTTGTGGCATTAGAGGGTAACCCCCTCTAAGGCATGTTGGTTTTTTTCATGTTTAGGAACTCATATGTGCAAGTGGTGCTTAGTCAAAGTAGGCATGTGGCTGAAATTCCAGATTGGTGAAAATCTGTAATTTTCACCAAGTCTGAGAATGTGCTTATATTTTCTTCTCCTGTTGTTGTGCTTGTAGAGATCCATGTGGTGTGATTCAGCCTTAGCTTTCAACTGGGAAGTTGTAGCTTTTGTGTTTGTCTAGCTCTCTATAAATTTTCATTCCATTTGGAGTCCTGTAGATATTGTTTTGGGTTCTGTCAAAATGCTTCAGAGCATAAACAACTAGTGAGAATCTGGAATTTTCACTAAGTACCTGAAAACTAATGTTTTTGGCCAAGTTAGCAGTTTTGTAACTTTCCGTGTGAAACTCCTTTGCATTATATTTTTGCTTGTGCTTGTAGTACTCTTGGATAGATACGTCCACATATCTTATTTGGCATATTTGGGTGGCTGTAGGTGCTTTGCATGTAGCTCTCAAAGTGTTGTGATGCTGTTTATGGCAGATTGTGTAGTTTTGCTATTTTGATGATTGTGAGCGCATAGATGATGGTGTGGTGTTATTCCTTGCACCACCCCATCCATGTTGGTTTGTTTTATGTCTTGGCAACCTGGAAATACCAGAAGTATGCCATTGGTGTGTGTTGTGATGTATTTGGCACGTAACACTTCATTTCTTGTTTCGTTGTTTCCCGTTGATCCGTAGCTCCGTTTGTAATGTTCTTTATATGCTTTTGCATTGTTTTTACGTGATGCATGTGTTAATGTCATTCTCATGCATGTCAAGATAGCCTAGGGTACAGTTCTATCCAGGAACTTGTATTTACTTCACAGGCTTGTGCTAGTGAGTGGAATAGAGATGCATGTTCATATTCATCTCATGCATCATGTGATTGTTGCATCTTGAGGTGATGTTGTTCATTGGATGTTATTTTTATGTTGGGTAGCACCAGGATCGGAGAACGAGTACGTGGATCCGGGAGAGTACGGGCAGGACGAACAAGAGCAGTTCCAAGCTGAGGACATCACAGGCAAGATTCACGTATCCATCTCTAGACTTGTTATGCTAGATTCCATCTCTAGACTTGTTATGCTAGATTCCATCTCTAGACTTGTTATGCTAGATTCACGTTTCCATCGGCATATGCTCGTTGCCTACCACTAAAATAATTGCCTCCTGAATTGCCATGAAACCCAAACACTTATTCCTCCCTAGCACATCTTGAATGGCTAAGTAGGCTTTGCTCAGCTACTAATGTTAGCGTTGCTAGTTTCAGGTGCTTGTCTCATGTGATAAGATGAGTTTGATATCATTATGCTAAATCCATTATTTAATTAATGCACCTATATACTTGGTAAATAACGGAAGGCCTAGCCTTTTTCCGGGTGTTTTGTTCTGTTATTGCCGCCATAGTTACCGGCTACCGGTGTTTGATTCCATAATGATCGCTCCTAACACGTTCGGGGTTGTTATGGGGACCCCCTCGATAAATCGCGTAGTGTTAAGACATGTCCGGCAGGACCCAACATTGGTTTTAATCTGCTAATCACTTAATAATAATCTCCATAGGGAATAGTGTTGGTGAACGTCGCACGGGAAACAAAAAATTTCCTACGCGCATGAAGACCTATCATGGTGATGTCCATCTACGAGAGGGGATGAGTGATCTACGTACCCTTGTAGACCGTACAGCAGAAGCGTTAGAGAGCGCGGTTGATGTAGTGGAACGTCCTCACGTCCCTCGATCCGCCCCGCGAACAATCCCGCGATCAGTCCCACGATCTAGTACCGAACGGACGGCACCTCCGCGTTCAGCACACGTACAGCTCAACGATGATCTCGGCCTTCTTGATCCAGCAAGAGAGACGGAGAGGTAGAAGAGTTCTCCGGCAGCGTGACGGCGCTCCGGAGGTTGGTGATGACCTTGTCTCAGCAGGGCTCCGCCCGAGCTCCGCAGAAACGCGATCTAGAGGAAAACCCGTGGAGGTATGTGGTCGGGCTGCCGTGGAAAAGTCGTCTCAAATCAGCCCTAAAACCTCCGTATATATAGGTGGGAGGGAGGGGGCCTTTCCTTGGGGCTCTAGGAGCCCCAAGGGGGTCGGCCGAGTCCAAGGGGGAGGACTCTCCCCCCCAAACCGAGTTGGACTAGGTTTGGTGGGAGGGAGTCGCCCTCCCTTCCCACCTCCTCCCTTTTTTTCTTTTCCTCATGATTTTTCTTCTCTTGGCGCATAGAGCACTTGTGGGCTGTCCCACCAGCCCACTAAGGGCTGGTGTGTCTTCCCCAAGGCCTATGGGCTTCCCCGGGATGGGTTGCCCCCCCCCCCCCGGTGAACTCCCGGAACCCATTCGTCATTCCCGGTAACTCCGAAAACCTTCCGGTAATCAAATGAGGTCATCCTATATATCAATCTTCTTTTCCGGACCATTTCGGAAACCCTCGTGACGTCCGTGATCTCATCCGGGACTCCGAACAACATTCGGTAACCAACCATATAACTCATATACGCATAAAACAACGTCGAACCTTAACTGTGCAGACCCTGCGGGTTCGAGAACTATGCAGACATGACCGGAGAGACTCCTCGGTCAATATCCAATAGCGGGACCTGGATGCCCATATTGGATCCTACATATTCTACGAAGATCTTATCGTTTGAACCTCAGTGCCAAGGATTCGTATAATCCCGTATGTCATTCCCTTTGTCCTTCGGTATGTTACTTGTCCGAGATTCGATCGTCAGTATCCGCATACCTATTTCAATCTCGTTTACCGGCAAGTCTCTTTACTCGTTCCGTAATACAAGATCCCGCAACTTACACTAAGTTACATTGCTTGCAAGGCTTGTGTGTGATGTTGTATTACCGAGTGGGCCCCGAGATACCTCTCCGTCACACGGAGTGACAAATCCCAGTCTTGATCCATACTAACTCAACTAACACCTTCGGAGATACCTGTAGAGCATCTTTATAGTCACCCAGTTATGTTGCGACGTTTGATACACACAAAGCATTCCTCCAGTGTCAGTGAGTTATATGATCTCATGGTCATAGGAATAAATACTTGACACGCAGAAAACAGTAGCAACAAAATGACACGATCAACATGCTACGTCTATTAGTTTGGGTCTAGTCCATCACGTGATTCTCCCAATGACGTGATCCAGTTATCAAGCAACAACACCTTGTTCATAGTCAGAAGACACTGACTATCATCGATCAACTGGCTAGCCAACTAGAGGCATGCTAGGGACGGTGTTTTGTCTATGTATCCACACATGTAAATGAGTCTTCATTCAATACAATTATAGCATGGATAATAAACTATTATCTTGATACAGGAATTATAATAATAACTATATATTTATTATTGCCTCTAGGGCATAATTCCAACAAATAGCTACCCCGAGGAATTTAATCAACAACCCGGGCCAGTGCTCCTCATGAGTGTTGGTCCACCCACCTAGCAGTCGGCAATACCACCTCGAGAAAACTTGAGGTTAGGTCATTGTCCACTATGCATAGACGATGTTGTCCTGAGACTGAGATACGCGGGTCTTATCAGGGTCGTCAACACACCGGGAGGTCCGGCTAGTCTTATCTTACCTTAGCGATATATCTTGCGTATAGGAATCCCGATGAAGCTTTGGTTCTCCCCAGAGTTGAGGTTTTCCTCTAAGGAATCCGATGAGATCACGAGATTCGTGATAGAGGATTACTTTGTGGCCCGTGTACGTTTGTGATGGACTAGTTGGAGCACCCCTGCAGGGTTTAATCTTTCGGAAAGCCGTGCCCGCGGTTGTGTGGCAACTTGGAATATTTGTTAACATTGGGTAATAACAACTTAAACATAACTCTAATAAAACTGCCAACTGTATGCGTAACCGTGATTGTCCCCTTCTAAGACCTCGCTCTTTGATCGGGAACACGGTGGGGTTATGATTGATGTAAGTAGGTGTTCAGGATCACTTAGTGATCATCTTTTCATCGATCGTTAGTTTAGACCACCTTCATACATGTTCTACGTAAGTTAGCCACAAAAAAGCTTAGGATGCTGCAACCTAAATACTCCACCTTCCTTACCTAATAACTTGACTAGTACCGGCACCGAGGTCATAGATTGCTGAGTCCCATGGCTCGCAGATTCCTTCACAACACCAACAGTTTCAGGTACCCCCGAGACACGTGATCCCCACGGCACGTAGCTAGCGTGGCAGTACGATGAGGAGAACGACCGTCTGTACATGAACTATCCAGAAGACTGAGGTGTGGTCGTGATCATGGGCAAGCATGCAGGGTAGCATAGTCAGTTCTCATGTTTTGTAGTCCGTAGCGGAACTACCTTGTTTGGATGCATGATGTAACTCTGATATATTTATGAGATGACAATTGAATCCCTAATTTTCATTCTTCTATTATTATGTATGTGCTATGTTACCGTGCTTGCAAAACGCTTAGATGCGCTTCTTTCCAATTCGGGGCCTTGTTCCCCAAATCGGAAAGGACCGCATCTTAGTCGTTACAGTCTCCTAAGGTTTCCCTTCAGGTGCAACAAGACCATAGCCGGCCGCCGGCTAGACGAGTGTCATCCCTATGCTCACCTCTGCAGTGCTGGTAGCGGCTTTGCAGGCGAAGACCACTTTAGATAGGGGAAGCATGTTCCTTTGTCCCCCACCGAAACTGGTCGTTGTGGGCTCCCTTCCCGCCAACGATAAGGGAAGAGGACCCAGGCCTCCACTATAAATAGATAGGGTAGGATTCTTGGCAAAGGGATCGGATCATCGAAATCCTAGAACAACACACCCAGCCACTTGGCCTCCGGAGGCCCGAGAGCACTTTACTAGTTCATCCATCAACCTGCTCGAGAGGCAATCCACCAAAAGTAGTAGGATTTTACGCTTCGCAGCGGCCAGAACCTGGGTAAACTACTGTGTTGTGTGTTCCCCTCACCTTCGAGTGAGTTCTTCGTCATCTCCATCGAGTAGCGGGCTAAGTTAGGTCGAGCCGAGAGAGATCCCGTACACGCCCCTATGTTCGAATCCTTAGGGTCTTGCGGAGCCCGAAATCCGACAAGTTGGGGGTTCGAAACTCCCTGACCTCTCTCCCTGATCGGGGATGGAACTTCCAATCTGGCTAAGACGGTTGGTTGAGTCTGTGCGCAGCGTTATGCCGCCGAATGGGAGAACCTGCCCGGGGACAGAGATGTCACCGTTGCTGATTCTGTCGCTGACGGTTAAGTGAGGCATTGAAACTTTTGCCAATCCTACGGTGGAACTCTCAATGAAAGCAGCAATGTTGGTGTCAAAATCAGTAGATCTCGGGTAGGGGGTCCCGAACTGTGGACCTTGGATCGATGGGTTGCGGGAAGAGAGGGGAGACGACAGTTTACCCATGTTCGGGCCCTCCTATGGAGGTAATACACTACATCATGCTTGATTGTATTGATGAAGATGATTACAAAGTTGATCTAACTCGAGATAGTATGTGCTAAACCCTAGATGATTCAGCCTTCCCTATACGGATAGGGGTCCCAAGTTTATATAGACATCAGGGTCCCTAGGGTATACAAAATACCGACTATATTTGAGAATAGATGAGCCGACCTAGTCCTTCTAAGCTTGGAGTACACGCCAATCCTTGGGATACTCCTTCCAAAGTAGAGGTCGTCATCAAGCCCAATCTTCTCCAGTGCGGCCCAATGGGCTCATCCAATATTCACTAACCATCCACCCGAGGACCCCCAGAATCCCGGACTCCCTCACCTGGCAATTATTATGGAAAGACATCTTCATACTCACAAACAACAGTAATTTGAGATATGTCTGAGATTTGACCCTTCTCACAGAGAGAAAAGAAATGAATTGTGTCATCGCGAGAAACGAAAATGATTACGTCTTCAGAAGGATGAGTCAGTTCGAATTCTTTGGTTTCACAATCGACATAAGCCTTGTTCATCGCAATAAAATCCATGCCGAGAATTAGATCAATTTCGGAATTGTCGAGGACAATTGGAGAGGCTAGAAAAGAATAATTTTCCATATTGATTGAGACATTTGGGGCTTCCATGCTTGTGTGCATGAACTTTCCTGGAGAGACAACCGACAAAGGCCTAGGTAACTCCATCACATGAAAATTATGCTTGGATGCAAATGGTCTAGGCATGAATTTATGAGATGCACTAGTATCAAACAAAACCTTTTCTGGGAATAGAGTTAACCAAGAGATTACCCATTAGCACTTCATGGGACTCCTTTGCTTGAGTTGCATTAATAATGTTCACTCTTACTGACTTATGATTATGTTTCACCATAGCATTGCCTGGGCTCCTGACTAGAGGAGGAGGTAGAAGATGATGCTGGTTGGTGCACTTGTTGGAGTAGTGACACTTGTGACCACACTTGTGACAAGTCACTTCTGAGAGCGGGCGGAAGTGAGTTGGAGGAGCTTCTAACTTAAGCGCCTCAGGCCTGTGCTAGAATCCTGGGTTGGGTGGGTGGGAAGATCCACAACTACCGTTCTTCTTCACCTGCTGAGGAGGACGAGGTGGAGGAGGAGGAACCCAATACTTCTCCCACTTAGGAACAATCTCAGATGAGGATGAAGATGGATTTGAGTCTTTGAATCGCTTCCTTGAATTATCGACCCTCAACATAGCTGCCTCGGCCTTTAGAGCCATCTTGTAGAACTGATCAAACTCAAGAGGCTCATGAAGGCCAAGAGGGAGTTGAATATCTTCCTTGAGTCCTGGTACCTCTTGAGCTTGCGTTGGTTTTTCCCTTGAAGAGGAAAGGGTGATGCAGCATAGTAGCAGTAAGTATTTCCCTCAGTTTGAGAACCAAGGTATCAATACAGTAGGAGTATCAAGGCAAGTCTCCAAAGCACCTGCGCAAAAACAGCAAACTTGCACCCAACGCTACACAGGGGTTGTCAATCCATTCACGGTTAACTGCAAGGTTAGATCTCAAGGCGGAAAGTGCAATAAAGTAAAAGTGTAGAGCCGAAAATATGATGTGAAGTAGACCCGGGGGCCATAGTGTTCACTAGAGGCTTCTCTCATGATAGCAAGTATTACGGTGGGTGAACGAATTACTGTCGAGCAATTGATAGAACCGCGCAAAGTCATGACGATATCTAAAGCAATGATCAAACATATAGGCATCACGTCCGAGACAAGCAGAGTGATACTTTCTGCATCTACTACTATTACTCCACACATCGACCGCTATCCAGCATGCATCTAGTGTATTAAGTTCATGACAAACAGAGTAATGCCTTAAGCAAGATAACATGATGTAGAGGGATAAATTCATGCAATAGATATAAACCAAATCTTTTTACCCTTGATGGCAACAACATGATGCGTCCCTCGCTACCCCTTGTGTCAATGGGTGAGGTCACCGCACGGTATGAACCCAAAACCAAGCACTTCTCCCATTGCAAGAATTATAGATCAAGTTGGCCAAACGAAACCCACAACTCGAAGAGAATTACAAGGCTATGAAATCATGCATATAAGAGATCAGAGGAAACTGAAATAACATTCATAGATAATATGATCATAAATCCACAATTCATCGGATATCGACAAACACACCGCAAAAGAAGATTACATCGGATAGATCTCCATGAAGATCATGGAGAACTTTGTATTGAAGATCCAAGAGAGAGAAGAAGCCATCTAGCTACTAGATATGGACCCGAAAGTCTGTGGTGAACTACTCATGCATCATCGGAGAGGCAATGGTGTTGATGAAGAAGCCTTCCGTGTCCGAATCCCCCTCCAGCAGGGCACCAGAACGTGCCCCGGATGGGATCCTGCGGAGACAGAAGCTTGTGGCGGCGGAAAAGTATTTTCATGGCTCTCTCCCGTAGTTTCAGATTTTTCGGGGATTTATATCCGGAAGAAGTAAGGCAAAGGAGCCACGGGGGGCCCACAAGCCTACTAGGCACCCCCCAGGTCGCGGCTAGGGGGCTTGTGGCCTCCCATGGTGCCCTTTGCCTTGGTTCTCAAGCTCCCTGCGTATCTTCTGTTCCGAAAAAAATATTTTCAGAGGTTTTATTCCGTTTGGACTCCGTTTGATATTCTCCTCTGAAAAAGGTCAAAAACACGGAAAAACAGGAACTAGCACTTGGCACTGAGTTAATAAGTTAGTCCCAAAAAAGATATAAAATGCATACTAAACATCCAAAGTTTGACAAGATAATAGCATGGAACCATCAAAAATTATAGATACGTTGTAGACGTATCAAGCATCCCCAAGCTTGACACCTGCTCGTCCTCGAGTAGGGAAGTGATAAACACTGAATTTTTGATGTGGAATGCTACCTAACATATTTGTCCTTTGTAACTTCTTTCATGTGGCATGAATGTTCAGATCCGTAAGATTCAAAACAATAGTTTGATATCGACATGAAAACAATAATACTTCAAGCAAACTAGCAAGGTAATCATGAACTTTCGAAATAACAAGGCCAAAGAAAGTTATCCCTACAAAATCATATAGTGTGGCTATGCTCCATCATCCCCACACAATGAATTTAAATCATGCACAACCCCGGTATTGGCTAAGTAATTGTTTTCGCACTCTTACTTTCTCAAACCTTTTTGAACTCTCACGCAATACATGAGCGTGAGCCATGGATATAGCACTATAGGTGGAATAGAGTGTGGTGGAGGTTGTGAGGCAAAAAGGAGGAGATGGTCACATTGACTCGGCGTTTCAATGGGCTATGGATATGCCCATCAATAGATATCAATGTGAATGAGTAGGGATTACCATGCAACGGGTGCACTTAGAGCTATCAGTGTGTGAAAGCTCAAAAGGAGAACTAGTGGGTGTGCATCCAACTTGCTTGCTCACGAAGACCTAGGGCAATTTTGAGGAAGCCCATCATTGGAATATACAAGCCAAGTTATACAATGAAGATTCCCACTAGTATATGGAAGTGTAAAAACAATAGACTCTCAATCATGAAGAACATGGTGCTATCGTGAAGCACAAGTGTGGAAAAAGATACTAGCATTGTCCCTTCTCTCTTTTTCTCTCTCTCTCTCTTTTGTTTTGTTTGGGCTCTATGGCCTCTTCTCATCATTTTTTGGCGGGCATCTTTCACCTCTTTTAATTTTTTTCCTCACATGGGACAATGCTCTAATAATGATGATCATCACACTTTTATTTACTCACAACTCAACACTTAGAGCAATGATGACTCTATAGGAAATGACTCTGATAGTGTACCGCGATGTGCAACAATCTAGCTTAGCGTATGACGTTGAAACATCTCGATAGCTATCTTCCAATCGTGCAATGGGAATATGAAAGTGACGGCACAAGTCATGAGACGGAACGGTGGGATTTGCATGGCAATATATCTCAGAATGGCTATGAAAATGTCATAATAGGTAGGTATGGTGGCTGTTTTGAGGACGGTATATGGTGGGTTTGCGCACCAGAGAAAGTTGCGCGGCACTAGAGAGGCTAGCAATGGTGGAATGTGAAACTGCATCTATACCATGGACTCACATTAGTCATGAAGAACTCATATACTTATTGTGAAAGTTTTAATTAGTAATCGAAACAAAGTGCTAAACGCATAATCCTAGGGGAAGGGTTGGTAGGTATTAACCATCGCGCGATCCCGACCACCACACAAAGGATGACAATCAATAAATAAATTATGCTCCGACTTCCTAACATAGCGGTTCACCATACGTGCATCTTACGGGAATCACTAACTTCAACACAAGTATTTCTAGATTCACAACACCCTACTAACATATCTCTAATATTACCATATCCAAATCTCAAAACTAATTGAGAGGAATCAAACTTCTCTTTACAAATCATTGCACATGAATATGGAAGTTTCTATTACATCCTCTTTGGATGCCTATCATGTTTAGGACTACTTTCATAGCACAAGCCAACTGCCAAGTTACTCAAAGAGAGCACTCTGAAAAATATATAAGTGAAGATCGAGAGTTCTTATTTCTCCAAAATATGACACCGCCGTGCTCTACAAAGATTTAAGTGAAGCACTAGAGCAAAGTTATCTAGATCAAAAGATATAAGTGAAGCACATGCGAGCTAAATTGCCTAACTCAAAAGATATAAGTGAAGCTCAATGAGTGTTCTAGAAAATTCACGATGAGTGCATGTCTCTCTCAAAAAGGTGTGCAGCAAGGAAGATTGTGACACAACAAAAAGAAAAGACTCCTATAATACACGACGCTCCAAGCAAAACACATATCATGTGGTGAATAAAAATATAGCTCCAAGTAACGTTACCGATGGATTGAAGACCAAAGAGGGCATGCCTTCCCGGGGCATCCCCAAGCTTAGGCTATTTGGTGTCCTTGAATTTGGATTGGGATGCCTTGGGCATCCCCAAGCTTGAGATCTTTCCACTCTTTATCCCATTGTCCATGAGAACATCACCCGAAACTAGAGAACTTCACAACACAAAACTTAAACAGAAACTCGTGATATCGTTAGCATAAGAAAACAAACCACCACCTATTTAGGTACTGTAGCAAACTTGATTTCTATTTATATTGGTGTTATATTACTGTATTCTCACTTTTCCATGGCTAGTACCCCCTGATACTATCCATAGTTTCATCGAAATAAGCAATGAACACAACAAAAACAGAATCTGTCAAAAACAGAGCAGTCTCTAGCAATCTGTATACTTCGTATACTTCTGGTATCTCACAATTTCTGGAAACTTACGACAATTTGGGAAATTGGCAAATCAACCAGCAGCAAAAAGAATCAACTTAAAAGATCTTTCTGGATAAGAATGAAAAATAATTTCGTGAGCTCAAAGTTTCTGTCTTTTTCAACAAGATCAAACAACCCACACCAAAACTAGTCATAAAGGTTTTACTTGGCACAAACACAAAAAGAAACACAAAAAACACAATCATAACAGAATTATGATGGTGTGGACACAACAAAACATAAAGCAAAAAAGCAAAGATAAATTCATTGGGTTGCCTCCCAACAAGCGCTTTTCTTTAAAGCCTTTTAGCTAGGCATTGATAAATCAATGATGCTCACATAAAATATAGCAATCGTACACGAAGAGAGCATCATGAAACATGTGACAAACATATCTAAGTCTAACATATATCCTATGCATAGGCATTTTACAGGAAAACAAATTATCAAGACAACCAATAGCTACCATATGCAAGGAAAAAGAAAGAGACAATATCAATCTCAACATAATGCGAGGTAATTTAGTGATATGAAAATTTCTACCACAATATTTTCCTCTCTCATAATAATTACATGTGGGATCATAATCAAATTCAACAATATAGCTATCACATAGGATATTCTTTTCATGATCCACATGCATGCAAAGCTGACGATCTTCAAAAATAGTGGGATTATCATCAACTAAAGTCATGACTTCTCCAAGCCCACTTTCAATATTATTGCAAATATAATATTCATCATGAGGCTTAAACAAATTTTCAAGATCATAGGAAAAATCATCACCCCAATCATGATCATTGCAACAAGTAGTGGACATAGCAAAACTAGCATCCTCAAGCTTAGGGTTTTGCATATTTTTAGCATGATTGACATTAATAGAAATCATAGTGAAACCATTGCAAATATGCTTTTCATTCAAGGAGCCCTCATGAATCACTTCATAAATTTCTTCATCACAATTTTCAGATTCACGCATCTCAAGCAAGACTTCATAAAGATAGTCAAGTGCACTCAACTCACTAGAAATTGGTTCAACATAACTGGATCTCTTAAAGAGATTAGCAAGTGGATGAGGATCCATATCAATAGATTTTTAGCAAGCGAAGATGCAAGCATATTGAAGGCACATAGCACAAAAGCAAAGGAAAGGCAAACGAAAAAGGCAAATATTTTTGTAAATTTTTGTTTTTCAGAAGTGGGGGAGAGGAAAAAGAGAGGCAAAAAAGTAAATGCAAGAGATGAGTTTGCGACAGTTACTTGGATAAGCTTCACTTAGAACAGTCCTCGGTGTCAGAAATTGACATGTTGGAGGAAGACTATTCCTGACTTGATGCTCCCCGCCAACGGCGCCAGAAATTGGTACGTTGACGGGAAACTATTCTTGACTTGATCCTCCTCCCTGGCAACGGCGCCAGAAATTCTTCTTGCTACCTCTTGAGCTTGCGTTGGTTTTTCCCTTGAAGAGGAAAGGGTGATGCAGCACAATAGCAGTAAGTATTTCACTTAGTTTGAGAACCAAGGTATCAATCCAGTAGGAGTATCAAGGCAAGTCTCCAAAGTACCTGCGCAAAAACAGAAAACTTGCACCCAATGCTACAAAGGGGTTGTCAATCCCTTCACGGTTAACTGCAAGGTGAGATCTGAAGGCGGCAAGTGCAACAAAGTAAAAGTGTTGAGCTGAAAATATGATGTGAAGTAGACCCGGGGGCCATAGTGTTCACTAGAGGCTTCTCTCATGATAGCAAGTATTACGGTGGGTGAACGAATTACTGTCGAGCAATTGATAGAACCGCACAAAGTCATGACGATATCTAAGGCAATGATCATACGTATAGGCATCACGTCCGAGACAAGTAGACCGATACTTTCTGCATCTACTACTATTACTCCACACATCGACCGGTATCCAGCATGCATCTAGTGTATTAAGTTCATGACAAACGGAGTAACGCCTTAAGCAAGATGATATGATGTAGAGGGATAAATTCATGCAATATATATAAACCCCATATTTTTACCCTTGATGGAAACAACATGATGCCGCCTCGCTACCCCTTTTGTCACTGGGTGCGGTCACCGCACGGTATGAACCCAAAACCAAGCACTTCTCCCATTGCAAGACTTATACATCAAGTTGGCCAAACAAAACCCAAAACTCGAAAAGAATTACAAGGTTATGAAATCATGCATATAAGAGATCAGAGGAAACTCAAATAACATTCATAGATAATCTGATCATAAATCCACAATTCATTGGATCTCGATAAACACACCGCAAAAGAAGATTACATCAAATAGATCTCCATGAAGATCATGGAGAACTTTGTATTGAAGATCCAAGAGAGAGAAGAAGCCATCTAGCTACTTGCTATGGACCCGAAGGTCTATGGTGAACTACTCACGCATCATCGGAGAGGCAATGGTGTTGATGAAGAAGCCCTCCGTGTCCGAATCCCCCTCCGGCACGGCACCAGAATGTGCCGCAGATGGGATCTTGTGGAGACAGAAGCTTGCGGCGGCGGAAAAGTATTTTCGTGGCTCTCTCCCGTGGTTCAGATTTTTTGGGGACTTATAGGCGGAATAAGTAGGGCAAAGGAGCCACGAGGGGCTAACAAGCCTGCTAGCCCCCCCCCCCAGGTTGTGGTTAGGAATCTTGTGGCCTCCCGTGGTGCCCTTTGCCTTCGTTCTCAAGCTCCCTGCGTATCTTATGTTCCGGAAAAAATCTTTTCGGAGGTTTTATTCCGTTTGGACTCCATTTGATATTCTCCTCTGAAAAAGGTCAAAAACACGGAAAAAACAGGAACTGGCACTTGGCACTGAGTTAATAAGTTAGTCCAAAAAAGATATAAAATGCATACAAAAGATCCAAAGTTTGACAAGATAATAGCATGGAACCATAAAAATTATAGATACGTTGGAGACATATCAAGTATCCCCAAGCTTAACTCCTGCTCGTCCTCGAGTAGGGAAGTGATAAAGACTGGATTTTTTATGTGGAATGCTACCTAACATATTTGTCCTTTGCAACTTCTTTCATGTGGCATGAATGTTCAGATCCGTAAGATTCAAAATAATAGTTTGCTATTGACATGAAAACAATAATACTTCAAGCAAACCAGCAAGGTAATCATGAACTTTCGAAATAACAAGGCCAAAGAAAGTTATCCCTACAAAATCATATAGTCTGGCTATGCTCCATCATCGCCACACAACGAATTTAAATCATGCACAACCCCAGTATTGGCCAAGTAATTGTTTTAGCACTCTTACTTTCTTAAACCTTTTCCAACTCTCACACAATATATGAGCGTGAGCCATGGATATAGCACTATAGGTGGAATAGAGTGTGGTCGAGGTTGTGAGGCTAAAAGGAGGAGATGGTCACATTGACACGACGTGTCAATGGTCTATGGAGATGCCCATCAATAGATATCAATGTGAATGAGTAGGGATTACCATGCAATGGATGCACTTGGAGCTATAAGTGTGTGAAAGCTCAAAAGGAGAACTAGTGGGTGTGCATCCAACTTGCTTGCTCACGAAGACCTAGGGCAATTTTGAGGAAGCCCATCATTGGAATATACAAGCCAAGTTATATAATGAATATTCCCACTAGTATATGGAAGTGTCAAAACAAGAGACTCTCAATCATGAAGAACATGGTGCTATCGTGAAACACAAGTGTGGAAAAAGATAGTATCATTGTCCCTTCTCTCTTTTTCTCTCTATCTCTTTTTTTTTGTTTGGGCTCTTTGGCCTCTTTTCATCATTTTTTTGGTGGGCATCTTTGGCCTCTTTTCATTTTTCCTGACATGGTACAATGCTCTAATAATGATGATCATCACACTTTTATTTGCTCACAACTCAACACTTAGAGCAATGATCACTCTATACGAAATCCCTCCGGTAGTGTACCGGGATGTGCAACGATCTAGCTTAGCGTATGACGTTGAAACATCTCTCTAGCTATCTTACAATCATGCAATGGCAATATGAAAGTGACGACACAAGTCATGAGACGGAACGGTAGGAGTTGCATGGCAATATATCTCGGAATGGTTATGAAAATGCCATAATAAGTAGGTATGGTGGCTGTTTTGAGGAAGGTATATAGTGGGTTTGTGCACCGGTGAAAGTTGCACGGCACTAGAGAGGCTAGCAATGGTGGAAGGTGAAAGTGCATCTATACCATGGACTCACATTAGTCATGAAGAACTCATATACTTATTGCGAAAGTTTTCATTGGTAATTGAAACAAAGTGCTAAACGCATACTCCTAGGGGAAGGGTTGGTAGGTATTAACCATCGCGCGATCCCGACCGCCACACAAAGGATGACAAACAATAAATAAATTATGCTCCGACTTCCTAACATAGTGGTTCACCGTACGTGCATGTTACGGGAATCACTAACTTCAACACTAGTATTTCTAGATTCACAACACCCTACTAACATAACTCTAATATTACCATATCCAAATCTCAAAACTAATTGAGAGGAATCAAACTTCTCTTTACTAATCATTGCACAAGAATATGGAAGTTTTTATTACATCCTCTTTGGATGCCTATCATGTTTAGGACTACTTTCATAGCACAAGCCAACTACCAAGTTACTAAAATAGAGCACTCTGAGAAAGATATAAGTGAAGATCGACAGTTCTTATTTCTCCAAAATATGACACCACCGTGCTCTACAAAGATTTAAGTGAAGCACTAGAGCAAAGTTATCTAGCTCAAAAGATATAAGTGAAGCACATGCGAGCTAAATTTCCTAACTCAAAAGATATAAGTGAAACTCAATGAGTGTTCTAGCAAATTCACGATGAGTGCATGTGTGTCTCAAAAAGGTGTGCAGCAAGGATGATTGTGACACAACAAAAAGAAAAGACTCCTATAATACACGACGCTCCAAGCAAAACACATATCTTGTGGTGAATAAAAATATAGCTCCAAGTAACGTTACCGATGGATTGAAGACCAAAGAGGGGATCCCTTCCCAGGGCATCCCCAATCTTAGGCTTTTTGGTGTCCTTGAATTTGGCTTGGGATGCCTTGGGCATCCCCAAACTTGAGCTCTTTCCACTCTTTATCCCATTGTCCATGAGAACATCACCCGAAACTTGAAAACTTCACAACACAAAACTTAAACAGAAACTCGTGATATCGTTGGCATAAGAAAACAAACCACCACCTCTTTAGTTACTGTAGCACTTGATTTCTATTTATATTTGTGTTATATTACTGTATTCTCACATTTCCATGGCTAGTACCCCCCGATACTATCCATAGTTTCATCAAAATAAGCAATCAACACAACAAAAACAGAATCTGTCAAAAACAGACCAGTCTGTAGCAATCTGTATACTTCGTATAGTTCTGGTATCTCAAAAATTCTGAAAAATTATGTCAATTTGGGCAATTGGCATATCAACCAGCAGCAAAAAGAATCAACTGAACCGCTATCCAACATGCATCTAGTGTATTATGTTCATGACAAACGGAGTAACGCCTTAAGCAAGATGACATGATGTAGATGGATAAATTCATGCAATAGATATAAACCCCATCTTTTTACCCTTGATGGCAACAACATGATGCGTGCCTCGCTAACCTTTCTGTCACTGGCTGAGGTCACCGCAGGGTATGAACCCAAAACCAAGCACTTCTCCCATTGCAAGAATTATAGATCAAGTTGGCCAAACGAAACCCACAACTCGAAGAGAATTACAAGGATGTGAAATCATGCATATAAGAGATCAGAGGAAACTCAAATAACATTCATAGAGAATCTGATCATAAATCCACAATTCATCGGTTCTCGACAAACACACCGCAAAAGAAGATTACATCGGATAGATCTCCATGAAGATCATGGAGAACTTTGTATTGAAGATCCAAGAGAGAGAAGAAGCCATCTAGCTACTAGCTATAGACCCGAAGGTCCGTGGTGAACTACTCACGAAGCGTCGCAGAGGCAATGGTGTTGATGAAGAAGCCCTTCGTGTCCGAATCCCCCTCCAGCAGGGCACCAGAACGTGTCGCAGATGGGATCTTGAGGAGACAGAAGCTTGCGGCGGCGGAAAAGTATTTCCGTGGCTCTCTCCCGTGGTTTCAGATTTTTTCGGGGATTTATAGGCGGAAGAAGTAGGGCAAAGGAGCCACGGGGGGGGGGGCACAAGCCTGCTAGGCGCCCCTCCCCAGGCCGCGGCTAGGAGGCTTGTGGCTTCCCCTGGTGCCCTTTGCCTTGGTTCTCAAGCTCCCTACGTATCTTCTGTTCCGGAAAAAATCTTTTCGGAGGATTTATTCCGTTTGGACTCCGTTTGATATTCTCCTCTGAAAAAGGTCAAAAACACGGAAAAAACAGAAACTGGCACTTGGCACTGAGTTAATAATTTAGTCCCAAAAAAGATCTAAAATGCATACAAAACATCCAAAGTTTGACAAGATAATAGCATGGAACCATAAAAAATTATAGATATGTTGGAGACGTATCAAGTCCACCTGTGAACTGATAAATCTTGCTCTTCTAATCAGGAACATCCTGCTTAGCATAGTAGGCAAGGTTCCAGAAGTCGATGTTATACTGTTAGATACACGATCTTCCTTGCTTGATGTTACTAAACTTCTCACGCATACCCTCAGCCAAACTTGTCGGGATATGATGAGCTCTGAAGTCACCCAAAAGTCATCCCAAGTGATCAAACGGTCACCTCTAGAATCCTTGTTTTGCTGCCACCACTCTATTTCATGGCTTTTCAGCTCGAGAGTTGAAAATCTGACATAGTCCTTTTGCTTGACATTGCTGCACTCAAAAGGCTTGTTAATGTCATGGAGCCAATCGTCTGCAGCAAGAGGTTGATCACAAGAGGTGAAGGACTTGGGCTGATTTGCAAGAAGCTGATTGACAGAACCAAATTGCGACTGATTTTGGAAATTCCCTTGCTCTCCTTGGTTCCCTTGGTTCATTTATTTCATCTTGTGAAGCAGCATCTAAGTATTCGCATTGGTTGCGGCCATCAGATCTTGCCACGCCTCCGGAGGTGGAGGTGGGGGTGGGGTGGTGAAGGGTCTGACTCGTCCCCATCACGACCTAGATACTCACGAGTTGATCGAGCCATCCTAGAGATGGACCTGAATATAAGATCATAGATGAAGCTGCTAAGCTGAATCAAAGGCTTGAAATATTGCAACGCATAGTCTTAGAAATTTGTATTCGAACTAGAATTAGTAAAAATGCTTCCACATATTAGTGACGACATCATAAGATTTGAAAGCCACTTGGAATTTTACAAGTCTTGAGCTTAGAATTTCTTAGAACAAATGTATATCCCAGCATACATCCATTGAAAGAAATTTCCAAGGTGACTACATGAATTCCCACCTGAGAACTCCTGGAACTTCCAGTTATGCAATCGGGTCCCTGGATACAAGGAGCAAAACCTCACACAACTCCTAACATGATACTACGCTCCAATGTAACACATCTGTCAACACATAACCAGAGTCTCGGAAACTCATCTATCTCGGACCCTCGTAATAACTACGATACCAACTACGGGAGTACATCTAGACACTCTCCCCGGTACTGGGTGACGCCAAACTCCTCTCGCCACAATTATTGTTGAAGCAATTTCGAACATCCTCAGTCTTGAGATACTAAGGAAACTGAATGATAACGATGTGTCAAGAATCCCCTCGAGCTCTACTCCCAGAAACAGGATGCAGCATGAATAGAACTTCGTCACATCAGCATCATATAAATTCCAAAATACACGTGTGATCCTAAAACAGAATTATAGTGAGAAGAGGTAGAGTTATAATTCCTAAGTCGTACTTACTCACCAGAGCAGGGAAAAGGAGTAAAAAGAATCCTACTCTCCGATATACCTAGACTCAAATTAGTTTTTGACCAGACACGACTCCGCCAACTTCAATCAAGCAAAGGGCTCCTATGGTTGTATGGCTCTGATTACCTACTTGTAACATCCAAGATGAGGGACTATCCTTAATTTGGGAATGAAGCCTTAATAGGGTAGAGGCGCATCTCAGCGTTTCGCAAGTATAGACATCATTGCAGATACATTTAACGAAGAGGTTAGTTAATGAGTTGGCTTACACTCTACACATACTAAAGTACAATCCATACATCATTCATTCAAACATTCATAAGACAGGGTCCGTCTACAGACGAATTCAAACGATAAAACAATGAAGTCTATCTCGCTAGCCCAAGAAACGACCATGAATCCCTCTACTCATCCGGATAGGTAAAGTACATGCACCGGCTCTCCTCATCATACTCCCACTCGAGGTGTGGAGCATCATCTGCCTCAAGACCAGCGGTACCTGGACCTCTGGTGTTGTAGTAATATGTGATCCACGGTGACTCGGCAATTCCATTGACCAAGATATCAGGACTAATTAAGTTATTTGGGTAAGGTACGGTTAATAGGTGAGGTTTAAGCAGCGCTAAGCATTGTTTGTTGGCTAACTTAGATTCAAGATTAAGATGAGCATCTACAAAAGTCAGTCACAAACTAGGTATGATCAAGAAGTGATCATGAACACCTACTTACGTCAAACATAACCCCACCGTGTTCTCCTTCTGAACTCCCTCGAAAAGAGATGGTCACGGTTACGCACATCATTGGTTCAGTTTAATTAAGTTTACTTCAAGTTTTCTATAACCGGATGTTAAAACAATTTTCCAAGCTGCCACATAACAATGGGCGTGGCTCTCTGAAAGATTTTAGCCCTATAGGGATGCTCCAACTAGTCCCTCACAAACTATCACAAGTTTCCCTGGAAAGAAAACCTCAACCTCGAGATAGCCCGAGGTATCCTCGATGTCCCAATGCACAAGACATTCGATAAGAGAAACAAAAATCTAGCAAGACCGCCCGACAGGCCAGATCACAATTGGATTCATGTGTAACTCTTTCTTAGGTCACTACGAGATGGGCTAGATGTTGGGCTGGCTGAAACCCAAGATGACGAGGGGGCGCCGGACATCACTTGGTTTGGACCAACACTCATGAGGAGCACTGGCCCTGGTTGTTGATTAAGATCCACGGGGTAGGTATTCCCTATGCATTTTGATTAAGTTGTTTAGCAAATTTAAAGCCAATATTGGGTATTGCCAAATAAGTTTCACGCCAAAACAATTTATCAAAGAGGTCTCCATAACAAAGTGAAGCGTGTTAGGAACCCTCAATATGGAAGATAACACCGATAACCGAAACTAGGAGGGCAGAAGGGAACGAAACATCAAGAAAAAGGGCAAGCCTTCCGCCTTTTACCAAATATATAGATGCATTAAATTAAATAGCAATAATAATATGATATTCAAAACGTACATGTTAACACATGGATCAACCTGCACCAGTAACTAGCAATGCTATAAGATGGTTTCAGAAAGCGCTAACTTAGCCAATCAATGCTTTCTAGGATGTGGAGGGGTTAGAGGATTTTCATGGCAATATTTGAAGGCTTGATATTGAGGTATTAGGCAGCGATAAATAGAGATGGAAACGAGACATCTAAGCACAACAAAATTAGAAACGATATCAAGGTCACGGTCATCTTGTGTGGCACTTCTTTTGAGGGATAGAGCTCCTGCTCTTCCGGAACATTCTCAACGGGATCCTCTTACTTGTTATAAGTATCTGATGATATACCCAAAAGAAAATACACATCCAATGAACACACAGGAGGGAACAATGCTTCAAACAATATGATGCATGAGTATGGTATGAAAGAAGCATGGCAATGCTACACTAGTCATCTTTCCCATGCATTTATTTGGTTATTACCATTCTGGACAGAACCTCATTTTAATTATTTGGGCATGCATGAACATGGAAAAAATGGATGCATCACGAGAAAACGGTACAAATGCATATAAAGAACGTTGCAATCTGAGTTAAAAGTGTATTTCCGTATCTCAAAAAATTCTGAAAATTTAGGAAACGATAAATAATTTGTATGATAGTAGTGTCTAAAAATTTCAGAACCTTTCCACGTTTCAATAAAGTCTGATAATTCAAATACTACAACAAAAGTTTTTGTTCTTGTACAGCACACACCACACATGCAATTCAACCATTCTAAAGGCCACTCTTGGAACTTTTTATTGAAAAACAAGATTTTAAATAACATATAATAGATAACAACAAAATAAAGTGACGGTCCAAGCAAAACACATATCATGTGACGAATAGAAATATAGCTCCAAGTAAGATATACCAATATTGTTGGGGATGATAGAGGGGATGCCTTCCGGGGCATCCCCAAGCTGAGACGCTTGAGTCTTCCTTGGATATTACATTGGGGGTGCCTTGGGCATCCCCAAGCTTAGGTTCTTGCTGCTCCTTATTCTCCTCATATTGGTCTCTCACCCAAAACTTGAAAACTTCAATCACACAAAACTTAACGGAACTTCGTGAGATGGGTTAATATGATAAATATTGATATTTCTCTTTGTCGGGTGACACCTATGGGAACCTCCACGGATCCCTTGATCGTTCGGCGGGGGGAGGGGTGGTGCCAAGAGCAGAGCTAGTGATAAGCACCGGGAACGTTTTTACCCAGCTCCGTGACGCTTAGTGCGTAAAACCCTACTCCTGCTTTATGTGTTGTATTAGATGTTTGATGTAGGATTACTTGCTATAGTGATTGCCTACTGGCAAATTCCCAAAGTGTCTAACCCCTTAGAACTGAGCCTTGGGACTCCTTTTATAGGCAAAGGGGTCACCAACAGTGCTCAACAGTGGGTTCACTGGCTGTACAGTGAACAGGGTTCACCGTTATCCATCTACTGTGGTGTCAGGGGCAGTAAATGCTTCGTCAATATCCTGACCTGCATCAGGATGGTATCGACACGTACCCATGTGTTTCGACAACTGGATGTCGTGCTGGCGCATGAGGGATGCGCTGGCGCTGTGGTAGTCGGTGGCACTGTGGCACGAGGGAACACCTCGCGGGCGAAGGGCGCTTACCGGGCTGGTGCCCTCGCAAGTGGCCTAGTATGCCTTCCCGCAAGGAAAGCGTGCCAGGGCCTTGTCTATCTTCCCATCAAGGATGACTTGTCGGGGCCTTGTCTATCTTCCCGACAAGGAGGACTTGCTGGGGCCTTGGATATCTTCCCGGCAAGAGAGGCTTGCCGGGGCCTTGCAGCATAGACTTGTTCCTCACACCCTTGGAGGGGTGTGGCCCTGGTGAGCTTGGGGATTAATCTTCCTGCCAGCCTTCATTGTGCCTTGCCATCAAAGGGTTTGCCGGCGCCCGTGCACAAGTATGGGGCACAGGAGACCCCAGTCTTCAGTGCACCGATAGGAGCCCCCGGGCTTGGGCCACACACACGTGCGAGGAGTTGTTGGGCCAGGCCCAAAGTGGTGCACGGGCCTCTTTTACAAGGTATCCTGTAGGCAGGAGCCGTAGCTAGTGGTCTTTCCCCACGTCGCGCATTGAACGCACGAAGTGGAGAGGCCTGCGCACAGTGGTCGTCCCACCTCCCAAAGTATTTCCGCCATGCGCGAGGCATGCACAGTAACGGTCAAGCAAGTGGCGATCGTGGCCTTAAAAGTCGTAGCCGTGGCAGGGCCCTCCCTTGCATGCATTGGTGCAGCAGGACAGCTCCCTGTTCGCCCATGACCATGGGCGATTGGGCGAGCGGGGCGGCGGTTTATGGAGCGAGGAGGGCTGGCCCCCGTGCCCCGCCCTATAAATTAGGGGGTTTGCGATGGGGTTTTTCTCATCCATCCAACTCCTGAAACGCAGAGTACCCCCAGGCCATTATGCAGTATCTTCTTTAGCTTCAGGTGGTGCTCCCCCGTAATCATGGTTAGGGGACGAGGGCGGCCACCATCAATTTCCAGAGTGGTGAGAGGATCCCGTTCGGATCATGCCACAACTTCAGGAGTCGCAGCTGCGGAGGACGGCTCAAGCACCCGAGGTGGCGGAGGGGCGAGGGGCCGTGGTTGCCGCGGAGGCCATGGACGGGGAAGGCGGGATACGACTCCAGCACCCCCACCTTCGCCGAGGCTCATTCCTACGGGGACTCGAGTTGAAAGGACGGAGTCCCTTGTCAAGCTGTGAGGCTGCATCAGGACCCGGCTTCAACTCCCCATCGCCTTCGCCAAGGCGATGGAAGAAGAGAAGCTCCCGATGCTGTGGATCCGGGTGAATGGCTGTGGCAACGGCGCCATACCGGTGGTCCTGGAGCAACCGGGGCCTTGGCTCCTGTTCCTTGGCTGCCGGTGGAAGAGCTTCGCTCGCGCCCACAATCTCTGGGATGGGCACATTCTCCGCTTCAAGATGATGGTGGACAACCTGCTCTCCGTCAAGCTATACGGGAGCTCAGGTGTACACCTCAGCTGCTACGAAGAGAGCTTGAGCAGGACCGAAAGCCCTTCCTCACGTGGGAGCGACAAGGAAGGGACAGATGAGAGAGACAGCAGGTACGGGTCAGACCCTCGGCAGGCTAAGCCTGGGTACGAGGATCTGACCTCGGACTGACCGCCGGCCGCACCATCACTATCAGTCCGCGCCTCTCCTCCTCCCGAGTTGGGATCGACGCGCTGGAAGAATCGACGTAGCCCCATATTCCTGGCAGCGCCTGGTTCCTAGCTCCGTCGTCCCTTCTGGCCCTGTTCTCCTCTGCACAGTGTTGGTCTAGGAGGAACCAGCCTGGGTTGCGCCGTGGGCCTCGCCATTTTTTGTCTTCTTGAACTTCTGTCCGGCAAGCATTGTCCCTCGCCAAAGACAGTATCATAGGTCAGAGTAGTAAAATTTATCCATGTGATATGTCTGATTTTATCTCAAACAAATGAATGAAATATTGTTTCCCTTTTGTCTGATCCCCCATTTTGTATGATACATCGCTCGCATTTTTCGGAAGCTTGCCGGCTTGACTAGTCTTGTCACTAGTGCTTTCAGGAACGTATCCTTAGTAGTTCGTCGGAGGGGTCGTTACCGGCAAGACTCCTTGCCGCACTCAGTGCAACCATTTAAATCGTCGAGCGCATCTCGAGGCGAAATAAGGTGGTGCGTACCCGCTTGGTCCGTTGAGCAAGTCCGAAACAGTGTGAAGGCGCTCTTTGGCCGTTCAGGTCATTGAACGAGTTCGAAACAGAACCAAGGTGCACTAACCCTAGCAAGGTTCCTCTATGCGCAAGTTTCTCATACAAAGATCAGGATTTCTAGAAGGGAAACAATCTATCTACTAAAAAATTCATCTAGAGTTTTTGTCACTTATCTGTCGTGTCGCGGCACTTCTTCTCGCGACGTCTGAATGTTTTGTCGGGGCCTCGGATCCCCAGCAAGCCGGATGTTACACCTCCCTGCAACCTCCTCGTCGGCAAGGTTCTTGTCGATAGTCTTTGACCATCGCGTAGGAAAGGGGTTTTTCGGGCTGTAACTCCTTTTTTCTCTTTTGCCAGGCCAAGCTGACGGAGCCCCCGAGCACATCTTTAGCAGTGACGCGACACTTCCAAGGGAGAAAACGTTTTTGCTGGAGTGCGTGCCTGTGGGGACACCGACTTACGAGTCGAGATCGCCGAATGAACGTGTTCAGTGATCCCAGAGATCAATGCTCACCGAACACACATATACAGAATAAAAGAGTCTTACATCCAAGTACCGAATTATTACATCACATGACCGAATGGTCAAGTTCACAAGGTAGGGCCTAAGGCCAAATCATACTGATACAACTAATAGCGGAAATCATAGGGGTTAAGAGGGTGCATATGCCATCAAGCCTACACCGACAGGCATTCTGACTCAGAAGCGTCCTAGTTCGCAGGGGCGTCTCCGAAGACGTACTCATCTCCAAACTCCGATCCTTCCATGTCTGGTCAATAACATAACCAGTGGCAAGCCAATGAGTACTTCTGAATGTACTTGCAAACAACCCATGATATGAACAATGAAACTGAAGGATAACAATAACATGCATCTGGAGTGGAATTCATTGTGGTGGAATGATCATGAATATGCATCAAGTTAAAGAATTACTTTTGAAGAACAGGTTACAGATATCGATATATGTGTCGAGGACTGAACCATCTGGGTTCACCCTATATGCCAAGTCACCGAACTTGTTCATATCACTTCTTCCATAACAACTCCATGTAACACATTCACACACATAGTTGGTTTATGCGGGAACAAGTGGACGTAGTTTAAATAGGATACCCAACAGTCCTTGACCGTGGACATGACTATTCGAATAGTTTTACACTCTGCAGAGGTAGTACGCTAGACCCATGAGATCCGGCAAACTTCAGTGTCATCCACGACTCGTGGTACATAACATACCCGAGGTAAGTACCCGATCAATGCCTTTCCCTTGACGATACTAGACAAAGAGGTCCACTCGATTGGTACCCAACCCGCATGTTGTACATCTTACGAGCATCGACTCTCGACAGTATCAACGATGTGGGGACCAACGGTGTGCCTGGAACTCATAAAAATGGCATAATCGCCCTACCTCGCACGACCCCATCACGAGAGTGACCACATATCACTCCCGCCACTAGTAATGTGGCTCTTTGCTAGCACCGACCAGAGTAATCAACACAGCCTCATCCCATAAAGGGGTAACGTGGTCATACATGTAAGGTTGGGACGGTCGACACATCATAAATCTATTCCCATTTCCGAAACCATACTCACACAAATACCCGGTGCACCACTTCACCAAAAGTGTCCACCTAACTCATCACCACCCTCGGGCATTAGCGGCACCCAACGGGGTTTTCATAAGCCTTTGATTTATACCAACAACTTGCTCAAGCTACTATTACTCTAGCTTTACTTGTCAACATGCTACTAGCATGACCCTCATAGGTGGTAGGATCAAGCTTTATGCATGTGCTCCGGAGGAGCCATCGGTAACATGACATCAATGATTTACCGACACTTATGGTCATATGCAACAGAAATATTTATATCTTAACATGCAATGTAACATATGCCCAAGCATGGTCAAAGGGCTGCTTGGCTTGGTCAACTAGGTATCCGGGGTCTTCGAGGTCTTTCGCTCCGATTCCCTCGTCACACGGATTTTCTATCGTCGTCAAAAGAATAAATAAGAAATAGCTGACTCAAAAACAGATCACAAAGTCATTTAAAAAATGTTCTTTATTACTGATAAATCTAAGTTTTTATTTTGAAAAATATTTGCCTCTGATTCAATTGAAGGAAGATTTTTAAAATCAACCAAACAGAAGCAAAACTATTCCAATTTAGTCCTTTTTATTATTGTAAAACAGAATAGTTGCTGAAGAATTCATCCAATGGTATCATTAAATACTACATATTTTTAGAAGAATATCAATGGAAAAATGATATTTTTACACTGGTTAATTATTTTTACAAAAATCTTAGAAATCAGATTTTCAAAACAAAAGAAAAAATGGGCTAAGTCCCTGGCCTGGCTCGGCCTGGAACTCGGCCAACGCAAGGCAAGCCGACAGCCTGCCCAGGCGCGCGCACCATCAGGTTTGAACCTGGCGTGCAGGGCCCTGCAGCCAGCCGTTGTGGGCAGCGAGGGGGAGAGAGCTAGGCTACCGACAGGTGGGGCACACGTGTCAGGGTCGTCTCCTACGTGTGGCCAGAGAGGAGGAGGAGCACGCCGGCGAAGCTACCGACGTTCTCAAGCCCCAACGAGGACAGAAATGGGTTCGGCTCGTCGCCGCCTACCTGTTGGTGGTCAGAACAACGACGGAGAGGCACGGGTTCGCCGGCAACGAGGAGGCCGCGGCGGAGGAGTTTCGGGAGGTGGTCGAGAGGGTAGCTAGAGGCACGGAAATGCTTGGGAAAGTTGGGGGAAAGCTTTCTGAGGTCTAGGGGATCGGTTTGGTGGGTCGAGGGACGCAGGAGCCATCGTGTAGCCGGAGATCGACCGGAGCTCCGAGGCGCAGGGGCCTCGGTCGGTCTCGAGCACCGTGGCTGTGCTGGCTTGCTGGTGTGGCTAGGGAGGTGCTAGTGATCGTGGCGAAGCTGTCTGAGGGGTGCAGGAGCGAGGGGGAGCTATAAATAGGCCCGCGACAGTGACCCGATTCGGGAGCGCCGGTGACTCACCATGGCGCGCATGGGCGTGCAGATAGGGGCTGGGGTCGAAACCACGGTCTCAGGACGTGGTTTTGGACTGCTAGAACCATCTGCAACAGAGGGAGAGAGAGGAGTCGGGCATCAGTGGTCGCGCGGCCTTGGTCGGTTCTGGTGCGCGCGGGCACGCGTTGCACGAGCTCTAGCGTGGGAGAGGAGGGGCCCTGATGGTCGCTTGATGCAGAGGGTTTGTCGGGGAAGAGGTTGGACACCTCGGGGGATGCTGGAACTGGCCGAGGGCATCGCCCCCACCTCGGTGGCTTCCTGTAGCGCGCCTAGAGCACTGTTTTGGCATGCCCTGGCATGCTGGTGCGCTCTGAGGCACTTTCGACGTGTCTAGCATGTCCTGGCACTGGCTGGGAGTGAGGCTAGCCATTGGGGTCCCGTGGGAGCTTCGGCTGGTCAAGGGAGACAAGGAATACTGGTGCTGTCAGCTTTGAACTGAAGCTTAGATTGGGGTTTTTGGCATTATCATTTTGAACCAGTGAGGGGCCAGTTGTGTGGGGTTGGGCTTTGATACTGGCCACCTAATCTGAGAGTTTCGAGCAAAGGGGTTGGGTTTAGCTATGGGTTAAAGGGGCTTTTACCCATCTGTCAGAAGGTGCTCGACAGTGGTTTGGGGTAGTTGTACCCCACCACTGGTGCCGCAACTTAACAAGTTTGGGTTTGGTGCTAAAACATGGGGTTTCACCAAGTTTGAGCTCAGCTTTGTAAACTTGAAAACACCACCATTTGATCAGATGTGTCCCTTCCGAAGAAAGTGTGGGCAAACTAAGTCCCATAAATCCCATTTTTGGTGTGGAACCCTCATTTGAAGTATTAGGCACTCCTGCAAAGTTTCAGCATCATTGACAAACTTTGTTATGTAGATATGCTCTAACTCCAATCTGGACAGAAGGGGTTTTAGGGTTATTTGGGGTCCTTAATCACCTTGGATCAAGGTTAAACTTTGTGTGGACACCAAATATGGCTTTGGGATACCACTGGATTTTCTAGGATTTTATTGAGAATATTTCCTTTGGAAATATTTCAAAAGGTCAAAACAGACAAAAATGGTTTTCAAGGTTTTACTCAAATAATTATAATATAAATAGGGGTTTAAAACCTTATGCATGGAAAATATATGTCCTTCTGATCATCTCTAAATTTAATCAGATTTTTCTAAGGCAGAAAAGTATTTTTCCGTGTAGGAATACCATTTCTGGCCTCAAAAATGGACATGCAATTAAATTAGGAAACAAATTCACAAAATAATTATTTTGTGGTTTTGGAGCACAGAAATATATCTAAAATCAAATCACCAACTTTGGGTAGGAACACTCCTTGCCATCAAAGGCATGTAGTGCAACTCAAAGTAGGGTTTTTACCTTGAACGGAAACAAGTAAAAGGTTTTGGAAATAATCCAATGTTGTGAAATGGGGTTTTTATCATCACATGATCAAACACACAAGCATACAATGACAATCATGGCACTCACATCATTAGTTTTGACAAAGTTTTAACAAGCTTAGATTTTTGCATTACACAAGAAGTGGTAGTGAAAACAGGGTGTGACAGACCTATCCCCCTTACAAGAATCTCGTCCGCGAGATTCCTAAGCTAGGTGCTAAAAAGGTCTGGAAACTCGGATCGGAGATAGTCTTCACGCTCCCATGTTGCTTCGGCTTCGGTGTGATTTCTCCACTGAACCTTGAAATACTTGATGGTGCGGCTTCTGGTGCAACGCTCAACTTTATCCAGAATGCGGACCGGCTTCTCGCGGTAGGTGAGGTCTAGCTGAAGGTCGATGGCATGATGGTCAATGTCCTTGTAAGGATCGAAACGGTTTGGCGCTTGAAGTCACTCCTGGAGTTGTGACACCTGGAAGACGTTGTGCACACCCGAAAGTTCCGGAGGTAGCTCCAACTGATAAGCAAATTCTCCACGCCTTGTCGTGATCTTAAAAGGTCCAATAAACCTTGGAGCGAGTTTCCCTTTAACATGGAAACGCTTGGTTCCCTTGAGAGGGGTGACACGGAGGTACACCTGGTCTTCAAGGTTAAACTCCAATTCCTTGCGGTGAGAATCCGCATAGCTCTTTTGACGTGACTTGGCTGCCTTTAGATTTCTCGGACAAGTTGCACCTTCTCTTCTGCCTTGTGCAAAACTTCTGGCCTGAAATCAGCCCTTCACCAGTTTCGGACTAGTTGAGAGGGGTGCGGCACTTTCATCGGTACAACACTTCAAATGGTGCCATTTGGAGACTGGACAGGTAGCTGTTATTGTATGAAAACTCAGCGAACGGCAGACAGTCTTCCCATTTGGCACCATGTGCCAAGACGCAAGCGTGGAGCATATATTCGAGTATCAGATTTACTCTTTCCGTTTGTCCGCCCGTTCGTGGGTGGAAAGCGGTGCTGAAAGAGAGCTTGGTTCCGAGGGCTTCTTGGAACTTCTTCCAAAATCTTGAGGTGAACTACGTGCCTCGGTCAGATACAATCTTCTTCGGAACCCCGTGAAGGCTTACAACACGCTCAATATAGAGACTAGCTAACTTGTTCCCATCATAAGTGGTGTTGACTAGAATGAAATAGGCCACCCTGGTCAGATGGTCGACAATGACCCAAATAGAGTCGTGGCCCCTGCTAGACCTCGGTAAGCTGGTAACAAAGTCCATGCCTATCTTGTCCCACTTACATTCTAGCACCTGGAGAGGTTGTAGCAATCCAGCGGGTCGCTGATGCTCAGCCTTGCCTCACTGGCACACGTCACACTTGGCAACATAAAACACTATTTCCTTCTTCAAGCCATGCCACCAGAATCTTTCTCGGAGATCTTGATACATCTTGGTACCACCGGGGTGAATAAGGTAGGGTGTATCATGAGCTTCCTGTAGGATCAAATCCTTGAGTTCAACCTTGTTGGGTATGCATAAACGTTTCCCAAACCACACTACTCCTTATTCATCCATCGAGAATCCTGGGGCCTTGCCTTCTTGAATCTTCTTCTTGATGCCTTCAATGCTCTTATGACCCTTCTGGGCCTCCTTGATATCATCAACCAGCGTTGGTTTGACTTCGAGGTTAGCTAGGAATCCTGATTCTACTAGCTTCAATCTGAAGTTCTCCAATTCTTCATACAAGGCAGGTTGCCTTTCCTTGAGCATGACGTTCAAGGTGCTAGTCTTCCGGCTTAAGGCATCAGCCACTACATTGGCCTTACCGGGGTGATATTGAATGCTGAGGTTGTAGTCTTTGATTAACTCCAACCATCTTCGTTGCCTCATATTCAATTCCCTTTGGGTGAAGATATACTTCAGACTTTTGTGGTCAGTGTATATTTCACATCGTTTCCCCAGAAGGTTGTGTCGCCATGTCTTCAGGGCATGCACTACTGCCGCCAATTCGAGATCATGGCTGGCATAATTCTCCTCATGCGGGCGCAGTTGTCGTGACAGATACGCCACAACTCTGCCGTCCTGCATTAGAACCCTACCGAGCCCGGTTGTGGAGGCATCACAATATATCACAAACTCCTTGCTGATATCCGGAGTGGCCAATACCGGGGCGGTAGTTAATCTCTTTTTCAATTCTTGGAAGCTTTCTTCACACTCCGCGTCCATTCGAACTTCTTGCCTTTCTTCAAGAGCTGAGTCATGGGTCGAGCAATGCGGGAGAACCCTTCTACAAATTTGCGGCAATATCTCGCGAGTCCGAGGAAGATTCTCAATTCCTTCACATCAATTGGCAACTCCTAGTTGGTTACCGTAGTAATCTTGGAGGGATCAACCGCCAATCCACTTGCTGTCATGGTATGACCCAAGAAGCCAACTTCGTTCAGCCAGAATTGGCACTTGCTGAATTTGGCATAAAGTTGGTGCTCTTGAAGCTTTTCCAACACTAACCTCAAGTGTTTCTCAGGCTCTTCTTCGGACTTGGAAAAGATTAATATGTCATCAGTGAATACGACGACAAACTTGTCCAAGTATTCCATGAAGACCTTGTTCATGAGGTACATGAAGTAAGTTGGGGCATTAGTCAACCCGAAAGACATGGCAGTGCATTCGTATAGACCGTATCGGGTCACGAACGCAGTCTTGGGTATGTCCTCAGGTCGAATCTTCAGTTGGTATTATCCAGACCTAAGATCAATCTTGGAAAATACCTTAGCTCCATTTAGCTGATCAAATAAGTCTTCAATCTTGGGGAGTGGATACGTGTTGTTGATCGTGACCTCATTGAGAGAACGGTAATCGACGCAGAGTCTGATAGTCCCATCCTTCTTGGACACGAATAGAACAGGCGATCCCCAAGGTGACGCACTCGAACAAATAAACCCGTTCCTAAGTTTCTCAGCCAGCTGCTTCTTCAGCTCTTCTAGCTCTTCGGATCCCATCCTGTAAGGATTCTTATAGATAGGCCTTGATCCGGGCATGAGATCAATGACGAACTCGATGTCTCGGTCAGGAGGCATTCCTGCTAGCTCGTCAGGAAAGACATCCGGGTACTCACACACTATTGGCACTTCATCGAGTTCTACCTCTGACAGCCTGCTGACGCATGGTACTCGAGCGGGTACTGGCTCAGAGACATACTTGACTTTGACCCCTTGGTTGCTTGTCATGGTAATGGTCCTGTTGGCACAGTCCAAGATGCTTTGATGCTGGGCCAACCAATCCATGCCAATAATTACTTCTAGGCCTTGCGCCTTAAGCACAATGAGATCCGCTGAGAAGCTTGTCCCATTGATAACTATCCCGACCTTCCTACATGCTAGGTTGGTCCTCAACACTGCTCCCGGGGTTTGGATTGCCATATGCCTGCGAAGCAGAGTAGGTTTTAAACCAGATTTTTCCGCAAATCTTTGTGTAACAAAAGAATGCGAAGCACCACAATCAAACAATATTGTTGCTGGACTGGAGTTGACGAGGAACGTACCCAGAATGCAGTCTGGGTCTTCATGTGCCTCTTCCGCGGAGATATGATTAATCCGCCCCCTGCTGTGATATTGCTGATTGCGGGGAGCTTGGTTCCTGCCTAGTGCTCCTTGGCCTTGATTTGGCGCATTGGGGTGCGGTGCATCGGGCTTCTTGTTGGGACACTACCTGGAATAGTTCCATGTCTGTCCACATCCAAAACAGGTAACTTTTGGTGGAAGATTGGTCTTGACTCCACTATTGTTCGGTGGATTTATTACTGGCTTGGTGTTGACTTGCTGCTAGGCTGGTAGTTCTGGCAGAATGTTGGAGTCTTGTACTGTTGTTGTTGATAGCTGGGTCTTGTTGGAGCTGACTGCCACGGGCGTGGCTTCGGGTTACTCGGTCCTCCACTTCCCATTAGCTTGCGCTTACGGGTGTCGTCCATAGCACGACGCTTATCGTCCAACATAAGAGCCTTATTAACCAGATCGCTGAAGGTCCGGCATTCACAAACCACCAGCTGATACTGGAGTGACTGCTGCAGTCCTTCCATAAAGCGTTCCACTTTGGCGGCCTCAGTGTTGACGTCTTCTGGTGCATATCTAGACAGGAGGTTGAACTTCTGCAAATACTCCTTGACGGATCCATTGCCTTGCCTTAAGGCTCGGAATTCCCGCTTCTTAATGGTCATCATTCCGGGAGGAATGTGAGCAGCGTGGAATCCAACTTTGAACACAGCCCAAGTGATGACTTGCCCTGCTCGCATGATCTGAAATCCATCCCACCAAGCTCTGGCTGTGCCTCCGAGAGAGTGAGAAGCATAGAGGACTTTCTCATGATCGTCAGTGCATTTGACCAGTGCGAGGAGGTCTTCGATAGTACGGATCCAGTCATCGGCATCCAATGGTTCAGTCGTCTTCGTGAATATGGGTGGCGTAGTTCGCATGAAACCAGAGAGAGTAGAGCGACCATTGCCATTCCCGTTCTACGGTGGATTGTTCACCAAAACTTGAGCCAGCTGCTGAATAGCGGCGTTATTGGATTGGTTTTCCTCTCGAAGAGCTTGAAGGAACTGAGCCATAGTCAAGCTTTTGGGAGGAGGCGGTGGCGGTGGAACAACGTCTTGCTGCTCATGGTGATCTCCAACTTGAGCTTCCCCTCCGGTTCCCTGCTGCTGACCTGAAGAGGTAAAGTCGGGGTTGCCGAAGGTGCTGTTGCGAGTAGCATTCACCATCCTGTCAGGGGAGTAGACAGGTCAATTTTCAGCAGCGGTCGAAATCATAAGGGATGATGCTCTAGGAAAGATGGGGTCTGGTGCTGTGCTAGTGTGAAATTTTTAAGCCAAAGATTTTTTTAAAGAACTAATGCATTAGATTAAAACAAGCGATGTAGTCGCTCACAAATTGCCTAAGGCAGAATGCGAGTTGCATCCAACATGCTTACATAACACTCATGGTTCACTGAACCGATCCATGAACTCCTACGCTCGAGGAGTAACTCCTACTTGCCTACGTTGATAATACTAAGCGGCAGACTGTGCAGTCTCATAGGCGGGTTCTATGGGTTCTTCGTCTTAATCTTCATCTTCATCTTCATTAGTGCTTCCTTTCTTTGAAGGAGTAGGGGAAGGAAGCGGTCCATCACGTCGTCTCTTGGGTGGCGACATAGCGAAGAGTTCGGTGTACTCTTTCGCGGTCAGGCGACGACTCTAAAGAGGAGTGGCCTGAAGCGGTGATATTCCTCCTCGGAAAGCGATGCCAGGTGGTCCTTCGGGTGCTCCTTCCTTCTTCACCTTGTGGTTCTTCATATTTTCCATGCAAAGTAGATCCTTGACTTGGTACAGCTCTTGGCGAATCTTTGTTGACTCCTTGATCAAAAGGTGCGTCAAAGTGTCGGAGGAGAGACTGAAGTAGGTCTGAAACCTCAATGGCGTCCCGTCCTCAGAATATGGGTTGAGTGTCCAACTCCCGTCTATCCCATCCTAAACAAAGGGTAGGTGACGAGTGGCTGGCTCGTTAGCCATCTCGGGAAGGATGTCGCGGAGTCACACGAGCACTTCTCATGCTGATGTCTCCACTGCCAACATCAAATCCTCCATCTCTGGTCCTTCAAAGAACCAGCTAGTCGGGGAGTCATTAGCCTTCACTTTCATGTCCACCTGATATTCTTTGGTGTCGGCATTGACCCAGTGCTCATGGTAGACGAAGATGGCGTGTGGCGTACTTGGCACTTCTCGAGGCTATTGCTAAAAAGTAGAGGAAAGCTCGTCTCCAAAAGCATCTCAGGTACGGCGACCATCTACAAGGTGTAGAGGAGAGGGTTAGAAAGTTTTTAGTAGGTGCAGAATCTCCGGTTAAGGTCTATGTGCACTAGTCGTCTCGGCTATCATCCATGCTACCTAAGGCTTTCTATAGTCAGGATGGCTCTCATACCAGCTCTGTGGGGACCCTGACTTACAAGTCGAGATCGCCGAATGAACGTGCTCAGTGATCCCAGAGATCAATGCTCACCGAACACAGAGATACCGAATAAAAGAGTCTTACATCCAAGTACCGCATTATTACATCACATGACCGAATGGTCAAGTTCACAAGGTAGGGCCTAAGGCCAAATCATACTGATACAACTAATAGCGGAAATCATAGGGGCTAAGAGGGTGCCCATGCCATCAAGACTACACCGGCAGGCATTCTGACTCGGAAGCATCCTAGTTCGCAGGGGCGTCTCCGAAGACGTACTCATCTCCAAACTCCGATACTTCCATGTCTGGTCAATAACATAACCAGTGGCAAGCCAATGAGTACTTCTGAATGTACTCACAAACAGCCCATGATATGAACAATGAAACTGAAGGATAACAATAACATGCATCTGGGGTGGAATTCATTGTGGTGGAATGATCATGAATATGCATCAAGTTAAAGAATTGCTTTTGAAGAACAGGTTACAGATATCGATATATCTGTCGAGGTCTGAACCATCCGGGTTCACCCTATATGCCAATTCACCGAACTTGGTCATATCACTTCTTCCATAACAACTCCATGTAACACGTTCACACACACACACACACACACACACACACTTGGTTTATGCGGAAACAACTGGACGTAGTTTCAGCAGGATTACCCAACTGTCCTTGACCGTGGACACGGCTATTCGAATAGTTTTACACACTCAAGAGGTAGTACGCCGGACCCACGAGACCAGGGAAACTTCCGTGTTATCCACGACTCGTGATATATAACATACCCGAGGTAAGTACCCGATTAATGCCTTTCCGCTGACGATACTAGACAAAGAGGTCCACTCGATTGGTACCCAGCCCACATGTTGTACGTCTTACGATTACCGACTCTGGATATTATCAACCATGCCGGGACCAATGGTGTGCCTGGAACACATAAAAATGGCATAGTCGCCCTACTTGGCACGACCCCATCACGAGAGTGACCACATATTACTCCCGCCACTAGTAATGTGGCTCTTTGCCAGCACCGACCAGAGTAATCAACACAACCCCGTCCCATAAAGGGGTAACGTGGTTGTACATGTAAGGTTGGGACGGTCAAGACATCATAAATCTATTCCCATTTCCGAAACCATACATAGTCATTTTAAAAATGTTCTTTATTACTGATAAATCTAAGTTGTTATTTTGAAAATTATTTGCCTCTGATTCCAATGAAGGAACATTTTTAAAATCAACTAAACAGAAGCAAAACTATTCGAATTTAGTCCTTTTTATTATTGTAAAACAAAATAGTTGCTGAAGAATTCATCCAATGGTCTCATTAAATACTACATATTTTTAGAAGAATATCAGTGGAAAAATTATATTTTTACACTAGTTAAATATTTTTATAAAAATCTTTGAAATCAGATTTTAAAAACAAAAGAAAAATGGGCTAAGTCCCTGGCCTAGCTCAGCCTGGAACTGGGTCGGCCTAAGGCCAGCCGACAGCCTGGCCAGGCGCGCGCACCGTCGGGTTTGAACCTGACGTGCGGGGCCCTACTGTCAGCGGCTGCACGCAGCGAGGGGGAGAGAGCTAGGCCACCGATAGGTGGGGCACACCTGTCGGGGTCATCTCCTACCTATGGGAAGAGAGGAGGAGGAGCACGCCGGTGAGGCTGCCGACGTTCTCAATCCCCAACAAGGACATAAATGGGTTCAGCTCGTCGCCTCCTACCTGTTGGTGGTCGGAACAACGACGGAGAGGCACGGGTTCGCCGGTGACGAGGAGACCGCGGTGGAGGAGTTTCGAGAGGTGGTCGAGAGGGTAGCTAGAGGCACGGAAATGCTTGGGAAAGTTGGGGGAAAGCTTCCTGAGATCGAGGGTATCAGTTTGGTGGGTCGAGGGACGCCGGAGCCGTCGTGTAGCCGAAGATCGACCGGAGCTCCAAGGCGGAGGGGCCTTGGTTGATCTCCAGCACCGGTGCTCTGCTGTCTTGCTGGGGTGGCTAGGGAGGTGATAGTGGTCGTGGCGAAGCTGTCTGAGGGGTGCAGGAGCGAGGTGGAGGGCTATAACTAGGCCCGCGACGGTCATCCGATTCAGGAGCGCCGGCGACTCACCGTGGCGCGCATGGGGGTGCAAAGTGGGGCTGGGGTCGAAATCACGGTCTCCGGACGTGGTTTTTGACTGCCAGAACCATCTGCAACAGAGGGAGAGAGAGGAGTCGAGTATCAGTGGCCGTGCAACCTTGGCCAGTTCCGGCGCGCGCGGGCACACGTCGCACGAGCTCTAGCGCGGGAGAGGAGGGGCCCTGATGGTCACTCGATGCAGAGGGGTTGTGAGGGAAGAGGTTGGACACATCGGGGAAGGCTGGAACTGGCTGAGGGCGTCGCCCCCACCTCGGTGGCTTCCTGTTGCGCGCCTAGAGTGCAGTTTTGGTATGCAACGCCATGCTGGTGCGCTCTGAGGCACTTTGGACGTGTCTAGCTTGTCCTGGCACTGGCTGGGAGTGAGGCTAGCCGTTGGGGTCCCGTGGGAGCTTCGACTGGTCAAGGGAGACAAGGAATACTGGTGCTGTCAGCTTTGAACAGAAGCTTAGATTAGGGTTTTTGGCATTTCCACTTTGAACCAGTGAGGGGCCAGTTGACTCGGGTTGGGCTTTGATACTGGCCACCTAATCTGAGCGTTTGGAGCAAAGGGGTTGGGTTTAGCTATGGGTTAAAGGGGCTTTTACCCATCTATCAAAAGGTGCTCGACGGTGGTTGGGGTAGTTGCACCCCACCACTGGTGCTGCAACTTAACAGGTTTGGGTTTGGTGCTAAAACATGGGGTTTCACCAAGTTTGAGCTCTATTGGACAAGTTTAGCTTTGTAAACTTGAAAACACCACAATTTGACCACATCTGTCCCTTGCAAAGAGAGTGTGGGCAAACTAAGTCCCACAAATCCCATTTTTGGTGTGGAACCCTCATTTGAGGTATTAGGCACTCCTCCAAAGTTTCAGCATCATTGGACAAACTTTGCTATGTATAGTTTCTCTAACTCCAATCTGGACAGAAGGGGTTTTAGGCTTATTTGGGGTCCTTAATCACCTTGGATCAAGGTGAAACTTTATGTGGACACCAAATATGGCTTAGGGATACCACTGAAATGTTCTTGGATTTTATTGAGAATATTTCCTTGGGAAATATTTCAAAAGGTCAAAACAGACAGAAATGGTTTTCAGGGTTTTACTCAAATAATTATAATATAAATAGGGGTTTAAAACCTTATACATGGAAAATATATGTCCTTCTGATCATCTCCAAATTTAATCAGATTTTTCTGAGGCAGAAAAGTATTTTACCATGTAGGAATACCATTTCTGGCCTAAAAATGGACATGCAATTAAATTAGGAAAATAATTCACAAAATAATTATTTTGTGGTTTTGGAGCACTGAAATATATCTAAAATCAGATCACCAACTTTGGATAGGAACACTGCTTGCCATCAAAGGCATGTAGTGCAACTCAAAGTAGGGTTTTTACCTTGATCAGGCACAAGTAAAAGGTTTTGGAAATAATCCAATGTTGTGAAATGGGGTTTTTATCATCACATGATCAAACACACAAGCATACAATGACAATCATGGCACTCACATCATTAGTTTTGAAAAAGTTTTAACAAGCTCAGATTTTCGCATTACAGAGGAAGTGGTAGTGAAAACAGGGTGTGAAAGTGTCGGGGCTTCGGGGCGTGTTTGCGCATCCTCGACAGCTATGCATCACTCCGTAGAGGTGCATCCGCTCGAGTATGCACCGTAGGATTCACCGAAGCTCCTAGGCACACCCTCGACTGCAACGTACTATCCTGGAGCGGCGCATCAGCCTGATGGCGTCGGACTTGGGGTCTCCGTCTCCCCGGCCTGCGCTTTTGCAGCAGCGCGTCCGCGAAGGCACTAGGAGGCCATAGCAGAGTGGAGCGACCATCGATGTGTCCCGCTTTAGGGAACTGCGGCAGTGCGCTCAACTTCTAAAAATCCGGCGCAGAGCTTCCTCAAATTAGCGCAAATGCTCTCACCCCCTACCTGGTACGCCAAAGATGTCGGGTAGCGTGCATGGGGACCTCCACGGATCCCTTGATCGTTAGGCGGGGAGAGTGGTGGCGCCAAGAGCAGAGCTAGCGATCAGCACCTAAAACGTTTTTACCCAGGTTTGGGCTGCTTAGTGCATAAAACCCTACTCCTGCTTTATGTGTTGTTTTAGATGTTTGTTGTAAAATTACTTGCTACAGTGATTGCCTACTGGCCAATGCCCAAAGTGTCTAACCCCTTAGAACTGAGCCTTGGGCCTCCTTTTATAGGCAAAGGGGTCACCAACAGTGCTCAACAATGGGTTCATGAGCTGTACAGTGAACAGGGTTCACTTTTATCCATCTACCGCAGTGTCAGGGGTAGTAAATGCTTTGTCGGTCTCCTGACCTGCATCAGGATGGTATCGACACGTACCCAAGTGTTTCGACACCTGGATGTGGTGCTGGCGCATGAGGGCCGCGCTGGCGCTATGGTAGTCGGTGGCACTATGGCAGGAGGGAACACCTGGCGGGCGAAGGGGGCTTGCCGGGATGGTGCCCTCGCGAGTGGCCTAGTATGTGTTCCGGACAAGGAAAGCTTGTCGAGGCCTTGTCTATCTTCCCGACAAGGAGGACTTGTCGGGGCCTTGTCTATCTTCCCGGCAAGGAGGACTTGTCGTGGCCTTCGATGTCTTCCCGGCAAGAGAGACTTGCCAGGTCCTTGTTGCTTAGACTTATTCCTCACACCCTTGGAGGGGTGTGGCCCTGGTGAGCTTGGGGATTAATCTTCCTGCTAGCCTTCGTTGTGTCTTACCGTCAAAGGAGACGCGAGTCTTCAGTGCACCGACACTCTTAGGTACAGTCAAGACAAGATTCATATTTGTTATCACATGATTCCTACGGTATTATATCATTCCCATAATTTATATCACTAAATATAAGCTATGGAAACACTAAAATAAGCAAACTATGCATGCAAAACAGAATTTGTCAAAAATAGAATAGTGTGTGAAGATCTGCATTAAAACCATACTTCCGTGACTCTAAAAATTCTGAAAAAATAGTAAAATGTAGAGAATTTGCATAACAAAAAGGTGTAAAAATTGCAGAATTTTTTTCGCTCCACTAAAATCAGAGAAATTCTGCACTGGACGGAGAAGTGTCTGTTTTTTGCACAGATTCAAACAAGCAAGTATCCACACTATCCCAAAGGCTTTACTTGACACTTTATTGAAATAAAATCTATGAAACATGATTAATACAGTATCTTAATCATGTGAACACTCAAAATCTTAAATGGTAAATACTGGGTTGTCTCCGAGCAAGCGTTTTTGTTTAATGCACATTAGCTAGGCATGATGATTTCAATGATGCTCGTATAAAGAATGTGGACGAAACAAGAAAAAAAGCATCATGAAGATTTTTTTTATGGTTCAGTGGCATTTAAAAGGAGATAATTATTTTTATGAGAAACTTCCATGAAATGTTTTACATTGTTTCCATGAGCATGAACACAAGTGTTCAAGGTCGACCCTCACTTCTCCAATCCACAACTTTCCAATCGCTTCTCTTATAAAAGGGAAGTATTTATTTGTGTTTTTAATTTTTATATTTTTTGTTTGTTTCACCCAAATCTAAATAAATAAAACAATAAAGCATAAAGAAAACCAAAACAAAACCTACCTAGTGATAGAAGCAAACAAGCATACGCAAAAATATTAACCCCACGCTATTGCTCCCTGACAACGTCGCCAGAAAAGAGCTTGATATTCCCCAAGTGCAAGGAATTAACATAGCACATTCCAAAGATGGAAGTGGTAAGTATGGCGTGTCTAACCCACAAGGAGCTAACGGTAAGATCAATATTCTCTCAAGTCCTATATGCCACCGATACGACTCTACGTACACCGAGTGTATGCATCTATCTAGTAATGAGAAATAAAATTGTGTTGTGGGCATAAAGAGGATAGCTTTGCATGATATTGGAGAACCAAAATATGAAAATAGTTGCTGCATTAAATAGAGTTAGAATATATTACAATATATTACAATTAGCGAGTGTGGAATAATATGGTATGGTGTGCGGAATCATCCTAGGCAATTGATGACAAGATCGGTAATTATTCTTGCAGTTTTATATGAGGGAGAGGCATGAGCTAACATACTTTCCTTACTTGGATCATATGAACTTATGAATGGACTTCTAGCAAGCATCCGCAACTACTAGAAATCATTAAGGTAAAACCCAACCATAGCCTTAAGTTTGAAGTCCTCTTTACTCCCATACGCGCACAACTCTCTTACTCGGGTGTAAGTTTTTGTCACTCTTGCCACCCACTATAATAGATTCATTAACATATTGCAACACCCTCTAGTGTGGATCTTTCATGTGTGTGCCTCACGGAAAGCACCTTACGACAGCACCAAAATAAAACATACATTCAAACCGATCAAGATCATCAATCAACCCAAAGGACAACATCGATCTACTCAAACATCATAGGATAACAATCAATCATTGATTAATACTATGTGCCATGAAACACCATGTTCAAGTAGGGGATTACAGCGGTGTACGAGAGAGTGGACCGCTAAAAATACATGAGGAAGGCGATCAAGACGGTGATTTTGATGAAGACGATCACCGCGGCGATGGTTCCCTGGTGGCACACTGACGCCATCGGAAGAGAGGAAGAGAGTCTCCCCCCTTAGGCCTCCTCCTCCATGGACTCTCCCAAGATGGGCAGAGGTTCTCCCCTCTGGTCCCTGACCTCCATGGCTCACGGAGGGGTGAGAGCTGATAGCCCACAAGTATGGATGATCGCAACAATTTTTGAGGGTAGAGTATTCAACCCCAAATTTATTGATTCGACACAAGGGGAGCCAAAGAATATTCTCGAGTATTGGTAGCTGAGTTATCAATTCAACCACGCCTGGAAGACTTAATATCTGCAGCAAAGTAGTATGGAAGTAACAGTAACGGTGGCAAACATGGCAGTACTTGTTTTGTAGTGATAGTAACAATAGAACGGAAAAGTAACTTAGCGAAGACCAATATGTGGAATGATCGTAGGCAATGGATCGGTGATGGATAATTATGTCGGATGTCATTCATCATGCAACTTTCATAACATAGGGTGATACATAACTAGCTCCAATTCATCAATGTAATGTAGGCATGTATTCCATATATAGTCATACGTGCTTATGGAAAAGAACTTGCATGACATCTTTTGTCCTACCCTCCCGTGGCAGCGGGGTCCTAATGGAAACTAAGGGATATTAAGGCCTCCTTTTAATAGAGAACCAGACCAAAGCATTATCACTTAGTGAATACATGAACTCCTCAAACTACGGTAATCACGGATAGAATCCTAGTTATTGTCACCCTGGGGGATGCGGATCATAACTCGTAATAGGTGTCTATAACTTGCAAGATGGGATCAAGAACACATATATATTCATGAAAACATAATAGGTTCAGATCTGAAATCATGGCACTCGGGCCGTAGTGACAAGCATTAAGCATAGTAAAGTCATAGCAACATCAATCTCAGAACATAATGGATACTAGGGATCAAACCCTAACAAAACTAACTCGATTACATGATAGATCTCATCCAACCCATCACCGTCCAGCAAGCCTACGATGGAATTACTCACGAACAATGGAGAGCATCATGAAATTGGTGATGAAGGATAGTTGGTGATGACGATGGCGTCAATTTCCCCTCTCCGGAGCCCAAATCAGACTCCAGATCTGCCCTCTCGAGGCAGAATAAGAGGTGGCTACGGCTCAATACCATAAAATGCAATGAACTCTTCTCTCTGATTTTTTTCCCCTGCGGATGGGAATATATAGGAGTGGAAACGAGGTCGGTGGAGTTCCAGGGGCCCCACAAGCCAGGGGCGCGGCCTAGGGGGCGCGCCCTGCACGCTTGTGGCCTGGGGGTGGACCCTCTCCGGTAGATTCTTTCACTGGTATTTTTCATTAAATCCAGAAGTATTCTCCATAAATTTTCAGGTGAACCCGAGAACTTTTATTTCTGCAGAAAAATAACACCAAGGCAATTCTGCTAAAAACAGCATCACTCGAGGTTAGTTCCATTCAAATCATGCAAATTAGAGTCTAAAACAAGGGCAAAAGAGTTTGGAAAAGTAGATACATTGGAGACGTATAAACTCCCCCAAGCTTAAACCTTTGCTTGTCCTCAAGCAATTCAGTTGATAAACTAAAAGTGATAAAGAAAAACTTTTACAAACTCTGTTTGATCTTGTTGTTATAAATATGTCTAACTTATGTTCAGATTTTCACCTCACATTATAAACTAACCACTTTCACAATAATGTTTCGGTCTCATATTTACTTATATCAATGGCATAATCAACTAGCAAGCAATAATAATAAGTCTCAGATTGTCGGCGTTCTGGGAATGCGGGTACCCAGACCTGCGTGCGTGTGGCCTAGGGCTGGCCCACTTCATCAACACAAGGTCGGCAAGGAATAGCACCACCCTAAACAAGGCCCTCACGAGGGGCCAAGCGTCCCGAGGAAGAACGACATCAAGAGCCGCAGGGGCCCTCCTCAGGACCCCTCCGGAACGGCGGATATTTCAAGGCAAGATCAGGCCTCAGGAGTCAAGGATGACGCCATGGAAGGGCAAGCAATCAGAAGATGGTAGGACAAGACAGTTCCCCCTTTAGTGCAAAGCTGGTGGGATAGAATCAGGACTCCAAGGGCATCTCCTAGAAGTTTCCCTTCCGATGCAACAAGACCATGGCCGCCCGCCGGCAGGACTGACGTCATCCCAGTGCTCACCTGTGCGGCGCTGGCAGCGGCTTTGCAGGCGAAGACCACTTTTGACAGGGGAAGCATGTTCCCTTGTCTCCCACTGAAACTGGCCGTTGTGGGATCCCTTCCCGCCTACGATAAGGGAAGAGGACCCTCGCCTCCACTATAAATAGATAGGGTAGGATAACTGAGAGAGGGATCGGATCATCGTAACCCTAGAGCAACACACCAACCCACTCGGCCTCCGGAGGCTCAAGAGCATTGTACTATCTTGTTCATCAACCTCCATGAGAGGCAATCCACCAAAAGCTGGAGTAGGGTTTTACGCTTCGCAGGGGCCCGAACCTGGGTAAACTACTGTGTTCTGAGTTCACCTCACCTTCGAGTGAGTTCTTCGACATTTCCATTGAGTAGCGCGCTAGGTGAGGCGACGCAGGGAGAGACCTTCATACACGCCCTAGTGTTCGAATCCTTAAGGTAGTGGTGTGTGAGGGCTTTCTTCCAGCTTCCTCCTTCCCATACCGCTGCACCGATGGCCGGCGACCAACCAACTTCTCCGAGCCTCATCGAGTTGGTCTCTGACCGCCACGTCACAGCGGCTAGAAGCCCGCATACCGGTGTCACGGGACCAGGTGGCTCGTTCCAGGCCATCAACATCGTCTCCATCGTGATGGCCACCCATGTCATCCAGGCGCATGGGGGCTGGGCGACGACCCGGGCACCCGCAATGTGCCACATCAACTTGGGAGACCTCAGTGTGCACGACGCATTGCAGATGGCAAGAGAGATGCTCCGCCAACGACCGACACCAAGGGCTTCGACGCTTGGGCGGACCACATCATGGAGCTAATCGCCATCGCCCAGGAGGCCACCCAACCTCATGCATCCTCAGAACCACACGCGTCGGGCGTCGGAGGTTCGCACCACGTGCCGGCCCTCGAGCCTGCAAACTTCGGGTCCCTGCCCGCTCTCGGTGGGGCTGAGAGAGACATGATCCGCGCTTCCCTCCACCTTCTCCATGCCTCAGCGACCGGCCCTGAAGCGCACCACACCGACAACCACTAGGGACGCGAGGAGAACGGCAGGACGACCAACATGCATGCTGGCACGCATCACCGAGACCAAGTCGCCCCTCAACAACGCGGGGTGGATAGACAGGAACGCTCCCTCCGACGCATCTAGCAGGGACACCAAGGAGGGAATCAACATCGGGCGGCGTGAGGACCAGCTCAGGGAGGCAACAGGAACAAGCGACTCCGCGCGGAGGCTTATCGCATGAAGATCTCCGAGCAGCATAGCAGGGGGGATCCCCCTCCACCACCAAGAGGGATCACCACCGTCGCACTGATGACCGGCCGCGGGGGATGGGCGAGCACCTACATGGAGCCGTACGTGCCAGAGTACGCGGCACTGCCTGATCCCCTTGACAAGGAAGAGCTTCAAGCGTTCCCCGGGGTCCAGGCCTCATGAGGTGTTACTGAGGTGCAAGGGGGCTTCAACTATTTGGCGAGGTAATTTCTTGGATTTAATGCCTTAAGGAGTGTCTGCTGACCGCAGGGGCTCCAACTACCTGGGGCATACTTCTGCAAGTCGCTTCCTTTACAATTTCCGTTACATCCACTTGGCAACCTGGCACGCTGCTTTGCTTGCGTCATTCGGTGACTCACCCTCCCCGTTCGGGGGAACCAGCCGCAACGCACCACCCCATCGCGGGAATTGGGGAGCCCCACGGCCCCTCAGGATCACGGTCCACAAGATAAATCAGAGTCGCTTGAGCGTCCAAGGGGGCTTCAGAGCATGGTGCTCTAGAAGCCTTACCAGTCACAAGGCCACTTGTCATCCTTGATATCGTCCATGGACATTCAGTCGTTATCAGGGGTGGCAGGGCTTGACCCCGTAGCTACATCCGTTCAATCGATCACACGCAACGGCGGTTGGGAAATGTGCGGGACCGGGTCCTGGAGACGCAGAGTTGCTTGAGCATCAAAGAGGGGCTCCTGAGCATCACGCCTCTGGAGCCTTACCGGTCACAAGGACACCTACCACCCTTGATATCGTCCACGGACATTCGGTCGTTATCAGGGGTGGCAGGGCTTGAACCCATAGCTACATCCATTCAATTGGTCACACGCAATGGCGGTTGGGAAATGTGTGGGATCGGGTCTTAGCGATGTAGAGTCACTCGAACATTAAAGGGGGATCCTGAGCATCGCGCCTCACGAGCCTTACCGGTCACAAAGCCACTTGACCACCCTGCTGCCATCCAGGCTCGGTCGGTATCGGGGGGTGTCGGGGCCTTGCATCGTGAGGCGCCTCACGATGGTAGGGATATGTGCGGGACTGGGAGCTGTCAACGCAGAGTCATAAAAAGCCCTTAATAGGCCTCCCGGGAAGGAGCATGAGCACGCAAGACCTGCATCAACCCGTCGCACCTCTACATCGTCCTTCTATCCTTCCGGAACCTACTTCATCCCATCACACTCTCATGTAATAAGGAGCCGAGGCTGTATACGCCCAGGGCCCCCCGAGGACGCGGAAGGGGTCCACCCCATGCCTAGTGGAAGACCTTAGCTCCGCGCTGGGTACAACACAGTCCCCCAGTGACTCTAGAAGCTCAGGCCCCAATGCCTCGGGGTAGGGACACTCGCGAGGCCAAAGCGTCCTCACGACCTCCCATATACACCCCCACCATGACACTCTCACGTAATAACGAGCCGAGGTTGTATACGCCCAGGGCCCCCCGAGGAGACGGAAGGGGTCCTCCCCACGCCTAGTGTAAGAACTTAGCTCTGCATTGGGTACAAAGACGAAGGCAATCAGCATGGTCTGCCAATGACCACGCTTGCAGCTGGCAAGGAAACCCATATAGTCCGCCAATGACTATGACAACTTTAAATGTCGGACGCACACTTGCTTGCTTTCTCTTGGATTCGAACTATTTTCCACTGAGTTTGAACTGGGTGATTTCTTGAGTTGGTTTCTTCCAATCTTAATGCCCAATGTTTGAAAAATAAAAAGGGGGGAAAACTCTGACATTTCTTATCTCACTGGCTTTGAAACCTCCCGTCTGGAGGACGTATTTGGAGACAACTACTCCGCGCCACCCCAAGGAGTCAAGGAGCATGAATGCGAGGACTGACCACCTCAGGGGGCAATGTTTTTTAGTGGTCAACCCCCATTCGGGGGTCCGGACCAAAACTTGATACACCACCAAGAGTCTCGGGAGGCCTCAGGGGTCACCCGGGGCAATGACCGAAGGGACAAGGTGCGGAATCACTCGGGCGCCAGAAAGGGGGTTCCTGGGCGCACCTCAGGAGCCTTACCGGCTGTTAAGACTGGGGTCTGACGACGCAGAGCAGGTCGGGTGTCAAGGGGGGCTCCTGAGCAACGCGCCTCATGAGCCTTGCTGGTTGTAAAGCCACTCGGCTCCCCCAGGGTGCTGGGGCTTTGCCCCATGAGGGACAGCCTTGGTAATGGGTTGGACCTCACGACAGCGAGGAAATGTGCAGGACCGGGACCTGCAGACATAGAGTGCCAAAAGGGTCTCCACCTTGTCCCGCTTGCGAAAGAGGAGCTGCACCGGAGGAACTACGCGACGGACCGACGCATATCCACAAGCTAAGCGCCTCACAGGCCCTGACCTAGACCCTCCGCTTTACGATAAACTATAGACGAATCGAAATGTGCGCACTAACGAAGGATGCAGGGCTTAAGGATTCGGCGGCAGCAAGGAGCGAGTCCAACACCCAAGCACGCACGAGGGGTGCCTCCGGAGGGCAGAACTCCCGGAAGGTCGTACCTCCCCCTTCACCCCCAAGCTACGACAACTGCGGCAATGGGCCCTAAGCATTGGAGCCTCGCAACAATGACCACCACCATGCAAACCATTGCTTCGAGAGCAAAAGAAAAGAGGAAAGCAGCAAAGGTAATAGCAGTAAAAGCTTAACGCCCAGCAGGGCAGAGTTCTTGATTCACCATTACAGGAGCAGGCAAGCGGGAGCTTGGGTCACTAAGGGGAGGGACTACCGGCGTCACCCATGGCGCCGGCTGGCCCAGCGTCGGGACCACCCTCCTCTCTTGAGGCGGGCACCTGGATGTACCGCTCCACCAGGGCGTCCACGTGCGGGCGGACCTCCTCCTGGAGAAGACGGCGGGGCTCAACGGGCGCCGTCTCGATGACGCGCCGGAGGTCGAGCTCAGGGGCAAGGCGGCGTAAGTTGGAGAAGACGAGCGCTAGGGCGAGGCCCAGAAGCTCGTGCTCTGGATGCGTTGTCCTCCTCAACGTGGTGGACGCTGGCCTTGAGCACCTCCACGACCTCCTGGAAGAAGATGAGGTAGCCCCCGTCGCTCCTCACGTTGGGCAGCACCGGGGACCTCCCCGCAAACCGGCGCGTCACGGCATCCGCCCGGTCGGCGATGCCGGCAAACTGCAGTGCGCGCTGGGACGCCATCAGACTGGCGTATGATGCCTCGTCCTGGGCAGCCTGCACGATGTCCGCTGCCTCCCGGACCTGGTGCTGCAGTAATGCTAGCTTCTCCTTGGCCTCCGCCTCGCCTTGGCGAGCGGCGTCGAGGGCGGCCTGGATGCTCTCAAGCCGGGCCTGAAGCTCTTCCACCTCCTCTTGGAGTTCGCCAAGTTTCTCTTTCTTGGAGGAGGATGTGTTGAACAAGAAAGAAGATCAACCCAACGATAATAGACGGGGCAACAAACAAGGGAAACGCAACGAAGGACTTACTCATTAGCCATTACCCAGCGGGACAGGAAGCGTGCAGGGCCTTCGGCCCTAAGGCCCTCCGCCACTACCCCCGGCGGCGGACGAAGGCGCGGGAGACGCCACACGCTTTCCCCGGCGAGAGCCATCTCCGGGGATGCCATGAAGATGAAGAGCTAAGGAGGGGAAGAATTCTCCTCGCGGCCGATGGGCGAAGCAGAGAAGGAGCACAAGGTTGTGGTGCCTTCCCCCGCATGGAGCTGCGCGTATTTATAGGCGAGCCCTAGCCACCAACCGTCGTGGGAGCATGTGCGTCGCATGACTCGTGAGGGCCGCGAGGTGGGCCGATGGAAACACTGCCGCCCATGTCGCCTCACATGTCTATCGATCGGTCACGTCCGCTAAGGCTGTTGGGTGCGATCGCATTCAATGAACAACATGATGGCCTGCACGACTCTTGGGAATCACATTGTCGTGACCTCGCACCACCGGGGCACCTCGAGGAGCGAGATTGTCGCCGCGCAGCTTCGAGACACGTGGGTCACCTGAACCGTAGGAAAATGGGGCCCGCGACGTCTTGGGTCGTCATGGAGGCTTCGCCAAGAAGCCAACCCACGCGCGCCTTGGGCCCGGGGGATACTGTCGGCGTTTCGGGAACGGGGGTACCCAGACCTGCCTGCCTGCGGCCCAGGGCTAGCCCACTTCGTCAACACAAGGTTGGCAAGGAACGGTACCACCGTGAACAAGGCCCTTGCGAGGGGCCAAGCCTCACAAGGAAGAACGACATCAAGACCCGCAGGGGCCCTCCTCGGGACCCCACCGGAGCGGCGGATATTTCAAGGCAAGATCGGGCCTTGATACGTCTCCAACGTATCTATATTTTTTTATGGTTCCATGCTATTATCTTGTCAAACGTTGGATGTTTTGTATGCCTTTTATATCTTTTTGGGGACTAACTTATTAACTCAGTGCCAAGTGCCAGTTCCTGTTTTTTCCGTGTTTTTGACCCTTTTCAGAGGAGAATTTTATAAGGAGTCCAAACGGAATAAAACTTCCGAAAAGATTTTTTTTGGAATAGAAGATACGCAGGGGGCGTGAGAACCAAGGCAGAGGCCACCAGGGGGGCCCCGCGCCTAGCAGGTTTGTGGGTCCCCTGTGGCTCGTCTTCCCTACTTCTTCCGCCTATAAATCCCCGAAAAATCCAAAACCACGAGAGAGATGCACGAAAATACTTTTCCGCTGCCGCAAGCTTCTGTCTCTGCAAGATCCCATCTGGGGCACGTTCTGGTGCCCTGCCGGAGGGGGGATTCGGATACGGAGGGCTTCTTCATCTACACCATTGCCTCTCCGATGATGCGTGAGTAGTTCACCATAGACCTTCGGGTCCATAGCTAGTAGCTAGATGTCTTCTTCTCTCTCTTGGATCTTCAATACAAGGTTCTCCATGATCTTCATAGAGATCTATCCGATGTAATCTTTTTTGCGGTGTGTTTGTCGAGATCCGATGAATTGTGGATTTATGATCAGATTATCTATGAATCTTATTTGAGTTTCTTCTGATCTCTTATATGCTTGATTTCATATCCTTGTAATTCTCTTCGAGTCGTGGGTTTTGTTTGCCCAAGTTGATCTATGATTCTTGCAATGGGAGAAGTGCTTGGTTTTGGGTTCATACCGTGCGGTTACCTCACCCAGTTACAGAAGGGGTAGCGAGGCACGCATCGTGTTGTTTCCATCAAGGGTAAAAAGATGGGGTTTACATCATTGGTTTGAGTTTATCCCTCTACATCATGTCATCTTGCTTAAGGCGTTACTCTGTTCGTCATGAACTCAATACACTAGATGCATGCTGGATAGCGGTCGATGTGTGGAGTAATAGTAGTAGATGCAGAAAGTATCAGTCTACTTGTCTCGAACGTGATGCCTATATGTATGATCATAGCCTTAGATATAGTCATGACTTTGCGCGGTTCTATCAATTGCTCGACGGAATTTGTTCACCCACCGTAATATTTGCTATTTTGAAAGAAGCCTCTAGTGAACACTTTTACTTCACATCATATTTTTAGCCTTACACTTTTACTTCGTTGCACGTTCCGCCTTCAGATCTCACTTTGCAATCAATCTTGAAGGGATTGACAACCCCTTTATAGCGTTGGGTGCAATCTCGTTTGTGTTTGCGCAGGTACTCTGGACACTTTGCTTGATTCTCCTACTGGATTGATACCTTGGTTCTCAAAACTGAGGGAAATACTTACAGCTACTGTGCTGCATCACCCTTTCCTCTTCTAGGGAAAAACCAACGCAAGCTCAAGAGGTAGCAGACCTCAAGAGTAAAGGATGACGCCATAGAAGGGCAGGCGATCAGAAGATGGCATGACAGGACAGTTCCCCCTTTAGTGCAAAGGAGGTGGGACGGAATCAGGACTCCAAGGGCATCTCCTAATGGTTTCCCTTCCGGTGCAACTAAACCATGGTCACCTGCCGGCATGGCAGACGTCATCCCTGTGCTCACCTCTACGATGCTGGTAGCGGCTTTGCAGGCAAAGACCACTTTTGATAGGGGAAGCATGTTCCGTTGTCTCCCACCGAAACTGGCCATTGTGGGATCCCGTCCCACCTACGATACGGGGAGAGGACCCTGTCCTCCACTATAAATAGAGAGGGTAGGATACCTGAGAAAGGGATCGAATCGTCGTAACCCTAGAGCAACACACCAAGCCACTCGGCCTCCGGAGGCTCAAGAGCACTGTACTATCTCGTTAATCAACCTCCGTGAGAGGCAATCCACCAAAAGAAAGAGTAGGGTTTTACGCTTCGCAACGGCCCGAACCTGGGTAAACTACTGTGTTCTGAGTTCACCTCACCTTCGAGTGAGTTCTTCGTCGTTTCCATCGAGTAGCACACTAGGTGAGGCGAAGCAAGGGAGAGACCTTTGTACACGCCCCAGTGCTTGAATCCTTAAGGTTTTGCGGAGCCCGAAATCCGACAGGGATGACAACAATTTAATCAAAACAATCATAATACAATATGATAAACTGGTATCTCGCTAGCCCTTTCTGAGACCGCAATACATAAATGCAGAGCATCTCAGAAGAACAAGGATTGACTAGACACTGTAATTCATGGTAAAAGAAATCCAGTCATACTCATACTCAATATCAACTAATAACAAAGCATACAGATGACGGGGGTGATCTCTAACTGGTGCCTTTTATAAGAAGAGGATGACTCAATAATAAAGTAAAATAGATAGGTCCTTCGCGGAGGGAAGCATTGATTTGCAGAAGTGCCAGAGCTCGAGCTTTTAAAACAGGGATGAATCAAAATTTTGGGTGGTATGCTTTCATTGTCAATGTAACAACTAAGAGTTCTCAATATCTTCCATGCTAAATACATTATAGGCGGTTCCCTAACAGAATAGTAAAGTTTTTACTCCCCCTCCACTAATCAATCACATTCCACGGCGGGCCACATCCATGGGTACCGTCCATACAAACAACAATCCTGGGGGAGTTTTGTTTCATTAAATTTGATTTGACTTTTGAGCATGGAACTCGGCATCCCGATTACCAGCCACTTTCTTGTGAATGATAATGAATCAACACATATCTTGATAATAACCCACCTACCATGGAAGATACTGACATCCCCTAGTCACTAAATGAGTGATTCGGGCATACAAAACAGAATATGTATTTGAAGGTTTAGAATATGGAACATGCAAATTTACTTAGGACGGCAGGTGAATACCGCATATATGTAGGTATGGTGGACTCATATGGAACAACTTTGAGTTTATGGGGATGGATGCACAAGCAGTATTCCTGCTTAGTACAAGTGGAGGCTAGCAAGAGAGTGGGAAGTGACCAACTAGAGAGTAACAACAGTCATAAACATGCTTTGAGATTAACCAACATTGAGTGCAAGCATGAGTAGGATATAAATCACCATGAATATAAACATCATAGAGGCTATGTTGGTTTTGTTTCAACTACATGTGTGAACATGTGCCAAGTCAAGCCACTCGAATCATTCAGAGGAGGATACCATTCTATCATACTACATCACAACCATTTTAATATGCATGTTGGCACTCAAGACAAACCATTATTCACTCCTAGCTAATTAAGCATGGCATAAGTAACTATAATATCTAATTGTCATTGCAAACATGTTCAATTCATAATGAGCTGAATTCAGAACGATGAGCTCATCATATTTACAAAAACAAAATAGGTTGAGTTCATACCAGCTTTTCTCCATCTTCGTCGCTTCATCATATATCGTCATTATTGCCTTTCACTTGAATGACCGAACGGTGTGGAAAAAAATAAGAGTGCACGTGCATTGGACTAAGCTGGAATCTGCAAGCAATAACTCAAAGGAGAAGACAATGTAGTATGGAATCTCTAATAGATAAATGATAATAAATATGAGAGACACACAACATGTCATCATGGTCTTCTCCTTACAACCCAAAGAAGAAAGAAAAAACTATTTACACGGGGAAGCCCCCAACAAGCAAAAGAAGAACGAAAAATATTTTTGGGTTTTGTTTTAATACTACAACTAAACAAACTAGAAGGTAGAGCTAGAACTTATTTTTTTGGATTTCCTCAAGGTGAATGAAACACAAAAAGAAGAAATAAACTATCATGGATAGTACAATGAAAAAGTATGAACACCGACAATTGGAATGAGTGTGTGAACATGAATGTAATGTCAGTCAGAAATACATACTCCCCCAAGCTTAGGCTTTTGGCCTAAGTTGTTATAAGGCCATGGCTGGCCCGGATAATATCCAAAGTCACAGTTGGGGTTGTACAGGGCTGCGGCAGCTACCGCGTGAACGGCTTCAGCGTGGAGGCGAGCGGCTTTCGCTTCTCTCTCGTACTCGTCTGCCTCCTCTCTGGTTATGAAGTATAGTGATCTAAATGCTCTTATATTAGTCTACAAAGGGAGTACCTTTGTTTTTCCTGAAAGTTAAAGAAGGCAGCAGCAGGAAGGGTAATATGGACATCATGATGTCTATCAAAATTAGTCAATATAGGAGATGTTGTTCATTCCTCTTGAGGAACTGGTAGCGCACCATAGCCTCATAATCAAGAAAAGGAGGTGGTAGCTCAATATCATTCTCCTTTATAGGTATCCTAAGATAAATGGCTACACGGGTGGCATAAATTCCACCAAAGAAATCTCCGTCCTTAGCATTTTTTTGTATCCTCCTAGCAATAATAGCTCCTAAGTTATATCGTCTATCACCCATAACCGCACTCTTAAGAATACTAAGGTTAGGTACACAAAGAAGGCAATGCTCATGTTTACCATTAATACATCTACCTATGAAGAACGCAAGATAATGTATGGCAGGAAAGTAAATGCTCCGCACGGTAGCTTGTGTAATATTTCTAGTTTCTCCCCTAGTGATGCTAGCAAGAAATTCATCATATTCAGCTTTGTGAGGATCACTAAAGCTACCCCATTGTGGAATTTTGCATGCATAGTTAAAATCTTTTAGGTCCATAGTATAAGATTCATCGTAAATATTAAATAGAATAGAATGCGTATTACGCCTGGATGAAAATTCAAACCTCCGCATGAAGGAATCAGTGAGTTGATAATATTGCATTGGTCTGAAATAAAATCTTCAAGGCCACCATTTCGTATGTACGCGTAAAATTCTTCCTTGAATCCAGCCTGGACCATGAATTATTCCGATGGCCATTGACAAGGCCGCACTTGAGCTTCCCTTCGGTGTTCAGGGTCAGGCTCACGTATCGTGAGTCTCGGGGTATTCTCTCTTGAGGAACCACCTTAGTATATTTTCCTTAACATTTTACTTTTTCTGAAAAATAAATCTGAAATTTTTAGTGACTCCCCATAAAGATGGACAAACTCAAGCAAAACCTATAGTAACTACTCCCACAAGTGCCTAGAAGCTATATCATGCATCAAAACTACTTGGGACCCTACAAATTTGACATGCAAACTCAAGAACAAGGTCAACACAGCAACAATATTTTGCAATATATAAAGCACTAGAACAAAAACTAATTGGACCATTGGAATATTTACATACCGATGATCAATCCCCTAAAACAGTTTTGCAAATGGAGCTTTGAGCAAAGAGATCGAAAATGGCAGCGAGATGAGCTAAGACACGGGTTTGAGCAATGGTGGGATTTTTCTAGAGGAAGAAGGAATGGATGGGTACTGCAATAAGTGAAGGGGGCCCACGTGGGACCCACAAGCCAGGGGGCGCGCCCAGGGGGTGGTCGCGCCCTACAGGCTTGTGGCCCACTGGTGCAGCCCCCTGATGTGCTCTTAGTACCATAAATTCTTAAATATTCCACACAAAAATCATACTAAATTTTAAGGAAGTTCTGAGAACTTTTATTTTCTGTATATTTTTCTATTGCATGGATAAAACGTAAAACGGTGAAATAAAAACCCATTTTTACTAAAATGAAACTAAGGAACGGGAAATAAAAAGTTAAGTACAGAAGGTTGTGCTTTCTAAATTCATCCATCTCATGCGTGTCAAAAAGAATCCATCAATAAGGTTGATCAAGTCTTATTGACAAACGTTTTTCGAATGACATGGAACCGGAAGACTTTTAAATAACACTAGGTTACCTCAATGGGGATATGCATGTCCCAACAATAAGTATATCATATTTATTTTTGACTGTAGGAAGAGGGAACTCAAAGTCTCAAATAGTGAGCGTTGGAATTTTTCCAATGGAGTTCATGCTATGAACTTGAGATTGCTTCTTCGCAAAGTGTATCCTTGACATGAAAAGTGACATTACCTTTGTTGCAATCAATAACAGCCCCTATGGTGTTAAGAAAGGGTCTGCCAAGGATGATCGACAAACTGTTGTCCTCGGGAATATCAAGAATAACAAAGTTCGTTAAAATCGTAACGTTTGCAACCACAACAGGCACATCCTCACAAATGCCGATAGGTAAAACAGTTGATTTATCAACCATTTGAAGAGAGATTTTAGTAGGTGTCAATTTATTCAAGTCAAGTCTACGATATAAAGAGAACGGCATAACACTAACACCAGCTCCAAGGTCACATAAAGCAGTTCTAACATAATTTCCTTTAATGGAGCATGGTATAGTAGGTACTCCGGGATCTCCCAGTGTAAGTGCATCTCGTGCCCCTTAGTGATTTTGGTGGTTTGAAGACTTATAGGTTAAGTATCTAATGTGTTTGTGAGTATACACAGGATCTATAAGTCATTGAGGAGTTTAAGATATTTGAAGAATATCGACCCCTAAAAATATATGTCTTCAGTTGAAGAAATTGGTCTGAAGCTGAAGAAATGAACCGCAAGGAATCTGCGATGAAATTGATATTTCTCATGAAGATACTGATATTGAGAAGTCTGGTGGTTCCCGAAGAAAATCATTCTGAAGAATTTGAAGCATGAAGATTTACACTTTCTGTTTTACTTTCTTCGCATTTGAGTAATAGGAACACCGTACTGTTAAAGGGGGTCAAAGTAACACTATGGAACGGATTTCCTCATGATGCTCAACCCAAGCCTAATCCTATCAAAAGCCTCAAGTGAGGAATATGAGTGACATGAGGACTCTCACAGTTGAGGGTTCCGACCGTTTCGATAACCACGCCAAGTCATTGGTCTTATCCACTCCAACGGTCATATTATTTAAGGGCACTAGTGTCAAATCATGTCGGGATACTCCCAGGCTATAAATAGCCACCCCCCCCCCCACAACCACTAGCTGGTTGGCTGCTCCGTTAGAAACTGACACATGGCATAAGAGCAACCCAAATTCCTCAGAGCCTTCGAGAGTAAATCATCACTGAGGAAATACACCACCCACCGAAACCACAAACCAAACCTAGTGATTGAGCATCACTGAAGAAGTTGTTCCTGTGTGGGACTGAAGCCTTTTACCTTTGAGGACTGTGCATCCTCCAGACGGTTAGGCGTCATGGTCTAGAGCAATCCAGCAGTCAATTGTGGATCGTCGGTGACCAAGTTTGTGAGGGTTTGGAAGTCTGCCCTGAAGACTTACCACGAGTGTTGGGCGAGGACTGTGTGTCCTTAGCTCAAGGAGAATACGGTAGGGACTGTGTGTCCCGAGACTGGGTGTCCTTTGGTTTCAATACCAAGCCGCTCCAAACCAGATGTACAACTGTCACAGCAGTTGGAACTGGGTCATCAACAACAGTCTTCACTGAGAAACGGGTTCTATCCTCAACTCTTTACTTTTCTTGTATTGTGTGTTGATGACTTTCACTGTGACTATTTGAAGAATTTGCTGAAGACTTTCTCTGAATTTCCTCAACCCCAAATTCTTCACGATAGTTAATCTTCATCTGTATTCTGCATGCCTGCTTACTGTGCAATCTGTTTTCACATTCTTCACTCTGAAATACTGCAGTTGTGAACGTTTGCACGTCTGATCCTTTACTGTTTCCGCTGTAAGTTAGTCATCAGTGAGGAATTTCCTCAGTGATGAAATTCTAAAAATCTCCTATTCACCCCCCCCCCCCCTCTAGTCGATATAACGCACTTTCAATTGGTATCAGAGCAAGGTACTCCCTTGTTCTGTGTGATTTTGGTTTAACCACCTCGAGTTTTAGTTATGTCGACTGCAGGCATGTTTAAGGTGACTGCAACATGTCCTACCTACAAAGGAAAGAACTTTCCCTTCTGGAAGAACAAAATGCAAATGTATCTACAAGCTATTGATAATGATCTCTGGTATATTGTGGAAAATGGTGTCCCCATCATCTCTGCCAGTGTCACTACGGCTGATGTGAAGAAATTCAAGCAACTCGATTCTCAAGCAAAGAACATCATCTGTGGCCATCTGAGCCCAGGCCAGTTTGGAAGAGTAAGTGCTTTGGGCTCCGCAACACTGATCTGGGAGAGACTGTGCAAGGTAAATGAAGGAGTATCAACCCAGCGTGACTCTCGTGTTGATATTCTTCGCAATCTCTTCAATCGCTTCAAGAGACATGACAATGAAAGCTGCCAAGACACCTTTGATCGCCTCACTGACATATCGAATGAACTGCAAGCACTTGGAGCTCGAGACATCACTGATCACGAAGTTGTGAAGAAACTGCTGAGATCTTTGGATTCTTCATTTGATACTTTAGTTCTGATGATTCAAGAAAGACCAGATTACAAGATGCTTGATCCAGCTGGTATACTAGAAAGGTTGAATACTCATGAATTCCAACTAGAAGAAAAGAGAGATCTATATGGACCAAGCTATTCCAGACCACGTGCACTGAAGGCTAGAGCAATTTCCTCATCTGAAGACGAAGACACAGATGACAGCATTTTTGACCCTGAAGAATTTGGACAGGAGCTTGCAATGCTCGTGAGGAAGTTCCAGAGATTTACACGATGTGGTCAGTTCGGTAAATCTTCAAGAAGAGACATGAGGAAATCAGAATCTTCATCTAAGGACTACAAGAAACGAACCTGTCACAAGTGCAAGAAATCAGGTCATTACATTGCTGATTGTCCCTGTTGAGGAAAGGAATCAAAGAAGAAGAAATACAAGGATGACAGTTCTGATGACTCAAAGAAGAAGAAGAAATCTTCAAAATCCTCATCTTCAAAGCCCTCATCGCACAAGAAGACCAGTTTCAGAAAGGCTCGGGCACTTATTGGCAAGGAAATGGACTCCGAGGCAGAATCAGAGGAATGTGATGAAGAAGAGGGTTCTGATGAAGACTCAGAATCCGGACAGGCTAGTCTTGCACTAGCAACCACTTTCGTCAGCAAGTCAATATTCAATCTTGAAGCAAATGATTGCACCATCCATACTGATGACTATGCTGATGACATCGCTCCAACCTATTGCTTCATGGCAAAAGGTTCAAAGGTATCAAATAATGCCTCCTCCTCTGATTCAAGTGACTATGAACCTAATGATTAGAAGAAACCCAGATACAGTAAACTTGCTATCCTTGCCACTAAACAAGAAACTGCTCTGGAGAAGCTTCACAAACTGCTAGACAAGAGTGATGATCTGTTGAATGATGAAATGAACCTTACCCAAATCCTCACTTATGACATGAAAAGTCTTCAGTCTAGATTTTATAATCTTCAGGATCGTTATGATACACTCCTCACTGATCATGAGAAGCTTTCCTATGAATTTCTTCAAAGGAAACTTGATCTTGAGAAGCTGAGGATGTCTCATGATGATCTTCGTATGGAAAATGATTCATTACTAGCTCAACAGATCAGCGCTAGTCAAGTTGAATTTATTCCTCCATGTCTTAAATGCATTGAACGCGAAACTGCTAATTCCTCACCAGAATCATCAAATGCTATCATTGCTACAAATTCTTCAACTGCACCTGTTGTGTCTATTTCCTCACTTGAGGAAAACACAAATGTTACTGATGAATATGCAGGATTGAAGGAATTGTACGTGACAGGCATGTACAAAAGCCTCAAAGGACATCAAACCCTTTGTGATGTGCTCAAAAAGCAGATCTTGAACAGGAACCCGAGGAAAGAAGGAATTGCCTTTGAGAGGAAATTAAATGCTGATGGATCTTATTGGAAACCTGAGAAGTATCCCAAAACCTCATGGGTTTCTGCTACTCGGCCTCCTTTTGATCTATCTAATCTAACTTGCTTTGCATGTGAATTATCCTATTCGTCAGATGAGTCATTTGATTCCAACTATAAACTGTTCAAAAATCAATCTGGTGAAGTATTTGCTCGATATGTTGGAACTAACTGCAGGAATGGCCCTCCTCTGAGGAAAATCTGGGTTCCCCAAAGCTGTCTTGAAAATCTTCACGTGAATGTCCTCATGACACCACCACTGAAGAATCTGAACCCTAGATCAAATTCCTCAGGAGGACCAAAGTCTTCAAGAGGATCAAAATCCTCAACTGGTCAAAACTATGCTCGTACCCGTACTTATGCGTCTAACATGTAGGGAAATTACAAGGAATATGAATATGAACGTTACTCCTCAAATCGTTATGTTCATAAATCCTCAAACCAGTTCTCTGCATATTCATATGAGTACTTTAATCCCCCTACTGCTAAGAGAAGTGCATTGGCTTCCATGCCACCTCTCTCATATGGTGCTCGCAGGATGATGAACGCTTTGCCACCCCTTTAGATGTGGGTGGTGAAGAAATCAAACTAATCACTTCTGCAGGACAGGTCTCCAGATGAAAATCATCATCTGAAGAATTTGCTGGAGACCTGAGGAAATGCTTGATAGGACGCAAGCTAATGATTGATGAAATAGAGATATTTCACTCGTCCTTACATTTCTGTTATGATGAAATTACTGATCTGATGAAATTAGTATCATATTCTTCAAATCTGAAGCATATGAGATGGTAAGCAGTACTAATTCATCTGCAGGATGACAAACCCAAGAATACTGAGTGGGTTCTTGATAGTGGTTGCACACATCACATGACTGGTGATAAAAGCTTACTGATGAATATGCCACTAACTCCATCACCTCTAAAGCAAATCACATATGCTCACAAAGGTAAAAGCAAGGTATTGGGACTTGGCAAAGTGGCTATTTCCAAGGATAGGCATATGGACAAAGTGATTCTTATTGAATCCCTTGGTTTTAACCTTATGTCAGTCTCGATGCTTTGTGATCTTGATATGATTGTTATCTTTGGTAGATATAGATGTGTAGTCATCATGGAATCTGACAGATCCAAAGTCTTCGAAGGTGTAAGAAGAGGGGATTTGTACATTGTTGATTTCTCTACAGGTCCTCAACCATCCGCTTGCTTGCTAGCAAAAACCTCAGAAGGATGGCTGTGGCACCGAAGACTAGGGCATGCAGGCATGAGGAATTTGCACACGCTCGCGAAGAAGAAGCATGTCATCGGCATCGAATCAGTCAAATTCCTCAAGGATCATCTCTGCGGTGCTTGTGAATCTGGGAAAATGACCAGATCCAAGCATCCCTCCAAAACCATCATGACCACTAAACGTCCATTCAAATTGCTTCATATGGATTTATTTGGACCTACTCACTATGCCACACTAACCAATGCAGCATCTCTATATGGCTTCGTCATAGTTGATGATATTCCAGATACACTTGGCTGCATATCATAGTGTATAAAACTGAAGTGCAGGAAATCTTCAAACGATTTTCTTCAAGGGCCTCGACGAACTTTGGCATGAAGATCAAACATATCAGGAGTGATAATGGAACCGAGTTCAAAAACACTGGTCTTGATGATTATCTTGATGAACTTGGTATTACTCACGAATTGTCTGCTCCTTATACTCCTCAGCAGAATGGTGTCGTCGAAAGGAAGAACAGGACTCTGGTTGAAATGGCGAGAACCATGCTTGAAGAATATCAGACTCCTCGACGCTTTTGGCCTGAAGCAATCAACACTGCATGCCATATCATCAACAGGGTATCTCTTCACAAATTCCTCAAGAAAACCTCATATGAACTCCTAACTGACAAGAAACCCAATGTAAGTTATCTCAAAGTCTTCGGTGCAAAATGCTGGATTAGAGATCCTCACCATAGCTCAAAATTTGCACCTAAGGCACATGAAGGTTTTATGCTCGGTTATGGAAAGGACTCGCACACTTATAGAGTCTTCAACAACTATCACAACAAAGTTGTTGAGACTATAGATCTGTGGTTCGATGAAACTAATGGCTCGCAAAGAGAGCAATTGCCTTCTGATCCAGATAAGCTGTCTCCTGAGGGAGCAATAAAGCTCAAGCCTACAGAAGACATTGTCCCATCTGAGGAAATTGATGAAGAAACGACCCCCATCTCTGCTAAAAACCAAGAAGATGCTCCTGAGGAAATTGCATCAGCACCACTTCCTCAGCCCAGACAAAATCCTCAACCAGCTCATCCGAGGATTGCAAACGAACTAGAACTTGACAAAATCCTCAGCGACATCAACGCGCCAGGTCCTCTCACTCGCTCAAAAGCATCACACTTAGTTAACTTTTGTGGGCACCTTTCCTTTGTATCCATCACAGAACCCTCAAAAGTTGTTGAGGCTTTTCTGGAACCAGAGTGGATCCAAGCTATGCAAGACGAACTTCTTCAATTCAAGCTGAATGACGTATGGGAGCTCGTCAAACAACCAGATCCTCGCAAGCACAACATCATTGGCACCAAGTGGATTTTCTGAAACAAGCAAGATGAGGAAGGTCAAGTGGTGAGGAACAAGGCACGATTTGTAGCCCGAGGCTACACCCAGGTTGAAGGAATAGATTTCGATGAAACTTTTGCACCTGTTGCTAGACTTGAAGCTATTCGAATATTACTTGCTTATGCTAATCATCATAACATCACCTTATATCAAATGGATGTGCAAAGTGCATTCCTCAATGGTAAGCTTGAGGAAGAAGTATATGTTGCTCAGCCTCCAGGTTTTGAGGATCCAAAGAATCCAGACAAAGTCTTCAGACTCAAAAAGGCTCTGTATGGCCTCAAGCAAGCCCCTCGGGCATGGTATGATACATTGAAGGATTCCTCATGAAGAAAGGCTTCAAACCTGGTTCACTCGATCCAACTCTTTTCAGAAAATCCTACGATAATGAGCTGTTTGTATGTCAAATATATGTCGATGATATCATATTTGGCTGTACTGACAGAAGATACAGTGATGAATTTGCCTACATGATGAGTGAAGAATATCAGATGTCCATGATGGGGGAGCTGAAATTCTTCTTAGGTCTTCAAATTCGTCAACAAAGCAATGGAATCTTCATATCACAGGAGAAATACCTAAAGGATGTTCTGAGGAAATTCGACATGCACGAATGCAAAGGTGCCAAGACTCCAATGCCTACCAACGGCCACCTCGGCACTGATGAAAACGGTAAAGATTTCGATCAGCAGGTATACCATTCTATGATTGGCTCCTTATTGTATCTATGTGCATCTAGGCCAGATATAATGCTTAGTGTTTGCATGTGTGCACGTTTTCAAGCAAAACCGAAGGAATCACAGCATAAGGCTTTGAAACATATTCTTCGATACTTAGCTCACACACCAACACTAGGATTATGGTATCCCAAGGGCTCCAATCTTCATCTGGTAGGGTATTCTAATTCAGACTATGCTGGTGACCGTGTGGATCGCAAGTCAACTTCTGGCACATGTCATTTCCTCGGAAGATCACTAGTTTGTTGGTCCTCAAAGAAGCAGAATTGTGTATCACTCTCCACTGCCGAAGCCGAGTACATTGCTGCTGGTTCTTGCTGTGCTCAATTGCTATGGATGAAGCAAACCCTCAAGGACTACGGCATCAACATGAAGAATGTACCTCTCTACTGTGACAATGAGAGTGCTATCAAGATTGCATACAACCCAGTACAGCACTCGAAGACCAAGCACATCCAGATTCGTCATCATTTTCTTCGGGACCATGTCCTCAAGGGCAATATCCTCATCGACCATGTGAAGACTGGTGATCAACTGGTAGATATCTTCACTAAGCCCTTGGATGAGAAAAGGTTTTGCAAGTTGCGGTGTGAGCTAAATATCTTAGAATCTTCAAATGTTTTGTAAAAACATGCACACATCCTAACACTTATGCAAAGTTGATGACTTAGATGTGCAACACATGATGAATCGGTTTTCTTCAACTGATGAAGAATGTCACTCTGAATGTGAAGAAATTAACGAAGAAATTGATTCTCGGGGCCCTACGAAAGTTGTACGCGACGTCTGTAATCAACATTCTTATATGGTGGGTAACGCCACCACCCAATATGAAATTCCTCAAGTTGATTTTCTTCAAATTATCAATTTCCTCACAATGCATTTTTCTTCAAAACAGTTGTTCTTCATCGTGATGATATATTACAAAATCTTCAAAAACACTTGATGACTTTCATTTGACTAGGTAGACTGTGATTTCTAGTCCTCAACAGCATTCACTTATGGCTATTTCTTCAAGTTGATGTTTCTGCTAAGTGAATGTGATCGGACCCTACTTTCCCTCTATGCTATACTTATCGAGTCTATTCAATTCTTCATATGCGTTCTATTTGAAACTTTGTTCAAAATCCTCACTGCGTCCTTGTCAGCTGATGATTTTGTAACGAAAATCCTCAAATCTTCAAAAATTGTTTCTGTAAAGACACAGTAACTGAACCCCCACTTCCCACGATCGGATAACCACGATCTCCACTATCTCCACCGCATCTTACGGGAGCTACCCGTGTCCTGCGGAGACGTAGGCAGGGGCTATTTGGTCCGACATTTTCGCGCCAAACAGTAACTTTTGGGCTATAAATATGTCCTTATCCCCCCTCGGCATCCTCTTCTTCGCCTCATCGCTCTCCTACCACAGCACACTCCACCGAACCCTAGCGCCACCGCTGGTAGTCTCGTCGCCGGTGAGGAAGAGCTTCACTGCCTCAACTTCTTCGTCGCGAGAACCACGCCGAAGTCGGATCATCTTCGTCCACCGCCGCCGTAGACGTCCTCTGTCGCCAAGTTAGGGTGCATTGGACACTCGAACAAAGAGCCTCTCCACACACAACTTTCTGCGTTCTTCGTGCGCACCTTCCAGGGTAAATATATCCCATTTTTACAGCAAGTTAGATCTAAAATTTTACTTCCTCTATGTGAAATCAGTATCTCCTCAAGATACGATGCACACTTGATTCCTCAAACACTACATATCACCACAATCATTGATGAACTATGCTAAGCATCTAAGATTATCACTAGATTCCTCAACTGTGCGAATTTTCGGATCTGTACAACTCTGGAACCCAAAAACAGTATGCTTAGGCAAATTCCTCAACCACTGGTTATATTCCTCAAACTGTCAAACTTTTTCATTTTCTTCAAATCTGAGAACGCATATGTGTTGGAATTATGCCCTAGAGGCAATAATAAATATAGTTATTATTATAATTCCTGTATCAAGATAATCGTTTATTATCCATGCTATAATTGTATTGAATGAAGACTTTTTTACATGTGTGGATACATAGACAAAACACTATCCCTAGCAAGCCTCTAGTTGGCTAGCCAGTTGATCAAAGATAGTCAGGGTCTTCTGATTATGAACAAGGTGTTGTTGCTTGATAACTGGATCACGTCATTAGGAGAATCACGTGATGGACTAGACCCAAACTAATAGACGTAGCATGTTGATCGTGTCATTTAGTTGCTACTGTTTTCTGCGTGTCAAGTATTTGTTCCTATGACCATGAGATCATATAACTCACTGAGACCGGAGGAATGCTTTGTGTGTATCAAACGTCGCAACGTAACTGGGTGACTATAAAGATGCTCTACAGGTATCTCCGAAGGTGTTCGTTGAGTTAGTATGGATCGAGACTGGGATTTGTCACTCCGTGTGACGGAGAGGTATCTCGGGGCCCACTCGGTAATACAACATCACACACAAGCCTTGCAAGCAAAGTGACTTAGTGTAAGTTGCGGGATCTTGTATTACAGAACGAGTAAAGAGACTTGCCGGTAAACGAGATTGAAATAGGTATGCGGATACTGACGATCGAATCTCGGGCAAGTAACATACCGAAGGACAAAGGGAATGACATACGGGATTATATGAATCCTTGGCACTGAAGTTCAAACGATAAGATCTTCGTAGAATATGTGGGATCCAATATGGGCATCCAGGTCCTGCTATTGGATATTGACCGAGGAGTCACTCGGGTCATGCATGCATAGTTCTCGAACCCGCAGGGTCTGCACACTTAAGGTTAGACGTTGTTTTATGCGTATTTGAGTTATATGGTTGGTTACCGAATGTTGTTCGGAGTCCCGGATGATATCACGGACATCACGGGGGTTTCCGGAAACGAAGATTGATATATAGGATGACCTCCTTTCATTATCGGAAGGTTTTCGGAGTTACCGGGAATGTACCAGGAATGACGAATGGGTTCCGGGTGTTCACCGGGGGGGCAACCCACCCCGGGGAAGCCCATAGGCCTTGGGGGTGGCGCACCAGCCCTTGGTGGGCTGGTGGGACAGCCCAAGAAGGCCCTATGCACCATAGGAAGAAAATCAAAGAGAAAAAAAAAGGGGAGGTGGGAAAAAGGGGAAGGACTCCACCTTCCAAACCTAGTTGGATTCGGTTTGGAAGGGGAGGACTCCCCCCCTTGGCTCGACCGAACCCCTTGGGGCTCCTTGAGCCCCAAGACAAGGCCCCCCCTCTCCCACCTATATATACGGAGGTTTTAGGGCTGATTTGAGACAACTTTGTCGTGGCAGCCCGACCACATACCTCCACGGTTTTACCTCTAGATCGCGTTTCTGCGGAGCTCGGGCGGAGCCCTGCTGAGATTAGATCACCACCAACCTCCGGAGCGCCGTCACGCTGTCGGAGAACTCATCTACCTCTCCGTCTCTCTTGCTGGATCAAGAAGGTCGAGATCATCATCGAGATGTACGTGTGCTGAACGCGGAGGTACCGTCCGTTCGGCACTAGATCGTGGGACGGATCGCGGAATGGTTCGCGGGGCGGATCGAGGGACGTGAGGACGTTCTACTACATCAACCGCGTTTCTTAACGCTTCTGCTGTGCGATCTACAAGGGTACGTTGATCGAATATCCCCTCTCGTAGATGGACATCACCATGATAGGTCTTCGTGCGCGTAGGAAAATTTTTGTTTCCCATGCGACGTTCCCCAACAATATGACCTCTCCAAATTCCTCGCAACTATACTCTGTTCACAGGTACACACATGTCAGCTGATGAATCTCTCGGTTCTCATCACATTAACTCATTTGCAACGTTTCTGGCAGAAACTCTTCAAGGCTCATCAGAATCCTCAAGAGTTCAAAATCATCAGCAAAATCCTCAACTGAGGAAAATGGAGGAAGACAGAAAACATAAGGGAGGAAAGAAACTTGAGCAAAACACATATGCTGATATCCTTGAGGACATTTACTTGGACTATTGCATGCCTGATGAACATGAGACAATGGCCAAGAGAAAGATACGGCTGCAGAAGATTGAACGCCGATGGGCGATGGAATGGAAGGAGTACATGTTTGTGACTCCCAAATATGCAAAGAAATTCACTTTGAAGCCTCCTGGCAGAAGGGCCCCACTTGAGGATCATCAAGTAGCACATCCATCAAGCCTCAAGACCATTGATGACTATCCAGATGAAAAGGAAAAGCATCTGGCCAAGCTCAAGAGGCAAGCAGAAGCTGCAGTGAGGAAATTCAATGAATCCTCAGCTGCTGCCTCCGGTGCTGCTCATTCCTCAGCTGCAGAAACCTTGGGCTCAGAAATTCCTCAAATGCAGTCTACGCCATCAAAGCCAAAGGCTCCAAAGCCTCAAGAGAAGTATGCTCAGGCTTCGGTCACAAAACCCTCAGCACCAAAACCCTCATTACCAAAACCTTCAACACCAAAACCATCAGCGCCAAAGCCCTCAGCACCAATCTCCTCAGTATCAAAATCCTCAGCTCCAACCCCAAAACCTCAAGAGAAACCAGTACCGAAGCATGTCCTGAAGCCTACGACCGCCAGCTCCAGCTCCTCACACCCAGCTGCAACTAGCTCGGAGGCAAAGTCTTCAACACCTCCTGCGAAGACTTTGACAACTGCTGAACGTGCACCTCTGCCCAGCCCCAGCAAAATCATCGCAGTCCCATCTGCATCAGAGGGAAGTGCTGAATATGATGATGAAACCCTGCAAGCCATCATCAGAAACAAGCAAGAAAGGGTAGCACGAGCATCAGGCAGTGCTATTCCTCTGGCCCTGGACCCCAAGGTCCTCCTTGACTACATCAATATCTGGTATGAGGATCCAAACACTCCTATTGATGATTTGAAGCTTCCTCCTGGCATCAGCCACATGGTGGCCACCTTCATAAATGAAGCCAAGTGGAAAGAACAGCAGGCCAGGCAGGAAAAGGTTGCAAAGATCAAAAAGGAGAAATTCCTCACGCAGAATCTTCTCAAACTGACTCCTGATGCACTGGTAACTACACAGGCAGAGCTGCAGAAATTGACTGACAAGTACACCAAGCTGTCAGATCGCAAAAGCCTCAAGATTAATTTCATCAAGCTGGCCACTAGTGTTGTTGATGACTACAACAAGAGAACAGCACCCCCAGCACCAACCCCTCAGCCCTTGGTTGAGGAGCCAGCAGATGAATCTCCTCAGGAGGAGGAAACTCCTCAAGCTGAGGAAGTACACCAAGAGTGCCGTGTTGATGAACCGGCCATTGAAGAACTCATCATGGAAACTCCAACTGATGAACTTGCTACCACTGATGAGACTGCTACAGATCCAGCTGCTTCATCAAAGCAAGCTGATGACTCTGTTCCAGCTGGTTCCTCAATACCAGCTGAAGAAACTGAAGAGAGAACACCTTCACCAAAAGCTTCAAAGGTGAAGAAGATAATTCCTTCTGCATCAGACGTGAAGAAAACAAGGGCTGCTGAAAAGGAAGCCAAGAAGAGAAAAGCCTCCTCGGCAGTAGATGAAACAGAGGCAAAGCGCCTCAAAGAAATTGAAGAAACTGCTCCTCTCAACCCGGTGCCTCTCAATGTCGCCCCTTCCTATGAGATGGTCGTCATTGATGACCCAGCTACGAAGGCAGATGAGGAAATGAAGGATGTCGCTCCTGAGGAACACACTGATGAGGAAATACAGATTGACGACAGTCCTAAACCTCATATTCCTCACACAGAAACTGCTCAAGCATCAGCTGCACCAGCTGATGAAACTGGCTCTGCCACAGAACCAGCTGAGGAAAAACAAGTTGAAAATCCTCAAGCTGAAGAAATCCAAAACTCTGAGCAAAATCCTCAAGATGAGGAACAGGCTGATCAGACTCCTCCAACTGAGAAAGAAGCCGAAATTCCTCAGCCTGAAGCTCAGTCCAAGAAAGCACCATCTCCTCAGCATGAAGTACCAGCTGATGAAATTCCTCACCTTGAGGAAAATGTTGAAGAAAATGCACCCGCCCAAGACAATGCATTCATTGTGCTTAACCCAGAGACTACTATGGTTGTCTCCTCCCCTATTCCTCAGCAAAATCTTCAGCCAGTTCAGCGTCAGCCATTCTCCAACCGTCCAAAGTTTCAGAAAGAAAAAAAATTTGAGGAACGCATGTACTTCATCGGAGAGAACCCTTATGACAAGCCTCAAATGAGACATCTAAAGTTTTGGACAAGGACCCAGATGAACTACTATGCCTCTGTGCTCTGTGGAAGCAAAAAGATTTTCCAGCACAGGCATATTCCTCATGTTGAGCTTGAAGCAATACCTTGCCTAGAGCCAGTCCTCAGTGTACTCCACGATGCAGGTTTGCTCCCAATGTGCTCAGATATATCAGACTGGAACAATGAGCTTATTCTTCAGTTATATGCCACTCTTATATATCTGGCAACCCTGAAGACATCAACACTTGGGTGTTTCATGGGATGACCCAAAACACTCACTACAAGGCTCCTGCTTCTGAACTCCTCAGAGAACTGCCCGTACCAATTCCCTCCGATGGGGCAGTGAAGCTTTATGGTGAGCGTGAGCTGCCAAATGGAATGATGGAAGTCCTCATGAAGCCTTTGGCTGCAAGCAAATCTTCAAGAACAACCTTCCTCGTCCACGAGCTCAAGTACACACCCCGGTCTGTCTACAGAATCCTCTGCAGTGTGCTCGCGCCAATCAAAGGCCATGACGATGAAGAAGATGTTATAGGCCTCATGAAGAATATCCTCTTCAACATCATTCACAGTATTCCTATTAATATCCATGATTTCTTCTTGAGGACTTTGGCCGACAATGCCATGTGCCCCTTTGATCACAAGATATATGCCCCGTGGATCATGAGATTCATCAGGACAAGGACAGGCATCAACTTCCATGCTGATTTCCAAAACCACATGGTTATATGCCTCCTATCCGGGTCAACAAGAAGACTTTCGAGCCCATTGAAGGAAAAGGAAAATCTGTGATTGAAGAAGGCAGCAGGCCCCTTGATGGCCAGTTCAAAGAGCCAGAAGCTTATTCTTCATGGGACGATAATGAGACTCGTCCAGCAAGCCCAATTCATCCTCGCGTGCTGAACACCAGAGAGCTCCTCCTCAGTCTTCACTAGAAGGTGGATCGCAACCACAAATGGGTCAAACGCCAGTTTGGTGCCATTGTGAAAACCCTCACTGAAACACAGAACTCTGTGAAGATTAACCATCACTATCTGCATGAGGTTTTCGATCGCACATGGGCTACACTTGCATATCTGAAGACTCAGACTGAGCTTGAAGAAATGAACTTTGAGCGAGACTTTGACTGGTCGTGGCCTCCCAAGAAGAAGTTCAGGCCCATTCCAGTGCCAGACCTTGAAGACAGCTCATTTTCTTCATTCCGCACTGCTGAATCTGATGAAGAACAGCTCGATACTGCAACCGGGCCCAGGAAGAAGACTACTCCCAAGAATCATCACGGCTCTTCCTCGACCGCCAAGAAATGAAGTCTTCACGGGCGTTAGTCCTCAGTTTGTCCCTTTTTGTCACTTGATGACAAAGGGGGAGAAACTCGAGAGTTAGTCTTCAAGCGGGATATTTTTGGGGCTTATAAACTATATTTAAGTTACAAACTCTTGCCTCTTCTGAAGTTTTTATGTAATGAGTTGTAACTTAAGCCCGATGCTACTCTGACCCTTTTGAACGTTTTTCTTCGCATGCTTATTCCTCAAGTTTTAATGCACACATGCTGGAATTTGTCAGATACCATTTGCCATCATACATCTTCATTTTCTTCATATGATATGTTATATGTATGCATGACTTACAAGACTCAGGGGGAGATCTCCATGATATAAATCATCAATGTGCATTTGCTGTCAAAAGCAAAATCCTCAAGATATGCACATCTTCAGGGGGAGTTTCTCTGAATCTTGTTTTCAAATTCCTCAAATGAGTATTTACACTTCATATTTTTATTCCCTGTTGAAGACTTCACCTAATTGTCATCAACCACCAAAAAGGGGGAGATTGTAAGTGCATCTAGTGCCCCTTAGTGATTTTGGTGGTTTGAAGACTTATAGGTTAAGTATCTAATGTGTTTGTGAGTATACACGAGATCTATAAGTCATTGAGGAGTTTGAGATATTTTAAGAATATCGACCCCTAAAAATATATGTCTTCAGTTGAAGAAATTGGTCTGAAGCTGAAGAAATGAACCGCAAGGAATCTGCGATGAAATTGATATTCCTCATGAAGATACTTATATTGAGAAGTCCGGTGGTTCCCGAAGAAAATCATTCTGAAGAATTTGAAGCATGAAGATTTACACTTTCTATTTTACTTTCTTCGCATTTGAGTAATAGGAACACCGTACTGTTAAAGGGGGTCAAAGTAACACTATGGAATGGATTTCCTCATGATGCTCAACCCAAGCCTAATCCTATCAAAAGCCTCAAGTGAGGAATATGAGTGACATGAGGACTCTCACAGTTGAGGGTTCCGACCGTTTCGATAACCACGCCAAGTCGTTGGTCTTATCTACTCCAACGGTCATATTATTTAAGGGCATTAGTGTCAAATCATGTCGGGATGCTCCCAGGCAATAAATAGCCACCCCCCACAACCACTAGATGGTTGGTTGCTCCGTTAGAAACTAACACATGTCATAAGAGCAACCCAAATTCCTCAGAGCCTTCGAGAGTAAATCATCAGTGAGGAAATACACCACCCACCGAAACCACAAACCAAACCTAGTGATTGAGCATCACTGAAGAAGTTGTTCCTGTGTGGGACTGAAGCCTTTTACCTTTGAGGATTGTGCATCCTCCAGACGGTTAGGCATCATGGTCTAGAGCAATCCATAAGTCAATTGTGGATCGCCGGGTGACCAAGTTTGTGAGGGTTTGGAAGTCTGCCCTGAAGACTTACCACGAGTGTTGGGCGAGGACTGTGTGTCCTTAGCTCAAGGAGAATACGGTAGGGACTGTGTGTCCTTAGCTCAAGGAGAATACGGTAGGGACTGTGTGTCCCGGGACTGGGTGTCCTTTGGTTTCAATACCAAGCCTCTCCAAACCAGATGTACAACTGTCACAACAGTTGGAACTGGGTCATCAACAACAGTCTTCACTGAGAAACGGGTTCTATCCTCAACTCTTTACTTTTCTTGTATTGTGTGTTGATGACTTTACTGTGACTATTTGAAGAATTTGCTGAAGACTTTCTCTGAATTTCCTCAACCCCAAATTCTTCATGATAGTTAATCTTCATCTGTATTCTGCATGCCTGCTTACTGTGCAATCTGTTTTCACATTCTTCACTCTGAAATACTGTTGTTGTGAACGTTTGCACGTCTGATACTTTACTGTTTCCGCTGTAAGTTAGTCATCAGTGAGGAATTTCCTCAAAAGGAATTTCCTCAGTGATGAAATTCTAAAAATCTCCTATTCACCCCCCCCCCCCCTCTAGTCGATATACTGCACTTTCACCCAGTTTCTTTGGTATTCCACCCTTAAAAGTATAATTAGCAAGCATGGTGGAAATCTGAGCTTCAGGTATCTTTCTTTTATTTCTAACAATATTTTTCATGCATTTAGCATAAGGAGACATTTTTAGGATATTGGTTAAGCGCATACGTAAAATGATAGGTCTAAGCATTTCAGCAAAGCGCTCAAAATCGTCATCATCCTTCTTCTTGGATGGTTTACGAGGAAAGGGCATGTGTTTCTGAACCCATGGTTCTCTTTCTCTACCATGCTTCCTAGCAACAAAATCTCTTTTATCATATCTCTTATTCCTAGGTTGTGGGTTATCAAGATCGATAGCAGGTTCAATCTCCACCTCATTGTCATTACTAGGTTGAGCATCGACATGAACATCATCATTAATTTTATCACTAGGTTCATGTTCATTACCAGATTGTGTCTCAGCATCTGAAATAGAGATATCATTTGGGCTTTCATGTGACTCTATAACAGGTTCACTAGCAGCATGCAAAGTCCTATCATCATTCTTTTTATTAGAAGGGCCAGGTGCATCAATATTAGCTCTTTTGAGAATCTTGCTCAATTCTCTTAGGATGGCCCTCAGGAAACAAAGGTTCCTCCACCATTCTACCACCCCTTGTCACAACTCTGACAGAATGGTCATTGTTCTTACTAATCATCTCATTGAGCAAATCATTTTGTGCCTTAAGTACCTTTTGTACTTGAGTAGTTACCATGGAAGCATGTTTACTAATGAGCCTAAGATCATTGACAGTTCTACTCATATAATCACCGAAGTGATCAAGCATGTAAGCATTATGTTTCAATTGTCTACTAACATAAGCATTGAAATTTTCTTGCTTAACAATAAAGTTATCAAATTCATCCAAGCATCGGCTAGCAGACTTATTTGTTATAAGGAATACTACCTTCATCAAATCTATGAAGAGAATTTACCTCTACTACATGTGTTGGGTTATCAAAACCATGTATTTCTTCAATAGGTGGTAGATTCTTAACATCTTCAGCTTTAATGTTGTTTTCTTTCATAGATTTCTTTGCCTCTTGTATATCTTCAAGACTGGGGAATAGAATACCTCTTTTCTTCGGAGTTGGTTTCGGAGGTGGTTCGGGGACAGTCCAATAATTATCATTGCTCAATATATTATTCAATTGTAGTTCAGCCTGTTCAATAGTTCATTCCCTGAAAACACAACCAGCACAACTATGTAGGTGGTCCCTAGAAGCATCGGTTAATCCATTATAAAAGATATCAAGTATTTCATTTTTCTTGAGAGGGTGATCAGGCAAAGCATTCAGTAACTGGAGAAGCCTCCCCCGAGCTTGTGGGAGACTATCTTCTTCAATTTGCACAAAGTTAAATATTTCCTGCAAGGCAGCTTGTTTCTTATGGGCAGGAAAATATTTTTCAGAGAAGTAATAAATCATATCCTGGGGACTACGCACACAACCAGGAGCAAGAGAATTAAACCATATCTTAGCATCACCCTTTAATGAGAATGCTAAAAGCTTAAGGATATAATAGTGACAAAATTTTTCCTCATGAGTAAATAGGGTGGCTATATCATTCAATTTAGTAAGGTGTGCCACAATAGTTTCAGATTCATAACAATGAAAAGGATCAGATTCTACCAAAGTAAACTCAGGATTGACCGAGAATTCATAATCCTTATGAGTAATACAGATAGGTGAAGTAGCAAACTTGGGATCATATTGCATTCTAGCATTCAAAGATTTTTTTTCCTTCCACTTGCATAGCAATTTCTTAAGATCATCTCTATCCTTACAAGCAAGAAAGTCCCTAGGTACTTCTCCTTCCATAACATAACCCTCAGATATATTAGGAAATTCATATCTAGGAGATCTAGGTCTAGCAGGTGAATCATAGTGTTCAGTTTCATCCGATTCAGCAATATTATCAGTTTCAGCATTCACTCTACAATTTGTTCATCTAGAAATTCACCAAGTGGCACAATAGTATCAAGCATAGTATCATAAGAATCATGCATAGTATAAGTAGCATCATCAATTACTTGCGACATATCAGATTCAGCAGTAGGTGGTGGTGTCGCAAATTTACTCATAACACACGATGAATCAAGTGAAAATCTAGATGCAGTTCCTTACCTAGCCTCGTAGTTGAGGGGTAAATCTTGGTTTTAGCATCTTTCAGATTCTTCATAGTGATCAACAGATATAAATTCCAAGTGACTCGTGGAATAAAGCTATGCTCCCCGACAATGGTGCCAGAAAAAGGTCTTGATAACCCACAAGTATAGGAGATCGCAATAGTTTTCGAGGGTAGAGTATTCAACCCAAATTTACTCATTCGACACAAGGGGAGCCAGAGAATATTCTCGAGTATTAGCAGCTGATTTGCCAATTCAACCACACCTAGAAGACTTAATATCTGTAGCACAGTAGTATGGAAGTAATAGTAACGGTGGCAAACGTGACAGTAGCAGTTTTGTAGTGATCGTAACAATAGAAACGGAAAAGTAACTTAGCAAAGAAAAATATGTGGAATGCTCGTAGGCAATGGATCAGCGATGAATAATTATGTTGGATGGCATTCATCATGTAACAGTCATAACATTGGGTGATACAGAACTAGCTCCAATTCATCAATGTAATGTAGGCATGTATTCCATATATAGTCATACGTGCTTATGGAAAAGAACTTGCATGACAACTTTTGTCCTATCCTCCCGTGGCAGCGGGGTCCTAATGGAAACTAAGGGATATTAAGGCCTCCTTTTAATAGAGAACCGGACCAAAGCATTAGCACTTAGTGAATACATGAACTCCTCAAACTACGGTAATCACCGGAAAGAATCCCAGCTATTGTCACCCACGGGGATGCGGATCATAACTCGTAATAGGTGTCTATAACTTGCAAGATAGGATCAAGAACACATATATATTCATAAAAACATAATAGGTTCAGATATGAAATCATGGCACTCGGGCCCTAGTGACAAGCATTAAGCATAGCAAAGTCGTAGCAACATCAATCTCAGAACATAATGGATACTAGGGATCAAACCCTAACAAAACTAACTCGATTACATGATAGATCTCATCCAACCCATCACCGTCCAGCAAGCCTACGATGGAATTACTCATGAACGATGGAGAGCATCATGAAATTGGTGATGAAGGCTGCTTGGTGATGATGACCGCGACGATTTCCCCTCTCCAGAGCCCAAATTAGACTCCAGATCTACCCTCCCGAGGAAGAACACGAGGTGGCGGCGGCTCCATATCGTAAAACGCGATGAACTCTTCTCTCAGATTTTTTCCCTCCGTGGATGGGAATATATAGGAGTGGAAACGAGGTCGGTGCAGCTCCAGGGGCCCCACAAGCCAGGGGCGCGACCTAGGGCGGGCCGCGCCTTGTAGGCTTGTGGCCTGGGGGTGGCCCCTCTCCGGTAAATTCTTTCGCCGGTATTTTTTATTAAATCTAGAAATATTTGCCGTAAATTTTCAGGTCAATCCGAGAACTTTTATTCCTGCACAAAAGTAACACCATGGCAACTCTGCTGAAAACAGCATTAGTCCAGGTTAGTTCCATTCAAATCATGCAAATTAGAGTCCAAAACAAGGGCAAAAGAGCTTGGAAAAGTAGATACGTGAAAGTGCGTTATATCGACTAGAGGGGGGTGAATAGGAGATTTTTATAATTTCATCACCGAGGAAATTCCTTTTGAGGAAATTCCTCACTGATGACTAACTTACAACGGAAACAGTAAAGGATCAGAAGTGCAAAGTTTCACAACAGCAGTTTTTCAGTGTGAGGAATGTGAAAACTGATTGCACAGTGAGCAGGCACGCAGAAAACAGATGAGGATTAACTAGCGTGAAGAATTTGGGGTTGAGGAATTTCAAAGAAAGTCTTCAGCAAATTCTTCAAACAGTAACAGTGAAATTCATCAACATATAATCTGAGGAATGTAAGGAGTTGAGGAATTAAAACCCGTTTCACAGCGAAGACAGTAGTTGATGACCCAGTTCCAACTGTTGTGACAGTTGTACATCTGGTTTGGAGCGGCTTGGTATTGAAACCAAAATACACACAGTCCCGGGACAAACAGTCCCTACCGTATTCTCCTTGGGCTAAGAACACACAGTCCTCGCCCAACACTCGTGGTAAGTCTTGAGGGCATACTTCCAAACCCTCACAAACTTGGTCACCCGGCGATCCACAATTGACTGTTGGATTGCTCTAGACCATGATGCCTAACCGTCTGGAGGATGCACAGTCCTCAAAGGTAAAAGGCTTCAGTCCCACACAGGAACAACTTCTTCAGTGATGCTCAATCACTTGGTTCTAGGTTTGTGGTTTGGTGTTTGGGGTATTTCCTCACTGATGAATTACTCTCGAAGACTCTGAGGAATCGGGTTGCTCTTATGACAAGTGTCAGTTTCTAACGGAGCAGCCAACCAGCTAATGGTCGTGGGGGCGGCTATTTATAGCCTGGGAGTATCCCGACATGATTTGACACTAATGCCCTTAAGTAATATGACAGTTGGTGTGGATAAGACCAATGATGTGGCGTGGCTATCGAAACGGTCGGAACCCTCAACTGTGAGAGTCCTCATGTCACTCGTATTCCTCACTTGAGGCTTTTGGTTGGATTAGGCTTGGGTTGAGCAGCATGAGGAAATTCATTCCAAAGTGTAACTTCGACCCCCTTTAATAGTACGGTGTTCCTATTACTCAAGTGTGAAGAAAACAAAACAGAAAGAGTAAATCTTCATGCTTCAAAGTCTTCACAATGATTTTCTTCAGGACACACCGAATTCCTCAATTTCAATATCTTCATGAGGAGTATCAATTTCATCGCAGATTCTTCGCGATTCAATTCTTCAGCTTCAGACCAATTTCTTCAACCGAAGATATACATTTTTAGGGGTCGATATTCATCAAATAGTTCAAACTCCTCAGTGACTTATAGATCCTGTGTACACTCATGAACACATTAGATACTTAACCTATAAGTCTTCAAACCACCAAAATCACTAAGGGGCACTAGATGCACTTACAATCTCCCCCTTTTTGGTGGCTGGTGACAATTAGGTTAAGTCTTCAACAGGGATAAAAACATGAAGTGTAAATACACATTCGAGGAATTTGAAATCAAGATTCGGAGAGACTCCCCTGAAGATGTGTATATCTTGAGGATTTTGCTTTCCACAACAAATGCACATTGATGATTTATATCATGGAGATCTCCCCCTGAGTCTTGTAAATCATGCATGCATATAACATATAGTATGAAGAAAGTGAAGATGCATGATGAGAAATGGTATGTGACGAATTCTAGCATGCGTGCATTAAAAAATTGAGGAATAAGCATGCGAAGAAAAATGTTCAAAAGCGTCAGAGTACCATCAGGCTTAAGTTACAACTCATTACATAAAAACTTCAGAAGAGCCAAGAGTTTGTAACTTAAATATAGTTCATAAGCCCCAAAATATCCCGCTTGAAGACTAAATTTCAAGTTTCTCCCCCTTTGTCGTCAAGTGACAAAAAGGGACAAACTTAGGACTAACGCTTGTGAAGACTTCACTCCTTGGCGGTTGATGAAGATGTGTGGCGCTTCTTGGGAGTAGTCTTCTTCCTTGGACCGGTGGCAGTGTCGAGTTGTTCATCATCAGATTCAAAAGTGCGGAATGAAGAAAAGGAACTGTCTTCAAGATCTGGAACTGGAATTGGCCTGAACTTCTTCTTGGGTGGCCACGACCAGTCAAAGTCACGCTCGAACTCCAATTCTTCAAGTTCTGTCTGAGTCTTCAGATGAGCAAGTGTAGCCCAGGTGCGATCAAAAACCTCATGCAGATAGTGATGGTTAAGCTTCACAGAGTTCTGAGTTTGAGTGAGGGTTTTCACAATGGCGCCGAACTGGCGTTTGACCCACTTGTGATTGCGATCCACCTTCTGGTGAAGACTGAGGAGAAGCTCTCTTGTATTCATCACGCGAGGAGCAACAGGGCTTGGCGGGTGAGTCTCAGTATCATCCCATGAAGAATAAGCTTCCGGCTCTCTGAACTGGCCATCAAGGGGCCTACGGCCTTCATCAATTACTGACTTGCCTTTTCCTTCAACTAGCTGAAAGTCTTCTTGTTGACCCTGATAGGAGGCACATACCCAACATGGTTGTTGAAATGACCGTGGAAGTTGATGCATGTCCTTGTCCTGATGAATCTCATGATCCATGGGGCATATATCTTGTGATCAAATGGACACATAGCATTGTCGGCCGAAGTCCTCAAGAAGAAATCATGTATGTTGATAGGAATACCATGGATGATGTTGAAGAGAATATTCTTCATGATGCCTACGACATCTTCTTCATCATCATGGCCTTTGATCAGTGCAAGCACACTGCAGAGGATTATGTAAACAGACCTTGGTGTATATTTGAGCTCGTGGACGAGGAAGGTTTTTCTCGGCGGTTGCCCTATAGCCAAAGGCTTCATGAGGACTTCCATCATCCCGTTGGGCAGCTCACGCTCACCATAAAGCTTCACGGCCTCCTCTGAGGGAATTGATACTGGCAGTTCACGCAGTAGCTCAGTAGCAGGAGCCTTGTAGTGAGTGTTTTGCGTCATCCAGTCAAACACCCAGATGTAAATGTCTTCAGGATCGCCAGATATGTGAAGGGTGGCATAAAACTGAAGAATGAGCTCACTGTTCCAATCAGAGATGTCTGAGCACATTGGTAGCAGTCCAGCTTCATGAAGGACATTGAGGACTGGAGCCATGCATGGTATTTGTTCAAGTTCAACATGAGGAATATGCATGTGCTGGAATATCTTATTTCTTCCACACAGCACAGAGGCATAGTAATTCAGCTGTGTCCTCGTCCAAAACTTCAGATGTCTGATTTGAGGCTTGTCATAGGGATTTTATCCAATGAAGTACATGCGTTCTTCAAAGAAGTTCTCCTTCTGAAACTTGGGTCGCTTGGAGAATAGCTGACGCTGCATTGGCTGAAGATTTTGCTGTGGGGCTGGAGGGGAGACAAGAATTGCAGTCTCTGGATTGAGCACGACGAAAGCATTGTCTTGGTCTGGTGCATTTTCCTCAGCATTGTCCTCAGGGTGAGGAATTTCATCAGCTTGGGCTTCAGGCTGAGGAGCTTGCTCATGTTGTGCTTCATGTTGAGGAATGGAATATGGCTGGGCATCAGGCTGAGGAATTTCATCAACTGGAGCATCCTATTGAGGGTTCTGCTCTGGAGAAGGAATAGGTTCACTCTGAGCCTCAATGTGAAGATCTTGCTCAGAAGGAGGAGTTGGGTCAGCCTGTTCCTCAACTTGAGGATTTTTCTCAGGATTTTGAATTTCATCATCTTGAGGAATTTCACTTTGCTCTTCCTCAGCTTGCATGGTGACAGAGGCAGTTTCATCAGCTGGTCCAGCTGATCCTTGTGTAGTGTCTTCCTGAGGAATGGAGGGCTGAGGACTGTCGTCAATACGAATTTCTTCGTTAGTATGTTCCTCAGATGCAGCATCCTTCATTTCCTCATCTGGCCCTTTCTCCTGGTCTTCAAAGGTGACCATTTCATAAGATGGAGCGGTGTTGAGGGGCACAGGGTCCAGTGGAGCATTTTCTTCAAGCGCTTTGAGGCGCTTGGCCTCAGTGTTTTCTTCTGCTGAGGAGGCCTTTCTCTTTTTGGCTTCCTTCTCAGCAGCCCTTGTCTTCTTCACATCTGATGCAAACGGAGTCATCTTCTTCACCTTTGAAGCTTTTGGTGAATGTGTTCTCTCAACAGATTCATCAGCTGGTTTTGAGGAACCAGCTGGAATAGAGTCATCTGCTTGCTTTGAAGCAGCAGCTGGATCAGGGGCAGTCTCACCAGCTATAGCAGATTCATCAGCTGGATTTTCCGTGGTGATTTCTTCAATAGCCGGTACATCCACACGGCTTTCTTGGAGTATTTCCTCAGCTTGAGGAGTTTCGTCAGCTTGAGGAGATTCATCGGCTGGTTCTTCAATCAGAGGCTGAGGAGTTGGTACTCGAGGGGCAGCCTTCTTGTTGTAGTCGTCAAGAGCTTTAGTTGCAAATTTGATGAAACTGCTTTTGAGACTCTAGCGATCAGATAGCTTGGAGTACTTATCTGTCAAGGTCTTCAGCTCAACCTGTGTTGACACGAGTGCATCAGACGTCAGGTTGAGGAGATTCTGCTTGAGGAATTTCTCCTTCTTGAGCTTAGCAACTTTGGCCTGCTTGGCTTGCTGCTCCTTCCACTTGGCCTCGTTGATGAATGTGGCTACCATGTGGCTGATGCCAGGGGAAGTTTCAAATCATCAAGCGGAGTGTTGGAGTCCTCATACCAGATGTTTATGTAGTCTAGGAGGAACTTGGGGTCCATGGCCAGAGGAATGGCGCTACCAGAAGCTTGAGCTACCCTCTCCTGCTTGTTTCTGATTATAGCTTGCAGGGTTTCATCATCATATTCATCACTGCCCTCTGATGCAGAAGGGATTGTGATGATCTTGCTGGGGCTTGGCTTTGTTCCTCTTTTAGCAGACACCTGAGTCTTCTCAGGAGGTGGTGAAGACTTTGTTTCCGAGCTGGTTGCAGCTGGGAGTGAGGAGCTGGAGGTAGCGGGCAGTGGCTTCATGACCGGCTTCAGTTCTGGTTTTGAAACCTATGGTGGTGCTGAGCATTTTGGCGCTGAGGGTTTTGTAACTGATGCCTGAGCTGGTTTCTCTTGAGGCTTTGGAGCCCATGGTTTTGACGGCATAGACTTTGGTTGAGGAATTGCTGAACCAGAGGTCTCAGCGGCAGAGGAAGTAGTTGCAGTTGAAGCAGTAGCTGAGGATTCATTGAATTTCCTCACGACAGCATTTGCCTGCTTCTTAAGCTTAGCCAAGTGCTTGTCCTTTTCATCAGGATAGTCATCAAGGGTCTTGAGGCTTGAGGGATGTGCTACTTGATGAGCCTCAAGTGGAGCCCGTTTGCGAGGAGGCTTCAGAGCGAATTTCTTCGCATACTTAGCAGTGACAAATCTGTATTCCTTTCATTCCTTAGCCCATCGGCGTTCTATCTTCTGAAGCCGAATCTTTCTCTTGGCCATTGTTTCATTTTCATCAGGTGTGCAATATTCCAAGTAAATATCCTCAGGGATATCCAAAGCTGTATTCTGCTCAAGTTTCTTCCCTCCCTTCTGTTTCTTGTCATCCTCCATTTTCTTCAGGTGAGGATTTTGCTGATGAGATTGAACTCTTGAGGATTCTGATGAGACTTGAAGATTTTCTTCAAGAAATGTTGCAAATGAGTTAATGCGATGAGAACCGAGAGATTCATCAGCTGACATGTGTGTACCTGTGAACAGAGTATAGTTGCGAGGAATTTGGAGAGGTCATATGCGTTCTCAGATTTGAAGAAAATGAAAAAGTTTGACAGTTGAGGAATTTAACCAGTGGTTGAGGAATTTGCCTAAGCATACTGTTCTTGGGTTCCAGAGTTGTACAGATCCGAAAATTCACGCAATTGAGGAATCTCGTGAAAATCTTAGATGCTTAGTGAAGTTCATCAATAGTGTGCTGATAGGCAGTGTTTGAGGAATCAGATGCGTATTGATTCTTGAGGAAAAACAGATTTAACATCTCAGATGTAAAATAGTAGATCTAACTTGCTGTAAAAATAGGGTTTTTATTTACCCTAAATGGCGCGCACGAAGAACAGAGGAGAGTTGTCGGGAGAAGCTCTTCGGTGTGTGTGCAATGCGCCCTAACCCGGCAGCAGAGGACGTCTACGGCGGCGGCGGACGAAGATGGTCCGACTCCGGCGTGGTTTCGGCGACGGAAATGTCGAGGCAGTGAAGCTCTTCTTCGCCGGCGACGAGACTTCTAGCGGTGGCGCTAGGGTTCGGGGCTTTTGCTATAGCGCGAGAGCGATGGAGCGAAGAAGTGTTTGCCAAGGGGGATAAGAACATATTTATAGTCAGGCAGTTAGTGATGGCGCGAAGAAATCGGACCAAATAGCCCCTGCCTCTACGTCTGCGCAGGACATGTGTAGCTCCCGAGCAAGGCGGTGGAGATAGTGGAGATCGTGGTTATCCGAACGTGGGAAGTGGGGTTCAGTTACTGTGCATTAAAGAATTTTTTTTGAAGATTTGAGGATTTTGTTACAAAATCATCAGCTGACAAGGACACAGTGAGGATTTTGAACAAAGTTTCAAGTAGAACGCATATGAAGAATTGAATAGACTAGATGAGAATAGCATAGATGGAAAGTAGGGTCCGATCACATTCACTTAGATGAAATATCAACTTGAAGAAATAGCTATAAGTGAATGATGTTGAGGACTGGAAATCACAATCTATCTAGTTAAACGAAAGTCATCAAGTGTTTTTGAAGATTTGACTAACTTGAGGATTTTGTGATAAATCGTCACAATGAAGAAAAACTGTTTTGAAGAAAAACAAGTTTTGAGAAAATGGAACTTTGAAGAAAATCAACTTGAGGAATTTCACGTTAGGCGGTGGCGTGACCCACCATATTAGAATGTTGATTACAGACGCCGCGTACAATTGTCGTAGGGCCCTGAGAATCAATTTCTTCGTTGATTTCTTCACATTCAGAGTGATATTCTTCGTCAGTTGAAGAAAATCGATTCATCATTTGTTGCACATCTAAGTCGTCAGTTTTGCATAAGTGTTAGGATGTGTGCATGTTTTTACAAAACATTTGAAGATTCAAAGATATTTAGCTCACACCGCAACTTGCAAAACCTTTTCTCATCCAAGGGCTTAGTGAAGATATCTGCTAGTTGATCATCAGTCTTCACATGGTCGATGAGGATATTGCCCTTGAGGACATGGTCCCGAAGAAAATGATGACGAATCTGGATGTGCTTAGTCTTCGAGTGTTGTACTAGGTTGTAGGCAATCTTGATTGCACTCTCATTATCGCAGTAGAGAGGCACATTCTTCATGTTGATGTCGTAGTCCTTGAGGGTTTGCTTCATCCATAGTAATTGAGCACAGCATGAACTAGCAGCAATGTACTCAGCTTCGGCAGTGGAGAGTGATCCGCAGTTCTGCTTCTTTGAGGACTAGCAAACTAGTGATCTTTCGAGGAAATGGCATGTACCAGAAGTTGACTTGCAATCCACACGATCACCAGCATAGTCAGAATTAGAATACCCTACCAGATGAAGATTTGAGCCCTTGGGATACCATAATCCTAGTGTTGGTGTGTTAGCTAAGTATCGAAGAATATGCTTCACAGCCTTATGGTGTTATTCCTTCGGTTTTGCTTGAAAACATGCACACATGCAAACACTAAGCATTATATCTGGCCTAGATGCACATAGATACAATAAAGAGCCAATCATAGAGCAATATACCTGCTAATCGAATTCTTTACCATTTTCATCAGTGCCGAGGTGGCCGTTGGTAGGCATTGGTGTCTTGGCACCTTTGCATTCATGCATGTCGAATTTCCTCAGAACATCCTAGAGGTATTTCTCCTGTGATATGAAGATTCCATTGCGTTGTTGACGAATTTGAAGACCTAAGAAGAATTTCAGCTCCCCCATCATAGACATCTGATATTCTTCACTCATCATGTAAGCAAATTCATCACTGTATCATTTGTCAGTACAGCCAAATATGATATCATCGACATATATTTGGCACACAAATAGCTCATTATCATAGGATTTAGTGAAAAGAGTTGGATCTAGTGAACCAGGTTTGAAACCTTTCTTCATGAGGAATTCCTTCAATGTGTCATACCATGCCCGAGGGGCTTGCTTGAGACCATAGAGCGCCTTTTTGAGTCTGAAGACTTTGTCTGGATTCTTTGGATCCTCAAAACCTGGAGGCTGAGCAACATATACTTCTTCCTCAAGCTTACCATTGAGGAATGCACTTTTCACATCCATTTGATATAATATGATGTTATGATGATTAGCATAAGCAAGTAGTATTCGAATAGCTTCAAGTCTAGCAATAGGTGCAAAAGTTTCATCGAAAACTATTCCTTCAACCTGGGTGTAGCCTTGGGATACGAGTCGTGCCTTGTTCCTCACCACTTGACCATCCTCATCTTGTTTGTTTCGGAAAATCCACTTGGTTCTGATGATGTTGTGCTTGCGAGGATCTGGTCGCTTGACTAGCATCCATACGTCATTCAGCTTGAATTGAAGAAGTTCGTCTTACATAGCTTGGATCCACTCCGGTTCCAAGAAAGCCTCAGCAACTTTTGAGGGTTCTGTGATAGATACAAAGGAAAAATGCCCACAAAAGTTAACTAAGTGTGACGCTTTTGAGCGAGTGAGAGGACCTGGCGCGTTGATGTCGTTGAGGATTTTGTCAAGTTCTACTTCATTTGCAATCCTCGGATGAGCTGGTTGAGGATTTTGTCTGGGCTGAGGAAGTGGTTCTGGAGCAATTTCCTCAGGAGCATCTTCTTGATTTTCATCAGTGATGGGGATGGTTTCTTCACCAATTTCCTCAGTGGGTACAATGTCTTCAGTAGGTTTGAGCTTTATTGGTTCCTCAGGAGACAACTTATCTCGATCAGAAGGCAATTGCTCTCTTTGCGAGCCATTAGTTTCATTGAACCGCACATCTACAGTCTCAACAACTTTGTTGTGATAGTTGTTGAAGACTCTGTAGGTGTGCGAGTCCTTTCCATAACCGAGCATAAAACCCTCATGTGCCTTAGGTGCAAATTTTGAGCTATGGTGAGGATCTCTAATCCAACATTTTGCACCGAAGACTTTGAAATAACTTACATTGGGTGTCTTATCAGTGAGGAGTTCATATGAGGTTTTCTTGAGGAATTTTTGAAGATATACCCTGTTGATGATATGGCATGCAGTGTTGATTGCTTCAGGCCAAAAGCGACGAAGAGTCTCATATTCTTCAAGCATAGTTCTTGCCATCTCAACCAGAGTCAAGTTCTTCCTTTCAACGACACCGTTCTGCTGAGGAGTATAAGGAGCAGATAATTCGTGAGTAATACCAAGTTCATCAAGATAATCATCAAGACAAGTGTTTTTGAACTTTGTTCCATTATCACTCCTGATATGTTTGATCTTCATGCCAAAGTTCGTCGAGGCCCTTGAAGAATATCGTTTGAAGATTTCCTGCACTTCAGTTTTATATACGATGATATGCACCCATGTATATCTGGAATAATCATCAACTATGACGAAGCCATATAAAGATGCTGCATTGGTTAGTGTGGCATAGTGAGTAGGTCCAAATAGATCCATATGAAGCAATTCGAAGGGACGTGTAGTGATCATGATAGTCTTCGAGGGATGCTTGGATCTGGTCATTTTCCCACATTCACATGCACCACAGAGATGATCCTTGAGGAATTTGACTGATTCGATGCCGATGACATGCTTCTTCTTCGCGAGCGTGTGCAAATTCCTCATGCCTGCATGACCTAGTCTTCGGTGCCACATTCATCCTTTCGAGGTTTTTGCTAGTAAGCAAGTGGCTGGTTGAGGACCTGTAGAGAAATCAACAATGTACAAATCCCCTCTTCTTAAACCTTCGAAGACTTTGGATCTGTCAGATTCCATGATGACTACACATCTATATCTACCAAAGATAACAATCATATCAAGATCACAAAGCATCGAGACTGACATGAGGTTAAAACCAAGGGATTCAACAAGCATCACTTTTTCCATATGCCTATCCTTGGAAATAGCCACTTTGCCAAGTCCCAATACCTTGCTTTTACCTTTGTCAGCATATGTGATTTGCTTCACAGGTGATGGAGTTAGTGGCATATTCATCAGCAAGCTTTTATCACCAATCATGTGATGTGTGCAGCCACTATCAAGAACCCACTCAGTATTCTTGGGTTTGTCATCCTGCAGATGAATTAGTATAGCTTACCATCTCATATGCTTCAGATTTGAAGAATATGATATCAATTTCATCAGATAGGAATTTCATCACAACAGAATTATAAGGATGTGTGAAATATTTCTATTTCATCAATATTAGCTTGCGTTCTATCAAGCATTTCCTCAGGTCTCCAGCAAATTCTTCAGATGATGATTTTCATCTAGAGACCTGGCATGCAGAAGTGATTAGTTCGATTTCTTCACCACCCACATCTGAAGGGGTGGTAAAGCATTCATCATCCTGCGAGCACTAGATGAGAAAGGTGGCATTGAAGTTAATGCACTTCTCTTAACAGAAGGGGGGTTAAAGTACTCATATGAATATGCAGAGAACTGGTTTGAGGATTTATGAACATAATGATTTGAAGAGTAACGCTCATATTCATATTCCTTGTAGTTTCCCTGCATGTTAGAAGTATTAGCACGGGAACGAGCATAATTTTGACCAGTTGAGGATTTTGATACTCTTGAAGACTTTGGTCCTCCTGAGGATTTTGATCTGGGGTTCAGATTCTTCATTAGTGGTGTCATGAGGACATTCTCCTGAGGATTTTCAAGACAACTTTTAGGAACCCAGATTTTCCTCAAAGGATGGCCATTCCTGCAGTTAGGTCCAACATATCGAGCAAATACTTCACCAGATTGATTTTTGAACAGTTTATAGTTGGAGTCAAATGACTCATCTTAGGAATAGGATAATTCACATGAAAAGCCAGTTAGATTGGATGGATCAAAAGGAGGCCCAATAGCAGCAATCCATGAGGTTTTGGGATACTGCTCAGGTTTCCAATAAGATCCATCAGCATTCAATTTCCTCTCAAAGGCAATTCCTTCTTTCCTCGGGTTCCTGTTCAAGATCTGCTTATTGAGCACATCACAAAGAGTTTGATGTCCTTTGAGGCTTTTGTATATGCATGTCGCATACAATTCCTTCAACCCTGCATTTTCATCAGTAACATTTGTGTTTTCCTCAAGTGAGGAAATAGACACTATAGGTGCAGTTGAAGAATTTGTAGCAATAGAAGCATTTGATGATTCTGGTGAAGAATTAGCAGTTTCGTGTTCAATGCATTTAAGACATGGAGGAATGAATTCAGCTTGAGCGGCGCTGATCTGTTGAGCTAGTAATGAATCATTTTCCATATGAAGATCATCATGAGAAATCCTCAGCTTCTCTAAATCAAGCTTCCTTTGAAGAAATTCATAGGAAAGTTTCTCATGATCAGCGAGGAGTGTACCATAACGATCTTGAAGATTATCAAATCTAGACTGAAGACTTTTCACATCTTCAGTGAGGATTTGGGTAAGATTCATTTCATCATTCAACAGATCATCACTTCTATCTAGCAGTTTCTGAAGCTTTTCCAGGGCAGTTTGTTGTTTAGTAGCAATGATAGCAAGTTTACTGTAACTGGGTTTTTTATAATCATCAGGTTCACAGTCCCTTGAATCAGAGGAGGAAGCATCATTCGGTACCTTTGAACCTTTTTCCATGAAGCAATAGGTTGGAGCGACGTCATCAGCATAGTCATCAGTGTGGATGGTGCTATCATCTTCTTCAAGGTTCAAGATTGACTTGCTGACGAAAGTGGTTGCAAGTGCAAGACTGGCCTGTCCGGATTCCGAGTCTTCATCAGAACCCTCTTCTTCATCACATTCCTCTGATTCTGCCGCGGAATCCATTTCCTTGCCAATAAGTGCCCGAGCCTTTCTGAAACTAGTCATCTTGTGCGATGAGGGCTTTCAAGATGAGGATTTTGAAGATTTCTTCTTCTTCTTCGAGTCATCAGAACTGTCATCCTTGTATTTATTCTTCTTTGATTCCTTTCCCCAACGGGGACAGTCAGCAATGTAATGACCTGATTTCTTGCATTTGTGGCAGGTTCTTTTCTTGTAGTCCTCAGATGAAGATTCTGATTTCCTCATGTCTCTTCTTGAAGATTTACCGAACTGACCACCTCGTGTAAACCTCTGGAATTTCCTCACGAGCATTGCAAGCTCCTGTCCAAATTCTTCAGGATCACCAATGCTATCATCCGAATTTTCTTCTTCAAATGAGGAAATTGCTCTAGCCTTCAGTGCACGTGGTCTAGAATAGCTTGGTCCATATATATCTTTCTTTTCTTCTAGCTGGAATCCATGAGTATTGAGTCTTTCGAGTATATGAGCTAGATCAAGCATCTTGTAGTCTGGTCTTTCTTGAATCATCAGAACTAAAGTATGAAATGAAGAATCCAAAGATCTTAGCAGTTTCTTCACAACTTCGTGATCAGTAATGTCTCGAGCTCCCAGTGCTTGCGGTTCATTTCATATGTCAGTGAGGCGATCAAAGGTATCTTGGTAGCTTTCATTGTCATGCCTCTTGAAGCGATTGAAGAGATTGCGAAGAATATCAACACGAGAGTCACGCTGGGTTGATACTCCTTCATTCACTTTGCACAGTCTCTCCTAGATGAGTGTTGCTGAGCCCAAGGCACTCACTCTTCCAAACTGGCCTGGGATCAGATGGCCACAGATGATATTCTTCGCTTGAGAATCCAATTGCTTGAATTTCTTCACATCGGCAACAGAGACACTAGCATAGATGATGGGGATGCCATGGTCCACAATATACCAGAGATCATTATCAATAGCTTGTAGATGCATTTGCATCTTGTTCTTCCAGAAGGGAAAGTTCTTTCCTTCGAAAGTAGGACATGCTGCAGTAACCTTAAACATGCCTGTAGTCGACATAACTAAAACTCCAGGTGGTTCAACCAAAATCACACAGAACAAGGGAGTACCTTGCTCTGATACCAATTGAAAGTGCGTTATATCAACTAGAGGGGGTGAATAGGAGATTTTTAGAATTTCATCACTTAGCAAATTCCTTTTGAGCAAATTCCTCACCGATGACTAACTTACAGTGGAAACAATAAAGGATCAGAAGTGCAAAGTTTCACAACATCAGTTTTTCACTGTTAGGAATGTGAAAACTGGTCGCACAGTGAGCAGGCACGCAGAAAACAAATGAGGATTAACTAGCGTGAAGAATTTGGGGTTGAGGAATTTCAGAGAAAGTCTTCGGCAAATTCTTCAAACAGTAACAGTGAAAGTCATCAACATATAATCTGAGGAATGTAAGGAGTTGAGGAATTAGAACCCGTTTCACAGCGAAGACAGTAGTTGATGACCCAGTTCCAACTACTGTGACAGTTGTACATCTGGTTTGGAGCGGCTTGGTATTGAAACCAAAATACACACAGTCCCGGGACACACAGTCCCTACCGTATTCTCCTTGGGCTAAGAACACACAGTCCTCGCCCAACACTCGTGGTAAGTCTTCAGGGCAGACTTCCAAACCCTCACAAACTTGGTCACCCGGCGATCCACAATTGACTGGTGGATTGCTCTAGACCATGACGCCTAGCCGTTTGGAGGATGCACAGTCCTCAAAGGTAAAAGGCTTCAGTCCCACATAGGAACAACTTCTTCAGTGATGCTCAATCACTTGGTTCTAGGTTTGTGGTTTGGTGTTTGGGGTATTTCCTCACTGATGAATTACTCTCGAAGACTCTGAGGAATTGGGTTGCTCTTATCACAAGTTTCAGTTTCTAACGGAGCAGCCAGCCAGCTAATGGTTGTGGGGGCGGCTATTTATAGCTTGGGAGTATCCCGACATGATTTGACACTAATGCCCTCAAATAATATGATCGTTGGTGTGGATAATACCAATGATGTGGCGTGGCTATCGAAACGGTCGGAACCCTCAACTGTGAGAGTCCTCATGTCACTCCTATTCCTCACTTGAGGCTTTTGGTAGGATTAGGCTTGGGTTGAGCATCATGAGGAAATTCATTCCAAACTGTAACTTCGACCCCCTTTAACAGTACGGTGTTCCTATTACTCAAGTGTGAAGAAAACAAAACAGAAAGAGTAAATCTTCATGCTTCAAAGTCTTCAGAATGATTTTCTTCAGGACACACCGAATTCCTCAATTTCAATATCTTCATGAGGGGTATCAATTTCATCACAGATTCTTCGCGATTCAATTCTTCAGCTTCAGACCAATTTCTTCAACCGAAGATATACATTTTTAGGGGTCGATATTCATCAAATAGTTCAAACTCCTCAGTGACTTATAGATCCTGTGTACACTCATGAACACATTAGATACTTAACCTATAAGTCTTCAAACCACCAAAATCACTAAGCGGCACTAGATGCACTTACAATACGTTGGAGACGTATCAAGAGCCCCTCCGGTATTGGATCCCTCTCTCTCTCTGTTTCTCTCCTGTTTTCGCTACTGTTTTCTCTCCAGATTGGTTTTTCTTCGATACAAAGAGCTGTGGCGGAGGAACTTCTGATCTAGGGTAATTTCTGGAGGTTTCTATATTTATAGAATTTTTGGGTGTTGGAATCTCGCCAAGATGGGCCACGAGGTGCCCACTAGACATCAGCCCACCAGAGGAGATGGCGTGGCCTAGTGTCTAGTGGGCACCAGAGGGCCCCACTCCGGTGGTTCTTTGCTCGAGTACTTCTCTTCTCCTCCAAAAAAATCATCAAAAAGTTCCGTCCAATTCCGAGAACTTTTATTTCTGTACAAAAAATAACACCACGGTAGTTGTGCTGAAAGTAGCGTCAGTCCGTGTCAATTCTAAATAAATCATATAAAGTGGAGAAAAACCATATAAAAATATTGTAAACATAGGCAAACATGGCACGAATACTTCATAAATTATCAATATATTGGAGATGTATCATAGTAATCTGTGAGCCACATAGACTCAGCAATTTCATTTCCAAGGGTGTCAAGACTAGCAAAGCTTAATGGGTGAGGTATAGTTAAGTGGTGACGTTTCAGCAAGCACCAAGCATCTATTTGAGTGGCTCACTTACGAGTACAAGAATTAGAAGAGTGATCTACACATAAATGGATGTGAACTAGTAGTGCTCAAGAAGTGATCATGAACACCTACTTACGAGTCAATCATAACCCCACTTTGCTCCCTTCTTGGTTCAAACCTCACAAGAAGAGACAGACATGGTTACGCACATGGTTGGTGTATTTTTAATTGAGTTTACTTTAAGTTTGTTATGACCGGATGTTAAACAAATTTCCAAGTTGACACATATCCATGGGCACGGCTGTCAGATAGATTTAACCCTGCACGGGTGCTCCAACTCCTCCATCACAAACTAGCCACAAGATGCACTGGAAAACCTCAACCTCGAGCTAGCCCAAGGAATCCTCGAAGTCCTAGTACACAAGACGTTCGAGAAAGGTAAAACAAATCTAGCAAGACCATGTGGCAAACCAGATCCCGATAGTAGTTGTGTATCTCATTCTCACAGCACTACCAGATTGGAAGACGTCGGGTTGACTGAAACCCCGGGTGACCGGCGGTCACCACACATCGCCCACTTTGGATGAGCACCATCAGCATTGGCCCTCCCTGTATTAGGTTGAATTAAAAATGGACAAGAGAGCGGACCCTATGCAATTAGTAAATTATCAGTATAATTATGTTGGGAAAAACTTAGTACAAATGTTGGGCTTTGTCAAAAGAGTTTTATCCCAAAAAAGAATTGAAGGGGGTCCCCATAACAACCCCAAGCATGTTAGGAGTGCTCAATATGGAACATAACACCAGTACACAAGTAACTAGGGAGGCAAAGGTGGAACGAAATACTGAGCAAAAGGCCAAGCCTTCCACCTTTTACCAAGTATATATGTGCATTAAATTATATAGCAATAATATAGTGATATCCCAAGATATCCATGTTGTCACATGGAAACAACCTGCACGTGCAACTAGCAATGCTATAAGAAGGGTTGAGCAAGAGGTAACTTAGCCAAACAATGGTTTGCTTCACTAGGATGTGGAGGGGTTAGAGGATTTTCATTGCATTTGGGAGGCTTGACAAACAAGTGGCAGGGAGCGACACATAGCGATAGCAAGGAGACAACTACCATGGCAATGATAGTAGTGGTATGCAGGGAAATGGTCATCTTGCCTGAGGTCCCGTTTGGAAGACCAACGAATTCGTGAAGTAGACGAACCAATGTAGTCGAAAGAATCCTCACACATTAAACTCTTTAAGAACTTTGTCGAGAAGAAGCAAACAAGAAAAAACATTGGCATGGCAGTGGAAAACCGAGAAGAATCCAAACACTTAAATAGGTATTGGCATGCCATGATGCAACAATCAAATACTACAAATTAAGTGAAGTTAAATATGCAACAAATACATATTGGCGAAACTCCACGATCAACTTATTTAGTTCACTCCCGTTTATGTACTCAACAATTTAAATGTTGCTAAACATGGCAAGAGGTGAAGCATGAATGAACAACATCATCTAGGCATTTTAAATGAGGCAGGAATCAACACATAGCATTTTCGAAACGGCCTCATATTTAAAATATGAATTTGGTCATGTGTTGCATAAACATATTTAATATTTATTAAATAGTAACATAAAGTGCACTACGTTATTCTGCATGTTTTCTCTAGGCAAGTTACATATATAAAACATTTTAACAGAGTTACGATTATTTAGTTATGCAATAAATCATTTGAACATGGCTTCTATGCAAATTAATTCAAACAACAAGTTTAAACATTTTAACATGGTTGATAGTTTCATGCTATTAATCTACACAAAATTCTAAGCATTTTACATATAAGACATTGTAAGTGCATCTAGTGCCCCTTTGTGATTTTGGTGGTTTGAAGACTTATAGGTTAAGACACTGATATTTTTGTAAGTGTACACAGGCTGTGTAAGTCGTTGAGGAGTTTGAGTTGTTCGATGAATATCGACCCCTAAAAATGTATGTCTTCAGGTGAAGACTTTGGTAATTCCTTGAAGACTTTGATCGCGCAGAAATTGCGAAGAAATTGATAATCCTCATGACGATATTGAAGATGAGGAATTCGGTGTGTCCTGAAGAAAACACTCTGAAGACCTTGAAGCTTTAAGATTTACTCTTTCTATTTCAATTTCTTTACACTTGAGTCATAGGAACACCGTACTATTAAAAGGGGTAGAGGTAAAACTATGGAGCGAATTTCCTCATGATGCTCAATCCAAACCTACACCTATCAAATCCTCAAAGTGAGGAACATGAGAGACATGAGGACTTTCACAGTTGAAAGTTCTGACCGTTGCTGCCTCATGCGCCACCTGTCCGAAATCTTATCCACCCAACGGTCATATTATTAAAGTGCATTTATGTCAAATCATGTTGGGATGCTCCCAGGCTATAAATAGCCCCCCCCCCCCCCCCAACCACTAGCCAGTTGGATGCTCCGAGAGAAACTGACTCTAATCATTTAGAGCAACCCAAATTCCTCCGAACCTTTGAATGAAAATCATAAAGTGGGGAAATACCCCCAAACACCCAAACCCAAACCAAAACCCAAGTGATTGAGCATCACTGAAGAAGTTATTCCAGTGTGGAACCGACGCTTGTTACCTTTGAGGACTGTGCATCCTCGAGACGGCTAGGCGTCATGGACTAGTGCATCCAGCAGACAATTGTGGATCGCCGGGTGACCGAGTTTGTGAAAGTTTGGAAGTATGCCTTGAAGACTTACCACGAGTGTTGGGCGAGGACTGTGTGTCCTTAGCTCAAGGATAATATGGTAGGGACTGTGTGTCCCGGGACTGTGTGTCCTTTGGTTTCAATACCAAGCCGCTCCAAACCAGACGTACAACTATCACAACAGTTGGAAATGAGTCATCAACAACTGTATTCATCGGGCTACTGGTTCTATTTCCTTAACTAGCTTCATTTCCTCAGTTGCATATTGAAGACTTTCATCTATACTGTTTGAAGAATTTGACTGAAGACTTTCTCTGAATTCCTCACTTCAAATTCTTCACCTCAGTTATTCTTCACGTACTTATCCTCTACTTGTGACCTGTGCAAACCGAATCTCTCAAATCACGTTGAGTACTTTGCTGTAGATGTTTTAGCACTTCTGGCCTTGTACTTTTTTTGCTGCACTCAGTTCATGTCTGAGGACTTTCCTCACTTGGAATTTCCTCAGTGTTGAAATTATAAAAATCGCCTATTCACCCCCCCCCCCTATAGTCGATATAACGCACTTTCAATTGGTATCAGAGCATGGTACTCCCTTGTTCTGTGTGATTTTGGTTTAACCGTTTGGAGTTTTAGTTATGTCGACCGTAGGTATGATCAAGGTTACTACGGGATGTCCTACCTACGAAGGAAATGACTTTCCCTACTGGAAGACCAAGATGCAAATGCATCTCCAAACAATTGACAATGATCTCTGGTATATTGTGGAAAACGGCATTTCCTCAATCACTGCTACTATCTGTGCCACTTATGTGAAGAAGTTCAAGCAACATGACTCGCAAGCGAAGAATATCATTTGTGGCCACCTCAGCAAAGGTCAGTATGGCAGAGTTATTGCTTTGGGCACTGCTAAGCTTATCTGGGATAGGTTGTCCAAAGTCAATGAGGGAGTCTCAACACACTGTGAATCTCGTCTCAATGTTCTTCGCAATCTCTTCAATTGTTTGATGAGGCTTGACAATGAAAGCTGCCAAGATACCTTTGATCGCCTCACTGACATCTGAAATGAATTGCAAGCTCTGGGAGCTAGAGACATCACTGACCATGAAGTTGTGAAGAAGCTGCTACTATCTCTTGATCCATCATGTGACACACTGGTTCTGATGATCCAAGAACGAAGAGACTACAAGATGCTTGATCCTGCTGATAAACTTGAGAGACTCAATACTCATGAATTCCAACAAGAAGAAAAGAGAGATCTATATGGACCAAGCTATTCAAGACCTCGTGCGCTTAAGGCTAAGGTTGTTTCCTCATCTGAAGAAGAAGACTCGGATTGCAGTCTTGGAGACCCTGATGAACTTGGACAGGAACTTGCAATGCTCATGAGGAAATTCCAAAAGTTCACAAAGCGTGGCCAGTTCAGAAGATCTTCAAGAAAAGATATGAGGAAATCAGAATCTTCATCTGAGGATGTCGGCAATGCTAGGTTGACACCTATGAGAATCAACGTGAAACCCTTGTGATCGTAGGGCGGGAAAGGTGACGTCAAGAGCTGAACTAACGATCGTCACCCGGCAAGCCTTTTTACCCAGGTTCGGCCCGCTTACGCGTAAAACCCTACGTCCTACTTGTCTGGTCGTAATAAGCGTTTTGTTGTTTATTGTTATAGTGACCGTTGATAACCTTCTTCTGGGCCAATGTCCAAAGAGTCTAACCCCTTGTGAATGAGCTAAGGGCCTCCTTTTATAGGCAAAGGGGTCACCTACAGTGCTCGGTGGTAGGTTCACGAGAAGTTACAGTGAATCTAGGGCGGTGCTTATCCATCTACCGCTGTCGGGTGCAGTAAATGGACGTCTTGTCCTTGTCAGCAATGTGCTAGTGCAGACACGTATCCAGGCGTTTCGACACCTCGACGCTGTGCTGGAACTTGGGGCGGTGGCACTGTGGCAAGGGCGGTTGCCCTCCAGTGCCTAGCCCCGTCATCCCGACAAGGGAGGTTGCCAGGCCTTGGGTCTTCGTCCCGACAAGGAAGCTTGTCGGGGGCTTCGGTTGTCATCCCGGCAAAGGAGGCTTGTCGAGGTTCTGTACTTGGTGAGCTCATCACGCCCACCAAATGGGCGTGGCCTTGGTTATCTTCCCGGCAAAGCAGGCTTGCAGAGGCCTTTATAATCTTGGGGGATGCATCTTGTCTGGGTCCAGCCATGTCCTGTCAGCAGGGGCTCTTTGCACCCGTGCACAAGTCTGGGGCACTAGGGACCCCAGTCTTCAGTGCACCGACAGGAGCCCCCGAGCCTGGGCCACACACGCGTGCGAAGCGTTGTTGGGCCAGGCCCAAAGAGGTGCACGGGCCTTCATGGCTGGGTCTGCTGGAGGTTGCTTCTGCCCACGTCGCGCAACGGATGCGCGAAGTGGGTGGTCGTGCACGGAGTGGCCTCTCCGCCTCTTAAAACACCTCTGCCACACGCGTGGCATGCACTGTTATGAATGGACAGGTGGCAAACGTGGCCTTGACAAGCGGAGTAGTGGTTGGGCCCACCCCTGCATGCATTGGTGCAGTAGGGCGGTTCTCTATTCGCCCGTGAACTCAAGCGATTGGGCGAGAGTGGTGGTGGCTTTTGGAGCAAGGGAGGCTAGCCCCTGCGCCCCTTCTATAAATTGGGAGGGTTTGCGAGGGGTTTTGCTCACCCAACTCCCTCTGAATCCACCAACTCCTCAGCCCTAGTCTTCAGGATCTCCTTCTGTCTGTAGGTGGCGCTCGCCCCTAACCATGGTTAGGGGATGGGATCGGCCACCATCGGCCGCCAGGGCGGCGAGAGGATCTCGTTCGGATCATGCCACAGCTTCTGGGTGCACCGCGGCGGAAGATGCTCCGAGCGCCCGTGGTGGAGGAAGGGCGAGGGGCCGTGGCCGCCGCGGAGGTCGAGGCCGGGGGAGGCAAAGCGATACTCCAATGCCTCCGCATTCCCTGGGGCTTGCTCCTGTGGAGGTCCCCCATGTTGCTTTAGCGGTCCCCACGTGTGCTTCTCGGCTGCTGCGAAGGTCGCTCGAGCGGCATTGAGAGCTCCGCTTCAAGCGATGGTGACGAGGGGGACGGTGGCGGTGACGGTGTCGGGCCTAGTCACAAGCCCGGGGGAATTGAATCAGATGGCGATTCCCACGGCTGGGACTGAGTGCTTCATGCACTGACGCGGCCCGGCCAGGCCCCTCCCTCGCCTTGGAGGGGTGTCTCAACCGGATCCGTTGCCCCCTTCTTGCGGCTTGACGAGGCCGAACTTGGTTCCGTTGATACGGTGTTGGGGGGGCAGCATGGATGTACCACGGGCCTTGCCGAGCCATGTCTTCATGAACTCCAATTCCTCCTCATAGGTTGATCCTCGTTAAAAGAGAGAGTCTTTAGGTTAGGATAACGACACTTTGTAAGTGGAGTCAAATGTATCCATTCAAATGAATGAAAAGACTGTTTCCCCTTTTCCGATTCCGTTCTTTGTATGATTCTACTCTGCATAATCTGGGAGATTGCCGGCAACTACCGGCAAGGCTCCTTGCCGTGTTCAGTGCAACCATGGAAATCGCCAAGCGCAGCTTGAGACGAAATCGGGTGCTACATAGCCGCTTGCTCTGTTGATCAGGTTCGCAGCTGTTTGAAGGCGCTCTGTGGCCATTCAGGTCGTTTGAACGAGTTTGAAACAAAGACAAGGTGCACTGATCTTTGGAAAGGTCCCAGTATGCACAAACTCCACACACAAAGATTGGAAACTTTCAAAAAGGGGAAGCGGAGAATCTATCTACTTTAGATCTAAATCTTAAACTTAAAAACTTATCTGCTCACGCCACAGTTGCATGGTGCTTGAATCTTTTGTCGGGGCGTCGGAGCCCTCGGCAAGCAGGGAATCACCGCTCTCGGCGGCTTTTTCCTCCAGCAAAGTCTTCTTGCTGACGGTCCGCGACCGTCGTTTGGAGGAAAAGCTGGCCAGGGTGTAACCCCTTTGTTTTTCTCTTGTTAGGTTGTGCTTGCGGAGCCCCCGAGCGCGTCTTCGGGCGGCGACGTCACGCTCTCAGGGGCGCAACACTCGCACTGGAGTGCACGCCCGGGCTTCGGAACCGTGTGGTGCATCCTCAACGACTTTGTATCGCTCCGGAGAGGTGCGTCCATCGGAATATGCGCTGGGGCCTCTGTGAAGTGCCCAGGCGCGCCCTCGACAGCTCGCGTTGGCCCCGAGCGACGCATCAGCCTAACGCCGCTGCTCTTGGATCCTCCGCCTCACTGCCCCGTGCGTGCGCGTAGCAACGCGCTCGCGCATTCCTTGGGAAGCCGTAGCAGAACAGAGCGCCCGCCGCGGTACCCCCGTTTCCAGGGGAACGCGGCGTAGTGCCCAAACTTCAAAGAATCCGGTGTTGAGCTTGCTCTGATTCATGCACAACTCCGCACCCCCTACCTAGCGCGCCGAAGATGTCGGCAATGCTAGCTCGACACCTATAGGAATCAACATGAAACCCTTGTGATCGTAGGGCGGGAAAGGTGACGTCAAGAGCAGAACTAACGATCAGCACCCGGCAAGCCTTTTTACCCAGGTTGAGGCCACTTACGCGTAAAACCATGCGCCCTGCTTGTCTAGTCATATTAAGCATTTTGTTGTTGATTGTTACAGTGACCGTTGATAACCTTCTTCTGGGCCAATGTCCAAAGAGTCTAACCCCTTGTGAATGAGCTAAGGGCCTCCTTTTATAGGCAAAGGGGTCACCTACAGTGCTCGGTGGTAGGTTCACGAGAAGTTACAGTGAACCTAGGGCGGTGCTTAGCCATCTACCGCTGTCAAGTGCATTAAATGCACGTCTTGTCCTTGTCAGCAATGTGCTGGTGAAGACACGTATCCAGGCGTTTCAACACGTGGACACTGCGCTGGCGCATGCGGAATGCGCTGCAACTTGGGGCGGTGGCACTGTGGCAAGGGCGGTTACCCTCCACTGCCTAGCCTCGTCATCCCGGCAAGGGAGCTTGTCGAGGCCTTGGGTCTTCGTCCCGGCAAGGAAGTTTGTTGGGGGCTTTGGTTGTCATCCCGGCAAGGGAGGTTTGCCGAGGTCCTGTACTTGGTGAGCTCATCACGCCCACCAAATGGGCGTGGCCTTGGTTATCTTCCCGGCAAGGCAGGCTTGCCGAGGCCTTGATAATCTTGGGGGATGCATCTTGTGTGGGTCGAGCCATGTCCTGCCGGCAGGGGATCTTTGCGCCCGTGCACAAGTCTGGGGCACTAGGGACCCCAGTCTTTAGTGCACCGACAGAGGATCACAAGAAAAGAAACTGACACAAATGCAAGAAACTTGGTCACTACATTGTTGATTGTCCTTGCTGGGTGAAAGGATGAAAATTCTGATGACTCGAAGAAAAAAAGAAAAAAAAGATAAAAGTTCTGATGACTCGAAGAAAAATAAGAAATCTTCAAAGTCCTCATCCTCAAAGTCATCATCGCACAAGAAGACCAGTTTCAGAAAGGCTCAGGCACTCATTGGCAACGAAATGGATTCTGAAGAAGGATCTGAGGAATGTGATGAGGAGGAAGGTTCTGAAGTGGAGTCTGAGTCTGGTGTGGCGAGTCTTGCACTTACTAGCACATTCGTCAGCAAGTCAATCTTCAATCTTGAAGAAAATGACAACGCCAACTACATTGATGAATATGCTAATGACCTTGCTCCAACCTATTGCTTCATGGCAAAAGGTTCAAAGGTAACAAACCACACATCCTCCTCTGATTCTAGTGACTGTGAACCTGATGATTATCAAAAACCGAGTTACTATAAACTTGCCAACATTGCCACTAAGCAACAAAGTGCTATTGAAAAGCTTCAGAAACTACTAGACAAAAGCGATGATCTATTGAATAATGAAATGAATCGTACACAAGTCCTCGCTGAAGATGTTCAAAGTCTTCAGTCTAGATTTGATCATCTTCAAGATCGCTATGGCACACTCTTGGCTGGTCATGAGAAACTTTCCTATGAATTTATTCAAAGGAAGCATGATCCTGAGAAGTTAAGAATGTCTCATGATGATCTTTGAAAGGAAAATGATTCATTGCTTTCTCAACAGATCAGTACCGCTCATGTAGAATTTATTCCACCATGTATGAAATGCATCAAGCGTGAAACTGCTAATTCTTCACCTCAATCTTCAAATGCTTCTATCGCTACAAATTCTTCAACTGTTACTGTGGTATCAAATTCTTCACCTAAGCAAACCACAAATGCTACTGATGAAAATGCAGGCTTGAAGGAATTGTATGTGCCAGGAATATACAAAAGTCTCAAAGGGCATCAGACCCTTTGCGATGTACTCAAAAAGCAGATTATGAACAGGAACCCGAGGAAAGAGGGCATTGCCTTCTAGAGGAAATTGAATGTTGATGGACCATACTGGAAACCTGAGCAGTACCCCAAAACCTCATGGATTCCTGCTAAAGGTGCTCCCATTGATCCATCTAATCTAACAGACTTTGCATGTGAAATGTCCTATTCCTCTGATGATTCATTTGACTCCAACTACAAATTGTTCAAAAATCAATCTCGTGAAGTATTTGCTCGACATGTTGGAACTAAATGCAGGAATGGATCTACCCTGAGGAAAATCTGGGTCCCCAAAAGTTGCTTGAAAAATCTTCAGGTGAATGTCTTCATGACACCACCAGTGAAGAACCAGAAACCCAGATCAAATTCCTCAGGTGGACCAATGTCTTCACGAGGATCAAATTCCTCAAATGGTCAAAATTATGCCCGTACTCGCACTAATACTTCGGATATGCAGGGAAACTACAAGGGACATGAATATGAGCATTATTCTGCAAATCATTATGTTCATAAGTCCTCAAAGAATTTCTCTGCCTATTCATTTGAGTACTCTAACCCCCCTACTATGAAAAGAAGTGCATTAGGTTCAATGCCTCCATTCTCATATGGTGCTCGCGGGATGATGAACTCTTTGCCACCCCTTCATATGTGGGTGGTGAAGAAATCGAACTAATCACTTCTACAGGTCAGGTCTCCAGATGAAAGCCATCATCTGAAGAATTTGCTGGAGACCTGATGAAGTTGCTTGATTGGATGCAAGCTAAAACATGATGAAATGGTAACATTTCACACGTCCTCAAATTTACTGTTTATGATGAAACTCTTGTCTGATAAAATTGATATCATATTCTTCAAGTCTGAAGCATATGAGATGGTAAGTTGTACTAATTCATCTGCGGGATGACAAACCCGAGAATACAGAGTGGCTTCTTGACAGTGGTTGCACAAATTACATGACTAGTGATAAACCTTATTGATGAATATAACACTGACTCCATCACCACTGAAGCAAATCACTTATGCTGATAAAGGTAAAAGCAAGGTATTGGGACTTGGTAAAGTGGCTATCTCTAAGGATCGGCACATGGACAAGGTCATGCTTGTCGAATCCCTTGGGTTTAACCTCATGTCAGTCTAAAGACTTTGTGACCTTGATATCATTGTCATCTTTGGAAAATATAGATGTGTAGTCATCATGGGATCTTACAAATCCAAAGTATTTGAAGGCTTTAGGAGAGGAGACTTGTACATTGTTGATTTTTTTCATAGGTCCTCAACCAGCCACATGTTTACTAGCAAAAACCTCCGAAGGCTGGCTATGGCATCGACGACTTGGTCATGCGGGCATGAGGAACTTGCACACACTGGCGAAGAAGAAGCTTGTCATTGGCATTGTATCTGTCAAATTCCTCAAGGACCATCTCTGCGGTGCTTGTGAGTGGGAAAAATGACCAGATCCAAACACCCCTCGAAGACTATCATGACTACCACTCGTCCATTTGAATTACTTCACATCGATCTCTTTGGACCTACTCATTATTCTTAGGGCATAATTCTCCCTAAGTGGTTTTAGTGATTGACGACAATGCATGTGACTAATCGTGTGCATTGAGCATTTCAGATAATTCATGTCTAGGCACAAGACGATTTGATGCCCCTCGGAATCTCTCGAAGACGGTTGCTTTCTACGTTTCTCTTTGGTGGATTTACGTCATAGGTAAGCCGTACTATTAAGAGGGAGTTCGCGTCATAAAGGTTTGGGTGGAATCATCACGTACACATTTAGTGCACCACCTTTCCCTTGCTACAATGGAGCTCCATCCTTATGCTTCATGCCTATGCAAAAGAGCCAGCGGTAGTACCGCTGGCACAGCGGTAGTACCGCTCTAGGAGCGGTAATAATTTTTTACTACCACTCCAAGAGTGGTACTACTGCCCTCGGGGCGGTAGTATTTTTGTACTACCACTCCGTCGGACTTTTTGCACATCCCTTTCCTCCACAGTAGTAGGCACGGTAGTATTTTCTTACTACCGTGGTTGGTGAGCTGCTGAGCGGTAGTACTGCTCCTAGAAGTGGTACTGCCGCTCTCGAAGCGGTACTACTGCTTGTCTATTGCTGTGATGGCTGGATAACGGTTGGATTTACCCCCCCCCCCAACACCACCACCACCAACACCACTATATATAAGTATCTTCTTCCTCTAGAAGCTCACCTTTAACCTCTCCAAGCTCCATTGTTGCTCCATACGCTTATTCTTGCCCGATCTCTCTTCCTAGCCAATCAAACTTGTTCATTTTCTAGGGATTGCTTGAGAGGGCCTTGATCTACACTTGCACCAAGAGATATTTGATTCCCCCCACTAATCCCTTGCGGATCTTGTTACTCTTGGGTGTTTTAGCACCCTAGATGGTTGAGGTCACCTCGGAGCCACATTCCATTGTGGTGAAGCTTCGTGGTCTTGTTGGGAGCCTCCAAGCTTTGTGTGGAGATAGCCACAACCTTGTTTGTAATGGTCTGGTCGCCGCCTTCAAGGGCACCAATAGTGGAATCGTGGCATCTCGCATTGTGTGAGGGTGTGAGGAGAATACGGTGGCCCTGGTGGCTTCTTGGGGAGCATTGTGCCTCCACACCACTCCAACGGAGACGTACTTCTTGTTAAAGGGAAGGAACTTCGGTAACACATTCTCGTCTCCACCGGTTCCGCTTGCGGTTATCTCTTACCTTTACTTTCTACTTGTTATTGTTGTGATGTATTCTTTGCTTGCACTTGTTATCCTTGTGGTTAGCATCATATAGGTTGCTCACCTAGTTGTTCACATAGAGAACCTTTTGTTGCTAACGCTAATTTGTTAAGACAAGCTAAAAATTGGTAGTTGCCTCTTCACCCCCCCCCCCCTCTAGTCAACCATATCAATCCTTTCAATTGGTACCAGAGCCACGTCTCTTTATTAAGGGTTTCACCACCCGAAGAGTATGGTTGACGATGGTGAGGTTTGGCCCGAAGGGTCCGAGGCCGTGGAGTTGGTTTCGGTCACACGGCATGATTTTAATGAGGCAATGGCTTCACTCAAGACGTCTGTGACGACTGAAGTCAAATCCATGCTTAAATAATTACTTGAGGGGATGAAGAATTCTCGCGACCCGTTGCTTGTGGTTAAACCCACCTCATCGGTGTCGGAGGCCAATTCCAGCAAGGAAGCAGCTAACGGTACTCAAACTTCCTCCCCTCGTGACAAGAATGGGATGGGGACTTTTGCCTCGGTTCCCCCTCCCTTGGTCTATGGAGGACCGGTTCCTACACCGCATATTAATAACCTAGGACCTCCTCCGAAACTTGTTAAAGGCGATTTCACTAATTGGGTTTTTTCCATCAAGTCTCATTTGAATCATAGCTCAACAAATCTTTGGAGAATCATCGAACAAGGCTATTACCCTCATGATCCAAGTAAGCTTACTCCAAGAGAAGAGGTGGACAACCAATAAAATCATTCAGCATTGTTCATCCTTCAATCCACGGTTCCACCAGAAGATCTCCCACACTTGCGCCCCTTCACTCGTGCAAAGGATTGTTGGGAGCACATCACGGTGTTGTACAAGGTGATCTCAAGCATTCAACGGTCTAAGTTTGAAGTGGTCCTTGATCAGGCTGATGATTTTGTGATGCTAGAAGATGAGGACCCCCATGATCTCTATCGAAGGGTGACTGCCCTTGTTGTTGCTCTCCAAGACCATGGGAGCAAAGATATGGATGACACTTTGATCAAGCACAAGTTTCTCAAGGCCATCATGCCCTTCAACAAAGCCATGTCTTCAGTCATTCGGCAAAGACCAGATTTCCACTCCTTGACCTCAGGCGAAGTGTTGGATGAATTCATTGCTATGGATATTATGAACAAGACTGCCGACAATGCCCTTGCTCGTGTTCGGTCAAAAACAGCATCACACAACCTTGCCTTAAAGACCAAGGCCATTGTTGATGAAGAAAAAGAGGAAGAAGATGGCTGCCCCGAAGACACAAAATACGCTTATCATGAACACATGGATCTTGCTTCAAGGCGGTTTTGGGGAAACAAAAGTAACTCCAAGGACAACACAAGTGGGTTCAAAAACAAACAACGAGTACCTACAACTCCGGCAATGTGAGTCACTTTGTGGCAGATTGTCCTTATGGGAAGAGGGAAGTCAACGGGGGCAAGCTCATTTGGAAGGATAGGCCCAATTCTTTCCCTAAAAAGAACACCTTCACCAAGAAGACTCATCCAAGGGTTTTGGTGGCCCATGAGGAGTGCACCTCCAATGATGACAAAGACAATACAGGCTGTGAGGGGATGGCAACGGATACCGTCGCCATTGCCACTTCCTCCCCAAGGTATCTCTGTTCGGCGCCACCAATGAGAATTGTATCACCAAGTGCCTCATGGCCAAAGGTATCAATAAGGTAACCCCGAGCATCAATACCACTCTCGCTACCTCTCCTTCTTTGTTAGACTGTGTTGATAATAGTGAGGTAGTGGAACTTGATGAAATTGAGTTTGATAAATTCTTGTGTAAGATCAAAGGTGAAACCAAAAGACACTTTGTTGCTCTTTTGGAACAACTTGGTGAAGCCAATGATCTCAGTGAGACTCATGAGGATACTATCTCCAAGTTGCAAGAACATAATGGTGATTATGCCGATGAGATAGAAGAACTATCATTTGCTCTAGAAGAAGATTGTGGTCTTCGTTTGGCTCTTGAGGAGTCACACAACGTTGATCATGCTAAATTACAAAAACATCTTGATAATGCTAGTGTTCTTACTCGTATGCTTAAATCTGAGAAGGTTGCACTTGGGGTTAGCCATGATAGACTCAAGGAAGAATTTGACATACTTGACAAGGCCCACAAGGTCTTGAAAAGTGCTCATACCTCCCTTAAGGAGTCTCATGATCAACTCCATGTAAAACTAACCAAGGAGATTTCTACTTGTCCTCCTTTTGTTTTAATTGATAATGCGTGTGCTACTAACCCTTGTTGTGAGCATGTGCATATTGTGGAGGAGAATTCCAAGTTGAAAGAACATCTTGAAAAGGGCCTTGTGACGTGCATCCAAGGCGAGAAAAATCTAAATGATATTTTTGAGTAATCAAAAGGAAGTTGCGGGAAAGAAAGGACTTGGGTTTGCACCCAAGTCTAAGAACAAAAAGAAAAACAAGACCAAGCTGTATTCCTCTCTCAAGGGCACCTTTGTCAAATAGGGTGAGAGTACTCATAAGAAGATGAAGAACAAGGAAGGGGGTGACAATGCCAAGAAGGGAAAAACCACTCCCACCAACACTACCGGCGATTTTAACCCCTCTTATGTTTTATGTCGTGCTAGTGATGGGCATGTTTATGCCAAATTTGTTGGTTCTTATTATGAGTACATTGACTGGGCTATTTGGGTTCCTAAGACCCTTGTTTCTAACATCAAAGGACCCATTCAAAAATGGGTACCTAAATCCAAGCATTGATCTCTTGTAGGTGTTTGCTTCTGGTGGAGTGTCATGGTTGCTCGATAGTGGAGCAACAAATCATATGACCGGGACCAAGGACTTGGTGGTGGATGTGCATCCAATACCATCTATGCCCACCCATGTCAAATTTGTTGATGCTTCAACATCTAAGCTAATGGGATTTGGTAAGGTGGTCATCTCTCAAGATTTCTCTATATAGAAGGTCATACTTGTTGAGTCCCTTGCATACAATTTGCTTTCCGTTCATCAGCTTGCAATTATGAGCTTTTCCACATTCTTTAATCTTGATACCGTGGCCCTTTTATGGAGCAAGACTCTTAAAGTAGCCTTTGCTGGATATGTCGAGAACGGTCTCTATGTAGTGAACTTTTCAGAGCAACCTACTAAGATCGTGACTTGTCTAATGGCTAAGGTTGATGTGGTTGGCAATGGCATCGCCGACTAGCCCATGTCAATATGAGATCTTTGCAAAGTCTCCTCAAAGGGGACCATGTACGTGGACTAAAAAATGTGAGTTTTGCCATAGACCGTGCTTGCAGTGCTTGTATTGAAGGAAAGCTTCATAAAATAGCTCACCGTCCCACAACTGTCATCTACTCTAAAAGTCCTTTGGAGCTCCTTCACATGGATCTCTTTTGACCTCCTTCTTTTGATAGTCTTGGGGGAAGAAAGTATTGTTTGGTGATTGTGGATGACTACTCAAGATACACTCGGGTATATTTCTTCAAGAGGAAGAGTGAGACTCAACAAACTATCATTGACTTTGCTAATGAAGCTCAACGTCAACATGAAGCAAAGATATTGATGATTAGAAGTGACAACGGCACTGAGTTCAAGAACTACACCTTAAATGGGTTCCTTAGTGACGAGGGGATCAAGCATCAATATTCAGCACCTTATACCCCCCCAACAAAATGGTGTTGCGGGAAGGAAGAATCGGACGTTGATGGACGCGGCAAGAACCATGATGGTGGAATTCAAATCTCCGTACAACTTTTCGAATGAAGCCATTAGCACCGCATGTCATGCATCCTGATGGTGCACTAAAGACTCAGGTCCCTAGTGCCCCAACCTTCTGCACGGGAGCGAAGAGCCCCGGCCGGCAGGGCATGGCAGGACCCAGTCAAGCTGCAACCCCCAAGATTATCAAGGCCTCGGCAAGCCTACCTCGTCGGGAAGATGTCCAAGGCAGCGCCCATTTGCTGGGCATGATGAACTCACCAAGTACAAAACCCCGGCAAGCTCCCTTGCCGAGATGACGATCGAAGCCCCCGGCAGGCTCCCTTGCCAGGACAAAGACTCAAGGACCCGGCAATCTCCTTGCCAGGATGACGAGCCTAGCCACTGGTGGGCAACCGCCCTTGCCACTGTGCCACCGCCCCCCAAGTGCCAGCACAGCGTCCACGTGTCGAAACACCTGGATACATGTCTTCACCAGCACATCGCTGACAAGGACAAGACGTCCATTAAATGCACCTGACAGCGGTAGATGGATAAGCACCGCCCTAGGTTCAATGTAACTCCACTGAACCTACCACCAAGCACTGTAGGTAACCCCTTTGCCTATAAAAGGAGGCCCTTAGCTCATTTCGAAGGGGTTAGACTCTTTGGACATCAACTCATAAGACGTTCATCAACGGTCATTGTAACAATCGACAACAAAATGCTTAATACAACCAGACAAGCAGGACGTAGGGTTTTACACGTAAGCGGCCCGAACCTGGGTAAAAAGGCTCCCCGGGTGCTGATTGTTAGCTCTGCTCTTCACGTCACCTCTCCCTGCCTTACGATCACAAGGGTTTCACGTTGATTCCCATAGGTGTCGACCTCGCATCACCGACATCTTTGGCGCGCCAGGTAGGGAGTGTGGAGTTTTGTGCGAATCTGAGCAAACTCAGCACCTGATTTGTGGAAGATTGGGCGCTGCACCGCAGTTCCCTCAGAAACGGGGTACCGCGGCGGACGCTATGTTCTGCTACGGCTTCCCAAGGCCTGCACTAGTGCGAGGCAGGGAAGCGGAGGCTCCAAAGGCGGCGCCGTCAGGGTGATGCGTCGCTCGGGGCCAACGTGCAGCTGTCGAGTGCGTACCTAGGAGCTTCATAGAGGCCTCGGTGCATACTTCAACGGACGCTCCTGTGCGGAGTGATCCATAGTCGTTGAGGATGCGCCAAACAGTCCCGAATCCCCGGCGCGCACTCCAGCGTAAGTGTTGTGCCCATGAGAGCGTCGTATCATCGCCCAAGATGCGCTCGGGGGCTCCGCACGCACAGCCTAGCAAGAGAAAAGTAAAAGGGTTACACCCTGGCCAACTTTTCTCCAAACGACGGTCGCGGACTGTCAGCAAGAAGTCTTTCCCGGAAAAAGAGCTACCGGGAGCGGTAATTTCCTGCTTGTCGGGGACCTTGATGCCCCGGCAAAAGATTCAAGCGTCATGCAACCACGGCGTGAGCAGATAAGTTCTAAGTTTAAGATTCAGATCTGAAGTAGTTAGATCCTCTGTTTTCCCTTTAAAAGTTTCCAATCTTTGTGTGTGGACGATAACCCACAAGTATAGGGGATCAATTGTAGCATTTCTCGATAAGTAAGAGTGTCGAGCCCAACGAGGACCTAAAGGTAGGATAAATATTCCCTCAAGTTCTATCGACCACCAATACAACTCTACGCACGCTTTATGTTCGCTTTACCTAGAACAAGTATGAAACTAGAAGTACTTTGTAGGTGTGAGGGGATAGGTTTGCAAGAAAAGAAAGAACACACAAATAAAAACTAGGGCCTGTTTAGATAGAGGAACAATTACGTTAGTTTAACGAGTGTGGAAAAGTGGTGGTAGGAGTTGCGGAATTGTCCCTAAGCAATTGACTATGTTACTAGGCCGATAGCAAGTTTTATGTGGGAGAAGCCACTGCTAGCATGTCATCCCTTACTTGGAATTCTATGCACTTATGATTGGAACTATTAGCAAGCACCCGCAACTACTAACGTTCATTAAGGTAAAACCCAACCATAGCAATAAGATATATTGGTCCCCCTTCAATCCCGTATGCATCGATTTCTATGCTAGGCTGAAGCTTCCGTCACCCTTGCCCTCCAATACATAGTCCTATAAACATACTACTAACCCTATGGTGTGATCCACGCGCGCGCTCATATGATGGGCACCAAAGTATAGCAACATAACCACAAGCAAATTAAACCAATCATAGCAATTCATCAATCACCGATAGGACAACGAAAATCTACTCAGACATCATAGGATGGCAACACATCATTGGATAATAATATGAAGCATAAACCACCATGTTCAAGTAGAGGGTACAGCGGGTTGCAGGAGAGTGGACCGTTGAATATAGATGGGGGAAGGCGATGGAGGTGTTGGTGAAGATGACGGAGGTGTTGGTGTAGATCGCCGTCACACGATGATGTCCCGGGCGGCGTTCCGGCGCCGCCAGGAGACAGGGGGAGAGAGAGACCCTTCTTCTTCTTCTTCTTCCTTGACCTCCTCCCTAGATGGGAGAAGGGATTCCCCTCTGGTCCATGGTCTCCATGGTGGCGGAGGGGCGAGAGCCCCTCTGAGATAGGATCTCACTCTTTGTGTCCTTCTGTTTCTGCGCTCCCAGATTCTGGCTTTCACAGTTTCTTAAATTCCCGGAGAAAGAAGAAGGGCCCCAGCTGCCTTAGGGATTGGTCACAAACCTGCCAGCCGCGCCCTAGGGGGCGCGCCTCGTGGGCTTGTGACCCCCTCGGGCATCATTTCGCGTTGATTCTTCTTCCCAAAAATCATAAATATTCCATAAAAAATCCCCGTAGGTTTTTTATTGCATTTGGACTTCGTTTGGTATGGATATTCTGCGGAACAAAAAAACATGCAACAAACTGGCACTGGGCACTGGATCAATATGTTAGTCCTAAAAATAGTATAGAAAGTTGCCAAAAGTATATGAAAGTTGTACAATATTGGCATGAAACAATCAAAAATTATAGATACGACGGAGACGTATCAGTGGAGTTTGAGCATATTGGGACCTTTCCAAAGATCGTTGCACCTTGTCTTTGTTTTGAACTCGTTCGAATGACATGAACGGCCACAAAGCACCTTCAAACTGTTTCGAACCTGATCAACAGAGCAAGCGACTACGTAGTGCCTTATTTCATCTCAAGCTGTGCTTGGCGATTTCTATGGTTGCACTGAACGGGGCAAGGAGCCTTGCCGGTAGTTGCCGGCAAGCTCCCAGATAATGCAAAGGCGAATCATACAAAGAATAGAATCGGAAAAAGGGAAAACAGTATTTTCATTTATTTGTTTGGGATACTCTCAAAGATATTACATGGATGATATGATCTACTCTAACCTAGAACTTTTGTCTTTGGCGAGGAACTATGCTCGCCGAAGTGAAGTTCAAGAAGACAAAAAGGCGGAGCCCACGGCGCAGCCAGGGCTAGCTCCCCAGGACCAACACTGTGCCGACGAGAACACGGTCGGCCCCGGCAAGCGTCACCTACAGATAGAAGAAGACTTTGAAGACCAAGGCTAAGAAGTTGGTGGATTCAGAAGGAGTTGTGTGAGCAAAACCCCTCGTAGACCCTCCCAATTTATAGGACGGGTCGCGGGGGCTAGCCTCCCTTGCTCCAGAAGCCACCACCCCTCTCGCGCAATCGCTTGTGCTCACGGGCGAACGGGGAACCGCCCTGCTGCACCAATGCATGCATGGACGGGCCCAGCCACTACTGCGCCTTTTAAGGCCACGTCTGCCACTTGTCCATCCATAACTGTGCATGCCACGCGCATGGCAGAGGCGTTTCAGGAGTTGGAGAGGCCACTACGCACATGACCCCCCCCCCACTTCGCGCGTCCAAGGCGCGACGTGGGGAAAAACAACCGCCAGCGTATCCAGCCACGAAAGCTCGTGCACCTCATTGGGCCTGGCCCAACAACGCTTCGCATGCGTATGTGGCCCAGGCCCAGGGGCTCCTGTCGGTGCACTAAAGACTGGGGTCCCTAATGACCCAGACTTGTGCACGAGGGCGAAGACCCCCGGCCGGCAGGGCATGGCAGGACCCAGTCAATATGCAACCCCCATGATTATCAAGGCCTCGGCAAGCCTGCCTTGCCAGGAAGATGTCCAAGGCCGCGCCCATTTGGTGGGCGTGATGAACTCACCAAGTACAAGACCCCGGCAAGCTCCCTTGCTGGTATGACGACTGCAGCCCCCGCGGGCTCCCTTGCCGGGACGAAGACTCAAGGCCCCAGCAAGCTCCTTGTCGGGATGACGGGCTTGGCCACTGGTGGGCAACCGCCCTTGCCACGCTGCCACACCCCCCAAGAGCCAGCGCATTCCGCATGTGCCAGCGCAGCATCCAGGTGTCGAAACACCTGGATACGTGTCTTCACCAGCACATCGCTGACAAGGACAAGACGTTCATTAAATGCACATGACAGCGGTAGATGGATAAGCACTGCCCTAGGTTCACTGTAACTCCTCGTGAACCTACCACCAAGCACTGTAGGTGACCCCTTTGCCTATAAAAGGAGGCCCTTAGCTCATTTTGAAGGGGTTAGACTCTTTGGACATCGACCCATAAGGCGGTCATCAACAGTCATTGTAACAATCGGCAACAAAATGCTTAATACAACCAGACAAGCAGGACGTAGGGTTTTACGTGTAAGCGGCCCGAACCTAGGTAAAAAGGCTTGCGGGGTGCTGATTGTTAGCTCTGCTCTTTACGTCACCTCTCCCTTCATTACGATCACAAGGGTTTCACGTTGATTCCCATAGGTGTCGACCTCGCATCGCCGACACATCCAATTGGCTCTACCTCCGCAAAGGCTTGAACAAGACTCTGTATGAGATTCTTACCGGGAACAAGCCCAATCTCAAGTACTTCCGGGTGTTCAGCTGTAAGTGTTTCATACTCAAGAAAAGTGTTTGTTTGTCTAAATTTGATGCTAGAGCTCAAGAGGGCATATTTGTTGGTTATGGTACAAACTCTCATGCTTACCGTGTTCTCAACAAGTCCACTGGACTCATTGAGGAGACGTGTAACGTGGAGTTTGATGAAAATAATGGCTCCCAAGTGGAGCAAAGTGGTCTTTGTGATGTAGGTGATAAAATTCCTCCTCAAGCCATAAGAAGAATGGGGATTGGTAAAATACTCCCCATTGAGGAACCCATTGTGGCCGAAGGAGAAGGACAATACTCTACTCAAGTGGATCCATCACCCTCGCTAGACCCACACGCTTCTGAAGAACAAAGTGAAGGCCCTCAACCCGATGAACCTGATCAAGGGCAAGATCAACCTCATAAAGATGGTGTCGCACCAAATGATGTCCAAGATCATGCTCCAGATTCCGAGCCTGCTCAAGATCAAGTGGAACCCCAAGATCAAGTGCAACCACGAGATAAAGGGAAATCTAGTGAGCAAGCTCAAGACGGTGCCCAAAGTGTTCAAGCAGAAACCCCTAAATTATCAAGTAGTGAAGTCATGAAGCATCGTGCTGCCAGGATAGCCAACAGGTTGTGTGTTCGACAACATATCTTCAAGAATGTACTTGGCAGCTACAATAGAGGGGTAACCACTCGTCAACAATTATCATACTTTTGTATGCATCACATGTTTGTTTCGTGTGTTGAACCCCAAAAGGTACATGATGCGCTCGATGATGAGGATCGGCTTGAAGCTATGCATGATGAACTTAACGACTTCGAGCGCAATCAAGTTTGGGAATTAGTGCCAAGGCCAACGGAGGAACATAATGTCATTGGAACCAACTGGATCTTCAAGAACAAGAAGGATGCAAATGGTATTTTCATTAGAAACAAGGCAACACTCATGGCGCAAGGCTACTCCCAAGTCGAGGGTATCGACTATGGTGAAACCTTTTCTCCTGTCGCTCGTCTTGAATCTATTTGCATGTTGCTTGCTTTTGCTTCACATCATGACTTTAAATTGCAACAAATGGATGTGAAGAGTGCTTTTCTTAATAGTCCATTAAATGAGTTGGTATATGTTAAACAACCCCCGTGATTCGAGGATTCCAAGTTCCCCACTCATGTATACAAACTCAGGAAGGCACTCTACGGTCTTAAACAAGCCCCACGTGTGTGGTATGAGTACCTTACTGAGTTGTTGCAAGATCATGGGTTTGAGATTGGGAAAATTGATCCCATTCTTTTTACCAAGAAGGTCAAAGGGGATTTATTCATATGCCAACTATATGTTGATGATATTATATTTGGTTCTCCTAACAAATCTTTCAATGAAGAGTTTGTTGCACTGATGATCGAGAAGTTTGAAATGTCAATGATGGGAGAGTTGAAGTTATTTCTCAGATTTGAAATCAAACACGAAAGAGGAGGAACCTTCATCAAACAAGACAAGTACACACAAGAGATGCTTAAGAGGTTCGAGCTCGAGGACGTCAAGCCAGTCAAATTTCCCATGCCAACCAAATGCAAGCTCGACAGTGATCCCAATGGTAAAGCCGTGGATAAAAGGTATGTCGCTCCATGATTGGATCCTTGCTTTACCTTTGTGCATCTAGACCCGATATCATGCTAAGTGTGGGAATCAGTGCACAGTTTCAATCCGCACCAAAGGAAATCCACTATGCGGCAATCAAACGAATCTTTCGATATTTGGCTCATACCCCAAACTTTGGCTTGTGGTACCCCAAATGAGCAAGCTTTAGTTTAGTATGTTACTCTGACTCAGATTGGGTTGGAGACTGCGTTGGAAGGAAGTTAACCTCTGGAGGATGCCAATTCCTTGGTCGTTCTTTGGTAAGTTGGTCTTCGAAGAAGCAAAACTATGTGTCACTTTCTTCCACCGAGGCTGAGTATGTATTAGTCGCAAGTTGTTGTGCTCAATTATTATGGATGAGACAAACTTTAAAGGCTTACGGTATGACTTGTGACAAAGTGCCTCTTCTGTGTGACAATGAGAGTGCCATCAAGATATCTCTTAATCCGGAGCAACATGGCAAGCACAACCATATTGATATACGTCATCATTTCATTCGAGATAATATCAAGCAAGGAGATATTGAGATCCTCTTCATCAACACTCAAGAGCAACTTGCAGATATTTTCACCAAACCTCTAGATGAAGCAAGGTTTCGCGAGTTAAGGCATGAGCTAACTATCATTGATTCAAGTAATGTAGATTGAAACCAGGCACACCACACCTCACTCATCATTATATTTGGATCCAGGTGTAGGCATGGATATAGGGGGAGTGTGGTTCTCTCAATGAAATTCTCCTCCCCCTATTATGCATAAATTGAGCAAGTCTTTCACATTAGCCATTGTTGATGGCACTTGTGCTTCAAAGACGAGCCATGGTCATGAACCCAAGGATAATTCTTCGCGGTGCCATGCCATTTGCCTCAAACATTGGTGGCATTGGCCACTGCCCTCTCTTCGTCACAAGATTCGGCTCTGTGTTCCAGTGCGTACGTGTCTCTTCTTATCTTCATTTGGGTTTTCTGTGTTTTTCCTTGTTCACTGGCCAAGTTTATGTCCTTTTTATTGTCGAGGAGAGCAGAGCAAATTATTCGGGTTGTTTTGTCAATAGGGGCATGGTACTGCTGCCCCCAGCATGGTAGTAAAATTTTACTACCGCTCTGCCAGCATGGTAGTAAATTTTTACTACCGCTGGGTGAGCGGTACTACCGCTGGCCAAGCGGTGCTGCCACAATGAAAGCGGTACTACCGCGCCTCCACGACCTCAGGGGTTATTTTAGGGCAGGGGCAGTTCTTTTCCCCCTTACCCATTCATCCCGTGTCCTTCTTCTTTTTCCCTCTCTCCTCTCTCAAGTTGCTGCCCAAGGGACTCACCGGATCTCCTTCTCCGGCCACCCTTCTCTGATTCCGTTTGGTGGGATCCTCTCCCTCGTGCCATGGACCTCAGTACTCCCCCTCGTTCCCTCCGTTTTTGCTTAGTTTTTGTTGAATCTAGGGTTAGGGGCATGTATGTGTTCTTTCCTTCATGGCACCATATCCTCTTACTAGAAGGATTTGGGAGTTCATGGTTGGTAGATCCTTCATGTAGTAGGGTGACTTGTGTTTGGGGTCCCAAGTAGTACCAGCTCTGACAGTTCCATTGTCAGATTTGGCACTCTGCCTCCCGTGCGGTACTACCGCTCCTCCTCGAGCGGTACTACCGCTGTTAGAGAGGTAGTAAAATTTTACTACCGCTCGAGCAGCGGTACTACCGTTGTCTGGGCGGTACTACCGCTGCCAGAGTGGTAGTAAAAATTTACCACCGCTCCAGTGGAGGTACTACTGCCATTCCTTTACCAAACACATCTTACCCTGTCTTATTTGGGATTTTTTGGTGCGTATTGATCTTTGCCTTGACTTCTTGTGTCTTTTGTGTTGTGTTTGCTTTTTGCATGTCATAGGTGGTGGCTCCAGGCGCTCTAACCCACCTCGGGATGCCAGTTCCAAGCGTCCCCGCTCATTATATGTCCCCAAGGGTTCTCAAGCTCCAAAGTGCAATTTTAAAAAGACTGCTCATAATCCCAAGAACAATGTTGACTGGGATGCCATGCCACTTGCAGAGTTTCAGCGTCGCCTAAAGGTCAACCCCTATAGTAGCAATAGGGTTCAGTTCCCTGAAGGTGACATGTTCTGGACTAAGGACCAGTTTCATATTTGTGAAGACGTCATCAAATCAAAGAAGAATATGTATGTTCCTATATAGTGGATTGATATCAACCATCTGAAGAAAGACCCTACTTTGGTGATGCTCTGTCCATGGTGGAACAGCTTCAGATTGAGGAGCTCATCACTTTTCAGCAAGATTTTGATTATGAGGTAGTGGCCCATTTCTTCGCTACTGTTCACTTTCACACTGATGACGACCGCACCATGACCTGGCTGACAAATGGGGAGTTACTGTTTGCTAAGTGGAAGGACTTCATGGACCTTCTGAATGTCCAGGATGAGGGGCTTGACCACCCAGTTGGCTTGCGCCCACATGCTAACCCTACTGCTCTAGCAAAGGAGAAGTTGTTGCCATACTATATTGTGAAGGAAACCCCATCTGGTGAGGTCTCCTATGTTATGAACCCTTTTCTAGACGCCATGCACCGTATGTTTCGCAACACCCTGTTTCCACTAGTTGGTAACAAGTACCAGGTCCACTCATACTTGGTAGATATGCTTATCATGTGTTAGAAAGGGCGGACTTGCTCCTCTAGATCATTGGATGTCTCGCATGTTATGTCGAACGAGCTTTACTTCGCAGTCTTCAACCATAAGGTCCCAATCTACGGCCCTTATCTGTTTTACCTGATCAAGATGACGTGGGCCAAGGCGTTTCCAGCTATTGAGTTACATGCTCCCATGTGGATTCGACATGAGCCCATCAAGTTGCGACAGAAGGATAAATGAGCCAACACCACAACTACACCTGCTGCCACTAGGGATTCTGATGAGGATGTGGATGTTGTGGAGGATAAGGCAGTTCCAGAGTCACGTGTGCCTTCCTCTGCCGAGATGTCATGGGCCAAGAAGCTCACAAACAGGATGAAGACCTTGGTCTGCATGTAGGCCAAGGTACAGTACAAGACCCATGTCGCTCAAAAGGAGAGCCGTCAGCGTGACAAGATGATTATGAGAAAACTTGACGTGCACATATCTAGTGGGTCTGAGTGAGAGATCACCCCGGAGGCTGAGTGGTGTAGAAGGACAATCTGAAGTGGATTGCGTCTGACGAGGACTCTGAGGAGGAGACCAAAGACGAGACAGATGAAGAGTATGTTCAGGAGGAGACTGAAGACTGATGGATGTGCTCCCTCCAATTCGAGCTACCACATGTGTCGTAGTTGTCCTCTCTGCCTTTTTGGTGTCCCGATGCCAAAGGGAGAGAGAGTGTAGGATTTGCAAGTTTTCTCGTTTTCATGGTTACTTTATTTGTTGAACTTTAGTTGCTTCGCTGGTTGTCTTTGCTTTATGGGTGAAACTATGAGACGTCATACTATATCATATGGTGTGAGACATATGCTATATCTTCCCTATCTTTTGTCTCATTATTATCTAGTTTATTAGTAGCTTGTGAGTCTTATATCTTGTGCCCTTATCTTCATGCTCACATGCTATGCCTTGCTTCCATGCATAATGTTTATTCTATTATGTTGCAAGAATTCTTAGTCTATAAAATCTAGGGGGTGCTTTTTCTATGGTTATGTGTTGGTATGCACACATACATGGGGAGCTTGGCTCTAGTTTGTAGTTTTTGGGTTTGCATATGCTTTCTCTATACCCTTTTTGTGCAAATCATGTATTCTCATCAATCGACCAAAAAGGGGGAGATTGTTAGGGCATAATTCTCCCTAAGTGGTTTTAGTGGACAATGCATGTGCGGACTAATCGTGTGCATTGAGCATTTCAGATAGTTCATGTCTAGGCACAAGACGATTTGATGCCCCTCGGTATCTCTTGAAGACGCTTGCTTTCTACGTTTCTCTTTGGTGGATTTGAGTCGTAGGAAAGTCGTACTACTAAGAGGGGGTCTACGTGGGAAAGGTTTGGATGGAATCATCACGTACACATTTAGTGCACCACCTTTCCCTTGCTACAATGGAGCTCCATCCTTATCCTTCATGCCTATGCAAAAGGGTCAGTAGTATTATCGCTGGTGCCAACGGTAGTAATTTTTTACTACCGCTCCAAGAGCGGTACTACCGACCTCGGGGAGGTAGTAGTTTTTTACTACCGCTCCATCGGACTTTTTGCGCATCCTTTTCCTCCACAGTAGTAGGCACGATAGTATTTTCTTACTACCGTGGTTGGTGAGCTGCACAGCGGTATTACGGCTCTTAGGAGCGTTTGTACCGCTTGGCTATTGCTGTGGTGGGTGGGTAACGGTTGGATTTTACCCCCCCCCCCCCACTATATATAAGTGTCCTCTTCCTCGAGAAGCTCACCTTTAACCTCTCCAAGCTCCATTGTTGCTCCATAGCTTATTCTTGCCAGATCTCTCTCCCTAGCCAATCAAATGTGTTGACTTTCTAGGGATTGCTTGAGAGGGCCTTGATCTACATTCCACCAAGAGGTATTTGATTCCCCCCACTAATCCATTGCAGATCTCGTTACTCTTGGGTGTTTGAGCACCCTAGACGGTTGATGTCACCTCGGAACGACATTCCATTGTGGTGAAGCTTCGTGGTCTTGTTGGGAGCCTCCAAGCTTTGTGTGGAGATAGCCCCAACATTGTGTTGTAAAGGTCTGGTCGCCGCCTTCAAGGGCACCAATAGTGGAATCACGGCATCTCGCATTGTGTGAGGGCCTTTGCCGTTGCCTGCTAGCCGAGGCTGATGCTGCCATTGTAGTTGTTGCCTTGTTGTTGCGTGAGTTGCTACGATGCTGTCTGCTGCTTGGGTTGCTAGTGCCTGCTGTCGATTTGTTGTATATGTTGTTGTACTATTGTAGCTGCTAGCAAAGCTGCTGCTAGCTTTCCTGATGCGTTGCGGTAGCTGTTGCCCGATGCTATGTTGTCATGTGTTGCTGCCTGAATGCTAGGCTTGCTGCTAGTTATGTTGCTGCTAGGCTAGGTTGTTGCCTGCTTGCTGCTTAGTGCATGCTAGCTTGCTCTTGCTTGCATTTTGTTGATGTGGTAGCTTAGTTGCTATTGCTCTTGCTGTAGGTAGCTAGCTGCTATAGCTAGTTACTTCTCGTTGTTGTAGTTGTTGCAGGCTGCTGCTTGTCGTCGTTGCCGCTAGGTTGCTGTCGCAGTTGCCTGAGGTTTCTTGTTTGCGCTGCCGCTTGCCATCGCCGCGTGCACCATCCCCTCCTTCATGGAACCGACCAGATCGCGAGTACCACGACGTCCTTGACGACATCTTCGAACGTGTTCGACTACCGACGCCGAAGAACCATGAACTGACGCCAGGAGTACGACTACCGTCGACGAGACCCGAGTACCACGACGACCACGACGATCTTGTACTCCTTCACCGAACCGAACCCCTATGAATCGCACGCTTCGAAGGTATACCGATGGGACGTTGTCGTGTACCAAACGCATATGGTGTATGAGATGTATTGTATGTATGCGCCTATATATGTTGTCCGTTGCACGTTGTCCCTCTTATGTTGTGCCCCAACACATGGGAACCCGGTAACCGGGATCACCCCATCTTTATTTGGTTCGTCACGCACGCGCTCCCTACACATTGACACCGATATCTCGACGAGTTATTGGGATAGGAACATTGTCGTGGCTTCGTTTCCGTTTTGCCGCCATGGTTCCCTCTCGCTCACCATGGCGACACGTGTTTCTTTCTCTTCTTGCCCGTGGTGTTTGAACTTGCATGCATGACGCATTCCTGGCATATAATCTTGTGTTGCATGTCCCTTGTGTCGTAGCGTCCGTTCTAAGTCCCGTGTGTTAAGCGATTAGGATGTCATGTAGGATCTTCGCTTCACCCCTTGCCATGTTAACAACAATTTAATATTGTCGTGTAAATAATCGAGAGTGAATTAAATAATTAATCATGGAGTTTCGTCGATATGCAACCCGTTGCATATCGAGCTTCACTTAATGTGTAGTGTTTGCGTGAGGTGAATCGCCATGCCATGCCTTGCATCATTGAACTGATCATGCATCATATTAGGTTATGCATCATGTTGTGCATCGTGTGGTGAATATCTGTGTTGATGTTTGTTTCCAGTTTGCTCCATCTCGATAGAGTTCCGCAAGTGTGTCGGAATGTGAGGACCCGTTCGAGTACGTTGGTTCGCCGACTTCACGGAGTTGTTCTTCTTCCAAGCGGGATCTCAGGCAAGATGACCATTTCCCCAGATATCATTACTATCATTGCCATGCTAGTTATTTCGATGCTATCGATTATGTCTCGTTGCCTACCACATGTTAAATATCAGCCTCTCAACAATGCCATGAAAACCTTCAACCTGTTCGACCTAGCAAACCACTGATTGGCTATGTTACCGCTTGCTTAACCCTGTGTTAGCGTTGCTAGTTGCACGTGCAGTTGCTTCCATGTGATAACATGGGTCCCTTGTCATATCACCATATTAATGTTATTTAATTTAATGCACCTATATACTTGGTAAAAGGTGGAAGGCTCGGCCTTTCTAGCCTGGTGTTTTGTTCCACCTTTGCCCCCTTAGTTTTGGCTACCGGTGTTATGTTCCAGAATTGAGCGCTCCTAACACGATCGGGGTTGTTATGGGGACCCCCTTGATAATTCGTTTTAGATTAGAGCTGGTCTGGCAAGGCCCAACATTGGTACTACATTTGCCCAACATAATAATTCTGTTAATGTGAAATGCATAGGGAGTTAGCGCTACCCGAGGTGTAATTCTACATAATACAGGAGGGCCAGTGCTGATGGTGCTGGTCCAAAACAGAGCAGCTTACTACCGCTACCCGGGGCAACTCGGCGTTTGGCGTGGTAACCATCGCTCATCCGTCAAGTCCTGAGAACGAGATACGCGGCTCCTATCGGGATCGTCGACACGTCGGGCGGCCATGCTAGATTAGTTTTACCTTTGACGACATATCTTGTGCATCGGGATTCCGGTGATGCTTTGGGTAATCACAGAGTTGAGGTTTTCCACTAAGGAATCCAACGAGATCGCGAGTGTCGTGATCGAGGATTTCTATGCGGCTTGTGGTAATTTGTGATGGACTAGTTGGAGCACCCCTGCAGGGTTAAATCTTTCGGAAAGCCGTGCCCGCGGTTATGTGGCAACGTGGAAACTTTGTTTAACACTGGTTCTAGATAACTTGAAGTTAACTTAATTAAAATATACCAACTGTGTGCGTAACCGTGACTGTCTCTTTCGTGAGTTCCTTCTCTGATCGAGGACACGGTGGGGTTATGTCTAACGTAGGTAGGTGTTCAGGATCATTCATTTGATCATCAGTAGTTCACGTCCGCTATGCGTAGATCTTCCCCCTCTTAATTCTTGTACTCGTAAGTTAGCCACCAAATATATGCTTAGTCGCTGCTGCAACCTCACCACTTAACCATACCTCACCCATTAAGCTTTGCTAGTCTTGATACCTTTGGAAATGAGATTGCTGAGTCCCCTGTGGCTCACAGATTACTACAACACCAGTTGCAGGTACAGGTAAAGGTTACCTGACGCGAGCGTGTTGATTGTTCATTTGGAGTTGCTTCTTCTTCTTCTTCTTCATCGATCTAAGATGGGTTCCAGGCCGGCAGCCTGGGATAGCAAGGATGGACGTCATTCTTCTTTTCTTGTTTGTTTTCATCCGTAGTCGTACCCTACTCTTCTTCATGATGATTATGTATTGTACTGTTGTGACTCTGATGTAGCTTGTGGTGAGTGTAAGCCAATTCTATATATATATATATATATATATATATATATATATATATGTATCTTCTTTTTAGTACATGTACTTGTAACGATATCCATTCTTGCGAAACGACGAGATGCGCTTCTATCCCTGACGAGGCCCTCGTGCCAAATTGAGGATAGGATCGCATCTTGGGCGTGACAAATTGGTATCAAAGTAGTACCGACCTAGGAGCCCCCTTGATTGATTTAACTTGGCCGAGTCGAGCCTAGTGAAAAATTGCTTTGAGTCTAGTTATATATCGGAGAGTAGGATTCTTTTTCTCCTCTTCTATGCTCTAGTGAGGAATCTTGACGTAATAATTTAATTCTACTCCTCTTCTCACTCAAAAAAAAATTAGGATCACGCGGATATTTTTGGAATCTATATGATGCCGATGTGACGGAGTTCGGTCTTGGTGCCTCCTGTCTGACTTGATTTCTTCCGGGGAGTTGAGCTCCAGGGGATTCTCGAGCACATCGTTATCATTCAGATTTCTGAGTATCTCGGGATGAAGGATGTCCGTGATTGCTTCAATACTAGTAGTGGCGAGATAACCCCGATGTCCCCAGTACTGGTGCAGATTGTTCGGGAGTACTGCCATACTTTGTATCATTGTGATCACGAGGGTCTGTAGTAGATGAAGGTCCGAGATTCAGGTTGTGTGTTGACGGATGTGATACAGGTGACGGGTAAGTATTGGAGTTGTGTGATTATTACTCCTTGTATCCGTGTACCAGATTGCATGACTAGATATTTCGGGAATTCTTAGGTGGGAATTCTAGTAGCTACTTATAGCACAATCTTCCAACAAATGCATGATGTTAGGTTGGGGTTCGACATCTAGTGGATTCGTTTCTTGATGGTCGACTTATAGCGGTTCTCGCTGTCTCTTAAAGAGTCCTTGTAGCTTGCTACGACACGAGGACGCTTTGTATGTCGGGTGCACTCCCTTGCACTTGATGGCTACTGTAAGGTTCGAGCCCGTGCGATCTTGTCCACAAAAATATCGGACGAAATCTTTCTCATGAGTTTGTTCTGGCTTGTTTCATAAGCCTCTCCCTTTGTTTTGTTGAATATGGTAATTCGAGTTGCTTCTATGTCAAGTGGTGATTTCAGATCTTTTCTAAGTGGTGTTCTCATATTTTTTATGAGAGTATTAATTATGTTTCTCAAACTAACTTGTCTTGTCAACCGGAGTCGTCATGTTAATTCTTTTCCAACCGGTGTGTTTCTCTCCAAGTGGATTCAATTTTCTCCAATTTTTGCAAGATCATTCTCTCATTATATTCCGAAGTTCATCTCATCTAGCCCAAGTTGTCTTTGTTTTTCCCCACCCTCCCGCCATTTTTCTCAGTGATTCAATTTTCATCCAAGAGTTTTCTTTTCATTGTGCTTCCGCTATATGTTCTTTTCTCTCTTATCCGGTGATTCGGTGTGAAGATTCTCAGGAGATTCGTGTCATATTTGTTCATTCTTGTCATCCGTACCGGTGAATTTAATTCAGTTGTCCGTGTTCATCATATCCTATTCTTCCTTGTTAATTCTTTCCCATGTTGGAAATTCTTATCAGTCTTCTTGTCATTCATACCTCTCTTTTCTATCCGGAGCGCTGAACTTATCTCAGAGTTTCTTGTTTTCAGATCTTTTATTATTTCAAGGTGCTCAGCCTCATCTAGTTTCTTGTACCGGTGCATTCAATCTTTCTTTCAATCTTTTCATGGTGGTTTCTTTAAGTGGGCCCATAACCCACAGGTTTTTCCCAGGATCTTATCTGGCTCTTTTAATATTTCCGGAGATCTTTAATTCTTTTCAACTATGACATAAGTATGAATTTCATCAGTCATATTCTTTCTTCAAGATCTATTCGAATTAATTCTCATATTTGGCTCAACCTTTCATTCTTCATTATTCCGGAGTGTCTCAGTATTCTTGGTGGTGTTCTCCTCATCATTCTCAGCTTGGAAGACCGAAGGAGTGTTTCTCTCAAATCTTGATCCATTTTCCATCATTTGAGCTTGTGGTGTCATCTTGCATTATTCCCAATCATGAGTAATCTCTTTCTTGCTATCCGGTGTTTTTCTGAGTTGTTTTCATTCTCGATCCTCCGAAGGCCATCATTTTAGAAGATTCTTCGTTCTCGGCTTTCAGCTTTCATCCTCAATTCTTCTCAATTGTTTTCTCTTTGTTCGTCTCTCAATTATTCTGGTGTCTTGTTAAGTTTTCTTCTCTCAGGTGGCTCATGATCTCTTCATTCTCGTGTATCTCCATTCATGCATGGTTGCCTCGTTCGTTTCAATTCTCACCGGTGTCTCTTTCAAGATTTCTTATAGTTTGTGCTCATATCTCTCCTCAATCATTTCAAGAAGATTAAGTGGTATGCTAAATCCGTTGCTTGTCATCAATTAAACTTGATGAAGGATAAGCATAACATAATTCTTATTCTTGTTCATAGTAATCTGAATTCTTCTTCCGGAGTGGCTCACGATATCAATTCCTTTTTCTCAAGTGTTCTTATCTTTTCTCTTCCGGAGTTCCAAGTTTTCTCAAGTATCTCTTCGTGAAGCTTCATCTAAGTCTTTGCAAGGCTTCAATCTTATTCTTTTCTACCTTCTTATCTTTGCATCATCCTTTTGATACGGAGGCTCGTCATGGTGGTTCTTCAAGGATGTGATTCATTCTCAAGTGTTCTTCAAGATTCTGTTGGAGTACCTCAAGTATTCTTTCTCTTGCATCTCCAGTGCATTGTTCTTCCTTTATCCTTTGAGGTGGTATTATAGCATTCTTGTTAGTGTAGGAGCCTCGAAGAGATTGCCTTTCAAGGATGAGAAAATTAAACCCACCAAATCTATGGTCATGAGATATTTTCAACCCATGATTTCTTCATTGAGCTATCTTGATTTGGATTTCACCTAATGCTTTTCCTATGGATTGTTGCTATCATGGTGCTTGTCATTAATCCAAGTTCTCAATGTATCCTCTTGGTGTAAGAAATTGTTCATATCTTGTTTCTCCCAATCAATCCTTGTTTCTGTTAGTGGCTGGTTGTCACTTCATTAGTTTGAAAAGGTTTCCATAAGCCCACTACTGTCTTGTTCTTTTCGTTGTTGTTTTTCCAACAACTCCGTTCAATTCTTCTCGCAAGGGTGCTTGCCAAGTTCATTTGCGGTATAGTTGTCATTCTCTCTTCATTCTCTTCTTCTATATGAGCTAGTTCCTATTCTATTGTTCCGGAGGCATTGTGATGTTGGTCTTTTGGGTCTATTATGTTGTTCTACCAAGATCATGGTGTTCCCTTGTTTTATTTAGTTGTTTGCTATGTATATTGTCTATTTTTCCCATCTTATCGAATTTTTTGTCCCATTTTCCTACCGAAGTGTTGCCGAAATTTTCCATGAATTCTTGCTTCTTTCTCATATCATTCCTCATCTCTTTGCAACCTTCAAGGATAGTTGGTTTCACTCGTTTGTCAAAGAAACGATTAAGTTTTACCTCTTGCTTTCTCATCCTCTCCCCCTTTCATTCTTCGATCTCGGGGCGAGATCCTCTTGTAGTGTAGGAGAGTTGTGACAGCCAGAGACCAACGCCCTAGAAGATTCCCCTTCATTTCCGTTTTCGTCGTGTGATTATATTCCGTTTGGTGCATCATCATTTAGTTTGCATTGTCGCATCATGCATGGCATATTGCATCGTCTGTTGCGTGTGGTGTTTGAGTGTGTGTGTTTCAAGTGCTCTCGATGTCTTTGGTGCAATAGGAACTCCCCTCCTCTCCCCTATTATTTCATTTTTGTGGTTTTGCTAAAGTTTCCATTTTAACCCCTATTTAAAAAAAGGTTTGTCTTCTTTTAAAGAAAATCATTTTATTAAATGTGGGGGCAACCCCTTGGGTTTTCTTTATTTCTTCCTTTTGTTTATTTTAAAACAAGAGACCCATTTTATTTATAAAAAGGGGTTTTATTTTTATTCTCTTGTTAAAAGGGGTTTTATTTTATTCTCTTGTTAAATGGGTTTTCAATTTTAATTCTTCAAAAGGTTTTATTTTTATTCGTTTTAAAAAATACCCAAGCTATTTTATAGTTGGGGTATATTTTTTTCAAAGGAGCCAAAAGCATTTTTTAAATTTTTTAAAAGCTTTTCTTTTATTTGGGTATTCTGTTTTAAAAAAATAGAGGGAGGGACAGAGCAAGCCTGGCCAGGCCAGGCCCAGGCCCAAGCCTCCCCTGACCTAGCGCGGGCATCCTCCCAGCCCCGGTTCCTCCATGGCTCCCTCCTAGCGTCGTCACCCCCGATCCCCTCTCCCTCATCCCTCTCCTCTCCTCTGCCCCGAACCCTCTTCCTCCCGTGCCCCCACCTCCCCATGCCCGCGCTGCAAGCCCCGCCTCCTCGCTGCTCGCCGCGCAGCCTCGTCGCCAGCCCCGAGTCGTGCAGCTCTCCCCGTCGCCCGTGCCTACAGTTCCCCGAGGTGCTCGCCCCGTCGCCGATCCTCCCTTGGCTCGCCGTCCCCCGCACTGCGCCGCCGTTCCCGGCGGGCCGCTCCGCGCCCCCAGCTCCCCGTGCCCCACGTGCTGCCCAGCCCGAAGCCCCGCGTGCCCGACCTCGCCATGGCGTCAGCTCGCCTCGCCTCGACCCGGTGCATCGCCCGCCAAGGTTCCCCGCGCGCTCGCCTCCATGCCCGAGCTGATCGTCGCCGCTCCTCCCTCGCCGCGCCGCCGGTGCGTGCCCCTGCTGCCGCCGTCACCATGCTGCTGGCCTTTGCCGTTGCCTGCTAGCCGAGGCTGATGCTGCCGCTATAGTTGTTGCCTTGTTGTTGCCTGAGTTGCTGCGATGCTGGCTGCTGCTTGGGTTGCTAGTGTGTGTTGTCGATTTGTTGTATATGTTGATGTGCTGCTGTAGCTGCTAGAGAAGCTGCTGCTAGCTTGCCTGATGTGCTGCGGTAGCTGTTGCCCGATGTTATGTTGTCATGTGCTGCTGCCTGAATGCTAGGCTTGCTGCTAGTTATGCTGCTGCTAGGCTAGGTTGCTGCCTGCTTGCTGCTTAGTGCATGCTAGCTTGCTCTTGCTTGCGTTTTTCTGTTGTAGTAGCTTAGTTGCTGTTGCTCTTGTTGTAGGTAGCTAGCTGATATAGCTAGTTACTGCTAGTTGTTGTAGTTGCTGCAGGCTGCTGCTTGCCGTCGTTACCGCTAGGTTGTTGTCGCAGTTGCGTGAGGTTGCTTGTTTGCGTTGCCGCTTGCCGTCGCCGCATGCACCATCCCCTCCTTCATGGAACCGACCAGATCGCGAGTACCATGACGTCCTCGACGACATTTTCGGAACGTGTTCGACTACCGACGTCGAAGAACCGTGAACCGACGCCGGGAGTATGACTACCGTCGACGAGACCCGAATACCACGACGACTTCGACGATCTTGTACTCCTTCACCAAACCGAACCCCTCCGAATCGCACGCTTCGAAGGTATACCGATGGGACGTTGTCGTGTACCGAACAATTATGGTGTATGAGATGTATTGTATGTATGCGCCTATATATGTTGTCTGTTGCACGTTGTCCCTCTTATGTTGTGCCCCGACAAATGGGAACCCGTTAACTGGGATCACCCCATCTTTATTTGGTTCGCCACGCACGCGCTCCCTACACATTGACACCGATATCTCGACAAGTTATTGGGATAGGAACATTGCTGTGGCTTCGTTTCCGTTTTCCCGCCATGGTTCCCTCTCGCTCGCCGTGGCGACACATGTTTCTTTCTCTTCTTGCCCGTGGTGTTTGAACTTGCATGCATGACGCATTCATGGCATATAATCTTGTGTTGCATGTCTCTTGTGTCGTAGCGTCCGTTCTAAGTCCCATGTGTTAAGCGATTAGGATGTCATGTAGGATCTTCGCTTCACCCCTTGCCATGTTAACAACAATTTAATATTGACGTGTAAATAATCGGGAGTGAATTAAATAATTAATCATGGAGTTTCATCGATATGCAACCCGTTGCATATCGAGCTTCACTTATTGTGTAGTGTTTGCGTGAGGTGAATCACCATGCCATGCCTTGCATCATTGAACTGATCATGCATCATGTTAGGTTATGCATCATATTGTGCATCGTGTGGTGAATATCTGTGTTGATGTTTGTTTCCGGTTTGCTCCGTCTCGATAGAGTTTCGCAAGTGTGTCGGAATGTGAGGACCCGTTCGACTATGTTGGTTCGCCGACTTCACGGGGTTGTTCTTCTTCTAAGCGGGATCTCACGCAAGATGACCATTTCCCCAGATATCATTACTATCATCGCAATCCTAGTTATTTCGATGCTATCAATTATGTCTCGTTGCCTACCACATGTTAAATATCAGCATCTCAACAATGCCATGAAAACCTTCAACCTGTTCGACCTAGCAAACCACTGATTGGCTATGTTACCGCTTGCTTAACCCTGTGTTAGCGTTGCTAGTTGCACGTGCAGTTGCTTCCATGTGATAACATGGGTCCCTTGTCATATCACCATATTAATGCTATTTAATTTAATGCACCTATATACTTGGTAAAAGGTGGAAGGCTCGGCCTTTCTAGCCTGGTGTTTTGTTCCACCTTTGCCCCCTTAGTTTCGGCTACCGGTGTTATGTTCCATAATTGAGCGCTCCTAACACGATCGGGGTTGTTATGGAGACCCCCTTGATAATTCGTTTTAGATTAAAGCTGGTCTGGCAAGGCCCAACATTAGTACTACATTTTCCCAACATAATAATTCTGTTAAACTGAAATGCATAGGGAGTTAGCGCTACCCGAGGAGTAATTCTACATAATACAGGGAGGGTCAGTGCTGATGGTGTTGGTCCAAAAAAGAACAGCTTACTAACGCTACCCGTGGCAACTTGGCGTTTGGCGCGGTAACCATCGCTCATCCATCGTGTCCTGAGAACGAGATACGCGGCTCCTATCGGGATCGTCGACACGTCGGGCGGCCTTGCTGGATTAGTTTTACCTTTGACGAGATATCTTGTGCATCGGGATTCCGGTGATGCTCTGGGTAATATCAGAGTTGAGGTTTTCCACTAAGGAATGCAACGAGATCGCGAGTGTCGTGATCGAGGATTTCTATGCGGCTTGTGGTAATTTGTGATGGACTAGTTGGAGCACCCGTGCAGGGTTAAGTCTTTCGGAAAGCCGTGCCCGCGGTTATGTGGCAACGTGGAAACTTTGTTTAACACTGGTTCTAGATAACTTGAAGTTAACTTAATTAAAATATGCCAACTGTTTGTGTAACCGTGAGTGTCTCTTTCGTGAGTTCCTTCTCCGATCGAGGACACGGTGGGGTTATGTCTAACGTAGGTAGGTGTTCAGGATCATTCATTTGATCATCAGTAGTTCACGTCCGCTATGCGTAGATCTTCCCCCTCTTCTTTCTTGTACTCGTAAGTTAGCCACCAAATATATGCTTAGTCACTCCTGCAACCTCACCACTTAACCATACCTCACCCATTAAGCCTTGCTAGTCCTGATACCTTCGGAAATGAGATTGCTGAGTCCCCTGTGGCTCACAGATTACTACAACACCAGTTGCAGGTACAGGTAAAGGTTACTTGACGCGACCATGTTTATTGTTCATTTGGAGTTGCTTCTTCTTCTTCTTCATCGATCTAGGATGGGTTCCAGGCCGGCAGCCTGGGATAGCAAGGATGGACGTCGTTCTTCTTTTCTCGTTTGTTTGCGTCCATAGTCGGACCCTGCTCTTCTTCATGATGAGTATGTATTGTACTGTTGTGACTCTGATGTAGCTTGTGGCGAGTGTAAGCCAATTATATTTATATATATATATATATATATATATATATATATATATATCTCTTCTTTTCAGTACATGTACTTGTAACGATATCCATTCTTGCGAAACGACGAGATGCGCTTCTATCTGTGACGAGGCCCTCGTGCCAAATTGAGGATAGGATCGCATCTTGGGCGTGACACTTGAGTCATAGGAACACCGTACTGTTAAAGGGGGTAGAGGTAAAACTATGGAACAAATTTCCTCATGCTGCTCATGCCAAACCTACACCTATCAAATCCTCAAAGAGTGGAACATGAGAGACATGAGGACTTCCACAGTTGAAAGTTCTGACTGTTGTCACGCCATGCGCCACCTGTCCCAGATCTTATCCACCCAACGGTCATATTATTAAAGGGCATTTATGTAAAATCATGTCGGGATGCTCCCAGGCTATAAATAGCCACCCTCCACAACCACTAGCCGATTGGCTCCTCCGAGAGAAACTAACACTAGTCATTTAGAGCAACCCAAATTCCCCATAACCTTTCAATGAAAATCATCAAGTGAGGAAATACCCCAAACACCCAAACCCAAACTAAAACCCAAGTGATTGAGCATCACTCAAGAAGTTATTCCTGTGTGGAACCGACGCTTGTTACCTCTGAGGAATGTGCATCCTCCAGACGGCTAGGCGTCATGGTCTAGAGCATCCAGCACTCAATTATGGATCGTCGGGTGATCGAATTTGTGAGGGTTTGGAAGTCTGCCCTAAAGACTCACCATGATTGTTGGGCGAGGACTGTCTGTCCTTTGCTCAAGGAGAATACGGTAGGTACTATGTGTCCCAGGACTGTGTGTCCTTTGGTTTCAATACCAAGCCTCTCCAAACGAGACATACAACTGTCACAATAGTTGGAACTGGGTCATCAACCACTGTATTCATCGAGCTACTCGTTTTGTTTCCTCAGCTAGCTTTATTTCCTCCATTGCATATTGAAGACTTTCATCTATATTGTTTGAAGAATTTGACTGAAGACTTTCTCTGAATTCCTCACTTCAAATTCTTCACCTGGGTTATTCTTCACCTGCTTATCCTGTACTTGTGACCTGTGCAAACCGAATATCTGAAATCACGTTGAGTACTTTGATGTAGAAGTTTTTGCACTTCTGACCTTGTACTTTTTTCGTTGCAGTCAGTTCATGAGTGAGGACTTTCCTCACTTGGAATTTCCTCATTGATGAAATTGTAAAAATCGCCTATTCACCCCCCTCTAGTCGATATAACGCACTTTTAGACATGTTTTAATCCGATGCATGGTTAATTATTTATTAGCATGCAAAAACATGGCGTTTTTCTATAATCCTCAAATTCTATGGATATTAGCAAAATTGTTTTGCGAAAGAAACATTATATGGGTTGAAACTTGAATAGGGCCCGAAACTGGAACCATGCGCAGGATAATGCAAGGCGCACACGGGCGCGAGATAGCGCTGAGGCGCTCACGAGAGAGCCTGCGTGAGCTAGGCCGAGACAGAAGAAGGGCTTGGGGTGCATGGCTGGGCCTTGCACGGCTGGCTTGGCGTCGGAGGCGTACCACATGACTGGACCGAGGCGAGCGGCTATAGCATCCGAAGTATGTCTAGACGGGGTGATTAGACTACTTGAGCAAATAAAAACTTAGCCTTTTCCCAATTTTAGTTGTGGACCTGTTTTAGCACTTATAGTAAGTCAAGCACACCCTACACATGCGTATCTAAGAGTATTGCAGCGGAAAGTAAAGACGTGCAAATGTAAGTAGAGGGTAGGGATAGGAACATCAAACACAAAGGTCGACACGGTGATTTTTGGCATGGTTCTGATAGGTGGAGCTATGGTGCGTCCATGTTAGTGGAGGCTTCAACCCACGGAGGGTAAAGTCTGCGAGAGTGCATGGAGGGCTCCACCCACAAGGGTTCCACGAAGAAGCAGCCTTGTCTATTTGGCTTACGTCCACACAGGTCTAGCCTCACTCGGGGTAGATCTTCACGAAGTAGGGGATCTCCTTGCCCTCACAAACTTCTTGGTTCAACTCCACAGCACGAAGTAGGAGGTTCCCAAGGGACACCTAACCAATCTAGGAGGAACCACCCTCCAAAATGTAATAGACGCAGTAGAACGATGACCTCCTTGCTTGTGCTTCAAAAGATAGTCTCCTCAACACTCAATCACTCTCTCACAGATTTGGCATTGGTGGGAGAGATTGATTTGGTGGGAAGAAATTTGGGAGCCTAGAGATCAAGTTTCTAATGGATGGATTGGAATATCTTAATCTCAACACATGAGTAGGTGGCTCTCTCTCGGAAAAATGGATATGGCAAGTCTGTGTGTTCTTAGTGATGCCTCTACAAATGAGAGGTGGTGGAGGGGTATATATAGGCATATCCAAAAATCCAACCGTTGCAACATTATTTCCCAAATCAGTGACACGACATGAATCTCGGTGGTACCGAGTTGCACCAAATGTGGCATCTTTCGAATTCTCGGAGAGACCGATATAGGAACCTCGGTGGTACCGATATGGTGAACTAGGGCAGTTTCCAAATCTCGGTGAGACCGATTTCAAAACATGGAAATTCCGATTCTTGAAATCAACAAACCACAAAGTTGGTCACTAATTTTCAGTGGCACCAAAGTGAAAGTTGGTGGTACCGAGATTCTAGGGTTTGGCATAGGTTCTGTCTCTGGAAAAATTGGTAGGGCCGAGTGGAATTGTTGGTGGCATCGATTTTGATGTTTAAGCTTTGGACACAGAATTTTTGGGAGAATAGTTGAGTATTTTTGGTGGCTACCTCTAAGCACTTGAGAAACCAATTCATCATAGATACATCACCCCCTTTTAATGGTATTGGCTTTCCTATGGACTCAAAAGTGATTTCTCACAAATATAAAATGTAGAGTCTTGTAGCTGAAGCTTGGCCAATCATATTCCTTTCCTTGCATCAAGGGGTTTCTCCTCACAATCCTTTAGTTAATGCATCTTTGAACTTTTCTAAAATATACATAGATAGAACCATTTGTTTAATGAAACATATGTTGTTATTAGTTACCAAAACCACCTTAGGGAGCAATTGTGCTTTCAATCTCCCCCTTTTTGGTAATTGATGACAACATATAGATCAAAGCTTCGACAAAATATATAATCAATGGTTAGCATTGTCGCTTTGAGAAGTATGTGCAAAAACAAGAGCTCTCCCTAAATTTGTGCATTATTTTGAATTTGCGTTTGATTGCAAATCACAATCGATTAGAATCATGGGTCACTCTTCCATGTCAACACTGCTCGAACAAGGTGTGTGTACTGCATCAACTTCATGCTTGAGCTGCTCAACAGTGGTAGCCATCTCCGCTACTTTGATATCTAGGTCATGGAATTTAGTCTCCATGATCCTCTCAAGGCTCTTCTGTTCAGCAAATCTCAGAAATGTTCTTCTTCATCCCCTCGATGGTGCTGACAAGAAATGACATCTGCTCCTCTCTGGATCCCAGTTGTGGTGTTGGAGCTGGTGTGGCTGCTTCTGCCTCTGTTGCTGCCTCTGCCTGCTGACAAGCTATAGCTGAGCTGGGATGGCTGGGGTCCATCACTACCTTGTTGTCTTTGAACTTTGGCTGAAGTGGCAGGTGTGGACGATCAAGTTGATATGCATGCTTCCCAATCTTGGCATTGATGGGCATCCGAATGTACGGAGCATATCCACATGATATCTTCTAATCAGCAGTTGTCCTCCAGACTGTCTCAACTATCAGATTCATCACTCTAATCCTTGTGTGAGAATTAACATGGTGCAACATATCTTCTCATCTCCAAGTTTGGGCATCAGGGTGTACCTCATAATGGTGTTTGTAGTGGGTATCCCTGCTTGTAGAAAGTAGACAGAGCCAAGCTTGTGAGTCTTCAAGTACTGGTGGGGCAGTGGATTGTACATGTTAGCCATAGTGTTGTGATTCATTTTTGGCTCACAGTACACATCAAAGTCACACTCTTGGGCCTTTGGGGCACCAATGATTGTATCCCGTTCCTCCATAGTTGAATCATACCTGTGACCTTGATTCATCCATATAATCCTACCAGTTGGATATAAGTGTACAATGTAGTAGAATTGCATGATCCTCTCATCACTCGAGGGAGTCATCTCTTTGCCAAAAAAATCTTCAATGTCAATTGCCCTGAAATTCTCTCTCGCATGAGGGAAGAAATCATCATGTTCCTTGATGTATTCCCAGTCCACATATCTCATGTCACTGACTGGGGGACACTTGTCCAATAACATTATCTCATAGAAATCTTGTTGCTCCTTGGTGTGAAAACGAGGATCGATAGTTGTTCTCCGCCTAACAGCATAGGGATATGTAATTATCCACTCTCTTAGACCTTGATCCCTTTTCTTCTTCATGTCCTCAGCAACTGGATGAGCATCTTTGTGCATTGGCAAATGAGCTCTCAACTTCCTCGGCATAGAAAGGTCTTCTTCCTACTCTGCAGCAGCATCTGTGGATGCAGAGCCCTTATTCTTCTCTGCTACAGGTATATCCCTAGTAGTCTTCTTAGGAGTTGATGGCTTCTTAGATTTACGAGAACAAGGCTTTATCTTGAGTGCAGACCTGCTTCGCGTAGCATCTGCCATAAGCTTCATCTTCTTGGAAGGAGGTGGATTAGCAGTTTCCTCTTCCTCTTCTTCCTTAGCAGCTTCTGTTGGATCTTCATACATGGAGGTTGGCCTTCCAACAACATGCACAACTCTCTTCCTGGCTCTTGTATGCCCTAGCTTCTTAGCCTACTTGGAAGAGGTGTTCTCAAGGGTGAGTCTCATCACTTCTTGAGTTGTCCCTGGAGCTCTCATAGAATCAGACCTGGCATACTCCTTTCTCATAATTTTCTTGATTGTGATCCTCTCCTTTGATTTTGGGAAATGCTTTATTCTAGAATGAAGTCGGCATCCTCCTCATCGTAATTTAGCTTCTTCCTAGACCTGGGTTGCCTTTGGCATATCATGGGAGCTTGGAGTACGTGGGTCAGAAGTTGTCTCTCTGGACTAGTGTCTGAGTCCATTTCCACATTGGGCTCTTTGGAATAATTCTCGCTATCCTCTGTACCTAACATATTGACAAGCAACCAAGCAAACAAGCTAATCCTATGAATAGAAGTAGAATAGCAGGAGTGGATGAGTATTACAAAACACAGAAGTTTATAAAAAAATTGAACACAAAGTCTTAAGTTTTACTTTCAGCAGGAAGGATTTTGGTTCCACAGACTCCAAGTTTTCGAACCCACCGAGACAAATAACCTCCTTAACAGAAACTTGGCAGACTTTTCGATTTCACCAGAAAGAGCAACTCAGTTTCACCGAGATTTTTCTCTGTAGCCCTAAAACATAAATCAGTAAGACTGATTTTTCTTAATCGGTGACACCGTGATTCAAGTTGTGGACGACTAAACCTTAAAACTTCTCGTTCTCTAATCTAGTTAAGTCTCTTCTGCATAGGAATATTGGAATCGTGGATTGTAGATGGACTAAACCTATTTGCACAAGATTTGGATAAAGGATCGCAAAGAGGGGCGAGGTCTTTACCCTACTTTCAATGAAGACCTCCTACAGCAACAGCGGCTGGAGAGATTGCCGACGACAACGAGGACTCCTGCGGCGAGGGAGCATGGAAGGTGAACGGCGATGTCCTGGAGACAAGAGCACGACAATAAGCGGGTTGCGGAAGTGAGATTGATAATTGAATTTTGAACAGCGGGCACTCTGGATATTTATGTCCCTTGCTGTCGGTGACACCGAGTTGGAAATATCGGTGCCACCGAGTTCCATAACTGTCTAATGATAGTGAAACTCGATGGGGCTGATAATTTCCTATCGGTGGTACCAAGATCATAAAACCTGATCAACCCTGGTGCTTTGGTGGGACCGGGATTTGGAGTTGGTCACGCCGAGTGGCACATGGAAGGTTTTGGAAGTAATCTCTTGTCGAGATGGATCACCTAGTGATCCTCACACAAAGTGCCCCTAAAGTGATTTCTCAAATTTTTTTTATGCAGAATGAATAGAATTTGAGACCGGAAAGCATAGATAGCAAGAGAGGGGCACTTAGGCGTTCTTGTATATCCAATTGGCCAAATAAAATAGAAAGCCAAATAACAACAATTGGATATCCTTGAAATGAGAAAAATATGCATACCAACATGCTCACACAATAAGATGTCAAATAAAACATGGCAAACATGCACAACCACTCTAGTATCTACCAAGCACTTTTGCGATGACAATATATAAGTATATTGACATAGGAGTCAAGCAAGAATACTTGATCATAGGTCACACTCATCGTTTAAGCACAAGTGGGGTTACCACTTTTACATAAAGCGTCCAATGTGTTCACACCTTAAGAGATGCTTATACTTAAATCTTAGAGTAAATCTCCCCTTGATGTGACATCCCCCTAAAAGGGATAAACTAACCTTGGGTTTTGTTGCAGAAGACTTCATGTAGGTGTAGTACTGGTGGATGCTCATTGTTGATGAGGATCATCTTGAGTTGGCAGCAATCCTTGTTCTTTCTTACTCTTCTCACCTACATGGGTTAGTCCCAAGCATAAGGAACAAATGCAAGGATATCTATGGACATAGAATGAAGTTCATGTGAGATGATGTCCAAAGATACATTAATTACCTTCTCCCTTGCTTACCTTTGAGGGAATGTGTGACTCCTCGAACTAATGCATATGGTTGGAGTTGATTGCATAAAGTTCTTGGCAAAATGAATAGGAGTGAATTTCATTGATGGAGTTACCCCTCAAGAACTCCTCCATTTCTTCTTCTTGGGGACCCACATCAACTTGATGGGGATCCTTGGAGTTGTGGTAGCACTAGATGAAGTAGAGCTAGTAGTGGCCTTGGGAATCCACTTGACCATGGCTTGGGGTTCTTCCTCAGATGAGTCAATCTCCTCTTGAAGCTTGTCCTTGCCCTTGTGGATCTTCTGGTGGAAGGTAATCATGAGAGCTTGATCCCTTGGGGAGAGTAGTGTAAGTGCATCTAGTGCCCCTTAGTGATTTTGGTGGTTTGAAGACTTATAGGTTAAGAGACTGATATGTTTGTGATTGTACATAGGCTCTATAAGTCACTGAGGAGTTTGAGTTATTCGATGAATATCGACCCCTAAAAATGTACGTCTTCAGGTGAAGACTTTGGTCATTCCTTGAAGACTTGGATCGCGAAGAAATTGCGACGAAATTGGTATTCCTCATGAAGATATTGAAGATGAGGAATTCGGTGTGTCCTGAAGAAAACACTCTGAAGACTTTGAAGCATGAAGATTTACTCTTTCTGTTTCATTTTCTTTACACTTGAGTCATAGGAGCACCGTACTATTAAAGGGGGGCGAGGTAAAACTACGAAATGAATTTCCTCATGATGCTCAACCCAAGCCTAAATCTACCAAAGCCTCAATGTGAGTAATATGAGAGTCATGAGGACTTTCACAGTTGAAAGTTCCGACCGTTGCCGCGCCACCTCATAGATCTTATCCACCCAACGGTCATATTATTGAAGGGCATTTATGTCAAATCATGTCGGGACGCTCCGAGGCTATAAATAGCTGCCCCCCACAACCACTTGCTGGTTGGCTGCTCCGAGAGAAACTGACACTAGTCATTTAGAGCAACCCAAATTCCTCAGAGTCTTCCAGAGAAAATCATCAAGTGAGGAAATACCCCAAACACCAAACCCAAACCAAAACCCAAGTGATTGAGCATCACTGAAGAAGTTTTTCCTGTGTGGAACAGACGGTTGTTACCTTTGAGGATTGTGTATCATCCATACGGTTAGGCGTCATGGTCTAGAGCATCCAGCAGTCAATTGTGGATCACCGGGTGACCGAGTTTGTGAAGGTTTGGATGTCTAACCTGAAGACTTACCATGAGTGTTGGGCGAGGGTTGTGTGTCCTTAGCTCAAGGAGAATACGGTAGGGACTCTGTGTCCCGGGACTGTGTGTCCTTTGGTTTCAATACCAAGCCGCTCCAAACCAGACGTACAACTGTCACACCAGTTGGAAATGGGTCATCAACAACTGTCTTCATCAAGCTACAGGTTCTATTTCTTCAACCTTCTCATTTCCACAATTGTATGTTGAAGACTTTCATCTGTATTGTTTGAAGAATTTGTGTGAAGACATTCTCTGAATTTCCTCAACATCAAATCCTTCACTTGAGTTAATCTTCATGTACTTACTCTGTACTTGCAAATTATGCAAACTTAATCTCTGAAATCTCATCGAGTACTTTGTTGTAGACGTTTTTGCACACCTGGTCCTGTACTATTTCCGCTACACTCAGTTCATGAATGAGGACTTTCCTCACTAGGAACTTCCTCAGTGACGAAATTATAAAAATCTCCTATTCACCCCCCCCCTCTAGTCGATATAACGCACTTTCAATTGGTATCAGAGCAAGGTACTCCCTTGTTTTGTGTGATTTTTGTTTAACCGCGTGGAGTTTTAGTTATGTCCAGTGCAGGTATGATCAAGGTTACTACAAGATGCCCTGTCTTTGAAGGAAAGGACGTCCCATACTGGAAGACCAAGATGCAGATGCATCTTCAAGCAATTGACAATGATCTCTGCTATATTGTGGAAAATGGTATTCCCTCCATCACTCCTACTATCTCTGTCGCTGATGTCAAGAAGTTCAAGCAACTTGACTCACAAGCGAAGAATATCATTTGTTGTCACATGAGCAAAGGTCCGTATGGCAGAGTGAGTGCTTTGGGCATAGCTAAGATTATCTAGGATAGGCTGTCCAAAGTCAATGCGGGAGTCACAACACAGCATGACTCTCGTGTCGATGTTCTTCGCAATCTCTTCAATCGCTTCAAGAGGCTTGACAATGAAAGATGCCAAGATACCTTTCATCGCCTCACTGACATCTCAAATGAACTGCAAGCAGTGGAGGCTAGAGACATCACTGTCAATGAAGTTGTGAAGTAACTACTACGATCTCTCGATCCATTATTTGACACACTGGTTTTGATGATCCAAGAACAAATAGACTACAAGATGCTTGATCCTGCTGAAGAAGAAGACTCGGATTGCAGTCTTGGTGACCCTGAAGAACTTCGACAAGAACTTGCAATGCTCGTGAGGAAATTCCAGAAGTTCACTAAACGTGGCCAGTTCGGAAAATCTTCAAGAAAAGATATGAGGAAATGAAAATCTTCATCTGAGGACTACAAGAAAAGAACCTGACACAAATGCAAGAAATCTGGTCACTAGATTGCTGATTGTCCTCGCTGGGTGAAAGAATCAAGGAAGAAGAAATACAAGGATGAAAGTTCTGATGACTCGAAGAAAAAGAAGAAATCTTCAAAATCCTCATCTTCAAAGTCCTCATCGTACAAGAAGACTAGTTTCAGAAAGGCTCGGGCACTCATTGGCAAGAAAATGGATTCTGAAGAAGAATCTGAGGAATGTGATGAAGAGGAAGGTTCTGAAGTGGAGTCAGAGTCTGGTGTGGCAAGTCTTGCACTGGCTACCACATTCGTCAGCAAGTCAATCTTCAACCTTGAAGAAAATGACAACGCTATCTACACTAATGAATATGTTGATGACTTCGCTCCAACCTATTGCTTCATGGAAAAAGGTTCAAAGGTACCAAAACATACTTCCTCCTCTGATTCTAGTGACTGCGAACCTGATGATTATCAAAAACCCAGTTACTACAAACTTGCCAACATTGCCCCTAAGCAACAAAGTGCCATTGAAAAGCTTCACAAATGCCAGACACAAGCGATGATTTGTTGAATGAAGAAATGAATCGTACTCAATTCCTCACTGAAGATGTAAAATGTCTTCAGTCTAGATTTGATAGTCTTCAAGATCGTTATGGCACACTCTTGGTTGATCATGAGAAACTTTCCTATGAATTTATTCAAAGGAATCTTGATATTGAGAAGTTGAGAATGTCTCATGATGTTCTTCGAATGGAAAATTATTCATTGCTTGCTAAACAAATCAGTATCGCTCAGGTTGAATTCATTCCACCATGTCTGAAATGCATCGAGCGTGAAACTGCTAATTCTTCACCAGAATCATCAAATGCTTCTATTGCTACAAATTCTTCAACAGTTCCTGTGGTATCAAATTCTTCACTTGAGGAAACCACAAATGCTACTGACGAAAATGCAGGGTTGAAGGAATTGTATGTGACAGGCACATACAAAAGTCTCAAAGGGCATCAAACCCTTTGCGATGTGCTCAAAAAGCACATTCTGAATAGGAACCCGAGGAAAGAAGGCATTGCCTTCGAGAGGAAATTGAATGCCGATGGATCATAGTGGAAACCTGAGTAGTGCCCCAAAACCTCATGGGTTGTTGCTAAAGGCCCTCCTGTTGATCCATCCACTCTAATAGACTTTGCATGTGAAAAGTCCTATTCCTCTGATGAGTCATTTGACTCCAATTATAAATTGTTCAAAAATTAATCTGGTGAAGTATTTCCTCGATATGTTGGAACTAACTGCAGGAATGGACCACCCCTGAGGAAAATCTGGGTCCCCAAAAGTTGCTTGGAAAATCTTCAGGTGAATGTCCTCATGACACCACCAGTGAAGAACCAGAACCCCAGATCAAATTCCTCAGGTGGACCAAAGTCTTCACGAGGATCAAATTCCTCAAATGGTCAACACTATGCTCGTACTCACAATAATGCTTCTGATATGGAGGGAAACTACAAGGGACATCAATATGAGCGTTATTACTCAAATCGTTATGTTCATAAGTCCTCAAAGAATTTCTCTGCCTATTCATTTGAGTACTCTAACCCCCCCCCCCTACTATGAAAGAAAGTGCATTATCTTCAATGCCTCCATTCTCATATGGTGATCGTAGGATGATGAACTCTTTGCCACCCCTTCATATGTGGGTGGTGAAGAAATTGAACTAATCACTTTTGCAGGTCAGGTCTCCAGAGGAAAGTCATCATCTGAAGAATTTGTTGGAGACCTGGGGAAATTGCATGTTTGGGCACAAGCTAAAAATGATGGAATGATAACATTTCACTCATCCTAAAATTTACTGTTTATGATGAAAATATTATATGATGAAATTGATATCATAATCTTCGGGTCTGAAGCATATGAGATGGTAAGTTGTACTAATTCATCTGCAGGATGACAAACCCAAGAATACAAAGTGGGTTCTTGACAGTGGTTGCACGAATCACATGGCTGGTGATAAAAGTTTATTGATGAATATGCCACTGACTCCATCACCACTGAAGCAAATCACTTAGGTTGATAAAGGTAAAAGCAAGGTATTGGGACTTGGTAAAGTGGCTATCTCCAAGGACCGGCACATGGACAAAGTCATGCTTGTCCAATCCCTTGGGTTTAACCTCATGTCAGTCTCAGTGCTTTGTGATCTTGATATGATTGTCATCTTTGGAAAATGTAGATGTGTAGTCATCATGGAATCTGACAAATCCAAAGTCTTCGAAGGCTTTAGGAGAGGAGATTTGCATATTGTTGATTTTTCCATAGGTCCTCAACCAGCCACATGCTTACTAGCAAAAACCTCAGAAGGCTGGCTATGGCATCGACCACTTGGTCATGCAGGCATGAGGAATTTGCACACTCTGGTGAAGAAAAAGCATGTGATTGGCATCGAATCCATCAAATTACTCAAGGAGCATCTCTATGGTGCTTGTGAGTCTAGAAAAATAACCATATCCAAACACCCCTCAAAGACTATCATGACTACTACTCGTCCGTTTGAATTGCTTCACATGGATCTGTTTGGACCTACTCATTATGCTATGCTAACAAATGCAGCATCTTTATATGGCTTTGTCATCGTTCATGACTATTCTCGCTATACTTGGGTACACATCATTCTGTATAAAGCTGAAGTGTGGGAAGTCTTCAAATGATTTTCCTCAAGGGCCTCGACGAACTTCGGTGTGAAGATCAAACACAACTGGAGTGATAATGGAACAGAATTCAGAAATACTGGTCTTGATGATTATCTTGATGAACTTGGTATTACTCACGAATTGTCTGCTCCTTATACTCCTCAACAGAATGTCATCGTTGAACACAAGAACAGGACTCTGGTTGAAATGGCACAGACTATGCTTGAAGAATAACAGACTCCTCATCGCTTTTGTCCTAAAGCAATCAACACTGCTTGTCACATAATCAACACGGTATATCTTCACAAATTCCTCAAGAAAACCTCATATGAACTCCTCACTCGCAAGAAACACAATGTAAGTTATTTCAAAGTCTTGGTCCAAGATGTTGGATTAGAGATCCTCACCATAGCACAAAGTTTGCACCTAAATCACATGAGGGTTTTATGCTTGGTTACGGGAAGGACTCGCACACCTATAGAGTCTTCAACACCTATCAGAACAAGGTTGTTGAAACTATAGATGTGTGGTTCGATGAAACTAATGGCTCGGAAAGAGAGCAACTGCCTCCTGTGCGAGATAAATTGACTCCTAAGGAAGCCATCAATCTCAAACCTACTAAAGATATCATTCATAGTGAGGAACAACCCCTTGTTGAAGAAGTCATCCCCAACACTGAGGAAATTCAAGCAGGTGCACATGAGGAAAATGCTACAGATTGAATTCCTCAGCCCAACCAAAGTCTTCAACCAGCTCATCCAATGATGGAAAATGAAGTGGAACTTGAAAAAATCCTCGATGGCATCAATGCACCAGGTCCTATCACCCGCTCAAAAGCTTCACATTTAGTTAAATTTTGTGGGCATTCCTTGTTTGTGTCTATCACAGGACCCTCAAAAGTTGTTGAAGCCTTCATGGAACCTGAGTGGATTCAAGCCATGCAAGATGAACTTCTTCCGTTCAAACTAAATGACGTATGGGAACTCATCAAAAGACCAGATCCTCGCAAGCACAATATCATCGGCACCAAGTGGATCTACCGAAACAAGAAGGGTGAGGATGGTCAGGTTGTGAGGAACAAGGCACGGCTTGTAGCCCAAGGCTATGTTGGGGAACGTCGCATGGGAAACAAAAAATTTCCTACGCGCACGAAGACCTATCATGGTGATGTCCATCTACGAGAGGGGATGAGTGATCTACATACCCTTGTAGACCGTACAGCAGAAGCGTTAGTGAACGCGGTTGATGTAGTGGAACGTCCTCACGTCCCTCGATCCGCCCCACGAACAGTCCCGCGATCAGTCCCACGATCTAGTGCCGAACGGACGGCACCTCCGCGTTCAGCACACGTACATCTCGACGATGATCTCGGCCTTCTTGATCCAGCAAGAGAGACGGAGAGGTAGAAGAGTTCTCCGGCAACGTGACGGCGCTCCGGAGGTTGGTGATGATCTTGTCTCAGCAGGGCTCCGCCTGAGCTCCGCGGAAACGCGATCTAGAGGAAAAACCGTGGAGGTATGTGGTCGGGCTGCCGTGGAAAAGTCATCTCAAATCAGCCCTAAAACCTTCGTATATATAGGTGGGAGAGGGGGGACCTTGCCTTAGGGCTCAAGGAGCCCCAAGGGGGTCCGCCGAGCCAAAGGGGGGAAGGACTCCCCCCCAAACCGAGTCCTACTTCGTTTGGTGGGTGGAGTCCTTCTTTCCTTTCCCACCTCCTCCTTTTTTTCTCTTTGATTTTTCTTCCAATGCGCATAGGGCCCTTTTGGGCTGTCCCACCAGCCCACTAAGGGCTGGTGCGCCACCCTCAAGGCCTATGGGCTTCCCCGGGTGGGTTGCCCCCCCCCCCCCCCCCGGTGAACTCCCGGAACCCATTCGTCATTCCCGGTAACTCCGAAAACCTTCCGGTAATCAAATGAGGTCATCCTATATATAAATCTTCGTTTCCGGACCATTCCGGAAACCCTCGTGACGTCCGTGATCTCATCCGGGACTCCGAGCAACATTCGGTAACCAACCATATAACTCAAATACGCATAAAACAACGTCGAACCTTAAGTGTGCAGACCCTGCGGGTTCGAGAACTATGTAGACATGACCCGAGAGACTCCTCGGTCAATATCCAATAGCGGGACCTGGATGCCCATATTGGATCCTACATTTTCTACGAAGATCTTATCGTTTGAACCTCAGTGCCAAGGATTCATATAATCCCGTATGTCATTCCCTTTGTCCTTCGGTATGTTACTTGCCCGAGATTCGATCGTCAGTATCCGCATACCTATTTCAATCTCGTTTACCGGCAAGTCTCTTTACTCGTTCCGTAATACAAGATCCCGCAACTTACACTAAGTCACATTGCTTGCAAGGCTTGTGTGTGATGTTGTATTACCGAGTGGGCCCCGAGATACCTCTCCGTCACACGGAGTGACAAATCCCAGTCTTGATCCATACTAACTCAACGAACACCTTCGGAGATACCTGTAGAGCATCTTTATAGTCACCCAGTTACGTTGTGACGTTTGATACACACAAAGTATTCCTCCGGTGTTAGTGAGTTATATGATCTCATGGTCATAGGAACAAATATTTGACACGCAGAAAACAGTAGCAACAAAATGACACGATCAACATGCTACATCTATTAGTTTGGGTCTAGTCCATCACGTGATTCTCCTAATGACGTGATCCAGTTATCAAGCAACAACACCTTGTTCATAATCAGAAGACACTGACTATCTTTGATCAACTATCTAGCCAACTAGAGGCTTGCTAGGGACAGTGTTTTGTCTATGTATCCACACATGTAAATGAGTCTTCATTCAATACAATTATAGCATGGAGAATAAACGATTATCTTGATACAGGAATTATAATAATAACTATATTTATCATTGCCTCTAGGGCATAATTCCAACAGGCTACACACAGGTTGAAGGAATTGACTTTGATGAAACTTTTGCACCTGTTGCTAGACTTGAAGCTATTCGAATATTACTTGCTTATGCTAACCATCACAATATTACTCTATATCAAATGGATGTGAAAAGTGCATTCCTCAATGGTAAGCTTGAGGAAGAAGTATATGTTGCTCAGCCCCCAGGTTTTGAAGACCCAAAGCATCCTCACAAAGTCTTCAAACTCAAAAAGCACTCTATGGGCTCAAGCAAGCCCCTCAGGCATGGTATGATACATTGAAGGAATTCCTCGTGAAGAAAGGCTTCAAACCCGGCTCACCTGATCCTACACTTTTCACAAAATCCTATGACAATGAATTATTCGTGTGCCAAATATATGCCGACGACATTATTTTTGGTTGTACTGGCAAACGTTACAGTGATGAATTTGCCTACATGATGGATGAAGAATATCAAATGTCCATGATGGGGGAGCTGAAATTCTTCTTAGGTCTGCAAATTCGTCAACAACGCAATGGCATCTTCATATCTCGGGAGAAATACCTCAAGGATGTTCTGAGGAAATTTGGCATGCCTGAATGCAAAGGCGTCAAGATTCCTATGCCTACCAACGGCCACCTCTACACTGACGAAAATGGTAAAGATTTCGATCAGTAGGTATATAGTTCTATGATTGGCTCTTTATTGTACCTATGTGCATCTAGGCCAGGTATTATGTTTAGTGTTTGCATGTGTGCTCGTTTTCAAGCAAAACCGAAGGAGTCACACCATAAGGTTGTGAAACATATTCTTCAATATCTAGCTCACACACCAACACTAGGATTATGGTACTCCAAGGGCTCAAATCTTCACCTCATTGGATATTCTGATTCTGATTATGCTAGTGACCGTGTGGATCGCAAGTCAACATCATGCACATGACATTTCCTTGGAAGATCATTAGTCTGCTCGTCCTTAAAGAAGCAGAATTGTGTATCACTCTCCACTCCCGAAGTTGAATACATTGTTGTTGGATCTTGATGTTCTCAACTGCTATGGATGAAGCAAACCCTCAGAAACTACGGCATCAACATGAAGAATGTGCCCCTCTACTGCGACAATGAGAGTGCAATCAAGATCGCCTACAACCCAGTACAACACTCGAAGACCAAGCACATCTAGATTCGTCATCATTTTCTTTGAGACCATGTCCTCAAGGGCAATATCATCATCAACCATGTGAAGACTGATGATCAGCTAGCAGATGTCTTCACAAAGCCCTTGGATGAGAGAAGGTTTTGCAAGTTATGGTGTGAGCTAAATATCCTAGAATCTTCAAATGTCTTGTAAACATGCACACATCCTGACACTTATGCAAAATTGATGACTTAGATGTGCAACACACAAAGTAACGATTTTCTTCAATCAATGAATAATATCACTCTAAGTGTGAAGAAATTAATGAAGAATTTGGTTCACACGCCCTACGACAATTGTATGCGGCGCCTTAAATCATCATTCTTATACAGTGGGTCACGCCACCACCCAACTTTGAAATTATTCAAGTTGGAAATTCTTCAAAGTTGAAATTCTTCAATCCGAGACGTTTTCATAAATTCCTCAAAATTTTCAAATTCTTCAAAACTTTCTGTGATGATCTTAATTTGACTATACATATATATTATAATGAGCTTTCAATGTCCTCAACAGCATTCACTTATTGTCCAGTCTTCAAGTTGGTATTTCTTACGGCTTTCCTACGACTCAAAACCACCAAAGAAAATCCTAGAATCCACCGTGCTTCAAAACCACCGAGGGGCGACGAATCGTCTTGTGCGTTGCCATGTATTATCTGAAATGCTTAATGCACACGATTAGTCCGTAGAGGTACTGTCATCAATCACCAAAATCACTTAGGACGAAATATGCCCTAACACCCGCCTAGTGAGGCGATCAGCGGTCTAGCGCCTACCCAAGTTAGCTAACCAGTGGAAAAAAATTACGCGTGACGGTGCCCAACTCTTCCAAATGAGCTTCCAGGCGAAGCAGGTAGTGAATCCGTGAAAAGTAGCGAGGTAGCAGGAGCGGGTCGTATAGGTGTCGGAAGTCATCCATTTCCACATCAGCTGGTCAGGGCATCTCACAGGGGGGAATGTTTGATTGTGTGCCAGATGTGAATGTATTGACCAATTTCATTGATGCCAATAGTCCCTTGAATGTCGCCTGCCCAACTGTGGTCGTGTAGTCCTTCGGCGACGGTCCCGATCTTGCGTTGACGCTGGGGAATGCAATTGTAAAGGTCACGGGCGATCTCAGAGATTGACTGACCATTGATCGAGCGGTCCTCCCAAAAAAACAATGTAGATCCGCTCCCAGTGATCATCATGGTAGAGACGAAGAAGAGTGCTCTTTCCTCAATCGAGAATTGCAGGTCTAGGCCATGCCAAGCCCAGTCATGGTCGGTGCGCGAGAACCAGAGCCAACAAAGCCGCAGCGCAAGGCCAATGCGCTTGAGGTCTTGGACTCCTAGGCCGACGAGGGAGGTAGGGCGGCAAACGCAACGTCAGTTGACATGGCAGTGGCCACCGTTGGCGGGTGCATGTCCAGCCCAAAGAAATCCACGCTGGATCTTCTCGGTTTGCTTTAGGGTCTTTTTCAGTGGCGTGTAGGCGAGGAGTTGATGGACAGGGATGGCACCTAGGACAGATTTCACCATAGCCACGCACCCGGGTTTTGTCATCAAGTCGGCCTTCCAAGTGGGGAGACCTCCGGCGATCCCATCAATGAGTGGCTGCAGGTGGGCCGCTGTAGGTCGCTGGAGCGTGAGGGGGATCCCAAGGTACGTGATCGACAACTCCATGATGGGGCAGCCCAAGTGCACGAGTGCTTCCGTCGCCTCGTCCGAGTCACAATGCAGCAGTGAGGCAGAGCTCTTGGCGTAGTTAACGCATAGACCAACGGCGTGGCCAAAGAGCACCAAGATCTCTTTCGCAGCCATGATGTCGTTGGTCTTGCAATGGCAGAAAAACACCACGTCATCTGCGTACAATGACTCCGCGGGGATAGATCTTCTGGGATGTAATTGGGCCATAATACCCAGCTCGAACGCGAGCTTGATGAGCCTTCCCAGGGTGTCCACTCGAGCACGTAGAGCTGTGGCGACATGGGATCTCCTTGGCATAGACCCTGTCGGTGCCAAATGAGGGGGGCGGCTCTCCATTCATCAATATGTGTGTGCTCGTCGAGGATAGGAGGATAGCTATCCACTCCAAAAAATATGTTCCCAAACCCATGTTGGTGCAGGACCTCAAAGAGGAAGGGCCAGGACTGGGACTTGAAAGCGTGTGTGAGTTCCAACTTGAGCATGACGCGGAGCCCCTAGCTGGTGGAGGAGACGGGCCGACTGCTTGACCAAGATGATGTTATCATGCAGGCTCCGTCCGGTGATGAACGTGTTCTGACATGGATTGACAAGGCAAGACTGCTTGGGGGCGAGGAGCGGTGAGAGTACTTTGGCAAAGATCTTGGCCACTAGGTGGATCAGGCTTATTGGCCTATAGTCATTGAGCAATCTGGCATCCGCACGCTTCGGAAGGAGGGTGATAAGTGCCTCGTTAAGGCTACAAAAGTCGCGGCCCCTCAAATCATAAAGTTGTTGGAATGCATCAACAAAGTCCCGTGGGACCGTGCCCCAACAAGCTCAGAGGAATTATGCGGTAAAGCCGTCGGGGCCGGGGGCCTTGCGTGCAGGCAACCGTTTGACGGCCTCCCTTATCTTATATCTGATAGACGTAAATTGTAATATGATGCTTAGTGCATGCAGCTTCACCATTTATCCCCTCCATACCTAAGTGTATTGTTAGTGCTAGTACCATTGGTAACGAGAGTTGTTGAGTATCTTTATACTCACGCTTGACATAACAACAAACTTTTAGAGTTATACAATTCTGATGCAGTCTAGATGTTATTCTTTGAGTTCGATAACGTCGACTAGTCGATTAGTGTATTTTGGATGGCAACTTGGAACCCTAGGAATGGGTCGTGTGCTTTAATTTCTAGCCTATTAGGCAAATGTGGATTTTGTTTATACTCAGGCTTTCGTTATCTTTCGTTCATGTAATGAGTTCATGAACAACCTTATCTGCCGTCCTATTACAATGTTCAAAGCTAGTAAGAGAAAAATCACAAGAAAGAAAATAGCAATCAACAAAAATTATGGTCGTCCTCCATTCTTCACTGTATCAAAGACTTCCATGTTATTCAAAATAATTACAAGCTGGTTGCATCCTACCTTTTCCACGAGAGATAAGTCAAATCTAAGAGCTAGAGCTTCTGTTGTTCTAACATCAACACACCAATCAATCTTCCAATTTCCGTCAAGAGTGAACTTTTCTTTGTCATCTCTAAAAACTACGTGAGTTGTGCCCCTAAGCAGATCATGATCAAAAGATGAATACACATTTAACTAAAGATGAATACACATTTAACTTAACAAAGCCCGTAGGACACCCCTTTCTACTATAAGTCATTGGTGAATGGGCATTAACAAAGTTTGTCGTTAAAGCACGTACCCCAATAGAAATTTGGCATGCATTTTAAAGCTTTCCTTCATGAACTAATTTATGTTTATCCCACCATAAATATCAAGTTGTGATGGCTTCACGAGAATTCTAGAGGCCCGTTACAAAAAGATCCTCGTCTTGCAAAAGTAATAGAAATTCAAGGACTCTCTCCCACATGATCAATGGCGCGGGCTCTGCTAATCACCTCGTACATTCCCCATCGATTCCAATCCTTTATTTTCTCACATGGAAATAACACCTTATTTGTATCTTATGGTCCGTTCTCATAGGATGGGCAAGTGGACGTAACTTTTATGTGTCTATTTACAAACGTAACACGACACATGAGAGTTCCATCCAATGTACTCAAATAAAAAAATCACCTTTGCCAGACACGATAGATTCCAAATTTTATCCCAAATGAGGTTGACATTACTTCGACCCATACTAGTAGTGTAATGCAATTTCATGCCATGTAGGATCCATTCCGTCAAACAAGTTAGGATCCATTCCGTCAAACAAGTTGATCGAACAGTGAACAACCCACTTTTTGTATAACTCCACTCAATAATACCGACATTTTGTGTGAAGAAAGTGGATCGCAAGGACTCTTTTCTACTGTATTTAGTAGTGTGCAAGTCGATGAGGATAATTAATTTGGTCATTCTGGTCAAGCATCAATTGACCACCTCATTTGTCTCATCAGATCTCCATCCCACAAATTCATGGTTGGGTCAATAATATCAGAAACTTTTGACTCTACCGGAATGCATCCACCCGTGGTAGCCTCAGAGATTTTGCCATCTGAATAAATTGCAATGTTTCCCTCAATAGAAAGGTCGACATCGAAAATGCTTTATACAACAACAAAACTAACGGTATTTGTAGCGTTTGAGTTCGGCGTATTCATGTCAAGGAGGCAATACTTGTGCAACCAAATCCAACCTTGAGATTTCACACTAAAACCGATGAGTGGATGAAATGATCAAAAAGGTTAAGCCCTGCGTCCTACTCAAATAAACTTGTGAAATGTGGCTGTTGCTGTCCACAAACTACTCTGTTTTATAACTTGATAAAATACACACTTGTAATAGGGTGGGTTCTACTCAGATAAATGGAGCTCTTTCCTGCTCTTTATTACAACATTTTGCCTCCACTCGGCATCAAGCGTGTCCAAGTCCCATGCCGTGGCCAAATAGCCATAAAGGACACATGTGGGTTGGCCCTTGTCATCCACCTTGACAAACATGGGGTTACTGGCCCCAACAAAAGACGGAGGGAGGCCCCGGGCGTGGACACATTGCGCTCGACCATGGCCTTCCGCCTCCAAGAGCTCAGCAAGCCGCACAGCTTCCTTCAGACCAGCTAGGTTGCTTGCGAATGTCACCAGCATGACTCCATCCTTGCCCACTAGTGGCTTCACACTCACACCTGCGAATCCCATTTCTGGACAACACATTGATATTCATGGATTAGTGCCTGGGACTCATAATAAATTTTAAAACTAAATGCAGCAGAGACAATCGAATAGTGTTAACTGGGTATGAGCAAAACTGCTAAGATGCACAATATTTGAAGCAGAGAAAAAGACTAAACTAACTGAAAGTTATAGGAGGAACTACACTTTAATCCCCCAATCTATTCTACTGGTCACGCTCGCTTATGTGCTCACTTTAACCCCCTCATGGAGAATCTGCAGTCTACACAACGCCCTAAACCAAGATTATTGCCGACGTGGTTGGGTTTGCATGACTAAACGACATTTAAGCAAGAAAACATCATTGATGCGTGGTTTTCTACCACCCAACTGACGCACTCTGTTGCTTAGCCTGTTTCCATCAAAGAGCAGGCATTGATAGAGGCACACCCCATATTATTAGCCAGGCCAAAATTATAGTAGTATAAGATTCTAAGCTCCATGCTGTAACAACTGCAGTGTAACAAGAAAGTATAACTTGACAATATTAACAGTGTATATACATATTTTAGAACCAACCTCAATATATGCATATTTGAGATTAAAACTACAGGGAAACCCACATTAAGGGCTTCTTTTCACAGACAGGGATTACAATCCAATCCCTTGAATGAGCACTCATGTTACATCAACTTAACTTCCCACCACAAGGGATCTGGCAGGCCTAAGAGCATATCTCCAATAGATGGTCCAAATGTAAAAATAACTAACTTTTGGACCGTCTGGGGCAAAAAACGGTGCTCCAACAGACGGTCCATATGCAAAAAAAATTAGACCGCGGCCCCCTCGTGATGTAAAATCCAACACCTCGCGGTGTAAATTTACATCACAAGGTGCATCTGGTCCAAAACCAGCCGCCGCCCGCGAACGCCCAACCGCCACTTCCTTTCCGTTCCCGCCCGAGCCCGTCCGCCTGCCCGAGGACCAGCCGGCCGGAATCCGCCGCCGCGACCGCCGAAAACCACGTCGTCGGCGCCGCCACCACCCCAAATCCCCACCGCCGCCCTCCGCCGCCGTCGCCTCCCTCGCCGGTAGCCAGCTCGCAGCCGCCCGGACGCCGCCGAATCGGGAGGCAGCCGGCGCGGGATTCGGCGCCTCCGGCGGTCCGGCTGCCGCGGTACGCCTCCGTCGGGTCTAAGGCTGCCGCCGACCTCGTCCCCGTAGGCCGTGAGCCTGTTCACGGCCGTTGCGCCGGCCGCACGACCGCCGCACGAAGCCCTCCGTCCGGCTGCCGAAGTACTGTTCGCCGCCCGCCGAGCTCCTCTTGGCCGGCCTCGAAGCTCTTTTCTTATCACCGCCGCCGTCCGGAGGAGCCGACCGCAGCCGTCCGCAGTCGTCAGCAACAGCCAATCCAACCGGCGGCCATCTTCTTCCACCGCGCGCACTAGGTGTTCGACGGAATTCCCCAAGGTAAAAAAATGACGAAACTTGATGATTTAACTTGGGATTGGATAGTATGTTTGACGGTGGTTGTGTGCAATGTAGATGAGCTTGGTTGACTTCTCTTTCGTGGATGATTCATCGTCGGATGAGGAATTCGATTTGCATGAAGAGGAGGTTGTTATGCTAGTGGCCCTGCACAAGAGGAAGAAACCGAAGCACGGTGGTTCCGTTTATGGTCGTGCGTTCATTCGGAGAGAACGGATTGATGCACACAAACGGTTGGTGCGCAACTACTTTGCATCATCACCTGTTTTTTCGGAGAATTACTTTCGACGCCGTTTCAGAATGTCGAAAGACTTGTTCTTCCGCATTTGCAATTCCGTGAAGCAACATAATCCAGTCTTCAAGCAGAGAAGGAACTGTGTCGGGTTGCTTGGCCATAGCATTGAGCAGAAGGTCACTGCCGCTTTGCGCATGATGGCATATGGTGTTCCGGCAGATTACATTGATGACAACTTGGCGATGGCAGAGAGCACTTCTATCTTCTATGTCAAGCAATTCGCAATAGCTATGGTAGAAGTGTTCGGTCCACAGTACTTGAGAGCACCCAATGCTCAGGACACTCAGAGGCTTTTGGAGATGAACAAAGCTCGAGGGTTTCCAGGTATGCTCGGGTCTGTGGATTGCATGCATCGGAAATGGAAGAATTGTCCAAAAGCATGGCATGGACAATTCAAGGGTCGTGGGAAGGATGCCACTATCATTCTTTAGACAGTTGCTGATCATGAAACATGGATTTGGCATGCATATTTTGGTATGCACGATTCTTGCAACGACATCAACGTGCTCGACCGGTCACCTCTCTTTGCCAACTTAGCAAATGGAGAAGCACCACCGGTGACCTTCGAAGCAAATGGCCGCACCTACAACTATGGGTACTATCTTGCAGATGAGATCTACCCGAGGTGGAGTACATTCGTCAAGCTGGTTGCAAAACCTGAAGGTAAAAAAGAACTTGTATTTCATAATGCACAAGCGGCGGCTAGAAAAGATGTTGAGAGGGCATTTGGGATTTTGCAATCCCAATTTGCTATTGTGCGAGGACCATCTAGATTTTGGGATCAAAAGATCCTTTGATACATCATGACCGCTTGCGTGATCATGCATAACATGATCATTAAGAACGAGCGTGGAAAACATTTAGATTACAACTTCTATCATTTGATGAGCATTCCTGTTAACCCCATGCGAAAAGAACAGCGCATCAGACGTTTCATGAAGGTGTACAGCGAGATTAGAGACACCGATGTGCATGACCAACTCCAGAAAGATTTGATGGAAGAGCATTGGAAATGGCATGGCGAAAGATCCGCATAGATTCATTATTTGTTTGTTCAAAACTATGTTGTATTATGCAAAACTATGTTGTATTTGTGTTGCATTTCATCTCCTGGATCTGAAGAACTATGTAATAATTTGATATTGTGGACATGAAATTTTTTTATGTTGTTTCAAAACATGTTTTTATGCAATATGTGCGGCTGTACAGTGGCTGAACTGCGGCTGCTGGCCGGTTTTGGACCATGAATTTGGACCATCTATTGGAGTTGGTCTTTTGGACCATGAGAATTTGGACCATTTGTTGGAGTTGGCCTTTTTTTTAAGCTCCAAAACGCACTTTTTGGCGGTCCAAATTTTACATCTTTGGTTTTGGACCGCCAAATTTTGGACCATCTATTGGAGATGCTCTAACCCCCCTATCTATCCAAAGAATCCCAAGGTCACACAGTGACAGGTAACAGACCATGAATGTTAAGATGCAATCCAACTATTTGAAACCACAGAATTAGCCAATATAAGAAAGGCAAATGCGAAAATTGTTTTTGGAGGCCGAGCTCCATGGAGGCCTCCATTTGCAAAATTCAAATTCATCAGAATTCATATTTTTTACGTTTCAAAAATTCTGAAAAAATACAGATATAATGGAGGCATAATGTACATGTGTGTAAATTTTCAGGACGAAATACGTTGAAACGAGGGTTGTGCAAAAAAAACAAATCTAAGGCTTTTCAGCACATGATACTATTTATCCTGAAAGTCCATGAATGTGTCTTTTTTGTACAGGTTGCATTCCAAGGTATTTCATCCTGAAATTTTTCACACATATAAATTTCATCCTTGTATACGTGCATATTTGTTTTCAGAATTTTTTTAAACCGGAAAGTTTTAATTCTGAATTTTTCAAAAATAAAGGGCTCCATGGAGCTAGGTCACCAAAACACCCCACTCGGGCAAATGACTACATTGCTGGAAAGTAAATGAACTTTTTAGCTGACAAAATACTGTCAACCATGTCATGGGCAAATTAGAAATGATAAGCCAGCTGACAAAAGGTGTAATAAAACATGGACAAGGGAGCTGGAATAAATTAGGTAGACCAAAAACATTTTCAGCTGAAGCATAGTGGTAGCAAGCCTTCTCTTCACGGATATTTCCTCAAGGGAGGGTGAAAACATACGGGGGAGAAAAACTATCCAATGCAATTTCCAGAGACCAAATTGTGTGATTAATCCTTCCAAGAGAAAAGTGGTATTGCCGTATTGGTCATTTATTTATTTTTAAATGTATCAGTATAGTTTTCAAAATTTCATAAGTAACCCTACAAGGTTATCTACTGGCAGAGCTAAGGCATATTAAGGAAAATGGTTTTATAAAGCTTTGGCTTTGGTCCAAGTAATTGATTGTCGCACTCCATCAAACAAACACGAAGGGGCTAAACATCACAATCTGCTCATTAGCAAAGTAATCAATTTAAGTCACAGTGAGAGAGCAAGTATTTGATAAGTACCTCTGAGCTTGCCATCCATCTCTTTATTACTCATGACATCCTTTTGCCTGTCGCTATTTGACTTGTATAGGTTCTCAACTATGATCGTTGGTGGCCATAAAATAAGATCTCCTTGACTGGCCTCAGCATCAGCAGTAGACAATGTTTGGTAAGCCTTTCTGTTTACAGGATCTATAGAGTAGTTCCAGCCCATAAGAACACATATAGCTTTGTGCAACCCAAGATGATCTGCACGAAGCTCTGGATTCCTCGTATTGTACGAATGATTGAGGAGGGCGTGCAAATCCATAGACTCCCTGAAATCAAATTATGCATACAGGTATCTTCAAAAATAAATCGCATGACATTGTCTTAAAAAACCATGCATATAAGTATATAACTGTCTAATAAAACATATAGAAAAGTATATAATTAGTCAATTTTGTGGGCCAAAAAATTGCTGACATTTCAAGAACAATATAGTTGAGAAATGTAAAAACAAAAGAAAACAGAAAGAATGCTGAAACATGGAAACTAAAGATCGCAAACAAACTCATGTAAAGAAAATGAAGGACAACTGGATAAGCCTTTTGTTTTCAAATATAAGCAAAAAGGAAGGAAGAACAAACTATTCCATGAAATTCAGAGCAGTGTTCAAGAAAGCGTTTTTAAGCGACACCTAAGCGCTGAGTGATGGCAAAACGCTTCGCTTTTGCCCTAAGCGTTTGTTTTTAAATGGCCAGAATTTGGCTGTTTTTGAACTACTTCCGCTTGGCTGCTTGCACAATAATGGCATATGCCATTTATCTTATTATTAGGGTCTGTTTCGGAACTATTTCCTTTAGATTCTGGCCAAATTCTGGCAACATGATCTCTATTAGCCAATGTCTATTTCAACTGAACTGCATTTTAGTTGTTCATCTGCTTGCTGTGTGAACCTCATGTGTATTTGCTATGGTGTGAACTGCATTTTAGATGTTATTTCAATTACCTATGCGTTACGCTATGTTCCCTATTGTCCTGTGCATATAATACAAAAACAGTCAAATTCTAGGCAATTTTGAAAACGCTGAAGCACTCATTGCTCTAAGCTGTGTCCTTCCGCTTCGCTTACGTTTTCCGCTTTTTGAAACATTGATTAAGAGTGGAGAAGCATAGGCTGCATAAACTCAGGATGAGCAGCATGAACCTTTGCATTCTTCGTATTGTATGAACAATTGAGGAGTGTATGCAAATCTATATAGTCTCTGTAATCAAAATATCCACATGCATCTTTAAAAGGAAATTGCATGAAATTGTCTTCAAAAATCAAGTATATAACTGGCTTATAGAACATGTATACAAGTATATAACTAGTTGTAAGAGCATAATTTTCCCCAAGTAGTTTTGGTGTTTGATGGCAATGCCCTTTGCGCACTAACCGTGTGCATTAAGCTTTCAGAGATTATCAGGTGGCACGAGACAGTTTACTTCCCCTCAATGGTTAAAAGAGAAGACGGTTATTTGCTGTCGATTTAATGTTGGTGGACTTGAGATATAGGAAAATTAGTACTACCAAAAGGGGGGGTCCGCATTTGGAAAGGTTGGGTGGAATTAACACGGACACATTTGCAACCCCTTTCCTTTCACGGCACTTTGGAGCTTCTGACCTCTGCTTAGGTTCCCTCAGAATCATCTAAGCGGAAGTACCACGGTGGAGAGCGGTAGTACCACCCCAGCAGTACTGCCGCCCTGTAGTGCTAAGGCTACTTTCGCTTATGTTTTTCTTCTGGTGCATTTGCCCTTGTTAAGCGAAAGTACCGTTGTGGTGGAGCGGTAGTACCACTCAGGCGGTACTACCGCCCTCCACTTCTGCCCATACTTCCGCTTATTTCTTGCTCCCTGACTAACTTCGTCACCCAAGCGGAAATATAGCGGCAGTAGCCAGCAATAGTACCACTGCGCATGGTACGGCCGTGCTGCCCACCTCTACTTCTGCTAGGTCCGCTCTTCCTACAATGCCCAGCAGAAGTACCGCTGGCAGGAGCGGTACGCCTCCCTTACTGAGTCAGTTGTCTGCGAAGCCCGAACCTTCCATGTGGGCGGAAGTATCGCTCCCCCGAGCGGTGCTACCGCTTATACACGACTTGTGGGCAGAAAACGGTCTGATTTTCCTCTTCACTATATAAGTGGGTCTTCTTCTCCAAAAGACCTTACCTCTTTTCCCCCAAAGCTCCATTGTTGCTCCTAAGCTTATTCTTGCCCGATCTCTCTCTCTAGCCACCGAATCTTGTTGATGCTCTAGAGTTTAGAAGAGAAGGTCTCGATCTACACTTCCACTAAGAGAAACTTAATTCCCCCCAATAATCTTGTTAATGCTCTAGGGTTTAGAGGAGAAGGCCTCGATCTACACTTCCACCAAGAGAAATTTGATTCCCCCCACTAATCCCTTGCGAATCTTGTTACTCTTGGGTGTTTGAGCATCCTAGACGGAAGAGGTTGATGGATATGTCTATGTACTATGGTCTTTGTGGGGCTGCAGCACATAGTCCTTTGTGGGGCTGCAGCACATGGTCCTTGTGGCTGTTAGGATAGAATCCTTGACCATCAAGGACTGGCAGTTAGGAAAGCATCTTAGACTAGCATCTTAGCATATGATTGGCTGGCTAGCAGCCTATAAATATGTATCCCCAACCCCTCAGGTTGGCATGGCATTGTGTGAGAAATAAACCAACGAAAATTGTCCCAACTCTCCTAGTGTCATCCACAACTATCAATGCTCAGGCTGAAAGGTCTAACAAGTGGTATCAGAGCCTCGTTACCTTGTACCCTGAGCATTTCCTGCTCACCTCTCTCACCGGGAGCTGAGCAGCCTAAGTCGGTAGCAGCAGCTGCTCCGACTGCCCCTAGTTACCTCCCTCCCTCCGGACTGTCGAGCAGCAGCTCGTCAGCAACAGCCTCCTCTTCACGCAACAGCCCCCCTGCAGCAAGCCATGTCTGCAGGTCGCTCTCAGCACACGGCTACCTCGAGCATACGGCGCCGGCAGGAGGCCGAGCGCGCCTTGGCAGAGGAGCGTGAGCGAGCAGCTGTAGCAGCAGCTGCTGCGGCAGCAAGGGTGTCGAGGCTGGCTGCAGCGGAGCTGGCAGCAGCCAGACCGGAGGTAGAAGCAGCAGCAGCAGCAGCGGAGGCAGCACGTGAGGCTACGGCGGATGCCAAGGCACTCCGCGTCGGCTCCGGCAGCTCCAACGGCTCCGCGCATGCGGACGACGGCGCCAACGCAGACCGCGCCAAAGTGGCGCAAGAGCGGACAGCGCAGTAGGCAGCCGAGCACGCCCGCGCTCCAGGTGGAGGTGCGCACGGCGCCGGCAGCTGCAACGACCAGGACCGCGGCCTCTACGAGGTTCGGACTGTGGTCAGGGATGTTGGTCCCAGTGTTGGGTGGCCTACCCTCACTAAAACCAACTACGTCGAGTGGGCCGCGATCATGAAGATCAGGCTCCAGGTGCGGCGGCTGTGGGAGGCAGTCCAGGACAGCAACGTCGACCACCAAGAAGATCGACGGGCGCTGGACGGCCTCATCGCCGCAGTCCCGCCCGAGATGCAGTTCTCGCTTTCCAACAAGCGGACTGCCAAGGAGGCTTGGGACGCCATCATCGCGGCACGCATCGACAGCGACCGTGCTCGCAAGTGCACACTGCAGGCACTTCGTAAGGAGTGGGAGAGCCTGGCCTTCAAGCCAGGTGAGGACGTTGATGACTTTGCTCTCCGTCTGAACACTCTGCTGCAGAAGATGGTGAAGTTCGGCGATGCCACCTACACCGAGGAGAGAGCTGTCGAGAAGCTTTTCCGGTGCATTCTCGAGAAGTACAAGCAGATGGCTCGCTCGATCGAGTCTTTGCTGGACCTCTCCACGATGACGATCGAGGAGGCGATAGGTCGCCTCAAGGTCGTCGACACCGACGAGCCACAGCCTCCCTCAGGGCCCATCACCACCGGCGGGAAGCTGCTCCTAACTCGGGAGCAGTGGGATGCCAGCCTTGGTGACAAGAAGAAGGGGGAGACGGCTCTGTTCATGGCGCATGCAAGCATCGAGCTACCTTCAGCGACACCAGTCGCAAAGGCTCCCCTCCACCTCGACGAGCCAAAAGCACACGCTCTTCTCGGCGATGGCTCCGGGAAGGACAAGACTGCAGGGTGGTGCCTCCGACGTGACCGATGGAAGGGAATTCTTCGCCGAGCTCGACTCCGACGTGCGAGGCTCCGTCAAGTTTGGGGATGCCTCAGCTGTGGAAATTAAGGGCATCGGCTCCGTCATCTTCACCACCAAGACGGGAGAGCACCGGCTGCTCACCGGTGTCTACTACATCCCCGCGCTAAGGAACTCCATCATCAGCTTGGGACAGCTGGATGAGAACGGCTCACGCGTGCTGATTGAACATGGGGTCCTACGCATCTGGGATCGCCGGCGTCGCCTTCTCGCCAAGGTACCCAGAGGTGAAAATCGACTCTACGTCCTTGATGTGCACGTGGCACAACCGGTCTGTCTCGCTGTCCGTCGGGACGACGAGGCGTGGCAATGGCATGAGCGCTTTGGGCACCTTCATTTTGAGGCCCTGAAGCGTCTAAGTGCCAAGGAGATGGTGCGAGGCCTGCCATGCCTCGACCATGTGGAGCAGTTATGCGACATGTGTGTGCTGACGAAGCAGAGACGACTCCCCTTTCCCCAGCAGGCGAGTTTTCGGGCCAAGGAGAGGCTGGAGCTCGTGCACGGAGATCTGTGCAGCCCGGTGACGCCAGCCACACCAGGAGGTCGACGCTACTTCCTGCTGCTCGTCGACGACTTCTCTCGCTACATGTGGGTGATGGTCCTCGGCAGTAAGGGAGAGGCGCCAGACGCAATCAGGCGCGCGCAGGTTGCTGTGGAGGCGGAGAGCGGCCGCAAACTGCGCGTGTTGCGCACTGACAACGGCGGCGAATTCACGGCAGCTGAATTCGCGTCGTACTGCGTTGATGAGGGCATCCAGCGCCACTACTCCGCGCCGTACAGCCCGCAGCAAAACGGCGTCGTTGAGCGACGCAACCAGACGGTTGTGGGGATGGCTCGGGCTCTCCTCAAGCAGAGAGGGATGCCGGTTGTTTTCTGGGGAGAGGCGGTGCTAACGGCCGTCTACATCCTCAACCGCTCGCCTACTAAGGCACTCGACGACAGGACGCCGTACGAGGCCTGGCATGGGCGGAAGCCGGCGGTCTCCCACTTGCGGGTCTTTGGCTGCCTTGCGTTCGCCAAAGAGCTCGGCCACATCGGCAAGCTCGACGACAGGAGTACTCCGGGAGTCTTCATCGGCTATGCGGAGGGCTCAAAGGCCTACCGCATCCTCGACCCAGAGACACAGCGTGTGCGCACGGCGCGAGACGTCGTGTTCAACGAAGGGCGAGGGTGGAAATGGGACAAGGCGGTGGACGACGGCTCGACGCCGACGTATGACGACTTCATTGTCGAGTACGTCCACTTCAAGGAAGCTGGGGGAGCAAGCAGCTCCTCTTCGCCGAGCACGTCTACCCCAGGCCCCAAAACTACATCGACTCCGGTGCCTGCTACGCCGACGGCACCACAACCGGCGACGCGGCATACTCCAGCCCCGACAGTCACCACTCCGGGCTCGTCTTCATCATCACCAGCTCACGCAGAGCACAACCCGATGAAGTTCGCTTCCCCGCTCACTCACGACAAGGAGCGCATCGACGCGTATCATAGCGGCGAACCGCTGCGGTATCGTACGATGGATAATCTACTCGGCGACCAGCCGGTGCCGGGACGGGTGCCACGCGACCTGGAGGCGCAGCTACAACTCGCGTGTGAGGACAGCGAACCTCGGTCCTTTGCAGAGGCCGAGAGAGACGCGGCATGGCGCGCCGCGATGCAGTTGGAGATGGATGCGGTCGAGCAGAACCGCACATGGGAGCTCGCTGACCTCCCTCGTGGTCACCGCGCAATCACCCTTAAGTGGGTGTTCAAGCTAAAGAGGGATGGAGCCGGCGCCATCATCAAGCACAAGGCTTGCTTGGTGGCCCGAGGCTTCTTGCAGCAGGAAGGAGTCGACTTCGACGACGCTTTCGCTCCCGTGGCACGGATGGAGTCCGTGCGACTTCTCCTTGCGCTAGCTGCCCAGGAGGGCTGGCGTGTCCGTCACATGGATGTCAAGTCGGCATTCCTCAACGGCGACTTGAAGGAGGAAGTCTATGTGCATCAGCCACCGGGATTTGCGATCCCCGGCCAGGAGGGCAAGGTACTCCGCCTGCGTAAGGCTCTCTACGGCCTACGGCAGGCACCTAGGGCGTGGAACGCCAAGCTGGACTCCACGCTAAAGAAGATGGGCTTCGAGCAAAGCCCGCATGAGGCGGCCGTCTACCGACGGGGCAGTGGAGGAAATGCCCTGCTGGTGGGCGTCTATGTTGACGACTTGGTGATCACCGGCATCAAAGATGCAGAGGTGGCGGCGTTCAAGGAAGACATGAAGGCCACCTTCCAGATGAGTGATTTGGGGCTCCTCTCCCTCTATCTAGGAATCGAGGTGCACCAGGATCACTCCGGGATCGCGCTTCGACAGTCCGCCTACGCCAAGCGCATCGTTGAGCTAGCTGGGCTCACTGACTGCCACCCAGCTCTCACTCCGATGGAGGAGAGGCTGAAACTGAGCCGTGACAGCACGACGGAGGAAGTGGACGCTACGCAGTACCGACGCCTTGTGGGGAGCCTTCGCTACCTCGCCCAGACACGGCCGGACTTGGCATTCTCCATGGGCTATGTTAGTCGGTTCATGGAGCGACCGACGTCGGAGCACCAGCAGGCAGTGAAGAGGATCGTCCGCTACGTGGCAGGGACACTCGACCACGGCCTCCACTACCCTAGGTGTCCGGGGGCGGCACACTTCGTCGGGTACAGCGACAGCGACCACGCCGGCGACATCGACACCAGCAAGAGCACGAGCGGGATCCTCTTCTTCCTCGGCAAGTGTCTTGTGAGCTGGCAATCGGTCAAGCAGCAGGTGGTGGCCCTGTCCAGCTGTGAGGCCGAGTACATAGCGGCCTCCACCGCCTGCACTCAGGCACTCTGGCTTGCTCGACTGCTTGGTGATCTCCTCGTCCGAGACACCAGAACGGTGCAGCTCCTGGTGGACAGCAAGTCCGCCCTGGCCCTGGCAAAGAACCCCGTTTTCCACGAACGGAGCAAGCACATCCGACTGAGGTATCACTTCATGCGCAACTGTTTGGAAGAAGGGAGCATCGAGGCAAGCTACATCAACACCACGGACCAGCTCGCAGACCTGCTCACCAAGCCTCTTGGGAGGATCAAGTTCCTCGAACTCTGCTCCAGGATTGGGATGATTCGACTCTCCCACAAGACGACGTACAAGACTTAGGGGGAGAATGATGGATAAGTCTATGTACTATGGTCTTTGTGGGGCTGCAGCACATAGTCCTTTGTGGGGCTGCAGCACATGGTCCTTGTGGCTGTTAGGATAGAATCCTTGACCATCAAGGACTGGCAGTTAGGATAGCATCTTAGCAGCATCTTAGACTAGCATCTTAGCATATGCTTGGCTGGCTAGCAGCCTATAAATATGTATCCCTAACCCCTCAGGTTGGCATGGCATTGTGTGAGAAATAAACCAACGAAAATTGTCCCAACTCTCCTAGTGTCATCCACAACTATCAATGCTCAGGCTGAAAGGTCTAACAGAGGTCACCTCGAAGCTATTCCATTCTGGTGAAGCTTCGTGGTGTTGTGGGAAGCCTCTAATTAAGTTGTGGAGATTGCCCCAACCTTTTTTAAAGGTTCGGTCGCTACCTTCAAGTGCACCACTAGTGGAATCACGACATCTTGCATTGTGTGAGGGCGTGAGGAGAATACGGTGGCCTTAGTGGTACCTTTGTGAGCATTGTGCCTCCACACCGCTCTAACGTAGACGTACTTCCTCTTAAAGGGAAGGAACTTCGGAAACACATCCTTGTCTTCATCGGTTCCACCTGTTGTTACTTCTTACCTTTAGGTTTATTACTTGCTTGTTATTGTTATCGTTAGAATCATATAGGTTGTTCACCTAGTTGCATGTCTAGACAACCTATTTATTGCTAAACCAAATTTGTTAAAGAAAAGCTAAAAATTGGTAGTTGCGTATTCAACACCCCCCCCCCTCTGGTCAACCATATCGATCCTTTCATTAGTCAATTTTGTATGAGCCAAAAGGTTGCTAAAATTTCAAGAACATGGATTGAGAGATGTAAAGAACAAAAGAAAACAGAATGAGTGCTTAGACAGAAAAACGGGGATTCTGTCCTTTTGGTAAAAAAAAGTTTTGCTTGCTACTGCAACTCGACATCAAAATTCAGTCAACCATAACAAGGTTAGAAAATAAAAAATGTAGGCACATGAGCCTAGACCAGAATAAAGAACCACAAAGACATGTAACAGATTTTTTTGCACAAGTAGAAAACTAAACAACGCAGACAAACCCATGTGAGAGGGAACTAAGGATGAGGCTTTCGTTTTAAAAAATAAAGCAAAAAAAATGACGAACAAATTGTAGCCACAAAATTAAGAGTAGGGAAACATGGGCTGCATAAACTACTTGGTCAAAGTTTCAGGCCAAGTTCTAGGAACCACGGAAGTTAACCAAGAGTGACCAAGGTTCCTTGTTTCTCATCATATGCTCCTCTGGAGTAGATGGGTATCTACCATCTATACAACAACACCAGTCTACACGATGGCCCCGATCCAGCCGCACCTCCCGCCGGCCGCACTGTCGCACCAAACCGCGCCGTATGGCGGATCCTCAGGCGCCCCCGTACCCTACGGCGGCGTCGACGGCCCCCTCTTCCAGGGCGAGCCCCTGCTGCCAGCCTTCTCGGCCATGACCTCCTCACCAGCCGGCGCCGAGGGCGCGCTCCCGTACGCTTGTCACGCCATGCAGCCGTCGCGCTTCTCCAAGCTCAAGTTTGCGACCTACAACGGTACCGTCGACCCTCTGAACTAGCTCAACCAATGCGAGCAGTTTTTCCGGGGGAAGCGCACACCCTCGCGTCCGACCGCACCTGTATCACCTCCTACCACCTGCGGGGTGCGGCTCAGACATGGTACTACACCCTCGAACAGGACGAAGGCGGCATGCCATCGTAGGAGCGATTCCGCGAGCTATGCATGTTGCGTTTTGGGCCTCCGGTCCGCGGCAGCCGCTTGGCCGAGTTGGGACGCCTGCCGTTCCACTCAACGATGCAGGACTTCACCGACCGCTTCCAAGCCTTGGCCTGCCACGCCCCCGACATCTTGAGTCGCCAACGAGTTGAGCTGTTCGTGGGTGGTCTGCCCGACCACAGCCGCGTCGATGTGGAGATGCGCGGGCCCCAAGACCTCCAGACGGCCATGTACTACGCTCGCGCTTTCGAGCATCGCGCGACGGCCATGCAGCAGGCATCAACATCGCGGGCCCCTCAACAGGCGCCTCGGCCGCCACCTCCTGCGCCACACCGGGCCCCGGCTACAGCAGCACCCACTGTCGAGGTTCCGACACGCCCGTTCCGTCGGCTCACGCCGGTCGAACAACTCGAGCGCCGTCGCCAAGGCCTCTGCTACAACTGCGACGAGCCCTACGTCCCCGGACACATGTGCCCACGGCTCTTCTACCTCGAGGCAGCCGACTACATCGAGGACGACGCCGTCGCCGTCGCTCCCAGTGTCGTGGCCGCCCTGCCAGGCGGGGAGGACGCCGCCGAGGCCGTTCCGGCGAACGCCTTCATGGTCTCGCTCCACGCGCTCGCGGGTATCTAGACGGAGAAGACCATGCTACTGCCGGTCACCATCAAGGGCAAGCAACTCCTGGCGCTACTCGATACCGGCTCGACCCACAATTTTCTGTCCGGGGCCACCATGCGTTGTCTCGCGCTTCATCCGACAAGAGGGGAGCACCTCCGAATCACGGTGGCCAACGGTGACCGTCTTCCTTGGCAGGGAATTGCTCGCGATGTTCCTCTCGCCATTGATGACGAGCAGTTCTCCATCACGTGCGCCGGCCTCAACCTGGGCTGCTTTGATGTCATCCTTGGCGTCGACTTCCTGCGCACCCTGGATCCTGTGCTCTGGGATTTCGACGCGATCCTTGTTTTTAAGGCGTCCCTGAAGCGTCGCCTAGGCGTCAGAGCGCTCCCCCTCCGCATTAGAAAATTGACCGCTTTGGGTGCCTAGGCGCCTAAAGCGTCCGCCTAGTCGTTCGCCTAGGCGTCAAAGTGCTCCCCTTCCCTAAAGGGGTAAGGCGTCGCCTTAAAAACCATGGATGCGATGAGCCGATGACCATGGTCTTTTGGCGCCTAGACCGCCGCGTTCGCTGGGAGGGTGTGCGGGGCGGTTCTGCCGCGAGTCCCCAACCCCAGCTATCTGCCACCTCTGCCGACTCGGCCCAACCCCTACTGGACCGTCTCCTGCAGCAGTACAGCAACCTCTTCGAGACCCCCCAAGGACTTCCTCCAGCCCGGGCCTACGACCATCGCATCCACTTGCTGCCGGGCACACCTCCCGTTGTCGTCGTCCGTACCGCTACCCCCAGCTACAGAAAGATGAACTTGAGAGGCAGTGCGCGGAGATGCTTGCCCAAGGCATCATAAGGCCGACCACTTCACCATTCTCGATGTCGGTACTCCTCGTCCGTAAGGCGGATGGCACGTGGCGCTTCTGCATAGGCTATCGGGCTCTCAACATCAAAACCTCCAAGGATAAATTCCCGATTCCGGTTGTTGAGGAACTACTGGACAAGCTACACGAGGCATGCTTTTTCACCAAGCTTGACCTCCGTTCCGGCTATCATCGGGTGCGAATGCACCCGAACAACATTGCGAAGACCGCTTTTCGCACTCATCATGGCCACTTTGAGTTCTTAGTCATGCCATTCGGCATTGCCAACGCCCCGACGACGTTTCAGGCATTGATGAACGATGTCCTCCGTCCCTACTTGCGACGGTTTGTGCTCGTCTTCTTCGACTACAGTTCATCGTGGGCCGAGCATTTGCAGCACATCGCCATCGTTCTTAACGAGCTTCGGGCACATCACCTCTACCTCAAGCGCCTGAAGTGCTCGTTCGGCACACCGTCTGTTGCTTACCTTGGCCATGTCATCTCGGCGAAGGGTGTTGCCATGGATGCGGACAAGGTTGACGCCGTCGCCTCTTGGCCAACGCCGCAGTCTCCTCGGGCTCTTCGCGGGTTCTTGGGGCTAGACGGCTACTACCGGAAGTTTATTCGGGAGTTCGGCCTGATTGCGGCTCCACTTACGCGGCTGCTACGCCGCGACGCGTTTGCTTGGGACACCGATGCGGCTGAAGCTTTTCAGACACTAAAGCAAGCCCTCACGACTGGGCCGGTTCTTCAGATACCGGATTTTGACAGGCTGTTCACCGTCGACTACGACGCCTCCGGCGTGGGGTTCGGCGTCGTCCTCTATCAAGGTGCAAGGCCCCTCGCCTTCTTCAGTCGGTCGTTCGCTGCACGTCATCACAAGCTCGCCGCTTACGAGCGAGAGCTCATCGGGCTGGTCCAGGCGGTACGGCACTGGCGGCCATATCTATGGGGGCGGTCGTTCCTTATCCGTACAGATCACTGCAGCCTCAAATTCTTGTTGGACCAGCGCCTATCCACCGTTCCGCAGCATCAATGGATCAGCAAACTCTTTGGGTTCGACTTCACCGTTGAGTATCACTAGGGCCTCCTCAACACCGTCGCAGATGCACTGTCCCGCTACAATTACGATCAGGTTGTTGACGTCGGCGAGGCCGAGGGAGCTGCCCTCTGCATCTGCTCCGGCCCCTCCTTCGCCTTCATCGACGATATCCGTTGGGCCACAGCGGCAGCGGCAGACGCCCGGCTGCTCTGACATCAGCTCCAGGAGGGAGCGCTGCCTGAGCCATGGCGTCTGGAGGGCGGCCTACTCCTCCATGGGCGGCGCCTCTTTGTGCTAAAACCACGGCGACCTCCGCCACCAGAGCCTGCTCCTCGCTCACTCGGCCGGTCACGGGGGAGTACAGAAGACGCTCCACCGCCTTCGCACCGACTTCTTCATCCCCGGTGACCGCGCGCTGGTGCAGGATTGGGTTCGGTCTTGCGTCACTTGTCAACGCAACAAGACCACCACGTTGCAGCCGACGGGACTGTTGCAGCCCCTTGAGGTTCCCTCGCAGGTGTGGACGGACATCTCCATGGATTTCATCGAGGGTCTTCCCAAGGTGAGCGGCAAGTCCGTCATTCTCACAGTGGTGGACCGCTTCTCCAAGTACGCCCACTTCCTTGCACTGGGCCACCCCTAAAGGCCACCTCTAAACCGCTACATCTGTCGCACGCACCTTCTTTGACAGCATAGTCCGTCTCCACGGATTTCCTTCGTCCATCGTCTGCGACCGAGATCCAGTGTTTACCAGCCACATCTGGCGTGATCTTTTCAAGATGGCGGGCATCAAGTTGTGTCTAAGCACCGCGTTCCATCCTCAGACCGACGGCTAGTCAGAGATTGTGAACAAGGTAATCGCAATGTACTTACGTTGTGTTACAAGTGATCGCCCACGAGCCTGGGTGGACTAGCTCGCTTGGGCGGAGTACTGCTAAAACACATCCTACCACTCCGCTCTGCGTGCCACTTCGTTCGAGGTCATTTATGGTCGTCCTCCACCGCTCATGCTTCTATTCCAGGAAGGGGTGGCTCAGACCGAGGCGGCAGGCGAGCTTCTCCGCAGCAGGGATGAGGTCCTCGCGGAGGTGCGTCAACGTCTTCGCCAAGCGCAGCAGCTGTCCAAGAAGTTATATGACGCCCATCATCGCGATGCAGAGTTTGCGGTAGGCTATTGGGTGTGGTTGCGCCTTCTCCACCGCACCACTCAGCAGCTGGACCCGCGCGCCAAGCGCAAGCTCGGGCCGCGTTACGCCGGGCCGTTTACGCGTGGCCTCTCGGCTACAATTGCCGTCGGGCGCCTGTATCCATGTCTTCCATGTGGGGCTCCTCAAGCCTTTCCGCCGCGAGCCACCGGCATCTTCGCCGGTCCTTCCGCCAGCTGCCAACGGTCGCCTACTTCCAGGTCCACAGAAGGTGTTGAGGGCTCAGCTGAGCTGTGGAGTTTGGCGACTTCTGATTCAGTGGCAAGGCCTTTCCAAGGAGGACGCCACTTGGGAGGAGCTTGAGGAGTTCCGCCAGCAGTTTCCAGAGCTTGAGGACGAGTTGTTTGCGCAGGCGGGGAAAGATGTTATGACCGGGGCTACTTATAGCCTCCGCCGGCGGACCGACAGTAGTTAGGGGCTTAGCCCGGTTATCATAGTTAGGGGCTTAGCCCAGTTATCGTATTTTTATCTAGCTATGAGATTATATATACTCATGTGAAGACCTATTCTGAAATTAAGAAGTAGCAAACTTATTTGCTCGTCTTCTGCCGGGAAACCCTAAACCCTAGCTACCGCCAGCGGCCCTCCCCATCTCGCGATCACGGCGCCACAGCTCCGTCGCTCACGCCTACAGCCTCGCCAACCCACCAGCCACCCCATGTAACCTACGCCTACGCCCTGGTAGGAGGCCAGCTCCTATCAAAAACTCTTGAAGAGCATTTGGAACATCTCAGGATGGCACTAAATGTACTTTTGCTCAGCAGCAGTTGGAATATTTGGGCCATATCATCTCTGATAAAGGAGTGCAAATTGATCCTGATAAAACTCTGGCTATGGCTCAGTGGCCTACTCCTCAAAATACAACTGAACTGAGAGGGTTCTTGGGGCTCACAGGGTATTATAGAAAGTCCGTGCAAGGTTATGGCATTATTGCCAAGCCACTAGCAGAACTTCTGAAGAAACAAGCTTTCTCTTGGAATCCAGAAGCACAACACGCATTTGAGAAACTGAAAGCAGCTATGATGACCACACACGTCTTGGTGTTACCCAACTTTGACCAGCAATTTTGCATTGAGACAGATGCATGTGACACACGAATTGGTGTTGTACTGTCCCGGGGAGGTCATCCTATAGCTTTTTACAGTAAAGCTCTTGGAGTGAAAAAACAGTCTTTATCCATTTATGAAAAGGAGTTTTTGGCTATTATGATGGCTGAACGATGGAGAGCCTATTTACAAAGAGGACCATTTATTATCAAAACTGACCACCAAAGTTTTTGTCAACTAGAAGATCAGGTCCTCACCGCTGATGTGCAAAAAAGGGCAATGACTAAGCTTGTGGGTTTACAGTTCCAGTTTCAGTACAAAAAGGGCAGCGAAAACCTGGCAGCTGATGCCCTATCGAGAGTGGAACATCTGTTAGCAGTGACTACTACATCTACCAGCCAGCCTGTGTGGCTCCAGGACAGGAAGTGCTCAATTCCTATGAAGTGGACCCTTTTGCTCAGGAACTCCTTCAGAAACTGACCATATCTTCTGCTGACATTTCAGAGTATTCTCTCGATAAAGGTGTGATTAAACATCAGGGCAGAATTTGGATTGGAGCAAATCAAGCATTGAAAACAAAACTCATTTCTGCCTTTCATGCTAGTGCCGTGGGTGGTCATTCAGGCATTCAAGCTACCTATCAGAGAATTAGAAAATTGTTTGTGTGGACTGGGTTAAAGCAGGACATAACAGATTTTGCCCATCAATGTGTTGTGTGTCAACAGGCCAAACATGAACACCTCAAATCGCCAGGACTACTACAACCTCTACCTGAAGGACCCTGGCAAGAAATTACAATGGATTTTATTGAGGCTTTGCCAAAATCTGAGGGTTACACAGTGATTCCGGTGGTAGTTGACAGGTTCACCAAATATGCTCACTTCCTGCCTTTGAAACACCCTTTATCAGCTACAGTGGTGGCCAAGGCTTTTCTTCACACAGTTGTCAAGCTGCATGGACCACCACACACCAATGTGTCTGATAGGGAAAAAATATTCACCAGTCATTTCTGGAAAGATCTGTTCAAACTTTGGGACACTAAGTTGCTCATGAGCACTGCCTACCATCCTCAAACAGATGGACAAAGTGAGAGAGTAAATCAGTGTTTGGAGATGTTTCTCAGGTGTGCAGTCCATGATACTCCCACTAAATGGCATGCTTGGCTGCCTTTGGTATAACACAAATTATCACTCATCTCTGGAGTGCTCTCCCTTCAAGGCCCTATATGGATATGAACCAACTTATGGAGTATTTCCTACTCTGTTACAATCTGACAATGTTGATGTGGAGCAATGGCTTCAAGAACACCAGACTCACACTGCTGTATTGAAAGCACATTTGCTTAAAGCTCAAGCTAAGATGAAGCACTACGCAGACGGAAACAGAACACCCCAAATGTTTTCCATAGGGGGCGAAGTGTTCTTAAAGCTACAACCTTATGCTCAGACCACTGTTGCTAATCATCCATGTGCCAAATTGGCCTACAAGTTTTATGGTCCCTTTCAAATTGTGGAGCAGATTGGACCAGCTGCATATAAACTGCACTTACCAGCAGCCGCACAAATTCATTGGGTTTTTCGTGTCTCGCAGCTCAAAGAGTTTGTCCCGGATCACACTCCTGTCTTCTCCATTTTACCTGTTCCTGTTGACCTCTCCAGTCGTGATGTTCAGCCAGGTGCTATCTTAGAAAGAAAACTGGTGAAGAAGGGCGACACTGCTCTCTTGCAAATTTTGATACAGTGGACAGGACTACCGACGGAGGCTGCTACTTGGGAGAACTATGAGACGCTCAAGCTCCGCTATCCCACCGCTCCAGCCTGGGGACAGTCTGAAGCTCAAGAGGGCGGCAATGTCAGTACTAGTGCCCTACTACTGACAAGAGAAGTGCCAACTACGGTGCAAAGGAACTCGATCGACACAGCGAGCTCAACAAGGCCAGCAAACAAGTCAGTGAGTGTTGGGCCGTTGGGCCAAGGGAAGTAAGTGGAGGCCCTGTAGGTAGCCCATGTTGAAGGAGAGTTAAATACCCAGTTGGCCAGCCGGAGATGACAGCGAATGTAATCGAGATCTGATCAGTCTTCCCCATCTCGTCTCTTTCTTCTTCTTCTTCTCCGAGTTGTACCTCTCCTTTTCTGATCCCCTTCCCAAACTCTTCCAATTATCTGTACCCGACATTATTGAGTGAAACCGTGAACACTGAGGTTGGTCCATCACATGCTTGACAACTATAGAACTACCAATGATCGATAAGATGCAAGCTGGAGTGGCACCTCACGACTACTCAGGGATAAGGAGGAGGGTGACGCCTAGCACCTATGACTGTTTTAATGCTACAGGGTTGCCTTCTAGAACAGTTCCAGGTTAATAGAGAACATGCAGCCTCAGTCAGAAGATTTCCTCTGTCAGCTAATGAACAAATTGCATTCACCCGCAAAAAAAATGAACAAATTGCATTGATAGCTACAAATATCCTAGAACTAGTGGTAGCAAATACTAATAAATAACGCTGTATCCATTGGAATCGCTTCCAGAAATTTGATCTATACTAAACTGGTATTATGCTCAGTTGGTAGAGCATGTGCAAGATAAATCAACAGGCAAAGATTTTGCATTGAAGAACAAACCTATTACAGACCACGCATTTCAGCTGGGAAATCTGTCCATTGGCCCGGTAATTCTTCTTCACCTCCGTGTTTTCGTTGATCACCCTCAGCATCTTAAGAAAGGAGCTTTCGAGTGTTTTCGCATCCAGCTCTGGCGTCTCGACCTTGATCTGCTTTGCAGTACGCCTCTCCTCTGGTTTCTGATGTTGTTGGTGTTGGCGGCCCGAGGACTCACCGGGGACGCCACCATTGCTCTGACCCTCCCGCTTGCGCTTCTGGGGCGACCCGGGAGGAGGTGCAGAGTGCATCGGTGGCGGAATCCAACTGTTAAGGCCAGACCCCGGGCCGGGCGGGCCTAAGTGGGGCGCAGTGAATATCGGCGGCTCGCGGAGTTGCGGTGGAGGCTCGAGGGGCAACGCGAAGTAGGTGCGAACCGTGCCGTCGGAGAGCGCGACGGTCCGGCGGTCGAGGCACTCGAGACCATACTGCAGCGGGGGTGGAATGGAGGCCATGGCGGCCTCCACCGCCGCGACGGTGAGCAGCGGGCGCGGCGGGGGCAGGGGCTGCGGCGGCTGGAAGTGGGCGGCGTGCGGGGACCGGGGGAGGGGGGGTAGGTTGGGCGCGCTGTTGGAGTTTGGATTAGGGTGCGAGGGGGTTGAGTGCGCGGCGTCAGCTTCAGTGGGGAGTATGCGCTTGGGGTTGGGATCGGCGGCGGAGGAGGAGGAGGAGGATGCCGCCTTGGTCGACGGCTGCGTCGTAGTCGCCGACGGTGGCAGCGGAGGAGGCTTGGGAATGGCGGCGGCTTTCATGGCGGAAGATTTCTTCTGGCTAGGGTATCGGCCGGGATTAGATTAGATTTGCAGGAGAAGGATGAGTACATGCAACCGGGATGGGAGAGGAGCGGCCGAAGCTCTTTTCTTTGCGCGCCCCTACCGGTCCGCCGTCCGATCTTTTTAAAAGACCTCAAATTTGACATCATCAAATGGTTGATGAACATCTTAAAATTTTACAATATAAATAATGCCATAAAAAATTTACAACAGAAGACATATTATAAGAATGTATGTATATTTTTTTGACAATAAAACTAGTTATAAAATATTTTCTGCAACAAAGATCGTTTATGAAAATACATGCAGATTTTTTTTAACGAAGTGTTATAGAATACTTTTCTATAACAAAAATTGCATTGCAAAAATATTTGTATATTTATTTTACAACAAAATTTGTTATAAAATATTTTCTGCAACAAAGGTCATGTTGTAGAAATGTTTGTAAATTTTTTTATAGTAGAAATCATATTGTAAAAACGTGTGTAATTTTTGTAATTACCTTGTTGTAGAAAATTTATGCAACCGAGATAAGGATCCGTGTGCGTTAACGCGAGAACGTTTCACACAGGGTTGTGATAGCCACAAGACGTGTGGCACGCATGGAAAGCGGTGGACGCGCAAATATTTTCGGACGACTAATTCACAACAATTTTTCTTTTTCTTTGAAAATTTTATTATCATATTGGCGTTCCTTATCTATAATGAACCAATAATGATGCGGAGCATCCCACAGACATCACCATAGCAAGAATTTCTTTGCCAAGTGACACGTGCTACTTCTACATCAAACATACAAAGGTAAATCATCTCCTTTACACGTGTTCACTTGACCCCTTTGAGGATGGTATACTACTTGACACTCCTCTAGTGTGCATACATAAGTATTGTCGGAGCTTCACAAAGGACAAGCAGTGCCAGCATCTACATACGACTACACCATCTGCGAAGGAAGCTTGGAAGAGAAGGAAGAAGAAGCAAGGACAACTTCTCGAAGGTCCGGACCTTCCGGCCTCCGACGACCAGAACAGCTCCTAGGCACGCCAACTCTCTGGATAGCCCGGACCCTGTCCGGGCCTCACCCGGAACCTCCGCACCCCGGTCCTTCCGGCCTGCCCGGAACTTTCGGCCGCAGCGCACACGAAGTGCGCCAACTCTCGGAAAACCCCGGAACTTGCCCGGACCTTGCCCGGAACCTCCGGACCCCGGACCTTCCGGCCCGGTCCGGAACTTCCGTCCTGCGTGCGTGCAAATACTCGGGCCCGAGGCCCATGTACCCCTCTCTCCCTCCTATCTCACCCTACTGTAAATACTTGTCTCCCACCTCCGTTTTAGGGTTAGTTATGTATTGACAATTACTTGTTAAGCTTAGCTCCATTTACTACCTCCTCCCAAGGAGATACCTCCATGTGAGAAAACCACGTACCGGATGCCAAGGCCCCTTACGAGGGAAGATCCCCTACTGGATTCAAGGCCCCATCTCCCCATGGGATTTGGGATGAACTCTACCATGTATCCTACTTCCACTTTGTTGTTCATGTACCCTTGTGGATCTTGTGTGTGGTGAGTCTAGTGGATGTGTGATTGGTCTTATTCTTGAGTGTTTCCCTTGTGATTTTTCCTTGTTCTTCCCCGCATTCTTTGTGTTTTTGAGGAATCCCCTTCCAATTCGTGAAAGATCGACACCCACGGGCATTGCCATGTATCATATTGGTATCAAGAGCCACGTTTCTCACGAATTGGAGTCCTCCCCTTCGTTTTCTAGCCTTAATTTTATTTGATTTCGTCCCAATTCAAAAATCCCCACAAAAATAGCCATACCAAAATTTCTTTCAGTTGTTGGTTCTTGTCATATTTTGTTGATTTTGATCCATGATATTCGTGTTTTGCAAGTAGATCTAGCTTCCCCGTCATGAAATTCCCCCCAATTTTATTTTCCCCCATCAATTTTGACCCACAAAATTGATTTTTTTGCCCCCGTTCTTAGATCTGGAAACTGGGGTTCGTCCGAGAAGTATTTTCGCGACCCGAGGAACTTCCGGCCTCGCTGGAACTTCCGTCCCCACCCTGGAACTTCTCGCCTAACCAGAAAGTTTCCACCAAAATTCCCGGGTTTTCCCCGGACCTTTCCCGCGACCCCTGGAACTTCCGATACCCCCCGAACCTTCCGAAGCCCGGAACTTCCGGCCTAACCAGAGTTAGTGCACAGATTTCAGCACTGCGCTCGTTCACCATTTTGGCCATAACTAATTCATCTGGAGTCCGATTTTGACGTGTTTAGCTCGTTTTGTAGCTATTGACTTCCCCTATCCCACAAAAATACTTCCAAAACCATTTTAAACCATCAAATATTTTGCATTTTGGTATCCTTGCATAGGCCTCCACCATAACTTTCGCATAGTTTTCCCACCATACCTCTTCCGCCAACATAACACAATTTTGTTTGAGATTTTGAGTTGTGGTTCCCATTTCCTAAGGTGTTTAGGCTAATTAGGGAAGGTTCTACATCGAAAACGCCGCTACTCATCATCGCCACGGCCTCGACATCGACATCGTCCACTTCGCCTTTTGACAGCCCAACCGTAAGTCAGGACGGTAACCTCGACGACATCATTGTCTATTTCCTTGCCATTGCTTTGATCGCTTCGAGCCTATTGCGTACCTTACCTATCGAGACTAGTGAGTTGAGAACTGTCGGGCCACATTCCTTGTGCATTGTAGTGTTCATCTTATGCCACATAGCTAGTTTTAGCATGCAAAATATCCTGTTATCTACATTGTGCCATAAGTCTCTCTCGTGCATATCCATCACACTTGTCTCATATATATATTGGTTCGAACATCAAGCATTTCCTATCAAAAAAGCAAAAGAAGAAAAAGCTTTTAAGCAAAAGAGGAGATACAAAAGAGCTTCTAAGCAATAGCAATAACATCGCCAAATTGCATATCATATTGGTAGCATATCATATCATACTTGATCATCTTGGATCATACATGCATAGCATACTTGAGATTGAAGATGGCATGTTTACTCTTATAGGTTGGTGCACAAGCGCGTATCTAGACCATTTGAGAAATCGATCTATTGTCTCTCTAGTATCCGTGCAGCAAGAGCTTTTTTCGGGTCTCGCATATTTTGTGCTCATTCCTTGGTTGTGTAGATCCCGTTTATCTATCCGTGTGTGTGTTCCTAGTGACACCATAGTTATTGATTTATTTGCTTTGCATTGCAATTTTGTGAATCTTCCTCAACATTTTCAATATCTTGACTAACATTTTGCTTGAATTTTGTGCCACTTGACCTAACCGAGCCACTTGATAAGCTTTAGGGCATGTTCGGTAGTCCCCTCGCTTCACTAAATCCTCGAATCTCGCTTCTGTTTTCCAACTCCAGCTTCTTCCACGAATTGGGATCAATGGAAAAGCGTTCGGCTCGCTGGCTTCGGCTTCTCGTACGCGCCAGTAGGCCGGCCTGCCAGGGCGGGCTAGAGCCCAGTCAGCTTAACAGGTAGGATCGGTGGGAGACAGGAGGAAAGAGGATGGGCTTGGCCCAGATAGGAGGGAAAGGCAACGAACCGGTATGTAAGTCACTTCGCGGTGGCATATGATCGTAAATAACGCCAACTCCAGCTTCCTCGATTCCTGGATCGACAAAACTACCGCTCCAACTTTTTGTACGTGGATCTTGTGTTGCTCTCGGAAGCCAGCTTCCTGGAGCCGAGCCGTTCGGGCCAGCTCCGCTAGCGGATTCGCGAAAGCTGGGAGTTGGCAAGCTATCGAACAGGCCCTTACTTTGTAGGTGTGAGTGAACAAGTCTGGTACCAATTCCACTATTCTCTCCTTTCACATTCAGTGAAACGGGATACATTCTCAACTTTAGGAAACGGTATTGCTATTTCTTATCTCATTTCCCACTAACATTTGCTCGAGTCTTGTGATGGCTAGGTGATACGTCTCCAACATACCTATAATTTTTTATTGTTCCATGCTATTATATTATATGTTTTGGATGTTTTATATGCATTTATATGTTGTTTTATATTATTTTTGGGACTGACCTATTAATCTAGAGCCTAGTGCTTGTTTATGTTTTTCCATGTTTTTTAATATTGCAGATAAGGAATGTTAAACAGAGTCCAAATGGAATAAAATCTCCGAAAAGATTCTTCTTGGACCAAAAGACACGCAACAGACTTGGAGTAGGGGGCAAGGCAATTGTTGGGAGGCCACAAGCCTATAGGGCGCGCCCTCGGGGGTGGTCGCGCCCCTGGCTTGTGGCCCCCCTGGAGGTCTCCTAACCTTAATTCTTGGCCTATAAATTCCCAAATATTACCGTATCACCAAAAACAGCCACGAAAATACTTTTACGCCACTGGGAACCTCTGTTCCTGACAGATCCAATCTGGGAGCCTTTTCCGGTAATCTACAAGAGAGAGAATTGATCACGGAGGGCATCTACATCAACTCCATTGCCCCTCCGATGATGTGTGAGTAGTTCACCACAGACCTACATGTCCATACCTAGTAGCTAGATGGCTTCTTCTCTCTCTTTGATCTTCAATACAATGTTCTTCATGATCTTCATGGAGATCTATCCGATGTAATACTCTTTTGCGATGTGTTTGTCGAGATCCGATGAATTGTGAGTTTATGTTCAGATTATCCATGAATATTATTTGAGTCTCTTCTGAATTCTTATATGCATGATTTCATATCTTTGCAAGTCTCTTCGAATTATTTGTTTGGTTTGGCCAACTAGATTGGTAATTCTTGCAATGGGATAAGTGCTTAGTTTTGGGTTCAATCTTGCGGTTTCCTCACCCAGTGATAGTAGGGGTAGCGAGGCACGTATTGTATTGTTGCCATCAAGGATAAAAAGATGCGGTTTTCATCATATTGCTTGAGTTTATCCCTGTACACCATGTCATCTTACTTAATGCGTTACTCTATTCTTCATGAACTTAATACTCTAGATGCACGCAAGAGTCGGTCGATGTGTGGAGTAATAGTAGTAGATGCAGAATCGTTTTGGTCTACTTGATACTTACGTGATGCCTATATGCATAATCATTGCCTTGGGTATCTTCATAATTATTTGCTTTTCTATCAATTGCTCGACGGTAATTTGTTCACCCACTGTATTATTTTCCTTTATGAGAGAAGCCTCTAGTGAAACCTATGCCCCCCGGGTCTATTTTCCATATTATATTTTCAGATTTATAAACCAAAAATATCAAAAATACTTTGTTGCAATTTATTTACTTTTGTTTTACTTTCAGAACTATCAATATTTTATATCTATCTCTGTCAGATCTCATTGTTGCAAATAACTCTGAAGGGATTGACAACCCCTTTATAGCGTTGGGTGTAAGTGTTTGATTCTTTGTGTAGGTACTGCTATTGGGGCCTTGCTTGTTCCTCCTACTGGATTGATACCTTGGTTCTCAACAAACTGAGGGAAATACTTATCTACTTTGCTGCATCACCATTTCCTCTTTAAGGGAAAACTGACGCAAGCTCAAGAGGTAGCACTAGGCAAAGCACATCTACTTCGGTCTACAACCACAATGACGAGTTTGACGCCATGAAGAAAACAATCAACGCCAAGATGGATGCTCATTTGGAGGATCTCAAAGCCCTCATCAACAAGACAACAACCACACGAGATCTTCATCATCTCCGAGAAGACTCTCAAATGCACATGCTTCCGAGATACCATCTCCGGCAAGATCACACCGGCATTGACACCATCACCGACATGAAGAAATAACGACGCCAACATCATGGCGTCCAATGATGAACAAGTGTGAAGGTCACGAGCTCGACACCAACCACCACTCGATGACTTCACCACCTACCTTGTCATATTCTCCAAGCGACTTCAAGGCATCTTCGCCTTTGGATATGTTGCATCTTCGTCACCAAGCACCTCAAGAGAAGCTTCACAAGTTCAAGTCCGCGACTTCCACGAGTTACTACGACTTCGGCATCGACTTTGAGATTCCATTACATGGGACTCATGACCCTGAAGAGTACCTCGAATGGGAGCGCAAGATGGACACCTACCTCAAGCTACTTCAACTCCCTTCCGAAGATCAAGTAAAGTGTGCCACAAGAAACCTCCACGACTATGCGTCGACATGGTGGTTGCACACACTTTCGAAGAGCTTCACGATGATTTGGTCCAAGACGAAGAAAGCTATGCAGCAAGAGTTTGTGCCTTCTACATACACAGAACATCTTCAACGCCAATTGGAGAACACCATACAAGGATCCAAGTCCCTCGACGAGTACTTCATGGAGATGAAGAAAGCCTTGCAATGAGCCAGAGTTGACGACCCCATTTGGATGAAGTTCCACTTCTTGATGGGATTGAACAACGACATCGCCAAGACTATCTTCACCAACACCTACAAGTATCTCGATGACCTCTACTTTGGTGCTATCAAGGCGGAACAAAAACTCAAGGCCAAGGCTACTCGACCACGAGCACATTTCGCAACGACCAAGCTCCATGACTACGAGCATGAGGACGGTACCACCAATATGTCCAAGCCCGATGAGCTCCAAGACGACGCTCCCAAGTCCGACTTCACCGCCATCACTCTTTGTGGCATTGACTATGCCGAGTCTACCACGACTCTTTTTGAAGATGGCGCGGTGACGACCACGACTATGGGGTCAATCAAGGAACATGCTTTGGAGGCGAGCGACATGGTGGCGAGCAAGGATGATGCTACCATCTTTGGAGGCAAGAGTAATGATGTGCCATCTTCAGCCTTCGTCCACAACAATGATGACGACATGGTTGATCATGGGATTTTCCCTTGGACCATGATGGCGTTTGGAGATGAGTTGAGAGACTTTTGCCACCATATTGAGAGTGAGAGTGAGTACACCACTAGCCCCATATGTGATGAGTCGCCCCAATTCCCATGCAAGGAGAGCCATAGCCCCCACCAGTTGAGTGAGATGAGTGACTCCACCATATGTGAGAATGAGTGCCACTACCTAGAGGGAGTGAGTGAGTCACTGCCACATAGAGTGAGTGAGGTAGTTGATAGGGCATGTGAGGCCATTTTGATTTCTAACAACTTAACCTCTACCTCTACTGTGTCTTCTCCTTTGGTGCTAGGTACCATACATGATGACACGTCGATCCTCTACTACTTTGTCCCTCCCTTGGACATGGCGATGGCCATGGTGGAATATGATGCACCCCCACATGGTTCCATCACGATGAAGATGACCATGATTTGGTCTTTGCCACCTCACCTACACCACATGAGTGGAATGCATAAGGTAACATAGGTGAAGGTGATGCTCTTTTCCCACTAGTGGACATTGATTGCTTGCACGATGATGATCACCCTATTGCCATGCTTCATGATTATGCAACTTTCACATGTGATGAATTACCCATTTATGATGAGTTTGTCGATTCTCATGCGGAGTCTATTAGTTGTGATGCCATGTTGCATATGATTTCTTGTGAGAACTCTATAGGTCACATCATGTTTGAAAATCCGCTTGACTTGTCATATGGTATGCATGAGATCACTCATATTGCATCTTTACAACCTCATCATAGTAACTATGCATATGCCATTAAAATAAACCCAATTTGTACATATGGCATGTATGACAAGCCCATGGTTAATGGCATTTGCTTTTATTGTGATAATATTTCCATGATCCCTTTGCATCATTTGTGTAATTATCCACATATGTCATGCCATGACCACCATGCTTTGGATGTGCATTGTTTTGGATGGTGTCCATGTTCTTCGAATTATGCTTCCGCTTTTGAACATGAGGAGACCCCATAGTTTCCTCATACATGTTTGTAGATTTTATTCCATCCCATCCATTGCATGATCCCACTACTTGTGTGCACAATATTTTCCCAATGAATGATATGCTTGTGCCACATACTTGCTATAATTTGCGTCCCACTCATGTTGAGCATAATAACTATCATTGCATGATGGATTTCGTATTCCTATACCATGCCTCAAATTTCTTTGAACATTGCTTATCTTGTGCGAATTCTCGTGTACACATACACATCATGATGGATGATGTGTACATTTACCACGCACACACTTTGTTTCGTGTGTCTCCTTCTTGTGGAGGTGCACATGATTCATTGTCAACCTCACAAGCACACGAGTTGATTAAACGAGCTCTAAAGAGCAACGAAGACGTGCGCCTCCATGGAGTGCTTACCCTCCACCCACCCTCTTCATGCAAATACTTCACGCATTTCTTCTACATGACTCTCACATGGCTATGGATTATTGCTCATTGCACTTATTATGCCCATATTGCCATGTTCACTTTGCATGATATGCTCATATCTATGACCTTGCCATGCATTTGTGACCCATGTATTGCAACTCACCTGACACTTGATTGTCGTATTTGTATGTGTATTTGCAAGTTTTGTGGAGATATTCCTTGTTATTGCCATGTTTGATTTGTGCCCTATGTCTATGATGATGCTTTGCTCTTGCTTCGTGATTGTGCTCGCGATATGTCATGTGCATTATTTATGCACACATGACATGATTGCCATGATTTACTCTTGTATGTTGCATCTTCGCACTACTGGTTATCAATACATGATCATCATGCTTGCTTATGTTGCATCACTGATGATTAATACTTGCTCATTTCATGCGGTTGATGACAATCATTGCCTTGCTTCGCACATGAACGAGTTTACATATTGTCATATGTCTCCATGTGTTGCCTCTTTCTTTGTTATTGCCATGTATTGAGTGCAACAATGATATTAATCTTGCTAATGATATAGCCCCCATAGCTTTCTATCATATTATTGGAGCTTTTGACATCTTTCATGTGAAGCATGCTTGTCTTCCTTCTTTGCAACATATGCATAGTACCATGAATATTGCCATTGTTGCATCATATTATTCATGTTCTTGTGCTCCTAACGGTTATGTGCAAGAGAAGAGAACCATCATGATGGATGATGTGTTTGTCTACCATGTACATACATTCTTTGCTTTGTTGTGTGTATGTGTAAGCTCCTCCTCCTTCCATTTCCCCCTCCTCTTCCTCCTCCCGCTGCCAAGGTGAGCTCTTCCACGCACATGCCGATGCCATGGCTGGACAGAGCTCAAGTTCTTCCCTGGTGTGATCCTCACGCTCGCCACCATCTTCTTCCGCAAGGAGTTCCGCGACCCTCGTCGTTGTATTCCTCGCCCTCGGACGCATCCACGAGGACTGGAAGCTTCCTCCTCGTGCCTCTATTTCATCTTCAAGTAATCGAGGACCTACGCCATGATCATCCCTCCTCATCGCCTCCTCGTCGCGTCCTCGGCCTCCTCATCTAGTTCCAGGGGACCATGGTGAGTTGCTTCTCCTCCCCATCTTCTTTCCCCGGTGTTCTTGTCATGGTAGTAACCATTCAGGACCCCCCCCCAGCTCATTCGCCATGAATGGCCTCGAGTTCAAGAATGCGCACCCGCACATCTTGCGGTCGCCCCAGCTGCACCCTTGCACACTCATGCACACCATGACACATGCATCGCAGTTCGCGCCCCAAGGTCCGTGACGTAGGCACCGAGGCGAACACGTGCTTGTCCTCGACCTCTTGCTCCCGCTCCCACAGCCTTGCAAGTGCATGCCTGCAGGAGCAGCCGCTCGCTTCACGCGCATGCACACCATTTTTCTACACGCCTCCCAACGCCTAACAACAATGATCGTCGCTGCATTTGCTCACCATGGTCATGATCTTCGCCAGTGCATCGATGGCTGAAGTTCACCTTTTTTGTCTCGTTATCAAGGCAGGGAGCTCTCCCAGTTCACAAGTACATTGCCAGTCGAGCTGGCCATCGTTGGTCACATGTTTACGTAGATGGTTAAATTGATAGTAAAACTGCAGATCTTCATAGTTAGATAAGAGTGCATAGGATTAAAACATGCCATATATGTAAGATCATCAGAATTTTCTGTAGTTTCACAATATCCAACTCTCACATGCGTTAAAAACGTTTAAAGTTACTCTTGCTTTAAATTTGCATTAATGACATATTAAATGATTTATTTCATAGATACATAACCGTAGCTTCGATTAAAATGTTCTATATATGTAACTTGCCTAGAAAAACAAGTAGAATCACATGGTGCATTTTGTTTATCTGTTTAATAATTATAAAATATGTTTAGTTCAGATCTGTAAAAAATTTGAAATTAACTTATGGGGTCATTTTTAAAATATTATAAGTTATTTCTGACCTCATTTAAAATGCATAGATAGTGTAGTTTCATTATACTTCACCTCTTGCCATGTTTAATAACATTTAATATTGTCGTGTACCTAAATGAGAGTGAAGAAAGTAATTCATATATGAAGTTTCGTCAATATGCAAATCGTTGCGTATTGAGCTTCAATTAATGTGTAGTATTTGATTGTGATGATTGTCATGCATTGCATATTTAAACCGGACATGCGTCATATTTGATTGCGCATCTTGTCGTGAATATGTTTACGGTGTTCATCATGTGTTGATTGTTTGTTTCCGGATTGCTTCTTGTCGATAGAGTTCTGAAACCGATTCGTAGTGTGAGGATTCGTTCGACTACGCTCGTTCTTCTACTTCACGGATTCATTCTTATTCCAAGCAGGATCTCACGCAATATGACCATTTCCCTGGATACCACTATTGTCATTGCTATGTAGTTATCTCACTTCTATCATTATGTCTCGTTACCTACCACTTGAATGTCAAGCCTCCTAATATTGCCATAAAAACTTCCTAACCCCTCCACATCCCACCAAACCATTGTTTGGCTATGTTGCCGCTTGCTCAACCCTTCTTATAGCGTTTTTAGTTGCAGGTGCATGTTGTTCCATGTGACAACATGGGTTTCTTGAGATATCACAATATTATTGATATTTAATTAATGCACATATATACTTCATAAAAGGTGGAAGGCTTGGCCTTTTGCTTGGTGTTTTGTTCCACCTTTGCTGCCCTAGTTACTTGTCTACTGGTCTTATGTTCCATAATGAGCGCTCCTAACATGCCAGGGGTAGTTATGGGAACCCCATTAATAATTTGTCTTAGATTAAAAATCTTCTGGCAAGGCCCAACTTTGGTACTATATTTGCGTGATAACTAATAAACCCGCATAGGGAGTAGTTAACAGTGCATAATCAATCAACTCCTAGGCCACTGCTCCTCATGAGTGTTGGTCCAAAGCAGAGCCACTTGCAGGTCCACTACGGGGCAACTCGGGGGGATTTCTATGAGGACATCGTACATACTTCTCATCTGATCGTGTCATGATAACGAGATATGTGGATCCTATCGGGTTTGTCGACACATCAGGCAGCCTTGCTGGATTTGTTTTAGCTTTTATGAAATATCTTGTGCATTGGGATTCTGAGGATACTTTGGGCTATCTCGAGGTTGAGGTTTTCCACCGAGATTCCAAGGAGACTACGGGCTTTCCGTTGTTGAGGTTTTCCATGCAGCTTGTGGCTAGTTTGTGATGGATGAGTTAGAGTACCCCTGTATGGTAAAACTTTCCGAGAGCCGTGCTCGCGGTTATGTTGCAACTTGGAAATTTGTTTAACACCTGGTCATAGCAAACTTGAAGTGAACTCGATTAAAATATGCCAACTGTGTGCGTAACCGTGACTGTCTATACTCATGAGTTCTGAATCCGAGGAGGACATGGTGGGCTTATGTTTGACTCGTAAGTAGGTGTTCAGGATCACTTATCAAAAATTCTAGTTCACGTCTGTTTATGCGTAAATCTCCATTCTTGTCATTGTACTCGCAAGTTAGCCACTCAAATAAATGCTTAGTGCTTGCTGCAGACTCACCACTTAACCATGCCTCACACATTAAACTTTGCTAGTCTTGATACCTTTATAATTGAGATTGTTGAGTCCATCTGGCTGACAGTTTACTACAACAACAATTGCAGGTACATATAATGTGATCACTTGATGTGAGAGCGATGCTTGTTTGATTTGGAGTTCTTCTTTCTTCTTCATCGATCATAGGATGGGTTCCAGGCCGACAACCTATGATTAGCAAGGGTGGATGTCGCTTTTTATCGTTTGAATTCGTTCGTAGTCAGACCATGCTCTTCTACATGGTGATTGAATGTATTGTTGTATTGTAATGATCATGATGTAGCTTGTGGCGAGTGAAAGCCAATTCCATATACTCATCTCTTCTTTACAAGTACTTGTAACGATATCCATTCTTGCAAACTGTAACGCCCAAGATGCGATCATATCCTTATTTCGACACGAGGGCCACGACAGGGATAGAAGCGCATCTTGTCATTTCGCAAGAATGGATATTGTCAGAAGTACATGTATAGAAGATATGAGTACAAGGAATTGGCTTACACTAGCCAAAAGATACAACATGAACACATCAATACAACAATACATTCAAACACCAGGTAGAAGAGTAGGGTCCGACTATGGACGAAATCAAATGAATAAAACAATGTCCATCCTTGCTATCACAGGCTGCCTCCCTGGGACCCATCCTACGATCGATGATGAAAAAGAAGAAGACCCTCCAAATAGATCAATCATCGCGCTCACGTCAAAGTATCGCTTTACCTGTACCTGCAACTTTTGTTGTAGTAATCTGTGAGGCACAGGGATTCAACAATCTCATTTCCAAAGGTATCAAGACTTGTAAAGCTTAATGGGTGAGGTATGGTTAAGTGGTGAGGCTGCAGCAAGCAACTAGCCATTTATTTGGGTGGCTAACTTACGAGTACAAGAATAAGAGGGGGGTGATCCACGCATAAACGGACGTGAACTAGTATGATTATGAAGTGATCCTGAACACCTACTTACGAGTCAGACATTACCTGACCATGTCATCTCTCGGATAAGAACTCGGCGAGAAGAGACAGTCGCGGTTACGCACACAGTTGGCATATTTTAATTAAGTTCACTTCAAGTTTGCTATGACCGAGTGTTAAACAAAGTTTCTAAGTTGCCGCATAACTGTGGGCACGACTCTCTGAAAGATTTAACCCTGCAGGGGTGCTCCAACTAGTCCATCACAAACAACCACAAGCTGCGTGGAATAACTTCAAGCATGGAAGACCCATGGTCTCTTCGAAAATTCAGATGGAAAACCTCAACCTCGAGATAGCCCAAAGTATCCTTGGAATTCCGCACACCAGACGTTTGAGAAAGGTAAAAAATCCAGCAAGGCCGCTCGGCGGGCCGATAGACCCAACAGGAGCCATGTATCTTGTTTCGAGGGCATGACCAAATGAGCTAGATGCCGGGTCGGCTAAGACCGCGGGTGACCTGGGGGCATCGGACATCGCTCGGTTTGGACCAACACTCTTCTAGTTATTAGTTATTATCCATGTGGCCCGGGGGGTTGATTCATTATCCATGTGGTTCGGGAAGTCCCTATGCAATTTTATTAGTTATTAGGCAAATGCATTTCCAATGTTCGGCCTTGCCAAAAGAGTTTTTTCCTAGAACAAAAATCAAGGGGGTCCCCATAACAACCCCAAGCATGTTAGGAGCGCTCAGTTATGGAACATAACACCGATACACAAGTAATTAGGGCGACAAAGGTGGAACAAAACACCAAGCTAGAAGGCCAAGCCTTCCACCTATTACCAACTATATTGGTGCATTAAATTAAATAGCAATAATATGGTGATATATCAAGGATCCCATGTTTTCAAATGGAAGCATGTGCACCTACAACTAGCAACACTATAAGAAGGGCTGAGCAAGCGATAACATGGCCAAACAAAGATTTGCTGGGATGTGGAGGGGTCAGAGGCTTTCCATGGCAATGTTGGGAGGCTTGACATAACAGGTGGTAGGCAGCGAGGCATAGCTATAGAAACAAGACAACTAGCATAGCAACCATAGTAGTGGTATCTAGGGAAATGATCATCTTGCGTGAGACCCCGTTTGGAAGAATAATGAATCCGGGAAGTAGACGAACCAATGTAGTCGAATGGATCCCCACACTCCGAACGCTTTTGGAACTCTAACGAGAAGAAACAATCTGGAAATAACAATCAACACACGATAAACACCACAACATATGCATGACATGATGCACAATCAAATATGATGCATGTCCGATTTAAATATGCATGACAATTTGAACAATCGAATACTACACATTAAATGAAGCTCAATATGCAACGAGTTGCATATTGACGAAAGTCCACGTTCAAATCATTTAGTTCACTCTCGTTTATTTACACGACAAGTTTAAATGTTGTTAAACATGACCAGAGGTGAAGTCTAAATATACTACACTATCTAGGCATTTTAAACGAGGTCGAAAACAACTTATAGGATTTCCGAAGTGACCCCATATGTTAATTTCGAAATTGGTCCAGATTTTAACTAAACATATTTTTTTTTAAACATAAAAGTAAAGCGGACATGTGATTCTACACGTCATTCTACTCGATTTACATATATAGATCATTTAAAACGGAGCTACGATTTAAAAGATATGACCAACACAAGATAATATGTCATGAATGCAAAATGTATGCAAATGACAGCCAAAGCATGTTAAAACATGGAGGAACGAGAGTGAACTAAATGATTTGAAACTACATGAAATTCTAGGCCATTTTAAATGAGACCGGAACAACGAATAACAATTCCGAAAAGTCCCCATATGCAATTTAAGATTTCAGTACTATCCTACCTAAAACACAATTTTAGAGTTGCTAAACATAAAAATAAATGCTACCATGTTATTCTACACATTTTTTGGTCAAGTTACATATGTCGATCATTTTAATCGGAGTTGCGGTTAATTAGTTATGAAATAAATCATTTTAACATGGCATCTACGCAAATGAAATGCAAACAAGAGGTTAAACATTTTCATCATGCATTAGAGTTGGTTAATGTGAAACTACATAAAATTCTACACATTTTACAGATATAAATTATTTTAATACGATGCACCGTTAATTATTCATTAGCAATGCAAGATGAGGGGTTTTTCTGCAATTCCGAAATTCTACGGATAATTAGACAAATTCGCTATGCGAGAAAAAAATACGAATCGGGCCGAATATGGTTGGCACAACATAACAGAGGAGCACTTAGGGCAAGGCATTGAGGACAACTCACCTCGTGGGCTTTGGGCCCATGCTATGGGGGAGGCCAGCTTGCGGCGCTAGGCCTTGCGCACAGCTCGGCCGAGGCAGGGCGTTGGCTGCGGCTGGTGGGCTACCCAGAAGGTTGGGCCGACGGATCGGGCGAAGTTGGGCCGCTAGGAGGCGCAGGCCCACGCAAGCAATCTAGCCGAGCAGAGCAGTCAACGGTTCCTCTGGCGTCTTCCTCGCGAGGCACAAAATGACAAGCGGCGGTGCCCTCAACCTCGAGTTAAGTAGCGACGGGTCGGCGAGGCGCGGACACGGGGGGATCCGACCCGTATGGAGCGGTTCCCAGTGGTAGCTTGAGCTTAAGGTTGGCCGCCATGGGGGCTCCTATGCAATGGGAGAGAGAGAGGAGGTCAGAGGGACCAGAAGAGAGAGAGAGAGAGAGAGAGAGAGAGGAAGAAGGGAGGCAAGGAGAGGAGGCGGAGCGACGAGGTCTGGCCTGGAGCTCTGGATCCGGCTGTTGGAAATATGCCCTAGGGGCAATAATAAAATAGTTATTATTATATTTCCTGTTTCAAGATAATCGTTTATTATCCATGCTAGAACTGTATCGAATGGAAACAAAAAATACATATGTGGGTACATAGACAAAACACTGTCCCTAGTAAGCCTGTAGTTAACTAGCTCGTTGATCAAAGATGGTTAAGGTTTCCTAGCCATAGACAAGTGTTGTCACTTGATAACAGGATCACATCATTAGGAGAATGATATGATGGACAAGCCCCAAACTATGAATGTAGCATGTGATCGTGTTATTTTATTGCTACTGTTTTCTGCATTTCAAGTATACATTTCTATGACCATGATATCATGTAACTCACTAACACCGGAGGAATGCCTTGTGTGTATCAAACATCGCAACATAACTGGGTTACTATAAAGGTGCTCTATAGGTATCTCCAAAGGTTTCCATTGAGTTAGCAGGGATCAAGACTAGGATTTGTCACTCCGTATGACGGAGAGGTGTCTCGGGGCCCACTCGGTAATACAACATCACAAACAAGCCTTGCAAGCAATGTGACTAAAGAGTTAGCCACGAGATTTTGTATTACGGAATGAGTAAAGAGTTTTGTCGGTAACGAGATTGAAGTAGGTATAGAGATGCCAACGATCGAATGTTGGGCAAGTAACATACCGAAGGACAAAGGGAATGTTATACAGGATTAACTGAATCCTTGACATAGAGGTTCAACCGATAAATATCTTCATAGAATATGTAGGAGCCAATATGGACATCCAGGTCCTGCTATTGGTTATTGACCGAAGAATGTCTCAGGTCATGTCTGCATAGTTCTCGAACCCGCGGGGTTTGCACACTTAAGGTTCGGTGACGTTTTGGTATTATTGAGTTATGTATTATGGTGATCAAAAGTTGTTTGGAGTCTCGGATGAGATCCCGAACATCATGAGGAGCTCCGGAGTGGTTCGGAGGTAAGGATTGATATATAGGAAAGTTGCATTTGGCTTCCGGAAATATTTTGGGCATTACCGATAAAGTGCCGGGAGTGACGAATGGGTTCTGGGGTTTTACCGAGAGGGGACACCCACCCCGGAGAGGACCTAATAGGCCTAGAGGTGGCGCACCAGCCCCTAGTGGGCTAGTGCGGCCAACCCAATAAACCTATATTGGCCCAATGTGCAAAATGAAAAAGGGAAAGAAAAAAAGGAAGGAGGTGGCCAAGTAGGAAGGGAGTCCTCCACCAAACCGAATTGGAGGAGGACTCTCGTCCCTTGGCTCGGCCGAACCCTCCTCCTTGGATTAGGAGGCAAGGTAGCTCTCCCTCCTATTCCTCATCTATACAGTGGAGGTTTTGAGGGCAAACAACACCAGAAAAGCCATGTGTTGCCCTCTCCTCCATAGATCGTCTCCCTCGTCTAGATTAGTCCGACATAGCTTGGAGAAGCCCTGCTGGATTAGTTCACCACGACAACCACGTCGACGTGCTGCCAGAGAACTCATCTACCTATTCGCCCCTCTTGTTGAATCAAGAAGGCGGAGATCGTCATTGAGTTGTACATGTGCTGAACGCGGAGGTGTCATTTGTTCGACGCTAGATCGGGACGGAGTTCGTGGGACGACTGCGATTTGTATCACGAAGACGTTCGACTACATCAACCGAATTTCTTAACGCTTCCCGCTTCGCGATGTACAAAGGTATGTGGATCCGATCTCCCCTCTCGTAGATGATCATCACCATGGATAGGTCTTGCGTGTGCGTAGGATTTTTTTTGTTTCCCATGCAACTGTAATAGCCCGAGACCGATGCTCGAGAAGATTCCCCTTTTATTCCATTGTCATCATGTGATTTTTTTGTCACATTCATCATGCGCATCATCTGCATTGCATCGGCACTCCGTTGCCGCTAGTTTTCAAAACTTGCATCCGTTATTAGTTGCTGGTTCTCTCCGTTTCCGTCGTTGACCGTTTTGAGTGCAACCACACATGCACACGCCCACAACATCGTTAAAATATTGTTTTTAAAAGTGTGTTTAAAACTTTCTCGGATTGGGTTGAAACTTGGAGTGCGGTCTTATTTTAATGTAGGTAGGATGCCTGCCAAATTTCTCGTAGTCGGAGTTAGTTTGACGCCCGAACGGTCGACCGTAGCGGCCCCGTCATCGGTTTATCGTTGGACGTTTTTCGGTATTCAAAAACCTTGTGCCGGGACGCAAACCTCTTTCTCTTCTTGGCCCAACCAGCTCTCCACATCCACTAGTAGAAAATGGCCCATTTGTCCCGGTTCCAGAGGCCCATTAACCCCGGTTCGGGAACTGGGACTAAAGGGTCGGGACTAAAGCCCAAAACCTTTAGTCCTGGTTCACTTACCAACCGAGACAGAAGGTTCTCCACGTGGCCGCTACGGGGTGCCCAGGCAGGAGGACCTTTAGTCCCGGTTGGCCACACCAACCGGGATCAAAGGGCATCCATGCGTCAGCATCTGGCATGAGCTAGGTTTTTGTTTTTGAAGGGGGGTTGGGGGGGTTTGGAGGGTTAATTTAGGGGTTTCATATTGTGTTAGCTAGCTAATAGAGAGAAGTCTCCTCTCTTTCTCCGTGCTTGGTCGATGCTAGCTACTATACATATAGAGAGAACTCGACGCTAGCTAATAAGAAAATGAAGGAAACCATTAATTACACAAGATCGTCATGCTGAACATATATAGAGAGAAGTGACATCTCTTTCTCCGTGGTTGGTCGAACAACAAGTTTTCGTATATCGATCCGACGCTACTACATATATACAATATAACATCTATTACAATCCCTAACATCATCTACCTAAGATACAATCACAAACCCACATGGTATTCTCCGTCTTTAGGTATAACGTGCTCAAGAAAGAATCCTGCCAATTCCTCTTGAATTGCTCGTATGCGGTCATATGGTAGGAGGTCAACCCGCATCTGCCAGATCTAGTCTAAAGAAGGGGGTCAATACATGCATATATATGAATAAAAATCAACACAATTGATGGTAATATATAAAATAAATTTGTGAATATTATTTACGTACTTGAAATTGTTTGTCAGAGAAGCCTCGCTCAGAGGTCGAGTGGCACATGAACTCGCATACGTAGTATGCACATAAAACACTCCCTTCTTCCTCGTACAAGCACTTTACGAGAATAAAGTTCAATCAAACTGATAAGCAAGCATGGTAATGATATATTGATGAAAATTTGAATCAATTAGAGATCCGCGGAACTAGCTAGTACTACTTACTTTGGGGTGCGTAAATCGCAAGTCTTTGTTTAGACCGAAAACTTTTTGGTGAACTTCTTTCAAACCCTGCGAGGCAAAGAAAATGATTACTTGATATCAGGAAATTAACGAAAGTTGCATGTCGATATGGTCCCGGTATTGAGTGAACTTACTTCTTGAGCATTGCAGTCATGTCCGCATAACCCTTGAGATCTTTATGTCTCGAGTCTAAGACAATTACTAATGCCCCGTCAAGCTTAATGGATAGTAGAATAAAGTGGAAACTGCGCACGCATATATAACTCATCAATTACATTACTTAACCTCGAGTAAGCGAAACCGAGTGTACAGAGAAGAAAGAAACACTCACTTGAAGTTGTAAGGAAATATTATTTCCTTTTTGTTTTGATGTATAAGTAACGACTTTAGCAAGTTCTCCTCGGTCTCTTTGATTGAGTTTCGTACCGTCCATTCATTTACGACATCTGGGCTAATGAACCCAACGTCGAAGATTCCTGCTTTTTTGCATTCGACGATCTTCAATCTGCATAATATAGTGAGGATAATTATATATACATGCAATGAACAAGCTGAGCTAGAGACTTAACTATAGAAGCAATACTTACAGACAGTAGGAAGTCATGAGTTGTTTGTCGAGGGCCGGTTGATTGTATAACTGAAATAACTCCATAAATTCAATAGGCATCACGGGAAGTCCAATGAATTCGTGCTCTGTTTTCACTGCCACATACATAGTGTCTTTCCTGGACTCCCTGTAGGTTATCATGTACCACAAATGCAATCTGTGCATCATCTTTGTTAGAGGAGGATGATCAGGTTTGACGAGAGGCTTCCCGTGCACGTATTTATATTGTTCTTTTGTTACCTTAGTCATTTCAAAAATTACATCATCCACCAAGTAATCACCAGGATTGGTACCGTGCACCATCCCCGGAGGATTAGCGACGATATTTCTAGACACCTTGAGCGGGGGGGGGCACGATTGCTTCTCCTGTTCGACGAGCTGGGGAATTGTTTTCCCACTTCTTCGTTCTGCTAACCTTGCATCACTGGAAGTACTTCCCGACCGCCGCGCTGCTACATATGTCTTTTTAAGAATGCGGTCATAGTTGGAATCCAGCGGAGGCGGTGGTGGTCGCTTCAGGGCATTGATAGTGCACATCACTTTCACCGGATCTAGCTTCTCCTTCGGAGGTGGGATTTTCTTTGCAAAATGTTCCCTCAATTGGGCATGACATATGTCCTCGTTTTCCTGCACGTTCCTCTCATATGGTAACTTTTCCAGAGGCTTGAGAGATGGACCGTATCTCCCGCCTCTACTTATACTACTAGCCACCGGAGCGGCCGCGTCTCTATTCTGTCGTTGCTGACGAGGCGGAGAAGGAGGCGGACTGCTCTGACGGGCCAGAGGAGCCGGAGCGGTGGCGTCTGTCTTCCGCCGTTGCCGGTGAGGTGAAGGAGGAGGCGGACTGCTCTCACGGCCGAAGGAGCCGGAGCGGCGACGCTTGTCTTCCACCGTTGCCGACGAGGCAAAGGGGGAGGCTGACTGCTCTGACGCGCCGGAGTAGGCGAAGGAGGAGGCGGAGTGCCCTCACGCGTCGGAGGAGCCGGAGAAGGAGGCAGAGTGCCTTGATCACTCGCCGGAGGAGGAGGAGGAGGAGGAGGAGGAGGCGGAGTGCCCTGACTCGTCGTCGTCGTCGTCGTCGGCAGAGGCGTCCAGTTTGGAAGCTTGATATACTCCTTCTACCATAGACATGTACTCCTCAGAGCACGAACCAGCTCATTCTCCCCTTCACCTGTAGGGTGGTCAAGCTCGAGCTCCTCAAATCCCTCCATTACTTGATCCACCATCACAACAACATAGCCATGTGGAATCGGAAGGCAGTGAAAAGTTTTGTTGGGTTGAGGAGGTGCAACAGAGGTGACAACCGCCTTGAAAGTGAGGTTCTGGCATTTCGTCATAAGCTCGCAATGTTGAGCCTCCGTGATATTATCCACGGGGTAGCTAGGAGCCGTGAAGTCAGGTTGAACGGGCTCCATGGAAGCCATGCTGCTTCTCCGCTGAGATGGCGGGGTACTTTCTGGGGTAGCTTCGTGCCGGTGAGATGGTTGGCCGGCAACTCGCTAGCTCTCAAGTTCCTCTAGCTTTTGTAGTCTCCCATTGATCTTCTGCATGTCGCTCAGCTCCGCTTTCCTCTTTCTCTCGGACTTCTGTAACCACCTGCGTCGGGAAACCCAACCTTCCACGAAATGGAGCCTGGTGTGCCTCGTGTTCGTCCAGGGTGCTCAACATTCCCTAGGGCCTCAGTTAGCTCGTCCTTCTCTCTGTCGGGAATGAACGTCCCTTCCTGCGGTGCGGTGATATACTTCTGAAGCTTCTTGATGGGTATTGCAAGTTGCTCGTCCGTCCAACGACACTTCCCTATTTCAGGGTCCAAAGTTCCCCCAACCCCAAAGAACCAAGTCCTTGAACAGTCTGGCCAGTTCAATGTCCGTGGTTCGACCCCTTTAGCAATCAGGTCATTCTCAGCTTTGTCCCACAATGGTCGGGCTTTGAGGTAGCCACCTGACCCCGTGTGATGGTGATATTGCTTCTTTGCAACATTGTTCTTGTTTGTCTGTGGCATTTTCTTACTCTTGTCCGATGTCTTGTAGGCCACAAATGCGGGCCAGTGATCTCTTATATTCTCAAATCGGCCGATGAATTCTTGAATCTTCCCTTTGTCGACAAACTTTGGTTTCAACTCCTTCTTCCACCTCCTGAATAGATCTGCCATCTTCTTAAGAGCACACACCTTGACCAGTGGCTCTATAACTGGCTTATTCGGATCCTCCTCTCGCGTCAGGGTGAAATTTGCCTTCAACGCGGTCCAAAGATCATCTTTCTGTCTATCGGTGACATAATCACCTTCAGGGACGTTGTCGCCCTTAGGCTTATTCCATTGCTTGATGCTGATCGGGATGTTGTCCCTAACAATAGCTCCGCACTGAGCAAAAAATGCGTCCTTGGTCCGCTTGGGTTGAATCGGTAGGCCATCGTCCGCGAGTGTTGTGATCGCGAACCTTTCATACTTGCGCAACCTTCTCTTCGGGCCTCGTCTCGTTACCAAAGTTTGGCTCGATTTGGAGGGCTATAAAGAAGAAATAAGAGTTAATATATGTACATACCAAAACAATAAATGCATCAATTATCTAGTCAACACATGCTTAATTAATATATATATATACCTCACCGGACTTTGCAACAGCTCCCTCCTTCGCTCGGTCACACGAGTCGTCATCATGGTCTCCTTCTTCCTTCGGCATTCGGTCACCAGAGCCATCATGATCATGTCCTTCCTCCTCCATTGTGCGATCACCCGAGCCGCCATCCTCTTCTTCCAGACCATCGATGTCGTTGAGATACGACAATACATCACATCCGACGAGGATTATCTCCCCAACAACTATTCTTGTTCCAAGTCTCTTTGATCCATAGTTTTTGCAAATATTTCATCTCCTTGTATGAATAATCTAATTACAAACTTCTATGTTTTAAACATGCACAAAACATTTTCTTTGGCTCCCATTAATATTGGCCAAAAAAGTTCCATCACTATGCGATTTATGTTTTGTGAATGAATGAATCGGGACTTGACAATGCATTCCCATGACTTACAAGATATAATTTGAGAGTGCTTTCAAGTGAAGGGAAGCAAGAAATAAAATGTGTAATCATAAATAAACTAGGCAGGCTAAAGCAATGACAACTTGGGTAAAGCAGCAAACACTAATACATCGAATAATCCACTTAATTAACGCAACATCAAACAATCCACTTAATATTGTCAAATATATAATCTTGAATACATCACTAATACATCTCTCAAATACACTAATACAACTCTCGAATAATATCTAACTGATCAACCAACAAAGAGTTGTCGTTGTATTGAGGCGCGGGCGGTGGACACCCAAAGAGCAGGAACCATCACCAGATCATAGCTCGGGTGAGATCCTTGAAGAACGTGCCAGGTACTGGAGAACCTGTCGTCCAACGCCTCCATGTAGCAACGGACGTGCTCGTCCTCCTCCCTAACACGGCGACGTACCTCCTCCTCGGGGGCCGATAACCTCGGCACCGAAAGTGGCCCACATGACCGCCACCAAAAAGATCCGTGTCGACGACGGGAGCCCGGTTCCTCACCAAGCCGCGCGCCCCGGAAGGTAGCTCCTCCCAGTGCCAGCCCGGCGCAGCCCATTCCCGCACATGCTGGCACGTCTCAAGCAGGTAGTCGCTGATATGTCTCCAATGTATCTATAATTTTTGATGGTTTCATGCTATTATCTTGTCAAACTTTGGATGTTTTGCATGCCTTTTATATATTTTTTGGAACTAACTTATTAACTCAGTGCCAAGTGCGAGTTCCTGTTTTTTTCCATGTTTTTGACCCCTTTCAGAGGAGATTTTGAAACGGAGTCCAAACGGAAGAAAATCCCCGAAAATATTTTTTCTGAAACGGAAGAAGATCGGGAAGCTTGGGAGCAAAGGTAGGGGAGCCCCAGGGGCCCCGCAAGCCCCCACCCCACGGCCAGGGGGGCGCCATCCAGGCTTATGGGCCCCTTGGACGCCCTTTGCCCTAGGTCTTTCGCCTATATATTCCCATAAATTCCAGAAAAAATCAAGATATCATCGAAAGTACTTTTCCGCCGCCGCAAGCTTATGTCTCCGCAAGATCCCATCTGGGGTACGTTCAGGTGCCCTGCCGGAGGGAATATTCGGATACGGAGGGCTTCTTCATCAACACCATGACCTCTCCGATGATGCGTGAGTAGTTCAACATAGACCTACGAGTCCATAGCTAGTAACTAGATGGCTTCTTCTCTCTCTTGGATCTTCAATACAAAGTTCTCCATGATCTTCATGGAGATCTATCCGATGTAATCTTCTTTTGCGGTGTGTTTGTCGATATCGATGAATTGTGGATTCATGATCGGATTATCTACGAATCTTATTTGAGTTTCTTCTGATCTCTCTTATGCATGATTTCATATCCTTGCAATTCTCTTCGAGTTCTGGGTTTTGTCTGGCCAACTAGATCTATGATTCTTGCAATGGGAGAAGTGCTTGGTTTTGGGTTCATACCGTGCGATGACCTCACCTAGTGACAAAAGGGGTAGCAAGGCACGCTTCGTGTTGTTGCCATAAAGGGTAAAAAGATGGGGTTTTCATCATTGGTTTGAGATTATCCCTCTACATCATGTCATCTTGCTTAAAGCGTTACTCTGTTCGTCATGAACTCAATACACTAGATGCATGCTGGATAGCGGTCGATGTGTGGAGTAATAGTAGTAGATGCAGAAAGTATCAGTCTACTTGTATCGGACGTGATGCCTATATGTATGATCATTGCCTTAGATATCGTCATGACTTTGCGCGGTTCTATCAATTGCTCGACAGTAATTTGTTCACCCACCGTAATACTTGCTATTTTGAGAGAAGGCTCTAGTGAATACTATGGCCCCCAGGGTCTACTCCACACCATATTTTCAGCCTTACACTTTTTACTCCATTGCACTTTCCGCCTTCAGAACTCACTTTGCAAACAATCTTGAAGGGATTGACAACCCCTTTGAAGCGTTGGGTGCAAGCTTGTTTGTGTTTGCGCAGGTACTCTGGACTTGACGAGACCCTCCTTCTTGATCGATACCTTGGTTCTCAAACTGAGGGAAATACTTACTGCTCATGTGCTGCATCACCCTTTCCTCTTCAAGGGAAAAACCAACGCAAGCCTAGCCTGTGTCAACATGTCAATTTCTGGCGCTGTTGTCGGTGGGATAGCAGAAGAATTTCTGGCGCCGTTGCCAGGGAGGAAGATCAAGTCAAGGGATCATCCAAGCAGGTGTCGCAAACTCATCTCTTGCATTTACTTTGTTTGCCAGTTGCCTCTCGTTTTCTTGTCCCCCACTTCACCAATTTGCCTTTTTCGTTCGCCTTTTAGTTCGCGCTTTTCTCTCGCTTGCTTTCTGCTCGTCTGTGTGGGATAGTCTATCCTGATGGCTAGATCCACCACTTCAAACGATACCCCAAGTGAAGTCCTCAATTTCAAACAAATTGAGGAAGAAAACTTAAAGGACGCTTGGTATAGGGTTTGCAACGCTCATAGTAGATCTACTCATAAGCAATCCACTACCGTCTTGCTTCATAGTTTTTATGTGGGTGTTTCTCCTTGGAATAGGTATATTCTTGACACCATCGTAGGTGGAATTTTCTTGGGTAGCCATACCGTTGATTCTTACGGAGCTGTGATAAATTTGGTAGGCTCACCCCCACTCTTGGTTAATGGAACTACCTTAACTCTCGAACATGTGATGCGTCGGGTGGACGTTATTGAAAATAAAGTTGCTACGATTGAACTCATTGAGAATTTGGATAAAAAGATCCACAATCAAATCACCCAGTACAGATCCAAGGTGGGAATGGTTTTTAAAAATTTAAAGGAGAAGGAACCCACAGTTAACGAAAAGCTAGGTCATGATTCCGCTAGGATTGGCAAACTAGAGGATGTTATAACAAACTTGGGTTCCGCTTTTGCTGCTGTGCAGAATACTCCAAATTTTGCCCACAATAAAATCGCCAAGTCTGTCTTTGTTCCTAAAAGTAGTGGTGAATCATCTAGCAAGAAATATGAAAACCTTAAGATGATAAGTGATCACACCACTTATGGTTTGAGCACCAAAGACGACGATACGTGATTCTACCGTTTCTATGCCTAGCTAAGGGCGTTAAACAATAGCGCTTGTTGGGAGACAACCCAATGAATTTATCTTTTTATTTCTGTTTTGTTGCGTCCACACTTTCATAATTCTGTTGTGATTGTGTTTTTTGTGTTTCTTTTGTGTTTGAGCCAAGCAAAGCCTTTATGACTAGTCTTGGTAATGGTTGTTTGATCCTGCTGGAAAAAGACAGAAACTTTTGCTCACGAGATGATTTTTCATTTTTATTCAGAAAGAGGTTTTGAGTTGACTCTTTTTGCTGCTGATTGATATGCTTTTTGCCCAGGCCGTCGTAAGTTTTCAGATTTTTTGAGGTACCAGAAGTATACGAAGTATACAGATTGCTACAGACTGGTCTGTTTTTGACAGATTCTGTTTTTGTTGAGTTGGTTGCTTGTTTTGATGAAACTATGGTTAGTGTCGGGGGGTACTAGCCATGGAAAAGTGAGAATACAGTAGCCCATCATCAATATAGATAGAATTCAAGTTTGCTACAGTACCAAAAGAAGCGATAGTTTTTTTCTTGTACTAATGTTATCACAAGTTTCTGTTTAAGTTTTGGGTTGTGAAGTTTTCAAGTTTTGGGTGATGTTCTCATGGACAAAGATATAAGGAGTGGAAAGAGCTCAAGCTTTGGGATGCCCAAGGCATCCCAAGCCAAATTCAAGGACACCAAAAAGCCTAAGCTTGGGGATGCCCCGGGAAGGCATCCCCTCTTCCGTCTTCAATTCATCGGTAACATTACTTGGAGCTATATTTTTATTCACCACATGATATGTGTTTTTCATGGAGCGTCTTGTATCGTAGGAATATTTTCTTTTTGTTGTGTCACAATCATACTTGCTGCACACCTTTTTGAGAGAGAGAGAGACATGCACTCAACGTGATTTTGCTAGAATGCTCATAGTGCTTCACTTATATCTTTTGAGCTAGATACTTTTGCTCTATGTGCTTCACTTATACCTTTTAGAGCACGGCGGTGCGTGATTTGGTAGTTGGCTTATGCTATGAAAGTAGTCCCAAATGTGATAGGTACCCAAAGAGGATGCAAAAACCTCCATCTTCATGTGCATTGATGTGGGGACCCCGACTTACGAGTCGAGACCGCCATGCTCAGTGATCCCACAGATCAATGCTCACCGAACACAGATACCGAATAAAAGAGTCTTACATCCATACATACCGTTGATACAATAAATGACCACCTCGGTCGAGTCTTACATATACAGGGCCTTAAAGGGCTACACTCCAAACCAGACCAATAGCGGAATTATTGGTTGAAAGCGTGAACCCATGCCATCAGCATTAACCTACACGCATTCTGACTGGGAAGCGTCCTAGCTCGCAAGAACGTTACCGAGTTAATCTTCACCATATCCTGTTCTTTCACACCTGGTCAATGAAATAACCAGTGGCAAACCAATGAGTACTTTGAATGTACTCGCAAACAGCCCATGACATGAACAACGAAAGTGAAGGATAACAATATCATGCATCTCTAGTGTAACTCATCTGGGTGGAATGGTCATGAATATGCATCAAGTTAAAGAATTACTCTTGAAGAACAGGTTACAGATATCGATATATTTGTCGAGGGCTGAACCATCCGGGTTCACCCTGTATGCCAAGTCAAGAAACTTGGTCATATTATTGCTGTCATAGCATCACCTTTCTCATCACCATACACACAACTCACACACACTTGGTTTATGCGGAAATATCAGGACATAGTTTAAGCAAGATTACCCAACTGTCCTTGACCGTGGACACGACTATTCAAATAGTTTACACTTTGCAGAGGTAGTATGCTGGACCCACGAGATCCGGGAAACTTTCGTGTCATCCACGACTCGCGGTATATCTCATACCCGAGGTAAGTACCCGATCAATGCCTTTACCCTGACGATACTAGACAAAGAGGTCCACTCGATTGGTACCCAGCCCACATGTTGTACGTCTTACGAGCACCAACTCTGGACAGTACCAACCATGCGAGGACCAACGGTGTGACTGGAACTCATAAAAATGGCACAGTCGTCCTACCCGACACGACCCCATCACGAGAGTGACCACATATCACTCCCGCCACTAGTAATGTGGATCTTTGCTCGCATCGACCAGAGTAATTTACATAGCCCCGTCCCATAAGGGGTAACGTGGTCGTACTGGTAAGGTTGGGACGGTCGACACATCACAAATCTAATCCCATTTCGGAAACCTTACTCACACAAATACCGGGTGCATCACTTCACCGAAAGTGACCACCTAACTCATCATCACCCTCGGGCATTAGTGGCACCCGACGGGGTTTTCATAAACTCTTGCTTTATGACAACATCATGCTCGTGATAGTGCTACTGCTATTTTTTACTTGTCAACATGGTATTACCATGACCCTCAAGGGGTAGAGTCAAACTCAATGCAAAATACTCCGGAGGAGCCTTCGGTAAAATCATATCAAATGATTACCGGCACTAATGATCATATGCAACAGAAATACTTGCTATTTAACATGCAAAGTAACATATGCTCAGTCATGGTCAAAGGGCTGCTTTGCTTGCTCACGTAAGTCCTCGGGGTCTTCGAGGCCTTCTGCTCCAACTTCGGATACTCCTCTACCGTCAACTATCGTCGGAAACAATCATAGTAAGCCACACATCAAGCAGAAATAAATGTGTTCTATAAATAGAAGTGTTATTTTTCTTGGACCTCTCTGGTCATAGGAAAAATACCTGAAGCTTGATATAGGATATTTAGATTATCAGGGGATTTTGAATGGATGAAAGGAGGAACAGGTGACCATTGAAGAAGTCAACAGAAATCATTTTGTTAAAAATGAGTGGAGGCACCCATTTAACAGAGAATGATTTTAGAAATATTTAGGAAGTGGTTTCACTGGATTTGGAGTTGGAATGAATATTCTAGGAATTTTCTAATGTGGAATAAATAGCAATAGGAAGCTATTTATTTATTATAATAGAAATAAGTCACACAAAAATGTTGACCAGGGTTCTAAAAATAGGGAATGATTTTAGATGTCCCTAGGAATTGAAATAACTCCATTTGGAGTTGAAATGAAACCTCCAGGATTATCACAAAGTGGGGTTCAAATTAACCACAATTGGATTTAAATAAAAACACCACTGAAACATGTCTTGGAAAATTGTTCAAGGCACATATGTGGATAGGGCTTGAATTTAGGAACCTGTAGAAATTTGAATCATCAGATTTGGAGTTAGTATGAATTTGTGATGGAATTTACAAGTTAAGGAAAAAATGAAAATAAGAAGAGCTCAACATCTGGGGGGGGGGGTTATCTTGCGCCACTGTCGCCAGATAAGCCTTTGGGCCGGCCCAGTGGCTCGGGCCACCAGCGAGAGGCCACGCGGGAGGCGCTTTGCGCGAAATGCGCTTTCTGCACGGGGCGACGGCATCCCACCGAGGCGCGGCCACTTAAGTGGCGCGACCCCACCTGGCGGCCTTGCCAGCCGGCTAACGTGCGGGCCCGCGACCTTCTTCAACCTCCCGCTACGGGAGAGAGGAGGGGAGGCCGGCGGCGGCTGCCGAAGTTACAGGGCACGACTCCCAGCGCTTCAACCACCGGGGAGCTCAGGGAGACGAGCCGCACCCGTTCCCATGCTGCGCGCGAGCTGGGAAGGGCTGAGGTGGCGGCGCCTCGGACGACCGGAGAGGTGGCCATCGAGAACCGCGGCCTCGAGCTCTTGGTGCCCCCGAGAGGGAATGAACGTGACCGAGGGTTCCACATGGAGGTGCTATGGCGCCGGAGGGGGCAGGGGAGAGGGGAAGCTCGGAGGGCCTCGAATCTGAGAGGAGGCCGAGGCGGCTCCGCTACGTCCATTAGAGAAATGGGGAGCTCGGGAGCTCATGCGGCTCGGTCCAGGGGGTTCCTAGCGAGAGAGGGGAGTGGTTCCGAGGCTCTGGTGCTCGGGGAGGCTCTGAGTGGGGGAGGAGGAGCCGAGAAGGACCTCTGGGCTCTTTGGTACACCCGGGGCACGGCGGCCACGCATCCCTGAGGGCATTGGAAGCTAGCTAGCGTCATGGAGGGAGTCAAGGTGGAACGGGGGATGCTCTGGAGCTCTAGGGCATACTGCAGTTGCGGAACATGAGCTAGGGGACGAGGAAATGGTGTAGAGCACCATTAGTGCATGCAGCTAGCATGGTCACCATGGCTACGCGTGTCCAGGGTGTCCGTTTGATCTGACAAAGATGCCTCTCGAGTAGGGCATGCTTGCGAGAGGTCATTGGTGGAGTTTGGAGCCAAGTGGATTAGGTTTGAATGGGTGTTGACTATGATTAAGTTTGCAACAGCAAACTTAAGGCTAGCAAAACTGGTTTGCACAGAGAGCTAATTGAGGTGAAACCTTGTCTAGCAGTGTTTCTAATAGAAGGACTACAAGACTGTAAAGTTTCAGCTCAAGAAAGCAAGTGTAGCTAGTACTTGCTGTACAAGGCCATATTTCAGCCAGAAATCAACTTGAGGAGGTGCTGCTCATTTTCTCCACATGAGCATGTCATATCTTGGTTTGAAATGAAGCTATTACACACTAGAGAGGCTCTGGAAAGAATTGGGGGCCTTGGGTTAAGCAGAAGTATGAGAAGAGAGGTAAAATAGTGCTTTCAAGGGTAAAATGAGAGATAGTTACAAAAGGGTCCTTCTCCAATAATTGACCAGAGGGGCTGGCAAAGTTACTGGAGGTACAATGTAACTATGTGAGGCTGTGGTAGAAAGTTGAGCTCAAGGGTAAAAGTGGAAGGGGTCAAAGAAGCCAATTTAGTGAGTGCACACAAGGTGCTTGATCTGTGGTTAGGCTAGCAGATGGATTCCAATGGCTATGAAACTTAACAGGATCAAATAATAGATGTAAATAGGCTTGCACACCAAATTTGGGATTTGCTGGAGAAGTTTTCCAATGTAGACTTGGAAAACCCATGAAATGGGCAGAAATCGGTTTCTGCTTAGAACCCTATTCAAATAATTTCCACAAATCCAATAGTTGGTGTAGGGGCATTATTTGAGCATTAAGGCATGCAAAAAAAGTTTGAGGTCAATTGGAGAAACTTTATAATGTAAAGTTTACCAAAGTCAGAAATCAACAGAGAGGGTTTTGAGGGTCTTAGGACAAGTTCTTCTATTCTCCTTGGTGTACCACTTGGTGTGGATGCCTTATTGGAGTGTTGGAACATGTCCACCAAATTTGAGCACAATTGGAGACACTTCACAATGTAAAGTTGCTCAAATTTGATTCTGGACAGATAGGGTTTTAGAGTGATTAGGGGAGCCAAATCAACTTGGATTGAAATGAAACATGTCAAGATCATCAATAATATCATAGGTGACATGCTAGAATTTTACTGGAATTTATTGAGAATATTTCTAATAGAAATATTTCAAAAGCTTGGAAGAGGCAGGAATGGTTTTGGAGGGGTTTGCCCAATATTTTGAACATGACCATGTGTTGAAACTCATAAATATGGAATAAATATATCTAGTGAGTTTCCCTAAATTTTCTTAAATATTTTGAAAGCAGTAAAAATAACTTCCCTTCACAGGAGACCATTTCTGGCCTCACAGAAAGGCTTTTAAATAAAATAATAAAATAACTTTTAAAGTAATAATATGGTGGTTTTTGGAAGACATTTTGATAATAGGTTTTAAATAAAATAATTGGTGCAAAAGAATTTACCTAATTTGAGGACTTGTAGTACAAACCTCGTCTCAGGGGTTTGAAAGTTTAATTCAAAGAAATGCTTTTTGGTGAAAATAATATTTTGTGAAAATAGATATTTATCCTAAACACATGGCATGATCATTAGGCAGGAGATCATGGAATGAGGAGGTGAGTTGGAAGATAGAGAGAATTATTTGGGAGCAATCGCATGCACTCAAGCAAACAGGCAGACAATAGTCACTCCAAGCATCACAAGCATTCACAAAAGCATTTAATTGGTCCCAAATTTTGAAATAAGTTAAGTAGTCAGGAAGGCCAAAAACTGGGTGTGACATACCTTACCCCCTTAAGAAAATCTCGTCCCCGAGATTTCCAGGCTAGGGGTTGGTGAGATACCGAATCTTGAGTCGGAGGTAGTTTTCATGTCCCCATGTTGTTGTTGTGGTCTTGAGGTGCTTGATGATACAACTTCGAATGTTTCCCACGTCCTTGCCTGATCGTGGGTGGGGTCTGGTAATAAGTTAGGCTTGACCGAGGTCAAGGACTTAGTGAACTAAGTTCGTGCAAGGTTCTCTCTTGCGAGTGTATTCTAAAGTCAGAATATGTGGCAAGATGGTGTGTCTGGGATCTGGTCCTCGGGCTTCGCATGCCGGTTAGTGACATCAAGATGTCTTGTGTTAGAACGCACTGCCAAAGTCTTCGTGTAGCTTCCTGCTTACGGGGAAGTCCTTGACCTCCTTTCGGCAGCCAAGCTATGGTCGCAAATAGTCTTCGAAGGCTTCTCGTGGAAGGGTCCGGGTTGGGTCTCACCTATGAGTCTAAGCTCGGAGGCTCAGAGTCCAGAATAGCCCTGCTATCTGGGAGGGTTTGCGAGGGGTTCTAGACGAGCTGGCTACCCAAGAGTATAGACCAGTCATCCATTCCCAAGGTCTGCGACTCAGCAAGCGGGAATCACCTTTAGCAGGTCTTTACTACGACTTACTAGTACTTGCGTCCTTGATTTGGACCAAGGAGAGATCGTCTGATTCTTTCGCTTGTCCAAAGGCTTCATCGTCTTGAATCGTCGAGGCTTCTTGACGTCGTTGATGCAGTCGGTGCACGGTCGGTGGTTGACTTCTGTTGCTTCATCGACATTGTCGTGGCTTCCTCGCCACGGTGGTCCTTCATCTTGATTCGAGTAGGATCGACTTCCGTTGTCTTGGGACTGCTTCGAGAAGCCCACCTTCTCGAGATAACACTGTACCCTCAGGAGGCATAACAATCGGCGTTCCTGGGGCTCATCCAAACAAGGCTAAGGTGTTCTTCCTCGTACTGGGTGAGTAAGTATGTCATCCATGAGGATGACCACATACTTTCCCCAAACAATACATAAGCACAGTGCTCAAGAGTCGGATGAGGAGGACGGGGACTTGTTATGGTGGGTTGCTGGCCGAGGGGGGGTTATAGTCCACATGACTTGGTCCTTCATGCCCATGTTCGACACGGACACGATGGGCGAAGCTTTAGGGTCTCGGGGAACTTAGGATGTGGGCGAACAGTTATCATCTTATCTTTAAGCACATTCCTTAGATGCCAATAGTTCGACCTCAAATCTCGGGACGATATTACCTCATCTCATCAATGATACCATCCCACGTGGGTCAACTCCACACCGCTCATGCTAGTCAACTCCGGGTTGAGGGAAGAACTAAACCCAAACACTACAAGCATGGTGTAGCAACGATGCACATGCATTCTTATGCAAGAACCTCGAGGAGACATACAAGCTCCTATGATTGAGTTTAAGACACAACAAATCGAAATGTCCATCTAAGTCTTCCCATGGACAGGGTACTGCATTACTATATTAAGGAAACACGTAGTATACCAATCCAATATCTTGTTTCCTTCCTATGAATCTGATCAAGTGATCCATCAATCCGACCAATCATCACTGGACCTATCACTCCTACAAATCCAACATTGATGGGGTTCTACATAATCTCTTTAGAGTCTTCATAATTCACATATTACTGCAAGGATTACGTCATAGTATATCCACCAACTTCAATACTCATGGCCAGCTAATCTCCAAGGCCCAACCACATAGGTTGTAAATCAATTTGGCAACTCCAAGTATACACACTCTATATCAACCGAGAAACATGGTATCATGATCGAGATTATCGGGCTAAATCCAATTTACTCCGAACCATGTGGCCTCATATACCACTAACAGCCTTTGGGACTACCTATTAAATCCAAAACTTATGTCCAATAAGGACTCTTACTCGATGTTCCGAGTCATCATGATAATTATCTCCAACCCATGCCAACTACTTGCTAAAGTCATGTATACCACCAAGAATAATGTTCGCGATCATAATCGTCCTACTAAATCCAATCTTACTCCAGATTATATAGGTTATGCTACTATATCCACTTGTTCCACCAAATTTACCTACCTTCATAAGTGTCTTATGATCCACCAAGACAGCCTAGCTATATCCTCAAGACACATATCATCATCATCACGACAGTCCTTAGTCTAATACCCTTATATCAGAGAATGATTCTCTTACGGCATCAAGGTTACAGTGCTAGCTTAAGATTGAAGGATACTTGTTCACTGCGATCACTCGTTCCATACGGAACCCGGTGCTAAGCGGGGTTTATCGGGGACCTACACGTGTTCTGGCAAGTCCGTGTACTAGACACGTGACCAGAAAATTTTGAGCCGGAAAGGCTTGTGGAGGTTAGTCTGGTCCAGTGTGGTTTTCCAATCTTGAGGGAAAATCACACTCCTACGGGTTGCGTGTGGTTACGCATAGCACAGTTGGTGTCTTCAGTGTCAACCATCCTTCAAAGTGGATCATTGGTGCATCTTGCCTTGCCGTCTTCAGTTGTCGAGAGGGGTGAGAGAGAGAGAGAGCATAGAGGGGATTGTCTAAGGGTCTTAGTGTAATCAAGCAAGCGTTGGAAAGTCAACTCAAACAAGGGCTAAAATCATTTGAACATAAAAAATAAGACGAGTGATATAACCGCATGCTTGTTGCCTAAGCAATGTGCGACTTATATCAAAGCACAAACAACAAAAATAAGCAACACACAACATGGTCCATCCGAACCATTTCACGGACTCGACTTCGCATAGGGAATTCATGACTCATCCTATCCTAGGTTCTGGGACTCGACAGTCGTGCTTGCTTCGCGCTCCGGAGAGGAGTCCGCTAAGTCTTCTGGACCTTCTCATGGTGTTGTAACGCCTCTTGTTGTCGCTTGTCGATGCAATTCGCTTGAGTTGTAAAGAACTCTTGTTGTCTTCTTGTCTGGGAAGTTGCTGACGAAGGTAGTTCTTCATTGCTGTCATTGACAGGGTCTTCTGTTGTCTTCATGATCTTGTCAGTGTCTTCTCGTCTTCCGAGGCTTCGAGAGTCTCAAGTGGACATCTTCATGCACCGATATTTGCATGACACGATAGAGTTCTGATGTGTCAATCATATTAATTGCGATATCGACACCTAGAGCGGGGGATGAAGATAACCGTTTTCCTGCTCACTAAGGTGAGCCGGACCAAATGGCGAGGTTCTCATCCACCGGTGGTGGTCGACACAATTCATTATAACTGACAGGGTCGCTCTATTAGTGATGCAGATCAAGGTTTGCATATATTATGTCCAGATTATCATAGGCGAAAGTGGCATCACTCTGGAACAGTGCCCAGGGTTTCACCATCTTCTAAGCCTTGATGTCCTTGTTCCTCATGGAGGTACTTCTGTTGGTGTCGTCCGGTCGTAGAGTTGTCTTCTCTGTCTTTCAGCACATGTGTTTGCGTGGAAAGGTTACTTCCTTCCGGGCTGGCCACGAGGATTTCAATTTATCCCGTGGTCAGAGGGCATAAGGTACTACCGACCATTTGCAAGTTTTTGGAAAAAGTAGACGAGGAGTGTCAAGGAAATAAGAGTGGAAGGCTAGAGCATAACCTTCGATTTCTTTGAAGATTTAGGAGAGTCGAGAAAATATATAGGTTTCGTAAGTACTTTTGAAGAATATGGAAAACAGTTTTATCCTAAACTAACGTCCGTGCTAACTAAGGGCTTCCTACAGTCACGATGGCTCTCATACTAGCTCTTTGGGGACCCCGACTTACGAGTCAAGACCGCCGTGCTCAGTGATCCCAGAGATCAATGCTCAGCGAACACAGATACCGAATAAAAGAGTCTTAGATCCATACATACTGTTGATATAATAAATGACCACCTCGGTCGAGTCTGACATATACAGGGCCTTAAAGGGCTACACTCCAAACCGGACCAATAGCGGAACTATTGGTTGAAAGCGTGAACCCATGCCATCAGCCTTAACCTACACGCATTCTGACTGGGAAGCGTCCTAGCTCGCAAGAACATTACCGAGTTAATCTTCACAATATCCTGTTCTTTCACACCTGGTCAATGAAATAACCAGTGGCAAGCCAATGAGTACTTTGAATGTACTCGCAAACAGCCCATGACATGAACAACGAAAGTGAAGGATAACAATATCATGCATCTCTAGTGTAACTCATCTGGGTGGAATGGTCATGAATATGCATCAAGTTAAAGAATTACTCTTGAAGAACTGGTTACAGATATCGATATATCTGTCGAGGGCTGAACCATCCGGGTTCACCCTGTATGCCAAGTCAAGAAACTTGGTCATATTATTGCTGTCATAGCATCACCTTTCTCATCACCATACACACAACTCACGCACACTTTGTTTATGCGGAAATATCAGGACATAGTTTAAGCAAGATTACCCAACTGTCCTTGACCGTGGACACGGATATTCGAATAGTTTACACTCTGTAGAGGTAGTACGCTGGACCCACGAGATCCGGGAAAGTTCCTTGTCATCCACGACTCGCGGTATATCTCATACCCGAGGTAAGTACCCGATCAATGCCTTTCCCCTGACGATACTAGACAAAGAGGTCCACTCGATTGGTACCCAGCCCACATGTTGTACGTCTTACGAGCACCAACTCTGGATAGTACAAACCATGCGAGGACCAACGGTGTGACTGGAACTCATAAAAATCGCATAGTCGTCCTACCCGGCAGGACCCCATCACGAGAGTGACCACATATCACTCCCGCCACTAGTAATGTGGCTCTTTGCTCGCACCGACCAGAGTAATTAACATAGCCCCGTCCCATAAGGGGTAACGTGGTCGTACTGGTAAGGTTGGGACGGTCGACACATCATAAATCTAATCCCATTTCCGAAACCTTACTCACACAAATACCGGGTGCATCACTTCACCGAAAGTGACCACCTAACTCATCATCACCCTCGGGCATTAGTGGCACCCGACGGGGTTTTCATAAACTCTTGCTTTATGACAACATCATTCTCGTGATAGTGCTACTGCTATTTTTTACTTGTCAACATGGTATTAGCATGACCCTCAAGGGGTAGAGTCAAGCTCAATGCAAAATACTCCGGAGGAGCCTTCGGTAAAATCATATCAAATGATTACCGACACTAATGATCATATGCAACAGAAATACTTGCTATTTAACATGCAAAGTAACATATGCTCAGTCATGGTCAAATGGCTGCTTGCCTTGCTCATGTAAGTCCTCGGGGTCTTCGAGGCCTTCCGCTCCAACTTCGAATACTCCGTCTACCGTCAACTATCGTCGGAAGCAATCATAGTAAGCCACACATCAAGCAGAAATAAATGTGTTCTACAAATAGAAGTGTTATTTTTCTTGGACCTCTCTGGTCATAGGAAAAATACCTGAAGCTTGATATAGGATATTTGGATTATCAGGGGATTTTGAATGGATGAAAGGAGGAACAGGTGACCATTGAAGAAGTCAACAGAAATCATTTTGTTAAAAATGAGTGGAGGCACCCATTTAACAGAGAATGATTTTAGAAATATTTAGGAAGTGGTTTCACTGGATTTGGAGTTGTAATGAATATTCTAGGAATTTTCTAATGTGGAATAAATAGCAATAGGAAGCTATTTATTTATTATAATAGGAATAAGTCACACAAAAATGTTGACCAGGGTTCTAAAAATAGGGAATGATTTTAGATGTCCCTAGGAATTGGAATAACTCCATTTGGAGTTGAAATGAAACCTCTAGGATTATCACAAAGTGGGGTTCAAATTAACCAGAATTGGATTTAAATAAAAACACCACAGAAACATGTCTTGGAAAATTGTGCAAGGCACATATGTGGATAGAGCTTGAATTTAGGAACCTGTAGAAATTTGAATCATTAGATTTGGAGTTTGTATGAATTTGTGATGGAATTTACAAGTTAAGGAAAAATGAAAATAAGAAGAGCTCAGCCTGTGGGGGGGGGGGGGGGTTATCTTGCGCCACCAGCGAGAGGCCACGTGGGAGGCGCCTTGCTCGAAATGCGCTTTCTGCGCGGGGTGATGGCATCCCACCGAGGCACGGCCACTTAAGTGGCGCGACCCCACGTGGCGGCTTGCCAGCCGGCCGACGTGCGGGCCCACGACCTTCTTCAACCTCCCGCCACGGGAGAGAGCAGGGGAGGCCGGCGGCGGCTGCCGAAGCTATAGGGCACGTCTCCCAACGCTTCAACCACCGGGGAGCTCAGGGAGGCGAGCCGCACCCGTTCCCATGCTGCGCGCGAGCTGGGAAGGGCTGAGGTGGCGGCGCCTCGGATGACCCTAGAGGTGGCCATCGGGAACCACAACCTCGAGCTATTGGCGCCCCCGGGAGGGAATGAAGGTGACCGAGGGTTCCACATGGAGGTGCTATGGTGCCGGAGGGGGTTAGGGGAGAGGGGAAGCTCGGAGGGCCTCAAATCTGAGAGGAGGCCGAGGCGGCTCCGTTGTGGCCATTAGAGAAATGGGGAGCTCAAGAGCTCATGCGGCTCAGTCCAGGGGGGATCCTAGCGAGAGAGGGGAGTGGTTCCGAGGCTCTCGTGCTCGGGGAGGCTCTATGTGGGGGAGGAGGAGCCGAGAAGGACCTCGGGGCTCTCTGGTGCACCCGGGCACGGCGGCCACGCATCCCAAGAGGGCATTGGAAGCTAGCTAGCGTCGTGGATGGAGTCAAGGTGGAACGGGGGATGCTCTGGCACTCTGGGGCATACTGCAGCTGTGGGACACGAGCTAGGGGACGAGGAAATGGTGCAGATCACCATTAGTGCATGGAGCCAGCATGTTCACCATGGCTACGCGTGTCCAGGGTGACCGTTTGATCTGACAAAGATGTCTCTCGAGTAGGGCATGCTTGCCAGAGGTCACTGGTGGAATTTGGAGCCAAGTGGATTAGGTTTGAATGGGTTATGACTATGATTAAGTTTGCAGCAGTAAAATTAAGGCTAGCAAAACTGGTTTGCAGAGAGAGCTAGTTGAGGTGAAACCTTGTCTAGCAATGTTTTTAATAGAAGGACTACAAGACTGTAAAGTTTCAGCTCAAGAAAGCAAGTGTAGCTAGTACTTGCTGTACAAGGCCATATTTTAGCCAGAAATCAACTTGAGGAGGCGCTGCTCATTTTCTCCACATGAGCATGTCATATCTTGGTTTGAAATGAAGTTATGACACACTAGAGAGGCTCTGGAAAGAATTGGGGGCCTTGGGTTAAGCAGAAGTATGAGAAGAGAGGTAAAATAGTGCTTTCAAGGGTAAAATGAGAGATAGTTACAAAAGGGCCCTTCTCCAATAATTGACCAGAAGGGATGGCAAAGTTACCGGAGGTATAATGTAACTATGTGAGGCTGTGGTAGAAAGTTGATCTCAAGGGTAAAAGTGGAAGGGGTCAAAGAAGCCAATTTAGCGAGTGCACACAAGGTGTTTGATCTGTGGTTAGGCTACTAGATGGATTCCAATGGCTATGAAACTTAACAGGATCAAATAATAGATGTAAATAGGCTTGCACACCAAATTTGGGATTTGCTGGAGAAGTTTTCCAATGTAGACTTGGAAAACCCATGAAATGGGCAGAAATGGGTTTCTGCTTAGAACCCTATTCAAATAAATTCCCACAAATCCAATATTTGGTGTAGGGGCATTATTTGAGCATTAAGGCATGCACAAAAAGTTTGAGGTCAATTGGAGAAACTTTATAATGTAAAGTTTACCAAAGTCAGAAATCAACAGAGAGGGTTTTGAGGGTCTTAGGACAAGTTCTTGTATTCTCCTTGGTGTACCACTTGGTGTGGATGCCTTATTGGAGTATTGGAACATGTCCACCAAATTTGAGCACAATTGGAGACACTTCACAATGTAAAGTTGCTCAAATTTGATTCTGGACAGATAGGGTTTTAGAGTGATTAGGGGAGCCAAATCAACTTGTATTGAAATGAAACTTGGGAAGATCATCAATAATATCATAGGTGACATGCTAGAATTTTACTGGAATTTATTGAGAATATTTCTAATAGAAATATTTCAAAAGCTTGAAATATGCAGGAATGGTTTTGGAGGGGTTTGGCCAATATTTTGAACATGACCATGTGTTGAAACTCATAAATATGGAATAAATATATCCACTGAGTTTCCCTAAATTTTCTTATATATTTTGAAAGCAGTAAAAATAACTTCCCTTCATAGGAGACCATTTCTGGCCTCACAGAAAGGCTTTTGAATAAAATAATAAAATAACTTTTAAAATAATAATATGGTGGTTTTTGGAAGACATTTTGATAATAGGTTTTAAATAAAATAATTGGTGCAAAAGAATTTCCCTAATTTGAGGACTTGTAGTACAAACCTCGTCTCAGGGGTTTGAAAGTTTAATTCAAAGAAATGCTTATTGGTGAAAATAATATTTGGTGAAAATAGATATTTATCCTAAACACATGGCATGATCATTAGGCAGGAGATCATGGAATGAGGAGGTGAGTTGGAAGATAGAGAGAATTATTGGGGAGCAATCACATGCACTCAAGCAAACAGGCAGACAATAGTCACTCCAAGCATCACAAGCATTCACAATTTTTTTAATTGGTCCTAAATTTTGAAATAAGTTAAGTAGTTAGGAAGGCTAAAAACTTGGTGTTACAATTGAGTAGAAAGAGAAGTTTCGATTCCTCTCAATTAGTTTTGAGACGTGGATTCGGTAATATTGAGAGTTATGTTAGTAGGGTGTTGTGAATCTAGAGATACTTGTGTTGGAGTTAGTGATTCCCGTAGCATGCACGTATGGTGAACCGCTATGTTAGGAAGTCAGAGCATAATTGATCTATTGATTGTCATCCTTTGTGTTGAGGTCGGGATCGCGCGATGGTTTAGACCTACCAATCCTTCCCCTCGGAATATGCGTTTAGCACTTTGTTTCGATTACTAATAAAAAATTTCGCAATAAGTATCTGAGTTCTTCATGACTAATGTGAGTCCATGGTATAGATGCACTTTCACCTTCCACCATTTCTAGCCTCTCTAGTGCCGCGCAATTCTCGCCGTTACACAAACCCACCAAATTCCTTCCTCAAAACAGCCACCATATCTACCTACTATGGCATTTTCATAGCCATTCCGAGATATATTGCCATGCAACTCCCACCGTTCTGTCTCATGACTTGTGCCGTCACTCTCATATTGCCATTGCATGATCGTAAGAAAGCTAGCGAGATGTTTCAACGTCATACGCCATGCTCGATCGTTGCACATGCCGGTACACTGCCGGAGGCATTTCCTATGGAGTCATCATCATTGTGATCTTTGAGCTGTGAGTAAATAAAAGTGTGATGGTCATCATTACTAGAGCATTGTCCCATGTGAGGAAATAATAAAAAAAAGAGGCCAAAGAGCGCAAAAACAAAAAAAAGAGAAAAGAAAAGAAAAGAAAAAAGAGAGGCCTAAGAGCCCAAATGAAAAAAAGAGAAAAAGAGAGAAGGGACAATGCTACTATCTTTTTCCACACTTGTGCTTCATGATAGCACCATGTTCTTCATGATTGAGAGCTTCTTGCTTTGTCACTACCACGTGCTAGTGGGAATCTTCATTAAGTAACTTGGCTTGTATATTCCAATGATGGGCTTCCTCAAAATTGCCCTAGGTCTTCGTGAGCAAGCAAGTTGGATGCACACCCACTAGTTTTCCTTTTGAGCTTTCACATATTTATAGCTCTAGTGCATCTCTTGTATGACAATCCCTCTCATTCACATTGATATCTATTAATGGGCATCTCCATAGCCTATTGATACGCCGAGTCAGTGTGACCATCTCCTTCTTTTTGTCTCACAACCACCACCACACTCTATTCCACCTATAGTGCTATATCCATGGCTCGCGCTCATGTATTGCGTGATAGTTATAAAAAGTTTGAGAAAGTAAGAGTGCGAAAACAATTACTTGGCCAATTCCAGGGTTGTGCATGATTTACATTAGTTGTGTGAGGATGATGGAGCATAGCCAGACTATATGATTTTGTAGGGATAACTTTCTTTGGCCTTGTTATTTTGAAAGTTCATGATTACTTTGCTAGTTTGCTTGAAGTATTACTGTTTTCATGTCGATAGCAAACTATTGTTTTGAATCTTACGGATCTGAACATTCATGCCACGTGAAAGAAGTTGCAAAGGACAACTATGCTAGGTAGCATTCCACATAAAAAATTCATTCTTTATCACTTCCCTACTCGAGGACGAGCAGGAGTTAAGCTTGGGTATGCTTGATACGTCTCCAACGTATCTATAATTTTTGATGGTTTCATGCTATTATCTTGTCAAACTTTGGATGTTTTGCATGCCTTTTATATATTTTTTGGAACTAACTTATTAACTCAGTGCCAAGTGCCACTTCCTGTTTGTCCATGTTTTTGACCCCTTTCAGAGGAGATTTTGAAACGGAGTCCAAACGGAAGAAAATCCCCGAAAAGATTTTTTCTGGAACGGAAGAAGATCGAGGAGCTTGGGAGCCAAGGCAGGGGAGCCCCAAGGGCCCCACAATCCCCCACCCCGTGGCCAGGGGGCGCCATCCAGGCTTGTGGGCCCCCTGGACGCCCTTTGCCCTAGGTCTTTCGCCTATATATTGCCATAAATTCCAGAAAAAATCAAGAGATCATCGAAAGTACTTTTCCGCCGCCGCAAGCTTCTGTCTCCGCAAGATCCCATCTGGGGCACATTCTGGTGCCCTGTCGGAGGGGAGATTCGGATACGGAGGGCTTCTTCATCAACACCATGACCTCTCCGATGATGCGTGAGTAGTTCACCATAGACCTACGGGTCCATAGCTAGTAACTAGATGACTTCTTCTCTCTCTTGGATCTTCAATACAAAGTTCTCCATGATCTTCATGGAGATCTATCCAATGTAATCTTCTTTTGCGGTGTGTTTGTCGAGATCCGATGAATTGTGGATTTATGATCAGATTATCTATGAATCCTATTTGAGTTTCTTCTGATCTCTCTTATGCATGATTTCATATACTTGTAATTCTCTTCGAGTTGTGGGTTTTGTCTGGCCAACTAGATCTGTGATTCTTGCAGTGGGAGAATTGCTTGGTTTTGGGTTCATACCGTGCGGTGACCTCACCTAGTGACAGAAGGGGTAGCGAGGCACGCATCGTGTTGTTGCCATTAAGGGTAAAAAGATGGGGTTTTCATCATTGGTTTGATATTATCCCTCTACATCATGTCATCTTGCTTAAAGCATTACTCTGTTCGTCATGAACTCAATACACTAGATGCATGCTGGATAGTGGTTGATGTGTGGAGTAATAGTAGTAGATGTAGAAAGTATTGGTCTACTTGTCTCGGACGTGATGCCTATATGTATGATCATTGCCTTAGATATCGTCATGACTTTGCGCGGTTCTATCAATTGGTCGACAGTAATTTGTTCACCCACCATAATACTTGCTATTTTTAGAGAAGCCTCTAGTGAACACTATGGCCCCCAGGGTCTACTCCACACCATATTTTGAGCCTTACACTTTTTACTTCGCTGCACTTTCCGCCTTTAGATCTCACTTTGCAAACAATCTTGAAGGGATTGACAACCCCTTTGAAATGTTGGGTGCAAGCTTGTTTGTGTTTGCGCACGTACTCTGGACTTGACGAGACCCTCCTTCTGGATTGATACCTTGGTTCTCAAACTGAGGGAAATACTTACTGCTCCTATGCTGCATCACCCTTTCCTCTTCAAGGGAAAAACCAACGCAAGCCCAGCGTGTGTCAACGTGTCAACTTCTGGCGCTGTTGTCGGTGGGATAGCAGTCGCCACCGAGTCGACGTCGAGGATGCGGGCCAGGCATCATCGTCATCGAGAACCAATTCTACAACTATTTAAATTCCTACTATTTAATAAACATTTACAAGTATTTAAGTGCAAAAATTGTAGTGTGAAATAGGTACCATACATGCCATAAGAGTGAAATTATTATGAACATATACTAAGTGTAGGAAAGCCTGATTAAGAAAGCCCTCGTTCTTCTATACATGCCATATAATACGCTCTTAGAATTAGCAAGGAGGGAGAGGAATGCATGCATTAAGCGGCCGACCGGAGTAGTGACCTCTCCCGTGTTATATAGCGCTATATAGCTCTATAGCCCCGTTGGTCTTCCTATCATTTCCAACGTTTTGCCTGCCACGGGTCACGCCGGCTTAATAGTGTGGTTGCTACGCCGAACATATGGAGAGACCTTCACTGACAACCCAGGATCTTCTTCAATGGTTGATGTGAGACCACTATAGGAGAAGTTTTGATACAGATTTCCATTAGAGATTCAAATATCCTTTTTTCCATTAGAGATTCAAATATACCTTTTGATACATATTCAACTAACTTATGAAGTTGCCACTATTAACACTGCGATAGATGCTTTTGGATACAAAAAGAATGCAGTGTGGAAATTTTCTAATGGTGAGGGATGCAAAAATATGACTTCGAATTTGTATCTAGAGACAGCTCGTAATTGGTAGCCCCATCCTCCTAGATTCTTATCCTGCACAATTGATTATGACTTTGTTCTTCCTAATCTTGTCTAGGAACACATCCTTGTTTCGGAAACTTCATTCTCTTTTTTCCAGTTATCATATACACTGTGATATTTATTTTTTTTAGTTATCAAATATCTAGAAATGCAAACTCACCGAGTGTCTGATGAGGAGAGCGGCGACGGCGACGACAGCGTCGGGTCGGGGCAGCGGCGGCAGCGTCAGGTCGGGTCGGGGCGGCGGCGGCGGAGTTTGGGTAGGGGCAGCGTCGAGGGCGTCGTCGAGGACTTCAATGACGAGGTGGAGCAGCCTAACGACGTCGACGGGGCATAGGGTGTCGACGACGAGCTCGGGCAGCCTGGCAGCGTCGATGTGCTCGACTTCGTCGGGGGGCAAGTGCAGATGGTTTTGGGAAATTTCCCCAAGTCCCGCTTATATACCCAAAACTTTAGTCCTGGTTGGTGGCTCCAACCGGGACTAATGCTGCCCTTTAGTCCCGATTTGTGGCACTAACTTGGACTAAATGTCATTTTCAGCAGCCCAAAGCGCGGGAAGCACGGACCTTTGGTCTCGGTTGGTGGCACAAACCGGGACCAATGCAACACTTTGGTCCTGGTTCGTGCCACCAACCGGGACCAAAGGTCTCTGCTTCGGGCTGTTGAAAATGACCTTTAGTCCTGGTTGGTGCCACCAACCGGGACTAAAGGGCAGCATTAGTCCCGGTGTTAGCCACCAACCAGGACTAAAGGTCTGCGGCTGGCACGACATCCGGTAGGTGGGCGTTTAGTCCCACCTCGTTAGCTGAAGGGTGTCGAAGGTTGTTTATAAGTGCTCGTGCGCCTCCCCTTCCGAGCTCCTCTCTAATGCAGGCCTACGGGTCTAAATGCGTCTCTTTGCCTGTGGGCCTAGTGGGCCTGCATCCTGGCCGAACTAACGGATCCCAGCAGGCGGTATTTTTCCTAGTATTTTTGTTTTGTTTTTTTGCTTTTTTCTACTTATATCTAAATACTTAGAGTTTTTGTGTGATTATTTTTGCTTTAGGTCACAAATCTTATAAACTTTTTGTTAGTGCCATTAGTTTCAAATTTGATTAGTTTTAATTTGAATTCTTTGAAATTTGTGTGAATCACTAGTTTGTGAATAACTTTACTTTAAAAATAGATTTTTGAGTGATTCGTTTTCCTGCTATTTAATATTAGTGTGTTTTATCATTATATTCAATTTGGTAAATTTTAGGTTATTTTAAATGGGTGTTTTAATCAAAAACAGATTTTGTTATTTTAGTTTGCTGTTAAAGTTTCTAACAAAAAAATACTGTATGAAAAATGTTTTTGCTATTAATGTTTTGAACAAAAAATACTATGATTATTTTAGTTGCATAAATTTTGTATAATTTTAGTTTCAAAAATACTAGAGGTTTATAAAAGCTTTTTAGTTGATTCTTTTTGCTATTAGAGTTTTATAAAAGCTTTTTAGTTGTTTCTTTTTGCTATTGAAGAATATTATAGTTTTGTTTTAGTTGATCATAAAATAATATTTTAATTGATTATTTTTAGTTCATTCTTTTTGCTATTAGAGTTTCATAAAAGTTTTCTAGTTCATTCTTTTTGCTATTAGTTCATTCTTTGAGATAAATGACCCTGGAATTGAAAAGCAGTACAAATGAACTCTGAAAAGGTTGAAAGTTGGCATGATATCATCATTTCACCCACGTAGCATGTGCTACAAAGTTGAGAGGGTTACGACAAAAACTGGATCACTTCGTGTACAAAACGGACAATCTCTTTCGAAGTATGAGGGTTTCGGACGAAAATTCACCTGTTACAAAGGGATTTCATTTTTTGAACTTATTTGAACTCCAGACTTTTTGTGTGTTCAAAATGCACCATTCAAAGCCACACCATCAATTTTCAACCCTTTCTGACTTCATTTGGTATTTTTCATGCATTTACTGATTTTTTTGAGCTAAATGACCCTGAAATTGAAAAGCACTACAAATGAACTCTGAAAAGGTTGAAGGTTGGCATGGTATCATCATTTCACCCACATAGCATGTGCTAAAAAGTTGAGATGGTTACGAAAAAACTGGATGCACTTCGTGTACAAAACGAATAATCTCTTTCGAAGTATTAGCGTTTCAGACGAAAACTCATCTGTTACAAAAGGCATGTCATTTCTTCACATGTAACAACAGTGGTATTCTAGATCAAAGGCATCATCATACTAGTTGTGGAGAGAAAGTCTTCACTTTTTCTTCGCTTCTGTCCTTTTCTTATTGCGCCGTAACCATGGATAATCTTCATCATTTAATAGGGTGCTTGGGTCAGCCTTGACTTTGAAGGGAGGAATTTCATGAAACTTTTCATAATCTTCAGACATGCGTGTCTTGCCCTCCAATCCCACGATGTCTCTTTTTCATGAAAGAAATGTGTGGCGCTTTGGCTCATCGTATGATGTATTTGCTTCCTTATCTTTTCTTTTTCTCAGTTTGGTAGACACGTCCTGCACATAGAAAACCTGCGCCACATCATTGGCTAGGACGAATGGTTCGTCTGTGTACCCAAGATTGTTTAGATCCACTATTGTCATTCCGTACTGTGGGTCTACCTGTACCCCTGACAGATCGACCCATTTTCACTGAAACAAAGGGACGTTGAAATCATGTCCATAGTCAAGTTCCCATATGTCCACTATGTAACCATAATATGTGTCCTTTCCCCTCTTTGTTGCGGCATCAAAGCGGGCACCACTGTTTTTGTTGGTGCTCTGTTGATCTTGGGCGATCGTGTAAAATGTATTCCCATTTATCTCGTACCCTTTGTAAGTCAATACAGTCGAAGATGGTTCCCTGGGCAACGAGTACAGCTCATCAGAAATACTGTTGTCACCCATGAGATGTTTTTGCAACCAACTGCTGAAAGTCCTGATGTGTTCATATGTAATCCACTCGTCACACTGCTCCGGGTGTTTGGAGCGCAAAATATTCTTGTGTTCATCGACATACGGAGTCACTAAGGTAGAATTCTGTAGAACTGTGTAGTGTGCTTGAGACCAAGAATGCCCGTCCAAACATATTATTGGGTCCGCTCCTAGCGTGCCTTTTCCAGTCAGTCTCTCCTCATACCGTGATTGAAGGAGACCAATATTCTTAAGGTCAGAAATGAAGTCAACACAAAACCCAATGACATCCTCTGTTTGATGGCCCATGGAGATGCTTCCTTCTAGCCTAGCGCGGTTACAAACATATTTCTTTAATATTCCCATGAACCACTCAAAGGGGAACATATTGTGTAGAAATACATGGCCCAGAATGACAATCTCGTCGACTAGATGAACTAGGACGTGCGTCATGATATTCAAGAAGGATGGTGGGAACACCATCTCAAAACTAACAAGACATTGCACCAAATCACTCCTTAACCTTGGTAGGATTTTTGGATCGATCACCTTCAGAGAGATTGCATTGAGGAATGCACATAGCTTCACAATGGCTAATCGAACGTTTTCCGGTAGAAGCCCCCTCAATGCAACCGGAAGCAGTTGCGTCATAATCACGTGGTCATGAGACTTCAGGTTATGGATTTTTTCTCTGCCATATTTATTATTCCCTTTATATTTGACGAGAAGCCAGACGAGACCTTCATACTGAGCAGACAATCAAAGAAGATCTCCTTCTCTTCTTTGGTAAGAGCGTAGCTGGCAGGACCTTCATACTGCTTTGGATGCATGCCGTCTTTTTCATGCACAGGTTGATGTTTCTCTCGTGCATCCGGTGAATCTTTTGTCTTCCCATACACTCCCAAGAAGCCTAGAAGGTTCACGCAAAGATTCTTCGTCACGTGCATCACATCGATTGCAGAGGGGACATCTAGGTCTTTCCAATAGGGTAGGTCCCAAAATATAGATTTCTTCTTCCACATGGGTGCGCGTCCCGCATCGTCAGTCGGAACAGATAGCCCGCCAGGACCCTTTCCAAATATTACTTGTAAATCATTGACCATATGAAGTATGTGATCACCAGTACGGAGGGCGGGCTTCTTCCGGTGATCTGCCTCACCTTTGAAATGCTTTCCATTCTTTCAACATTGATGGTTGGTCGGAAGAAATCAACGATGCCCCAGGTACACATACTTCTTGCATTTGTTCAAATATATACTGTCAGTGTCATCTAAACAGTGTGTGCATCTGTGGTATTGCTTGTTTGTCTGTCCTAAAAGGTTACTGAGAGCAAGCCAATTGTTGATGGTTAAAACAACAACGCATGTAGGTCAAATTCCTCTTGTTCGTTCTCATCCCACACACGTACACCTCTTCCATTCCATAGCTGTAAAAGTTCATCAACTAATGGATGTCATTGCCGGGTTGCTTAGAGCCTTGGATGAGCACTGGCATCATAATGAACTTCCGCTTCACGCACAACGAAGGAGGAAGGTTATACATACATAGAGTCACATGCCATGTGATATGCTTGCTGCTCTGCTCCCCAAAAGGATTAATGCCATCTGCACTTAAACCAAACCATACGTTCCTTGGGTCACCTATAAAGTCGCTCCACTTTCTCTCAATCTTTATCCACTACGACCTGTCAGCGGGTGCTCTCAACTTCTTGTATTTCTTATGGTCTTTTATGTGCCATTGCATCAACTCGGCATGTTTTTTGTTTCTGAACAGACGTTTCGACCGTGGTATTATAGGAGCATACCACATCACCTTGGAAGGAACCCTCTTCCCGGTGTGCTGGCCCTCAACACCAACACGATCATCTCTTATGATCTTATACTGCAATGCACCGCATACCGGGCATGCGTTCAAATCCTCGTACGCACCGCGGTAGCGGATGCAATCATTAGGGCATGCATGTATCTTATGCACCTCCAATCCTAGAGGGCATAGAACCTTCTTTGCTTCATACATACTGCCGGGCAATTCGTTATCCTTTGGAAGCTTCTTCTTCATTATTTTCAGTAGCGAACTAAATCCCTTGTCATAAACACCATTGTATGTCTTCTATTGCAACAATTCCAGTGTGGTACCGAGCTTTGTGTTGTCATCTTCGCAATTTGGGTACAACCCTTTTTTGTGATCCTCTAACATGCGATCGAACTTCAACTTCTCCCTTTCACTTTTGCATTCTCTCTATGCATCAACAATGACCCGATGAAGATCATCATCGGTCACATCATCTGGTTCCTCTTGATCTTCAGCTTCCCCCATTGGAGCATCACCGTATTCACGGGGCGGGTAGTTGTCATCATCCTCTTCTTCTTCGTTGTCTTCCATAATAACCCCTCTTTCTCCATGCTTGGTCCAAACATTATAGTGTGGCATAAAACCCTTCTCAAGCAGGTGGAAGTGAAGGGTTTTAGAGTTGGATAAAGCCTTTGTATTCCCACAGACAGTGCATGGACAATGCATAAAACCATTCTGCTTGTTTGCCTCAGCCGCTTCGAGAAAATTATGCAGGCCGTTAATATACTAGGAGGTGCGTCGGTCACCGTACATCCTTTGCCGGTTCATCTGCGTGCATTAGATAATAAATTATATTAAAAACCATTACAAACATATCATGAATAGAGAAGTGATCTAATTAATAGAAATTCATCATTACATTAAAGCCAAAGTACAGTAGTGACCAAAATAAATACATAACGTTCATACATAGTTCTCATTATTGAACAACATATAGCTCTCTAGAGCATCTAATTAAAACATACATTGAAACTACAAAATTTAAATGCAACAACAAATGCAATCATAACCGCAACTAAGGTACCAATTGATCCAACGTCATAATGATACCAAGCCTCGGTATGAATGGCATATTTTCTAATCTTTCTAATCTTCAAGCGCATTGCATCCATCTTGATCTAGTGATCGTCGACGACATCGACAACATTCAACTCCAATTTCATCTTCTCCTCTTCAACTCTTTGTATTTTTTCTTTCAAGTAATTGTTTTCTTTTTCAACCAAATTTAACTTCTCGACAATAATTTCTATGTTGGTTGGAATTTCCGGTTCACATACCTCCTAGATTAAAAAATCTATGTCACGTTGGTCGACATAATTGTCATAAACACTAAATAAAACAAATAGTTATAAAAGATAATATATACCACATCTGAATCATAGACAAGACGAGGGCCGACGAAGGCGGATACCAAAACCATCGCACTATATGATAACAAACAATAATAAAAGTAAGAAGATTACACAAGTATCTATCTAAATCATACAAGTAAGAACTTTTTTCTTTTAGAAAGAAGATAAGAAGAAGAGGCTAACCACGGTGGTGCCGGCGTCGGGATGGGCGTGGGCGATCGACGGTGGTGAGGACGAGGACGGGACAAGACAAACTACCAAACCTAGACAAATCTTGAGGAAAATGGAGCTTGGATAAGGAGCTTCGAGAGGAGAAACCTTAAGTGTGGCTCGGGCATTTCATCGAACACCTCATGTGCATAGGAGGTGAGCTAGAGCACCACAAAACTCTTCAACAGCTGGCGAAAAAAACAGAGCAGTGCAATGCTGTGCTCGCGGGCAGGGGTATATATAGGCCAGCCATTGGTCCCGGTTTGTGGTTGGAACCGGGACTAAAGGACACCATTTGGTCTTCCAGCCAAAACCGGGACCAATGGTTGTGGGCGAGGAGCAAGGCCCATTGGTCTCGGTTCGTGTCTCGAACCGGGACCAAAGGGGTCAGACGAACCGGGACCAACGGCCCATGAGGCCCGGCCGGCGCCCTAGCTCACGAACCGGGACCGATGCCCCCATGGGTCCCGGTTCGTGAGTGAACCGGGATTAATGGGGTTTCCGGCCTAGACCAAAGCCTTGTTTTCTATTAGTGATCCCACTAGCCTACCCAGTCCTAGGGTGCATCCGGAGCCGCCCGATCGAGATCGGAGGGTCCGAAAAATGCCCTAAAACTGTTAACCCTAGCCCCTTTCCTATTTAAATAGGCCCCCTGCCTATTTGGACCCTAACCCCTCTTCCACCTCGGGATCTGCACCCCCAAACCCTAGCCGCTTCCCACCTCCCACCTCTAGCCATAGGGCCCGCAAGGCCCAGATCTGGACTGCCGGGCCCGAATCGCCGCCGCCGTCGCCCGGGGCCGAAGCGCCTGAGCCAGGGCCAAGCTGCACCACACTTGCGCATCCCCGTGCCCGAGCGGAGGAGCCCGAGCTCCCCAGATCGCCCGTTCCCTTGCTAGCCCCGTCCGGCCACCATCGATCGACCACCAGAGGGTCACCCCAGTGCCGCCCCCTCGCCGGACCGCCGCCAGTGTTCTACCGGAGCCTTCCCCACTCCTCTCCTCCCTTTTCCTTCCTCCTCCTCTCTCTCTCTCTAATATCTCCTCTCCCTCTCTTCCACAGGAGAAACCAGCCGCCAACACATGTGGCCTGTCGCTGGCCACCAGAGCCCAGATTCGGTCGCCATCCGCCAGATCCAGCAAGAGCCGCCGCCGACTCGTCCCTGGCATGGCCGCCGGTCGCCATGACTAGCCAACCGCCGCCAACCTCCCTGCTCGTGCGGGAGGAGCACGATACCGTGCGTGCATGGCTTGCTCGGCCGCCCCATGCTCCAGGCCCAGCTTCGCCAGCTCTTCCCCACCAAGGCCCAGCTGCAGGCCGCCCACGGCCTAGCGCTCCCCCGAGCCGAGCAGATCCAACCGGCCTACCCGAGCCCCGCACCAACTAGGGCGAAGCCTGTGGGTGAGCCTCCCCTCCGTCTATTCCTCACCTTGTGCAATGTGTAGCTATATTGCGCCCTATGTGTAGTCTATGTCTTAGAAAAATTCGGCCCGATTCGTTTTTTCCCGTCTAACGAATTTGCCTAATTTCCACAAAAATTGCATGATTTTAAAACTCCCGTAACTTTTAAACCGTGTGTCGGATCAAAATAAGTTAGATATGTAAAACGCGTAGAATTTCGTGTAGATTAATATTCTCCCTCTCTCATGCATATTTAAAACTATTAACCCCACTATTTGCATTGTTTTGCGTGTTGTTATGTTTCGGTGAATTATTCCGTAGCTATTTAAGCGTGCATCTGAATTTCTCAAACCTAGCATGTCAAATGTTCATGTTGTTTGCAACGCATTTCCATGCATGGTAAAAATAGTCATCTCACTGTTTGCATGTAGGTGGCATCAATAGTTTGCTATGTCGGGTGTATGTCACATTCTCGCATATATGTGGTGGCATTAGTTTTATTTGTAACCCCACATGTTATATATGTTTTCGGGGTAGAAAAATGCATAGGATTTAACTGTGTATTTAGTTTTGTCTTTTGATCAAGTTAGCATGCATGATATTTTGCCATGTTGCCCTTTTGTTTATTTTGTGTGCTTTATTCCGTGCATGATATGAATTACTTGTGAACATGAGATATGCCCCTGGACATGCATGCTAGCCGCTGGAGATTTTAGTTGCTATAGAAATCCATGTTTAGGTGTTGTTTTCATGTAGCCAACATGCTAGAAAATTGCGCTGATTTGAAATGCTAAAATATTTCCAAGTCTCGAATCTGTAATATTTTGTTGCTGTCTTGCCATGTGTTTTGCTAGTGATCTACAACCCCTTTTGGGGTTGGTGCAATGGAGTTAGTTGTAGTGATTAAGATTCTCCAGCATGTTGTTAACTTTCATGCCATTCCATGCCCTGTAGCATATAGTTTTACTGCTTCCAATATGCCATCTCGTTAAAAACTACAACGTCAAAACTGTTATTTTCACTAGTGTGAAACTAGTTGCAACTTGCCATATTGTGAGTTCTTTCCCTAGTGATCCATGCTTCCCTGCTACTTGTCTTTAGTAGAGTGTTGTTGTGCAACTTTCCCACTACTACCACATGTCTTGTTTGAGCATTTTAGAATTATGTAGCTTGTTAGTTTGGGATGTAGAAAATGGCATGTTGCTATTTTTGGCAGATTGTAGCTATTTCTTGTTTTGCTTGTAATTATTGAACCGTTGCTCCATTTGGAACGTGTCATATATGAAACTTGCTTACAATATCACGTAGTTTCATTATATCTTGCTGCCTTCATGGTTTGAATGCTTGTGGCTGTCATTTGCATACATATTGCATTCATGGCATCATATCTTGCGGTGACCATATCTTTTGAACCGTAGCTCTGTTTGCAATGATCTCTATATGCAAATCGACTAGAATGACGTTTAAAATCACTCGAACCTATTTATTCTACTGTTTAACAACATTAAAACATGTTAGTTCAGATCTGGACAGATTTCTTAATTAACGTATGGGTTCATTTCGGAGATGCTATAAGTTGTCTCCGACCTCGTTTAAAATGCCTAGATAGGTAGTTTATTAGTGCTTCACCTCTTGACATGTTTAAACAACATTTAATATTGTTGTGTACCTAAAAGTTAGTGAACTAAATAATTCGTATGTGGAGTTTCGTCAATATGCAACTCGTCGCACATTGAGCTTCACTTAATGTGTAGTGTTTGGTTGTTGTGAATTGCCATGCCATGCCTTGCATAATTGAAATGGACATGCATCATATCATGCATTTGCCATGGTGAATATTGCGTGTTGATTCTTGTTTCCTGTTTGCTTCTTCGCAATAGAGTTCCGCAAGCGTGTCGGAATGTGATGATCCATTCGACTACTTCGGTTCGTCAGCTTCACGGATTCGTTCTTTTTCCAAGCGGGATCTCAGGCAAGATGAACATTTCCCTAGATACCATTACTATCAATGCCATGCTAGTTGTCTCATTTCTTTTGTTATGTCTCGCTGCGTACCACCTGTTAAATGTAAGCTTCTCAACATTACCATGAAAACCTTCAACCTTTCTACAACCTAGCAAACCACTATTTGGCTATGTTACCACTTGCTTGACCATCGGATAGTGTTGCTAGTTGCAGGTACAGTTGCTTCCATGTGATAACATGGGTTCCTTGTTATATCACCATATTACTGCTATTTAAATTAATGCACCTATATACTTGGTAAAAGGTGGAAGGCTTGACCTTTCTAGCCTGATGTTTTGTTCCATCTTTGCCGCCCTAGTTTCGGCTAAGGGTGTTATATTCCATAATTGAGCGCTCCTAACACGCTCGGGGTTGTTATGGGGACCCCCTTGATAATTCATCTTAGATTAAAACTGGTCTGGCAAGGCCCAACTTTGGTACTACATTTACCTAATAATTAATAAAAATCATAGGACCCGCCGGCACCCACGGATAATTAATCAACCCCCAGGGCCAGTGCTCCTCATGAGTGTTGGTCCAAACTAGAGCACCGTGCGGGACCAACCCGAGGCAACTCGGGAGATGTCTATCAGACCACCGTACGCTTAGCTCACCCGGTCGTGTCATGATAATGAGATACACGGCTCCGACCGGGTTCGTCGACACGTCGGGCGGCCTTGCTGGACTTGTTTTACCTTTTACAAAATATCTTGTGCATCAGGATTCTGGTGATGCTTGGGTTTATCTCAGAGTTGAGATTTTCCACTAAGGAATCCAAGGAGATCACGAGTTTCGTGATCGAGGCTTTCTAAGCGACTTGTGGTAATTTGTGATGGACTAGTTGGAGCACCCTTGTAGGGTTAAATCTTTCGGAAAGCCGTGCCCGCGGTTATGTGGCAAACTTGGAAAATTTGTTTAACATGCGGTTCTAGATAACTTGAAGTAAACTAATTAAAACTTGTCAACTGTGTGCGTAATCGTGACCGTCTCTTTTGCGAGCTCCTTCTTCGACTGAGGACATAGTAGGGTTATGTTTGACGTAAGTAGGTGTTCAGGATCATTCATTTTATCATCATTAATTCATGCCCGTTATATGTAGATCATCCCCCTCTTATTCTTCTACTCGTAAGTTAGGAACCTCAAATAAATGCTTAGTCACTTGCTGCAGCCTCACCACTTAACCATACCTCACCCATTAAGCTTTGCTAGTCTTGATACCTTTGGAAATGAGATTGTTGAGTCCCTATGGCTCACAGATTACTACAACAACAGTTGCAGGTACAAGTAAAGAGTTACATTGACGTGAGCGTGATGATTGTTCTATTTGGAGTTTCTTCTTCTTCTTCATCGATCTAGGATGGGTTCCAGGCCGGCAGCGTGGGTAGCAAGGATGAACATCGTTCTTTTATCGTTTGTTTTCATCCGTAGTCGGACCATGCTCTTCTACATGATGACTGTATATTGATGTATTGATGTGATTTTGATGTAGCTTGTGGTGAGTGTAAGGAAACTCCTTATACTCATCTTCTCTGTACATGTACCTGTAACGATATCGATTCTTGCGAAACGACGATATGCGTTTCTATCCCTGTAGAGGCACTCATGCCAAAATAAGGATAGGATCGCATCTTGGACGTTACAAGTTGGTATCAGAGCAGTATTGACCTAGGAGCCCCCTTGATTGATCGAACTTAGCCGAGTCGAGTCTAGCAAAAACTACTTTGAGTCTAGTTATATATAGGAGAGTAGGATTCTTTTTTCTCCTCTTCTATGCTCTCACCAGGAATCTTGATGTAATGATTTTAATTCTATTCCTATTATCACTCAATTTTTTTAGGATCACGCGGGTATATTGGAATCTATATGATGTCGATGTGACGGAGTTCTGTCTTGGTGCCTCCTGTATGACTTGATTTCTTCCGGGGAGTTGAGCTCCAAGGTAATCTTGAGCACATCGTTATCATTCAGATTTCTTAGTATCTCAGGACGGAGGATGTTCGAAATTGCTTCAATACTAGTAGTGGCAAGATAAGTCCGGCATCCCCAGTACTGATGGAGAGAGTTTGGATGTACTGCCATACTTAGTATCATTGTGTTTTTGAGGATCTGAGATAGATGAGTTTCCAAGATCTGTGGTTATGTGTTGACGGATGTGATACACTGGACGAGTTAGTGTTATTGCTAGGAGTTGAGTGATGGATTTTACTCCTTGTATCCATGGACCCGATTGCATGACCAGAAATTTCAGGAGGTCTTAGGTGGGAATTCAAGTAGTTACTTATAGGACAATCTTCCAACAGATGCATGATGCGAGGTTGGGGTTCGACATCTAGTGGAATACCATGAAAATATCAGACGAAATATTTGTCATGAATTTGTTCTGGCTTGTTTCGTAACCCTCATCCTTTGTTTTGTTAGAGTATGGTAATTTGAGTTGCTTCGATGTCAAGTGATGAATTCATATCTTTTCTAAGTGGTGTTCTCATCTTTCTATGAGAGTGCTAATTCTTTTGCTCATTCCATTTGTCTTATCAATTCTTTTCAACCGGACTCGTCATGTCAATTCTTTTCCAACCAGTGTGCTTCTCTTCAAGTGAATTCAATCTTTTCCAATATTTGCAAGACCAATATCTCATTCTTTTCTGGAGTTCGTCTCATCTATCCCAAGTTGTCTTTGTTTTGGCCCCCTCCCTCCCTTTTCTGAAGTGATTAGATTTCATCCAAGTGCCTTTCTTTTCAGTTTTGCTTCCACTATCTTCTATTCCGCGTTGTACCCGGTGATTCATTGTGAGGATTCTCAGGAGTTCGAGTTCATCATTTCTTCATTCTTGGTTTCTCCTAAGGTGGATTCAATTCAAGCTTTCGATGTTCATCATATCATGTTCGCGTGTTAAATGCTTCTCATGCTGGAATTATTGTTCAAGCCTCTCTTGGTTATTCATCCCTATCTATTCTATCCGGAGAGCTGAAGTTATCTTAGAAGTTCTCTTGTTTTCAATCCATTCAATTATTTCGAGGTTCTCACCTCATCCAGTTTTCAGTTATACCCGTGCAGTATCTCTCTTTGTGAGCAATCTTTTTAACAATGTCTCTTTTGAGTGGGCCCATAACCCAAAGGTTTTCCCAGGATCTTTTGTGGCTCTTCTTGCTTTTCAAGAAATCTCCAATTCTTTTTTAAATATGACGTAAGAATGGACTCATCAGTCATATTCCTTACTCAAGGTCAATCTAAATTATTTCATCATCGGCTCAACTTTTCATATTCTTATTCCGGAGTGTCTTAGTTATTCTTGGTGGTGTTCTCCTCATCATTTTTAGCTTGGAAGACCGAAGGAGTGTTTCTCTCAAATATTTTCCATTTTTTTGAAGATTGTCATCTCAGCTCGTGCTATCTTCTCAATTGTTGTCAATCATGAGAAATTCTCCATTCTATCTGGTGCATTTCAGATTTGTTTTCATTCCCGATCCTCCGAAGGCCATTATTTCAGAAGATTTCTTCGCTCTCAACTTTCATCTTTCATTCTCAAATTCTTCTCAATTGTTGTCTCTTCGTTCGTCTCTCAATTATTTTGGTGCCTCATTCAAGTTTTTTGTTAGGCGGCTCAAGATCTCTTCATTCTCAAGGTGTTCTTCAATATTCTTGTGGTAGTACCTCAAGTATTCTTTCTCTAAATTTCAAAGAGCAATTCTTCCTCCTTTATCCTTTGAGGTGGTGTTATAGTATTCTTGTTAGTGCAGGAGTCACGAAGAGAATTTGTTTCAAGAATGAGATAATTAAACCCACCAATTCCTTCAATCATGAGATATTTCAGCCCATGATTCTTCATTGAGCTATCTTGGTTTAGACTAAACCTAAAGCTTCGTCTAAGGACTGTTGCTATTACGGTGTTGCCATTAATCCAAGTTTTTCAATGTTTCCTCTTGGTGTAAGAAGTTTTCATATCTTGTTGCTCCCAATGAATCAATTGTTTTCCAATTGTGGCTGGTTGTTACCTCGTTGTTGAGATGGTTTACATAAGTCCACCACAAGCCTGTTCTTTCCGTTGTTGGTTTGCCAACAACCCCGTTCAATTCTTCTGGCATGGTGCTTGCCAAATTCAATTGTGGTATAAGTTTTCATTTTCTTCTACATTCCTTCTTCCCAATGATCTAGTTTCTATTCTCTTGTTCCGGAGTTGCTGTGATGTTGCTCTCTTCAATCTATCATCTTGTTCTATCAAGTTCATGTTCTTCCCTTGATTATCATTTTAGTTGGAGTGTTGTCAATCTTTTCAAGATCTTTCCATCTTATCAAATTTTGCCCTCTTTTCCTACCGAAGTGCTGCCAAACTTTTGTTTGGATTCTTGCTTGCTTCTCATGTCATTCTTCATCTCTGCCATCTTTCAAGGATCGTTGGTTTCACTCGTTTCTCAAAGAAGCAACTAAGATTACCTCTTGCTCTTTCTCATCCTCTTACCCTTTCATTTTTAGATCTCGAGGTGAGATCTCCTGTTAGTGTAGGAGAGTTGTAACATCGCGAGACCGACGCTCCAGAAGATTCCCCTTTTATTCCATTGTCATCGTGTGATTTATTTGTTTGTCGCATGCATCATCGCATCGTGCGTATCATCTCCATTGCATCGGCACTCCTTTGCCGCCAGTTTTCAAAACTTGCATCTATTATTAGTTGCCGATTCTCTCCGTTTCCGTCGTTCACTGTATTGAGTGCAACCACACACACGCGCCCCGACATTGTTAAAATATTGTTTTTAGAAGTGTATATAAAACTTTCTCGGATTGGATCAAAACTTGGCGTGCTGTCTTATTTTAATTTAGGTAGGCCGCGTGCCAAATTTCGTCGCAATTGGAGTTCGTTTGATACCCGAACGGTCGACCGTAGCGGCACAGTCATCGGTTTATCGCTGGACGTTTTTCGGTGTTCAAAAATCTTGTGCTGGGCCGCAAACCTCCTTCTCTTCTTGGCCCAACCATCTCTCCACATCCCACTAGCCTAGCCAATCCTAGGGTGCAACCGGAGCCATCCGATCGAGATCAGAGGGTCCGAAAACGCCCTAAAACTGCTAACCCTAGCCCCTTCCCTATTTCAACAGGCCTCCCATGCCTAATTGGACCCTAACCCCTCTTCCACCTCGGGATCTGCGCCCCCCAAACCCTAGCCGCTTCCCACCTCCCACCTCTAGCCGAAGGGCCCGCGAGGCCCAGATCTTGGCCCAACCAGCTCTCCACAGCCCACTAGCCTACCTAGTCCTAGGGTGCAACCGGAGCCGTCCGATCGAGATCGGAGGGTCCGAAAACGCCCTAAAACTGCTAACCCTAGCTCCTTCCCTATTTAAGAAGGCCTCCCCTGACTAATTGGACCCTAATCCCTCTTCCACCTTGGGATCCGCCCCCAAACCCTAGCCGCTTCCCACCTCCCACCTCTAGCCGAAGGGCCCGCGAGGCCCAGATCCGGCCCGCCGGGCTCGAATCGCCGCGCCGTCGCCCGGGGCCGAAGCGTCCAAGCCAGGGCTGAGCCGCCACGCACCTGCGCATCCCCGTGCCCGAGCAGAGGAGCCCGAGATCCCAAGATCGTTCGTGCCCTTGCTAGCCCCGTCGGGCCACTTCCCGCCGGCCACCAGAGGGTCGCCGCAATGCCGCCCCTCGCCGGACCGCCGCCAGCGTGAGGCCCGAGCCTCCGCCGCTCCTCTCCTCCCTTTTCCTTCCTTCTCTCTCTCCAATCTCTCCTCTCCCTCTCTCCCGCAGGAGAAGCTAGCTGTTTGCCGCCTGTGGCTTGTCGCCGGCCACCGGAGCCCCGATCCGGCCGCCATCCACCGGATCCGGCAAGAGCCGCCGCCGATCCGTCCATGGCATGGCAGCCCGTCGCCACGGCCAGCCAACCGTCGCCAACCTCCGTGCTCGTGCGGGAGGAGCACGATGCCGGGCGTGCGTGGCCTGCTGGGCTGCCTCATGCCCAGCTTCGCCAGCTTTTCCCCATCGAGGCCCAGCTGCAGGCCGTCCATGGCCCAACGCGCCCCCGAGCCAAGCATTTCCAGCGAGCCTGCCCGAGCCCCGCACCGACTGGGCTGAAGCCCGTGGGTGAGCCTCCTCTCTCCTATTCCTCGCAGTGTGCGACGTGTAGCTATATTGCGCCCTATTTGTAGTCTATGTCTTAGACAGATTCGACCCGATTCGTTTTTCCCGTGTAATGAATTTGCCTAATTTCCAAAAAAATTGCATGATTTCAAAACGCGCGTAACTTTTAAACCATGCGCCGGATCAAAATAAGTTAGATATGTAAAACGTGTAGACTTTCGTGTAGATTAATATTTTCCAACTCTCATGCATATTTAAAACTGTTAAACCTGCTGTTTGCATTGTTTTGCATGTTGTTATGTTTGGGTGAATTATTCCATAGCTATTTAAGCGTGCATCCGAATTGCTCAAACCTAGTATGTAAAATGTTCATGTTGCTTGCATCACATTTCCATGCATGGTAAAAATAGTCATCTCACTGTTTGCATGTAGGTGGTATAAATAGTTTGCTATGTCGGGTTTATGTCATATTCTCGCATATATGTGGTGGCATTAGTTTTATTTGTAACCCCACATGTTATATATGTTTTCGTGGTAGAAAAATCCATAGGATTTAATTGTGCATTTAGTTTTGTCTTTTGAGCAAGTTAGCGTGCATGATATTTTGCCATGTTGCCCTTTTGTTTATTTTGTGCGATTTATTCCATGAATGGTATGAATTACTGGTGAACATGATATATGCCCTTGGACATGCATGCTAGCCCCTCGTAATTTTAGTTGCTATAGAAATCCATGTTTAGGTATTGTTTTCGTGTAGCCAACATGCTAGAAAATAGTGCTGATTCGAGATGCTGAAATATTTCTTAGTCACGAATCTGTAATATTTTGTTGCTGTCTTGCCATGTGTTTTGCTAGTGATCTACAACCCCTTTGGGGTTGATGCAATGGAGTTAGTTCTAGTGATTAAGGTTCTCTAGCATGCTGTTAACTTCCATGCCATTCCATGCCCTGTAGCATACGGTTTTACTGATGGCAATATGCCATCTAGTTACAAACCGCACTGTCAAAACTGTTATTTTCACTAGTCTAAAACTAGTTGCAACTTGCCACTTTGTGAGTTCTTTCCCTAGTGATCCATGCTTCCATGCTACTTGTCTTTAGCAGAGTGTTGTTGTGCAACTTTCCCACTACTAACACATGTCTTGTTTGAGCATTTTAGAATTATGTAGCTTGTTGTTCTGGGGTGTAGAAAATGCCATGTTGATGTTTTTTGGCTCATTGTAGCTATTTCTTGTGTTTGCTTGTAATTATTGAACCGTTGCTCCGCTTGGAATGTGTCATATATGAAACTTGCTTAGAATATCGTGTAGTTTCGTTATATCTTGCCGCCTTCATGGTTTGGAATGCTTGTGGCTGTAATTTGCATATATATTGCATTCATGGCATCATATCTTGTGGTGACCACATCGTTTGAAACGTAGATCCATTTGCAATGATCTCTATATGTAAATACACTAGAATGATGTGTAGAATCACGTGAACCTCTTTATTCTGCTTTTTAACAACATTAAAACATGTTAGTTCAGATCTAGACAGATTTCTTAATTAACGTATGGGGTCATTTCAGAGATGTTATAAGTTGTTTCCAACCTCAGTTAAAATGCCTAGATAGGTAGTTTATTAGTGCTCCACCTCTTGCCATGTTTAGAAAACATTTAATATTGCCGTGTACCTAAACGGGAGTGAACTAAATAAACCGTATGTGGAGTTTCATCAATATGCAACTCGTTTCATATTGAGCTTCACTTAATGTCTAGTGTTTGATTGTTGTGAATTGCCATGCCATGCCTTGCATAATTGAAATGGACATGCGTCATATTAGGTGTGCATCATATCATGCATGTGCCGTGGTGAATATTGCATGTTGATTCTTGTTTCTGGTTTGCTTCTTCTCGATAGAGTTCCTCAAGCATGTGAGAATGTGAGGATCCGTTTGACTATGTCGGTTCGTCTCCTTCACGGATTGGTTATTCTTCCAAGCGGGATCTCAGGCAAGATGACCATTTCCCTAGATACCATTACTACCAATGCCATTCTAGTTATCTCGTTTCTTTCATTATGTCTCGCTGCCTACCACTTGTTAAATGTCAGCCTCTCAACATTGCCATGAAAACCTTCAACCTTTCTACAACCTAGCAAACCACTGATTGGCTATGTTACCGCTTGTTAACCATTGGATAGCGTTGCTAGTTGCAGGTACAGTTGCTTCCATGTGATAACATGGGTTCCTTGTTATATCACCATATTAATGCTATTTAAATTAATGCACATATATACTTGGTATAAGGTGGAAGGCTCGGCCTTTCGAGCTTGGTGTTTTGTTCCATCTTTGCCGCCCTAGTTTCGGCTTATATTCCTTAGTTGAGCGCTCCTAACACGCTCAGGGTTGTTATGGTGACCCCCTTGATAATTCGTCCTAGATTAAACTGGTGTGGCAAAGCCCAACTTTGGTACTACATTTGCCTAATAACTAACAAAAAAGCGTAGGGACCCGCCGGCACCCGCGGACAATTAATCAACCCGTGGGCCTGTGCTCCTCATGAGTATTGGTCCAAACTAGAGCACCGTGCAGGGACAACCCAGGGCAACTCGTGAGATGTCTATCTGGCCACCGTACGCTTAGCTCATCCGGTTGTGTCGTGAGAATGAAATACGCGGCTCCTATCGGGTTCGTCGGCACGTCGGGCAGCCTTGCTGGACTTGTTTTACCTTATACGAAATATCTTGTGCATCGGGATTCCGGTGATGCTTTGGGTTATCTCAGAGTTGGGGTTTTCCACTAAGGAATCCGAGGAGATCACAAATTCGTGATCGAGGCTTTCTATGCGGCTTGTGGTATTTTGTGATGGGCTAGTTGGAGCACCCCTACAAGGTTAAATCTTTCGAAAAGCCATGCCCTTGGTTATGTGGCAAACTTGGAAACTTGGTTTAACATCCGGTTCTAGATAACTTCAAGTAAACTAATTAAAAACTTGCCAACTGTGTGCATAACCATGATCGTCTCTTTCGTGAGCTCCTTCTTCTACTGAGGACACGGTGGGGTTATGTTTGATGTAAGTAGGTGTTCAGGATCATTCATTTGATCATCATTAAGTCACGTCCGTTATGTGTAGATCACCCCCTATTATTCTTCTATTCGTAAGTTAGCCACCTCAAATAAATGCTTAGTTCCTTGCTGCAGCCTCACCACTTAACCATACCTCACCCATTAAGTTTCGCTAGTCTTGATACCTTTGGAAATGAGATTGCTGAGTCCCTGTGGCTCACAGATTACTACAACAACAGTTGCACATACAGATAAAGAGTTACTTTAACATGAGTGTGATGATTGTTCTATTTGGAGTTTCTTCTTCATCGATCTAGGATGGGTTACAGGCTGGCAGCCTGGGATAGCAAGGATGGACGTCGTTCTTTTATCATTTGTTTTTGTCCGTAGTCGCTCCCTTCTCTTCTACATGATGACTGTATATTGTTGTATTGATGTGATTTTGATGTAGCTTGTGGCGAGTGTAAGCCAATTCCTTATACTCATCTTGTCAGTACATGTACTTGTAACGATATCTATTCTTGTGAAACGACGAGATGCGTTTCTATCCCTGTCGAGGCCCTCGCGCCAAAATAAGGATATGATCGCATCTTGGGCGTTACAACAACGTTCCCCAATAGTGGCATCATGAGCTAGGTCTATGCGTAGATGATATCTCGAGTACAACACAAAAGAGTTTGTGGGCGTTGATGTTCAATTTGCTGCCCTCCTTAGTCTTTTGTTGATTCGGCGGTATTGTTGGATGAAGCGGCCCAGACCAACATTACTCGTACGCTTATGAGAGATCGGTTTCATCGACTAACATGCAAGTTTTTGCATAAAGATGTCTGGCGGGTGATGGGGATATGTACATAGGGTAGGGTCACATGCCCGACCTGAATGTCCTACCCAAGGGCACCTCATTATTAGGCCAAGGGTCAGACAGAAGATTACGACTGGATGAAGATGGCACTTAAAAGTCACTCGGTACACAAACACTCGGATTACATTTCCATCCACTCGACGACCTGTATACACTCGGAAGGTTTCGAGTCGGCATTGAAGACCAGAAGTCACCCACAAGGGCCAACGAACACACGTTCAACCAATGGTCTTTAGTAGCATTTATTACCCACTTATGTTATCAGTAACATATATATTTAACTCATATTGATCGAGCCCTTAGATGCTGAGGCATTGATGAGAGGTGGCGCACTCTATATAAGCCACCCTCCCCTTTGGCACAAGGGTTCGCACCCCGTGTATTTCACAATTCACACCACTAGGGCTCCCGAGCACCTGAAATGTAGGGCTGTTACCTCCAAGAGAGGGGCCTGAACTCATACATCTTGCATACAATCTTGCCGTAGCTAGGACTCCGCCCTCTACATTCGTACCCTACACTTCTACTGTCAGGTTTATTCCCATGACAGTTGGCGGGGCACGCGTCTAAGCGACTTCCGGCAAGTTTGCATTTTTTCACTCTTCGTCATGTCTTCCGGCGGCGGTTCATTCATGGGTGGTGAGATCCGTTTTGGCGCCCTCATCTTCGTCGCCGATGACTCGACATGGCTTCCAGAAGCGCCACTCGACACCGAGGCGCTCCGTGTCCATGGAGGGACGCACTTCCGTGCAAACTCCTTCGGCGTTCTCCTTCTGCAGCCGTCGACTCCGTTGTCGGCTCTTCACCCGGCTGTTCATCATCGCAAGTGATCCGGTCATTCCCGACTCCAGCGGTGGGTGAAGCATGCAGTGGCTTGTGAGGCGTCATCTCCGTCGACTCCTGAGGTTGCAGCCATCGAGTCTGCTGTACCCCTTTACGACCCGCCCACTCGGTGTCAGATCAGTCTGGCGTTCCTTCCAAGTGCGAGAGCTGCAACCCAGCAGCAGAGGTATTCATGGCGGGATCCGCGAAGTGCCCACCCGGATTCGGTCGCGGTGGGCACGAGGCCGGAGAACCGTTGTCTGGACGCGGTCATCATCGTCCTCCAACTTCCAGTCGACATCAGCGACAACTCTTCTCGGGCGATCATCGCACCAATACTGAGGTATATCGTACTCCGGTACTCAATGTCGCAGCAGCAGCCAAAATAGCAAATTCAATCTAGCCTTCAGATTCAGAGGCAGGCAGAGGCTTAGAGAAGATTCATGCTTTGCTTTAAGCAGCACATCAGCAGAAATCGGCTGTATCACAGTCGATCAATAGATTACATAGCAATTCGCCAAGGGCGGAGACAGTACGATCTGTTTACAGTCCAGGCTCACCCCGGCGTCACATAGACGGAGGTCACCGAGAGTATCAGCACCGAGACCAGGGCCAGAACCAGTTTCCCCCTCGTTATCACCGTGATGACCACCGTCGAGTGCATTCTCCTCCGCGGAGCGGCTCGTATGCGCCCCGGCACTATGATGACCGGCGCCCGTTTGGTGACGAGTGGAACCCCAGATTTGATGCAAGAGATGTACTTGCACAAAGAAGGATCGACAGAGGGAGAGCCTACAGGGATGGTCTCTACAGAGATCAACCGAGTGGAAGTGGAACCGCAGTTTCTGGTCCCGAGTGTTTCAGTAGGGCAATCCGCTGTGCTGATATTCCCCCCAACTTCAGGTTGGTGGATGGAGTCAGTAAGTTCATAGGCGAGTCCAAGCCCGAAACTTGGTTGGATGATTACCGAGTTGCAGTACAGATTGGCGGTGGCAACAACAACGTTGCGATGAAGCACTTGCCCCTGATGCTGGACGGTTTGGCCCGTGCATGGCTGAATAAGCTGGCACATTCAAGCATATATTGTTGGGCAGATCTGGCTCGAGTGCTCGTCAAGACCTTCGAGGGAACTTGCAAGTTTCCTACTGGCCTGTCCGAGTTACAACACTGCATGCAAAAGTCGAGTGAGTCCTTGTACGATTACATCTAGCGCCGAACCACTCTTCACCACACAGTGGAGAATGTTATCGAGCACCAAGCAGTCTGTGCCTTCAAGGCATGTGTCAAGTATCAGCAGAAGCGGAAGGTTGAGAATGCAATCCCCGCAGAAGTGGCCACTCTGGCGGCAGGAAAATTTAAGGGAAAGTCCAAGGCACCATCCCCCCCAAGAAGTCCAAGATGCAGTTGGATGTTTTGGATCAGCCTTGTGTTTTTCACACAAAGAAAGATGATGAAGGCAACCTGATATTGCCAAAGCATAGCACTCGACAGTGCCGATTGTTGGTCCAAGAGTTCAAGGACCAGTCAGGTGGAAAAGAACCCGAAGAAGAAGATAATGAAGAGAAAGATGACTTACCCAAGGTCAACGCAGCTCTGATGATTTTTAATGACGTAGAGAGCAAAAGTCGACTGAAAGTCATCAACAGGGAGGTCAACATGGCAGTACCTACCACCCCAACATACGTGAAGTGGTCGCAAACTCCCATCACATTTGATCAGTCGGACCATCCAGCTGTTGTTCCGACTCCAGGTCGCCAGGCTCTGGTGGTGAACCCAGTTGTCGAAGGTGTTCGGCTTCGCAAAGTCTTGATGGATAGAGGGAGTGGACTCAATATCCTATATGCAGAAACTCTCAAGGGAATGGGAATTCCGATGTCCCGACTCAGCGAGAGCTCCATGTCTTTTCATGGAGTTATCCCAGGGAAGAAGGCCAAGTCAGTCGGCCAAAACGGTCTAGATGTTGTTTTTGGCTCTGACAGAAATTTCTGCAAAGAGAAGCTGACATTTGAGGTGGTGGACTTCCAGAGTGCATACCATGCTATTCTGGGTCATCCTGCTTACGCACGTTTCATGGCCCGACCATGTTATGTGTACTTGAAGATGAAGATGCCAGGCCCTAAAGGGGTCATCACCGTTTCCGGCAATCGGCAAAGAGCTGAAGAGTGTTTGCAACAAGGTTCAAAGATTGCAGATCAGCAGATGACCGTGTTAGAGTTGGTAGAGTACCGGAGGACTGCCGACCGAGCTGATCTAATGCGCTCTAAGAAGCCTGCTTCTGAGTCCGCTTTTCAGTCGGCAGGAGAGGTCAAGCCAGTGAACGTCCATCCGACTGATCCCAATGCGGCTCCAACCAACATATCCACGGCACTCGACAACAAATAGGAAGCCGATCTCACCCAGTTCCTCCATGAGAACTGGGACATCTTTGCATGGAACCCTGCTGACATGCCCGGTGTACCCAGGGAGCTAGGTGAGCACCATTTACGAGTGGATCCAAAGGCGAAGCCGGTCAGGGAGCATCTGCGAAGATCTTCATTAGAGAAGAGGAAAGTAATCGGCGAGGAGGTGGCACGACTCTTGTAGGCCAAATTCATTCACGAGATTTACCATTCCGAGTGGCTCTCGAATGTTGTCATGGTCCCCAAGAAGGACAAATCCCTTCGCATGTGTGTCACAACCCTAGATTATAACTTGTACTTAGTTGCATCAATGATCATTCACGCATGCATTTTAATCCATTTAATTTGAAATGGGGATGATCAAACCCTAGTACCAAATAAAATTCAAATAGGTTCAACAAATATTATTTTCAATGAACCCAAAATGGTTTTCAAAATGTTCATATTTTCTGATAAATGTTGGCAACAAAATTTCAGTGATGACTTTCATTTTTAAAACACTTATGACATTTTAATTAATCTTCAAAAGTCACAAAATTGGATAAAACAATTAGCTATAAATGTTTGAGGTATTTCAAAAACGCTCAAAGATTTTGTGGAGCTTGGAAATAATCCAATTATACCCCATAGTTAATAGCAGTGTTTTTGCTCTAGGTTTGGAGCCCAAGCAAATTAAACAAATGTCAGCAGTATAAAACAAAGCAAAATAAAAAGGAAAAAACTCTTACCTGGCCCAGAACCAGCCCAGCCCACCAGGGGCACCGCTGTCTTCTTCTTCCTCCCACGAGGAGAAGCAGCTACGTGCCGACGCGCCGACGAGCGAGGCCACGTCCCGCGACCACCTCCTGCTTGCACCGAGCCACATAGATGACGGGGATGAGTACCCACGTGCCGTCCGGATCCTTCTCTCCCTCTCGTTCGTCTTCTCTTCGCCCCTGCTTCTTCTCCCCCTCGGATTAGAGAGAGTCGTCGCCGCCATCCGTCACCGTCGCAACCTCCGGCCCCCTCTAGCCCAGCGGCTATGTCCCCTAGCTCCGTCGTTCTCCTCCCCATCTCTAGCCAGAAGAATCGATCTCAAACGCCCTGCATCGCCGCCATTTGCATCGTCTTCACACCCGGCCACCGGACATCTTCGTCGTCTGTTCGCCCGAGTCAGGCCGTCTGAGAGCTCGCCGTTTGTCCCGTGTGCATCGCTGTGAGCCACCGCGTCGTTTCCCCTTTCTCCTAAGCTCCTCAAGCCCCCTAGCTAGTTGGCCGTGAGCCCGAGCTCTAGCCGCCGCTTACCTCGTCGCTGGCGTCGTTCCAATGCTCCTTTGCTCCAGTCACCACCCAAATGGATTTGGTTAAGCCCCAGCATCGCGTAGGTGCCTCCGCCGACAATTTGGTCGCCGGAGGAGGAAATCCGCCGCCGCCGCCGTGCTCTATGGTCACCGGTGGTGACCTCGCTGGAAAGTGTCATTCACTGGTGGGTCCGGTTGTCATGTGATTAGGTTAAGCCTAATCACAAATTATTTAACCCCACAGTTTCTGACGCTGGGCCCCGCAGCTAGTCAAAGTTGGGTCAAAGCGGGATTAACTCTAGTTAATCCCTATGTCACTGACGTGCGGACCCTGCACGTCAGATTTGACCTGATCTGGCCCTGTTGACCTCCTGACGCAAGCATGAGCTCAGGGTGACGCAATAAATGATTTTCTGGTTATAAATAAATCCAGAAAATACCCTAAACTTCTAAAAATCATAGAAAATAAAATATAACTCCAAACTAAATAAATGATATATGAAAAATGATCAGGAAAATCCAAGGAATGCAATGGTGCTATTTTCATGCATGTTGGAACAACTTTTCTTCCCTGTTTTGGAAAAATCAAATAAATTCCATTTAAATAATCATATATGGAGTTTGAATTTGAACCTTTGGTTCAAACTAACTTCATTTAATCCTTATGCTAGATGCATTAGCTCAATGAACAACATTCTACCATGACATGATCATGCATTTGAGTGAAGTAAATATTGTCCTTTCTTCTTTGCCGGTGTTGTTCCCCCTTGGTAGACGATGGTTCCGACGATGTGATCGTTGAGATTGACGAAGACTCATTGCTATCTTCAGAACTGTGAGGCAAGCACACCCCCTTGAGCATCGCGATACAATCCTACTCTCTCGCTCCTGCTCTCTTTTATTGCATTAGGACAAACATGATTCAACTCTTACATGATCTCGGTAGTTGAACCCATTCCTTTGCATCACTTGTTTTTGCCACAGTAAATAGTTGAAACCACTTAGCATGAGTAGCAACTGCTTGAGCCTTGTTGTGCTTACTCATCCATGCTTGCTTACTGTGCCTGCTATGCTTAGAGTCACGTCGGGTTTGATCCATCTGGATGATGAATCAGAATGGTGGTGTTCATGTTCTACAGTGTGAGAGTAAAGGTGTGAATCCGATTTGGTAAAGGTACCGATGAGAGGCAGTGTAGGAGTACATGGCGGGTTGTCTCATTGGGACGTCCTTAAGAACCGAGTCCCGTGTATGTTATCCAAGACTAGCTACTACCGCACATTGGGATGCTTAATTGACTCTCTCGACTTATTAATGACCTAGGTCTCTGTCCAAGAGTTGTAACTAGTTTCTGGTGTTTGTAGGACATGCTAGTAGTCTACCGAGTGGCACCCCGTGCATGTGGGCTTGGGACAAACTAGGCATCATGGCCCGATGTACCAAGCATAGTACCATCCGCCGAGGTGGGCTTGGGAACCTTGTACACATAGTTTGGGACCGTAGAGGAAACTTCGGCCGGACTTCCTTGCGGGTTCAGTCTCAAATAGGTGATAAACTTGGACTAGAGTCTTGTGTGGTTGGTTAGGTCGTGGCCGACACCCACGCCAATGCTTCCGCTTGAAGGTTGCCGAGATGCATGACGTGCATATGGTGATAAGTGGTGGGAGCGTGTGTGAAGAAGTACACCTCTACAGTGTAATCTAATCTATTCGAACAGCCGCGTCCGCGGATATGGACTACTTGGAAACTTATATGGTCATAGACAACTTGAATGGATACTATAAAATATTCAAAATAAGTGTGAGTGCTATGGATGGCCTTCTCGTAGGGAGATGAGAGTGGATCCATAGTGGTGTGTTGAATTGGTGAATATGTGGACTCGTGTGCGCTATCCCACCTCAAAGAAAGAAATTGTAGTCGTAGTACATGTTAGCCAAGAGTCAAAGCTGGCTTGCTGCAATCAAACCCCACAATCCCTTCATTGATACTGATGCATATGTAGATAGTTGTGATGTAAGTCTTGCTGAGTACCTTTGTACTCACGGTTGCTTTATTTATGTTTTTGCAGAGAAGATTTTAGTCTCATTAAAGGTTTATACACAATGTGTTCGATGTTGACCGGAATAGCTTGGGAATCCCAGACAGAGATCTGGTTCCTTTGGTAGGGTCGTTGTAGCTTTTCAGGCTCTTCCAACCACTTTTAGTAGATGTCTGTACCCAGACATGTTATGCTTCCGCTTGATGTTTGTATGACTTGAGTGTCGGGTCACAAGACCAAGGTTTGTAATATCATACTATGTTGACTATTATGAGTCTTTAATAAAAGCTTGAGTCATAGAGTTATGTTGTGATGCCATGTTGTATCTACACATATCGTGCATATTGTGTGTATGTTATGAAATGTATTATATGTGTGGGATTCGACACCTAGTTGTGTGCCTTTCGTAGTACTCTTTACGGGGAAATGCCTCTTTGTGCTTCCGTCGAGCTTTGGTAGCTTGCTACTGCTCCTGACACATTGATTGACCGGCATGTATCCTTCTTTGCTGTTGTGTCTGTCCCTTCGAGGAAATGTCACGCGGTGTAATGGAGTCCTTGTAGCTTGCTACGACTCGTCTACACACGCTGATGACCGACACCTGCTTTGCTGGGTTATGTATGCCTGTCCTTGTACGGATGTACCACTTGGGTTTATAACTAGTCATGTCGACCCGGGTTCTTTGTCGTTTGAATGCTAGCGACACATTCATATACGTGAACCAAAAGACGCAAACGGTCCCATCCAAGGTAAGGTGGCAGCCGTGGAGTTTACCGTGCGTGAGGCCGCAAAGTGATGTGATGTGTTACAGGCTGGGTTCTTATGATTTAGGATCGGGGTCCCAACAATGTGTATTGACTTCAAAAACATTAATAAGGTCTATCCGAAAGACCACTTTCCGCTCCCCCGCATTGATCACATTGTCGATTCAACTGCGGGATGCGAGCGTTTGTCTTTTTTGGATGCTTAATCTGGTTACCATCAGATCCGTCTGTTTGGCCCAGATGAAATAAAAACAGCCTTCATCACCCCTTTCGTGTGTTTCTGTTACATCACTATGCCTTTCAGTCTGAAGAATGCCGGTGCAACCTTCATGCGCATGATCCAGAAGTGTTTGCTCGAACAGATCAGTCAGAATGTTGAAGCATATATGATGATATTGTTGTCAAGTCACGCAAAGGTTTGGACCTGCTGATTGACTTAGCAGAAACATTTGCTAATTTGAGGAAGTACGACCTCAAGCTAAATCCAGCGAAATGCACTTTCGGCGTTCCTGGTGGCAAGTTACTCGGTTTTCTCGTTTCCGAACGAGGAATCGATGTTAACCCCGAGAAGATTGGCACCATCGTCCGAATGCAGAGCCATGTGCGAGTGTATGATGTACATAAACTTATAGGATGTCTCGCAGCATTGAGTCGGTTTATATCTCGGTTCGGTGAGAAGGCATTGCCTTTGTACCGACTGATGAAGAAGTCATATCTATTTGAGTGGAATGATGAAGCAGAAGCAGTGTTTGTAGAGCTCAAAGCTCTGCTTTCCACCCAACCGGTGCTTGCTGTTTCGCACAACAAAGAATAACTGCTCCTATACATCGCAACCACCAATCAAGTCGTCAGTATAGTCGTGACCGTCGAGAGAGAATAAGAAGGTAAAGCCTAGAAGGTTCAACGCTCAGTCAATTATATTTCAGAAGTGTTGACTCCTTCGAAGCAAAGGTATCCCCATTACCAGAAGCTTCTTTATGGAATATATTTGACAACAAAGAAAGTGGCACATTACTTCCAAGATCACTCCATATCAGTCGTCAGTGATGCTCCGCTATTAGAAATCCTTCACAATTGGGATGAATCGGGCCGAGTGGCTAAATGGGCCATGGAGTTATTATATTTGGACATCAAGTTTGAAGCAAAGAAAGCCATCAAGTATGAGGCCCTTGTTGATTTTATGGTCGAGTGGGTGGAACAGCAACTGCCACCTCAGATTCACTCGGCGCACTGGACTATGTTCTTGATGGATCAAAAATGCTAAATGGGTCCGGTGCTCATGTAGTACTAGTGTCTCCAAAAGGCGACAAGCTTAACTATGTCCTTTAGATTCACTTTGACTCATCCAACAATGAAGCTGACTATGCAGCTCTTCTTTATGGGTTTTGTATGGCCAATGATGACGAGATGATGTGTATACTTATTGCCCCTCATTGGTTACCCCAAGTGGAAGGCGGAGATGTAGTCTGCAGCAAATTTCCCTTACACGGAGACTGTAAGGTTTATCGAACCACTAGGACTCCTAAGATCGACAAGTAGGTGTCTTCCACCCTAGCGCTAGTAGAAGACGTGGACCTGCACACAGAACAAATAACTTTGCTCCCAACAAATACAGAAGGTTGTCAATCTCTCCGGCCTTCTAGTTTGCAAAGGATCAAAACACAAGCGGGAAGGTAATAGTGATTGCAACGGAAAAGTAAATGAAAGCGGTAAATAGTGGAGGTGTAAGAAATGATGGTGATATGGACCGGAGTCCCATGATGTTCACTAGTGATCTCTCTATCCCAAAAGACGATAAACAACTATGGTAGGGTAAACAAATCACAGTTGGGCAATTGACAAAATTATGATCGCACCGCAATGCTAATTATGCTCCTTGATAGTTAGAGGTTCAATAGTAATGGGCAATACGCCGAGACAAGTAGACCGTTTATTCATCAGCATCTACTTACTAATCATCCACCTTAAGATATCTATCCAGAACATCTCTCCGGTATTAAGTTGCGAGCCCCACCCAAAGTGTAAACTCAAAGAAACGGACAACTGCATTAACGAACTATGCGTAAGGTAAACAATCCATTTAACCTTGGTCACAAGCACCGTTGTTTTGTCCCTGGTGGCAACAAGCACATCCCCTAGTCTCATGTTTCTTGTCACTCAAGCTAGACATCAAGGGGACCGAACCCACAATCATGCATAACGCTCCCTCTTGGAGTGACGATCTACTACTTGGCCAAAGCAATACAAAGCAAATGAGAACATGCAAGAATCACTAAGGAACATAATATAAAAGGATAATCAAATATATAACTCATAATAATCTGAACATAATCTCATAATCCATCGGATCCCAACAAACCGAGCATAGCAATAGCAAGAGAATTACATAGATGCCTTGATCATGTAGGGCATCTCACAAGGACTAACCATTGAAGCACAAGATTGGAGAGAAGACATCACATAGCTACTGGTCATGGACTCATGGTCCAAGGGTAACTACTCACGGCACATCCGGGAGGCGTCCATGGTGGTGGAGAATCCCCCGAAGGTCAATCCTCCCTCCGGCAGGGTGCCAGGAAGAGGTCTCCTGACACTCCCGATCTCAGAAGCGCTGTGGCGGCGGAACGATGGAGAAATTCACGATTCCAGAAAGTCCGCGAGGGTTTCCTCATGGAACACTAAATATAGGACAAAGGAGGGCACCGGAAGAGGTGGGGTCCACCCAGGCGACCTCCTGGCGTGGCCTGAGGCCTGGCCGTGCTAGCAGGCCGCCTGGGAGGCCCCTGGCCCCCTGGCCCCCTCTAGCCCTCCTTCGATGATCCCGAAGCTTTTGTTTCGCTGATTTTTTATACATCTTTCTGGATTTTTTCGGGCTTCAGAAAATTGGGTAAAAGCCCGTGCAAAAAAGAGATTAGCACACACAAACTGGCACTGGGTGCACCGAGTTAGTAGGTTAGTCCAAATATGTGTAAAATGATATAAAAGTGTAGCAAAACATGTAACAATGTCACCCGAAAGATCATGGAACAAACTAAAAAGTAAATAGCGGGACACTCCAAGCATAGCACATATCATATGAAGTAATAAAAATATAGATGGAGATGGACGACCTGATGATTGTTGATAGAGAAGGGGATGCACGGGGGCATCCCCAAGCTTAGACGCTTGAGTCTCCTTTGAATATTTCTTGGGATGCATGGGGGCATCCCCAAGCTTGAGCGTTTGACACTCCTTTATCTTCTTTCATCATCTCTCCCATCACAATACTTGAAAACTCCCTTCACACAAAACTCATCATAAGCTGATTAGAGTAGTTAGTTCCCTTAATAAAATAATTCAATACCTGCTGGAAATAAAGATTCTCATGAAAAGCTACTCCTTATCATGAATTCCAAAAGATTTTTGCAAATAAAAAGCAAGCTTAGGATTCGCAAAACAATGAAAACAGAAAACATGGCAGAATCTGTGAAAAACAGAACAACACGTAGTAAATAATCTATCCGGGTACTTCTGCAACTCAAATCAAAAAACTCAGAACAGATGCGAGGAAGACAATTATATAGAGCATGCTGTCAAAACAATCCAGATCAAAAAGATGATCTCGTGATTTTTGGAGATTTTTTCGTCAAGCAGACAGAATCTGTTTCTCGACAACATGTCACAATTCTTGACCTTTCTTGCAATCAAAGGCTATAACTTGGCACAAAGCTTAAAAATAAAGATAGAATGATGGTGCTACAGTAGTAACACACATCAAGACCACTAAAACAGAAAGTAAAAACATATTGGGTTGCCTCCCAACAAGCACTTTTTTTATGCCTTTGAGCTAGGCATAATGCAAGAAGATCAAGTGTTATCAACTCCAAAAGAATAGCTTGCCCGTGTAACGGACTCATAAGGTAACTTAATATTATTTCTAGGGAAGTGTTCCATTCTCTTTTTAAGAGGAAATTGGAATTTAATAATTCCCTCTTTCATGTCAATGATAGCATGAACGGTGCGGAGAAAAGGACATCCCAAAATAATTGGACATGAAGGATCACATTCAATGTCCATAATAAGAAAATCAACGGGAACATAATTATCATTGACAATAATAAGCACATAATCAATTCTCCCTAAAGGTTTCTTTATGGAAGAATCAACAAGACGAACACCAAAAGAACATGGATCATAAGGTTTCCAATCAAGCATATCATACATTCTTTTGGGTATAATGGAGGCACTAGCTCCAACATCACACAATGCAAAGCAAGAGATATTATTCATTTTAATTTTGACCATAGGATCCCAACCATCTTCTAGCTCCCTAGGAATAGAAGTCTCTAGCTTGAGCTTCTCCTCCCTAGCTTTGATAAGAGCATTGGTAATATGCTCGGTGAAGGCAATATTGAGTGTACTAGTGTGGGGGTCTTTAGCCATTCTTTGCAAAAAGGTGATGAATTCGGAGAGACTACAATTGTCAAAATCAAGGTTACTACCATTAATTAGAGTGCTAGTAATGTCGTCTAAGCTCATTCTTTTGGTAGTCTCTAAATTCATAGGACTTTCTTGTCCTATAGTTGAGGTATTAGCATCACCATTAATAGGTCCACTTGGACTAGGAGTGCGATGGGTGCTAAAAGTTTTGAGATCCTCAACAATTTGTATAGCAGCAATGCTAGTGTGTGTAGGAAGGCTCTTAATTCTCTCTTCCTCTTCCTTTTCTCTAGCCCATCTCTCTTTAAGTTTGGCTAGCATTCTTATGTTCTCATTAATTTGGACTAGGATAGCATTCATGGGTGTGGTGTTCCTTTCGTCAAGTGGGGAAGTTATAATTTTAAGCATCTCTACATCATGAGCTATGTTGTCCACCTTCAAAGAGAGACTATGTAATTTCTCTAGTTTCTCTTCTACACTCTTGTTGAAGGCTTTTTGAGAAGTGATAAAATCTTTAAGCATGCTCTCTAATTCAGAAGTGGAGTTTTTGGTGCTAGGATAGTTGTTGTTGTTCCCATAGTTGTTGGATGGGAACGGTCTAGGATTGCTACTAAAATTACTCCTATAGGCATTGTTATTGAAGTTGTTCCTAGAAATAAAATTAGCATCCACTTGCTCTCTTTCTTGAGCAACAAAATAATTTAAAGGAACATCATGAGGATCAATAGGAGCTTGTTTAGTAAGTACAGGCATGATCATGTCAACCTTATCATTAAGGGAGGAAATCTCCTCAATAGAGTTTACCTTCCTACCTGTTGGAGCTCTCTCGGTGTGCCATTGAGAATAATTTGTCATCATCTCATCCAATAGTTTTTTGGCAGCACCAAGTGTAGTTGACATAAAGGTTCCTCCCGCAGCCGAGTCTAACAGATTCCGCGAGGTAAAGTTCAATCTTGAAGAGTGGAGTCCCCGGCAACAGCGCCAGAAATTCGCTTGATGACGAGATGATGTGTATACTTCTCGCCCCTCGTTGGTTAGCCCAAGTGGAAGGTGGAGATGTAGTCAGCAACAAATTTCCCTTACACTGATACTGTAAGGTTTATCGAGCCAGTAGGACTCCTAGGCTCAACAAGTATGTGTCTTCCACCCTGGCGCTAGCAGAAGAAGTGGACCTGCACACACAACAAATAACTTTGCTCCCAACGAGTACAGAGAGGTTGCCAATCTCTCTGGCCTTGTAGTTTGCAAAGGATCAAAACACAAGCAGGAAGGTAACTGTGATTGCAACGGAAAAGTAAATGAAAGAGGTAAATAGTGGAGGTGTAAGCAATGATGGTGATATGGAGTGGAGTCACATGATGTTCATTAGTGATGTCTCTCTCCCAAAAGACGATAAACAACTATGCTAGGGTAAACAAATCACAGTTGCACAATTGATAGAATTATGATCGCACCACAATGCTAATTATGCTCCTTGATAGTTAGAGGTTCAATAGTAATGGGCAATACGCCGAGACAAGTAGACCGTTTATTCATCAACATCTACTTACTAATCATCCACCTTGAGATAACTATCTAGAACATCTCTCGGGTATTAAGTTGCGAGCCCCACCCAAAGTGTAAACTCAAAGCAATGGAAAAATACATTAACGAACTATGCGTAAGGTAAACAATCATTGCAACCTTGGTCACAAGCACCATTGTTTTCTCCCTGGTGGCAACAAGCACATCCCCTAGTCTCATGTTTCTGTCACTCAAGCTAGACATCGAGCACCCGAACCCACAATCATGCATAACGCTCCCTCTTGGAGTTACGATCTACTACTTGGCCAAAGCAATAAAAAGCAACTAAGAACATGCAAGAATCACTAAGGAACATAATATAAAAGGATAATCAAATATATAACTCATAACAATCTGAACATAGTCTCATAATCCATCGGATCCCAATAAACCGAGCATAGCAATAGCAAGAGAATTACATAGATGCCTTGATCATGTAGGGCAGCTCGCAAGGACTAACCATTGAAGCACAAGATTGGAGAGAAGACATCACATAGCTACTAGTCATGGACTCATGGTCCAAGGGAAACTACTCACGGCACATCCGGGAGGCGTCCATGGTGGTGGAGAAGCTCCCGGAGGTCAATCCTCCCTCCGGCAGGGTGCCGAGAAGAGGTCTCCTGACGCTCCCGATCTCGGAAGCGTTGCGGCGGCGGAACGATGGAGAAATTCGCGATTCCAGAAAGTTTGCGAGGGTTTCCTCACGGAACACTAAATATAGGCCAAAGGAGGGCACCGGAGGAGGTGGGGCATACCCAGGCGACCTCCTCGCATGGCCCGGGGCCTGGCCGCGCGAGCAGGCTGCCTGGGAGGCCCCTGGCCCCCCTTTGGCCCTCCTTTAGTGATCCCGAAGCTTCTGTTTTGTTGATTTTTTATATATTTTTCTGGATTTTTTCGGGCTTCGGAAAATTGGGTAAAAGCCCCTGCAAAAAAGACATCAGCAGACATAAACTGGCACTGGGTGCACTGAGTTAGTAGGTCAGTCCAAATATGTGTAAAATGATATAGAAGTGTAGCAAAACATGTAACAATGTCGACCAAAAGATCATGGAACAAGCATAAATTATAGATACGTTTGGGACGTATCATCCATCTCACTCGGCGTTCGATGCCTGATGGTCTACGGTAATTCAGACTTGGTGGTCAACTAGGTGATGAAGGAGTGGGACGTTAGGAACCCTGCCATGACAGGATACTGCAATGCAGTGAGGAAGCTGGATAAGAAGTTTGAAGGCTTAGAACTCCATCATGTACCCCGCCTGAAGAACCAGGAAGCTGATGAATTGGCTAAGATCAGATCTACTCGGAAGCCTATACCCAACAATGTATGTTTGGAGCACTTGCACACTCCATCTGTGCAAGAGTGTACTTTCACTGAAGAGCCCCCGAAACCAACAAGTACTTCCGATCCGACTGAAGTTGATGTTACGACAGTCGTCGATCTAATCATGGAGATTTCGGTAATCACCCCTGATTGGACAGTGCCGTATATTGCATACATCTTAAGGTGAGAGCTGCGAGAAGACGAAGACGAAGCTCGATAGATTGTCCGCAGGTCAAAGGCCTTCACAATGATGGGTGATCACCTCTACAGAGACAGCGTGACCGGCGTAGCTCAACGATGCATCTCCAGTGAGGAGGGCCAACTGATTCTGGAAGAAACCCACTGGGTGTGCTATGCTTTGGCAACAATGGTCCGAGAGGACGCACGATGACCACAGGTCCTGATTGGATTATGCATCCGTTTCCCATCCTCAAACCAACGGCCAAGCAGAGCGAGCGAATGGCCTTATTCTACAAGGATTAAAGCCTCGACTCATGTGAGATGTGGAGTATGCCGCATGCGCTTGGGTGACTGAATTACCTTCTGTTCTCTCGGGTCTAAGGACAACACTGAACCGGTCGACTGGGCGAACTCCTTTCTTCCTGGTCTATGGAGGCCGTTCTACCGAGTGACTTTCTTCATAGTTCACCCCGAGAGGATCTTTATTCAGAAGCTGAAGCCGAGCAAGCACGTCAAGATGGAGTGGATCTTTATTCAGAAGCTGAAGCCGAGCAAGCACGTCAAGATGGAGTGGATCTTTTGGAGGAATAACACGAGATGGCGCTGATTCGAGCAACAGTTTATCAACAACACCTACGATATTTTCACTCGAGGCATGTAAGGAGTCAGGCGTTTTATGAAGGCGATCTGGTACTCAGAGTGGATCAACAACGACCTCATAAGCTAGCTCCTGCTTGGGAAGGGCCTTTCATTGTCACCAAGGTGTTAAACAATGGAGCATATCGACTCTACAATCTCCAGAAGAGGATTGACGAGCCGCGCGCTGATAACCCACAAGTGTAGGGGATCGCAACATTTTTCGAGGGTAGAGTATTCAACCCAAATTTATTGATTCGACACAAAGGGAAGCGAAAGAATATTCTCAAGTATTAGCAGTTGAGTTTGTCAATTTCAACCACACCTGAAAGATTAGTGTCTGCAAGCAAAGTATTAGTAGCAAAGTAGTATGATAGCAACGGTGATAGAAAAAGATCTATTGACGGCAGATTATTCCTAAGTTGTTGTATCAATGGCGCCAGAAAATAGCATGTGGACGGGGAACTATTCTTCCCAAGCAACGGTTCAAGAAAAGTCTTGCGACAAGTAGCAGCAAAGTAGCAACAGTAGTGACAGCAGTAGCAAGGAACAACAGTAGTGACAGCAGCAGCAATTAACAGCAGTAGCAACAGTAGTTGCGACAAAGTAACGTAGCAAGGACCAGTAGTAAAAGACTCGTAGGCAGTGGATCGGTAATGGATGAGTATGATGGATGTGATTCGTCATATAACATCTATAACACGGAGAGATAAGTAACTAGCTCCCGTTCGTCCATCTAATGTAGGCATGTATTCCGTATGTAGTCATACGTGCTTAGGGAAAAGAACTTGCATGACATCTATTGTCCATCCCTCCCGTGGCAGCGGGGTCCTAATGGAAACTACGAGATATTAAGGTTCTCCTTTTAATAAAGAACCGGACCAACGCATTAATACTTGGTGAATACATGAACTCCTCATACTATGGTCATCTCCGGGAGTGGTTCCGGCTATTGTCACTCTGGGGTTGCCGGGTCATAACACATAGTAGGTGACTACAACTTGCAAGATAGGATCTAAAACACACATATATTGGCGACAACATAATAGGTTCAGATCTGAAATCATGGCACTCGGGCCCTAGTGACAAGCATTAAGCATGGCAAAGTAGTAGCAACATCAGTCTCAGAACATAGTGGATACTAGGGATCAATCCCCGTCAAAACTAACTCGAGTACATGATAGATCTCATCCAACTCATCACCCTCCAGCAAGCCTACGATGAGATTACTCACGAACGGTGAAGAGCATCATGGAATTGTCGATGGAGGAAGGTTGATGATGACAATGGCGACGATTTTCCCTCTCTGGAGCCCAAAACGGACTCCAGATCTGTCCTCCAGATGAAGAACAGGAGGTGGCGACGCCTCTGTATCGTGAAACGCGATGAATCCTTCTCTCTGATTATTTTTCGGGCGAGACAGAATAAATAGAGCTGAGTTTGGAGGCGGTGGTGCCATGTGGGCCCCACAAGCCTTCACGGTGCGGCCTGGGGGGTGGCCGCGGCCCAGGGGCTTGTGGCCCACTCGCACACCTCCTCCGGTGCTCTTTGCGCAGGTATTTTTCATTTATTCCAGAAAATTTCTCCGTAAATTTTCAGGACATTCTTAGAACTTTTATTTCTGCACAAAAACAACACCATGGCAATTCTGCTGAAAACAACGTTAGCCCGGGTTAGTTCCATTCAAATCATGCAAATTAGAGTCCAAAACAAGGGCAAAAGATTTCGGAAAAGTAGATACGACGGAGACGTATCAACTCCCCCAAGCTTAAAGCTTTGCTTGTCCTCAAGCAATTCAGTTGACAAACTGAAAGAGACAAAAGAAAAACTTTGACGAACACTGTTTGATCTTGTTGTTGCAACTATGTTTAACTCATAACCAGAATTTCAGCAAGATCACAAGGAAACCACATAAGCAAATGACATCTAGGTCTCACGGTAAACTCATATCAATGGCATAATCTGCTAGCGAGCAAATAATAATAAGCCTCAAATGTCAACACTTCAATCAAAACAATCATGAAGCAGTACAAATAGATGGTATCTCGCTAGCTCTTTCTGAGACCGCAAAACATAAATGCAGAGCACCTTCAAAGACCAAGGGCTGACTAAACATTGTAATTCAAGGAAATGAAGATCTAGTCACAGTCATACTCAACACAGTTAAAAGCAAAGCATAAAAACGACAGAGGTGCTCTCTAATTGGTGCTTTTTCTAAGAGGAGGATGACTCGACAGGAACATAAATAGACAGGCCCTTCGCAGAGGGAAGCATTGATTTGCAGAGGTCCCAAAGCTCAAGCTTTTAAAACAGAGATAATAATTTTGGGTGGCATGTTTTCATTGTCAACGCAATGACTAAGAATTCTCAACATCTTCGATGATACACATGCTATAGGCGGTTCCCAAACAGAAAAGTAAAGTTTTGACTCCCCACCACCAATCAATCACATTCCACGGCTAGCCGAATCTTCGGGTACCGTCCATACCAACATCAATCATGGGGGAGTTTTGTTTGCAATTATCTTTTCGATTTGAGCATGGAGCTGGGAATTCCAATTACCGGCCCCTTTCTCGTGAATGATAGTGAATAATCACATATCAAGGATGACACGCCTAGCATGAAAGATACCAATAGCCCCCTGTCACCACATGAGCGGTTCGGGCATGCAAAATAAATTATTTCTTGAAGGTTTAGAGAGTGGCACATGCAGATTTACTTGGAACGGCAGGTAGATACCGCACATAGGTAGCTATGGTGGACTCATATGGAACAACTTTGGGTTTATGGGGGTGGATGCACAAGAAGTATTCCCGCTTAGTACAAGTGAAGGCTAGCAAAAGACTGGGAAGCGACTAACTAGAGAGCGACAACAGTTATCAAAATGCATTGAGATTAATTAACATTGAGTGCCAGCATGAGTAGGACATAAATCACCATGAAAATGAATATCATAAAGGCTATGTTAATTTTGTTTCAACTAGATGCGTGAACATGCGCCAAGTCAAGCCACTTGAATCATTCAAAGGAGGATACTATCCTATCATACTACAACATGGTCATCTCAACATTCATGTGGGCATCCAAGATGAACCATTATAAGCTCCTAGCTAAGTAAGCATGGCATAAGCAACTATGATCTCTAAGTTGTCATTGCAAACATGTTTCTCTCACAACAATGCTGAATCAGGCATGATGAGCTAGTCATATTTACAAAAACAAAATAGATCGAGTTCATACCAGCTTTTCCAGGCTCAGTCACTTCATCATATATCGTCACTATTGCTTTTCACTTGCACGACCGAACGATGTGAACAATAATAAGAGTGCTCGCGCATTGGACTATGCTGGAATCTGTAGGCAAACACAAAGGAGAAGACAAAGTAATATGGCTCTTTGAAAGCTAAACAGGTATGCATGCAAGAGCCCCTAAACATTGTAACCAATATCTTCTACCTTGACCCAAAGAAAAAGAAAACTATCTACACGGGAAAGCTCCCAACAATCAAAAGAAGAAAAAGAAAATCTTTTTGGGTTTTTCTCAAACTAGACAGACGCACGAAAAGAAAATGAGAAAAGAAAATAAACAAGCATGGATGATACAGTGGGAAAGTGTGAACACCGGCTAACAAAGTGAAAGCATAAGCAAGAATGTAAAGTCGGTGAGAACACGTACTCCCCCAAGCTTAGGCTTTTCGCCTAAGTTGGTCTACTCCCAAGGATGGTCCTGGCGAAACCCAAAATCATAATGGGGGTTATACGGGAGCACTGCAGCCTCTGCCTGAATAGCCGCCTCATGGAGACGAGCAACCTTTGCCTCCCTCTCATACTCCTCTACCTCTCCTCTGGTTATGTAATATCTCCGTTTTACCTGAAAGTCAAGGAAGGCAGGAGCAGGAAGGGTAATATGGAAAACACGCTGCCGGTTAAATATCAAACGGTATAGGAGGGATTCATCATCCCTCTCAAGTAACTCGTAGCGTGTCAAAGCGACGCGGTCAAGGAAAGCTGTATGGAGCGGGGGATCTCCTTCGCGGATGGGTACTCCAAGAAAATTTGCTATGCGAGTGGCATAGATCCCACCAAAGAAATCCCCTTCATTAGCATTCTTATTCAGCCTCCTTTCTATTATAGCTCCCATGTTGAAGCTTTTTTCACCCGTCACTGCGCTCTTAAGAATACTAAGGTCGGGTGCACAGAGGTGACAATGCTCAATCTTGCCATTAATGCATCTGCTGATGAAGAGGGCAAAGTAATGCAAGGCAGGAAAATGAATACTCCCCATGGTATCTTGCGCAATGTCTCTAGTTTCTCCAACAGTAATACGAGAGCAAAAATCTCTAACCGAAGATTTAGGAGGATCATTGAGGCTACCCCAAATAGGTATTTTGCAAATTCTATTGAAGTCCTCTAAATCCATGGTATACGATTTATCATAGAGAACAAACAACACCAATGTCTCACGGCCAGCTGAAAATTTGAATCTACGAACAAAAGAGGCAGTGAGAGCAACATACTGTTCACATTTATCAGAGATGAATTCTTCGAGTCCGACGTTGTGAACAAGTGCATCAAACTCATCTTTGAAACCTGCCTCAATCATAATTTCATCAGAAGGCCATTCACATGGTTGTACCTGCGCGTCCCTTGGTTGGTAAGGATCAGGCTCCCGAATCGCAAGACGGGGACCTCTCTTGCTTGAGGAACCACCATGATAGTTTCTCCTGAACATCTTCCTTTTCTGAAATTTTCAGTGACCCAAAGGAAAAATGAACAAGGCTCAACTAAACTCGTAGCAACTACTCCGACAAGTGCCTAGAGGCCACATTCGCATCAAAACTACTTGGGACCAGCTAGAATTAGCATGCAAAGCTCAAGAACATGGTCACCAAGGCAGCAAAAATACGCGCAGTATAAGGCACTAGAGAAAAAACTAATTGGACCAATGGAGGAGTCACTTACCAAGGAGTAATTTTCCCAAAACAGTTCGGAGAACAGTGATTTGAGCAAAGATATCGAAAATCCCAGCAAGAGGAGCAAGAACACGGGTTTGAGCTGCGAAACGATTTTTTCTGGAGGTAGGAGAACTAGATGAGAGCAAGAATGAGTGGAGGGAGTGCCTGTGGGCCCCACAAGCCTGGGTGGCGCGGCGAGGGAGGGCTCCCACGCCCCAAGGGCTTGTGGCCCACTGGTGCAGCCCCCAGACAAGCTCTTTGCCTCAGAATTTTTCAAAAATTCCAGAAAAAATCATACTTGATTTTCAGGACGTTCGGAGGACTTTTATTTTTGGGGTACTTTTCCACAGGACGCTAAGACAGAAAACCGGGAAAACTAAACTAAATCTATCATTTTTCTCCTAAGCAACCTAAAGTGAAAGCTTGGAACAGAGGTTTGTGACTCCTCGATTCATCCATCTCATGGTCATCGAAAGAAAAATCCGCCAATGAGGTTGATCAAGTCTCCTCGACAAACCTTTTCGAATCGCAAAAGAAGATGGAGAATTTTCAAATAGTCACTAGGTCACCTTAATGGGGATGTGTACCTCCCCAACAAGCAAATCATACTTCATCTTGACATGGGGAATAGGGCATTCAAAGCTCCCAATAAGAATCAATGAAGTTTTTTCGATAGCATTGATGCAATGTACTCGATATTGTTTCTTTGGAAAGTGCACCGTATGCTCATTACCGTTGACATGGAAAGTGACATTGCCTTTGTTGCAATCTATAACAGCCCCTGCAATGTTTAAAAAGGGTCCTCCGAGGATGACAGCCATGGCATCGTCCTTGGGAATATCCAAGATAACAAAGTCTATTAAGATGGTGACGTTAGCAACCACAACAGTCACATCCTCGCAAATGCCGATAGGGAAATCAGTTGATTTGTCGGCCATTTGCAGAGAGATTTTAGTGGGTGTCAACTTATCCAGTTCAAGTCTACGATAAAGAGAGAGAGGCATAACACTAACACCGACTCCAAGGTCGCATAACGTAGTTCTAACATAGTTGCGTTTAATGGAGCAAGGTATAGTGGGCACACTGGGATCACCTAGTTTCTTAGGAGTTCCACCCTTGAAGGTATAATTAGCAAGCATGGTGGAAATCTCAACCTGAGGTATCCTCCTCTTATTAGTCACAATATCTTTCATGTACTTAGCATACGGAGACATTTTGAGCATATCTTTCAAACACATATGCAGAAAGACAGGTCTAATCATTTCAACGAAGCGCTCAAAATCCTCATCATCCCTAATCTTGGATGGTTTGGGAGGAAAGGGCATGGGTTTCTGAACCCATGGTTCCCTTTCTTTACCATGCTTCCTAGCAGTGAAGTCATTCTTATCATATCTCTTAGTCTTAGGCTGTGGGTTATCAAGATCAACAGGTTCGATCTCCACATCCTTATCATTGCTAGGTTGAGCATCTTCATCAACATCACTATTGATATTATCATTAGGCTCATGTTCATCACCAGATTGTGTTTCAGCATCAGAGACAGAGACATCGTTTGGACTCTCAGGTGTAGCAGCAACAGGGTTGCTAGCATGCAGGTTCCTATCATCTTTCTTCTTCTTTCTAGGATGACTAGGTGCATCAGTGCTAACTCCTTGAGAATCTTGTTCAATTCTCTTCGGATGACCCTCAGGATACAAATGTTCCTGGGTCATTCTGCCGCCTCTAGTAACGACTCTAACGGAATTATCATTCAACTCATTGAGCAAGTCATTTTGAGCTTTAAGTACTTGTTCTACCTGAGTAGTAACCATAGAGGCATGTTTACTCAGAATTTTAAGATCATTGACATTCTGTCCACACAAGCACTTAAATGACTAAGCATACGAGCATTCTGTTCCAATTGTCTGCTAACCTAATTATTGAAACTCTGTTGTTTGGCAACAAAGTTATCAAATTCATCCAGGCATAAGCTAGCAGGTTTATCAAAAGGAATATCGCTCTCATCAAACCTACGCAGAGAATTTACTTCTACTACCTATATCGGGTTATCAAGACCATGGATCTCTTCGATAGGTGGTAGATTCTTGACATCTTTAGATTTAATTTCTTTCTCTCGCATAGATTTCTTGGTTTCTTGCATATCTTCAGGACTGAGGAATAGATTACCTCTTTTCTTCAGAGTTGGCTTAGGAGGTGGTTCGGGAATAGTCCAAGCATTCTCATTGCACAAGATTTTATTTAGTAGAATCTCAACTTGTTCTACAGTTTGTTCCCTAAAAACACAACCGACACAACTATCTAGGTGGTCGTTGGAAGCATCGGTAAGTCCATTATAGAAGATATCAAGTATTTCGTTCTTCTCAAGAGGGTGATCACACAAAGCATTGAGTAGCTGGATGAGCCTCCCCCAAGCTTGTGGGAGACTCTCTTTCTTAGCTTGAGCAAAGTTGTATATGTCCCGCAAGGCAGCTTGCTTCTTATGGGCATGTAAATATTTTTCAAAGAAGTAGTAGACCATATCCTGGGGGCTATGCACACAACCAGGAGCAAGAGAAGTGAACCAAGTCATAGCATCATACTTTAGCGAAAAAGGAAACAGGTTGAGGATATAGTAGTGGCGGATGTTTTCCTCACTAGTGAATAGGGTGGCTATATCGTGCAGCTTGGTAAGATGGGCTACAACCTTTTCAGACTCATAACCGTGAAAAGGATCAGATTCGACTAGAGTGATTAACTCAGGGTCGACAGAGAATTCATAATCCTTATCGGTCACAAAGATAGGCGAAGTGGCAAACTTTGGGTTGTATTTCATCCTAGCGTTCAGAGATTTTTCTTTCCACTTGCCCAGTAATTTCTCAACATCATAGCTATCCTTACACGCAAGAAAATCCTCAGCTATCTCTCCCTCCATAACATAACGCGTATCAGGCATATCAGGCAATTCAGGCATAGGAGAGTTAGTTCTAGCAGGCAAAATAGCGGGTTCTACTTCAATAGTATCAACAGTTTCAGAAGTATCATCACGTCCAACAACAACTCTAGCAATTTGTGCATCAAGGAATGCACCTAGTGGCAAAGCAGTATTAGGCATAGCATCAAGCATAACATCATCAGGCATAGTATCAAGCATATCATCATCAGGCATAGTATCAAGCATAGCATCAAGCATAGCATCATGGGCAGCAGAAGTAGCATCATCAAGCACGGGCGACATATCAAGATTTCTAGCAGGAGGCAATGTTCCAAACTTACTCATAACTGAAGGTGAATCAAGTGCAGAGCTAGATGGTAGTTCCTTACCTCTCCTCGTAGTGGAAGGCAAGATTTTAGTTCTTGGATCTTTCGGATTCCTCATAGTGACGAGCAGACGTCAATCCCAAGTGACTCAGAGAATATAGCTGTGCTTCCCCGGCAACGGCGCCAGAAAATAGTCTTGATAACCCACAAGTGTAGGGGATCGCAACCGTTTTCGAGGGTAGAGTATTCAGCCCAAATTTATTGATTCGACACAAAGGGAAGCAAAAGAATATTCTCAAGTATTAGAAGCCGAGTTTGTCAATTTCAACCACACCTCAAAGATTAGTGTGTGCAAGCAAAGTATTAGTGGCAAAGTAGTGTGATAGCAATGGTGTCAGAAAAAGATCTGTTGACGACAGACTATTCCTAACTTGTTGTATCAATGGCGCCAGTAAATAGACGTGGACGGGGAACTATTCTTCCCAGGCAACGGCTCCAAAAAAGTCTTGCAACAAGTAGCAGCAAAGTAGCAACAGTAGTGACAGCAGTAGCAAGGAACAACAGTAGTGACAACAGCAGCAAGTAACAGCAGGAGCAACAGTTGTAGCGACAAAGTAACGTAGCAAGGACCAGTAGTAAAAGACTCGTAGGCAGTGGATCGGTAATGGATGAGTATGATGGATGTGATTCATCATGTAACAGCTATAACACAGAGAGATAAGTAACTAGCTCCCGTTCGTCAATCTAATGTAGGCATGTATTCCGTATGTAGTCATACGTGCTTAGGGAAAAGAACTTGCATGACATCTATTGTCCATCCCTCCCATGGCAGCGGGGTCCTAATGGAAACTACGGGATATTAAGGTTCTCCTTTTAATAAAGAACCGGACCAACGCATTAACACTTGGTGAATACATGAACTCCTGACGCCACTAACCCCCACCCTCGACCCCGACCCCCGACGCCGCTGACACCCGACTCCCGACCCCGGACCCCCGACGCCCGACACCCCCGACCCCCGACCCCCAACTCCCGACGCCCGACACCACTGACCCCCGACCCCAACCCCCGACCCCCGAGTTCCGACCCCGACGCCCGACACCACTGACCCCCGACCCCCGATCCCCGACGCCACTGACCCTCGACCCTCGACCGCCGACCCCCTACCCCCGACCCTCGACGCCACTAACCCCCAACCCCGGGCCCCCGACACCTCTTTGGCGTCTTATTGATCGAAAAGACCCCAACCCCAGACGCTAGTGACCCTCGACTCCCGACGACACTGACCCCCGACCATCGACGCATTTAACCCGACTCCCGACCACCAACACCCGACACCACCGACCCTCGACGACACTGACTCCCGACGCCACTAAGCCCCGACCCCCGACACCTCTTCTGCCTTCTGTTGAACGAGAAGGTGCTTTTCGGCCTTCTAGAGGCCCATGGGGTCATAGTTTTGTAAATTATGAGTTAGGTCACATATTTTCTGATTATGTTAATTATAAAAACATCATATTTGTGTTGATCGTGTGAATTTCAATGTGCAGTTGTTTGACGACCTCCACGTGCGTTGGATGAGCTCCGTCCTTGCGTTTGTTGGTCAGCACAAATGACTTCTCCTCCTACCCCCTTAATTTGCTCTGTCCCAGTCTTCGTGCCGACGAAACTTGCTAGCTATAGGTTTCTTCAATCATGAGTATGCGTGACCAGTATGCGTCTCCCGTTCGAAAGGGCGACATCTATAAATATGCATTTCTTTGCATATTTATAACCGCCATCCTTTCGAATTGTCCAACATTATCCATGGACAGCCCGAGTATGTGTAGATTGGGTTTGTTTTCCCGTATGCTGTGCTCCGGATCCGATGCGGAATTCCGTCAGTGCCTCCCCTGTTGTTCTCCGGGTACACATCCTCTCTGCTTATTGCCGAGACGTGTATCAGGAGAACATCGCGGAGGTGCTGCCGAAATTCTGCGTCGCATCTGGAGCAGAGCATGGGAAAACGAACCCAATCTACACATACTCGGGTGGGATTAGGACCTATCTTTACCTATTAGCGTGTAGGTTGCATGGACGTAATAAAACTGACAAACTTGATTAGCGTATGAATATAGATGATGAATTATATATTAATTTCTTGTACCCCCATAGGTAGCTAGGCAACATGAGTGATCGTTCTTGGATGTACACTGGTCACCCTAGTCAGAAAGACATGACCCATGACTGGTTAACAAAAACCAGGGGGTTTGTGAGAGCCGCATTTGCAAATGGCCCGCAAAAACATGGTGCCCCTGTCCCAACTGCGACAACTGGAAAAAGAAGACAACGTTTGAAATGGGTAAACACCTGCAGAAGTGGGGTTTTACGCCTAATTATACGGTGTGGACTTTTCATGGTGAGTCTGACCAACCTGCCAGAGCTGAGGTGATTCATCGTCGCACTGACGAGCATGGTACCGGGATTGAAGACATGGTGCAAGACTTTGATGATGCTCGGGATTCGGACGATGAGATGGAGGAATCTGCAAAGGCCTTCTATGAAATGTTGGAGTCTTCAAAACGTCCTCTCCACGAGCAGACTGAGCTTTGTCAGCTGGATTCCATCGCGCAATGGCTCTGAAGGCTCAATTCAACCTAGGAAGAGAATGCTACGATGCGATGATGACGATATTTGGACGCTTTCTACCCAAAGGCCATGTACTGCCTGCAAACCTGTACCAGTCAGAGAAAATCCTCCGTGTACTTAAGATGCCCTATGAGAAGATACATGCCTGTGAGAATGTATGTGCCTTATTTAGGCTTGAGTATGCGGCCTTGAACTATTGCCCCATTTGCAATTCTTCCAGGTATATTGTGGTAGACAACGACATGGGTGAGAAGAATCAGACCAAAATCCCCATTAGTGTTCTTCGGTATCTGCCAATCGTACCAAGACTTCAACGTCTTTTCATGGTCGAAGAGACGGCCAGACAGATGACATGGCACAAATTGGGCAAAAGAACCAAACTAGATGCGGATGGGAACAAGATGTTGGTACACACTTCAGATGGTTTTGCGTGGCAGCACTTCGATGCATTACATAAGGATAAATCAGAAGATCCAAGGCAACCTAGAGTTGCCATCAACACGGATGGGTTCAATGTGTATGGTATGACGGCAGCACAATACAGTTGTTGGCATGTATTTGTCATTCAACTAAATTTGCCACCCGGAGAGATTATGAAAAGAAAGAACATTTTCCCGACGTTGATAATTCCAGGGCCCAACTATCCAGGGAAGAATATGAATGTGTACATGCAGCCACTTAAGGATGAGTTGCAAGAAGCCTGGGATAATGGGATCAAGACCTACGACGCGGGTACCAAAACAAATTTCAAAATGCATGTGTGGTACATGTACTCGACGCATGATTATCCGACGTTTGCGGTATTCGCTGGCTGGTGTGTGCATGGAAGGTTCCCGTGCACCACATGCAAGGCAGCTCTTTAGTTCCGTTGGCTGCAGGCTGGTCACAAGTATTCTTGCTTCGACATGCATAGACAATTCCTGGATCCTGACCATAAGTTCAGAAAAGACAAGAAGAATTTCATCAAAGGTAGAGTTGTCAAAAACACTTCACCAGCTGCGTTGACAGGCCAACAGACCCTTGATCAGTTAAACGCTCTCGAGCCTGATCCTTTGCGTCAAGGATACTTCAAAGGGTATAATACAGAACACGCCTGGACTCACAAGTCATGCTTATGGGATCTGCCTTACTTCAAAGACCTCCTTTGCCCACACAACATTGACGTGATGCACACTGAAAAGAATATTGCGGAGGCCATTTTTGGTACATTGTTCGGCATAGAGGGGAAGTCAAAAGATAATCCTAAGGCTAGAATCGACCTGGAGGCTCTATGTGATAGACCGTTGCAAAACTTGCGACAACGGAAAGGAAAGCAAAGCATAGCGAAGCCAAATGCATGGTTCAATCTTGAAAGGCCAACTATGAGGGAAATGCTATTGTGGGTGAAAATGCGGTTGATGTTCCCCGATGGGTATGCTGCGAATCTAAAGAGGGGAGCGAGTCTTGAGAAATTGAAAATATTTGGGCTCAAGAGTCATGATTGGTACATATGGATTGAGCGGGTAATGCCGGTGATGTTGCGTGGCTTTATCCCTGAGGATGAATGACTAGTACTGGCAGAGCTGAGCTATTTCTTCCGTTCTCTCTGTGCGAAAGAACTATCGCCTGGTGTGCTAGATGAAATGGAAGAGTTGGCGCCAGAGTTGATCTGCAAATTAGAAAAGATCTTTCCATCGGGCTTCTTTAATCCAATGCAACATTTGATTTTGCATCTCCCGACCGAGGCAAGAATGGGGGGGGGGGTCCCTTCAAAATCGATGGTGCTACTGAACTGAGAGGATGCATAAGACACTTCGAGCTAAGTGTAAAAATAAACGTAGAATTGAAGCATCGATGGCCGAGGCATTCATTATTGAGGAGGTGGCAAACTTCGTGACAGCACACTACGAAGCCAAAAATCATCATTTGCATAACCCGAAGCCTCGGTACAATGATGGCGATCCAAAAAAAGTTCGATCCAACCTCAGCCTATTCAAAGGTAAGCTCGCACCATCCGGGGCTTCGAAAGGGAAATCGTTGGATGTCGAAGAATGGCAGACCATTTCTTTGTATATCTTCACCAACCTAACAGAAGTGCGGCTGTACATCGAGTAAGTTCTCGGTAATTTATTGTTCCGCAACTTCTAATTGCTATGAACTACTCTTATTCCCGGATATTTGATATAGTCGTGTCGCCGAATTCTCGGATGGAGCGGTCATCGAAAAGGATTTCGTCGAAGAGTATGAGCTTCTCGCAAAGCATGGAGGATACTATCCCGGTTTCATCTCTTGGTTCAAACAAAGGGTCATTAATTACCATTAAGGGCCCATTTGATTTCTTGGTCTAATTTGCGGCTAATGCATCCATTCTTTCGTATTAAACTTGTACGCTGATGCAGAGTCTATAGACGCCGAGTTGAGACAAGTCGCTAATGGTTTTGACTATAAGGTCCATTCATTTGACAAATACAACATCAACGGGTATCACTTTCGTACCTTTGGCAAAGAGCTATCTATGCCCGACCTAAAGACTACAAATTGTTCTGTCTGTGCTATCGGCGAAGGATACACCGAGTATTATGGAAGAGTTGAAGCAATTTATGAACTTCTATTCTATGGTGAAAACCCACCGACCGTCGTAGTCTTCAAATGTTATTGGTTTGAGCCGAGGGAGACTAGAAGGACTCATGAACATATAGGACTAGTCGAAATCAACCAAAACATCCACTTAGATGTTCCCGATGTCTATATTATGGCTCAACAGGCGACACAAGTTTTCTATCTACCGTGGGCCTGCCAAACTGATCCAAATCTCAAAGGTTGGGATGTCATTTATGAAGTGCCACCACATTTTAGACCACCTACCCTCAATGAAGAGGATTACGAATCTCACATTAACCCAGACACATATGAAGGAGAATTCTTCCAAGAAACACGTATGTCCAAGAAACGTTTCAAGAACCGCTCTACATCACCCCAGAACATTGAAGTGGACAACGACAGTGAGTCTGTCTTAACCCCTGAGCCCGAACAGGAAGAGCTGGAAGAAGAAGAGGTTATTGCTGCGGATGACCTGTCACTTCTTGACCGATTACATAATGGTGGCCTTCCACATGTTCTTCGTGATAGTGATGATGATGATGCATTCATTGATGATAGTGATGATCATGATGCATTTATTGACCCCGAAGCATATATAGACGAGCACGATTGTTATTAGTTCATGTCAGGTATTCAACTATTATACTATATATAAATTTTGAGTTCATGTTAGGTATTCAATTTTTATTAGTCATGTTGGTATTTATGACGATGATACACTTAAAATATATACATTTTTTTACTCATGTTGGTATTCATGTTGTACTAATTTCATTTACTCTTTGTCATGAAAGGTGTTGAAAGATGGTGGGAAAGGGTCGAAAGCACTCCGTGGCTCCTTCTTCGTCGGCGGGTGATGGGAGTACTTCCATTCCTGCCTCGCCTCTTCGGAGAGCGTTGCTCTCTACTCTGCAAGGAGCGCCTTCCCCCCGTGAGAGGAGGTCGACCCCCCCCCCCCCCGAAGCCGAGAGGTACTAAAGGTACACGTTGTATTCATGTTGGTATTTATGTTGTATGCATATTGGTATTTATATACATTTTATTACTCATGTTGGTATTTATGTTGTACTAAAGGTACACGTGGCCGAGGGAGAGGTAGGGCGGTGGCTGCCTCACCTTCTGAGGTGGCGGCTACACGGTCTCCGCCACCACCCCAAGCTAATTCACCTGAGCACAAGACTTCTAGGATGGATTCGTCTGAGATGGAGGCTACACGGTCTCCAGTTCACGAGCCTCAGGTCGACGAGCCTTCGGCCCACGAGACTCGTGTCCCAGAGGCTTCATTCCAAGCGACTCCGGAGCAAAGCAGGGATGAGGGTACCTCCCAAGAGACCCAGTGGGATACCTGGGCTGAGCCAAGTGGCCATGCTGGTAGCGACGATGAGCTTGGTGAGGGGGCTACGGTTAACCTTTTGCCTTCGCGTTTTCTCAAATATCTAATGTTTTGGCTTTAATTTGTCATACTGTAGGGGTTGGATTGTTGCCAAGGGTGTCCGCAAGCCCAACAGTGTCCTTGGTGTGCTTTGCCATAAAAACTTCCCAGGGTTTGTTACGTTGCCCGGTCGGGAGCGAGAGGTAGGAATGACCTGGGAGCACTACTTGGGTGCCCCGGCCCCGCCGGAGGTGGAGATCGACGGTGTTTTGTGCGATACGAGGGCGGACATGGTGATCCGAAAGTTCTGGGTAATTTGTCCTTCACACAATTATAAATCAACCATAGCTATTTATTGTACTAATCGGTGTTGTCTCGTTTGCAGACCTACTACAGGTGTGAGGAGGGATACGAGGAGGACGCGGCAAAGGTTATCAAAACCGAATGTCGCCGCCTACTTCAAAACTTTCGGCACGAGGCTTGGGTGCAGGCTGTTCGAGACTACTATGCCACGCGGCGTATTAGGATTGACAAGGCGGAGTGTCGTGATGCTAAGATGGAGAAGGAGCATTACATGAAGGTAATTACATATTATTAAGGCTTTGTAGTTAGTTTCCTTGATTTGGTTCTTACACGCTCAAATTTCTCTTTATTAACTTAGGTGCCCCCGAGATGGTGTGTGGATAAGATGGATTATCGGGAGTTCTTGGTGGATCAGTGGTGCTCCGAAACGTGGGAGGCCAGCCACAACAACGCCAAGGAGAGGCGTGTCAAAATGGTTGGCGTGCCACACCATCAAGGGAGCGTCAACTTAATCCAATTTGGCGAGAACTGGGTATGTGGTTTGCTTCATGCCTCATGCAATTCATTCTTAATGCTATCTTGAGCCCTTTACTAATACAATTTTCCTCTCTCTCTCTCTTTTAGGCGAGTCACAATAAGACGGAGGTGCCACAGATGCACGACCTGTATGCGATGGCCCATACTGCCTCGTACAAGAAGGTCAAGGCATTCTCTGAGTCTGACCTCGAGCATCCAGAAAACTTCACCAACATCTCCTCCCACCACAAGCTCGTGAAGTACAGAGATCACGGGAAGGCGAGGAAAGGGGAGGACTTTAACCCGAGCGAGGGGCCTATTGATCCAGAGCTGGTGATGATAGCTGGCAACGGGAGGCCCCATGGCTCGATCGCCATTGGAGACGGCCTTATACGTTGTCCTAGCACTCTCCGGCAGATAAAGGCACACCAAACGAGCTCTTGTCCGGAGATAACACGTCGTCCACGGCCAGTCGAGCTCGCCATCGAGGTTAGTTTAATGGACTCAACTATCTTTGCGCATTATGTTGTGCGTTGGAACCAATATGATTACATTGCTAACAATGAGTTGTGTTGCAAGGCTGTTATTCAGAAAGAGAGAGAGGCAATGCAGGCGGATATGGCGGAGAAGGATAAGGAAATTAGGGAGTTGGAGTAGAGGACGACTGCATTGGTGGAGGCGGAGAGGGCACGGAATGATGCGTCTAACAGGGCCATATACGAGCTCTTCGTGGTAAGTTTCTTCTTCATGTTATTTCAAATCTTGCATTTGAATGTCCGTTTCATTAATAAATAAAAAGTTTGACTTGTCGAAACCAAATGTACAGTCTATGTGCGAGAAGAGCGGCCAAGTCCCTCTGCCGATGCCAGTCATTAACGTGGCGGGGACGGTGAGTTTCATTTTAGTGCAGTGATCTTAAGAGTGTCCTCATGCTAACTACACATTGCAAACGATGTTTGGTGCAGAATATCTCCCGAAACGCATTGCACGACCCTTCTACAGTCGAGCCTTCTCCACGGCAGCCTTCTCCAGGTGAAACAAGCCAGAGCCACCGTGCTTCACCGCTGTGATGACGATAATGGTATGTTATTTCTAGTGTTTTAATAAAAAATAGCTAGACTTCCATCTAAATGACATAATTAGCTTAGTTAGCTCCAAAATGGCTATATTGGCTAATTATCCTACGAAATGACATAATTAGCTTAGTTAGCTCCAAAATGACCTATTTAATAAAAAATGACCTATAGTTAGCTAAGTTCTCTCCTAAATGACATAATAAGGCTTACGTAGCTGCAAGATGACCTATTCCCCCTAACTTAGGTATTAAATGGCCTATAATTAGCCTAGCTAGATCCAAAATGGCTTAATAAGCTTAGTTTGCTCTGAAATGACCTATTTTACCCAAGTTAGCTCCGAAACGACCTATAGTTAGCTAGGGTTCCACCTAAATGACATAATTAGCTTAGTTAGCTCCTAAATGGTCTATTTAATAAAACATGACCTATACTTAGCTAATTATCCTCGAAATGACATAATTAGCTCCAAAAAGGCATTCTTAGCTAATTTAGCCCGAAGAAGGGGACAAGAGGAGAAGAAAGAGGAAAAATGATAGGAAGAAGAAGAAGAAGAGAAGGAGGAGGATAAGAAGAAGGAGATGGAGCTCCTCCTTCTCCTTCTTCTTCCTCCTTCTTCCTCCTTCTTCCTCCTTCTCCTGCTCCTTCTTCTTTTCTTCTTCTTCTCCTCTTCCTTCTCCTTCTCCTCCTCCTCCTCCTCCTCCTCATTCTTTTACTTCTTCTTCTCTTTCTCTTCTTCTACGTAGCTTAGACTCATCCAAGAAAGGCTAAATTGGCTAATTATCCTACGAAATGACATAATTAGCTTAGTTAGCTCCAAAATGACCTATTTAATAAAAAGTGACCTATGGTTAGCTAAGTTCTCTCCTAAATGACATAATAAGGCTTACGTAGCTACAAGATGACCTATTCCCCCTAACTTAGGTATTAAATGGGCTATAATTAGCCTAGCTAGATCCAAAATGGCTTAATAAGCATAGTTTTCTCCGAAATGACCTATTTTACCCAAGTTAGCTCCGAAACGACCTATAGTTAGCTAGGGTTCCACCTAAATGACATAATTAGCTTAGTTAGCTCCTAAATGGCCTATACTCAGCTAATTTCTCTCCGAAATAACCTATATACACTTCTTCATCTAGTATTATTCTTCTAACTTTCTTATTTGTCATTTTGCAGATTACATTCACTTCACAGGAAGCTTGGATTATATTGATGGAATGCTCGAAGATGATTTCTTGTACCATGGCTTGTATTGAAACTTGTAGTATATGGATATATATGAAACTTTGTATGCATGTGGATGAAACTGGTGTAATATATGGTTTCGTATGGATGCAACTTGCATAATATGTATGCACTATGGATGAGAGTTATTTTAATATGGTTATGAGTACGGAAAGAAATTTATTTATGTCAAATATCTATATATATCCTGATTATTGTTAAAAATGCTGGATATAATAAAAAATAAATTAAAAAGGGGATGGTGGCCCCCTTTGCCGTCTGCCCCCACATGGCAAAGGGGGGATGGCAGACGGCAAAGAGGGGAGAGAGAGGGGGCTGGTTCACCCCTTTGCCGTTTGCCACCACATGGCAAAGGGGGAAATCAGCCCCCTCTCTCTCCCCTCTTTGCCGTCTGCCCCCACATGGCAAAGGGGGGATGGCAGACGGCAAAGAGGGGAGAGAGAGGGGGCTGGTTCCCCCCTTTGCCGTCAGCCCCCACATGGCAAAGGCGGGATGGCAGACGGCAAAGAGAGGAGGCCTGCCGTTAACACTTAACGGGGCCGTTGCAGTCTGTGCCGTCCCATTTAATTTGCCATCTGCCCCCTCACGGCAAAGATTCTTTGCCGTCCGCTTTAAAAAAAGCAGACGGCAAAGAACCTCTTCATCGATTTTTTTTACCGTCTACTTTGCCGTCTGCTGACCGACGGCAAAGCCTTTGCCGTCCGTGGTTCCCCCCTTTGCCGTGTGCCATGGCAGACGGCAAATTTCTGAATTTCAGTAGTGAGAGATAATAATTTTGGGTGACATGCTTTCATTGTCAACGCAATGACTAAGAGTTCTCAACATCTTCCATGCTACACATGCTATAGGCGGTTCCCAAATAGAAAAGTAAAGTTTTGACTCCCCCACCACCAATCAATCACACTCCACGGCTAGCCGAATCCACGGGTACCGTCCATACCAACATCAATCCTGGGGGAGTTTTGTTTGCAATTATGTTTTCGATTTGAGCATGGAACTGGGAATTCCAATTACCGGCCCCTTTCTCGTGAATGATAGTGAATAAACACATATCGAGGATAACACACCTAGCATGGAAGATACCAATAGCCCCCTGTCACCACATGAGCGGTTCGGGCATGCAAAACATATTATTTCTTGAAGGTTTACAGAGTGGCACATGCAAATTTACTTGGAACGGCAGGTAGATACCGCACATAGGTAGGTATGGTGGACTCGTATGGAACAACTTTGGGTTTATGGGGGTGGATGCACAAGCAGTATTCTCGCTTAGTACAAGTGAAGGCTAGCATAAGACTGGGAAGCGACTAACTAGAGAGCGACAATAGTCATCAAAATGCATTGAGATTAACTAACATTGAGTGCAAGCATGAGTAGGACATAAATCACCATGAACATGAATATCATAGAGGCTATGTTGATTTCGTTTCAACTACATGCGTGAACATGCGCCAAGTCAAGCCACTTGAATCATTCAAAGGAGGATACCATCCTATCATACTACAACATGGTCATCTCAACATTCATGTGGTCATCCAAGACAAACCATTATAAGCTCCTAGCTAAGTAAGCATGGCATAAGCAACTATGATCTCTAAGTTGTCATTGCAAACATGTTTCTCTCACAACAATGCTGAATCAGGCATGATGAGCTAGTCATATTTACAAAAACAAAATAGATCGAGTTCATACCAGCTTTTCCAGGCTCAGTCACTTCATCATATATCGTCACTATTTCCTTTCACTTGCACGACCGAATGATGTGAACAATAATAAGAGTGCTCATGCATTGGACTACGCTGGAATATGCAGGCAAACACAAAGGAGAAGACAAAGTAATATGGCTCTTTGAAAGCTAAACATGTATGCATGCAAAAGCCACTAAACATTGTAACCAATATCTTCTACCTTGACCCAAAGAAAAAGGAAACTATCTACACGGGAAAGTTCCCAACAATCGAAAGAAGAAAAAGAAAATCTTTTTGGGTTTTTCTCAAACTAGACAGACGCACGAAAAGAAAATGAGAAAAAGAAAATAAACTAGCATGGATGATACAGTGGCAAAGTGTGAACACCGACTAACAAAGTGAAAGCATAAGCAAGAATGTAAAGTCGGTGAGAACATGTACTCCCCCAAGCTTAGGCTTTTGGCCTAAGTTGGTCTACTCCCAAGGATGGTCCTGGCGAAACCCAAAATCATAATGGGGGTTATACGGGAGCGCTGCAGCCACTGCCTGAATAGCTGCCTCACGGAGAACAACAGCCTTTGCCTCCCTCTCATACTCTTCTGCCTCTCCTCTGGTTATGTAATATCTCTGTTTTACCTGAAAGTCAAATAAGGCAGGAGCAGGAAGGGTAATAGGGAAAACACGCTACCGGTTAAATATCAAACTGTATAGGAGGGATTCATCATCCCTCTCAAGGAACTGGTAGCATGTCAAAGCGACGCAGTGAAGAAAAGCTGTATGGAGCGGGGGATCTCCTTCGCAGATGGGTACTCCAAGAAAATTTGCTATGCGAGTGGCATAGATCCCACCAAAGAAATCCCCTTCATTAGCATTCTTATTCAGGCTCCTTGCTATTATAGCTCCCATGTTGAAGCTTTTGTCACCCGTCACTGCGCTCTCAAGGATACTAAGGTCGGGTGCGCAGAGGTGACAATGCTCAATCTTGCCATTAATGCATCTGCTTATGAAGAGGGCAAAGTAATGCAAGGCAGGAAAATGAGTACTCCACATGGTAGATTGCGTAATGTCTCTAGTTTCTCCAACAGTAATACCAGAGCAAAAATCTCTAATCGAAGATTTAGGAGGATCATTGAGGCTACCCCAAATTGGTATTTTGCAAATTCAATTGAAATCCTCTAAATCCATGGTATACGATTTATCATAGAGATCAAACAGTACCGATGTCTCATGGCCAGCTGAAAATTTGAATCTACGAACAAAAGAGGCAGTGAGAGCAACATACTGTTCACATTTATCGGAGATCAATTCTTCGAGTCCGACGTTGTGAACAAGTGCATCAAACTCATTTTTGAAACCTGCCTCAATCATAAATTCGTAAGAAGGCCATTCATATGGTTGTACCTGCGCGTCTCTTGGTTGGTAAGGATCAGGCTCTCGAATCACAAGACGGGGACCTCTGTTGCTTGAGGAACCACCATGATAGTTTCTCCGGAACATCTTCTCTTTTCTGAAATTTTCAGTGCCCCAAAGGAAAAATGAACAAGGCTCAATAAACTCGTAGCAACTACTCCGACAAGTGCCTAGAGGCCATATTACGCATCAAAACTACTTGGGACCAGCTAGAATTAGCATGCAAAGCTCAAGAACATGGTCACCAAGGCAGCAAAAATACGCGCAGTATAAGGCACTAGAGAAAAACTAATTGGACCAATGGAGGAGTCACTTACCAACGAGTAATTTTCCCAAAACAATTCGGAGACCGGTGATTTGAGCAAAGAGATCGAAAATCCTAGCAAGAGGAGCAAGAACACGGGTTTGAGCTACGAAACGATTTTCTCTGGAGGTAGGAGAACCAGATGAGAGCAAGAATTAGTGGAGGGGGTGCCTGTGGCCCCCACAAGCCTGGGTGGCATGGCCAGGGGGGTGCCCGCGCCCCAAGGGCTTGTGGCCCACTGGTGCATCCCCCAGACAAGCTCTTTGTCTCAGAATTTTTCAAAAATTCCAGAAAAAATCATACATGATTTTCAGGACGTTCACAGAACTTTTATATTCAGGGATCTTTTCCACGGGACGCTAAGATAGAGAACAGGGAAAACTAAACTAAATCTATCATTTTTCTTCTAAGCAACCTAAAGTGAAAGCTTGAAACAGAGCTTTGTGACTCCTCGATTCATCCATCTCATGGTCATGGAAAGAAAATATGCCAATGAGGTTGATCAAGTCTCCTCGACAAACCTTTTCGAATCGCAAAAGAAGACGGAGAATTTTCAAATAGTCACTAGGTCACCTCAATGGGGATGTGTATCTCCCCGACAAGCAAATCATACTTCATCTTGACATGAGGAATAGGGCATTCAAAGCTCCCAATAAGAATGGATGAAGTTTTTTCGATAGCATTGATGCAATGTACTCGATATTGTTTCTTTGGAAAGTGCACCGTATGCTCATTACCGTTGACATGGAAAGTGACATTGCCTTTGTTGCAATCTATAACAGCCCTTGCAATTTTTAAAAAGGGTCTTCCGAGGATGACAGCCATTGCATCGTCCTCGGGAATATCCAAGATAACAAAGTCTGTTAAGATGGTGACGTTAGCAACCACAATAGGCACATCCTCGCAAATGCCGATAGGGAAAGAAGTTGATTTGTCGACCATTTGCAGAGAGATTTCAGTGGGTGTCAACTTATCCAGTTCAAGTCTACGATAAAGAGAGAGAGAGAGAGAGGCATAACACTAACACTGGCTCCAGGGTCGCATAACGCAGTTCTAACATAGTTGCCTTTAATGGAGCAAGGTATAGTGGGCACACCGGGATCACCTAGTTTCTTAGGAGTTCCACCCTTGAAGGTATAATTAGAAAGCATGGTGGAAATCTCAACCTGTGGTATCCTCCTCTTATTAGTCATAATATCTTTCATGTACTTAGCATACGGAGACATTTTGAGCATATCTGTCAAAAGCATCTGCAGAAAGACAGGTCTGATCATTTCAACGAAGCGCTCAAAATCCTCATCATCCCTTTTCTTGGATGGTTTGGGAGGAAAGGGCATGGGTTTCTGAACCCATGGTTCCCTTTCTTTACAATGCTTCCTAGCAGTGAAGTCATTCTTATCTTATGTCTTAGTCTTAGGCTGTGGGTTATCAAGATCAACAGGTTCAATCTCCACATCCTTATCATTGCTAGGTTGAGCATCTTCAAGAACATCACTATTGATATTATCATTAGGCTCATGTTCATCACCAGATTGTGTTTCAACATCAGAGACAGATACATCGTTTGGACTCTCAGGTGTAGCAGCAACAGGGTTGCTAGCGTGCAGGTTCCTATCATCTTTCTTCTTCTTTCTAGGATGACTAGGTGCATCAGTGCTAACTCCTTGATAATCTTGTTCAATTCTCTTCGGATGACCCTCAGGATACAAAGGTTCCTGGGTCATTCTACCGACTCTAGTAACTACTCTGACAGAATTATCATTCAACTCATTGAGCAAGTCATTTTGATCTTTAAGTACTTGTTCTACCTGAGTAGTAACCATAGAGGCATGTTTACTCAGAAGTTTAAGATCATTGACATTTCTATCCACACAAGCACTAAAATGACTAAGCATACGAGCATTCTGTTCCAATTGTCTGCTAACATAATCATTGAAACTCTGTTGTTTGGCAGCAAAGTTATCAAATTCATCCAGGCATAAGCTAGCAGGTTTATCAAAAGGAATATCACTCTCATCAAACCTACGCAGAGAATTTACTTCTACTACCTGTATCGGGTTACCAAGACCATGTATCTCTTCGATAGGTGGTAGATTTTTGACATCTTCAGATTTAATGCCTTTCTCTCGCATAGATTTCTTGGCTTCTTGCATATCTTCAGGACTGAGGAATAGAATACCTCATTTCTTCGGAGTTGGCTTAGGAGGTGGTTCGGGAATAGTCCAAGCATTCTCATTCACAAGATGTTATTCAGTAGAATCTCAGCTTGTTCTACAGTTCGTTCCCTAAAAACACAACCGACACAACTATCTAGGTGGTCTTTGGAAGCATCGGTAAGTCCATTATAGAAGATATCAAGTATTTCGTTCTTCTCAAGAGGGTGATCAGGCAAAGCATTGAGTAGCTGGATGAGCCTCCCCCAAGCTTGTGGGAGACTCTCTTTCTCAACTTGAGCAAAGTTGTATATTTCCCGCAAGGCAGCTTGCTTCTTATGGGTAGGGAAATATTTTTCAGAGAAGTAGTAGACCATATCCTGGGGGCTACGCACACAATCAGGAGCAAGAGAAGTGAACCAAGTCTTAGCATCATCCTTTAGCGAGAAAGGAAACAACTTGAGGATATAGTAGTGGCGGATCTTTTCCTCACTAGTGAATAGGGTTGCTATATCGTGCAGTTTGGTAAGATGGGCTACAACCGTTTCAGACTCATAACCGTGAAAAGGATCAGATTCGACTAGAGTGATTAACTCAGGGTCGACAGATAATTCATAATCCGTATCGATCACAAAGATAGGCGAAGTGGCAAACTTCGGGTTGTATTTCATCCTAGAGTTCAGAGATTTTTCTTTCCACTTGCGCAGTAATTTCTCATCATCATAGCTATCCTTACACGCAAGAAAATCCTCAGCTATCTCTCCCTCCATAACATAACACGTATCAGGCATATCAGGCAATTCAGGCATAGGAGAGCTAGTTCTAGCAGGAAAAATAGCAGGTTCTACTTCAATAGTATCAGCAGTTTCAGAAGTATCATCACGTCTAGCAACAACTTTAGCAATTTGTGCATCAAGGAATGCACCTAGTGGCAAAGCAGTATGAGGCATAGCATCATCAGGCATAGTATCAAGCATAGCATCATCAGGCATAGTATCAAGCATAGCATCATGGGCAGCAGAAGTAGCATCATCAAGCACACGCGACATATCAAGATTTCTAGCAGGAGGCGATGTCGCAAACTTACTCATAACTGAAGGTGAATCAAATTTAGAGGTAGATGCCAGTTCCTTACCTCTCCTCATAGTGGATGGCAAGAGTTTAGTTCTTGGATCTTTCGGATTCCTCATAGTGACCAGCAGACGTCAATCCCAAGTGACTCAGAGAATATAGCTGTGCTTCCCCGGCAACGGCACCAGAAAATAGTCTTGATAACCCACAAGTGTAGGGGATCGCAACAGTTTTCGAGGTTAGAGTATTGAACCCAAATTTATTGATTTGACACAAAGGGAAGCGAAAGAATATTCTCAAGTATTAGCAGCTGACTTTGTCAATTTCAACCACACCTGAAAGATTAGTGTGTGCAAGCAAAGTATCAGTAGCAAAGTAGTATGATAGCAACAGTGTGAGAAAAAGATCTGTTGATGGCAGACTATTCCTAACTTGTTGTATCAATGGCGCCAGTAAATAGCACATGGACGGGGAACTATTCTTCCGAGGAAACGGCTCCAGAAAAGTCTTGCAACAAGTAGCAGCACAGTAGCAACCGTAGTGACAGAGTAGCAAGGAACAACAGTAGTGACAGCAACAGCAAGTAACAACAGTAAAAACAGTAGTAGCGACAAAGTAACGTAGCAAGGACCAGTAGTAAAAGACTCGTAGGCAGCGGATCGGTGATGGACTATTACACGGGGAGAAAAGTAACTAGCTCCAGTTCGTCAATCTAATGTAGGCATGTATTCCGTATGTAGTCATACGTGCTTAGGGAAAAGAACTTGCATGACATCTATTGTCCATTCCTCCCATGGCAATGTTGGAATTATGCCCTAGAGTCAATGATAAATATAGTTATTATTATAATTCCTGTATCAAGATAATCGTTTATTATCCATGCTATAATTGTATTGAATGAAGACTCATTTACATGTGTGGATACATAGACAAAACACTGTCCCTAGCAAGCCTCTAGTTGGCTAGCCAGTTGATCAAAGATAGTCAGTGTCTTCTGATTATGAACGAGGTGTTGTTTCTTGATAACTGGATCACGTCATTAGGAGAATCACGTGATGGACTATACCCAAACTATTAGACGTAGCATGTTGATCGTGTCATTTTGTTGCTACTGTTTTCTGCGTGTCAAGTATTTGTTCCTATGACCATGAGATCATATAACTCACTAACACCGGAGGAATACTTTGTGTGTATCAAACGTCGCAACGTAACTGGGTGACTATAAAGATGCTCTACAGGTATCTCCGAAGGTGTTCGTTGAGTTAGTATGGATCAAGACTGGGATTTGTCACTCCGTGTGACGGAGAGGTATCTCGGGGCCCACTCGGTAATACAACATCACACACAAGCCTTGCAAGCAATGTGACTTAGTGTAAGTTGCCGGATCTTGTATTACGGAACGAGTAAAGAGACTTGCCGGTAAACGAGATTGAAATAGGTATGCGGATACCGACGATCGAATCTCGGGCAAGTAACATACCGAAGGACAAAGGGAATGACATACGGGATTATATGAATCCTTGGCTGTGAGGTTCAAACGAGAAGATCTTCATAGAAAATGTAGGATCCAATATGGGCATCCAGGTCCCGCTATTCGATATTGACCGAGGAGTCTCTCGGGTCATGTCTACATAGTTCTCGAACCCGAAGGGTCTGCACGCTTAAGGTTCGACGTTGTTTTATGCGTATTTGAGTTATATGGTTGGTTACCGAATGTTGTTCGGAGTCCTGTCTGAGATCACAGACGTCACGAGGGTTTCCGGAATGGTCCGGAAATGAAGATTGATATATAGGATGACCTCATTTGATTACCGGAAGGTTTTCGGAGTTACCGGGAATGTACCGGGAATGACAAACGGGTTCCGGGAGTTCACCGGGGGGGGGGGGGGGCAACCCACCCCGGGGAAGCCCATAGGCTTTGAGGGTGGCGCACCAGCCCTTAGTGGGGGACAACCCAAAAGGGCCCTATGCGCATTGGAAGAAAAATCAAAGAGAAAAGAAAAAAAAGGAGGAGGTGGGAAAGGAAAGACGGACTCCACCCACCAAACCAAGTAGGACTCGGTTTGGGGGGGGAGTCCTTCCCCCCTTTGGCTCGGCCGACCCCCTTGGGGCTCCTTGAGCCCCAAGGCAAGGTCCCCCCTCTCCCACCTATATATACGGAGGTTTTAGGGCTGATTTGAGACGACTTTTCCACGGCAGCCCGACCACATACCTCCACGGTTTTTCCTCTAGATCGCGTTTCTGCGGAGCTCGGGCGGAGCCCTGCTGAGACAAGATCATCACCAACCTCCGGAGCGCCGTCACGCTGCCGGAGAACTCTTCTACCTCTCCGTCTCTCTTGCTGGATCAAGAAGGCCGAGATCGTCGTCGAGCTGTACGTGTGCTGAACGCGGAGGTGCCGTCCGTTCGGCACTAGATCATGGGACTGATTGCGGGACTGTTCGCGGGGCGGATCAAGGGACGTGAGGAGGTTCCACTACATCAACCACGTTCACTAACGCTTCTGCTGTATGGTCTACAAGGGTATGTAGATCACTCATCCCCTCTCGTAGATGGACATCACCATGATAGGTCTTCGTGCGCGTAGGAATTTTTTTGTTTCCCATGGGACGTTCCCCATCAGTGGCATCATGAGCTAGGTTCATGCGTAGATGTCTTCTCGAGTAGAACACAAAAGTTTTTGTGGGCGGTGATGTGCATTTTGCTGCCCTCCTTAGTCTTTTCTTGATTCTGCGGTATTGTTGGATTGAAGCGGCTTGGACCGACATTACTCGTATGCTTACCAGAGAATGGTTTCATCGCTACGAGTAACCCCGTTGCTCAAAGATGACTGGCAAGTGCTAGTTTCTCCAACTTTAGTTGAATCGGATTTGACCGAGGAGGTCCTTGGATGAGGTTAAATAGAAACTCATATATCTCCGTTGTGGTGTTTGCGTAAGTAAGATGCGATCCTACTAGATACCCATGCTCACCACGTAAAACATGCAACAACAAAATTAGAGGACGTCTAACTTGTTTTTGCAGGGTATGCTTGTGATGTGATATGGCCAACTATGTGATGTGATATATTGGATGTATGAGATGATCATGTTGTAATAGATTATATCGACTTGCACGTAGATGGTACGGCAACCGGCAGGAGCCATAGGGTTGTCTTTATACTAACGTTTGTGCTTGCAGATGCGTTTACTATTTTGCTAGGATGTAGCTTTAGTAGTAATAGCATGAGTAGCACGACAACCCCGATGGCGACACGTTGATGGAGATCATGGTGTGGCGCCGATGACAAGAAGATCGTGCTGGTGCTTTGGTGATGGAGATCAAGGAGCACATGATGATGGCCATATCATGTCACTTATGAATTGCATGTGATGTTAATCCTTTTATGCACCTTATTTTGCTTAGAACGACGATAGCATTATGAGGTGATCTCTCGCTAAAAGTTCAAGACGAAATTGTGTTCTCCCCGACTGTGCACCGTTGCTACAGTTCGTCGTTTCGAGACACCATGTGATGATCGGGTGTGATAGACTCAACGTTCACATACAACAGGTGCAAAACAGTTGCGCACGCGGAACACTCGGGTTAAGCTTGACGAGCCTAGCATGTGCAGACATGGCCTCGGAACACATGAGACCGAAAGGTCGATCATGAATCATATAGATGATATGATTAGCATAGGGATGCTTACCACTGAAACTATGCTCAACTCACGTGATGATCGGACTTGAGCTAGTGTAAGTGGATCATGAACCACTCAAATGACTAGAGAGATGTACTTTTTGAGTGGGAGTTTAGCGAATAATTTGATTAAGTTAAACTCTAATTATCTTGAACATAGTCTAAGTCCACTTTGAATATATTTGTGTTGTAGATCATGGCTCACGCGACAGTCACCCTGAATTTTAATACGTTCCTAGAGAAAGCTAAGTTGAAAGATGATGGAAGCAACTTTGTAGACTGGGCTCGTAATCTTAAGCTAATATTACAAGCTGGGAAGAAGGATTATGTCCTTAATGCTGCGCTAGGAGATGAACCACCCGCTACGGCTGATCAGGATGTTAAGAACGCTTGGTTAGCACGTAAGGAGGACTACTCAGTAGTTCAATGTGCAATCTTGCATGGCTTAGAACCGGGACTTCAACGTCGCTTTGAGCGTCATGGAGCATTTGAGATGTTCCAGGAGTTGAAATTTATCTTTCAGAAGAACGCTCGGATCGAGAGGTATGAGACCTCCGATAAATTCTATGCTTAAGATGGAGGAGAACTCGTGTGTCAGTGAACATGTGCTCAAAATGTCTGGGTATTCAAACCGTCTAGCTGAGCTGGGGATTGAACTCCCGCAAGAGGCTATCACTGACAGAATCCTTCAATCACTGCCGCCAAGCTATAAAGGCTTTGTGTTGAACTACAACATGCAAGGGACGAACAAGTCACCCGGCGAGTTGTTTGCGATGCTAAAAGTCGCAGAGTCTGAACTCCGTAAAGAGCATCAAGTGTTGATGGTGAATAAGACCACTAGTTTCAAGAGAAACATCAAAGGCAAGAAGGGTAATTCAAAGAAGAGCGGCAAGCCTGTTGCCAGTCCGACGAAGAAACCCAAAGCTGGACCTAAGCCTGAAACAGAGTGTTACTATTGCAAGGGTATGGGTCACTCGAAGCGCAATTGCCCCAAGTATCTGGCAGATAAGAAGGCGGCCAAAGAAAAATCAGGTATATTTGATATACATGTTATTGATGTGTACTTAACTGGCTCTCGTAGTAGTGTCTGGGTATTCGATACCGGTTCTCTTGCTCATATTTGCAACTCGAAACAGGAACTGCGGAATAGACGAAGGCTGGCGAAAGATGAAGTGACGATGCGCGTAGGAAATGGTTCCAAGGTTGATGCAATCGCCGTCGGCACAATTTCACTTCAGTTACCATCAGGATTAGTTATGAACTTGAATCATTGTTATTTAGTGCCTGCGTTGAGCCTGAACATTATATCTGGATCTTGTTTATTGCGAGAAGGTTACTCTTTTAAGTCAGAGAATAATGGTTGTTCTATTTCTATGAGTAACATCTTTTATGGTCATGCACCCAATGTGAGAGGATTGTTCATATTGAATCTTGATAGCGATACACACACACATAACATTGAGACCAAAAGAGTTAGATTTAACAATGATAGCGCCATATTTTTGTGGCACTGCCGCTTAGGTCATATTGGTGTAAAGCGCATGAAGAAACTCCATGCCGATGGACTTTTGGAGTCAGTTGACTTTGACTCACTTGACACGTGCGAACCATGCCTCATGGGAAAGATGACTAAAACTCCGTTCTCCGGAACAATGGAGCGTGCAAGTGACTTGTTGGAAATCATACATACCGATGTGTGTGGTCCGATGAGCGTAGAGGCACGCGGCGGATATCGTTATTTTCTTACCTTCACTGACTATTTGAGTAGATATGGTTATGTCTACTTAATGAAGCACAAGTCTAAAACATTTGAAAAGTTCAAGCAATTTCAGAGTGAAGTTGAAAATCATCGCAACAAGAAGATCAAGTTCCTACGGTCTGATCGTGGGGGTGAATATCTGAGTTTCGAGTTTGGTGCTCACTTAAGACAATGTGGAATTGTTTCACAGTTGACACCGCCTGGAACACCACAACGTAATGGTGTGTCCGAACGTCGTAATCGTACTTTATTAGAGATGGTGCGATCTATGATGTCTCTTACCGATTTTCCGTTATCGTTTTGGGGTTATGCATTAGAAACAGCTGCATTCACTTTAAATAGGGCACCATCAAAATCCGTTGAGACGACACCATACGAACTGTGGTATGGCAAAAGGCCAAAGTTATCGTTTCTTAAAGTTTGGGGATGTGATGCTTATGTCAAAAAGCTTCAGCCTGAAAAGCTGGAACCCAAAGCGGAAAGGTGCGTCTTCATAGGTTATCCAAAAGAGACAGTTGGGTACACCTTCTATCTCAAATCCGAGGGCAAAGTGTTTGTTGCTAAAAACAGAGCTTTTCTCGAGAAGGAGTTTCTCTCGAGAGAATTGAGTGGGAGGAAGATAGAACTTGACGAGGTTGTCGAACCTCTCATCCCTCTGGATGGTGGCGCAGGGCAAGGGGAAACCTCTGTCATTGCGACACCGATTGAGGAGGAAGTTAATGATAATGATCATGAAACTCCGGTTCAAGTTTCTGTCGAACCACGCAGGTCGACGAGACCACGTGCTGCTCCAGAGTGGTACGGTAATCCCGTCTTATCAATCATGTTGTTGGACAACAATGAACCTGCAAATTATGAAGAAGCAATGGTGGGCCCAGATTCCAACAAATGGCTAGAAGCCATGAAGTCCGAGATAGGATCCATGTATGAGAACAAAGTGTGGACTTTGGAGGTACTGCCTGAGGGCCGCAAGGCTATTCAGAACAAATGGATCTTTAAGAGGAAGACGGACGCTGACGGCAATGTGATCGTTTATAAAGCTCGACTTTTGGCAAAGGGTTTTTCACAAGTTCAAGGAGTTGACTACGATGAGAAATTCTCACCCGTGGCGATGCTTAAGTCCGTCAGAATCATGTTAGCAATAGCTGCATTTTTCGATTATGAAATCTGGCAGATGGATGTCAAAACAGCGTTCCTTAACGGTTTCCTTAAGGAAGAATTGTATATGATGCAACCCGAAGGTTTTGTCGATCCTAAGAATGCTAACAAGGTGTGCAAGCTCCAGTGATCCATTTATGGACTGGTGCAAGCATCTCGAAGTTGGAACAAACGCTTTGATGAGGTGATCAAAGCATTTGGGTTTATACAAGTGGTTGGAGAATCTTGTATTTACAAGAAAGTGAGTGGGAGCTCTGTGGCGTTTCTAATATTATATGTGGATGACATATTGTTGATTGGAAACAACGTAGAGTTTTTGGAGAGCATAAAGGATTACTTGAATAAAAGTTTCTCTAGCAAGGACCTAGGAGAAGCTGCTTACATTCTAGGCATTAAGATCTATAGGGATAGATCAAAACGCCTGATAGGACTTTCACAAAGCACATACCTTGATAAAGTTTTGAAGAGGTTCAAAATGGAACAGTCCAAGAAGGGGTTCTTGCCAGTTATACAAGGTACGAGATTGAGTAAGACTCAGTGCCCAGCAACTGATGAGGATAGAGAGCATATGCGCTCCGTCCCCTATGCTTTAGCCATAGGCTCTATCATGTATGCAATGCTGTGCACTAGACCGGACGTTAGCCTGACCATAAGTATGGCAGGTAGGTTCCAGAGTAATCCTGGAGTGGATCACTAGACAACGGTCAAGAATATCCTGAAGTACCTGAAAAGGACTAAGGAGATGTTTCTCGTGTATGGAGGTGACGAAGAGCTCGCCGTAAAAGGTTACGTCGATGCAAGGTTTGGCACAGATCCGGGCGACTCTAAGTCGCAAACCGGATACGTATTTATTCTAAATGGGGGTGCGGTAAGCTGGTGTAGTTCCAAGCAAAGCGTCATAGCATATTCTACATGTGAAGCGGAGTACATGGCTGCCTCGGAGGCGGCTAAGGAGGGTGTCTGGATGAAGTAGTTCATGACGGATCTTGGAGTGGTGCCAAGCGCACTGAATCCAATAACCTTGTTCTGTGACAACACGGGTGCCATTGCCTTAGCAAAGGAACCACGGTTTCACAAGAAGCCCAGACACATCAAACGATGCTTCAACCTCATCCGCGACTACGTCGAAGGGGAGGACGTAAATATATGCAAAGTGCACACTGATCTGAATGTAGCAGACCCGCTGACTAAACCTCTTCCACGGCCAAAGCATGATCAACACCAGAACTGTATGGGTGTTAGATTTATTACAATGTAATTCACATGATGATGTGAGGGCTAGATTATTGACTCTAGTGCAAGTGGGAGACTGTTGGAATTATGCCCTAGAGGCAATGATAAATATAGTTATTATTATAATTCCTGTATCAAGATAATCGTTTATTATCCATGCTATAATTGTATTGAATGAAGACTCATTTACATGTGTGGATACATAGACAAAACACTGTCCCTAGCAAGCCTCTAGTTGGCTAGCCAGTTGATCAAAGATAGTCAGTGTCTTTTGATTATGAACAAGGTGTTGTTGCTTGATAACTGGATCACGTCATTAGGAGAATCACGTGATGGACTAGGCCCAAACTAATAGACGTAGCATGTTGATCGTGTCATTTTGTTGCTACTGTTTTCTGCGTGTCAAGTATTTGTTCCTATGACCATGAGATCATATAACTCACTAACACCGGAGGAATACTTTGTGTGTATCAAACGTCGCAACGTAACTGGGTGACTATAAAGATGCTCTACAGGTATCTCCGAAGGTGTTCGTTGAGTTAGTATGGATCAAGACTGGGATTTGTCACTCCGTGTGACGGAGAGGTATCTCGGGGCCCACTCGGTAATACAACATCACACACAAGCCTTGCAAGCAATGTGACTTAGTGTAAGTTGTCGGATCTTGTATTACGGAACGAGTAAAGAGACTTGCCGGTAAACGAGATTGAAATAGGTATGCGGATACCGACGATCGAATCTCGGGCAAGTAACATACCGAAGGACAAAGGGAATGACATACGGGATTATATGAATCCTTGGCTCTGAGGTTCAAACGAGAAGATCTTTGTAGAAAATGTAGGATCCAATATGGGCATCCAGGTCCCGCTATTGGATATTGACCGAGGAGTCTCTCGGATCATGTCTACATAGTTCTCGAACCCGCAGGGTCTGCACACTTAAGGTTCGACGTTGTTTTATGCGTATTTGAGATATATGGTTGGTTACCGAATGTTGTTCGGAGTCCCGAATGAGATCACAGACGTCACGAGGGTTTCCGGAATGGTCCGGAAACGAAGATTGATATATAGGATGACCTCATTTGATTACCGGAAGGTTTTCGGAGTTACCGGGAATGTACCGGGACTGACGAATGGGTTCCGGGAGTTCACCGGGGGAGGGGGGGCAACCCACCCCGGGGAAGCCCATAGGCCTTGAGGGTGGCGCACCAGCCCTTAGTGGGCTGGTGGGACAGCCCAAAAGGGCCCTATGCGCATTGGAAGAAAAATCAAAGAGAAAAGAAAAAAAAGGAGGAGGTGGGAAAGGAAAGAAGGACTCCACCCACCAAACCAAGTAGGACTCGGTTTGGGGGGGAGTCCTTCCCCCCTTTGTCTCGGCCGACCCCCTTTGGGCTCCTTGAGCCCCAAGGCAAGGTCCCCCCTCTCCCACCTATATATACGGAGGTTTTAGGGCTGATTTGAGACGACTTTTCCACGGCAGCCCGACCACATACCTCCACGGTTTTTCCTCTAGATCGCGTTTCTGCGGAGCTCGGGCGGAGCCCTGCTGAGACAAGATCATCACCAACCTCCGAAGCGCCGTCACGCTGCCGGAGAACTCTTCTACCTCTCCGTCTCTCTTGCTATATCAAGAAGGCCGAGATCATCGTCGAGCTGTACGTGTGCTGAACGCGGAGGTGCCGTCCGTTCGGCACTAGATTGTGGGACTGATCGCGGGACTGTTCGCGGGGCGGATCGAGGGACGTGAGGACGTTCCACTACATAAACCGCGTTCACTAACGCTTCTGCTATACGGTCTACAAGGGTACGTAGATCACTCACCCCCTCTCGTAGATGGACATCACCATGATAGGTCTTCGTGCGCGTAGGAATTTTTTTGTTTCCCATGCGACGTTCCCCATCAGGCAACGGGGTCCTAATGGAAACTACGGGATATTAAGGTTCTCCTTTTAATAAAGAACCAGACCTACGCATTAACACTTGGTGAATACATGAACTCCTCATACTATGGTCATCTCCGGGAGTGGTTCCGGCTATTCTCACTCCGGGGTTGCCGGGTGATAACACATAGTAGGTGACTACAACTTGCAAGATAGGATCTAAAACACACATATATTGGCGACAACATAATAGGTTCAGATATGAAATCATGGCACTCGGGTCCTAGTGACAAGCATTAAGCATGGCAAAGTAGTAGCAACATCAATCTCAGAACATAGTGGATACTAGGGATCAATCCCCGTCAAAACTAACTCGATTACATGATAGATCTCATCCAACTCACCACCGTCCAGCAAGCCTACAATGAGATTACTCACGAACGGTGAAGAGCATCATGGAATTGTCGATGGAGGAAGGTTGATGATGACGATGGCGACGATTTCCCCTCTTCGGAGCCCAAAACGGACTCCAGATCTGTCCTCCAGATGAAGAACAGGAGGTGGCAGCGCCTCCGTATCGTACAACGCAATGAATACTTCTCTCTGATTTTTTTCCGGGCGAGACAGAATAAATAGAGCTGAGTTTGTAGGCGGTGGTACCACATGGGCCCCACAAGCCCTCACGGAGCAGCCTAGGGGGGTGGCCGCGGCTCACGGGCTTGTGGCCCACTGGCACACCTCCTGCGGTGGATCTTTGCGCAGGTATTTTTCATTTATTCCAGAAAAATTCTACGTAAATTTTTAGGACGTTCCGAGAACTTATATTTCTGCACAAAAACAACACCATGGAAATTTTGCTGAAAACAGCGTTAGCCCGGGTTAGTTCCATTCAAATCATGCAAATTAGAGTCCAAAACAAGGGCAAAAGAGTTCGGAAAAGTATATACGACGGAGACGTATCACGCGCATGGAATGCATATCTACTCAAGCTTTTTTATGCTTGATCACTAGTCGATCCGATGTAACAGATGAAGTTTGCTGAATAAAGTTGCTTGTCAAAGTCATACCTTCTTCAATTTTAGTCGATTCCGGTCGAGTCGCTATATGCCCAAATCCCACTCCGAGTGAAGAGCTATCCTTACACTCGGGGGCTTACGTGCAAACTTGATTCGCCTAAGTTACAAAACCCTTCTGAGTGAGTAAAAAGTATTTACTCGGATGCTTAGCTGTGAACCAGTCTTTGCCTAAGTATAAAATGTACTTCGAGTGAAGAGCGATCCTCACACTCGAGGGCTTAGCTGCGAACAAGATTCACCTAAGTTAACAAACCCTTCCGAGTGAATAAAAACTATTTACTTGCATGCTTAGCTGCGAACCAGTCTTCGTCTAAGTACAAAACATACTCCGAGTGAAGAGCAATCCTCACACTCGGAGGCTTAGCTGCGAACAAGAATCACCTTAGTTAACAAACTCTTCCGAGTGGATAAAAACTATTCACTCGGACGCTTAGTTGTGAACCAGTCTTCGCCTAAGTATAAAATGTACTCCGAGTGAAGAGTGATCCTCACACTCGGGGGCTTAGCTGCGAACAAGATTCGCCTAAGTTAACAAACTCTTTGGAGTGAATAAAAACTATTTACTCGGATGCTTAGCTGCGAACCAGTCTTCTTCTAAGTACAAAACGTACTCCGAGTGAAGAGGAATCCTCACACTCGGAGGCTTAGCTGCGAACAAGATTCGCCTAAGTTAACAAACTGTTCTGAGTGGATAAGAACTATTCACTCGGACGCTTAGCTACGAACCAGTCTTCGCCTAAGTATAAAATATGCTCCGAGTGAAGAGCGGTCCTCACACTTGGGGGCTTAGTTGTGAACAAGATTCACCTAAGTCAACAAACTCTTCCGAGTGGATAAAAATTATTCACTCGGACACTTAGCTGCGAACCAGTCTTCGCCTAAGTACAAAATGTACTCCGAGTGAAGAGCAAATCTCACATTTGGGGGCTTAGCTGTGAACACAATTCATCTAAGTAAAAATATGATCCGAGTGGAAAGAAGACATCACACTCGGAAACTTAGTTGCGAGCAAATCGCTTAAGTCAAAACTCTTTTCGAATGACTAGCAATCTATTCACTTGAAGGAAACCAAGCAAATATTGCAAATATCAAAGGCAGACAAATTCAAAAGAGCTCAACACAGATCAAAGTTATCCGCGCAGCCATAAAGTACTCGGGTTCAACACCCGAATGAAGTTTAATGATACATCAGCTACTCGACATACCGAGGCAAATTTAAAGTTTTTGGGAATAACAACAGTTTTCTCCTCAAGGACCTCCAGGACTTGCTGGCTCGACAAAAGTATCGAGATTGATTCTATCAGCAATGCGAGTCGCAGCGCTGATGAAGGTCTCCATGAAGTCCTCGAACTGGAGCTTCTTGGTGTTCGCTACTTGGAGCATTTTCAGTTTGTCTTCTCTCGCCTCCTTACAGTGGACCCTGATGAGTGAAATAGTAACATCAGCTCTGCACTGAGCAGCGGATTTCTTCCATGCTTGGACTCTCTCAGGAACCCGACCCAAGCGGCCCATCACAGCTTCCAGATCGACAAGGAACGTATCTTTAGGCCACGGTTCTTTGTCGATTCCCCCCACAGCAGCTCGCAGTCGAGTGAGATATGCTTGAACTTTCATGAGGTGACAGTTGGATACATATTTATGGCTAAGTCATCAGGGACAGGAAACTTGATGGGGTCCAAGTATGGCTCCACCTCGAAGGTCTCTTTCTCCAAGTCCGGACATAATTATGTGGATGAAGAAAGAGGAAGCATTACCCACATTTCATTCGGTGAAAATTGTAAAGATACACTCGGCAAACAGAACATACTAATAAGGGACGCAAGCATCTTCACCAGGAAATCTTTTATGAAACTTTCTATGGCGTTTCCCCTCTTTGCCATAGAATTAAGCTTCTTTGCCCATTCATCTCTTTTTTTTTCTTCATTTTCTCATTTTCCGCCATCAACCTGTTAAAGTCCGCAAGCTTCATCTCATCAGCTTCAGACTTCTCCTTCAGCTTTGCAAGGACTAGATCCTTGTCTTCCAGCACCTTTTTCATAGCACCATACTCCAGCCACAGCTGGTTCTTCTCAGATTCCATCTGGGTATATTGCGACCCAATCTGGCAAGCTTTCTGAAAAGCATCAAGAATATTGTTTGAGTCGACACTTCAACTTTTTTATACTTCCGAGTGGAAAAATAAGTTTCATTCGACACAATTATTTTTCTACGTCCGAGTGTAGAAATAGAAGTCATTCGACCAATTAGTGGCCCGCCGCACCCACCCAAGTTCTTAAGACTACTGCCCTTCGTAAACGATCGACACTAGTCGCGGGGACTACACCTAATGGGTGCACTTAGCGTGCCCCCACTGGATACAAAACTACTCGGTCAGACCCGTTCTCAAATTAGACCATTGCCGAGGCAAGTACTCGACAACGGTCTCGGGGACTACACCCAGTGGGTGCAGTAAGAGTGCCCTCACTGGATACAGAAACACTCGACCAGGTCTGGCCTAACCGAGTCAAAAATAAAGCACACATCTCAAGTTCAGACTCCTGCTGATGCAAGCATTCAACAGCAGTCTCGGGGACTACACTCAGTGGGTTCACTAAGCGTGCCCCCACTCGAATAAAGACAAACTACTAACGCGGCAAACCCCCAGTGGGTGTAAAGCAAGATTGACAAGATTCAATTGGAAAATAACTTACAGTGGAACTTACTCGGATGCTCGCTTGTAGTGCCGAGTTGGCGCCATACGCCAACTTACTGGCCTCGAACACCTCCTTTCTTTGCTACATCATTAGCTCGGCCTGGATCATCGCCTCTTTGGCAGCGCCAGTCTGCTCCCATGGGACGCGATGCAGAGAGAATGCAAGTGATGAGGAAGTTGGCATCGTGGCAGTGGTAGGTTGGGTTGCCAGGGGCACACTCTGCTTAGTCGTCACAACAATCGATCAAATCGGAGGGCTGTTCCCATAGCACCCAAATTGACTGGAGTTACACTCGATGCAGGTGTCACTGGCATCCCTAGTGGAGATGTAACTGGCTCGGCATGAGTTTGTTCTGTAGCTGTCTGCTGCGGCTCTTGTTCGTCATCTAAATAAATGACGTCCGAAGCTGTAGCAGTGATGGTCAAATCAGTTGGCAGATCCAATCTATAAAACGGATTAAAGCTAATGCTTATCATACCTGGTCCAGGAGCAGGCTGATCCATGACGTCGAGGTCCATATGATCCTCTCGAGTCCCGACAGGAGTCAACACCGAAGTAGCAACACTGGCAAGCAAATTGCACTCGGTTACCAGAAGTTTGAAAAGACACAATGGCGAGATGAAAAAGATAAACACTCACGCTGAGCCGACCGACACGATGATTCTCATTCGCGGCAAGGCCTTCCGAAGCTTGGGCGTGTCAGGCTTTGGCTGCTTTGCAGCCTTCTCCGCAGAGTCAGTTGCGTCAGCTCGGTCCCGCTTCACATTTCTGCTGCTGGAGGCGACTGTTTTGCTCGGTGCAGCTGATGGGTCGTGGCATTCCTTAGTATGTGGCTCACGGCGTGGAGGAGGCTGTTCTTCTTCTTCACTGTCTTCTGAAGCATCTTATCTTTCCTCTCTATCATCAACATACTCGCTCTCGGTGCTGCCGCCTTTGCTTTCTGCCCCAAGATCAAATTGCTCCCCATTGGGAACATGATAGTGCAAGTGGGTCCATTCCGGCAAAGAACAAAGACAACAGAGTCAATCGGACAAATATCCAGTCACTCGACGAAGACATGAACACAATCTGAAAAGATGTAACATACCAACTTCCGTGGCTTATTCTCAGTAGAATATGGCGCGACTCGTTTGGATCCCATGGGGTTGTCGCAAGGACCGGTGATGCTTTTGATCCACTGGCTTATCGTCTCTTGATCAACTTCCTCTGGTGCGACCGAGTGTAATCTTCAGAACCAGAGTAATGCCACATGGCATGGTCCCTTGCCTGAAGTGGCTCGATGCACCGACTGAGGAACGTCTCCAGCAGGTCCATGCCAGTCAGCCCGTTTCTGACCAAGTTAATCACCTCACCCGCCAACATCTCCAGTTCTCCCTTCTCATCCTCGAATATAGTTAATATTCTAGGGGCAGTTGGACAATCCAAGGTGAATGGGGGAAGGCCAGTCGACATGTTCAGAGATGCAATATCTTTGAAGTAGAACCATGTCGACTGCCAGTTCCTAACCGATTCAGGGAGGGTCATCGGAGAATAAGTACTCCTATTCCTTTTCTGTATCCCTAAACCACCGCACAACTGGATAACGTTGGTCCAAGTGTCCCCAGGGTTCGCTTTTTTCACTGTTTGAGACCGGGCAGTAAATATGTTCTTGAACAACCCCCCAATGAGGAGGTCAACCCAAGAAACACTCACATAGAGTGATGAATGCGGAAAGGTATGCAACATTGTTGGGAGGAAGATGATGAAGTTGAATCCCGAAATAAAAAAGGAAGTCACGGAATAAAGGGTGTAGAGGCAGAGGAAAACCATGCTCGACATGAGTGAGGAGAAGGACCCGCTCCCCCTCGCGAGGTGCCGGCTCAAGCTCCTCCCCTGGCAGTCTCCAAGAGTTCTCCGCCACCATCCTGTTCTCAATGAGATCCAAGACATCCTCCTTCATCACGGTGGACAGGAGAAAGTCCCCATGTATCCAGCCTGGCGGCACTGCGGTCCGACCGGGCTTTCTCCCCTTGTCGCCCTTCTTGGCACGCTTAAACTTGGAGGTTTTGCCCTTCGGCATGGCTGCGGTGGTGAAGGAAAGATTGAGCAAGGCTGGTGGGACGAAGGTGGAGGAGAAGCAAGAAAAGATCAAGGCACAACCGTAACCCTAACCTCGGCCGCATTTTTATAAGCGACCGACTGAGTCACCGACTGGTGGGCCCTCCAGATCTCAGCCTATCCCGATATCAGTGGAGACGTGACGCGTGGAAATGATGACGGCGTGATAATCGAGGCATCGTTGCTCCACTTGCCTGACAGTTGCGTCATCCCCACGAGGCGCGTGGAAACCGAAATTTTGAATCCCGTAAGATCTGGACCCGCCGCAGTGGTTAGCGATATCAAATGATCCTGTCAGTCACTCGGAATGCGTCCAAGCATCTGAAATCACTCGGGCAAACTTCGCAACAGAATCGGTCAAGGCGAATGACGAAGATTTCAGTCGACTCAAAGTTTTATCAATTCCAGGAAAATGACCAAGATTAGAATGACTCGACAAGAACTCATGTCTACTCCTTCGTCACTCGAACCCCGATCCATTCGGGGGCTAATGATGGGGATATGTACCTAGGGCAGGGTCACAGGCCTGACTTGAATGTCCTACCCAAGGGCACCTCATTATTAGGCCAAGGGTTAGACAGAAGATTCCGACTAGATGAAGATGGCACTTAAAAGTCACTCGGTACGCAAACACTCGGATTACATTTCCATCCACTCGACGACCTGTATACACTCGGAAGGATTCCAATCGGCATTGAAGACCAGAAGTCACCCACAAGGGCAACGGACACACGTTGAGCCAATGGTCTTTAGTAGCATTTATTACCCACTTACGTTATGAGTAACATATATCTTTAACTCATATTAATCGAGCCCTTAGATGCTGAGGCATTGATGAGAGGTGGCACACTCTATATAATCCACCCCTCCCCTCTGGCACAAGGGTTCGCACCCCGTGTATTTCACAATTCACACCGCTAGAGATCCCGAGCACCTGAGACGTAGGGCGGTTACTGATACGTCTCCAACGTATCTATAATTTTTGATGGTTTCATGCTATTATGTTGTCAAACTTTGGATGTTTTGTATGTCTTTTATATCCTTTTTGGGACTAACTTATTAACTCAGTGCCAAGTGCCAGTTCCTGTTTTTTCCATGTTTTTGACCCTTTCCACAGGAGGATTTTAAACGGAGTCCAAACGGAACGAAACTTCCAAAAATATTTTTTATGAAACAGAAGAAGATCGGGGAACTTGAGAACCAAGGCACGGGGCCACTAGGGACCCCACAAGCCCCCTAGCCACGGCCAAGGGGAGGGGGGCGCCTCCCATGCTTGTGGGCTCCCTGGGCCAACTCTGCCCTAGGTATTTCGCCTATATATTCCCAAAAATTCCAGAAAAAATCAAGAGATCATCGAAAGTACCTTTTCGCCGCCGCAAGCTTCTGTCTCCGCAAGATCCCATCTGGGCACGTTCTGGTGCCTGCCGGAGGAGGGATTCGGATACGGAGGGCTTTTTCATCAACACAATGACCTCTCCGATGATGCGTGAGTAGTTCACCATAGACCTACGGGTGCATAGCTAGTAGGTAGATGGCTTCTTCTCTCTCTTGGATCTTCAATACAAAGTTCTCCATGATCTTCATGGAGATCTATCCGATGTAATCTTCTTTTGCGGTGTGTTTGTCGAGATCCGATGAATTGTGGATTTATGATCAGATTATCTATGAATCTTATTTGAGTTTCTTCTAATCTCTCTTATGCATGATTTCATATCCTTGTAATTCTCTTCGAGTTGTGGGTTTTGTTTGTCCAGCTTGATCTATGATTCTTGCAATTGGAGAAGTGCTTGGTTTTGGGTTCATACCGTGCGGTGACCTCACCAGTGACAGAAGGGCTAGCGAGGCACGCATCGTGTTGTTGCCATCAAGGGTAAGAAGATGGGGTTTTCATCATTTGTTTGAGTTTATCCCTCTACATCATGTCATCTTGCTTAAGGCGTTACTCTGTTCATCATGAACTCAATACACTAGATGCATGCTGGATAGCGGTCGATGTATGGAGTAATAGTAGTAGATGCAGAAAGTATCGGTCTACTTGTCTCGGACGTGATGCCTATATGTATGATCATTGCCTTAGATATCGTCATGACTTTGCGCGGTTCTATCAATTGCTCGACAGTAATTTGTTCACCCACCGTATTATTTTCTATTTTGAGAGAAGCCTCTAGTGAACACTATGGCCCCCGGGTCTACTTCACATCATATTTTCAGCCTTACTCTTTTACTTTGTTGCACTTTCCGCCTTCAGATCTCACTTTGCAATCAATCTTGAAGGGATTGACAACCCCTTTATAGCGTTGGGTGCAAGCTCTTTTGTGTTTGCGTAGGTACTCTGGACTTGACGAGATTCTCCTACTAGATTGATACCATGGTTCTCAAACTGAGGGAAATACTTACTGCTACTGTGCTGCATCACCCTTTCCTCTTCAAGGGAAAAACCAACGCAAGCCCACTCTCCGTCAACGTGTCAATCTCTAGCGCTATTGTCTGTTGCCGTAGCAGTTACCTCCAAGAGAGGGGCCCGAAGTCATACATCTTGCGTACAATCTTGCTGTAGCTAGGACTTTTCCCTCTCCATTCATACCCGACACCTCTACTGTCAGGTTTACTCCCACGACAGCGGGTGTCTGTTTCTCCAAGTTTAGTTGAATCGGATTTGACCGAGGCAGTCCTTGGAGAAGGTTAAATAGCAACTTGCATATCACCGTTGTGGTTTTGAGTAAGTAAGGTACGATCTTACTAGATATCCATAGCAACCACATAAAATTTGCAACAAAAAATTAGAGGACGTCTAACTAGTTTTTGCAGGGTATGTTGTGATGTGATATGGCCAAATACATGATATGATATATTTGATGTATGAGATGATCATGTTGTAATAGTTAAATATCGACTTGCGCATCGATGCTACGGCAACCGACATGAGCCATCGGGTTGTCTTTAATTATTTTGCGCTTGGTGATGCTTTGCTTTATCGCTAGTCAGTAGCTTTAGTAGTAACAACATAGTTAGCACAACAACCTCGATGGCAGCACAATGATGGAGATCATGGTGTGGCGCTGGTGATGATGGAGATCATGCCAGTGCTTTGGTGATGGAGATCAAGAAGCACAAGTTCATGGCCATATCATGCCACTTATGATTTGCATGTGATGTTAATCCTTTTATGCACCTTATTTTTCTTAGGACAACGGTAGCATTATAAGGTGACCCCTCACTAAAATTTCAAGATAAAATTGTGTTCTCCCCGAGTGTGTACCGTTACCACAGTTCGTCGTTTCGAGACACCACGTGATGATCGTGTGAGATAGACTCTACGTTCACATACAACGAGTGCAAAACATTTGCACACGCGGAACACTCGGGTTAAACTTGACGACCCTAGCATGTACAGACATGGCCTCGGAGCACAAGAGACCGAAAGGTCGAACATGAATCATATAGTGGATATGATCAACATGGAGATGTTCACCATTGAAGCTACCTCAACTCACGTGATGATCAGACTTGAGTGAGTAAATTTGGATCATGTGTCACTCGAATGGCTAGAGGGTGTCAATTTGAGTGGGAGTTTATTAGTAATATGATTAACTAAACTCAATTAGCTTGAACATAGTCTAAGTAATCTTTGCAAAATTTTATGTTGTAGATCAATGGCACGCGCATTAGCAACCCTGAATTTTAATGTGTTCCTAGAGAAAGCTAAGCTGAAAGATGATGGAAGCAACTTTGTTGACTGGGCCCATAATTTGAGACTTATCCTCACGGCTGCCCAAAAGCAATATGTCCTTGATGCACTTCTAGGTGAAGAGCCACCCCAACCGGCGTTGCCAGAAGTTATGAACGTCTGGCAGACGCGCAAGGATGACTACTCATTAGTTCAATGTGTAGTTTTGTATGGCTTAGAACCGGGACTTCAAAAACGTTTTCAACGTCATGGACCATATGAGATGTTCCAGGAATTAAAGTTTATCTTGGAGAAGAATGCCCGGATTGAGATGTATGAGACCTCTGATAAGTTCTATGCTTGCAAAATGGAGGAGAACGAGTGTGTGAGTGAAGAATGTGCTTAGAATGTCTGGGTACTCTAACCGTCTAGTTGAGCTGGGAATTCTCTCCCGCCAGAGGCTATCACTGACAGAGTTCTTCAATCACTGCCACCTTGCAACAAAGGCTTTGTGTTAAACTTTAACATGCAAGGGATGAATAAGTCACTTGTCGAGCTGTTTATGATGCTGAAAGTTGATGAGTCAGAAATCCAGAAAGAACATCAAGTGTTGATGGTCAATAAGACCACAAGTTTTAAGAAAACCAACAAAGGCAAGAAGGGTAACTCCAAGAAGAGTGACAAAGTTGTTGCCCCTCCGACGAAGAAACCCAAGTCTGGACCCAAGTCGGAGACTGAGTGTTATCATTGCAAGGGGACTAGTCACTGGAAGGGGAACTGCTCCAAGTATCTGGCCGATAAGAAGGCGGCCAACGCCAAACAAGGTATATTTGATATACATGTTATTGATCTGTACCTCACGAGCTCTCGTAGTAGTGCCTGGGTATTTGATACCGGTTCTGTTGCTCACATTTGCAACTTTAAACATGAACTGTAGAATAAACGAAGGTTGGCGAATGACGAAGTGATGATGTGCGTGGGAAATGGTTCCAAGGTTGATGCGATCGCCGTCATCACGCTCTCACTTCAATTACCATCAGGATTAGTGATGAACTTAAATAATGGTTATTTTGTGCGTGCGTTGAGCATGAACATTATATCTGGATCTTGTTTATTGCGAGATGGTTACTCATTGAAGTCAAAGAATAATGGTTGTTCTATTTATATGAGTAATATCTTTTATGGTCATGCAACCAATGTGAGGGGTTTGTTCATGTTGAATCTCGATAGTGATGACACTCATATCCATAACATTGAGGCCAAAATATGTATAGTTGACAATGATAGCGCCACATTCTTGTGACACTGCTGCTTAGGTCATATGGTATAAAATGCATGAAGAAACTCCATGTTGATGGACTTTTGGAATCACTTGATTTTGAATCACTTGACACATGTGAACCATGCCTCATGGGCAAGATGTCTAAGACTGCATTCTCAGGAACAATGGAGCGTGCAAGTGACTTGTTAGAGATCATACATACTAATGTGAGCGGACCAATGAGCATAGAGGCACGCGCTGCATATCGTTATTTTCTCACCTGTGTTGATGATTTGAGTATATATGGTTATATTTACTTGATGAAGCACAAGTCTGAAACGTTTGAAAAGTTCAAGCAATTTCAGAGTGAAGTTGAAAACCATCATAACAAGAAGATCAAATTCCTACAATCTGATCAAGGAGGTGAGTATCTGAGATACGAGTTTGGTACTCACTTAAGACAATGTGGAATTGTTTCACAGTTGATACCGCCTAGAACACCAAAACGTAATGGTGTGTCTGAACGTCGTAATCGTACTTTATTAGATATGGTGCGTTCTATGATGTCTCTTACCGATTTGCCATTATCATTTTGGGGCTATGCATTGGAGACAACTGCATTCACTTGAAATAGGGCACCGTCAAAATCCATTGAGACGACACCATATGCACCGTGGTATGGCAAGAAGCCAAAGTTGTCGTTTCTTAAAGTTTGAGGATGTGATGCTTATGTCAAAAAGCTTTCAGCCTGAAAAGCTGGAATCCAAAGCAGAGAAGTGCGTCTTCATATGATACCCAAAAGAGATAGTTTGGTACACCTTCTATCTCAGATCCGAAGGCAAAGTGTTTGTCGCTAAAAACGGAGAATTTCTCTAGAAATAGTTTCTCTCGAAAGAATTGAGTGGGAGGAAGATAGAACTTGATGAGGTTGTAGAACCTTTGCTTCAACCAGATGGTGGCGCAAGACAGAAAGAAGTTTCTGTCAAAGCTACACCATTTGAACAGGAAGCTAATCATGATGATCATGAAACTTCAGATCAAGTTGCTATCGGACCTCGTAGGTCAACAAGGGCATGTACTGCTCCTGAGTGGTATGGGAATCCTGTCTTATCAATCATATTGTTAGACAACAATGAACCTACAAGCTATGGAGAAGCAATGGTGGGCCTAGATTCCAAAAATGGTTAGAGGCCATGAAATCCGAGATAGGATCTATGTATGAAAATAAAGCATGGACTTTCGAAGTATTTACTGAAGGGCGAAAGGCCAGTCAGAACAAATGGATCTTTAAGAAGAAGACGAACGCGGATGGTAATGTGACCGTCTATAAAGCTTGACTTGTGGCAAAGGGTTTTCCCAAGTTCAAGGAGTTGACTAATATGAGACTCTCTCACCATAGCGATGCTTAAGTCCGTCAGAATCATGTTAGCAATAGCTGCATTTTTTGATTATGAAATTTGGCAGATGGATGTCAAAACAATATTCCATAACGGGTTTCTTAAGGAAGACTTGTATATGATGCAACCGAAAGGTTTTGTCGATCCAGAGAATGCTGAGAAAGTATGCAAACTCTAGCGATCCATTTATGGACTGGTGCAAGCATCTTGGAGTTGAATCAACATTTTGATGAGGTGATCAAAGCATTAGGGTTTATACAAGTTTTTGGAGAAGCTTGTATTTACAATAAAGTGAGTGGGAGCTTTGTAACGTTTCTAATATTATATGTGGATCACATATTGCTGATTGGAAAGAATATAGATCTTTTGGGAAGCGTAAATGATTACTTGAATAAAAGTTTTTCAATGAAGGACCTGGGAGAAGCTGCTTACATATTAGGCATCAAGATCTATAGAGATAAATCAAGGCGCCTGATAGTACTTTCACAAAGCACATACCTTGATAAGTTTTTGAAGAAGTTCAGAATGGAACAATCCAAGAAAGGGTTCTTGCTTGTGTTACAAGGTATAAAGTTGAGTAAGACTCAATGCCCAGTGACTGCAGAAGATAGAGACAAGATGAGTGTTGTCCCCTATGCTTCAGCCATAGGGTCTATCATGTATGCAATGCTGTGCACAAGACCTGATGTGAGCCTTGCCATAAGTATGACGGGAAGGTTTCAAACAAATCCAGGAATGGAGCACTGGACAACAGTCAAGAATATTCTGAAGTACCTGAAAAGGACTAAGCAAATGTTTCTCATTTATTGTCGTGACGAAGAGCTTGTGGTAAAGGGTTACGTTGATGCAAGCTTCGACACTGATCCAGATGACTCTAAATCACAAACCGGATACATATTTATTCTCAATGGGGGTGCGGTAAGCTGGTGCAGTTCCAAGCAGAGCGTCGTAGCTGATTCTACATGCGAAGCGGAGTACATAGCTGCCTTGGAGGCGGCAAAAGAGGGTGTCTGGATGAAGCAGTTCATGACATATCTTGGAGTTGTGCCAAGTGCACCGGATCCAATAAATCTGTTCTATGACAACATTGGGGCCATTGCTCTAGCCAAGGAACCAAGGTTTCACAAGAGGATCAGACACATAAAATGACGCTTCAATGCCATCGGCGATTACATCAAGGAGGAGGACATAAATATTTGCAAAGTGCACACAGATCTGAATGTTGCAGACCCGTTGTCTAAGCCTCTTCCACGAGCAAAACATGATCAACATCAGAACTGTATGGGTGTTAGATTCGTTACATTGTAAATCACATAGTGATGTGAAGCTAGATTATTGACTCTAGTGCAAGTGAGAGACTGTTGGAAATATGCCCTAGAGGCAATAATAAAATAGTTATTATTATATTTCCTGTTTCAAAATAATCGTTTATTATCCATGCTAGAATTGTATCAAATGGAAACACAAATACATGTGTGGATACATAGAGAAAACACTGTCCCTAGTAAGCCTCTAGTTGACTAGCTTGTTGGTCAAAGATGGTTAAGGTTTCCTAGCCATAGACAAGTGTTGTCACTTGGTAACAGGATCACATCATTAGGAGAATGATGTGATGGACAAGACCCGAACTCTGAACGTAGCATGTGATCGTGTTATTTTATTGCTACTGTTTTCTGCATGTCAAGTATACATTCCTATCACCATGAGATGATGTAAATCACTAACACCGGAGGAATGCCTTGTGTGTATCAAACGTCGCAACGTAACCGGGTGACTATAAAGGTGCTCTACAGGTATCTATGAAGGAGTCCGTTGAGTTAGCATGGATCAAGACTGGGATTTGTCACACCGTATGACGGAGAGGTATCTCGGGGCCCACTCGGTAATACAACATCACAAACAAGCCTTGCAAGCAATGTGACTAAAGATTTAGCCACGGGGTTTGGTATTACGGAATGAGTAAAGAGACTTGCCGGTGACGAGATTGAAATAGGTATAGAGATGTCGACGATCGAATATCGAGCAAGTAACATACCGAAGGATAAAGGGAATGTTATATGGGATTAACTGAACCCTTGACATAGAGGTTCAACCTATAAAGATCTTCGTAGAATATGTAGGAGCCAATATGGACATGTAGGTCCCGCTATTGGTTATTGACTGGAGAATGTCTCAGGTCATGTGTGCGTAGTTCTTGAACCCACAGGGTTTGCACACTTAAGGTTCGTCGACGTTTTGGTATTATTGAGTTATGTACGTTGGTGATTGAAAATTGTTCGGAGTCGCGGATGAGATCCCAAACGTCATGAGGAGCTCCGGAATGGTCCGGAGGTAAAGTTTGATATACAGGAAAGTTGCATTTGGCTTCCGGAAATATTTCTGACATTATCGATAAAGTATCGGGAGTGACGAATGGGTTGTGGGGTTTTATCGGGAGGGGCCACACACCCGGGAGAGGACCTAGGCCTAGAGGTGGCACACCAGCCCCTAGTGGGCTGGGGCAGCCAGCCTAATAAACCTATTTTAGGCCAAGGTGCAAAAGGAAAAAGGAAAACAAAAAAAGAAGGAGGTGGCCAAGTAGGAAGGGAGTCCTCCACCAAACCGAATTGGAGGAGGACTCTCCTCCCTTAGCTTGGCCAAAACCTCCTCCTTGGAGTAGCAGCTAAGGCAGCCCTCCCTCCTATTCCTCCTACAATAGTGTAGGTTTTGAGGGCGAACAACAACAGAAAAGCCACGTGTTGCCCTGTCGTCCATAGATCGTTTCCCTCGTCTAGATTAGTCCGACATAGCTTGGTGAAACCCTGCTAGATTAGTTCACCACGACAACCATGCTATCGTGCTGCAGGAGAACTCATCTACCTCTTTGCCCCTCTTGCTGGATCAAGAAGGCGGAGATCGTCATCGAGCTGTACGTGTGCTTAACACGGAGGTGCCGTCCTTTCAGCGCTAGATCGGGACGGAGTTCGTGAGATGACTTGCGATTTGGATCGCCAAGACGTTCGACTACATCAACCGCGTTTCTTAACGCTTCCCGCTTAGCGATCTACAAGGGTATGTGGATCCTATCTCCCCTCTCATAGATGATCATCACCATGGATAGGTCTTGCGCGTGTATAGGAATTTTTTTGTTTCTCATGCAACGTTCCCCAACATCTGCGAGGGGTGGCGCTGCTACGGGGGCGAGGGTGGCACGAGGTTGGCTCAGGGGAGATCCATCGGGCGCGAGGGAGGAGCTCCGCAGGGAGCTGCGGTAGAATCGCGGTTTTGGGACCAGATGGGCTCGACGGGCCCCGACGTGTGGTTCGCAATCCCGATGACTGGAGGTGGGAGGCGGTTGAGGATTGGGTGCATGCGGAAATTTAAGGGGGCATTAAGGTTTGCCAAATTTGGACGTGGGGATGTCCATTTATAGGCAGGGATGGCTAGGGGTGGATTTTTAGTTTGATTTTGGACCATAGGATCGCGATCCGATGGCTCAGGTTGTGGGGTTTGGCTAGGTAAGATAGGTGGGCTATGTAGAGGCAGTTGGTTTGAGAAGAGAGGGAACTTTGTGTTCCGTGACAGAGTTTTTGAAACCGAAATCATCCTCGAATTAAGCCAGCTATAGTGCCCTATAGGTTTATCCATTGGGGTATCAAACACACTCCGGTTGCGATGAAATTTGGCAGGAGGCCTACCTACACTATATTAAGACCGCAAACCAACTTTATCCCAACCGGAGAAAAAATTATACACACTTTTAAAAACAATAATTTTATCGATGCCGAGGTGCGTGCATGTGTGGTTGGTCTCGAAACAGACATTGACAAAAAATGGATAGAACAAACAACTAATAATGGATGCAAGTTATGAAAAATGATGACAAAAGAGTGTCGATGCAATGCGGATGATGCGCATTATGTGATGATGAATGCGACATCCAAACGAATCACAAGATAACAACAGAGTAAAAGGGGAATCTTCTGGAGCGTCGGTTCTGGGGTGTCACACAAACGATGAAATGCGCTTCTTTACCTGTCGAGGCCCTCATGCCAAAATATGGATATGATCTCATCTTGGGCATTACAGAAGTAGAAGTTAAGGATGGGCGGTTTACCATCAAAGAGTGTATCTCGCCCACTTGGATTGATAGCTTGTTGTCGAGGTAGTCCCTCATGCGCACCTTAGATTCACTCAAGTTGGTGGCGAGTTGCTCAATGCGGTCATTCAAGACATCTTGTGCTTGGCACATTCCTTTTTGGGCACCAAAGAATTGTAGTTTGGTGACGTAGTTATTCTCGTCATCTTCCTACTCCTCAAAAGGCGGGTTCGACATGGTTGTCCTATCCATAGCACTCAAGTAGACATAGTGGAAGAATGAGAAGACAATACCATTTACCATTCCAAAAGTTGAAAATGGATCAAAGATCACTCAATGTGCAAATGTGGAAATAGTAGAATTGGTAGCAGAGATCGTCCTTCTCACACCTACACTAATAAGGCTTATGGATTAGCTTGGTTAGGATGGTGGCACAAAATTCAAGCAATCTGAAGATAAGATTCAATTATGTCGAAAGAGATTCGCAAATTTGAAAGTAAGACAAGCTAGATCAATAGCAATGAGTATAGACGAAAGCACACACACAGATAGAAGAGTGGGGGCCGTGCAACCAAGGAATGTGCACAAAATTTGGAATCCATGGAAAACACTTGTGTTGCACAACAATAGAGATATGCTAGCACAATTTCTCAAATGGGCGTGATAAGAACTTGTGCACAACCTATAAGGAAAAAACATGTTTTCTTCCTTTTCCCGAGTTTTGCTATGTATGTATGAGGCACGATATCACTCGCTCAAGTGATCCAAGATTATCAAGTATGATATCCAAATTTGGCGATGCGATTGCTCTTGCTCTTTTGCTTAAAAGATTTGCTTCTCTTTCTTTGGCAATGATATTTGTATGTTACTACGAGGGATGTGCAAACAAAGATAGCAATTATGTATGAGAGTAATATTGTAACACAAAATAAGATACTATGATATAAGCACGTAATGGAAGCTATGCGGAGTATGTATCACTAAAGTGCACAAGTAGAGTAGCCCGGCAATACTCAATGGCTAGTCTCGATAGGAAAGTTACACAAATAGGCTCGGGGTAACAATACAATGGAAAGGGTGTATAACAAGAGTGTATTCACGGTTACTGTCTTTCTCACGGTCAAGTGTTAATAGAGAGTTGGTTGGTGACGATCCGGGGTGATGATGAGTAGCGATGTCGGTGTAGAACCACTCCTAATTAGCCGAAACACCTTAGGAAGTGGCAAGCTTGCAACTCAAAATCTCAAGTGCAAAAGGTTGCAGAAGGGAAGGTTCTCGCAAATGCAGAAGAAAAATGGAGAAGAACAAATTTTCCCTCCTCGCAAAAAAAACTCTGTTTCGTTAGACTTGTCAGAATGTCCGGGTTCGTTCAGACGTCAGGAATCTATGGATCTCACGTGTTGACCTCAGGGTGGTGGATGAACTCGAGGCAAAAGGTATGAGCATGCAAAATTTCTGCAAAGTTCAGCGATTTGGAGGAGGAAAAGTTTATTGGGATGATGGGGAAAAGCTAGATCCACTTGTCCACAACAAAATCTCCTTAGATCCAATGAATCCAAGAAATTTTGGTCTAGCTTATTTTGTGAGTTTTTTCGAAATTAGGTCAAATCAAAACAAAAGTTGGCTACAAAATTGAGGACGAGACTCCAAGTTGTGAATCAACGTGGATCATGATAGCAATATGATATGGGGCAAAACCGTGGGTGTCGATCTTTTCACACTTGGAGGGGGAGAAAGGGAGAAAACAAAAGAGAAAACACAAACTCTCAAGAATGATCCCGAATAACACATCCACTAGATCCACATAAACACATGACATACATTGATCCAAAGTGAACAAAAGGACACAATTAACACATAGTCTTCCACTCTGGAGGAAGGCCCTTGATATCCCGTGGGATCGTCCCTAAAGAGGGGCCTTGACATCAATTGGATCTTCTCACACGGAGGTGTTCAACTCCAAGGTAGAAGTATATGGAAGAAGCAATGCTCAACTAGTCTATGAGCAAACACATTGCTAACCCTAGATGAAGGTGGGGAAAGAGTATTTATTGTCTAAGACGATATAGAGGGGTACATGGCCCAAGGCCCGAGTCCCTGTGCGCAAAAGGGTCCGGACGTCCAGAGGCTCACGAAGGGCAAGACGTCCTTACGTCGCCAGATTTCTGACGATTTGGCTTGGGTATGATGACACTAGATTTCCAGAGTGGTTTGGACGTCTGGGGCCTGTTGGCCTACTAGGACCCGGAGTACCACAACCCATCTGCAGGGAGAAGTCAAGACGACGCATGTGCTGGCCCAAGGGGGGAAACACTATCATGACTTCTCCGGTGGGAATCGCCTCGCCTGGGGCGTGTCATGCCAGACCCCCTCGTTGCTGGAACACGCCCTCCCACGGATTTCAAGAGCCAGGGAATACCGCGAGGCCCCTTACGCAAGGCAGCCTCGTGTGGCTTGGCGTACAAAACCAACTACAGGAATTTGTGCCCATCACATGGGTGATGTGTCCTCTTGGAGAAAGGCGACATGGGTCGTGCCAACGGGCATGGACATGAGGGTTTTCCCCTTTGGTTATTAGGAGGCAACGCCAAATTCTCCCAATGCAGGTGGCAAAATCTTGCCATTTTGGTGATAGAGGATCATGATGGATCAACGCTACATGACAGAGGTCATTGTCGAGCCCATAACCACGTCAAGAAGACTACTTTGCGACGCGAAGACCACCTTTACTGTGGATAGGACAAAAACCTTGCCCCCTTCAAATTGTTGCATTGAGGCCACCCTTTCGTGCTCATGTTTCTGGGGAAGAGTACCAAGGCATTACAAGACGAGGAGGGCGGCATATTTGTAGGGGGATCGACCCATTAAATCCCCAACCTCCGTGTACCAGAGCCCGAGCACTCTCTATTTTCCAAGAAAGCAAATCACAAGTAGGACTAACGTTTTTCACTTCGGTGGCCCGAACCTGGGCTCGCGTATCTTCGACGTTTCAGGTGAGAAGGAGAGAGCTCGTCATCCAACTTTGTTGTGTTCGTCGATGTGTTGCAAGTCGAAGGCAAAGTACCCCAGTGTTTGAACCTGGTTCCTTGAGAAGTTCTTGGACACAGATCCGGGAATCTGACATTTGGCACGCGAGGTAGTGGAGCTTGCCGTCGTCACACCCTCGACCACGACACTAGCATCAGCACGCACAAAGCCGCCATCCGCCTAGAGTGTGCCATGCACCGATCTGTTCGCAATTGGAGCGTGTTGAGGAGCGCGTGGCTTCCTCTGTCCGTGAACGAGCAAGATCGTGACAAGTCCACCATTGCCTCCTCACCCGCGTGCTGCGACCCTTCGGCACCACGCTCTATGTTGCTCATGGATCAGGAGCTTCTATGCTATGAGGCCTGGCTGGGGCACATAGAGAGCTTTTTGATGTCATACGCATCACCCCGGGCCATGATTGTCAAGCATCATCCCGCTCCATGCTCCCTCAACCATCACGAGCCGACCAAGCCAAGCATGAAGCTCCGCCTCCTCGTCCTCCGGCACACGCGATGGAGCAACACCATGGGCCGGTGGCACACTGATACGTCCATTTTGCATCATGTTTTCATGTTGATATTTATCGCTTCTTTGGCTGTTATTTCACTTCACGGTACAATTCTTATTCCTTTTCTCTCTTATTTTGCAAGGTTTACATGAAGAGGGAGAATACCGGCAACTGGAATTCTGGCCTGAAAGTGGAGCAAAGTTGAGATACCTATTCTGCGCAACTCCAAACGCCGTGAAAATCAACGGGGATTATTTTCCCAATTTATCAAAAATAGTGGGCCGAAGAAGTGCCAGAGGGGCACCAGGGGGTGCCCACAAGCCTGCACGGTGCGGCCACCCCCGAGGCCGTGCCATGGGGGCTTGTGGGCAGCCCACTGGCCCACTGCCCCCCCTCTTTTGCTATATTGAGGGTTTCGTCCAGAAAAAAATCAGGGAGGAGATTTTTCGTGGTTTCGCCGCCTCCACGAGGCGGAACTTGAGCAGAACCAATCTAGAGCTCCGGCAGGACGATCCTGCCGGAAAAACTTCCCTCCCGGAGGGGCAAATCGTCACCATCGTCATCACCAACACTCCTCTCATCGGAGGGGACTCATCTCCATCAACATCTTCATCAGCACCATCTCATCTCCAAACCCTAGTTCATCACTCGTAACCAATCTCCGTCTCGCGACTCTGATTGGTACTTGTAAGGTTGCTAGTAGTGTTGATTACTCTTTGTAGTTGATGCTAGTTGGATTACTTGGTGGAAGAGTTTATGTTCATATCCTTGATGCTACTCATTACTCTTCTGATCATGATTATGATTATGCTTTGTGAGTAGTTACTTTTGTTCCTGAAGACATGGGATAAGTCATGTTAATAGTAGTCATGTGAATTTGGTATTCGTTCGGTAATTTGATACGTTGTATGTTATTTTTCCTCTAGTCGTGTTATGTGAACGTCGAATACATAACACTTCACCATTATTTGGGCCTAGAGGAAGGCATTGGTAAGTAGTAAGTAGATGATGGGTTGCTAGAGTGACAGAAGCTTAAACTCTAGTTTATGCGTTACTTCGTAAGGGGCTGATTTGGATCCACTAGTTTAATGCTATGGTTAGACTTTGTCTTAATTCTTCTTTCGTAGTTGCGGATTCTTGCGAGAGGGGTTAATCATAAGTGGTATGCTTGTCCAAGTAAGGGCAGTACCCAAGCGCCGGTCCACCCACTTATCAAACTATCAAAGTAACGAACGCGAATCATACGAACATGATGAAAACTAGCATGACAAAAATTCTGGTGTGTCCTCAGGAGCGTTTTTCCTCCTGTAAGACTTTGTCCAGGCTTGTCCCTTGGTACAAAAGGGATTGGGCCACTTTTCTGCACCGTTGCTACTTTTATTTCTTGTTGCTTGCTACGAATCATCTCATCACACAATCGCTTATTACCGACAATTTCAGTGCTTGCAGATATTTCCTTGTTGAAAACCACTTGTCAGATCCTTCTGCTCCTCGTTGGGTTCGACACTCTTACTTATCGAAAGGACTATGATTGATCCCCTATACTTGTGGGTCATCAAGACTCTTTTCTGGCGCCGTTGCCGGGGAGTGAAGCGCCTTTGGTAAGTGGAACTTGGTAAGTAAACATTCATATAGTGTGCTGAAATTTATTGTCACTTGTCACTATGGATACTAATCCTTTGAGGGGCTTGTTCGGGGTATCTTCACCTTGAACGGAAGCAAAAAGATTTGCTCCTCAACTTGTTGCACCTACTGAAAATATTTGCTTTGAATTTCCTTCTGGTATGCTTGAGAAACTGCTGGCTAATCCTTTTACAGGAGATGGAACATCACATCCAGACTTGCATCTAATCTATGTAGATGAAGTTTGTGGTTTATTTAAGCTTGCATGTGTGCCCGAGGAAGGGGTAAAGAAGAAGATCTTTCCTTTAGCTTTGAAGGATAAGGCGTTGACAGTGTATAGGCTATGTGATGATATTGGATCATGGGACTACAATCGGTTGAAATTGGAATTTCATCAAAAGTTTTATCCTATGCATTTAGTACATCGTGATCAGAATTATATTTGTAATTTTTGGCCTCGTGACAGAGAAAGCATCGCTCAAGCTTGGGGCAGGCTTAAATCAGTGCTATATTCATGCCCCAATCATGAGCTCTAGAGATAAATTATCATTCAAAACTTCTATGCTCGGCTTTCTCATGATGATCGCACCATGCTTGACACTTCTTGTACCGGTTCTTTTATGAAGATAGATATTGACTTCAAATGGAATTTATTGGAGAGAACTAAACACAACTCTGAAGATTGGGAGCCTGAAGAAGGTAAGGAGTCAGGTACGAATTTCACGTCTTATTGCGTTAAATCCTTTGATGAGACAAATAATTTTTGTGACTTTAGCGCTAAGTATGGACTTGACTCTGAGATAGTAGCTTCATTGTGTGAATCCTTTGCTGCTCATATTGATGTCCCCAAAGAGAAGTGGTTTAAATTTCATCCTCCTTTAGAAGTCAATGTAGTTAAACCCACTCCAGTTGAAGAGAAAGTCATTGCCTATAATGATCCCGTGGTTCCCAGTTCTTACATTGAGAAACCACCTTTCCCTGTTAGGATAAAGGATCATTCTAAAGCTTCAACTGTGATACGTAGAGGCTATATTAGAACACCTATACCCCATGAGAAAATTAGAGGTGAACCTAGCATTGCTATTATCGAAGATCTTCTGTCTGAAGAAGTTGAGGGATATAATATTCACTTCAATGAAGATGCTGCTAGAGTTGCTAAACCTCACGCTAGAGACAAACATAGGCCTGTTGTTGGCATGCGTGTGGTTTCTGTTAGGATAGGAGATCATTGTTATCATGGCTTATGTGACGTGGGTGCTAGTGTTAGTGCAATACCTCAATCCTTATACGATGAAATCAAAGATGAGATTGCACCTGCTGAGATAGAGCCTATTGATGTCACTATTCAGCTTGCCAATAGAGATACTATCTGCCATGTGGGAATTGTTAGGGAGGTTGAAGTCTTGTGTGGTGAAACGAAGTATCCTGCTGATTTCCTCGTTCTTGCTACCGCACAAGATAGCTTTTGTCCCATCATATTTGGTAGACCCTTTCTCAATACTGTCAATGCTCATCTTGATTGTGAGAAGCAAACTGTCACTGTTGGCTTTGAAGGTGTGTCACACGAGTTCAATGTCTCCAAGTTTGGTAGACAACCTCATGAAAAGGAGTTGCCTAGTAGGGATGAAACTATTTCCCTAGCTTGTATTGTTGTGCCTCCTATTAATCCCTTGGAGCAATACTTGCATGAGCATGAAAATGATATGCATATGGATGAAAGGGATGAGATAGATAGAGTTGTCTTAGAACAATATCCTATCCTTAAGAATAACTTGCCTGTTGAACTGCTTGGAGATCCACCCCCACCAAAGGGTGATCCTGTGTTCGAGCTTAAACAGTTGCCTGATACTCTTAAGTATGCCTATCTTGATGAAAAAGAGATATATCCTATTATTATTAGTGCTAGCCTCTCGGAGCAAGAAGAAAAGAAGTTACTAAAAACTCTAAGGAAGCACCGTGCTACTTTTGGATATACTCTTGATGATCTTAAGGGTATTAGTCCCACTCTATGCCAGCACAAGATTAAAACTGATCCTGATTTCAAACCAGTTGCTGATCATCAAAGGAGATTGAATCCTAAGATGAAAGAAGTAGTAAGAAAAGAAATACTAAAACTCCTGGAAGCGGGTATTATCTATCCTGTTGCTCATAGCGATTGGGTGAGTCCGGTGCATTGCGTTCCTAAGAAGGGAGGCATTACCGTTGTCCCTAATGATAAGGATGAGTTGATCCCATCGAGGATTATTACTGGCTATAGGATGGTGATTGTTTTTAGGAAGTTGAATAAGGCCACTAGGAAAGATCATTACCCTCTGCCTTTTATCGACCAAATGCTAGAAAGACTATCCAAACACACACACTTCTGCTTTCTAGACGGTTATTCTGGTTTCTCGCAAATACCAGTTGCACAATGTGATCAGGAGAAAACCACTTTCACCTGCCCTTTCGGTACCTTTTCTTATAGACGTATGCCTTTTCTCTTATGTAATGCACCTGCCACCTTTCAAAGATGTATGATGGCTATATTCTCTGACTTTTGTGAAAACATTGTTGAGGTTTTCATGGATGACTTCTCTGTTTACGGGTCTTCCTTTGATGATCGCCTCAGCAACCTTGATCGAGTCTTACTGAGATGTAAAGACACCAATCTTGTCTTGAATTGGGAGAAGTGCCACTTTATGGTAAATGAAGGCATCGTCTTAGGACATATAATTTCTAAAATAGGTATTGAAGTCGATAAGGCTAAGGTTGATGCAATCGAGAAAATGCCATACCCCACAGATATCAAAGGTATAAGAAGTTTCCTTGGTCATGCTGGTTTCTATAGAAGGTTCATCAAACACTTCTCTAAGATTTCTAGGACTCTTACCAATCTCTTGCAAAAGGATATTCCTTTTGTTTTTGACGATGATTGTGAGGAAGCCTTCAAAATACTTAAGAGGGCTTTGATAACTGCACCTATTGTTCAACCGCCTGATTGGAACTTGCCTTTTGAGATCACGTGTGACGCTAGCGATTATGCTGTTGGTGCTGTCCTAGGGCAAAGAGTTGATAAGAAGTTGAATATTATTCACTATGCTAGTAAAACTCTAGACAGTGCCCAGAGAAACTATGCCACTACGGAAAAGGAATTTTTAGCAGTCGTGTTTGCATGTGAAAAGTTCAGGTCTTACATAGTTGATTCCAAAGTCACTATTTACACTGATCATGCTGCTATTAAGTACCTCATGGAGAAGAAGGACACTAAACCTAGAATTATCAGATGGGTTCTCTTGCTACAATAATTTGATTTGCACGTTGTCGACAGAAAGGGTGCTCATAACCCATGTCACGCCCAAGATGCGACCCAATCCTCAATTTGGCACGAAGGCCTCGTCAGGGATTGAAGCGCATCTCGTCGTGTCGCAACAATGGATATCGTTACAGTACATGTACTGCAAAGAAGAGATATATATACAGAGTTGGCTTACACTCGCCACAAGCTACATCAGAGTCACATCAGTACATTACATAATCGTCAAGAGTAAGAGCAGGGTCCGACTACGGACGAAAAACAAATGAGAAAAAGAAGAACGACGTCCATCCTTGCTATCCCAGGCTGCCGGCCTGGAACCCTTCCTAGATCGATGAAGAAGAAGAAGAAGAAGCAACTCCAAATGAACAATCAACGCGCTCGCGTCAAGTAACCTTTACCTGTACCTGTACCTACAACTGGTGTTGTAGTAATCTGTGAGCCACAGGGGACTCAGCAATCTCATCTCCAAAGGTATCAAGACTAGCAAAGCTTAATTGGTGAGGTATGGTTAAGTGGTGAGGCTGCAGCAGCGGCTAGCATACACTTGGTGGCTAACTTACGAGTACAAGAAATAAGAAGGGGGATGATCTGCGCATAACGGACGTGAACTACTGATGATCGAATGAATGATCCTGAATACCTACCTACGTCAGACATAACCCCACCGTGTCCTCGATCGGAGAAGGAACTCACGAAAGAGACAGTCACGGTTACGCACACAGTTGGCATATTTTAATTGATTAACTTCAAGTTATCTAGAACCAGTGTTAAACAAAGTTTCCACGTTGCCACATAACAGCAGGCACGGCTTTCCGAAAGATTTAACCCTGCAGGGGTGCTCCAACTAGTCCATCACAAATTACCACAAGCCGCATAGAAATCCTCAATCACGAAGCTCGCGATCTCGTCGGATTCCCTAGTGGAAAACCTCAACTCTGAGATTACCCAAAGCATCACCGGAATCGCGATGCATAAGATATTTCGTCAAAGGTAAAACTAATCCAGCAAGGCCGCCGACGTGTCGACGATCCCGATAGGAGTCGCGTACCTCGTTCTCTGGACACGGCGGATGAGCTAGACGTCGGGATCGCTAAACCTCCGGGTGACCAGAGGGGCGCCAGACATCGCTCAGGTGGGACCAACACTCATGAGGATCACTGGCCCGGGGGTTGATTAAATTAGTCCGCGGGTCTCGGCGGGTCCCTATGCATTATTATTAGGTTATTAGGCAAATGTAGTACCAAAGTTGGGCCTTGCCAGACCAGCTTTAATCTAAAACGAATTATCAAGAGGGTCCCCATAACAACCCCGATCGTGTTAGGAGCGCTCATTTATGGAACATAACACCGGTAGCCAAAACTAAGGGGGCAAAGGTGGAACAAAATACCAGGCTAGAAAGGCCGAGCCTTCCACCTTTTACCAAGTATATAGGTCCATTAAATTAAATAGCATTAATATGGTGATATAACAAGGAACCCATGCTTTCGCATGGAAGCATCTGCTCCTGCAACTAGCAATGCTAACACATGGTTAAGCAAGCAGTAACATAGCCAATCAGTGGTTTTCTAGGTTGAACAGGTTGAAGGTTTCATGGCATTGTTGAGAGGCTGGTATTTAAGAAGTGGTAGGCAACGAGACATAAACGATAGAAGCGATAAAACTAGCATGGCAATGATAGTAATGGTATTTGGGGAAATGGTCATCTTGCCTGAGATCCCGCTTGGAAGAAGAACAACTCGGTGAAGCAGACGAACCAATGTAGTCGAACGGGTCCTCACATTCCGACACGCTTGCGGAACTCTATCGAGACGGAGCAAACCGGAAACAAACATCAACACAGATATTCACTACATGATGCACAACATGATGCATAACCTACTATGATGCATGATCAGTTCAAAGATGCAAGGGATGGCATGGCAATTCACCTCACGCAAACACTACACATTAAGTGAAGCTCGATATGCAACGGGTTGCATATCGACGAAACTCCACGTTTAATTATTAGTTCACTCCCGTTAATTTACCGGCAAGATTAAATGTTTTTAACATGGCAAGGGGTGAAGTGACGGTTCTACGTGGCATCCTAGTAGGGTAACACGCGAGAGGTAGATCAGAGCTACGTTACAAGAGACATGCAACACAAGATATATATGCCATGAATGCGTCATGCATGCAAGTTACAACATCACGGCAAGAAGAGAAAGAAGCAGGTGTCGCCACGACGAGCGAGAGGGAACCATGGCGGCAAGTCGGAAACGATGCCACGTCAACGTTCCTATCCCGATTACTTGTCGAGATATCGTGCCAACGTATATGAAGCATGTGGGGGAACACTAAATAAGGAATGGGGTGATCCCGTATCTCGGGTTCCCATGTGTCGGGCACAACATAAGAAGGACAACGTGCACGGGCAACATACGGTGCATACATATACAACTCATACAACACATACGTTCGGTGCACGACACGTCCCATCGGTATACCTTCGAGGCGTGCACATCGGAGGGGTTCGGTCGAAGCGGACGTCGTGGTCGTCGAGGAACTCGGGTCTCGTCGACGGTAGTCGTACTCGGCGTCGTGGTTCACGGGTCTTCGGCGTCGGTTCATGATCTTCACATCGGTAGATGAACACGGGTCTTCGGCGACGTCGAGGAAGTCGAACTCATTTCCGGGGTCGTCGAGGACGTCGTGGTGCTCGGTGAATTTGTCGTCGACCCACGACAAATGGGGATGGTCTACGCGGCGACGCAACATAAGCAAGCAACAATAATCTACCTAGCGTCGGCAGGCAAACTTAGCAGCAGCTAAGCTAGCTAGCAACGGCAGCATCAAGAGCAACAGCTACACGCAAGCAAACTATAGCATCTACAGCAACTAGCTAGCTAGCTAGGCAAGCAGCAACTACAACTAGAAATGCTAGCAACAACAACTAGCTCATCTAGCTACATCAAGCAACAAGCACCTATTAGCAAGCAATCTATAGCAACTCTTGGCAAGCAGCTAAGCAACATGCATCAGCCGGCACAACACTAGACAACGGCAATGTGACAACAGCAACTCGGCAGCGGCGGCAGCAGCTAGCACGGCAGCAGCAGCACAGCAACAGCGACACGGCACGACGACATAGCACGCAGCGGCAGCAATGGCAACGCCAGCGGTATGCAACAACAAGCAACGACAACGACGGCAGCAACTAACAAATAATATGAGCAGCACCTACAGCAAGCAGCTTCAGCAAAGCACAGCAGGCAGCAACCAATGGGAGCAACACGACTACATACAACAGCGAGTAGCAGCTGAAGCAGGCAACAGCTAGTGCTACGGCGAGCATCTAGCGGCAAGAGCACACGGCAGCTGTCGGCATCGGCAGGAGGAGGCGAGGCCTGGAGGGCTACTGGAGGCGGCGCACACGGCTCCGGCAGGGCGAGGCCAAGGCGGCGCAGCCGGCAGGAGGTTGAGGGCGACGAGCTGCGGCGGGGCGAGCAGCGAGGAGGAGGAGGTTGGGGCCCTGGAGGGCTTGGCGGAGGCGCGGAGAACGGCCGTCGGGCCCGGGACGAGGCACAAGGCCAAGGTGGCGGGCAGCTCGAGGCCATGGCAGCGCGCGAGGGGGGGGGCTACTGGCGCGGGGCTGCTCGGCCTGGGCACCTTGGGCAGGGCATGGGCGCGCGGGGGAGAGGAGGCACGCGAGGAAGAGGAGGCCAGGGCGTGGGCGGCATGGGGAGGAAGGAGGCGCACGGGGAGGGACGAGGGGCTCGAGGGGGGAAGAAGCGGGGTAGGGGCTGGAGGCGGCGTTGCGGGAGGAGAGGGAGGAGGAACCAAGGCTGGGGGAGGACGACGTCGGACGAGGGAGATGGGATCGGGAGGATCCCTCCCTGTCGCTAGGGATAGGGGACTGCTGGGCCTGGCCGGTTGGGCATTGGGCCTGGGAACTCCCTCTCTCCCTTTGCTGTTTTTTATACTTTTAAAAACAGAAAACCAAACAAAAGAAAAGGAAAGAAAAAGTTTTAACAAAAAAAATGCCTTTTGATTTCTTGAAAATAAAATATACCCCAACTATAGGATAGCTTGGGCATTTATTAAACGAATAAAAATAAACCTTTTGAAGAATAAAACTACCCCTTTTTACAAAATAATAAAATACCCCCTTTTATAAATAAAATGGGTCTCTTGTTTTAAAAATAAACAAAAGGAGAAATAACGAAAACCAGAGGGGTTGTCCCCACATTTAATAAAATGATTTTGAAAGAAAGACGATTTTAAAAGGGGTTTAAACGGAACTTTTAGACAACCCCAAAACAAAATCAACGAGAAGAGAGGAGGGGAGTGGTTCGCGGTGCAACATGGTTTAGCGGTGGCTCTCACGCACCCTCTCTCACACTCCATCAAAACAACCCCACTCACAAGGCACTAACACCCAACAACACGGCAACAAGCAACACCGAAAACACACAGTAGACATGATGCCATGCATGATGCGATGATGCAAACTACATGACGATGCAACAAATAAAAATACTCACACGACGGAAACGGAAAGGAAAGGGGAATCTTCTAGAACGCCGGCATCGGGCTGTCACAACTCTCCTACACTACAAGAGGATCTCGCCCCGAGATCCAAGACTGAAAGGAGAAGAGGATTAGAAAGAACACGAGGTAAAACTTAGTCGCTTCTTTGACAAACGAGTGAAACCAAAGATCCTTGAAGGTTGCAAAGAGATGAGGAATGGTATGAGAAAGAGGCAAGAATTGACGGAAAATTTCGGCAGCACTTCGGTAGGAAAATGGGACAAAAAATTCGATAAGAAGAGAGAATTAGACAATATATACATAACACACAACTAAATAGAGAAAGGGAACACCATGATCTTGCTAGAACAACAAGATAGACCCAAAAGAGCAATATCACAATGCCTTCGGAACAAGAGAATATAAACTAGCTCATACGGAAGAAGAGAATGAAGAAAAGAATGACAACTATCATCACAATAGAATTGAAGAGCCTCCGGATAGAGAATTGACAGAGTAGTTGTAAAACCAACAACGAAAAGAACAAGATAGTAGTGGGCTTATGAAAATCATCTCAACAAATATGAGGTGACAAACAACCACTAAAAGAAACAAGGACAGATGAAAGCAAAGATATGAAAACTTCTTACACCGAGAGGATATATTGAGAACTGGGATTAATGACAAGCACCATGATAGCACAATCCATAGGAAAAGCTTTAGGTGAAATCCAAACCAAGATAGCTCAATGAAGAAACCATGAGTTAAGAATAATCTCATGATCAAAGGATTGGTGGATTTAATTATCTCATTCTTGAAAGGAAAACTCTTCGAGGCTCCTACACTAACAAGAATGCTATAATACCACCTCAAAGGATAAAGGAAGAACAATTGCACATAGAAATGGAAGAGAAAGAATACTTGAGGTACTCCAATAGGAATCTTGAAGAACACTTTGAGAACGAACTGAAATCTTGATGAATCACCATGAAGGACCTCCGTATACAAATGAATGATGCAACAATATGAAGGTAGAAAAGAATAAGATTATGACCTTGCCAAGATTTAGATGAAGCCTCACAAAGAGATACTTAAAAGAACTTGGAACTCCGGAAAAATAAGGATAAGCACACGAGAAAAGAATTGAAACCATGAGCCACTCCGGAAGAAGAATTCAGATTACTATGAATAAGAATAAGAATTATGTTATGCTTATCCTTCATCAAGTTAAATTGATGACAAGCAACGGATTTAGCATACAACTTATTCCTCTTGAAAGAACCTTGAAGAGATAGAGAGATAAGCACCACTTGAAGCAAAATTGACGGACGCACCGGTAAGAATCCACATTTGAATGGGAACACCACGAATTAATGGATATACAAGAGAACGAAAAGATCTTGAGCCACCTGAGAGAAAACTTGAACAAGGCACCGGATAAACGAGAGACAAACGAAGAGACAACAATTGAGAAGAATTGAGGATGAAAGCTGAAAGCTGAGAATGAAGAATCTTCTAACATGATGGTCTTCGGAGGAACGAGAAGGAAATTACAGAAATGCACCGGATAGCAAGAAAGGGATTACTCATGATTGACAACAATTGAGAGGATACACGAAGCTGAGATGACAGTCTTCACAAGAATGGAACTAGACTGAGAGAAACACTCCTTCGAATTTGCAAGCTGAGAATGATGACGAGAACACCACCACCAAAAATTAATGAGACATTCCGGGATAAAGAAGAATGAAAGGCTGAACCAATATGAGAATTAATTCAAATAGATCTTGACGAAGGGATATGACTAATGGAAACCATACTTACGTCATAGTTGAAAAGAATTAATGATCTCCGGGCAAGGATTAAAAGAGCCAGGAAAGATCCTGGGAAAAACCTGTGGGTTATGGGACCACTCAAAGAAATCACCGTTACAAAAGATTGCTTAGAAGAGAGATATTGCAGCGGTATGAATAGAACTAGATGAGGTTGAGAACCTCAAAATAATTAAAAGAATTGAGAACTAAAATTCTAAGATAACTTCAACGCTCCGGATAGAATAGAGAGAAACGACAACAAGAAGATAGACTGATATAAATTTCCAACATAGGAAAGAATTACAAGGACAAAAAGGATATGATGAACACATGACTGAATTAAATTCACCGGTAAGGATGACAAGAATGAATAAAGATCAACATGAAGCTCCTGAGAATCTTCCCAATGAATCGCCGGGTAAGAGAGAAAGAACAGACAGCGGAAGCACAACGAAGAGAAAACTCTAGATGAAAACTGAATCACTGAGAAAAAGGGCGGGAGGGTGGGGAAAAACAAAGACAACTCGAGACATATGAGATGAACTCCGGCATAAAAGAGAGAATTATCTTGCAAAATTGGAGAGGATAGGATTACTTGAAGAGAAACACACCGGTTGAATGGAATTGATACGATGACTCCGGTTGACAAGAATTGATATGACAATGGATTGAGCAAAAGAATTAGCATTCACATAAAAATATGAGAACACAGATTAGGAAAGATCTGAAATCACCACTTGACATTGAAGAAACACAAATTACCATAGTTCAACAACACAAAGGGTGAGGCTTATGAAACAAGCCAGAACAAACTCATGAGAAAGATTTCGTCCGATATTTTCGTGGACAGGATCGCACGGGCACGATTTTACAGTAGCCATCAAGTGCAAGGCAGTGCACCCGACATACGAAGCGTCCCCGAGTCATAGCAAGCTACAAGGACTCTTTAAGACACAACGTGTACCGCTGTAAGTCGACCGTCAACAAACGAATCCACTAGATGTCGAACCCCAACCTAACATCTTGCGTTTGTTGGAAGATTGTCCTATAAGTAACTACTTGAATTCCCACCTATGAATTCCCGAAATATCTAGTCATGCAATCTGGTACACGGATACAAGGAGTAATATCACACAACTCCTAAACTAACCCGTCACCTATATCACATCCGTCAACACACAACCAGAATCTCGGACCTTCATCTACTACAGACCCTCATGATCACAACGATACAAAGTATGGCAGTACTCCCGAACAATCTGCACCAGTACTGGGGACATCGGGGTTATCTCGCCACTACTAGTATTGAAGCAATTACGAACATCCTTCGTCCTGAGATACTAAGAAATCTGAATGATAACGATGTGCTCAAGAATCCCGTGGAGCTCAACTCCCCTGAGACTTAGAGCATATAGGAGGCACCAAGACAGAACTCCGTCACATCGGCATCATATAGATTCCAAAAATATCCGCGTGATCCTAATTTTTTTTTGAGTGAGAAGAGGAGTAGAATAAATTATTACGTCAAGATTCCTCACCAGAGCATAGAAGAGGAGAAAAAAGAATCCTACTCTCCGATATATAACTAGACTCGAAGTTTTTTTCACTAGACTCAACTCGGCCAAGTTCGATCAATCAAGGGGGCTCCTAGGTCGGTACGGCTCTGATACCAACTTGTCACGCCCAAGATGCGACCCTATCCTCAATTTGGCACGAAGGCCTCGTCAGGGATAGAAGCGCATCTCGTCGTGTCGCAAGAATGGATATCGTTACAAGTAAATGTACTGAAAAGAAGAGATATATATACAGAGTTGGCTTACACTCGCCACAAGCTACATCAGAGTCACATCAGTACATTACATAATCGTCAAGAGTAAGAGCAGGGTCCGACTACGGACGAAAAACAAATGAGAAAAAGAAGAACGACGTCCATCCTTGCTATCCCAGGCTGCCGGCCTGGAACCCTTCCTAGATCGATGAAGAAGAAGAAGAAGAAGCAACTCCAAATGAACAATCAACGCGCTCGCGTCAAGTAACCTTTACCTGTACCTGTACCTGCAACTGGTGTTGTAGTAATCTGTGAGCCACAGGGGACTCAGCAATCTCATCTCCAAAGGTATCAAGACTAGCAAACCTTAATGGGTGAGGTATGGTTAAGTGGTGAGGTTGCAGCAACGGCTAGCATATATTTGGTGGCTAACTTACGAGTACAAGAAATAAGAAGGGGGAAGATCTGCGCATAACGGACGTGAACTACTGATGATCGAATGAATGATCCTGAACACCTACCTACGTCAGACATAACCCCATCGTGTCCTCGATCGGAGAAAGAACTCACGAAAGAGACAGTCACGGTTACGCACACAGTTGGCATATTTTAATTGATTAACTTCAAGTTATCTAGAACCAGTGTTAAACAAAGTTTCCACGTTGCCACATAACCACGGACACGGCTTTCCGAAAGATTTAATCCTGCAGGGGTGCTCCAACTAGTCCATCACAAATTACCACAAGCCGCATAGAAATCCTCAATCACGAAGCTCGCGATCTCGTCGGATTCCCTAGTGGAAAACCTCAACTCTGAGATTACCCAAAGCATCACCGGAATCCCGATGCATAAGATATTTCGTCAAAGGTAAAACTAATCCAGCAAGGCTGCCCGATGTGTCGACGATTCCGATAGGAGTCGCGTACCTCGTTCTCTGGACACGGCGGATGAGCTAGACGTCGGGATCGCTAAACCTCCGGGTGACCAGAGGGGCGCCGGACATCGCTCAGGTGGGATCAACACTCATGAGGAGCACTGGCCCGGGGGTTGATTAAATTAGTCCGCGGGTCCCGGCGGGTCCCTATGCATTATTATTAGGTTATTAGGCAAATGTAGTACCAAAGTTGGGCCTTGCCAGACCAGCTTTAATCTAAAACGAATTATCAAGGGGGTCCCCATAACAACCCCGATCGTGTTAGGAGCGCTCATTTATGGAACATAACACCGGTAGCCAAAACTAAGGGGGCAAAGGTGGAACAAAATACCAGGCTAGAAAGGCCGAGCCTTCCACCTTTTACCAAGTATATAGGTCCATTAAATTAAATAGCATTAATATGGTGATATAACAAGGAACCCATGCTTTCGCATGGAAGCATCTGCTCCTGCAACTAGCAACGCTAATGCATGGTTAAGAAAGCTGTAACATAGCCAATCAGTGGTTTGCTAGGTTGAACAGGTTGAAGGTTTCATGGCATTGTTGAGAGGCTGATATTTAACAAGTGGTAGGCAACGAGACATAAACGATAGAAGCGATAAAACTAGCATGGCAATGATAGTAATGGTATCTGGGGAAATGGTCATCTTGCCTGAGATCCCGCTCGGAAGAAGAACAACTCGGTGAAGCAGAGGAACCAATGTAGTCGAACGGGTCCTCACATTCCGACACGCTTGCGGAACTCTATCGAGATGAAGCAAACCGGAAACAAACATCAACACAGATATTCACCTCACACAAACACTACGCATTAAGTGATCAGTTCAAAGATCAGTTCAAAGATATGCATAACCTCCTATGATGCATGATCAGTTCAAAGATGCAAGGGATGGCATGGCAATTCACCTCACACAAACACTACACATTAAGTGAAGCTCGATATGCAATGGGTTGCATATTGACGAAACTCCACATTTAATTATTAGTTCACTCCCTTTAATTTACCGGCAAGATTAAATGTTTTTAACATGGCAAGGGGTGAAGTGACGGTTCTACGTGGCATCCTAGTAGGGTAACACACGAGACGTAGATCTTACAAGAGACATGCAACACAAGATATATATGCCATGAATGCGTCATGCATGCAAGTTACAACATCACGGCAAGAAGAGAAAGAAGCAGGTGTCGCCACGGCGAGCGAGAGGGAACCATGGTGGCAAGTCAGAAACGATGCCACGGCAACGTTCCTATCCCGATTACTCGTCGAGATATCGTGCCAACGTATATGAAGCGTGTGCGGGAACGCTAAATAAGGAATGGGGTGATCCTGTATCTCGGGTTCCCATGTGTCGGGCACAACATAAGAAGGACAACGTGCACGGGAAAGATACAATGCATACATATACAACTCCTACAACACATACGTTCGGTGCATGACTCGTCCCATCGGTATACCTTCGAGGCGTGCACATCGGAGGGGTTCGGTCGAAGCAGACGTCGTGGTCGTCGAGGAACTCGGGTCTCGTCGACGGTAGTCGTACTCGGCGTCGTGGTTCACGGGTCTTCGGCATCGGTTCACGGTCTTCACATCGGTAGACGAACACGGGTCTTCGGCAACGTCGAGGAAGTCGAACTCATTTGCGGGGTCGTCGAGGACGTCGTGGTGCTCGGTGAATTTGTCGTTGACCCACGACAAGCGGGGATGGTCTACGCGGCGACGCAACATAAGCAAGCAACAACAATCTACCTAGCGTCGGCAGGCAAACTTAGCAGCAGCTAAGTTAGCTAGCAGTGGTAGCATCAAGAGCAACAGCTACACGCAAGCAAACTATAGCATCTACAACAACTAGCTAGCTAGCCAGGCAAGCAGGAGCTACAACTAGAAATGCTAGCAACAACAACTAGCACATCTAGCTACACCAAGCAGCAAGCACCTATTAGAAAGCAATGTACAGCAACTCTTGGCAAGCAGCTAAGCAACATGCATCAGCCGGCTCAGCACTAGACAACGGCAACGCGGCAACAGCAACTCGGCAGCGGCGGCGGCAGCTAGCATGGCAGCAGCACCACAGCAACAGCGACACGACACGACGACATAGCACACGGCGGCAGCACCGACAACGCCAGCGGTATGCAACAGCAAGCAAGGACAGCGGCGGCAGCAACTAACAAATAATACGAGCAGCACCTACAACAAGCAGTTTCAGCAAAGCACAGCAGGCAGCAACCAATGGGAGCAACACGACGACATACAACAGCGAGAAGCAGCTGAAGCAGGCAGCAGCTAGTGCTATGGCGGGCATCCGGTGGCAACACCACACGGCAGCTGTCGGCAGCGGCACGAGGAGGCGAGGCCTGGAGGGCTGCTGGAGGCGGCGCGCACGGCTCCGGCAGGGCGAGGCCAAGGCGGCGCAGCCGGCAGGAGGCTGAGGGCGACGAGTTGCGGCGGGGCGAGCTACGAGGAGGAGGAGGTCGGGGCCCTGGAGGGCTTGGCGGAGGCGCGGAGAACGGCCGTCGGTCCCGGGACGAGGCACGGGGCCAAGTTGGCGGGCAGCTTGAGTCCATGGCGGCGCGCGAGGGGGGGGGGAGCTACTGGCACGGGGCTGCTCAGCCTCGGCACCTTGGGCAGGGCATGGGCGCGCGGGGGAGAGGAGGCGCGTGAGGAAGAGGAGGCCAGGACGTGGGCGGCATGGGGAGGAAGGAGGCGCACGGGGAGGGACGAGGGGCTCGAGGGGGAAGAAGCGGGGTAGGGGCTGGAGGCGGCGTTGTGGGAGGAGAGGGAGGAGGAACCGAGGCTGGGGGAGGACGACAGCGGACGAGGGAGATGGGATCGGGAGGATCCCTCCCTGTCGCTAGGGATAGGGGACTGCTGGGCCTGGCCGGTTGGGCATTGGGCCTGGGAACTCCCTCTCTCCCTTTGCTGTTTTTTTATACTTTTAAAAACAGAAAACCCAAACAAAAGAAAAGGAAAAAAAGGTTTTAACAAAAATAAAAAAATGCCTTTTGACTTCTTGAAAATAAAATATACCCCAACTGTAGGATAGCTTGGGCATTTATTAAACGAATAAAAATAAACCTTTTGAAGAATAAAACTACCCCTTTTTTACAAAACAATAAAATACCCCCTTTTATAAATAAAATGGGTCTCTTGTTTTAAAAATAAACAAAAGGAAAAATAACGAAAACCAGAGGGATTGTCCCCACATTTAATAAAATGATTTTGAAAGAAGACAATTTTAAAAGGGGTTTAAACGGAACATCTACACAACCCCAAAACAAAATCAATGAGAAGAGAGGAGGGGAGTGGTCCGCGGTGCAACAGGGTTTAGCGGTGGCTCTCACGCACCCTCTCTCACACTCCATCAAAACAACCCCACTCACAAGGCACTAACACCCAACAACACGGCAACAAGCAACACCGACAAAACACAGTAGACATGATGCCATGCACGATGCGATGATGCAAACTACATGACGATGCAACGAATAAAAATACTCACACGACGGAAACAGAAAGGAAAGGGGAATCTTCTGGAACGCCGGCATCGGGCTGTCACAACCCAGTAGTAGATAACTTGTCTAGGTTGGAGAACGTTCTTGATGACCCACAACCTATTGATGATAGCTTTCCCGATGAGCAACTGAATGTCATCAATGCTTCACGTAGTGCACCGTGGTATGCTGATTATGCAAGCTATATCGTTGGCAAATACATACCACCTAGTTTCACGTACCAGCAAAAGAAGAAATTCTTCTTTGACTTGAGACATTACTTTTGGGATGATCGTCACCTTTATAAGGAAGGAGTAGATGGTGTTATTAGACGTTGTGTACCTGAACATGAACAGGGACAAATCCTACAGAAGTGTCACTCCGAGGCCTATGGAGGACACCATGCGGGAGATAGAACAACACATAAGGTATTGCAATCAGGTTTCTATTGGCCCACTCTCTTCAAGGATGCCCGTAAGTTTGTCTTGTCTTGTGACGAATGTCAAAGAATAGGTAATATTAGCAAACGTCAGGAAATGCCTATGAACTATTCAGTTGTCATTGAACCATTTGATGTCTGGGGCTTTGATTATATCTGACCTTTTCCAAAATCCAATGGGTATACTCACATCCTAGTTGCTGTTGATTACGTCACTAAGTGGGTAGAAGCTATCCCCACTAGTAGTGCTGATCACAACACTTCTATCGAGATGCTGAAAAAGTTATCTTCCCTAGATTTGGAGTCCCTAGATATCTAACGACCGGCGGTGGTTCACACTTCATTCATGGTGCTTTCTGTAAAACGCTCGCTAAGTACGATGTCAACCATAGAATTGCGTCTCCCTACCACCCTCAGTCCAGTGGTCAAGTAGAGCTAAGCAACAGAGAGATTAAACTGATTCTGCAAAAGACTGTCAACAGGTCTAGAAAGAATTGGTCTAAGAAGCTCGATGATGCATTGTGGGCTTATAGAACTACCTATAAGAATCCCATGGGCATGTCTCCGTACAAAATGGTGTACAGTAAAGCCTGCCATTTACCTCTTGAGCTAGAGCATATATCTTACTGGGCAATCAAAGGGCTTAACTTTGATTTCAAACTTGCCGGTGAGAAGAGGTTATTTGACATTAGCTCGCTTGATGAATGGAGAACTCAGGCATATGAGAATGCCAAGTTGTTCAAAGAGAAGGTTAAGAGGTGGCATGATAAGAGGATACAAAAGCATGAGTTCAATGTAGGTGATGATGTCTTGCTATATAACTCTCGTTTAAGATTCTTTGCAGGCAAGCTTCTCTCTAAATGGGAAGGTCCCTATGTTGTTGAGGAAGTATATCATTCCGGTGTTATCAAGATCAACAACACAGAAGGTAATTGTCCGAGAGTTGTAAATGGGCAGAGAATCAAGCATTATGTCTCACGTACTGATACGTCTCAAACGTATCTATAATTTTTGATGGTTTCACGCTGTTATCTTGTCATCTCTGGATGTTTTATGTACCTTTTATATCTTTTTGGGGACTAACTTATTAATTCAGTGCCAAGTGTCAGTTCCTGTTTTTCTGTGTTTTTGGCTCTTTTCAGATCTAATTTTGGAACGGAGTCCAAACAGAATAAAATCCCCGAATTATTTTTTTCCTGAACGGAAGAAGATCAGGGGGCTTGAGGGCCAAACCAGGAGGGCTACAGGGGCCCACAAGCTCCCTATCCGCCACTAGGGGGGGGGGCAGTAGGCTTGTGGCCTCCGTGGCTCCCCCCTGACCTAGCTCCTTCACCTATATATTCCCTAAAATACAGAAAAAATCAAGGGATCCACGAAAATACTTTTCCGCCGCCGCAAGCTTCCGTTTCCGCGAGATCTCATCTGGAAACCCTTCCCGGTGCCCCGCCGGAGGGGACTTTGGAGTTGGAGGGCTTCTACATCAACATCATCGCCCCTCCAATGACTCGTGGGTAGTTCACTTGAGACCTACGGGTCCGCAGTTAGTAGCTAGATGGCTTCTTCTCTCTCTTGGATCTTCAATACAAATTTCTCCATGATCTTCATGGAGATCTATCCGATGTAATCCTCTTTGGCGGTGTGTTTGTCGAGATCTGATGAATTGTGGATTTGTGATCAGATTATCTATGATATATATTTGAGTCTTTGCTGATTTCTTGTATGCATGATTTTATATCCTTGTAAGACTCCCCGAGTCTTGGGTTTTATTTGGCCAACTAGATCTATGATTCTTGCAATGGGAGAAGTGCTTGGTTTTGGGTTCTTACCATGTGGTGACCTTTCCCAATGACAGTAGGCGCAGCAAGGCACACATCGTGTAGTTGCCATCAAGGGTAACAAGGTGGGCTTTGTCGTAGATATGAGATTGTCCATCTACATCATGTCATCTTGCTTAAGGTGTTACTCTGTTCTTTTGGACTTAATACACTAGATGCATGCTGGATAGCGATCGACGTGTGGAGTAATAGTAGTAGATGCAGAAAGTATCGGTCTACTTGTTTTGGACGTGATGCCTATAGATATAATCATTGCCATAGATGACGTCACGACTTTGCGCAGTTCTATCAATTGCTCGACGGTAATTTGTTCACCCACCGTCTACTTGCTTACATGAGAGAAGCCACTAGTAAACACTAGGGCCCCTGGATCTATTCACACCTATCGTTTCCACTTTCGCTTTTACTTCGCTTTGTTACTTTGTTGCTTTCAGTTCTCACTAGGCAAACAATCTATAAGGGATTGACAACCCCTTCATAGTGTTGGGAGCAAGTTTTTGTGTTTGTGCAGGCACTTGTGATACTCCTTCACTGGATCGATACCTTGGTTCTCAAACTGAAGGAAATACTTACCACCGCTGCGCTACATCACCCTTTCCGCTTCGAGGGAACACCAACGCAAGGCTCCAAGGCCACGGGGGAAATCCTTTGCATATTTGCCTAGGAAGTCCCTTAAGGCGTAGCCGTAGTAGAAGGATTCCTGGTGCCGTAGCACGTTTCTGGCGCCATTGGAAGGTCTTTTGTTGCAGTAGTAGGTACTCCCATAAATGTTGAAAGCAATATCATCAATACCATAATTCCGGAAGAATACCTAAGGGACATTTATCAGCCTGTTTCAGACTTCGAAAACGAAGAGGTATGTGATTTGGTAAGAAAACAGAGTCCAAAACTTTTCGAGTAGGAAATTTTCTCCGTTTTGGAATATTTGAAAAAATACAAAAATTGGAAGTAGTCCGGAAAGTGCGCGAGGAGGCGACAAGCCTACACGGCGCGGGCCCACCCTCTGGCCGCGTCGTGAGGGCTTGTGGCCACCTCATGTGCCTCCCGGACTCCGTTTTCGTGCAGGGTACTCCTTCTGGTCTGGAAAAATCATTATATATACTTCCGTTTGGTCCGACCCCTGCATCACGCAGATTTCCTCTGTTTTTCGTTTCGAGCCTGTTTTCTGCCGCAGATTTAGGGCAAGATGTCTTCTCAAGATTCAGAGGGGGAGAGCTTTGTGGCAGATTACCTTGCTAATCCCAAGGTCTATGGGGACTTTGATCCATATGGCTGGACCACTGATGAGGAAGAAGACTATGATCCCAAGGGGAAGGAACAAACAAGTTTCGATGAAGAGGAGGCTCCTCTACCTCAACCTAGACACACGCATGTGGAGTTAAAGAAGTCGAGCCTCCCTAGCTCAAGGAACAAGCCTAAGACCTTGTTTATCCCTTCTCGTTCCTTGCAGGAGAGTAAGCAGGAATTATGCCAAAGGTTGTTGAAGCTTGAAGAGGAAAATGATGATCTGAGGGAGCAGAATTTTATGCTCAAGTGGAAATTAAACAAGCTCAAGACCTCTTCAACAACTCCACCACCATCACCACCAAAGGAAGACAAGTGAGCATTGGTATGGGCAATCCCCTTGGCTTGTGCCAAGCTTGCGGGAGTTGCCCCGGTATCGTATCACCATCACATCTTTTGCCTTTACATTTGTTTTAGTTTTCCTTTTCAGTTTTCTTTTTCTCTAGTAGATTAAAAGTCTTAGTGTTTTAGTCTTGAGTTTTGCTTTGTGTCACCCCCAATGTATTCTTGCTCGTGAGCCATATAATAAAGAGTGTCTTAGTTGAAGGGCTTTGCCTCTTGCCATGATCAAAAGAGTGAGAATAGAACAAAAGCATGAAAGATCATGTAATGATATTATGGGAAGTGATGGCTTCACATATAAAAAGAATGATGATTGAAACTTGTTGAGGGTAGACAAATGTAGACCTTGGTCATAGTTGCAATTAATAGGAAGTGATAAAGAAGGAGAGGTTCAGATATAAATATATCATCTCTGACACTATATATGATTGTGAACACTCACCAAACTATTGCATGCCTAGAAGTAGATGTTGGACAAGGAAGACAACGGAATGAATTGTGTTTGCTTGGCCCCGAACAATGTTATAGGATTAGAGATCCCTTAGCATGCGACAATTGCTTCCACCTCATATTAGCCAAAACTCCCGCACCAAGTAGAAATACTACTTGTGCATCCATAAACCTTCAACCCAGTTTTGCCTTGAGTGTCCACCATACCTACCTATGGATTGAATAAGATTCCTCAAGTAAGTTGTCATCGGTGCAAGCAATAAAAATTTCTCTCTAATATGTATGATCTATTAGTGTGTGGAAAATAAGCTTTATACAAACCCGTTACGAGGAAGAAATAAAAGTGACAAACTGCATAATAAAGTTCTTTATCACATGAGGCAATATAAAGTGACGTTCCTACGCACTAAGAGGATACACATCCATACCTCAAAAGCGCATGACAACCTCTGCTTGCCTCTACGAAGGGCCTATCTTGTACCTTTACTTTTTGCCCTTGAAAGAGTCATGGTGATCTTCACCAATTTCCTATTTCGCCTTTGTTTTGGCTAACGTCATATGCTTGGGAAAGATCTATATTCATATGTCAACTTGGAGGTAAGTATTCATGAATTATTATTGTTGACATTACCCTTGAGGTAAGCAGTTGGGAGGCAAAACTGTAAGCCCCTATCTTTCTTTGTGTCCAGCTGAAACTTTGATCTCATGAGTACGAGGTGAGTTGTAGCAATTGTAGAGAACGAAAGAATGATTGAGTATGTGGATTTGCTTTACAAGCTCTTATTTGACTCTTTCTGATGTTGTGATAAATTGCAATTGCTTCAATGACTAAAGGCTATCGGTTGTTACTTCTCGGTAAGTTTCTTGATCCATGCTTTACTTTGTGAAGGAATTATCACTTTAGCATGAGAGATTATATGTTGGTATTGATGTTCTCGTCTTGATCATGATGCATGCATTTTCGTATCCTGTTTTGTCGACACCTCTCTCCCTAAACATGTGGACATATTTAGTGAGCTAGGCTTTCACTTAAGGACAAGTGAGGTCTAAGCTTGGGGGAGTTGATACGTCCATTTTGCATCATGTTTTCATGTTGATATTTATCGCTTCTTTGGCTGTTATTTCACTTCACAGTACAATTCTTATGCCTTTTCTCTCTTATTTTGCAAGGTTTACAAGAAGAGGGAGAATACCGGCAACTGAAATTCTGGCCTGAAAGTGGAGCAAAGTTCAGATACCTATTTTGCGCAACTCCAAACACCGTGAAAATCAACGGGGATTTTTCCCAATTTATCAAAAATACTGGGCCGAAGAAGTGCCAGAGGGGCACCAGGGGGTGCCCACAAGCCTGCACGGCGCGTCCACCCCCAGGCCACGCCATGGGGGCTTGTGGCAGCCCACTGGCCCACTGGCCCCCCTCTTTAGCTATATGGAGGGTTTCGTCCAAAAAAATATATCAGGGAGGAGCTTTTTCGTGGTTTCGCCGCCGCCATGAGGCGGAACTTGAGCAGAACCAATCTAGAGCTCCGGCAGGACGATCCTGCCGGAAAAACTTTCCTCCCGGAGGGGGAAATCATCGCCATCGTCATCACCAACACTCCTCTCATCGGAGGGGACTCATCTCCATCAACATGTTCATCAGCACCATCTCATCTCCAAACCCTAGTTCATCACTTGTAACCAATCTCCGTCTCGTGACTCCGATTGGTACTTGTAATGTTGCTAGTAGTGTTGATTACTCTTTGTAGTTGATGCTAGTTGGATTACTTGGTGGAAGAGTTTTTGCTTCAGATCCTTGATGCTACTCATTACCCCTCTGATCATGATTATGATTATGCTTTGTGAGTAGTTACTTTTGTTCCTGAGGACATGGGATAAGTCATGCTAATAGTAGTCTTGTGAATTTGGTATTCGTTCGGTAATTTGATATGTTGTATGTTGTTTTTCCTCTAGTGGTGTTATGTGAACGTCGACTACATAACACTTCACTATTATTTGGGCCTAGAGGAAGGCATTGGGAAGTAGTAAGTAGATGATGGGTTGCTAGAGTGACAGAAGCTTAAACCCTAGTTTATGCGTTACTTCGTAAGGGGCTGATTTGGATCCACTACTTTAATGCTATGGTTAGACTTTGACTTAATTCTTCTTTCATAGTTGCGGATGCTTCCGAGAGGGGTTAATCATAAGTGGGATGCTTGTCCAAGTAAGGGCAGTACCCAAGTGCGGGTCCACCCACATATCAAACTATCAAAGTAACGAACGCGAATCATATGAACATGATGAAAACTAGCATGACAGAAATTCCCGTGTGTCCTCGGGAGCATTTTTCCTCCTATAAGACTTTGTACAGGCTTCTCCCTTGCTACAAAAGGGATTAGGCCACTTTGCTGCACCATTGCTACTTTTGTTACTTGTTGCTTGCTACGAATCATCTCATCACACAATCACTTGTTACCGATAATTTCAGTGCTTGCAGATATTTCCTTGCTGAAAACCACTTGTCAGATCCTTCTGCTCCTCGTTGGGTTCGACACTCTTACTTATCGAAAGGACTACGATTGATCCCCTATACTTGTGGGTCATCACACACGCAGCTGATGCTGCCACCCAGATCATCCACCGCATGCCCCAAGGACACGCACGAGGGCCATGAGAGGGCACACAACCGTCAGGATCGCATTCTCCAGGATGTCACCGCTGCTAGGCACTAGAATCACGTGATCCTCATCACAGGTTGTTCTACTATCGAGGGTTACCTGGCTCTCACCCCGAGCTCCACCGCATGGTGTGGCCCGACAAATTCAAGCCAGATCTCCCTCTTCGCTACGACGACAACACAGACCCCACGGAGTTCCTCCCGCTTTACACCATCAACATCCAGGACACGAGGGGTCGACTCGGTCATGGCGAACTGGTTCCCAATGGCCCTTCAAGAGCTTCACGCGCATGGCTCCTGAACCTTCTTGACGGCTCCATCTCTTCGTGGGAGGACTTGCACCAGCAGATCGCCGCTAAGTTTGGAGGCACAAGCGATCACCGCCTCATGCTCAACGACGTGATGGCCATGCACTAGCGCCATGACCATTCTCATGTTCATACAATGCTTCTGCCAGGTGTTTAACAGGATCACAAGGGCCATCGAAGACGCGATCATCTGCCTTCACCAATGGCGTTAATGACGTGAAGATGCGCAAGAAGATCTTCGTCAGAGATGAGCTCGACTCTCTGGAGGAACTCATCCTCATCCTTGACGACCGCTATGCCAAATCCGAGGAAGGATGACTCTTCTTCCGTGATGACCCGGGCATCGGGCGTACCACGGTGAAGAACAAGTACATGAACCCCAAGCACAAGGGCCCTGCTGTGCTCCCAGCGGAGCCTGAGTAGAAGTGCGGATGTGACCGTTATGAAGGGCCTAGGAAGCCCTTCTATGCCTACCATGGCGTGAACTCCCAAAGCACTGAGGAATGCTACGAGCTCAAGCAGCTTCGCGAGGGTCGTACTAAACACTAGGACAACCACAAGGGGCGATGCTCGAGGAGGAAGGTAGGGGTGGCCATTGGCACGACAACAATGGTGCTGGTAGCGGCAACCGCCAAGGCTGGCAGGATCAGCCACGGCAAGCTCATCTTTTGGCCAACCCCGGCCCACTGCGCACCAACAATTCCCCTACCGCTGAGAACATCGAGTGCTACATGGAGACCCGCAGGGTGGCCTGCATCCTCGATGGGGCCTAGGCCCCTCCATCCAACTGCCACTTCAAGCAATTTTTTCACGAGGTGAACACGACCCTCCCATAGCTTGGGTTCGCCAGCTTCCTCAAGTGCTCCGAGCTCCCAATTGCCTTTGATGCCAGCGACCACCCCAAGACCACGAAGAATGTGGGCTCCGCCCCACTGCCATGTACCCCCACTATCAGCAACATGTCCATGACCAAGACAATCATCAACAGTGAGGCGGGGCTCAACGTGCTCTCGTTGGAGACCTTCGAGACGCTCCAAGTGCCCTACGAGCGCCTGATGCCCACCAAGCCTTTCTCCGGTGTCATTGATGGCTTCATTGTTCCTCTAGGTAGGTACACCTTCCCATCACCTTCGGAACTCGTGAGAACTACCACACGGAGTTCATCGACTTTGACATGACACACATCGGCCTGCCCTACAAAGCCATCCTGAGCTACCCGACGCTCTCCAAGTTCATGGCAATGACCAACCATGCCTACGACCTCGTCAAGATGCCCGGCTGTGGCAGCACCATTAGCATCCATTGTGACGAGAAGGATGTGGTGCGCATCCTCGAGCACACATACAAGGCCACTGCCACGGCATACCCCGTCGACCAGGACAACCTTGAGCCTGCTGAGGAGGCGCCCACGAAGAAGAAGCCTCTGCCTGGTGCCCCATCCCTCAAATAGGAAGGCACGCTTGTCGCCCCCTCCGAGAGAGCCCCGATGCACCATCGCAGGTGGCACCGAGCGCCCATCTTGTTGACGAAGGTGACCGAGCACAACCAAGCTGCGCACCGAGGCACGCGACCCACCAGCGAGCCCCAAGGTGCAGAAGTCGTCCGTAAAGCACCCAGCTCCACGTGGGTCGGCAGCAACACCCTCATCTCCAAGCCGCACAACAGCAGGCACACGTGCATCGATTTTCTCTGTCTCCATGTAGCTCACCTCGTGAGGCCCGTTTCTCCTCCATCTCCACTCATGCCCATGCCTTTCAGCATGGAGCACACCGCATCCAACTTTGCGAGGCTGGAGCACATGAGCTTGGAGTCCCACATCCCGGATGTGGTGTACAGTCGCCAACCACCCCCCTGTGGCCCAAAGAATGAAGGCGAATGGTGCTCCGGTGCAAAATACCTAGAACACCCTCCATCATTGTAAGTTATATCTGTGCTCCACGGATACAAGCGAAACAGGGATGTACATGGCCGGGGCTATCTCTACGCACGCCGCCCTCGGCACATGCGAGTACCTTCCAACTCTCATGGAAGCCCGATGCTCCGGGCTGGTTGAAATCTCCTACCCAGTCCTTGTGGAAGCCCCATGCTCTGTGCTAGCAGGAACCCCCATGCTCCGCGTTGGAGGAAAACTATCCTATCCACCTTTCATGGAAGCCCCACGCGCGGCGCCGGTGGAAACCCTATGCTTAGACATGGCAGACTTTTGAGGGCGCTTTTCAGTTGGACACAATCTCACGCCCACGCATTTCGAATACGGAAGAATGTGTATTTTTAATATTTAATGAACTAGTTTCATGCATTAGTAAAACATGTTTTTGTCAAAACCCTTTGCGTGCCGGCAGGTGGCATGCCTCAAGCACGATGCGTGATCATGGTCTCCCCCCGTGTCCGTCACGCGAGAAGGGGCTTGGCATGGTGTATGTGCTCGGGTGAGTCCCTGCAGCGCTGCAAAACCCAATCAACCAATCTCTGGCACGTGTGCCTGCTCCCGTGTATACCACCTCACCGGGTACTTGGTGCTCTTACGTCCTCATGTGACACCCACATGCAACCCAGTGAGAGCGCCCCATGGCGTCGCCTGACTATTAGTTTTCCTTAGTGAAGTGCCTTGCAAGGGGCCTCATGAGCCCCCCGCCCACCTTAGGCCTCGCGAGCAGCGCCCTGTTGGAGAAAGAATTCAGGAAGAGCCCCACACCCATATAAGCTAAGTATAAACATGCCCCTTGTGTTTTTCCCCACGTTCACTCTTCCTCGAGGCATCCAAGTTTCCTTGATACGAGCCGCCTGAACATCAAGGGTGGGGGGATCCTGCTCATCACTCCCTAGGGTCTCCTACCATCCCACGAGCCCTACACCCTCTGGCCTTGCTGACCCCTTGCGTCACGCATAACAACGATGGTGTAGTCTGTCTTGGGGGTTGGACCCCAGCAATACATGACACAAGGGCAATGTAAAAATAAAAGCAATCCTCGGAGGGAGAACATAAGTGCACAACAATTGAAACACTTCAGGCGTCGACTACTTAACGCAAAAGATCCTTAGAATTGTTTTTATGCCCGCGCGGGTCCAAATGGTTCACTATGCAACAAGAAAGAAAAAAGGTAGTAGCTCTGACGGAGGAGGTGGCATCATCGTCGACGTCCTCACCATCATTGTCGTTGTCGCAAACGTCGTTGTCCGGGAGACCCTTGATAACCCACAAGTTTAGGGGATCACGACAGTCTTCACGGGTAGTATTTTACCCTAATTTATTGGTTCGACACAAGGAGAGCCAAAGAGTATTTATTGGCCTTGATAGTTGAATTGTCAATTCAACCGCACCTGGGATATCTCTCTATAGCAAGGATTTAGTAGCACGACAAATAATAGTAGTGACAGTAGCAGTTTTAGTAGCAAAAGTAACAGTAGCAATTTAGTAGCAAGTGTGATAGTAGAAGCAGCATTAGTAAGTCAGAAAGATTCAGTATATGAAAAGCGTGGGCACATGGATCGGTGATGGATAATGATTTAGATGACATTGACCATGTAACAGTTACACACTAGGGCGACACAGAACTAGCTCCAATTCATCAATATAATGTAGGCATGTATTCTGTATATAGTCATACGTCCTTGCGATAAGAACTTGCATGACATCTTTTGTCCTATCCTCCCGTGGAAGCAGGGTCCTATTGGAAACTAAGGGATATTAAGGCCTCCTTTTAATAGAGAACCAGAACAAAGCATTTACACATGGTGAATACGTGAACTCCTCAAACTACGACAATCACCGGAAAGAGTCCCAATTTCTGTCACCTTGGGGGATGCAGATCATGACAGGTATTGGTGACTACGACTTGCAAGATAAGATCCAAAACACTCTTATATTCATTAAAAAATAATAGGTTCAGATCTGAAATCAGGGCACTCGGGCCCTAGTGACAAGTATTAAGGATAGCAAAATCATAGCAACATCAATCTACGAACATAGTGGACACTAGGGATCAAGCCCTATCAAACTTAACTCGATTGCATGATCAATCTCATCTAATCTCACCACCGTCCAGCAAGCCTACAGTGGAATTACTCACACCCGGTGGTGAGCATCATGGTGGTGTGGATGGAGAAGGGTTGGTGATGACGACGTCGACGAATCCCCCTCTCTGAAGCCCAAAACGGACTCCAGAGCAGCCCTCCGGAGGAAGAAAAGGAGGTGGCGGCGGCTCCGTCTCGTAAAACGCGATGAAATCTTCTCTCCTATTTTTTCCTTCATGAATAGGAATTTATAGGACTGGAAATAGGGTCGGAGGAGCCACGGGGCCCCACAAGCCATCAGGGTGTGGCCAGGGCCTCAGCCATGCCCAGTTCGCTTGTGCCCCGTGGCACACGTCCTCCAGCAGGTCTTCGATCCATAATTCAATATAATTCCCAGAAAAAATTCACAAAAAGTTTCGTCCAATTATGAGAACATTTATTTCCTCATAAAAATAACACCAAAGTAGTTCTGCTGAAAACAACGTCAGTCCAGGTTAGTTTCATTCAAATCATGCAAATTAGAGTAAAAAACAAGAGAAAAAGTGTTTGGAAAATTAGATACGTTGGAGACGTATCAACCCCCTCCCGATCTGCCTCCCTCGTCGGAGGGCTCAACCTGCGTGAACCGCTCAAGGAGGGAGTCCACGTGCTCACACACCTCATTCCTAAGGAGTCCCTGGAGCTCGGCATGCATCGGATCCACCATGAAGGAGAAGTCGAGGCGGGGTCATGGAGGCGGTGTTGGAGAAGACGCACGTCGCCACACAGTCTAGGAGGGCTCGAGCGCACCCGTCAATGGCCCCGTGCACCTTGGAGACGCCCGGATCCAGCGCCTCCACCACCTTCATGAACAAGTCTAGGTAGCCACCATCAGAGTGCGTGAGGGGAAGCGCTAGCACGCCCTCAACAAGCATGATCAGCGGAGCCCAAGAACATCTTGTCACGCTATTCCTCCATCGGCGGTGCTAGTGCCTCATCATCTCGGGCCCTCTACACGGCGTCGACGCCTCGCCAACCTGCGCCTCGAACTCCGCTAGCTCCGCCTCAGCATCCCCTTTACGCTAGAGCGTGGCCTGGAGGTCTACCTTGGCGCCCTAGAGCTGGGCCTTGAGCTTGTCGACCTCCTTCTAGAGCTCGTTGTGCTTGGTTTGGAAGTGGGTCTGCTGCAGTGCCGTCTGCCGCCGTACTGTTCTAACAAGGCCTCCTGCTCCTGGGACATCCTCGTGTTGCCCGTAACGTTTGCCGCAACACGCACGACCTTGAGGGCGGCCTCGTCGGTTAGAACCTGGGTCTCCATGGTCTGGAGGCGATCGTGCTCTGCCTCGTGGACGAAGGCAGTCCGGGCGGCCTCCCGCTCTAGGGGGGACGTCGGCCTCCTAGCCGGTGAGAGCCTCCTCCTGTCGGGTTAGCTCCCCCTCGCGCGTGGCGCACTACTGCTTGTGCAGGGTGGCTGCAACCTTGTGGGCATCAAGCTCCCACATGCGGAGGATGAACTGCTTTTCTGCCTAGCAGGCACGAGATTCAACCTCCCGGTGCTGGGCGCTCTCTGCTCGGAGGTCAGCCTCGAGCGCACCGAGTGTGACGCGGGCGTTTGGGAGAGCCCTGTGGGCTTCTGAGATCCCCGCGGGGGTTTCACCCTCCACACCCCCTTGCCTATTGATGGAGGAACGCCGCCAACCTCGAGCTGGGGGCTCGCCGCGGCCCTCTTGTCGTCGCCCCCGGTGCCGGCTTCCTCCAAGGACAGGCGATCATACGGCGCAAGGGCCTCACGCACGAGTAGCACAGGTGAAGGCACTAGGGGCGTGGCGGCCCCTTCCCTCTTGCACATGGGTGCCCTGCATGGGTCAACTGATCGATCCATCATATTCATCAATGACAAGCAAAAAAATGGATGAGTGGGTTGGCAAAATAACTCGTTGGCGGCGGCCCAACACCTTTGCATCGACAGGGATCGATAGTGCTTGATGCCGCCACTCCTAGGGGAGGATTGTGCTGTGGGGTCTTCCTGCAACACGGCAGCGGCAACACTCCTCTTTGGCACCTTGGAAAAAACCGCGACGGAGAGGAAGGCGGAGAGGAAAGGGCGAACGACGGGCGTGTGTGCACGGAAGAGCGGTTCGCAAGGGAGATGTTCGAGAGAAGACATGCAATGATGCTTTCTCCCATCTCACACATTAGTTCTATAGGCAAGCACATGATTCCTGAGGCATCATGGGGGAAGTGGGAGCATCCAGTCCCATCGTGGCTGACACACATTGTCTCTCCAGCCGCTACAGTTCTTCGGGGCCCGTAGCATTTTGGTCCATGTTGTCTCATGCCTCGCTCGCAGAACATGCACAGCTCGGGCTCGGGGGCTACTGTCATCCCAGTGGGAATTGGGGTATTAAGGCCTGTCTGCCGCTGGCCTCGGGACAATGTGTGCGCCGCCCTAAGGGGGGAAACTGTGTCCCGACTGCTTTGGTGGGAATCGCCTCGCAATGGTCCTGTTCTTGCATGCCTGGCCAATTAAATAACAAGTGCCAAGCCCATGAGTACTTTGAATGTACTCGCAAGCAACCCATGATATGGAATAAGGCAATAATGAAGTATGACATAACAATAGTGTGCTATTTTACAAAAAGAAGACTTTTCCCTGGTGCGATAACATGACCAACTTCTCGTGCGACATGCATGGTAAGCTAAATGGTAACCAAGTGAATATGTTACAAATATCAATTGAAACTGAAGGTGGAACGACCCATCCTCACCCATCATGCCAAGTCATCTGACTTAGCTCAACATTCATACTATCACCATTCCCACCCCACACACTTGGTTTAAGTGAAAACTCCTGGACGTAGTTTAAGCAACACCACCCAACTGTCCTTGACCATGGACACAACCATTCTAATAGTTTTACACTCTATAGAGGTTGCACACTTTACCCACAAGATTCAGTAAACCTCCGTGCCATAACACGACTCGCGGTATTTATCATACCCGAGGTATGTACCCGAACATCACCTTTCCCATGACGATACTAGCAAAGAGTTAACTCGTTGATGATAGTTCCTCATGATCTACATCACACGTATCATCCACGACGGCATGCAACGGTGTGTCTGCTGCCTGTACAAACATCCCGTGGTCACTCTTTTTCCTGCCACGACCTCATTTTGAGAGTGACCATGTCACTCCCACCACTTGTAATGTGGCTCTGTACTAGCACCGACCATAGTAATCAACAAAGCCCCGTCCCATAATGGGTATTGTGTCCATACATGTAAGGTTGGAATGGTCCACAAATCATAATCTAATCCAGTTATTAGAAACTACTCACACAGCTAGCCTTGATATACCACTCCCTCATCAAGAGGTTACCTAGCTCAACACATCACCCTTGGGCATTAGTGTCACCCGATGGGGTTATTGTAAAATATTTGAAATCATTTCCTTTTACCATCTCCATGCATGTACCCAATACCATGTGTAGCACTACTAGCAACCTAACTATTTCCCACCTGCACAACCCTCATAGGAATGTAGGTTCATGCCCAAGTGCAAGTATGAACGAGGAGTTACCGGAACAACCTATCAAGGTGGTCATCGATTCAACATGATTCAATGCATCAGAACGAAATGCTATTTGACATGCATAAAAGTAGTTTCTCAGACATGGTCAAAGGGCTGCTTGCCTTGCTCAGATAAGTCTTCGGGGTCTTCAAGGCCTTCTGGTCCAAACCCCTCGTCGGTAACGCAATCTATCGCCGCAATATAAACGGGAAAAATAAGCACTCAACCAAAAACAGGGAAAATATCCTACTCAGAAAAATGTCACACCTTTTTTTATAAAATATTAGGGCGAGTATAGGTTCTGTAAAAATTATTGGGTTTTATATTTGGAATGCAAAAAAGTTGTAGAAACTATGCAAAAAGTTGCAAAATGTTGAAATGCCTAAAACAAGGTTTTAAAATAATACAGTGCATGCAACCTTTTGTAAAAATTGCACAAGTGGCAAGCTAAAATACCACGTAATATTACAAGATTTGTGGTGGAGGAATATTTGAATTTGGATAATTATTCGATCCCGTGGATTTTTTGCAAAATAAGATTAAAAGGAAAAGGAAAAGGACCACATTCCGTGGGCCAAAGGATAGTGGCCGAATCGGCCCAGCCAATGAACCAACCCAGACGGACTAGGCACGTGCACCCACCAGTGGTTAAACCCGACAGGCGGGGCCTAGTCACGTGCACCAGAGAGGGGAGGCAAGGGAGATGTGAGGATGACACATGGCTCCCACCTGTCATATTCAACCTCAGGACACAGAGGGGGATGAGCTCACCAGTGATGATAGAGGTCACGTCAAGTGCAACTAGGGGTGGAAATGGGTCCAGGGACGAGTTGACGTTTGATTGGTGGTGGAGAGAGGGGCCGAGGTGCAGGGAGTCGCGGCAACAAGGTCCTGCGATGGAGACGCTCTGGGAGGGTGGTCGTCAGGGCCGAATGCTGCAGCAAACGAACATGGGAGAGAATGGAAAGCATCAGGAAGCTGTTGCAGTTCCTTTGGAAAATAAATGAGAGCAGGAGTTTCCTTGTACCCGGGATTGCCGGAATCCCGATGCAGCGAATTCACAGCTCGATCACAAGCTCTGGTGCTCCTGGCGACGAATGGGTGGCTGAGTGGTGTGATTAGGTGTAATGGGGGGGTCGAAGGAAGGGAGAGGGAGGCTCGGGGTGGCGTTATATAGAGGGGGCATGGTTTATCTAAAGTTCGTGCGCCAACGATGCCATGGCGATGGCGAGGGGAGGAGAGAGGGCTTGGGAACGTGTGTGCGGTCGTGGATGCGATCTAGGGTTGGAACAATGTTGAGGAGGAGCGGCAGCTGGCTCCTAGCCTGCCTCGGTGGCGGGAGCCATCTCACCGAATTGGCCGTCGGGGGCACGTGTCGTAGGGGGTAGAAGGGGAGAGAGGAGGGGCATGACGTGGCACATGACTCCTATCGTCTGGGGGCAGCGGGGACAGCCGAAAGGTTCCAAAGCAGGTCGTGGCTGGCCTCCCAACGTGCGGGTGTGCACTATAGCGCATCCAGAGCGCAGTTTTGGCATGCCACAACATGATAGCATGCTCTCGCGTGTCCCACCTAGTCTTCTAGTGTTTGGGGATGTGGGGATGCTCCTGGGATGATTTGGAGCCGAGGGGGAAGACTGAGGTCAAAGGGAGAGAGGTAAAAAAGCTCCTGCCAGGGTGTACGAGAAGGGTAATTGGGTTTTTTGCAAACTGCACAGTTGAACCAGAGCTGGTTTCGGTATTTACTCACAACATAAGCCATGGGTAGGCTAAAGATGGTGGGAACCGAAGTGGCACGGGAGGGTGCTGGGAACGAAGTTGGTACAAGCATGGAACGCACGATATACCCAGGTTCAGGGCTCTCCGTAGAGATAACACCCCAAATCCCTGCCGGTGTGTATGATGTATGAATGGGACTACAAAGTGCTCCTGGAGCTGTATTGCGGAGGAGGAAGAAGGAGCTGCCGGCTCACGTCTGCCTCTCTTATGTGGTTGATGTGTGTGCTAAGTTGACTGACCCTCTGCATGGAGGGGGACCCGGGGGTTTTATAGACGAACCAACCGACCTACAATATGGATAAAAGGTACAAGAGTGGGACCCGGCTGGCAGCCTCGCTGGCTGGCCAGGGGGGCCATGGGGGTCTTGTCTTGTCGCTGGAGGGGCCAGCCGGCTGCGAGGTCCCGCCTGGCTGTGGGACCCGTCGGCTAGCAAATAAGGCTCTCGCGTAAGGTTGACGCAGGACATGTGTTGTACGTCCGGCTCGTCCAGCGAGACTCGTCATGGGCAAACAGTACGGTCGTCTCCAATGTTCCCACGTCGAGTGCAGTAATGGAGTGGGAGTTTGACGGGCCGATGATACGTCCATTTTGCATCATGTTTTCATGTTGATATTTATCGCTTCTTGGGATGTTATTTCACTTCACGGTACAATACTTATGCCTTTTCTCTCTTATTTTATAAGGTTTACATGAAGAGGGAGAATGCTGGTAGCTGGAATTCTGGCCTGAAAAAGGAGCGAAGTTGAGATACCTATTCTGCGCAACTCCAAGCGCCGTAAAAATCAACGAGGATTTTTTCCGGATTTATAAAAAATACTGGACCGAAGAAGTGCCAGAGGGGCGCGTGCAGGTGGCCACAAGCCTGCACGGTGCAGCCACCCCAAAGGCCGCGCCATGAGGGCTTGTGGGCAGCCTGCTGGCCCACTGGCCCCCTCTTAATCTATATGAAGGGTTTCGTCCAGAAAAAAAAAATCAGGGAGGAGCTTTTTAGTGGATTCACCGCCGCCACGAGGCGGAACTTGAGCATAACCAATCTAGAGCTCCGGCAGGACGATCCTGCAGGGGAAACTTCCCTCCCGGATCGGGAAATCGTCGCCATCGTCATCACGAACACTCCTCTCATAGGAGGGGACTCGTCACCATCAACATCTTCGTCAGCACCATCTCATCTCCAAACCCTAGTTCATCACTTGTAACTAATCTCCGTCTCGCGACTCTGATTGGTACTTGTAAGGTTGCTAGTAGTGTTGATTACTCTTTGTAGTTGATGCTAGTTGGATTACTTGGTGGAAGAGTTTTTGTTCAGATCCTTGATGCTACTCATTAGCTCTCTGGTCATGAATATGATTATGCTTTGTGAGTAGTTACTTTTGTTCCTGAGGACATGGGATACGTCATTCTAATAGTAGTCATGTGAATTTGGTATTCGTTCGGTAATTTGATGTGTTGTATGTTGTTTTTCCTCTAGTGGTGTTATGTGAACGTCGACTACATAACACTTCACCATTATTTGGGCCTAGAGGAAGGCATTGGGAAGTAGTAAGTAGATGATGGATTGCTAGAGTGACAGAAGCTTAAAACCTATATTATGTGTTACTTCGTAAGTGGCTGATTTGGATCCACTAGTTTAATGCTATGGTTAGACTTTGTCTTAATTCTTGTTTCGTAGTTGTGGATGCTTGTCCAAGTAAGGGCAGTACCCAAGCACCGGTCCACCCACATATCAAACTATCGAAGTAACGAACGCGAATCATATGAACATGATGAAAACTAGCATGACAGAAATTCCCGTGTGTCCTCGGGAGCGTTTTTTCCCCTATAAGACTTTGTCCAGGCTTGTCCCTTGCTACAAAAGGGATTGGGCCACTTTGCTGCACCGTTGCTACTTTTGTTACTTGTTGCTTGCTACGAATCATCTCACAACACAATCACTCGTTACCGACAATTTCAGTGTGTGCAAATTTTACCTTGCTAAAAACCACTTGTCAGATCCTTCTGCTCCTCGTTGGGTTCTATACTCTTACTTATCGAAAGGACTACGATTGATCGCCTATACTTGTGGGTCATCATGACTCTTTTCTGGCGCCGTTGCCGGGGAGTGAAGCGCCTTTGGTAAGTGGAACTTGGTAAGGAAACATTCATATAGTGTGCTGAAATTTAATGTTACTTGTCACTATGGATACTAATCCTTTGAGGGGCTTGTTCAGGGTATCTTCACCTAGAATGGAAGCACGAATAGTTGCTCCTCAACCTGCTGCACCTACTGAAAATATTTGCTTTGAATTTCCTTCGGGTATGCTTGAGAAACTGCTGGCTAATCCTTTTACAGGAGATGGAACATCACATCCAGACTTTCAGCTAATCTATGTAGATGAAGTTTGTGGTTTATTTAAGCTTGCAGGTTTGCCCGAGGACGAGGTCAAGAAGAAGGTCTTTCCTTTATCTTTGAATGATAAGTCGTTGACATGGTATAGGCTATGTGATGATACTGGATCATGGGACTACAATCGGTTGAAATTGGAATTTCATCAAAAGTTTTATCCTATGCATTTAGTACATCGTGATCGAAATTATATTTATAATTTTTGGCCTCGTGACAGAGAAAGCATCGCTCAAGCTTGGCGGAGGCTTAAATCAATGCTATATTCATGCCCCAGTCATGAGCTCTAGAGAGAAATTATCATTCAGAACTTCTATGCTCGGCTTTCTCATGATGATCGCACCATGCTTGACACTTCTTGTACCGGTTCTTTTATGAAGAAAGATATTGACTTCAAATGGAATTTATTGGAGAGAATTAAATGCAACTCTGAAGATTGGGATCTTGAAGAAGGTAAGGAGTCAGGTATGAATTTCCAGTTTGATTGCATTAAATCCTTTGTTGAGACAAATACTTTTTGTGACTTTAGCACTAAGTATGGACTTGACTCTGAGATAGTAGCTTCATTGTGTGAATCCTTTGCTGCTCATATTGATCTCCCCAGAGAGAAGTGGTTTAAATATCATCCTCCTTTAGAAGTCAATGTAGTTAAACCCACTCCAGTTGAAGAGAAAGTCATTGCTTATAATGATCCTGTTGTTCCGAGTGCTTATATTGAGAAACCACCTTTCCCTGTTAGGATAAAGGATTATTCTAAAGCTTCAACTGTGATACATAGAGGCTATATTAGAACACCTACACCCCCTGAGCAAATTAGAGTTGAACCTAGAATTGCTATTATCAAAGATCTTCTGTCTGACGATGTTGAGGGACATAATATTCATTTCTGTGAAGATGCTGCTAGAATTGCTAAACCTCACGTTAGAGACAAACATAGGCCTGTTTTTGGCATGCGTGTGGTTTCTGTAAAGATAGGAAATCATTGTTATCATGGTTTATGTGACGTGGGTGCTAGTGTTAGTGCAATACCTCAATCCTTATACGATGAAATCAAAGATGATATTGCACCTGTTGAGATAGAGCCTATTGATGTCACTATTCAGCTTGCCAATAGAGATACTATCTGCCCTCTGGGAATTGTTAGGGATGTTGAAGTCTTGTGTGGTAAAATTAAGTATCCTGCTGATTTCCTCGTTCTTGCTACCGCACAAGATAGATTTTGTCCCATCATATTTGGTAAACCTTTTCTCAATACTGTCAATGCTCATATTGATTGTGAGAAGCAAGCTATCACTATTTGCTTTGAAGGTGTGTCACACGAGTTCAATTTCTCCAAGTTTGGTAGACAACCTCATGAAAAGGAGTTGCCTAGTAGGGATGAAACTATTGCCTTAGCCTCTATTGCCGTGCCTCCTACTAATCCCTTAGAGCAATACTTGCTTGAGCATGAAAATGATGTGCACATGGATGAAAGGGAAGAAATAGATAGAGTTGTCTTAGAACAATATCCTATACTTAAGAATAACTTGCCTGTTGAACTGCTTGGGGATCCACCCCCACCAAAGGATGATCCTGTGTTCGAGCTTAAACAGTTGCCTGATACTCTTAAGTATGCCTATCTTGATGAAAAGGAGATATATCATGTCATTATTAGTGCTAGCCTCTCAGAGCATGAAGAAAAGAAATTACTAAAAACTCTGAGGAAGCACCGTGCTGCTATAGGATATACTCTTGATGATCTTAAGGGCATTAGTCCTACTCTATGCCAGCACAAGATTAAAACTGATCCTGATTTCAAACCTGTTGCTGATCATCAAAGTATATTAAATCCTAAGATGAAAGAGGTTGTAAGAAAAGAAATACTAAAGCTCCTCGAAGCGGGTATTATCTATCCTGTTTCTCATAGCGATTGGGTGAGTCCGGTGCATTGCGTCCCTAAGAAGGGAGGCATTACCGTTGTCCCTAATGATAAGGATGAATTGATCCCACAGAGGATTATTACTGGCTATAGGATGGTCATTGATTTTAGGAAATTGAATAAAGCCACTAGGAAAGATCATTACCCTTTGCCTTTTATCGACCAAGTGCTTGAAAGGCTGTCCAAACACACACACTTGTGCTTTCTAGGCGGTTATTCTGGTTTCTCCCAAATACCAGTTGCACAATCTGACCAGGAGAAAACCACTTTCACCTGCCCTTTCGGTACCTTTGCTTATAGACGTATGCCTTTTGGCTTATGTAATGCACCTGCCACCCTTCAAAGATGCATGATGGATATATTCTCTAACTTTTGTGAAAAGATTGTCGAGGTTTTCATGGATGACTTTTCTGTTTACGGGTCTTCTTTTGATGATTGCCTCAGCAACCTTGATCGAGACTTACTGAGATGTAAAGATACCAATCTTGTCTTGAATTGGGAGAAGTGCCACTTTATGGTTAATGAAGGCATCGTCTTAGGACATAAAATTTCTGAAAGAGGTATTGAAGTCGATAAGGCTAAGGTTGATGCAATCGAGAAAATGCCATACCCCACAGACATCAAAGGTATAAGAAGTTTCCTTGGTCATGCTGGTTTCAATAAAAGGTTCATCAAAGACTTCTCTAAGATTTCTAGGCCTCTTACCAATCTCTTACAAAAGGATATTCCTTTTGTTTTTGACGATGATTGTGAGGAAGCCTTCGAAATACTTAAGAAGGCTTTGATAACTGCACCTATTGTTCAACCACCTGATTGGAACTTGCCTTTTTAGATCATGTGTGACGCTATTGATTATTCTATTGGTGCTGTTCTAAGGCAAAGAGTCGATAAGAAGTAGAATGTTATTCACTACGCTAGTAAAACTCTAGACAGTGCCCAGAGAAACTATGCTACTACGGAGAAGGAGTTTTTAGCAGTCGTGTTTGCATGTGAAAAGTTCAGGTCTTACATAGTTGATTTCAATGTCACTATTCACACCGATGATGCTGCTATTAAGTACCTCATGGAGAAGAAGGACGCTAAACCTAGACTTATCAGATGGTTCTCTTGCTACAAGAATTTGATTTGCACGTTGTTGACCGGAAGGGTGCTCATAACCCAGTAGCAGATAACTTTTCTAGGTTGGAGAACGTTCTTGATGACCGACAACCTATTGATGATAGCTTTCCCGATGAGCAACTGAATGTCATTAGTGCTTCACGTAGTGCACCGTGGTAAGCCGATTATGCAAACTATATCGTTGCCAAATACATACCACCTAGTTTCACGTACCAACAAAAGAAGAAATTCTTCTTTGACTTAAGACACTATTTTTGGGATGATCCTCACCTTTATAAGGAAGGAGTAGATGGTGTTATTAGACGTTGTGTACCTGAACATGAACAGGGACAGATCCTACAGAAGTGTTACTCCGAGGCCTACGGAGGACACCATGCAGGAGATAGAACTGCACACAAGGTATTGCAATCAGGTTTCTATTGGCCCACTCTCTTCAAGGATGCCCGTAAGTTTGTCTTGTCTTGTGACGAATGTCAAAGAATAGGTAATATTAACAAACGTCAGGAAATGCCTATGAACTATTCACTTGTCATTGGACCATTTCATGTTTGGGGCTTTGATTATATGTGACCTTTTCCCGAATCCAATGGGTATACTCATATCCTAGTTGTTGTTGATTACGTCACTAAGTGGGTAGAAGCTATCCCCACTAGTAGTGCCGATCACAACACCTCTATCAGGATGCTGAAAGAAGTTATCTTCCCTAGATTTGGAGTCCCTAGATATCTAATGACCGATAGTGGTTCACACTTCATTCATGGTGCTTTCTGTAAAACGCTTGCTAAGTACGATGTCAACCATAAAATTGCGTCTCCCTACCACCCTCAGTCCAGTGGTCAAGTAGAGCTAAGCAATATAGAGATTAAACTGATTTTGCAAAAAACTGTCAATAGGTCTGGAAAGAATTGGTCTAAGAAGCTCGATGATGCGCTGTGGGCTTATAGAACTATTTATAGGAATCCCATGGGCATATCTCCGTACAAAATAGTGTACGATAAAGCATGTCATTTACCTCTTGAGCTAGAGCATAAAGCTTATTGGGCAATCAAAGAGCTCAACTTTGATTTCAAACTTGCCGGTGAGAAGAGGTTATTTGATATTAGCTCGCTTGATGAATGGAGAACTCAGGCATATGAGAATGCCAAGTTGTTCAAAGAGAATGTTAAGACGTGGCATGATAAGAGGATACAAAAGCGTGAGTTCAATGTAGGTGATTATGTCTTGCTATATAACTCTCATTTAAGATTCTTTGCAGGCAAGCTTCTCTCTAAATGGGAAGGTCCCTATGTTGTTGAGGAAGTATATCGTTCCGGTGCTATCAAGATCAACAACACGGAAGGTAATTGTTCGAGAGTGGTAAATGGGCAGAGAACCAAGCATGATATCTTAGGTACTCCCGTAAATGTTGAAATCAATATTATCAATACCATAACTCCGGAAGAATACCTAAGGGATATTTATGACCCTGTTTCAGACTCCGAAAACGAAGAGGTATGTTATTCGTTAAGAAAATAGAGTCCAAAACTTTTCCAGTAGGAAATATTCTCCGTTTTGGAATATTTGAAAAAATACAAAAATTGGAAGTAGTCCGGAAAGTGCGCGAGGAGGCGACAAGCCTGCACAGCGCAGGCCCACCCCTTGGCCGCGCCTTGAGGGCTTGTGGCCACTTCATGCGCCTCCCGGACTCCGTTTTCGTGCGGGGTACTCCTTCTGGTCTGAAAAAATCATTATATATACTCCCGTTTGGTCTGACCCCTGCATCATGCAGATTTCCTCTGTTTTTCCTTTCGAGCCTGTTTTCTGCCACAGATCTAGGTCAAGATGTCGTCCCAGGAATCTGTGGGGGGAGAATAACCTCCGTCAAATCTATGGAGAAGTTCATGCTGATCTGAAAAGGATGGAGGTCATGGAGGCTAAGGAAAGGCTACCTAAAGAAACCAAGGGCAAAGCTAAGGAGAAGGATCAGGCATGGGACGAAGTGCAATCTATGCTCAACAAGGAAGAAGTTGAAGAAGTGGATTTCCTCCAACCCTACCACCACCTACTGTATCCATCTTTGATTGAAATCTTGAGGTTTTTTGAAACAACTCGTGCTCGCAATACTTGTCTCACTCGTGAAGTTGTTTTGCTAGAAAAACATATCGCAGATCTCCAAGGTATAAATCAAAGATTGATGGCCCTCTTGGAGTCAAAGATTGCAACGACTCCACCATCACCACCAAAGGAAGACAACTAAGCATTGGTATGGGCAATCCCCTTGTCTTGTGCCAAGCTTGGGGGAGTTGCCCCGGTATCGTATCACCATCACATCTTTTGCCTTTACCTTTGTTTTAGTTTTACTTTTCAGTTTTCTCTTTCTCTAGTAGATTAAAAGTCTTAGTGTTTTAGTCTTGAGTTTTGCTTTGTGTCACCCCTGATATATTCGAGCTGGTGAGCCATATAATAAAGAGTGTCTCAGTTGAAGGGATTTGCCTCTTGCGATGATCAACAGAGTGAGAATAGAAGAAAAGCATGAAAGATCATGTAATGATCTTATGGGAAGTGATGGCTTCACATATAAAAAGAATGAGGATTGAAACTTGTTGATGGTAGGCAAACGTAGACCTTGGTCATGGTTGCAATTAATAGGAAGTGATAAAGAAGGAGATGTTCACATATAAATATATCATCTCTAACACCATCTATGATTGTGAACACTCACTAAACTATTGCATGCCTAGAAGTAGATGTTGGACAAGGAAGACAACATAATCAATTGTGTTTGCTTGGCTCCGAACAATGTTATATGATTAGAGATCCCTTAGCATGTGACGATTGCTTCCACCTCATATTAGCCAAAACTCCCGCACCAAGTAGAGATACTACTTGTGCATCCATAAACTTTCAACCCAGTTTTGCCTTGAGTGTCCACCATACCTACCTATGGATTGAATAAGATTCCTCAAGTAAGTTGTCATCGGTGCAAGCAATAAAAATTGCTCTGTAATATGTATGATCTATTAGTGTGTGGAAAATAAGCTTTATATGAACCCGTGACGAGGAAGACATAAAAGCGACAGACTGCATAATAAAGTTCTTTATCACAGGAGGCAATATAAAGTGACGTTCCTCCGCACTAAGAGGAAACACATCCAAACCTCAAAAGCGCATGACAACCTCTGCTTCCCTCTGCGAAGGGCCTATCTTGTACCTTTACTTTTTGCCCTTGAAAGAGTCATGGTGATCTTCACCAATTCCCTATTTCCCCTTTGTCTTGGCTAACGTCATATGCTTGGGAAAGATCTATATTCATATGTCAACTTGGAGGTAAGTATTCATGAATTAGTATTGTTTGACATTACCCTTGAGGTAAGCAGTTGGGAGGCAAAACTGCAAGCTCCTATCTTTCTCTGTGTCCAGCTGAAACTTTCATCTCATGAGTACCACGTGAGTTGTAGCAATTGTAGAGAATGAAAGAATGATTGAGTATGTGGATTTGCTTTGCAAGCTCATATTTGACTCTTTCTGATGTTGTGATAAATTGCAATTGCTTCAATGACTAAAGGCTATCGGTTGTTACTTCTCGGTAAGGTTCTTGATCCATGCTTTACTTTGTGAAGGAATTATCACTATAGCATGAGAGATTATATGTTGGTATTGCTGTTCTGATCTTGATCATGATGCATGCATGTTCGTATCTTGTTTTGTCGACACCTCTCTCCCTAAACATGTGGACATATTTATTGAGCTAGGCTTTCGCTTTGGGACAAGCGAGGTCTAAGCTTGGGGGAGTTGATACGTCCATTTTGCATCATGTTTTCATGTTGATATTTATCGCTTCTTGGGTTGTTATTTCACTTCACGGTACAATACTTATGCCTTTTCTCTCTTATTTTGCAAGGTTGACATGAAGAGGGAGAATGCCGGCAGCTGGAATTCTGGCCTGAAAAAGGAGCAAAGTTGAGATACCGATTATGCACAACTCCAAACGCCGTAAAAATCAACGAGGATTTTTTTGGATTTAGAAAAATACTGGGCCGAAGAAGTGCCAGAGGGGCGCGTGCAGGTGGCCACAAGCCTGCACGGCGCGACCACCCCCCAGGCCGCGCCATGAGGGCTTGTGCGCAGTCTGCTGGCCCACTGGCCCCCCTCTTCTGCTATATGAAGGGTTTCGTCCAGAAAAAATAAATCAGGGAGGAGCTTTTTCGTGGATTCGCCGCCGCCACTCGGAGGAACTTGAGCAGAACCAATCTAGAGCTCCGGCATGACAATCCTGCCGGGGAAACTACCCTCCCGGAGGGGGAAATCGTCGCCATCGTCATCACCAACACTCCTCTCATTGGAGGGCACTCGTCACCATCAACATCTTCATCAGCACCATCTCATCTCCAAACCCTAGTTCATCACTTATAACTAATCTCCGTCTCGCGACTCCGATTGGTACTTGTAAGGTTGCTAGTAGTGTTGATTACTCTTTGTAGTGGATGCTAGTTGGATTACTTGGTGGAAGATTTTATGTTCAGATCCTTGATGCTACTCATTACCTCTCTGGTCATGAATATGATTATGCTTTGTGACTAGTTACTTTTGTTCCTGAGGACATGGGATAAGTCATGCTAATAGTAGTCATGTGAATTAGGTATTCGTTCGGTAATTTGATGTGTTGTATATTGTTTTTCCTCTAGTGGTGTTATGTGAACGTCGACTACATAACACTTCACCATTATTTGGGCCTAGAGGAAGGCATTGGGAAGTAGTAAGTAGATGATGGGTGGTTAGAGTGACTGAAGCTTAAACCCTAGTTTATGCATTACTTCGTAAGGGGCTGATTTGGATCCACTAGTTTAATGCTATGGTTAGACTATGTCTTAATTCTTCTTTCGTAGTTGCGGATGCTTGTGAGAGGGGTTAGTTATAAGTGGGATGCTTGTCCAAGTAAGGGCAGTACCCAAGCGCCGGTCCACCCACATATCAAACTATCAAAGTAACGAACGCGAATCATATGAACATGATGAGAACTAGCATGACAGAAATTTCCATGTGTCTTCGGGAGCGTTTTTCCTCCTATAAGACTTTGTCCAGGGCTTGTCCCTTGCTACAAAAGGGATTGGACCATTTTGCTGCACCGTTCTACTTTTGTTACTTGTTGCTAGCTACGAATCATCTCACCACACAATCACTCGTTACCGACAATTTCAGTGCCTGTAGATTTTACCTTGCTGAAAACCACTTGTCACATCCTTCTGCTCCTCCTTGGGTTCGACACTCTTACTTATCGAAAGGACTACGATTGATCCCCTATACTTGTGGGTCATCAGCCGACACTGTACAGGGTGATGGATCAGAGCCGGAGGAGGTCAGCGGCGTGGCCGCCGACGCTGGTACCCGTCGTGCACCCCGATCCAGTACCTTTCCTGACACGTAGCCACCTTTAACCGTAGGGTCTCATCATGACCTACGGTCTGATGTGACTTGAGATCCCCAGCCGGCTAGCCTTCTTAACTAGCTGGCCTGGGCTCGGCCGCCTCGCCCCTAGCCGGCTGGCTTGGCCTAGGCAGCCAGGGGGAGGTAGCCGTCTTGCCTCTAACTGACAGGTGCTTCCTGGCCGTATAGAGAGTTCGCCGCCTCGCTCCCCAACCGGCAGGTGCTTCCTAGCCGGCCAGGGGACTTGGGCCTTGTAGAATTTGTTATGGTTATTCCTTCTTGGTTGAAGGCAAAGGAGCAGGCTCGTTCAACCTACCCCTGGGTTATCCCCCAGACAGTAGTCCCCGAAGCTGGGGAGGCCCGCCGCTTTGGAGCGGGCGGCCTCGCCGGCTTAAGTTGTTTGTTGTTGTATTCCTATCGCCGCCTGCGGCAGGGCACGCCAGCTCGAAAGCCGGCTGGTTTCCAAACGACGCCTCGTCTTCGTCGTAGGCCACGTAAATTGCGCCACGTGCCAGGCCGGCCTGACGTGACGATGATTTATGCAAGTGACGGGACCGGGCCTGGGCCCTGGGTCCTGCCACGATGCCCCCTCGGCCCCCATGCGGAGGATCCTCTGCGGATTTACTCCGCGACGGTTGGGTCTCGGGAAGCGTTACCACCCGTAATAAACGGGATTAGTGGGGGCTTGTGCGCACCGGATCCCCTCCCCACGACCCTTCATGGGGTTTAAATGGGGCGCAGAGGTAACGAGGATGCCATTCGCCCCCTCTCGCCTCGCATCAATGCCCTCTTCCTCCCTGAGCCCAGAGAGAAAGAGACCGTCTGTCTTCGTCTTCATCCTCCCCGTCCCCGTCGCGCCAACCATCGCCACCAGTCTTTCCAAGCGCCCGTTGCCCGCAGTCATGGCGAGTGGCTCCTCCTCGAAGAAGAGCCAGTCCAACGGGGCTTGGCTTGGCAGCGAGATTTGCGATGACCACATCGAGGCGCTCCGCCACCGCCGGATGTTGCCTCCGGCCTCTCTCGTGACGGTGCGGATCCCCGAAGTTGAGACCGCCCCGACGCCGCAGGAGTGAGAGATCGTCGTGTTCGACGAGCACTTCTACATGGGCTTCGGGCTTCCGACGAGCACTTTCTTCTCCAACTTTCTCACTTTCTTCGGCCTGCAACCGCACCACCTGGCGCCGAACGCCATTCTCCAACTTGCTTCGTTCGTCGTCCTGTGCGAGGGCTTCCTGGGGATCGAGCCCCGCCTCGACCTCTGGCAGGGCTTGTTCTTCCTCAAGCAGCAGTCCTAGAAGATGGACAAGGCAGAGTTGGAGAAGCTCGACGGCCCTCGCCCGATGACACCGTGCGGAGCCGCACTGGTGCACCATCAGTCGAAGTCCGACTTCCCCTAGTTGCCACTTCAAGAATCCATCAAACAGTGGCAGAAAGGCTTCTTCTATGTGAAGAACGCCAGCCTCACACACGACGCCCTCAACATGCCTCCCTTCGCCATCGAGCCTCCGGGGGCGAAGCTGAATTGGCAAGCCAAATATCCGAAGCCAATTCCCGAGGTGGCGCAGATCGGCGCCCACCTTGACAGCTTGAAGAATCGCGGCCTCGTGGGCCGCGATCTACTTACCACCATGATCACCCACAGGATCCCGCCCTTGCAGAGGCGGCCCCATCTGGTTTGTAAGATGGGAAACCGGTATGATCCGTGCCGGCTCTCCACCAAGAACTTCACAGCCAGCGCGGTGGCTCGGGGCGTGAACCGGATCTCCACCGCCCGCCTGGATGATAGTGGAAACTGGGAGTGGGGGCTAGTCCCTTACGACAGTGCCCATCTGCCTCCGATGGTAAGCGCTCTTGTCGATGTTGTTCTTGTCGTTTTTTGAAGTAGTCGATCTTATTTTTGAGCCGTCCGCCAACTCCATTGCACAGCTGTTCGAGAACTTGCAAGCGCTCAACCCGCGTGCCGTCGATGTCGTGAAGTCCGACGCCTCGGAAATCGAGGACAAGGGCATGATCGAGCCGCATTTTGCCGCCTCCGAGGATTTGGAGGACGCGCTGGAGTCAGAGGGCTCTGAGCCGTCTTGTGAGCATCTGAAGCCCTCCATTGTAGATTGGACGGATGATGACGAGACACCACCCTCCTAATTTGATGCAGCCTTCGAGGAAGACTCCGATGGGGTGGAGGAGGTCACCAGCCCACCCCTGATGCGTGGTCGCCGCCATGCGGCCGAGATGGACGGTCTTGGCGCGGCGGCCCGGAAGAAAGGCCAGGGTGCCACAGCTTCCACGCCGCTCCCTAAGCATGTCGCGACAGGACCTCCAGCCGGAGGACGAGCAGGCGGCGCTATGAAGCGTCGTGCTGGTGCGGGTAGGAGGCAGGTGCCCATCGTTCCGGGGTAAGGGTTCCTTTTCATTCCCTTTTGCTTTGTCTCGCGTGAAGATAGGTTCCTCAAAGCGAAATTTGGCACGGAGGCAGAGGACGTGGAGGAAAATACCGCCTCCGCCGCTGAGCGAGCCGGCTAGGCAGCGACTGACACTGCCCAGAAGGCTATTGAAGAACAATCCACCCGTTGCTGGGAGGTGGCGGCGAAGAAGATGGCCGCAGGCCAATCTCAGCCCCGCCGGGCTCAGAAGCCCACGGAGAGGCGTACAAAGGCTAGACATGACCCCTCCACGTGTGCTCGCGTGGAGGAGCCAGCTAGTGAGGCAGCCCCGAGGCGTACCCAGAGGGCCGAGCCGGCCAAGCCGTCCGAGCCGGACGCCTCCGCGCCAGTGGACCTCGAGGAGATCCCCGAAACACCGGAGGCCGATGCGGCGGCCGATGCGCCGGAGCTGAACCTGGAGGCGCCAGAGGTGGCCATGGATGCGCCGGACGCGACCAATCCACCCCCCGCTACAGAGACGATGCCGGCTGGGGTGTCGGTGGAGCCAGCAACCGATCAGACGCCTGGAGACAACACCCTCGTTGTCTCCAGCCGTGGCCTGGCCGCTCCAGGAGCCGGCCCCAGTGTCGGGAGCCGGCCTATGAAGGCTTGGCGGGCGGCCAACCTTGAACGCCAGATGCTGCTCGCTGGAACCGTGCTCCATGGCGTCTCGGAGCTGGTATCGCTGTTTGCGAGCAGCCGGTACAAGGTGAAGCAGGCGGCCCGCGTGGCGAACAGCGATCTGGAGCGCTTGGAGGAGCGCACCAGGGTGAGTGCTTTATCCTTTGCATCTTCGTCATCTTAGTTTTCATTTTTTCTTCTGTTGAATCAGTGGGGGCGCGCCAACGCACCCACTGGATGTAGCCCCCGAGAATCGGGCCGGTCAAGCATTGGCTGGGCCGAATCTCTTCGAGCTTATCCCTTGTCTTTGCTTTTTTAGTGGGGGCGTGCTAGTGCACCCACTGGGTGTAGCCCTCGAGAATCGCGCCGATTATGAATTAACCGGGCTGAATCTTATTTTGCTTCTTCTTTGCTTTGCTCGTACGACCTTTGCGACACCCAGGTGCAGGCGCATAACACGCTACGGGCTCAGAACCAGGCGGCTGACGGCCAGGTTGCCGATCTTCATGTACGGCTGGACGAGGCTGTCACAGAGCGGGACACCTTGCGCGAGGCGGACCAGCGGCTCCAACAGCAGCTGGCTCTTCTCCAGACGAAGAAGAAGGAGCTCGAGGCGACCCGCCAGGTTGAGCAAGAGCAGCTGCGTGCCACCCTATAGGAGAAGGATGACTCCTATGCTATTGACACGGAGCGTCTCAAGACGGCTCATCTCGAGGAGATGAAGCTCAAGGACGCTGCCCTGAAGGAGAAGGAGGAAACCCTGATCCAGAAGCAGGCGTAGTCGGCCAAGGCGCTGGAGACGGCCTCGGCCCTCCAAGAAGAGATCTCCCACGCCACTCAAGCGACCAAGGTGTGGGAGCTCGAGGCCTTGGAGAATGCCCACGAGACTGACAACCATTTCGACCTTAAGTCCTTTTTATTTTGTCTTGAATTTTCTTCTTTGCTGCTTCCTCATCTTACTCTTCTTCGCACCCCTTCCCCTATCCCAGGATTCTTCCCTGAGACACGGGAAGCGGCTGAAATGGCTGTCGAGGTCAGCCGCGAGGAGCGTCGCGTTGCCGGGCAGGAGGTAGACGTCACTGCCGGCTGGAGCGTGGAGGAGATTGGCGTGGGCCTCAGAGCCCGCCTGCGTGCCCTGGTCGAATCCGTGGAGCGGCTCCAAAGTGCAGGCTCGTTGATGATAAGGGCTCTGTGGCCCGATGCCGTGGAGCCGGCGTCAATGAACCGGCTCTCCCGCTCGCTTGCGGCCGGCGACGACTGCCTTGACGCGTGGCGCGCCTCAGCCGCACGTGCTGGTGCCTACATGGCGCTGCGCTTGGCCAAGTCCTGGTACCGGAACCTGGACTTGGGCAAGCTCGTCGCGCAGCGCGACGGCTCGGAGGGGGAGCTGCAGGCCATGGAGGAGCAACTGCGTGTGAGGGCCAGCGACATCGCCTCGTACGCCGCCTGGGATGTGCTCAACTTGGAGCGGGGTGAAGACGACAACGTGGTCCCTGAGGATCTGTACGACCTTCAGCCTTATGACGCCAATGGAAGCTCCGACGAGGCGGCCCATGAGGAGGAAGACGCCACCTCCAGCGGCGAGGCATATGCCGACTCCGCCAAGGACGGAGCCATGAGCTCTCGTGGAGGAGATGGCGCTACCGCCTCGGGAGCAGCCGGCGATGGTGAAGCCACCACTTCAAGAGCAGCAGCCCGGGCAACAGACGAGGCCGCCGCCCCTTAGCCGGTCCTGTTTTTGTTTTGGTTGTGTGCAGTATATTGTCAGTCCAACAGTTCCACCCACTGGGGGGTGTGTAATGAACTTCGGTCGTGGGCCACTGCTTTTGAATGTATGAATTTTGCATTAAATTCGTAATGCCATGCATGCTGTTTTATGTTTTCATCTTTTGATTCCTGCTTGACTTCTTTTTCTCCAACCCCTTTACTCCCTCTAGCGTCTACCCCGCCAGCCCGACAGCCGGGAGCCGGTCTGTGACTGGGTCGAGGCTTCTGCCTTTGGAAATATTGGACTTAGATTTTTCTAAGCCATCAAGACTTAAAGACTCAAACACAAACCAGCAGAGGCCGGCTAGAATGAGATCGCTAAATGGATCAAACCAACCTGAGCCGGCAACCCTTTTGTAGTTTGAACTTTTCGTGCAGCAGGCCTTACCTGACGCCGCCTCGCTAGCCGAACAGCCGGGAGCCAGTATGTAGCTGTTACGAGACGGCCAGGGTTCGACCCGGCGTACACTATATGTTCCTGTACAACTAAGGTAATCGTTCGGGTGGCTAGAAAGCCCCAGAGCCCATTGGAGCCGGACCAAGGGACTCACAAAATGAGTGAAGACTCTAGTATGAACCCAAAAGAGGTATGCTTCAAGCATCGGCTTGAAACACCCATTTGTATTCGTTGGAAATCCCGAAGAGGGAGCAAGATACATATGTGCATGCTCTTTCCATTTTTGTTACTTGCCTTCTTAGCAATAGAACGGGCGAAGCAACGCCGCATTCCATGGACGTTCTGTCTCCTGGCCGAAGTCGTCCCTCTTGCACTTCCTTGGCTTCTGGGCATCGATCAGGTAGTATGCATTGTTATGCAATGCCGTGCTGATGATGAAGGGCCCCTCCTATGGGGATGAGAGCTTGTGCTGGCCGACCATTCGTTGGATTCTTCTAAGCACCAAGCCCCTCTCTGCAAGAGAGGGGCTTGATCTTCTTGCTGTGGTAGTACCTCAACTTCTATTGATAGATTGCCGTCCGGCTCAAGGCTAGGTCCCGTGCCTCCTCGAGCAGGTCGACGCCGTCTTCTCTTGCCTCCTTCACTTCTGTTTCTGTGAACAGGGTGACCCGAGGCGAGTTGAACTCGATATCTGTAGGGATGATAGTCTCGGACCCATATACCATAAATAATGGGGTGAAGCCGGTTGATCGGTTGGGCGTGGTGCGGAGGGTCCACAGTACCGTTGGCAGCTCTTTGATCCAGCAGTCGGCTGACTTGACGAGTGGTGCCACCAGTCTTGGCTCAATGCTACCAGGATTAGGCCGTTGGCCCTCTCCACCTGGCCGTTGGACTGGGGGTGTGCCACCGATGCCAAGTCAAGCCGGATGCCTACCTTGGAGCAGTACAGCGCCAAAGCACCCTTGGCGAAGTTGGTGCCGTTGTCGGTGATGATGCTGTGGGGGACGCCGTATCGGACAGAGATGTACGTGATGAACCTGACGGCCGTGGGGGCAATCAAGCTTCTTGATGTGTCTAGCCTCGATCCACTTGGTAAATTTATCGATGGCCAGAAAGAGATGAGTCATGCCACCGCGAGCCGTCTTGAATGGCCCCACCATGTCCAACCCCCAGATGGCGAAAGGCCAAGACAAGGGGATAGTTTTGAGGGTCAAAGGCGGCATGTGGCTCTGCATGCCAAAGCGTTGGCAGCCCTCACATTTGTTGACAATTTCCACGGCCTCTTCGAGGGTCGTGGGCCAGTAGAATCCATGGCGGAATGCGTTGGACACCAGGGTTCTAGAGGCGGCGTGATGCCCACACTCCCCCTGGTGACTGTCTCTAAGGATCGCCTGTCCCTTTTCTTATTTGACGTAGCGGTGGAACACGCCAGTCACGCTACACCGAACCAGCTCGCGATTGATGATGGCGTAGGCTGCAGATTGCCGCTGGATCTGCCTTGCCTCCTCCTCCTCTTAAGGGAGTTTGCCACAAAGAAGGAAGGCCAGGATGGGTTGAGCCCACGACGGAGCCGACACAAGAGCTGGCTCCATCTCGACTTGAGTGTTAGGGGCTTCTGCAACCCCCGCGCTTGATGAAGCAGTTGCAGGCTCGAGACTCTATGTCTCTGATGCCGTCGTGGCAGTCTGCTCGCCGTCTACCTCCATGACGTCCACGCACTGGGTGTCGAGACGACAGGATTCGAGGCTTGGCGGAGCCGGATTTGTTGTTGTAGCCGGCGAAGTGATTGTAGCCGGCGACGTGATTGTAGCCGGTGCCGCAACTGAAGTCGGCAGAGCCAGTGTAGCCGACACAGGAGCTGTAGCCGGCGCAGCTGGCCTAGCCGACGGCGCTTGCCCCGAGGGATCAGCTGGCACAAAAATTGATGCCGACTCTGGAGATGGCTTGATAGACGGCTTGTGCAGCTGTTCGAGGGAGACGCCGGCTGGAATGGCTTGTCTTGTGGAGACAATCGTGGCTAATGTATCAGCCACCTCGTTGTTCGCCCTAGGAATGTGGTGAAACTCGCAACCCTCGAAAGGGCCGCTGAGCTGTTGTACGAGGAAGCGGTAGCTTGCCATGTTGGCATCCCTGGCGTCCCATTCACCAGAGACTTGCTGTACCACGAGGTCCGAGTCGCCGAAGCAAAGGAGCCCCCGGATGCCAATGTCCTTGGCAAGCCGGAGGCCGTGAGCTAGTGCTTCATACTCGGCGACGTTGTTGGAGGCGGCGAAGTGAATCTGGAGAGCATACTTGAGCTGGTCTCCTTTCAAAGACGTCAAGACAATGCTGGCTCCCAGACAAGTTCACATCTTCAAGCCGTCGAAGTGCATCCGCCAATGAGTGGAATCTGGAGGCGGCGCCTCAAACTGGGTTTCGGCCTAGTCGACAAGGAAGTCGGCCACCACCTGAGACTTGATGGCAGTGCGAGGCTCGTAGCGGATGTCGTGGTCAGCCATGGAGATGGACCACTTGGCAATCCGGCCGGGCGCGTCACGTTGCCCATGATTTATGGAAGTGGATCAGTGCTCACCACAGTGATGGCATGCTCTTGGAAGTATAGCTCCAACTTCTTTGCGGCAAGGTAAACACCATAACACATTTTCTGGTAGTGAGGCTAGTTTTGCTTGGAGGCGGACAAGACCTCGCTGAAGTAGTAGATAGGGCGTTGCACTAACAGTACCTTGCCCTCCACCTTGCGCTCAACTACCAGCACTACACTAACCACGCACGTTGTCGCTGCAATGTATATGAGAATGGGTTCCCTTTCAGCCGGTGCTGCCAAGATTGGCAGGCTCGAGATGACCCGCTTGAGGTCGCGGAAGGCTTCGTCCGCCTGGTTGTTCCATTCAAACTTCGTTGTCTTCTTCATGAGCTGATAGAGTGGAAGGGCCTTCTCGCCGAGCCGGCTGATGAACCGGCTAAGGGATGCCAGGCAGCTGGCAAACTTCTAGACGTCTAGGATTCGAGCCGGCTTCACCATCCGCTTGACGGTGCCGATTTTCTCAGGGTTCGCTTCGATGCCACGAGCGGACATGATGAACCCCAAGAGCTTGCCGACTGGAACCCCAAAGACGCACTTCTCCAGATTGAGCCGGATCTTGTACTCGCGCAGGTTCGCGAACGTCTCCCGCAAGTCGTCAAGGAGGCAGAAGTGCTGCTTGGTCTTGACGACGATGGTATCCACATAGACGTGGATGTTTCTGCCAATCTGTGGCAGTAAGCACTGCTGCATGCAGCGTTGGAATGTCGCACCAGCGTTCTTCAAACCGAACGTCATGGTGGTGTAGCAGTAGGCCCCGTAGGACGTGATGAAGGAGGTCTTCAGGCGATCAGTTGGATACAGCTTGATTTGATGTTAGCCGGAATAAGCATCCAGAAACGACAGCAGTTCGCAGCCGGCTGTGGAGTCGATCACTTGATCTATCTGGGGCAAGGCAAAAGGGTCTTTCGGGCATGCCTTATTCAGGCTTGTGTAGTCGATACACATTTTCCAGGTGTTGTTCTTCTTCAGCACAAGGACTGGATTGGCTAACCAGTCCGGTTGGAAAACCTCCATGATGAAGCCGGCTACAAGGAGCCGGGAAATCTCTTCTCCGATTGTGTGCCGCTTCCCCTCAGCGAAGCGGCGCAAAGGTTCTTTCACTGGCTTTGCATCCGGTCGCACGTGAAGTTTGTGCTCGGCGTACTTCCTCGGAACACCATGCATGTCTTTGGGGGACAATGCAAAGATGTCATGATTCTCACGGAGGAAGTCGACGAGCTCGCCTTCCTATTTAGGGCTGAGGCCAGCCCCGTTGGTGACGCACTGCTTGGGGTTCGCAGGGTCGAGTGGCACATGCTTGGTTTGCTTAGCCGGCTTGAAGGAGCCTTCGCCGACCGAGTGGGATGGAGGAGTAGGGATCGCCGGCTGCTCGGTAGCCTGAGCCACGAGCCGGTCAATCTGCCTTCTCTCCTCAGCAATCACCATGGCGTCGGCCAGGCGGCTGCTGTCCTGTGCACACTCGAGCGACTTCTTGTAGTCGCCAGCAATGGTGATGATGCCCTTTGGACCCGGCATCTTCATCTGCAGGTAGGCGTAGTGGGGGATAGCCATGAATTTGGCCAGAGCCGATCTGCCCAGCAGCGCATGATACGGGCTACTGAGATCCACCACCTCGAACCATATGGACTCACGGCGGAAGTGAGCCTTGTCACCGAAAAGGACGTCGAGCTGGATTTGCCGATCGGAGAGCAGGACTGTCCCGACACAATGCCGTGGAAGACAGTGTTGGTCGGCAAGACGTCCTTCTCCTTGAGCCCAAGCTTGAGAAGGGTGTCGAGGTAGAGGATGTTGATGCTGCTGCTGCCGTCGACCAACACCCGGGAGAACCGGTAGGTGAGCCTCTGGGACGTGAAGGTAGGGTCGAGGACGAGCGCGTATGAGCCCGGGTTGGGCATCACCACAGGATGGTCGACCCGGCTCCATGTGATGGGCTTTTCAGACTAGTGCATGTATTGGGGAACCGGGGGGGACCGTGGCATTCACCTCACGCCGGCGCTGGCGCTGGCTATGCTTGTCGTCGCCTTCGCTGGTGAAGACGATGAATGCTCTTTCTTGATGGGGGTAGTCATCGTGGAGACGGCCGTCGTCTCGACGCGGCGGTGTTGGAGCCAGAGCTGGAGCGTGAGGCGCTGCAAGGGCACCTGGGGCAGCCGGCAGGCTGTCCCCTTGCGACTGTCGTCGTACAAAGCTGCACTGTCGAAGGGTGTGGGTAAAGGGCTTCGCCCCAGAATGCATCTTGCAGGGCGCGTCAAGCATCTGCTCGAAGGACTACTTGGGCTGCCAGTCGTTCTTGTCGGTCCGCCTCCGTTGGGAGCAGTCCTGAGTATACAGCGCCTCTCCCTCCACGTTGGCTACCAGCTTGTTGTTGGAGCGCGAATCTAGCTGATCCGCCTTGCGCTTATTGTTGTTCTGGCCGCCTCGATTGTCTCCAACCGGCATGGGAGTAGCCCGCGTGGGGACAGCCTTGTCCGAGGCGGTCACCTTGACCCGCATCGCGGAGTCGGTCATGGCGTAATTATCCGCCTTGGCCATTAGCACTGCTAGAGAGGTGGGCTCAGAGCACATGAGCTTGTGCTTGAGGAGAGTGCTGTCTCGGCAGCCGTCGATGAAGTACTGGATGGCATTTACCTCATGTACTCCCTCGCAGGAGTTGCGCAGCTCCGTCCAGCACGTGACGTAGTCGCGAAAGGGTTCGTCAAGCCTCTGGACGCACATGTACAGCTCGCGAGGCCGGCCAGGACGCTTGTAGGTGCCGGTGAAGTTGCGGAAGAACGCCTCCTCGAAGTCAACCCATGAGTTGACGCTGCCGGCTGGAAGGCTGTTAAGCCACATCCGAGCCGAGCCGGCCATCATGAGTGGCACGTAGCGGACGGCTACGCGCTTGTTGCCCCTGGCAATGCCAACGGCGGTGGTGTAGTCGATCAGTCAGTCTTCTGGCTTGGCGGTGCCGTTGTACTTGTGAGTGTCCCAAGGCAGAGTGAAGCCTTGGGGAAACGGCTCCCCTCGGATCCAGGGGCCGAAGCACGCTGGACCAATCGGATCGTCCTCCTCCAGAAGAGCTGACTACACTAGTGCGTTCAGACGCCTGCGGGCATCTTGGTCGCCCAGGGGGACGCGAGCGCCATCCGAGCCGCGATCGGAAGGGCGCCTTGTGAGTCGGTAGCATGGGTCGTCCCCGGACAAGGAACCTCATATACCGAATCACTCTCATCATCTCGGCGACACCGGCTCGAAGTATGCTTGCTCTGGCACTGTGAACGCTTGTCGTGGCTGCCCTCGCCTTTTCGGCCAGAAGTGCGATGCAAGGATGATCCTTCAGCTTGTTGATGACCGCTAGGGTTACGGCGCACTCCGGGATTGGGTCCCGGAGACTCCGATTGAGCTTGACCGGGGTCAAGCCGTGTCTGATGCACGTTGGCGGCATCAAGGAGATCCTTGACCCGCTTCTCCTAGAAGGCACGCTCCTCGCCCTCCAAGCTTGGCATTTCTGCCATGGCTGCCTGGGCCGCTGATACGTCTCCATCGTATCTACTTTTCCAAACTCTTTTGCCCTTGTTTTGGACTCTAATTTGCATGATTTGAATGGAACTAACCTGGACTGACGTTGTTTTCAGCAGAATTGCCTTGGTGTTATTTTTGTGCAGAAATCAAAGTTCTCCAAACGCACTCAAAATTTACGGGGAGCAGTTTTGGAAAATAAGAAAAATATCTGCGCCAAGTTCCACCTCAGGGAGTGGGCTATTCGTCACGTTTGCGATACAGAGGCGCCACCACCACCTGTTCTTCATCTGGAGGGCAGATCTGGAGTCTGTCTTGGGCTCCGGAGAGGGGAAATCGTCGCCATCGTCATCATCAACCTTCTTCCCTCTCCAATTCCATGAAACTCTTCGTCGTTCGTGAGTAATCTATTCGTAGGCTCGCTGGGCGGTGATGAGTAGGATGAGATCTATCATGTATTCGAGTTAGTTTTGATGGGGATTGATCCCTAGTATCCACTATGTTCTGAGATTTGATACTGCTACTACTTTGCCATGCTTAATGCTTGTCACTAGGGCCCAAGTGCCATGATTTCAGATCTGAAATTATTATGTTGTCACCAATATATGTGTGTTTTAGATCCGATCTTGCAAGTTGTAGTTACCTACTATGTGTTATGATCCGGCAACCCCGGAATGACAATACACGGAACCACTCCCGGTGATGACCATAGTTTGAGGAGTTCATGTGTTCACCAAGTGCTAATGCGTTGGTCCGGTTCTTCATTGAAAGGAGAACCTTAATATCCCGTAGTTTGCTTTTGGACCCCGCTACCACGGGAGGGATGGACAATAGATGTCATGCAAGTTCTTTTCCCTAAGCACGTATGACGACACACGGAATGCATGTCTACATCACATTGACGAACGGGAGCTAGCCACATATCTCTCCGTGTTATAGCTGTTGCATGATGAATATCACCCAAACAAACCACCGACCCATTGCCTACGAGTTTGTCCTACTGCTGTTACTTGTCTTGCTGCTGCTGCTGCTACTACTGTTGCTACTGCTGTTACTTGCCTTGCTCTGCTGCTGCTGCTACTACCGTTGCTACTGCTGTTACTTGTTTTGCTCTACTGCTGCTACTGCTGTTGCTATTACTGTCGCTTGCTACTGTTGCTACTTGCTACTATTGTCACTATTGCTGTTCCTTGCCGCTGCTATTGCTTGTTACATTGCCGTTACTCGCTACTTTGCTGTTACTACTGTGTTTGCAGATACTAATCTTTCAGGAGTGGTTGAATCTGACAAATTCAGCTGCTAATAATTGAGAGTATTCTCTCACCTCCCGTAGTGCGAATCAACAAATTTGGGTCGAATACTCTACCCTCGAAAACTGCTGCGAACCCACGCGCTGGTGGGCCATCAACAACATTCTTCTAGTTTCGTTGCCGGGGAGTGCTAGCAGTACTCTTCTGGTGCAGTTGCACGGGAAGCTTTGTTGTCATCAGCATTCATCTAGCCAACGCCAGAGATTGCAATCAACATTTTTCTGGCGCCGTTGCCGGGGTGGTATTGCTATATTCTCTGAGTCGCTTGGGATTTATATCTGCTGATCACTGTGAAGAATCTGAAGGATCCGAAGACCAAAGTCTTGCCCTCAACTATGAGGGGAGGTAAGGAATTGCCATCTAGCTCTGCACTTGATTCACCTTCAGTTATGAGTAAGTTTGCGACATCACCTCCTACTAGAAATCTTGATATGTCGCCTGTGCTTGATGATGCTTATGATGCTACTGCTAGAGATGCTATGCTTGATACTATGCCTGATACTGCTTTGCCTGATACTGCTAGAGATACTATGCCCGATACTGCTAGAGATGTTATGCCTGATACTGCTTTGCCTGATGATGCTAGAGATGCTATTTTGCCTGATGATGCTATGCTTGATGATGCTAGAGATAATATTTTGCCTGATGTTCCACTAGGAGTGTTCCTTGATGCTCATATTGCTAGAGTAACTGCCAATGCTCGTGATGCTTCTGAAACTGCCGATACTATTGAGATAGAACCTGCTTTTGCTCCTGCTAGATATAGCTCTCCTAGATATGAATTGCCTGATATACCTGAGGGTTACGTTATGGAGGGAGAGATAGCTGAGGATTTTCTTGCGTGTAAGGATGCCTATGGCGCTGAGAAATTATATCTCAAGTGGAAGGAAAAATCTCAGGAAGCTAGGATGAAAGATGACCCGAAGTTTGCCACTTCGCCTATCTTTGTCACCGATAAGGATTATGAATTCTCTCTCGACCCTGAGATAATCTCTCTAGTCGAATCTGATCCTTTTCACGGTTATGAGTCTGAGACCGTCATAGCCCATCTTTCCAAACTATCCGAAATAGTCAACCTTTTCACTAATGAGGAGAAGATCCGCTACTACTATATCCTTAAGCTGTTTCCTTTCTCTCTAAAGGATGATGCTAAAGTTTGGTTCACCTCTCCTGCTCCTGGATGTGTGCGCAGTCCCCACGAGATGGTCTATTACTTCTGTGAGAAATATTTCCCTGCCCATAAGAAGCAAGCTGCCTTGCAGGAAATATACAACTTTACTCAACTCCTAGAAGAGAGTCTTCCACAAGGTTGGGGGAGGCTCGTCCAGCTACAAAATGCTTTGCCTGATCACCCTCTTAAGATGAACGAGATACTTGATATCCTCTATAACGGACTTACCGATGCCTCTAGAGACTACCTAGATAGTTGTGCCGGTTGTGTTTTTAGGGAAGAACTGTAGAACAAGATGAGACTCTACTGAATAACCTCTTGATCAACGATAATGCTTGGACTATTCCCGAACCACATCCTAAGCCAACTCCTAAGAAAAGAGGTATTATATTCCTCAGTCCCGAAGATATGCAAGAAGCCAAGAAATCTATGCAAGAGAAAGGCATTAGATCTGAAGATGTCAAAAATCTACCACCTATCGAAAAGATCCATGGCCTCGATAACCCGATATAGGTAGTGGAAGTGAATTCTCTACGTATGTTTGACGAGAGTGATATTCCTTTTGATAAACCTGCTAGCCTATGCTTTGATGAATTTGACAACTTTGTTGCCAAACAAAAGAGTTTCAATGATTATGTTAGCAGACATTTGGAACAAAGTACTCGTATGCTTAGCCATTTAAGTGCTTGTATAGACAGAAATGTCAATGATCTGAAGCTTCTGAGTAAACATGCCTCTATGATTACTACTCAGGTAGAACAAGTACTTAAATCTCAGAATGACCTGCTCAATGAATTAAATGACAACTCTGTCAGAGTCATTACTAGAGGAGGCAAAATGACTCAGGAACCTTTGTATCCTGAAGGTCATCCTAAGAGAATTGATCAAGATTCTTAAGGAATCAATGCTGATACACTTAGTCATCCTAAGGAGAAAAAGAAGGATGATAGAAACCTGCACGCCAGTTCACCAAATACTGTCACACCTGAAGAAGCTAATGATATCTCTGCGTCTGATGCAGAAACACAATCTGGTGATGAACATGAACCTGGTGACAATATGGACAGTGATGTTCATAATAATGCTCAACCTTGCAATGATGAGGATGTGGAGATTGAACCTATGGTTAATCCTGATAATCCACGACCTAATAAGTACAATAATAATGACTTCACTGATAGGAAGCATGGTAAAGAGAGGGAGCCATGGGTTCAGAGACCTATGCCCTTTCCTCCTAAGCCATCCAAGAAAAAGGATGATGAGGATTTTGAGCGCTTCGTTGAGATGATAAGACCCGTCTTTCTGCAGATGCGGTTAACTGATATGCTCAAGATGTCTCCGTATGCCAAGTACATGAAAGATATCATGACTAATGAACGGAAGATACCAGATCTTGAGATCTCCACCATGCTTGCCAATTACACTTTTAAGGGTGGAACTCCTATGAAACTTGGTGATCCCGGAGTGCCCACTATACCTTGCTCAATTAAAGGAAACTATGTAAGAACTACCTTATGTGACCTTGGAGCCGGTGTTACTATTATGCCACTTTCTCTTTGTCGTAGACTTGAGTTGGATAAGTTGACACCCACTGAAATTTCTCTGCAAATGGCCGACAAATCAACTGCTTTCCCTATCGGCGTTTGCGAGGATGTGCCTGTTGTGGTTGCTAATACCACTATCTTAACAGACTTTGTTATCTTGGATATTCCCGAAGACGATGCCATGGCTATCATCCTCGGAAGACCCTTTTTAAACACTGTAGGGGCTGTTATAGATTGCAACAAAGGCAATGTCACTTTCCATGTCAATGGTAATGAGCACACAGTGCACTTTCCGAAGAAACGATATCAAGTACATTGCATCAATGCTATGAAAAGACTTCATCGATTCTCATTGGGAGCTTTGAATGCCCTATTCCCCGTGTCAAGATGAAGTATGATTTGCTTGTTGGGGAGATACATATCCCCATTGAGGTGATTTAGTGGCTATTCGAAAATTCTCCGTTCTTTCTTGTGATTCGAGAAGGTTCTGTCATAAGGACTTGATCAATCCCATTGACGGATTTATTTCGAAGACCATGAAACGGATGAATCAAAGAGTCACATACCTCTGTTTTGAGCTTTCATTTTCTGTTGCTTAGAAGAAAAATGATAGAATTAGTTTAGTTTTTCCTCTTATCTGTTTTAGCGTCCTGAAGAAAAATACCTCGAAAATAAAAGTTCTCCGATGGTCCTGAAAATTTAGTATGATTTTTTCTGGAATTTTTGAAAATTTCTGGCCCTGAGAGCTGGACTGGGGGCCTGACCAGTGGTCCACAAGACCTGCCACCGCCACCTACCCCCCTCGTGGCGGGGTGCAACCTTGTGGGGCCCACAGGCACCCCCTCCACTCATTCCAGCTCCCAGCCTCTTCTTCCACCTCCAGAAAAAATTGTTTTGCAGCTCAAACCCGTGTTCTTGCTCATTTGGTTGTGATTTTCGATCTCCTTTCTCAAAGCACCATTCTCCGAACTGTTTTGGGGGAAATTACTCCTTGGTAAGTGACTCCTCGATTGGTCCAATTAGTTTTTGCTCTAGTGCTTTATCCTTCGCGTATTCTTGCTACCTTGGTGACCCTGTTCTTGAGCTTGAAAAGTTGATTTTAGCTGGTCCCAAGTAGTTTTAGCGCGTCATACGGTCTCTAGGCACTAGTAGGAGTAGTTGCTACAAGTTGGGCTAATCCTTATTCACTTTTCTTTCGAAGTCTCTAAGAATTTCAGAATTTTTCAGAGCTAGAAAAGGGAAAAGATGAGGAGGTTCTTGGGAGGCTCTTCAAGTCGTAACCCCAAGGAAGACGAGAAGAATGACCCCAAGTATGTAGTCCCTCGAGTCACAGAAGTTCGAGCGTGCGAGTGGCCAAGTGATTAATTTTTTGCGCACCGCCGGACTTTATGAAGACTTTTATTACTTGGTGGAGAACGCAGGTCTTACTCCGTTTGTTGAAGATAAGTTCCCACAATACCTCCTCCTCACCAATATTTTCGTTCAAAGCTTCAACTCTTATCCGAGGAAGAATCCTCCCATGGTTGAGTTCATGATTTACGATGTCCCCCAGTGCATGACGCTGCAAGACTTTTGCAATGTATGCAAATTACCTTATGTTGGGGATATCCGTGACCCTCGTCCACGGGACTTGGAGGATTTCATTGGTTCTATTGCTGTTGGAGAGGAGAGAGGAGTGTCTCGCGCTAGAATTGCTAGCATACATTTTCCTGTGCTTCGGTACTTCTCACTATTTGTGGGAAAATGTTTGATTGGCCGTCGGGAGGCTGGATCACTTAGTTCTCCAGACCTTGCAGTTTTGCACATAGGCCTTTATAACGATAAGACTTATAGCCTGGGCGCTATAGTAGCTCAATGGTTGAACCTGAACCGTTCTAAAGGTGTTGTCTATGGAGGTATCTATGCTACCCGTCTTGTCAGACACTTTGAGATACCCATTAGACTGGGAGAGGAAGGAGAGATGCTTCTGCCTGAGAGATATCTGGATTATGACAGCATGGTCCGCCATGATTTTCTGGATAGAGATGCTAGTAGACGGATGATTTATAACCTGGTGTTTAGTCAGGGTACTCGAGAGACTATTACTTTACCTGCTCCTTCTTTGTTTGATCTTCATGCAGGCAGGTACACTATTATGCCCGCGGACATCTACGCATATTGGGGCTTGGCCCAACCACAGGCGCCCGTGCCCGAGCCGCCAGACGAGTACCAAACGCTAGTTTATCAGTGGGAGCCAGAGGAGCTCACACAGCAGTGGCATCCACAGTGTGCTCCGGAGTATCCTAGAGCTGGTTATTTCCCACCTTGGGAGTACACCAAGCTAGTCGAAAAGCCTAAGCTTGGGGGAGTACGTGTTCTCACCAACTTTTCATTCATGCTTATGCTTTCACTTTGTTAGCCGGTGTTTACACTTTGCCACTGTATTATCCATGCTAGTTTCTATTCGTTTTCTTGCTTTCTTGTTTTGTGTCCTTTTGAGAAAACCCAAAAAGGTTTTTGTTTCTTCTTTTGCTTGTTGGGAGCTTTCCCGTGTAAATAGTTTTCTTTTTCTTTGTGTCAAGGTAGAAGATATTGGTTACAATGTTTATTGGTTCTTACTTGCTTACCTGTTTAGCTTTCAAAGAGCCATATTATTTTGTCTTCTCCTTTGTGTTTGCCTGCAGATTCAGCTTAGTCCAATGCGCTTATTATCGTTTTCATCGTTCGATCGTGCAAATGAAAGGCAACAATGATGATATATGATGAAGTGACTGAGACTGAAAAGCTGGTATGAACTCTATCTATTTTGTTTTTGTAATTATGACTAGCTTGTCGACCCAGATTTAGCTTTGTTGCGAGAAAACCATGTTTGCAATGACAACTTAGGGATCATAGTTTCTGATGCCATGCTTATTTAGGTGAGAGCTTGTAAAGGTTTGTCTTGAATGCCAACATAGATTTTGAGATGACTATGATGTAGTATGATAGGATGGTATTCTCCTTTGAATGTTTCAAGTGGCTTGACTTGGCGCATGTTCATTCAAGTAGTTGAAACAAAATCAACATTGCCACTATGATGTTCGTGTTCATGGTGATTTATATCCTGTTCATGCTTGCATTCAATGTTAGTCAAACTCATTGCATCTTGATGACTGTTGTCGCTCTCTAATTGGTCGCTTCCTAGTCTTTTGCTAGCCTTCACTTGTACCAAGCGGAATACTGCTTGTGCATCCACCTCCATAAACCCAAAAGTTTTTCCATGAGAGTCCACCATACCTACCTATTTGCGGTATCTACCTGCCGTTCCAAGTAAATTTGCATGTGTCATTCTCTAAACCTTCATGAAATAATCTGTTTTGCATGCCCAAACCGCTCATGTGGTGACAGGGGGCTATTGGTATGTTCCATGCTAGGAGTGTTATCCTCGACATGTGTTTATTCTGTCATTCACGAGAAAGGGGCCGGTAATTGGAATGCCCAGTTCCACGCTTAAATTGAAAACATAACTGTAAAACAAGACTCCCCCCAGATTGATGTTAGTATGGACGGTACCCGAGGATTCGGCTAGCCGTGGAGTGTGATTGATTGGTGGTGGGGGAGTTAAAACTTTACTTTTCTGTTTGGGAACCGCCTATAGCATGAGTAGCATGGAAGATATTGAGAACTCTTGGTCATTGCGTTGACAATGAAAGCATGCCACCCAAAATTATTATCTCTGTTTTCAAAGCTTGAGCTCTGGCACCTCTGCAAATCAATGCTTCCCTCTGCGAAGGGCCTGTCTATTTATTTTCCTGTTGAGTCATCCTCCTCTTGTATAAGCACCAATTAGAGAGCACCTTTGTCATTTTTATGCTTTGCTTTTTATTGATATTGAGTATGACTATGACTGGATCTTTGTTGCTACGAATTACAATGTTTAGTCAGCCCTTGATCTTTGAAAGTGCTCTGCATTTATGTTTTGCGGTCTCAGAAAGAGCTAGCGAGATACCACCTATTCATATTGCTTCATGCTTGTTTTGATTGAAGTGTTGGTATTCGAAACTCATTATTATTTGCTCGTTAGAAGATTATGCCATTGATATTAGTTTACCGTGAGACCTTTGTGTCATTTGCTTATGTGGTTAACTTGTGATCTTGCTGAAATTCTGGTTATGAGTTAGACATAGTTGCAACAACAAGATCAAACAGAGTTTGTCAAAGTTTTTCTTTCTCTCTCACTTTTTCAACTGAGTTTCTTGAGGACAAGCAAGGTTTTAAGCTTGGGGGAGTTGATACGTCTCCATCGTATCTACTTTTCCAAACTCTTTTGCCCTTGTTTTGGACTCTAATTTGCATGATTTGAATGGAACTAACCTGGACTGACGCTGTTTTCAGCAGAATTGCCTTGGTATTATTTTTGTGTAGAAATCAAAGTTCTCCAAACGTCCTGAAAATTTACGGGGAGCAGTTTTGGAAAATAAGAAAAATATCTGCGCCAAGTTCCACCTCAGGGGGTGGGCCAGTGGGCCACAAGCCCTGGCTCCGCGACCACCCCCCTGGTGGCGGTGGGCTGGCTTGTGGGGCCCATACGGCTCTGCCGCCCCCAATATCAGGTCTATAAGATCCCTTTCGTCCCAGAAAAAATAAAAAAGAGAAGTTTTCGTCGCGTTTGCGATATGGAGGCGCCGCCACCACCTGTTCTTCATCTGGAGGGCAGATCTGGAGTCCGTCTTTGGCTCCGGAGAGGAGAAATCGTCGCCATCGTCATCATGAACCTTCTACCCTCTCCAATTCCATGAAGCTCTTCGTCGTTCGTGAGTAATCTAATCGTAGGCTCGCTGGGCGGTGATGAGTAGGATGAGATCTATCATGTAATCGAGTTAGTTTTGATGGGGATTGATCCCTAGTATCCACTATGTTCTGAGATTTGATGCTGCTACTACTTTGCCATGCTTAATGCTTGTCACTAGGGCCCGAGTGCCATGATTTCAGATCTGAAATTATTATGTTGTGACCAATATATGTGTGTTTTAGATCCGATCTTGCAAGTTGTAGTTACCTACTATGTGTTATGATCCGGCAACCCCGGAGTGACAATAACCAGAACCACTCCCGGTGATGACCATAGTTTGAGGACTTCATGTGTTCACCAAGTGCTAATGCGTTGGTTGGGTTCTTTATTAAAAGGAGAACCTTAATATCCCATAGTTTCCTTTTGGACCCCGCTGCCACGGGAGGGATGTACAATAGATGTCATGCAAGTTCTTTTCCCTAAGCACGTATGACGACACACGGAATGCATGCCTACATCACATTGACGAACGGGAGCTAGCCACATATTTCTGCGTGTTATAACTGTTGCATGATGAATATCATCCAAACAAATCATGACCCATTGCTTACGAGTTTGTCCTACTGTTGTTACTTGTCTTGCTCTGCTGCTGCTGCTACTACTGTTGCTACTGCTGTTACTTGTCTTGCTCTGCTGCTGCTGCTACTACCGTTGCTACTGTTGTTACTTGTTTTCTCTGCTGCTGCTACTACTGTTGCTATTACTGTCGCTTGCTACTATTGCTACTTGCTACTATTGTCACTATTGTTGTTCCTTGCCGCTGCTATTGCTCGTTACATTGCCGTTACTCGCTACTTTGCTGTTAGTACTGTGCTTGGAGATACTAATCTTTCAGGTGTGGTTGAATCTGACAAATTCAGTTGCTAATACTTGAGAGTATTCTCTCACCTCCCGTCGTGCGAATCAACAAATTTGGGTCGAATACTCTACCCTCGAAAACTGCTGCGAACCCACGCGCTGGTGGGCCATCTACAACATTCTTCTAGTTTCGTTGCCGGGGAGTGCTAGCAGCATTCTTGTGGTGTCGTTGCAGGGGAAGGTTTGTTGTCATCATCATTCGTCTAGACATCGCGAGATATTGCAATCAGCCGCCCGTAAGTTAGCCGCAGGAGTCTCGTAGATGGGCTGCTTGTTGCCTAGAATCTCGGCGATGACCCGGCTGTGGCCGCAGACTGAGCCGAGCCGTCTAGGGGCTTTGGAAACTGGAGTGAGGCCATAGGCAGAGTTATACTCGCGCTGCGTGGCCTCCATCCGACGTTTAGCCAAGGCAATGGTGATGCCCTCCGCCAAGATCTGCCTGTGAGCCTCCTCCAGCGAGGCCCATGCGTCGGTGGGGTTTGTGGAGGCGGAGATGAGCGTCTTCAGGCCAGTAAGAGCGTCCTGAAGTGTGTCGGTGGTGACAACAACATGCTCACTAGCGTCTGCTGACGCCTTGCCATGAGCCGTGCTGGTGCCAGCACCGATGACCATCACCTCCATGATGTTGGAGGCGGTGACGACATGATACGGGGTGAAGAACCCCGAATACGACGGAGGACCGTCAAAAAGGAGTATATTGCTGGGGTACACGTCGAATGTAGGCATCTTAGCGATAGAGAGCCTACTGAAGTTGGCGTATAACGGCTCGACATCGAAGTCCTCGCCAAAGTAGCGAGGACAGTCGTTGAGGCGCAGATTGCTAAAGAGAACACTAAGGTTCTCGATAGCAGTGACGACGATGCTGGGAGGCGCCTCATCATCGGAGTCCCCATCCGAATCCGCGTGACGGATAGGGACGTCGATTATCATCGGTGAAGCCTCATCGAAGGCAGGCTCCACGGGCATGCAGATCGATCCAGATGCGATGCATCCGGTGGTGTGAGCGCGGGGCCCCGCCCAGCGCGTGAAGCCAGCCGATGCCGCGGACGGCCCCATAATGGGCGCCAAATGTTGGTGTTTACTCACAACATAAGCCACGGGTAGGCTAAAGATGGTGGAAACCGAAGTGGCACGAGAGGGCGCTGGGAACGAGGTTGGTACAAGCATGCAACGCACGATGTACCCAGGTTCAGGGCTCTCCGTAGAGATAACACCCCTAATCTTGCCGGTGTGTATGATTTATGAATGGGACTACAAAGTGCTCCTGGAGCTGTATTGCGGAGGAGGAAGAAGGAGCTGCCGGTCGCGTCTGCCTCTCCTATGTGGTTGGTGTGTGTGCTAAGTTGACCGACCCTCTACATGGAGGGGGGCCGGGGGGTTTTATAGACGAACGCACCGACCTACTATATGGATAAAAGGTACAAGAGTGGGACCCGGCTGGCAGCCTCACCAGCTGGCTAAGGGGCCCACGGGGGTCTTGTCTTGTCGCTGGAGGGGCCCACCGGCTGCGAGGTCCCGTCTGGCTGTGGGACCCGCCAGCTAGCCAAGCAGGCTCTCACGTAAGGTTGACGCAAGACATGTGTTGTACGTCCGGCGTCCTCCAGCGAGACTCATCATGGGCAAACAATACGGCTGTCTCCACTGTTCCCGCGCTGAGTGCAGTAATGGAGTGGGAGTTTGACGGGCCGACACTGTGCAGGGTGATGGATCAGAGCCGGAGGAGGTCAGCGGCGTGGCCGCCGACGCTGGTACCTGCCGTGCACCCCAATCCAGTACCTTTGCTGATGCGTAGTCACCTTTAACCGTAGGGTCTCGTCATGACTTACGGTCTGATGTGACTTGAGATCCCCACCGGCTAGCCTGCTTGACTAGCCGACCTGGGCACGACCGCCTCGCCCCTAGCCGACTGGCTTGGCCTAGGCGGCCAGGGGGAGGTAGCCACTTGCCTCTAGCCGGCAAGTGCTTCCTGGCCGGCTAGAGAGTTGGCCGCATCGCCCCCCAGCCGGCAGGTGCTTCCTAGCCGGCTAGGGGACTTGGGCCTTGTAGAATTTGTTCTCGTTATTCCTTGTTGGTTGAAGGCAAAGGAGCAGGTTCCTTGAGCCTACTCCGGGGTTATCCCCCCGACAGCTGGATCTTGCTACTACAGGTGAAGAGTGACTCTGTGGGCTTGTGGTAAAAAATTTAAGTGAAGGAGTATAGTGTAAGGGGTGAAAGTAGTAGTTTTACCAAATCACCAGAAGGTATTTTATGCTAGTTTGAGAAATATAAACCTCACCACTTGCAGTAATATTTAACAGGCTTAAATTATGAGTAAAATCAATGGGATTCATCACGTTTGAGGTCATTTGAGCTAGGTTGACCATGTAGACATGAAAAACCCTAGAAATAGATAGAATCAGATTGCTGTGGACCACGGTGATCAAATCAACTCCCACAAATGCACAACTTGGTGTGTCATCCTTATTGGGGGGGGGGGGTTGGATCAAAGTTTGGAATCAATTGGACAAACGTGGCAATGTAAAGTTGGTAAAATTTGGTTCTGTACAAAAAGGGTTTTGGAATTAATAAGTGGATCAAATCAACTTGGATTGAGATGGAACTTCGCAGGATCACCACATTTATCATGTGTGATTTGCTAGAATTTTCTTGGAATTTATTGAGAATATTTCATTTTGAAATATTTAAAAAGCTAGAAATAGGCAGAAAGGGTTATGAGGGGTTTTGTCCAATATGTTGAACGTGACCATGTGTAGAAACTCTTATGTATGGAAAATATATGTCCATTGAGTTTCCCTAAATTTTCTCAAATATTTTTGAAGGAAGGAAATAATTTTCCCTAAGAAATACCATTTCTAGCCTCAGAAAAAGGTATTTAAATAAGATAGGAAAATGACTTTAAAAATATATATTTTGTGGTTTTGGGAGGTATTTTGAATAATAGGATCCAATTAAAATCTTAGGTGCAAAATATCCCTCCTAATTTAGGGACATGCAGTGCAAATCCCAACCATGGGTTTTGGAGAACTTGAAATGATAAAATGCCTTTTGTTAAAAACAATATTTTATAAAAAGTTTTTATAGTTCTATTTACATGTCATGATCATTGGGCAAGGGCTTGGGGTCAAGGAGGTAGGTTTTAGAGAGGAGAACAACTATAATGATTCAAAAACTCAATCAGTCACACAAGCAAGTTGCAAGACAAATCAATCATCACAACAGGCAAAAGTTTCAATTGGTCCCAAATTTTCATAAAAATAACATGTGGCAAAAGTGGTACAAAACACATGGTGTGACAGACCTATCCCCCTTACAACAATCTCATCCCCGAGATTCCTAGGCTAGGTGCTAAAAAGAGAAGGAAACACAGATTTGAGGTAGTCTTTACACACCCATGTTGCTTCTACTTCAGTGTGGTTGCTCCACTGGACCTTGAAGTACTCGATGGTGCGGATTTTGGAGCAACGCTCAGCTTTGTCCAGGATGTGGATCGGTCTCTCATGATAAGTGAGGTCTAGCTCAAGATCGATGGCTCGATGATCGATATCGTTGTAGAGCTCAGGGTGGTTGGGAACTTGGAGGTACTTCCGGAGTTGTGACACGTGGAAAACGTTGTGCACCTCCGAAAGTATGGATAGCAGCTCCAAATGGTAGGCAACTTCTCTCCGTTTTGCGGTGACCTTGAAGGGGCCAATGTACCTTGGTGCAAGATTCCCCTTGACGTGGAAGCGCTTTGTTCCCTTGAGAGGCGTGACTCGTAGATAGACGTAATCCCTAACATGGATACTCATGTCTCGGCGATGGGAATCAGTGTAGCTCTTCTGTCTTGATTTGGCATTATCTAGGCGTTCCCTGACAAGTTGAACTTGATCTTCTGCTTGACGGAGGACATGTGGTCCAAAGACCAGCCCTTCTTAGGTTTCCGACTAGTTGAGGGGAGTATGGCACTTACGAGCATACAACACCTCAAATGGTGCCATCTGGAGGCTCGACTGATAACTGTTGTTGTAGGAGAACTAGGCAAAGGGAAAACAATCTTCCCACTTGGCTCCACATGACAAGACACAAGCACAGAGCATGTCCTCAAGTATCTAATTTACTCATTCCGAATGCTGCCGGTTTGAGGGTGAAAAGCGGTGATGACGAATAGCTTGATTCCCATAGCTTCGTGAAACATCTTCCAGTATCTCGAGGAGAACTGTGTGCCATGATCTAACACGATATCCTGAGGAACTCCATGAAGGCTCAAGATGTGATTGATGTAGAGGTTGTCTAGTTGGCTCCCACCATGGGTGGTATTGATGGAAATGAAGTGGGCTACCTTGTTCAGGTGGTCGACAATGGCCCAAATGGAATCATGACCTCTCCTTGATCTTAGCAGACCAGTGATGAAGTCCATCATGACTCCGTCCTACTTCCATTCAGGCACTTGGAGAGGTTGTAGCAGTCTAGCAGGCCACCGATGCTCAGCCTTGACCCTATGGCATACGTCACATTTAGCGACATAAGAGGCTATCTCTATCTTCATGCCATGCCACCAGAATCTTGCCTTTAGGTCTTGGTACATCTTTGTTCCTCTTGGGTGAATGGAATATGGAGTGCCAGTGTGGTTCTTGCAAGATCCTGTTCTTGACCTCAGCTTTGTTTTGTACACAAATGCGGCCCGCAAACCATATGACTCCTTGCTCATCCATGGAGAATATCGGGGTCTTGCCATCCTTGACCTTCTTCTTGATACCTTTGACGCTCTCGTGTACTTTCTGAGCTTCCTTGATATTGTCCATCAATGTAGGCTTTGCTTCAAGGTTGGCTAGAAATCCTGGTGCGACTAGCTCCAACCCGAAGCTCTCAATCTCCTCATACAAGGCGGGTAGCCTTTCCTTGATCATAGCATTCATGGAACAAACCTTTCTTCTCAAAGCATCATCTACCTCATTGGCCTTTCCGGGGTGGTATTGAATACTGATGTCATAATCTTTGATCAACTCCAACCATCTTAACTGCCTCATGTTCCATTCCCGCTGAGTGAAAATATACTTCAAACTCTTGTGGTCTGTGTATATCCCACATTGCTTCCCCAGAAGATAATGTCGCCATGTCTTCAAAGCATGAACCACTGCTGCCAGCTCAAGATCGTGAGTGGCGTAGTTCCCTTCATGAGGACGCAGATGTCGGGACAAATATTCCACAACTCTTCCCTCTTGCATCAGGACACCGCCAAGCCTGGTCCTTTATGTATCACAATATATCACAAACTCCTTGTGAATATCATGGGTGTCAAGGATTGGGGCTATTGTCAATCTCTTCTTGAGCTCTTAGAAACTTTCCTCACACTTCGGTGTCCATTTGAACTTCTTATCCTTCTTCAAGAGTTGAGTCATAGGTCGGGCGATGCTTGAGAATCCTTCGACAAACTTGCGGTAGTATCCCGCGAGTCCAAGGAAGATTCTTACTTCCGTCATGTTGATCAGCGATTTCCACTTTGTCACGGCTTCAATCTTGACAGGGTCAACTGAAAATCCATCTGTTGTCATCACATGCCCAAAAATCAAACTTCATGCAGCCAGAATTCACACTTGTTGAACTTGGCATAAAGCTGGTGCTCTCGAAGCTTTTCCAGCACCATCCTCAAGTGTTGCTCATGCTGTTCTTCAGACTTGGATAAGACAAGTATGTCGTCAAAGAAAACAACGACAAACTTGTCTAGAAAATCCATGAAGACTTTGTTCATGAGGTACATGAAGTAGGCTGGGGCATTGGGTAACCCAAATTACATGACCGCGTACTCATACATGCCATATCTGGTCACAAGTGCCATTTTCGGGATATACTCAGGTCTAATCTTCAACTGGTAATATCCAGACATGAGATCGATGACCTTGGCACCATTCAGCTAATCGGGGAGGTCTTCAATCTTAGCGAGCGGACACTTATTCTTGATTGTGACTTCATTGAGAGAATGATAATCAACACAATGTCTGATTGTTTCGTCCTTTTTTGTCACAAATATAACATGTGATCCACAAGGAGAGGCGCTAGGGCAAATGAATCTTTTTTTGATCTGCTCAGCCAGTTGCTCTTTCACTTCAGCCAACTCTTCGGATCCAATTCTATAGGGCTTCTTATAGATGAGTACTACTTCGAGCATTAGCTCAATAGCGAACTCAATGTACCGATCAGGTGGCATTTCAGGCGCTTTGTCAGGAACGACATCTGGGTATTCACATACCACTGGTACTTGATCCATCTCAACTCTCGAAAGTCAATTAGTTTGAGGAGCTCGATTGGAGGTAGGGTTGGGAACATACTTGACCTCGACTCCTTGGTTATTGGCTATCATAATAGCCGTCTTGGCACATTCCAACATGCATTGGTGCTTGGCTAACCAATCCATGCCAAGGATCACGTCCAAGCCATGGGACTTAAGGGCGATCAGATCTGCTAAGAAGTCAACCCCGTTGATGTTGATCCCAACTCTTCTACACCCTAGCTTGGTCCTCAATATTGCACCCGAGGTTTGCATGGTGATGTGACCATTCAAGAGCGTAGGCTTCAAGCTAGTTTCTAGCACAAACTTTTGGGTGACAAAAGAATGCGAAGCACCACAATCCAACAGAACTGTTGCCGGGGTTGAGTTGACAAGGAACATACCAAGTATGACATCCAGGTCCTCCTGGGCTTCCACTGCGGAGACGTGATTCACATGACCCTTGCCAATGTTGGGCAGGTTGCTGAGAGCTTTGTTCCTGGGTGGCGTTCCACGGCCTTGTCCGTGGTTTGGCGCATTGGGGGCGGTGCATCTGGCTTCTTGTTGGGGAACTGCCTCGAGATGTGTCCAGGATGACCACACCCAAAGCAAGTGACCCTCCTGAAGTTGTTGGTCTTGCCACCATTGTTCTTGTTGGGGTTGGCATACGACAAAGGCTGGTAGCTCGAACAAGGTACAAGAGACCTGGGTTGCTGAGATTGATAGTTTGGCTTTGCTAGGGCTGATTGCCACGGGCGAGTCTTGTGGTTGCTGGAACCACTAACGTTGATCATCTTGCTCTTGCGGGTGTCTTCCATAGCACGACGCTTATCTTCAATCATGAGGGCCTTCTTCACCAACTCGAAGAAGGTTCGGCAGTTATAAAGAACAAGTTGATACTGCAGTGATTGCTAAAGCCCTTCCATGAAGCATTCTATCTTGGCTGCCTCAGTGGTGACATCATGAGGTGCATACCTTGATAAGAGGTTGAAATTATGCACGTACTTCTTGATTGAGCCACTTCCTTGCGTCAGCGCTCGAAACTTCTGCTTCTTGATGGCCATAATCGGAGAAGGGATATGGACGGTACAAAATCCTTGCTTGAAATCATAAGAGGTGATAACACGCTTGCCATGCATGACTTTGAATCCATCCCACCAAGCTCTGGTGGTACCTCCAAGGTAGTGAGAGGCATAGAGAACCTTCTCATGGTCCTCATTGCAGTTGATCAATGCAAGGAGGTCCTCGATGGTGCGGATCCAGTCATCAGTATCCAAGATTCAGCTGTCTCAGTGAAGGTCGGGGGAAAAGACCTCATGAACTCTGACAGAGTGGAATAACTGTTGCTGCTGTAGCCATGCAGCGGGTTGTTCACGAGAACTTGAGCCATCCACTGGATAGTGGCAGTGTTGGCTTGGTGTTCCTTCGAGAGATCTTGGAGAAACTAAGCCATAGTCAGATTCTCCGGCGGAGGCACTGGCATGGGAATATCGTCTTATGGCTGCTCCTGGTGACCTCTAGCTTGAGCGGACCCACCGGCTTTTGGCTGCTGCTATTGCGACAACAGACCTTCCCTGGCAACGGCGCCAGGAATCCTTCTGTCACGGGCTACGCCTATAGGGACTTCCTTGGCAAATATGCAAAGGATTTCCCCGCGGCCTTGGAGCCTTGTGTTTGTGTTCCCTTGAAGAGGAAAGGGTGATGTAGCACAATGGCGGTAAGTATTTTCCTCAGTTTGAGAACCAAGGTATCGATCCAGTGGGAGGATCACGTCGAATCACAAGTACCTGCACAAACACAAAGAGCTTGCACCTAACGCTATGAAGGGTTTGCCAATCCCTTATAGATTGTTTGCAAAGTGAGAGCTGAAAGCAAAAAGTAAACAAAGCAAAGTAAAAGTGAAAGTGGAGACGATAGTTGTGAATAGACCCGGGGGCCGTAGTGTTCACTAGTGGCTTCTCTCATGAAAGAAAATAGACGGTGGGTGAACGAATTACTGTCGAGCAATTGATAGAACCACGCAAAGTCATGACGTTATCTATGGAAATGATTATATCTATAGGCATCACGTCCAAAACAAGTAGACCGATACTTTCTGCATCTACTACTATTACTCGACACGTCTGCCGCTATCCAGCATGCATCTAGTGTATTAAGTTCATAAGAACAGAGTAACGCCTTAAGCAAGATGCCATGATTTAGATGGACAATCTCATATCTATGATAAAAGCCCATCTTGTTACCCTTGATGGCAACAACATGATGCGTGCCTTGCTGCCCCTTCTATCACTGGGAAAGGTCACCACACAGTATGAACCCAAAACCAAGCACTTCTCCCATTGCAAGAATCATAGATCTAGTTGGCCAAACAAAACCCAAGACTCGGAGAGACTTACAAGGATATCAAATCATGCATATAAGAAATCAGCAAAGACACAAATATAAATCATAGATAATCTGATCACAAATCCACAATTCATCGGATCTCGACAAACACACCGCCAAAGAGGATTACATCGGACAGATCTCCATGAAGATCATGGAGAACTTTGTATTGAACATCGAAGAGAGAGAAGAAGCCATCTAGCTACTAACTACGAACCCGTAGGTCTGAAGTGGACTACTCACGAGTCATTGGAGAGGCGATGATGTTGATGTAGAAGTCCCCTCCGGCAGGGCACCGGGAAGGGTCTCTAGATGAGATCTCGCGAAAACGGAAGCTTGCGGCGGCGGAAAAGTGTTTTCGTGCATGCCCTAATTTTTTCTGGGATTTTAGGGAATTTATAAGCGAAAGAGCTAGGGTAGGGGAGCTCGAGGGGGGCCACAAGCCTGGTAGCCGCTGGCCCCCCTAGTGGCGGCTACAGGGCTTTTGGGCCCCCTGTGGAGCTCCTGCCTTGGGCCTCAAGTCGCCGATCTTCTTCTCTTCTGGAAAAATTTATTTCGGGGATTTTATTACGTTTGGACTCCGTTCCAAAATCAGATATAAAAAGAGTCAAAAACACAGAAAAAACAGGTACTGGCACTTGGCACTGAATTAATAAGTTAGTCCCAAAAAAGATATAAAAGGTACATAAAACATCCAAAGTTGACACGATAACAGCATGAAACCATCAAAAATTATAGATACGTTTGAAACGTATCAAGCATCCCCAAGCTTAACTCCTGCTCGTCCTCGAGTAGGGAAGTGATTAAGAATGAATTTTTGATGCTTTCATGCTACCTAGCATAGATGTCCTTTGTAACTCCTCTTATGTGACGTGAATGTTTAGATCCATTAGATTCAAAACAACAGTTTGCTATTGATGTGGAGACAATAATACTCCACGCAAACTAGCAAGGTAATCATGAACTTTCAAAATAACAAGGCCAAAAGAAAGTTATCCCTACAAAATCATATAGTATGGCTATGCTCTATCATCCTTGCACAACGAATTTAAATCATGCACAACCCCGGTATTGGCCAACTAAATTTTTTCACACCTTACTTTCTCAAACTTTTTCAACTCTCACGCAATACATGAGCGTGAGCCATGGTTTTAGAACTATTAGTGAAATGGAGTGTGGTGGAGGTTGCAATACAAACAAGGAGAAGATGGTCACATTAACTAGGCATATCAATGAGCTATGGAGATGCTCATCAATAGATATCAATGTGAATGAGTAGGGATTTCCATACAAATGATGCACTATAGCTAAGAGTATGTGAAAGCTCTTAAAGAAAACTAGTGGGTGTGCATCCAACTTGCTTGCTCACGAAGACCTAAGGCAAATTTGAGGAAGCCTATCATTGGAATATACAAGCAAAGTTATATAATGAAAATTTCCCACTAGCTATAAGGTGGTGACAAAACGAGAGACTCTCAATCATGAAGATCATGGTGTTTAATAAGCACGAGTGTGGACAGATAGTAGCATTGTCCCTTCTCTCTTTTTCTCTCATCTTTTTGGTGGGCTCTTTGGCCTCTTTTTTGTTGTTGTTGGGCATCTTTGGCCTCTTTTATTTCCTCACACGGGACAATGCTCCATCAATGATGATCATCACACTTACAACTCAAAACTTAGAGCAATGGTGACTCTATATGGAATGCCTTCGGTAGTGTACCGTGGCAATGATCTAGCATGACATAGACGTTAATGGAAACATCATGCTAGCTATCTTACGATCATGCAATGGTAATGTAGAAGTGGTGGCACATGTCATGGTGATAGTTGCATGGCAATATATCTCGGAATAGCTTTGAAAAATCCATAGTAGGTAGGTATGGTGGCTGTTTTGAGGGAGGCTATATGCTGGGTTTTGTGCACCGGCGAAAGTTGCACGACACTAAAGAAGATAGTGATGGTGGAAGGTGAAAGTGCATCTAAACCATGGACTCAACATTAGTCATGAAGAACTCATATACTTGTTGCAAAAGTTTTAGTAGTAATCGAAACAAAGCATTCAACACATACTCCTAGGGGAAGGGTCGGTAGGTATAAACCATCGCGCGATCCCGACCGCCACACAAAGGATGACAATCAATAGACTAATCATGCTCAGATTTCATCACATAGCGGTTCACCATACGTGCATGCTACGGGAATCACTAACTTCAACACAAGTATTGCTAGATCCACAACACCATACTAACATAACTTAAATATTACCACAACCACAACTCAAAACTAATTGAGAGGAATCAAACTTCTCCAACTACTCAATGCACATGAAGGTGGAAGTTTTCATATCCCTTTGGATAACTACCCCTTTTGAGACTACTATCAAATCATAGATCAACTACCAAGCCAGGCGCTTCCGTGCTCTAAAAGATATCAGTGAAGCACATAGAGCAAAATCAACTAGCTCAAAAGATATAAATGATGCACATGTGAACTGAATTGTCTAACCAAAGGATATAAGTGAAGCTTGACAAAATCTTGGTGAGTGCATGTCTCTCTCTCTAGGTGTGAAGCAAGGAAGATTGTGACACAACAAAAATAAAAGACTCCTACGATACAAGACGCTCCAAGCAAAACACATAACATGTCGTGATTAAAAATATAGCCCCAAGTAACGTTGCCGATGGATTGAAGACGAAAGAGGGGATGCCTTACCGGGGCATCCCCAAGCTTAGGCTTTTACGGCATCCTTGAATCAACTTGGGGTGCCTTGGGCATCCCCAAGCTTGAGCTCTTGCCACTCTTCATCTCTTTGTCCATAAGAACTTCACCCAAAACTTGAAAACTTCACAACAAGAAACTTAAGCAGAAACTCGTGATATCATTAGTATAAGAAAGCAAACCACCACTTCCTTAGGTACTATAGCAAACTTAAATTCTACTTATGTTGATTTTGGGTTACTGTATTTTCAATATTCCATGGCTAATACCCCCCGATACTATCCATAGTTTCATCAAAATAAGCAACCAACTCAACAAAAACAGAATCTATTAACAGCAGACCAGTCTGTAGCAATCTGTATACTTCGTATACTTCTGGTACTTCCAAAATTCTGAAACATTACGACAGTCTGAAGAATTTCGTAGCAATCAGCAGCAAAAAGAATCAAATCAAAAGCTCTTTCAGAAAAGAAATGAAAATTCTTTTGGTGAGCAGAAAGTTTCTGTCTTTTCCAGCATGACCAAACGTTCATCCCAAAGACTAATCATAACGGTTTTACTTGGCACAAACGCAAGAGGAACACAAAAAACACAATAATAACAGAATTATGAAAGTGTGGAAAACACAAAACAGAAAGAAAAAGGATAGATTCGTTGGGTTGCCTCCCAACAAGCGCTATTGTTTAACGCCCTCAGCTAGGCAAAAGGTGATGGAATCACGTATAGTCATCTTTGGTGCTCAAACCATAAGTATCCCTCATCATAGATTCATAAGGCAATGTTATTTTCTTTCTAGGAAAATTCTCCATGCCCTTATTTAGAGGAAATTTAAATCTAATATTCCCTTCCTTCATATCGATGATAGCACCAATAGTCCTTAGGAAAGGTCTACCAAGAATAATGGGACATGGAGGATTGCAATCTATGTCAAGTACAATGAAATCCACGGGTACATAGTTCTTATTTGCAACAATAAGAACATCATCGATCCTTCCCATGGGTTTCTTGACAGTAGAATCCGCAAGATGCAAATTAACAGACCACTCTTCAATCTCATGAAAACCAAGAATATCACATAAAGACTTTGGAATCGCGGAAACACTAGCACCCAAATCACACAAAGCATTGCATTCATAGTTTTTGATTTTGATTTTGATAGTAGGTTCCCACTCATCATGAAGTTTTCTAGGTATAGAGACTTCTAATTCGAGTTTCTGTTCAAGAGATTTCATCATAGAATCTACGATATGTGCGGTAAAGGCTTTGCTTTGTCTATAAGCATGTGGAGAGTTTGCAATGGATTGCATCAAATAAATGCATTCAAACAAGGAGCAACTATCATAATTGAATTCCTTGAAATCCAAATTGGGAGTTTCATTACTACCCAATATTTTGATTTCTTCTACTCCACTCTCCACACCTTTATCATCAAGATAGGTGGACTCCGAATCATTGGGGCGTTTTTCAACCAAAGTGGATTCATATCCAGCCCCTTCATCAATAGGTTTGACACGCGAAAACAAAGATTCAAGAGGAGTCACACCAAGTACTTTAAGATCTTCGTGATTTGCATCACTAGAACGCACCCTTTTAAACCATTCATGCCTAGGGCGAATTTGGGCAGTTCTTTCTTTGCTCTCATTCATGGAGAAACGCATAGCTTTTAAAGTGTCATCCAAGTTGACCTTGGGAGGAGCACATCTAACTTTCAAAGCATCAATATCACAAGACATCCTATCAACGCTCTTAGCCAAATCGTTTGTTTTGAGTAGTTTTTCCTCTATGGACGCATTAAAAATCTTTTGAGAGTTGATGAACTCTTTGATATTACTCTCTAAATCATAGGGTAATTTGTTGTGATTTCCATAAGTGTTGTTGTGGGAACTGGCATAATTGTTAGAGGTGTTACTAGGAAAAGGCCTAGGAACATAGTTTTCTCTAAAAGCATTGTTGTTGCCAAAATTGTTCCTACCAACAAAATTAACGTCCAAACTAGCGTTGCTACTCTCAATCAAGGAATATAGTGGCATGTCATTTGGATCTAAAGGAGTATTTCTACTAGCAACCAAATTCATTAACTCGTCCATCTTAGCACTAAGCGAGTTAATTTCTTCTATAGCGTGTACCTTTTTGCTAGCAGGTGACCTTTCAGTGTGCCACTGAGAGTAGTTGGTCATGATATTGTCTAGGAGTTTTGTAGCGTCTCCTAACGTGATTTCCATGAACGTTCCACCTGAGGCGGAGTCCAAGACATTGCGAGAAGCAAAATTCAAATCAGCGTAAAAGATTTGTATAATCATCCACAAACTCAAGCCATGAGCGGGACAATTTCTAATCATTAACTTCATCCTCTCCCAAGATTGTGCAACGTGTTCATGATCAAGTTGCTTGAAATTCATTATATCGTTACGTAGAGAGATAATCTTAGCCGGCAGAAAATACTTGGATATGTAAGCATCTTTTCACTTATCCCAAGAACCGATACTATTTTTAGGCAAAGAAGAAAACCAAGTTTTTGCGCGATCTCGCAACGAGAAAGGAAAAAGCTTCAACTTAATCACGTCATTATCCACATCTCTTTTCTTTTGCATATCGCAAAGTTCAATGAAGCTATTGAGATGGGATTCGGCATCTTCACTTGGAAGGCCAGAGAATTGCTCTTTCATAACAAGATTCAGCAAGGTAGCGTTGATTTCATACAATTCCGCACTAGTGGCGGGAGCAATCTGAGTACTAATACAATCATTATTATTGGTACTCGAGAAGTCGCAAAGTTCGGTGTTTTCAGCCATGATGACTTCAAAAAACCAACAAGAGCACAAGCAAGCAAGAAAACTGGCAAAGGAAAACGGCAACATGCAAAAGAAAACGGCAAAGGAGAAAGGCAAATGAAAACGGCAAATGTGAAGTGGGGGAGAGGAAAACGAGAGGCAACTCGCAAAAAAGGTAAATGCAAGAGATGAGTTTGTGACACCTACTTGTATAGATCTTGACTTGATCTCCTCGGTAAGCGATCCTCCTCCCCTGCAACGGTGCCAGAAATCCTTCTGCTACTACGACAACAGACCTTCCCCGGCAACGGCGCCAGAAATCCTTCTGCTACTGCAACAAGAGACCTTCCCTGGCAACGGCGCCAGGAATCCCTCTATCACGGGCTACACCTATAGGTACTTCCTTGGCAAATATGCAAAGGATTTCCCCGCGGCCTTGGAGCCTTGCGTTGGTGTTCCCTTGAAGAGGAAAGGGTGATGTAGCACAGCGGCGGTAAGTATTTCCCTCAGTTTGAGAACCAAGGTATCGATCCCGTGGGAGGATCACGTCGAATCACAAGTACCTACACAAACACAAAGAGCTTGCACCCAACGCTATGAAGGGGTTGTCAATCCCTTATAGATTGTTTGCAAAGTGAGAACTAAAAGCAAAAAGTAAACAAAGCAAAGTAAAAGTGAAAGTGGAGACAATAGTTGTGAATAGACCCGGGGGCCGTAGTGTTCACTAGTGGCTTCTCTCATGAAATCAAATAGACGGTGGGTGAACGAGTTACTGTCGAGCAATTGATAGAACCGCACAAAGTCGTGACGTTATCTATGAAATGATTATATCTATAGGCATCACGTCCAAAACAAGTAGGCCGATACTTTCTGCATCTACTACTATTACTCCACATGTCGACCGCTATCCAGCATGCATCTAGTGTATTAAGTTCATAAGAACAGAGTAACGCCTTAAGCAAGATGACATGATGTAGATGGACAATCTCATATCTATGATAAAATCCCGTCTTGTTACCCTTGATGGGAACAACACGATGCGTGCCTTGCTGCCCCTTCTGTCACTGCCCCTTCTCCCATTGCAAGAATCATAGATCTAGTTGGCCAAACAAAACCCAAGACTCGGAGAGACTTACAAGGATATCAAATCATGCATATAAGAAATCAGCAAAGACTCAAATATAAATCAGAGATAATCTGATCACAAATACACAATTCATCGGATCTCGACAAACACATCGCCAAAGAGGATTACATCGGATAGATCTCCATGAAGATCATGGACAACTTTGTATTGAAGATCCAAGAGAGAGAAGAAGCCATCTAGCTACTAACTATGGACCTGTAGGTCTGACGTGGAATACTCACGAGTCATTGGAGAGGCGATGATGCTGATGTAGAAACCCTCCAACTCCAAAGTCCCCTCCAGCAGGGCACCGGGGAGGGTCTCCAGATGAGATCTCGCGGAAACGGAAGCTTGCAGCGGCGGAAAAGTGTTTTCATGGATGCCCTGATTTTTTCTGGGATTTTAGGGAATTGATAGGCGAAAGAGCTAGGGCAGGGGAGCTCCAGGGGGGCCACAAGCCTGGTAGCCGCCAGCCCCCTCGTGGCGGCTACAGGGCTTGTGGGCCCCCTATGGCGCTCCTGCCTTGGCCCTCAAGGCCCCCGATCTTCTTCTGTTCTGGAAAAAATTATTTTGGGGATTTTATTCCGTTTGGACTCCTTTCCAAAATCAGATCTGAAAAGAGTCAAAAACACAGAAAAACAGGAACTGGCACTTGGCACTGAATTAATAAGTTAGTCCCAAAAAAGATATAAAAGGTACATAAAACATCCAAAGTTGACAAGAAAACATCATGAAACCATCAAAAATTATAGATACGTTTGAGACGTATCAGCTGTTGGCTAGATTTGTGGGTGCTCGGGTTGCCAAAATTACTAGTGCGAGTAGCAATAACCATCCTGTTTGGAGCAGCCAAGTCAAGCAAGTGGAATAGACGAAAGGAATAGCAACAAGGGGGTAAACGCGCCTAAAAGGGGGGGTCGCTACCATGCAGGTGTGTCAAACAAAGGGTTGAAAGACCCGTCACATAACCATAAGATAAGATAAGCGATGTAGTCTCTTACATGTTGCCTAAGGCAAATGCGTGACTTCCATCGAAACATAAACAGAAAAACAAATAACAAGCACACATAGTTTCATATGAACCATTACACGGACTCGACTTTCCGTGAGGGGTTCATAGCTTGTCCTACCCTAGGGGTTCTCGGAGTCAACTAGTTGAGTGCTAAGTCTCGTGCTCACGCTCCTTTGGGTCTTCCTCCTGGTCATCATCTGTATGGGCATCGTCTCCAGCCAGGGGAGTCGGGGAACATGGAGGTCCATCCCGACGACGCTTCATCGATGGAGAAGTGAAGAGCTCACGATACTCCTTCGCACTCATGTGATGACGCTGTGTGGGTGTACCTCTAGCTGGGGGTATTCCTCCTCTCTAAGCGACATCGGGTTGCCCTCGGGGGATCCATCCTCATTGATCTTGCTCGACTTCATCTTAGCTTGATGAAGTAGCTCAGGGGTCTGGTGAAGTTCTTGGCGGAGCTTCATGGATTCCTTGATCAGGTTGTGAGCCAGACTATCGGCGGACAGGCTTGCTACCTCTTGAGCTTGCGTTGTTTTTCCCATGAAGAGGAAAGGGTGATGCAGCAAAGTAAATAAGTATTTTCCTCAGTTTGTTGAGAACCAAGGTATCCATCCAGTAGGTGGAATAAGCAAGGCCCCAATAGTAGTACCTACACAAACAATCAAGCACTTGCACCCAATGCTATAAAGGGGTTGTCAATCCCTTCAAATTGATTTGCAATGATGAGATCTGATAGAGATAGATATAAAAGATCGCGGAAACAAAAGTAAATAATTTGCAGCAAAGTACTTTTGGTATTTTTGGTTTATAGATCTGAAAATGTAGTAATGAAAATAGACCCGGGGGCCATAGGTTTCACTAGAGGCTTCTATCATAAAGGAAAATAATACGATGGGTGAACAAATTACTGTCGAGCAATTGGTAGAAAAGCGAATAACTATGAAGATATCTAAGGCAATGATTATGCATATATGCATCACGTTCGTGTCAAGTAGACTGAAACGATTCTGCATCTATTACTATTACTCCACACATCGACCGACTCATGCCTGCATCTTGAGTATTAAGTTCATGAAGAACAGAGTAATGCATCAAGTAAGATGACGTGATGTAGAGGGATAAACTCAAGCAATATGATGAAAACCACATCTTTTTATCCTCGGTGGCAACAATACATTACGTGCCTCGCTACCCCTACTTTGTCATTGGGTGAGGACACTGCAAGATTGAACCGAAGACTAAGCACTTCTCCCATTGCAAGAATGATCAATCTAGTTGGCCAAACCAAACCAGAGACTTGCAAAGATATGGAATAATGCATATAAGAATTCAAAAGGGACTCAAATAATATTCATAGGCAATCTGAACATAAAATCACAATTCATTGGATCTCGACATACACACCGCAAAAGAGTATTACATCGGATAGATCTCCATGAAGATCATGAAGAACATGGTATTGAAGATCAAAGAGAGAGAAGAAGCCATCTAGCTACTAGCTATGGAGCCGTAGGTCTGTGCTGAACTACTGATACATCATTGGAGGGGCAATGGAGTTGATGTAGATGCCCTCCATGATCAATTCCCTCTCCGACAGATTACCAGAAAAGGCTCCCAGATTGGATCTCACGGGAACAAAGGCTCTCAGCGGTATAAAAGTATTTTCGTGGCTCTTTTTGGTGAGACGGAAATATTTGGCAATTTATAGGCCAAAGAATAGGGTTAGGAGACCTGCAGGGGGCCCACAAGCCAGGCGCGCGGTCACCCCCCAGGGCGTGCCGTGTAGGCTTATGACTTCCCGGCATTTTTCGTGCCCCCTACTCCAAGTCTCCTAGGTGTCTTCTGGTCCAAGAAAAATCTTTCCGGAGATTTTGTTCCATTTGGACTCCATTTAATATTCCTTATCTGCAATACTCAAAAAAGTGGAAAAACAAAAACTCGCACTAGGCTCTAGTTTAATAGTTTAGTCCCAAAAATAATATAAAACAACATATTAATGCATATAAAACATCAAAAATAGATATTATAATAGCATGGAACAATCAAAAATTATAGATACGTTGGAGACGTATCAAGTATCCCCAAGCTTAATTCCTACTCGTCCTCGAGTAGGTAAATGATAAAAACAGATTTTTTGATGTGGAATGCTACCTAACATATTTATCCATGTAATATTCTCTATTGTGGCATGAATATTAAGGTCCATAAGAGTCAAATCAAAAGTATAATATTGACATAAAAACAATAATACTTCAAGCATACCAATAAGGCAATTGCTTCCTTTCGAAATAACATGGTCTTAGAAAGTTATCCCTACGAAGTCATATGGTCTCGCTATGCTCCACTTCACCACACAAAGTATCTAAATCATGCACAACCCTGATGAAAATCAAGCAATTATTTCACACTTTTTATGTTCTCAAACCTTTTCAACTCTCACACAATACATGAGCGTGAGCCATGTATATAGCAATATAGGTGGAATAGAGTGTGGTGGAGGTTGCAAAAAGTAAGGAAGAAGATAGTCTTACATCAACTAGGCATATCAACGGGCTACAGAGATGCCCATCAATAGATATTAATGTGAGTGAGTAGGGATTGCCATGCAACAAATGCACTAGAGCTATAAGTGTATGAAAGCTCAAAAAAATAAAACTAAGTGGTCGTGCAAAAGATGTAATCCCACTAGTTAAAAGAAAGTGACAAAATAGGAGACTCTCTATGAAGAACATGGTGCTACTTAGAAGCATAAGTGTGGAAAAAGATAGTAGCATAGTCCCTTCTCTATTTCTCTCATTTTTTTCTTTCTTTTCTTTTTTTTGAATGGGCTTCTTTGGCCTCTTTTATTTTTTATGGGCTTCGCTGGCCTCTTTTATTTTTTGTAAATTCTGGAGATTCATCCCAACTTGTGAGGGAATCATAGCTTCCATCATCCTTTTCTCACATGGGACAGTGCTCCAATAATGCAAATCATCACACTTTTATTTACTTACAACTCAAAAGATTACAATTCGATAACTAGAACAAAATATGACTCTATAAGCAACATGGAAGTGATGGTGCGTGTCATAAAAATGAGACGATGGTGTTGCATGGAAATATATCTCAGAATGGCTATGAAAATGCCATAATAGGTAGATATGGTGGCTGTTTTGATGAAGGTGGGTTTAATGTACCAACGAGAGTTGCGCGGTACTAGAGAGGCTAGCAAAGGTGGAAGGGTGAGAGTGCGTATAATCCATGAACTCAACATTAGTCATAAAGAACTCACATACTTATTGCAAAAGCCTATTAGTTATCGAAGCAAAGTATTAGACGCATGCTCCTAGGGGAAGGGTTGGTAGAAGTTAACCATCGGGCGATCCCGACCTCCACACCAAGGTTGACAATAATTAAACAAATCATGCTTTGACTTCATCACATAACGGTTCACCATACGTGCATGCTACGGGAATCACAAGCTTTAACACAAGTATTTATTCTAATTCAAAATTACTTACTAGCATGACTCTCATATTAACATCTTCATATCTCAAAACTATATGCAAGGAATCAAACTTCTCATCATATTCAATGCACTTAATATGAAAGTTTTTATTATATCGCTCTTGGATACCTATTATATTAGGACTAAATTCATAACCTAAACCAATTACCATGCTGTTTAAAGAACTCTCAAAATATTTTAAGTGAGGTACGAGAGTTTAATAATTTCTATAAAACACAGCACCGTCGTGCTCTAAAAGATATAAGTGAAGTACTAGAGCAACATTGCCTAGCTCAAAACATATAAGTGAAGCACAAAGAGTATTCTAATAAATTTAAGATTCAGCGTCTCTCTCTCTCAAAAGATGTGTGCAGCAAGGGTGATTGTGCAAACTAAAAAGTAAAGACTCAAATCATACAAGACGCTCCAAGCAAAACACATATCATGTGGTGAATAAAAATATAGCCTCAAGTAAATTTACCAATGGATTGAAGACAAAAGAGGGGATGCCTTCCCGGGAATCCCTAAGCTTAGGCTTTTTGGTATCCTTGAATATGGCTTGGGGTGACTTGGGCATCCCCAAGCTTAGGCTCTTGCCACTCCTTATTCCATAGTCCATCAAATCTTTACCCAAAACTTGAAAATTTCACAACACAAAACTGAAGAGAAAACTCATGAGATCGTGTAAGTGCATCTAGTGCCCCATAGTGATTTTGGTGGTTTGAATACTTATAGGTTAAGTGACTAATATGTTTGTGAGTGTACAGAGGCTCTATAAGTCGCGGAGGAGTTTGAGTTATATGATGAATATCGACCCCTAAAAATGTATGTCTTTGGTTGAAGACTTTCGTCTTTCCTTGAAGACTTTGATCGCGAAGAAATTGCGATGAAATTGATATTACCCATGAAGATATTGAAGATTAGGAATTTGGTGTGTCCTGAAGAAAACACTCTAAAGACCTTGAAGCGTGAATTTTTATTCTTTATGTTTTAATTTGTTTACTCTTGAGTCATAGGAATGCATACTATTAAAGGGGGTCGAGGTAAAACTACGGAATGAATTTCCTCATGATGCTCATCCCAACCCTAAATCTACCTAAGCCTCAAAATGAGAAATATGAGAGACATGAGGACTTTCACAGTTTAAAGTTCAACCGTTGCTACACCACGCGCCACCTCACTGACCTTATCCACCCAACGGTCACATTTTTAAGGGCATTTATGTCAAATCATGTCAGGATGCTCCCAGGCTATAAATAGCCGGCCCCCACAACCATTAGCCGGTTGGCTGCTCCGAGAGAAATTGACACTTGTCATTTAGAGCAACCCAAATTCCTCAGAGTCCTCGAGAGAAAATCATCAAGTGAGGAAATACCCCAAACACCAAACCCCAAACCAAAAACTAAGTGATTGAGCATCACTGAAGAAGTTGTTCCTGTGTGGAACTGAAGCTTGTTACCTTTGAGGATTGTGCATCCTTCAGACGGTTCGGCGTGATGGTCTAGATCATCAAACAGTCAATTGTGGATCGCCGGGTGACCAAGTTTGCGAGGGTTTGGAAGTCTGCCCTGAAGACTTACCACATGTGTTGGGCGAGGACTGCGTGTCCTTAGCTCAAGGAGAATATGGTAGGGATTGTGTGTCCCGGGACTGTGTGTTCTTTTGGTTTCAATACCAAGCCAGTCCGAACCAGACGTACAACTGTCACAACAGTTGGAACTGTGTCATCAACAACTGTCTTCATCAAGCTACGGGTTCTATTTCTTCAACTCTTTCATTTCCTCAAATTGTATGTTGAAGACTTTCATCAGTGTGCTGTTTGAAGAATTTGTCTGAAGACTTTCTCTGAATTTCCTCAACCTCAAATTATTCACTTGAGTTAATCTTCACCACGTAATCTGTACTTGCGAACTATGAAAACCGAATCTCATAAACTTCATTGAGTACTTTGCTGTAGTCGTTTTGCAGTCCTGATCCTGCGGTATTTCCGCTGCGCTAAGTTCATCATTGAGGATTTTCCTCACAAGGAATTTCCTTAGTGATGAAATTCTAAAAATCTCCTATTCACCCCCTCTAGTCGATATAATGCACTTTCAATTGGTATCAGAGCAAGGTACTCCCTTGTTCTGTGTGATTTTGGTTTAACCACCTGGAGTTTTAGTTATATCGACCGCACGTATGATCAAGGTTACTACAGGTTGTCCTACCTTCAAAGGAAAGGACTTTCCCTATTGGAAGACAAAGATGGAGATGCATCTTCAGGCTATTGACAATGATCTCTGGTATATTGTGGAAAATGGTATTCCCTCCATAACTGCTAGTGTCTCTGCCGCTGATGTGAAGAAGTTCAAGCAACTTGACTCACAAGCGAAGAATATCATCCGTGACCATCTGAGCAAAGGTCAGTATGGCATAGTAAGTTCTTTGGGCACAACAAAGCTTATCTGGGATAGGCTGTCCAAAGTCAATGAGGGAGTATCAACACAGCGTGACTCTCGTGTTGATGTTCTTCGCAATCTCTTCAATCACTTCAAGAGGCTTGACAATGAAAGCTGCCAAGATACCTTTGATCGCCTCACTAACATCTCAAATGAAGTGCAAGCACTGGGAGCTAGAGACATCACTGACCATGAAGTTGTGAAGAAACTGCTAAGATCTCTTGATCCATCGTTTGACACACTGGTTCTGATGATTCAAGAACGAAGAGACTACAAAATGCTTAATCCTGCTGATATACTCGGGAGACTCAATACTCACGAATTCCAACAAGAAGAAAAGAGATATATGTATGGACCAAGCTACTCAAGACCTCGTGCGCTGAAGGCTAAGGCTATTTCCTCATCTGAAGAAGAAGACTCAGATTGCAGCATTGGTGACCCTGATGAACCGGGACAGGAACTTGCTATGCTCGTGAGGAAATTCCAGAAGTTCACAAAGTGTGGCCAGTTCGGTAAATCTTAAAGAAGAGATATGAGGAAATCAGAATCTTCATATGGGGATTACAAGAAAAGAACCTATCACAAATGCAAGAAATCTGGTCACTACATTGCTCACTGTCCTGACTGGGTGAAGGGATCTAGGAAGAAGATATACAAGGATGAAAGTTCTGATGACTCGAAGAAAAAGAAGAAACGTTCAAAGTCCTCATCCTCAAAGTCCTCATCACACAAGAAGACTAGTTTCAGAAAGGCTCGGGCACTCATTGACAAGGAAATGGATTCTGAAGAAGAATCTGAGGAATGTGACAAAGAGGAATGTTCTAAAGAGGATTCAGAGTCTCGTGTGGCAAGTCTTGCACTGGCTACCACATTCGTCAGCAAGTCAATCTCCAACCTTGAAGAAAATGACAACGCTATCTACACAGATGAAAATGCTGATGACTTTGCTCCAACCTATTGCTTCATGGCAAAAGGTTCAAAGGTACCAAACCATACTTCCTCCTCTAATTGTAGTGACTGTGAACTTGATGATTATCAAAAACCAGTTACTACAAACTTGCTAACATTGCCACTAAGCAACAAAGTGCCATTGAAAAACTTCAAAAACGGCTAGAAAGAAGCGATGATATGTTGAATGATCAAATGAATCGTACTCATGTCCTCACTGAAGATGTGAAAAGTCTTCAGTCTAGATTTGATAGTATTCAAGATCGTTACGACATTGTCGGATTTCGGGCTCCTCAAAACCCTAAGATTCAAACTCAGGGGCTTGTACAAATATCTCTCCCGGCCTAACCTCGCCTATCTAGCTACTCGATGGACAACACAAGGAACTCACTCGATGGTGAGGAAGACACAGAACACGGCAGTTTACCCAGGTTCAGGCTGCTGAGAAGCATAATACCCTACTCCCGCTTTGGTGGATTGCGTCTCTTGGAGGTGGGTGGATGAACTAGTACAATGTTCTTGAGGGCCTCTAGAGGCTTGGTGGCTTTATGTGGAGCTAGTGAGTTACCGAATGAATTGGGATCCCCCCTACGAAGCAACCTATCCTCAATATGTAGTGGCGGCCCGAGTCCTCTTTCCTTATCATTTCGGCGGGAAGGGATCCCACAACATAGTTTCAAAGGGGGACATGGGAACATGCTTCCCCTGTCCAAAAGTGGTCTTCGCGTACAAAGTGGCTGCCAGCACTGCAGGGGCGGGTTCACGTGTCACACCCTGTTTTTGCTATCACCTGTCTGAGTTGTAAAATTCTGAGCTTGTTAAAACTTTTTCAAAACTAATGTTGTGAGTGCCGTGATTGACATTGTATGCTTGTATGCTTGATCATGTGAGGTTTTAAAACCCTAAATTCCTTTGGTATTATACTGATTTCCAAAAACCCTTGCTGACCAAAGTAAAACCACATTGAGTTGCACTACATGTCCTTGATAGCAAGTCGTGCTTCTACTCATATTTGGTAATCTGATTTTTACCTATCTTTATATTTCAAAACCACAAAATAATTATTTGTGTGACTATTTTTCTAAGTAAATAACCTGTCCATTTCTGAGGCCAGAATTGGTATTCCGACATGGGAAAATATTTTTCTGCCTTGGAAAAATCTGATTAAATTTAGAGATGATCAGAAGGACATATATTTTCCATACATAGGATTTTAAACCCCATTTTATATTATATTTATTGATTAAAACTATAAAAGCTATTTCTGCCTACTTTGTCATTTTGAATTATTTCCAAAGGAAATATTCTCAATAAATTCGTAGAAAATTCCAGTGGTATCCCTAAGCCTTGTTTGATGTCCACATAAAGTTTCACCTTGATCAAAGGTCGATAAGGTCCCGAAATAACCCAAAAACCCTGTCTTTCCAGAATCAAGTTAGAGCAACTCTACATAGAAAAGTTTGTCCAATGAGGCTAAAACTTTGCAGGAGTGCCTAATACCTCAAATGAGGGTTCCACACCAATAATGGGATTTGTGGGACTTAGTTTGCCCACACTCCCTTTGGAAGGAACAGATCTGGTCACATTGGAGTGTTTTCAAGTTTACAAAGCTAAACTTGTCCTTTGGAGCTCAAATTTGGTGGAACTCCATGGTTTTCCACCAAAACCAAACCTGTTAAGTCTCAGCACTAGTGGTGGGGTGCAACCCCCTAAAACCATTGACGAACACCTTCTCATAGATAGGAAAAAGCCACCTTAGCCACATCTAAACCAAACTCCTTCGCTTCAAACTCTTAGATTAAGTGGCCAGCACCTGTATCTAACCCCAGTCAACAGGCCCCTCACTGGTTCAAAGTGGAAAGGCCAAAAACCCCAATTTGGACCCCAGTTCATGACTCATAGCACCATTATTTCTTCCTTCCTTTGACCAGCCGAAACTCCCACTAAAACCAAACGGCTAGCCACACCCCCAGCATGTGCCAGGACATGCTAGACACGTCCATAGTGCCTCAGAGCGCACCAGCATGCCGTGGCATGCGAAAACTACGCTCTGGGCGCGCTACAGAGAGTCACCGAGGTGGGGGCGACACCCTCGGCCAGTTCCAGCCTCCCCCGAGATGTCCAACCTCTTCCTAGACAACCCCTATGCATCAGGCAAGCCTCAGGGGCCCTCCTCTCTCGCACTAGAGCTCGCACGACGCGTGCCCGCACGCTCCGGAACCGACCAAGGTTGCGCGGCCATGAATGCGCGACTCTCCTCTCTCTCTCTCTGCAGCAGATGGTTTGGGCGGTCCAATACCACGTCCTGAGACCGTGGTTTCAACCCCAACCTCTCTCTACACCCCCATGTGCGCCACGGTGAGTCACCGGCGCTCCCGAATCTGCTCACCGTTGCGGGCCTATAAATAGCCCTCCCCCTCGCTCCAGCACCCCACAGATTGCTTCGCCACGATCACTAGTACCTCCCTAGCCACCCGAGCAAACCAGCAGAGCCCCGGTGCTCGAGATCGAACAAGGCCCCTCCGCCTCGGAGCTCCGGTCGATCTCCGGCTACACGAAGGCTCTTGCACCCCTCGACCACCAAACTGACCCCCTTGATCCCAGGAAGCTTTCCCCCAACTCACCCGAGCTTTTCCGTGTCTCTAGCCACCCCCTCGACCACTTCCCGAAACCCCTCCGCCACGGCCTCCTCGTCGCTGGCGAACCCCTGCCTCCCCGTCGTTGTTTCAACCACCAGCAGGTAGGCGAGGGTCAGGCAAACCCATTCCCGTGTTCATTGGAGGATGAGCACGTCGGCAATTTCGTCGACGTCCTCCTCCTCTCTAGCCAGAGGTAGGAGACGACCCCGATAGGTGTGCCCCACCTGTCGGTGGCCCAGCCTCCTCCCCCGCGCTGGCCTCGGCCACTGACCGCAGGGCCCCAAGCACCAGGTTCAAACCTGATGGCGCGCGCACCTGGGAAGGCTGTCGGTTGGCCCTGGGCCAGCCCAGCTCTGGGCCGAGCCAGGCCGGAGTTAGCCTGTTTTTCTTTTTATTTTAAACCCTGGTTTGTAATATTTTTATAAAAACATTTAACCAGTGTAAAAATATAATTCTTCCACTATTGTTCTTCTAAAAATGTGTAGTATTTAATAATATGCTTAGGTGAATGTTTTGAGCAAGTGTTCTATTTTACATTAATAAAAAGGACTAAAATGGAATAGTTTTGCTTCTGCTTGGTTGTTTAAAAAAATATTACTTCAAAGAAAACTAAGGCAAATATTTTTAAAATGATGTCTTAGATTTATCAGAAATAGGGAACATTTTTAAAATGACTTGGTGGACTATTTCTGTGTGAGCTATTTCTTATTTATTGTTTTATTGACGATACAAAATCCGTGTGACGAGGAAATCGGAGCGGAAGACCTCGAAGACCCCAGATACTTAGCTGACCAAGGCAAGCAGCCCTTTGACCATGATTGAACATATGTTACTTTGCATGTTAAATAGCAAGTATTCCCGTTGCATATGATCATAAGTGTCGGTAATCATTTGATATGATTTTACCGAAGGCTCCTCCGGAGCACATGCATTGATCTTGACTCTACCCCTTGAGGGTCATGCTAATACCATGTTGACAAGTAAAGATAGTAGTAGTACTATCATGAGCATGATGTTGTCATAAAGCAAGAGTTTATGAAAACCCCGTCGGGTGCCACTAATGCCCGAGGGTGATGATGAGTTAGATGGTCAGTTTTGGTGAAGTGATGCACCCGGTATTTGTGTGAGTAAGGTTTCGGAAATGGGATTAGATTTATGATGTGTCGACCGTCCCAACCTTACCTGTACGACCACGTTACCCCTTATGGGACGGGGCTATGTCAATTACTCTGGTCAGTGCTAGCAAAGAGCCAACTTACTAGTGGCGGGGGTGATATATGGTCACTCTCGTGATGGGGTCGTGCCGGGTAGGACGACTATGCCATTTTTATGAGTTCCAGTCACACCGTTGGTCCCCGCATGGTTGGTACTGTCCAGAGTTGGTGCTCGTAAGACGTACAACATGTGGGCAGGGTACCAATCGGGTGGACCTCTTTGTCTAGTATCGTCTAGGGTAAGGCATTGATCGGGTACTTACCTCGGGTATATGATATACCGCAAGTCGTGGATGACATGGAAGTTTCCTGGATCTCGTGGGTCCAGCGTACTACCTCTGCAGAGTGTAAACTATTCAAATAGCCGTGTCCACGTTCAAGGATAGTTGGGGTAATCCTGCTTAAACTACGTCCTGATATTTCCGCATAAACCAAGTGTGCGTGAGTGTGTGTGTGTGTATGGTGATGTGGAGATGTTGCTATGATAGCAATGATATGACCAAGTTCGGTGACTTGGCATATAGGGTGAACCCGGATGGTTCAGTCCTCAACAGATATATTGATATGTGTAACCTGTTCTTCAAGAGTAATTCTTTAACTTGATGCATATTCATGATCATTCCACCCAGATGATTTATACTAGAGATGCATGATATTGTTATCCTTCACTTTTGTTGATTATATCATGGGCTGTTTGCGAGTACATTCAAAGTACTCAATGGCTTGCCACTGGTTATGTTATTGACTAGACATGGAAGGACCGGAGTTTGGAGATGAGTACGTCTTTGGAGACACCCCTGCGAACTAGGACGCTTCCGAGTCAGAATGCTTGTCGGTGTAGGCTTGATGGCATGGGCACCCGCTTAGCCCCTTTGTTTTCCGCTATTAGTGTACTCATGTGCTTTGGCCTTAGGCCCTATCTTGTGAACTTGACCCTTTGGTCACGTGTTGTAATAATCGGTACTTGGATGTAAGACTCTTTATTCAGTATGTGTGTTCACTGAGCATTGATCTCTAGGATCACTGAGCAGGGCGATTCTCTACTAGTTAGTCGGGGTCCCCACAGAGCTGGTATCAGAGCCATCCTCACTTTAGGAAGCCTTAGGTAGCATGGGTGATAGCTGATAAATTAGTCCACATAGAATGACCCGAGAACCGCACCCACTAAATATTTCTAACCATCTCCTCTACACCTTGTAGATGGCCGCCGTACCCGAGATGCTTCTGGAAACATGCTTTCCTCTGCTTTTGAGTGATAGCCTCGAGAAGTGTCAAGTGCGTCGCACGCCCGTCTTTCTCTACCACGAACACTGGGTCAACACCGACACCAAGGAGTATCACGTGGACGTGATAGTGAAGGCTAACGACTCCCCAACTAGCTGGTTCTTTGAAGGGCCACAGATGAAGGATCTGATGTTGGCCGTGGAGACAGCAGCACGAGAGGCACTCGTGCGACTCCGCGACATTCTCCCTGAGATGGCGGACGAGCCAGCTACTCGTCACTTACCTTTTGTGAAGGATAAGGTAGACGGGAGTTGGACACTCAACCCCTCATCCGAGGATGGGACGCCATTGAGGTTTCAGACCTACTTCAACCTCTCCTCAGACACCTTGACGCATCTTTTGATCAAGGAGTCGACTAGGATCCGCCAAGAGCTGCACCAAGTCAAGGACCTACTTCGTATGGAAATGTAGCGACCCGACTCAAAACGAGTCAAGCCTCTGTGCATCTGTGCCATCCCTGGATCAGTATGCTGGCACACAGAGTACATCAATGTATATATCAAAGTGCAATCACATGTAAATAGCGTAAAACTGATATATACCTTAAAAATCTCAGCGGAAACAGTCAGAGGGAGTGGAGTCCCAATAGACACCAACGGCAAGTTGAGTGTAGACCATAACCCTGAATCGTACTCTTACTCGTCGAAGAAAAATATCTGCAATATAAGACGTTGCAGCCGTGTAGGTCAGCATATTGAATATGCCGGCAAGTCATCAAAGAGAGGGGGTGAAATAATAATCATCTATTCTACATGCATATATGGGAGGTGGGGCTATAAGTTTTAAGCGAAAAGCCAGTTTTCTCCTACATCAAGAGAGGGCTAAAAGCAAAATGTTACTACATTGTTGGTTGTTAACGAGATGGTTCCGCCAACCAATTCTCGTACCCGAGTTGTCAATAATTGCCATATCATTATTAAATTGTGTTGAGAGTTCAGGAAAATTTCAATGCCTTCGGCTCAAGTTGTCCATGACCATGGACACGGCTAATCGATTAGGTTTGAATACTCTACAGAGTTTTGCACACGTTCCCCACAAGATTTGATCGCCTCTGGGTATGTCCTCGCACTTCGGGGTGTTTGAAGACCGGATGATAAAAACATGGTCTTTCAACGGGTCCCTCTAATCCCCTATCGGTGCCCATCCAATCCTACCGTTCTTCTACATCTGCTAGCACCGCCTGTCCAGAGTTGTCGTGTTGTCCAACCAAGCCAGAGCCCATAATGACTTGTGGCTGTGCAAGTAAGCCTTGGGTCTTGAAGCCTCCGTCCGTCTCTTCGAGCCTGGGTGAAGCTTTCCGCAAGATGTCATGGCACGTCTCCATGCATCCCGGGTCGTCCACTGGTTTGTCCAGGGAGCCCATCTAAACCGTCCTTCACCCAGAGTTGCATTGCATCACGAGGTCTTGAAAAGTCTTGACTTAACCGGTCTTGGTTACTAAATTATTCTCGCATCACTCGTGATAAACTCTCAACCAGAACCCCGTCTACACAAGCATAGCATAATAGAATTCGTCGTCCCGGGCCAAGTAGCATGGTTGTTGTGGTGCCTACCACATGATACTACATCAACTAACCATATTTTTCCAAGTACCTAGTCAGCATGCAAATGCGTATAGGAAGGTAGAACTACGATGCATGAAAACATAGGTGATACATGATCAAATGACTTGCCTTGTTGATAGTTGTCGTTATCAAGCAATTCTAAGTAGCACGCTTCACACTCCGGGTATCTATCGATACAAACAAATACACACCATAAGCACTACAATCATTAACAAGCAAAATAACATGACTAGCATAAAACTACTATTGCATAAAGTGAAGAAATTCACTTCACCTAATCAAAACAGAATCTGTTTTTGATAAAACCCCAACAAAAAATATTTAAAAAAATTGAAACTTAAACTACAGAAAGATATGATCACTAGGAAGCAGTAGCAAAAAGAATCAAATTAAAAGCTGTTTTTAAACTCTCGGAGTAAGCAAAGCAAGCTTTAAACCAAATCTGATCTAATTCAAAATTTGAAATTTTTGAACATAGGCAAATAATATGTTTTCGAAAACTACAGAAAAATTGTGATCTACTGGAAAAAGAATCAACCTCATTGGACCTCTAGATCAAAAGTTATAGGGAAAACAAAATTTAAACTCTCTCTGTTTTCTAACTAAAACAGAAAAAAGAAAATTAGATCTAGCGGACAGGGGGGGGGGGTATGTGGCAGCTCCTGATTGGCCTAGATGGTGTGTGCTGAGGGGCTAACTAGCAAACGGCCGATAACTAAACAAAACTCCGGCTAAAAATAATTGGACAGAAAACCGTTCGTATCTTTAACTAAAAACCGAAGGGGTAAGTTGCTATTAATATACACGGTTGGATCTAGATCTAACGGTAGAATCTAAACAACAACAACAAAAAAAACGAAAGAAAAAAAAGGAAGGAAGAGTTACCTCCCGTGGCTGAACACAACAGGGAAAGCTCGGGCGATGGGGGACTATGCCGGCAAGGTGGGGAGGGCGGCTCCTGCGTGGGGAGGGGTCGCTGGCGGGGTGGGGTGGCGGAGGAGGGGGCGGTGGAGGGGGGGCGAGGTCCTGGTCGAGCAGGGGCGAAGGGGAGGGCTCCTGGCGCTGCTCTGGTTGGTCCGTGGCAGGGAGCCGATGGGGCCTGGGGCGAGGGGGCGGTGGCGACGGAGGAGGGTGGCTGCGGGGGGGGGGGGGGGTGGGGGTGGTGCAGCGGGGTAGGTGGAGGGCTGCAGGGGTCCAGGAGGCGGTGGGGAGATCCTGGGGCGACAGGGAAGCTCTGTAGCGAGCTCTTGGTGCGTTCTTGACAGGGAAAAGGGAAGGTGGTGGGGAGATGCTACTTGCAGGGGAACGGGGCGTTTCTCGAGGGGAATGGAACGAGGCGGGCGAGGGGATCCTTTATAGGTGGCGAGGAGGCCCAGGGAGGGAAAGGAAGCTTCCCACGAGCGTGGCCATGGCAGAGAAGTAAAGAACGGGATGTAGGGTATGACGGGCTTATTGGGCATGATTCGTTTCCTTTGGCCACGATGGCCTTCCTAAAATAAAAAACGTTTCCTTTTTATTAAAATTAGGAAAGGAAACGTATAAAAGGAAATTAAATAAATTCGGAATATAGAGTTTGTATATACTAAAATTATCAGAAAAATAAAATCTAAATGATGGGCATTTTTCCACGGCAAAAATAGAAAACTTTTTAAAAAATGTTTTTCAGATAATCCCCTAAAAGCTTTATTTCTTTTTGCAATTAATTTTCAAATAAACCCTGGGGTTTTATGGTTCAAATACTTCAAATAAATGCCCCTGGTTTGGAGGGTCATGTTCCTCCACTCTTTCTTCCTTCGCAAGATAATAATCCCGACACTCCATGAGTGAAAAAGAAAACAAATTTGCAAAATAATAATTGAAAGAAATTCAAATGCCACCTTCATTCAAAATCTTTATAATTTGAGGAAGTCATGTCATCTTCTCTTATTGATTCTAAATGGATAAATTTGAATTCACCGGAGAAGGGGAAAGTCATTTTATTCCCTCTCATTCAAAAGTTTTTGAATAGTTTCAAACTTGACACAAGTTTCAATCACTCAATCAAACAAACAAGCAATCTAATAATTATATTAACATTCCAAAAATTTGGGATGTTACAGTAAAAGATGAAGAACCGCAAGGTGAAGAAAGAAGGAGCACCCATAATATCACCTGGCTTTGCATTCCGAGGAGGAATACCCCCGCTTCAGGTTGTTCCTCTTCAGAGTCATCGTTTAACCGCAGAAGAGTACATCGAGCTCTTCGCTACCTGACCAACCAAGAGACGTCATGATGGTCTGCTTCCTTCCCCTACTCCCTCGAGGAAGGGAAGCACTAATGAAGATGAAGACAGAGAGGAAGATGAAGACGAAGATCCCACAGAGCCGGCTTAGGAGACCGCACAGTCGATCGCTTAGCAGCGTAGGATGTACCGAACGTAGGAGTACTTGTATCAGGATTTTATGACCCGGATGTTGTGTGAACCTGTTGGATGCAAGTCGCATTCTGCCTTAAGCTGCTTGTGAGCGACTACGTCACTTGTTTTAAATTAATGCAGTAGTTCTTTTTACAACCTTTGTCATAAAAACCTTGCACACTAGCACAACACTAGACCCCCTCTTTACTAGAACATCATCCCTTTTGAGTGCAACCAGTTCGGCAAAAATTGACCTGTCTACTGCCCTGACAGGATGGTGAATGCAACTTGCAACAGCACTTTCGGCAACCCCGACTCTGCCTCTTTAGGACAGCAGCAGGTAACCCGAGGGGAAGCTCAAGCTGGAGATCACCATGTGCAGCAAGACGATGTTCCACCACCACCACCTCCCCATGAAAGCTTGACCATGGCTCAGTTCCTTCGAGCTCTTCGGGAGGAGCGTCAAGCCAACAATGCCGCTATCCGGCTGCTGGCTCAACCCTTGGTAAACCACCTGCCACAGAACATGAATGGCAACGGTTGCTCAACTCTCTCTGAGTTTATGCGGACTACGCCGCCCATATTCACGGAGACGACTGAGCCCTTGGATGCCGATGACTGGATCCGCACTATTGAAGACCTTCTTGCGCTGGTCAAGTGCACTGACGACAATGAGAAAGTCCTTTATGCAACCCACTGTCTCGGAGGCACATCTAGAGCCTGGTGGGATGGATTTCAGATCATGCTAGACGGGCAAGTCATCACTTGGGCCGTGTTCAAGGATGGATTCCGCGCCGCTCACATTCCTCCAGGAATGTTGACCACTAAGAAGCAGGAATTCAGGGCCTTAAGGCAAGGTTGTGGATTAGTCAAGGAGTATTTGCAGAAGTTCAACCTCCTATCAATATATGCACCTGAAGACGTCAACACTGAGGCTGCCAAAGTGTAGCGCTTTATGGAAGGACTGCAGCAGTCACTCCAATATCAGTTGGTTGTTTGTGAAGGTCGGACCTTCTGTGACCTGGTTAATAAGGCCCTTATGTTGGAAGACAAGCATCGTGTAATGGACGGCACCCGTAAGTGCAAGCTAATGGGCAATGGAGGACCAATTAGCTCGAAACCACGACCTTGGGAGTCAGCCCCGGCAAGACCCAACTGTCAGCAACAGCAGTACAAGCATCCAACGTTTCGCCAGAATTACCAACCTCAGCAAGTCAGCGTCAAGCCAGCAAGCATTCCGCCAAACAACGGTGGAGGCAAGACCAACCTTCCAGCGCAAGTTACCTGTTTCAGGTGTGGACAACCAGGGCACTATTCCAGGTACTGCCCCAACAAGAAAGCCGATGCTCCGCGCCCCAATGCGCCAAATCCAGGCCAAGGGGCAACAGGCAGGAACCAGGCTCCCCGCAATCAGCAATATCACGGCAAGGGGCGGATTAATAATATTTCCGCAGAAGAGGCACATGAAGACCAAGACTGCATTCTGGGTACGTTCCTCGTCAACTCTACCCCAGCAACAATATTGTTTGATTGTGGTACTTCGCATTCCTTTGTTACGCAAAAGTTTGCGGAAAAGTGTGGTCTAGAACCTACCTTGCTTCATGGGCATATGGCAAGTCAAACCCCAGGAGCAGTTTTGAGGACCAACCTAGGGTGTACGAAGGTCGGGATAGTTATCAATGGGACGAGCTTCTCAGTGGATCTCATTGTGCTTAAGTCAAAAGCTAGAAGTAATTCTCGGTATGGACTAGTTGGCCAAGCATCTGAATATCTTGGACTGTGCTAACAGGGCCATTACCATGACAAGTGACCAAGGGGTCAAAGTCAAGTATGTCTCTGAGCCAGTACCCACTGGAGTGCCACGAGTTAACAGCCTATCAGAGGAAGGACTCGACCGAGTTCCCATAGTCTGTGAATACCTGGACGTCTTTCCTGATGAGCTACCAGGGATGCCTCCAGACCGAGACATCGAGTTCATCATCGAACTCATGCCAGGATCAAGGCCTATTTATAAGAGGCCTTACAGGATGGGATCCGAAGAGCTAGAGGAGTTGAAGAAGCAACTGGATGAGCAACTCAGGAAAGGGTTTATTTGTCCAAGTGCGTCACCTTGGGGATCACCTGTTCTCTTCGTGTCCAAAAAGCTTGGGACAATCCGACTTTGCATCGATTACTGTTCTCTCAATGAGGTCACGATCAAGAACAAGTATCCACTCCCCAAGATTGAAGACTTGTTCGACCAGCTGAATGGAGCATAGGTATTCTCCAAGATCGACCTCCGATCTGGATATTACCAACTAAAGATTCGACCCGAAGACATTCCGAAGACGGCATTTGTGACCCGGTACGGTCTGTACGAATGCACTGTCATGTCCTTTGGATTGACAAATGCCCCAGCTTACTTCATGTACCTCATCAATAAAGTCTTCATGGAATACCTGGACAAGTTTGTCGCCGTATTCATTGATGGCATATTAATCTTTTCCAAGTGTGAAGAAGAGCATGAGCAACACTTGAGGTTAGTATTGGAGAAGCTTCGAGAGCACCAACTGTATGCCAAGTTCAGCAAATGCCAGTTTTGGCTGAATGAAGTTGGATTTCTGGGTCATACCATGACAACAAGTGGATTGGAAGTTGATCCCTGAAGATTACCACGGTAACCAATTGGGAATCGCCAATCGACGTGAAGGAAGTCAGGAGTTTCCTCGTACTCGCAGGATATTACGGCAAGTTCGTAGAAGGATTCTCCCACATTGCGCGACCTATGACTCAGCTCCTGAAGAAACGCAAGAAGTTCAATTGGACGCCGGAGTGTGAGGCAAGCTTCCAAGAGTTGAAGAAGAGGTTAACCACCGCCCCGGTATTGGCGACTTCAGATATCAGCAAGGAGTTCGTGATATATTGCGATGCCTCAAGGACCGGGCTAGGTGGGGTTCTAATGCAGGATGGCAGGGTCGTGGCATACTTGTCACGACAATTGCGCCCGCATGAGGAAAATTATGCCACCCATGATCTCGAGTTGGCAGCAGTAGTGCATGCCCTGAAGACATGGCGACATTACCTTCTGGGAACGCGATGTGAAATATACACCGACCACAAGAGTCTGAAGTATATCTTCACCCAAAGGGAATTGTATATGAGGCAACGGAGATGGTTGGAGTTAATCAAAGACTATGACCTCCGCATTCAATATCACCCCGATAAGGCAAATGTAGTGGCTGATGCCTTGAGTCGGAAGACTAGCACCTTAAACGTCATGCTTAAGGAAAGGCAGCCCGCCTTATATGAAGAATTGGAGAACTTCAGATTGGAATTGGTGGAACCAGGATTCCAAGATAACCTCGAAGTCAAGCCAACGCTGGAAGACGACATCAAGGGAGCCGAGAAGGGTCACAAGAGCATCGAAGGTATCAAGAAGAAGATTCCATAAGGCAAGGCCCCAAGATTCTTGGAGGATGATCAAGTAGTGGTGTGGTTTGGGAAACGTTTATGCGTACCCAACAAGGCTGAACTCAAGGAACTCATCCTACGGGAAGCTCATGATACACCCTACTCCATTCACCCCGGTGGTACCAAGATGTATCAAGATCTCCGAGAAAGATTCTGGTGGCACGACATGAAGAGGGAAATCGCGTCGTATGTGGCCAAGTGCGTTGTGTGTCAGCAAGTTAAGGCTGAGGATCAGTGACCTGCAGGATTGCTACAACCTCTCCAGGTGCCGGAATGGAAGTGGGACAAGGTAGGGATGGATTTCATTACCGGCCTACCAAGGTCTAGCAAGGGCCGTAACTCGATATGGGTTGTTGTCGACCATTTGACCAAAGTGGCCCATTTCATCCCTGTCAACACCACTTATGATGGGAACAAGTTGGCTAGTCTCTATATCGAGAGCATAGTAAGGCTTCATGGAGTTCCCAAGGAGATTGTATCTGACCGAGGCACGCAGTTCAGCTCAAGGTTTTGGAGGAAACATAAGGAAGCCCTCGGTACCAAACTCTCTTTCAGCACCGCCTTCCACCCGCAGACGGGAGGACAGAAGGAAAGGGTGAATCAGATACTCGAAGATATGCTCCGCACATGCGTCCTAGCGCATGGAGCCAAACTGGAAGGTTGTCTTCCGTTCGCTGAGTTTTCATACAACAACAGCTACCAGTCCAGTCTCGAGATGGCCCCGTTTGAAGTGCTGTATGGACAGAATGCCGCACCCCGCTCAACTGGTCAGAAACCGGAGATGGGCTGATTTTTGGACCAGAAGTTTTGCATCGGGCAGAAGAAAAGGTGCAACTAGTCCAAGAAAATCTGAAAACAGCCAAGTCACGACAAAAGAGTTATGTGGACTCTCGCCGCAGGAATGTGGAGTTCATTCCCGGAGATGTGGTGTACCTCCGTGTCAGACCTCTCAAGAGAACCAAGCGTTTCCATGTTAAGGGGAAACTCGCTCCCAGGTTCATTGGGCCATTTAAGATCACAACAAGGCGTGGAGGGGTCGCTTATCAGTTGGAGTTACCTCCAGAACTTTCGGGTGTGCACAACGTTTTCCACGTGTCACAGCTTCGGAAGTGTCGCCGAACGCCAAGTCATTCTGATCCTTACAAGGACATTGATCACCAGACCATTGACCTTTATTCTGATCTCACCTACCGCGAGAGGCCAATCCGCATTCTGGATGAAGCAGAGCGATGCACCAGAAGCCGCACCATCAAGTACTTCAAGGTTCAATGGAGCAACCACACCGAAGCCGAAGCTACATGGGAGCGTGAAGACTATCTCCGATCTGAGTTTCCACAACTTTTTAGCACTTGGCTTAGGAATCTCGTGGACGAGATTCTTGTAAGGGGGATAGGTCTGTCACACCCTGTTTTAGCTATCACCTGTCTGAGTTGTAAAATTCTGAGCTTGTTAAACCTTTTTCAAAACTAATGTTGTGAGTGCCATGATTGACATTGTATGCTTGTATGCTTGATCATGTGAGGTTTTAAAACCCTAAATTCCTTTGGTATTATACTGATTTCCAAAAACCTTTGCTGACCAAAGTAAAACTACCTTGAGTTGCACTACATGTCCTTGATAGCAAGCACTGCTTCAACTCATATTTGGTTATCTGATTTTTACCTATCTTTATACTTCAAAACCACAAAAATAATTATTTTTGTGACTATTTTTCATATTAAATAACCTGTCCATTTCTGAGGCCAGAATTGGTATTCCAACATGGGAAAATCTGATTAAATTTAGAGATGATCAGAAGGACATATATTTTCCATACATAGGATTTTAAACCCCATTTTATATTGTATTTATCGGTTAAAACTATAAAAGCTATTTTTGTCTGTTTTGGCATTTTGAAATATTTCGAAAGGAAATATTCTCAATAAATTCCTAGAAAATTCCAGTGGTATCGCTAATCCTTGTTTGGTGTCCACATAAAGTTTCACCTTGATCAAAGGTGGATAAGGACCCCAAATAATCCAAAAACCCTGTGTGTCCAGAATCAAGTTAGAGCAAGTCTACATAGCAAAGTTTGTCCAATGAGGCTAAAAATTTGCAGGAGTGCCTAATACCTCAAATGAGGGTTCCACACAAAAAATGGGATTTGTGGGACTTAGTTTGCCCACACTCCCTTTGGAAGGAACATATTTGGTTATATTGGAGTGTTTTCAAGTTTACAAAGCTAAACTTGTCCTTTGGAGCTGAAATTTAGTGGAACTCCATGGTTTGCCACCAAAACCAAACATGTTAAGTCTCAGCACTAGGGGTGGGGTGCAACCCCCTAAAACCACTGTCGAACACCTTCTGACAGATAGGAAAAAGCCACCTTAGCCGCAGCTAAACCAAACTCCTTTGCTTCAAACTCTTAGATTAAGTGGCCAGTGATGTCCGCTGTGCTTCCCCGGCAGTGGCGCCAGAAGAGTGTTGATCCTGCAATCTCTAGTGTTAGCTAGACGAATGCTTATGACAACGAACCTTGTCCTGCAATGGCGCTAGAAGAATGCTGAAAGCACTCCCCAACAATGAAACTAGAAGAATGTTGTTGACGGCCCACCAGCGCGTGGGTTCACAGCAGTTTTCGAGGGTAGAGTATTCGACCCAAATTTGTAGATCGCCTAAAGGAGGTGAGAGAATACTCTCGAGTATTAGAAGCTGAATTTGTCGGATTCAACCACACCTAAAAGATTAGTATGTGCAAGCACAGTAGTAACAGCAAAGTAACGAGTAACGGCAGTGTAACTAACTCGATTACATGATAGATCTCATCCTACTTATCACCGCCCAGCGAGCCTACGAATACATTACTCACGAGCGACGAAGAGCTTCATGGAATTGGAGAGGGAAGAAGGTTGATGATGACGATGGCGACGATTTCCCCTCTCCGGAGCCCAAGACGGACTCTAGGTCTGCCCTCCAGATGAAGAACAGGTGGTGGCGGCGCCTCCGTATCAAAAACGCGATGAGAACTTCTCATTTTATTTTTTTCTGGGACGAAATACAACTTATAGAGCTGGAGTTGGGGGCGGCAGGTGCCTGTGGGCCCCACAAGCCTGCCCACCGCCACCAGGGTGGGGGGTGGGTGGCGGAGCAGGGGCTTGTGGCCCACTGGCCCACCCCTTGAGGTGGAACTTGGCGCATATATTTTTGATATTTTCCAAAACTGCTCCTAGTAAATTTTCAGGATGTTTGGAGAACTTTGATTTCTGCACAAAAATAACACCAAGGCAATTCTGCTGAAAACAACGTCAGTCCAGGTTAGTTCCATTCAAATCATGCAAATTAGAGTCCAAAACAAGGGCAAAAGAGTTTGGAAAAGTAGATACGTTGGAGACGTATCAACTCCCCCAAGCTTAAAACCTTGCTTGTCCTCAAGCAACTCAGTTGACAAACTGAGAGAGAAAGAAAAACTTTGACAAACTCTGTTTGATCTTGTTGTTGCAACTATGTCTAACTCATAACCAAAATTTCAGCAAGATCACAAGTTAACCACATAAGCAAATGACACAAAGGTCTCACGGTAAACTAATATCAATGGCATAATCAGCTAACGAGCAAATAATGATGAGTTTCAAATACCAACACTTCAATCAAAACAAGCATGAAGCAATATGAATAGGTGGTATCTCGCTAGCTCTTTCTGAGACCGCAAAACATAAATGCAGAATACTTTCAAAGATCAAGGGCTGACTAAACATTGTAATTCATAGCAAAGAAGATCCAGTCATAATCATACTCAATATCAATCAAAAGCAAAGCATAAAAATGAGAGAGGTGCTTATATAAGAGGAGGATGACTCGACGGGAAAATAAATAGACAGGCCCTTTGCAGAGGGAAGCATTGATTTGCAGAGGTGCCAGAGCTCAAGATTTGAAAATAGAGATAATAATGTTGGGTGGCATGCCTTCATTGTCAACGCAATGACCAAGAGTTCTCAATATCTTCCATACTACTCATGCTATAGGTGGTTCCCAAACAGAAAAGCAAAGTTTTAACTCCCCCTCCACCAATCAATCACACTCCACGGCTAGCCGAATCCTCGGGTACCGTCCATACTAACATCAATCCGGGGGGAGTCTTGTTTTACAGTTATGTTTTCGATTTAAGCATGGAACTGGGCATCCCAAATACCGATCCCTTTCTCGTGAATGACTGTGAATAAACACATGTCGAGGATAACACTCCTAGCATGGAAGATACCAATAGCCCTCTGTCACCACACGAGCGGTTCAGACATGCAAAACAGATTATTTCTTGAAGGTTTAGAGAATGGCACATGCATATTTACTTGGAATGGTAGGTAGATACCACAAATAGGTAGGTATGGTGGACTCTCATGGAAAAACTTTTTTGGGTTCATGGAAGTGGATACACAAGCAGTATTCCCGCTTAGTACAAGTGAAGGCTAGCAAAAGACTGGGAAGCGACCAACTAGAGAGCGACAACGGTCATCAAGATGCAATGAGTTTGACTAACATTAAATGCAAGCATGAACAGGATATAAATCACTATGAACACGAACATCATAGAGGCTATGTTGATCTTGTTTCAACTACATGCATGAACATGCGCCAACTCAAGCCACTTGAATCATTCAAAGGAGAATACCATCCTATCATACTACATCATAATCATCTGAAAATCTATGTTGGCAATCAAGGCAAACCATTATAAGCTCTCAGCTAAATAAGCATGGCATCAGAAACTATGATCTCTAGGTTGTCATTGCAAACATGGTTCTCTCACAAAAAAGCTAAATCTGGGTCGACAAGCTAGTCATATTTACAAAAACAAAATAGATAGAGTTCATACCAGCTTTTCAGTCTCAGTCACTTCATCATATATCATCATTGTTGCCTTTCATTTACACGATCGAACAATGAGAACGATAATAAGCGCATTGGACTAAGCTGAATCTGCAGGCAAACACAAAGGAGAAGACAAAGTAATATGGCTCTTTGAAAGCTAAACAGGTAAGCATGTAAGAACCACTAAGCATTGTAACCAATATGTTCTACCTTGCCACAAAGAAAAAGAAATTATTTAGACGGGAAAACTCCCAACAAGCAAAAGAAGAAAGAAAAATCTTTTTGGGTGTTCTCAAAAGGACACAAAACAAGAAAACAAGAAAACGAAAATAAACTAGCATGGATAATAAAGTGGCAAAGTGTAAACACCGGCTAACAAAGTGAAAGCATAAGCATGAATGTAAAGTCGGTGAGAACACGTACTCCCCCAAGCTTAGGCTTTTGGACTAGCTTGGTCTACTCCCAAGGTGGGAAATAACCAGCTCCAGGATACTCCGGAGCAGACTGCGGATGCCACTTCTGTGCGAGCTCCTTTGGCCCCCACTGATAAATTGGCGTCTGGTACTCGACTGACGGCTCGGGCACGGGTGCCTCTGGTTGGGCCAAGCCCCAATATGCGTAGATGTCCGCGGTCATAATAGTGTACCTGCCTGCATGAAGATCAAACAAAGAAGGAGCAGGCAATGTAATAGTCTCTCGAGTACCCTGACTGAACACCAGGTTACAAATCATCCATCTACTAGCATCTCTATCCAGAAAATCATGGCGAACCATGCTATCATAATCCAGATATCTCTCAGGGAGAAGCATCTCTCCTTCCTCTCCCAGTCTAATGGGTATCTCAAAGTGTCTGGTAAGACGGGTACCATAGATACCTCCATAGACAACACCTTAAGAACGGTTCAGGTTCAACCGTTGAGCTACTATAGCTCCCAGGCTATAAGTCTTATCGTTATAAAGGCCTTCGCGCAAAACCTAAAGGTCTGGAGAAGTAAGTGATCCAGCCTCCCCACGGCCAATCAAACATTTTCCGCCAAATAGTGAGAAGTACCGAAGCACATGAAAATGTATGCTAGCAATTCTAGCACGAGACACTCCTCTCTCCTCTCCAACAGCAATGGAACCAATGAAATCCTCCAAGTCCCGTGGACGAGGGTCACGGATATCCCCAACATAAGGTAATTGGCATACATTGCAAATGTCCTACAGCGTCATGCACTGGGGGATATCGTAAATAATGAACTCAACCATGGGAGGATTTTTCCTCGGATAAAAGTTGAAGCTTTGAACGAAAATATTGGTGATGAGGAGATATTGTGGGCACTTATCTTCAACGAACGCAGTAAGACCTGTGTTCTCCACCAAGTAATAAAAGTCTGCATAAAGTCCGGCGGCGTGCAAAAATTCATCACTTGGCCACTCGAACGCTTGAACTTCTGTGACTCGAGGGACTACGTACTTGGGGTGGTTCTTCTCATCCTCCTTGTGGTTACGGCTTGAAGAGCCTCTCAAGAACCTCCTCATCTCTTCCTTTTTCTAGCTCTGAAAAATTCTGAAATTTTTAGAGACTTCGAAAGAAAAGTGAATAAGGATTAACCCAACTTGTAGCAACTACTCCTACTAGTGCCTAGAGACCGTATCACGCGCTAAACCTACTTGGGACCAGCTAAAATCAACTTTTCTAGCTTAAGAACAGGGTCACCAAGGTAGCAAGAATTCGCGAAGGATAAAGCACTAGAGCAAAAACTAATTGGACCAATGAAGGAGTCACTTACCAAGGAGTAATTTCCCCAAAATGGTTCGGAGAATGGTGCTTTGAGCAAGGAGATCGAAAATCACAGCCAAATGAGGAAGAACACGGGTTTGAGCTGCGAAACAATTTTTTTCTGGAGGTGGAAGAAGAGGCTGAGAGCTGGAATGAGTGGAGGGGGTGCCTATGGGCCCCACAAGCTTGTACCCCGCCACCAGGGGGTTGGTGGCGGTGGCAGGGCTTTTGGCCCACTGGTCTGGCCCCCCAGGCCAGCTCTTAGGCCCAGAAATTTTCAAAAATTCCAGAAAAAATCATACTAAATTTTCAGGACCATCAGAGAACTTTTATTTTCGAGGTATTTTTCTCCGGGAAGCTAAAACAGAAAATAGGAAAAACTAAACTAATTCTATCATTTTTCTTCTAAGCAAAAGAAAAGGAAAGCTTAAAAACAGAGGTATGTGACTCTTTGATTCATCCGTTTCATGGTCATCGAAAGAAATCCGTCAATGGGATTGATCAAGTCCTTATGACAAAACCTTCTCGAATCTCAAGAGAGAACGGAGAATTTTCTAATAGCCACTAAGTCACCTCAATGGGGATATGTATCTGCCCAACAAGCAAATCATACTTCATCTTGACACGAGGAATAGGGCATGCAAAGCTCCCAATGAGAATCGATGAAGTCTTTTCCATAGCATTGATGCAATGTACTTGATATCATTTCTTCGGAAAGTGCACGGTGTGCTCATTACCGTTGACATGGAAAGTGACATTGCCTTTGTTGCAATCTATAACAGCCCCTGCCATGTTTAAAAAGGGTCTTCCGAGGATGACATCCATGGCATCATCCTCGGGAATATCCAAGATAACAAAGTCTGTTAAGATAGTGGTGTTAGCTACCACAAGAGGCACATCCTCGCAAATGCCGATAGGGAAAGCAGTTGATTTGTCGGCCATCTGCAGAGAAATTTCAGTAGGTGTCAACTTATCCAACTCAAGTCTATGATAAAGAGAGAGCGGCATAACACTAACACCGGCTCCAAGGTCACATAAGGCAGTTCTTATGTAGTTTCCTTTAATGGAGGAAGGTATAGTGGGCACTCCAGGATCAACAAGTTTCTTAGGAGTTCCACCTTTGAAAGTGTAATTGGCAAGCATGGTGGAGATCTCAGGATCTGGTATCTTCCGTTTATTAGTCACGATATCTTTCATGTACTTGGCATACGGAGACATCTTGAGCATATCAGTTAACCGCATCTGCAGAAAGACGGGTCTTATCATCTCAGCGAAGCGCTCAAAATCCTCATCATCCTTTTTCTTGGATGGCTTAGGAGGAAAGGGCATAGGTCTCTGAACCCATGGCTCTCTTTCTTTACCATGCTTCCTAGAAGTGAAGTCATTCTTATCGTATCTCTTAGGTTGTGGATTATCAGGATTAACCGTAGGTTCAATCTCCACATCCTCATCATTGCTAGGTTGAGCATTATTATGAACATCACTGTCCATAGTGTCACGAGGTTCATGTTCATCACCAGATTGTGTTTCTCCATCAGACGCAGAGATATCATTAGGTTCTTCAGGTGTGATATTATTTGGTGAACTGGCGTGCAGGTTTCTATCATCCTTCTTCTTCTCCTTAGGATGACTAGGTGTATCAGCATTGATTCCTTGAGAATCTTGATCAATTCTCTTAGGATGACCTTCAGGATACAAAGGTTCCTGAGTCATTTTGCCTCCTCTAGTAATGACTCTGACAGAGTTGTCATTTAATTCATTGAACAGGTCATTCTGAGCTTTAAGTACTTGTTCTACCTGAGTAGTAATCATAGAGGCATGTTTACTCAGAAGCTTCAGAGCATTGACATTTCTGTCTACACAAGTGCTTAAATGGCTAAGCATACGAGTACTTTGTTCCAAATGTCTGCTAACATAATCATTGAAACTCTGTTGTTTGGCAACAAAGTTATCAAATTCATCAAAGCATAGGCTAGAAGGTTTATGAAAAGGAATATCACTCTCATCAAACCTACGCAGAGAATTCACTTCTACTACCTGTATCGGGTTATCGAGACCATGGATCTCTTCGATAGGTGGTAGATTTTTGACATCTTCAGATCTAATGCCTTTCTCTTGCATGGATTTCTTGGCTTCTTGCATATCTTCGGGACTGAGGAACATAATACCTCTTTTCTTAGGAGTTGGCTTAGGAGGCGGTTCGGGAATAGTCCAAGCATTATCGTTGATCAAGAGGTTATTCAGTAGGGTCTCAGCTTGTTCTACAGTTTGTTCCCTAAAAACACAACCGGCACAACTATCTAGGTAGTCTCTAGAGGCATCGGTAAGTCCGTTATAGGGGATACCAAGTATCTCGTTCTTCTTAAGAGGGAGATCAGGCAAAGCATTTTGTAGCTGGACGAGCCTCCCACAAGCTTGTGGAAGACTCTCTTCTTGGAGTTGATCAAAGTTGTATATTTCCTGCAAGGCAGCTTGCTTCTTATGGGCAGGGACATATTTCTCACAAGAGTAATAGACCATCTCCTGGGGACTACGCACACATCCAGGAGCAAGAGAGGTGAACCAGGCTTTAGCGTCATCCTTTAGAGAGAAAGGAAACAACTTAGGGATATAGTAGTGGAGGAACTTCTCCTCATTAGTGAAGAGGTTGGCTATTTCAGATAGTTTGGCAAGATGGGCTATGACCGTCTCAGACTCATAACCGTGGAAAGGATCAGATTCGACTAGAGAGATTATCTCAGGGTCGACACAGAATTCATTATCCTTATCGGTGACAAAGATAGGAGAAGTGGCAAACTTTGGGTCATTTTTCATCCTAGCATCCCGAGATTTTTCCTTCCACTTCAGAAGTAATTTCTCAGCGTCATAGGCATCCTTACACGCAAGAAAATCCTTAGCTATCCCTCCCTCCATAACGTAACCCTCAGGTATATCAGGCAATTCATATCTAGGAGAGCTAGATCTAACAGGAGCAACAACAGGTTCTATCTCAATATTATCGGCAGTTTCAGAAGCATCACGAGCATTGGCAGTAACTCTAGCAATATGAGCATCAAGGAACACTCCCAGTGGAACATCAGGCAAAGTAGCATCTCTAGTAGTATCAAGCATAGCATCATCAGGCAAAATAGCATCTCTAGCATCATCAGGCAAAGCAGTATCAAGCATAGCATCTCTAGCAGTATCAAGCATAACATCAAGCATAGTATCATTAGGCATAGTATCATCAGGCATAATATCAAGCATAGCATCTCCAACAGTAGTATCATAAGCATCATCAAGCACAGGCGACATATCAAGATTTCTAGCAGGAGGTGATGTCGCAAACTTACAAATAACTAATGGTGAATCAAGTGCAGAGCTAGATGGCAATTCCTTACCTCCTCATAGTTGAGGGCAAGAATTTGGTCTTCGGATTCTTCAGATTCTTCATAGTGATCAGCAGATATAAGTCCCAAGTAACTCAGAGAATATAGCAATACCTCCCCGGCAACTGCGCCAGAAAAATGCTGATGTCAGCTGTGCTTCCCCGGCAGTGGCGCCAGAAAAGTGCTGATCCTGCAATCTCTAGTGTTAGCTAGATGAATACTTATGACAACGAACCTTCTCCTGCAATGGCGCCAGAAGAATGCTAAAAGCACTCCCCAGCAATGAAACTAGAAGAATGTTGTTGACGGCCCACCAGCGCGTGGGTTCGCAACAGTTTTCGAGGGTAGAGTATTCGACCCAAATTTGTAGATCGCCTAAGGGAGGTGAGAGAATACTCTCGAGTATTAGCAGATGAATTTGTCAAATTCAACCACACCTGAAAGATTAGTATCTGCAAGCGCAATCGTAACAGCAAAATAATGAGTAACGACAGTGTAATGAGCAATAGCAACGACAAGGAAAAGCAGTAGTGACAGCAGTAGCAAGTAGCAACAGTAGCAAGCGAGAGTAGTAGCAACAATAGGAGCAGAGCAAGACAAGTAACAGCAGTAGTAGGACAAACTCGTAGGCAATGGGTCGGTGATTTGTTTGGATGATATTCATCATGCAACAGCTATAACACGGAGAAATATGTGGCTAGCTCCCGTTCGTCAATGTGATGTAGGCATGCATTCCGTGTGTCGTCATACGTGCTTAGGGAAAAGAACTTGCATGGCATCTATTGTCCATCCCTCCCGTGGCAGCGGAGTCCAAAAGGAAACTATGGGATATTAAGGTTCTCCTTTCAATAAAGAACCTGACCAATACATTAGCACTTGGTGAACACATGAACTCCTCAAACTATGGTCATCACCGAGAGTGGTTCCGGTTATTGCCGGACCATAACACATAGTAGGTGACTACAACTTGCAAGATCGGATCTAAATAACACATATATTGGTGACAACATAATAATTTCAGATCTGAAATTAGGGCACTCGGGCCCTAGTGACAAGCATTAAGCATGGCAAAGTAGTAGCAACATCAATCTCAGAACATAGTGGATACTAGGGATCAATCCCCATCAAAACTAACTCGATTACATGATAGATCTCATCCTTCGCCCAGCGAGCCTACGAATAGATTACTCACGAACGATGAAGAGCTTCATGGAATTGGAGAGGGAAGAAGGTTGATGATGACGATGGCGACGATTTCCCCTCTCCGGAGCCCTAGACGGACTCCAGATCTGCCCTCCAGATGAAGAACAGGTGGTGGCGGCGCCTCCGTATCGAAAACGCGACGAAAACTTCTCTTTTTTTTTTTCTGGGACGAAAGACAACTTATAGAGCTGGAGTTGGGGGCGGCAGGTGCTTGTGGGCCCTACAAGCCTGCCCATCGCCACCAGGGGGGTGGTGGCGGAGCAGGGGCTTGTGGCCCACTGGCCCACCCCCTGAGGTGGAACTTGGCGCAGATATTTTTGATATTTTCCAAAACAGCTCCGCGTAAATTTTCAGGACGTTTGGAGAACTTTGATTTCTGCACAAAAATAACACAAAGGCAATTCTGCTGAAAACAGCGTCAGTCCAGGTTAGTTCCATTCAAATCATGCAAATTAGAGTCCAAAACAAGGGCAAAAGAGTTTGGAAAAGTAGATACGTTGGAGACGTATCAGCCAACACCTGTATCTAACCAAGTCAACTGGCCCCTCACTGGTTCAAAGTGGAAAGGCCACAAACCCCAATTTGGACCTCAGTTCATGACTGACAACACCAGTATTTCTTGCCTCCTTTGACCAGCCGAAGCTCCCACTAAAACAAAACGGCTAGCCACACCCCCACCAAGTGCCAGGACATACTAGACACGTCCAAAGTGCCTCAGAGGGCACCAGCATGTTGTGGCTACAGGGAGTCACCGAGGTGGGGGCGACGCCCTCGGCCAGTTCCAGCCTCCCCTGAGATGTCCAACCTCTTCCCCGACAACCCCGCTGCATCGGGCAGGCCTCAGGGTCCCTCCTCTCTCGCTATAGAGCTCGCGCGACGTGTGCCCGCGCGCTCCAGAACTGGCCAAGGTTGCGCGGCCATGAATGCGCGACTCTCCTCTCTCGCTCTGCAACAGATGGTTCAGGCGATCCAATATCACGTCATGGGACCGTCGTTTCAACCCCAACCTCTCTCTGCACCCCCATGCGCGCCACGGTGAGTCACCGGCGCTCCCGAATCTGCTCACCGTCGCGGGCCTGTAAATAGCCCCCCCTCGCTCCAGCACCCCTCAGATAGCTTCGCCACGATCACTAGTACCTCCCTAGCCACCCCAGCAAACCAGCAGAGCCCCGGTGCTCGAGATCGACCGAGGTCCCTCCGCCTTAGAGCTCTGGTCGATCTCCGGCTACACGACGGCTCCTGCACCCCTCGACCCACCAAACTGACCTCCTTGATCCCAGGAAGCTTTCCCCCAACTCGCTCGAGCTTTTCCGTGTCTCTAGCTACCCCCTCGACCACTTCCGAAACCCCTCCGCCAGGGCCTCCTCGTCACCGGCGAACCCCTGCCTCCCCGTCGTTGTTTCAACCACCAGCAGGTAGGCGACGGTCAGGCAAACCCATTCCCGTGTTCATTGGAGCATGAGCGCGTCGCCAACCTCGTCGGCGTCCTCCTCCTACTCCCTGGCCAGAGCTAGGAGACGACCCCGACAGGTGTGCCCCACCTGTCGGTGGCCCAACCTCCTCCCCCGCGCTGGCGTAGGCCACTGACCGCACGGCCCCGCGCGTCAGGTTCAAACCTGATGGCGCGCGCGCTTGGGCAGGCTGTCGGCTGGCCCTGGGCCAGCCCAGCTCTGGGCCGAGCCAGGACGGAGTTAGCCTGTTTTTATTTTTATTTTAAACCCTGGTTTCTAAGAGTTTTATAAAAACATTTAATCAGTGTAAAAATATAATTCTTCCAATGTTATTCTTCTAAAAATGTGTAGTATTTAATGATATGCTTAGGTGAATTTTTCTAGCAACTGTTCTATTTTACATTAATAAAAAGAACTAAAATGGAATAGTTTTGCTTCTGCTTGGTTGTTTTCAAAAATATTCCTTCAAAGAAAACTAAGGAAAATATTTTTAAATTGATGTCTTAGATTTATCAGAAATAGGGAACATTTTTAAAATGACTTGGTGGACTGTTTGTGTGTGAGCTATTTCTTATTTATTGTTTTATCGGCGACAGAAAATCCGTGTGACAAGGGAATCGGAGCGGAAGACCTCGAAGACCCCGGATACTGAGCTGACCAAGGCAAGCAACCCTTTGACCATGACTGAGCATATGTTACTTTGCATGTCAAATAGCAAGTATTCCCGTTGCATATGATCATAAGTGACGGTAATCATTTGATATGATTTTACCGAAGGCTCCTCCGGAGCATATGCATTGAGCTTGACTCTACCCCTTGAGGGTCATGCTAATACCATGTTGACAAGTAAAGATAGCAGTAGTACTATAATGAGCATGATGTTGTCATAAAGCAAGAGTTTATGAAAACCCCGTCGGGTGCCACTAACGCTCGAGGGTGATGATGAGTTAGGTGGTCACTTTTGGTGAAGTGATGCACGCGGTATTTGTGTGAGTAAGGTTTCAGAAATGGGATTAGATTTATGATGTCTCGAACGTCCCAACCTTACCAGTACGACCAAGTTACCCCTTATGGGACGGGGCTATGTTAATTACTCTGGTCGGTGCTAGCAAAGAGCCACCCTACTATTGGCGGGGGTGATATGTGGTCACTCTCGTGATGGGGTCGTGCCGAGTAGGACGACTATGCCATTTTTATGAGTTCCAGTCACACCGTTGGTCCCCGCATGGTTGGTACTGTCCAGAGTTGGTGCTCGTAAGACGTACAACATGTGGGCTGGGTACCAATCGAGTGGACCTCTTTGTCTAGTATCGTCAGGGGAAAGGCATTGATCGGGTACTTACCTCGGGTATGTGATATACCGCGAGTTGTGGATGACACGGAAGTTTCCCAGATCTCATGGGTCCAGCGTACTACCTCTGCAGAGTGTAAACTATTCGAATAGCCGTGTCCACGGTCAAGGACAGTTGGGGTAATCCTGCTTAAACTACGTCCTGATATTTCCGCATAAACCGAGTGTGCGTGAGTGTGTGTGTGTGTGTGTGTATGGTGATGAGAAGGTGTTACTATGATAGCAATGATATGACCAAGTTCGGTGACTTGGCATATAGGGTGAACTCGGATGGTTCAGTCTTGAGAAGATATATTGATATCTGTAACCTGTTCTTCAAGAGTAATTCTTTAACTTGATGCATATTCGTGATCATTCCACCCGATGAGTTATACTAGAGATGCATGATATTGTTATCCTTCACTTTCGTTGATTATATCATGGGCTGTTTGCGAGTACATTCAAAGTACTCATTGGCTTGACATTGGTTATGTTATTGACCAGACATGGAAGGACAGGAGTTTGGAGATGAGTACGTCTTCGGAGACACCCCTGCGAACTAGGACGCTTCCGAGTCAGGATGCCTGTCCGTGTAGGCTTTATGGCATGGGCACCCGCTTAGCCCCTTTGTTTTCTGCTATTAGAGTACTCGTGTGATTTGGCCTTAGGCCCTGTCTTGTGAACTTGACCCTTCGGTCACGTGTTGTAATAATCGGTACTTGGATGTAAGACTCTTTATTCAGTATCTGTGTTCGGTGAGCATTGATCTCTGGGATCATTGAGCACATCGATTCTCGACTAGTAAGTCGGAGTCCCCACATCAGGGATGACGTCCGTCCTGCGTGCGGGCGGCCATGGTCTTGTCGCACCAGAATGGAAATCTTTTAGAGATGACTTTGGAACCTCTGGTATGTCCTTGCCTCCTTTGCACTAACGGGAAAACTGTGCCACCCCGCTGTCTGCTGCTCTCCTATCCTTCCCTTGGGTCATCCTTGACTCGTGAGGCCGGGCCTCGCCTCGACATATCTGCCGCTCCGGAGGGGTCCTGGGGAGGTCTCGTGGGGGTCTTGATGCATTCCTCCTCATGAGGCTTTGCCCCTCACGAGGGCCTTGCCTTGAGTGATGTCGCGCCTGTTAGTTTGCTTGATGAAGTGGGTCAGCCCTGGGCCGTAGGCACGCAGGTCTGGGTACCCCCATTTCCAAAATGCCCACAGTAGCCCCCGGGCCCAAGGCGCGCCTGGGTTGTCTTCTCGGCGAAGCCTTGAGGGCGTCCCAAAGCTTCGCGGGCCCTAATTGCCTATGTGCCAGGCGGCACACGTGTCCAACGGCTGTGTGGTGACGCTCGCGCTCCTCGAGGCATCCGGGGTGTGCCAAGCCACGATGGCATGATCTCCAAGAACCGCATAGGCCATCATTGTTTTCTTGAATGGCGTCGGTGCGGCCTAACCACACCCAACGTCCCTCGCGGACGTGACTGCTCGACGGACAGGTGAAGCGACGTGAGCGGCAGCGCTCCCGTCGGCCCACCTCGCGACCCAATGGGGCGCGCGACGCTCGCGTTCCCACGAAGGTTCCCTGCAATTTTGAGGCCTTGGTCCGCCTATAAATCCGCCCCACCCCCGTCAAGGGGGGGGGACTGCAATTTTGAGCTTCCTCTCTGCTTCCCTTTGCTCCATCGAGAAAACCTCCTCTCCTCTCCGTTTCCCTATTTTCCATGGCGTCTCCTGGAGGCGAACTTGGCAGGGGGAAGCGCGCGTCTCCGTCCATGCCCCCGTCCGCCTCCGGGAGCAGCGACGGAGGTCCCTCGGGGCCTCCGCGCATCTGTCACCGCTGGGCTTTGGCCGACACGTAAGCCCTCGCCTGCACCTCTTTTCCTAGTTATCCCGTGAGTTGCTTGGTGGTTGATCTCTCCTCTTCTTTGACGTGCCCTCCGCCAAGAAAGCGAAGCTTGGCGAGCTTCAAGAGGAGGTGGATGGGCTGCAGGCCCAGCTCGAAAGCGCCTAGGCGGCCCTCTAGGGCGCCCGCCAGGGCGAGGCAGAGGCCAAGGCGGAGCTGTCATCGTTGTAGCAGCAGGTCCAGGAGGCGACCGACACCGTTCAGGCCGCCCAGGACGAGGCGGCGTATGCCCGGATGATGGCGTCCTAGCGCGCCAAACAGTTCGAGGGCATCGCCGGCCGGGCGGCTGAAGTGACGCGCTGATTTGTGGGGGAGGCCCCATGGCTGCCTAACGTGAGGAGCGACGGGGGCTATCTCGCCTTCTTACAGAAGGTAATCGAGGCGCTGAGGCTGGCATCTCCCGCGTGGAGGAGGACATCGCGTCCGACGCGCGTGAGCTTCTAGGCCTTGCCTTGACGCTCGTCTTCTCCAACCTGCGTCGTCTTGTCCCGGAGCTCGATCTCCAGTTTGTCGTTGAGCGGGTGCCTGCTGTGTCCTGACGTTCTCTCCGGGACGAAGTCCGCTCGCGCGTGGATGCCCTGGTGGAGCAGTACGTCCAGGTGCCCGCCTCCAGTGGGGAGGAGGGTTCCGGCGCCGAGCCTAGAGGCGCCATGGGCGACATCGGCGACCCCTACCCCTAGGCGCTCTCCATCTTCTGTTTCCTTCGCCTATAATAGTGGATCAAGAACTTTCCTTTGTTGGGTGTTAAACTTTTGGTTGTTACCTTCGCCGTTCTCTGTTTATCTCTTGAATTGATGGTAGGCTCGCCGGTGGTCGTTGCAGCTTAGCTTCGAAGCTTAGGGCCCGTCGCTGCCCCAGCCAGTGCTCGAGGGCAACGGCGGCCAGGTCCCTCAGGAGACCCCCTCCCCCCGAGGCTCTGCTCGTGCCACTGCACGCTTGGTCGATGGCCTCATTCCTTGCCATGGCTGAATCCTTAAGCCCTACATCTCTTCGTTAGTACACATGTTTCTAATTTGTTGTTAGTTTGGCGTGAAACCAAATGACCCCCGTCTGGGCTTGCGGGGTACTTAGCTCGTGTGTTTGCATCGGTCCCTTTAGTAGCTCTTCCTGAGTAGCTCCCGCTTTGTATGCGGGATGGAGTGGAGACCCATTTGGCACTCTATGTTTGCGGGTCGCGGTCCCGCACTGTGTCGGGCGAGGCTCCTGAGGCTCGATGCTCAGGAGCCCCCTGTGGCGCTTGAGTGATTCCTCTTCCCGTTCCTTTGGTATCGCCCCAGGATGCCCTGAGGCCTCCTGAGACTCTTTGTGGTGATATTGTCCTTTGATCCGGACCCCGAGCGGGGGTTGATCGCGGAAAATGTTTGCCCCTGGGACGACAAGTCCTTGCGTTCGCTCCTTGGCCCCTAGGCGCGGTGCGGAGCATTTAGCTCCTCATAGAATGTCATCCAGAAAATGAGGCTTCGAAACCGGCGAATACGAGAAAGCGCAAGAGAAAGTTCCACCCCCTTTTGTTTTTCAAACATCAACTTTTAAAGTTGACAGATGTAAGTCCCGCAGAAGATAGTTCAAAATCCAAGAAAAGCAAGCAAACACTGCGTCCGGCACTCAGGCTGGCATAGTCATTGGTGGACTATATGGGTTTCCTTGCCAGCTACGGGCATAGTCAATTGTGGACTAAGTTGATTGCCTCCGTCTACACCCAGTGCGGAGCATAGGTCTTCCACTAGGCGTGGGGTGGACCCCTTCCACGTCCTCAGGGGGCCCTAGCTGTATACAACCTTGGCTCGTTATTATGTGAGAGTGTCACGGTGGGGGTGTATATGGGAGGTCACGAGGACGCTTTGGCCTCGAGAGTGTCCCTACGCCCGATGCATAGGTGCCTGATTCCGGAAGTCATTGGTGGACTGTGTTGATTTCCTCCATCTGCACCCAGCGCAGAGCATAGGTCTTCCACTAGGCGTGGGGTGGGCCCCTTCCGCGTGCTCAGGGGGCCATGGGCGTATACAGCCTCGGCTTGTTATTACGTGGGACTGTCACGGGATGAAGTTGGTTCCGGAAGTATTGAAGGACGATGCACACGTGCCGCGAGTTGGTGCAGGTCCCGCGCGCTCCTTCTCCTGAGGCCGGTTGAGGGCTTTTCTATTACTCTACATCGGCAGGTCCTAGTTCCGTACATTTCCCTACCGTCGTGAGGCGCCTCCTGAGGCAAGGCCCCGACACCCCCCGATACCAACCGAATGTGCGTGGACGGCACCAGGGTGGTCAAGTGGCTTTGCGACCGGTAAGGCTCCTGAGGCACGATGCTGAGGAGCCCCCTTTAATGTTCGAGAGGCTATGCATCGCTAAGATCTAGTCCCGCACATTTCCCAACTGCCGTTGTGTGTGACGGACTAAGCAGATGTAGCTACGGGGTCAAGCCCTGCCACCCCTGATAACGACCGAATATCCGTGGACAATATCAAGGGCGGCAGGTGGCCTGATGACCGGTAAGGCCCCTGAGGCCCGATGCTCAGGAGCCCCCTTTTGACGCTCAAGCGGCTATGGACATTTCCCAACCGCCGTGCGGTATCAAGGGCGGCAGGTGACAAGCCAATGAGTACTTTGAATGTACTCACAAGCAACCCATGATATGGAACAAGGCAATAATGAAGTATTACATAACACTAGTGTGCTATTTTGCGAAAAGCAGACTCTTCCCTAGTGCGATAACATCATCAACTTCTCGTGCGACATGCATCATAAGGTAACCGGTAACTAAGTGAACTGGTTACACATATCAATATAAACCGAGGGTTGAACGACCCATGCTCACCCATCATGGAAAGTCATCTGACTTAACTCATCATTCGTACTGCCACCATTCCCCCCCCACACACACATACACAAACACACACACACACTTGGTTTAAGCAAAAACTCATGTACGTAGTTTAAGCACCACCACCCAACTGTCCTTGATAGTGGACACGACTATTCAAATAGTTTTACACTCTGCAGAGGTTGCACACTTTACCAATAGGATTTAGGAAACCTCTCTGTCAGAACACGACTCACGATATTTATCATACGCTAGGTAAGTACAAGAACATCACCTTTCCCATGATGATGCTAGCAAAGAGTCCACTCATTGGTGACACTCCCTTGTGATGTATATCACACGTATCACCCACGAGGGCACACAACGGTGTGCTTGGTGTCTTAAAAAACAGCCCATGGTCACCCTTTTACCTGGCACGACCCCGTCTAGAGAGTGGCCACGTGTGTGGACACCCGACTCGTACGTCATGATCACCGAATGAACGTGTAACAGCTCAGATGTATCCCTTTCCATATTTGTACTCCTTTCCTATTTTCTGGTGACATGGTTGAATCATGTGTGGGTGTCAAATAGAGGTTATCATTTCATGTGGCTTCATTTTATGTCTTCATCTTGCATCATGACATTCTATTGCATTCATGGCAATCCCAATCTTGTGTTGCTAGTGTTTTATACATCATGGGAGTGATAGTGATTATAAGTGTGTGGGTTTTGTGTGGTATGTTCAAAACAATGTTATTCAAAACCATTCAAAAACCCTCCCCCCTTTAATTATTTAACTTGTGTGTTAAACTTGGCTTGAACCTGTTATAAAAATGTTAATTCTTTAGAGGATATATTTGTGGATGAGGGGGTAGTTCTCACTGTTAGTTTGGAGTTTGATTGGTGAGAGTTTAAAAAAACAAAACAACATTTAAATTCCTGTTTTAGGTGTATTTTACTTTGTTCAAAAAATCTGGTTTGAATTTTGTTAAATAGGGCATAATTCCCTCATGCCCTATCTATTTTTATTTTCTTCAAATCCCTGTGTTTGCCTCTGGGGTATTTTGGTTTGATGTTTAATTTATACAAAAGGGCAAACCTTTTCTTTCCCTGCCTTACCGTGCGCTAGAGAAGGCCAGTTGGGCTGGCTCCCTCCTCTCCACCTCTGCCCGTTTTCCTCCGTCGCCAGCAAAGGCCCGCAACGCGTCCCTTCTTCCTCCTTTTGACACCATGTCCTCGTGTTGCATTCCGTCAGATAGTAGAGAGAGACGAAGGTCTCGCCAAACGCCGTCAGCCGTCCCATCCGTGCCGATTTAGGCCTCGGCGTGCGTGCCCGATAGGGTTTCCCCTATTCCCCATCGCGACGCCACCCTCTCCTCCTCTTTCTCCATCTCTCTCCCTCCCAGGTAAGTCTTTGTAGGTAGAACAGAGAGAAGACCCGAGAGAGAGAGGAGTTCGCCGCCGTCTACACCCACGTTGCCGTCGTCTCCGGCATCGGCAAGCATGTCCAGGGACTCGGGGAGGCTCCCCGCGTTCTGTTCCCAGTGCTAGGAGCCCCGGAGATACTCCACGGTGACGGCTACGTCCTCGCGAACATCGCCGTCGTGCTGCTCCACCCGTGGTAATCCTGCTTCGGCTCCGGCAGGCTTCCCAAACCCTTCTCACCCCTGCGTCGACTTTGCTTGACTCCAGGGTGAGCACGACGTCTCCTCCACCCTCTTCCTTCTCCTGTTGTCGCGCCGTACGGTAGCTCGCCGCCTTGCTGTCGCCGCCGTGGCAGGGAAGTGCCGCGCAGGGCATCCATTGTTGCGGGCTCCCTCCCACCGATCTGAGCTGGGGAATGGGTTCCCCAGGGACCCCGCGACTAGCGCCAAGGGTTTCCGAGACGAGCAGGTCACCGGAGCGTCGCCGGAGTAGAGCCTGTGTTCCAGCCGCGTAGGGTGTAGTTAGAGCAGAGGGGGCTGCTTAAAAGAGCAACTCCCCCCTCTTTGTTAAGCTTCGATCGCCTAGCGCAGTGGTGTTGGATTGGGGGTTGCAACCAGTGGGTTGTGGGTTCGAATCCCACATCCCCCCTTTTCCCTTTTGCTTTATTTTGTTTTGTTTTATCTACTGCCAGGGTTGTGATTGTTGTTTTTCTTTTCCTCTTGAAGCACTAGGTTTTGTAGTAGGTGTGTGTGTGTGTTGTAGATGTAGGTGTCAAGTGTATGTGTGCATGAGTTTGCACATACACTTGAGCTAGTAGGCGTAAACATGTATGTGTGCATATCCACTTATAGTGTGATGTGTGTTCCTACTATATGTGTGTGTGTGTGTGTGTGGGTGCATGTGTAGATGTAGGTGTGTGGTGTGAGTCCACATATACATGTGCATGTGTGGGCACATATATACTTGGGCATGTGTGTGTGTGGATGAACACATCCCCCCTTGATAGGATCACCATGTTGGTGATGCTATGTTATGACTAGTGAGCTTAAATCTTCTTCTAGCAAGTGTCCTTGTGTAGATTTTGTCAAATATGGTTGCTTCTACATGTGACAATAAGTCACTTGTACCTTATAGGAATCCTTGTGCTATTTTTCGAGCTAGCTTTGTGCATTGTTGTCACATGCAAGTACATATGTATGAATGTGAGTTTTGAGGTAGAATCATCCCAGGAATCCATTGGTGCAATCAGATTTCACTTTAGAGTAACTTCATAAAACTGTTATTTTCTGATGTGATGCCATGTTTAGTGCTTTACATTAGGTGGTGCTTTGATCCTTTGGGGATGATTTCTTGATGGGATGGTAGTGGGTGAACCCCTCTACAACATGGGACATTCCTTTTGTTCTTAGGTTTTTGTATGCACCTATTGTGCCCTGTCAAAGTGGGCACTTGGCTGAATCTGTCAGATTTGTGAAACCCTCTAAATTTCAGTAAGTATGGGGATCTGGACTTATTTTCTTCCCCTGTTGTCTTGTGTGAATTAGCTCCTGTGTTGGGAATTAGCCCATGGAACAAACTAATGTTTGTTAGTTGTTATGTTTTTATAGCTCCCTATAAAATTTCATGCTTATACACCTCCTGTAGATATCATTTTGAAGGCTGCCAAAATGGTTCACAGCATAAGCAGCTAGTGAAAATCTGTAATTTTCACTAAGTCCCAAACTGTGAATTTTTGTCCAAGTTAGTGGTTATAGATCTGCTCATGGGTGATTCCTTTGCCTTAGCTTTTTGTCTAGGGTTGTAGTACTTTTGTATGGCTTCTGTCTCATGTCTTGTTTGATTTATTTAGATGGCTGTAGCTATTGTACATCATGTAGACAAACTGCTATGTTGCTGTTAAAAACAGATTGTATGCTTATGTGGTTTTAGAGCTTGTGTGGGTATTGGTTGTTCGTGTGGTGTGATCCCAAGCACCATTCCACTTGTATGTTGTTGCTTGAGCATGTGGCAACCTGGTTACACCAGTGAGTGCCCATTGGTTTGTGTTTGTTGTTGTTTTGATCCCGTAGGCCTTTGAAACTAGTTTTGTAATTTCCGGTTGATCTGTGACTCCGGTCATTACGTTCCTTATATGTTTTTGCATCGTTTTCTCGTAATGCACATGTTCATGCCATGTTTATGCATGTCAAGATAACTTAATATGAGGTTTTGTCCAGAATTCAATTAACTCAGTGACTAGAACAGTGATGCATGCTTCCTTCGTCACACATGCATCATATTGATTGTTGCATTATGTTGTGCCGGTGTTCATTGGCTGTTATCTTATCTTGGGTAGCATAGGGAACACAGAGCGAGTACTTGGATTCTGGAGAGTATGTGCAGGAAGAACAAGACCAGTTCCAGGCTGAAGAAATCACAGGCAAGATGACCGTGACCTTAGAATCTCGTTTCCTTCATTACATGCTCGCTGCCTACCACTTGATATAGATGCCACCTGTCTTTTCCATGAACCCCGAACACTTCCCTCTCCTAGCAAATGTTGTTTGGCTAAGTAGGCTTGCTCAACCTCTAATGGATAGCTTTGCTTGTTGCAGGTGCCGTTGGTCCATTTGATAACATGGGCATTTTGATATCATTATATTTAATGTTATTTAATTAATTCACCCATATACTTGGTAAATAACGGAATGCCTAGCCATATGTCGGGTGATTTGTTCCATTGTTGTCGCCTTAGTTTCGGCTACCAGTGTTTGATTCCATAACTGAGTGCTGCTAACACGTTCGGGGTTGTCATGGGGATCCCCTTGATAAATTGTATAGTGTTAAGGCTTGTCTGGCAGGACCCAACTTTGGTTTTAATCTGTTGATCACTTAATAATTAAATGCTTAGGGAATAGCTACCCCGAGGATTTAATCAACAACCCGGGCCAGTGCTCCTCATGAGTGTTGGTCTAAACTAGAGCACTGTGCGGGGCCAAGTCAGGGCAACTTGAGTGATTTCTTTCGGGACATTGTACGCGTCGCTTATCTGTCGTGTCCTAAGAAGGAGATACGCGGCTCCTATCAGATTCGTCGACACATCGGGAGGTCCTGCTAGATTTGTCTTACCTTAGCGATATATCTTGCGCATTGGGATTCCGGTGAAACTTTGGGTCTCCTCAAAGTTGAGATTTTCCTCTTAGAAATCCGACGTAATTTGTAATGGACTAGTTGGAGCACCCCTGCAGGTTTAAATCTTTCGGAAAGCCATGCCCGCGGTTATGTGGCAATTGTGGATAATTTGTTAGCATCCGGTTCTAGACAACTTAAATTAATTCCTAATAAAAACTACCAACTATGTGCGTAACCGCGACTGTCTCCTTCGGAGATCGTTCTTTGATCGAGAACACGGTGGGGTATCTTAGTGATCAGGATCACTTAGTGATCAATCCCATGTTCGACCGACTTGCGTAGGCCACCATATGTTTACTCTGACCATCGTAAGGTAGCCACCACATATGCTTAGGTTGATGCAAACTCATACACATAACCTTCCTCACTCATTAACTAGGTTAGACTCGATACCAAGGTCATTCGATTGCCGAGTCCCCGTGGCTCATAGATTACTACAAACACCAATAGGTACAGGTACGCCTGACGCAGGAGATCCTGATGATAGCTAGCTGAAGTGGGAGTTCAATGAGGACTCTGGAAGTCTATACGTGAACTACCAGGAGTACTGAGGTCGTGGTCGTGATCGCGGGCCGGCATGCGGGATTCCATAGTTTTACTTGTTTCATGTTGTCCATAGTTGGACTAAACTTTGCTCTGAATAATGTGTGTCGGTAAGCATTATGATATACTCTTATCAGATGGCAAGAGTATGCCCTACTTGTCACTCTTTCAGTTATGTAATGTTATGATTATCTCGCTTGCGAAACGTTTAGATGCGCCCCTTTCCATTTTGAGGCCTCGCCTCCAAAATGGGAAATGGCCGCATCTTAGTCATTAGAGAACGTGCATAGTGATCCCAGAGATCAATGCTCACTGAACACACATAAACTGAATAGCAAGAGTCTTATATCCATTACGTACGGTTTAACTTGGATATGGCCTTTATGGCCAAGTCTTCATATATTTGCAGCGTAAAGTATTCATCGATAGCTTGAACCAATGCCATCTTCCTTAACCCTACATGCATTCTGACTAGGAAGCGTCCTAGCTCACACACACGCCACCAAGGTAATATTCGTCATATCCTGTTTCTCTCATGCCTGGCCAATATAATAACCAGTGGCAAGCCAATGGGTACTTTCAATGTAATCGCAAGCAACCCATGTTTGGAACGAGGCAATAACAAAGCATGATATAGCACTTTTTGGAAATATGCCCTAGAAGCAATAATAAATTAGTTATTATTATATTTACTTGTTCATAATAATTGTTTATTATCCATGCTAGAATTGTATTGATTGGAAACTCAAATACATGTGTGGATACATAGACAACACACTGTCCCTAGTGAGTCTCTAGTTGACTAGTTCGTTGATCAAAGATGGTCAAGGTTTCCTGGCCATAGGCAAGTGTTGTCACTTGATAATGGGATCACATCATTACGAGAATCATGTGATGCACAAGACCCAAATTATATACGTAGCATATTGATCGTGTTATTTTATTGCTATTGTTTTCTGTGTGTCAAGTATTTATTCCTATGACCATGAAATCATATAACTCACTGGCACCAGAGGAATACCTTGTGTGTATCAAACATCACAATGTAACTGGGTTACTATAAAGGTGCTCTACAGGTATCTCCGAAGGTGTCCGTTGACTTAGTATGGATCAACACTGGGATTTGTCACTCCGTGTGACGGAGAGGTATCTCGGGGCCCACCCGGTAATACAACATCACACACAAGCCTTGCAAGCAATGTGACTAAGTGTAAGTCACGGGATCTTGTATTACGGAACAAGTAAAGAGACTTGCCGGTAACAAGATTGAAATAGGTATGCGGATACCGACGATGAAATCTCGGGCAAGTAACATACCGAAGGACAAATAGAATGACATACGGGATTACATGAATCCTTGACACTAAGGTTCAACCGATAAGATCTTCGGAGAATATGTAGGATCCAATATGGGCATCCAGGTCCCGCTATTGGATATTGACCGAGGAGTGCCTCGGGGCATGTCTACATAGTTCTTGAACCCGTAGGGTCTGCACACTTAAGGTTCGATGATGTTTTAGTATAGTTGAGTTGTATGTGTGGTTACCGAATGTTGTTCGGAGTCCCGGATGAGATCACGGACGTCACGAGGGTTTCTGGAATGGTCTGGAATGAAGATTGATATATAGGATGGCTTCATTTGGTTACCGGAAGGTTTTCGGGCATTACCCGGAATGTACCGGGAGTGACGAATGGGTTCCGGAAGTTCACCGGGAGGGGGCAACCCACCCTGGGGAAGCCCAATGTCCCTAAGGGTGGCGCACCTGCCCTTAGTGGGCTGTTGGGACAGCCCAAGAGGGCCTTGGCGCGATAAGAAGGAAACCAAAAAAAGGGGAGGTGGGAAGGAAGAGAAGGACTCCACTTTCCAATCCTATTTTGAGTAGGATTGGAGTAGGAATCCTACTCTCCTCCTGGGCGGCGCCCCCTTGGGGACTTGGTCCTCAAGGCAAGCCTCCTCCCCCTCCCTCCTATATATAGTGGTGATTTAGGGATGATTTTAGACAACGTTTTTCCACGTGCAACTCAGATCTAGACACCATAGTTCTTCCTCTAAATCATATTTCTGCGGAGCTCGGGCGGAGCCCTCCAGGAATTGATCCTTGATACGTCTCCAATGTATCTATAATTTTTGAAGGTTTCAAGCTATTATCTTGTCAGACTCTGGATCTTTTGCATGCCTTTTATATATTTTTTGGGACTAACTTATTAACTCAGTGCCAAGTGCCAGTTCCTGTTTTTTCCATGTTTTTGACCCCTTACAGAGGAGGATTTTGAATGGAGTCCAAACGGAATGAAACTGCCAAAAAGATTTTTTCCGGAACAGAAAAAGATCGGAGAGCTGGAGAATCAGGGCAGGGGCCACCAGGGACTCCACAACCCCTCATGGCGCGGCCAGGGGGGCCCGCGGCCCCCTGGCTTGTGGGCTCCCTAAGGCCCCTTTGCCCTAGGTTTTACGCCTATATATCCCCAAAAATTCCACAAAAAATCAGGAGATCATCGAAAGTACTTTTCCGCCGCCGCAAGCTTCTGTCTCCGCAAGATCCCATCTGGGGCACGTTACGGTGATGCGTGAGTAGTTCACCATGAGGGCTTCTTCATCAACACCATGACCTCTCCGATGATGCGTGAGTAGTTGACCATAGACCTACAGGCCCATAGCTAGTAACTAGATGGCTTCTTCTCTCTCTTGGATCTTCAATATAAAGTTCTCCATGATCTTCATGGAGATCTATCCGATGTAATCTTCTTTTGCGGTGTTTTTGTCGAGATCCGTTGAATTGTGGATTTATGATCAGATTATGTATGAATCTTATTTGAGTTTCTTCTGATCTCTCTTATGCATGATTTCATATCCTTGTAATTCTCTTCGAGTTGTGGGTTATGTTTGGCCAACTAGATCTATGATTTTTGCAATGGGAGAAGTGCTTGGTTTTGAGTTCATACCGTGCGGTGACCTCACCCAGTGACAGAAGGGGTAGCGAGGCACGCATCATGTTGTTGCCATCCAGGGTAAAAAGATGGGGTTTTCATCATTGGTTTGAGATTATCCCTCTACATCATGTCATCTTGCTTAAGGCGTTACTCTGTTCGTCATGAAATCAATACACTAGATGCATGCTGGATAGCGGTCGATGTGTGGAGTAATAGTAGTATATGCAGAAAGTATCAGTCTACTTGTCTCGAACATGATGCCTATATGTATGATCATTGCCTTAGATATCGTCATGTTTTGTGCGGTTCTATCAGTTGCTCGACAGTAATTTGTTCACCGACCGTGATATTTTCTATTTTGAGAGAAGCCTCTAGTGAACACTATGGCCCCCGGGTCTAATCCACACCATATTTTCATCCTTACACTTCTTTACTTCGTTGCACTTTCCGCCTTCAGATCTCACTTTGCAAACAACCTTGAAGGGATTGACAACCCCTTTGAAGCGTTGGGTGCAAGCTCGTCTGTGTTTGTGCAGGTACTCTGGACTTGACGAGACCCTCCTACTAGGATTGATACCTTGGTTCTCAAACTGAGGGAAATACTTACTGCTCCTTTGCTGCATCACCCTTTCCTCTTCAAAGGAAAAAACCAACGCAAGCAAGTCTCCGTCAACGTGTCAATTTCTGGCGCTGTTGTTTGAGAAGTAGCAAGAAGAATTTCTGGCGCCGTTGCCGGGGAGGAAGATCAAGTCAACAACACATCCAAGTAGGTGTCGCAAACTCATCTCTTGCATTTGCTTTGTTTTCCAGTTGCCTCTCATTTTCCTCTCCCCCACTTCACAAATTTGCCTTTTTCGTTTGCCTTTTCGTTCGCCCTTTTCTCGCTTGCGTTTTGTTCGCTTGTGTGCTTGCTTGCTTGCCAAAGTCACCATGAATGAAAACACCAAACTTTGTGACTTCTCGAATACTAATAATAATGATTTTATTAGTACTCCGATTGCTCCCGCCACTAGTGCGGAGTCATACGAAATCAATGCCGCTTTGCTGAATCTAGTTATGAAAGAGAAATTCTCCGACCTTCCTAGTGAAGATGCCACATCCCATCTCAATACCTTCATTGTGCTTTGCGATTTGCAAAAGAAGAAAGATTTGGATAATGACGTGATTAAATTGAAGCTTTTCCCTTTCTCGTTGCGAGATCGCGCAAAAACTTGGTTTTCTTCTTTGCCCAAAAATAGTACCGATTCTTGGGATAAGTGCAAAGATGCTTATATATCCAAGTATTTTCCGCTGGCTAAGATCATCTCTCTCCGTAATGATATCATGAATTTCAAGCAACTTGATCATGAACATGTTGCACAATCTTGGGAGAGAAGGAAATTAATGATTAGAAATTATCCCGCTCATGGCTTGAGTCTTTGGATGATTATTCAAATCTTTTACGCTGGCTTGAATTTCGCTTCTAGAAATATCTTGGACTCCGCCTCAGGTGGAACGTTCATGGAAATCACGTTAGGGGAAGCCACAAAGCTCCTAGACAACATCATGACGAACTACTCTCAGTGGCACACTGAAAGGTCACCTACTAGTAAGAAGGTACACACTATAGAAGAAATTAACTCGTTGAGTGCTAAGATGGATGAGTTAATGAATTCGGTTGCTAGTAGAAGTGCTCATTTAGATCCTATTGATATGCCTTTGTCTTCTTTGATTGAGAGTAGCAACGCTAGCTTGGACGTTAATTTTGTTGGTAGGAATAACTTTGGCAACAACAATGCTTTTAGAGGAAACTATGTTCCTAGACCTTTTCCTAGTAAGTCCTCTAATAATTTTGGCAACTCCTACAACAATACTCATGGAAATTACAATAGATTACCCCCTGATCTAGAGTGTAATATCAAAGAGTTCATCAACTCTCAAAAGATTTTCAATGCGTCCATAGAGGAAAAGCTACTCAAAATTGACAATTTGGCTAAGAGCGTTGATAGAATGTCTAGTGATGTTGATGCTTTGAAAGTTAGATGTGCTCCTCCCAAGATCAACATGGATGAAACTTTGAAAGCTATGCGTGTTTCCATGATTGAGAGCCAAGAATGAACCGCCCAAATTCGTGCTAGACATGGATGGCTTAAAAAGGCGTGTTCTCGTGATAAGAATCACGAAGATCTTAAAGTTCTTGGTGCGACTCCCATTGAATCTTTGTTTTCTTGTGTCAAACCTAATGATTATGGGGCTGGATATGAATCCACTTTGGTTGAAAGGTGCCCCAATGATTCGGAGTCCATCTATCTTGATGCTAAAAGCATTGAAAGTGGAGTAGAAGATGTTAAAACTTTGAGTAGTAATGAAATTACTACGAGGGATTTCAGGGAATTCAATTATGATAGTTGCTCCTTCATTGAATGCATTTCCTTGATGCAATCCATGTTAAACTCTCCACACGCTTATAGCCAAAACAAGGAATTTACCAATCATATCACCGAAGCTATGATAAAATCTGTTGAAGAGAAACTTGAATTGGAAGTCTCTATCCCTAGAAAGCTTCATGATGAGTGGGAACCTACTAAAAAAACAAAATCAAAAACTATGAATGCAATGCTTTGTGTGATTTGGGTGCTAGTGTTTCCGCAATTCCAAAGTCTTTATGGGATGTTCTTGGTTTTAATGACATTGAAGAGTGTTCTCTTAATTTGCATCTTGCTGATTCTACTTTCAAGAAACCCATGGGAAGGATCAATGATGTTCGTATTATTGCAAATAGGAACTATGTACCCATGGATTTCATTGTGCTTGATATTGATTGCAATCCTACATGCCCTATTATTCTTGGTAGACCTTTCCTAAGGACTATCGGTGATATCATCGATATGAAGGAAGGGAATATTAGATTTCAATTTCCTTGAAGGAAGGGAATGGAACACTTTCGTAGAAAGAAAATAAGATTGTCTTATGAATCCATGATGAGGGCCACTTATGGTTTGAGCACCAAAGACGAACATACGTGATTCTATCGCTTTTATGCCTAGCTAAGGGCGTTAAAAAATAGCGCTTGTTGGGAGGCAACCGAATGAATTTCTATTTTTCTTTCTGTTTTGTTGCGTGCACACCATCATAATTCTGTTGTGATTGTGTTTTTTATGTTTCTTTTTGTGTTTGAGCCAAGCAAAACCTTTATGACTAGTCTTGGTCATGGTTGTTTGATCCTGCTAGAAAAAGACAGAAACCTTTCGCTCACGAGATGATTTTTCAGTTTTATTCAGAAAGAGCTTTTGAGTGGATTACTTTTTCTGCTGGTTGATATGCCTTTTTCCCAGACATTCGTAATTTTTCAGAATTTTTGAGGTACCAGAAGTATATGAAGTATACAGATTGCTACAGACTAGTGTGTTTTTGACAGATTCTGTTTTTTTGTTGAGTTGGTTGCTTGTTTTGATGAAACTATGGTTATTATCGAGGGGTACTAGCCATGGAAAAGTGAGAATACAGTAGCCCAAAACTAATATAGATAGAATTCAAGTTTGCTACAGTACCAAAAAAGTGGTAGTTTGTTTTCTTGTGCTAGTGTTATCACGAGTTTCTGTTTAAGTTTTGTGTTGTGAAGTTTTCAAGTTTTGGGTGATGTTCTCATGGAAAAAGAGCTAAGGAGTGTAAAGAGATCAATCTTGGGGATGCCCAAGGTATCCCAAGCCAAATTCGAGGACACCAAAAAGCCTAAGCTTGGGGATGCCCCGGGAAGGCATCCCCTCTTTCGTCTTCAATCCATCGGTAACATTACTTGGAGCTATATTTTTATTCACCACATGATATGTGTTTTGCGTGGAGCGTCTTGTATCTTAGGAGTCTTTTCTTTTTGTTTTGTCACAATCATCCATGCCGCACACCTTTTTGAGAGAGAGAGAGACATGCACTCATCGTGATTTTGCTAGAATGCTCATAGTGCTTCACTTATATCTTTTGAGCTAAATACTTTTGCTCTATGAGCTTCACTTATATCTTTTAGAGCACGGCGGTGCGTGACTTGGTAGTTGGCTTATGATATGAAAGTAGTCCCAAAGGTGATAGGTACCCAAAGAGGATGCAAAAACCTCCATCTTCATGTGCATTGAGTAGAAAGAGAAGTCTTGATTCCTCTCAATTAGTTTTGAGACGTGGATTTGGTAATATTAAGAACTATGTTAGTAGGGTGTTGTGAATCTAGAAATACTTGTGTTGAACTTGAAGTTAGTGATTGCGGTAGCATGCACGTATGGTGAACCGCTATGTTAGGAAGTCGGAGCATAATTGATCTATTGATTGTCATCCTTTGTGTTGAGGTCGGGATCGCGCGATGGTTAACACCTACCAACCCTTCCCCTAGGAGTATGCGTTTAGAACTTTGTTTCGATTACTAATAAAAACTTTCGGAACAAGTATGTGAGTTCTTCATGACTAATGTGAGTCCATGGTATAGATGCACTTTCACCTTCCAGCATTGCTAGCCTCTCTAGTGTCGTGCAATTCTCGTCGGTACACAAACCCACCATATGCCTTCCTCAAAACAGCCACCATACCTACCCACTATGGCATTTTCATAGCCATTCCGAGATATATTGCCATGCAACTCCCACCGTTCCGTCTCATGACTTGTGTCGTCACTCTCATATTGACATTGCATGATCGTAAGATAGCTAGCGAGATGTTCCAACGTCATACGCCATGCTAGATCGTTGCACATCCCGGTACACTGCCGGAGGCATTTCCTATAGAGTCATCATCATTTTGAGCTTTGAGTTGTGATTAAATAAAAGTGTGGTGATCATCATTATTATAGCATTGTCCCATGTGAGGAAATAAAAAAAAGAGGCCAAAGAGCCCAAAAATAAAAAAAAGAGAAAAAAAAGAACAAAAAAGAGAGGCCCAAGAGCCCAAATAGAAAAAAGAGAGAAAAAGAGAGAAGGGACAATGCTACTATCCCTTTCCCCACTTGTGCTTCATAATAGCACCATGGTCTTCATGATTGAGAGCTTCTTGCTTTGTCACTACCATATGCTAGTGGGAATCTTCATTATATAACTTGGCTTGTATATTCCAATGTTGGGCTTCCTCAAAATTGCCCTAGGTCTTCGTGAGCAAGCAAGTTGGATGCACACCCACTAGTTCTCCTTTTGAGCTTTCACATACTTACAGCTCTAGTGCATCTCTTGTATGGAAATCCCTACTCATTCACATTGATATCTATTAATGGGCATCTCCATAGCCCTTTGATACGCCGAAACAATGTGACCATCTCCTCCTTTTTGTCTCACAACCACCACCACACTCTATTCCACTTATAGTGCTATATCCATGGCTCAAGCTCATGTATTGCGTGATAGTTATAAAAAGTTTGAGATAGTAAGAGTGCGAAAACAATTACTTGGCCAATACCGGGGTTGTTCATGATTTACATTAGTTGTGTGAGGATGATGGAGCATAGCGAGACTATATGATTTTGTAGGGATAACTTTCCTTGGCCTTGTTATTTTGAAAGTTCATGATTACCTTGCTAGTTTGCTTGAAGTATTATTGTTTTCATGTCAATAGCAAACTATTGTTTCGAATCTTACGGATCTGAACATTCATATCACATGAAAGAAGTTGGAAAGGAACAACTATGCCAGGTAGCATTCCACATCAAAAATTCATTCTTTACCACTTCCCTACTCGAGGACGAGCAGGAGTTAAGCTTGGGGATGCTTGATACGTCTCCAATGTATCTATAATTTTTGATGGTTTCATGCTATTATCTTGTCAGACTTTGGATGTTTTGCATGCCTTTTATATATTTTTTGGGACTAACTTATTAACTCAGTGCCAAGTGCCACTTCCTATTTTTTCCATGTTTTTGACCCCTTTCAGAGGAGGATTTTGAACGGAGTCCAAACGAAATGAAACTACCAAAAAGATTTTTCCGGACCAGAAAAAGATCAGAGAGCCCGAGAATGAGGGCAGGGGCCACCAGGTACCCCACAAGCCCTCATGGCGCGGCCAGGGGGGCCCGCGGCCCCCTGGCTTGTGGGATCCCTGAGGCCCCTTTGCCCCAGGTTTTGCGCCTATATATCCCCAAAAATTCCACGAAAAATCAGAAGATCATCGAAAGTACTTTTCCGCCGCCGCAAGCTTCTGTCTCCGCAAGATCCCATCTGGGGCACGTTCTAGTGCCCTGCCGGAGGGGGGATTCGGATACGGAGGGCTTCTTCATCAACACCATGACCTCTCCGATGATGCGTGAGTAGTTCAGCATAGACCTACGGGTCCATAGCTAGTAACTAGATGGCTGCTTCTCTCTCCTGGGTCTTCAATACAAAGTTCTCCATGATCTTCATGGAGATCTATCCGATGTAATCTTCTTTTGCAGTGTGTTTGTTGAGATCCGATGAATTGTGGATTTATGATCAGATTATCTATGAATCTTATTTGAGTTTCTTCTGATCTCTCTTATTCATGATTTCATATCCTTGTAATTCTCTCCGAGTTGTGGGTTTTGTTTGGCCAACTAGATCTATGATTCTTGCAATGGGCGAAGAGCTTGGTTTTGGGTTCATACCGTGCGGTGACCTCACCCAGTGACAGAAGGGGTAGCGAGGCTCGCATCGTGTTGTTGCCATCAAGGGTAAAAAGATGGGGTTTTCATCATTGGTTTGAGATTATCCCTCTACATCATGTCATCTTGCTTAAGGCGTTACTCTGTTCGTCATGAACTCAATACACCAGATGCATGCTGGATAGCGGTCGATGTGTGGAGTAATAGTAGTAGATGCAGAAAGTATCGCTCTACTTGTCTCGGATGTGATGCCTATATGTATGATCATTGCCTTACATATTGTCATGACTTTGCGCGGTTCTATCAATTGCTCGACAGTAATTTGTTCATCCACCATGATATTTCCTATTTTGAGAGAAGCCTCTAGTGAACACTATGGCCTTCGGTCTACTCCACACCATATTTTCAGCCTTACACTTTTTACTTCGTTGCACTTCCCGACTTCAGATCTCACTTTGCAAACAATCTTGAAGGGATTGATAACCCCTTTGAAGCGTTGGGTGCAAGCTCGTTAGTCTTTGCGCAGGTAGTCTGGACTTGACGAGACCCTCCTACTGGATCGATACCTTGGTTCTCAAACTGAGGGAAATACTTACTGTTCCTTTACTGCATCACCCTTTCCTCTTCAAGGGAAAAACCAACGCAAGCAAGTCTCCGTCAACGTGTCAATTTCTGGCGCTGTTGTTTGAGAAGTAGCAATCCTCACCACCACTGAAGCACCGTCACGCTGACGGAGAACTCATCTAATTCTCCGTATTGCTTGCTGGATCAAGAAGGCCGAGATCATCGTCGAGCTGTATGTGTGCTGAACACGGAGGTACCATCCGTTCGGCACTAGATCGGAACGGATCGTGAGACGGATCGCAAGATGGTTCGTCTGACGGATCGCGAGATGGTTCGTGGGACGGATCGCGGGACGGTTCGTGGGACGGATCGCGGGACGGTTCGTGAGGCTGATCGAGGGACATGAAGATGTTCCACTACATCAACCGCGTTTCTTAACGCTTCCTGCTGTGCGATCTACAAGGGGTACGTAGATCCAAATCTCCTCTCGTAGATGGACATCACCATGATAGGTCTTCGTGTGGGTAGGAAATTTTTTGTTTCCCATGCAACGTTCCCCAGGAGTGGCATCATGAGCTAGGTTCATGCATAGATGTTATCTCGAGTAGAACACAAAGGTTTTGTGGACGGTGATGTTCGATTTACTGCCCTCCTTAGTATTTTCTCGATTCAGCAGTATTGTTGGATTGAAGCGGCCCGGACCGACATTATTCGTACGCTTACGAAAGACTAGTTTCATCGATTGACATGCAACCTCGTTGCATAAAGATGACTGGCGGGTGTCGGTTTCTTCAACTTTAGTTGAATTGGTTTTGACCGAGGCGGTCCTTTGAGAGGTTAAATAGCAATTTGCACATCTCCATTGTAGTTTTTGCGTAAGTAAGATGCGATCTACTGGATACCCATAGCAGCCACGTAAAACATGCAATAACAAATTAGAGGACGTCTAACTTGTTTTTGCAAGGTATGCTTGTGATATGATATGGCCAATGACGTGATGTGATATATCGGATGTATGAGATGATCATGTTGTAATAGTTAATATTTACTTGCACGTCGATGGTACCGCAACCGGCAGGAGCCATAGGGTTGTCTTTAAACTAATGTTTGTGTTTGTAGATGCGTTTACTATATTCCTAGGACGCAACTTTAGTAGAAATAGCATAAGTAGCACGACAACCCCGATGGCGACACGTTGATGGAGATCATGGTGTGGTGCGAGTGACAAGAAGATCATGCCGGTGCTTGAGTGATGGAGATCAAGAAGCACAAGATGATGGCCATATCATGTCACTTATGAATTGCATGTGATGTTAATCCTTTTATGCACCTTATTTTGATTAGAACGACGGTAGCATTATGATGTGATCTCTCACTAAAATTTCAAGACGAAATTGTGTTCTCCCCGACTGTGCACCGTTGCGACAGTTCATCGTTTCGAGACACCACGTGATGATGGGGTGTGATAGACTCAACGCTCACATACAACGGGTGCAAAACAGTTGCACACGTGGAACACTCGGGTTAAGCTTGATGAGCCTAGCATGTGCAGACATGGCCTCGGAACACATGAGACCGAAAGGTCGAGCATGAATCGTATAGTTGATATGATTAGCATAGAGATGCTTACCACTGAAACTATTCTCAACTCACGTGATGATCGGACTTGAGTTAGTGGATTTGGATCATGTACCACCCAAATGACTAGAGAGATGTACTTTTTGAGTGGGAGTTCTTAAGTAATATGATTAATTAAACTAATTATCATGAACATAGTCTAATGGTCTTTGCGAATTATGATGTAGCTTGCGCTATAGCTCTACTGTTTTTATATGTTCCTATAGAAAATTTAGTTGAAAGTTGATAGTAGCAACTTTGCGTACTGAGTCCATAAAACTGAGGATTGTCCTCATTGCTGCGCAGAAGGCTTATGTCCTTAATGCACTACTTGGTGTGCTGCACATCGAGCGTCGTCTGTGGATGTTGCGAACATCTGACATACACGTTTTTCATGACTACGTGATAGTTCAGTGTGTAATAATTAATGGCTTAGAAGCAAGGCGCCGAAGACGTTTTGAAATGTCAGGGAACATAAGAGATGTTCTAGGAGATGAAATTGAGATTTCATGCTCGTGCCCTTGTTGAGAGGTGTGACATCTTCGTCAAGATTCTTTGTCTACAAAGTAAAAGAGAAAAGCTCAATTGTTGAGCATGTGCTCAGATTGTCTGAGTGCAACAAATTGCTTGAATCAAGTGGGAGTTAATCTTCCAGATGAGATAGTGATGGTTCTCCAAAGTCACTGCCACCAAGATGCTAGAGCTTCATGATGAACTGTAAACATATCAATGATATGATGATCCTTGAAACGATTCACAATGTTTGACACTGCAAAAGTAGGAATCAAGAAGGAGCATCAATTGTTGATGGTTAGTAAAACCACTAGTTTCAAGTAGGGCAAGGGCTAGAAGGGATACTTCATGAAACGGAAAACCAGTTGCTGCTCCAATGAAGAAACCCACGATTGAACCCAAATCCGAGACCAAGTGCTTCTGTTATGAGGGGAATGGTCACTGAGGCGGAGCTACCCTAGATACTTGCTAGATAAGAAGGCTGGCAAAGTCGACAGAAGTATATTTGATATACATGATATTGATGTGTGCTTTACTGGTACTCCTAGTAGCACGAGGGTATTGGATACCGGTTCGGTTGCTAAGTGATTAGTAACTCGAAATGAAAGCTACGGTATAAACAGAGACTAGCTAAAGGCAAGGTGACGATAAGTGTTGGAAGTATTTACAAGGTTGATGTGTTCAAACATCGCACGCTCCCTCTATCATTGGGATTGGTGGTAAAACCTAAATAATTGTTATTTGGTGTTTGCGTTGAGCATGAACATGATTGGATCGTCTTTATTGCAATACGATTATTCATTTAAAGAGAATAAAAGTTATTCTATTTGCTTGAATAATTACCCTCAATGGTTTATTGAATCTCGATCGTAGCGTTACACATGTTCATAATATTGGTACCAATAGATACAAAGTAATAATGATAGTACCAGTTAGTTGTGGCACTACCACTTGAGTCATGTTGGTATAAAATGCATGAAGAAGCTCCATGGTGATGGATCTTTGTACTCACTCATTTTTGAAACGTTTGAGACATGCAAACCATACCTGTTGGTATAAGTGCATGAAGAAGCTCCATAGAGATGGATTGTTTGGACTCACTTGATTTTGAATCACTTGAGACATGCAAATAATGCCACATGAAACAAGAGAGTAACTTGTTGGGAGTAATACATTTTTGATGTGTGCAGTCCAATGAGTGTTGAGGCACGCAGTGGATATCGTTATGTTCTTACTTCGCTGACGATTTGAGTAGATACAGGAGTATTCACTTGATTAATCACAAGTCTGAAATATTGAAAAGTTCAAAGCTATTTTAAAGTGAAGATCGTCGTGACAAGAGGATAAACTGTGTACGATATGATCATAGAGGTGAATATCTGAGTTGCGAGTTTTGGTACACAATTAAGACAATGTGGAAATTGTTTCGTAATGCATGCCACCTAGAACACCATAGTGTGATTGTGTGTCCGAACGTCATAGCCACGCCCTATTTGATATGGTGCATACTATGATGTCTCTTATCGAATTACCACTATCGTTTATGGGTTATGCATTAGGGCAACCGCATTCACTTTAAATAGGGCACGGCGTATTTCCGTTGAGACGACAAGTGTAGACTATGGTTTGGAGAAACTTAAGCTGTCGTTTCTTAAATGTTTGGGGCTGCCACGCTTATGTGGAAAAGTTTCAGTCTGATAAACTCGAACCCAAAGTGGATAAATGCATCTTCATAGGATACCCAAAACAGTTGGATACATCTCCTATCTCAGATCCGGAAGCAAAGTGTTTGTTTCTAGAAACGGGTCCTTTCTCGAGGAAAGGTTTCTCTCGAAAGAATTGAGTGGGAGGGTGGTGGAACTTGATGAGGTTAGTGAACCGTCACTTCAACCAGTGTGTAGCAGGGCGCAGGAAGACGTTCCTGTGGCACCTACACTAATTGAAGTGGAAACTGATGATGGTGATCATTGAGCTTCGGATCAAGTTACTACAAACCTCTTAGGTCGACAAGGTCGTGTACTACTATAGAGTGGTACAGTAACCCTGTCTTGGAGGTCATGTTGTTGAACAATAATGAACCTACGAGCTATGGAGAAGCGATGGTGGGCCCGGATTTTGACAAATGGGTGGAGGCCATGAAATCCGAGAGAGGATCCATGTATGAGAACTTTGGGAGAACTACTTGATGGTCGTGGGACTATTAAGTAGAGATGGATCTTTAAAAGGAAGACAGACAATGATGGTGACTATTCACCATTAAGAAAAGCTCGACTTGTCGCAAAATTGTTTCTGACAAGATCAAAGTGTTGACTATGATGAGACTTTCTCACTCGTAGCGATGCTAAAAGTCTATTGAAATTATGTTAGTAGTTGCTGCATTATTTATGAAATATTGCATATAGGATGTCAAAACATTGTTTCCTTGACGGTTTCCTTGAGGAAAGGTTGTATGTGATACAACCAGAAGGTTTTGTCGATCCTAAGGATACTAACAAGTATGCAAGCTCCAGCGATCCTTCAATGGACTGGTGCAAGCATCTCGGAGTTGGAATATACACTTTGATGAGATGATCAAAGATTTTGGTTTTGTACAAGGTTTATGAGAAACTTGTAGTTCCAAAGAAGTGAGTGTGAGCACTATAGAATTTCTGATAAGTATATGTGGTTGATATATTGGTGATCAGAAGTAATGTGGAATTTCTATAAAGAATAAAGGTTGTTTGAAAGGGGTTTTTCAAAGGAAGACCTGGATAGAACTGCTTGAACATTGAGCATCAAGATCTATGGAGATAGTTCAAAATGCTAAACAGAACTTTCAAATGAAATGCATGCCTTGACAAGTTTTCGAAGGAGTTCGAAATAGATCAACAAAGAAAGAGTTCTTGGCTGTCTTGTAATGTGTGAATATGAGTAAGACTCAAAAGCCCGACCACAATAGAAGAAAGAGAAAGGACGAAGGTCGTTCCCTATGCCTTAGCCGTAGACTCTATAGTATGCCATGTTGTGTATCGCACCTGATGTGTGCCTCGCCACAAGTCTGTTAAGAGGTACGGAGGGTGATCCAGGATTGAATCACTGAACAGCGGTCAAATTTATCCTTAGTAACTAATGGACTAAGGATTTTTTTCTCGATTATGGAGGTGGTTAAAGAGTTCGTCGTAAAGGGTTACGTTGATGAAAGCTTTGACACTAATCCGAATAACTATGAGTAGTAAAACGGAGTCGTATAGTAGAGTAGATATTTGGAGTATTTCCGAATAACATGTAGTAGCATCATCTATAAGATGACATAAAGATTTTTAAAGCACACACGGACCTGAAAGATTCAGAACCGTTGACTAAAACCTCTCTCACAAGCAAGACGTGATCAGACCCCAGAACTATATGGGTGTTGGATTCGTTGAATTCACATGGTGATGTGAACTAGATTATTGACTTTACTGCAAGAGGGAGACTGTTGGAAATATGCCCTAGAGGCAATAATAAATTAGTTATTATTATATTTCCTTGTTCATAATAATCGTTTATTATCCATGCTAGAATTGTATTGATTGGAAACTCAAATACATGTGTGGATACATAGACAACACATTGTCCCTAGTGATCCTCTAGTTGACTAGTTCGTTGATCAAAGATGGTCATGGTTTCCTGGCCATAGGCAAGTGTTGTCACTTGATAACGGGATCACATCATTAGGAGAATCATGTGATGGACAAGACCAAAATTATATACGTAGCATATTGATCGTGTCATTTTATTGCTATTGTTCTGTGCATGTCAAGTATTTATTTCTATGACCATGAAATCATATAACTCACTGGCACCAGAGGAATAGCTTGTGTGTATCAAACGTCACAACGTAACTGGGTGACTATGAAGGTGCTCTACAGGTATCTCCGAAGGTGTCCGTTGAGTTAGTATGGATCAAGACTGGGATTTGTCACTCTGTGTGACAGAGAGGTATCTCGGGGCCCACTCGGTAATACAACATCACACACAAGCCTTGAAAGCAATGTGACTAAGTGTAAGTCACATGATATTGTATTACGGAACGAGTAAAGAGACTTGTCGGTAACAAGATTGAAATAGGTATGCGGATACCGACGATCAAATCTCGGGCAAGTAACATACCAAAGGACAAAGGGAATGACATACGGGATTATATGAATCCTTGACACCGAGGTTCAACCAATAAGATCTTCGGAGAATATGTAGGATCCAATATGGGCATCCAGGTCCCGCTATTGGATATTGACCGAGGAGTGCCTCGGGGCATGTCTACATAGTTCTCGAACCCGTAGGGTCTGCGCTCTTAAGGTTCAATGATGTTTTAGTATAGTTGAGTTATCTGTGTGGTTACCGAATGTTGTTCGTTGTCTCGGATGAGATCACGGACGTCACGAGGGTTTCCGGAATGGTCCGGAAACGAAGATTGATATATAGGATGGCTTCATTTGGTTACCGGAAGGTTTTCGGGCATTACCGGGAATGTACCAGGAGTGACGAATGGGTTCTGGAAGTTCACCGGGAGGGGGGCCACCCACCCTGGGGAAGCCCAATGGCCCTAGGGGTGCCACACTAGCCGTTAGTGGGCTATTGGGACAGCCCAAGAGGGCCTTGGCGCCATAAGAAGAAAACCAAAAAAAAGGGGGAGGTGGGAAGGAAGAGAAGGACTCCACTTTCCAATCCTATTTTGAGTAGGATTGGTGTAGGAATCCTACTCTCCTCCTGGCCCGCGCCCCCTTGGGGACTTGGTCCTCAACGCAAGCCTCCTCCCCTCCCTCCTATATATAGTGGTGATTTAGGGCTGATTTGAGACAACTTTTTGCCACGTGCAACTCAGATCTAGACACCATAGTTCTTCCTCTAAATCGTATTTCTTGGAGCTCGGGCGGAGTCCTGCAGGAATAGATCCTCACCACCACCGGAGCACCGTCACGCTGTCGGGGAACTCATCTACTTCTCCGTCTTGCTTGTTGGATCAAGAAGGCCGAGATCATCGTCGAGATGTACGTGTGATGAACGTGGAGGTCCCGTCTGTTCGGCACTAGATCGGAACGGATCGTGAGACGGATCGCAAGACGGTTCGTGCGATAGATCGAGAAATGGCTCGTGGGACAGATCGCGGGACGGTTCGTCTTACGTATCGCGGGACGGTTCGTGGGACGGTTCGTGGGGCTGATCGAGGGACGTGAAGACGTTCCACTAGATCAATCACGTTTCTTAACGTTTCCTGTTATGCGATCTACAAGGCTACGTAGATCCAAATCTCCTCTCATAGATGGACATCACCATGATAGGTCTTCGTGTGCATAGGAATTTTTTTGTTCCCCATGCAACGTTCCCCAACATCACTAAGTAGGTAATTTTCAGAAAGCTAATTTTGAGTGCGATGACCTGATCAATCTTGTAAAAGCATGCATCAACCAATTGCAGATATCCATATGAACAAGTTATAGATATCACCATAAGCAGGGGTTGAACGTCCCATGTTCATTTATCATGCCAAGTCATCTGACTTAGCTCAAGTATCATCTACACACACAACCATATTTCACACACACACACACACACACACACACTTGGTTTGTTTGAAAACAACTCAACATAGTTTAAGCAGGATTACACAACTATCCTTGACCGTGGACATGACTATTCGAATATTTTTACACACTGCAGAGATTGCGCGATGTACCATCAGACTTGGGAAGCTTTCATGTCATCCACGACTCGCGGTATGTTACATAGCCGAGGTAAGCACCCAAACAATGCTTGTCATCCAGCTTCACGTCCAGCTCCGAGCACTTCATCTACTTCGTCACTATCGCCGGAAACAACCACGATAAGCGAGACAACAAGAAGAGAACAAAAGTACTATAAAATAGGAGTTCTAATTTTTTCTTGGACATCTCTGGTCATAAGAAAAATTCCTAAAGTTGCTCTAAGGGGTTTGGGTCACCAAAGGTTTTTAAACGGTCGAAATAGAGGAATTATTCACTAATCCTAGAAAATAGGCCATGATATTTAGATCACCTAGATATTGGAATCACTCCATTTGGAGTTGATATGAATGCTCTAGGGATTTTTTAGGTGGGGCATTTCATAGTTTAGATTCAAATTTAAATTTGAACTATACGTAAAAGTTAGCAAGAAAAATATGTAGGATATATTTTTGGATAGAGCAAGATTTCAGAGTTTCCTAGAAATTGGAATCATGAAATTTGGATTTCATATGAATTTATTATGGATTTTATGGCCTTTTGGGAAAAGAAAAAAAAGGCAAAGGATATTACCAGAGACGGCTAAATGGCGCACTGGGCGCAACTTAGCTACTTGGTCGGCCCAGTGGCCCAGCTGCGCCTGTGCAGGTACTACGTCGGTGGGCATCGGCCAGAAGCCGTTTTTGGCGCAGGAAGACGCAAACGCCGTTGGGTGCTTCACTTGAACTGGAGGGCCCGGCCGGTGGGAGCCTTACAGGGGGCCCCACCTGTTGGGTCTTTATCCCTCGTCCTGCCCGAGAAGGGAGAACAAAGGGGGGCACCGATCATTGGCAGCCTGTGCTGCCGGCTACCATTTCTAGCAGTCCGTCCACCGACGGGCTCAAGGAACCGAGCTGCACCCTCCTGAGTGGCCCTTGCTGGCCGGGGAGAGCCACAACAACGCCAGCTTAGGGGCCGCGGAGGAGGCCGCCGGCCACCATTGGGTTCGAGCGTTCGGTGCCTTGGTGTGGAAGGGAGGCGATCAGGGGGATTCGTGGAGATGGTGGGGTGGTATCAGAGGGGTCAGGGAAGAAGGTAGGATCGGGGGAGCCCGAGGCGGCAATGTTGACAATGCGGAGAGGAAGAGGCTGCGGGAGGAGGAGATGGTGGCCCGGGAGTATTCAAGGGAGGGTAGGGAAGCAAGGGAGAGCCGAGGGGGTCCGAGGGAGGCCTTATATGGCGGGGGGTGCGGCTCACCGTGGATGGCAAGCAAGGCGAGGTTGAGGGCGAGGCCATAGGCCACAGGGCGGCCCAGACCGTGTGTGTGGCATTCATGGACGTGGTCCGCGCTCGCGAGTGGGAAGAGGGGGAGCTAGAGATTGAGAGAATCCCATGCGTGCGAAGCTCCTCAATATAGATCTCTGATGGCTGGCCCACATTCGAAAAGGGGGCCACCACAGGGAGAGAAAGAAGGGGGACATGAGCTTTGTGCGTCCCGTACACCGAGGGCATCTTGTAGGCGAGGATGGGCTCGAGCTGGTCGTGGTTGAGAGGACAACTCTGTGGAGCGCGTGGGCGTGCTCCAGTGCGTGACTTTGGCCGACACACCAAAAGTTTTGACGCGCTCTAACGTGGCCTCTTGTGTCCACTAGCTGCAGGGGGAGTAAACAATGCGGGGATGCCCTTGGATGCTCTGGGGAGGCTTGGTTGAGAAGAAAGGGTGAGAGAGGGGTAGTTTCTTGCTATCCAGTGAAGGAATCTGGGGTTCCATCCTCCAATAGTTGTGCCACACCCATGCAAAGCTTAATCCAGGTAAAGGGGGACTAGGAGGGTCTGTGGTAAATTTTTTAGCTCAAGGAGAATAGTGGAAGGGGCCAAAGCTACAAGTTTGGCAAGTGAGCAGAAGGTGTTTGATGGGGGTTAGGGCTAGAAATTGGAGTCCACTTGCTTTGAAACTTAACATAATCACATGTTAGGTAAAAATGAGGCTGGACACCAAATTTGGGATTTGTTGGAGAAAATTTCTAATGTGGACTTAAAAAACCCTAAAAATGGGCATAAATGATTTTCTGTAGATAAATCCATGAAAATTAAATCCCAGTAATGAACCACATGGTGTGGTGGCATTACTTAAGTATTATACCATGCCCAAAAATTTTGGGACCAATTGGAGAAACTTCACAATGTAAAATTTCCCAATTCTAGAAATCAACAAAAGTGGTTTTGAGGGGCTTGGGGCAAGTTTCTCTGTTCTTCTTGATGCACCACTTTGTGTGGATGCAATATTAGAGCATTAGAACATGACCACAAAATTTGAGCTCAATTGGAGACACTTGGCAATGTAGAGTTTATCAAATTTGGATCTGGACAGAAAGTATTTTGGAATATTTAGAGAATCAAATCAACATGGATTGGGTTGACACTTGGCAAGATCATCACATATATCATGTGCGACTCGCAAGAATTTTCTTGGAATTTATTGAGAATATTTCTTATAGAAATATTTCAAAACCTTGAAATAGGCAGAAAGGGTTTTGAAGGTTTATTTTCCAATATTTTGATCATGACCATGTGTTTAAACTCTCTTATATGGAATATATATGTCCATAGAGTTTTCCTAAATGATCTCAAATATTTTGAAAGCAAGAAAAATAGTTTCCCATCATAAATGACCTTTTCTGGCCTCAGGAAAAGGTATTTAAATAAAATAGAAAAATAACTTTTAAAATAATAATTTTGTGGTTTTGGGAAGTCTTTTTGATAATAGGATCCAAATAAAATATTTGGGGCAAAACAAATTCCCGAATTTGAGGACTTGTACTACAAATCCCAACTTAGGGGGTTTTGCAAGCTTAAATTAAATAAATGATTTTTGGATAAAACAATATTTTGTAAAAGTAGTTTTATGTCCTATCCACATGGTATGGTCACTAAACAATGGTGTGGGACAAGTAGATGAGTCTCGAGAGTACGAGGGAGTTTTGGTGATTTAAACGATAGCAAGCAAACAAGCAATCAGCAGTGACATCAAGCATCAGAAGCACTCACAAAAAATATATTTGTCCCTAATTTTTGAGATATGTTAACTTAGCAAAGAATACAAAACATAGGGTGTGACAATCCTACCCTCCTTACAATAATCTCTTCCCCGAGATTCCTAGGCTAGGTGTTCAAGGGATACAAATTTTTGGGTCACAGGTAGCCTTCACGTTCCCATGTTGCTTCTTCTTCGATGTGATTGCTCCATTGGATCTGAAAGTTCTTATGTTACGGCTTCGTATATTTCGCTCGTCTTCTTTCAAACGTGAATGGGGTTCTTGCAATAAGTTAGACTTTACTAAGGGTCAAGAGCATGGTGATCGAGGTTCAGGCAAGGGTCTGGCTTGCATGTGTATTCCAAATTTGGAATATGTGGCAAAGTAGTGTGTCCTTGTGCTGGTTCTGGAGTTGCTCACATTGGGTAGTGACATGAAGATGTTTGGTGTTATAACAGAAGGGTCAAGGTCTTTGTGTAACTCTACGCCGATGGGGAAGTCCTTGCCTCCCTTATATTAGGCAAGTTACGGTCGCACGTGGTCTTCATCCTCGAGAGTGTGGAAGTGTGCCATCGTAGGCTTTTGTCTAGATCTTCTGCTTGCATAAGTTTCCCAGGCATGTACTTCATTTGCTATGATCCCTTCGTCTTCGTTGTCGCGGATGCACGTTTCTGGCATGTCTTTGGATGCTTGGTCTTCTAGCCTCTTCGTAGCTTGTTGTGAGGAAGTCTGGGTTGGGTCTTGTCCTTATGTCTAAGCTTAAAGACTCGATGTTAGAACGGGTTCTACCACCTAGGGGAGTCTTTGAGTGTCCCGGATCAGCTGGCTACCCCAAAAAAGTATAGACCAGCCATCCAATCCCCAAGGCCGATGGATTGGCAAGTGGGGTGATCCCCTTTGACAAGGGGTTTCATCATGATCCAGTCAGGACTTATGCTCTTGATTGGTCTAAAAAGGGCTCCTTGATGTCCAATTGCTTCATCGTGCTTGAAGATCGATGCTTCTTGACATAGTTGATGTAGCTGGCACAAGAGTGGTGGTTGACTTTTATAGCTTCTTCTCCTTTGTCATGGTTTTCCGATGGTGGTGGTTCTTCACCTTACGACTAAGGTGTATTGGGGCGGAGTGCATCGTGATTCTCGTTGGGGCACGACCTCGAGTAGTACCATGGCTGACCAGAACCAAAACAAGTGACTTAGCCTGAGTTCTTCTTGTTGGCACCACTATTGTTGGTATCAATGTATGTTAGCCTGGGGTTGGCATGGTGTTGAGGCTGGTAGCTTGGACGAGGCACGTGGGTCTTGACTTGCTGAGGCTGATAAGTTGGCTTCGCTAGGGCTGGTTGCCAGGGGCGAGTCTTCTGGTTGCTGGAACCACCGTTGTTGGTCGTCTTGCATTTGTGTGTGTCTTACATGGCACGACGCTCGTCTTCAAGCATAAGAGGCTTGTTCAGCAGCTCGAAGGAAGTCCGACAGTCACATGCAACAAATTGATATTGCACGGCTTACTGGAGCCCTTCCATGAAGTGTTCTATCTTGGCTGCCTCAGTGTTGACGTCTTCATGCGCATACCTTGACAAAAGGTTGAACTTTTGCAAGTACCCCTTGACAGAGCTACTTCCTTGTTTCAGTGCTTGAAATTCCCGCTTCTTGATAACCATGATCCCAGAAGGGATGTGAGCACTTTGTAACCTTGCTTGAAATCATCCTAGGTGATCACACGGTTGCCAGATTATCCTTCTCTTTTTGGGTAAATAAGTATGTCATCCCTAAGGATAACAACATATTTCCCCAAGCACCACATAAGCATACTTCTCATGACATATGTGAGAGGAGTGGGTATTTGTTTCGGATGATCACTCGACCACGGGTTTGTGGCCCAACATAATCTAGTCCTTCATGTCCATGCTCCCCATGGACATGGTTGGTGGTAGCTAGGGCGGAGTACCGGCCATGGTCTCAGGACTTAGAGCCAAGACCTATGGTCATAATCCAACCATATTATGGCTCGGAAAAGCATCGAGGTTTCAAGGAACTTAGGATATGAGTGAACATCTATCCTCTTATCCTTGGGCACAGTTCGTAGATGCCAATAGTTCTACCTACTTCTCCAAACAATATCATCAAGTATCATGAAAGGTACCACATAAATAAGTCAACTCCAACATCACTTATGCTATCCATATATGAGGTTTGGAAGAGGGTCTGAACCAAAATCTCATAAGTATAATATAGCTAACTTATATATATAATCCCTATGTAGATATCCCCGGGAAAGCTTACACGCTGCTAAGCTTGAATAGAACACTACAAATCCAAGTGCGAGCTAAGTTATCCATGGTCAAATGTACTGCATTTCTATGCTAGGGAAACACGTAGTATGTTAATCCAAGATCTTGTTTATTCATGCGAATCCAATCATGTGGTTCTCCAACACCCTAAATCGTTACATGATACATCATTCCTATAAATCCAACACTTCTTTGGTTCTACATAATCACCTAGAGTTTCTATTGTCCACTAATCATTGCACATATTATATCATAATACATCCACCAACTGCAATATCATAACCAAGTAAACTCCAAGGTCAATCTTACATAGATTCTTAATTCAATCCTGACATCATCTAGTTACTTCTACTTTTTCATCCATCGGGAAACATGGTATCATGATCAACATTAGCAGACTAAATACAATTTACTTTGAACCATGTGATCTCATTTATCATCGACACTCTATTAAGATTACCTATTTAAATCCAAAACTCATGTCCATCGGGATCCTACTGGTTACTCCAAGTCACTATTAATCCATGACTACTACTTGACGAGAACAATTGATTATACCACCAAGAGTTTTATCTTGTAATCATAATTTCCCTACTGAATCCAAACTTACTCCAGGAATATGTAGGTTATGCTACCTTATCACTTGTGACGGTTTGAAGGTTTCAACCTTCATTAATATGAATCGCCTTTCCTAATGCTTTGCCATATTTGACAACAAAGATCTTTGCCCTGTTTATCAGAGAAAAAACAATAGGCCTACTCAATGAGTCGCGACGGGTTATAATAGAGTTTTATGAATCCTTTGGGCTGTGCCACAAAGATAGTCATAAAGTTCGTCGGCTCAATGATTTACGATTGGATAGGACGAGTTTGCAAAACTCGAGCTACCCCAAGTAGGCTTTTGCAATAGCCCAAGTTGTTTAGACCGGCTGATCAGGCGCGAGTCAAGCTTTAGTGAACCCATGGTCTGTCCATTTTCCATGTGCCGGCTCCCATTAGCACCCTTCATGTTTTAACCAAAGCAAGTTCAGGGTCCAAAAAATATATTGACTCGCCAAGAGTACATGGGACCATAGGGCGAGTCGCCAAACACACAGTCCAGTATAAACATTGTAATGCGTTAATTTTTTGCTAGCCAAGAGGGTATTTAGGCTGAACTCAATGAGCAGAAGCCCCCAAGTAACCTATGATTAGGGAAAAGCCAAACATAGCATTGCAGAAGCGTAAATGCTCTTAGTGCAAAACGACTTGGGCGCTAGTTGCCCCCAAGTAAGCCAGCTTAATTCTCAGAACCATATAGGGTGCCCATGTTTGAACCGTGCAACGTGGCAACTTTGGTCCTCTTTGGCGTATCAACATCCAGTTTTGAAATAAGCGTAGCATCGCGACTTATGCTCTTTGATGCTGATAGCGTCCATGCTTGGACGACTTATGGAACAATATAGACTCCTGATTTCAAGAAGCTGAAACGGCAGAACCCCGAAGTTCGTGGGCGCTAGCTTTATTGCTTTATATATAAAAGAAGAGATTACAAAGACTAAATTTTAGACATAGATAAGAAGCAAGTGGCTCTAAGTATAGTACGGCCGTAAGTGGGCGATGTTCCATGGGCGGGTCGTCTCAACCTCTGTTTTTGGCCTATCTGGGCAAAGATCCACCAGGTACTATGAACCATTGTGAAGAGTTTTGCTGACGACAAAAGGTCCTTCCCATGGAGCAGATAATTTATGCATACCAGTATGATCCTGAATGAACCGGAGCACTAAGTTGCCCTCTTGAAAGGCTCGGCTCTTGACTCAGCGGCTATGATAACGTCGTAACTCATGTTGATAAATCGCCGATCGTGACGCGACCAAGTCGCGCTCTTCCTCCAGGGCGACTCATGGCGTGTCATGTCTCATGTCACTTGGTAGCACTGCCTCTGCTCCAAAGACCTGGAAAAAGGGCGTGTAACCGGTAGACTGATTAGGGATGGTTCTGATGCTCCATAAAACTGAAGCCAACTCTTCAACCCATCATCCCGGAGTACGTTCTAGAGGTACCATAAGTCGGGGCTTAATTCCTCGCAATATATCTTGATTTGCCCTTTCGGCCTGTCCATTAGACTGGGGGTGTGCAACTGCAGAAACATCAAGCCGGATGTGTTCCTTTGCGCAAAACTCTTGCATGGCGCCTTTCGATAAATTAGTACCATTATCAGTAATAATACTATGAGGATACCCGAAGCAAAAAATCAACTTCTTGAGGAACTTGACGGCCGTGTCTGCATCGCAGCTGCTAACCGGCTCTGCTTCAACCCACTTGGTAAACTTGTCAACTGCCACCAATAGGTGAGTCTTTTTATTGGATGACATGTTGAAGGGACCAACCATGTCTAGCCCCCAAACCGCAAAAGGCCATGTAATTGGAATCATCCGTAATTCCTGAGCCGGCACATGCATCTGACGCCCAAATTTTTGACAACCATCACATCTGCGTAGTATATCCTCAGCATCTGCATGAGCTGTCAGCCAGAAAAACCCATACCTAAAGGGTCTGGATACCAGAGAGCGTGACCCCGCGTGATGACCACAGTCACCTATATGTATCTCGTTGGGAATCGCACACCCTTCCTCAGAGGAGACACACCTTTCAAAAATTCCAGAAGTGCTTCGTCTGTGTAACTCGCCTTTATGTATGATCATGGACTTGCATCGACGGATGATTTGGCGGGCCAACAACTCATCAGTAGGTAACTCACTCGTTCCAGATATGCCATGTAGGGGGTTGCCCAATCCGGGGTAGCACGGAGAGCCGCCACAAGTTGAGACTCAGGGGTCAGGAACTGCTAAGTCTTCCTATGAAGGCAATTTTACTGATGGGTTGTGCAATACCTCCAAAGAGACGTTAGGGGGAACCGGCTTACGCTGTGAATCGAGTCATGAAAGAGCATCAGTCGCCTCGTTGAGCCAACGATCAATGTGATGAACCTGGTAGCCATGAAAATGACCCGCCATGTGTGACATAGCACACCTATAAGCCGCCATCAGAGGATCTCTGGAATCCCATGTACCAGAAACTTGCTGCGCCACTAGATCTGAGTCGCCCAAACATCTGACTCGACTGAGGTTCATCTCTTTGGCAATTCTCAACCCATGGAGCAAGGCCTTGTATTCCGCCGCATTGTTGGTACACGGGAACATGAGTTGGAGGACATAGCAAAACTTGTCACCTTGAGGCGAAGTCAATACCACGCCAGCCCCCGAGCCTTCTAGCTGCCTAGACCCGTCAAAATGGATAGTCCAATACGTGTGATCAGGTCTGTCTTCCGGAATTTGCAACTCGGTACAATTGTTGATAAAGTCCACTAAAGCTTGAGACTTAATAGCCTTGCGGGGGGTATATTTCACATGATTGGGTCCATGCTCAATGGCCCACTTAGCAATCCGCCCAGTCGGCTCTCGGTTCTGTATGATATCACCGAGCGGCGCAGAATTGACCACCGTGATAGGATGCTCTTGAAAGTAATGTTTCAATTTTCAACTCGCCATGAAGATCTCAAAGACTAGCTTCTTCCAATGCGGGTAGCGCTGTTTGGAGAGGGTTAGGACTTTGCTGACTAAGTAGACCGGTCTTTGAACCAGGTATTTCTTCCCTTTGTCTTTGCGCACGACGACCACTACAACCCTTATCGCTTTAGAGTTGGCAGCAATGTACAGGAGCATAGGCTCTTTGTCAGTCGGAGCAGCTAAGATAGGCGGCTCAGTGAGTTGTTTCTTCAAGGCTTCGAAGGCTTCATTGGCTTCATCCGTCCAAACGAAGCGATCAATTTTCTTGAGCAACTGATAAAGAGGGATGGCCTTCTCCCCAAGGCGACTTATGAAACAACTTAGAGCCGCAGTACGACCCGCCATGTGCTGAACTTGATTGACATTGGCCGGCTTGCCAAGCGAAGTGATCGCTTCAATTTTTCCGGGTTAGCTTCGATGCCTCGCTCTGACACCAAGAAGCCCAATAACTTTCCTGCGGGAACACCAAAAACACACTTGGTCGGGTTAAGCCTCATCTGATACACGCGCAAATTGTCGAAAGTCTCCTTGAGGTCCTCCAAAAGTGACTCTTTCTTCTGGGATCTGACCACTATATCATCAACATAGGCGTGAACGTTGCGCCCTATCTGACTGTGTTGGAAATTTTGGATGCAGAGTTGATAAGTCGCCCAAGCGCTCTTGATCCCGAACGACATAGACACATAACAGAAGGCCCCAAAGGGAGTTATAAACGATGTTTTCTCCCGATCTGCCAAAGCCATCTTGACCTGGTGGTACCCTGAGTAAGCATCCTGAGTAAGCGAAAGGGTCCTTTGTGCAGGACCTGTTGAGGTCGGTGTAGTCAATGCACATGCGGAAAGTACCTCTTCTTGATTACCACAACCGGATTAGCCAACCACTCAGGATGAAAAACCTCAACAATGAATCCAGCGGCCAAGAGCCACGCGACTTCCTCCCCAATTGCTTTACGTCGTTCTTCGTTAAATAGGCAAAGATACAACCGAACTGGCTTTATTTTAGGCTCAATATTAAGGTGGTGCTCAGTGAATTCCCTCGGTACACCTCGCATGTCAGAAGGTTCCATGCGAAGATGTCCCAATTCTCATGGATGAATTCGATGAACGCGCTTTCCTATTTGGGATCCAGACCCGCCCCGATGGTGAACTGCTTGGATGAGTCGCCAGGCGTGAAATCTATCAACTTCATGTCATCTGTCGATTCAAACTTGAGGGGCGGCTCTGAATCGATTGTGTGCCTTTTAAGCGGTGTCATATCTGCCGGGTCAAAATTAGCTTGATGAAACTTGAGTTCTTCAGCTGCGCAAGCCGACTCACATAAGCCGCGTCTCCTCCCTCACATTCTTGAGCTATTTTCCTGCCATCGTTGATCGTGATAGTTCCCTTAGGGCCTGACATTTTGAGCTTCAGGTAGACATAGCATGGGCGGGCCATGAAACAAACATAATCCGGCCTTCCGAACAACGCGTGGTAAGGACTCTTGATTTTGACCACCTCAAACATGAGGAACTCACTCCTGTAATTAGACTCCATGCCAAAAGCTACATTAAGCTTGATCTGCACAACAGGGTATGCAGACTTACCCGAAACAATGCCGTGGAAGACCGTGGAGGATGGCATCAAATCACCTCTGAGAAATTCATCCACTAAAAGGTATTGAAATATAAGATATTAATGTTGTTGTCGCCATCCATAAGGACCTTGGAATGGGTGTAGCCCCCAAGCTGGGGTGCCACGACCAAAGCCAAGTCACCAGGGTTATCTACCTGGGGCGGGTGATCCTCCCTACTCCAAACAGTGGGTTGCTCAGACCAATTGAGGTACCTCGGGATCGCCGGCTCAATCATGTTGAAGGCTCTATGTTTTACCTTTCGGTCCCTTTTACAAGTGTTGATGGTAAACACATGATACAACCCGCTGTTTAACTGCTTAGGATTATTCTGGAAGCCGCCATTGTCGTCTTGCCGCTGGGAGCCGCTTTGCGGAGGCGGTTGCTGAAAAATGCCCTGCGCGTTGTATTGCTGACTGTTCTGAACCTGATATTGCCCGGCATTAGACTGCTACTCGCCCTGCGGGCCCGGGTTGGGAAATCCACCAAACGGGTTTCGGTGTTATCCGGGCGTGCCAAATTGTTCCTGGTGCCCGCCCTGGTTATCTCCTTGACCATTTTTGAGCGCCTCAGCGCAGAATTCCTGCATCACATAGCAATCCTCCCAAGAGTGGCTAGACGGACCTTCCGCGGTGGCGTGTTGCGGGCAAGGGCCCTTGAGCATCTCATGATAGTTGCATGTTTTCTTCCTCTTGAAGCCCCTTTTCTTCTAACGCTGGTTCCCGTTGCGAGCGTTAGTGTTAGCGACGAAATCTGTGACGCCTTCCTGCTGCCTCCTTTTACCTTGTCCCGTGAGGTTGTGGTTGCCTCACCCTTGGAACTGAGGGTGGACTTTTGACGACTCGCCTCTCCTGGCGGTGTTAACTTTGTCTTCATCCTCCCCGGGATCTTTAGTGTCGTGTGATTTGGCATACCTAGTGAGGGTGTCCATCAATTCTCCCATGTCCCGCACCTTATGTTTGAGTCGCCCAAGCTTCGGCACCAAAGGCTCGTAGTGACCATTTTTCTCCAGGATCAGCATGGCCTGAGCCACCGAGATACCATCCGACGAATAGATCACTTCTGCAACTCGCCGCGTCCAGTGATGGGCCGACTCATCCGGACGCTCGACACAGTGTTGTAGGTCAACGATGGTCATCGGGCGCTTGCAGGTTCCTCTAATTTTTTTGACGAAGCGTTCCTTCAACTCGGCCCAGGTGTTAATGGAGTTCGGCGGCAGGTTCTTGAACCACGTGCACGCTGTTCCTTCGAGCATCATGGTGAAGTACTTAGCACAGACTGCCTCACTCACATAGAGCATATCCATCGCAAGCTCGTAACTCTCGATCGACGCACCTGGCTCGAGGTCCGGCGTGTAATTGGGTACCTTGCATGGACCTTTGAAATATTTCGACATACGCTCGTTGCGAAGGGCGGGCGCTAGACAAGGCACCCCGACGTGCCTGCCACCTGTTTCGGCAAGCGCGGGAGAAGGCAAGGTGTAAGCCGGATAACCCTGACCCGCCACGGCTGTTGTTTCCATCAGACGGGCGACTCGCTGCCGCATCCACAAGATCCTGAGCACGTGTCTTGGGCATCCCGGGTGGATTGATCTGTGGAAAATGTCGTTGCTCGCTGGTCTCTGCGGGCGGGTCATCATGGCGACTCCTGGTGTGACTCGCCTTGGGTGTGGAGTGTAGCCGCTCGCTGCTATAGGAATATTGCGCCTATTGCACTACCCCTGTTTTCAGCATCTCGATGGCGTTTCTTGCCTCCACTTGGCTCGAGAGTTCCCGTGAATGGGGAGAGATTCAAGGTGGTGGGTTGTTGCTAGCATGTTGTCAACGGGGTTCGAGAAGTGACCCCGTGGGGTCTGAAAACGGGGTGCTTGAGCTTCCATTGGCTGAGGCGGCTATGGGTTAAGCGGTGCCAGAGCCGGTTCGCCTCCTAGGGCGGCCTACCATGGCCGATTGGGCTCCATCCCTGGAGTATGTGGGCTGTCGAAGAGCTGAGTTGGGTTTAAATCAGCCGGCCAACAGCCGTAATGCCTCCTCTGGTGGATCGCATCAGAGGCACGCCGTTGTCGCTCAAGCCACCATCCCTTAGTATTCAGCAGCTTTGTCTCCATGGTGATCTGGGTCTGCTGTGTCGCTATCCTGGCGGCTTCTTCTTCTATGTCGCGCTGGATTTTGGCCATCTCCTCCCTCAGTTTTGTCAGTTCAGCGTTGACAGCTTCTTGGTTCTCCGCTGCCATAGTGATCGCCATGAGTTTGGCCATTTCTGCTGCCAGATCCGCCATGGCTTGAGCGAGAGCCTTCCTGGATCCGCTGGCTTCATTGTTACCTGCCACGTTTGGCTGAGGTGGAGCTTCCCCCGCCATGTAGATGGTGACTTGACGGTGTGGACCCGCAACGTCCTGAGGGATTACTGCCTCCGGCAACCCCCCAAGTTGTCCTTCATGGAGAGGGTATATTGAATCTGTATCACCCATGGACGACTCGTCGTCCGAGTTGACGGGGGTGATCTCCTGGATTACTGGCTCGTCCGGTAGGGCGGTTCCTTGCGTAAAACCAACGGAAGCGTGGTGTTTCCTGACTTGTTGTTTGACGGGATGGGCATATCGGGTCGGCTCGACGATGTCGGCGAAGGTGTCCGACTCAGGTACGGGTGCCCCAATCTTGCCAATGAAAATGTGGATCTTGCCGAAAGGGACCCTGTATCCAGATTCGATTGAATCGGCCTTAGGTCCCCACTGAGAGTTGTCGATGTAGTATCTTCTACCGCGGCTCTTCGTCATGATGTCGACCGCGTAGTTTCCTAACCCTGGAAGTGCTCCCTTTGAGAACTCAATTCCACCGTGCGGAAGCAACACGGTGGGCGCCAACTGTCGTGGTTTTGTCACGGCAGATGTCCTGGTGAAAGGACTTAGTGATGGAGCCATCACACCTTGGTGGCGACTCAAAGGGGGTGAGCAGAAGCGAGACTCAGATTTACCCAGGTTCGGCCCCTCCTGTGAAGGTAAAAGCCTACGTCTTTGTTTGTGTATATCGATGGTGGATTCGATTACAAGGAGGGCGTAACTTGCCTGACCTAGCTCTTGATGGATTCTAACTTAATCTACCTGCCCTAGAGACTCGCCTTTATATACAGGTCGAGGCTCTAGAGGTTACAAGGTCCGTGCCTTACTTACAAATCATGGCCTTCCATATCTCTAAGTCGTCGTGTTGGCCAAGCCAGGAAACCTCCTTGGCGACTTATCTTCTCCATCAATCCTGAACCGCCATCTGGCTCATGGGCCCTGGCAGCCCACCATTGAAGATCTCCCTGCACGCCTCAGGCCCGAACCAAGGCTTCTACTGATCATGTATATATGAGTCGCCGCTTTCCTGACCCGGCCCAGCATGACGGGTCATATCGCACGTAATATCCCCAACGGGCTCTCTGCTTGCATCGGCCCAAGTAATCAACAAGGCCCCGTACCATAAGGGGTATCGTGGTTGCATATGTAAGGTTGGGATGGTCAGCAATTCTTAAATCTAATCCTGTTTTCTAAACCACACACACGAAACCTTTCTCGTTACACCACTTATTTCACAAGTGGTCACCCATTTCAACACCATATCCCTTGAGCATTAGTGGCACGCGACGGGGTTTTTTAAATCCTTCGCAATCATTCCTTTCATCATCACCATGCATAGTCCCATCCCATTTGCGTAGCAGCTACTAGCAAGCTAACTACTTCCCACCCGCACAACCCTCATAGGTGGTAGGGTCATGCTTAGGTGCAAGTATCAATGAAGAGTTTCTTGGATACAACCCACCAAGGTGGTCACCGACTCATCATGAATCAAATGCAACAAAATATAGTGCTTAATGGCATGCAAAATAAACGGTTTCTTAGACATGGTCAAAGGGCTACTTGTCTGGTTCATCAAAGTCTTTGAGGTCTTCTCACCCTTCTCGTCTCCGAGCACTTCGTCTACTTTGTCAACTATCACCAGAAACAACCACGATAAGCCACACAAAAAGAAGATATCAAAAGTACTCTAAAAATAGGAGTTTTATTTTTTCTTGGACATCTCTGGTCATAAGAAAAATTCCTAAAGTTTCTCTAAGGGGTTTGGATCACCAGAGATTTTTAAACGGTGGAAATAGAGAAATTGGTGATCCTGTAAATAGTCTACATAAAACATTTTTACAAAAATTGGTGGATGTTCCTATCACTTAGGGGATGTTTTTATAAGAATGAGGAAGTTGTTTCACTGGATTTGGAGTTGGGATGTTCTTCCTATTATTTTCCTAAGATGGAAATAGTGGGAGAAGGGGCTATTAATTTGACCTAGCAAAAAAATGCCAGAGAAAAATGTTCACTAAGGATAGAAAAATAGGCCATGATATGTAGAGCACCTAGAAATTGGAATCACTCCATTTGGAGTTGATATGAATGCTCTAGGGATTTTTCAAGTAAGGCATTTCATAGTTCAGATTGAAATACAAATTTGAACTATACAGAAAAGTTACTAAGAAAAAATATGTAGGATATATTTTTGGATAGAAATTTGAATCATCAAATTGGGATGCCATATGAATTTATTATGGATTTTATTGCCATTCTAGAAAAGAAAAAAAGGCTAGGATATTACCACAAATGGTTAAATGACGCACTTGGCGCAACTTAGCTATTGGGCCGTCCAAGTAGCCGAGTTGCGCCTGCGTATGTGCTACGCCGATGGCGCACCGGTTAGAAGACGTTTTCCGCGCACAAAGACACAAATGCCATTCGGCGCTTCCACTTGAACTGAAGGGCCTGACCGGTGGGAGGCTTACACGGGGGAACTTCCTGTCGGGTCCTCCCTCCTCCCGCCCGAGCAGGGAGAACAAAGGGGGGCACCGGTCATCTGTAGCTGTGTTGCCGGCCACCATTTCCAGCGGCCCAACCACCGGCGGGCTCAAGGAACCGAGTCGCGCCCTCCTGCATGGCCCTTGTCGGCCGGGGAGAGCCACACCAGCGCCAGCTCAGGGGGCCATGGAGGAGGCTTCCAGCCACCACTGGCTTCGAGCGTTCGGTGCCCTGGGGTGGAAGGAGGCGATCATGTGGATTCATGGAGAGGATGGGGTGTTATCGGAGGGGTGAGGAGAAGAAGGAAGGTGGAGGAGGGCCCAAATTTTGGAGGAGTCCAAGGCGGCAATGTTGACAATGGGGAGAGGGGGAGGATGTGGGAGGACGAGCTTGTGTCCGAGGAGTGCTCAGGGGACGGGTAGGGAACCAAGGGCGAGAAGAGGGGGACCAAGGGAGGCTTGCCATGGATGGAGAGCAAGGAGAGGTCGAGGGCACGGCCATAGGCCATGAGGGTGGTCCAGACCGTGTCTGTGACATTCGTGGATGTGGTCTGCACCAGCCGGTGGGAAGAGGGGGAGCGAGAGGGGACCAGAAGCCCGCGCGTGCAAAGATGCTCAATGGACCTCTCTGGTGGCCGACGTGCGTGTAAATAGGGGGGCAACTGAGGGATAGAAAGGAGGGGGACAAGAGCTTTGCGTGTCCCGAATGGCGAGGGCATCTTGCACGTGAGGGGATGGGCTCGAGGTGGTCGGGGTTGAGAGGTCAGCTCTCTGGAGCGCGTGGGCATGCTCAAGAGCATGATTTTGGCCGACATGCTAGAACTTTTGACGCGATCTGACGTAGAATCTCATGTCCACGAGCTCCTGGGGGAGTAAACAATGTGGTAATGCCCTTGGAAGCTCTGGGAGCCTTAGTTGATAAGAAAGGCGGAGTGGTTCGCAACAGCTATATCTTGGCTGCAGTAGTAGTAGGGCGGCCATGCCGCGCCCATGCTCGCGTCCCCGTGTAGTGCTCGTGTGGTTGTCCCTGTGCGCACGACAAGTTCGTCACCGGCATCTCTATGCTCTAGCAGGGAAGGCACCCCTTTTAGTTAGTCATCTGGGGTGGATCCCCCCAATGAGCAGACTCACCCCTCCTAGCCTACTGGTTCGAGCGCAGCGCAAAAACCAGCAGGTCTTGGGTTAGATACCCATTGTAGCTAGCAGTGTGTGCATACGTGGTTTTCTTCTTCTGTGCATTTTGTGATGAGGTTGCATTTTGTCATTGGTGTATGATTATTTGTGTGCGTGCTTTGAAGTTTGTGCCACACATGCATCATATTGTCTGTTGCATTGTCACTTTGGTGTTTATTGGCTGTTTATTTTCTTTTGGGTAGCATCGAGAGCTGAGAACAAGTTCGTGGATTCTGTTGAGTACGTTCACGAAGATCAAGAGCAGTTCGAGTCTGAAGATCTCACACGTAGGATGATCGTGACCCTGACACCGTATCTAGCTTTGTTATGCCTAGTTTAATTGTTTCCATCGTACTTACCGCTGCTTACCAATAAGCCTCCAAACATTGCCATGAAACCTCTAACCTTCACCTCCTAGCAAATATTGTTTGGCTAAGTTAGTGCTTGCTCAACCCTCTTATAGCTTTGCTAGTTGCAGGTGCAAGCTGGTCCATGTGATAACATGGGCAATTGATATCATCTTATTTAAATGCTATTTAATTAATGCACCTATATACTTGGTAAAAGTCAGAAGGTCTGGCCTTTTTCTAGGTGATTTGTTCCGCCTTTGCCGCCTTAGTTTCAGCTACCGGTGTTTTATTCCATAACTGAGCTCTCCTAACACATTCGGGGTTGTTATGGGGACCCATTTGGTAAATCTTTTATTGTTAAGGCTTGCCTGGCAAGACCCGACTTTGGTGTTAATTTGCTAATAACTTAAAAATAAAATCATAGGGAATAGCTATGTGAAGGAGACTTAATCAACAAACCGGGACAGTGATCCTCAGGAGTGTTGGTCCAAACTAGAGCACCGTGTGGGGCCAACCCGAGGCAACTCGTGAGATTTCTATCAGACCACCGTACGGTTCTCTTATCCGGCGTGTCCTGAGACTGAGATATGCGGCTCTTATCAGGTGGTCTTGTTGGACTTGTCTTACCTTAACGATATATCTTGTGCATTTGGTTTCCGGTGATACTTTGGGTCTTCTCAGAGTTGAGATTTTGCACTAAGTAATCCGACGAGATCGCGAGTTTCATGATCGAGGATTTCTATACGGCCTATGGTAATTTGTGATGGATTAGTTGGAGCACCCCTGTAGGGTTAAATATTTCGGAAAGCAGTGTCTGCGGTTATGTGGCAAACATGGAAACTTTGTTAACATCCAGTTCTAGATAACTTGGAGTAACTTAACTAAAACTACCAACTGTGTGTGTAACCTTGACTGTTTCCTTCAGAGTTCTTTCTCTGATCGAGAACACGGTAGGGTTATGTACGATGTAACTAAGTGTTCAGGATCACTTAGTGATTATTCTTAGATTACGACCTTTATGCATAGACCACTATACCTTTTGTTCTTGTTCAACGTAAGTTAGCCACCATAAATGCTTAGTGTTGCTGCAAACTCAAACACATAGCCCATCCTTACGCAACAACTTAGTTAGATTCGCTGCCATGGTCATGGGATTGCTGAGTCCTTGTGGCTCACAGATTACTACAACAACCCACAGGTACAGGTACCCCAGATACACATGCTTCCGAGGATACCCAGCTGAAGTGGGAGTTTGACAAGGACAACGGTTGGCTGTACGTGACGTATCCCGATGACTAGAGGACCTTGGTCGTGATCCTGGGCCTAGCAACGCGGAATAACATTACTTTTTGTCCTTTATCTTGTCCGTAGTCGGACCCTAGTTTCTATTTGAATAATGAATGCCTGTGTGGATCCGTAATTTAGCTTGTGGTGAGTGTAAGCCAAATCTTATTACTCTTCCATCTATTATGTATTGCAAGGCTTATCCTGCTTGCGGAATGCTTAGATGCGACTCTTTCCCCTTTTGAGGCCTCGCCCCAAATAAGGAAAGTGTCGCATCTTAGACGTTACAAGTTGGTAATCAGAGCCTTACGACCATACGAGCCTTTGGTTGATCGAACTTGGCCGAGTCGAGTCTAGTGAAAAACTATTTTGAGTCTTATTTATATTAGAGAGTAGGTTTATTTTTTCTCCTCTTCTATGTTGTGGTGAGGTTCACGACGTAGGAAATTTTAATTCTATTCTTCTTCTCGCTGAATTTTTTTAGGATCACGCAAATATTTGGAATATATATGATGCCGATGTGACGGAGTTATGTCTTGGGGCCTCCTGTCTGACTTGATTTCTTCCGGGTATTTGAGCTCCACAAGATTCTTGAGCACATCATTATCGTTCTGATTTCTTAGTATCTCAGGGCGGAGGATGTTAGAAATTTCTTTAATACTGGTAGTGGCGAGAGGAGTCCGGCATCCACAGTACTGATGGAGAGCGTTTGGATGTACTGCCATACTTAGTATCGTTGTGATTACGAGGGTCTGAGATAGACGAGTTTCCGAGATTCTGGTTATGTGTTGACGGATGTTATACACTGGACGGATTAGTGTTATTGCTAGGAGTTGAGTGAAAATTTTATCCTTGCATCCGTGGACCCAATTGCATGACCAGAAATTTCGGAAGTTCTTAGGTGGGAATTCCATTAGAAACTTAGGAATTCTTCCATCAGATGTATGTTGGGAATATACATTTGTTCCGAGCAATCCTAGCTCATACTTGACAATTGTATGTGGCTTTGAATGAGATGTTGTCGAGAGTAATTTAGTGGAAGCATTCTTACTAATTTTAGCTCGAGTGCAGTTGCTAAGAATTCTTGTTCAGATATTTCTATCCATTGAATCAACTTCATCTTTAAATTTTCTTCTCTGGTCTAATGTTATTGTCCGTCTCTAGGATGGCTCCACCAAGACTCCAGAATCCGTGTCGTGAGGGTGAGCAGTCAAACCCTCCACCACCCCCTCCGCCTCCTCCTCATGAGGCATGGCAAGCTGTGATGGCTGCAAACAATGCAAACCCTCAAATGTTGCTCCAGTTGTTCTAAGAGAGGAACCAAGGGCAGCAGGGTAATTTCAACAATGGTGGTCAGCAGTTTTCTTCTCTAAATCAATTCTTGGCAAATCAGGCAAAGTCCTTCACCTTCTGTGACCGACCATTCGATGCGGACGACTGGCTCCATGACATGAACAAACACTTTGAGTGCAGTAATGTCAGACGAGAGGACTTTGTCAAGTTTGCAACATTCCATCTCAAGGGATAGGCAGCAGAATGGTGGCATTAATTGAAAGATTCCAGAGGCGACAGGGTGATCAGCTGGGATGATTTCTGGAAGGATTTTGGGGCTCACTATATTCCAACCAGTTTTGTGGAAGAGATGCGTGAGAAATTCAGGCGCTTGAAGCAAGGGAGTTCGTCTGTGTACAACTACAATGTGGAGTTCCAGGATCTGGCTCGTTATGCTAATCAAGACATTCCAGATCAGAAGAGCATGTTTTAGTAGTTCTGTGGTGGTCGGAAGGAAGACTTGCAACTATCCCTTGCCTTGCACGATCCTCTTGAGTTCGACCAGTTCTATAACTTGGCTCTTAGGGTTGAGTCAGCGTTGCTCAAAGTTGAGAACTCAAGGAAGCGTTTCAGAGAGTCCAGTTCCTCTTCCTCAACTGAGGTGGTTCTCAAGCAGCAGAAGTTCTAGGTTTATCCTCGTCCTCGGCAGCCTCAACAATTCAAGAAGTCTGCTGGTCGTGGTTCTTCCCACCCACCAAACCCAGATTTCCAACAGAAGTTTCAGCACCAGAAGCAAGGGAATGCTCAACCTCAATTTCGTCTGCTGTTAGAGGTGACTTGTCACCAGTGTGGTAAAAAGGGTCACTAATCTAACAAGTGTACCAGCCAGCGGCGTCTTCCGCCTCCTCCTCCAATCAGGCCTCCAAGCAATGCAATGGTGAAGTTTAATCCAAGAATTGCAAGGCTGAACATGGTGAATGCAGCTGAAGCAGAGAACTCGTCAGATGTGATCATGGGTAATTTCTGAGTTAATTCTATTCGTGCAAAGGTCTTGTTTGATTCTGGTGCATCGCATTGTTTTATGTCAAATCCATTTTTCATCAAGCATGATTTCCCTTCTGCAAATTTGGGTAGACCGTTGCGTATTGTTTCTCCAGGAGTTCAAATGAGAACCAATTTTGTGGTTTCGGATGTCTCTGTCAAGATGGACAATTATTCCTTTATGGCGTTTCCTTATGTCTTTGGCAATTCGGATATTGGCCTGATCCTTGGCATGGATTTTCTGGTGATGAACAAGGCATTTATGGATTATGAAGCCAAAGAAGTCAAGTTGACCATTCCTTTGGAGGATGTGATCATTTTAGTTGCTCGCGATGACACGATTCGTGTCTTTTCCCTCAATGAGAAGCGTGAAATCTCACCATTTCTCAAGTTCCGGTTGTTTATGAGTATGAATATGTATTTCTAGAAGAATAGCCAGGAATGCCTCCTCAACGACAAGTAGAGTTCATCATTGAACTTGAACCTAGAACATAACCAGTCTGCAAGCGCTCGTATAAACTTGGTACTGAAGAGCTGAAAGAGTTGAAGAAGCAGCTTGATGAGCAAGAACGTGTGGGTCTGATCAGACCAATTTCATCTCCTTGGGGTTGTGGCGTTCTGTTTGTCAAGAAGAAGGATGGCATGGACCGACTCTGTATGGATTACCGTTCATTGAATAAGAAGACAATCAGAAACAAGTATCCACTTCCCAACATCAATGAATTGTTCAAGTAGTTGAAAGGGGCCAAGATTTTCTATAAGCCTGATCTTCGGATGAGCTATCATCAGATCCGTATTTGTGAAGAAGATATTCCCAAGACTGCCTTCAGGACAAGCTTTGGCTTGTATGAGTACAGTCATGTCTTTTGGTCTCGCCAATGCTCCTCCGACTTTCTCTCGGATAATGAATTATATCTTCTCTCCCTTCAAATATGAATTTGTCTTGGTGACATTCTAGTCTTTTCTGAAACCGAGGAAGAGAATGAAGAACATCTCCGACTTGTGCTTGATAAGCTAAGAGAGCATAAGTTCTATGCTAAGTTTTCCAAATGTGAATTCTAATTGCAGGAAGTTGTTTGCCTTGGGCACATCATCTCTGTCGACGACATCAAAGTTGATCCTACAAAGGTTCAGTCCATTGTTCAGTGGGAGCCTCCTCAGAATGTTGATACGTCCATTTTGCATCATGCTTTCATGTTGATATTTATCGCTTTATGGGCTGTTATTACACTTCATGGTACAATACTTATGCCTTTTCTCTCTTATTTTGCAAGGTTTACATGAAGAGGGAGAATGTCGGCAGCTAGAATTCTGTCCTGAAAAAGGAGCAAGTTTGAGATACCTATTCTGCGCAACTCCAAAAGCCGTGAAAATCAACGAGGATTTATTTCGGAATTTATAAAAAATACTGGGCCGAAAGAGTACCAGAGGGGATCCAGCAGGAGGCCACAAGCCTGCTAGGCGCGGCCTACCCCCCTGGCCGCGCCTAGGGGGCTTGTGGGCTCCCTGTTGGCCCTCTGGCCCCCCTCTTCTGCTATAAGGAGGGTTTCATTCCAAAAAAAAAATCAAGAGGAGGCTTTCGGGAGGAATCGCCGCCGCCACAAGGCAGAACTTGAGCAGAACCAATCTAGAGCTCCCGGAGGGTCGTCCTACCAGGGAAACTTCCCTCCCAGAGGGGGAAATCGTCGCCATCGTCATCACCAACACTCCTCTCATCGGAGGGGACTCATCAACATCAACATCTTCATCAGCACCATCTCATCTCCAAACCCTAGTTCATCTCTTGTAACCAATCTCCGTCTCGCGACTCCGATTGGTACTTGTAAGGTTGCTAGAAGTGTTAATTACTCTTTGTAGTTGATGCTAGTTGGATTACTCTGTGTAAGATTATATGTTCAGATCCTTGATGCTACTCATTGCCTCTCTGGTCATGAATATGATAATGCTTTGTGAGTAGTCACTTTTGTTCCTGAGGACATGGGATAAGCCATGCTATTAGTAGTCATGTGAATTAGGTATTCGTTCGATATTTTTATGTGTTGTATGTTGTTTTTCCTCTAGTGGTGTTATGTGAACGTCAACTACATAACACTTCACCATTATTTGGGCCTAGAGTAAGGCATTGGGAAGTAGTAAGTAGATGATGGGTTGCTAGAGTGACAGAAGCTTAAACTCTAGTTTATGCGTTGCTTCGTAAGGGGTTGATTTGGATCCACTAGTTTAATGTTTTGGTTAGACTTTGTCTTATTTCTTCTTTCATAGTTGTGGATGCTTGCGAGAGGGGTTAATCATAAGTGGGATGCTTGTCAAAGTAAGGGCAGTACCCAAGCACCGGTCCACCCTCATATCAAACTATCAAAGTAGCGAACGCGAATCATATGAACATGATGAAAACTAGCTTGACAGAAATTCCCATGTGTCCTCGGGAGCGCTTTACCTCCTATAAGAGTTTGTCGAGGCTTGTCCCTTGCTACTTGCTATGAATCATCTTATCACACAACTATCTGTTACCGATAATTTCAGTGCTTGTAGTGAATACCTTGTGGAAAACCACTTGTCAGATCCTTCTGCTCCTCGTTGGGTTCTACACTCTTACTTATCAAAAGGACTACGATAGATCCCCTATACTTGTGGGTCATCAAGACTCTTTTCTGGTGCCGTTGCCGGGGATTGAAGCGCCTTTGGTAAGTGGAATTTGGTAAGGAAATATTTATATAGTGTGCTGAAATTTATTGTTACTTGTTACTATGGAAAATAATCCTTTGAGGAGCTTGTTCGGGGTATATTCAACTCGAACGGAACCACAAGGAGTTGCTCCTCAATCTGCTGCACCTACTGAAAATATTTGCTATGAATTTCCTTCGGGTATGCTTGAGAAACTTTTGGCTAATCCTTTTACAGGAGATGGAATATCACATCCCGACTTGCATCTAATCTTTGTGGTTTATTTAAGCTTGTAGGTTTGCCCGAGGATGAGGTCAAGAAGAAGGTGTTGGGGAACGTCGCATGGGAAACAAAAAAATTCCTACGCACACGAAGACCTATCATGGTGATGTCCATCTACGAGGGGGATTTCAGATGTACGTACCCTTGTAGATCGCACAGCAAGAAGCGTTAATAAACGTGGTTGATGTAGTGGAACATCCTCACATACCTCGATCCGCCCCGCGAACCGTCCCACGAACCGTCCCGCGATACGTCCCACGTTCTGCTCCGATCTAGTGCCGAACGGACGGCACCTCCGCGTTCAGCACACGTACAGCTCGACGATGATCTCGGCCTTCTTGATCCAGCAAGAAAGATGGAAAGGTAGATGAGTTCTCCGGCATCTTAACGGCACTCCGGAGGTTGGTGGTGATCTTATCTCAGCAAGGCTCCGCCCGAGCTCCGCAGAAACGCGATCTAGAGGAAAAACCGTCGAGGTATGTGGTCGGGCTGCCATGGCAAAGTTGTCTCAAATCAGCCCTAATACCTCGGTATATATAGGAGGGAGGGGAGGGACCTTGCCTTGAGGCTCAAGGGAGCCCCAAGGGGTCGGCTGAAGGGGGGAGGAGGATTCCTCCTCCAATCCTAGTCCAACTAGGATTGGAAGGTGGAGTCCTTCCCTTCCTTCTCACTTTCCCTTTTTTTTCTTTCCTCTTTGATTTTTCTTATCTCCTGCGCAAGGGCCTTCTTGGGCTTGCCCACCAGCCCAGTAAGGGCTGGTGCGGCACCCCTAAGGCCTATGGGTTTCCCCTGGGTGGGCTGGCCCCCCCGGTGAGCATCCGGAACCCATTCGTCACTCCCGGTACATTCCCGGTAATGCCGAAAACTTTCCGGTAATCAAATGAGGTCATCCTATATATCAATCTTCGTCTCCAGACCATTCCGGAAACCCTCGTGACGTCCGTGATCTCATCCGGGACACGGAACAACATTCGGTAACCAACCATATAACTCAAATACGCATAAAACAACGCTGAACCTTAAGTGTGCAGACCCTGTGTGTTCGAGAACTATGTAGACATGACCCGAGTGACTCCTCGGTCAATATCCAATAGCGAGACCTGGATGCCTATATTAGATCCTACATATTCTATGAAGATCTTATCGTTTGAACCTCAATGCCAAGGATTCATATAATCCCGTATGTCATTCCCTTTGTCCTTCGGTATGTTACATGCCCGAGATTCGATCGTTAGTATCCGCATACCTATTTCAATCTCATTTACCGGCAAGTCTCTTTACTCGTTCCATAATACAAGATCCCATGACTTACAGTAAGTCACATTGCTTGCAAGGCTTGTGTGTGATGTTGTATTACCGAGTGGGCCCCGAGATACCTCTCCGTCACACGGAGTGACAAATCCCAGTCTTGATCCATACTAACTCAACGGACACCTTCGGAGATACCTGTAGGGCATCTTTATAGTCACCCAGTTACGTTGTGACGTTTGATACACACAAGGCATTCCTCTGGTGCCAGTGAGTTACATGATCTCATGGTCATAGGAATAAATACTTGACACGCAGAAAACAGTAGCAACAAAATGACACGATCAACATGCTACGTTCATTAGTTTGGGTCTAGTCCATCACATGATTCACCCAATGATGTGATCCAGTTATCAAGCAACAACACCTTGTACATAGTCAGAAGACCTTGACTATCCTTGATCAACTGGCTAGCCAACTAGAGGCTTGCTAGGGACAGTGTTTTCTCCATGTATCCACACATGTATCTAAGTCTTTCCTTCAACACAATTATAGCATGGATAATAAATGATTATCTTGATACAGGAATTATAATAATAACTTATTTATTATTGCCTCTAGGGCATAATTCCAACAGTCTCCCAGTTGCACTAGAGTCAATAATCTAGTCCTCACATCACCATGCGAATTACATTGTAATAAATCTAACACCCATAGAGTTCTGGTGTTGATCATGCTTTGCCCATGGAAGAGGTTTAGTCAGCGGGTCTGCCACATTCAGATCCGTGTGCACTTTGCATATATTCACGTCCTCCTCCTCGACGTAGTCTCGGATGAGGTTGAAGCGTCGTTTGATGTGTCTGGTCTTCTTGTGAAACCGTGGTTCCTTTGCTAAGGCAACGGCACCCGTGTTGTCACAAAACAGGGTTATTGGATTCAGTGCGCTCGACACCATTCCAAGATCCGTCATGAACTGCTTCATCCAAACACCCTCCTTAGCTGCCTCTAAGACAGCCATGTTCTCTGCTTCACATGTAGAATCAGCTACAACGCTTTGCTTGGAACTGCACCAGCTTACCGCACCCCCATTAAGAATAAATACGTATCCGGTCTGCGACTTAGAGTCGTCCGGATCTGTGTCAAAGCTTGCATCGACGTAATCCTTTACGGCGAGCTCTTTGTCACCTCCATATACGAGAAACATCTCCTTAGTCCTTTTCAGGTACTTCAGGATATTCTTGACCGCCGTCCAGTGATCCACTCCTGGATTACTCTGGAACCTGCCTGCCATACTTATGGCCAGGCTAACGTCCGGTCTAGTGCACAAGATTGCATACATGATAGAACCTATCGCTTAAGCATAGGGGACGGAACTCATTGTCTTTCTATCTTCCTTAGTTGCTGGGCACTGAGTCTTACTCAATTTTATACCTTGTAACACTGGCAAGAACCCTTTCTTGGACTGATCCATTTTGAACTTCTTCAAAACTTTATCAAGGTATGTGCTTTGTGAAAGTCCTATCAGGCGTTTTGATCTATCCCTATAGATCTTAATTCCTAGAATGTAAGTAGCTTCTCCTAGGTCCTTCATAGAGAAAATTTTATTCAAGTAAGCTTCTATGCTCTCCAAAAGCTCCACGTTGTTTCTAGTCAGCAATATGTCATCCACATATAACATTACAAACGCCACAGAGATCCCACTCACTTTCTTGTAAATATAGGATTCTCCAACCACCTGTATAAACCCAAATTCTTTGATCACCTCATCAAAGGGTTTATTCCAACTCTGAGATGCTTGCACAAGTCCATAAATGGATCGCTGGAGCTTGCACATTTTGTTAGCATTTTTAGGATCGACAAAACCCTTGGGTTGCATCATATACAACTCTTCCTTAAGGAAACCGTTAAGGAACGTCGTTTTGACATCCACGTGCCAGATTTCATAATCAAAAAATGCAGCTATTGCTAATATGATTCTGCCGGACTTAAGCATCGCTATGGGTGAGAATGTCTCATCGTAGTCAATTCCTTGAACTTGTGAAAAACCCTTTGCCACAAGTCCAGCTTTATAAACAGTCACATTACCGTCAGTGTCCGTCTTCTTCTTAAACATCCAATTGTTGTGAAAAGCCTTGCGGCCTTCAGGTAGTACTTCCAAAGTCCACACTTTGTTCTCATACATAGATCCTATCTCGGACTTCATGGCCTCCAGCCATTTGTTGGAATCCGGGCCCACCATTGCTTCTTCATAATTCGTAGGCTCATTGTTGTCCAACAACATAATTGATAAGATGGGATTACCATACCACTCTGGAGCAGTACGCGATCTCGTCGACCTGCAAGGTCTGATAGGAACTTGATCCGGAGTTTCATGATCATCATCATTAACTTCCTCCTCAACCGGCGTCGCAACGACATGCGTTTCCCCTTGTCCTGCGCCACCATCCAGAGGGACGAGAGGTTCGACAACCTCGTCAAGTTCTATCTTCCTACCACTCAATTCTCTCTCGAGAAACTCCTTCTCCAGAAAAGCTCCGTTCTTAGCAACAAAAACTTTGCCCTCGGATTTGAGATAGAAGGTATACCCAACTGTCTCTTTTGGGTAACCTATGAAGACGCACCTTTCTGCTTTGGGTTCCAGCTTTTCAGGCTATAGCTTTTTGACATAAGCATCACATCCCCAAACTTTAAGAAATGACAACTTTGGTCTTTTGCCATACCACAGTTCGTATGGTGTCGTCTCAACGGATTTTGATGGTGCCCTATTTAAAGTGAATGCAGCTGTTTCTAATGCATAACCCCAAAACGATAACAGCAAATCGATAAGAGACATCATAGATCGCACTATCTCTAATAAAGTACGATTACGATGTTCAGACGCACCATTACGCTGTGGTGTTCCACGCGGTGTTAACTATGAAACAATTCCACATTGTCTTAAGTGAGCACCAAACTAGAAACTCAGATATTCACCCCCACGATCAGACCGTAGGAACTTGATCTTCTTGTTACGATGATTTTCAACTTCAGTATGAAATTGCTTTAACTTTTCAAATATTTCAGACTTGTGCTTCATCAAGTAGACATAACCATATCTACTCAAATCATCAGTGAAGGTGAGAAAATAACGATATCTGCCGCGTGCCTCCACACTCATCGGACCACACACATCGGTATGTATGATTTCCAACAAGTCACTTGCACGCTCCATTGTCCCGGAGAACGGAGTTTTAGTCATCTTTCCCATGAGGCATGCTTCGCATGTGTCAAGTGAATCAAAGTCAAGTGACTCCAAAAGTCCATCGGTATGGACTTTCTTCATGCGCTTTACACCAATATGACCGAAGCGGCAGTGCCATAAAAACATGGCGCTATCATTGTTTACTCTAACTCTTTTGGTCTCAATTTTATGTATATGTGTATTATCACTATCAAGATTCAATATGAACAATCCTCTCACATTGTGTGCATGACCATAAAAGATATTACTCACAGAAATAGAACAACCATTATTCTCTGACTTAAACGAGTAACCGTCTCGCAATAAACAAGATGCAGATATAATGTTCATGCTTAATGCAGGCACTAAATAACATTTATTTAAGTTCATAACTAATCCCGATGGTAACTGAAGTGAAACTCTGCTGACGGCGATTGCATCAACCTTGGAACCATTTCCCACGCGCATCGTCACTTCATCTTTCGCCAGCCTTCGCTTATGTCGCAGTTCCTGTTTCGAGTTGCAAATTTGAGCAACAGAACCGGTATCGAATACCCACGCACTACTACGAGAGCTGGTTAACTACACATCAATAACATGTATATCGAATATACCTGATTTTTCTTTGGCCGCCTTCTTAACATCCAGATAGTTGGTGCAGTTGCGCTTCCAGTGACCCATACCCTTGCAATAATAGCACTCCGTTTCAGGCTTAGGTCCACCTTTGGGTTTCTTCGTCCGATTGGCAACAGGCTTGCCTCTCTTCTTTGAATTACCCTTCTTTCCTTTGCCGTTTCTCTTGAAACTAGTGGTCTTATTCACCATCAACACTTGATGCTCTTTACGGAGTTCTGACTCTGTGACTTTCAGCATCGCGAATAACTCGCTGGGTGACTTGTTCTTCCCTTGCATGTTATAGTTCAACACAAAGCCCTTATAGCTTGGCGGCAGTGGTTGAAGAATTCTATCAGTGATAGCCTCTTGCGGGAGTTCAATCCTCAGCTCAGCTAGACAGTTTGAGTACCCAGACATTTCGAGCACATGTTCATTGACAGACGAATTCTCCTCCATCTTGCAAGCATAGAATTTATCGGAGGTCTCATACATCTCCATTCGGGCGTTCTTCTGAAAGATAAACTTCAACTCCTGGAACATCTCATATGCTCCATGACGCTCAAAGCGGCGTTGAAGTCCCGGCTCTAAGCCATACAAGACTGCACATTAAACTACTGAGTAGTCCTCCTTACGTGTTAACCAAGCGTTCTTAACATCTTGGTCAGCCGTGGCGGGAGGTTCATCTCCTAGCACAGCACTAAGGACATAATCCTTCTTCCCAGCTTGTAGGAGCAACTTAAGATTACGAGCCTAGTCTACAAAGTTGCTTCCATCATCTTTCAACTTAGCTTTCTCTAGGAACGTATTAAAATTCAGGGTGACTGTCGCGTGAGCCATTGATCTACAACACAAATATATTCAAAGTGGACTTAGACTATGTTCAAGATAATTAGAGTTTAACTAATCAAATTACTTGCTAAACTCCCACTCAAAAAGTACATCTCTCTAGTCATTTGAGTGGTTCATGATCCAATTCTAGTAGCTCAAGTCCGATCATCACGTGAGTTGAGGATAGTTTCAGTGGTAAGCATCCCTATGCTAATCATATCAACTATATGATTCATGATCGACCTTTCGGTCTCATGTGTTACGAGGCCATGTCTGCACATGCTACGCTCGTCAAGCTTAACCCCGAGTGTTCCGCGTGTGCAACTGTTTTGCACCCGTTGTATGTGAACGTTGAGTCTGTCACACCCAATCATCACGTGGTGTCTCGAAACGACGAACTGTAGCAACGGTGCACAGTCGGGGAGAACACAATTTCATCTTGAAATTTTAGTGAGAGATCACCTCATCATGCTACCGTCATTCTAAGACAAATAAAGTGCATAAAAGGATTAACATCACATGCAATTCATAAGTGACATGATATGGCCATCATCACGTGCTTCTTGATCTCCATCACCAAAGCACCGACACGATCTTCTTGTGACCGGCGCCGCACCATGATCTCCATCAACGTGTCGCCATCGGGGTTGTCGTGCTACTCATTCTATTACTACTAAAGCTACATCCTAGCAATATAGTAAACGCATCTGCAAGCACAAACGTTAGTTTAAAGACAACCCTATGGCTCCTGCCGGTTGCCGTACCATCGACGTGCAAGTCGATATTAACTATTACAACATGATCATCTCATACATCCAATATATCACATCACATCGTCGGCCATATCACATCACAAGCATACCGTGCAAAAACAAGTTAGACGTCCTCTAATTGTTGTTGCATGTTTTACGTGGTGACCATGGGTATCTAGTAGGATCGCATCTTACTTACGCAAACACCACAACGGAGATGTATGAATTGCTATTTAACCTCATCCAAGGACCTCCTCGGTCAAATCTGATTCAACTAAAGTTGGAGAAACCGACACTCGCCAGTCATCTTTGAGCAACGGGGTTGCTCGTAGCGATGAAACCAGTCTCTCGTAAGCGTACGAGTAATGTCGGTCCGAGCCGCTTCGATCCAACAATACCTCGGAATCAAGAAAAGACTAAGGAGGGCAGCAAATCGCACATCACCGCCCACAAAAAATTTTGTGTTCTACTCGAGATGACATCTACACATGGACCTAGCTCATGATGCCACTGTTGGGGAACGTCGCATGGGAAACAAAAAATTTCCTATGCGCACGAAGACCTATCATGGTGATGTCCATCTACGAGGGGGATTTCAGATCTATGTACCCTTGTAGATCGCACAGCAGGAAGCGTTAATAAACGCGGTTGATGTAGTGGAACGTCCTCACGTCCCTCGATCCGCCCCGCGAACCGTCCCACGAACCGTCCCGCGATCCTTCCCACGATCTGCTCCGATCTAGTGCCGAACGGACGGCACCTCCGCGTTCAACACACGTACAGCTCGACGATGATCTCGTCCTTCTTGATCCAGCAAGAGGTACGGAGAGGTAGATGAGTTCTCCGGCAGCGTGACGACACTCCGGAGGTTGGTGGTGATCTTATCTCAGCAGGGCTCCGCCCGAGCTCCGCAGAAACGCGATCTAGAGGAAAACCGTGAAGGTATATGGTCGGGCTGCCGTGGCAAAGTTGTCTCAAATCAGCCCTAATACCTCGGTATGTATAGGAGGGAGGGGAGGGAGCACCAAGGGGTCGGCCGAAGGGGGGGGAGGAGGACTCCTCCTCCAATCCTAGTCAAACTAGGATTGGAAGGTGGAGTCGTTCCCTTCCTTCCCACTTCCCCTTTTTTACTTTTCTCTTTGATTTTTCTTATCTCCTGCGCATGGGCCTTCTTGGGCTTGCCCACCAGCCCACTAAGGGCTGGTGCGGCACCCCTAAGGCCTATGGGCTTCCCCTGGGTGGGCTGCCCCCCCCCGGTGAACATCTGGAACCCATTCGTCACTCGCGGTACAATCCCGGTAATGCCGAAAACTTTCCGGTAATCAATGAGGTAATCCCATATTGGATCCTACATATTCTACGAAGATCTTGTCGTTTGAACCTCAGTGCCAAGGATTCATATAATCCCGTATGTCATTCCCTTTGTCCTTCGGTATGTTACTTGCCCGAGATTCGATCGTCAGTATCCGCATACCTATTTCAATCTCGTTTACCGGCAAGTCTCTTTACTCGTTCTGTAATACAAGATCCCGTGACTTACACTAAGTCACATTGCTTGCAAGGCTTGTGTGTGATGTTGTATTACCGAGTGGGCCCCGAGATACCTCTCCGTCACACGCAGTGACAAATCCCAGTCTTTATCCATACTAACTCAACGGACACCTTCGGAGATATGTGTAGAGCATCTTTATAGTCACCCAGTTACGTTATGACGTTTGATACACACAAGGCATTCCTCCGATGCAAGTGAGTTATATGATCTCACGGTCATAGGAATAAATACTTGACACACAAAAAAGAGTAGCAACAAAATGACACGATCAACATGCTACGTTCATTAGTTTGGGTCTAGTCCATCACACGATTCACCCAATGATGTGATCTAGTTATCAAGCAACAACACCTTGTACATAGTCAGAAGACCTTGACTATCCTTGATCAACTGGCTAGCCAACTAGAGGCTTGCTAGGGACAGTGTTTTGTCTATGTATCCACACATGTATCTAAGTCTTTCATTCAACACAATTATAGCATGGATAATAAATGATTATCTTGATACAGGAATTATAATAATAACTTATTTATTTTTACCTCTAGGGCATAATTCCAATAGAAGGTCTTTCCCTTATCTTTGAGGGATAAAGCATTGACTTGGTATAGGCTATGTGATGATACTGGATCATGGAACTACAACCGGTTGAAATTGGAATTTCATCAAAAGTTTTATCCTATGCATCTAGTACATCATGATCGGAATTATATTTATAATTTTTGGCCTCGTGACAGAGAAAGCATCGCTCAAGCTTGGGGGAGGCTTAAATCAATGTTATATTCATGCCCCAACCATGAGCTCTCGATAGAAATTATCATTCAGAAGTTCTATGCTCGGCTTTCTCATGATGATCGCACCATGCTTGACACTTCTTGTACCGGTTCTTTTATGAAGAGAGATATTGATTTCAAATAGAATTTATTGATAAGAATTAAACGCAACTCTGAAGATTGGGAGCTTGACGAAGGTAAGGAGTCAGGTATGAATTTCAAGTTTGATTGCATTAAATCCTTTGTTGAAACAAATACTTTTTGTGATTTTAGCACTAAGTATGGACTTGACTCTGAGATAGTCGCTTCATTGTGTGAATCATTTGCTGCTCATATTGATCTCCCCAAAGAGAATTGGTTTAAATATCATCCTCCCTTAGAAGTCAATGTAGTCAAACCCAATCCAGTTGAAGAGAAAGTCATTGCCTATAATGATCCTATTGTTCCCACTTCTTACATTGAGAAACCACCTTTCCCTGTTAGGATATAGGATCATTCTAAAGCTTCAACTGTGATACGTAGGGGCTACATTAGAACACCTACACCCCTCAGCAAATTAGAGTTGAACCTAACATTGCTATTATCAAATCTCCTTTCCGACAATGTTGATGGCCATGATATTCACTTCTGTGAAGATGCTGCTAGAATTGCTAAACCTCATGCTAGAGACAAACATAGGCTTGTTGTTGGCACGCTTGTTGTTTTTGTTAAGGTAGGAGATCATTGTTATCATGGTTTATGTGATGTGGGTGCTAGTGTTAGTGCAATACCTCGATCCTTATATGATGAAATCAAAGACGAGATTGCACCTGTCGAGATAGAACCCATTGATGTCATTATTCAGCTTGCCAATAGTGATACTATCTGCCCTTTGGGAATTGTTAGGGATATTGAAGTCTTGTGGGGTAAAACGAAGTATCCTGCTGATTTCCTGTTTCTTGATCCCACACAATATAGCTTTTGTCCCATCATATTTGGCAGACCTTTTCTCAATACTGTCAATGTTCATATTGACTGTGAGAAGCAAACTGTCACTGTTGGCTTTGAAGGTGTGTCACATGAGTTCAATTTCTCCAAGTTTGGTAGACAATATCATGAAAAGGAGTTGTCTAGTAAGGATGAAACTATTGCCCTAGCTTCTATTGTCGTGCCTCCTACTGATCCTTTAGAGCAATACTTAATTGAGCATGAAAATGATATGCATATGGATGAAAGGAATGACATAGTAGAGTTATCTTTGAATAATATCCTATCCTCAAGAATAATTTGCATGTTGAACTGCTTGGAGATCCACCCCCAGCAAAGGGTGGTCCTGTGTTCGAGCTTAAATAGTTGGCTGATACTCTTAAGTATGCTTATCTCGATGAAAAAGAGATATATCATGTTATAATTAGTGCTAGCCTCTCAGAGCATGAAGAAAAGAAGTTACTAAAAACTCTAAGGAAGCACCGTGATGTTATTGGATATACTCTTGATGATCTTAAGGGCATTAGTCCCACTCTATGCCAACGCAAGATTAAAACCAATCCTTATTCCAAACCAGTTGTTGATCATCAGAGGAGATTAAATCCTAAGATGAAAGAGGTAGTAAGAAAAGAAATACTAAAGCTCCTAGAAGCAGGTATTATCTATCATGTTGCTTATAGTGATTGGGTGAGTCCGGTGCATTGCGTCCCTAAGAAGGGATGTATTACCGTTGTCCCTAATGATAAGGATGAATTGATCCCACAGAGGATTATTACTGGCTATAGGATGGTGATTGATTTTAGGAAATTGAATAAAGCCACTAGGAAAGATCATTACCCTTTGCCTTTTATCGACCAAATGCTAGAAAGACTGTCTAAACACACACACTTCTGCTTTCTAAATGGTTATTATGGTTTCTCCCAAATACCTCTTGCATAATCTGATCAGGAGAAAACCACTTTCACCTGCCCTTTCGGTACCTTTGCTTACACACGTATGCCTTTTGGCTTATGTAATGCACCTTCTACCTTTCAAAGATGTATGATGGCTATATTCTCCGACTTTGGTGAAAAGATTGTTGAGGTTTTCATGGACGACTTCTCCGTTTACGGGTCGTCTTTTGATGATTGCCTCAGCAACCTTGATCGAGTCTTGCAGAGATGTAAAGATACCAATCTTGTCTTGAATTGGGAGAAGTGCCAGTTTATGGTTAATGAAGGCATCATCTTAGGACATAAAATTTCTGAAAGAGGTATTGAAGTCGATAAGGCTAAGGTTGATGCAATCGAGAAAAAGCCATGCCCCACAGATATCAAAGGTATAAGAAGTTTCCTTGGTCATGCTGGTTTCTATAGAAGGTTCATTAAAGACTTCTCTAATATTTCTTTGCCTCTTACCAATCTCTTGCAAAAGGATATTCCTTTTATTTTTGACGATGATTGTGAGGAAGCCTTCGAAATACTTAAGAAGGCCTTGATAACTGTGCCTATTGTTAAACCACTTGATTGGAACTTACATTTTGAAATCATGTGTGATGCCAGTGATTATGTTGTTGGTGCTGTTCTAGGACAAAGAGTTGATAAGAAGTTGAATGTTATTCACTATGCTAGTAAAACTCTAGACAGTGCCCAAAGAAACTATGCTACTATGGAAAAGGAATTTTTAGCAGTCATGTTTGCATGTGAAAAGTTCAGGTCTTATATTGTTGATTCCAAAGTCACTATTCACACTGATCATGCTGCTATTAATTACCCCATGGAAAAGAAATACGCTAAACCTAGACTTATCAGATCGGTTCTCTTGCTACAAGAATTTGATTTGCATGTTGTCGATAGGAAGGGTGATGAGAACCGACTAGCAGATAACTTGTCTAGGTTGGAGAATGTTCTTGATGACCCACAACTTATTGATGATAGCTTTCCTGATGAGAATTTGAATGTCATCAATACTTCATGTAGTACACTGTGGTATGCTGATTATGCAAATTATATCGTTGCCAAATATATACCACCTAGTTTCACATACCAGCAAAAGAAGAAATTCTTCTTTGATTTGAGACATTACTTTTGGGATGATCCTCACCTTTATAAGGAATGAGTAGATGGTGTTATTAGACGTTGTGTACCTGAACATGAACAGGGACAGATCCTACAGAAGTGTCACTCCGAGGCTTACGGAGGACACCATGCGGGAGATAGAACTGCACACAAGGTATTGCAATTAGGTTTCTATTGTCCCACTCTCTTCAAGGATGCCCGTAAGTTTGTCTTGTCTTGTGACAAATGTCAAAGAATAGGTAATATCGGTAAACGTCAGGAAATGCCTATGAATTATTCACTTGTCATTGAACCATTTGACGTTTGGGGCTTTGATTATCTGGGACCTTTTCCAAAATCCAACGGGTATACTCATATCCTAATTGTTGTTGATTACGGTACGAAGTGGGTAGAAGCTATCCCAACTAGTAGTGTTGATCACAACACTTCTATCAGGATGCATAAAGAAGTTATTTCCCCCAGATTTGGAGTCCCTAGATATCTGATGACTGATGGTGGGTCACATTTCATTCATGGTGCTTTCCGTAAAACACTTGCTAAGTATGATGTCAACCATAGAGTTGCATCTCCCTATCACCCTCAGTCCAGTGGTCAAGTAGAGCTAAGCGATAGAGAGATTAAACTAATTCTGCAAAAGACTGTGAATAGGTCTAGAAAGAATTGGTCTAAGAAGCTCGCTGATGCACTGTGGGCTTATAGAACTGCCTATAAGAATCCCATGGGCATGTCTCCGTACAAAATGGTTTACGGTAAAGCATGTCATTTACCTCTTGAGCTGGAGCATAAGGCTTATTGGGCAATCAAAGAGCTCAACTTTGATTTCAAACTTGCTGGTGAGAAGAGGTTATTTGATATTAGGTCGCTTGATGAATGGAGAGCTCAACCATATGAAAATGCCAAGTTGTTCCAAGAAAAGGTTAAGAGGTGGCATGATAAAAGGATACAAAAACGTGAGTTCAATGTAGGTGATTATGTCTTGCTATATAATTCTCGTTTAAGATTTTTTCCACGCAAGCTTCTCTCTAAATGGCAAGGTCCTTACATTGTTGAGGAAGTATATAGTTCCGGTGCCATCAAGATCAACAACACGGAAGGTAATTTTCCGAGAGTGGTAAATGGGCAAAGAATCAAGCACTATATCTTAGGTACTCCCATAAATGTTGAAAGCAATATTATCAATACCATAACTCCGGAGGAGTACATAAGGGATATTTATCAGCCCGTTTCAGACTCCGAAAACGAAGAGGTATGTGATTCGGTAAGTAAATCGACTCCAAAACTTTTCCAGTAGGAAATTTTCTCTGTTTTGGAATTTTTAGAAAAATAGAAATGAAAGTGCGTTATATCGACTAGAGGGGGGTGAATAGGAGATTTTTAGAATTTCATCACCGAGGAAATTCCTTTTGAGGAAATTCCTCACTGATGACTAACTTACAGCGGAAACAGTTAAGGATCAGACGTGCAAACGTTCACAACAGTAGTATTTCAGAGTGAAGAATGTGAAAACAGATTGCATAGTAAGCAGGCACGCATAATACAGATGATGATTAACTATCACAAAGAATTTGGGGTTCAGGAAATTCAGAGAAAGTCTTCAGCAAATTCTTCAAACAGTCACAGTGAAAGTCATCAACACACAATACAAGAAAAGTAAAGAGTTGAGGAATTAGAACCCGTGTCTCAGTGAAGACTGTTGTTGATGACCCAGTTCCAACTGCTGTGACAGTTGTACATCTGGTTTGGAGCAGCTCGGTATTGAAACCAAAGGACACCCAGTCCCGAGACACACAGTCCCTACCGTATTCTCCTTGAGTTGAGGACACACAGTCCTCGCCCATCACTCGTGGTAAGTCTTCAGGGCAGACTTCCAAACCCTCACAAACTTGGTCACCCGGCAATCCACAATTGACTGCTGGATTGCTCTAGACCATGACGCCTAACCGTCTGGAGGATGCATAGTCCTCAAAGGTAAAAGGCTTCAGTCCCACACAGAAACAACTTCTTCAGTGATGCTCAATCACTAGGTTTGGTTTGTGGTTTCGGTGGGTGGTGTATTTCCTCATTGATGAATTACTCTCGAAAGCTCTGAGGAATTTGGGTTGCTCTTATCACAAGTGTGAGTTTCTAATGGAGCAGCCAACCAGCTAGTTGTTGTGTGGGGTGGCTATTTATAGCGTGGGAGCATCCCGACATGATTTGACCCTAATGCCCTTAAATAATATGACCGCTGGAGTGGATAAGACCAATGACTTGGCGTGGTTATCAAAACGGTCGGAACCCTCAACTGTGAGAGTCCTCATGTCACTCATATGCCTCACTTGAGGCTTTTGATAGGATTAGGCTTGGGTTGAGCATCATGAGGAAATTCATTCCATAGTGTAACTTCGACCCCCTTTAATAGTACGGTGTTCCTATTACTCAAGTGCGAAGAAAGTAAAACAGAAAGTATAAATCTTCATGCTTCAAATTCTTCAGAATGATTTTCTTCAGGAACCACCGGACTTCTTAATATCAGAATCTTCATGAGGAATATCAATTTCATCGCAGAATCCTCACGATTCATTTCTTCAGCTTCAGACCAATTTCTTCAACTGAAGACATATATTTTTAGGGGTTGATATTCTTCAAATATCTCAAACTCCTCAATGAGTTATAGATCCTGTGTACACTCACAAACACATTAGATACTTAACCTATAAGTCTTCAAACCACCAAAATCACTAAGGGGCACTAGATGCACTTACAATCTCCCCCTTTTTGGTGGTTGATGACAATTAGGTTAAGTCTTCAACAGGGAATAAAAATATGAAGTGTAAATACTCATTTGAGGAATTTGAAAACAAGATTTAGAGAGACTCCCCCTGAAGATGTGCATATCTTGAGGATTTTGCTTTTCACAGCAAATGCACATTGATGATTTATATCATGGAGATCTCCCCCTGAGTCTTGTAAATCATTCATACATATAACATATTATATGAATTAAATGAAGATGCATGATGACAAATGGTATCTGACGAATTCCAGCATGCGTGCATTAAAACTTGAGGAATAAGCATGCGAAGAAAAACGTTCAAAAGCGTCAGAGTACCATCGGACTTAAGTTACAACTCATTACATAAAAACTTCAGAAGAGCCAAGAGTTTGTAACTTAAATATAGTTTATAAGCCCCAAAAATATCCCGCTTGAAGACTAACTCTCGAGTTTCTCCCCCTTTGTCATCAAGTGACAAAAAGGGACAAACTGAGGACTAACGCCCGTGAAGACTTCATTTCTTGGCGGTCGAGGAAGAGCCGTGATGCTTCTTGGGAGTAGTCTTCTTCCTGGGGCCGCTTGCAGTGTCGAGCTGTTCTTCATCAGATTCAGCAGTGCGGAATGTAGAAAAGGAGCTGCCTTCAAGGTCTGGCACTGGAATGGGCCTGAACTTCTTCTTGGGAGGCCACGACCAGTCAAAGTCTCGCTCAAAGTACATTTCTTCAAGCTCAGTCTGAGTCTTCAGATGTGCAAGTGTAGCCCAGGTGCGATCGAAAACCTCATGCAGATAGTGATGGTTAATCTTCACAGAGTTTTGTGTTTCAGTGAGGGTTTTCAAAATGGCACCAAACTGCCGTTTGACCCATTTGTGGTTGCGATCCACCTTCTGGTGAAGACTGAGGAGGAGCTCTCTGGTATTCAGCAAGCAAGGAGGAACGGCGCTTGCTGGACGAGTCTCAGTATCGTCCCATGAAGAATAAGCTTCTGGCTCTCTGAACTGGCCATCAAGGGGCCTACTGCCTTCTTCAATCACTGATTTTCCTTTTCCTTCAATGGGCTCGTAAGTCTTCTTGTTGACCCGGATAGGAGGCATATAACCAACATGGTTTTGAAAATCAGCATGAAAGTTGATGCCTGTCCTTGTCCTGATGAATCTCATGATCCACGGGGCATATATCTTGTGATCAAAGGGGCACATGGCATTGTCGGACAAAGTCCTCAAGAAGAAATCATGGATATTGATAGGAATACCGTGAATGATGTTGAAGAGGATATTCTTCACGAGGCCTACAACATCATCTTCATCGTGATGACCTTTGATCGGTGCTAGTACACTGCAGAGGATTCTGTAAACAGACCGGGGTGTGTACTTGAGCTCGTGGACGAGGAAGGTTGTTCTTGAAGATTTGCCTGCAGCCAAAGGCTTCATGAGGACTTCCATCATTCCATTTGGCAGCTCACGCTCACCATAAAGTTTCACTGCCCCATCTGAGGGAATTGGTACGGGCAGTTCTCTGAGGAGTTCAGAAGTAGGAGCCTTGTAGTGAGTGTTTTGGGTCATCCAATCAAACACCCAAGTGTTGATGTCTTCAGGGTTGCCAGATATATGAAGAGTGGCATAGAACTGAAGAATAAGCTCGTTGTTCTAGTCTGATATCGTGGAGTACACTGAGGACTGGCTCTAGGCAAGATATTGCTTCAAGCTCCACATGAGGAATATGCCTGTGCTGGAAAATCTTGTTGTGTCCACAGAGCACAGAGGCATAGTAGTTCATCTGAGTCCTTGTCATAAACTTCAGATGCCTCATTTGAGGCTTGTCATAAGGGTTCTCCCCGATGAAGTACATGCGTTCCTCAAAGAAATTTTCCTTCTGAAACTTTGGACACTTGGAGAATGGCTGACGCTGAAATGGCTGAAGATTTTGCCGAGGAATGGGGGGGAGACAACAATAGCAGTCTCTGGGTTGAGCACAACTAATGCATTGTCTTGGGCGGGTGCATTTTCTTCAGCATTTTCCTCAGGGTGAGGAATTTCATCAGCTGGTACTTCATGCTGAGGAGATGGTGCTTTCCCTGACTGAGCTTCAGGCTGAGGAATTTCTGCTTATTTCTCAGTTGAAGGAGTCTGATCAGCCTGTTCCTCATCTTGAGGATTTTGCTCAGAGTTTTGGATTTCTTCAGCTTGAGGATTTTCAGCTTGTTTTTCCTCAGCTGGCTCTATGGCAGAAGCAATTTCATCAGCTGGTGCAGCTGATGCTTGAGCAGTTTCTGTCTGAGGAATATGAGGTTTAGGACTGTCGTCAATCTGAATTTCCTCATCAGTGTGTTCCTTAGGAGCGACATCCTTCATTTCCTCATTTGCCTTCGTAGCTGGATCATTAATGACGACCATCTCATAGGAAGGGGCGACCTTGAGAGGCACCGGGTCTAGAGGAGCAGTTTCTTCAATTTATTTGAGGCGCTTTGCCTCTGTTTCATCTACTGCTGAGGAGGCTTTTCTCTTCTTGGCTTCCTTTTCAGCATCCCTTGTTTTCTTCACGTCTGATGCAGACGGAATTACCTTCTTCACCTTTGAAACTTTTGGTGAAGGTGTTCTCTCTTCAGTTTCTTCAGCTGGTATTGAGGAACCAGCTGGAACAGAGTCATCAGCCTGCTTTGATGAAGCAGCTGGATCAGGAGCAGTCTCATTAGTGGCAGCAAGTTCATCAGTTGGAGTTTCCATGATGAGTTCTTCAATGGCCGGTTCATCAACACGGCGCTCTTGGTGTACTTCCTCAGCTTGAGGAGTTTCCTCCTCCTGAGGAGATTCATCTGTTGGCTCCTCAACCAAGGGCTGAGGGGTTGGTGCTGGGGGTGCAGTTCTCTTGTTGTAGTCATCAACAGCACTAGTGGCCAGCTTGATGAAAATTGCTCTTGAGGCTTTTGCGATCTGACAGCTTGGTGTACTTGTCAGTCAATTTCTGCAGCTCTGCCTGTGTAGTCACCAGTGCATCACGAGTCCGTTTGAGGAGATTCTGCCTGAGGAATTTCTCCTTTTTGATCTTTGCAACCTTTGCCTGCCTGGCCTGCTGTTCTTTCCACTTGGCTTCGTTTATGAAGGTGGCCACCATGTGGCTGATGCCAGGAGGAAGCTTCAAATCATCAATAGGGGTGTTTGGATCCTCATACCAGATATTGATGTAGTCAAGGAGGACCTTGGGGTACATGGCCAGAGGAATAACACTGCCTGATGCTTGAGCTACTCTTTCTTGCTTGTTTCTGATGATGGCTTGCAGGGTTTCATCATCATATTCATCACTTCCCTCTGATGAAGAAGGGACTGCGATGATTTTGCTGGGGCTGGGCAGAGGTGCACGTTCAGCAGTTGCCAAAGTCTTCGTAGGAGGTGTTGAAGACTTTGCCTCCGAGCTAGTTGCAGCTGGGAGTGAGGAGCTGGAGCTGGCGGTCGTAGGCTTCATGACATGCTTCGGTACTGGTTTCTCTTGAGGCTTTGGGGTTGGAGCTGAGGATTTTGATACTGAGGAGATTGGTGGTGAGGGCTTTGGCGCTGATGGTTTTGGTGTTGAAGGTTTTGGTAATGAGGGTTTTGGTGTTGAGGGTTTTGTGACAGAAGCCTGAGCAGACTTCTCTTGAGGCTTTGGAGCCTTTGGCGTTGATGGCGCAGACAGCATTTGAGGAATTTCTAAGCCTGAGGTTTCTGCAGCTGAGGAATTAGCAGCGCCGGAGGCAGCATCTGAGGATTCATTAAATTTCCTCACTGCAGCTTCTGCCTGCCTCTTGAGCTTGGCGAGATGCTTTTCCTTTTCATCTGGATAGTAATCAATGGTCTTGAGGCTTGAGGGATGTGCTACTTGATGATCCTCAAGTGGGGCCCTTCTGCCAGGAGGCTTCAAAGCGAATTTCTTCGCATATTTCGGAGTTACAAACCTGTACTCCTTCCATTCCTTCGCCCATCGGCGTTCAATCTTCTGCAGCCGTATATTTCTCTTGGCCATTGTCTCATGTTCATCAGGCGTGCAATAGTCCAAGTAAATGTCCTCACGGATATCAACAGCTGTGTTTTGCTCCAGCTTCTTTCCTCCCTTCTGTTTTCTGTCTTCCTCCATTTTCTTCAGTTGAGGATTTTGCTGATGATTTTGAACTCTTGAGAATTCTGATGAGCCTTGAAGAGTTTCTTCCAGAAACGCTGCAAATGAGTTAATGTGATGAGAACCGAGAGATTCATCAGCTGACATGTGTGTACCTGTGAACAGAGTATGGTTGCGAGGAATTTGGAGAGGTCATATGCGTTCTTAGATTTGAGGAAAATGAAAAAGTTTGACAGTTTGAGGAATATAACCAGTGGTTGAGGAATTTGCCTAAGCATACTGTTCTTGGGTTCCAGAGTTGTACAGATCCGAAAATTCGCATAATTGAGGAATCTCGTGATAATCTTAGATGCTTAGCACAGTTCATCAATGATTGTGGTGATATGTAGTGTTTGAGGAATAATGTGCGCATCGTATCTTGAGGAAAAACAGATTTCTCATAGAAGATGTAAAATTCAGATCTAATCTGCTGTAAAAATGGGATATATTTACCCTGGAAGGTGCGTACGAAGAACACAGAAAGTAGTGTTGGAGAGGCTCCTCGTTCGAGTGTCCAATGCACCCTAACTCGGCGAAAGAGGACGTCTACGGCGGCGGCGGACGAAGATGATCCGACTTCGGCGTGGTTCTCGCGACGAAGAAGTCAAGGCAGTGAAGCTCTTCCTCACCGGCGACGAGACTACCAGCGGTGGCGCTAGGGTTCCGTGGAGTGTGCTGTGGCAGGAGAGCGATGAGGCGAAGAAGAGGATGCCGAGGGGGATAAGGACATATTTATAGCCGAAAAGTTACTGTTTGGCGCGAAAATGTCGGACCAAATAGCCCCGGCCTCTACGTCTCCGCAGGACACGTGTAGCTCCCGTACGATGTGGTGGAGATAGTGGAGATCGTGGTTATCCGATCGTGGGAAGTGGGGGTACAGTTACTGTGTCTTCAAAGAAACAATTTTTGAAGATTTGAGGATTTTCGTTACAAAATCATCAGCTGACAAGGACGCAGTGAGGATTTTGAACAAAGTTTCAAACAAAACACATATGAAGAACTGAATACACTGGATAAGTATAGCATAGAGGGAAAGTAGGGTCTGATCACATTCACTTAGCAGAAACATCAACTTGAAGAAATAGCAATAAGTGAATGCTATTGAGGACTAGAAATCACAGTCTACCTAGTCAAATGAAAGTCATCAAGTGTTTTTGAAGATTTTGTCATAAATCATCACAATGAAGAACGGTTGTTTTGAAGAAAAACGCATTGTGAGGAAATTGATCATTTGATGAAAAACAACTTGAGGAATTTCACATAGGGTGGTGGCGTTACCCACCATATAAGAATGTTGATTACAGACGCCGCGTACAATTGTCGTAGGGCCCTGACAATCAATTTCTTCGTTAATTTCTTCACATTCAGAGTGACATTCTTCATCAGTTGAAGAAAATCGATTCATCATGTGTTGCACATCTAGTCATCAACTTTGCATAAGTGTAAGGATGTGTGCATGTTTTTACAAAACATTTGAAGACTCTAAGATATTTAGCTCACACCGCAACTTGCAAAACCTTTTCTCATCCAAGGGCTTAGTGAAATATCTGCCAGTTGATCATCAGTCTTCACATGGTCGATGAGGATATTGCCCTTGAGGACATGGTCCCGAAGAAAATGATGACGAATCTGGATGTGCTTGGTCTTTGAGTGTTGTACCGGGTTGTATGCAATCTTGATAGTTCTTCATGTTGATGCCGTAGTCCTTGAGGGTTTGCTTCATCCATAGCAATTGAGCACAGTAAGAACCAGCAACAATGTACTCAACTTCAGCAGTGGAGAGTGATACGCAGTTCTGCTTCTTTGAGGACCAGCAAACTAGTGATCTTCCGAGGAAATGGCATGTGCCAGAAGTTGACTTGCGATCCACACGGTCACCAGCATAGTCAGAATCAAAATACCCTACCAGATGAAGATTGGAGCCCTTGGGATACCATAATCCTAGTGTTGGTGTGTGAGCTAAGTATCGAAGAATATGTTTCACAGCCTTATGGTGTGATTCCTTGGGTTTTGCTTGAAAACATGCACACATGCAAACACTAAGCATTATATCTAGCCTAGATGCACATAGATACAATAAGGAGCCAATCATAGAACGGTATACCTGCTGATCAAAATCTTTACCATTCATGAGTGCCGAGGTGGCCGTTGGTAGACATTGGAGTCTTGGCACCTTTGCATTCGTGCATGTCGAATTTCCTCAGAACATCCTTGAGGTATTTCTCCTGTGATATGAAGATTCCATTGCTTTGATGACGAATTTGAAGACCTAAGAAGAATTTCAGCTCCCCCATCATGGACATCTGATATTCCTCACTCATCATGTAGGCAAATTCATCACTATATCTTTTGTCAGTACAACCAAATATAATATCATCGACATATATTTGACACACAAATAGCTCATTATCATAGGATTTAGTGAAAAGAGTTGGATCAAGTGAACCAGGTTTGAAGCCTTTCTTCATGAGGAATTCCTTCAATGTATCATACCATGCCCGAGGGGCTTGCTTGAGGCCATACAGAGCCTTTTTGAGTCTGAAGACTTTGTCTGGATTCTTTGGATCCTCAAAACCTGGAGGCTGAGCAACATATACTTCTTCCTCAAGCTTACCATTGAGGAATGCACTTTTCACATCCATTTGAAATAAGGTGATGTTATGATGATTAGCATAAGCAAGTAATATTCGAATAGCTTCAAGTCTAGCAACAGGTGCAAAAGTTTCATCGAAATCTATTCCTTCAACCTGGGTGTAGCCTTGGGCTACAAGTCGTGCCTTGTTCCTTACCACTTGACCGTCCTCATCTTGCTTGTTTCGGAAAATCCACTTGGTGCCGATGATATTGTGCTTGCGAGGATCTGGTCGTTTGACGAGCTCCCATACGTCATTCAGCTTGAATAGAAGAAGTTCACCTTGCATAGCTTGGATCTACTCCGGTTCCCGAAAAGCCTCAGCAACTTTTGAGGTTCTGTGATGGATACAAAGGAGAAATGCCCACAAAAGTTAACTAAGTTTGATGCTTTTGAGCGAGTGAGAGGACCTGGCGCGTTGATGTCGTTGAGGATTTTGTCAAGTTCTACTTCGTTTGCAATCCTCGGATGAGCTGGTTGAGGATTTTGTCTGGGCTGAGGAAGTGGTGCTGATGCAATTTCCTCAGGAGCATCTTCTTGGTTTTTATCAGCGATGGGGATCGTTTCTTCATCAATTTCCTCAGATGGGACAATGTCTTCAGTAGGCTTGAGCTTTATTGCTTCCTCAGGAGACAGCTTATCTCGATCAGAAGGCAATTTCTCTCTTTGCGAGCCATTAGTTCCATCGAACCGCACATCTACAGTCTCAACAACTTTGTTGTGATAGTTGTTGAAGACTCTGTAAGTGTGCGAGTCCTTTCCATAACCGAGCATAAAACCTTCATGTGCCTTAGGTGCAAATTTTGAGCTATGGTGAGGATCTCTAATCCAGCATTTTGCACCGAAGACTTTGAAATAACTTACATTGGGTTTCTTGTTAGTGAGGAGTTCATATGAGGTTTTCTTGAGGAATTTGTGAAGATATACCCTGTTGATGATATGGCATGCAGTGTTGATTGCTTCAGGCCAAAAGCGACGAGGAGTCTGATATTCTTCAAGCATAGTTCTCACCATTTCAACCAGAGTCCTGTTCATCCTTTCGACGACACCATTCTGCTGAGGAGTATAAGGAGCAGACAATTCGTGAGTAATACCATGTTCATCAAGATAATCATCAAGACCAGTGTTTTTGAACTCGGTTCCATTATCACTCCTGATATGTTTGATCTTGATGCCAAAGTTCGTCGAGGCCCTTCAAGAAAATCGTTTGAAGATTTCCTGCACTTTAGTTTTATACACTATGATATGCACCCAAGTGTATCTGGAATAATCATCAACTATGACGAAGCCATATAGAGATGCTGCCTTGGTTAGTTTGGCATAGTGAGTAGGTCCAAATAAATCCATATGAAGCAATTCGAATGGACATGTAGTGGTCATGATGGTTTTGGAGGGATGCTTGGATCTGGTCATTTTCCCAGATTCACAAGCACCGCAGAGATGATCCTTGAGGAATTTGACTGATTTGATGCCGATGACATGCTTCTTCTTCGCGAGCGTGTGCAAATTCCTCATGCCTGCATGACCTAGTCTTCGGTGCCACAGCCATCCTTCTGAGGTTTTTGCTAGTAAGCAAGTGGTTGGTTGAGGACCTATAGAGAAATCAACAATGTACAAATCCCCTCTTCTTACACCTTCGAAGACTTTGGATCTGTCAGATTCCATGATGACTACACATCTATATCTACCAAAGATAACAATCATATCAAGATCACAAATCATTGAGACTGGCATAAGGTTAAAACCAAGTGATTCAACAAGCATCACTTTGTCCATATGGCTATCCTTGGAAATAGCCACTTTGCCAAGTCCCAATACCTTGCTTTTACCTTTGTCAGCATATGTGATTTGCTTCAGAGGTGATGGAGTTAGTGGCATATTCATCAGTAAGCTTTTATCACCAGTCATGTGATGTGTGCAGCCACTATCAAGAACCCACTCAGTATTCTTGGGTTTGTCATCCTGCAGAGAATTAGTACTGCTTACCATCTCACCTGCTTCAGATTTGAAGAATATGATACTTAAACCATCAGATCGGTAATTTCATCATAACAGAAATGTAAGGACGAGTGAAATATCTCTATTTCATCAATCATTAGCTTGTGTCCTATCAAGCATTTCTTCAGGTCTCCAATAAATTCTTCAGATGATGATTTTCATTTGGAGACCTGACCTGCAGAAGTGATTAGTTTGATTTCTTCACCACCCACATCTGAAGGGGTGGCAAAGCGTTCATCATCCTGCGAGCACCATATGAGAAAGGTGGCATTGTAGCTAATGCACTTCTCTTAACAATAGGGGGATTAAAGTACTCATACGAATATGCAGAGAACTGGTTTGAGGATTTATGAACATAATGATTTGAGGAGTAACGCTCATATTCATATTCCTTGTAGTTTCCCTGCATGTTAGACGCATAAGCACGGGTACGAGCATAGTTTTGACCAGTTCAGGATTTTGATCATCTTGAAGACTTTGGTCCTCCTGAGGAATTTGATCTGGGGTTCAGATTCTTCAGTGGTGGTGTCATGAGGACATTCACCTGAAGATTTTCGAGACAGCTTTTGGGAACCCAGATTTTCCTCAGAGGAGGGCCATTCCTGTAGTTAGTTCCAACACATCGAGCAAATACTTCACCAGATTGATTTTTGAACAGTTTATAGTTGGAATCAAGTGACTCATCCGAGGAATAGGATAGTTTACATGAAAAGCCAGTTAGATTAGATGGATCAAAAAAAGGCCCAGTAGCAGCAACCCATGAGGTTTTGGGATACTGCTCAGGTTTCCAATAAGATCCATCAGCATTTAATTTCCTCTCACAGGCAATTCCTTCTTTCCTCGGGTTCCTGTTCAAGATCTACTTTTTGAGCACATCACAAAGGGTTTGATGTCCTTTGAGGCTTTTGTACATGCCTGTCACGTAGAATTCCTTCAACCCTGCATTTTCATTAGTAATATTTGTGTTTTCCTCAAGTGAGGAAATAGACACAACGGGTGTAGTTGAAGAATTTGTAGCAATGGTAGCATTTGATAATTCTGGTGAGGAATTAGCAGTTTCACGTTCAATGCATTTAAGACATGGAGGAATAAATTCAACTTGACTAGCGCTGATCTGTTGAGCTAGTAATGAATCATTTTCCATACGAAGATCATCATGAGACATCCTCAGCTTCTCAAGATCAAGCTTCCTTTGAAGAAATTCATAGGAAAGCTTCTCATGATCAGTGAGGAGTGTATCATAACGATCCTGAAGATTATCAAATCTAGATTGAAGACTTTTCATGTCATCAGTGAGGGTTTGGGTAAGGTTCATTTCATCATTCAACAGATCATCACTTTTGTCAAGCAGTTTCTGAAGCTTTTCCAGAGCAGTTTGTTGTTTAGTGGCAATGATAGCAAGTTTACTGTAACTGGGTTTCAATTAGGTTCACAGTCACTTGAATCAGAGGAGGAGGCATTATTTGATACCTTTGATCCTTTTGCCATGAAGCAATAGGTTGGAGCGAAGTCATCAGCATTGTCATCAGTATGGATGGTGCAATCATTTTCTTCAAGATTGAAGATTGACTTGGTGACGAAAGTGGTTGCTAGTGCAAGACTAGCCTGTCCGGATTCTGAGTCTTCATCAGAGCCCTCTTCTTCATCACATTCCTCTGATTCTGCCTCAGAGTCCATTTCCTTGCCAATAAGTGCCCGAGCCTTTCTGAAACTAGTCTTCTTGTGCGATGAGGACTTTGAAGATGAGGATTTTGAAGATTTCTTCTTGCTCTTCGAGTCATCAAACTGTCATCCTTGTATTTCTTCTTCTTTGATTCCTTTCCCCAACGGGGACAATCAGCAATGTAATGACCTGATTTCTTGCACTTGTGACAGGTTCGTTTCTTGTAGTCCTCAGATGAAGATTCTGATTTCCTCATGTCTCTTCTTGAAGATTTACCGAACTGACCACGTCATGTAAATCTCTGGAATTTCCTCACGAGCATTGCAAGCTCGTGTCCAAATTCTTCAGGGTCACAAATGCTGTCATCTGTGTCTTCGTCCTCAGATGAGGAACTTGCTCTAGCCTTCAGTGCACGTGGTCTAGAATAGCTTGGTCCATATAGATCTCTCTTTTCTTCTAGTTGGAATTCATGAGTACTTAGCCTTTCTAGTATATCAGCTGGATCAAGCATCTTGTAATCTGGTCTTTCTTGAATCATCAGAACTAAAGTATCAAATGAAGAATCCAAAGATCTCAGCAGTTTCTTCACAACTTCGTGATCAGTGATGTCTCGAGCTCCTAGTGCTTGCAGTTCATTTGATATGTCAATGAGGCGATCAAAGGTGTCTTGGCAGCTTTCATTGTCATGTCTCTTGAAGCGATTGCGAAGAATATCAACACGCGAGTCACGCTGGGTTGATACTCCTTCATTTACCTTGCACAGTCTCTCCCAGATCAGTGTTGCAGAACCCAAAGCACTTACTCTTCCAAACTGGCCTGGGCTTAGATGGCCACAAATGATGTTCTTCGCTTGAGAATCGAGTTGCTTGAATTTCTTCACATCAGCTGCAGCAACACTAGCAGAGATAATGGGGACACCATTTTCCACAATATACCAGAGATCATTATCAATAGCTTGTAAATGCATTTGCATTTTGTTCTTCCAGAAGGGAAAGTTCTTTCCTTCGTAGGTAGGACATGCTGCAGTCACCTTAAACATGCCTGCAGTCGACAAAACTAAAACTCCAGGTGGTTAAACCAAAATCACACAGAACAAGGGAGTACCTTGCTCTGATACCAATTGAAAGTGCGTTATATCGACTAGAGGGGGGTGAATAGGAGATTTTTAGAATTTCATCACTGAGGAAATTCCTTTTGAGGAAATTCCTCACTGATGACTAACTTACAGCGGAAACAGTAAAGGATCAGACATGCAAACGTTCACAACAGCAGTATTTCGGAGTGAAGAATGTGAAAACAGATTGCACAGTAAGCAGGCACGCAGAATACAGATGATGATTAACTATCACGAAGAATTTGGGGTTGAGGAAATTCAGAGAAATACTTCAGCAAATTCTTCAAACAGTCACAATGAATGTCATCAACACACAATACAAGAAAAGTAAAGAGTTGAGGAATTAGAACCCGTTTCTCAGTGAAGACTGTTGTTGATGACCCAGTTCCAACTGCTGTGACAGTTGTACATCTGGTTTGGAGCAGCTTGGTATTGAAACCAAAGGACACCCAGTCCCGGGACACATAGTCCCTACCGTATTCTCCTTGAGCTGAGGACACACAGTCCTCGCCCAACACTCGTGGTAAGTCTTCAGGGCAGACTTCCAAACCATCACAAACTTGGTCACCCGGCGATCCACAATTGACTGCTGGATTGCTCTAGACCATGACGCCTAACCGTCTGGAGGATGCACAGTCCTCAAAGGTAAAAGGCTTCAGTCCCACACAGAAACAACTTCTTCAGTGATGCTCAATCACTAGGTTTGGTTTGTGGTTTCGGTGGGTGGTGTATTTCCTCACTGATGAATTACTCTCGAAAGCTCTGAGGAATTTGGGTTGCTCTTATGACAAGTGTCAGTTTCTAATGGAGCAGCCAACAAGCTAGTGGTTGTGGGGGGTGGCTATTTATAGCCTGGGAGCATCCCGACATGATTTGACACTAATGCCCTTTAATAATACGACCGTTGGAGTGGATAAGACCAATGACTTGGCGTGGTTATCGAAATGGTCGGAACCCTCAACTGTGAGAGTCCTCATGTCACTCATATTCCTCACTTGAGGCTTTTGCTAGGATTAGGCCTGGGTTGAGCATCATGAGGAAATTCATTCCATAGTGTAACTTCGACCCCCTTTAACAGTACAGTGTTCCTATTACTCAAGTGCGAAGAAAGTAAAACAGAAAGTATAAATCTTCATGCTTCAAATTCTTCAGAATGATTTTCTTCAGGAACCACCGGACTTCTTAATATCAGAATCTTCATGAGGAATATCAATTTCATCGCAGATTCCTCACGATTCATTTCTTCAGCTTCAGACCAATTTCTTCAACTGAAGACATATATTTTTAGGGGTCGATATTCTTCAAATATCTCAAACTCCTCAATGACTTATAGATCATGTGTACGCTCACAAACACATTAGATACTTAACCTATAAGTCTTCAAACCACCAAAATCACTAAGGGGCACTAGATGCACTTACGAGAAACAATTAAAGTAGTCCGGAAAGCGCACGAGGAGGCGACAAGCCTGACAGGCGCGGGCCACCCCCCTGGGCGTGCCTGGGGGGCTTGTGGCCACCTCGTGTGCCTCCTGGACTCCGTTTTCTTACGGAGTACTCCTTCTCGTCGGAAAAAAATCATTATATATTCTCCTGAAAGGTCGGACCCTCGTATCACGCAAATTTCCTATGTTTTCGTTACGAGCCCATTTTTGTTGCAGATCTAGATCGCTATGGGATCACCAGAAGCTCTGAAGGACAGGATCTTCGAGAAGGTCATCAATCCCTACCTCGCGGGAGTGCTGCAACACCCTCAATCTATCGAGATGCATGCGGGGATGCTGCACGTCTATGATGTTAAGGGGCCGAAGAAGACCGGAAGCGTGGAGGAAAGGCTCGAAGCAATGGAGCAACAAGTCTTCAAGTGCCCAGGGATGGTGGAGCGTGGACTCAACGCCAACCACATGATGATCAAGGAGTTCACCAACAAGCACAAGATCAATGCCAATGACATCAGGAAGCACCTCTCCAGGCTCTATGAGAGAATTGATCACCTCCAAGCCCAGATCTATGACCTGCAAAACCAAAACTGTGAGTATGAGTATAGATTTAAATCAATACGGTTGGCTACAGGTTTGAGAATTCCGGAGACTCGGTCATCTTTCCATGATGGAGAACCTATGCCTTGGAAGACGGAGGATCAAACCCATGTTGCAACAATTCCACCACCATCACCTCCAAAGGAAGACAACTAAGCATGGGTATGGGCAATCCCCTTGGCTTATGCCAAGTTTGGGGGAGTTGCCGTGGTATGGTGTCACCATCACATCTTTTGCCTTTACCTTTTCTTAGTTCGATCCTTTTTGGTTTTATCTTTCTCTAGTAGAATAAAGTTCTTAGTGGTTTAGGCTTGAGTTTTGCTTTGTGTCAGCCCCGATGTATTCGAGCTCGTGAGCCTTATAATAAAGAGGGTCTTAGTTAAGGGCCTTGCTTCATGCCATGATATCAAAGAAGAGAATGATAAAAGAACAAAAGCATGAAAGATCATGTAATGATCTTACGGGAAGTGATGGCTTCACATGTAAAAAGAATGATGATTGAAACTTGTTGAGGGTGGACAAACATAGACCTTGGGCATTGTTGCAATTAATAGGAAGTGATAAAGAAGGAGAGGTTCACATATAAATATATCATCTTTGACACCATCTATAATTGTGAACACTCACTAAACTATTGCATACTTAGAAGTATATGTTGGACAAGGAAGACAACATAATGAATTATGTTTGCCTGGTTCCGAACAATGATTATATAACTAGAGATAACTTAGCATGTGGCGATTGCTTCCACCCCATATCAGCCAAAACTCCCACACAAGTAGAGATACTACTTGTGCATCCATAAACCTTCAACCCAGTTTTGCCTTGAGAGTCCACCATACCTACCTATGGATATAATAAGATCCCTCAAGTAAGTTGTCATCGGTGCACGCAATAAAAATTGCTCCCTAATTATGTATGATCTATTAGTGTGTGGAAAATAAGTTTTATACGAACCTGTGATGAGGAAGACATAAAAGCGACAAACTGCATAATAAATTTATTTATCATAGGAGGCGATATAAAGTGACGTTCCTTCACACTAAGAGGACACACATCCAAACCTCAAAAGCGTATGACAACCTCTGCTTCCCTCTGCGAAGGGCCTATCTTGTACCTTTACTTTTTTCCCTTGAAAGAGTCATGGTGGTCTACACCAATTCCTTATTTCACCTTTATCTTGGCTAACGTCATATGCTAGGGAAAGATCTATATTCATATGTCAACTTGGAAGTAAGTACTCATGAATTATTATTGTTGACATTACCCTTGAGGTAAATAATTGGGAGGCGAAACTATAAGCCCGTATCTTTCTCTATGTCCGACTGAAACTTTGATCTCATGAGTACCATGTGAGTTGTAGCAATTGTAGAAGACGAAAGGATGATTGAGTATGTGGATTTTCTTTACAAGCTCTTACTTGACTCTTTCCGATGTTATGATAAATTGCAATTGCTTCAGTGACTAAAGGCTATTGGTTGTTAATTCTCAGTAACGTTCTTGATCCATACTTTACTTTGTGAAGGAATTATCACTTTAGCATAAGAGTTGATATGATGATATTGTTGTTCGAACTATGATCATGATGCCTGCATGTCCGTATTTTGTTTTGTCGACACCTCTCTCTCTAAACATGTGGGCATATCTATTGATCTCGGCTTTTGCTTAAGGACAAACGAGGACTAAGCTTGGGGGAGTTGATACGTCCATTCTGCATTATGCTTTCATGTTGATATTTATCACTTTATGGGTTGTTATTACACTTCACGGTACAATACTTATGCCTTTTCTCTCTTATTTTGCAAGGTTTACATGAAGAGGGAGAATGCCGGCAGCTGGAATTCTGGCCTGAAAAAGGAGCAAGTTTGAGATACCTATTCTGCGCAACTCCAAAAGCCGTGAAAATCAACGAGGATTTATTTTGGAATTTATAAAAAATACTGCACCCAAGAAGTACCAGAGGGGAGCCAGCAGGAGGCCACAAGCCTGCTAGGCGCGGCCTACCCCCCTGGCCGCGCCTAGGGGGCTTGTGGGCTCCCTATTGGCCCTCTGGCCCCCCTATTTTTCTATAAGGAGGGTTTCGTTTTAGAAAAAATCAAGAGTAGGCTTTCGGGAGGAATCGCCGCAGCCACGAGGCGGAACTTGAGCAGAACCAATCTAGAGCTTCGGCAGGGTCGTCCTGCCGGGGAAACTTCCCTCCCAGAGGGGGAAATCGTCGCCATCGTCATCACCAACACTCCTCTCATCGGAGGGGACTCATCACCATCAACATCTTCATCAGCACCATCTCATCTCCAAACCCTAATTCATCTCTTCTAACCAATCTCCATCTCGCGACTCCGATTGGTACTTGTAAGGTTGCTAGTAGTGTTAATTACTCTTTGTAGTTGATGCTAGTTGGATTACTCGGTGGAAGATTATATGTTCAGATCCTTGATGCTACTCATTACCTCTCTGGTCCTAAATCTGATTATGCTTTGTGAGTAGTCACTTTTGTTCCTGAGGACATGGGATAAGTCATGCTATTTGTAGTCATGTGAATTTGGTATTCGTTCGATATTTTGATGTGTTGTATGTTGTTTTTCCACTAGTGGTGTTATGTGAACGTCGACTACATAACACTTCACCATTATTTGGGCCTAGAGGAAGGCATTGGGATGTAGTAAGTAGATGATGGGTTGCTAGAGTGACATAAGCTTAAACCCTAGTTTATGCGTTGCTTCGTAAGGGGCTGATTTGGATCCACTAGTTTAATGCTAAGGTTAGACTTTGTCTTAATTCTTCTTTCGTAGTTGCAGATGCTTTCGAGAGGGGTTAATCATAAGTGGGATGCTTGTCCAAGTAAGGGCAGTACCCAAGCACCGGTCCACCCACATATCAAACAATCAACGTAGCAAGCGTGAATCAAATGAACACGATGAAAACTAGCTTGACAGAAGTTCCCATGTGTCCTCGGGAGCACTTTACCTCCTATAAGAGTTTGTCCAGGCTTGTACCTTGCTACAAAAGGGATTGGGCCACTTTGCTACACCGTTGTTACTGTCTACTTGCTACGAGTCATCTAATCACACAACTATCTGTTACCGATAATTTCAGTGCTTGCAGAGAATACCTTGCTGAAAACCACTTGTCAGATCCTTCTTCTCCTCGTTGGGTTCGACACTCTTACTTATCGAAAGGACTACGATAGATCCCTTATACTTGTGGGTCATCAAATGTCAAGCAGCTTCAAAGCTTTCTCGGGCTTTCAAGCTATTTTAGAAGGCTTTTGCGAACTTCTCCAAGATTGCGAAGCCTCTGCCCAACGTTCTTCAGAAGAGTGTGAAGTATGTATGGTCTCTAGAGTATCAATTGGCTTTCGATACACTCAAAGAGAAGCTCACCTCAACCCCAGTCTTGACTCCTCCTAATTAATCCAAGCCTTTCCAAGTGTTCTCTGATGCCTCTCTCCAAGGTCTTGGCGCAGTTCCGATGCAAGAGAAGAAAGTGGTTGCTTATACCTCGAGGCTGTTGAAGCCGAGTGAGAAAAACTACCCCACTCATGATCTCGAGTTGGCAGGAGTGGTCCATGCTTTGATGACTTGGAGATACCTCTTGTTGGGAAGACATGTTGAAGTCTACACCGATCAAAAGAGTCTGAAATACATCTTCACTCAACCTAATCTCAATCTTCGGAGAACTCGTTGGGTGTAGATGATCCAAGATTATAATACAAGCATTGACTTTACTCCACGCAAAGCAAATGGCATTGCAGATGCTTTGAGCAGAAAGGCTTATTGGAACAGCCTCATCGTGAAACCTCTCCGGCCTAATCTTTGTGAATCTTTTCGGAAGCTCAACCTTCAGATAGTACCTCAAATATTTCTTGCTAATCTCCAGATTAATCCTACCATGGAAGACCAAGTCCGCCAAGCTCAACTTCTTGATGCTATGGTGAAGGAAGTGAAGTTGGCTTGGCAAAGAGCATTCCGAAATATAAGTGCTTCCGTGTTGATGACAGTTATACCTTATTCTTCGAGGACCGCCTTATCGTTTTGAAAGGAGAACTCAGTAAAGTTATCATGGATGAAGCCCATAATTTCCTCCTCTCGATACATCCAGGTAGCTCCAAATGTATGAAGCAGACCTTTAGTGGACTCGCATGAAACGTGAAATTTCTCACTTCGTGAACAAGTGTGATATGTATTGCAGATTGAAGGCGGAACATCAATGTCCAGCAGGTCTCCACCATCCTTTGCCCATACCCGAGTGGAAATTCGATCATGTGGAAATGGATTTTGTCACTAGGTTTCCGAAGTCCAAGAGAGGCTACGATGCCATCTTCGTCGTCATCGACAAGTTGACCAAAGTTGCTCATTTCTTCCGGTCGAGAATCTATCTTGGCAGCTCAGCTTGTAGAGTTGTATGTGTCAAGGATAGTCTCTTTGCACAGTGTTCCTATGCTCATTTCTTCAGATCGTGGAAGCCTCTTTAATTCCAAGTTATGGGATTCCTTTCAGACCGTGATGGGTACTAAGATCCATTTCAGTACGGCCTTCCCTCCTTAGACAAGTGGTCAAGTTGAGAGAGTCAATCAGATCCTTGAAGATATGCTCAGAGCTTGTGTGATTTCTTTTGGCATGAAGCAGGAAGATTGCCTCCCATTTTCCGAGTTCTCATACAACAACAGCTTTCAAGCAAGCTCAGGCAAGGCTCCATTCGAGATTCTATATAGTAGGAAATGTTGTACCCTGGTCAATTGGTTTCACACTGGTGAGTGTCAGATTCTTGCGAATGACATGATCGCTGAAGCAGAAGAAATGTGTCGTGTCATTTGGCATAATTTCAAAGCAGCTTAGTCACGTAAGAAGAGCTACTACGATAGCAAGCATCGTGACATGACTTTTTAGCTCGATGGTTTTGTGTATCTCAAAGTGTCTCCCATGAAGGACACTTAACACTTTTGCATCAAAGTAAAGCTTTCTCCTAGCTTTGTTGGTACTTTCAAAGTGGTTGGCAAGACAGGTGATCTTGCATAATAGTTAGAGCTTCCACCCATTCTCTAATGTGCATGATGTGTTTCACGTCTCTCAGCTACGTAGATGCTTCAAGACTCCCGAGCGCACAGTTGACCTCCAAGATATTGATCGATCCTACCATGGGCATCCTATAGCAATTCTGGAAGAGACTGAGTGCAAGACCCGCAATAAGTCAATCAAGTTCCTCAAAGTTCAATGGTCACATCATTCGGACAAAGAAGCCACTTGGGAACGCGAGGACCTCCTCCATTTCGAATTCCCAGAGTTTTCCTGGTTCTAGATCTTGGGCCAAGATCCTCTTGTAGTATGGGAGAGTTGTAATAGCCCCAATGCATTACCTTCCCCCTTTTGTACATCTTTCCTTGTTTGGGAACCTCTCTATGTTAATGTTAAGTGGAATAAGATGGATATTGACTTCATTTCCGTTGCATCATGGCATCATGCGTAACATCATTTGCCTTTTGTCTTGTGTTGCTTGTCTTGCACCTTGGTGTTTGAAAGTGTAAGTGCTATGTGAGTGCGGCATTATGATTGTTGTTGTGATTTGGTTGCAACAAGATTCCTCTCAAAACCCCCTTGTTGCACCATACCTCCTAAAACCCTTCTTTCTTTTATTTTGTGGTAGATTTAAAAGTTTCCTTTTTGCTTCCAATAGAATGTTCCTCCCCTGCTAAAAATCTTCTTACTATTTGTGGAGTGCACCCCTCTGGTTTGGTTTTATTTCCCTTTAGGTTTTAATTTAAAACATTGCCTTATTTTAATAAAAGGGATTTAATTTTACTCTTCTAAAAATGCCTAAATTATCGTTATTAAGAGAAGCATGTTTTTAGAAGACCAACGATATTTTTATTTTGTTAAAACTCTTTTCCTTTTAACCCCTGGGATTTAAATAAAACGCTGTTATATTTTATTTGGAAAAACCTTTAACGCAGAGAGAGAGAGAGAGAGCACCATGCCCATGACCTGTTGGAATCGCCCGAGAGCTGAGCAAGCGACCCTTTTTCCTCCTCCCTGTTGTCACTCCTGTACGACCAGCCAGCAGCCACCGATTTGTCCTTTGCCCTTGATCAGACAACCAGGAGCTCGAGGCTCGAGGTATCAGGAAGCACGCAACCTCCTTTAACCGTAGCCTCTCCGTTTCCTACCTGGTACCGTCGGGGCGAGCCCCCGAGCACCACCACCGCTGTGATGTACGGATCCTGTTCGAGCTCATCGCCGGCGTAGCGTCGCTCTTCTTTTTCCCCGACTGGACAAAGAGGTCGCGGACGCCAAGGGAGGTCCATTCCCGACGATATTGAACACCAAGGTTTTCTACAACGACGTCCCCGACGTCCACTACTTCGGCCACCTCTGATGGCGTCTTCTGCAGTAGATCGACATCGATGTGCTGTTCCTCTCCATCGTTGGAGCCCTTCTCCTCTGCACCCTGGGTAAGCGTGCCTCCTCCTCTTTCCCCCTCTATGTTCTTAGCCTCGCGACGTCATGTAGATGTGCTCGCCGTCGCGTTGCTCTGTCGCGCCGTGTAATGCAGTAGCAGCAATATCTTAGGTTAGTGTGGAGCTGTTCGCAGCAGCAACAACTTGGTTGCAGTAGCAGTAGGGCGGCTGCGCCGCGCCCATTCTCGCGATCCCATGTACTTCTCGTGTGGATGTGCGTGTCTTCACTGGCGAGTTCGTCGCCGTCATCTCTCTGCTCTAGCAGGGAAGGCGCCCCGTTTAGTTAGTCATCTGGGGTGGATCCCCACCATTTAGCAGACTCACCCCTCCTAGCCTACTGGTTCGCGCGTAGCACAAAGGCCACCACGTCTTGGGTTTGATACCCAGCGCCCCTTTTTTAAGTTCTACTATTTTTCTCCTGTGATTGTAGCTAGAAGTGTCTGCATATGTGGTTTTCTTCTTCTGTTCTAGCAGTAGCACGCAGCTTGGCGCAGTGGCAACAGAGCCACACCCACGCCTGATAGTCTTGGGATTGAATGCGTGTATCCCTTTTAGCTTATTTTTTCTACTTATGTGGAATAGTTGCAGTGTATGTTTACGTTACCTACCTACTATGTTCTAGAAGATGCCCCTTTTTAAAGTTCTACTATTTTTCTCCTATGATTGTAGCTAGAAGTGTATGCATATGTGGTTTTCTTCTTCTGTTCTAGCAGTAGCACGCAGCTTGGTGCAGTGGCAACAGAGCCACACCCACGCCTGATAGTCTTGGGATTGAATGCGTGTACCCCTTTTAGCTTATTTTTTCTACTTCTGTGGAATAGTTGCAGTGTATGTTTACGTTACCTACCTACTATGTTCTAGAAGATGCCCCTTTTTGAAGTTCTACTATTTTTCTCCTGTGATTGTAGCTAGAAGTGTATGCATATGTGGTTTTCTTCTTCTGTCCTAGCATTAGCACGCAACTTGGCGCAGTGGCAACAGAGCCACGCCCATGCCTGACAGTCTTGGGATTGAATGCGTGTACCCCTTTTAGCTTATTTTTTCTACTTCTATGGAATAGTTGCAGTGTATGTTTACGTTACCTACCTACTATGTTCTAGAAGATGCGTGCACGTAGCCTAGTGGTAGGTTGTGAGCAATCCTTTGTAAAGTTCTACTATTTTTCTCGTGTGATTGTAGCTAGAAGTGTCTGCATATGTGGTTTTCTTCTTCTGTTCTAGCAGTAGCACGCAGCTTGGCGCAGTGGCAACAGAGCCACACCCACACCTGATAGTCTTGGAATTGAATGCGTGTACCCCTTTTAGCTTATTTTTTCTACTTCTGTGGAATAGTTGCAGTGTATGTTTACGTTACCTACCTACTATGTTCTAGAAGATGCGTGCACGTAGCCTAGTGGTAGGTTGTGAGCAAGGGAGGTTGTGGTTTCGACCCCCCCCCTCTTCCCCCTTTAGTTTTGTGGTGTTTGACACATTTAGATTGTGCTAGGGGAGCAGAGAGACATCTTTGTTAGCCCCCAGTTAGTTCAGCTATCCGAGCGTAGCCCAGAGGTTGGGGTTGTGTTCTCCACCAGGGAAGTGGTGGGTTCGAGTCCCACTTCTCCCATGCTAATTTTCCCTCTGCATTTTGTTGTTGCTTGCAGTAGTGTGCCACTGACGTGGGCCACGTGGCCCACCTGTCGTGCACTAGGGTCCCTGGTGTCTATGACCAGTGGGGCCCCTATTAAATTATATCCTATGTGTATTTTATTTTAATTGTGTGTTATTTCCATATGTGGAATATTCCAGAGATGGAATATGCCAAATCTGGCATGTGCCAAATCTGGCGTTGTTTGACATATACGTGAGTTATGATTTGTAATGTATTTTCCTTTTCTGTTTTGTGTAGTTTTATACATGCAAGCATATGAGTGTGATATATGAATTTGGGGTATAAAAACCCAAGGAATCCAATGGTGGCATTAGATTTTACTTTTGATCAAGTTGGCAAAATTGTCATTTTGTGATGAGGTGGCATTTTGTCATTGGTGTAGGATTATTTATGTGTGTGCTTTGAAGTTTGTGCCACACATGCATCATATTGTTTGTTCCATAGTCACTTTGGTGTTTATTGGCTGTTTATTTTCTTTTGGGTAGCATTGGGAGCTGAGAACGAGTTCGAGGATTCTGTTGAGTACGTTCACGAAGATCAAGAGCGGTTCTAGTGTGAAGATCTCACAGGCAAGATGATCATGACCCTAACACCGTATCTAGATTTTTTATTCCTAGTTGAATCTTTTGCATCATACTTACCGCTGCCTAGCTCCTCATAATAAGCCTCCAAACATTGCCATGAAACCCCTAACCTTCACCTCCTAGCAAATATTGTTTGGCTAAGTTAGTGGTTGCTCAACCCTCTTATAGCGTTGCTAGTTGTAGGTGCAAGTTGGTCCATGTGATAACATGGGCAATTGATATCATCTTATTTAAATGCTATTTAATTAATGCACCTATATACTTGGTAAAAGGCGGAAGGCCTGGACTTTTGCTAGGTGATTTGTTCCGCCTTTGTTGCCTTATTTTCGGATACCGGTGTTTTATTCCATAAATGAGCGCTCCTAACACGTTCGGGGTTGTTTTGGGGACCCCCTTGGTAAATCGTTTAGTGTTAATGCTTGTCTGAAAAGACTCAACTTTGGTGTTAATTTGCTAATAACTTAATAATAAAAGCATAGGGAATAGCTACCCCGAGGAGACTTAATCAACAACCCAGGCCAGTGCTCCTCTGAAAGGACGTGGATGTCGCCTAGAGGGGGGGTGAATAGGCGCCTTAAAATAATTAAGGTTTAGGCTTGAACAAATGCGGAATAAAACTAACGTTTAATATGTCAAGCACAAAACCTACAAACAACTAGGCTCACCTATGTGCACCAACAACTTATGCTAAGCAAGATAAACAACTAAGTGATAGCAAGATATATTACAATAAACAATATGTCTATCACAAAGTAAAGTGCATAAGTAAAGGGTTCGGGTAAGAGATAACCGAGGCACGGGGAGACGATGATGTATCCCGAAGTTCACACCCTTGCGGATGCTAATCTCCGTTAGAGCGGTGTGGAGGCACAATGCTCCCCAAGATGCCACTAAGGCCACCGTAATCTCCTCACGCCCTCGCACAATGCAAGATGCCATGATTCCACTAAGGGACCCTTGAGGGCGGTCACCGAACCCGTACAAATGGCAAACCTTGGGGGCGGTCACCGAACCCGTACACGTGGCAACCCTTGGGGGCGGTTACCGATACCCGTACAAATTGCTCGGGGCAATCTCCAAAACCTAATTGGAGACCCCGACGCTTGCCTGGAGCTTCACACCACAATGATTGAGCTCCGAGACTCCACCAAGCTTCTAGGACGCCAAAGCATCCGCGAAGAACAATATCTAGGGTACTAAGTACCAAAGGTAATAAGCTTCTCAAACTTCACTTCCACGTATCACCGTGGAGAACTCAAACCGATGCAACTAATGCAATGGCCAGAACACACGAAGTGGTCAAGTCCCTCACACTCAAATCCCTCCACAACAACGAAAGCTATGGAGAAATATGAGAGGAAGAACAAGGAGCTCACAAAGAACTTCAAGATCAAGATCCAAGGGGTTCCCCTCACATAGAGGAGAAAGTGATTGGTGGAGATGTGGATCTAGATCTCCTCTCTCTCTTCTCCCTCAAGAACAAGCAAGAATCATTGGAGGGATTGAGAGTAAGCAAGCTCTAAGAATGTCAACAATGGAGGTAGAACAAGAGCTCAACGAATGGATAAGGCCAAGGGGGAAGAAGACCCCCTTTATATAGTGGGGGAAGGAATCAGACCGTTACCCCCACTCTCTGCCCGAGCTCCAGCGGTACTACCGCTGGCTCCAGCGATACTATCGCTGGCACTCCAGCGGTAATATCGCTGGGCCCCTGGTAGTGCAAAGGCACTACCACCGCCAAGAAAGTCTTCGCAAAAAGGTCCGTCCACGAACAACCGCTAGGCAGGCGGTACTAAGCTCCTGGAGCGGTACTACCGCTGACCAAGGGCGGTACTACCGCCAGCCAGCGGTACTACCGCTAGGTCCAGCGGTACTACCGCTCGCCACTGAAATAGCCATAACTTTCGCATACGAGCTCCGAATCGAGCAAACCCAAGCTTGTTGGATTCAGGACGACAAGAGCTATCCAAACAGCGAATGGAAATCTTAAGACCATGCAGATATGAAAATGCCAATGATATAGAGATGTGAGATCTCTATGAATGAAGAACCGGCAAAAACTCCAACATCGAAAACATCATTGTAGATGCATATGGACTCCGTTTTCGATGAACTCGAGCTTGTCACGAAGATGATCATAAGCTCTAAAACTCACAAAGAGAAACACCAAACAAGAACCAAGAAGTATGATGCAAGGATGCAAATGGTTTGAGCTCTCAACGAACGATACGATCAAGCTACTCACTTGCGAGCCCCCCTTGATAGTACAACAATCTATCCTAACCAGAAAACCTATCAAGGGCAAACCTATACCTTGCACCTCGTCCTCTTGAGCTAGATGATGATGATCTTGGCTTCCTCAAGATGGACCACCTTTCTTGATTGCGTTCGCTTGATGAAGACTAGTTGGTTGCTCCCCCATACTCACTATGGGTGAGCCACTCTTCAGCATATATTCACAAGTCCATTGCCACCACAATGGACAACAAGCTTCAAGTATGATATCTTCGTGCTGATCCACTTGAACTTGCACATCGCAATCTTGATGACGATCACAACTTGGCGTCATACTTCACGGGTTGTATGAGATCTTCTCTTTGACGCAAGCCCATGGAAACACACCTAACCCCCACATAGAACTCTCACGAAGACCATGGGTTAGTACACAAACACGTAATGGACAATGCTTACCATACCTTTCTGACATTTGTTTCATTTTATTTTTGGCTCCAAACTATTCCTAAAATAGTGAAAATAATGTTGTGGTCTTATTTGAATTATATCCAAGCCCACATAAAAGATTCAACATTTTATAATAACTATATATATGTAAAATCCCTTAATTGAATATTATCAGGGGCTTTTGTGTTTTAAATAAAATACCAAATGTACTTCTAAAAAGAAATCCACCCCTGAAATATTGTTTCCACTATTTATCAAAAATGATGTACTTTTATAAAGACCATTTTGGGTTCATTGATTTATCACAAATTTTGAATTGGGTTGAATATGGAAGTGCTAGGGTTTATCTTTGATTTCTATGTTCATTTTAATGCAAGAATAAAACATGAGCACAATCTTGCTAATCATAAAATGGTAGCTAGGCATGTGACAACTTACCCCCACTCAAAAGAATCTCGTCCTGAGATTTGGAAGTCGTCGGGAATAGCGCGGGATACTCAAGTCGGAGATGGTACTCTCTTTCCCATGTTGCCTCTTTTTCAGAATGATTTGACCATTGAACTTTAAGAAACTTGAGGTTTCAACGTCGAGTGGTACGCTCAGCTTGATCAAGAATACGAAGAGGGTATTCTCGGTATGAAAGGTTATCTTGGAGATCAAACATTTCATGGTCGACTTCACGGATAGGATCCGAGAAGCAACGCCTGAGTTGCGGGACGTGGAAAACATCATGAACCTTGGAAAGATGCGGAGGAAGTTCCAACTGGTAGGCAACTTCTCCTCGTTTGACCAATGTAACGAGGAGCCAATTTTCCCTTGATACTGAAGCGATGGGTACCCTTCAAAGGTGTAACCCGAAGGTAAGCCTTCTCGACAACTTCAAAGGTCTCAGCCTTATGATTACGATCATATTGGCTCTTTTGACGAGACTAGGCTGTTTTCAACTTTTCACGAATAATGCGAACTTGCTCTTCTGCTTCCTGTCTCATATCCGGACCAAAGAGTTGCCTCTCTCCGGTTTCTGACCAATTAAGAGGTGTTCGACATCTTCGTCCATAGAGAACTTCAAAAGGGGCTTTGCCAAAGCTTGATTGATAACTATTGTTATAAGCAAATTCTGCGAATGGAAGGCACTTCTCCCAATTCATGCCGAACGATATAACACAATATCGAAGCATATCCTCTAGGATTTGATTCACTCTTTCTACTTGACCACTTGATTGAGGATGGAAAGCAGTGCTAAAAGATAGATGAGTCCCCATGGCATTCTGAAAACTTTCCCAGAAGCGAGAAGTAAAAATACTTCCACGATCTGAGTTAATCTCCAGAGGGACACCATGAAGAGACAGTATTCGAGAGATATATAACTCGGCAAGCTGGCTAGCTGTTATACTCTCACGAACTAGAAGAAAATGAGCTACTTTGGAAAGACGGTCAATGACCACAAAGAAAGTATTATTTCCTTTCTTGGTCCTGGGAAATCCAGTGATGAAATCCATACTAAACTTATCCCATTTCCATTCAGGAATAGCTAAAGGTTGAAGGGTGCCAGCATGCCTTTGATATTCTGCCTTAACTCGACGACAAACGTCGCAGTTAGCAACGAACTCAGCAATTTCTCTCTTCATCCTAGTCCACCAGAACCTCTGGCGTAGCTCCTGATACATCTTAGTACTACCAGGATGAATGGTGAGAGGAGAATCATGAGCCTCCTTAAGGATCAACTGCCTCAGATATGGATTCTTAGGAACCACTAGACGGTTCTCGAAGAAGACAACATCTTGATCATTCATGGAGAATTCCTTAGCGTTTCCGCTAATAATATTTTCCTTGGTCCGTGATATACCCTGATCACGCTTTTGGCCATCTATTATTTGATCCCTAAGTGTAGGTTTCGCCACCAGGTTAGAAATGAATCCTTGAGGACCAATGTGAAGGTTTAACTTCCGAAATTCCTCATAGAGACGTGGTTGACCTCGTTGTAGCATGAGATTGTTACAATAATACTTATGACTTAGTGCATCAGCCATGACATTTGCCTTCCCCGAGGTATAAGTTATCCCTAAGTCGTAATCTGAGATCAACTCGACCCACCGTCTTTGCGTGAGATTCAAATCTGGCTGGGTGAAGATATATTTCAGACTTTGGTGATCAGTGAATATTTCGCAATGATTACCAAGAAGGTAATGTCACCAGGTTTTTAGTGCATGGACTACAGCTACAAGCTCAAGATCATGTGTGGGATAATTATCCTCATGTGGACGCAATTGTCGAGACGCGTATGCAATCACATGACGATCCTGCATGAGAATTCAACCTAATCCTTGTCGCGAGGCATCGCAATAGATAACAAAGTCCTTAGAAAAATCTCGTGGTAGCAACACAAGTGCGGAGGTCAGGCGTTTTTTTAGTTCCTGAAAACTATGCTCACACTATAATGTCCACTCGAACTTTTTTCTTTCTTGAGGAGTTCAGTTAGAGGCTTTGCAACCTTGGAGAAGTTCTCGACAAAGCAGTGACAATAGCTCGCTAGACCAAGAAAACTCCTAACTTGCTTAACCGATTCAGGTTGAGTCCAATCGAGGACAACTTGAACTCGCTCGGGATTGATAGCAATACCCTTACCAGTGATTACGTGGCCTAGGTAGGTCACTTCTGGTAACCAAAATTCACATTTTGAAAAGTTGTCATAAAGGTGATGCTCTCGAAGTTTCGTCAATACCAGCCTTAGATGCTCGACATGTTCTTGTTCGTTCTTCGAGTAGATGAGAATATCATCGAGGTATACCACGACGAATTTATCCAAATACTCCATGAAGATTGAATTTATAAAGCGAGAGAAGGTGGCTAGGGCATTGGTTAAACCGAAGGACATGACGGTGTACTCGTATTGGCCATAACGAGTGACAAAGGCCGTTTTTGGAATGTCCCCGTTCTTGATCTTGATTTGATGGTAACCCAACCTCAAATCCATTTTGGAGAATACTGAGGATCCAGCGAGCTGATCATACAGATCGTTGATCCTGGGGAGCGGATACTTGTTCTTTATGGTGACCAGGTTAACTGGTCGATAATCCACAACCATCCGATCTGTTCCATCCTTCTTCTTAACGAAGAGGACAGAACAAGCCCAAGGAGAAGAGCTAGGTCGAATGAAACCTTCGTCCAAGGCTTCATCTAGTTGTTTCTTATGTTCGGCTAGCTCTAAGGGTACCATCTTATAGGGTCTTCTGGCTATTGGGACAGTTCCTGGAACAAGATCTGTCACAAACTCTACATCCCTGTCAGGTGGAATTCCTGGCAGTTCTTTTGGAAAAACATCCGAGAAGTCACGGACAACCGGAATGTCTTCAAGTTCTGGAAGAGGACTAGCATGTAGGGCATTTGGCAACTTGAGTTGAGACATTAACTATCTCACCCGAGGGATGGGTAAGCTGAACATTCCTAGTATGGGTATCAATCTTTTCATAATGAGCTGACATCCAGTCCATACCCAAGATGATATTGATATCTGAGGATTTCAGGGCTATTAATGATGCTAGAAAGACTACCCTCTCTACTAGGATTTCATTGTCATAACATATCCTAGAAGTTTGCCATTTACTACCAGGGGTTTGGACAACTAATGGGATTGGCATATCACAAAAGGACATGTTATGCAACTGTGCATAACTTTCGGAAATGAAGGAATGAGATGACCCAGTGTCAAAAAGAACAGACGCTGGATGATGATTGACAAGGAGCATACCCAAAATTACATCGGGATCCTCTACACCTTCTTCTGCTGAAACATAATTCTCGCGGCCACGCGCAGGAGTTGGCTTCACATAATATGCTTTTCTCGGCTTGCCTTGCCCAACAGACTTCCCAGGTTGCTTGGCAGCTATATTTTGAGGACAGTCTCGTGAATAGTGTCCTGGTCCTCCACAATTGTAACAGGTCACCTGATTGGCACGTGGTGCAGCATTGCTAGCTGGACCACCATAGGTCTTTGCTGGAGGGTTGGTCTGGTTCGCCTGAGGCGCCACATAGGATGGCCTCGGGGTATATCTTGGCGGCAGGGAGCTATTCGGGGCCCACAACCTGTGTTTCGGAAACACGGAACCGGATGAGGAGCCAGAGTCGCGAGAGTGCTTCTTCGTGGCTTCATAGTCGGTATGACCAGTCTCGACAGTGATCGCCTTGTTTACAAGAGCTTGGAAACTTTTACATTCATGAAGGCGCAGGTCACGACGAAGTTCGAGGCTCACACCCTTGCGAAATCTTGCTTGCTTCTTAGCATTAGTTGACACCTCTTTAGTTGCGTAGCGAGCAAGATTACCGAACTCGTGGCTATAAGCATCCACGGTCAACTTTCCCTGTGTGAAGGCGCATAATTCCTCTCTCTTACGGTCCATCAGACCCTCTGGAATGTGGTGCAGACGGAAGGCTGCACTGAAATATGCCCATGTGGTTGCTGGTCCGGCAGGACGCATAGCTTCAAAATTCTCTTTGGTGGGGCGTTCCAGAAAATACGCAGTGAAGGTCACCTTGTCAGCCTCGGAAATATTGGCAGAGCGTATCTTGCGTGATATACTGCACAACCAGTCATCATCGACGGAGTGATGGAACTTCGGGGGATTCAGCTTCACAAAGTCATTGAGGGACACTGCGTCATTTCGTGGGTGACGAGCCGTATTTTGCTCAATACGTTCTAGCAGACGGTTGGTCTCTTGCTTGTTTCTTTCTCCCTCGAGCATAACCTCCACTAGAGAAGGCGGGTGAGGCAGTTCCTCCTGTGCTGCCTGACTACCTTCTCTGTGCTCATGGCTAGGGGCACGGTTCTGCCTGGTAAACACCATCCTAGCAAACAAACTCACACCTTAGACTAGATCAACATCAATACTAACTACGGATTAAGAATGCACTATACACATGTAATGCGGAAATGAACATCCGAACAACATGGTAACAAGCAAACTACTATATACACACCATGGTTCATACACACCATTACATAGTTCAGTACAACCTCAAACTGAAGGGCAAACTACTGAAAAGATGATACTACTTTTCAGAGGCTTTCCAAGCTTCCTATACATTATTTATCTATGCCTGCGGAACTCATCTCACAACATAGTCATACTCCACAAGACACACAGGACTGTGGAAGTACAACTACTACCATACTACTCTTCCACTCACGGGTTCAAGCATCCACATGAAACATCTCATAAAGGTTGCCTCCATGGCCTCGGAGCTCAACCTGCGAATTAGGAAGTACTCAAGCCCGAGACCCCTGGGAACCGTAAGGACACGGGTGTGGCCTTGGTCCCCTGACTGGTGGCAGTAGAGGTCCCCGAAGAGGGGTAACACCTCCTATAGTAGGCCAGTCAACATGAGCTGGAAGTTGAGTCCTAACGGGGTTCAACATCTCCATACCCTGTCTGAACTACAAGTGCCAGCTGTGTCAAAGTTGTCCACAAATAGGCACCAGTAGCATAGAGCTCCATATGAAGGGCACGAGCATCTCTGTCTATATTCTCTAACATCTCAGTGGTAGACTGCAGCAGCGGATCCTCCAAAGAGGAATCAAAGTAGACCCCACTGAGGTATCCTTCTTCTCCTCGCAGAGAAGCGGGAACATAGCAGAACTCTGAATTCTGCAGCAGTGCATGTCTAGCTCTCATGATGGTCAACATTGAATAGGCGGCATGTTGTACCGCCATGTCAATGGTAACCCCCAAACCATAAGACCAATTGATCGGCTCCTCGGCTCCAGGGTAATCTGGGAATACCCTAATAGTGCACAAGTACTAACTCTGATTGAAATCCCGGTACTGCTGTGCCATTGTATACTCTGGGTACCAGCAGTAATCGGCTACTGACATCATCCTCACTAGCATGGCCGTGTGACCCAGCACATCAATGCACCTAGTCAGACGGACCACTTGACAAGAAGGACGGCCAGGCATCTGAAATAGAGAGTAATGCAAAAGGCATTAGAGCTCTGGTGAAAAAATTGGGCAGCATAACGGTTGTAAATGCTCAAAAACAATTTTGAGACAACCCACAAAAGATAGGATAGCATAAACACTCAACTATCAAGTTCAATTCCATGGTCATCAAATACTTATTTTATTTTCTTTGAAACAAAAGAAAACTCAGATTATCTCTCGAACCGTTTTTCTACAATCTACCGAGTGGTAAAACGTGATCTTGAGAGATAGATAAGTAACCTAGTTCTTAATCCCCGTAGAAAAGATGGGGATGACCAGAAAAGAATGACTTGAGAAGAGAAGCAAGAAACTTACGTTCCCTTCCACAATAAATTCCATTATATATAACAAAAGAATTTCTGGACTCAACTTCGACGAGTTTGGCTTGGTAATCCTACAGTCAGTCAGGCTCTGATAGCAACGCTGTCGGGACCCCGATACTAAGCCATAGAAATCCAGCCTGTAACACATCGCATCCCTTTGTGGTCTAACGCACGGTTAACCCCACGGCTGCCACCTTACCTTAGCCGGGACCATTTGCGCCTTTTGACTCACGTATGCAATTGTGTTGCTAGCATTCCAATGCCAAAGAACCTGGGTCGGCATAACTAGTCATAAACTCAAGTGGCTCAACTATACAGAGACAGGCATACATAACCCAGCAAAGCAGGTGTCGGTCACAAGGACTCCATTACACCGCATGACATTTCCCCGTAGGAACAGACACATCAACTAATAAGGATACATGTCGGTCAACCAATGTGTCCGGAGCAGTAGCGAACTAACAAGGCTCATTGGAAGCACAAAGGGGCATTTCTCTATATAGAGAGCTACTAAGGGCATACGACTAGGTGTCGAATCCCATACATATCACAGTGCATCACACGTACGCATGACATACTCGATATGCATAGATACAACAATGGAATATCAACATAACCATACAACATCACAACATTTATTTAGAAGACTCAGATAGTTGAAAGGAAAAGGGCATAAAGCCTGACTATCTACAGATCCCTTCTGAAAGGGGCCAGGTCGTAGCTGGGACACCAGCTACTCGTCATCATCGAGGTCTAGATAGAACCCACCTGTTGGCTCGTGGGTATCCTCTGCAACATTTATTAAACAAACATGAGTACAAAACTACTTAGCAAGACTTTAGAAAAGATCTATCTACTCATGCACATGTATCAATAAAGGGGGTTCTGGGGTTTCATGCAGCAAGCCATCTTTGACTCTTGGCTAGACTAGACTACAATTTTAAATAGTTTTAAACAACTTTGATAAGTCGTACACGAGTCTACTACCACCACAATAATACACTATCATGGATTCCTTTCCGTCTCCCTACGGAAATGCCATACATGATACTCACACTTATCTTGATACTTTTATGAGTAGCCATTAAAGTAATCTATGAACAACATATGTTTCCAAGTAGTCCATATCCGCGGACGCGGCTATTCGAATAGATCATAACCCTGCCGGGGTGTAATTCTTCACACACACTCTCGCCACTTATTGCCATGTGCACATCATGCACCTCGGCAACCTTCAAGCGGAAGCCTAGCGAGGGAGTCGGCCACGACCGTTAAGCACACTAATACCTAGTCCAGGTTTATCGCCTATTTGAGAGTGAACCCGCACGGAAGTCCGGCTGAGGTTTCCGCCACGGCCAAAAATGATGTGCGCAGGGTTCCCAAGCCCACCATCCGGGTTCCACTTGGTACACCGTGCACTACCTACCGCATCATAGCCCACCTCTAAGGTCAGCACTATGCATGGCCTCCAGCATGACTATAAACACCAGAATCTACTTTCAACTACTGGACCGAGTACTAGGAAATTAATGAGTCGAGCGGGGTCATATTTCAGGGCCCAGCATGTGGTAGTAACTAGTCTTGGATTACATACACGGAACTCAGTTCCTAAGGATGATTCCAATGAAACAACCCGCCATGTACTCCTACATAGCCTTTCATCGGTACCTTTACCAAATCAGGTTCCACAGTTATTCTTTGTCACCAGAACACAATCATCCATTCATGTTCATCACCCAGATGAAACAGACCTGACACAACTCTAGGCATAGCAGGATAAGACACATCATGGCTCAAGCAACTACCAGGTATGCTAGGTTGCAAGGTTTGGCTATTTACTGTGATAATGATAGGTCTTGCAAATGAATAGGTTCAGCTACCGAAGTAAAGCATTTGAAATATTGTGTCCTAATGCAATAAGTGGGAGCAGGAGCAGGAACATGGGATTATATCGAGATGATCAAAAGGGTGCTTGCCTTGTTGTTCAGCAGAGGGATTAAATCCGTCAGTCGGATATTCAGACGTTTCCGGAAGGGCTGAGCCTACCAAAATAATAACGACAATCATTAACATTCATATGCAAAGTATGATGCATGATCATGGCATGCAATGAAATGTAGCATGAGCTAATGTGGCTATCAAACCTTTGGGTTGATGTTGATTTGAATTCAAATTCAAATACTATTCAATATGGGACATTTATTAAATTGCTTTAATTGATTTGACCTGATGCTGTTTCATAAGTTTGTTTATCATGCATGAAAATAGCACCATTGTGTTCATTGAATTTTTCTTTTCAATTTGCATATATTATTTGCCAAATTTGGAGTTATATTTAATTTTCTATGAATTTCGAAAGTTTTTCACTTATTCTGGAATTATTATAAAACAGAAATAGTATTACTACATCAGCATGACATCAGCAGGTCAATCTCGCCGTTGAAAGTCAAACCTGACCAGTGGGATCCACTAGTTAGTGACTCTGGCTAGATTTTAATTAAACTTTAAGTTAATTAGCTAGTTAACAGAGACTGGCCCACATGTTAGTGACTGATTAGGGTTTTAATTAATTAAGTATTTTCATTAACTTAAACTTAACATCTCAGGGGCTGGCCCCACCTGTCGTAGACCTAGGGGGGTCAAACCCACCGGCGATGGGGTCAAACCCACCGGCGGCGAGCCTCTGATGACTCCAGGGACGGGGAAGGCATCGGAAAAGCTTCTCCGACGACCAAATGAGCGGTGGAAGGCACTAGAGGAACGACCACTCATCCGCGAGTCCATTTTTCCTAGTCTTAGGGGTTGAAACGGCCGGAGATGACGCGGTGACGAGCTCGACGGCTACTGGAGCTCGAGCAATGTCGAAATCATCGAAACAGAGGGCAAAAGGGCTGGGGTTTGGCTCCTACAACATGTACACGACATGTTGAAGCTGATGGTGGTCTCAGATAGACCAACCCATCATCGGAACATCACCCGCGACGAGCTCCCGCAGCAGATCTCATCGGGCTTCGGTGGAATCGAGCGGTAGGGCACGAAATCGACGGGGGAAAGAGGGGGCAAATCATCCTGAGCTCACAGGGGTTGCAGAGACGTCGAGAGCGGGCTCGGGGATGGACTGGAGAGGGAGAACAATGGCGGCGAGCATAGGTGATCCGAGGAAGAAGACGACGGCGTTGAGGCGTTGCAGGGCTTGGGGGCTTGCTTCCTTTGGCGAGGACGACGTGCTCGACGAGGCGGAGAGGAAGGCGTTCTAGGGGAGGTTTGCGGAGGCCAGAGACAACGGGGAGATCGAGCTCAAGCTCGGCTCTAATGGCTGACGAGAGAGAGAGAGGGGAGCAGTAGAGCGAATGAGGAGAGGGAGAGAGTTGGAATGGGTTCCGGGAGCTTATCCCTTCGCGGCCAACGCGACGGGGAGGCCAGGAATGCACTCAGGTGTGTGGCCGCGCCAGAGAGAGCGGCGGCCAGCTCCTGTTGCTCGCTGGCAAAGAGGAAGACGATAGAGGCGAGCTGGGCTGGGCCAAGGTAAGCGACAAATAGTCTTTTTGCATTTATTTTTCATTTCTGCTTTCTTTTTTAACCTTTCTCACATTTGTTTCATTTTATTTTTGGCTCCAAACTATTTCTAAAATAGTGAAAATAATGTTGGGGTGTTATTTGAATTATATCCAAGCCCACATAAAAGATTCAACATTTTATAATAACCAGAGATATTTAAAATCCCTTAATTGAATATTATCAGGGGCTTTTGTGTTTTAAATAAAATACCAAATGTACTTTTAAAAATAAATCCACCCCTGAAATATTGTTTCCACTATTTATCAAAAATATGGACTTTTATGAAGACCATTTTGGGTTCATTGACTTATCACACGTTTTGAATTGGGTTGAATATGGAAGTGCTAGGGTTTATCTTTGATTTCTATGTTCTTTTTTAATGCAAGAATAAAACATGAGCACAATCTTGCTAATCATGAAAGGATCTAGGGATGTGACAACAAATCTCTATGCCATCCTATAGATGATGCTACCACACACCATTTGGAACTATTCCAAATGTATGCTCCACTATACGAATCCGTTTTACAGCTGAGAGTTATTCAGATTAGTTACTAAGGATAACTTTGATGTTGTTCAGTGATTCAAACTTGGATCACTCTTTGTACCCCTTGACAGACTCATGGCAAGGCACACATCAGGTGCGGTACACAACATGGCATACTTTAGAGCCTACGGCTAAGGCGTAGGGGACGACCTTCGTCCTTTCTCTTTCTTCTGCCGTGATCGGATTTTGAGTCTTACTCAAATTCACACCTTACAACACAGCCAAGAACTCCTTCTTGGTTGATCTATTTTGAACTCCTTCAAAAACTTGTCAAGGTATGCATTTCATTGAAAGTTCTATTTGGCGTTTTGATCTATCTATAGATCTTGATGCTTAATGTTCAAGTAGCTCTATCCCGGTTTTCCTTTGAAAAACTCCTTTCAAACAACCCTTTATGCTTTCAAGAAATTCTATATTATTTCTGATCAACAATATGTCAACCACATATACTTATCAGAAATTCTATAGTGCTCCCACTCACTTCTTTGGAAATACAAGTTTCTCACAAACTTTGTATAAACCCAAAAGCTCTGATCATCACATCAAAGCGCATATCCAACTTTGAGATGCTTACCCCAGTCCTTTAGAAGGATCGCTAGAGCTTCCATACTTGTTAGCATCCTTAGGATCGATAAAACCTTCTGGTTGTATCACATACAACCTTTCCTCAAGGAAACCGTCGAGGAAACAATGTTTTGACATCCATCTGTAGGATGCAGCAACTGCTATCATAATTACAATAGACTTTTAGCATCCCTATGAGTGAGAAAGTCTGATCGGAGTCAACTCCTTGAACTTGCCGGAAACCTCTTTGCAACAAGTCGAGCTTTCTTAAATAGCGACTTTCACCATCATTGTATGTCTTCTCTTAAAGATCCATCTGTACTTAATAGTCTTACGGTCGTCAAGTAGTTCTTCCAAAGTCCACACTTTGTTTTCATACATGGATCCTCTCTTGGATTTCATGGCCTCCAGCCATTTGCCGGAATCCGGGCCCACCATCGCTTCTCCATAGCTCGTAGGATCATTGTTGTTCAACAACATGACCTCCAAGACAGGGTTACCGTACCACTCTATAGCAGTACGTTACCTTGTCGACCTACGAGGTTTGTAGTAACTTAATCTGAAGCTTAATGATCACTATCATCAGTTTTCACTTCAATTGGCGTAGGCGCCAAAGGAACAACTTCCTGCGCCCTTCTACACACTGGTTGAAGTAACGGTTCAATAACCTCATCAAGTTCCACCACCCTCCCACTCAATTCTTTCGAGAGAAACTTTTCCTCGAGAAAGGACCCATTTGTAGAAACAAACACTTTGCTTCCGGATCTGAGATAGGAGGTATACCCAACTGTTTTGGGTGTCCTACGAAGAGGCATTTATCTGCTTTGGGGTCGAGCTTATCATGCTGAAACTTTTCCACATCAGCATCGCAGCCCTAAACTTTTAAGAAATGACAGCTTAGGTTTCTCCAAACCATGGTTCATACGGTATCATTTCAACGGAAATACGTGGTGCCCTATTTAAAGTGAATGTGGTCGTCTCTAATGCATAACCCATAAACAATAGTGCTAATTGGATAAGAGACATCATAGCATGCACTATATCAAATAGGGCGCGACTATGACGTTCGGACACACCATCACACTATGGTGTTCTAGGTGGCATGAGATGTGAAACAATTTTCACATTTGTCTTAATTGTGTACCAAACTCGCAACTCAGATATTCACCTCTATGATCATATCTTAGACATGTTACCCTCTTGTCACGACGATCTTCAACTTCACTCTGAAATTAGTTTGAACCTTTCAATAATTCAAACGTGTGTTTCATCAAGCAAATACACTAGTATCTACTCAAATCATTTGTGAAGTAAGAACATAACGATATCCACTGCGTGCCTCAGTACTCACTGGACTGCATACATGCAAATGTACTACTTCCGATAAGTTACTTTCTAGTTCCATCTCACTGGAAAACGAGGTCTTTAAGCATCTTGCCCATGTGGTATGATTTGCATGTCTCAATTGATTCAAAATCAAGTGAGTACAAATGATCCATCTCCATGGAGTTTCTTCATGCGTTTATACCAATAGGCATTGTTTGCATGTCTCCAATGTTTCAAAAATGAGTGAGTACCAAGATCCATCCGCATGGAGCTTCTTCATGCATTTTATACCAACATGACTCAAGCGGCAGTGCCACAAGTAAGTGGTACTATCATTACTACTTTGTATCTTTTGGCATCAATATTATGAACATGTGTATCACTATAATCGAGATTCAATAAACCATTGAAGGTATTTATTCAAGCAAATAGAATAATCATTATTCTCTTTAAATGAATAATCGTATTGCATTATACACGATCTAATCATGTTCATGCTCAATGCAAACACCAAATAAGAATTATTTAGGTTTAACACTATTCCCGATGGTAGAGGGAGTGTGCGATGTTTGATCACATCAACCTTGGAAACACTTCCAACACATATCGTCACCTCGTCTTTAGCTAGTCTCCGTTTATTCCGTAGCTTTTATTTCGAGTTACTAACACTTAGCAACTGAACCGGTATCTAATACCCTCGTGCTACTAGGAGTACTAGTAAAGTACACATCAATATCATGTATATCAAATATACTTCTATCGACTTCCCCAGCCTTCTCATCTACCAAGTATCTAGGGTAGTTCCGGCTCAGTGACCGTTCCCCTCATAACAGAAGCACTTAGTCTCGGGTTTGGGTTCAACCTTGGGTTTCTTCATTCGAGCAACAACTGGTTTGCCGTTTCAAGAGGTATCCATTCTAGCGCTTGCCCTTCTTGAAACTAGTGGTTTTACAAACCCTCAACAATTGATGCTCCTACTAGATTTCTACTTTCGCAGTTCCAAACATTGTGAATCGCTCAAGGATCATCATATCTATCCTTGATATCTTATAGTTCATCACGAAGCTCTAGTAGCTTGGTGGCAGTGACTTTGGAGAACCATCACTATCTCATCTGGAAGATTAACTCCCACTTGATTCAAGCGACTGTTGCACTTAGACAATCTGAGCAAATGCTCAATGATTGAGCTTTTCTCCTTTACTTTGTAGACAAAGAATCTTGTCGGAGGTCTCATACCTCTCAACAAGGGCATGAGCATGAAATCCCATTTTCATCTCTTAAAACATCTCATATGTTTCGTGACGTACAAAACGTGTTCAACGCCTCAATTCTAAGACGTTAAGTATTACGCACTGAACTATCACGTAGTCATCAAAAACCTGTATGTCAGATGTTCGCAACATCCACAGACAACTCTCGATGTTCAGCACACCGAGTGGTGCATTAAGGACATAAGCCTTCTGTGCAGCAATGAGGACAATCCTCAGTTTACGGACCGAGTCCGCATAATTGCTACTATCATCTTTCAACTAAATTTTCTCTAGGAACATATCTAAAAATAGTAGAGCTACAACACAAGCTACAACATTATTTGCAAAGACCTTTTGACTATGTTCATGATAATTAGTTCAATTAATCATATTACTTAAGAACTCCCACTCAAATAGACATCCCTCTAGTCATTCGAGTGGCGCATGATACAAATCCACTAACTCTAGTCCGATCATCACGTGAGTTGAGTATAGTTTCAGTGGTGAACATCTCCATGTTGATCATATCAATTATATGATTCATGCTCGACCTTTCGGTCTCTTGTGTTCCGAGGCCATGTTTGTACATGCTAGGCTCGTCAAGTTTAACCCGAGTGTTCTGCGTGTGCAACTCTTTTGCATCCATTGTATGTGAACGTGGAGTCTATCACACCCGATCATCACGTGGTGTCCCGAAATGACAAACTGTCGCAACGGTGCACAGTCGGGGAGAACACAATTTTATCTTGAAATTTTAGTGAGGGACCACCTTATAATGCTACCATCGCTCTAAGAAAAATAAGGTGAATAAAAGGATTAACATCACGTGCAAATCATAAGTGACATGATATGGCCATGATCTTGTGCTTCTTGATCTCCATCACCAAAGAACCGGCATGATCTTCATCGTCACCGGCTACACACCATGATCTCCATCATCATGATCTCTTCATTGTGCCGCCATCGAGGTTGTCGTGCTATCTATGCTATTACTACTAATGCTACTACCTAGCAATATAGTAAATGCATCTCCAAGCACAAACATTAGTTTAGAGACAACCCTATGGTTCCTGTCGGTTGCCGTAGCATCGACGTGCAAGTCGATATTTTACTATTACAAGATGATCATATAATACATCCAATATATCATATCATGTCATTGGACATATCACATCACATACATACCATGCAAAAACAAGTTAGACGTCCTCTAATTTGTTGTTGCATGTTTTACGTGACTACTATGGGTATCTAGTATGATCGCATCTTACTTAAGCAAAGCCACAACGATGATGTGCAATTTTCTATTTAACCTTCTCCAAGGACCGCCTCGGTCAAATCTGATTCAACTAAAGTTGAAGAAACAAGCACCCGCCGGTCATCTTTAAGCAACAAGTTGCATGTTAGTCGATGAAACCGGTCTCTCTTAAGCGTACGAGTAAGGTTGGTACGGAACGCTTCAATCCAACAATACCAGCGAATCAAGAAAAGACTAAGGAGGGCAGCAAAAAGAACATCAATGCCCACAAACTCTTTTGTGTTCTACTCAAGATATCATCTACGCATGAACCTAGATCATGATGCCACTTTTGGGGAACGTCGCATGGCAAACAAAAAATATCCTACGCACACGAAGACCTATCATGGTGATGATCATCTACGAGAGGGAGATGGGATCCACATACCCTTGTAGATTGCTAAGCGGAAGCGTTAATAAAAGCGGTTGATGTAGTGGTATGTCTACACAATCCGTCCCACGAACCATCCCACGATCCGTACCACGAACTGTCTCACGACCCGTCCCACGATCTGTCCCGATCAAGTGCCGAACGGACGACACTCCGCGTTGTGCACACGTACAGCTCGATGACGATCTCCGCTTTCTTGTTCCAGAAAGAGGGCGCAGAGAGGTAGACGAGTTATCCAGCACGGCGGCATGGTGGTGGTGGTGGTGGTGCTATTCCAGCAGGGCTTCGCCTAAGCACCGCTGAAACTTGAGGAGAAACAGATCTAGAGAGAGAGGGCAACACCTGGCTGTTTTCTGTTGTGTCTAAAACCGTCAGAACCCTTAGTATATATAGGAGGAGAGGATGGAGAGGGCTGCGCCCTAGGTCAGCCTTATCTTTCATTGCGCAAGGGAGAGAGGAGGAGTCCTACTCCAATCATATTTGGAGTAGGATTCCTCCTTCCCACTTGGAAACTCTTTCCACCTTGTTTTTTTTCCTTCTCAAACATTATATGGGCCTTAGTGGGAACTTATTCCAGCCCACTAGGGGCTGGTTTATCTGTTCCCACACCCCATGAGGACCCTTGGTTCGTGACACCCCTCCCGATGGTCCCCGGGACCCCTCCCGGCACTGCAGGTACACTACCGATGAGCCCGAAACTTTTCCGGTGACCAAAACAGGACTTCCTATATATCAATCTTCATTTCCGGATCATTTCAGAAACCCTTGTGACGTCCGGGATCTCATCCGGGACTCCAAACAACATTCGGTCACCAACACATATAACTCAACTATACTGAAACGTCACCGAACCTTAAGTGTGCAGACCCTGCGGGTTTGAGAACTATGTAGACATGACTGAGACACTCTCCGGTCAATAACCAAGAGTGGGACCTGGATGTCCATATTGGCTCCTACATATTCTACGAAGATCTCTATTGGTTGAACCTCTATGTCAAGGATTCATATAATCCCGTATACTATTCCCTTTGTCCTTCGGTATATTACTTGCCCGAGATTTGATCGTATGTATCTCCATACCTAGTTCAATCTCATGACCGACAAGTCTCTTTACTCATTCCGTAATACAAGATCCCGTGAATAACTGCTTAGTCACATTGCTTGCAAGGCTTGTTGTGATGTTGTATTACCGAGTGGGCCCCGAGATACCTCTCCGTCACACGGAGTGACAAATCCCAGTCTTGATCCATGCCAACCCAACAGACACCTTTAGAGATATATTTAGAGCACCTTTATAGTCTCCCAGTTACGTTGCGACATTCGATACACACAAGGCATTCGTCCGGTGTCCGGGAGTTGCATGATCTCATGGTCATAGGAAGAGATACATTGACATAAAGAAAAACAGTAGTAATAAACTGACACGATCATATGCTATGTTTATAGTTTGGGTCTTTATCATCACGTCATTCTCTTAATGATGTGATCCCGTCATGAGTGACAACACTTGTCTATGGCCAGGAAACCTTGGCCATCTTTGATCAACGAGCTAGTCAACTAGAGGCTCACTAGGGACAGTGTGTTGTCTATGTATCCACACATGTATTTGAGTTTCCAATTAATACAATTCTAGCATGGATAACAATGATTATCATGAACAAGGAAATATAATAATAACCAATTTATTATTGCCTCTAGGGCATATTTCCAACAATTAGTGGCACCCAACGGGGTTTTCGTAAAACATTTGAAATAATTTCCTTTTACCGTCTCTATGCATCTACCAAAACCCATGCGTAGCACTACCAACAACCTTACTACTTCCCACCCGCACAACCCTCATAGGAAGGTAGGGTCATGCCCAATTGCAACTTTCAACGAGGAGTTACTGGAAACGACCTATCAAGGTGGTAATCCATTCAACATGATTCAATGCAACGGAACGAAGTACTATTTGACATGCATAACAGTAGTTTATCACACATGGTCAAAGGTCTACTTGCCTTTCTCAGATAAGTTTCTGAGGTATTTGAGGTCTTATGGTCCAAACCCCTCATCAGCAACGCAATCTATCGCCTCAATATAAACGGGAAAAAAGAAGCACTCAACCAAAAACCAGGAAAATATCCTACTCAGAAAAATGTCACAACATTTTTGTAAATTACTAGGGTGAGTATAGGTTCTATAAACATTATTTTGTTTTCTATTTAGACTGCAAAATGTTGTATAAACTATATTAACAAAATGTTAAAATTCCTAAAATAGGGTTTTCAAATAATATAGTGCATGCAACCATTTGTAAAAATTCCACAAGTGGCATCCTAAAATACTACATAATATTACAAGATTTGTGCTGGAGGAATATTTGAATTTGGATAATTTTTCAATCTTATGGAATTTTGGAAAAATAGAATTAAAAGGAAAAGGAAAAGGACCACCGTCCATCGGCCAGAAGTTGCTGGCCAAATCGGCCCGGCAAGCGAACCAGCCCACGCGGATGAGGCGCGCGCTCCCGCTAGGCGGGGCCCAGCCACGAGTGACAGAGAGGGGAGGCGAGGGAGAGGTGAGGATGACAGGTGGCCCCCACCTGTCATCTTCAACCTTGGGACACAGAGGGTGGAGATCTCACAGACGATGATAGAGGGCACGACGAGTGCAACTAGTGGTGGAAATGGGTCCAGGGACGAGCCACCTTTTGATTTATGGAGGAGAGAGGACCGGGGTGCAGGCAGTCACCGACGACGAGGTCCCACGGAGGAGACGCTTAGGGTGGGTGGTCGCCTGGGCCATATCCTGCTACAGATGAATAAGGGAGAGAGGGGAAAGCATCAGGAAGTTGATGCGGTTCCTTTGGAAAATAAATGAGAGCCGGACCAGCCTTCTACCCGGGGCTTGTCGGAATACCGATGCGGCATATCCGGAGCTTGATCTCGAGCTCGGGGGCTCCCGACGATGAATGGCGGATCAGGGGTCTGATTAGGTGTAGCAGGAGCTCGAAGGAACGGAGAGGGAGGCTCGGGGTGGCATCATATAGAGGGGGCACGGTACCGTGAAAGTTAATGTGCTGGTGAGGCCATGGCGACGACCAAGGGAGGAGAGAGGGCTTGGGAACATGTCTACGATCTTCATGCATGCGTTCTAGGGTTGGGACAAGGTCGAGGAGGAGCGGGAGCTGGCTCCTTGTGTGGCATGGTGGCGAGCACCATCTGAACGAAACGGCAGCCGGGGGCACGCGTCGCAGGGGGTGAAGGGGAGAGAGGAGTGGCACGACGTGGAATTCGACTCCTGCCATTGAGGGGGCCGCGGGGGATAGTCGGATGGGTCCAAAGCTAGTCGGGGCTAGTATCCCAATGTGCGGGTGCACACTGTAGCATGTCCAGAGTGCAATTTTGGCATGCAACGGCATGATAGGGCGCTCTGCCGCATCACACCTTGTACTCTAGCATGTGGGGGATGTGGGGATGCTCATGGGATGCTTTAGATCCGTGGGGGAAGACTAAAGTCAAAGGGAGAGAGGTAAAAAGCTCCTACCACAATGGTCCGGAGGGGTAATTGGGTTTTTTTAATCAAACTCCACGTTGAACCACAGCTGGATCTTGCTATTGTGGATGAAGAGTGTCTCTGTGGGATTGTGGTAAAAAATTGAAGTGAAGGAGAATAGTGTAAGGGGTGAAAGTAGCAGTTTTACCAAATCACCAGAAGGTGTTTGATGCTGGTTTGAGCAAGATAAACCTCACCACTTGTAGTGAGATTTAAAAGGTTTGAATTATGAGCAAAATCAATAGGATTCACCAAGTTTGAGCTCATTTGAGAAAGGTTGACCATGTAGACTTGAAAAAACCCTAGAAATGGAGAGAATCAGATTTCTGTGGACGAAGGTAATCAAATCGACTCCCACAACTGCACAACTTGGTGTGGCATCCTTATTTGGGGGCTGGATCGCTCCTGCCAAGTTTGGAATCAATTGGGCAAACTTTGCAATGTGAAGTTCCTCAAATTTGGTTCTAAATAGAAAAGGGTTTTGGGATTAATAGGTGGATCAAATCAACTTGGATTGAGATGAAACTTTGCAGGATCATGGCATTTATCATGTGTGACTTGCTAGAATTTTCTTGGGATTTATTGAGAATATTTCTTTTGGAAATGTTTCAAAAGCTAGAAATAGGCAGAAAGGGTTTTGAGGGGCTTTGTCCAATATTTTGAACATGACCATGTGTTGAAACTTTTATGTATGAAAAATATATCTCGATTGAGTTTCCCTAAATTTCCTCAAATATTTATGAAGAAAGAAAATGATTTTTCCCTATGAAATACCATTTCTGGCCTCAAAAAATGTATTTAAAAATAATAGGGAAATAACTTTAAGAATATTTATTTTGTGGTTTTGGGAAGTATTTTGAATAATTGGATCCAAATAAAATCTTTGGTGCAAAATGATGACCCACAAGTATAGGGGATCAATCGTAGTCCTTTCGATAAGTAACATTGTCGAACCCAACGAGGAGCAGAAGGATCTGACAAGTGGTTTTCAGCAAGGAAAAATCTGTAGGCACTCGGTAACAAGTGATTGTGTAGTGAGATGATTCGTAGCAAGCAACAAGTAACAAAAGTAGCAACGGTGCAGCAAAGTGGCCCAATCCCTTTTGTAGCAAGGGTCAAGCCTGGACAAAGTCTTATAGGATGAAAAACGCTCCCGAGGACACACAGGAATTTCTGTCATGCTAGTTTTCATCATGTTCATATGATTCACATTCGTTACTTTGATAGTTTGATATGTGGGTGGATCGTCCTGCCGGAGCTCTAGATTGGTTCTGCTCAAGTTCCGCCTCGTGGCGGCGGCGAAACCACGAAAAAGCTCCTCTGTGATTTTTCCTGGACGAAACCCTCCATATAGCAAAAGAGGGGGCCAGTGGGCCAGTGGGCTGCCCACAAGCCCCCATGGCGCGGCCTGGGGGGTGGTCGTGCCGTGCTGGCTTGTGGGCACCCCCTGGTGCCCCTCTGACACTTCTTCGGCCCAGTATTTTTGATAAATCGGGAAAAAATCCCCGTTGATTTTCGTGGCGTTTGGAGTTGCGCAGAATAGGTATCTCAACTTTGCTCCACTTTCAGGCCAGAATTCCAGTTACCGGTATTCTCCCTCTTCATGTAAACCTTGCAAAATAAGATAGAAAAGGCATAAGAATAGTACCGTGAAGTGAAATAACAGCCAAAGAAGCGATAAATATCAACATGAAAACATGATGCAAAATGGACGTATCAACTCCCCCAAGCTTAGACCTCGCTTGTCCTTAAGCGAAAGCCTAGCTCCATAAATATGTCCACATGTTTAGGGAGAGAGGTGTCGACAAAACAAGATACGAACATGCATGCATCATGATCAAGATCAGAACAGCAATACCAACATATAATCTCTCATGCTAAAGTGATAATTCCTTCAAAAAGTAAAGCATGGATCAAGAACCTTACCGAGAAGTAACAACCGATAGCCTTTAGTCATTGAAGCAATTGCAATTTATCACAACATCAGGAAGAGTCAATAAGATCTTGTAAAGCAAATCCACATACTCAATCATCCTTTCGTTCTCTACAATTGCTACAACTCACGTGGTACTCATGAGATCTGCAAGTTTCAGCTGGACACACAGAAAGATAGGGGCTTATAGTTTCGCCTCCCAACTGCTTACCTCAAGTGTAATGTGAACAATAATAATTCATGAATACTTACCTCCAAGTTGACATATGAATATAGATCTTTCCCAAGGATGTGACGGTAGCCAGGATAAAGGCGGAATAAGGAATTGGTGAAGATCACCATGACTCTTTCAAGGAAAAAAATAAAGGTACAATATAGGCCCTTCGCAGAGGGAAGCAGAGGTTGTCATGCGCTTTTGAGGTTTGGATGCGTGTCCTCTTAGTGCGGAGGAACGTCACTTTATATTGCCCCCTGTGATAAAGAACTTTATTATGCAGTCCGTCGCTTTTATGTCTTCCTCATCATAGGTTCGTATAAAGCTTATTTTCCACACACTAATAGATCATACTTATTAGAGAGCAATTTTTATTGCTTGCACCGATGACAACTTACTTGAGGGATCTTATTCAATCCATAGGTAAGTATGGTGGACACTCATGGCAAAACTCGTTTGAAGGTTTATGGATGCACAAGTAGTATCTCTACTTGGTGCGGGAGTTTTGGCTATTGTGAGGTGGAAGCAATCGTCACATGCTAAGGGATCTCTAATCATATAACATTGTTCGGAGCCAAGCAAACACAATTCATTACGTTGTCTTCCTTGTCCAACATCTACATCTAGGCATGTAATAGTTTAGTGAGTGTTCACAATCATAGATGGTGTCAGAGATGATATATTTAGATGTGAACCTATCCTTCTTTACCACTTCCTATTAATTGCAACAATGACCAAGGTCTACGTTTGCCTTCAACAAGTTTCAATCCTCATTCTTTTTATATGTGAAGCCATCACTTCCCATAAGATCATTACATGATCTTTCATGCTTTGGTTCTATTCTTACTCTTTTGATGATGGCAAGAGGCAAAGCCCTTCAACTAAGACACTCTTTATTATATGGATCACGAGTAAGAATACATCGGGGGTGACACAAAGCAAAACTCAAGACTAAAACACTAAGACTTTTAATCTACTAGAGAAAAAGAAAACTGAAAAGAAGAACTAAAACAAAGGTAAAGGCAAAAGATATGATGGTGATACATTACCGGGGCAACTCCCCCAAGCTTGGCACAAGCCAAGGGGATTGCCCATACCAATGCTCAGTTGTCTTCCTTTGGTAGTGATGGTGGTGGAGTTGTTGCAATCTTTGACTCCAAGAGGGCCATTAATCTTTGATTTATACCTTGGAGATCTGCGATATGTTTTTCCAGCAAAACAACTTCATGAGTGAGACAAGTATTGCGAGCACGAGTTGTTTCACAAAACCTCAAGAGTTCAATCAAGGATGGAGACAGTAGGTGGAGGTAGGGTTGGAGGAAATCCACTTCTTCAACTTCTTCCTTGTTGAGCACAGATTGCACTTCATCCCACGCCTAATTCCTCTCCTTAGTTTTGCCCTTGGTTTTTTAGGTAGCCTCTCCATGGCTTCCATTCTTTTCAGATCAGCATTTACTTCTCCATAGGCTCGAGGGAGATTGTTCTCCCCCACAGATTCCTGAGACGACATCTTGCTCTAAATTTGCGGCAGAAAACAGGCTCGAAACAAAAAACAGAGGAAATCAGCTTGATGCTGGGGTCAACCAAACGAGAGTTTATATAATGATTTTTTCCACACCAGAAGGAGTCCCGTGCACGAAAAAGTAGTCCGGGAGGCGCACGAGGTGGCCACAATCCCTCACAGCGCGGCCAGGGGGTGGGCCCGCGCCGTGCAGGCTTGTCGCCTCCTCGCGCACTTTCCGGACTACTTCCAATTTTTGTATTTTTTTCAAATATTCTAAAGCGGAGAAAATTTCCTACTGGAAAAGTTTTGGACTCTGTTTTCTTACCGAATCACATACCTCTTCGTTTTCAGAGTCTGAAACAGGCTGATAAATGTCCCTTAGGTATTCTTCCGGAGTTATGGTATTGATAATATTGCTCTCAACATTTATGGGGGTACGTGAGATATAATGCTTGATTCTCTGCCCATTTACCACTCTCGGACAATTACCTTCCGTGTTGTTGATCTTGATAGCACTGGAACGATATACTTCCTCAACAACATAGGGACCTTCCAATTTAGAGAGAAGCTTGCCTGCAAAGAATCTTAAACGAGAGTTATATAGAAAGACATAATCACCTACATTGAACTCACGCTTTTCTATCCTCTTATCATGCCACCTCTTAACCTTCTCCTTGAACAGCTTGGCATTCTCATATGCCTGAGTTCTCCACTCATCAGGCGATCTAATATCAAATAGCCTCTTCTCACCGGCAGGTTTGAAATCAAAGTTGAGCTCTTTGATTGCCCAATAAGCTTTATGTTCTAGCTCAAGAGGTAAGTGACATGCTTTCCCATACACCATTTTGTACGGAGACAGTGCATCATCGAGCTTCTTAGACCAATTCTTTCTAGACCTGTTGACAGTCTTTTGCAGAATCAGTTTAATCTCTCTATTACTTAGCTCTACTTGACCACTGGACTGAGGGTGATAGGGAGACGCAATTCTATGGTTGACATCGTACTTAGCAAGCGTTTTACGGAAAGCACCATGAATGAAGTGTGAACCACCGTCGGTCATTAGATATCTAGGGACTCCAAATCTAGGGAAGATAACTTCTTTCAGCATCTTGATAGAGGTGATGTGATCGGCACTACTAGTGGGGATAGCTTCTACCCACTTAGTGACATAATCAACATCAACTAAGATGTGAGTATACCCATTGGATTTTGGAAAAGGTCCCATATAGTCAAAGCCCCAGACATCAAATGGTTCAATGACAAGTGAATAGTTCATAGGAATTTCCTAATGTTTGCTAATATTACCTATTATTTGACATTCGTCACAAGAAAATACAAACTTACGGGCATCCTTGAAGAGAGTGGGCCAATAGAAACCTGATTGCAATACCTTGTGTGCAGTTCTATCTCCCGCATGGTGTCCTCCGTAGGCCTCGGAGTGACACTTTTGTAGGATCTGTCCCTGTTCATGTTCAGGTACACAACGTCTAATAATACAATCTACTCCTTCCTTATAAAGGTGAGGATCGTCCCAAAAGTAATGTCTCAAGTCAAAGAAGAATTTCTTCTTTTGTTGGTACGTGAAACTAGGTGGTATGTATTTGGCAATGATATAGTTTGCATAATCAGCATACCGCGGTGCACTATGTGAAGCATTGATGACATTCAATTTCTCATCGGGAAAGCTATCATCAATAGGTTGTGGGTCATCAAGAACGTTCTCCAATATAGACAAGTTATCTGCTACTGGGTTATCAGCACCCTTTCTGTCGACAACGTGCAAATCAAATTCTTGTAGCAGGAGAACCCATCTGATAAGTCTAGGTTTAGCGTCCTTCTTCTCCATGAGGTACTTAATAGCAGCATGATCATTGTGAATAGTGACTTTGGAATCAACTATGTAAGACCTGAACTTCTCACATGCAAACACGACTGCTAAAAATTCCTTCTCCGTAGTAGCATAGTTTCTCTGGGCACTCTCTAGAGTTTTACTAGCATAGTGAATAACATTCAACTTCTTATCGACTCTTTGCCCTAGAAAAACACCAACAGCATAATCACTAGCGTCACACATGATCTCAAAAGGCAAATTCCAATCAGGTGGTTGAACAATAGGTGCAGTTATCAAAGCCCTCTTAAGTATTTCGAAGGCTTCCTCACAATCATCGTCAAAGACAAAGGGAATATCCTTTTGCAAGATATTGGTAAGAGGCCTAGAAATCTTAGAGAAGTCTTTAATGAACCTTCTATAGAAACCAGCATGACCAAGGAAACGTCTTATACCTTTGATATCTGTGGGGTATGGCATTTTCTCGATTGCATCAACCTTAGCCTTATCGACTTCAATACCTCTTTCGGAAATTTTATGACCTAAGACGATGCCTTCATTAACCATTAAGTGGCACTTCTACCAATTCAAGACAAGATTGGTGTCTTTACATCTCTGTAAGACTCGATCAAGGTTGCTGAGGCAATCATCAAAAGAAGACCCGTAAACGGAGAAGTAATCCATGAAAACCTCGACAATCTTTTCACAAAATTCAGAGAATATAGCCATCATACATCTTTGAAAGGTGGCAGGTGCATTACATAAGCCAAAAGGCATACATCTATAAGCAAAGGTACTGAAAGGGCAGGTGAAAGTGGTTTTCTCCTGATCAAATTGTGCAACTGGTATTTGGGAGAAACCAGAATAACCGTCTAGAAAGCAGAAGTGTGTGTGTTTGGACAACCTTTCTAGCATTTGGTCGATAAAAGGCACAGGGTAATGATCTTTCCTAGTGGCTTTATTTAATTTCCTAAGATCAATCACCATCCTATAGCCAGTAATAATCCTGTGAGGGATCAATTCATCCTTATCATTAGGGACAACGGTAATGCCTCCCTTCTTAGGGACGCAATGCACCGGACTCACCCAATCACTATGAGCAAGAGGATAGATGATACCCGCTTCCAGGAGCTTTAGTATTTCTTATCTCACTACTTCTTTCATCTTAGGATTCAATCTCCTTTGATGATCAACAACTGGTTTGAATTCAGGATCAGTTTTGATCTTGTGCTGGCATAGAGTGGGGCTAATGCCCTTAAGATCATCAAGAGTATATCCAATAGCAGAACGGTGCTTCCTCAGAGTTTTTAGTAACTTCTTTTCTTCGTGCTCTGAGAGGCTAGCACTAATAATAACAGGATATATCTCCTTTTCATCAAGATAGGCATACTTAAGAGTATCAGGCAACTATTTGAGATCGAAAACAGGATCACCCTTTGGTGGGGGTGGATCCCCAAGCAGTTCAAGAGGCAGATTATTCTTAAGGATAGGATATTGTTCTAAGACAACTCTATCTATTTCATCCCTCTCATCCAGATGCATATCATTTTCATGCTCAAGCAAGTATTTCTCTAAGGGATCAGTAGGAGGCACGGTAATAGAGGCTAAGGCAATAGTTTCATCCCTACTAGGCAACTCCTTTTCATGAGGTTGCCTACCAAATTTAGAGAAACTGAACTCATGTGATACACCTTCAAAGCCAACAGTGAGAGTTTGCTTCTCACAATCAATATGAGCATTGACGGTATTGAGAAAAGGTCTACCAAATATGATGGGACAAAAGCTATCTTGTGTGGTAGCAAGAACGAGGAAATCAGCAGGATACTTTGTTTTACTACACAAGACTTCAACATCCCTAACAATTCCCACAGGGCAGATGGTATCTTTATTAGCAAGCTGAATAGTGACATCTATAGGTTCTATCTCAACAGGTACAATCTCATCTTTGATTTCATCATAAAAGGATTGAGGTATTGCACTAACACTAGCACCCACGTCACATAAACCATGATAACAATGATCTCCTATCTTAACAGAAACAACAGGCGTGCCAACAACAGGCCTATGTTTGTCTCTAGCATGAGGTTTAGCAATTCTAGCAGCATCTTCACAGAAGTGAATATTATGTCCCTCAACTTCTTCAGACAGAAGATCTTTGATAATAGCAATGCTAGTTTCAACTCTAATTTTCTCAAGGGGTGTAGGTGTTCTAATATAGCCTCTACGTATCACAGTTTAAGCTTTAGAATGATCCTTTATCCTAACAGGGAAAGGTGGTTTCTCAAAGTAAGCACTGGGAACAACAGGGTCATTATAGGCAATGAATTTCTCTTCAACTAGAGTGGGTTTAACTACATTGACTTCTAAAGGAGGAGGATATTTAAATCACTTCTCTTTGGGGAGGTCAATATGAGCAGGAAAGGATTCACACAATGAAGCTACTATCTCAGAGTCAAGTCCATACTTAGCGCTAAAGTCACAAAAAAGTATTTGTCTCAACAAAGGATTTAACGCAATCAAAAGTGAAATTCATACCTGACTCCTTACCTTCTTCAAGCTCCCAATATTCAGAGTTACGTTTAATTCTCTCTAATAAATTCCATTTGAAGTCAATATCTCTCTTCATAAAAGAACCGGTACAAGAAGTGTCAAGCATGGTGCGATCATCATGAGAAAGCCGAGCATAGAAGTTCTGAATGATAATTTTTCTTGAGAGCTCTTGATTGGGGCAGGAATATCGAATTGATTTAAGCCTCCCCCAAGCTTGAGAGATGCTTTCTCTGTCACGAGGCCAAAAATTATAAATATAATTCCGATCACAATGTACTAAATGCATAGGATAAAACTTTTGATGAAATTCCAATTTCAACCGATTGTAGTCCCATGATCCAGTATCATCACATAGCCTATACCATGTCAACGCCTTATCCTTCAAAGATAAAGGAAAGACCTTCTTCTTGACCTCATCCTGGGGCACACCTGCAAGCTTAAATAAACCACAAACCTCATCTACATAGATCAGATGCAAGTCTGGATGTGATGTTCCATCTCGTGTAAAAGGATTAGCCAGCAGTTTCTCAAGCATACTCGAAGGAAATTCAAAGAAAATATTTTCAGTAGGTGCAGCAGGTTGAGGAGCAACTCTTTGTGCTTCCGTTCGAGGGGAAGATACCTCAAACAAGCCCCTCAAAGGATTAGTATCCATAGTGACAAGTGACAACAAATTTCAGCACACTATATGAATGTTTCCTTACCAAGTTCCACTTACCAAAGGCGCTTCACTCCCTGGCAACGGTGCCAGAAAAGAGTCTTGATGACCCACAAGTATAGGGGATCAATCATAGTCCTTTCGATAAGTAAGAGTGTCGAACCCAACGAGGAGTAGAAGGATCTGACAAGTGGTTTTCAGCAAGGAAAAATCTACAGGCACTAAAATTGTTGGTAACAAGTGATTGTGTAGTGAGATGATTCGTAGCAAGAAACAAGTAACAAAAGTAGCAAAGGTGCAGCAAAGTGGCCCAATCCCTTTTGTAGCAAGGGCCAAGCCTGGACAAAGTCTTATAGGAGGAAAAACGCTCCCGAGGACACACGGGAATTTCTGTCATGCTAGTTTTCATCATGTTCATATGATTCACGTTCATTACTTTGATAGTTTGATATGTGGGTGGACCGGCACTTGGGTACTGCCCTTACTTGGACAAGCATCCCACTTATGATTAACCCCTCTAGCAAGCATCCGCAACTATGAAATAAGAATTAAGACAAAGTCTAACCATAGCATTAAACTAGTGGATCCAAATCATCCCCTTACGAAGCAACACATAAACTAGGGTTTAAGCTTCTGTCACTCTAGCAACCCATCATCTACTTACTACTTCCCAATGCCTTCCTCTAGGCCCAAATAATGGTGAAGTGTTATGTAGTCGATGTTCACATAACACCACTAGAGGAAAAACAACATACAACATATCAAATTACCGAACGAATACCAAATTCACATGACTACTATTAGCATGACTTATCCCATGTCCTCAGGAACAAAAGTAACTACTCATAAAGCATAACCATATTCATGACCAGAGGGTTAATGAGTAGCATCAAGGATCTGAACATAAACTTTTCCACCAAATAATCCAACTAGCATCAACTACAAAGAGTAATCAATACTACTAGCAACCTTACAAGTACCAATCGGAGTCGCGAGACGGAGATTGGTTACAAGTGATGAACTAGGGTTTGGGGATGACATGGTGCTCATGAAGGTGTTGATGGTGACGAGTCCCCTCCGATGAGAGGAGTGTTGGTGATTACAATGGCGACGATTTCCCCCTCCGGGAGGGATCCTCCTGCCGGAGCTCTAGATTGGTTCTGCTCAAGTTCCGCCTCGTGGCGGCGGCGAAACCACGAAAAAGCTCCTCTGTGATTTTTCCTGGATGATACCCTCCATATAGAAAAAGAGGGGGGCCAGTGGGCCTGTGGGCTGCCCACAAGCCCCCATGGCGCAGCCTGGAGCGGGGGGTGGCCGCGCCGTGCAGGCTTGTAGGCACCCCCTGGTGCCCCTCTGGCACTTCTTCGGCCCAGTATTTTTGATAAATCGGGAAAAAATCCCCGTTGATTTTCACGGCGGTTGGTGTTGCGCAGAATAGGTATCTCAACTTTGCTCCACTTTCAGGCCAGAATTCCAGTTGCCGGTATTCTCCCTCTTCATGTAAACCTTGCAAAATTAGATAGAAAAGGCATAAGAATAGTACCGTGAAGTGAAATAATAGCCAAAGAAGCGATAAATATCAACATGAAAACATGATGCAAAATGGACGTATCACAAAACATCCCTCCTAATTTAGGGACTTGAAGTGCAAATCCCAATCAGAGTTTTGGGGAACTTGACATGATTAAATGCCTTTTTGTTAAAAAAATATTTTATAAAAATGGTTTTCTAGTTCCATTCACATGGCATGATCATTGGGCAAGGCTTGTGGTCAAGGAGGTAGGTTTTAGAGAGGAGAACAACTATAGTGATTCGAAAACTCAATTAGTCACACAAGCAACTTGCTACAGAAATCAATCATCACAACCTGCAAAAGTTTAATTGGTCAGAAGTTTTCATAAAAATAACATGTGGCAAATGTGGTTCAAACGCACGGTGTGACACATAAGGACCTGTGAGGGTTTACAAGTCAAAGGGAATCCCATGAGGCCCCTTCCGCAAGGAAGCCTCCCGAGGCTAAGCTTACGGCACCAACCGCAAGGTTTTGTGCCCATCACATGGGTGACACGTCCTCTTGGAGAAAGGCGTTAGGGGCCTGATACGTCTCCAACGTATCCATAATTTTTTATGGTTCCATGCTATTATCTTGTCAAACTTCGGATGTTGCCTTTTATGTCTTTTTTGGGACTAACTTATTAACTCAGTGCCAAGTGTGAGTTCTTGTTTTTTCCGTGTTTTCGACCCTTTTCAGAGGAGGATTTTAAACGGTGTTCAAACGGAATACAACTTCCGAAAAGATTTTTTCCGTAACAGAAGATACGCACCAGACTTGAGAACCAAGGCAGGAACCAACAGGGGACCCCGCAAGCCTAGCAGGCTTGTGGTCCCCCTGTGGCTTGTCTGCCCTACCTCTTCCGCCTATAAATTCAGAAAAATGCCAAAACTAACGGAGCGATCCACGAAAACACTTTTCTGCCCCCGCAAACTTCTGTCTCCGCAAGATCCCATCTGGGGCACGTTCTGGTGCCCTGCCGTAGGGGGGAATCGGATACGGAGGGCTTCTTCATCAACACCATGACCTCTCCGATGATGCGTGAGTAGTTCACCATAGACCTTCAGGTCCATAGCTAGTAGCTAGATGGCTTCTTCTCTCTCTTGGATCTTCAATACAAAGTTCTCCATGATCTTCATGGATATCTACCCGATGTAATCTTCCTTTGCGATGTGTTTGTCGAGATCCGATGAATTGCGGATTTATGATCAGATTATCTATGAATCTTATTTGAGTTTCTTCTGATCTCTCTTATGCATGATTTCATATCCTTGTAATTCTCTTCGAGTTGTGGGTTTTGTTTGGCCAACTTGATCTATGATTCTTGCAATGGGAGAAGTGCTTGGTTTTGGGTTCATACTGTGCGGTGACCTCACCCAGTGACAGAAGGGGTAGCAAGGCACACATCATGTTGTTGCCATCAAGGGTAAAAAGATGGGGTTTTCATCATTGGTTTGAGTTTATCCCTCTACATCATGTCATCTTGCTTAAAGTTTACTCTATTTGTCATGAACTCAATACACTAGATCCATGCTGGATAGCGGTTGATGTGTGGAGTAATAGTAGTAGATGCGTAAAGTATCGGTCTACTTGTCTCGGACGTGATGCCTATATGTATGATCATTGCCTTAGATATCATCATGACTTTGCGCAGTTCTATCAATTGCTCAACAGTAATTTGTTCACCCACCGTATTATTTGCTATTTTGAGAGAAGCCTCTAGTGAACACTACGGCCCCGGGGTCTACTTCACACCATATTTTCAGCCTTACAATTTTACTTCGTTGCACTTTCCGCCTTCAGATGTCACTTTGCAATCAATCTTGAAGGGATTGACAACCCCTTTATAGAGTTGGGTGCAAGCTCTTTTGTGTTTGCGCGGTTACTCTGGACTTGGCGCGATACTTCTACTGGATTGATACCTTGGTTCTCAAACTGAGGGAAATACTTACTGCTCCTGTGCTGCACCACCCTTTCCTCTTCAAGGGAAAAACCGATGCAAGCTCAAGAGGCAATAGAAGGATTTTTGTCGCCGTAGCAGAAGAATTTCTGGCGCCGTTGCCGGGGAGGATGAACTCAAGAACTCATCCAAGTAAGTGTCGCAAACTCATCTCTTGCATTTACTTTTTTGCCTCTCGTTTTCCTCTCCCCCATTTTGAAAAACAAAAATTTACAAAAATATTTGCCTTTTTCATTTGCCTTTTTCGTTCGCCCTTTTCTTTCACTTGCTTTCTGTTCGCTTGTGTGCTATGTGCCTTCAATATGCTTGCATCTTCGCTTGCTGAAAATCTAGTGATATGGATCCTCATCCACTTGCTAATCTCTTTAAGAGATCCAATTATGTTGATCCAATTGCTAGGGAGTTGAGTGCACTTGACTTTCTCTATGGAGTTTTGCTTGAGATGAGTGAATCTGAAAATCGTGATGAAGAAATTTATGAAGTGTTTCGCGAGGGCTCCTTGAATGAAAAGCATGATTGCAATGGTTTCACTATAAATTCTATTAGTGACAATCATGCAAAAAATATGCAAAACCCTAAGCTTGGGGATGCTAGTTTTGCCATGTCCACTACTTGTTGCAATGATCATGATTGGGGTCATGATTTTTCTTATGATCTTGAAAATTTGTTTAAGCCTCATGATGAATATGATATTTTCAATAATATTGAAAGAGGATTTGGAGAAGTCATGACTTTTCTTGATGATAATCCCACTATTTTTGAAGAGCATCAACTTTGCATGCATGTGGATCATGAAAAGAACATCCTTTGTGATAGCTATGTTGTTGAATTTGATTATGATCCCACGTGTAATTTCTATGAGAGAGGAAAATATTGTGGTAGAAACTTTCATGTTACCAAATTACCTCTCGTTATGTTGAGATTGCTATTGTCTCTTTCTTCTTCCTTGCATTTGGTAACTATTGGTTGTGTTGCCAATTTGATTTCCTATAAAATGCCTATGCATAGGAAGTATGTTAGACTTAGATGTGATTTTCACATGCTTTATGATGCTCTCGTTGTGCTTCAGTTCTTGTCTTTTGTGTGAGCATCATTGAATTATCATTGCCTAGCTAAGGGCGTTAAACAATAGCGCTTGTTGGGAGGCAACCCAATGAATTTATCTTTTTTTCTTTCTGTTTTGTTGCGTCCACACCATCATAATTATGTTATTATTGTGTCTTTTGTGTTTCTTTTTGTGCTTGAACCAAGCAAAACCTTTATGACTAGTCTTGGTGATGGTTGTTTGATCCTGCTGGAAAAAGACAGAAACTTTTGCTGACGAGATTATTATTCATTTTTATTCAGAAAGATCTTTTGAGTTGATTCTTTTTGCTGCTGGTTGATATGCCTTTTTCCTAGGCAATCGTAAGTTTTCAGAAGTTTTGAGGTACGAGAAGTATACGAAGTATACATATTGCTACAGACTGGTCTGTTTTTGACATATTCTGTTTTTGTTGAGTTGGTTGCTTATTTTGATGAAACTATGGATAGTATCGGGGGGTACTAGCCATGGAGAAGTGAGAATACAGTAATCTAAGACCAATATGAATAGAAATCAAGATTTCTACAGTACCTAAAGAGGTGGTACTTTGTTTTGTTGCGCTAATGATATCACGAGTTTCTGTTTAAGTTTTTTGTTGTGAAGTTCTCAAGTTTTGGGTGATGTTCTCATGGACAAATGGATAAAGAGTGGAAATAGCTCAAGCTTGGGGATGCCCAAGGCATCCCAAGCCAAATTCAAGGACACCAAAAAGCCTAAGCTTGGGGATGCCGTGGGAAGGCATCCCCTCTTTCGTCTTCAATCCATCAGTAACATTACTTGGAGCTATATTTTTATTCACCACATGATATGTGTTTTTCTTGGATTGTCTTGTATCGTAGGAGTCTTTTATTTTTTTTTGTGTCACAATCATCCTTGCTGCACGCCTTTTGAGAGAGACATGCACTCATCGTGAATTTGCTAGAATGTTCATCGTGCTTCACTTATATCTTTTGAGCTAGATAATTTTGCTCTAGGTGCTTCACTTAGATCTTTTAGAGCACAGCGGTGCGTGACTTGGTAGTTTGTTTGTGCTATGAAAATAGTCCCAATGGTGATAGGTACCCAAATAGGATACAAAAACTTCCATCTTCATGTGCATTGAGTAGAAAGAGAAGCTTGATTCCTCTCAATTAGTTTTGAGACGTGGATTTGGTAATATTAAGAGTTATGTTAGTAGGGTGTTGTGAATCTAGAAATACTTGTGTTGAAGTTAGTGATTCCCGTAACATGCATGTATGGTGAACCGCTATGTTAGGAAGTCGGAGCATAATTAATCTATTGATTGTCATCCTTTGTGTTGCGGTCGGGATCGCGCTATGGTTAACACCTACCAACCCTTCCCCTAGGCGTATGCGTTTAGCACTTTGTTTCGATTACTAATAAAAACTTTCGCAACAAGTATGTGAGTTCTTCATGACTAATGTGAGTCCATGGTATAGATGCACTTTCACCTTCCACCATTGCTAGCCTCTCTAGTACCGCGCAATCTTCGCCGGTGCACAAACCCACCATATGCCTTCCTCAAAACAGCCACTACACCTACCTACTATGGCATTTTCATAGCCATTCCGAGATATATTGCCATGCAACTCCCACCATTCCGTCTAATGACTTGTGCCGTCACTCTCATATTGCCATTGCATGATCATATCCCGGTACACTGCCGGAGGCATTCCTTATAGAGTCATCATCGTTCTAAGCTTTGAGCTGTGAGTAAATAAAAGTGTGATGATCGTCATTATTAGAGCATTGTCCCATGTGAGGAAACAAAAAAAGAGGCCAAAGAGCCCAAATAAAAGAGAAGAGAGAAAAAAAGAGGCCAAAGAGCCCAAATAAAAAAAAGAGAAAAATAGAGAAGGGATAATGCTACTATCTTCTTCCACACTTGTCCTTCATAATAGCACCATGTTCTTCATGATTGAGAGCCTCTTGTTTTGTCACCACCATATGCTAGTGGGAATTTTTATTATATAACTTGGCTTGTATATTCCAAGGATGGTCATCCTCAAATTTCCCTAGGTCTTCGTGAGCAAGCAAGTTGGATGCACACCCACTAGTTCTCCTTTTGAGCTTTCACATACCTATAGCTCTACTGCATCCTTTGTATGGCAATCCCTACTCATTCACATTGATATCTATTAATGGGCATCTCCATAGACCTTTAATACGCCGAGTCAATGTGACCATCTCCTCCTTTTTGTCTAACAACCACTAGCACACTCTATTCCATCTATAGTGCTATATCCATGGCTCACGCTCATGTATTGCGTGATAGTTAAAAAAGGTTTGCGAAAGTAAGAGTGCGAAAACAATTACTTGGCCAATACCGGGGTTGTGCATGATTTAAATTAGTTGTGTGAGGATGATGGAGCATAGCCAGACTATATGGTTTTGTACGGATAACTTTCTTTGGCCTTGTTATTTCAAAAGTTCATGATTACCTTGCTAGTTTGCTTGAAGTGTTATTGTTTTCATGTCAATAGCAAACTATTGTTTTGAATCTTACGGATCTGAACATTCATGTCACATGAAAGAAGTTACAAAGGACAACTATGCTAGGTAGCATTCCACATCAAAAAATATGTCTTTATCACTTCCCTACTCGAGGACGAGCGGGAGTTAATCTTGGGGATGCTTGATACGTCTCCAAGGTATCTATAATTTCTGATGGTTCCATGCTATTATCTTGTCAACCTTTGGATGTTTTGTATGCCTTTTATATCTTTTTTGGGACTAACTTATTAATTCAGTGCCAAGTGCCAGTTCCTGGTTTTTCCTTGTTTTTGACCCTTTTCAGAGGAGGATTTTAAACGGTGTCCAAACGGAATAAAACTTCTGAAAAGATTTATTACGGAACTGAAGATACACACCAGACTTGAGAACCAAGGCAGGGGACCCGACAAGCCCCCTAGGCGCGGCTAGGAGGGCCCCGCGCCTAGCAGGCTTGTGGGCCCCCTGTGGCTCGTCTGCCCTACCTCTTCCGCCTATAAATTCATAAAAATTCCAAAACTGATGGAGAGATCCATGAAAATACTTACCCGCCGCCGCAAGCCTCTGTCTCCGCAAGATCCCATCTGGGGCACGTTCTGGTGCCCTGCCGGAGGGGGATTCGGATACGGAGTGCTTCTTCATCAACACCATGACCTTTCCGATGATGCGTGATTAGTTCACCATAGACCTTCGGGTCCATAGCTAGTAGCTAGATGGCTTCTTCTCTCTCTTGGATCTTCAATACAAAGTTCTCGATGATCTTCATGGAGATCTATCCGATGTAATCTTCCTTTGCGGTGTGTTTGTCGAGATCCGATGAATTGTGGATTTATGATTAGATTATCTATGAATCTTGTTTGAGTTTCTTCTGATCTCTCTTATGCATGATTTCATATCCTTGTAATTCTTTTCGAGTTGTGGGTTTTGTTTGGCCAACTTGATCTATGATTCTTGCAATGGGAGAAGTGCTTGGTTTTGGGTTCATACCGTGCGGTGACATCACCCAGTGACAGAAGGGGTAGCGAGGCACGCATCATGTTGTTGCCATCAAGGGTAAAAAGATGGGGTTTTCATCATTGGTTTGAGTTTATCCCTCTACATCATGTCATTTTGGTTAAAGCGTTACTCTGTTCGTCATGAACTCAATACACTAGATGCATGCTGGATAGCGGTCGATGTGTGGAATAATAGTAGTAGATGCAGAAAGTATCGGTCTACTTGTCTCCGACGTGATGCCTATATGTATGATCATTGCATTAGATATCATCATGACTTTGCGCGATTCTATCAATTGTTCGATAGTAATTTGTTCACCCGTCGTATTATTTGCTATTTTGAGAGAAGCCTCTAGTGAACACTATGGCCCCCGGGTCTACTTCACACCATTATTTTAGCCTTACAATTTTACTTCGTTGCAGTTTCTGCCTTCAGATCTCACTTTGCTGTCAATCTTGAAGGGATTGACAACCCCTTTATAGCGTTGGGTGCAAGCACTTTTGTGTTTGGCAGGTACTCTTGACATGGCGCGATTCTCCTACCGGATTGATACCTTGGTTCTCAAACTAAGGGAAATACTTACTGCTCCTTTGCTGCACCACCCTTTCCTCTTCAAGGGAAAAATCGACGTAAGCTCAAGAGGAAACAGAAGGATTTCTATCGTCGTAGCAGGGCCGTGCGAGCGGGCGTGGACATGAGGGTTTCCCCTTTGGTGATTAGGAGGCAACGCCACCTGCTCATGAAAAGAAGGTGCCAAAAGCTTGTCATTTTGGTGATAGAGGATCAGGATGGATCAACGTTGTAAGAGGAGGTCATCATCGAGCCCACAACCGCATCTTGAAGACTACTTTACCAAGCGAAGACCACCTTTAGTCAGGATAGGACTGGAACCTTGTCCCCCTTCGAATGGCCGCGTTGTGGCCAACCTTCCGTGGTCATGTTTTCGGGGAAGAGGACCCTGGCATTGCAACAAGATGAGGCTAACATCTTTGTAGGGTGATTGACCCATTCTCTACCCTAATCTTTGTGTATGAGAGCCAAAGATATGTCTCTTTTCCAAGAAAGCAAAGCACAAGCTGGAGTAGGGTTTTGCGCTTTGGCGGCCCAAACCTTGGTAGCTCGTGTGCCCCCGATGTTTTCAACGAGAAGGAGAGAGCTCACCACGCAACTTTGTTGTGTTTGCAGTTGTGTTGCAGGTCGAAGGCCAAGCCCCCCACTGTTCGAACCTTGTTCTTGGAGAAGTATTTGGATGTAGATCCGGGACACCGATAGGGCCCAGTCATCCACAAGGATTTAGTCTTCCATAGATTTGGTGCTGGTTTGATGATGTCACACTTCCAGAGGATCTCGGGCGTACGGACACTGGGAGGTGTTGGACGTCCAAACAGGGTCGGTCGTTTGTCCACTGCAGCGTTTAGCTTGGCATCGTGGGATCACTAGAAGGGATTTGTAGAGGGGGTGGTGGTGAATAGACTTTTTGCATAAATTAAAACCTAGACTTTTCCCAATTTATTTTTTGGCAGATTTTAGCAATTCAAACAAGTCCAGTGCACCCTACACATGCTAGTCAACGTTCCCGTCAGGAGAAAGTAAAGACATTTCTGGGGACCCCGACTTACGAGTCGAGATCGCCGAATGAACGTGCTTAATGATCCTAGAGATCAATGCTCATCGAACACACAGATGCTGAATAATAAGAGTCTTACATCCAAGTACCGAAATATTAAAACACATGACCATTAAGATCAAGATCACGAGGTAGAGCCTATAAGGCCAAGTAACTCTGATACATCTAGTATCATAAATCTTAGGGCTAAGCGGGTGCCCATGCCATCAGCCTACACCAACATGGATTATGACTGGGAAGCATCCTAGTTCGCACGGTCGTCTCCGACGACGTACTCTTTTCCGAACTCCGGCCCTTCCATGTCTGGTTAATAATATAACCAGTGGCAAGGCAATGAGTACTTTGAATGTACTTGCAAACAGCCCATGATATGAACAATGCAATTTGTAGAATAACAAGTAAAATGAAGTTTTGGTGGACAGGAGCTTAACTATAAGTAAACATGTTCATGGATGTGCAACATAAGCTAGATGGTATTTAGAAGAACAGGTTACAGATATCAATATATCTGTTGGGTATGCCAAGTCACCAAACTTAGTCATATCAAATCTTTCTCGGATAACACCATTAAACACACACACACTTGGTTTATGTGGAAACGACTGGACGTAGTTTAAGCAGCACCACCCAACTGTCCTTGATCGTGGGAACGACTATTCGAATAGTTTTACACCCTCTAGAGGTTGTATGCCGTACCCACGAGATCTAGGAAACTTCCGTGTCGTCCACGACTCGCGGTATATAACATACCCGACGTAGGTACCCAATCAATGCCTTTCCCCTAACGATACTAGACAAAGAGGTCCACTCGATGGCTACCCAGCCCACATGATGTACGTCTTACGAGCACCGACTCTGGACAATATCATGCATGCGGGGACCAACGGTGTGCCCGAAACACGTAAAAATGGTATAGTCGCCCTACTTGGCACGACCCCGTCACGAGAGTGACCACATATCACTCCCGCCACTAGTAATGTGGCTCTTTGCTAGCACCAACCAGAGTAATCAACAAAGCCCCGTCCCATAAAGGGGTAACGTGGTCGCACATGTAAGGTTGGGATGGTCAAGACATCATAAAATCTATTCCCATTTCCAAAACCACTCACACTAAAATACACCCGGTGCACCGCTTCACCAAAAGTGGCCACCTAAATCATCATCACCCTCGGGCATTAGTGGCAACCAACGGGGTTTCCATAAACCTTTGACATATACCATCATCATGCTCATGCTTCTACTATGCTTAGCTCTACTTGTCAACATGATATTAGTGTGACCCTCATAGGTGGTAGGATCATGCTCAAAATGCAAGTGCTCCAGAGGAGCCATCGGTAACATCACTTCAATGATTTAACGAATATTCATGATCGCATGCAATGGGAGTATTTTCTTTACTAGCATGAAGTATAACATATGCTCAAACATGGTCAAAGGACTGGTTGCCTTGATCAATTAAGTATCCAGGGTCTTCGGGTCTTCAAGTCCAACTCCTTCGTCAAACGTGGTTTCTATCTTCATAATAAATAAAAAGCAATAAGTAGCTCACTCAAAAACAGTCCACAAACTCACTTTAAAAATCTGATAAATCCATATTGTTATTTTAAAAATATTTGTCTTTGGTTTTAGTGAAAGGAATATTTTTTAAATCATTTTAACAGAAGCAAAACTATTCCAATTAACCCTTTTTAATTATTATAAAACTGAAGGTTGTTTCAAAAATTACACAAAGGCTTTGTGAAATACTACTCATTTTTAGAAGAGTTATGGTGGAAAAATAATAAAAATATATTGGATAGTTATTTTTATAAAAATCTTTCAAAAACAGATTTAACAGAAAAAGAAAAAGGGGCTGGGGCTCAGGCCTGGCTTGGCCTGTGGCTTGGGCCGGCCCAGCGAGCCAGCCAGCCCACGCGCGCGCGCGGCCAGGTTCAAACCTGATGCATGGGCCCCTGCGGTCAGCGACAGAGAAGAGAGAGGGGGAGAGACAGGAGCCACCGACAGTTGAGCCCCACCTGTCGAGGTCGTCTTCCACCTCTAGACAGAGAGGAGGAGAGACACGCCGACGAGGCTACCGACGACCTCGAGCCCAACCAAAGGCAGAAATGGGTTCAACTCACCATCGCCTACCTGCTGGTGGTCGAGGGGTGGATGGGGAGGCCGTGGTTCACCGGCGACGAGGAGGCTACGGCAGAGCAATTTCGGGAGGTTGATGAACTAGGTGCTACGGGCATGGATAAGATTGGGGAGGTGATGGGGAAGCTCCCTCAGGTTGCTAGGATCCCGTAGGAGGTGAAAGGAGCACCGTAGCTGGCCCATAGCCCGAGATCGACGAAGCTTCGAAGCGATGGGCCTCGGTTGATCTCGAGCACAGGAGCTCGATGTGCTCAAATGGAGAGGCTAGGGGTGGAATTCATGCATTAGAGAGGTGGGATGGAGGTGCTGGAGGGAGGGGGAGGCCCTATTTATAGGCTCCCGGCGGTGTACCGAGCCGGTGGCGCCGATGGTTTCACCGCAGCTCTCAGGAGGAGCAGTGAGCCTTCGGAGTCGAAACCACGGTATGCAGACGTGGTTTAGGACCTGCGTGACCCACTGAGAGGGAGAGAGAGCAAGGAGGAGCATGCATGCGTGGCCAAGGTCTTCTGGTGGATCTGGCGCGCTTGGGCACGCGTCACTCCGGTCAACAGAGCGAGGGAGGAGGGGCACTGGAGCTGCTGTGATGCAGAGAAGTGGTCGGGGACTTGAAATAGCAACAGGGGGAGGCTTGAACCGGCCGAGCTGGCCACCTTAGCTTCGGTTGCGTCGAGCAGCGTGCCCAGAGCACAGTTTTGGTATGCCACGACATGTTGGAGCGCTCTGGGGCGCTTTGGCCTTGTTTGGGCTGTCCTGGGGCTTGGCCCGAAGATGCCTAGCCGTTTGGAAGTCGAGTGGCTCACTGTTGGAAATGGGAGGAGAGGAAAGAGGAGATGTCAGTGCTAGACCAGAAATTAGAATAAGGACTTTGGGGCCTTCTACTTGGATTCAAAGAGGGGCCAGTCTCCTGCAGTTGGGGAGTGGTTTTGGCTACTTGGTCAAAGAGTTTGGAGGGATGAGCTTAAGTGTGGAGTGGGGTAGGGGCTGCTTTGCTAATATGGCAGAAGGTGTTTGACAGGTGTTTGAGATAGCAACACCTCACCACTGGTGGTGAGAGTTAACAAGATAAACTTTCATGAAGAAATAAGGTACTCGACCAAGTTTTAGCTTCATTGGACAAGTTTGGCAATGTAAACTTGAAATTACCCCCCAAATGGCAGATCTGCCCCTTCCAAAGGGAATGTGTGTAAATTACTTCGTGCAAATCCCATTTTTGGTAGAGGCTCCTCATTTGTGGTTTTGAACACTTCTACAAAGTTTCAACCCATTTGGATAAACTTTGTAATGTAGAGATGCTTCAACTTGGTTCTGTACAGAAAGGGTTTTTGGATTATTTAGTGAACAAAATCACCTTGGAATGAGGTGAAGCTTTATGTGACCACTAAACATATCTTGGGAAGGTTGCTGGAATTTTAAGGGATTTTATTGGAAATTTTTCCAAAATATTTCCTTTGGAAATATTCCAAAAGAACAAAACAGACAGAATAGGTTTTCAGGGATTTACTCAAATATTTTGAATATAAATAGGGGTTGAAAATGTTATGTATGGAAAATATATGTCCTATGAGTAACTCCAAATTTTCTCAGATTTTTCTAAGGCAGAAAATTAATTTTCCATATAGGAATATTATTTCTGGCCTCAGAAATGGACATGCAAATAAAATAGGAAAATAATTTATAGTATAATTATTTTATGGTTTTGGAGAGTTAAAATAGTTTTAAAACCAGATCACCAACTTCGGGTAAGAGTACTCCCTTGCCATTAAGGACTTGTAGTGCAACCCAAAGCAGGGTTTGAAATAGTCAGAAATAAGAAAAGGATTTTTGGAAATATTTATATTATGGAAAATATGTTTTTTGATATCACTTAATCAAGCATACCAGCATACAATGACAACCATGGCATTCACAACATTGGTTTTTGAAAAGTTTTAAAAAAGTCAGTTTTTTGAACTACAATGGAGGTGAGGTGAAAACAGGGTGTCACAACATTGCACATGTAAGTAAGGAGTAGATTTTAGGAAGATCCAACGCAAAGATGGACATGATGATTTTTGGCATGATTCACGTTAGTGGAGGCTTCAACCCACGGAGGGTAACGACTGCGAGAGTCCATGAAGGGCTCCACCCACAAGGGGTCCATGAAGAAGCGGCCTTGTCTATTCCACCATGGCTTACTTCCACACAGGACTAGGCTCACTCGGAGTAGATCTTCACGAAGTAGGCGATCTCCTTGCCTGCAAAAACTTCTTGATTCAACACCAAAACATGAAGTAGGAGGCTCCCAAGCGACACCTAACCAATCAAGGAGGCACCACCCTCGAAAAGGTAATAGATGTGGTAGAACGATGAACTCCTTGCTATTGTGCCTCAAAACATAGTCTCCTCAACTTGGCATATTTGGCATGGGTATAAGAGATTGATTGGGTGGAAAGCAACTTGGGGGGCGAGAGATGTAGTTTCTAAAGGATGGATTGGAATATATTGATCTCAACACATGAGTAGGTGGCTCTCTCTCAGAAAATCAATCTGGCAAGTGGTCCGAGTGCTTCCTCTAAGAATGAGAGGTGTTGGAGGGGTATATATAGGCATATCCAAAAATCCAACCGTTACAACATTGTTTCCCAACTCGGTGACACCGACATGAATCTCGGTGGTACCGAGTTGCACTACATGCGGCAACTTTTGAATTCTCGGGAAGACCGATGTAGGAATCTCAGTGGTACCAATATGGTGACCTAGGGCAGTCCCCAAATCTCGATGAGGCCGATTTCAAAACTCAGAAATTTAGATTCTTGAAGTGGACAGCCAAAAAGTTGGTCTCTGATTTTCAGTGTCACCGAAGTGGATGTTTGTGGTACCAAGATTCTAGGGTTTGGCATTGGTTCTATCTCTGGAAAAATCGGTAGGGCCGAGTGGAAATTGTTGGTGGAATCGATTTTGATTATTAGGGTTTCGAGAGAGAAGTTTGTGGGAGAATGGTTGAGTACTTTTGGTGGCTATCTCTAAGCACTTGAGCAACCAATTCATGATAGATACCTCACTCCCTTTTAATAGTATTGGTTTTCTATGGACTCAGATGTGATTTCTCACAAATATAAAATGCAGAGTCTTGTATTTTGAGGCTTGGCCAATCCTATTCCTTTCCTTCCTTGGGGCTTCTCACAATCCTTGGCCAATGCATCTCTATGGACTATACCTGAAATATACTAGGTAAAAGTGTTAGTCCAAGAGACAATGTATGTTGTCATGAACTATCAAAACCACCAAGGGAGCATATGTGCTTTCAATCTCCCCCTTTATGGTAATTGATGACAACATACAATCAGAGCTTCAAATAAAGATAAGAAGTTGAATGTGACAACTTTGAAAGATACATGACTAATACAAGCTCCCCTAAATGTGTGCAATCCCTTTTAAGATATGTTTGCTTTCGACTGCATGAGCACACACATAGTAGAAGGGATGAGACAACTCATGTGAATTTTTTCTATATGGAATAAACATTATGTGAAGGAAAGGTTTCCATGTTCAAGACTCACTCTTGCAAACAATATGTGCAAGAGACAAGATATGATATTGAGAAAGTATATGGTGCATATAGTTACCTTGAGATTCTTGAGCATCTTAGCAGTAGGAGTACACTTGGGAAAACAAAGGTTAGATAGCACAAGATAATTCTATTGTAAAGATGCAAAGATCTTCAAAAGTACCAAGATAGGGAAGACATATTGAAAATAGGATTTCATGACAGATATGTCTTCAAGAATATTTAGAACTTTCTCCCCTAAGAATTAATACGTAATATTTGCTCCCCCCTAAATCATAGCATGTATATATTGCGAGTAGGCAGGGTGAGACAAGTTCAATCCAAAGTAGGCAATAAAACTTTTATGTATCTCTCCCCCTTAATGGTATCTCTCCCTCTGAATATGTAAGGTTTGATATATGTCCCCCTTTGGTAGATCTACCCTTTGCTAGACCTCCCCTTAGGTATACGCATTTAGAAGCTTTGACATATCTCCCTCTTCGGCATTAATTTCCAAAAAGGTCAAAGGGAAGGGTTCATTGAGAGTCAGGGATCATGGATTCTTCTTTCTTTGATAAGGGTTCCCTGAATTTTCTCCCCCTTTCAGTTAGATAAGTGTTCCTTGAAAGTTCTCCCCCTTTGTAGTTCGGATCCTAGATGTTTATCCCCCTTATGTTGTGGGATCACTGAAGTTTTCTCCCCCTTTGAAGTCCCCCCTTGATGATTGTGGGGTCACAATTATACGCCCCTTTGGCATAAATCCAGTAATATAAATAAGAACTCGGGTGGTACTAAAATTCATGGTGTCCGAGGCAATGTGGTTCGGTAGAACCGATAATGAAGTTTTAGCCTCTACGATAAATTGGTAGGATCAATTTTCCATATTGGAGAGACCAAGTTGCAATTAAAAATTCAACTTCTGAACTCAACTCGATAGAAAATATCCAAATTTAGAGAACACAATATTTTTTATTTTTTTATTTCGAAATGTATATACACATATAGATGAGAATTGAATGGTTCCAATAAATCATTCATCCGAAACATGAACCATACAAGAAACTTTATCTGGATGTTGTGCATTGACTAGGTCACCTATATTAGAGTGTATTGACTTGAGGAGTCAAGCAAGAATGATTGATCGTAGGTCATACTCACCATTAAGCGCAAAATGGGGTTACCATTTTTTGAGTAAGCATTTTACTGTCTTCATATCACTTGAGCTTCTTTAGCTCATGACTTGGTGTAAATATTTATCCGGGATACGAGTACATACCTTCAAATGATGTTGATGACATGGCATGTAGGTGAACTTTTCGTGGATGCTCAATGTTGATGAAGATCATCTTGAGTTAGGAGCTATCCTCGTCGTTTTGGTTCACTTTTCACCTACATTGGTAATTCATGCAAGGAAGAACATAATATATCCAAATGAAAAGAGTTTATTTTATCATCATATAGTTGTCAAGGATATGATTTTGTTGCCTTCTTCCTTCATCTCCGAAGAAAGGGTTGTTTATACTTGGCCACGACAAGATTTCTTTTGATGTGACTTGATGGAAATCTTTTGAAGTGTAGTTCTTCCAAGGACCTACAAAAGGTTAGATGCAATACAAGGGAGTATAGTTTTCCAATATGTAATATAGTGTCATATAAGTAGCATCATGCAATAATGAAGTAAGCCCATGCCCTTGCATGCATCCGAGTGAGTCTAGGTAAAGTTTGAAGAATCAATGATGTTCAACTCACTCAAATGAAAAAATATTTTCTCATCAAGTGGTTTTGTAAAGATATTAGCCAATTGTTTGTTGGTACAAACATGCTTGAGATTAATATATCCTTTACCAACATGATCATGAATGAAATGATGTCGCACTTGAATATGTTTAGTTTGTGAATGTTGCATGGGATTATGGGAAATTTTAATAGCACTTTCATTGTCACACAACAATGGAACACTTTTCAAATGAATGCCATAATCCTTAAGAGTTTGTGTCATCTATAGTACATGTGCACAACATGATCCGACATCAATGTATTCCGCTTCGATAGTAGATAAAGATATTGAGTTTTGTTTCTTGGATGACCAAGACACAAGATATCTTCCAAGAAATTGACATGTTCCCGAGGTGGATTTTCTATCAACCTTTTCTTCGGCATAGTCGGAGTCGTAATAGCCAACAAGATTAAAAGTAGATACCTTGGGATACCATATGCCAAAGTTTGGCGTATGTATCAAGTATGTCATAATTCTTTTCACACCCTTTAGATAACACTCCTTAGATGCCACTTGATATCAGGCACACATACTAACACTCAACATGATATCAGGATGGGAGGCACTTAGATATAGAAATGAACCGATAATTGATCGATAAACCTTTTGATTAACCGATTTGTCCTCCTTATTGATGTCAACATATCCACTAGTAGGCATGGGAATTTCCATACCTTAGCACTCTTGCATGTTGAACTTCTTGATTAAGTCCTTGGTGTACTTGGTTTGAGAGATAAACGTACCTTCTCTCGTTTGTTTGATTTGCAAACCAAGGAAGAATTTCATCTCACACATCGTAGACATCTCATACTTCTCTGACGTCAACCTTCCAAACTTCTCACTGAAATGTGGTTAGTAGAACCAAAGATAATATCATCCACTTATATTTGGCACACAAATAGTTCATCATTAACTCTTTTAGTGAATAAGGTTGCGTCAATTGCACCAATCTCAAAACACTTCTTAATGAGAAACTTCGTTAGGCATTTGTACCAAGCACGATGTGCTTATTTAAGACCATATAAAGCTTTATGAAGTTTGTAAACATGATTAGGTTTCTTAGGGTTCATAAAGCAGGGAGGTTGTTTGACATAAGCTTCCTCCTCTATTTCACCATTTAGAAAAGAACTTTTGATATCCATTTGGTATAGATTAATATCATGGTGATAGGCATAAGTGAGAAGAATTTGAATGGCTTCAAGTCTAGCAACAGGGGCATAGGTCTCACCGTAGTCCATACCTTCGACTTGGTGTAACCTTGAGCTACGAGACATGCCTTGTTACGTACAACTTGATTATCTTCATCTTGCTTGTTCTGAAACACCCATTTTCTACCTATGATGTTGTGCTCGTCCTTGGGCATCTACACAAGTGCCCAAACATCATTTCTCTCGAACTTGTGTAGCTCTTAGTGCATGGCATTCACCCAATCAGGGTCTTGAAGTGATTCTTTCATATCCATAGGCTCAATTCTGGAGATAAATTAGTAATGCTCACAAATGTTGGCTAGACAAGTTTTCGAGCGAGTGATTCTTCCGGTTTGTATGTCACTAAAGATTTGATTCAGCGAATGATCCTTGTCCACTATTGATCAAACTCGTGACAACTTTTTCATGTTGGATGGTGGAGCTTCCTTACCATTTTCTTCATCATTGTCGTTGAAGGTGTCATCTCCTTGAGGTGGTTGCAAGGAAGGTTGACGTGGATCGTCATGATGTGCTTCCTCCTCTTCATCATGTCGTGTACCACTTGTGGATGCCTCCATGTCATTTTTCGTTCTCCTTGACGTGAAGTATGAGCTTCCACTTGAGTTGATGAAGTGTTTTCCTTGACCTCCATGGGACGAATCTTGTTGATGGATAGATCTTGGAAGGCTTCCGAAGATTCCTTACATCATTCGGCAATTGTTCGACTTGCGAACCATTAGATTCATCAAACTTTACATCTACCATCTCTTAAACTATTCGAGCAAAGTTGTTGTAGACATGGTAAGTGTGAGAGTTTGATCCATAACCAAGTAGGAAACCTTTATCAGTTTGAGGAGCAAATTAAGAACGACGATGCTTATCAAGAATGTAGCACTTAGAGCCGAATACTAAAAAATATCCAACTTGGGGTTTGTTACCAGTGATTAGCCCATATGCCATTTTACCGTGAAGCTTGTGTAAGTAGAGTCGGCTCATGGCATGACACGCGGTTTCCACGGATTTAGCCCAAAAGTACCTTGGTGTCTTGTATTCATCAAGCATCGTTCTAGCCATTTCTATGAGAGTACGGTTGTTCCTATCAACAAATCCATTTTGTTGAGGTGTGTACGTCACCGAGAACTCATGTGAGATACCTTCTTCATCAAGAAAAGTATCCACATTTGTGTTCTTGAACTACGATCCATTGTCTCTCTGAACTTTCATGATCTTCACTTCAAACTGATTTTGAGCTTTCCGAGCGAAGTTCTTGATGATCCTTTGTACCTGTGACTTGTCATCAAGAAATAATACCGATGGAAATCTAGAAAAATAAACAAAAATAACTATGCCGTAAGAATTTCCACGGAGGCTCTTGTCGGCTCGAGTGGCCTTCTAGTAGTCTTGATGTTCTTCACGGGATGACTTCCACCGACTTGTTTTCCTGCTTGACAAGCACTACAAAGTCTATATTTGTAATGATAACATCTTTAACACCAAGAATATGATCACCTTTGATAAGCCTGTCAAGATTACGCATACCAACATGTCCTAGCCTTCTATGCCATAACCAACTTTTAGAAGATTTTGCAATTTGACATGTACGGGGTTTGGATCTTTTAGTGAAATTGACAATGTATAGATCACCTCTGCAGAAACCAGTAAAGACCATGTTCTTATTGTTGCTAAGAAACACTTGGCAGTCAACTTTTGTAAATAGCACATTGAAACCAAAGTGTGCAGTCTAGATACGTAAAGAAGATTATAGCCAAGGGATTCAACAAGCATGAAATTTTGAATGGAACTATCATGAGATATGGACACCTTACCGAGACCAAGTACCTTACCCTTGGAGTTGTCCCCAAAAGTGACATATACCTTCGTGGTCCATGGTTTGGTATGATCTCATGAAACATGTCTCTATCTCCCGTCATGTTATTGGTGCATCCACTCTCAAGTATATACTCCTTTCCTGTGGCCATGTAGTCTCTAAGGTTTGTTATAAGACCCAGGATCCTCATGGTCTTCTCATACTCGATGTCAAACTCTTTGTCTTCATCATAGTAGCCATGCTCCACATTGTTATCGTTAGAGGGAATATCCTCATCATGAGAATCAAGTGATTCATCAGAATTTTTACTATGACAATGTTCATGTGTATACATGCAAATAGCTTCAACAATCATGTCATTAACGGTAATGACGTTTCCTTTAGCATGCATGTGGTCAAGAATCTCAAATAGACATTTATCAAAGTTAGGATCATTGGGCTTCATCTTGTGAAAGGCAATAGTTTTTTGGAAAATGATATCAAGATTTTTCAAGGAGTAGTCGGGATATCTTTTCTCCAAATCTTTCCACAAAGTATTTCGTAGCAACAATAAGAACACTTCATCAACAGACTTTCTCAAATGGAATAGTCGGGATATATTTTCAAGGAGTAGTTGGGATATGTTTTCAAGGAGTAGTCGGGATATCTTTTCAAGGAGTAGTCGGGATATTTTTCAAAGTTCTTCATTTGATTAAGCGCATTTCTTGGCAAAGCTATAATGATGAGATTAACAGTTTTAAGGTAGTCGAGCACATTAACTTCTTCATCATGAGAAGGATGTAAGGGATATTCAACATACTTTCTCAAATGGAATTCATCAAATATATCAAGCATTTTACCTTACCATTGTCTTTAATACTCCCCACTGAGAACATGCACTCTACAACTAAGATTCCTCAAAATTGACACATCCATCTTCCTCCAATGGTGATTAAACCAAGGCTATGGAGACCAAAGCTGTGATACCAATTGTGGGATCACTAGAAAGGATGTCTAGAGGGGCGGTGAATAGACTACTTGCATGTAACATCCCAATTTTCTTAAATCAGGATGTTAATAGGTCATTCATATGCATCTCATATTTCCTATGCATTATTTGCTCTTCTGAGAATTCTATTCATTATGTAACTTCGGGCAATTTATTGGAGTGGAGATAATATGACTTCTCCCCTGTCAAATAAAAGTGCATAATATTTTGAATATTATTTGGAGTTACCGATTTGGTTTTGCAAATTTTATAATGTCCGAAATTATTTTTAGTTAAGTTTTCAAATGCTATTTGCGTGGCCTATTGCATTAAAACTATTTTCAAAAATATTGCATTAGGAGGAACTAGGTTCCTTTATTATTTATTAGGTGGATTTATTATATATATATATATATATATATATTAGCATTTTAATATAAATATATATATATACTTATATGTATATATTACTATATGCATATTTATATATATATATATGTATATATTTTTGTATACGTATATTATTATTATTATTTTCTGTTTGTTTTTCTTAAAAAAATATTATTTAGTTATTTACTTTTTTGTGGTTTAAAAAAAAGGGGGACCGGCTGAGCCAGGCCGAGCCAGCCCAGCACAGCGCCACAGCCCTAGGCCAACTAGACACTACAGCCCGATTTTCCCTGCTCCCGATTCGCCCCGCCGCCGCCTCGCACACGCAGCAGCCTCGAGCACCGCACAGCACGCCCGAGCACCACCGAAGTTCGTTCGTGTTCGCCGGAGTTCGCGGAGCCGCCATCACCGGAGTCCGTTCGACCGCCACCGGAGCACCATCCGAGTCACCACACCGAGACGGTTCCGTTTTTCCCCACTGTTCATGGTGAGAACGCACGCACGAGCCGATTCATCAAACCCCGATGAACAGCTTCAGGACGAAATTGAATCTGTTTTAACCTGTTTTTAGCTGTGTCACACTCTCGGTATAATTTTGAAACGCATTTATCTTTTTACTCGTAACTCCGATTCAGGAAATTCTTTTTCGTGTGATCTCGTATTGATTAGTAGAACATGTTAGAACCAGTAGTTTTCAGTTTTGCAAAAATTAATTTTTTTGTTAAATCAGATTTGATTTAAACCTACCAGAGGCCATATTTTGCAAACCGTTCATCCGATCTAGTTGATTCTTTTTGCGTTGTGATCGTATCAGCATGTAGATGATTTTATACATACTGCCATGCTATTTATGCTTTGGTTTTAAACAAGTTGTTCTACTGCCGATGGTTTTATTTGGTGTTATGTGATTGTGGTGATTGATTGGTGTGATTGTTTGCAACGTGTAGATTGTGCGGAGTGCGACGCAAACTATTGTGAGGAGTGTGACTTTCTGAACCAGAATCAAGGCAAGTTACATGTTGATCATCCTTTACCTATTATTTTTCTATGCATGTAGTATTATATCACCCTATGAAAATTATGCGTGTATAGGAATATTATTATTATTGCTATGCTATTGAGCTATATCCCCTTGTCATGAAGACCGTGTTAGATAAAATTTTGCTATGCTATGTATACGGGGATTGGTTCGTGTATTCATTGAGATTATGTGAGGATTACTACAAAATAAATTTGAGTAGTAATTAAGGATTTAATTCAACTCTGGGCGGATATAGTATTGCTGGGTGGTTTCAAGAACATCATGGTATAAACCCTCTGAATGTAAGTGGATGCCGCCCAGGTTCAAAAAGATCAAACAAACTTAGTGACTAGTAGCTTCCTTGTGCGACCACTGGCTATTATGGGCTCTGGCTTAGTTGATCAGTCGTGGAAACCTTACCCGGATGTGCCAGCTGATGTAGGTATGATAGGTGGGATGGGCCTCCTGTGGGACTAGGTGACTGCTTCTGAAAGACTTCGTGTCAATCTTCGGGTTGGGCCCAGTGGGTACAACATACTAACCTCTGCAGAGTGTATAAACTAATCATGATTAGCCGTGTCCCCGGTTATGGACAATTTTGAGCAGCTAGGCCATTACAGTTGTTGGATGATCTTGACAGATGACACACTTAATAAAATTTGATGGGAAACTTAATGATGGTAATAGGTTGGAGTTGGTGAGGCCAATTCAACCATATGTGAGTTATTGTAGAAAACAAATTAAAACTTGACTATTAGGTAGTTAAGAGGATAAAATCAGCTTTCTGCAAAATAACCATCAAGCTTTCTTTTGTTATACTATGCATATACATGTAGGTTTGTTATATTACTTTTCCTGTGTAACTTGCCAATACATTCAAAGTATTGACCTATATGGCTGCAACGTATCATGTTGCAGGATATTCAGACGAGGAGTAAGGTACCGTTAGGGTCGCGAGTCTTCACTGAACATCGCCAGTGGGCTATGATGGGACTCATCATTATTTTTCTCCTACTTTTCTGTTGTTTAATAGAATAGAGCTAGCTAAGTGCTATGCAGATTGTTATACTTTATAAATTCTGGATCATACGTTATTATAAATGATGCACTTGCTATATCTGGTTTTCATCTATACTGTGTGTGCTGGCGAGTTGATCCAGGGACTAGCACAGTAAAGCACAGAGACTCAAACCCTTTGAGGTTTGGTCGTTACAGATGGTATCAGAGCAATGCGTTGACTGTAGGTCGTGGCCCTAGAAAATGGATTAGAAAAGTCATAGGAGTGAAAATTTATTCTATAAACTTTGTCTACATCTTACTCTTTCATTAGATAACCACTCTAGTATCTTGACCAACTTAAGTAGGAACTAGTGCTGAGACCACCACTTATGTTTGTTTTTATAGCGATATTAATGTGTTAGCGTATCTGTTTATGCCCGCTTTGTGGCATGACGATACTAGGTTGCTTGCTTGATTGTTATTTTGCTTGTTTGTTAAATTAGGATCTTGTCAAGATTATTCGACTATATATATAGATATGTTTGATTATTGTCATGCTTGTTTGTGTTATTTGTTATGTTGTTTTGTTGCCTCATATATATTACCTTGATCATAATATGCATATGGGTAGAATATCTATATTCCTCTAGACCTATTCTGTCTATTTCTTATCTATTCTTGCCAACCAAAACCCTTAGTATGCCTATTAGAGTGAGTTCCCCAGGAGCTGAGATGATAGCAAGTTTGGGATGTTTTCAGATGCCCTTGTCTATTGGGAAGCATGTTTTCCCTACAGATTTGATCATATTGAAGTCGCAAGGTCTGGATATTATTTTGGGTATGGATTGGATGATCAAATATCAGGGAGTCATTGATTGTGCTAGTCGATCTATTTCTCTGAATGCACCAGACGGGACAAGAATCAAATATGTATGTAAGTATCAGCATAAGAGGATGCAGGTGAACTCTCTTAAGGGGGGTAGCCTGGAAGAGGTGCCAGTTGTGAAGGATTATCCAGATATGTTTCCGGAGGAGTTGCCAGGTATGCCACCAGATAGGGATATTGAGTTTCTCATTGATTTAATGTCTCGTACTGGACCTATTGCAAAGAGACCATACAGAATGCCTCCTCAAGAGTTGGAGGAATTGAAGAAGCAGCTGAGGGAGTTACAGGCACAAGGATTTATTCGCCCAAGTTCATCACCTTGGGGAGCCCCTGTTTTGTTTGTTGAGAAGAAGGATGGGACCTTGAGGATGTGTGTTGATTATCGTTCTCTAAATGAGGTAACCATTAAGAATGAGTATCCTTTGCCTATGATAAATGATCTGTTTGACAAGTTGGAGGGAGCTACTGTGTTTTCTAAGATTGATCTTCGTTTTGGTTATCATCAATTAAAGATTGGTGAGGAAGATATTCCAAAGACTGCTTTCACTACGAGCTATGGGTTGTATGAGTATACTGTTATGTCATTTGGATTGACTAATGCCCCAGCATACTTCATGAATATGATGAACAAGGTGTTTATGGAGTTCTTGGATAAATTTGTGGTTGTTTTCATTGATGATATATTGGTGTTCTCTAGGAATAAGCAAGAGCATGAAGTGCATCTGCGTTTGGTGTTGGAGAAACTGAGGGAGCACCAGTTGTATGCCAAGTTCAGTAAATGTGAGTTTTGGTTGGATGAGGTAGCATTCCTTGGCCACGTTATATCAGGTAATGGAGTTGCAGTTGATCCATCCAAGGTTGCTGCTGTTACAGCGTGGGAGACACCCACGTCAGTTGGTGAGATTCGCAGCTTTTTGGGCTTAGCAGGTTATTACAGAAGGTGTATTGAGAATTTCTCAAAGATTGCAAAGCCTATGACTAATTGTTGAAGAAGTGGAACAAGTTTGTTTGGATTGATGATTGTGAAGCTAGCTTTTAGGAGCTGAAGCAGCGTTTAGTCACAGCACCAGTTTTAACTCTGCCAGATATACATAAAGACTTCCAGGTATATTGTGATGCTTCTCGTCAGGGACTTGGGAGTGTTTTGATGCAGGAAGGTAAACTCGTTTCTTATGCTTCACGTCAGCTTAAGAATCATGAGCATAATTATCCTACACATGATTTGGAGTTAGCCTCAGTTGTGCATGCATTGAAAACTTGGAGGCATTATCTTGTCGGTAATCATTGTGATATATTTACCGATCATAAGAGCCTGAATACATATTTACTCAGAGGGAGTTGAACCTCAGACAGAGGAGATGGTTGGAGCTTATTAAGGATTATGATCTGAATGTGCAATATCATCCTGGTAAGGCTAATGTTGTTGCTGATGCATTGAGTCGTAGGAGCCATGCTAATGCAATTAATATTGATGATATGCCATCGGAGTTATGTGAGTAGTTCAGAAATCTGAGATTGGAGATGGTCCCTAGAGGCTATTTGGCTACACTTGAGGTAAGGCCTACCTTGCTTGACAGAATTAGAGAAGCTCAAAAGGATGATAAGTATATTGCTAAGATAAAGGAGAATATGCTAAAAGGGAAAGCAAAGGATTTCCATGAGGATGAACATGGAACCATATGGTTTGAGAAGCGTATTTGTGTACCTCGGGATGCAGATATGAGGAAATTGATTCTTCAGGAGGCGCATGATTCACCTTACTCTATCCACGCAGGTAATACTAAGATGTATTTGGATTTGAGGGAGAGATTTTGGTGGCCTAGCCTGAAGAGGGAAATTGCTGAGTATATTGCAGTATGTGATGTGTGCCAAAGAGTTAAAGCAGAGCATTAGAAACCAGCAGGTTTGTTACAACCATTGCCTATACCTGATTGGAAGTGGGATCGGATTGGTATGGATTTCATCACTGGATTACCCAGGACTCGATCTGGTTATGATTCCATTTGGGTAGTTGTTGATCGTTTGACTAAAGTCGCTCACTTCATCCCGGTAAAGACTACCTATACCAGTGCTAAGCTAGCCAAGATTTATATGTCCAGAATTGTCTGTCTGCATGGAGTTCCAAAGAAGGTAGTGTCTGATAGAGGTACTCAGTTCACCTCTAAATTTTGGCGTCAGTTGCATGAATCATTGGGTACTAGACTGGAGTTCAGTACAGCATTACATCCAGAAACATATGGGCAGACTGAGAGGGTGAACCAGATATTGGAGGATATGTTGAGAGCTTGTGCTTTGGACTACGGGTCCAGTTGGGATGATTATTCACCATATGCAGAGTTCTCATATAATAACAGTTATCAGGCTAGTTTGCAGATGGCACCGTTTGAGTTTCTGTATGGTAGGAAGTGCAGGACACCATTGATGTGGGATGAGGTTGGAGAGCGTCAGTTCTTTGGACCAGACTTGATTAGAGATGCTGAGGAGAAAGTCAGGTTGGTTCGTGACATGCTAAGGATAGCACAGTCCAGACAGAAGAGTTATGCAGATGCAAACCGTAAGGAGGTGACATATGAGGTAGGAGACCGTGCATACCTTAGAGTTTCACCACTTCGTGGAATTAAGAGGTTTGGAATCAAAGGTAAGTTAGCACCACGCTTTGTGGGGCCTTACAGGATCTTGGAGCGTCGAGGAGAAGTAGCTTATCAGCTGGAGTTGCCAGAAGCTTTGTCAGGAGTTCATAATGTGTTTCATGTATCCGAGCTGAAGAAGTGTCATGCCGAGATGGCAGGCGTTCCTTTGAGAGATACAGTGCCACTTGAGGCAATTCAGTTGGAGACTGACTTGACATATGAGGAGAAGCCTGTTAAGATTCTGGAGACAGCAGAGAGAATTACTCGCACCAAGGCAATCAGATTATGCAAAGTTCAGTGGGATCATCATACCGAAGAAGAGGCTACTTGGGAACGAGAGGAGGATCTCAAGCGGGATCACCCACACCTATTTGCTAGCCAACCAAAATCTCGAGGGCGAGATTCATCTTAAGGGGGGTAGGTTTGTAACATCCCAATTTTCTTAAATCAGGATGTTAATAGGTCATTCATATGCATCTCATATTTCCTATGCATTATTTGCTCTTCTGAGAATTCTATTCATTATGTAACTTCGGGAAATTTATTGGAGTGGAGATAATATGACTTCTTCCCTCTCAAATAAAAGTGCATAATGTTTCGAATATTATTTAGAGTTACCGATTTGGTTTTGCAAATTTTATAATGTCCAAAATTATTTTTAGTTAAGTTTTCAAATGCTATTTGCGTAGCCTATTGCATTAAAACTATTTTCAAAAATATTGCATTAGGAGGAACTAGGTTTATTATTTATTAGGTGGATTTATTTTATATATATATATATATATATATATATATATATTAGCATTTTAATATAAATATCTATATATACTTATATGTATATATTACTATATGCATATATATTTATTTTACATATATATATATGTATATATTTTTGTATACGTATATTATTATTATTATTATTCTGTTTGTTTTTCTTAGAAAAAATATTACTTAGTTATTTACTTTTTTGTGGTTTTAAAAAAAAGGGGGACCGGCTTAGCCAGGCCGAGCCAGCCCAGCCCAACGCCATAACCCCAGGCCAACTAGACACTGCAGCCCTATTTTCCCTGCTCCCGATTCGCCCCGCCGCCGCCTCGCACGCGCAGCAGCCTCGAGCACCGCAGAGCACGCCGGAGCACCATCGAAGTTCGTCCGTGTTCGCCGGAGTTCGCGGAGCCGCCATCACCGGAGTCTGTTCGACCGCCACCGGAGCACCATCGGAGGCACCACACCGAGACGGTTCCGTTTTTCCCCGCTGTTCGTGGTGAGAACGCACGCACTACCTGATTCATCAAACCCCGATGAACAACTTCAGGACGAAATTTAATCTGTTTTTAACCTGTTTTTAGCTCTGTCACACTCTCGGTATAATTTTGAAACGCGTCCATCTTTTTACTCGTAACTCCGATTCAGGAAATTCTTTTTCCTGCGATCTCGTATTGATTAGTAGAACATGTTAGAACCAGTAGTTTTCAGTCTTGCGAAAATTAATTTTTTTGTTAAATCAGATTTGATTTAAACCTACCGGAGGCCATATTTTGCAAACCGTTCATCCGATTTAGTTGATTCTTATTGCGTTGTGATCGTACCAGCATGTAGATGATTTTATACCTACTGCCATGCTATTTATGCTTTGGTTTTAAACAAGTTGTTTTATTGCCGATGGTTTTATTTGGTGTTATGTGATTGTGGTGATTGATTGGTGTGATTGTCTGCAACGTGTAGATTGTGCGGAGTGCGACGCAAACTATTGTCAGGAGTGTGAGTTTCTGAATCATAATCAAGGCAAGTTACATGTTGATCATCCTTTACCTATTATTTTTCTATGCATGTAGTATTGTATCACCCTATGAAAATTATGCATGTATAGGAATATTATTATTATTGCTATGCTATTGAGCTATATCCCCTTGTCATGAATATCGTGTTAGATAAAATTTTGCTATGCTATGTATACAGGGATTGGTTCCTGTATTCATTGAGATTATGTGAGGATTACTACAAAATAAATTTGAGTAGTAATTAAGGATTTAACTCACCTCTGGGCGGATATGGTATTGCTGGGTGGTTTCAAGAACATCATGGTATAAACCCTCTGAATGTAAGTGGATGCCGCCCAGGTTCAAAAATATCAAACAGACTTAGTGACTAGTAACTTCCTTGTGCGACCACTGGCCATTATGGGCTCTGGCTTAGTTGATCAGTCGTGGAAACCTTACCCGGATGTGCCAGCTGATGTAGCTATGATAGGTGGGATGGGCCTCCTTTGAGACTAGGTGACTACTTCTGAAAGATTTCGTCTCAATCTTCGGGTTGGGTCCAGTGGGTACAGCGTACTAACCTGTGCAGAGTGTATAAACTAATCATGATTAGCCGTGTCCCCGGTTATGGACAATTTTGAGCAGTTAGACCATTACAGTTGTTGGATGATCTTGACAGATGACACACTTAATAAAATTTGATGGGAAACTTAATGATGGTAATAGGTTGGAGTTGGTGAGGCCAATTCAACCATATGTGAGTTATTGTAGCAAACAAATTAAAACTTGACTATTAGGTAGTTATGAGGATAAAATCAGCTTTCTGCAAAATAACCATCAACCTTTCTTTTGTTATACTATGCATATACATGTAGGTCTGTTATATTACTTTTCCTGTGTAACTTGCCAATACATTCAAAGTATTGACCTATAAGGCTGCAACGTATCATGTTGCAGGATATTCAGACGAGGAGTAAGGTACCGTTAGGGTCGCGAGTCTTCACTGAACATTGCCAGTGGGCTATGATGGGACTCATCATTATTTTTCTGCTACTTTTCTGCTATTTAATAGAATAGAGCTAGCTAAGTGCTATGCAGATTATTATACTTTATAAATTCTGGATCATACGTTCTTATAAATGATGCACTTGCTATATCTGGTTTTCATCTATACTGTGTGTGCTTGCGAGTCGATCCAGGGACTAGCACAGTAAAGCACAGAGACTCAAATCCTTCGAGGTTTGGTCATTACATTGCATAAATTAAATCCTAGCCTTTCCCCAATTTTAATTGTTGGCATATTTTAGCAATGCTAACAAGTCTAGTGCACCCTACACATGCTAGTCAACATATATGGCAACCGAAAGTAAATACATTTCACATGCAAGTAAGGAGTAGAGTTTAGGAGGATCAAACGCTAAGATGGACACGGTGAATTTTGGCGTTGTTCCGATATGTGGTGCTATCGTACGTCCACGTTAGTGGAGACTTCAACCCGTGGAGGGTAACGACTGCGAGAGTGCACGGAGGGCTCCACCCACAAGGGGTCCATGAAGAAGCGGCCTTGTCTATCCCATCATGGCTTACGTCCACACATGACTAGCCTCACTTAGGGTAGATCTTCACGAAGTAGGCGATCTCCTTGCTTGTACAAACTTCCTGGTTCAACTCCACAACACGAAGTAGGACGCTCCCAAGCAACACCTAACCAATCTAGGAGGCACCACCCTCCAAAAGGTAATAGATGTGATAGAACAATGAACTCCTTGCTCTTGTGCTTCAAAAGATAGTGTCCTCAACACCCAATCACTCTCTCACAGATTTTGCATGGGTAGAAGACATTTATTGGATGGAAAGAAAATTGGGGAGGCTAGAGATCAACTTTCTAATGGATGGATTGGAATATCTTGATCTCAACCCATGAGTAGGTGTCTCTCTCTCAAAAAAATGAATCTGGCAAGTGTATGTGTCTTCTGAGTGCTTCCTCCATGGATGACAGGTGGTCGAGGGGTATATATAGGCATCTACAAAAATCCAAGCATTACAACAATATTGCCCAACTCAGTGACACCGACATGAATGTCGGTGGTACCGAGTTGCACCAAATGTGGCAACTTTCACATTCTCGGTGAGAGCGATATAGGAATCTTGGAGGTACCGAAATGGTGACCTAGGGCAGTTTCAAAATCAAGGTGAGACCGATTTCAAAATACAGAAATTCTGATTCTTGAAGTCGACAGAACAAGAAAGTGGTTAGTTATTTTCGGTGGCACCGAAGTGGAAGTTAGTGGTACCGAGATTCTAGGGTTCGGCATAGGTTATGTGCGTGGAAATATCGGTAGGGCCGAGTGGAAATTGTTGGTAGCACCGATTTTGATGTTTTGGCTTAGGACAGAGAATTTTGTGGGATAATGGTGAGTATTTTTGGTGGCTATCTCTAAGTACTTGAGCAACCAATTCATCATGGATACCTCACCCCCTTTTAATAGTATTGGCTTTCCCATGGACTCAAATGTGATTTCTCACAAATATAAAATGTAGAGTCTTGTAGCTTGAAGGTTGGACAACCTATTCCTTTCCTTCCTTGGGGATTCTCCACACAATTCTTTGCCAATGCACCTCTATGGACTATACCTGAAATATACTAGGTAAAAGTGTTAGCCCAATAGACAATGTATGTTGTCATGAATTATCAAAGCCACCAAGGGAGCATATGTGCTTTCAGCGACTTACATGGTTGAGCTCTAGGGTCCGGATGTTCATACAATGCCCGTTGTCCGGAGGCTGTAGCCTGTCCACAGCTCTTCATTGGCCCTTTCGAGCTTGACATCCTCGTGGTCCTTCATATTCATTCCACGATCTTATTTTGAGTACCTGAGTATGCAATGGCCTTCCGCTTGAGGTAGTGATCATGTCTCGAGTGGACCAGACGATGGTTGAGCAAGGAGAGATGTCGTGGTTTCATCACGACACATGTCCTCGTGCAAGGACTTAGGTGTGAGGCCATCACAACCATGTGGCGGCTTGAGAGGGGTTGGTCGGAATCGAGAGACGCGAGTTTACCCAGGTTCGGCCCCTCCGATGGAGTTAAAAGCCTACATCATGCTTATGTTTCATTGATGAAGATGATGATCCCTGATTACAAAGGTGTAGACTCGTAACCTCTAATCTCGTGGTTGTCTAATCTGTCTATCTCTAATTGCTTGAACTTATCAATATGTCTAACTTAACTTGTCCCTCTTGGTCCGCCTTACCCCTCCTTATATAGGTGGACGGGGTAAGTTTACATGTAGAGTCCTACTAGGAGTAGGAATTGGACTAGTCTCTCTTGAATCCTAATCCGGCTCTTGTTTCCTTTGTGAGGGAGTCTCTCCTCTTCTTGGGCCTTCTCTTGTGAGACGGCCCTCCTGGTCTCCCTATGAGCCCCCTTATGCCAAGGTGTACGCCGGGCCTTGGGCGTTCGTCATTTATCTAAGTCGCATGTCGGGTGAAGTATGAGTCGCCCGCTAGGTTAGTACTGAGTCGTCGATGAGTTGCCAAGTCCTTGGCGGGTCATACTTCAAGCTGGGTTACATTGCGGGTTATATCCCCGACATTAGCCCCAAGGTTAGCTTGAATTTATTCATGGTAAGCTCCTGAAATAAGAATAATAAATATGTTAAGGGACCGGCTTGCTCCTCTGGCCGACTTGATTTACTGAAGTGGCTCCTTGAAAATTCCGGGTTTCTTCTTCATAATAACGAGCCGTCTTCACAATCATCTTGTTGGTACGTGTCCTTTGCAATAAAATACATATGCCATTGAGTCGGCCTCCAATGCTTTGGCTTGATGAAAATTTGGGGAATAAGAAACCCACACAATGTTGAACCGGCTTCTCTTGCTTTGGAGGGTTATGATTGACATTGGTGGGTCATGATTGCTAATGGCGGTTCATGATTGCTAATTGCGGATCATGATTATTGGTAATGCCCTGTCAAACAACTGAACTCTAATTGACTATATCCAATTATTGGGGATAAAGAAATCCGTGTGATGTTGAGCCGGTCTTTCAATGCTTCAACTAGATAAAAATATACTGAGCCGGTCTCCCAATACTTCACCTCCATGACGAAATGAAATGTGCTCTTCAATTTTTTGATATATCCATATTACCTGTAGCCCCCAAACTCCAAGTTTATCAGTTTATGGTGACTTGGTGTTTTGCAATAATATCATTGACCATGTAATCCCCAAGTGTCCGGTTGTCTTCCTTGCAGCAGCCCGAGACTTGTAATCATCTTATATTTATAAAGCTTCAGCTGGTGTAGCCACCAAGGGCCGGGTAATGAGTGTGTGATGGTAGGGTCTTCAATTTGAACCTCATGATGTGTGAAACAACTTAGTGCTATAGCCCCAAGTGCCCGGTTGTCTTGCCTGCGGCAACCTGGGTCTTCAGAAATTATGATCTGAATAGTGTAGCCCCCAAGTGATGGGTCGGTTGCTTGCGGAGACTCGAGACTTCCATGTTCTTCTCCTTTGAAAATAAAGCATCATATAATGTAGCCCCCAAGGCCGGGACATTATGCAATATTGAGCAGGGACTTTGTAGATCTGACTATGTAAACTTGAGCGGCGATGTGTAGCCTCCAAGGGCCGGGTCATTATAAAAACGATGAGCCGGTTCTTCCTTGAATCCATACTTAAATAAAGAGCGACCAGTAGCCCCTAGGGTCGGCTTATCTCCTTGAAGTAGCCGGGTCTATTGATGATGTGATGATTTGAAAGAGCAGTTTGCATTAGCCCCCAAGTGTCAGGGTGCATGCTTGCAGTGACATGGGACTTTCATACTTTGATGTAATCTTGATATGAATAACATAGCCCCCAAGTGCCGGTTTGTGTGCCTGCAGCGACTTGGGACTATTCCTTCCGTTATAGAATCAAAGAAATCCTTGATCGTGATTGTCATGTAACCCGAAAAATATATGCTTGAGAAATCCATATGTTTGAGAAATCCATAAGTGTTGTAATTTACTACAGAGCACGAGTTGAAGAAATCCAAGAGATGGTCAAGTAGATGACCCGACATTATATGTGATAGGGCGGCTCTTCGACAATAGTTGATTCTTCCGAGCTGGCTTAAAAACCCCAATCATTTAACACTTGTTATGATAAACCATGATCAAAATCCAGCCAAATTGGCTATTAAAGCTTTACTTGTACCTGCAAGAAATTATGCTTTGACCCGGTTTGAAGATCGGCATAATATGTTTGTATGATGCATGATGCAATGCGATATGATGCATGTATATGATAGAATAATGCTGGCAACACCATAGTATGACATCAAGTTATTTTAAATAAGCCGACTCAGTGAGTCATGGCAGCCAGCTTAGTGAGTCATGGTGGGTAGGACGAGCTCTCCAGGCTCTAGTGGTACCAAAAAAGGTTAAGCCGGCTCAGTGAGTCACGGCGGCCGGCTCAGTGAGTCACGACAGGGTAGGACGAGCTTGCAAGGCTCTAGTGCCACCCTAAAGAGGCTTTTGCAACAACCTTAGTTGTTTAGAACGGCTGATCAGGCGCGAGTCAAGCTTCAGTGAAGCACGTTCTGTGAACCCATGGTTTGTCTATTTTCCATATGCCGGCTCCCGCAAGCACCATTCATGTTATAACCAAGGCGAGTTCAGGGTCCAAAATGGATTAACTCGCCAAGAGTACATGGGACCATAGGGCAAGTCGCCAAACACATAGTCCAGTATAACCATTGTAATGCGTTCATTTTTCGCTAGCCAAGATGGTATTCAGGCTGAACTAAGTGAGTCGAAACCCCCAAGTGACCTATGATTAGGGAAAGGTCGGACATAGGATTGTAGAAGAGTTTACGCTCTTACAGCAAAACGACTTGGGAACTAGTAGCCCCCAAGTAAGCCGGCTTAATTCTCAAAACCATATAAGGCGCCCATGTTTGAACCGTGCAACGGGGCAACTTTGGTCCCCTTTGGCTTACCAGTATCCAGTTCTGAAATAAGTGCAGCATGGCGACTTATGCTCTTTTATACTGATAGAGTCCATGCTTGGATGGCTTATGAAACAATAAAGACTCATGCTTTCAAGAAGCTGAAACGACAGAAACCCCGAATTTCGTGGGCGCCGGCTTTATTGCTGTAATGACCTGGGGTTCTTGAATTATTCATCGCAGTTGAGTCTGCCGAGCCATGTTCATGTAGCCCCCAAGTCTTAAGTCGACTCAAGGAGGGCGGCTTGAGAGTCTCCATACTTGATTTTGACATAAGCCGATATAATGTTGACGGTTGCGCACGTCTGTTGGGTGGTTCGTATAAGTGAGCATTGTACCGATATGTTGATGTCGTCGGGACCGTGATGGCGGCGTCTTGCATCCGTTTGTTGGGCGACTCCTATGAGCGAGAACTGCATCGGTGGGTTGATATAAACCGGACCATGGGGTCGGCGACTTGCGTCCATCTGTTGGGCGGCTCGTACAAGCGAGCACTACACCGACGGGTTGACATAATCCAGTCCGTGAGGGCGGCGTCTTTAATGCGAGAGTTGTCTGGCGTTTTGGCATGGACTCGAGAATCGGCCGTGGCATTGTAAACCGACTTGGTCGTGCGGACATGAGCATTGGTCGCGTCATTGTAAACCGTCTTGGTTTGTGCGGATGTGAAAGTTGGCTGCGTCACTATAAGCTGCCTTGATTTGCACGAACGTGAGAGTTGGACGCCTCATTGTAAGCTGCCTTGGTTTGCACGAATGTGAGAGTTGGCCGCGTCATTGTTAGCCGGTGTTGATGGCGAGCTGACCACTGCGTTCTCATTTGGTGTGCGAGTTCGCTGGGCAATGCAAAATGGATGAACACCGGTGCATAAAAGTGTATGCGCACGCTCCATCTCCGGGATATAATACCATCCTTGAAACGAGGAATTGTCCTGCATAAAAAATTTACAAGCCGGAATAAGTGTGCTCATATAAAATAATATGCGTTAAGAAAATATATGGAACGGATAGCACCTGGTATTTTCTTTGTGTGTCCATAGTAGACGGAGAAACAGCTATGTGTATGTCCGTCGACCGGCTCTGTTTAAGTCAAACCGTGGCAGATCATCTGGCGAGTCTTTCTGACTGATCGGACTGTAGTCGTAAAATTTGTGTGATGGATATCCAGATGAACTTTGAACCACTCAAATCTCACAACAGCCATTTTTTTTCTTTTTTTTGAACAACTCTTTCTCCTCGGTCTTTTGTATAACAAACCCAAGCTATTAAACGCCGTTTGTTTGACCAACGCGTGACATAGTACGAAAGCGAATGGTTGTTACAACCGACGCGAGGCTCGGCCGGAGCAGCGACTTGATGGTGGAACCGTGCATGGTGGCGGCGTTGTCATGGAGTGGCTGCAGCCGGCGTGGCGTGGCACATGGCTTGGTGGCGGGCCGGCTTTTTGCAAGGTGCGACGCGGCGAGGGCATAGCAACGCGGCGACACGCGCGAGGCAAAGACAGCAGGGGCGAGTCGGCGTTGTGTGGTGGATCTATGGCAACAGGGGCGACTCACTGGTGACTTAGTGAGCGGGACGAGCTGGTCTAGGCGAGGAGGAGTGTGGCGACTCACAAGAGGAGGAGCGCAGCGTGGCCAGGTGAGGCGGACAGGGCCCTGTCGGCGCAGCACGGGAGCAGGCCCGATATGGGCGAGCGGAGGGGGGGCTGTTAGCGGACACATGGCGTAGCCCCGCGGTGGCGACGACAGCAGGTAGCGGCTCAGCGGGAGGCGAACGGAGCCGGGGCGACGGCTCTGGACCAGGTCAGGTCGCGGTCGATGGCCTACACAAGGCCAGGCGGAGATGGAGGCCTGTGGCAAGCCGGCGAGCTGGAGCCGCGGCGGCGGCGACTGCTGTGGCGAGGCGAGGTCGCGGCCCAGGGGAGGCGAGGCTATGGCGAAGGCGAAGTGCATGCGGGCGCGGCGGGTTCGAAGTGCACGGACACCAGCTGATTAGCCACGACGGATGGAGCTTGCATGGGCGCGTGGCTAGAGGTGCACCGTCGGCAACGAGGTGAAGTGGAGCCGGGCGAGGTGGTGTCCGACGGCACGGTGGCTCGAGGTACGATGGAGGCTCGAGACGCGGATGGCGGCCGGCACCACCGACGCTCAAGGTGCAACGACGACTTGAGGCGAGGTCAAGCTGGTGTACGGAGAGGCTCGGCCGCCTGCACAAGCGTCCTCTCTGGACTCCTCCACCCGATGCGATTTCTCCTCCCACTCATGAGAGGTGGATATGATGTGTATTTTGGTGGTGGATGGATGTATGCTTTCGTGATGGATGCATGGGTTGATGGATATGTGTCGTGGACATGGATGGATGTATGCTTTCGTGATGGATGCATGGGTTGATGGGTAGGTGCTGTGGACATGGATGAATGGGAGATGCCTAGTGGCTGGTATGGTGAGGCGCGGCAACGAGTCGGCGCAGCGGAGCGGCGAACCGCTGGGAGGCTGGAATGGATGCAAGGTCGAGCTTGCAGTACCGAGGTACAGACTGCGCAGCGCCGCGCAGGAAAAGGAGTTGCCAAGAAGGTTGTGCCTCATCCATCGGGCCGGCCGGAACCCTTGCTCCCTAATCCTAGGATCGGTCAGGAGATTGTTTTTGTTCCAATCCGTGTCTGCGTCCTTCTCCGTGTCCATCTCCACGTGGTGGTTTATTTTTTCATGGAGTTGACCTCTTGACAGCTTCCCCCTGATCAGTCTCGACGACGGCGCGCAAGTTGTCACCCTAATTTCTATTTCACTCAAATCTTATACTATACTATCAGTAGCTTCGACCGAAATTGTCACACGACAGGTTTATCTTGCGTCATCTTTCCGTGTTGGATAATCTTCCTTCGATCAATCATGAACTTCTCGATCCTTGAAATTTTTTTCCTTGAAGAACACAACATCACCGTACGATCGGCCCCACGGTGCGTGTCAAATTTCGTGGTTTCGTCACGGTATATGTCCTCGTGCAAGGACTTAGGTGTGAGGCCATCACAACCATGTGGCGGCTTGAGAGGGGTTGGTCAGAATCGAGAGACGCGAGTTTACCCAGGTTCGGCCCCTCCGATGAAGATAAAAGCCTACGTCATGCTTGTGTTTCATTGATGAAGATGATGATCCCTGATTATAAAGGTGCAGACTCATCACCTCTAATCTCTAATTGCTTAAACTTATCAATCTGTATAACTTAACTTGTCCCTCTTGGGACACCTTATCCCTCCTTATATAGGTGGAAGGGATAAGTTTACATGTAGAGTCCTACTAGGAATAGGAATAGGACTAGTCTCTCTTGAATCCTAATCCGCGTCTTGTTTCCTTTGTGAGGGAGTCTCTCCTCTTCCTGGGCCTTCTCTTGTGAGCCGACCCTCCTGGTCTCCCTATGAGCCGCCTTATGCGAGGTTGTACACCGGGCCTTGGGCCTTCGGCATTTATCTAAGTCGCCTGTAGGGTCAAGTATGAGTTCCCCGCCAGGTCACTGCTGAGTCGTCGGTGAGTCGCCAAGTCCATGGCGGGTCATACTTCAAGTCGGGTTACACTGCGGGGTATATACCCGACAAGAGATGTCACCTCAGTTTCTATGTCACCTCCATGTGCTCTTGTCATGGACCATTTGGAGCTTTAGGTGTTGACGATGTATCCATGGGGATACCATGTGATGCTCAACATCTAGAAGCTTCGGTGCCACCTTCAAGGCCTATAAGAAAGGGCGACCCTTCCATCTTCATAAGCTCCCCAAAGAAGGTGGCCGAGCATGGGAATTTCCCTTTTGTCATGGAGGCATGCAACGAGCAGCCAAATCACATGGCCCTCATACAAGGCAACGGCGATAATACGGTCGAGCATGGGATTTTCCCCTCGACCATGGAGGCAAGTGTGACCCTCTTCGACAACATGAAGACGTCGCCAACATGGGACTCATACTTGGAGACAAGCGCCGAGACCGAGTTTGGGATGTTACCTTCAAACTTGGAGGAGAGTGATGATTTGCCACATCCTACTACATTCATCTTCGGAGGCTTTATCGATCATGAGGTTGAGGATGAGACCATCCCTTCAACGAAGGCGGTGCAAGGAGTTGATCACGGAGACTTTGGCACCTACATCTCTCTGACATCCACCTATGATAAGATGCCCCAATTTCCATGTGAGGAGAGCCACTACCACATGAGTGAGATGAGTGCCTCCACCATATGTGACATTGAGTGCATTTCCTATGAGAGGCAGAGTGTGACCACCACTAGCCCCATACACCAAAACGTGCCAAATATCCTATGTGAGGTGGAGAGCCATCACCACCCTTTGAGTGATTCAACCAACCATATGAGTGAGAGCATCCTTGAGGGAGTGTGTGAGCTACAACACTTAGTGAGTGAGGTATTTAAGAGGGTAGATGTGGCCACTATGATTTCTAACAACTTAACCTCTACTCCTCTTGTGTTTGCTTATTTGGTGCAAGGTAACATACATGACGACGTTCCTACCCTCGATGAGTCCATCCTTCCAATCGGAATGATGATGTCCATGGTGGACTATGATGCACCCCCACATGGTTCCATCATGATGTTGACCATGAGTTGGTTTTTCCCACCTCACCTACATCACCTGAGCGGAGCTCTAAAGGTAACATAGGTGAAGTCTCTTTGCTTGTCCCACTAGTGGACTATGTTGACATTGATTTCTTGCATGATGTTGATCACCTTGTGGATACATCACATGCGATGTCTTGCTTATTCTTAGACATGCCACCAATTTATGATGAATATGATGATAAGAATGCAAAAAATACCTAGTTTTGATAGTATACTCCGTAGGATAACATGTGAAAATTCTATTGTTCACATCATGTTTGACAATCGTGTAAACTTGCCATTTGCTACGAGTGAGAATTCTCATATTGCAGCATTGCAATCTCACCATAGTGACTATTCATATCCCACAAAAGTAAATCCAATTTGCGAATATGGTATATATGATAAGCGTTTGGTCATTGGCATTTGTTTTTCTTGTGATGATATTGCCATGCTTCCTTTGCATCATTTGCGCAATTATTCACATATGTCATGATGTGACCATAATGCTTTGGATATGAATTGTTTTGAATTTTGTCCATATACTCCGAATTATTCTTTGGCTAATGCACATGAGGAGGCCCCCATAGTTTCCTCATACATGTTAGGAGATTGTGTTTCATCCCATCCATTGCTTGGTCCCAATATTTGTGTGCACCATCTGCATACCATTTATTATCATGCGCTAAATAATTGAACTGATGCACTACCTACTTCTAGTCTCCATTGTGTTATATATAACAACAAACCTTACATGATGGATGACAAGTTCCTATATCACGCATCTTATTTATTTGAGCATTTGATATTTTCTGCTAATGAACACATGCACATGCACAACCGAACGAATGATGTATACATATACCACGCGCACACAATTTTCCCTTAGCCTTTGTTGTGTATAGATACTCATGAATACCCATCAACACCACAATCCCATGAGTTGACAAAAAGAGCTCTTGAGAGTAATGACAACTTTGGATTCATCGGAATGTGTCTATAACCATTCCCCTCGCGCAAAGACGTGGACCTGCACACACAACAAATAACTTTGCTCCCAACGAGTACAGAGAGGTTGTCAATCTCTCCGGCCTTGTAGTTTGCAAAGGATCAAAACACAAGCGGGAAGGTAATAGTGATTGCAACGGAAAAGTAAAGAAAGCGGTAATAGTGGAGGTGTAAGCAATGATGGTGGTATGGACCGGAGTCACATGATGTTCACTAGTGACGTCTCTCTCCCAAAAGACGATAAACAACTATGCTAGGGTAAACAAATCACAGTTGGGAAATTGATAGAATTATGACCGCACCGCAATGCTAATTATGTTCCTTGATAGTAGGAGGTTCAATAGTAATGGGCAATACGCCAAGACAAGTAGATCGTTTATTCATCAGCATCTACTTACTAATCATCCACCTTGAGATATCTATCCAGAACATCTCTCCGGTATTAAGTTGTGAGCCCCACCCAAAGTGTAAACTCAAAGCAACGAACAACTGCATTAACGAACTATGGGTAAGGTAAAAAATCCTTGCAACCGTGGTCACAAGGACTGTTGTTTTCTCCCTGGTGGCAACAAGCACATCTCCTAGTCTCATGTTTCTGTCACTCAAGCTAGATATCGAGGGGCATGAACCCACAATCATGCATAACGCTCCCTCTTGGAGTTACAATCTACTACTCGACCAAAGCAATAAATAGCAACGGAGAACATGCATGAATCACTAAGGAACATAATATAAAAGCTAATCAAATATATAACTCATAACAATCTGAACATAATATCATAATCCATCGGATCCCAACAAACCGAGCATAGCAATAGAAAGAGAATTACATAGATGCCTTGATCACGTAGGGAAGCTCACAAGGAGTAACCATTGAAGCACAAGATTGGAGAGAAGACATCACATAGCTACTAGTCATGGACTCATGGTCCAAGGAGGACTACTCATGGCACGTCCAGGAAGCGTCCATGGCGGTGGAGAAGCTCCCGGAGATCAATCCTCCCTCCGGCGGGGGGGGGGGGGGGGGGGGGGAAGAGGTCTCCTAACGCTCCCGATCTTGGAAGCGTTGTGGCGGCGGAACGATGGAGAAATTCGCGATTCCAGAAAGACTGCGAGGGTTTCCTCACAGAACACTAAATATAGCTCAAAGGAGGGCACTGGAGGAGGTGGAGCCCACCCAGGCGACCTCATGGCACGGCCTGGGCCCTGGTCGCGCCAGCAGACCGCCTGTGAGGCCCCTGGCCCCCTCTGGCCCTCCTTCGTTGATCCAGAAGCTTCTGTTTCACTGTTTTTTTATAAATTTATCTGGATTTTTTCGGGCTTCGGAAAATTGGGTAAAAACCCGTGCAAAAAAGACATCAGCAGACAGAAACTGGCACTGGGTGCACTGAGTTAGTAAGTTAGTCGAAATATGTGTAAAATGATATAAATATGTAGCAAGACATGTAACAATGTCACCCAAAAGATCATGGAACAAGCACAAATTATAGATACGTTTGGGACGTATCAACATCCCCAAACTTAACTTCTGCTCGTCGCCGAGTAGATAAATGATAACACAATAATTTATGTGGTGACATGCTAACACACATATAAGTACTTCAAAGTAAAGCAACTGGGATATGCAATTCAAGTCAAGACAATAACAAGCAAGAGTCTATATCTAGTATTGAATTTAGCAAAGTAAGAACATAAAGGTGCAAGAGCTCTCGCCGTCCGTGACTCGAATGTCTCCAAATGATGTTTGCGTGCAAGAAGTGGGAGATGGGTTTAGAGATAAAATATTTTTTTAATTGAGAAATCAATCTACTAAACCTCACACTTAGTCTCCTTTGGAATCTTATTTTGGCTCATCCCGAGACCACTTGTCGGGCACAAGTCAAAATGATCCTCTCCCTTTCGATTTTGAGCACTCATGCAATGAATGAGCGTAAGCAAGATATGTTGGCACTTAGGATGGCAAATATAATTATAATGCGAAGTAAGACAAAAAGGTGTGAAAGGCTCACATCAATGAGGACAACCATAGGCGAGAGAAAGCCAAATGATAGATATGATGTGAGGAGTAGGGATTGCCATGTAATGGATGCACATATGAGCTAAGGTAAGCTCTCCAATGGAACTAGTGGGGGTGCATCCAACTTGTTTGCTCATGAAGACCTAGAGCTCATTTGAGGATGCTCATCATTGGAATATGCAAACCAAGTTCTATAGTGTAAGGATCCCCATATAGTTATGCATGAATGACAATCTCTATGTAGTACCAATATAGTAATGGAGTACGAGTGTGGATCTTTCAAAAGGAATAGTAGTGTTGCCCCTTTCTCTCTTTTCATTTCTTTTTTATTTCTCTTTTATTTTTTATTTTTGTATGGAATCTTTGGCTCTTTCTTTTTATCTCTCATTTGTCCTCTTTGGGATCTTTTGTTTGTCCTCTTTGGGATCTTTTCCTCACTTAAGGGCAACACTATATATTTTACATGAATAGAAATAAAAATCATCACACTTTATAAGAAGTACTCAACATAAAGACAAGTGAAAACTATCATGATGTATGCAAATGTATGCCTCTGCTAGTGTAGCAGGATATGCAATGATACTAGCATGTCATGTAGCAGTAATGAGGGAAAGGCCCAACTAGCATGCAACTCTATGATCAAGCAAAAGCATGTATGACATGAAGATCAAGTCATGAGATTATGGATGTTACATGGCAATGTATCTCGGAAAGGCTATGGAAATGCCTTAGTAGGTAGGTATGGTGGCTGTTTTTAAGAAAGATATAATGAGGCTTATGTATGACAGAGCGTATCATGTCATGGGTTTGGATGCACCGGCAGAGTTTGCACCAACTCTCAATGTGAGAAAGGGCAATGCACGGTACCGAAGAGGCTAGCAAAATATGGATGGTGGAAGTGCCAACAATAAAATACTCACATTAGTCCGAAGAACTCATACACTTATTATCAGTAACTCTCTATCTAGTTAGGAAATTCACAAAAAGACAAGTACCCCGAGGAGGAATGTTTGGGGGTTTGGTTATCCTTGCGCATCCTCGACTCATGGTATCGTGAGGGTACTCTATATATTCCAACCCCTCTAGAGGTTAGCGATCAATGTAGTACCTAGAGTTCTCCACTAATTTTTAGTTTTTCAAAAAGACACGGATTTCCCAAAATACAACACCTATCACTAATAGGCTGAAGCTCTCGACACCAATAGTTGAAACATTACTCAAATCAATACCTCAAAACTATTGCAAGTTACTACTATACGTAAATAGCAATCTCGATTACCTACTTATACAAGACACACAACTCAGTGCAACAAGACAACTCTCTAAACAAGATACGCATGATAACTCAAGAGAGTTCCAAATTCAACCTAAGTAAAAGCTCTTAAAAAGATAAGCATGAAAACTAAGAGCTAAGCATGACAGTAGCTACGAAAAGATGAAGAACACACAAAAAGGATAAGCATGAAAAGCTATGTTGTGTTCTATAGTGGAATGGAGCGTGCCTCTCTCCCAAACAAGGTATGCTAGGTTCCTACTTGTTATAACCAGCAAACAAAACTAAAACAAACTAAAAAGAAAATAGTGGGACACTCCAAGCATAGCACATATCATATGAAGTGATAAAAATATAGTATGGAGATGGACGACCAGATGATTGTTGATATAGAAGGGGATGCACGGGGGCATCCCCAAGCTTAGACGCTTGAGTCTCCTTGAATATTTCTTGGGGTGCATGGGGGCATCCCCAAGCTTGAGCGTTTGACACTCCTTTATGTTCTTTCATCATCTCTCCCATCGCAATACTTGAAAAGTCCCTTCATACAAAACTCATCATAAGCTGATTAGAGTAGTTAGTTCCCTTAATAAAATAATTCAATACCTTCTAGAAATAAAGATTCTCATGAAAAGCTACTACTTATCATGAATGCCAAAGGGTTTTAGCAAATAAAAAGCAAGCTTAGGATTCGCAAAACAATGAAAACACAAAACATGGCAGAATCTGTGAAAAACAAAACAACTAGTAGTAAATAATTTATTCGTGGCAGTTCTGCAACTCAAATAAACAAACTCAAAAAAGATGCCACAAAGACAACTATATAGAGCATGCTATCAAAAAAAGTTCAGATCAAAAAGATGATTTGGTGATTTTTGGCGAATGTTTCCGTCAAGCAGATAGAATCTGTTTCTGGACAGCATGTCACAATTTTTGAACTTTCTTGCAACCGGAGGCTATAACTTGGCACAAATCTTAAAAAAAAGATACAATGATGTTGCTAAAGTATTAACACACATCAAGACGACTAAAACATAAAGTAAAAACATATTGGTTTGCCTCCAAACAAGCGCTTTCTTTTATGCCTTTGAGCTAGGCATAGTGCAAGAAGATCAAGTGTTATCAACTCCAAAAGAATAGCTTGCCCGTGTAACGGACTCATAGGGTAACTTAATATTCTTTCTAGGGAAGTGTTCCATTCCCTTTTTGAGTAGAAATTAGAATTTAATAATTCCCTCTTTCTTGTCAATGATAGCACCAACGGTGCGGAGAAAAGGACGTCCCAAAATAATTGGACATGAAGGATCACATTCAATGTCCATAATAAGAAAATCAATGGGCACGTAATTATCATTGACAATAATAAGAACATAATAATTCTCCCTAAAGGTTTCTTTATGGAAGAATCAACAAGACGAACACCAAAAGAACATGGATCATAAGGTTTCCAATGAAGCATATCATACATTCTTTTGGGCATAACAGAGGCACTAGCTCTAACATCACATAAATCAAAGCAAGAGATATTATTCAATTTAATTTTGACCATAGGATCCCAATCATCTTCTCGCTTCCTAGGAATATAAGTCTCTAGCTTGAGCTTCTCCTCCCAAGCTTTGATAAGAGCATTGCTAATATGCTCGATGAAGGCAATAATAAGTGTGCTAGTGTGGGTGTCTCTAGCCATTCTTTGCAAAAAGGTGATGACTTCGGAGAGACTAAAATTGTCAAACTCAAGATTACTACCATTAATTAAAGTGGTAGAAATGTCATCTAAGCTCATTCTTTTGGTAGTCTCTAAATTCATAGGACCTTCTTGTCCTTGGTTGAGGTATTAGCATCACCATTAATGGGTCCACTTGGACTAGGAGTGCGATTGGTGCTAAAGGTTTTGAGATCCTCAAAAACTTGTATAGTAGCAATGTAGTGTGTGTAGGAAGCCTCTTAATTCTCTCTTCCTCTTCCTTTTCTCTAGCCCATCTCTCTTTATGTTTGGCTAGCATTCTTATGTTATCATTAATTTGGACTTGGATAGCATTCATGGGTGTGGTGTTCCTTTCCTCAAGTGGGGAAAATCTAATTTTAAGCATCTCTACATCATGAGCTAGGTTGTCCACCTTCAAAGAGAGACTATCTAATTTCTCTAGTTTCTCTTCTACACTCTTGTTGAAGGCTTTTTGAGAAGTGATAAAATCCTTAAGCATGCTCTCTAATTCACAAGTGGAGTTTTTGGTGCTAGGATAATTGTTGTTGTTCCCATAGTTGTTGGATGGGAACGGTCTAGGATTGCTACCAAAATTACTCCTATAGGAATTGTTATTAAAGTTGTTCCTAGAAATAAAATTAACATCCACTTGCTCTCTCTCTTAAGCAACCAAATAATTTAAAGGAACGTCATGAGGATCAATAGGAGCTTGCTTAGTAAGTAGAGTCATAATCATGTCAACCTTATCATTAAGGGAGGAAATCTCCTCAACAGAGTTTACCTTCCTACATGTTGGAGCTCTCTCGGTGTTCCATTGAGAATAATTTGTCATCATCTCATCCAATAGCTTTGTTGCAGCACCAAGTGTAGTTGACATAAAGTTCCTCCCGCGGCCGAGTCTAACAGATTCTATGAGGTAAAGTTCAATCCTGCATAAAAAGTTTGGATAACCATCCAAGTAGTCAAACCATTAGTAGGGCAATTCTTAACAAGATATTTCATACGTTCCCAAGCTTGAGAAACATGTTCATTATCCAGTTGCCTAAAATTCATAATGTTACCCCTCAACTGGATAATCTTAGCAGGCGGGTAATACTTCCCAATAAAAGCATCTTTGCACTTATCCCAAGAATCTATGCTATTCCTAGGCAAAAATTGAAGCCACACTTTAGCTCCTCCTCTCAAGGAGAAAGGAAAAATCTTAAGGTTAACAATATCACCATCTACTTCTTTATATTTTTGCATATCACAGAGCTCAACAAAATTGTTCAAGTGCAAAGCAGAATCATCTGCAGCATCCGAGAATTGATCTTTCATAACTAGGCTTAGCAAAGTCGGTTTAATCTCATAGGACGTGGCCTAAGTGGCAAGAGCAGCAATAGGAGTGGAGATAAACTCATTGTTGTTGTGACTAGTGAAGTCACACAACTTGGTGTTCTCAGTGGAACCCATAGAACCGACAACGAGCAAGAGCAAGGTAACTAATTTTTTGTGGGTTTTGGGTATAGGACTCTAAAGCAAAAACTAGAAAGAAAACTAACAAGACTAAAAAGCAAAGGTAAAAGATGGTGTGCAACTCCCCTATCTTGAAGAGTGGAGTCCCTGACAACGGCGCCAGAAATTCGCTTGATGACAAGTTGATGTATATACTTCTCGCCCCTCGTTGGATCCCAAGTGGAAGGTGGAGATGTAGTCAACAGCAAATTTCCCTTACAAGGAGACTGTAAGGTTTATCGAACTAGGAGGACTGCTAGGCTCAACAAGTAGGTGTATTCCACCCTAATGCTAGCAGAAGACGTGGACGTGCACACACAACAAATAACTTTGCTCCCAACGAGTACAGAGAGGTTGTCAATCTCTCTCGCCTTGTAGTTTGCAAAGGATCAAAACACAAGAGGGAAGGTAATAGTGATTGCAACGGAAAAGTAAAGAAAGCGATAATAGTGGATGTTTAAGAAATGATGGTGGTATGGACCGGAGTCACATGATGTTCACTAGTGATGTCTCTCTCCCAAAAGACGATAAACAACTATGCTAGGGTAAACAAATCATTGTTGGGCAATTGACAGAATTATGATCGCACCGCAATGCTAATTATGCTCCTTGATAGTATGAGGTTCAATAGTAATGGGCAATACGCCAAGACAAGTAGACCGTTTATTCATCAGCATCTACTTACTAATCATCCACCTCGAGATATCTATCCAGAACATCTCTCTGGCATTAAGTTGCGAGCCCAACTCAATGTGTAAACTCAAAGCAACGGACAACTGCATTAACGAACTATGCGTAAGGTAAATAATCCTTGCAACTATGGTCACAAGCACCGTTGTTTTCTCCCTGGTGGCAAAAATCACATCTCCTAGTCTCATGTTTCTGTCACTCAAGCTAGACATCGAGGGGCATGAACCCACAATCATGCATAACGCTCCCTCTTGGTGTTACAATCTACTACTCGGGCAAAGCAATAAATAGCAACGAAGAACATGCATGAATCACTAAGGAACATAATATAAAAGGATAATCAAATATATAACTCATAACAATCTAAACATAATATCATAATCCATCGGATCCCAAAAACAGAGCATAGCAATAGCAAGAGAATTACATAGATTCCTTGATCATGTAGGGCAGCTCACAAGGACTAACCATTGAAGCACTAGATTGGAGAGAAGACATCACATAGATACTGGTCATGGACTCATGGTCCAAGGAGGACTACTAACGACACGTCCGGGAAGCGTCCATGGTGGTGGAGAAGCTCCCGGAGGTCAATCCTCCCTCCGAGAGGGTGCCGGGAAGAGGTCTCCTAACGCTCCCGATCTTGGAAGCACTGCCGCGACGGAACGATGGAGAAATTCGCGATTCCAGAAAGTCTGCGAGGGTTTCCTCAAGGAACAGAAAATATAGGCAAAACGAGGGCACCGGAGGAGGTCGGGCCCACCAAGGCGACCTTCTAGTGTGGCCTGGGCCCTGGTCGCGCTAGCAGGCCGCCTCGGAAGCCCATGGTCCCCCTCTGGCCCTCCGCCTCGGAAGCCCATGGTCCCCCTCTGGCCCTCCTTCGGTGATCCCGAAGCTTCTGTTTCGCTGATTTTTTTATATATTTTTCTGGATTTTTTCGGGCTTAGAAAAATTGGGTAAAAGTCGTGTGCAAAAAAGACAGCAGCAGACAGAAACTGGCACTGGGTGCACTAAGTTAGTAGGTTAGTCCAAATATGTGTAAAATGATATAAAAGTGTAGCAAAACATGTAACAATGTCACCCAAAAGATCATGGAAAAGCAGAAATTATAGATACGTTTGGGACGTATCAGCGCACCATCTTCTCCATGCTTGATTTCGCTCCAATGTCCATTCTTGTTATCCATGATAGGTCCTTAATTCATAATTCAAATAAAATTATCTATGTTAGCTATGACATATGTTCATGAAAAATAGAAGGATTTACAAGAATCGAAAGTACCTAGTAATTCAGTTGGCATGCGCGAGCTCTAGTAGTTGGTCCAATATGTTTAGCAGCAGGGGCTTTTGGTGTAACATTGGTATCGATGTCCTCATCATCCTTCCCTTCTTGAAAATAAGTCGTCCTCGACGGAAGATCATCTTCCTCACCGAAATAAGGCTTCAAATCTGCTATGTTAAAAGTGGGACTAACGCAAAACTCTGCACGCAGATCATTTATTTTCTCTAATACCTTAAGAGTACCATGAGCATCATGTCATTAGCTTTTACCTACACAAATCAGGAAACTAACCTTACACAAATGCAATCATACAAGATCTCCAGGTGCAAAGACGACATGTTTTCTACCCTTATTTCTAGCAAGTTTGTGTTTAGCATTCATATGCTCAATATTTTCATTAGTTCTCTCATGCCTTTTAAGATCAATTCAACACATTGTTTAGCATCAAAATTATCCTTCTCCGAAGATGGAAGAGGCAACAAATCAATAGGTGCACGAGGTAGGAAAGTATACACATCTTCAAAAGGCCACATATTTGTAGTAGAATTCAATGAACGATTATAAGCAAATTCAATATGAAGAAAGCATTCTTCCCACATTTTCTAGTTATTCTGCAAGACAACCCAAAGCATAGTACACAATGATCTATTGACTACTTGAGTTTGTCCATCAGTTTGGGGGTGACATGTAGTACTAAAAAGTAGTTTAGTCCCCAACTTAGCCCATAAGCATCTCCGGAAGTGGCTAAGAAATTTAACATCACAGTATAAAACAATTGTATTTGACGCATCGTGCAAGCGAATAATTCCACGAAAGAACAAATCAGCAACATTAACATCATCATGACTTTTAGGACACTGTATAAAGTGTGCCATTTTTTAAAATCTATCCATGATATAAAATATGCTATCCTTCTCCTTCTTTGTTCAATGTAAACCTAAAACAAAGTCCATAGATATATCCTCCCAAGGAATACTAGATATAAGCAAAGGCATAGATAAACCATGAGGACTGAGTCATGACTTAGCTTTTTGACATGTAGTGCAGCAAGAAATAAATCACTCAACATCCCGTCTCATCTTTGGCCATAAGAAATATGTAGGAAATACGTCCTCCTTATTCACACCAAAGTGTCCCACTAATCCTCCTTCGTGCGCCTCCTGCAACAACAAAATACGAACGGGGCTAGCTGGAATGTATAACATGTTAGCACGAAACACAAATTCCTCATTAATGACAAACTAGTTCCATGTTCTCCCTTGTTTATAATTCCGCAACACATCTTTGAATTCATCATCATACACATATTGATCATTGATGGTCTCCAAACCAAATATTTTTAAGTCAAGTTTTGAAAGCATAGTATAACGACGAGGCAATGCATCAGCAATAACATTGTGTTTTCCCTTCTTGTGTCTAATGACATAAGGGAAACTTTTAATAAATTCAACCCATTTAGCATGTCTACAGTTCAGATTTACTTGACTTCTAATATGTTTTGAAGATTCACGATCAGAAAAATTCTTTGGGCCATAAATAATGTTGGCATGTTTCCATGTCAGAAGAAGAGCATATAATTCCTTATCAGAAGTAGAATAATTCAGACTAGGACCACTCAATTTTTAAGAAAAGTACACAACATGTTTACCATCTTGTAAAACACGCCTTCTAATCCAATTCCACTAGCTTCACATTCAAGCCCGAATGTCTTAATAAAATCAGGAAGTTGGAGTAAAGGAGCATGTGTTAACTTATCTTTCAATACCGTGAATGCTTCTTCCTGGCGTTACCCCAAGCAAAAGGCGCATGCTTCTTTGTAAGCTCAATGAGAAGTGCAACAATGGTGCCGAAATCTCTCACAAAATGCCTATAGAAACTAGCGAGGCCAGGAAAACTCCTCACTTGTGTGACTGTTTTGCGCTGTGGCCAACTCTCAATAGCTTCGGTTGAGTGCAAAAGGTGCACTTCCCAAGGTTACCAAACAAACATGACTCACATAGAGAAATAAATACAACATATAAATGTTCCAAGTGTTCCTCCAAGGATCTACTATAAATCTGTATATCATTAAATAGACTACCACAAATCGTCCTATGAAAGCATGTAAAACCTCGTTCAGTAATCTCATGAAAGTACTAGGTGCATTAGTTAACCCAAAAGGCATGGATAACAAGTCATATAATCCAAATTTAGTTTTAAATGTTGTTTCCCATCCATCTCCCGGTTTCATACGAATTTGATGGTATCCACTATGCAAATCAACTTCGAAGAAAATTGTAGAACCACTTAGTTCATCAAGCATATCATCTAGCCTAGGAATAAGATGACAATAATGAATAGTAATAATATCAATGTCTCTATAATAGACACACATACACGATGTACCCTCCTTTTTAGGCACTAGAATAATAGGAACATCACAAGGACTAAGGGATTCGTGTATATAACCTTTATCGAAGAGTTCCTGTACTTGACGCATAATCTCCTGCATCTCCTCTATATTAGTATGGTATGGCGCACGATTGGGTAGCAATGCACCAGGAATTAAGTCAATCTGAAGCTCGGTCCCTCTAACAGGTGGTAATCCCGGTGGCACATCTTGTGGAAAGACGTCAGTGAACTCCTGCAAGATGTTAGTGACAATAGGAGACAAAGAGGGTGGCACATCCTCGAATGAAAATAATACCTCACTACACACAAAAGCATAGCAAACAGATGTTGTAAAATCCAGATCAGTAATATTAGATTTAGTAGAAAGTAAACATCCACTCTACAATTTTATTTCACATGCAACACTAGATGATGGTTTATTAGGCTTATTGTGTTGCTCAAATTCCTTTGCCAGAATCTGATTTTCACTCTTAGTTGCACCTGTTTTGCTTTACTAGCTCTAGCAATGTCATCTTTCATAATATGTTCAAGATACACATGAAGCAAAGTTATATTTTATCCTTATGAACAAGAGTATATTGATTTGTCCTACCATGGTGTATAGGAATTTTATCAAATTGCCATGGTTTACCAAGTAAAACAGAGCATGCTTACATGGGTACCACGTCACAATCAACAAAATCAGAATATGTAGTAATGGTAAAATGCGCATGAACAATATGAGTTACCTTAACCTTGCCACTATTGTTGAACCATTGGATGTAATAAGGATGAGAATGTGGTCTAGTGGTGAGCGAGAGCTTCTCCACCATCTTCATGCTAGCCAAGTTGTTGAAACTCCCTCCATCGATGATGACGAGAACATAACGTTCCTTCACAACCCCCTTCGTACGATACAAATTGTGTCTCTCATTTTTCTCAGCCTGTATTACCTTTGCACTTGAAACACGTTGAGCAACTAAACTTTCATACATGTCAACATAGTCAGAGCCATTTATTGTGACTCTTGTTTAGTAGCATCTACACCATGTTATTCACTTGCAGTAAGATCTAGAGTCTCTTCACCATAATCACTAGCGGAGTCATATCTACCATCCTTAGTAACAATAATCACACGCTTGGATGGACATTCTCTCGCGTAGTGACCGTCACACTTGCAATGACGACATATAACCTCATGTGTTTATCATGTGTATGTAATGGATGAAGAAGAGCTCTATGCAGGCCCGGAAGGTGTGCTCTTGGCGGAGGGTGGGGCAGGGGCCTATTTCTTGGTATCTCGGTTGGAGTTGATGGCTGAAGTAGGCGACGGAGGGTGGGGCAGGGGCCTATTTCCTGGTATCTCGGTTGGAGTTGATGGCTGAAGTAGGCGGTGTTCCACCAGGACGTGTAGAAGTATATGAGGTATGTGGCTTCCATGATGAAGTGTGACCTATAGAAAAATTACTTCTCGCGTATGCCTGTCGATCGTACACTTCATGTTCAGCTTTGCAAGCTAGATGGAATAAATGAGTGATAGTGTTATAATCCTTACACCCTAAAATAATACCAATATCTCTATTTAATCCACCCATAAAACATGCAAGCATAGATTTATTTTCCTCAACAATACCACATCTGATCATGCCAGTTTGTAATTCCTCATAATATTCTTCTACATAATTTTTTCCTTCTCTTAGAAGCTGCAATTTTTGAAGTAATTCACGTTGATAATATGGTGGAACCCAGTACGCATAGCAGTTTTCAAATAAGCCCAACTAGTTGGGATATGAGCATGATGTATTCTACAATGTTCAAGCCACCAAACACAAGCAAGACTAGTGAATGGACAAACAGCAGCCGCAACACGTCGACCCTCACGAAATTGTAAGCATGTAAAAAATTGTTCTATTTGTGTATCCCAGGTAAGACATATATCACGAACATATCTACCATCAAATGTCAGAATATTCAATTTAAGTTTAGGGAGATGGCGAAGATCCCATACCCGAGGGGGTGGTACATCCCTACCTTTGTGATTGTATCCACATGGAAGACCCAGTGCTTGTGGTGGTGGTTGCCCCTGGTGCTGATTTGGAGCAACCTCTCCCTCATCATTGCAATCACCATCATAATCCTCATTCTTCTCAACGACAGTTGCAATAGTAGCCACAGAAGCCACAACAGCAGCAATAGTAACAACGACACCAAAATTATGGTCTTGGTCGAAAGGCACACACTATGCACGCCCCAAAAATTCGGGCGTTGCTGGTGTTGTTGTTCTTGTTGTTGGAGAGGGACGATAGTTGCGACTAGTGGTGTTAGACGGGAAATCACCTCATTGAAATTGGCGTCCATCTTGGTGTTGAATGCTTTCTCCAAACCTTCGAGCTTCTCCAAGGCCTCTCCAAGGCTGGTCACCAAGTCTTGCACCTGGTCACCTTTTATTTGCTAAAATTCATCATGGAGCTCCTTGTTGGTCAGGCCCTCCCAGTCGATCTCATCGGCTTGTGATCCTGGGATGGTTAGTAGCAATAGGAACACACAAGAATATGAACCTACAGACTACTAGGAAGTGGTGGTATTGGTGATGATGTGTGTCACAAATCCGTCAGGAAAATCTCAAATTTTTACCAGTTCTTAGCAAGCAAAAGGCGGTGATCAGCAACCGTTGTAGTTAAAAATATCAACGCTTGGCTAAAGAGATTTCTATATGTTGGGAAACACACAAAGCAGATGTATGTGGAGCTAGGAAGGCTTATAATATGGTAGAAAAAAGGGTCAGCAATAGCCAGTTCAGAGATGCAAAGTTGAAAAGACGCTCAACAACGGTACCGTGCTAGTCCTAGGCTAGACTGTCCTAGAGACGCGAGCCTAGAACAGTACAAAATCACACCACTGCACCTAAACAAGGAAGGAGCACACACAATTTTTTCTTTTTTCCTTTTTCCTATTCTTTTTGTGCTCGACAACAATTATTTTTTGAAAAAGTCTTAGAATGGTCTAAAAACTGTCTAGCCAGAATTTTCCACACTTAGTTTTTTAAACTGGACCTATTTCTCTACTGCGAGCAACACGAAAGTTATTAAGTACAACTTGATCACGACAAGTAGTATGGCATGATCTGGAAATCATCAACAAAGCAGAAAATACTAGACTCACACTAGGATTGGTGGTGGATATGAATCTGGTGGAACTCAGACTAGTGGCGGATATATGTAGGGGTGGTGGAACACTGCTCGTGGCGAATCTGTGATGGAGGTGGAGTCGGATTGGCGTGATGGCAGATATGTGGTGGTATATATGGACTCATATTGGTGGCAGATATGCGGTGTTGGGATATGGCAGGTGATGTATCTAGTGTGGTGGTGGTATATGGTAGAAGTGATGTATCTTGTGTGGTGGTGGTATCTCGCAGCGATGAAGATGGTGCAGCGATGACGTGAAAAGATATGAACATAACTAGGAACTCTAAAATACTAGAAATTAATAACAGCAAATCGACATGATGATGCAACTGCAAATTTAACAAAGCAAAACAGTGAATAGATAATTGCAAAAGGCTCAGATTGGTTCAGAGAAGATGAAGTAACCCTAGTTTTTTGTGTGGCTTTTTGGGGGACTATATGTATGAATAACAGATGCGGTCTGAACTACGAAAAACTGGAAATTCTCACCGAGCAACCTGGAAATCAGATACCACTTGATAGAGGTGAAGTTGTCCCTATCATTCGATGAGATGTGACTATCGTTTATGGTGGAGTGGGATTTGATGATCTGACTATAAACATGTGTGGATGTCGTGGCTTTGCAATCGCTAAACCAACTCCCAGGTTATTGACCACACCAGAGCATTATCAACCTGACCAAGAGAATATGTTTCCTCCACATAAATGAAGAATAAACATGAAACTGAAATTGCAATCTAGATATTGTGAATATAAGGGGAAAGCTTTATTGATGGAAGTGGGGTACGGTTACGTCTTGGTCTGGTCGTATAACACAAATCAAAGGTGCGAAGTTCAGCTATGGTGAACTTGTAATCTAAACAAAATCCAAGTCTAAACGGCGCCCTAAGGGTTGTATATATGGGGGAATAAAGGGAAATTTAGTGACCCCTTGGAGGAGGGGTCCAAAACCAACCCTAACTCAGTTTCGCCCACACATACGTACTCTAAAAACAGCCTATAAAGTGGTATTTAGAAATTACATGGTCCTGGCCTAAAATAAGGTAATGCAGCACCTGTAGTGGCCTATGGACCAAATTTATGAAGTGGCATCTTGTACATTTCATCCAAGCCTTCATGCTCTCCTTATGGTGGCTTCAAAGTGCGAACATCACCAATAGAAACTGCATTTTTCTTTCACGCGTGCGCACCTTCTTATCCATGCTTGATCCTGCTCCAGTGGACATCCTTCTTGTCTGTGGTAGGCCCTTCATTCATAAGTAACACAAAAGTATCTAAGTTAGGCATCATCATATGTTCATGAACATTAGAAGGATTTCTAAGAAACAAAAGTACCTAGTAATTCAATTGGCATGCCCGAACTGTATTAATTGGTCTAGTATGTATAGTAATAGGGGTTGTGGGTGTAAAAATTATATTTGTGTCCTCATCACATGCTATGATTATTTATATTGACATTGCGCTACAATTCTTATGTATGCTTGTAAACATGGGCATATTACTTTAAACGTATGCTACTTTGGTTGAGCTCCATATGTTTCGTTGTGCTCACGTGGTATGCTTACATACCATGCCGCATTGTCTTGTCCCTTCTTATGATAAGAATGACGATGACACTTGTTGGGTCTTTTACCACACAAATGATAGGTTTTGCATTCACACTATAATCATTTCTTTTTCCGAGTGTTTGTCGTGTTCTTTAATTTTGAAGGCTTTGTAAGGTGATGCCTTCATGAGACATATTGGTCATGCAAAGGCACACGTGATGAGCGGCAACAAGATCATTGAGCATCTTCCTATGGTAAGCTCGTTACCTTTGGGCCACTCCCCCATACACTTGTTGAATGGCCAACTTTTCCATTGTTGTTTCCTCCTTGTCTTTTACATGATACATCAAATGGATGGAGAAGAAAGATATATTGTGCATACGATTAGACTTGGTACTTCCCCATGCATTTTGAAACCTGCAAGAACACTTACACATTTGTTGTGCAACATGCTAAATGGAAACATTCTTTCCACACCAAATTTGCTTTGCATGAATGTATTGACTCACATTTTTAATGTCTTCGTGCATCTTTTCTTTCCATCTCATACTTGATATATGAGCTTGTGCACTTTCTTAGCAAATCTATTGTGATCTACCTTGATGGACTATTCATACTTCATGATCACATTGTCCACCAACAATTGCATGATCATACATTCCTTTTGATTAACATTTGCCATGCTCATGCTTTTCATAAAACTTCTTACTATAATATGATGCGACATAATGGTAGAATTTGTCACTTCGTGCACAATGAACTTGATCACATGATTGCTTTGTATATCATTCTCCATCTTTCTACTAGGCTTCACAATACTTGTCATGAACATTCTTGTTAGACAAACTAGTGGTTAATTCATGGACACCTCGTGTGCGGTAAATGTATTTCCATGTGTACTTTGTGTTTGCTCGTTTTGCATGTACACCATATTGGATACATCTTGGGGTACTTTAATCGCACCACGACTTCCACTCCGTCCAACTACGAGTCTGTTCATGACTACCATTTCCATGGTGATGACGTTTTTATCCGAGGATATATGTTTGGGGACATGATGCGGAGCATCCTATGGCCATCCCCATGAACACTCTGTCTACCCCCAAGCTCCAAGTGCCATTAGACATAAGGTAAACTCGCTCCTAAGTGCTTCCTATTTGAATTCACTTGAGACATGGATGCCACCTCAAATACAAACCTTGTGTATACTCAGGTACATGCGAGACGACCATGGCGACACTTGAAGTGGAGGACAAGCCACCACGGACGCGGAACAAGAAGTGCCTCAATGTATTCGCGATAGAGCCATAGCAGCTGGACATCCGGCTAAAGCCTGGTCATTTGACACCACTAAGTCCAAACCAGAAGCTAGGGACCATCGCTTGATGGAGCTACAGTGGCCAGGCATCCGACCAACTGCCTGGACATCCGTCCAAGTACACCGAAGCCATGGATCTCTGACCAGTGCCAAGCCAGACATCCGGCTAGTGCCTTGGACATCCGACGCCTCGTGAACGACTAGACATCTAGCTCCCAACCCGGATATTCGGCACCTACATGCACAGAGCCCACGGGCCAAGGGCCCATGTATCCCTCTCTCACCATCACTTCTGTCGGTGCCCTGATCCTAAGCCATATGAGTCTAGCATGTAACACATCACATCACTTTCGGCCTCCCGCACGGTAAGCCCCATGGCTGCCACCTTACCTTGGCCGAGACCATTTTCGTCTTTATGATCATATATATGAATATGTCGCTAGCAATCATATGTGAAAGAACTTGGGTTGACATGACAAGTTATAAACCCAAGTGGCACATCCGTACAAGAACAAGAATACGTAACCTAGCAATGCAGGTGTCGGTCATCAACTGCGTGTAGACGAGTCATAGAAAGCTACACGGCTCCGTTACACCATGTGACATTGCTGTCATCAACTGCTTGTAAACGAGTTATAGCAGGCTACATGGACTCCATTACACCGTGTGACATTTCCCCGTAGAGGCAGACACAACAGCAATAAGGATATACGTCGGTCAATAAATGTGTCCGAAGCAGTAGCAAGCTACCATGGCTCGGTGGAAGCACAAAGAGGCATTTCCATGTAAAAAGGTCTACTAAAGGCACACAACTAGGTGTCGAATCCGACACATACAATGCATTTCAAAACATACACACAATATGCACGATATGTGTAGATACAACATGTCATCACAACACAACTCTATGACTCAAGCATTGTTTAAAGAATCATAAAAGTCAACATAGTGTGATATTACGAATAGGGGTTACATGACCCAACACTCAAGTCGTACAAGCATCAAGTGGTAGCTTAACATGTCTGGGTGCACACATCTACCAAAAGTGGTTGGAGAAGCCCTAAAATCTACAACGACCCTCCCAAAGGAGCGAGACCTCTGTCTGGAATTCCCAAGCTATTCCGGTCAACATCAAACACATTACATAGAACTATTAGTGAGACTAACGTCTCATCTGCAACAACATAAATAAGCAACTATGAGTACAAACGTACTCATCAAGACTTACATCAGAACTATCTACTTATGCATCATTATGAACAAAGCGGTTATGGTCTTGTGGAGTTTATTGCAGCAAGCCACCTTTGACTATTTGCCTACATGTACTACGAGTATGAATACTTTCTTTGAGGTGGGATAGCGCACACGATTCCACATATTCATCGCATCCATACACCACTATGGACCCACTCCCGTCTCCCTACGAGAAGACCATCCATAGCACTCACACTTATCTTGCGCATTTTGGAGTATCCATTTCGCTTGTCCATGAACCATATAAGTTTCCAAGTAGTCCATATCCGAGGACGCGACTATTTGAACAAATCATTTACCCGACATGGGTACACTTCTTCACACACGCTCCTGCCACTTACAACTACATACATGTCATGTACTCGGCAACCTTCAAGAGGAAGTGTGGCAAGGGTGTGGGCTACGGATGTTAGCGTACAATGACTTGCACCCAAGGTAGTCGCCTATCTGAGTTGGAGACCATAATGGAAGTCCGGCTCGGGTTCCCAATAAGGCCTCAAACAATGTGAGGAGGGCCCCAAGCCGGTCCCAACTATGTCGTTCGTCCTCTTCGCAAGCCATGACACAAACTAGAAACGTTTCAAACTACTGCGACTCCTAGCCTGAGAATAGGGAAGTCAATAGGCCAAGAGAGCTCACGTTATCGGAGCCCAATGTGCGATAGTATAATGTCTTGGAACATAAATACAAGACCACATATCCTAAGAGCAGTTTCTATGAGACAAGCTGCCATGTACTCCTATATGGCCTCTCATGGCTACCTTTACTAAATCGGATTCACACACTTAGCTTTCACACTGTGGAACATGATCACAACCATTCTAATTTATCGCCTAGATAGATCAGACCCTACACGACTCTAAGCATGGCAGACATAGTAAGCAATCATGGTTGAGTAGGTACAACAAGGATCAAGAAGTTGCTACTCATGCTAAGTGCTTTCAAGTATTTACTGTAACAAACAAAAGTCACACAAATGAATAGGATAACTACCGAGAACATGTACCAGTTTAATCATTATTGTCCTAATGCAGTCAAAGAGAGCAAGAGCGAGAGAGTATGCATCGGAATGATCAAAGGGAGTTTGCTCGTCTCGAACTTCTGAAGATAACAATTCGGTGACAACAATATCGTCGGAACAACGTCTACCGAGGGGAAACATCACCAGCAAAAAAGAAAAGAACATTTACTTCACGGAAATGCAACACTATGATGCATGATCATGCCATGGCAATATGATGTTCACTGAGCTAATGCATCAAGCAACCACATTAAATGAAGTTGGTTTGAATCAAAGATTCAAATTTAAACTCCACACGTGGTTATTTATATGTCATTTAAGCAATTTGTCCTAAACAAAGGATATAAGTTGTTCTAACATGCACGAAAATGCCATAAACATATCTATTGGATTTTTCAGATCATTTTTCATATATAATTTATTTCATTTGGAGCTACGGTTGAATTTCTATAAATTTTGGAAGTTTAAAACATTTCTAGAATTCTCAGATTTATCTCTACATAAAACAAATTGAGTAAATGATTTATGACGTTAGTGTTGTGTCATCACTGCGTGAGCATGTCAACTATGCGAGGTCCAGGTCAAACCTCACGACCACGTCCCACATGTCATGGGCATAGTGTTAAATGGTTTTTAATTAAAATCTAACTAAAAGTTAACCGGGCTTGAGCTCACATGTCATCCACACAAGGGGGTGGTTAGTGGCTAACCTAATCCGGCACGTCATCTGGCCGGAGTTAGGCTGGTAGCGACCTCTGACGCGGCGGAGCCGCCAGAATACCTCCCGCGGCGACCAAATGGCCGGCAGAGGGTACCTACACGGAGCAAGGACTAGCCCGCATTTATCTATGTGGCTGGTATGTCTCCGCCGTATCTACTTTTCCGAACTTCTTTTGCCCTTGTTTTGGACTCTAACTTGCATGATTTGAATGGAACTAACCCGGAGTAACGTTGTTTTTAGCAGAATTGCCATGGTGTTGTTTTTGTGCAGAAATAGAAGTTCTCAGAATGTCCTGAAAATTTACGGAGAATTTTTCTGGAATAAATGAAAAATACCTGCGCAAAGATCCACCGGAGGAGGTGTACCAGTGGGCCACAAGCCCCTGGGCCGCGACCACCCCCCTAGGTCGCGACGTGAGGGCTTGTGGGGCCCACGTGGCGCCACCGCCTCCAAACTCAGCTCTATTTATTCTGTCTCGCCCGGAAAAAAATCAGGGAGAAGGATTCATCACGTTTTATGATACGGAGGCACCACCACCCCCTGTTCTTCATCTGGAGGGCAGATCTGGAGTCCGCTTTGGGCTCCGGAGAGGGGAAATCGTCGCCATCGTCATCATCAACCTTCCTCCATCGACAATTCCATGATGCTCTTCACCGTTCGTTTGTAATCTCATCGTAGGCTTGCTGGACGGTGATGAGTTGGATGATATCTATCATGTAATCAAGTTAGTTTTGATGGGGATTGATCCCTAGAATCCACTATGTTCTGAGATTGATGTTCCTACTACTTAGCCATGCTTAATGCTTGTCACTAGGGCCCGAGTGCCATTATTTCATATCTGAACCTATTATGTTGTGGCCAATATATGTGTGTTTGAGATCCTATCTTGCAAGTTGTAGTCACCTACTATGTGTTATGACCCGGCAACCCCGGAGTGACAATAGCCGGAACCACTCCCGGAGATGACCATAGTATGAGGAGTTCATGTATTCACCAAGTGTTAATGTGTTGGTCTGGTTCTTTATTAAAAGGAGAACCTTAATATCCCGTAGTTTCCATTAGAAGCCCGCAGCCACGGGAGGGATGGACAATAGATGTCATGCAAGTTCTTTTCCCTAAGCACGTATCACTACATATGGAATACATGCCTACATTAGATTGACGAACGGGAGCTAGTTACATATCTCTCTCTGTTATAGATGTTACATGATGAATCACATCCGGCATACTCATCCATCACCGGTCCACTGCCTACGAGTCTTTTACTACTGGTCCTTGATATGTTACTTTGTCGCTACTACTGTTGCTACTGCTGTTACTCTAATGCTGCTGTTACTACTGCTGTTCCTTGCTACTGCTGTCACTACTTCTGTTACCTTGCTGCTACTTGTTGCAAGACTTTTCTGGAGCCGTTGCCTGGGAAGAATAGTTCCCCGTCCACGTGCTATTTACTGGCGCCATTGATACAACAAGTTAGGAATAGTCTGCCGTCAACAGATCTTTTTTTGACACCGTTGCTATCATACTACTTTGCTACTGATACTTTGCTTGCAGACACTAATCTTTCAGGTGTGGTTGAAATTTACAAACTCAGCTGCTAATACTTGAGAATATTATTTCGGTTCCCTTTGTGTCGAATCAATAAATTTGGGTTGAATACTCTACCCTCGAAAATTGTTGCGATCCCCTACACTTGTGGGTTATCAGTGGCCTAGAGGGTCCAAGGGAGCTTGGGATCGCCAGAGGAAAGCTCACGGCAGCGTCCAGAGCTCGGCCATGTTGGGGGCGCTAGCTAGGGTCCGCGAAAAACTGAGGAAGAGGGGGATACAGGACAACGGCGCACCGCATTTCCGGAGGTGGCAACGGCGAGCTCAGCAAGGGGTTGCTGGTGGCATGTCAATGGAGGCGTGATACGTCTCCAACGTATCTATAATCTTTGATTGTTCCATGCAATTATATTATATGTTTTGGATGTTTTATATGCATTAATATGTTGTTTTATATTATCTTTGGGACTAACCTATTAACCTAGAGCCTAGTGCCAGTTTCTATTTTTCAATGTTTTTGAATATTGCAGATAAGGAATATTAAATAGAGTCCAAACGGAATAAAATCTCCATAAAGATTTTTCTTGCACTAGAAGACACGCAAAAGACTTGGAGTAGGGGGAAAGGCAGTTGCCGGGAGGCCACAAGCCTGCAGGGCTCCCCCTGGGGGTGGCCTCACCCCGTGGCTTGTGGCCCCCCTGCAGGTCTCCTAACCATAATTCTTGGCCTATGAAATCCCAAATATTCCAGAAACACAAAAAAGAGGATCGAAAATACTTATACGCCGTCGGGAGCCTCTGATCTCGAGAGATCCAATCTGAAAGCATTTTCCGGTAATCTATCGGAGAGGGAATTGATCATGGAGGGCATCTACATCAACTCCATTGCCCCTCCGATGATGTGTGAGTAGTTCACCACAGACCTACGGGTCCATAGCTAGTAGCTAGATGGCTTCTTCTCTCTCTTTGATCTTCAATACCATGTTCTTCATGATCTTCATGGAGATCTATCCGATGTAATACTCTTTTGCGATGTGTTTGTCGAGATACCATGAATTGTGAGTCTACGTTCAAATGATCCATGAATATTATTTGAGTCTCGTCTGAATTCTTATATGCATGATTTCATATCTTTGCAATTCTCTTCGAATTAATCGGTTGGTTTGGCCAACTAGATTGGTAATTCTTGCAATGGGAGAAGTGCTTAGTTTTGGGTTCAATCTTGCGGTGTCCTCACCCAGTGACAATAGGGATAGCGAGGCACGAATTGTATTCTTGCCATCAAGGGTAAAAAGATGGGTTTTTCGTCATATTGCTGGAGTTTATCGTTCTACATCATGTCATCTTACTTAATGTGCTACTCTGTTCTTCGTGAACTTAATACTCTAGATGCAGGCAGGAGTCGGTAGATGTGTGGAGAAATAGTAGTAGATGCAAAATCGTGTCGGTCTACTTGATACGGACGTCGTGCCTAGATGCATAATCATTGCCTTGGTTATGTTCATAATTATTTGCTTTTCTATCAATTGCTCGAAAGTAATTTTTTCACCCACCGTATTATTTTCCTTTATGAGAGAAGACTCTAGTGAAACCTATGGCCTGCGGGTCTATTTTCCATATCATATTTTGAGATCTATAAACCAAAAATACCAAAAATACTTTGCTGCAATTTATTTACTTTAGTTTTACTTTCAGATCTATCAGTATTTTATATCTTTCTCTATTAGATCTCATCCTTGCAAATAAATCTGAAGGGATTGACAACCCCTTTGTAGCGTTGGGTGCAACTGTTTGATTATTTGTGTAGGTACTACTATAGGAGTCTCACTTGTTCCTCCTCCTGGATTGATACCTTGGTTCTCAACAAACTGAGGGAAATACTTATCTACCTCGCTGCATCACCCTTTCCTCTTGAAGGGAAAACCAACGCAAGCTCACGAGGTAGCAGGAAGGATTTCTGGCGCCGTTGTCAGGGAGTATACATAGCAAGATCACCAAGTACCCGTCACAAAGTCATCTCTTGCATTTACTTTATTTTCCATTTGCCTCTTGTTTTCCTCTCCCCCACTTCTATTTTTTTCACAAAATACCAAAAAGATTTGCCTTTTTATTCGCCCTTTCTCCGATTTTCTTATTGTTTGCTTGCTTGTGTGCTAGATTGCTTTGTCACGATGGCTCAAGAGAATACCAAGTTATGTGATTTTTCCACCACTAATAATAATGATTTTATTAGTACTCCGATTTCTCCCGCCACTAGTGCGAAATCTTGTGAAATAAATGCCGCTTTGCTCAATCTTGTTGTAAAACAAAAATTTTCTGGCCTTCCTAGTGAAGATGCCACATCCCATCTAAATACTTTTGTTGAGTTGTGTGATATGCAAAAGAATAAATATGTGGACAATGAAATTGTTAAATTAAAGCTATTTCCTTTCTCATTACGAGATTGTGCCAAAACTTGATTTTCATCTTTATCTAAAAATAGTATTGATTCATGGAATAAGTGTAAAGATGCTTTTATTTCCAAGTACTTTCCGCCCGCTAAGATTATCTCCCTTAGGAACTATATAATGAATTTTAAACAACTTGATCATGAGCATGTTGCATAATCTTGGGAGAGGATGAAACTAATGATTAGGAATTGCCCCGCGCATGGTTTGAGTTTATGGATGATTATACAATTTTTTATGCAGGATTGAATTTTCCTTCTAGAAATATTTTACATTCAGCCTCGGGTGGTACTTCTATGGAAATCACATTAGGATAAGCTACTAAACTCCTAGATAATATTATGGCAAATTACTGTCAATGGCATACTGAAAGATCTCCTAGTAGTAAGAAGGTGCATGCTATTGAAGAAATAAATACATTGAGTGGAAAGATGGATGAATTAATTAAATTGTTTGGTAATAAGAGTGCTCCTATTTATCCCAATGATATGCCTTTGTCTTCTTTATTGGAAACAAAAATGAATCTATGGATGTGAATTTTGTTGGTAGGAACAATTTTGGCAATAACGCGTATGGAGGTAATTTTAATCCTAGGCCGTTTCCTAGTAATTACTCTAATAATTATGGTAATTCCTACAACAATTCTTATGGAAATTATAATAAGATACCCTCTGATGTTGATAATAATATTAAATAATTCTTTAGCTCTAAAAAGGTTTCAATGCTATGATTGAAGACAAATTGCTCAAGATTGCTGATTTGGCTAGGAAAGTTGGTAGAATTTCTCTTAAGATTGATTTTTAAAAAAATAGATCTATTCCTCCCAAGCATGATATTAATTAGTATTTAAAATATATGATAATTGATGAGTGTAAAGAAAGAACCGCTAGGATACGTGCTAATCGCGAATGACTTGAAAAGGTGTTTCCTCGTGATGATATTGATGAAGATCTAAAATTAATTGGTGTGATAGCTAGTGAATCTTTGTTTTCTAGCATAAAGTCTGAAAAATATGGGACTGGTGATGAGTCAACTTTAGCTAAGAGGCGTCCCAATGATTCAGAGTTCATAGATCTTAGTGATAAGATTGATAAAAGTGGGATGGAAGAGGTCAAAACTTTAAATAGCAATGAGCCCACTCTTTCGAATTTCAAGGATTTTGATAATGATAGTTTTTCTTTAATTGATTGTGTTTCCTTTTTGCAATCCAAGTTAAATTCTCCACATGCTTATAGTCAAAATAAGACTTTTACTAAACATATTGTGGATGCCATGATGAAATCTTCTGAAGAGAAACTTGAGTTGGAGGTCTCTATACCTAGAAAACTTTATGATGAGTGGGAACCTACTATTAAAATTAAAATTAAATATTATGAGTGACATGCTTTGTGTGATTTGGGTGCTAGCGTTTCCACAATTCCAAAAACTTTATGTGATGTGTTAGGATTCCATGAATTTGATGATTGTTCTCTAAATTTGCATCTAGCGGATTCCACAATTAAGAAACCTACGGAAAGGGTTAATGATGTTATTATTATTGCTAATAGGAATTATGTGCCCATAGATTTCATTGTTCTTGATATAGAATGAAATCCTACATGTCATATTATTCTTTGTAGACCCTTCCTTAGAACGATTGGTGCAATTATTGACATGAAGGAAGGTAATATTAGATTCCAGTTCCCATTAAGGAAAGGCATGGAGCACTTTCCTACAAAGAAAATAAAATTACCTTATGAATCTAGAATGAGAGCTACCTATGGATTGCATACAGAAGATGATAATACTTAGATCTATTGCATTATGCCTAGCTACGGTCGTTAAACAATAGCGCTTGTTGGGAGGCAACCCAATTTTACTTGTTTTGCTTTTGTTTTTGTTTATGTTTTTGTGTGATTCACATATTACTACCTCTGTAATAATAGTGTTTCTTGTTTTAGTTAGTATTTGATCCAAGTAAGACCTTTGGGATGATCTATTGTGCTTGCAAGTTGATTTTGCTGAAAAACAGAAACTTTTGCTCTCAGTCTAGGAATTTAATAAATTCACTGGAATGCAATTTTTATCTGATGTTTTACACAAGATTGCTTTACAAATTTCCCAGGTCATCCTAATTTTCTAGAAGTTTTGGCGTTACAGAAGTATTCGAAGTAATCAGATTGCTACAGAATTTTCTATTTTTGACATATTCTATTTTCTTTGTGTTGGTTGCTTACTTTGACGAATCTATGGGTTGTATCGGGGGGGGATGAATCAGGAAGACGATAGAATACAATAAATATTACATCAATATAAATAAATAATGAGTTCACAATAGTACCTAAGTGGTGATTTATCTTTCTTATACTAACGGATCTCATGAGTTTACTGTTGAGTTTTGTGTTGTGAAATTTTCAAGTTTTGGGTAAAGATTTGATACACTACGGAATAAGGAGTGGCAAGAGCCTAAGCTTGGGGATTCCCAAGGCACCCCAAGCCATATTCTAGGATACGAAAGAGCCTAAGCTTGGGGATGCCCCGGAAGGCATCCCCTCTTTTGTCTTCAATCCATGTGTAAATTTACTTGAGGTTATATTTTTATTCACCACATGATATGTGTTTTGCTTGGAGCGTCTTGTATGACATGAGTCTTTAATTTTTAGTTTGCTAAAATCATCCTTTCTGCACACATCTTTTGAGAGAAAGACACGCTGAATTGGGAATTTATTAGAATACTCTTCATGCTTCACTTATATCTTTTGAGCTAGGCAATGTTGCTCTAGTACTTCACTTATATCTTTTAGAGCACGACGGTGTGGTGGAATTATTAAACTCTCGTACTTCACTTATATTATTTTGAGAGTTCTTTAAACAACATGGAAATTGGTTTAGGTTATGAATTTAATCCCAATATAGTAGGAATCCAAGAGGGATATAATAAAAACTTTAATATTAAGTGCATCGAATATGATGAGAAGTTTGATTCCTTGCATATAGTTTTGAGATGTGAGGATGGTGATATGAGAGTCATGCTAGTAAGTAATTGTGAATTTGAAAAAAATACTTGTGTTGAAGCTTGTGATTCCCGTAGCATGCATGTATGGTGAACCGTTATGTGATGAAGTCGGAGCATGACTTGTTTAATGATTGTCAACCTTTGTGTGGAGGTCGGGATCGCGCGATGGTCAACTCCTCCCAACCCTTCTCCTAGGAGCATGTGTCTAATACTTTTCTTCGATAACTAATAGGATTTTGCAATAATTTTCTGAGTTCTTTATGACTAATGTTGAGTTCATGGATTATACGCACTCTCACCCTTGCATCTTTGTTAGCCTCTCTAGTACCGCACAACTTTTGCCGGTAGATTAAACCCACCTTCCTCAAAACAGCCACCATATATTTTCCTCAAAATAGCCACCATCCTACCCATTATGGCATATTCATAGCCATTCCGAGATATACTGCCATGGAACACCACCATTCCATTTTTATGACATGCACCATCACTTCCATATTGCTTGTCATATTTTGTTCTAGATGTCGAGTTGTAATATTATGAGTTGTAAGTAAATAAAAGTTTGATGAGTTTCCATTATTAGAGCATTGTCCCATATGATAAAAAAGGATGATGGAAGCTATGATTCCCTCACAAGTTGGGATGAGTCTCTCGACTTTACAAAATAAAATAGAAGAGGCCAGCGAAGGCCATAAAAAAAAGAGGCCATAGAAGCCCATCCAAAAAAAAAGAAAAAATGAGAGGAAGAGAGAAGGGACAATGCTACTATGTTTTTCCACACTTGTGCTTCAAAATAGCACCATGCTCTTCATAGAGAGTCTCCTATGTTGTCACTTTCACATAACTAGTGGTACACATCTTTTGCACAACCACTTACTTTTCTTTTTGAGCTTTCATACACTTATAGCTCTAGTGCATTTCTTGCATGTCAATCCCTACTCACTCACATTAATATCTATTGATGGGCATCTCCGTAGCCTGTTGATATGCCTAGTTGATGTAAGACTATCTTCTTCCTTTCTTTTTGCAACCTCCACCACATTCTATTCCACCTATAGTGCTATATACATGGCTCACGCTCGTGTATTGCGTGAGATTTGAAAGGGTTTGAGAACATTAAAAGTGTGAAACAATTGCTTGATTTTCATCGGGGTTGTGCATGATTTAGATACTTTGTGTGGTGAAGATGGAGCATAGCCAGACCATATGATTTTGCAGCGATAACTTTCTAAGACCATGTTATTTCGAAAGGAAGCAATTACCTTATTAGTATGCTTGAAGTATTATTGTTTTTATCTCAATATAGTCTTTTGTTTTGAGTCTTATGGGTCTGAATATTCATGCCACATTAGAGAAGATTACATGGATAAATATGTTAGGTAACATTCCACATCAAAAATATTTGGGACTGAAGTGGAATGCTACCTAACATATTATTTTCTATAGATGTAGGTAGGAGTGAGTCGATGTGTGGAGTAATAGTAGTAGATGCAGAATTGTTTCGGTCTACTTGATACAGACATTATGCCTATATGCATAATAGTTGCCTTGGATATCTTCATAATTATTTGCTTTTCTATCAATTGCTCGAAAGTAATTTTTTCACCCACCGTATTACTTTCCTTTATGAGAGAAGCCTTTAGTGAAACATATGGCCCCGGGTCTATTTTCCATATCATATTTCAGATCTATAAAAAAATATCAAAAATACTTTGTTGCAATTTATTTACTTTAGTTTTACTTCCAGATCTATCAATATTTTATATCTTTCTCTATCAGATCTCATCCTTGCAAATAACTTTGAAGGGATTGACAACCCCTTTATAGTGCAAGTGTTTGATTATTTGTGTAGGTACTACTATATGAGTATCGCTTGTTCCTCCAACTAGATTGATACCTTGGTTCTCAACAAACTGAGGGAAATACTTACCTACTTCGCTGCATCACCCTTTCCTCTTCGAGGGAAAACAAACGCAAGCTCAAGAGGTAGCAAGGCTGCCGTTGGGTCCAAAGGTTGAAGACGAACGGAATGGTGGTGCTATACGGCCTCCCACCTTGATTCCTCCGATGAGGAGGCAGGTAGGAATACGTCGGGGCTTCTCGAGGACCGTGGACACGGTGGTTGCAAGCGGTAGTGACGGGCTCGCTCGTATCTGGTTGGGAGAGAGAGCAAGGGAGAGGGGAGGGAGACCGAGGGAGGAGGATGAGCTCGAGGAGGCTCACACAGCTCTCTTGGCTGGGAGATTTGGATGCAGGGATGGCCGCCAGCATGAAGTAGGAGGTGGCGCTCCCGATTGTGCGCTGTCTATCCCCCTGCCTACCAGCAAGAGGAAGGAGACAAGTGGCTGCTCAGCCAGGTGGGTTGGGCTGGCTACTCGAGCTGCCATGTTAGCCATGTAAGATTTTTATTGTTATTTCGTGTTGTTTTTTTAATTATTGCAATTTTTTTGTTTAGATAAAATACTAAACCATTTTTGTAAAATATGAGAATTCTCATGTGAGTTTAGTGGATTTAACTAGTATCACATAAAAAGTTTCAGAATTATTGGACTTATATTATTTGTATAATGAATATAAATCCAAGGCAAATAACTATTGGATTGAATGAGATGCCCAAAATAAATATTTCTGTGATTCAAAAAAATATGGGTTTGCATTTTACCTAATGCCAATATTTTCTGAGAATGTCTCATTTCCTTTCGAAACTAATACCGAGGATATAACCTAGTGTTTGAGCATGCTCTCAAGAACTTGAGAATTTCCATATTCATTAAGATTTTACCAACATCTACTAATGCAATTAGGGAATTTGCCATCAGTCCATTCTTTGTCATCTGCCAGCAGACGACAAAGAAGGTCTTTGCCGTTAGTGTCCACAAAACAACCGACAAAGAAGGGACTCATGGCAAAGATATTATTTCCCATCAGTACATTCTTTGTTGTCTGTGGTCAGACGGAAAATAGCCAAATGGCAGACGGCAAAGGGCCCAGTTGGGCCCCACTAGACCGTGGAGTTGGATAGGTCAAATTGATGCACTAGACATCGTCCGCTAGGTCTTTGTTGTCCGCTTTTATACTCTTTGCCGTCTAATAGCAGACGACAAAGAAGATGCCTACATAATGGTCGTGCCCCCACCCCCCTCTCTCTCTCCCACCGTCCTCTCTCTCCCTCTCTTCTCAACGACCCACACCGCCCCCGACGACCCATGCCGCCCCCGCCACGCCTGTCCCTGTCGCCGCCCCGAGCAGTCCTGCATCGGAACTCCTCCCCGTGTCATCCATTCTCCTTGCGGCCACCCCTCCCCACGCTAGACCTCCTCCTTGTCCGTCCCTCCTTCCGCGTCCACACCTCCCCGCGCCGGACCTCCTCCCTACATTAGCCCTCCTCCCTAAGGCCACCCTCACCACCACCGCGACATCCTCTCCGTGCCATCACCGACCCGCCCTGTGCCAGCCTTCCTCACGGTGCCGGCCCTCCTCCACCACTGTGGCATCCTCCTCGATCTAAGGTGAGCCCTCTAATACGTCCATTTTGCATCATGTTTTGTTACTATTATTTATAGTGTTTTTATGCATTTTCCCACTTGGTGGAGTAATTCTAATGCCTTTTCTCTCATAATATGCAAGGTTTACATCAAGTGGGAGAATACCGGCACATGGAATTCTGGACCTGAAAAAGCTACATCAAAGATACCTATTCTGCACATCTCCAATTAAGCTGAAAATTTACGAAGACTTATTTTATAAAAAATAAAAAAACTGGAATGAAGAAGTGTCGGAGGGAGGCCACCAAGCGTCCACTAGACACGAGGGTGAGCCAGGCACCCCTACCACGGCCTAATGTCTAGTGGGCCATCTGGCCCACCTTTGGCATGTATCTTCTGGTACATATTCTTCTTCGACCTAAAAAATTAGGGAGAGGACTTTCGGGATGAAGCGCCGCCGTCTCGAGGCGGAATCTAGGCAGGAGCACTTTTGCCGCCCGGCGGAGCGATTCCGTCGGAGGAACTTCCGCCCCGCAGGGGGAAATCGAGGCCATCGTCATCACCAACAACCCTCTCATCTTGGGGAGGCTAATATCCATCAACATCTTCACCAACACCAGATCCTATCAAAACCTTAGATGATCTCTTGTACTCAATCTTGTACCGGAACCTCGGATTGGTACTTGGGGTGTGTCTAGTAGTGTTAAATACGTCTTGTAGTTGAGGCTTTATGGTTTATTTGGTGGAAGATTATATGTTCAGATCCATTATGCTATTCAATACCTCTCTAATCATGAACATGTTTATCACTTGTGAGTAGTTACTTTTGTTCTTGAGGCCACGAGAGAAACCATGTTGCAAGTAGTCATGTGATGTTGATATTCGTTCAATATTTTGATGATATAAATGTTGTGATCCCCTTAGTCGTGTTATGTGAACATCGACTACATGATACTTAACCATTTTTGGGACTAAGGGAATGCATTTTGGAGTAGTAAATAGAGGGTGTGTTGCAAGAGTCACAGAAACATAAACCCCAATCTATTCAGTACTTCGTAAGAGGCTGATTTGGATCCCTATGTTTAATGCTATGGTTAGAATTCATTCTTAATACTTTTCTCATAGTTGCGCATGCTTGCGGGAGGATTAATCATAAGTGGAAGGTTTGTTCAAGTAGGAATATCACCCAAGCAGCGGTCCACCCACATATCAAATTATCAAAATACCCAATGCGAATTAACCCAACACGACGAAAGTGACTTGATGAAATTTTTGTGTGCCCTCAAGAACGCTTTGCCTATTATAAGAAATTGTTCTGGCATGTTATTTGCCACAAAAGGATTGGTCTACCTTTCTATACCTATTGTTACTATTGCTACTCGTCACTTGTTACAATTATCTTGCTATCAAACAACTTGTTACCGTTATTTCAGTGCTTGCAGAAATTACCTTGCTGAAAACTGCTTGTCATTACCTTCCGCTCCTCGTTGGGTTCGACACTCTTACTTATCAAAAGAACTATGACTAACCTCCTATACTTGTGGGTCATCATGACTCTTTTCTGGCGCCATTGCCGGGGAGTGAAGCGCCTTTGGTAAGCGGACTTTGGTAAGGGAAAACTTATATTACGTGCTGAAATTTACCGTTACTTGTCACTATGAAAAGTAATCCTTTTAGGGGCTTGTCCAAAATATTTTCACCTCGAAGGAAAATACCAAGATTTGTTCCTCAACCTGGTGCACCGAAAATGTTTATTACGAAATTCCTTCGGGGATGATAGAGAAACTGCTAGCTAATCCTTATGCAGGAGATGGAATGAAACATCCCGATATGCACCTATTCTATGTGGATGAAGTTTGTCGATTATTTAAGCTTGCAGGTCTATCCAGAGATGAAGTCAATAAGAATGTTTTTCATTTATCTTTGGGGGAAATCATTAACATGGTATAGGCTATGTGATGATACACAATCATGGAACTTGAATCAATTGCAATTGGAGTTACACCAAACATTTTATCCTATGCATATGTTCATCGTGATCGGAATTGTATCTATAATTTTTGGCCTCATAAAGGAGAAAGTATCACTCTAGCTTGGGGAGGAGGAAGTCAATGTTATATTCATGCCCCAATAATGAGCTCTCGGGAGAAATTATTGTTCAGAATTTTTATGCTCGGCTTTCTCGTAATGATCAAACCTTGCTCGATACTTCTTGGTGTGATTCTTTTATGAAGAAGACTATTGAATTCAGGTGGGATATTTTAGAAAGAACTAAACGCAATTCCGAAGATTGGGAGCTCGACGAAGGTAAAGGGTCAGGTATAAATCCTAAGTTTGATTGTGTTAAATCTTTTATTAATACTGATGCTTTCAATGATTTTAGCACTAGCTATGGACTTGACTCTGAGATAGTAGCCTCATTTTGTGAAACCATTGTTGCTCATGTTGATCTCCCTAGAAAGAAGTGGTTTAAATATCGTCTACCTATAACGAAAAAATGGAAGAACGAATCAAAGTTTAAGTTGAAAATACTATATACAATGTTGACCCAGTTGTGCCTACTACTTACATTGAGAAACCAACTTTCCCTGTTAGGATAAAGGAACATGCTAAAGCTTCAACTGTGGTTAATCAAAGTTATGTTAGAACAACCAAACCCTCTTAGCAAATCAAGGTAGAACCTAGTACCACTATGGTTAAAGATCTCTTGGTAGACAATATTGATGGGCATGCTATTTATTTCCATAATGAAGCTGCTAGAATTGCCAGACCTGATACTAGAGATAAGAAAAGACATGTTGTTGGCATGCTTGTCATTTCAGTCAAAATAGGAGATCATAGCTATCATGGTTTATGTGATATGGGTGCTAGTGTTAGTGCTATCCCTTTTACCTTATATCAAGATATTATGCATGAGATAGCACCCGCTGTGATAGAAGACATAGATGTTACTATTAAACTTGCTAATAGAGACAACATCACAGCACTTGGGATTGTTAGAGATGTTGAAGTCTTGTGTGGGAAAGTAAAATACCCCACTGATTTTCTAGCACTTGGATCACCACAAGATGATTTTTATCCCATAATATTTGGTAGACCCTTCTTGAACACTGTCAATGCTCAAATAGATTGCAAAAGGGAAATTGTTAGTGTTAATTTTGGTGGTACGTCTCATGGATTTCATTTCTCCAAGTTTAGTAAACAACCCCATGACAAAGAATTGCCTAGTAAAGATGAAGTAATTGGTCTTGCTTCTATTTCCATTCCTCCTATGGATCCATTAGAACAATATTTTCTAGACCAAGGAAATGATATGCATGTGCATGAGAGAAATCAAATAGATAATATGTTCTTTGAACAAAAACCTACCGTTAAACACAACTTGCCTGTCGAAAATCTAGGAGGTCCTCCTCCACCCAAGGGTGATCCTGTGTTTGAATTAAAGCAATCACCTCACACTTTGAAATATACTTATCTTATGAAAAGAAGATATATCCTGTTATTATCAGTGCTAACCTTACAGAGCATGAAGAAGAAAGATTACTAAAAACTTTAAGGAAGCACTGAGATGCTATTGGGTGTACTCTTGATGATCGTAAGGGCATTAGTCCCACTCTTTGTCGGCACAAGATTGATATGGAACTAGATGCTAAACCTGTTGTTGATCACCAACGAATACCGAATCCCAAAATGAAAGAAGTGGTGCAAAATTAAATATTAAAGCTTCTGGAGGCAAGTATAATTTATCCCATAGTTGATAGTAGATGGGAAAGTCCCGTCCATTGTGTCCCTAAGAAAGGAGGTATCACTTTTGTTACTAATGATAAAAATGAACTTGTTCCACAAAGAATTGTGACTGAATATAGAATGGTAATTCATTTATCAAAATTAAACAAAGCTCCTAGAAAAGATCATTATCCTTTACCGTTGATAGACGAAATTGTAGAAATATTATCGAAGCAAACACATTTTTGCTTTCTAGATGGCTATTCTCGTTTCTCTCAAATACCTGTGTCACAACCTAATCAAGCGAAAACTACCTTTACTTGTCCTTTTGGAACCTATGCTTTTAGACGTATTCCTTTTGGATTGTGCAATGCACCTGCTACCTTTCAAAGATGTATGAATGCTATATTCTCTGATTTATATGAAAAGACTATTGAGGTCTTCATGGATGATTTTACCATTTACGAAACTTCTTTTGATGATTTCTTAAGCAACCTTGATCGAGATTTGCAAAGATGTGAGAAAACTAAACTTGTCTTGGATTGGGAGAAGTGCCACTTTATGGTGAATGAAGGTATTGTCTTGGGTCATAAAATTTTTGAACGGGGTATTGAGGTGGATAAGGCTAAAGTTGATGCAGTTGAAAAGATGCCATGCCCCAAAGATATCAAAGGTAACCATAGTTTCCATGGTCATGCTGGTTTCTATAGGAGGTTTATTAAACACTTCTATAAAACTTCTAGGCCTATTAGTAATTTATTACAAAAGGATGTTCCTTTAGTTTTTGATGATGAATGTGTAGATGCCTTTGGAACACTTAATAATGCCTTAACTTATGCACCTATTGTTCAACCACCTGATTGGAACTTGCCTTTTGAAATTATGTGTGATGCTAGTATTATGTTGTTGGTGCTATTCTAGTGCAAAGAGCTGATAAGAAAGTCAATGTCATACATTATGCTAGTAAAACTCTAGACAGTGACCATAGATATTGTGCTACCACTGAAAAACAATTTTAGCACTTGTATTTGCTTGTGATAAATTCAGATCTTACATTGTCGATTCTAAAGTAATTTTTCACACTGATCATGATTCTATTAAATATCTTATGTAAAAGAAAGATCCTAAACCTAGACTTATTAGGTGGGTTCTCTTGCTACAAGATTTTGATTTGCATATCTTTGATAGGAAATGAGCCGAGGACCACACATCTGATAACCTGTCTAGGTTAGAAAATGTTCTTGATGACCCACTACCTATTGATTATAGCTTTCCTGATGAACAACTAGTTGTGGTCAATGTTTCTCATAACACACCATGGTTTGCTGGTTATGCTAATTACATTGTTGCTAAATACATACCACCTAGTTTCACCTATCAAAAAAAGAAAAAAAATACTTATTTGATTTAAGACATTACTTTTGGGATGACCTGCATATTTATAAAGAGGGAGTAGATGGTATTATTAGACACTGTATACCTGAGCATGAACAGGAACAAATCCTTCATAAGTGTCACTTCAAGGCTTATGGAGGACACCATGTGGGAGATAGAACTGCACACAAGGTATTATAGTCTGGATTTTATTGGCCTACTCTTTTCAAAGATGCTCGTAAGTTTGTCCTTCTTGTGATGAATGTCAAATAACTTGTAATATTAGTAGTTGTCGGGAAATGCCAATGAATTATCCACTTTTTATTGACCCATTTGATGTTTGGGGGTTTGATTATATGGGACCTTTTCCTTCCTCCAATGGTTATACACATATTTTGGTTGTTGTTGATTACGGTACTAAATGGATAGAAGCTATGCCAACCAATAGTGCTGATCATAACACCTCTATTAAGATGCTTAAGAAAGTAATTTTCCCACGTTTTGGGGTCCCTAGATATTTAATGACTATTGGTGGTTCATTTTTTATTCATGGTGCTTTCCGTAAGCTGCTTGCTAGATATGATGTTAACCATAGAATTGCATCTCCCTATCATCATCAGTGTAGTGTCCAAGTAGAATTAGTCAATAGAGAAATAAAACTAATATTGCAAAAGACTGTCAATAGGTCCAGAAAGAATTGGTCTAAGAAATTAGATGATGCATTGTGGGCCTATAGAACAACTTATGAAAATCCTATGGTTATGTCTCCCTATAAAATGGTTTATGAGGAAGCATGTCATTTACCTCTTGAGTTAGAACATACATCTTATTGGGCAATTAAAGAACTCAACTATGATTTCAAACTTGCTGGTGAAAAGATGATATTTGATATCAGCTCATTAGATGAATGAAGAACCCAAGCTTATGAAAATGCCAAACTATTCAAAGAAAAAGTTAATAGATGGCATGATAAAATAATCCAAAAGCGAGAATTCAAAGTTGGTGAATAGGTTCTATTGTACAATTCTCGTCTTAGATTCTTTCAGGAAAACTTCTATATAAATGGGAAGGACTATAAATTATCGAAGAAGTTTATCAGTCTGGAGATATTAAGTTAAATAATCCCGAAGGCACTAACCCGAAGGTGGTCAATGGACAAAGAATAAAGCACTACATCTGAGGTACACCAATTAATGATGAAACAAATATTATCCAAACCATGACACGGGAGGAGCACATTAGGGAGACCTTCCAAACCACTCCAGAACCCTGAAAATCAAGAGGTATGTGATACAGTAAGTAAACGGGCACAGAAAAAATTCAATTTTTTCTGCAGTTTTGGAATTTTAGAAAATTTAGGAAACTGAGAAACACACGGGAAGGGAACCGAGTTGTCCACTAGACATCAGGGCATGCCAGGCCCCCCTGGCGCGACTTGATGTCAAGTGGGCCCCTTGCGTACCTTCCTGGCTTCGTTTTCTTGTGGATCATGTATTCACTTATATAAAAAATCTCAATATATATCTCCCGATGATCTAACCCTAGTACCACGGACAAATCCTCTATTCTTGTTTCGTGTTCTTTTTCTATTAGAACTATCAAGCTGGGCATCATGTCTTGTTCCTCCTCCAACCACTTAGAGGAAGATGTTTGGCTTATGAAGATGGAGATGAAAAGGGAGGAACCGAAAGAAACTATCAAAGAGGAATTCACTTCTTCCTTTAAATTTGAGGGCTGGCAATAATAATTCACAAGCTCAGCCTGTCAGGTTTAATTAAACATCCCAATGCTAAGTTCATCTCTTATAATAACTTGAGAAAAAGAGTTGCTTTTCCCCCGCATCCATGATACATTCGTGGGCGGACGGTGCCTTAACTGTCACCGAAAAGCTACATAAGGAAATAATGGAGCTCAAACAACTAGTAACAAGCTCGAGGAGGAAAATCGTGTCTTGAGGGTCATCATTGTGAGGAATCCACCATCTTCACCACCAAAGAAGGAGACTTTAGTGCACGGGTATCGGCACTCCCCTTGGCTTGTGTCAATCTTGGGGGAGGCACCCCGGTATCGTATCCCCATCAACCTTATTTTTCTTTATCCATCCTAGTTTGATATTTAGTTATTCGGAAATCTAGTCAAACAAAAGTTTAGTACAATATTTTTCCGTTGAGTGCTAGTTTCTTGATCAATCTATCTATCTATGTAATCGAGTGAGAGCTATGTAATAAGGTTTAGTTTGAGCTTTGCTTCTCTACTTTCTTATTGCAATACAAATAAAAGAAAATATTGAAAAAGATCGTATGTCAATCTTATAGTAAGTAGTGACACCACATAAGGAAAAGTATAAGTGGTAAAATTTGTTAAAGATTGACAAAAATAGCATTGGCCAGTGATGCAACACTTGAAAGAACTAATAAGGGAAGAGAAGATTTACATGCAAATACACTATCCTTGGCATCTTTTATGATTGTGAGCAACCATTAATTATAATATGCCAAAACTGTTGACATTGGACAAGCAAGACAACATAATGATTTATGCTTGCTCATATTCACATAAAAGTTATATTGTCATAGATCCTCTAACATGTGGTTCTTGCCCAATACCATTGCTAGCCAAAAACTCCGGACTAAGTAGAGATACAACTAGTGCATCCAAAACCTCAAACCCACACCTATGTTTCAAGAGTCCACCATACCTAGCTATGGATTGAGTAAGATTCTTGAAGTAAGTTGTCATCGGTGCACAAAGCAATTAAAATTGCTTCTAAACATGTTTGATCATTTAGAGTAAGGGAAATTAAGGGTTGTACAAACTTGTGATGGTAATAATAAAAGCGATGTATTTCATAATAAATGTTGCCATCACAAGGGGAAATATAACGTAACGTTCCTTCGCACTAAGAGATTTAGCATACAACCAAAAAGTGCATGAAAACCTCTGTTTCCCTCCGCGAAGGGCCTATATTTTATCTTGATGTATTTACTTTTGTGCGTTAAAGTATTTTCTTCTACTTTCTTTATCTTCTCTTTTGGCAAGCATCATGTGGTGGGGAAAGATCTAAACATATATATCTAGCTGAGTGTGGGTGGCCATGAATTATTATTGTTGACATTACTCTTGAGGTGAATATGTTGGGAGGCGACACTATAAGCCCCTATCTTTTTATGTGTCCAGTTGGAACCTTTTGGTCATATAAATGTAGTGAGTGTTAGCAATCATAGAAGACTAAATAATGGTTGAGTATCTAGACTTGATTAAAAGCTCCAACATGTGACCCTTCCTAAAAATATGATGAATTGTGTTGCAAAGTTGACTAAGAACATAGTTTGTTGGTTATTAATAGAGTTTATGCTTCATACTTCGATGTTGTGATGAATTGCTACTTGTTTATAAGAATCCTTTATGATAGAAGTTATGTGAGGAAAATGTTGTGATGAAGTATTTATAAGGTTTTATTTCCTGTTATAATAATAAGCATGATGCTCCTATGTCCGTATTTTTTTTTTATCGACACACCTATCTCAAAGCATGTGGTCATGATTTTCGTTATCGGTTTTTGCTTCAGGACACGCGAGGTCTAAGCTTGGGGGAGTTGATATGTCCATTTTGCATCATGTTTTGTTACTATTATTTATAGTGTTTTTATTCATTTTGCCACTTGGTGGAGTAATTCTAATGTCTTTTCTCTCATAATATGCAAGGTTTACATCAAGTGGGGGAATAATGCGAGATGCAGTTCTGGACCTGAAAAAGCAATGTCAGAGATTCCTATTCTGCACATCACGGATTGAGCTAAAAATTATGGAGATCTAAATTATAATAAATAAAAAATACAGGAATGAGTAAGTGTCGGAGGGGGGCCACTAGGTGGCCACTCTACACCAGGGCGCGTGAGGCACCCGTGGCGCGTCGTGCTGTTTAGTGGGCAACCTGACCCACCAGTGGCGCCCATCTTCCTTTATATATTCTCCTTCTGAAAGTGCAGTCATGCCCTTAATCATGTTTTGGTGTTGCTGACAACACACATATAGATAATTAATCACTAACCCTTTTTAAGCTATTGTGAATGATCATGTGTTGATAAGGACAAGCTCATGTGCTAAGAAGGACGAGATCAAGATAAGCATTCCTGAGCACTACATGCTTGATCCTTGTGGATGTTCACCTGGTGGACAAATGAAGATAAATATATAAGCTAGGCTTTCCACATTGTGTATGGGAGAGCTACTTGAAGACTTCATCATGTCTTGCTTTCAACATTGAGCCAAGAAGGAACAACAACATCAAGCTCAAGTGAAAGGGCTAACTCAAGGTATCAGTTACTTTGATGTTAGCGATGCGGAGTGATGATCAGCAAATAAAAGTACACACTCAAGTATGGATCATCGGTATCCCTTTTACAATTCTTGAGTCTTTACGGATCCCGCACTATTAAGAGGGGATCACAGGTTTTTGTGATGAACTTTCTCAAACTAGATATCCACTATTCTGCTCAATACCACATATTCTCTATTCTGCTCCTATCTCAAAACAGGTCTAATGTCTCGCACTTCTGGCTCCCTCCGAACGTCCGAAGGCCGGTCAAGGGTCGGACGACCGACAGGCTTCGGAAATCCGGAGCCCTGCACCAGAAGAACTTGAGCCCTATAACACGGATTTTCGGCTCCCTCCGGACATCCGAGGGCCGGTCGACCGACCAGCTTCGGAAATCCGGAGCCCTGCACCAGAAGAACGTGAGCTCTATAAATCGGATTTCCGGCTCCCTCCGGACGTCCGAGGGCCGGACGTCCGACCCCTTCGAAAATCCGGAACCTTGCACCAGAAGAAGTTGAGTCGAATAACTCGGATTTCCGGCCTTCTCCGGACGTCCGGTCCCTGTTCAACCCACAGTGTTTCCAGACATATCTACAGATCTCGGATGACCGACCCTTGTCGGACGTCCGACCCCTTGCGGACGCACGGACTTCCGTAAACTGCCGGACGTCCGAGCCCTGTGTGGCTTAAAGTGTCCCCAACGGCTATTTTACACTCCCCACAATATATATACCCCCTCCCACTTCGTGAGAGGGTGTCCAACATAGCCATATCCCCATAAGAACACATTTCTACCTCACACACATTTGCTCACACCAAATCTTAGATCCCAAGAGCATTTGTGAGCCCCTTTGAGATTTGTTCCAATCAAAAGATAGATCGTCTCCCTCTCCTTCTCTCAACCCAAGCTATTTGAGATTTGAGCAAGTTTTGAGCATTCCCCGTGATCTTGTTACTCTTGGAGGTTGGAGACTCCTAGGCGGTAGGAGTTCTTTGGAGAGGAATCAATCCGTGTGATTACCCGCCGGAAAAGTTTGTGAGGGTTTGGAAGCCACCTCAAAGGCTTACCACTAGTGGTTGAGAAACGCCTTCGTGGTGTTATCTCAAAGGGATAATAGGGTGAGCCTTCATGGCGTTGGTGTGCCTTCGTGGTAACATCCACCTCTCTAACGGTGACTAGCTTCCCTCCAAGGAAGTTAACATCGGGATACATCTTCGTCACAGTGACCTTGGTTATCCGTAACCCTAACACCTTACTTGTGGTTTACTTGTGTTACTTGAGCATACATACATTGCATATTGTTTGTGCTCGTTATATTGTGTTGGCTATTTCTTGTACAAGATTAATCATTCAAGCATACCTTCTATATCCACACGTTCATACTTGCAGCTTTTGATATATCGTGTGATATAGTGTGATCTAGTATGTTGTGTTGTTCACCTACTTGTCGTGTGATATAGCTCAAGTAAGTTTGTGTAACTTACTTGTGCTTGTTAGTAACTGTATTGTGTCCATATTGGTAGATCGTGTTGTTGATACACGTTGCAGTGCCTAGTGCATTTAGGATTTGTGCTTGACAAGTACCCTCTTAGTTTCTTTCCGCATTAGTTTCAAGCCAAATCCGAAGAAGTTTTGAAATAGCCTATTCACCCCCCACCTCTAGGCGTCATCGAGGTCTTTTCAATTGGTATCGGAGCAAGGTCTCTCTTTAATTAGGTTTCACGACCTAGAGAGTATCGATGTCGACTATTGGATTAGTGCACAATGACACCTTTGACTTTGATGGCACAAATTATACCCTATGGAGAATTCGCATGTTTCATCAGTTTCGGGGCATGGGCCCAAATACTTTACGAATTGTTCTTGTAGGGATTGCCGACAAAAAGGATGATGCATCTTCATCTACTAATTAAATGTATCTTGATTGTGAGGCTTTTCTCACCATTCATCGAACCATAAGTCCTGAAGTGGTTAAGTCTATCTCGACTTGCAAGTCAGCTCGTGAAGTTTGGACTAAAATTGAAGATATATATGGTGGGTCCAATCTTGATGAAGACAGTATTATGATGAAGGAGTTGGTGCATGAGCTATTCACTCTTTTCGATCTTAAAGAGTCCACCACTACTTCCATATCTGATTGCTTGCACACCTTAGCATCTTCAATCTCACAAGGTAATGACATGGTGAGTGAAGAAATATATGTTGATGAAAATGTCATAGCCTCTATGGACACGAGCATATCTAGCACCACACATAGTGTAAATTATTGTGCTGATAGGTCATGCATTTCACCTAAAGATCCCTCGACAAATGTCTGTGGTGATATGCCTGCTTCCTCGTGTCCTCTTGATCAAAATATCTTGTTTCTCCCTAGTTGATCTATGACTAATCATTTAGGGGAAATCAAGAAATATGAAGTACTATTGACTAATGAAGAATCTGATTCACCAAAAGAATCATCATCAACTCCTCCAGTTCACATGTGCCTCGTGGCAAGAGGTAATAATGAGGTATCATCTTCCTTGTGTAATAACGATGATATTTGCGACGAGGATGATGATGATGACTTGACTGAAAATATCTATGTGATCAGTAAAATTCTTCATAAAGCTAAAAATAACGCTCTTCAAAGATTCCAGGATGTTCTTGCTTACTTTGAAAATTGTAATGATTCACTTAATCATGAACAAGCTAAAAGTGAACAACTTGAACATGAACTTGAGAAGAGTCATCAAGCATGTAGAGACTTAAGATCTTCAAAAGGAGAGATTGAAGTTGCTCATGATTAACTTAAAAAGGATTTTGAGGTCCTTTTCCTTGAATGCAATAATGTCAAGGGAGAGCTCATCAAAACCTCTAAGATCTATGAGGAGCTTCAATCTACTCATGAGAAGTCTCTATTTGCTACTTACTCCTCTCATATTGTTGATGATACTTGTACATCTAACTCTACCTCATTTGAAGTATCAACATTGAAGGAGAATATTGAGCTACATGCTCCACTTGATTTACTAACTAGCAATTATGGGAAGTTGGAAGAAAACCATGTAATGCTCACAAGCTCTCATGCCGATCTTCTGACATCCTATAATGTGCAAAAGTTAGCTCATGAGGCTATCATCACCAAGGTAACATCAAGAGAGCCTCATGTGGACAATGGCACTACTTCTAGTCAAAGTAATATATTTCCATGTGTTAGTCCTCGTAATTCGTCTTCTCATAATGTTGCTACCTCGTGTGATGAATTACTTTCCTTCGCTTGTTGCTCTAACAATGAAACTTACACTTCCTCTAGTATTTGCATTAAAACTAACCGTGTAGAGGAAATCGAAGAGCTCAAGGCCCAAGTCACTTCTTTGAAGAAAGACTTGGAATAGTGTCATGAAGGGATGTCCACACTCAACAACGTCCTGTGTGAGCAAACATCTCCGAATGACAAAAATGATGTTGGAGTATACTCAAACAAGAACAAGAGTGGCCTAGAACGAGTTAAGAATTCGGCCAAAATCATTTGCTTCAAGTGCAAAGTTAAAGGGAACCATGTTAGATCTTGCCCTCTGAAGATGAAGTCTCAAAGTCACAAGCAACAAGGGAAGCAGCCACAAACTCAATCACACACTCAGCTACAAGTTGAAGGAAGGCCTCTTCCCAATAAGACCCAAGCCAACAGTCCCCGAGGTGAGAAATCAACTGGGAAGAAAACAAAGGGTAGATGTTGCTACTTATGTCGTGAGAAGGGTCACGTCGCTTCGTCTTGCACGAGAGGTAACTTATCCAACCCAATCACTATTGATGATAGCTATTCCCTTGGGAAGGATAAGGTTGGCAATGTGTTTGCCAAGTTTGTTGGAACTCAAAATGGTGTCAAGAAAAGAACCATTTGGGTTGCCAAGCCTATTGTGACTAACCTCTTAGGACCCAACGTAGTTGGGGACCAACAAGCTCAAACTTGATCAATAGGTGACTCTGGAGGACATTGGAGACTTGGATACACAATGAAGATTTGAGGACTCTTCATCATTCGTATCATCTCAAGCCAAGTCACTTGGATTATCGAACCCATATCCCATATCCAATGTGCCTCTTTGCGGTGACTTGTACTTAAATTGTTTACATTGACAGTCGCCTGCCCCACTCCCTCTCATGTTTAGGTTTGTTTCCTAGCATGTACTTTGACATGTTGCGCCTACTAGTATGATTGTTATATGTTATCTATCATGTGTAGGTCGTTATGTATGTCATATAGTTGTGTGTAGTCTTGATCATTACTTGCATCCTAGTTGCACCGTTGTGTGGGTCTTTTGCGATGTTAATAGCTCATCACATTAAGGGGGAGTGTTCTGCTCTACGCACACCACTAACCCAAAATGTGTACATATGTGTTGGACTCCATGTAGTATTCGGTGCAAGATTATCCAATCAATTAGTTTGATGTCAAGGCCATCCGAAATTTAAATTGGCATCCACTTATCACCTTAGTTGGATGATCGATTGCCTTATATGATAAATACATGGATTATCACATTATGTGAGGATGATATGCTTTGTGCATGTCACATCCCCCTGGTAAGACAAAACATCCGATGTATGCCACTCAGAATCCACCACATGTGGTTATCATATAACTTTGTGGTGTGTCATGCTCCACATATTTTAATTCGCATAATAATCCCTGTTGGTATCTAAATTTCTTAGATGTGCGTGAGTATAATGTCCTACTACACCAATGCTCATGGCTTAGCCACTATATCATATCTAAAAGAAGGGCATTGTTGATGCATGCCTTCCGAATTAATCCTCCACACTATGATCTAACTAATTGGGATGTTAACGTATGTCATCTAAACATTATGCTTATGGTTGAACTCCCATATCACACTTGTGTGAGTATAAAACGATTCTTGTGCTCGTTTGGCACCTACCACCACTGATAACTCTAAATGTCATTGTGTTCTCTCACACATGGTATCTCTGGCTTGGTAGTGTTTTTCATGGTCATTTTATTTCGGCTCTATCTTCACTTGACCTACATAACGTGCCGAGAAATTCATGTGTCTCCCGATAGAGCTCGCACTACTTATTTCATAATGTTGTGGTAGTTATAATCATATTACCTACACTTATAAATCTACTGGGGTGAGACATGCATGTAAGGTTGTGCAAAATGCATGCCTTACATGGCTTGATGCCTTGACCAGTTCATGTGTTGAACTTGGGGTGCTACCATGTGTTGATTTGTCACCCTGATCCATTTTGGATGACATGAATGTTCTGTAATAGAAAATTATGTGTTCATTTGTCCAAATTGTATATCCTTGGATTTTGATAGGATTGTGTAGGCATATCTACTATGTGTAGATGCACATGCCATGTCTATCGTATCTTTGATCCAATATATGTATATGGTAAATTAGACGTATCCATTAAAAAGGTTAGGGTGTGCTTGAAAGTAAAACTTATATCTATATGCACATAATTGAGTGATCTTACCCTATATATATATATTGTAGTTGGACTAACTACTTCGGACCCAATAAATTTTGGGACCATATTGTGCTTAGTTGGTGGTTTAGGTACTTTGGAGAAGCATTGCTATCTTGACTTATTCTCAGAAAAAGATGGTGCTAGTCACGAAGAAATTAGAGTCAAGACAGGACTCGGCTACTTCTACGCCATACCAATGCTTTTCCGGTAACAAGTATTTACTTCATGCATGTACAATATTAGAGTCAACACTGTGTAGGTTGCATCATGGCATGAACATAATACTTTTTCCACTTTGTAATTTCCTGCAAGTCCTTGTCAATCACATTGATGAAATGCTTAGTGTTGGTGTTCTCTTAGCTCTTCATGGTCATATGAATGAAACAAATTTGTGCCATGACCCTTGTGTCATGTGCCTTGCTCTTATAAGAGGATAACTTGTGCATGATTCTATGCACTCATGCGTTTGACGTATTTTGGACCCACATTTATCGTAGTAATCGTATTAAAAGACTTACATCAGACCATGTCCAAAATATGTTAGTTGAGAGGTCCCTTTGGCTGCTACACATGCGAGAATACTTAGTATCACCTCATCATCCAAGATTCCAGAATCAGCCTCTACCTCCTCCTCTCTCTCGGTCGTCCGACGTGTCTCGGACGTCCGACGGCTAACCTCATTCCGGACGTCCGACCAGTGTCGGTCGTCAGACGACAAAATGCTCTCCGTACGTCTGACGCCTGTCGCACGTCCGACGCATCGGGGCCTATAAACAGCTGGGCACGGGGCTGGGCTTTGCCCTAGCCCTCACATGCCCCCTTTTTCCCTTGCAGCCGCCGCCGCCAGCTCCAGGAGCGCTCGCCCGCGCCGCCAGTCCCGAGATCTTCCTGATCTCCTCCGCGGATCCTTCTCTTCTTCCTCTTCTTCCTCCGCAGGATCCGTCTACAGGTATCTCCTCCGTTCCCCTCGCGTTTGGTTCCCTCTCTCCAAAGTCCACATGTTCGTTCGTAAGGTTTGACCATGTTCGTTCCTCATTTGGGGTTTCCATCCGTGTAGGTTGTTGTGCACCATGCCCAAGGTTAAGCACGCCGCCCGGAAGGACGTTGCTGGCTCATCCGCTCGTGCCCCTACTGGCACGGGGTCGGACTCGGAAGGGCAACGTCGTCCCTTCAAACGGACTGTCCGGCGTCCTCCGTCTCCACAGCTCCCCTCGTCGTCTGATGGTGATGGCTCTGACTTCGAGGATGAGCTTGCCGCCGAGGACCTTGCTGACCAGCCCACCGATCGGAGGTCCATGCCAAAGCCCGGGACTCGCATGGCGTCCTATATGCCACCACCTCCTCCTGCTCAGCCCGCAGGTGAAGCTCGTCGCATCTCACTTGAACCCCCGGCTACCTTAGGTCGTGAAGTCACGAACTTCACCACACTTGCCAAGTCTTCATACCTCACTTTCTACCGCGACATTGATCAATTCTCTGTCGTACGTGACTCTACGGACTCACGTTTCCGCACACACGTCCAGGCGGACATTTTTACTACAGTCATAGTTCCTAAGGGTCTCTCTGTTCATCACTTCATAGATCTTGAGCATATTCGCATGCACCCGACGAAATACTCGGGCGCCGTTGAGGTTATTGAGGCATCGGGGCTTGCCGCCCCGTTTGCTTTTCATCGCGATTTTAATGCTGCTGCCATTCACCAGTTCTATGCCACATGCTTCTTTGCTCCAAACCACATTGTTAGCTGGATCACCTCTGACGTTCGCTTCACAACTTCTTATGATACATTTGTTGCGGCACTTGGTTTCCCCAACTCCGGCTTCAAAATACATAGGAATGATCCTAACCATGCACCTAAGTCCATTGAGGCGTGTGGGTATCTCCTCAAACCACTTCGTGAGCTTGATGTGGATGAACGCATGAAGGATCTTAACCAGGTATCCATCTGGCGTTCACCTTACTTTATCATCTTTCAGTGTCTTATCCGCACCATCTATCCCAGGATGGGTGATAAGGGCTCTTGCAGTGGCTACTGTATTGACATCATGTCACACTTGTACGAGCACCCCAAGAGCAAAATTAATGTGCCTCACTTTCTATGGCATGAGATTCGGCTTGCTAGTTTTGAATACAAGCGAGCTTTCCCTCATGCCCCCTTCATCCAGGCTCTTATTAATCATGTTGTTGATTTCTCTGTTGTTGTCACTCACACACATCACAAGTGGGTCATTCCCGCTCACATGGCGGATAACTATGCTCCCAAGAAAACCCCATCCTCCACATCCACTCGCCGCACTGCTGCCCGGTCAGCAACCCCCTCATCTAGCTCCGCTCCTCTCGGTCGATTTGCCAAATTCATTGGAAAGGCACATTCTGCTATGATGAAGGTCGTCTCTTTCTAGTGTGGTCAAACCCATGATGTGGTTTCTCGCCTAGTCTCCTCCAAGAATTCCCTCAAGGCTCGTCTGAGAGACTCGTGCGCTCTTGATGTGAGTGATGATGAGGCCCTTCCTGCTGCTCCTCCTTCTGACTTTGGCTTCTCATCTGGTCCTGAGTGGGCTGATTTTCTTGACGAGGCTGGTGGCAGTGGTTTGCCTGATGATGAGGATGATGATGTTCAGGATGATGCCTGATTAATGATGATATTGATCAAGGTGATCCTTGAGTATGTGATAGCATTGCTGGTTTTCCGTCCTTTTTGGTCCTTGATGCCAAAGGGGGAGAACATTATCTTATCTTAGTTTTCGATTTTAGTTCCTCTCACAATGTATGGTATGATGTATTATGTTGAACTTAATGATGTATCATCATGTAACGATACTTATGGATGGTGTGCTATGCCATCACCTATGGATGATGTATTGTTGAACTATCATGTGGTGATGAGATATCACGATATTATCGTTGTGTCATATGATGATGAGTTTTATGCTATCCTATTGATTCATATGATATGCTATGCATTGTTGAACTATTATGGTGTTATATCATGCTATTATCTTCAATGCACACATTAAGGGGGAGCTCTCGCACTTACCTATTTTACTATGCATATAATAAGGGGGAGCTTCATAAGCATCGTAACAAAACTCTCCTAAGACACACGTGTCTATTACTATTGTTGAGAGCTATATGTATGTTGTCATCAACTACCAAAAAAGGGGAGATTGAAAGTGCAGTCATGCCCTTAATCGTGTTTTGGTGTTGCTGACAACACACATAGAGATAATTAATCACTAACCCTTTTTAAGCTATTGTGAATGATCATGTGTTGATAAGGACAAGCTCATGTGCTAACAAGGACAAGATCAAGATAAGCATTCCTGAGCACTACATGCTTGATCCTTGTGGATATTCACATGGTGGACAAATGAAGATAAATATATAAGCTAGGCTTTCCACATTGTGTATGGCAGAGCTACTTGAAGACTTCATGATGTCTTGCTTTCAACATTGAGCCAAGAAGGAACAACAACATCAAGCTCAAGTGAAAGGGCTAACTCAAGGTATCAGTTACTTTGATGTTAGCTGTGCGGAGTGATGATCAGCGAATAAAAGTACACACTCAAGTATGGATCATCGGTATCCCTTTTACAATTCTTGAGTCTTTAGGGATCCCGCACTATTAAGAGGGGATCACAGGTTTTTGTGATGAACTTGCTCAAACTAGATACCCACTATTCTGCTCAATACCACATATTCTCTACTCTGCTCCTATCTCAAAACAGGTCTAATGTCTCGGACTTCCGGCTCCCCCCGGACGTCCGAGGGCCGGTCAAGGGTCGGACGACCGACACGCTTCGGAAATCCGGAGCCGTGCACCGGAAGAACTTGAGCCCTATAACTCGGATTTTCGACTCCCTCTGAACATCCGAGGGCCGGTCGACCGACCAGCTTCAGGAATCCGGAGCCCTGCACCGGAAGAACGTGAGCTCTATAACTCGTATTTCCGGCTCCCTCCAGACGTCCGAGGGCCGGAGGTCCGACCCCTTCGGAAATCCGGAAGCTTGCACCATAAGAGTTGAGTTGAATAACTCGGATTTCCGGCCTTCTCCGGTCGTCCGGTCCCTGTTCAACCCACAGTATTTCCAGACATATCTACAGCTCTCGGACGACCGACCATTGTCGGACGTCCGACCCCTTGCGGACGCCCGGACTTCCGTAAACTGCCGGACGTCCAAGCCCTGTGTGACTTAAAGTGTCCCCAACGGCTATTTTACACTCCCCACTATATATACCCCCCTCCTACTTCGTGAGAGGGTGTCCAACACAGCCATATCTTCATAAGAACACATTTCTACCTCACACACATTTGCTCACACCAAATCTTAGATCCCAAGAGCATTTGTGAGCCCCTTTGAGAGTTGTTCCAATCAAAAGATAGATCGTCTCCCTCTCCTTCTCTCAACCCAAGCTATTTGAGATTTGAGCAAGTTTTGAGCATTCCCCGTGATCTTGTTACTCTTGGAGATTGGAGACTCCTAGGCGGTAGGAGTTCTTCGGAGAGGAATCAATCCGTGTGATTACCCCCCGGAAAAGTTTGTGAGGGTTTGGAAGCCACCTCAAAGGCTTACCACTAGTGGTTGAGAAACGCCTTCGTGGTGTTATCTCAAAGGGAGAATAGGGTGAGCCTTCGTGGCGTTGGTGTGCCTTCGTGGTAACATCCACCTCTCTAACGGTGACTAGCTTCCCTCCAAGGAAGTGAACATCGGGATACATCTTCGTCTCAGTGACCTTGGTTATCCTTAACCCTAACTCCTTACTTGTGGTTTACTTGTGTTACTTGAGCATACATACATTGCATATTGTTTGTGCTCGCTATATTGTGTTGGCTATTTCTTGTACAAGATTAATCATTCAAGCATACCTTCTATATCCACACGTTCATACTTGCAGCTTTTGATATATCGTGTGATATAGTGTGATCTAGTATCTTGTGTTGTTCACCTACTTGTCGTGTGATATAGCTCAAGTAAGTTTGTGTAACTTACTTGTGCTTGTTAGTAACTGTATTGTGTCCATCCTGGTAGATCGTGTTGTTGATACATGTTGCAGTTCCTAGTGCATTTAGGATTTGTGCTTGACAAGTACCCTCTTAGTTTATTTCCGCATTAGTTTCAAGCCAAATCCGAAGAAGTTTTTAAATAGCCTATTCACCCCCCCCCTCTAGGCGTCATCGAGGTCTTTTCACCTTCGACCTAAAAAAATTAGGGAGAGGACTTTCAGGATGAAGCACCACCGTCTTGAGGCGGAACCTGGGCAGGAGCACTTTTGCCCTCCGGCGGAGCGATTCCATCGGAGGAACTTGCTGCCCAGAGGGGGAAAATCGAGGCCATCGTCATCACCAACAACCCTCTCATCTTGGGGAGGCCAATCTCCATCAACATATTCACCAACACCATCTCCTATAAAAACCCTAGTTCATATCTTGTACTCAATCTTATACCGGAACCTCGGATTGGTAGCTGGGGCGTGTCTTGTAGTTGATGCTTTATGATTTGCTTGGTGGAAGATCATATGTTCAGATCCATTATGCTATATAATACCTCTTTGATCATGAACATGTTTATCACCTGTGAGTAGTTACTTTTGTTCTTAAGTCCACTGGAGAAATCATGTTGCAAGTAGTCATGTGAAGTTGATATTTGTTCGATATTTTGATGAGAGGGTTTTGATAAACATGACCATGTAATTAACACTACTAGACACCCCCCAGGTACCAATCCAAGGTTCCGGTACAAGATTGACTACAAGAGTTGAACTAGGGTTTTCATAGGAGATGGTGTTGGTGAAGATATTGATGGAGATTGGCCTCCCCAAGATGAAAGGGTTGTTGGTGATGACGATGGCCTCGATTTTCCCCTTTGGGAGGGGAGTTCCACCAGCGGAATTGCTCCGCCGTAGCGCAAAAGTGCTCCTGCCCTGGTTCCACCTCGAGACGGAGACACTTCATCCCGAAAGTCCTCTCTATTATTTTTTTGGTCGAAGGAGAATATATACCAGAAGATGGGCGCGAGAGGTGGGCTAGGTGGCCCACTAGACATTAGGCCGCGCTGGGGTGCCTAGCATGCCTTGGTGTCTAGTGGCCGCTTGGTGGCCCCCTCCAATAATTCTTTGTTAGAGTATTTTTTATTTATTATGAAAAAATTCTTTGTAAATTTTCAGCCCAATTAGAGGTGTGTAGAATAGTTATGTGTGACGTAGCTTTTCCAAGTCCAGAATTCAATATGTCGGTATTCTCCCACTTGATGTAAATCTTGCATATTATGAGAGAAAAGGCATTAGAATTGCTCCATCAAGTGGAGAAATGTATAAAACACTATCAATAACAATAATAAAAAAATATGAAAAATGGACGTATCAACTCCCCCAAGCTTAGACCTCACTTGTCCTCAAGCGAAAGCCGATAGCGAAAATCATGACCACAAGCTTTGAGAGAGAGGTGTCGATAAAAACAAAATACGGACATAGAAGCATCATGCTCATTATTATAATAGCAAATAAAAATTTATAAAATACTTCCTCGCAACATTTTCATCATATATCTTTTATCATAAAGGCTTATAAAAAGTATCAATTCATCACAATATTGATGTATGAAGCATAAAATCTATTGAAAACTAACAAACTATGTTCTGAGTCAACTTTTCAACACAAGTCAACATATTTTCACGTAGGCTTGCATGTCGCAGCTTTTAAGGAAGTCTACATACTCAATCATCATTTAGTCTTCTATGATTCCTAACACTCACAAAATTTATATCAGCAAAATGTTTTTACTAGACACATAGAAAGATAGGGGCTTATAGTGTTGCCTCCCAACGGATTCACCTCAAGGGTGATGTCAACACTAATAACTCATGAACACCCACATTCAGATGGATATATATGTTTAGATCTTTCCCCACCACACGATGCTTACCAAAGAGAAGATAAAGGAAGTAGAGGAAAAATACTTTGACTCTTGCACAAAAGTAAATACATAAAGGTAAAAGATAGGCCCTTCGTAGAGGGAAGCATAGGTTATCATGCGCTTTTTGGTTATATGCTAAATCTCTTTGTGCAAAGGAACATTATGTTATATTACCCCTTGTGATGGCAACCTTTATTATGAAGTCTGTCGCTTTTATTATCGCCCTCACATGTTTGCACAATGCTTAACTTACGTTACTGTAAATGATCAAACATGTTTAGAAGCAATTTTTATTGCTTTGTGCACCGATGACAACTTACTTGAAGGATCTTACTCAACCCATAGGTAGGTATGGTGGACTCTTGAAACATAGGTTTGAGTTTAAGGCTTTAGATGCACAAGTAGTATCTCTACTTAGTGCGGAATGTTTTGGCTAGCAAAGGTATTGGGAAAGCACCACATGTTAGAGGATCTATAACAATATAACTACTATGTGATTGTGAACAAGCATAAATCATTACATTGTCCTCCTTGTCCAATGTAAATAGTTTTGGCATACTATAATTAATGGGGGCTCAAAATCATAAAAGATGTCAAGGATAGTGTATTTGCATGTAAATCTTATCTTCCCTTATTCATTTTTTCATGTGTTGCATCACCGACAAATGATATGTATATCAATCTTCAACAAATCTTACCACTTATACTTTTCCTTATGTGGTGTTACTACTTACTATAAGATTGACATATGAGTTTTTATTATTTTTCTTTATTTTTATTGCAGCAAGAAAGTATAGAAGCAAAACTCAAACTAAACTTTATTATATAGCTCTCACTCGATTACATAGATAGTTAGGAAGATCACAAAAGTAGCACTCAAAAGAAAAAGGTTGAAATAAACTTTTATTTGACTAGATCACGAAATAACTAAAGATCAAACTAGGATAGATAAAGATAAAGAAGGGAGATGGTGATACGACATTGGGGCGCCGCCCACAAGCTTGGCACAAGCCAAGGGGAGTGTCCATACCCGTGTACCCAACTCTCCTTCTCTAGTGGTGAAGATGGAGGTGGTGTTGTGTTTTTTTCTCCAACTTGCATCTGAGGCTAAAATTATCCTCCCTGAAACGCTCCTTCTCCTGCTCCAGCTTAAATATATTTTCACATAATGCCGCCTTGCTCTCCAACAGGAAACGGGAAGGAACAAATTGGACCTTAGGTTTTTACTTGTTGGGGAAGTTTGACTTCTTGAATTCCACGTGCATATGTCCAGCTCGAGGCAGTGGATCTTCCTCTTCCTCGGAGCTATCCCCTTTGCTTCTTTCATATCCTCGTCTTCCTCCTCCATAGTCCAGCCATAATGATCCACCTCTCCGTGGACCTTAGGGTTCACGACGAAATCATCAATGTAGCTCTCTCCCTCCGAATCTTGGGACAACATAATTTCAGATATGCCAGGAAAAGCAGCTCGAAACAAGAATAGAGGATTTCTTCGTGGTGCTAGAGTCAAACCATCGGGATATATATATATGTATGTATGTATATATATGTATGTATGTATATATATTGAATTTTTATGTAGGGTAATATGTGTTCCTCAAGAAAATGGAGCCAAGAAGGTACCTGAGGGGCCCACTAGACATCAGGCCGTGCCAGGGGGGCCTGGCGTGTAACGTCCAAGATGTGGCACTTTCCATATTTGGGGACGAGGCCTTGACAGGGAAAGCGGCGCATCTTACTGTTTCGCAAGTACAAAACTCATTCAATACATACATGAAGAGATGAGTATATGGAATGGCTTACACTCGCCACTAGTTAAGTTACAAGTAACACACCATTTATTTCAAATCATCCATAAGACAGGGTCCGTCTATGGACAAGAAAAACGATAAAATTGCAATGATCTACCTCGCTAGCCCAGGAGACGACCAAGGTCCTCTAATCATCGGGGGTATGTCATGTACATGCGGCCACTTCCTTCATCAAACTCCCACTAAAGCTGCGTAGCATCAAACGCCTGGACAGTGGTGTTGTCATAATCTGTGAGCTACATGGACTCAGCAATATTGCGACCATGATACCAGAACTAATCAAGTTATTGGGTATGGAAGGTTAAGTGTTGAGGTTCGAGCAGCACTAAGCATATATGGTGGTTAACTTCCAAGAACATAATGTAAAGTGAGTGGTCTACGCATGACGGTCATGAGATACATGATGATCACTAAGTTTAATTAAGTTTACTTCAAGTTATCTAGAACCGGATGTTAAACAAAGTTTCCAAGTTGCCACATAACCACGGGCACGACTTTCTAAAAGATATTAACCCTATAGGGTGCTCCAACTAGTGCATCACAAACTACCACAAGCTGCATAGGAAGCCTCGACCACAGAAGACCCGTGATCTCCTCAGACTCCTTAGTGGAAAACCTCAACCTTGAGATAGACCAAAGTACCCTCGGAATCCCGATGCACAAGACACATCGAGGAGGTGAAGACAAATCCAACAATACAGCCCGACGTGTCAACGAAACCGATTGCAGTCGTGTATCTCATTCTCAGGACACGACGAATGAGCTATGGTTACCACGCCAAAACACCAAGTTTCCCCCTGGAGCGTTAATAAGCTGCTCTAGGTTGGACCAACACTCATGAGGAGCACTAGCTTGGGGGTTGATTAATTTTCCTCGGGGTAGCTATTCCCTATGCTTCTTATTATTAAGTTGTTTAGCAAATTGAGTACCAAGTTGGGTCTTTCCAGACAATTCTTAATATAAACAAGTTATCAAGGGGTCCACATAACAACCCCAAGTGTGTTAGGAGCACTCAATATGGAACATAACACTGCTGGACAAAACTATGGTGGCAAAAGTGGAACAAAACACCTAGCGAAAGGCCAAGCCGTCCGCCTTTTACCAAGTAGTATATAGGAGCACTAAATTAAATAGCAGTAATAAGATGATATTCCAAATCCCATGTTAACAAATGGATCAGCCTGCATCTGCAACTAGCAATGCTATAAGTGAGTTGAGCAAGGGCTATCTTAGCCAATCAATATTTGCTAGGCTATGGAGGGGTCAGAGGCTTTTCATGGCAATTTTTGTAGACTTAATATTCAGGTGGTAGGCAGCGATAAATAGCGAAGCAAATGAGTCTTCTAAGCACAACGAAATCAGAAACGATATGAAGGTCACCGTCATCTTGCCTGTTGGTTCTTCTGACGGGTACAACTCTTGCTCTTCAGGAATGTACTCAATGTGATCTTCGCACTCCTCCTCAGCTCCCGTTTCTACCCAAATAAAATACACATCTAATGAACTCATGACTAGGTTCAATGCCTCAAACAACATGATGCATGAGTGTGGTTATGAAAGGAGCATGGCAATGCTAAGTCATCTTTCCCGTGCATTTATTAAGTTGCATAGTATTCTGGACAGAACCTGAAGTTTATTAATTTGGGAATAAATGAACATGGTATGAATGGATGCATCATGAGAAAATGGTGCAAAAACATATAAAGAACGTCGCAAACTGAGCTATGAATCTCTCGAAAATCACAAAACAAGATACAAAAGGCAACAATAACTAAACAACATTTGAGAGTGAGCTATGTGCATTTTCTTGGCACTCCAAGTATTCCAATGGAAAGGGCACGAAATTCTAGGCACAATAGACCTAAAATAAATGCAAAACAAATATACACAACTTACACAAGGCACACAAAAAAAACAACCAAACTGTCCCCAAACAGCGACATACCAGTTTGAACATGTGAAAAATTGAAGCTACGGCCAGTCAACAAGTTAAACAAAAACATGGATATGAAGCTATCAAAGAACACAACAATCTCTAACTAATAGAAACCTTTATAGGTTCATGAAACCATGGGAAACAAGCTCTCAACATGGCAAGAAATATCACAGATTAGGACTTAGTGAAAATATCAATTTGCTCTTGCAGTTTCCAATATGTTGACATGTTGATAGCAAGAAAACTCTATTCTACAACAAGTTTCATGGCATGTCATCCTATTTAATAGAATTTTAGAGGGCAATGATGTCTACTACGCAACCTTCTCCTGGTAGACGTTGTTGGGCCTCCAAGTGCAGAGGGTTGTAGGACAGTAGAAATTTTCCCTCAAGTGGGTGACCTAAGGTTTATCAATCCGCGGCAGGCGTAGGATGAAGATGGTCTCTCTCAAGCAACCCTGCAACCAAATAACAAAGAGTCTCTTGTGTCCCCAACACACCTAATACAATGTTAAGTTGTATAGGTGCACTAGTTCGGCGAAGAGATGGTGATACAAGTGCAATATGGATGGTAGATATAGGTTTTTGTAATCTGAAATTACAAAGACAGCAAGCTAACTAGTAACAAAAGTGAGCACGAACGGTATTGCAATGCGTGGAAACAAGGCCTAGGGTTCATACTTTCACTAGTGAAGTTCTCTCAACAATGATAACATAATTGGATCATATAACTAGCCCTCAACATGCAACAAAGAGTCACTCCAAAGTCACTAATAGCGGGGAACAAACGAAGAGATTATTGTCGGGTACGAAACCACCACAAAGTTATTCTTTCTGATCGATCTATCATAGAGTTCGTACTAGAATAACAGCTTAAGATACATATCAACCAAGACCCTAATGTCACCTAGATACTCCATTGTCACCTCAAGTATCCGTGGGCATGATTATACGATATGCATTACATAATCTCAGAATCATCTATTCAACCAACACATAGAACTTCAAAGAGTGCCCCAAAGTTTCTACCAGAGAGTCAAAACGTGTGCCAACCCCTGTGCATAGGTTCACAGCAGATACATTTCACGAACCGGCAAGTTGATCACAGCAGATAGACACGTGCAAGACATACATCAAGTGTTCTCAAAGACTCAATCCGATAAGATAAATCCAAAGGGGAAACTCAATTCATTACAAGAGGGAGAGGGGGAAGAACATCATAATATCCAACTATAGTAGCAAAGTCCATGGTACATCGAGATCAAGACATCTCAAGAACACGAGAGAGAGAGAGATCAAACACATAGCTACTGGTACATACCCTCAGCCTCGAGGGAGAACTACTCCCTCCTCATCATGGAGATCGCCGGGATGACGAAGATGGCCACCGGAGATGGATTCCCCCTCCGACAGGGTGCCAGAACGGGCTCCAAATTGGTTTTTGGTGGCTACAGAGGCTTGCGACGACGGAACTCCCGATCTAGGTTTCTTTTGGAGGTTTTTGAATTTATAGGAATTTATGGCAGTGGAATTACGTCAGTTGGGCCCATGAGGAGGTCACAAGCCTGCTCGCCACCACCGGGGGGGGGGGGTGGTGGCGGCATGAGGGCTTGTGACTCCCTCGTGGCCCATATGGCCTTCTTCCAAAGCTTCGGGGGTATCTTCTGGTCCAAGAAAAATCATCGTAAAGTTTCATTCCATTTGGACTCCGTTTGAAAATGGGCCAAAAACACCAAAAAAACAGAAACTGGCACTTGGCACCGAGTTAATATGTTAGTCCCAAAAAAGATATAAAATAGCATATTCATGCATATAAAACATCCAAAGTTGACAAGATAATAGCATGGAACCATCAAAAATTATAGATACGTATCAGGCAACAACTACTACAAATCACTCTCACTAAGCATGAGGTGAAACGTCACATAATTCATGGTAGCATCCCCTAAATATGGCACGAAAATAACAACATATTTGACAGGATGAAACTCTAAGATGCAAACCTATTTGGCAAGGTGAAGGAAGCATTTGATAGAGGGCAACTAGCACTATAATTCATGGCACTCGACCAACCACAAAGGAAAAATATATTGATGGGAGTCATCAAGACAACATGGCAAGAAAATAACTGATTCCAACACTTAGAAATATTTAAGAATGTGAAACAACAACATTTGCTTAGCATATTTACAGCAAGAAACCCACTAAACCGCAAGCTTATCAAGGCAAGGAAAAAAATACGAGGGCCTAGTGCCCTCAAAACTCTACCACATTCATGTTGACAAGTTCATCAAATAGTGCAAGGACTAAATCATGAAAATAAAAAATAAAATGGCATCTTATCATAAAATGACATTCTTACAAATTAGCTCCAATGGAAAAACTAATGCCACCACTGGATTCCCTGGATTTTTCTACCAAGAATCATATGTCACGCTCATATGTTACTACAGAGAAACACTAACAAAGGAGAGCACAAAACACTAATTCACGTTATAAGTCATTACTTGCCAAATATGGCAGCTGCCAGGTCTAGCCATGTCCATATTTGGGCACCTTCCTAAAATGGCAATTACTCAAAAGAGAGAAAAAAGGCGCTAGAACAAAATAAGAAAAAGGGGGGCCCACTGGCACTATGTGGGTGACAAGTGGGACCGGGGCTCATTGTCAGGTTAGGAAAACAAATGGGAAAAGGGCCGCTGGCGAGATTCGAACCTGGGTCTCCCCCATGGATGAGTTGGCACTCCACCGCTGCGCTAGGAGGGAGTGTCCCGAACAAAAGCTCCCCGCCTATTAGAGGACGCGTCCGTGGGCAGCGCCGGCTCCCCGCCATGGCCTCCTCGCCAAGCCTGTCTTCCTCGCGGCCGGCTGCTGCAGTTGCTGTCGGAACTTGTTGTTGATGAAGTCGTCCGCCCTCTCGTCCACGCACGCGGCCTCCGACGGCCCCACGTCCGGCCGCCTCGCCTCCGTCAGCACCGCGGGAGCCCTCGGCGCGTGCTGCACCAGCCGAGCCGGCGCCGGCACCGGGCACGCTCCAGCCTCCTCACCTCGGCCGTGACCACCAAAACCTTATCTTAACAGAAGGATCTCGGGTGGAATACTCCAAAACACGAGGTTCTTTTTGTAAGAACGAAACATTTTCCTGGTTAGTCACTTAAAGAGGGACGGCGGATTAATTACTTGAAAATACAGGGCCTTTTTGTAAAATATCCACGACGTACAGCAGAAGCAGTCGCTGCTTTATTATTATAAGTCATTACTTGCCAAATATGGCATCTGCCAGGTCTAACCATGTCCAGATTTGGGCACCTTCCTAAAATGGCAATTACTCAAAGCAGAGAAAAAAGGCGCTAGAACAAAATTAGAAAAAGGGGGGCCCACTGGCACTATGTGGGTGGCAAGTGGGACCGGGGCTCATTGTCAGGTTAGGAAAACAAATGGGAAAAGGGCCGCTGGCGGGATTCGAACCTGGGTCTCCCCCATGGATGAGTGGGCACTCCACCGCTGCGCTAGGAGGGAGTGTCCCGAACAAAAGCTCCCCGCCTATTAGAGGATGCGTCCGTGGGCAGCGCCGGCTCCCCGCCATGGCCTCCTCGCCAAGCCTGTCTTCCTCGCGGCCGGCTGCTGCAGTTGCTGTCGGAACTTGTTGTTGATGAAGTCGTCCGCCCTCTCGTCCACGCACGCGGCCTCCGGCGGCCCCACGTCCGGCCGCCTCACCTCCGTCAGCACCGCGGGAGCCCTCGGCGCGTGCTGCACCAGCCGAGCCGGCGCCGGCACCTGGCACGCTCCAGCCTCCTCACCTCGGCCGTGACCACCAAAACGTTATCTTAACAGAAGGATTTAGGGTGGAATACTCCAAAACACGAGGTTCTTTTTGTAAGAACAAAACGTTTTCCTGGTTAGTCACTTAAAGAGGGACGGCAGGTTAATTACTTGAAAATACAGGGCCTTTTTTGTAAAATATCCACGACGTACAGCAGAAGCAGTCGCTGCTTTATTATTATTAGTCATTACTTGCAAAATATGGTATGTGCCAGGTCTAGCCATGTCCAGATTTGGGCACCTTCCTAAAATGGCAATTACTCAAAAGAGAGAAAAAGGCGCTAGAACAAAATAAGAAAAAGGGGGCCCACTGGCATTATGTGGGTGACAAGTGGGACCGGGGCTCATTGTCACGTTAGGAAAACAAATGGGAAAAGGGCCGCTGGCGGGATTCCAACCTGGGTCTCCCCCATGGATGATTGGGCACTCCACCGCTGCGCTAGGAGGGAGTGTCCCGAACAAAAGCTCCCCGCCTATTAGAGGACGCGTCCGTGGGCAGCGCCGGCTCTCCGCCATGGCCTCCTCGCCAAGCCTGTCTTCCTCGCGGCCGGCTGCTGCAGCTGCTGTCGGAACTTGTTGTTGATGAAGTCGTCCGCCCTCTCGTCCACGCACGCGGCCTCCGGCGGACCCACGTCCAGCCGCCTCGCCTCCGTCAGCACCGCGGGAGCCCTCGGCGCGTGCTGCACCAGCCGAGCCGGCGCCGGCATCGGGTGCGCTCCAGCCTCCTCACCTCGGCCGTGACCACCAAAACCTTATGTTAACAGAAGGATCTCGGGTGGAATACTCCAAAACACGAGGTTTTTTTTATAAGAACAAAACGTTTTCCTGGTTAGTCACTTAAAGAGGGACGGCAGGTTAATTACTTGAAAATACAGGGCCTTTTTTGTAAAATATCCACGACGTACGGCAGAAGCAGTCGCTGCTTTATTATTATAAGTCATTACTTGCCAAATATGGCAGCTGCCAGGTCTAGCCATGTCCAGATTTGGGCACATTCCTAAAATGGCAATTACTCAAAACAGAGAAAAAAGGCGCTAGAACAAAATAAGAAAAAGGGGGGCCCACTGGCACTATGTGGGTGACAAATGGGACCGGGGCTCATTGTCACGTTAGGAAAACAAATGGGAAAGGGGCCGATGGCGGGATTCCAACCTGGGTCTCCCCCATGGATGAGTGGGCACTCCACCACTGCGCTAGGAGGGAGTGTCCCGAACAAAAGCTCCCCGCCTATTAGAGGACGCGTCCGTGGGCAGCGCCGGCTCCCCGCCATGGCCTCCTCGCCAAGCCTGTCTTCCTCGCGGCCGGCTGCTGCAGCTGCTGTTGGAACTTGTTGTTGATGAAGTCGTCCGCCCTCTCGTCCACGCACGCGGCCTCCGGCGGCCCCACGTATGGCCGCCTCGCCTCCGTCAGCACCGAGGGAGCCCTCGGAGCGTGTTGCACCAGCCGAGCCGGCGCCGGCACCGGGCTTGCTCCAGCCTCCTCACCTCGGCCGTGACCACCAAAACCTTATCTTAACAGAAGGATCTCGGGTGGAATACTCCAAAACACGAGGTTTTTTATAAGAACGAAACGTTTTCCTGGTTAGTCACTTAAAGAGGGACGGCGGGTTAATTACTTGAAAATACAGGGACTTTTTTGTAAAATATCCACGACGTACGGCAGAAACAGTCAGTGCTTTATTATTATAAGTCATTACTTGCCAAATATGGCAGCTGCCAGGTCTAGCCATGTCCAGATTTGGGCACCTTCCTAAAATGGCAATTACTCAAAACAGAGAAAAAAGGCGCTAGAACAAAATAAGAAAAAGGGGGGCCCACTGGCACTATGTGGGTGACAAGTGGGTCCGGCGCTCATTGTCAGGTTAGGAAAACAAATTGGAAAAGGGGCCGCTGTCAGGATTCGAACCTGGGTCTCCCAATGGATGAGTGGGCACTCCATCGCTGCGCTAGGACGGAGTGTCCCGAACAAAAGCTCCCCGCCTATTAGAGGACGCGTCCGTGGGCAGCGCCGGCTCCCCGACATGGCCTCCTCGCCAAGCCTGTCTTCCTCGCGGCCGGCTGCTGCAGCTGCTGTCGGAACTTGTTGTTTTTGAAGTCGTCCGCCCTCTCGTCCACGCACGCGGCCTCCGGCGGCCCCACGTATGGCCGCCTCGCCTCCGTCAGCACCGAGGGAGCCCTCGGTGCGTGCTGCACCAGCCGAGCCGGCGCCGGCACCGGGCTTGCTCCAGCCTCCTCACCTCGGCCGTGACCACCAAAACCTTATCTTAACAGAAGGATCTCGGGTGGAATACTCCAAAACACGAGGTTCTTTTTGTAAGAACGAAACGTTTTCCTGGTTAGTCACTTAAAGAGGGACGGCGGGTTAATTACTTGAAAATACAGGGACTTTTTTGTAAAATATCCACGACGTACGGCAGAAACAGTCAGTGCTTTATTATTATAAGTCATTACTTGCCAAATATGGCAGCTGCCAGGTCTAGCCATGTCCAGATTTGGGCACCTTCCTAAAATGGCAATTACTCAAAACAGAGAAAAAAGGCGCTAGAACAAAATAAGAAAAAGGGGGGCCCACTGGCACTATGTGGGTGACAAGTGGGTCCGGCGCTCATTGTCAGGTTAGGAAAACAAATTGGAAAAGGGGCCGCTGTCAGGATTCGAACCTGGGTCTCCCAATGGATGAGTGGGCACTCCATCGCTGCGCTAGGACGGAGTGTCCCGAACAAAAGCTCCCCGCCTATTAGAGGACGCGTCCGTGGGCAGCGCCGGCTCCCCGACATGGCCTCCTCGCCAAGCCTGTCTTCCTCGCGGCCGGCTGCTGCAGCTGCTGTCGGAACTTGTTGTTTTTGAAGTCGTCCGCCCTCTCGTCCACGCACGCGGCCTCCGACGGCCCCACGTCCGGCCGCCTCGCCTCCGTCAACACCGAGGGAGCCCTCAGTGCGTGCTGCACCAGCCGAGCCGGCGCCGGCACCGGGCGCGCTCCAGCCTCCTCACCTCGGCCGTGACCACCAAAACCTTATCTTAACAGAAGGATCTCGGGTGGAATACTCCAAAACACGAGGTTCTTTTTGTAAGAACGAAACGTTTTCCTGGTTAGTCACTTAAAGAGGGACGGCGGGTTAATTACTTGAAAATACAGGGACTTTTTTGTAAAATATCCACGACGTACGGCAGAAGCAGTCGCTGCTTTATTATTATAAGTCATTACTTGCAAATATGGCAGCTGCGAGGTCTAGCCATGCCCAGATTTGGGCACCTTCCTAAAATGGCAATTACTCAAAAGAGAGAAAAAAGGCGCTGGAAGAAAATAAGAAAAAGGGGGGCCCACTGGCACTATGTGGGTGACAAGTGGGACCGGGGCTCATTGTCAGGTTAGGAAAACAAATGGGAAAAGGGCCGCTGGCGGGATTCGAACCTGGGTCTCCCCCATGGATGAGTGGGCACTCCACCGCTTCGCCAGGAGGGAGTGTCCCGAACAAAAGCTCCCCGCCTATTAGAGGACGCGTCCGTGGGCAGCGCCGGCTCCCCGCCATGGCCTCCTCGCCAAGCCTGTCTTCTCGCGGCCGGCTGCTGCAGCTGCTGTCGGAACTTGTTGTTGATGAAGTCGTCCGCCCTCTCGTCCACGCACGCGGCCTCCGACGGCCCCACGTCCGGCCGCCTCGCCTCCGTCAGCTCCGCGGGAGCCCTCGGCGCGTGCTGCACCAGCCGAGCCGGCGCCGGCACCGGGCGCGCTCCAGCCTCCTCACCTCGGCCGTGACCACCAAAACCTTATCTTAACAGAAGGATCTCGGGTGGAATACTCCAAAACACGAGGTTCTTCTTGTAAGAACGAAACGTTTTCCTGGTTAGTCACTTAAAGAGGGACGGCGGGTTAATTACTTGAAAATACAGGGCCTTTTTTGTAAAATATCCACGACGTACGGCAGAAGTAGTCGCTGCTTTATTATTATAAGTCATTACTTGCAAATATGGCAGCTGCCAGGTCTAGCCATGTCCAGATTTGGGCACCTTCCTAAAATGGCAATTACTCAAAAGAGAGAAAAAAAGGCGCTAGAACAAAATAAGAAAAAGGGGGGCCCACTCGCACTATGTGGGTGACAAGTGGGACCGGGGCTCATTGTCACGTTAGGAAAACAAATGGGAAAAGGGCCGCTGGCGGGATTCCAACCTGGGTCTCCCCCATGGATGAGTGGGCACTCCACCGCTGCGCTAGGAGGGAGTGTCCCGAACAAAAGCTCCCCGCCTATTAGAGGACGCGTCCGTGGGCAGCGCCGGCTCCCCGCCATGGCCTCCTCGCCAAGCCTGTCTTCCTCGCGGCCGGCTGCTGCAGCTGCTGTCGGAACTTGTTGTTGATGAAGTCGTCCGCCCTCTCGTCCACGCACGCGGCCTCCGGCGGCCCCACGTCCGGCCGCCTCGCCTCCGTCAACACCGAGGGAGCCCTCGGCGCGTGCTGCACCATCCGAGCCGGCGCCGGCACCGGGCGCGCTCCAGCCTCCTCACCTCGGCCGTGACCACCAAAACCTTATCTTAACAGAAGGATCTCGGGTGGAATACTCCAAAACACGAGGTTTTTTTTATAAGAACGAAACGTTTTCCTGGTTAGTCACTTAAAGAGGGACGGCGGGTTAATTACTTGAAAATATAGGGCCTTTTTTGTAAAATATCCACGACGTACGGCAGAAACAGTCAATGCTTTATTATTATAAGTCATTACTTGCCAAATATGGCAGCTGCCAGGTCTAGCCATGTCCAGATTTGGGCACATTCCTAAAATGGCAATTACTCAAAACAGAGAAAAAAGGCGCTAGAACAAAATAAGAAAAAGGGGGGCCCACTGGCACTATGTGGGTGACAAATGGGACCGGGGCTCATTGTCACGTTAGGAAAACAAATGGGAAAGGGGCCGATGGCGGGATTCCAACCTGGGTCTCCCCCATGGATGAGTGGGCACTCCACCACTGCGCTAGGAGGGAGTGTCCCGAACAAAAGCTCCCCGCCTATTAGAGGACGCGTCCGTGGGCAGCGCCGGCTCCCCGCCATGGCCTCGTCGCCAAGCCTGTCTTCCTCGCGGCCGGCTGCTGCAGCTGCTGTCGGAACTTGTTGTTGATGAAGTCGTCCGCCCTCTCGTCCACGCACGCGGCCTCCGGCGGCCCCACGTCCGGCCGCCTCGCCTCCGTCAGCACCGAGGGAGCCCTCGGCGCGTGCTGCACCAGCCGAGCCGGCGCCGGCACCGGGCGCGCTCCAGCCTCCTCACCTCGGCCGTGACCACCAAAACCTTATCTTAACAGAAGGATCTCGGGTGGAATACTCCAAAACACGAGGTTTTTTTTATAAGAACGAAACGTTTTCCTGGTTAGTCACTTAAAGAGGGACGGCGGGTTAATTACTTGAAAATACAGGGCCTTTTTTGTAAAATATCCACGACGTACGGCAGAAACAGTCGCTGCTTTATTATTATAAGTCATTACTTGCCAAATATGGCAGCTGCCAGGTCTAGCCATGTCCAGATTTGGGCACCTTCCTAAAATGGCAATTACTCAAAACAAAGAAAAAAGGCGCTAGAACAAAATAAGAAAAAGGGGGGCCCACTGGCATTATGTGGGCAACAAGTGGGTCCGGCGCTCATTGTCAGGTTAGGAAAACAAATTGGAAAAGGGGCCGCTGTCAGGATTCGAACCTGGGACGGAGTGTCCTGAACAAAAGAGGCGTCGGTTTTGTTTTTGTGCTAGTCCCTAGCTTTCTTCTACCTCAAGCAGGAGAAGGACAACGACGTGTTGGCGGCACCGGCGGCAACCACCGGAGTTGGAATTCACCGGCGGGGCTACGGGATTTCCTGGGGATTCCATTCACGGCTTTGGAGTGGCTGCCTGGCGCAGGGGTTAGAGGAAGTCGGGGTGCTCGAGCTCTAGCTCTTACTCGGCTCAGGGCCATGGCGAGGCACGTGAGGTATGGAGGGTGTGTGGCGAGGCAATAGGGGAGAAGGCGAACTGCCTACATGCGCGGGACAAGACACGACGCGCGGGGAGCAAGAACTAGCATGCAAAAAAAATTAGTACGAGTACACTGTCTCTCCGACCGAGCATCGAGGACACGAGATTGACATGGAAGGAACGACACGCACATGATGTGAAAAACGATGAGGATGAGCGGAATGGAAGAAGGGGTATACGTCCCGTACCTAGGACATGGAAAGATGACATAGGGAACGACGGTGCGACGGCGACGAGGCGACGAACTCAGCGGGTCTTCATGTCCGTGAAGTAGAGGAAGAAGAGTCTCCGGACGATGATGATCTACAGCCTTGGCACTTCCTTGGATGTCGGTGAAGAATATTCCTTCCCGCGACACGAGAGCGCCAGATGCGCGACGAGGAGGTCACCATGAGAGCAAGCACAAGGTTTGCCGGAGCATGGCGGGAATGTCTGTGGCTATGGCATGGGATAGGCTTACCTGCGGCGGCAGGGTGAGGAGAAGGGTGGAATGGGATGAGGGGTTCTAGGGTTAGGTCTAGGACAGCTGTTATAGGTTTCTATGGACATCGACGGCCTTCAAATCAGAGAGTTCGTCGACGTGGCATTCCCTGATGGGAGTGGTACAAGTTGAAGACGAGCACAGCTATGCACGTGGGTGGTTGGGCTGGCTTGAGGCAAATGAGTTGGCTGCGATGCATGCGTGTTGGGCCAGGGAAGGCAAGGAGGAGAGGCCCAGGTGGGCTGGATCTCTCTCACACTCGGAAACAAAGGGTTTTATTTTAAATTAAAATGGCAATAAGAATTAAAATTCCATGGAGTTTGAAAGAGAATTTATGAGAAACAAAAATAGGTTGGCACTCACAAAAATAAGCTCCATTAACAAAAAATAGTTTGGGAATTTTTAGAGCAAATAAACTAATCACATAACTTTAATATAGGAATCTATTTTGCAAGATTCAAAAGGCAATTATCGCACAACATGGTTGAGAGCTAATTTTGAAATGTTTGTCAGATTATTTAGAAGAAGTGGAACATTTTTTTGAGTGGAAAAGGGCAAGTAAAATCACCACATATGTAGCATTGGAATTAAAAGGGTTTTTAGGCATAGTTTTTAAAGGGGTTTGGGAGAGCATCCACTCACACAAACTGACTTGCAAGCACACCTCTCCACACATACACTCACACCACCACAAGCACACAAGCTTATGATGCAACACATAATTTATGTGATGATGCCATGATGCATAAAAGAATGATATGAAACAAATTTATTAAACCCAACACACATGAGAGCAAACATGGAGGTCATACATGAATATATTATAAAGGTTACAAGGGAATGCACTTGGGCTGTTACAACTCTCCCACAATACAAGAGGATCTTGACCCAAGATCTAGGATTGAAAGAACTCTGGATATCGAGAACGGAGAAGGTCCTCGCATTCCCAACTGGTTTCTTTTTCGGAATTGTGTGTCCATTTAACTTTGAGGAATTTGATAGACTTGTTGCGACTACTGTGATCGGTCTCTTCAAGAATAGCAACTGGATCCTCATGATAGGAAAGGTCTCTCTAGAGATAAATGTCTTGGAAGTTAACGGTGCGCTAGGGAGTCTAGAAACACCTCCGAAGCTGAGAGACGTGAAACACATCATGCACATTGAAGAAATTGGGTGGAAGATCTAGCTGATAAGCAAGGTCACCTCTTGGCCAATAACTTTGAAAGGACCCACAAAGCATGGAGCAAGATTTCCTTTGATGCCAAAGCGTTGAATGCCCTTCATTGGAGACACCCTGAGATAGACCAAATCATCGATCATAAAAGTCATGTCATGATGCTTGCTATCATAATAGCTCTTCTGATGGGATTGAGCAGCTTTGAGATTATCCCGAACGACATGGCACATTTCTTCTACTTCAGTGATCATGTCATTCCCTAGAATCTGACACTCACCAGTTTCTAACCAATTGAGCGGGGTACGACACTTCCTTCCATATAGAATCTCGGAAGGGCCTTGCCTGAACTTGCTTGACAACTCTTGTTGTATGAGAACTCGGCAAACGGGAGGCAGTTTCCCCACTTCATGCCAAAAGAAATCACACAAGCTCTGAGCATATCTTCAAGGATTTGATTGACTCTCTCAACTTGACCACTAGTTTGAGGATGAAAGGCAGTACTGAAACAGACCTTGGTGCTCATTGCAGTCTGAAAGGAATCCCATAACTTGGTAGTGAAGATGCTTCCATGATCTCAAGAAATGAGCGTAGGAACACCGTGCAAAGAAACTATCCTTGAAGTGCATAGCTCTGCGAGCTGAGCTTCCGGGATAGATTCTTTGACTAGAAGAAAATTAGTAACTTTAGTCAACTTATCGAAGACCACAAAGATGGCATCGTTTCCCCTCTTGGACTTGGGAAACCCGGTTATGAAATCCATCTCCAAGTGACTGAATTTCCCCTCGGGTATAGGCAAAGGATGAAGTAGACCTGCTAGATTTTGATGTTCTACCTTCATTGTGTGTTGGGGATATTATCCCGCCATGAGACCCGCCCCAAGAGGCCGGGTCAAGATGATGGCGGCTCAACATTCATGTTCAAGATGGGCCATGACTTAAGAAGCTGAAGGCACAAGGCGGAGCCAGAAGAGCCGGCTATAGCCCAAGACACAAATATGGTGACTTAAGGCCCATATAGAGGAAGGATCTCGAGAAGTTTCCTTGCGATAGAAGTAAGGCGAGTTAGATATATGTTAGGTCACGAATCATACATGACGTGGTTCCTTGTAACCCTAGGGCCTCGACCTGTATATAAAGGCGAGTCTCTAGGGCTGGTAGACTTAAGTTATCACCAATCAAGATCTAGGTCAGGCGAATCCGCACCCTTGTAATCGATTTCCACATCGATATACACAAAGCATGACGTAGGCTATTACCTCGATTAGAGGGGACGAACCTGGGTAAAGTCATCTCTTTCTCCCCATTAACCCCTTTGAGTCGCCACATGGTCGCGATGCACCCATCACTAAGTCCTTTCAGTAGGACATCTGCCGTGACAAAACCACGACAGTTGGCGCCCACCATGGGGCCTACGCAAGGTGGAGTTGAGTTCTCAAAGTGAGCCCTTCCAGGGTTCGGAAGCTACGTGGTCGGTCTCATGACTAAGAGCCGCCGCGTAAGATAATACATTGACAATTCAAACTAGGTTCCCGAGGCCAGTTCAATAGAATCAGGTTATCGGGTCCCCTTCACCAAGATTCACGTCTTCATCGGCAAGATCGACACATCATCTCTGAGCCGGACATCTACACCGACATTGTCGAGCCGTCTCGGTTCGCCCAACCCGCCAAGCCTCGAATCGGGCGGCGTCACATCTTCGTTGGCTTTACGCAGGGGGTTAGCTTCCCAGACGAGCCAAAACTTGGTGGAGATACCCCTCTCAACTTAGATAGCGAGTTATTCATGGGAGTTACAGTTTCAATTTGCCCTCTCTATTAGGGAAAGGCTTGGGGGGTTTCGTGAGGCAGCAGTCTCTGAAAGGCCACAGGAACCACCACGCCAAGTCGCCATCCACATGGCAGGGGCAATGGTGGCTCAAAATCTGCCAAATGCGGCGACCGGTAACAGACTGGGTGGGTCTGGAAAAACTCCGACCCAGGCCATGACAGATCTGATGGTTGAGATGTCAAAAGTCATGGCAGTTGCTGTGACGGCTGATAACCAGGAGGAAGTCAATGCGGTACTAGCCATACTTTGGGAGGAGATAGCTCAGATACAATGGGAGATCGATGTTGAGAAGACCCGGATGGCGGATCAACAGGCTCGGATCGATGAAGAGGTAGAGCGCTTGAAGATGGAGGCATGGCGGCTTGAGCATTAGCGAGTCGCGTGCGATGCAGTAAATCAGAGGAGGCATTAGAGTTGTATCTCGGCGAATCTTAACCCCACTCGTTTATCTAGCAGCCCACATACGCCTGACTCGGAGCATAACCCGCCTCACCACAATTATCCATAGGTCGAGGTCGTTCAGGAGCCGACACAACCCCCACTGATCCAGCAGGCGGCTCAACACTTCCAAACACCCCAAGGTCACTTCTCCAACCCGGTGGATAACATGTTGGCTGTGACCCTTCATTTGGAGTCTCTTCCTATTCGTCGAAACACCGCGCTTGAGGTGGAAGCAAGGAACGCCATTGAGATGTTGAAGACGGCGATGGTCCAGCAGGCACAATTTTCATATAGTCATGATCGACTAGACTCCACACCATAGGCCAGCCACACGAAGAGCCGGCCAAATGATCCCCCGGCGGTTTCTAGCGGCGGCCCCCGACACCGGCCTCAAGACAACCCGCACGAGCCGTCAACATTAAATGCTTAGGCGCTTGTCAATGCTGCACGAGCCGCCCCACATGCATAAGCGGAGGCGGCGGCGACGCTGGCGGGTCATGTAGTTCCACCTTATGCCTAGCCAACTCCCGCGTACACTGGATCAGTAGGAAGGAACGTAGGTGTCCCCTGCCTATCATTTTCTCTGTGCAACAAGCACATGCCCACAGACTTCAAGGGCCCTCGTAAGATGCCCAACTATACACTTGATCTCGAGACAGGGGCATGGGTTGAGAGCTACGAACTGTCCATGGACATGCTTAATGCTAGTGATGCGGACTGCACCAAGTATTTCACCAACATGTTAGAGGGGCCGGCTCGCACGTGGTTAAAAAATTGAACACCCAATTCCATCAACACTTAGGCAGAACTGAAGGAGCATTTCGTTAAAAACTTCCGAGGGACTTGCAAGTGTCCAATGATGATTGTAGATCTTCAACATTGTGTTCAGCGGGCAGATGAATCGGCCCACCACTGGACAAGGCGGGTCGTGAAGATTATCCATTCTTCGGATGACATCACGGCGGCTCAGGTCATGCTGGTCTTGGAGAAGAACTGCCATTTTTAGCCTGTGGTGTTGAAGCTCGGCCGTCTTAAGCGAAAGGTGCAGGATATGGGCGAGTTGATGGACACCCTCACCAGGAACGCCAAGTCAGACGACATGAAGGTTGCAGGATCTGATGATGATAAGGCCAGTGAAGTTAAAAGGGGAGACGGAGCTAAGAGTCACTTCCAGGCTCATGGGCGCAAGAGTAACCAGGGAGGTCAAGGAAAGAGGAGGCAACAAGATGGTGCGTCTGATTTTGTCACTAACGCCAGCGCCGGGCCTAGAGACTAGCACTGGAATAGTGGTCAGGATCGGTGCTTTAGTGGGACAAAACTGCGCAATTACGAAGAGCTTCTTAATGGACCTTGCCCTGAGTATAGTACCCCGGGTGCCCCGTCCGCTCACTCTTGGGAAAACTGTTTTGTAATGCAGGAATTCCATCTTCAAGCATACATAGATCACCAAGGAGGTAACGATGGTGCCTATCCACGTCAGTTTGGCCAGGGCGAGTCATGAGGTGGCTAGTTTGGTGATTTCCCTAACTCGGGTCCTCAGGGGAGAGGTGGTTCACATAACAACGATGGTCAGTTGTGTGGCCAAGGTAATCAACAGTATAACGAGCAAGGCAGTTTTCAGCAGCCAGACAACTAGGGCGGCTTTTAGAGCAATCCTAAGCAGTTGAATGGCGGTCAATACCATGTTTTCACCACTAGAACCTATAAAAGCGATAAGAAAATAAAACATCGGGTGATCAAAATGGTTGAGACGGTGGTTCCTAGGTACCTCAATTGGTTTGAATAGCCTATCACGTGGAGTAGAGATGATCACCCTCCCCAGATTGATAACCCTGGCGACTTAGCATTGGTTGTGGCGCCTCGGGTTGGGGGATACACAATCTCTAAGGTCGTGATGGATGGAGGTAGCAGTATCAACATCATGTACTATGACACCTTTCGGCGGATGAACTTTACTGAGAAAGACTTGATGGCTTCAACCACAGTTTTTCATGGCATTGTACCTGGTAAGTCGGCATATCCAGTTGGGTGGATCAAGTTGACTGTGGCTTTTGGTGATGAATCTAATTACAGGAGTGAGGCATTGATGTTTGAGGTGGTCAAAATTAAGAGTCCTTATCATGATCTGTTCGGGCGGCCGGCTTATGCCCGCTTCATGGCCCGGCCTTGCTATGTATACCTTAAGCTTAAGATGCCTGGTCTTAAAGGCACCATCACAGTCAATGGGGACCGAAAGATAGCACAGGAATGCAAAGAAGGAGACGCTGCATATGCCGAGTCGGCGTGCGCTGGTGAAGAGCTGAAGTTCCATAAGGCCAATGTGGACCCAGCTGACATGAGCCCGCTCAAAAAACCAACCATTGATTCTAAGCCGGCCCTTAAGTTCAAGCCGATAGATGATAGCAAACAAGTTGATTTTACCCCAGACGACTATTCTAAGTAGTTTACCATTGGGTCGTGAGAATCGGGACAAACCTTCTGACATGCCAGGAGTACCGATAGAATTCACTGAGCACCACCTCAATGTAGATCCCAAGATGAATCCGGTTCGACAGTACCTCCGTCGTTCCAACGAGCAGAGGCGTAAAGCAATTGGGGAAGAATTGGCCCGGATTTTGGCCGCCGGGTTCATTGTCGAGGTGTTTCATCCTGAGTGGTTAGCTAACCCGGTCTTAGTTCGCAACAAGAACGTCACCTTTCGCATGTGCATCGACTATACACACCACAACAAAGCTTGCATGAAGGATCCTTTTGTCCTTCCCCGTATCAATCAAATCATTGACTCTACGGCGGGTTGTGAGAGTTTGTCCTTTCTGGATGCATACTCTGGTTATCACTAGATCAAGATAGACAAGGAGGATCAGGAGAAGACGTCCTTTGTAACTCCCTTTGGTGCTTTTTGCTATGTTTCAATGCCCTTTGGACTTAAGAGTGCATGGGCGACTTATCAACATTGCATTCAAAACTGTTTGCACAGTCAGATTGGACGTAACGTTCATTCTTATGTCGATGACATCGTGGTAAAATCACAGTAGAAGGAGACACTTTTGGGCGATCTCAAGGAGACGTTCGACAACCTTCGGGTGTATGAGACGAAGCTTAACCCAACCAAGTGCGTGTTTGGGGCTCCTAGAGGAAAGTTATTGGGGTTCCTGTTGTCAGAACGTGGTATTGAAGTTAATCCGAACAAAAATCAAGGCAATAACCTTGCTCGGTAAGCCGGCTAACATCAATCAAGTCCAGCGCATGGTGGGTCCTATTACGACACTGAGTCGTTTCAGAAGTCGCCTTGGTGAGAAGGCCATCCCTCTTTATTAGTTGCTTAAAAAAATGAATCACTTTGTTTGGATCGATGCGGCTAACGAGGCTTTCGAAGCCCTTAAGAAGCAACTTGCTAAGCTACCCGTGTTAGCGACCCTGATTGATAAGGAACCTATGGTCCTATACATTGCTGCTAACTCTAAAGTAGTAAGTGTAGTGGTGGTTATTGAACGCAAGGAAGAAGGCATGGAGCATCTGGTTCATCGGCTAGTATATTTTGTCACTGAGGTATTGACTCTGTCCAAACAATGATACCCACATTGGCAGAAGCTGGTCTTTTGGATTTTTATGGCAAGCCGGAAGTTGAAGCACTACTTCGTGGAGCATCCAATCACCGTGGTCAGTTCTGCACCAATTGGAGACATTATACAGAACCGTGCAGCCACTGGCGGATTGCTAAATGGGCGATAGAGCTTGGTCCTCACCATGTGAAGTATATGCCTCGCACAGCCATCAATTCTCAAGCTGTGGAAGATTTTATCAACGATTGGACCGAGTTGCAAATTCTGGAAGATAGGCCTGACAATACATACTGGACTATCCATTTTGATGGTTCTAGACAGTTGGAGGGCTCGGGAGCTGGAGTGGCATTATCTATCCCACAAGGCAACAAATTGTTCTATGTTTTGTGACTCATGTTTCCTTGCACCAACAATGCGGCCAAGTATGAGGCATTGCTCCATGGGCTCGGGATATCTAAGGAGATCAACCTTAGTCGGGTCAGGTGCTTGGGCGATTCAGATTTGGTGGCTCAACAAGTATCAGGAACTTGGGATTCCAAAGACCCATTGATGGCGGCTTATAGGCGTGCGGTAACCGACATGGCGGGTCATTTTCATGGCTACCAGGTTGATCATATTGATTGTTGACAGAACAAGGCGACTGATGCTTTATCACGACTTGGATCACAACGCAAGCCTATTCACCCGATGTGTTCTTGGATGTCTTGCATAACCCTTCTGTGAAGTTTCCTTCTAAAAAGGACACAACAGTTCCTGACCCGGAATCACAACTGGTGGCTGCTCTCCGAGCAATTCCTGACTGGACAGTTCCTTACATGGCTTATCTGTCCCGAGGCGAGTTGCCAACTGATGAAATTTTTGCTCGACAGATCATGTGGTGGTGCAAGTCCATGGTTATCCATAAAGGTGAGTTGCACAAACGGAGCACGTGTGGGGTCTTTCAGTGTTGTATTTCCCCAGAGGAAGGGCGAGATATTCACAATGAGATACATGCTGGCGGCTGTGGACATCACGTCGGGTCACGATCTTTGGTGTCGAAGGATTTTCTCCATGGTTTCTACTGGTTGACGACTCATGCCGATGCACAGGACATAGTGCGCTAGTGTGATGGGTGTCAGAAGTTTGGTCGCCAAGTGCACGTGCCGACACAGGAATTGCACATGATCCCCATCACATGGCCTTTTGTGGTCTGGGGGCTTGATATGGTTGGCCCGTTCAAGATGTCTTCCGATAAAAAGACTCATCTATTGGTGGCAGTTGACAAATTTACCAAGTGGGTTGAAGCAGAGTCAGTCAGCAATTGTGAGGCAGAGACGACAGTCAAGTTCCTCAAGAAGCTGATTTTTCGTTTTGGTTATCCCCAAAACATCATTACTGATAATGGTACTAATTTGTCTAAGGGGCAATGATGGTGTTTTGTCAGTGGGAGCACATCCGACTTGACGTATCCGCGATGGCCCATTCACAGTCCAATGGTCAGGATGAACGGGCTAACCAGGAGATATTGCATGGGATCAAGCCTCGGCTCATGGTGCCTTTACAACACACTCCGGTTTGTTGTGTCGAAGAACTCCCCTGAGTGCTTTGGAGCATCAGAATAACAACAAACAGATCCACTGGTTATGCTCCCTTTTTCATTGTCCATGGGGCCGAGGCGGTTCTTCCAAGCGATATAATGCATGATTCTCCGAGAGTCGCTGCATACATAGAAGCAGATAATGAACAAGCACGTCAGAATTCCTTGGATGCTCTAGAGGAAGAGCGTGATTTAGCCGCAGCACGATCATCTATATACCCACAAGATCTGCATCGCTATCACAGTCGACGGGTCAAGAGTCGGGTCTTCCAGGAGGGCGACTTAGTGCTTCGACTGATTCAAGATCACACACGCATGCACAAGCCATCGCCTCCATGGAAGGACCTTTTGTCATCACCGAAAGCCTTCGCAATGGCTCTAACTACTTGATCGATCTTCGCCCTGATTGGCCAACCTTGGAGGAAGAGACGAATCGCCCGTGGACATTTCTCACCTCGGCCTTACTACACTTAGAGACATCGGATCCTTACTCATGTACATAGTTTAGTATTTTTTTACTATTTATATCACAACAATAAAGCCGGCGCCACGAAATTCGAGTCTTTATTGTTTAGATAAGCCACCCAAGAGGATAAGTCGCCGCCAAGGAGGTCATCCAAACATGGACACTATTAGTATCAAAGAGGACGAGTCGCCCTGTTGTGATCGTTCAAACATAGATACTAATAAGCCAAAGAGAACCAAGTGCCATGATCATGAACAATAAAACCGGCTTACTTGGGGGCTACTAGTCCCCAGGTTGTTTAGCAGTAATGGCAATGTCTTGTGCAATCCTATGCCCATTTTGCCTTGATCATAGGTCACTTGAGAGCTTCTAAGTCATCGAGTTCTGCCTTAATACCCTCTTGGCTAGCAAAAAATTAACGCATTACAATGGTTATACTGGACTGTATGTTTTGCGACTCGCCCTATAAGCCCCGTGTACTCTTGGCGAGTCAATCCAATCTTGGACCCTGAACTTCCCAAAGTTAAAACATTGAGGTGCTTCCTAGAGCGAGCAAATGGAAAATAGACAAACCATGGGTTCACAAAACCTGCTTCACTAAAGCTTGACTTGAGCCTGATCCGCCAGTCTAAAAATATAAAGGTTTTTGCAAAAACCTTTTAGGGTACGACTAGAGGCTTGCAAGCCCGTCTACCCGCTGTGACTCAATGAGCCGGCTTATTTGTCACCTTATATGGTGTTATCTTTTTTTAGGCAGAGATCCAATAGCTTTACTGGCTCAACCCAAGTTTGGTGACTCTAAAGTCCTTCTTCTCAAAAGAGGGGAAGAAAACACATTTACTGAACAATGACAGCTCAAACAGGCGACTTGTATTAAAAGGTAACGCCCGGAATTTCACCATTCATACTCATGCAAATATATAGCAGTTTAAGTACACTTAAAAATATTATTACATGGCTCTCGAAGGCCAAAGTTTTCCCATGTTAACCCGGTGGCAAGTTTCCTCCGGGTTTAGCCTTTTTCTCCAGGTTGAAGTTTCGGGAGTCGCCTCGTTTAAGCCGCTTCCAGTTTACCCTGTGCCGAGCTGTCGGCGTCTAGGATCTGGATGTTGTCCTTGTCCCAGGTGCAATTGATTAAATCATAAAATTCAGCTTCCTCAATCAAGATGGTTGACGGATCAGCCTCAGGGGCAAAAAGATGCTTACAGTGCTGAGGAGTAAGGTCCATTGGTGCAAAACTGGGTGGTGACACACGCTTATGGTCGTCATCATAAGCTGTCTGATACTTGGACATGTCAAGACTCTAGGAAAGTCGGCTTGCTGCAGGACGAACATCCTTTACAAACTAGGCATAGTCTTCTTGAGAAAATTCTGAGCCACCAGCTTTACACTCAGGAAACATGCCTGCTATTTCGTCCGGCTTGAGTTCTCGAGCATAAGCTAAAGAGTGGCTCATAGCCGTGATTAGCCGTTTCCATGCAGCTGATTTCTTTACTTCCTATATTTTCTTGGGGATGGTCCAGAGCCGCCTCAGCATGTCACTGATGAATTTTACTAGCTCTTTGCCACCCACACGACCTTAATGGTGAATAAGCCGCTAACATAGAGTTGCTCTGATAGGTTATATACCACTTTTAGCTTTAATATACAAACATCTTGAAGATTGTCGGGTCGAGGGTTTGCAAGGAACAAATAAAACATAAGTCGCTTGGCGCTTTGTGCCCTTTACAATGATTGAAGTGGACAATATACAAATACTTACCAAAGACATCACTAGTCATCTTGGAGATGTGTCCCCGTAGACGAGTCAATTCTTCTGTAACCAGTTTCAGCTGACCCTCGGTGTTTTCAGCACGTTTCAATAGAGTGTCTTTGTCAACTTGGGCCAACTCTCTGTATAATATATGCTTAGCCTTGGGTTTTTCAAGTTCTGCCAGAGAGACTTGAAGTTTTTCCTCAACTGCAGCCCTGGCGTCTTGTTGACGTGCCAAACTTTTTCTTCATACCACTTAAGGATGAGTCATCCTTGCTTATAGTTTCCTAGATAATCAAGCAAGATGGATAAGTTAGTTCGAAGCTGCCTGGACGAATTAATCATTTGGTATAAACTCTCAAGCAGATTGGAAACAATATACTTGACACTTAGGGGGCTAATGCACTAGATTTCGAGATTCAAGCTAGACTTGGCTCATCTTCAAGAAGATGACCCGACCCTTGGGGGCTATAGATTGTTGCTTTCAAAGATTATTAAGCAAGATCCGGCTCATCTTCAAAAAGATGACCTGGCCCTTGGGGGCTACAGGTTGAAGCTTTCAAAGCTTATTAAACAAGACCTGACTCATCTTCAAAAGGATGACCCGGCCCTTGGGGGCTACCGGTTGAAGCTTTCAAGATTATTTACAAGACCTGGCTCATCTTCAAAAAGATGACCCGACCCTTGGGGCCTACATCGTTGAAGCTTTCAAGTTATTAAACAAGACCCGGCTCATCTTCAAGAAGATGAGCCGGCCCTTGGGGGCTACAAGTTGAAGTGTTCAAGCTATTAACAAGACCCGTCTCATCTTCAAGAAGATGACCCGGCCCTTGGGGCCTACAGAGGGATATATGGGATAATTTATTACACAACACCATACCTCGTATCTTTTCTTCATCATATTTACCAGGACGACTTTCATGTCCCAGCACATGAAGAGACGGTTCAGATATCCCGCGTGCAGTTCTTCGAAATTTAGTTTCTCTATATTGGTAAGCTCAAGTTTAGCTTTCCCTTTTTCTATTTCGGTTGAGACATCCCTGGCAGTATGTTTAGCCATCACATTAATGACGGGCTTCGTCTGAACCGTCCAAATAATGACGACACCTTCTTCCTCGGGCATAGCACCTTTGGTTGTCTTCAGAGGGCTTGGCGGGTTGATATTTTCTCTCTGACTCGTCTCCATGCTTGTATAATCAGTTTCTGATGGGTCAATTGGAACATGAGGGATATGATCCATAACATTACTCTCAGGAGGTTCATCATGAGTTTCAGCTGGTTCAACTGGAACATCAGGGATAGAAGCATCTTCTTCCCCCACTTCAGGGGCTTCACTATTTGGGAATGACCCGTCGGTTTTCCTTTTCTTTTCTTGAGCCCTAAAAACGAAGGGTTGAGGTATATACATAATGAAATATAAAGTACTGAACCAAGTGTTGGATAGACAAATAATGATGTACCCTGGGAGACGAACGAGAGGTGGTCATTTTAAAAACGTCAAATCACCAGATGAAGGAGGAGACACCTATTAAGGTAAAAAATCTTCTGAGCTTGAGTAATTAACAAACAAGATACAATGGATAAAGAAGAAGAGGCACCTCAGTGCGCCATTTACGACCAGAGGCTTTCTCAGGCAGATCCGCCACAAGATCACCCGAGGAGCTACGCGTGTGGCGCTTTGGAGTATATAAAGCCTTCTTAAAAAGGAAGTTAGGATCCAAATAAGCATCTGAATTATTCATAGGAACTTTCCTACAAACCCGCCTTGGAGGCCTTTCCAAGGAAATATTTGAGACAAAAGATATTGAAATTACCTCGGCATATTCAACATCACTTTCAACATCATCTCCCTGAGATTAAGTTGAATGGTTAGAATAGCACACCACATATTAAGGGGTTACACTAGACATTTACCTCAGATAGTTCTTCAATGTTCTCTGACTTGCCCACAGCTGGTTTGGTTTCCTTCTTCTTCTTCGCGATGGTTTTGAGCTTTTTAACGGGCGGCCTCGCTGGTCTATGATACGTCTCAAACGTATCTATAATTTTTGATGGTTTCATGCTGTTATCTTGTCTTTGGATGTTTTATGTACCTTTTATATCTTTTTTGGGACTAACTTATTAATTCAGTGCCAAGTGCGAGTTCCTGTTTTTTCTGTGTTCTTGGCTCTTTTCAGATCTGATTTTGGAACGGAGTCCAAATGGAATAAAATCCACGAAATAAACTTTTCCCGAATGGAAGAAGATCAGGGGGCTTGTGGGCCAAGCCAGGAGAGCTACAGGGAGCCCACAAGCCCTGTAGCCAACACCAGGGGGGCGGCGGCTAGCATGCTTGTGGCCTCCCTGGCGCCCCCCTGACCTAGATCCTTCGCCTATATATTCCCTAAAATACAGAAAAAATCAGGGAATCCACGAAAACACTTTTCCACCGTCGCAAGCTTCCGTTTCCGCGAGATCTCATCTGGAGACCCTTCTCGGTGCCCTGCCGGAGGGGACTTTGGAGTTGGAGGGCTTCTACATCAACATCATCGCCCCTCCAATGACTCGTGAGTAGTTCACTTCAGACCTACGGGTCCGTAGTTAGTAGCTAGATGGATTCTTCTCTCTCTTGGATCTTCAATACAAAGTTCTCCATGATCTTCATGGAGATCTATCCGATGTAATCCTCTTTGGCGGTGTGTTTGTCGAGATCCGATGAATTGTGGATTTGTGATCAGATTATCTATGATATATATTTGAGTCTTTGCTGATTTCTTATATGCATGATTTGATATCCTTGTAAGTCTCTCCGAGTCTTGGGTTTTGTTTGGCCAACTAAATCTATGATTCTTGCAATGGGAGAAGTGCTTGGTTTTGGGTTCTTACCGTGTGGTGACCTTTCCCAGTGACCATAGGGGCAGCAAGGCACACATCGTGTAGTTGCCATCAAGGGTAACAAGGTGGGCTTTTTCGTAGATATGAGATTGTCCATCTACATCATGTCATCTTGCTTAAGGCGTTACTCTGTTCTTTTGGACTTAATACACTAGATGCATACTGGATAGCGGTCGACATGTGGAGTAATAGTAGTAGATGCAGAATGTATCTATCTACTTGTTTGGGACGTGATGCCTATAGATATAATCATTGCCATAGATGACATCAAGACTTTGCGCGGTTCTATCAATTGCTCGACAGTAATTTGTTCACCCACCGTCTACTTGCTTTCATGAGAGAAGCCACTAGTGAACACTACGGCCCCAGGGTCTATTCACACCTATCATTTCCACTTTCGCTTTTACTTTGCTTTGTTACTTTGTTGCTTTCAGTTCTCACTTGGCGAACAATCTATAGGGGATTGACAACCCCTTCATTGCGTTGGGAGCAAGCTTTTTGTGTTTGTGCAGGCACTTGAGATACTCCTTCACTGGATCGATACCTTGGTTCTCAAATTGAGGGAAATACTTACCACCGCTGCGCTACATCACCCTTTCTGCTTCGAGGGAACACCAACACATGGCTCCAAGGCCACGGGGGAGATCCTTTTCATATTTGCCTAGGAAGTCCCTTAAGGCGTAGCCGTAGCAGAAGGTTTCCTGGTGCCGTTGCTGAGGAGTATCAAGACAAGAACAGTCTCCCGTCAGCACGTATCTGGCGCCGTTGGAAGGTCTTTTGTTGCAGTAGCAGAAGTATTTTTGGCGCCGTTGCCGGGGAAGGAGAGATCTATCCAAGTAGGTCTCACAAACTCATCTCTTGCATTTACTTTTTTGCCAGTTGCCTCTCATTTTCCTCTCCCCCACTTCACATTTGCCGTTTTCATTTGCCTTTCTCCTTTGCCTTTTTCTTTTGCCTTTTGCCTTTTTGCCGTTTTCCTTCGCCGCTTTTCTTGCTTGCTTGTGTGCTTGTTTATTTTTTGAAGTCATCATGGCTGAAAACACCAAACTTTGCGACTTCTCAAGTACCAATAATAATGATTTTATTAGTACTCCGATTGCTCCCGCCACTAGTGCGGAATCGTATGAAATCAACGCAGCTTTGCTGAATCTTGCTATGAAAGAGCAATTCTCTGGCCTTGCTAGTGAAGATGCCGCATCCCATCTCAATACCTTGATTGAGATTTGTGATATGCAAAAGAAAAGAGATGTGGATAATGACGTGATTAAGTTGAAGCTTTTTCCTTTCTCGTTGCGAGATCGCGCAAAAACTTGGTTTTCTTCTTTGCCTAAAAATAGTATCGATTCTTTGGATAAGTGCAAAGATGCTTACATATCCAAGTATTTTCCGCCGGCTAAGATCATCTCCTTACGTAACGATATCATGAATTTCAAGCAACTTGATCATGAACACGTTGCACAATCTTGGGAGAGGATGAAGCTTATGATTAGAAACTGTCCCACTCATGGCTTGAGTTTGTGGATGATTATACAAATCTTTTACTCTAGCTTGAATTTCGCTTCTCGGAATATCTTGGACTCTGCCTCAGGTGGAACGTTCATGGAAATCACGTTAGGAGACGCTACAAAACTCTGAGACAATATCATGACCAACTACTCTCAGTGGCACACTGAAAGGTCGCCTGCTAGCAAAAAGGTACACGCTATAGAAGAAATTAACTCGCTTAGTGCTAAGATGGACGAGTTGATGAATTTGGTTGCTAGTAGAAACGCTACTGTAGATCCTAATGACATGCCACTATCTTCATTGATTGAGAGTAGCAACGCTAGTTTGGACGTGAATTTTGTTGGTAGGAACAATTTTGGCAACAACAATGCTTTTAGAGGAAACTATGTTCCTAGGCCTTTTCCTAGTAACTCCTCTAACAATTATGGAAATTCCTACAACAACACTTATGGAAATCACAACAAATTACCCTCTTATTTAGAGAGTAATATCAAAGAGTTCATCAACTCTCAAAAGATTTTCAATGCGTCCGTAGAGGAAAAACTACTCAAAATTGACGATTTGGCTAAGAGCGTTGATAGGATGTCTTGTGATATTGATGCTTTGAAAGTTAGATGCGCTCCTCCCAAGGTCAGCTTGGATGAAATTTTGAAAGCTATGCGTGTCTCCATGAATGAGAGCAAAGAAAGAACCACCCAAATTCGCGCTAGGCATGAATGGTTTAAAAGGGTGCGTTCTAGTGATGCGAATCACGAAGATCTTAAAGTGCTTGGTGTGACTCCTCTTGAATCTTTGTTTTCGCGTGTCAAACGTATTGATGAAGGGGCTGGATATGAATCCAATTTTGTTGAAAAATGCCCCAATATGATTCGGAGTCTACCCATCTTGATGATAAAGGTGTGGAGAGTGGAGTAGAAGAAATCAAAATTTTGGGTAGTAATGAAACTCCCACTTTGGATTTCAAAGAATTCAATTATGATAATTGCTCCTTGTTTGAATGCATTTCTTTGATGCAATCCATTGCAAACTCTCCACATGCTTATAGCCAAAGAAAATCCTTTACTGCGCATATCGTAGATGCTATGATGAAATCTCTTGAAGAGAAGCTCGAACTAGAAGTCTCTATACCTAGAAAACTTCATGATGAGTGGGAACCTACTATCAAAATCAAGATCAAAAACTATGAGTGCAATGCTTTGTGTGATTTGGGTGCTAGTGTTTCCACGATTCCAAAGTCTTTATCTGATGTTCTTGGTTTTCGTGAGATTGAAGAGTGTTCTCTTAATTTGCATCTTGCGGATTCTACTATCAAGAAACCCATGGGAAGGATCCATGATGTTCTTATTGTTGCAAATAAGAACTATGTACCCGTGGATTTCATTGTACTTGGCATAGATTGCAATCCTTCCTGTCCCATTATTCTTGGTAGACCTTTCCTAAGGACTATTGGTGCTATCATCGATATGAAGGAAGGGAATATTAGATTTCAATTTCCTTTAAAGAAGGGCATGGAGCACTTTCCTAGAAAGAAAATAAGATTGCCTTATGAATCTATGATGAGGGCTACTTATGGTTTGAGCACCAAAGATGACTATATGTGATTCCATCACCTTTAGCCTAGCTAAGGGCGTGAAACAAAAGTGCTTGTTGGGAGGCAAACCAACGAATCTATCCTTTTTCTTTCTGTTTTGTGTTTTCCACACTTTCATAATTCTTGTATGATTGTGTTTTTTGTGTTTCTTTTTGCGTTCGTGCCAAGCAAAACCGTTATGATTAGTCTTGGGGATGATCATTTGGTCATGCTGGAAAAGACAGAAACTTTCTGCTCACCAAAACAATTTTCATTTTTTTCTGTAAGAGATTTTGAGTTGATTCTTTTTTTGCTAATTTCTAAGAAAATTCGTCAGACTTTCGTAATTTTTCAGAATTTATTAAGTACCATAAGTATACGAAGTATACAGATTGCTACAGACTGGTCTGCTGTTAACAGATTCTGTTTTTTTTGTGTTGGTTGCTTATTTTGATGGAACTATGAATAGTATCGGGGGGGGGGGGGGTATTAGCCATGGAAGATTGAAAATACAGTAACCCAACATCAGCACAAGTAGAATTTAAGTTTGCTTCAGTACCTAAGGAAGTGGTGGTTTGCTTTCTTATACTAATGTCATCACGAGTTTCTGTTTAAGTTTCGTGTTGTGAAGTTTTTGAAGTTTTGGGTGAAGTTATTATGGACAAAAAGATAAAGAGTAGCAAGAGCTCAAGCTTGGGGATGACCAAGGCACCCCAAGAGCTTCAAGGATGCCGTAAAAGCCTAAGCTTGGGGATGCCCCGGGAAGGCATCCCCTCTCTCGTCTTCAATCCATCGATAACGTTACTTGGGGCTATATTTTTATTCACGACATGTTATGTGTTTTGCTTGGAGCATCTTGTATCGTAGGAGTCTTTTATTTTTGTTGTGTCACAATCATCCTTGCTGCACACCTAGAGAGAGAGACATGCACTCACCGTGATTTTGTCGAGCTTCACTTATATCCTTTGGTAGACAATTCAGCTCACATGTGCTTCACTTACATCTTTTGAGCTAGATACTTTTGCTCTATGTGCTTCACTTATATCTTTTAGAGCACAGCGGTGCGTGGCTTGGTAGTTTATCTATGCTTTGAAAGTAGTCTCAAAAGGGGTAGTTATCCAAAGGGATACGAAAACTTCCACCTTCATGTGCATTGAATAGTTAGAGAAGTTTGATTCATCTCAATTAGTTTTGAGTTGTGGTTTTCGTAATATTGAAGTTATGCTAGTAAGGTGTTGTGGATCTAGAAATAATTGTGTTGAAGTTAGTGATTCCCGTAGCATGCACGTATGGTGAACCGCTATGTGATAAAGTCTGAGCATGATTAGTCTTTTGATTGTCATCCTTTCTGTGGTGGTTGGGATCGCGCGATGGTTTATACCTACCAACCCTTCCCCTAGGAGTATGCGTTGAACGCTTTGTTTCGATTACTATTAATTATTTTGCAACAAGTATATGAGTTCTTCATGACTAATGTTGAGTCCATGGTTTAGATGCACTTTCACCTTCCACAATCACTATCTTCTTAGTGCCGTGCAACTTTCGCCCGTGCACAAAACCCACCATTAGCCTCCGTCAAAACAGCCACCATACCTACCTACTATAGCTTTTTCAAAGTCATTCTGAGATATATTGCCATGCAACTATCACCATGACATGTGCCACCACTTCTACATTGCCATTGCATGATCGAAAGATAGCTAGCATGATGTTTCCATTAATGTCTATGCCATGCTAGATCATTGTCACAGTACACTACCGAAGGCATTCCATATAGAGTCATCGTTAATCTAAGTTTTGAGTTGAAAGTGTGATGATCATCATTGATGGAACATTGTCCCATGTGAGGAAATAAAAGAGGCCAAAGATGCCCACCAAAAAAAAGAGGCCAAAGAGCCCACACACAAAAAAATTGATGAGAGAAAAAGAGAGAAGGGACAATGCTACCACCTTTCCACACTTGTGCATATTAAGCACCATGATCTTCATGATTGAGAGTCTCTCGTTTTGTCACCACCATATAGCTAGTGGGAAATTTTCATAATATAATTTGGCTTGTATATTCCAATGATAGGCTTCCTCAAAATTGCCTTAGGTCTTTGTGAGCAAGCAAGTTGGATGCACACCCACTAGTTTTCTTTAAGAGCTTTCACATACTCTTAGCTCTAGTGCATCATTTGTATGGCAATCCCTACTCATTCACATTGATATCTATTGATGAGCATCTCCACACCTCATTGATATGCCCAGTTAATGTGACCATCTTCTCCTTGTTTTTCTTGCAACCTCCACCACACTCCACACCACTTATAGTGCTAAAACCATGGCTCACGCTCATGTATTGCGTGAGAGTTTAAAAGGTTTGAGAAAGTAAAGGTGTGAAACAACTACTTGGCCAATACCGTGGTTGTGCATGATTTAAATTCGTTGTGCAATGATGATAGAGCATAGCCAGACTATATGCTTTTGTAGGGATAACTTTCTTTTGGCCTTGTTATTTTGAAAGTTCATGATTACCTTGCTAGTTTGCTTGAATTATTATTGTTTCCACGTCAATAGAAAACTATTTTTTTGAATCTAATGGATCTGAACATTCACGTCACATAAGAGGAGTTACAAAGGACATCTATGCTAGGTAGCATGAAAGCATCAAAAATTCATTCTTTATCACTTCCCTACTCGAGGACGAGCAGGAGTTAAGCCTGGGGATGGTTGATACGTCTCAAACGTATCTATAATTTTTGATGGTTTCATGCTGTTATCTTGTCATCTTTGGATGTTTTATGTACCTTTTATATCTTTTTGGGACTAATTTATTAATTCAGTGCCAAGTGCCAGTTCCTGTTTTTTCTGTGTTTTTGGGTCTTTTCAGATCTGATTTTGGAATGGAGGCCAAACGGAATATAATCCTCGAAATAAAATTTTCCCAAACGGTAGAAGATCAGGGGGCTTGTGGGCCAAGCCATGAGAGCTACAGGGAGCCCACAAGCCCTGTAGCCGCCACGAGGGGGGCGACGGCTAGTAGGCTTGTGGCCTCCCTGGCGCCCCCCTTTCCTAGCTCCTTTGCCTATATATTCCCTAAAATACATAAAAAAATCAGGGAATCCACGAAAACACTTTTCCACCGCCGCAAGCTTCCGTTTCCGCGAGATCTCATCTGGAGACCCTTCCCGGTGCCTTGCCGGAGGGGACTTTGGAGTTGGAGGGCTTCTACATCAACATCATCGCCCCTCCAATGACTCGTAAGTAGTTCACTTCAGACCTACGGGTCCATAGTTAGTATCTAGATGGCTTCTTCTCTCTCTTGGATCTTCAATACAAAGTTCTCCATGATCTTCATGGAGATCTATCCGATGTAATCCTCTTTGGCGTTGTGTTTGTCGAGATCCGATGAATTGTGGATTTGTGATCAGATTATCTATGATATATATTTGAGTCTTTGCTGATTTCTTATATGCATGATTTGATATCCTTGTAAGTCTATCCGAGTCTTGGGTTTTGTTTGGCCAACTAGATCTATGATTCTTGCAATGGGAGAAGTGCTTGGTTTTGGGTTCTTACCGTGTGGTGACCTTTCCCAGTGACAGTAGGGGCAGCAAGGCACAAATCATGTAGTTGCCATCAAGGGTAACAAGGTGGGCTTTGTCGTAGATATGAGATTGTCCATCTACATCATGTCATCTTGCTTAAGGCGTTACTCTATTCTTTTGGACTTAATACACTAGATGCATGCTGGATAGCGGTCGACATGTGGAGTAGTAGTAATAGATGCAGAAAGTATCGGTCTACTTGTTTTGGACGTGATGCCTATAGATATAATCATCACCATAGATGACATCACGACTTTGCGCGGTTATATCAATTGCTCGACAGTAATTTGTTCACCCACCGTCTACTTGCTTTCATGAGAGAAGCCACTAGTGAACACTACGGCCCTCGGGTCTATTCACACCTATCGTTTCCAATTTCGCTTTTACTTTGCTTCGTTTCAACCCCTTCATAACGTTGGGACCAAGCTTTTTGTGTTTGTGCAGGCACTTGAGATACTCCTTCACTGGATCGATACCTTGGTTCTCAAACTGAGGGAAATACTTACCACCGCTGCGCTACATCACCGTTTCCACTTCGAGGGAACACCAACGCAAGGCTCCAAGGCCACGGGGGATATCCTTTGCATATTTTCCTAGGAAGTCCCTTAAGGCGTAGCCGTAGCAGAAGTATTCCTGGTGCCGTTGCTGAGGAGTATCAAGACAAGAACAGTCTCCCGTCAGCACGTTTCTGGCGCCGTTGGAAGGTCTTTTGTTGCAGTAGCAGTCTACGTTTCCAGAAGGGTGCGTTTTCTGCAGCATAATTAAAAGGGGGGAAGTTAGTTCTCCAAGGAATAAAAGAAATACCAAGTAAGGCGGGTGATGGTTAAACATATTTACCTCAGGAGCCGGATTCTGGATGCAGAATGGTTTCAAAACAATTTTTGAACACACTTCTTTGGGCTCACCACATAGCTTCTTCACAAGGCTATTAACTTTGTCAGAGTCCAGCATTACATTTGTGAAGCATTGAGTATTGTTTAAGTCGCCGTCCTAATAGCACATCAGTCCATCTCAGCGGCTTAAGGGCATGATACGCCATTCTACCCAGCATCAAATCAAGTAAACTCCGGTCAAGCCATTGGCGTTCAAAGCTCTATGTTTTTACCTGATAAAAGTGCGGGCGGCTTGTTCTTGTGAGGTCAATGCACCCGGAAGTTGGAAATACATTGGAAGCCGCTCTTCTCTGAACCACGACAGATAATTCTCTTCAGCAGGTGCAGTATTCTTGCAATAAAACCATGTTTTTCCCCAGCCTTTGGGATGACTAGGTAAGGTCACAGTGGGAAAATCACACTCGTGCCGCCTCTGGATTGTGACTCCGCCGAGCTCTAAGCTAGGACCATCAACCCATTCCGTCTGGCGGTTTAAATAGAAGAACTCCCTAAATAAGGGAATAGTGGGTTCTATCCCTAGGTACGGCTCGCAAAAGACTCGAAACTAACATAAATTACTGATTGAGTTGGGACCTAGATCTTGGGGGTGATGGTTGTAGAAGTTGAGACTGTCTTGAAAGAATTTTGAACCAGGGGGAGAGAAGCCTCATTCTGGATGATCAGTGAAATCCACAACCTCTCCTTCGGCGGGTTGAGGTCGTACCTCTCCAACGGCGTCTCTCCATCCGATCATCTCCTTAGAAGACATAGTTCCTACTGACACGCATCACTGGAGGGCGGCATCACCAATTTCTGAGGGCAACCAGTCACATTTTGATGGTTTCGACATACCGACAAATCCAGGAAGAAAACATGGTGCATAAGTATGATGGCGGGTTATTTCAACGAACAAAAATTGTTTGAGGAAGTGAGGAGTTCAAGAAACAAACAATGAGAAAGTTCACAATATTTGAGTCGCATTAATGTAAAGGCGGTTCATAGAGATGGCGAGTTACAAAATATCAAACAAGCTGGTGTGAGGGTGAAAATGACTTATGAAGGAACCTTGATATAAGATTCCACTAAGTATTGGACAAACAATTTTCTACCAAAGTGTGCGGAAAGATGGATCTACCAATGGTATGCAAAAAAAGAACTAAATAGTCTTAGACGATAATAAAATATGGGGCAGTAACATCTAGTATTCATAAGGTTTCCACAGAACATCCAGGGAGGTTATACAAGATTGAAGTCCCTACTTTTCCCACAACCTATCGCTGGAGAAGGTTTTCATCGTGGAATCAAACAAATCTGTAATGGCGATGAACGCAAGACGAACCCTATGAACTCCGTTGAACAACAGCAGACGACGTAGATCGGATCTAGGACAAGAAACATTAATCTTACCTAATGGCATGGCTTGAGGCGGAGAAGGTTCATGATGCGGAGTAGAAGGCGCACGACGGTGGGGCCATCGTACCGGAGCGCTTGATGATGGGACGCGCAGCGGCGACGAGATGTAGGCTCGGGCTTGAGGTAGAAGACGAAGAAGAGGAGCAGGGTAAAAGTAAAATAGGTATCCCTCTCGATATTTAAAGGCTCGAGTGGAAATGGAAGAGGCAGGCGCGGGAATCTAGGAGACGCAATAAATTTTGGAGTTGATGGCGCCTCGATTGTCGGGCCAAATGGATAAGTTAAAGGAGTCGTTGGAATGACAAAGATCCCTAAAATCTCGGGTTGGCTGACATCATTAAGAAATGGAGCATAAGTTCAAAAGGACACTGCAAGCTGGCGTTTCTTACATCGGGGGACAAATTTGGGTTGTGTGTGAGCCGCCAAAAGTTACGAGAAATGTTTATTAACATGAACAAGTTCAAGTCAATCTAGGGCGTAATGTTGGGGATATTATCCCGCCATGAGACACGCCCCAAGAGGCCGGGTCAAGATGATGGCGGCTCAACGTTCATGTTCAAGATGGGTCATGACTTAAGAAGAAGAAGGCACAAGGCGGAGTCATAAGAGCCGGTTGTAGCCCAATACACAAAGATGGAGACATATGGCCCATATAGAGGAAGGGTCTCGAGAAGTTTCCTTGCGATAGAAGTAAAGCGAGTTAGAGATATGTGAGGTCACGAATCATATGTGACCGGGACACTTGTAACCCTAGGGCCTCGACCTTTATATAAAGGCGAGTCTCTAGGGCTGGTAGACTTAAGTTATCACCAATCGAGAGCTAGGTCAGGAGAATCCGCACCCTTGTAATTGATTTCCACATCAATATACACAGAGCAGGACGTAGGATTTTACCTCGATCAAAGGGGCCGGACCTGGGTAAAGTCATCTCTCACTCCCCATTAACCCCTTTGAGTCACCACATGGTCGTGATGCCCCCATCACTAAGTCCTTTCAGGGTGACATCTATCGTGACAAAACCATGACACTCTGCGACACACATCACACTCTTTCACGAACTAAGCAATCTCACGTTTTATGCGAGTCCACCAGAAGGTTTGCTTTAGATCCTGATACATCTTAGAGCTGCCTATATGTATCGAGAGAAGGAAATTGTGGGCTTCATCCATGGTAACTTTCCTGATCTCTCTTTTCATAACCACAAGGCAATCCTCGAAGAACAAAGTATCTTTGTCATGAACACAGAAGCACTTATACTTTGGAATGCTCTTTTCAAAGACTATCTTCACTTTATTCACCACAACATCAAGAAGTTGAGCTTGGCGGACTTGGTATTCCAAGGTACGAGAAATCTGGAGGTTGGAAAGAAATCCATGAGGAACTACTTGAAGGTTGAGCTTCCTGAAAGATTCACATAGATCAGGCTGAAATGGCTTGAGAATGAGACTTTTGCAGTAAGCCTTTCTGCTAAAAGCATCTGCAATTACATTTGCTTTGCCTGGAGTATAAATAGTGCTTAGATTGTAATCTTGGATCATCTCCACCCAACGAGTTTGACGAATATTGTGATTTGGTTGAGTGAAGATGTATGTCAAACTCTTGTGATTAGTGTAGACTTCAACCAGTCTGCCCAACAAGAGGTGTCTCCTAGTCATCAAACCATGGACAACTGCCTCCAACTCAAGGTCGTGAGTGGGTAATTTTTTTCACTTGGCTTCAACTTCCTAGAGGTATAAGCTACCACTTTCTTCTCTTGCATCAGCAGACCACCAAGACCTTGCAAAGATGCATCATAGAACACTTGGAATGGCTTGGAATCATCAAGAGGAGTCAAAACCGAAGATAAGGTGAGCTTCTCATTGAGTGTATTAAATGCCAAATCACACTCTGGAGTCCAGACATAATTTACGCTCTTCTGAAGAAGGTTAGACACAGGCTTAGCAATCTTGGAGAAGTTCTCAACGAATCTTGTGCAATATATTGCAAATCCGAGAAAGCTTCGAAGTTGCTTCAAATTCTGAGGAGGCTCCCACTGAACAATGGCTTGAGCCTTTTCAAGATCTACGTTGATGCCCTCAGCACAGATGATGTGCCCCAGGTACACAACTTCCTTGAGCCAAAACTCACACTTTGCAAACTTCGTGTAAAATTTATGCTCTCTTAGCTTTTCAAGCACAGGTCGAAGATGTTCTGCATGTTCTTGCTTGGTCTGAGAGAAGACTAGAATGTCATCCAGATAAATCAAGACAAACTCATTCTTGAAGGGAGAGAAGACATAATTCATCACCCGAGAGAAAGTCGGGGCAGCATTGGCAAGACAAAAAGACATCACTGTTTAATCATAAGGGCCAAAGCTTGTCCTGAATGTAGTCTTTGCAATATCTTCTTCACGTATTTGGATTTAATGATAGCTGCTACTGATGTCCCACAAGCGTATGGGATCGCAACAGTTTTTGAGGTTAGAGTATTCAACCCAAATTTGTTGGTTCGCATGACGGGAAGCGAAAGAATATTCTCAAGTATTAGCAGCTGAATGTGTCAGATTCAACCACACCTGAAAGATTAGTGTCTGCAAGCAAAGTATTAGTAGCAAGGTAGTATAATAGCAACGGTGCCAGAAACAATCTGTTGACGGCAGACAATTCCTAACTGTTGTATCAATGGCGCCAGTAAAAAGCACGTGGACGGGGATTTATTCTTGAGAAGAATGCTTCCCCAGCTACGGCTCTAGAAAAGTCTTGCAACAAGTAATAGTGAAGCAGCAAGGAACAATAGTAGCAGCAGCAGCAAAGTGACAACAGTAGCAATAGTAGCAGCAAAGTGGCCCAATCCCTTTTGTAGCAAGGGACAAGTCTAGGCAAAGTAACATAGCGAGAACTAGTAGTAAAAGACTCATAGGCAGTGGATCGGTGATGGATGAGTGTGACGGATGTGATTCATTATGTAACAGCTATGACACGGAGAGATAAGCAACTAGCTCCCGTTCATCAATCTAATTTAGGCATGTATTCCGTATGTAGTCATACGTGCTTAGGGAAAGAACTTGCATGACATCTATTGTCCATCCCTCCCGTGGCAGCGGGGTCCTTATAGAAACTACTGCATATTAAGGTTCTCCTTTTAATAAAGAACCGGACCAATGCATTAACACGCGGTGAATACATGAACTCCTCATACTATGGTCATCTCCGGGAGTGGTTCCGGCTATTGTCACTCCAGGGTTGCCGGGTCATAACACATTGTAGGTGACTACAACTTGCAAGATAGGATCTAAAACACACATATATTGGCGACAACATAATAGGTTCAGATCTGAAATCATGGCACTCGGGCCCTAGTGACAAGCATTAAGCATAGCCAAGTAGTAGCAACATCAATCTAGAACATAGTGGATACTAGGGATCAATCCCCGTCAAGAACTAACTCGATTACATGATAGATCTCATCCAACTCATCACCGTCCAGCAAGCCTACGACGAGATTACTCACGAACGATGAAGAGCATCATGGAATTGTCGATGGAGAAAGGTTGATGATGACGATGGCGACGATTTCCCCTCTCCGGAGCCCGAAACGGACTCCAGATTTGCCCTCCAGATGAAGAACAGGATGTGGTGGCACCTCCGTATTGCAAAACGCGATGAAACCTTCTCTCTGATTATTTTTTCCGGGCGAAACGGAAGATATAGAGCTAAGTTTGGGGGCGGTGGTGCCACATGGGCCCCACAATCCAACACGGCGTGGCCTAGGGGGTGACCGCGGCCTGTGGGCTTATGGCCCACTAGCACGCCCCCTCCGGTGGATCTTTGCGCAAGTATTTTTCTTTTATTCCAGAAAAAATCTCCGCAAATTTTCAGGACATTCCGAGAACTTTTATTTCTGCACAAAAACAACACCATTGCAATTCTGCTAAAAACAACGCAGTCTGGGTTAGTTCCATTCAAATCATGCAAATTAGAGTCCAAAACAAGGGCAAAATGTGGCAGCCCGATGCCGACGTTCCAGAAGATTCCCCTTCTCTTTCTGTTTTCGTCGTCTGTCTATTTTTATTTGTCGCATCATCATCGCATCATGCGCATCATGTGCATTGCATCGGCATCTCCGTTGCCGCCAGTTTTCAAGCGTTGCATCCGTTGTTAGTTGCTGGTTATCGTCGTTGTTCGTTCTGAGCCCGACCGCACTCGCACGCGCCCGCGGCATCGTCAAAACCCTGTTTTTAAAGTGCGTTGAAAACTTTATCTAATCAAGGTGAAACTTGGCATGCAGTCGTGATTAGTTATAGCCAGGCCGCCTGTCGAATTTCGTCGCGATCGGAGACCGTCTGGTACCCGAACGGTCGACCTTAGTGGCACCGTATTCGGTCTACCGTCGGACGGTCATCGATGTTTGAAAAATTGTTGCCGTGCTGCCCGTTTCCCCTCTCATATCTGGATATCCCCTCTACACGGCCGCGTACCCGTACCCGCGTTTGGAATCGTCTGAATCCGACCGCACGGTTGGATCCGGAACGAAATTCCGGCTAACCCTAGCCCCCCCGTTTGTCTATATATATATATCCCCTATTATTTAGGCAGCAAACTCTAGGTCTTCCTCGTTCTCCGCGCCACCAAACCCTAGCCGCCACAGCCTCTCCTCTCTCTCCTCAGCCTCAGCCGCCGTGGGCCCCGAGAGCCCGGATCACCCGAGCCGCCGCCGACTCCTCGCAGCGCCTGCAGCCTCCGAGCCGTAGCCCCCAGCGTGCACCAGCATGCTCCCCGCCGCCGCCGGCCAGCAGCCGCCGTTGCCGGAGCGCGCCGCCTCAGCGCCGCTGTCGGCCCCCGCGCCGTCCCCGGCCGCCTCCGCCGCCGACAGCCGCCGCTGGCCTCGCCCACCGGCCGGAGTTCCCCGTCGCCTTGCGTCGCTGCTGCAACCCCAGATCGGGCCGATGCACCCCTCGTGCCGCGTCGCCGCCTCACGCCAAATCCGGCGAGCAGCCACCCGGATCCGGCCGCCGTGCCCCTCGCCGGTGTCTCCTCGCCCGTCCTCGCCAGCGACCTGCCCGCAGCTCTAGCCGTCGTCGCGGTTCACCTCGCTCATGCGGGAGAACGAGGGAGCGCCCCTGCGGGCCGGCCTCCCGCAGCGGCCCAGGAACCGGCCGACCCAGGACCGCCTCGTCTCTTCGGCCCAGCTCCGCGCCGACGCGAGCCAGCAACCACCGGGCTAAGCCCACAAGGTGAGCAGCCCCCGCCAGCTAATTACCTCGCCCTGAGCGTATTTTGTTATATCCCGCCCAGCTGGGCCCGTTTGTTAATTTAGGTCATTTTCGGAATTGTTTTAATTCCAGAAAAATGTTAGATATTGAAACGCTCGTAGATTCTTAACCGTAAGTCGGATCGAGGCAAGTTATATATGTTTTTCGCATAGTTTGTCGTGTAGAATATGTTGGTGCAACTTGCATATTTGTTGGACGCCGTTTAGCATGCCGAATGCATCGTTTGGCGTGCTGTCCCAATGGGTTTAGTCGTGTATTTAATTTTTCCGCGCTTGTTCGAATTGCTCGAATGCCGTATTAGAAATGTCCATGTTTTAGGAACCATTTTTCCATGCATTTAAGAGCGGTCATTGGTATTTTTGCGTGTAGGGATTGCCGGTAGTTTATTTTCCCATGTATAGGTTATTTTTCGCGCATTTTCGTGTGGCATTATATTGTTGTGCAACCCCACATATTTTATATGATTCCGGGGTAGAAAAATCGATTGGATTTTTATGTGCAATTAGTTTTAGCATTAGAGCAAGTTAGTTCACGCGATATTTTGCCATGTTGCCCTTTTGTTTAATTCGTAGGATTTATTCCGTGCTTCGTTTGAAGGAGTTGTCCACTAGGAAGTTGTTCTTGGATGTTTAGACTAGCCCCTGGTATTTTTGGTTGCAATAGACATGCATGTCTAGGTGTGGTTTGCTTGCTCTCAAGTTGCTAGAACAGTGCTGTTTTGGAGGAGCTGAAATATTTCTAAGTCTGGAATCTGTTATATTTTGTTGCTGTCTTGTCTTGCTTGCATCTTGTGACCTGTAGCTCTTTTGAGGTTGGTCCAATGGAGTTAGTTGTACCCCTTGTGTTTCTCTAGCATGCTGTCAATTTTCATGCCATTTGGAGTCCTGTAGCTATAGGGTTTGCTGCTGTCAATATGGCTTCAGATCGAAAACTGCACTTTCATGAGGTGTAATTTTCACTAAGTCTGAAATAGTGTGCGAGTTGTGACTTCTTTCCCTAGTGATCCATGATGCCATGCTAGTTGTTGTTAGTTGTTTGTAGTTTTGCTTCTTGCCCTCTTCTGTGCCATGCCTTGCTTGAGCATATCGGAGTTGTGTAGCCCGTAGTTGTGGGGTGTAGAAAATGCTATGTGGCTGATTTTGGCAGATTGTGAAGATTTCTTGTTTTGCTCGTAGTTGTTGAACCGTAGCTCCGATTTGATCATGTCGTACATGAAACTTGCTTAGAATCTCATGTAGTTTCATTTTCTCTTTCTGGTTGTATGTTTTGAAGTGCTCGTGACCGTCGTTGCACACATATTGCATTCATGCCATCATATCTTGCGGTGCTTGTAACTTTTGATCCGTAGCTCCGTTGGAGATGTTCTTTATGTGTTAATTGCTTGAAATGACACATAGAATCACGCGAACCTATTTGTTTTGCTGTTGAACAACTAATTAAATGTGTGAATTCAGATCTGGACAGAATTGTAAATTAACATGTGAGGTCGTCTCGGAGATGCTATATGTCATTTCCGACCTCATTTAAAATGTCTAGATAGGTAGGTTAATTTCCGCTTCACCTCTTGCATGTTTGACAACATTAATGTTTCCGTGTAAATAACCGGGAGTGAACTAAATAATTCATATGTGGAGTTTCGTCAATATGCAACTCGTTGCATATTGAACTTCACTTAATGTGTAGTGTTTGATTGTGTGAATTGTCATGCCGTGACTGGCATGTAATCAGCTGCTCATGCATCATATGTGTTGTGCATCGTGTGGTGAATTCTGTGTGTTGATTTGTGTTTCCGGTTTGCTTCGTCTCGATAGAGTTCCGCAGCGTGCCGGATTGTGAGGACCCGTTCGACTATGTCGGTTCGTCTGCTTAACGGAGTCATTCTTCTTCCAAGCGGGATCTCAGGCAAGATGACCATTTCCCTAGATACCATTACTATCATTGCCATGCTAGTTTTATCGCTTCTATCGATCATGTCTTGTTGCCTACCACATGTTAAATATCAGCCTCTCAACAATGCCATGATAACCTTCAACCTGTTCGACCTAGCAAACCACTGACTGGCTATGTTACCGCTTGCTTAACCTTGTGTAGCGTTGCTAATTGCAGGTGCAGATGCTTCCATTTGAAAGCATGATTTCCTTGTTATATCACCATATTTAAATGCTATTTAATTTAATGCACCTATATACTTGGTAAAAGGTGGAAGGCTCGGCCTTTCTAGCCTGGTGTTCTGTTCCACCTTTGCCCCCTTAGTTTCGGCTACCGGTGTTATGTTCCATAACTGAGCGCTCCAAACACGATCGGGGTTGTTATGGGGACCCCCTTGATAATTCGTTTTAGATTAAAGCTGGTCTGGCAAGGCCCAACATTGGTACTATTTGCCCAACATAATAATTTTGATAATACTGAAATGCATAGGGAGTTAGCGCTACCCAAGGAGTAATTCTACATAATACAGGGGGCCAGTGCTGTTGGTGCTGGTCCAAAACTAGAGCCATTTGTGGGGCCAACTAGGGGCAACTCGAAAGATTTCTATCAGGCCACCGTACGCTGTGCTTATCCATCGTGTCCTGAGAACGAGATACGCGGCTCCTATCGGGATCGTCGACACGCCGGGCAGCCTTGCTGGATTTGTTTTACCTTTGACGAGATATCTTGTGCATCGGGATTCCGGCGATGCTTTGGGTAATCTCAGAGTTGAGGTTTTCCACTAGGGAATCCGATGAGATCGCGAGCTTCGTGATTGAAGATTTCTATGCGGCTTGTGGTAATTTTTTATGGACTAGTTGGAGCACCCCTGCAGGGTTAAATCTTTCGGAAAGCCGTGCCTGCGGTTATGTGGCAACGTGGAAACCTTGTTTAACACTGGTTCTAGATAACTTGAAGTTAACTTAATTAAAACTTGCCAACTGTGTGCGTAACCGTGACTGTCTCTTTCGTGAGTTCTTTCTCCGATCGAGGACACGGTGGGGTTATGTCTGACGTAGTTAGGTGTTCAGGATCATTCATTTGATCATCCGTAGTTCACGTCCGCTATGCGTAGATCTTCCCCCTCTTACTTCTTGTACTCGTAAGTTTAGCCACCAAATAAATGTTGAGCCGCTGCTGCAACCTCACCACTTAACCATACCTTACCCATTAAGCTTTGCTAGTCTTGATACCTTTGGAAATGAGATTGCTGAGTCCCCTGTGGCTCACAGATTACTACAACACCAGTTGCAGGTACAGGTAAAGGTTACTTGACGCGAGCGCGTTGATTGTTCATTTGGAGTTGCTTCTTCTTCTTCTTATTCATCGATCTAGGATGGGTTCCAGGCCGGCAGCCTGGGATAGCAAGGATGGACGTCGTTCTTCTTTTGTCGTTTGTTTTCGTCCGTAGTCGGACCCTGCTCTTAGTCTTGATGTTTATGTAATGTACTGATGTGACTCTGATGTAGCTTGTGGCGAGTGTAAGCCAACTCTGTATTTATCTCTTCTTTTCAGTACATGTACTTGTAACGATATCCATTCTTGCGACAGGACGAGATGCGCTTCTATCCCTAACGAGGCCCCCATGCCAAATTGAGGATAGGGTCGCATCTTGGGCGTGACACAAAAGAGTTCGGAAAAGTAGATACGACGGAGACGTATCAGCTACCTCTTGAGCTTGCGTTGGTTTTTCCCTTGAAGAGGAAAGGGTGATGCAGCACAGTAGCCGTAAGTATTTCCCTCAGTTTGAGAACCAATGTATCAATCCATTAGGAGTACCAAGATCAGGCACCAATGTACCTGCGTAAAAACAAACAAACTTGCACCCAACGCTATAAAGGGGTTGTCAATCCCTTCACGATTATTTGCAAGGTGAGATGTGAAGGTGAAAAGTGCAACAAAGTAATTGTGTAGATCTGAAAATATGATGTGAAGTAGACCCGGGGGCCATAGTGTTCACTAGAGGCTTCTCTCATGATAGCAAGTATTACGGTGGGTGAACGAATTACTGTCGAGCAATTGATAGAATCGCGCAAAGTCATGATGATATCTAAGGCAATGATCATACATATAGGCATCACGTATGAGACAAGTAGACCGATACTTTCTGCACTACTACTATTACTCCACACATCAACCGCTATCCAGCATGCATCTAGTGTATTGAGTTCATAACAAATAGAGTAACGCCTTAAGCAAGATGACATGATGTAGAGGGATAGATTCATGCAATATGATATAAACCCCATCTTTTTACCCTTGATGGCAACAACATGATGTGTGCCTCGCTACCCCTTCTGTCACTAGGTGAGGACACCGCACGGTATGAACCCAAAACCAAGCACCTCTCCCATTGCCAGAATTATAGATCAAGTTGGCCAAACGAAACCCAACACTCGAAGAGAATTACAAGGATACGAAGTCATGCATATAAGAGATCAGAGGAGATTCAAATAATATTCATAGATAATCTGATCATAAATCTACAATTCATCGGATCTCGACAAACACACCGCAAAAGAAGATTACCTCGGATAGATCTCCATGAAGATCATGGAGAACTTTGTATTGAAGATCCAAGAGAGAGAAGAAGCCATCTAGCTACTAGCTATGGACCCGAAGGTCTGTGGTGAACTACTCACGCATCATCGGAGAGGCAATGGTGTTGATAAAGAAGCCCTCCGTGTCCGAATCCCCCTAAGGGTTGAGGCTACCCCCGGCCGCCCCTCCTCTCCCTCCACTCCGGCCACCACTCCGGCGACCCTGGCCCCTCGCACCACCACGACTCTATGCGCCTCTAGCCGACGGTTTCACCCCTAGCCGGTGCCGGCTGCGTTCCCCACGTGCATGCGGGCGAGCGTGGTTGCTGCTAGCTACCGCGCTGTCGTGTGCCCCTGGTTTCTACCCCGGCTGTGCACCGCTCCTCCCCCGCAGCTGCTCTCCCCTCGACCCCCTCCCCTCTACCTCCTCCGCCATGGCTCGCTGGCAGGTCGCCGACTGTTGCCGTGGCTAGCCTCGGGCACAGCCAGGCCCTTGTGTGGGCCGATCTGGTTAGTGGGGATTAGGCCCCCCACTAACCCTTTCCCGAGTGTATGATAGTCGGGCCCTACGCCCCTAAACAAAAAGAAAAAGAAAGTATGAATTAAAAAATGAAATAATAAAAATAATATTAAATGAAGTAATTAATTAATTTGTTAATTCACTAATTAATATTAATAAATGATTAGTTATTTGACCTAATTAAACCCCTAATTAATTTTGTCTAATTTAATTAAAATGTGTAATTAGGTTACATAAACCTAAGCTAAGTAAAATAGAATATTTTTAATTAATTAATTTTAGTACAAAATGACAGGTGGGTCCCACCCCTTTAATTATTTTGTTTAATTGCTAATTAAATAAATTTAAAGTGTGAGTATGACATGTGGGACCCACTGGTCAGAGTTGACTGGTCAACATGACTATTGACTGCTGATGTCAACACGACATCATGATGATGTCATAATTCGAATTATTAAATTTAAATAATCTCTTTTAATTTCTTGGTATTATTAGAACTTTCAAAATTTAATATAAAATAAACCAGAAGTGATATGAAAATAATTTATACATGAAAGTTTATCAGAAAAACGAGATGAACCGATCTCCCTCTCCTGGATGACGAGCTATTTCCACTACAAGGGTATGTGGACCGCGTTTCTGAAATTATACATGTTGAGATCAATCGCGTATCTTAATGCTTCCCGATTAGCGATCTACAAGGGTATGTGGATCTGATCTCCCTCTCGTAGATGATCATCACCATGATAGGTCTTCGTGTGCGTAGGAATTTTTTTGTTTCCCATGGAACGTTCCCCAACAATCGCTATGTCTCGTTGTTCTATCCCTCCACCACGTGCCCGCGTGCCATATAATGCGTCCAGGTTATCGCCTATGCGTCCAGGTTATCGCCAAATTTAGAATTTCTAATCGATGGTTTGTAATCCAACTTTTGTATGGGTGTGTATGTCGAACTCAACTACTGTGAAGTAGCTATCGCATTTCCCTTTCATCATGCTTGATTACTTCATGAATGACTACATTGCCTTTGCAATTACCTTATGCTAAACTACCCGTGTTAAATTTTTAGCACGATGGTTAGACCAGCTGGCCGCCCACGTGACCCCTCCAACGATGCACCACCCCCGCCTCAACTGAACCGCCAGTTTATGCAAGGGCTCATGGATCAATTCCAAAGCCCGTACATGAATCACCAGCAAGGCATGACACTGCAAGACTTCTGCCGCCTCAACATTGCAATCTACCGCAGCTCAACTCAGCCTCTTGATACTGATGACTGGCTCCGTGACATTGCTTATGAGCTGGAGTCCACCAATGTGCCCCTGGCGAGCTATGCCAACTTTGCCGCCTACTTTATGAAGGGTCCTGCTGCTCAATGGTGGGACAGTCACAGACGCTCTCAGGCCGCTGGAACTGTCATCACTTGGACGAAGTTCAAGGCTGCCTTCCGTGCTCGCTACATTCCCGAGGGAATCATGGACTGGAAGAAGCGTGAGTTCCGCAACCTTGTCCAAGGCAAGAAGACTATGGATGCTTATCAGCGGGAGTTTCTGGACTTGTACCGCTATGCTGAAGAAGACATTGCAACTGATGCACGCAGACATGAGTAATTCCGTGAGGGCCTCCACCCTGACATCAAGCTGGCGCTCCTTGTTCACGACTATGCTTATTTGGGCACCCTAGTGAACAAGGCCATTCAGGTTGTGACTGGTCTGCAGGAATACAAGGATAGCAGCAAGCGCAACTGTGACATGGGTTCATATTCGGGCCCATCTGCACAGAAGAGGAAGATCTGGATTCCCCACAACATGTACCATGCACTTGCTCCTACTTCGAGGCCGTCCTATGTTGCACCTCGTCTCCCTACTCCACCACCTAGGTAGCCGAGGCTTCCAGCTCCACCGCCTTGAGTTCCTCCTTCCCGTCCTGAGGATGGGCTATGCTTCAAGTGTGTCCATCCAGGTCACAGTGCTAGAGACTGCTGGCAAAATACGAATCAGCTGGCACTTCTTTCAACTGGAAGTGGCAACAACCAGAACCGCAACACCAATGCGAAGCCTGCTTATGCTCGTGGTCAGGCCAACAACATTGATATGGGTCAAGCTCAGGACCAGCCTGCTACCATGATGGGTACACTTCTCGTTAACTCAATACCTGCTTCTGTATTCTTTGATACCGGAGCATCGCATTCCTTCATGTCAGAAATTTTTGCATTCATGCATGGCATTAAGTACGAAGAGATGAAAATACCGATAGTGGTAAACACCCCCACGGGCCTGTGGGGACCCCGACTTACTAGTCGAGAATTTCCGTGCTCAGTGATCCCAGAGATCAATGCTCACCGAACACAGATACTGAATAAAGAGTCTTACATCCTAGTACCGATTATTACAACACGTGACCGAAGGGTCAAGTTCACAAGACAGGGCCTAAGGCCAAATCACACGAGTACACTAATAGCGGAAAACAAAGGGGCTAAGCGGGTGCCCATGCCATCAAGCCTACACCGACAGGCATTCTGACTCAGAAGCGTCCTAATTCGCAGGGGTGTCGCCGAAGACGTACCCATCTCCAAACTCCGGTCCTTCCATGTCTATTCAATAACATAACCAGTGGCAAGCCAATGAGTACTTTGAATGTACTCGCAAACAACCCATGATATGAACAATGAAAGTGAAGGATAACAATGTCATGCATTTCTAGTATAACTCATCAGGGTGGAATGATCATTGTTTAAAGAATTGCTCTTGAAGAACAGGTTACGGATATCAACATATTTGTTGAGGGGTGAACCATCCGGGTTCACCCTATATGCCAAGTCACCAAACTTGGTCATACCATCGCTATAAGAGAAACACCTTTCTCATTACTACACACACATACTCACGCTACACACACTTGGTTTATGCGGAAATATCAGGACATAGTTTAGGCAGGATTACCCAACTGTCCTTGACCGTGGACACGGCTATTCGAATAGTTTACACTATGCAGAGGTAGTACGCTGGACCCACGAGATCTGGGAAACTTCCGTGTCATGCACGACTCGCGGTATATCACATACCCGAGGTAAGTACCCGATCAATGCCTTTCCCCCGACGACACTAGACAAAGAGGCCCACTCGATTGGTACCCAGCCCACATGTTGTACATCTTACGAGCACCAACTCTGGACTGTACCAACCATGCTGGACCAACGGTGTGACTGGAACTCATAAAAATGGCATAGTCGTCCTAACCGGCACGACCCCATCACGAGAGCGACCACACATCACTCCCGCCACTAGTAATGTGGTTCTTTGCTAGCACCGACCAGAGTAATGAACATAGCCCCGTCCCATAAGGGGTAACGTGGTCGTACTGGTAAGGTTGGGACGGTTGACACATCATAAATCTAATCCCATTTCCGAACCTCGCTAACACCAAATACCGGGTGCATCACTTCACCAAAAGTGACCACCTAACTCATCATCACCCTCGGGCATTAGTGGCACCCGACGGGGTTTTCATAAACTCTTGCTTTATGACAACATCATGCTCATGAATAATACTACTTCTATCTTTACATGTCAACATGGTATTGGCATGACCCTAAGGGGTAGAGTCAAGCTCAATGCATGTGCTCCGGAGGAGCCTTCGGTAAAATCATATCAATGATTACCGGCACTTATGGTCATATGCAACAGGAATACCTGCTATTATAACATGCAAAGGAACATATGATAAGTCATGGTCAAAGGGCTGCTTGCCTTGGTCAACTAAGTATCCGGGGTCTTCGAGGTCTTCCGCTCCGATTCCCTCGTCATACGGATTTTCTATCATCGATAAAACAATAAATAAGGAATAGCTCACACAGAAACAGTCTACATAGTCACTTTAGAAATGTTCCCTATTTCTGATAAATCTAAGATATCATTTTAAAAATACTTGCCTTAATTTTCCTTGAAGGAATATTTTTAAATACAACCAAGCAGAAGCAAAACTATTCCATTTTAGCCCTTTTTAATATTGTAAAATGGATTAGTTGCTCGAAAAATTCATCTAAGCATATCATTAAATTCTACACATTTTTAGAGGAATAACAGTGGAAGAATTATATTTTTACACTGGTTAAATGTTTTTATAAAAATCTTAGAAATCCAGATTTAAAAATAAAAGAAAAACAGGCCAGCTCCTGGCCTAGCTCGGCCCAGAGCTGGGCTGGCCCATGGCCAGCCGACGGCCTGCCCACGCGCGCGCGTCGTCAGGTTTGAACCTGACGCGCGGGGCCCTGCGGTCAGTGGCCGAGGCCAGCGCGGGGGAGGAGGCTGGGCCACCGACAGGTGGGGCACACCTGTTGGGGTTGTCTCCTACCTCCAGCGAGAGAGGAGGAGGAGGACGCCGATGTGGTTGCCTACGTGCTCAAGCTCCAATGAGCACGGGAATGGGTTCGCCTGACCGTCGCCAACCTGCTGGTGGTCGAAACAACGACGGGAGGCAGGGGTTCGCCGGCGACGAGGAGGCCGTGGCGGAGGGGTTTTAGGAAGTGGTCGAGGGGGTGTCTAGAGACACCGAAAAGCTCGGGCGAGTTAGGGGAAAGCTTCCTGGGGTCAAGGGGGTCAGTTTGGTGGGTCGAGTGGCGCAGGAGCCGTCGTGTAGCCGGAGGTCCACCAGAGCTCCGAGGCGGAGGGGTCTCGGTCGATCTCGAGCACCAGGGCTCTGCTGGTTTGCTAGGGTGGCTAGGGAGGTGCTAGTGGATGCGGCGAAGCTATCTGAGGGGTGCTGGAGCGAGGGGGGGGGGCTATTTATAGGCCCGCGATGGTGAGCAGACTCGGGAGCGCCGGTGACTCACCGTGGCGCGCATGGCGGTGCAGAGAGACGTTGGGGTTGAAACCACGGTCTCAGGACGGGGTATTGGACTGCCCGAACCGTCTGCTGCAGAGAGAGAGAGAGAGAGGAGAGCCGTGCATTCGTGGCCGCGCAAGCTTGGCCAAATCTGGAGCGCGCGGGCATGCTTCGCGCGAGCTCTAGCGCGAGAGAGGAGGGGCCCTGAGGCTTGCCTGACGCAGAGGAGCTGTCGGGGAGGAGGTTGGACATCTCGGGGGAGGCTGGAACTGGCCGAGGGCGTCGCCCCCACCTCGATGACTTCCTGTAGCACGTCCAGAGCGCAGTTTTGGCATGCCACGGCATGCTGGTGTGCTCTGAGGCACTTTGGACGTGTCTAGCATGTCCCGGCACTTGCTGGGGGTGTGACTAGCCATTTGGTTTTAGTGGGAGCTTTGGCTGGTCAAAGGAGGCAAGAATTACTGGTGCTGTCAGTCATGAACTGAGGTCTAAATTGGGGTTTTTGGCATTTTCACTTTGAACCAGTGAGAGGCCAGTTGACTGGGGTTAGATACATGTGCTGGCTGCTTAATCTAAGAGTTTGAAGCAAAGGAGTTTAGTTTAGCTATGGCTAAGGTGGCTTTTTCCTATCTGCCAGAAGGTTTTTGACAGTGGTCACACGGGGTTGCACCCCACCAGTGGTGCTGAGACATAACAGGTTTGCTTTTGGTGATAAACCATGGAGTTCCACCAATTTTGAGCTCCATTGGACAAGTTTAGCTTTGTTAACTTGAAATCACTCCAATATGACCAGATTTGTTCCTTCCAAAGGGAGTGTGGGCAAACTAAGTCCCACAAATCCCATTTTTATTGTATAACCCTCATTTGAGGTATTAGGCACTCCTGCAAAGTTTTAGCCTCATTGGACAAACTTTGCTATGTAGAGTTGCTCTAACTTGATTCTGGACAGACACGGTTTTTGGGTTATTTGGGCTCCTTATCCACCTTTGATCAAAGTGAAACTTTATGTGGACACCAAACAAGGCTTAGGGACATCACTGGAAGTTTCTAGGAATTTATTGAGAATATTTCCTGTGGAAATATCTCAAAATGCCAAAACAGACAGAAATAGCTTTTATAGTTTTAATCAATAAATATAATATAAAATGGGGTTTAAAATCCTATGTATGGAAAATATATGTCCTTGTGATCACCTCTAATTTAATCAGATTTTTCCAAAGTAGAAAAGTAATTTTCCATGTTGGAATACCAATTCTAACCTTAGAAATGGACATGTTATTTAATTAGGAAAATACTCACAAAAGTAATTATTTTTGTGGTTTTCAAATATAAAGATAGGTAAAAATCAGATTACCAAATATGAGTAGTAGCACTACTTGTTATCAAAGACATCAAGTGTAATCTCAAGGTGGTTTTACTTAGGTTATCAAAGGTTTTTGGAAATCAGTAAAATACCAAAAAAAAGAATTTAGGGTTTTAAAAGCTCACATGATCAAGCATACAAGCATACAATGTCAATCATGGCACTCACAACATTAGTTTTAAAAAAGTTTGAACAAGCTCAGAATTTTACAATAAAGACAAGTGATAGCAAAATCAGGGTGTGACAGGGCCAAAGTCGACCCTCCATGGTCTGTCCCAATGTCCCCATTGAAATTGAAGGATTGGAATTCCTTGCCGCTCCCATGTTATTGAGTTCTTCCAACATTGACCTCATACTAGGAATGGACTGTTTGTGCCACCAACACCTTCCACCTCCTACACCCTTCAAATGAATTAATAAGCTATCATGGTCATCTCGTCTGAGATGCTGAGGCACGGCTATATGCCTTGAATGCATTAAATGCGTCACCTCTTGAAGGGATAGAAAACATTCCACAGATTCGGGAATTCAAATATGCCTTTCCAGAAGAACTTTGGTTGATGCACCTTCTTTCTTTGTTAAGAAGAAGGATGGGAAAAATCGTTTGGTTCGGGACTACCGTCCTATCAATCAGGCCACTATTCAAAACCAATACCCTCTTCCTCGGATAAATGATCTGTATGATCAACTTGCTAGTTCCTGAGTCTTCTCTAAGCTCGACTTGAGGTTGGGATACCACCAGATCCATGTTCGGAAGGAGGATATTCCAAAGGCCTCCTTTGTTACTCGTTATGGATCATACAAGTACACCGTCATGTCCTTCATCTTAACCAATGCACCGGCAACCTTCTAACGATTGATGAATTATATATTCTTGGACTACCTTGACAAATTCGTCGTGGTATAGCTGGATGCTATTCTGGTATATTCGAAGAATAAAGAAGAGCACGCCGAACGTCTTCGTCTTGTATTGGATAAGCTTCGGGAGCATAAACTCTACGCAAAGTATTCCTAATTCGAATTCTGGTTGGACGAAGTGACGTACCTTGGTCATGTTATCTCCAAGGATGGTGTTGCACTCAACCCGAATGAGTTCAAGCTATTCTTGACTGGACTTCCCCGAAGAATGTCAATCAAGTCAGAAGTTTTCCCGGACTTGCCATTCAAATCATGCAAATTAGAGTCCAAAACAAGGGCAAAAGAGTTTGGAAAAGTAGATACGATGGAGACGTATCAACTCCCCCAAACTTAAAACCTTGCTTGTCCTCAAGCAACTCAGTTGACAAACTGAGAGAGAAAGAAAAACTTTGACAAAATCTGTTTGATCTTGTTGTTGTAACTATGTCTAACTCATAACCAGAATTTCAGCAAGACCACAAGTTAACCACATAAGCAAATGACACAAAGGCCTCATGGTGAACTAATATCAATGGAATAATCAGCTAACGAGCAAATAATAATGAGTTTCAAATACCAACACTTCAATCAAAACAAGCATGAAGCAATATGAATAGGTGGTATCTCGCTAGCTCTTTCTAAGACCGCAAAACAAAAATGCAGAGCACTTTCAAAGATCAAGGGATGACTAAACATTGTAATTCATAGCAACGAAGATCCAGTCATAGTCATACTCAATATCAATCAAAATCAAAGCATAAAAACGACAGAGGTGCTCTCTAATTGGTGCTTATATAAGAAGAGGATGACTCAACAGGAAAATAAATAGACATGCCCTTCGCAGAGGGAAACATTGATTTGCAGAGGTGCCAGAGCTCAAGCTTTGAAAACAGAGATAATAATTTTGGGTGGCATGCTTTCATTGTCAACGCAATGACCAAGAGTTCTCAATATATTCCATGCTACTCATGCTATAGGCGGTTCCCAAACAGAAAAGTAAAGTTTTAACTCCCCCACCACCAATCAATCACACTCCACGGCTAGCCGAATCTCGGGTACCGTCCATACTAACATCAATCACGGGGGAGTCTTGTTTTATAGTTATGTTTTCTATTTAAGTGTGGAACTGGGAATTCCAGTTACCGGCCCCTTTCTCGTGATTGACAGTGAATAAACACATGTCGAGGATAACACTCCTAGCATGGAAGATACCAATAGCCCCATGTCACCACATGAGCAGTTCGGGCATGCAAAACAGACTATTTCTTGAAGGTTTAAAGAATGGCACATGCAAATTTACTTGGAACGGCAGGTAGATACCATAAATAGGTAGGTCTGGTGGACTCTCATGGAAAAACTTTTAGGTTTATGGAAGTGGATGCACAAGCAGTATTCCGCTTAGTACAAGTGAAGGCTAGCAAATGACTGGGAAGCTGTGACAGGCCGAGACCGACGTTCCAGAAGATTCCCTTTTCATTTCCGTTTCCGTCATGTGTTTATTTTCTTTTGTCGCATCATCAGCATTGCATCGACATCTCCGTTGCCGCCAGTTTTTCAAAACTTGCATCCGTTGTTAGTTGCCGGTTCGCGTCATCGTCCGTTCTGAGCCCGACCGCACTCGCACACGCCCGCGGCATCGTCGGGACCTTGTTTTAAAATGTGTGTAAAACTTTCCCTAATCGGGGTGAAACTTGGCATGCGGTCGTGACAAGATATAGCCAGGCCGCCTGTCAAATTTCGTCGCGATCGGAGTTCGTCTGGTACCCGAACGGTCGACCATAGCGGCACCGTCTTCGGTTATTCGTCGGACGTGTGTCGGTGATTTAAAAATCGTTGCCGCGTCGCCCGTTCTCCCTCTCGTCTCCGGATATCCCCTCTACACGGCCGCATACCCATACCTGCGTTCGGAATCGTCCGATTCCGGTTAACCGACCCCCTCTTTTCTCTATATATACCCCCCTCCTCCTAATTTCTAGACAGCCATCCCTAACCTGCCTCGTTTTTCGCGCCCCACCTAAACCTAACCCTAGCCGCAGCCTCTCTTCCCACCAGCGCCGCCGGCCCGCCCGAGCCCATGCGCGGCCCGCCGAGGCCCATCCGGCCGCCGCCCCGTTCTGCGTCCGCCGCCAGCTCGGGTTCGAGGAGGTTGCCAGCTCCTCCTGCCGCGCCGCCGGTGCTCCCTCGCCCCGCCGTGGCAGCACCCGACCGCAGCTGACTCCTCCCCATCGGCCTCACCTCTGGCCGCCGCTCGCCGGAGAGCCGAGTCGGCCTCCTCCCTCGAGCTCACCTCCCCCTCCATTTCCGGCGCCGGATCCCGCCGCTGCCTCCGTTCCTCGCCGCCTCGCTTGCTCTGCCCGTCGCCTGTGTGCGCCGCCGCCGTTCCTCGCCGACCGGGATCTGCCGCCTCCGCCGCCCTAGAGCTCCTCGGGCGCCTCCCTGCGTCCTCGCCCCGTCGAAGCTCGCCGTCTCGTCCCGTCGCGAGGATCCTGATCCATCTGGACGAGGAACCGCCGCGCAACGCAGCGCTCGCCTCCCTGTTGGGCCCCGGCCCGCGTCCGGCCCAGTCGGCCAGCTCCCCCGCAGCGGGCCCAACAGCAGCCCCCAATTCGGCCCAGACGCCCAGGCCGCCTCCTCCCCTTCAGCCGGCCTTTCGGCCCAAGATGAGAGTCCCCCAGCCCCTCTAAATCACGCCTAGGCGCGTCTTAGCTAAACTACGCCTCCAATTCGGCCCGGTAGTATTTTCATTTAGGGTTTTTCGAATTAGTTAAATTTCAGGAAAATAGGCATATTAAAACACCCGTAGTTTAATAACCGTAAGTCGGAACGCCGCGTATCTTATATGGTTTTGGGGTAGTTTCGCGAGTAGAACATGATTTCATGACTTGCATAATTTTTCGGCGTAGTTTAACGTGTCAAATGCATAGATTAGCATGCTGTCCCAATAGAATTTAGTCCGTATTTAATTTTCGCGCAAGTCCGGACTGATCGAATGCCGTAGATAAAATGTCTATGTTTTAGGGACCATTTTATCATGTATTTTAGTCCAGTCATTTGTATTTTTGCGTGTATGGATTGCCGGTAGTTTATTTTCCCGTATATAAGTTATTTTCCCGCATTTATGTGTGGCCTTAAGTTGTGTTGCAACCCCTCGTGTTTTATATGTTTCCGGGGTAGAAAAATCCATGGGATTTTTCTGTGCAATTAGTTTTAGCTTTTGAGCAAGTTAGTTCGCGCGATATTTTGCTATGTTGCCCTTTTGTTTAATTCGTAGGATTTATTCCATGCGTCGTTTGACGGAGTTGTCAACTAGAGAGTTGATCTTGGATGTTTTGTTTAGCCCCTGGTAATTTTGGTTGCAATAGAAATGCATGTTTAGGTGTGTTTTGCTTGCTCTCAAGTTGCTAAAAATAGTGCTGTTTTAGACGTGCTGAAATATTTCTAAGTCTGGAATCTGTTATATTTTGTTGTTTTCTTGTCTTGCTTGCATCTTGTGATCTGTAGCTCTTTTGAGGTTGGTCCAATGGAGTAAGTTGTAGCCCTTGTGTTTCTCTAGCATGCTGTGAAGTTTCATGCCATTTGGAGTCCTGTAGCTATAGATCTTGCCGCTGTCAATATAGCTTCAGATCGAAAACTGCACTTTTATGAGGTGTTATTTTCGCTAAGTCTGAAATAGTGTGTGGGAAGCCATTTTGTGACTTCCTTCCCTAGTGTTCCTTGCTGCCATGCTAGTTGTTGTTAGCTGTTCATAGTAGTGCTTATTGCCCTTCCGTGCCATGCTTTGATTGGGACTATCGGAGTTGTGTAGCCGTCGTTGTGGGGCGTAGAAAATGATATGTGGCTGTTTTTGGCACATTGTAGTCATTTCTCGTTTTGCTCGTAGTTGTTGAACCGTAGCTCCGATTTGATCGTGTCCTACATGAAACTTGCTTAGAATCTCGTGTAGTTTCATTTTCCCTTGCTGGTTGGATGCTTTGAAGTGCTTGTAGCCGCCGTTGCACACATATTGCATTCATGCCATCATATCTTGCGATGCTTGTAACTTTTGATCCGTAGCTCCGTTGGAGATGTTCTTTTTGTGTAGATTTCTTGCCTTGACGCGTAGAATCACGTGAACCTATTTGTTTTGCTGTTTAACAACTAATTAAATGCATTAGTTCAGATCTGGACAGAATTGTAAATTAACATGTGAGGTCGTCTCGGAAGTGCTATATGTCATTTCCGACCTCATTTAAAATGCCTAGATAGGTAGTCTAATTACGCTTCACCTCTTGCATGTTAAACAACATTAATTTTGCCGTGTAAATAACCGGAGTGAACTAAATAATTTATATGTGGAGTTTCGTCAATACGCAACTCGTGGCATATTGAACTTCACTTAATGTGTAGTGTTTGATTGTGTGAATTGTCAGGGCGTGACTTGCATGTTTTCAGCTGCTCATGCATCATTTGTGTTGTGCATCGTGTGGTGAATATGGTGTGATGATTTGTGTTTCCGGTTTGCTTCGTCTCGATAGAGTTCCGAAAGCGTGTCGGATGTGAGGACCCGTTCGACTACGTCGGTTCGTCTGCTTCACGGAGGCATTCTTCTTCCAAGCGGGATCTCAGGCAAGATGATCATTTCCCCAGATACCATTACTATCATTGCCATGCTAGTTTTATCGCTTCTATCGATTATGTCTCGTTGCCTACCACATGTTAAATATCAGCCTCTCAACAATGCCATGTTAACCTTCAACCTGTTGAACCTAGCAAACCACCGATTGGCTATGTTACTGCTTGCTTAATCCTGTGTTAGCGTTGGTAGTTGCAGGTGCATTGCTTCCATGTGAAAGCATGGGTTCCTTGTTATATCACCCTGTTAAATGCTATTTAATTTAATGCATCTATACACTTGGTAAAAGGTGGAAGGCTCGGCCTTTCTAGCCTGGTGTTTTGTTCCACCTTTGCCCCCTTAGTTTTCGGCTACCGGTGTTATGTTCCATAAATGAGCGCTCCTAACACAATCTGGGTTTTTATGGGGACCCCCTTGATAATTCGTTTTAGATTAAGACTGGTCTGGCAAGGCCCAACTTTGGTACTACATTTGCCTAATAACCTAATAATAATGCATAGGGACCCGCCGGCACCCGCGGACTAATTTAATCAACCCCCGGGCCAGTGCTCCTCATGAGTGTTGGTCCAAATTGGCAGACTACGGGGCCACCGCGGGGCAACCCGAGGTTTGGTTCTCCTAGTGTGACCCATCTGTCGTGTCCTGAGAACGAGGTACGCGACTCCTATCGGGATCGTCGACACGTCGGGCGGCCTTGCTGGATTAGTTTTACCTTTGACGGAATATCTTGTGCATCGGGATTCCGGTGATGCTTTGGGTAATCTCAGAGTTGAGGTTTTCCACTAGGGAATCTTTACCATGCTTCCTAGCAGTGAAGTCATTCTTATCGTATTTCTTAGGTTGTGGGTTATTAGGATTAACCGTAGGTTCAATCTCCACATCCTCATCATTGCTAGGTTGAGCATTATTATGAACATCACTGTCGATATTGTCACCAAGTTCATGTTCATCACCAGATTGTGTTTCTGCATCAGACGGAGAAATATCATTAGTTTCTTCAGGTGTGACAGTATTTGGTGAACTGGCGTGTAGGTTTCTATCATCCTTCTTCTTCTCCTTAGGATGACTAGGTGTATCAGCATTGATTCCTTGAGAATCTTGATCAATTCTCTTAGGATGACCTTCAAGATACAAAGGTCCTGAGTCATTTTGCCTCCTCTAGGAATGACTCTGACACAGTTGTCATTTAATTCATTGAGCAAGTCATTCTGAGCTTGAAGTACTTGTTCTACCTGAGTAGTAATCATAGAGGCATGTTTACTCAGAAGCTTCAGATCATTGACATTTCTGTCTACACAAGCACTTAAATGGCTAAGCATACGACTACTTTATTTAAAATGTCTGCTAACATAATAATTGAAACTTTGTTGTTTGGCAACAAAGTTGTAAAATTCATCAAAGCATAGGCTAGCAGGTTTGTCAAAAGGAATATCACTCTCATCAAACCTACGCAGAGAATTCACTTCTACTACCTGTATCGGGTTATCGAGACAATGAATCTCTTCGATAGGTGGTAGATTTTTGACATCTTCAGATCTAATGCCTTTCTCTTGCATATATTTCTTGGCTTCTTGCATATCTTCGGGACTGAGGAATAGAATACCCCTTTTCTTCGGAGTTGGCTTAGGAGGTGTTTCGGGAATAGTCCAAGCATTATCGTTGATCAAGATGTTATTCAGTAGGGTCTCAGCTTGTTCTACAGTTCGTTCCCTAAAAACACAACCGACACAACTATCTAGGTGGTCTCTAGAGGCGTCGGTAAGTCTGTTATAGAGGATATCAAGTATCTCGTTCTTCTTAAGAGGGTGATCAGGCAAAGCATTCTGTAGCTGGACGAGCCTCCCCCAAGCTTGTGGAATACTCTCTTCTTGGAGTTGAGCAAAGTTGTATATTTCTTGCAAGGCAGCTTGCTTCTTATGGGCAGGGAAATATTTCTCACAGAAGTAATAGACCATATCCTGGGTACTACTCACACATCCAGGAGCAAGAGAGGTGAACCAGGATTTAGCATCATCCTTTAGAGAGAAAGGAAACAACTTAAGGATATAATAGTGATGGATCTTCTCCTCATTAGCGAAAAGGGTGGCTATATCGTGTAGTTTGGCAAGATGGGCTACAACCATCTCAGACTCATAACCGTGAAAAGGATCAGATTCGACTAGAGAGATTATCTGAGGATCGACAGAGAATTCATAATCCTTATCGGTGATAAAGATAGGTGAAGTGGCAAACTTTGGGTCATATTTCATCTTAGCTTTCAGAGATTTTTCCTTCCACTTGACAAGTAATTTCTCAGCGTCATAGGCATCCTTACACGCAAGAAAATCCTCAGCTATCTCTCCCTCCATAACGTAACCCTCAGTTATATCAGGCAATTCATATCTAGGAGAGCTAGATCTAGCAGGAGCAAAAGCAGGTTCTATCTCAATAGTATCGGCAGTATCAGAAGCATCACGAGCATTGGCTGTAACTCTAGCAATATGAGCATCAAGGAACACCCCTAGCGGAACATCAGGCAAAGTAGTATCTCTAGTAGTATCAAGCATAGCATCATCAGGCATATCATCTCTAGCAGTATCAAGCATAGCATCTCTAGCAATATCAGGCAAAGCAGTATCAGGCATAGTATCTCTTGCAGTATCAGGCAAAGCAGTATCACGCATAGTATCAAGCATAGTATCATGCATAGCATCTCTAGCAGTAGCATCATAAGCTTCATCAAGCACATGCGACATATCAAGATTTCTAGCAGGAGGTGATGTCGCAAACTTACTCATAACTGAAGGTGAATCAAGTGCAGAGCTAGATGGCAATTCCTTACCTCCCCTCGTAGTCGAGGGCAAGACTTTGGTCTTCGGATCCTTCATATTCTTCATAGTGATCAGCAGATATAAATACCAAGTAACTCAGAGAATATAGCAATACCTCCCCGACAACGGCGCCAGAAAAATGCTTGATGTAAGTTGTGCTTCCCCTTGCAACGGCACCAGAAGAATGCTGCTAGCACTCCCCGGCAATCGAAGCTAGAAGAATGTTGTTGACAGCCCAGCAGCGCGTGGGATCGTAGCAGTTTTTGAGGGTAGAGTATTCAACCCAAATTTGTTGGTTCGCATGATGGGAGGTGAGAGAATACTCTCAAGTATTAGCAGCTGAATATGTCAGATTCAACCACACCTGAAAGATTAGTATCTGCAAGCAAAGTAATAGTAGCAAAGTAACGAGTAACAACAGTGTCAAGGAACAGCAGTAGTGACAGCAGTAGCAAGTAGCAACTGTAGCAGGCGACAGTAGTAGCAACAGTAGCAGTAGAGCAAGACAAGTAACAACAGTAGCAACAGTAGTAACAGCAGCAGAGCAAGACAAGTGACAACAGTAGCAACAGTAGTAACAGCAGCAGTACGACAAACTCGTAGGCAATGGGTCGGTGATTTGTTTGGATGATATTCATCATGCAACAGTTATAACACGGAGAGATATGTGGCTAGCTCCCGTTCGTCAATGTGATGTAGGCATGCATTCCGTGTGTCATCATACGTGCTTAGGGAAAAGAACTTGCAGGACATCTATTGTCCATCCCTCCCGTGGCAGCGGGGTCCAAAAGTAAACTACAGGATATTAAGGTTCTCCTTTTAATAAAGAACCGGACCAACGCATTAGCACTTGGTGAACACATGAACTCCTCAAACTATGGTCAATACCGGGAGTGGTTCCGGTTATTGTCACTCCGGTGTTGCCGGATCATAACACATAGTAGGTAACTACAACTTGCAAGATCGGATCTAAAACACACATATATTGGTGACAACATAATAATTTCATATCTGAAATCATGGCACTCGGGCCCTAGTGACAAGCATTAAGCATGGCAAAGTAGTAGCAACATCAATCTCAGAACATAGTGGATACTAGGGATCAATTCCCATCATAACTAACTCGATTACATGATAGATCTCATCCTACTCATCACCGCCTAGCGAGCCTACAAATAGATTACTCATGAACGATGAAGAGCTTCATAGAATTGGAGAGGGAAGAAGGTTGATGATGACGATGGCGACGATTTCCCCTCTATGGAGCCCAAGACGGACTCCAGATCTGCCCTCCAGATGAAGAACAGGTGGTGGCGGCGCCTCCGTATCGTAAACGCGACGAAATCTTCTCGTTTTTATTTTTTCTCGGACGAAAGGGAACTTATAGACCTGAGATTGGGGACGGCAGAGCCGTGTGGGCCCCACAATCCTGCCCACCGCCACCAGGGGGGTGGCGGAGCCAGGGCTTGTGGCCCACTGGCCCAGCCCCTCAGGTGTAATTTGACGCAGATATTTTTCATATTTTACAAAAATGCTGCCCGTAAATTTTCAGGACGTTTGCAGAACTTTGATTTTTGCACAAAAATAACACCAAGGCAATTCTGCTGAAAACAGCGTCAGTCCAGGTTAGTTCCATTCAAATCATGCAAATTAGAGTCCAAAACAAGGGCAAAAGAGTTTGGAAAAGTAGATACGATGGAGACGTATCAAGGTGTCTCCAAGCACGAAGCTGAATGTGTTCTTCGAGGGCATGGTCGACGCCTTGAAGCAGATCCAATCCGGCGAGGTAGCACGCCTGGCGAACGAGTCTCGAAGGTTTTGCGGGGGCGCCCTCCTCAAGGTCCTCACCAAATTGGCGTACAAGAATCCCGGCATCAAACTCACCCTAGGGCATTTGCCGAAAGAGGCGAACCTTAAGGAACCCGAGAACCTGGTCATGCCCATTGTTGACAAGGTGGACCAGATCAAGAGTGTGCAAGTTCCGCGCCGGGATTAATTCTTCGTGTTCTCCTGTTGCTGCAATATTCATCCAAGAGATGTTGTATCTTGTTCATAACTATTAGTATTGTAATATATTCGATGTTCTTGATAAGCACTACCTCCTCCTTTTCTCTTTTTGTATGGCTTGTCCTTCTATTTCGTTGGGGATTTTCTGGCTCAACTGGCCTTGTCGTAAGTGCTCTGAGGGGACGCTCTTGCCGGAGTCGTCACTGCAGGCAAGGCGCCCTGCCTCCCTCTGGGCTTTACCATAGGTTGTCGAGCACACTCTTTAAGCAGAAGGGGCACGCGGGGCGGGCCGCTTAAGTTATCGAGTGCGCTTCGAGATAATGCTCAGGAGGCTTGCGAGAGAGTTTCCTGGTGCACAAATTTTCCATACAAACGTGCCGATGACACTTAAAGGGGAGTGTTGTATCTACTCGACGACTTACTTAAAGTTTTTGCAACTTATCTCTAGGCTGCGGTACTTCTTTCTGTCTTGAGTAGATCATCCTTGTTCTTCCTGCTGCCGTGGGCGTCTCCACTATCTCCCCCCTGGCAAACTTGTCTGCGGGGTTGGATCTATTTTTAAGAGAAAGAAAGAAGAGAAAATAGATATTGGGACCTCGGCAGTCCATTAGTTTAGGCGTTTCACAAAATCTTAGATTATGCATTCACATGATCTAACATGGAAATCTAAATGATGATGCGGAATTCTATGCTTTATTCAACTGCGCACAGGGTCTTCGCCTGGCTTTGTACAAAGGATTACATGCAACTTCGGCAATACTTGTACAAAAGGTGGTCGCCAATAGACCCAGCAACCTCTCCATACGAGTAGAACTTTCGAAGATGTTCAAAGTTCTACGAATTTCTCACCGCTGTACCATCTTCGGTCTCCAGGCGGACAGTGCCGGGCCTGGTGACTAGTACTACCCGATATGGGAATTCCCACTTCGGCGTCAACTTGTTTGAATTCTTGGCCTACTAAACGTGCCGAAGAACAAGGTCGCCTCTCTCAAGAATTCTGGCACGAACCTTGCGACTGTGATAGCGACGCAAGGCTTGCTGATAGCGAGTGGCTCGTACAGCCGCCTGAATCCAGTTCACCTCGAGGAGCACTGCATCATCTCGACGCAATTGCTCTTGCTCAAGCTCGTCATAAGCAAGCACTCGAGGTGACCCATAAGTGAGTTCCGTGGGAAGAACAACCTCCGCCCCGTAGACAAGGGAGAAGGGTGTCTGGCCGGTGGCTCGATTTGGTGTCATTCTGATCGACCAAAGAACCGCCAACAGTTCATCAATCCAGTGCTTTCCATGCCTTCTCAGCTTGTAAAAAGTTGTTGTCTTGAGCCTCCGCAGTACTTTGGTGTTTGCCCTTTCAGCTTGACCATTGCTCCTTGGATGGGCAATAGAAGCGAAGTATATTTTGCTGCCGAGGTCTTGCGCATACTGCATGAAGGCGTGGCTCATGAACTGAGTGCCATTGTCTGTGATGACCCTGTTCGGGACACCGAAATGGCAGACAGTCCCTTTGAAAAACTTGACGGCTGACTGTGTTGTCACCTTTCTCACTGGTTCCAACTCTGGCCACTTTATGAACTTGTCAATTGTGACGTACAAGTACTCAAAGCCCCCGGCAGCGCGAGGGAAAGGGCCGAGGATATCGAGCCACCAGAACGAGAATGGATAGTATAGAGGGGTCATCTGGAGAGCTTGGGCTAGCTGATGAAGCTGCCTTGAATGGAACTGGCACGCTTCACACTTGGTTACTAGTGCAGTCGCATCATGGATGGATGTGGGACAGAAGAAGCCTTGACGGAATGCCTTGCCGACAAGGGCTATTGACCCTATGTGGGAGCCACATATCCGCCATGTATCTCGGCCAACAGCTCCAGTCCTTCCTCTTGGGGGATGCATTTCAATTTCACGATTTTCAGTCATCTTCTGTAGAGGGCATCAACCTCGAACTGGTACATGCTAGACTGACAGGCTACTCTTTCTGCTTCTTCCCGCCCATCGGGAAAGTCCCCTGTTTGGAGGTACCGGACTATGTGCCTCACTCAGGCCGGAACCTGAGGCTCGGCGGCAAGGACTAAAGTCATATCCTCTGCCAAGGGGGCATCCCCCTCGGCAGGGTTGTCATCTCCTCCGACAATTTCTTCCCCGACAAGATCCTTGCCAGGGCTCTTTGGCAGTTCAGCCGAAAAATACTGCTCGGAGTTCATTTTCCTTCTCTTGCTTAGCTTGGTTGATGGTGCTACGGAGGGTTGAGTCAGTAGTAGCACAAAAGTTCCTGGTTCCACAGGTAACTTAAGAACCGCACACTTCGACAGGTCGTCGGCGATGGTACTCGCAGCACGGGGGATGTGCTCCGTCTGGAGACCGTCGAAGCGCTCTTCCAACTTCCTCACTTCCTCCACGTAAGCCTCCATCAGTGGACTCTGGTAGTCCTTGTTGAGCTGCCGAACTACTAGCTGTGAGTCTCCTCTGACGACGAGCTTTCTGAATCCCTAGATCTGCCGCGATCCTGAGGCCGGCAAGTAGTCCTTCATACTCGGCGGTGTTGTTGGTTGACTCCTCACGGGGAAAGTACATCTGGATTACGTACTTGAGGTGTTCTCCAGTAGGCGCAACTAGAAGCACGCTGGTTCCAGCAGCTTGCAGTGAGAACGCTCCATCAAAATACATGATCCATTCTTGGTTGGACTCCTTGCCCAGGAGGGTTGATTCTAGTATTTCTTTGTCTGACGTCGGGGTCCATTCGGCAATGAACTCCGCCAAGGCCCTCCTCTAGATGGTTAATGCGCTTTCAAACTTGAGGCCTAAGCAGGACAACTCCAACACCCACTCCACTATCCTTCCAGTGGCATCGGGGTTTCGCAAAACCCTTTGCAGCGGAAAGTGAGTGACCACGGTGATCTCATGTGTTTGGAAGTAGTGGTGCAGCTTTCTCGAGGCCATGAGGAGGCCGAAAATTAATTTTTGCACAGCGGAGTTTCTCGTTCCTCCCCCCTGCAAGAGGGAGCTGACGAAATAGACTGGGCGTTGCACCATCCTCTTCTTCTTCACTAGCCCGCATGTTGGCGGAGGTTTCTCTTGATCGCTCCCGGACTCTGTCGGGGGTCCTTGGATGCCGGTGTGCGCTTCCTCATTCGATGGCGTCGCCCTTACCGGCTTATCTTCGTCGTCTTCCCTCTGCGCCACCAGTGCAGCGCTAACCACTTGGTTGGTCGCCGCTAGGTACAGGAGCAGTGGCTCTTGTGGATTAGGCGATGCCAGGATTGGTGCAGAGGAAAGGTATTTCTTGAGGTCTTGTAGCGCTGCTGCCGCCTCGGTGGTCCATTCCGTTGGTCCTACCTTCTTCAAGATTTGGAAGAAGGGCAGGGCACGTTCGTCAGACTTGGAAACGAACCTGCTCACGGCGACTACAAAGCCGGCTAGGCGTTGCTCATCCTTGACGCGCTTCGGTGCCTCGATCTGTTCGATGGCCTTGATCTTGTGGGGGTTAGCTTCGATCCCGCGTTAGGACAAGAAGAACCCGAGAAGCATGCCGGATGGGACACCGAAGACACACTTTTTGGTGTTGAGATTGAGGTTGATCTTGCGCAGCTTGGCAAATGTCTCTTCCATATCTTGCACGAGTGTTGATTTGTCCTTGGTCTTGACCACCATGTCATCCATGTAGGCTTCCAGATTCATGTCGAGTTGGGGCTCAAAACCAATTTGGATCACTCTTGCAAATGTAGAATCGGCATTCTTCAACCGAAGGGCATTCACACGAAGCAGTACGTGCCATAGGGAGTGATGAACGCAGTTTTTTTTTCTTCATCTTCCTCGGCCATAAATATTTGGTGGTACCCTGAGTAGGCATCAAGGAAGGACAGCAGGTCGCAGCTAGCACTGGAGTCGACAATCTGCTCGATGCGCGGCAAGGGAAAAAGGTCTTTTGGGCAAGCTTTATTGACATCAGTATAGTCGATATAGAGCCGCCACTTCCCATTCGCCTTGCGCACTACAACCGGATTGGCCAACCATGTAGGATGGATGACTCCCTTAACAAGACCTGCTGCTTCTAACTTCTTGATCTTTTCAGCAATGAATTCTTGCCGTTCCAGGGCTTGCTTCCTCACCTTCTGCTTGACCGGCCACGCGTGGGGGCAGACGGCGAGACGGTGCTCAATCACCTTCCTCGGAACACCGGGAATATCTGATGGTTGCCATGCAAACACTTCGAGATTCGCCCGCAATAAGGCGATGAGCATGCTTTCCTATTTGCTGTCAAGGGAGGAACTTATTGTGAAAGTTCCACCCATGCCATCCTCCATGGAGGGCACCTTCTTGGTCACTCGCGGGCCGCCCTGGATTTCTTGTTTTTGGTAGTAGAGCTCTCTGGCGTGTCCTCGGTGGTAGCACAGCGCTCTGGTGAGGCATGCTTGCCGGGGTCAGTAGAGGAGGCCCTTTTGTCGACCTTCCTCTCCGTAGGAGTCCCAACAGCAGCAGGTGGCATCTTGGCGGCAGGTGCTGCCACTGCCTCCCGGCATAGGTGGTTGGTGCATATGAGTGCATCCTTTTTGTCGGCATTGATGACGATAACGCCGACCGGCCCAGGCATCTTCAGGGTGTTGTAGGCATAGTGGGAAGCCGCCATGAATTTGGCTAGCCAAGACGCCCGAGGATCCTGTTGTACGTGAACGGATTGTCAGAAACGTCAAAGACGACCTTCTCTGTTCGGTAGTTCTGGTCGCTTTCGAAGGTCACCGGCAGTGTGATCTTCCCCTTCGGTTGAATCTTCCTTGGGTTGATCCCTTGGAACGTTCCTGTTTCCTTGAGATCTTCGTCCGGAATCTGCAACCTCCGGATCATGTCGGGGGAGATGAGGTTTAGACCTGACCCTCCATCCACAAACATCTTCGTCACGTTGAGGTTGCGGATTGTTGGGGAGACCAACAATGGCAAACATCCGACCGTCGTAACGCGGTCTGGATGATCCTTAGAATCGAATATGATCGGTGTGTGCGACCATTTCAAGGGCCTATGAGTGTCGATGGAGTGCTCTGCCGTGCTCATTCACGCGCCCACTTCTTCAGTTGGTGGTGGGAAGATTGTAGCGATGCACCTCCATCAAGGCACATCATATCTGTTGCCTTTTGAAATTCGTGGTCGCTGGAGTCGTCGTCTGGGCAGTTCTCATCCTCATCCTCCGCCTTTCTTTCCCATGCCGGCGCAAACTTCACCCTCTTGTTCTTGAGCTTGCTAGGGGGAAGCCCTTGGCCACCCTTCTTCCTGCCTCATCCCTCGCCACCATCTCGGGCCTTCTCCTTGTCGCGTCTTTGGTACTCCGGCCTCTGCTTCTCGGCGAGTTATTCGACTAGCCGACAATGTTGGAGGTCGTGACCCTTGGTGGAATGGATCTTGCAGTATTGGGTGTTGGAGCGCTCCGGCTTGTCGACGGCCGCCAAGGCCTGGCAAGTGCCACACCCGACAGCGTCCTTGCTAGGAGCCTCAGCCTTCGCCTTCTTGGAGGTGTCGGCGTTGCCGGATGTCTCGACGACAAACACGGCTCTTCCTTTCTACTTCTTGTTGCGACATTTGCCCTTTTTTGTGGGGACATCGGCATCTTCATCTTCGGAGTCGGTCTCTGCACCGGCGTCTTCGCCGGGAAGCTTTCTCCCCTCTTCCTCTCGCGCACACTTCTTTGTATGGGCGTAAAGATTGGCGACATCGCGGAACTTGTTCATCGCAAGCTCCTCGCGCATCTTCCGGTTTCGCATGTTCTGATGGAACACGCTGATGACGGCGGCTGGGTGAACATCCGGGACGTTGTGCTGTATGCAACTGAATCTCTGGATGTACTTGCACAGAGTCTCGCCCTCCTTCTAGCTGATTATGTGCAAGTCACTCTCTTGGCCAGGGGCCCGGTGGCCGCCCATAAAGGTGCCAACGAAGTCCTGGCACAGCTCCTTCCAGGAGGAAATGGAGTTCTAGGGTAGGTGCATCAACCACGACCTGACGTTGGGCTTGAGTACCAATGGGAAGTAGTTGGCCAATATATTGTCATCTCGGCCCCCGACAGCATGCTTAAGAACTCGGACGGGTGGGTCTTGCTGTCGTACTTCTCGTGGGTAAACGCTCGTCAGCCCACCTTGCAAGGTAGGTCGCTAGGATACCCTGATGCTGGAGTGTCTGCAATGGCTCCAGCACGTCTGTGTGATTGACGGTGCATCTCTCATCGCCGCTCAATGAGAGTACGCGCGTCCTCCTTGCGCCGCTCGTGAAGAACGTCACGTTGATCTGTTGGAATACCCGGTCGAATCATCAGAGATGATAACCTGTTGCCGCCGCCGTGAGGGAGAGTGCACCGTGGCGCTCGCAGCTCCAGTCTTCTCGGTACAGTCGTTGGCACGCTTGCTGGAGGGTCGTTTCGACATACCCGCCTGTTGGGGCCCGTCCACATTGGAGAGGGCGACGAGGCTCTTGATGGTGGCCCTCCATTCCTCGGGCCTGTCTGCTGTTGGAGAGAAGTCCAAGAGCCCCTGATCTCGCTTTAGGGCTTCTGTCTGTGTGGGTGGTGGCGATATGTGCGAAGACCATGAGGGGATCTTACTTCTGACTACGTTAAAAAGAGCGCCCCTTTAGTCCCGCGGTGGTGCGCCGCCCTGTCCGATCCCAGAGCGTTCGTGTCGACCCTACGAGTCCTGGGAACGAGGCCCAACAGTCCTTCGTGGGGGTGGCGGATCGCCTCGTCCTAGAGTGGTCCTCCGCGGGCGCCCTGGGAAGGTTGGGGTGGGTCCGTCCGCGTCGTTGTTTTGGAAGATGTCCTCACATCCTTTGAAGTAGTCGCGCCGCCTGTGGGCTGTGCAGCTACGTCCTTCGATGCACCGGCGCACGGATGGTCGTCGTGGTCGCGGATGATACCACTCGCCTGGGTTTTCTCTCTAGAATGTTGCGGAAGTTCGGGACCTCCACATCCTTGTCCTGCGCCCGCACCCTCTCCCGCCCGCGTCGGGGTAGGAGCACTTGGTGCGGGTGCGTTGATGGCTAGGTCGGATTAACGCGACCCCCTCCCCATACCTGGCATGCCAAAGATGTCGGGAAAACGACACGTATGGGAAACTCCAAGGATCCCTTGATCGTTCAGAAGAGGGAGAGAGGTGGCGCCAAGAGCGGAACTAGCGATCAGCACTGGCAAGGTCTTTTACCCAGGTTCGGTCCGCTTGGCGCGTAAAACCCTACTCCAGCTTTGTTTGTTGTATTGGGTGCTTACTATAGGGTTACTTGCTACAGTATTTGCCTTTCGGCTGGTGATCAAAGAGTCTAAACCCCAAAATGTCCAACCCCTAGAACTGAGCTTTGGGTCTCCTTTTATAGGCAAAGGGGTCACCAACAGTGCTCTGAAGTTGGTTCACGAGTTGCATAGTGAATAGGGTTCACCCCTATCTATCTACCGCAATGTCAGGGGCAGTAAATGACTTGTCAGCCCCCTGACCTGCATCAAGCTGGCATGAACACATACCCAGGTGTATTGACACCTGGTATTTGTGCTGGCGCCTGAGGGATGCGCTGGAGCGGTGGCGGTCGGTGGCACTGTGACAGGACGGACACCTGGCGGCGAAGGGAGCCTGCCGGCCTCGCGTCCTTGCGTGCGGCCTAACCCGTCTTCCCGACAAGGAGGGCTTGCTGGGGCCTTGGAGGTCTTCCCAGCAAGGAGGGCTTGTCGGGGCCTTGCAAGTTTTCCCGGCAAGGAGGGCTTGTCGGTGCCTTGTGGGTCTTCCCCGCAAGGAGGGCTTGCCGGGCCTTGTAGCCTGGGCTGGTCCTTCACACTCTTGGAGGGGTGTGATCTTGCGCAGCCTGGGTTATCTTCCCATCGGTCCTTCTTCGTGTATTGCCGCCAAGGGTGTTGCCGACACCCGTGCACAAGTCTGTGGCACAGGAGATCCCGGTCTCTAGTGCAACGACACGGGGCAGGCCCGTCGAGGGCGACCTAGGAGGGGCCGGGGGGCCTAATCCCCATGTGGGTGATGCAAGTTGCACACGCGGCACATGAGTGGTGCGTGCGAGCATGGGAAGGAGATCTTTCTACTTTTGTGCCAAGGAAGCAGGGCCAGTTGGCGGGCTCTCAAAGTGACTCCCAAAGGTTTCCTCATCAGTGCAAGAGGACCAAGGCTGGGGACTCGGTCGGACAGAGGTCACCCCCGAGCGCACCAGCGCGTCACGAAGAAAGGCTTTTGCATGCGAAGACCACTTTGTCAGAGCGGACTGCAGCGCACCAGCGCGTCACGAAGAAAGGCTTTTGCATGCGAAGACCACCTTTGTCAGAGCGGACTGCAGTCCTGTCCCCTTTCAAAATGGCTGATGTGGCAACCCACCCCACCGAGTGTGTTTTCGGGGGGGGGGGGTGGGGGGTGGGGGGTGGGAGATAGGACCAAGGTCATTATAAAAGAGAGGCCCGACCTCTACAGTGCAGACGAATCCGATCCCCATCATCTCCACTAAGGCAAGAACCCGTCTTTGTACTGGTCTTCAACCTCAAGCTATACACACAAGTAGGAGCAAGGTGGCCCGAACCTGGCTAAACTGCAGACGTGTCCTTGTTTGCTTTCCTTAGATCGATCCACCGGAGAGTCGTCATGAAGTCAAGAGGTAGAACAGGGTAGGAGGGCGAGCGCACCCCAGAGTTCAACCTTTTATGGGTCTGTGGAGCCCCGATTCAAACATTTGGCGTGCCAGGTAGGGGTGTGCGGCCACCCTCCAGCTCTAGTTTCATCTCTAGCTTCACCAACCCCATGGCCGACACCTACCGCACCTGTCCTGAGCGCTCGATGCCAGACGGCCGTTACGGACCCACCAGCGTTGTGGCCACCACCGTCTTCGACCCTGCTGCCCGCGAGCAGCACAGCTTCCTGTGGCCACCAACGCAGATACGCGACCGCCCTGCTGAATCCCTGCGATGTTTGTCCCAGCCTGCGTTCACGTGGGGGACCTTAATGCACAAGACGCGCTGCTCATGGCAAGCAAACTGCTTTGCCACCGCTTGAGCGGACCACATCGCTGAACTTGTCACCGTTGCCACGAGTGCCTTGGCGCCCTACGCCCCGCTTCGGCCCCTAGCGCTGGAGGCAGGGGTTCGTCCAGCCAGCTGCCCCCGCAGGTGCACAGTGGCTCATTGGACCTGAAACCGAGGGGCCCGAGAAATTCTGGACTCACGCCGTGCTCCTGCTCCTCTTGGTCCTGGTGACCGGCTTCGGGCCACGCTGGACACCCATGGTGGCACACGTCTAGAGGCCAGCGGGATGTTCTGTGCCCATCACAACGTACACAACCACAATACGGAGGATTATCAGGCAGTCGGGACCTCCCATAGCAAGCGCGATGCTCGGTAGTGAGACCGCCCCGTGTCGTTGAATGAGGAGGTGACCACTGCAGTGGGGGAAGGGGCGACCTCGGTGACCACTTATGCCAACCATGCGGCAACGACGGAAGCACTCAACCCCAAAACGATGCTTTGCGTGGGTACCCCCGCGGCATGCATCACCAGGACAGCGCCACCTTGCATACACGACCACGGCCCTCGGGGAGAGGGGTGTCATGCCAGGCGCTGGAGTCATGGTCCTCGCGCTCCAAACCGGCGCCCGCTCCCCTCTGGCGTAAGGGGTCACGCCAGGCGCCCCCATCGGATCGAGCTCAGGGGCTCCAGCCTCAAGCCACCGGGTATGGCTGATATGATGAGGGTCACCTAGGGACTTGCGGAGGTGTGCCCCGGAGAGTGTGTGCCGTGGGCCGAGAGAGTGGCGCCACGCACCAGGGCCATGCTAGTTCGCCCTTCAGGAAATCGACAAGCTGCAAGGGGTGAAGGTCACGCGCACATCGCAAAGTGTCGGAATCCCACAGGCTCATGAAGGCTTAGGAGCCAGCATCCTCAGGAGTCAGCTATCCCCTGCCGGCGGGTTAGACCCCCACGGTACTTAACGATAGGCGGCCTGACGCACCCGCAATGGTTGGCCGTCAGGTGACTTTTTGGATTGTTCCAATCTAGAAGTTCCTAGTATATTGCATCGCCCCGAGCGGGTATTTCATGAATATGTAATTAACTTGATTGACCTTCACTTGAGATGGTGCCATTTGTCTTAATCCTAAGTTTTAGTGTCAAGCCGCCACCGACCAACCAGAAACTTCATGCTATATGGGACACGATGACTCTCACGCTTGGGTCACGGGAGCATTGCACCGACGTACGCGTTTCCACGCCGAGGTGCTAGGAAGCGTCACAGGCTAGTCCTCTGGAGGAGGACCCCTTCAGAGGTGCCCATGTCTCCAGGCTTGACAAGACGCGCTTGGAAACAGAGGGTGGGGGGCCCCTCACAGACGCCCATGTCCCTAGGCCTGACGTCGCGCGCCTGGGGATGAATGGTGGGGCCCCCTCAAGATCGTCCATGTATCCAGGCCCCGCGCCACTCACCTGGAGATGGAGGATTGGATCTTGGAGTCAAGCAGCTGGAGGTCTACCCATGACACTCTCACGTAATAATGAGTGAGATGTATACGCCTGGAGCCTTCTTAGTGGAAGCCCACGACAAGCCGCTTCGTGGCCTCGGTGTATGGCTCCTCCCACGCCCAAGTGGAAGTCCCTATCCTTAGCGCTGGCGGAAAGACTGTCGAACCGCGACTAAGCCCACGCCATAGTAGAAGCCCCTTGCATTGTGCATCGGGAATGAACGAAGAAGACGTCCCGCGGGCCAAAACTAACACTTCTTTTAGGTTGACCCGTGCTGGATACAATAACCACATTCCTTTATACGTTGACCCATGCTGGACACGGCGGCTTCTTTTTTCTTTCCTATGTTCGACTTGCAAATGAGCTCATCGGGCTGGCCCGTATTGGATACTGCAGCAACACCTCCCTTTTGGGCTAGCAAGCAAGTTAGCTTTGGGTTTTCCGTTGAAGGTCTTGGTTTTCTTGTTTTCATGGAGTTTCCTTGGTTTTCTATCCTCTTACCACACCCGCACTTGGCGGAATCCCCATGCTTCATGTTGGAGCAGAGACGGGAAAGATCCCCCCCCGCGGCACACGCCCTCTGGCTTTACATGTGCCCCATGCTCGCGGGGGCTGGGCATGGTGTCTTGGCCCGGGTCTGCCCTAACAGTGCTGGGAGCCTAGAGAACTGGGCTCTAGCTTGCGGGCACACCGCATGCGCGCGTCACCTCATCAAGGCCCAAGGGGCCCATACTTCTCACGCAAGGCCCAGACACAACGGAGAAGCGCGAACCATCGAGACAAGGCGTATTCCTCGCGGGACCTCCCCCAAGGGTCCTTGCAAGGAGGGCCCCGCAAGAAGCAGCAGTCTTTCACGCGAGCCGCTCACACGAAGAAGGCGAGCCCCTGAGCGTAGCGCCCCGGGAGCCGTCACACCCATGCTCAGGGCTGGGCCTTAGCGCCACAAGGCATCGAAGCAACCACGGAGGAGGTGCAAGATCGACAGGGAGTATGAGGGACAAGTTCATTTTCGACCCAAAATAGTGTTCAAATCTGTTTGAGGCGTGAAGGACGTAACCCGTTTTACATGCTCCCACGGAGCCGATATGTTGCATTGCATGTAAAAAGTGGTTGATGCAAAAGAAGGAAGATCGAGTTCACAAAGCACCACCTTCGGGCGGCTCGAACGGGGCCCTCGCAAAGGTATCAGCCTCGCGAGGCCCGCACAAACAACTGTCACCAAGGGTTTCATGGCGTGCCCGCGGGGCCGCATCGAGAGGCTGCCCCAGGTGCTTCATGGGGACCATGGCCAAGGGAGGGCGAGGCTGGATGGCGCTCGAGGTTGGTCGGCCCCGAGGCGTGGGCCATGGCCCATGCGCTTGCCTCTGTGCGTGGCATTTTACCGGGGCCATAGGCCGCTTCACCAAGGCCTACGGTGATGAGCCCCTCGTGTGAGGCCCAAGTGCAACCTCACGAGCACGTGAAATTTAGAGCAGGGGGCCTCGTAGCGAGGCCCCTTAAAGCCAATCACGGTGCGAAGCAACCGCCCGACGAGGCGGGGGCACACACTAAAAGCGCTCGGGGGATGCCTTCCCGCGGCCCACACTCACGTCAAGGATGGGGCCTTAGGGGCCAAGTTTTGTGGGCCCTCGCCGAGCAGAGCATAGGAAACACACGAGGAAAAACAGAATACGTGGCAGAAGGAAAGAAGGCACCCCAAGCATAACGGGCAACCACTACTCAATGCAATAGTAAGTTATAAAATGTGTGACCCCCCCACCCGGGGGCCAAGGGTTCTTTAGTTCACCAGGAAAAGGTTGGGGAAGCTCAAGCAGTGGAGGTCCCTCAGAAGCTGAAGCATCGAGGCTGCCGCTCTCCTCGGAAAGCACCGCCTAGGCGAATCGCCTGACCAGGGACTCCAGTTGCTAGCCCAACTCGTCCCTGAGGGGGCTCCGGAGCTCCACTTGCACCGTCTCCATCGCGCGGTAAAGGTCAAACACGGGGTTCTGGGAGAGCAGGTTGGAGAAGTCGTGCATCAACATGTTGCCTAGGAGGCCACTCGTGCTGGACTCGATGTCTTCCTCCACCTTGGTGGCGCCCGACTCGAGCGCCTCCACCATCTTGAGGAGGAAGTCGGGATAGTCTTCGTCCCTATGCGCTCACGGCAGCACGGGGTTATCCCTAACGAAGCGGCGGAGCACATCGGGCCAGTTCTAGGGACTGCTGGGTGCACTACGCCTCCATACACTACCGGAATCCAGTAATTTACCATCAGCCAGTTCTTTGCCGTCTCCTGGTTGATGGCAGACAACCTCTTTGTAGTCAGTTGACTTCAAGCAAACGGTAAACACATGACTGATAGTAAACAGACTATTTGCCATTGGTCAGTACTTTGCCGTCTGCCAGCGGACGGCAAAGAGACCTAGGGCAGACGACAAAGAGGACAGATAGGTCCCAGTAGACATTGGGCCTGGCCAGGTCCGACGGAAGGGCTCTTTGCCGTCCGCGTGGCCTTTGCCGTCCGCCATGGGGCTCTTTGCCGTCCGGGGGTGGACGGCAAAGGGGATGAGCCAATAACGACTATTACCCCGACCCCTTGCTCCACTACCCCCACTCCCCCACTGTCCCTCTCTCTCCACCCCGTGCGCCTCGCTCCAGCACCACCGGCGGCCGGCCACCCCTCCACCGCCCCCTGCGCCGCCCCTCCCCTCACCCGCCCCTCCCCTCACCCACCCCCTCCCCTCACCCGTCACCGGCACCGTCCCCTTCCCTCACCGGCCCCCGGCGCTGCCGCTCCTCTCACTGGCTGTGGGCGGTGCCCCCTGCGCCGCCCCTCCCCTCACCCGCCCTCGGCGCCGCCGCCTCGCCTCACCGGCTCCTTGCGCCGCCCCTCCTCTCACCGGCTGCAGACGCCGCCCCCTCCACTAACAGGATCCTGTCGCCGCCCCCTCCCCTCATCAGATCCCATCGACGCCCCCTCCCCTCACCGGCCGTCCCCAACTTCGGTGAGTGCCTCCGGTACCCCTATTTTTTGTTTTTTCTTTTAAGTTAGATAGTTAGTTTTTTCTGTTTTTTCTCTTAAATTAGATAGTTAGTTTATTAGGTAGAATAAAGTAGATAGAAATGAAAAAAATAGATAGAAAATAAAAAACTTAGAAGAAAATAATAGAAGAAAAAAAACTAGAAGAAAAAATAAGAAGAAGAAGAAGAACAAGAACAAGAACAAGAAAGAAGAAGAGGAGGAGGAGGAGGAGGAGGAGAAAAAAGAATAATAATAATAATAATAATAATAATAATAATAATAAGATGATCAAGAAGAAGAAGAAGAAGAATAAGAGGAGGAGGAGGAAAAAGGAACCCCGACACCCCAACACTAACCCTCGACCCCCGACCCGTGACGCCCGACGCCACTGACCCTCGACCCTCGACCCCCGACGCCATTGACCATCGACCCCCGACCCTTGACCCTTGACGCCACTGTCCCTCGACCCCCGACCCCCGACGCCCGACGCCACTGACGCTCGACCCCCGACCCCCGACACATGTTCCGCCTCTTGTTAACCAAAAAGACCCCAACCCCTGACGCCAGTGACCCTCGACCCCCGACGACACTGACCCCCGACCACCAACGCAACTAACCCCCGACCCCCGACGCCACCGACACCCGACACCACCGACCCTCGACACCACTGAGCCCCGACCCCGACACCTCTTCTGCCTACTGTTGAATGAGAAGGTGCTTTTCGGCCTTCTAGAGGCCGACGGGGTCATAGTTTTGTAAATTATGAGTTAGGCCACATACTTTCCGATTATTTTAATTATAAAACATCATGTTTGTGTTGATCGGGTGAATTTCAATGTGGAGTTCTTCGACGACCATCACGTGCGTTGGACGAGCTCCTCTCCTGCGTTTGTTGGTTAGCTCATTAAAACGACTAATTTAGCTCCAAAATGAAATAATAAGCTCAAAATGGCATAAGAACCTTGGTTAGCTCATGAATATTGTATAATTAGCTTGGCTTCCACCTAAATGACATAATTAGACAATTTAGCTCGAAAATGCCTTAATAATCATAGTTGGCTCCAAAATGACATATTTTACCCAAGTTAGCTCTAGAATGGCCTATATTTAGCTTGGCTTCCACCTAAATGACATAATTAGCTTAGTTAGCTCGAAAATGTCCTATTTAATAAAAAATGACCTATACTTACCTAATTATCCTCCAAAATGACATAATTATCTCCAAAAAGGCATAATTAGCTAATTTAGCTCGAAGACGAGGACAGAGGAGAAGATAGAGGCAAGATGAAAAGAAGGAAGAAGAAGAAGAAGAGAAGAAGAAGAGAAGAAGAATGAGAAGGAGAAGGAGGAATAAGAAGGAGAAGAAGGATAAGGAGCAGGAGAGAAGCTCCTTCTCCTTCTTCTCCTCCTTCTCCTTCTTCTTGTCCTTCTTCTTTTCTTCTTCTTCACCTCTTCCTTCTCCTTCTCCTTCTCCTCCTCCTCCTCCTCCTCCTTCTTCTTCTTTTACTTCTCCTTCTTCTTCTCTTCTTACTTCTTCTATTTGTTCTTCTATGTAGCTTAGACTCATCCAACAAAGACATACTTAGTTAATTATCCTTGAAAATGACATAATTAGCTTAGTTAGGTGAAAACATCGTAAGAACCTTGGTTAGCTCATTAAACGACTAATTTAGCTCCAAAATGAAATAATAAGCTCAAAATGGCATAGGAACCTTGATTATCTCATGAATATTATATACTTAGCTTGGCTTCAGCATAAATGACATAATTAGCTAATTTAGCTCGAAAATGCCTTAATAATCATAGTTGGCTCCAAAATGACATATTTTACCCAAGTTAGCCTTAGAATGACCTATACTTAGCTTGGCTTCCACCTAAATGACATAATTAGGTTAGTTAGCTTGAAAATGGCCTATTTAATAAAAAATGACGTATACTTGCCTAATTATCCTCCAAAATGACATAATTAGCTCCAAAAAGGCATAATTAGCTAATTTAGCTCGAAAAAGAGGACACGAGGAGAAGATAGAGGAAAAATGAAAAGAAGCAACAACAAGAAGAAGAAGAAGAAGAAGAAGAGAAGAAGAGAAGAAGAACGAGAAGGAGAAGCAGGAAGAAGCAGGAGAAGAAGGAGAAGGGGGAGAGAAGCTCCTTCTCCTTCTTCTTCTTGTCCTTCTTCTTTTCTTCTTCTCCTCCTCTTCCTTTTCCTTCTCCTTCTCCTTCTCCTCCTCCTCCTCCTGCTCGTCCTTCTTCTTCTTTTACTTCTCCTTCTTCTCTTCTTGCTTCTTCTCTTTCTTCTTCTACGTAGCTTAGACTCATCCAACAAAGATATACTTAGCTAATTATCCTACAAAGTGACATAATTAGCTTAGTTAGGTGAAAACATCATAAGAACCTTGGTTAGCTCATTAAAATGACTAATTTAGCTCCAAAATGAAATAATAAGCTCAAAATGGCATCAGAACCTTGGTTAGCCCATGAATATTATATACTTAGCTTGGTTTCCACCTAAATGACATAATTAGCCAATTTAGCTCCAAAATGCCTTAATAATCATAGTTTGCTCCAAAATGACATACTTTACCCAAGTTATCTCTAGAATGGCCTATACTTAGCTTGGCTTACACCTAAATGACATAATTAGCTCAATTAACACCAAAAATGGCCTATTTTAATAAAAATGACCTATACTTAGCTAATTATCCTCCTAAATGACATAATTAGCTCCAAAAAGGCATAATTAACTAATTTAGCCCGAAGAAGAGGACAAGAGGAGAAGAAAGAGGAAAAATGAAAAGAAGGAAGAAGAAGAAGAGAAGAAGGAGAATGAGGAAGAAGAAGGAGAAGGAGGAGAGAAGCCCCTTCTCCTTCGTCTCCTCCTTCTTCTCCTTCTTCTTTTCTTCTTCTTCTCCTCTTCCTTCTCCTTCTCCTCCTCCTCCTCCTCCTCCTCCTCCTCCTCCTCCTCCTTCTTCTTTTTCTTCTTCTCTTCTTGCTTCTTCTCTTCTTGCTGCCTCTCTTTCTTCTTCTACGTAGCTTATTTTCCCCAACAAAGACATACTTAGCTAATTATCCTCCAAAATGGCATAATTAGCTTAGTTAGGTAAAAACATCATAAGAACCTTGGTTAGCTCATTAAAATGACTAATTTAGCTCCAAAATGACATAATAAGCTCAAAATGGCTTAATAATCATAGTTGGCTACAAAATGACATAATTTATCCAAGTTAGCTCTAGAATGACCTATACTTAGCTAAGTTCTCTCCTAAATGACATAATAAGGCTATGTAGCTCCAAGATGACCTATTCCACCTAACTTAGCTATTAAATGGCCTATAATTAGTTAAGTTCTCTCCGAAATAACGTATACTTCTGTTCTTCATCTAGTCTTATTCTTCTAACTTTCTTATTTGCCATTTTGCAGATTACATTCACTTCACGGGAAGCTTGGATTATATTGATGGAATGCTTGAATATGGTTTCTTCTACCATGGCTTCACGGAAGCTTGGATTGAAACTATTGTAGTATATGGATATATATATGAAACTTTGTATGCATGGATGAAACTGGTGTAATATATGGTTTGGTACAAATGCAACTTGCATAATATGTATGTATTATGGATGAAAGTTATTTTAATATGGTTATGAGTATGGAAACAAAATTATTTCTCTCAAATATATATATATATATATATCCTGATTATTGTGAAAATTGATGGATATAATAGAAAATAAAATAAACAGTGGCTGTTTTGAGCCTTTGTCGTCGGCCCACCGACGGCAAAGGCCTTCCGGCAGACGGCAAAGGCTCCACAGCCTGGCTGAAACACACTTGGAGCGCCACCTTTGTCGTCGGCCTCAAACAAGGCTGACGACGAAGGGGGAGGGGTTAACGGCAAAGGTGGGAGGGGCTGACGCCAAAGCTCGAGGGAGAGAGGGGCTGGGTGTCCCCCTTTGCCGTCAGCCTCAAACATGGCTGACGGCAAAGAGGGGATGACAGACGACAAAGGGGGGAGGGCAGACGGCAAAGAAAAAGGTGGGCCCAGCAGCCTGCCGTTAGCACTTAATGGGAGCATTTGCGGATCCTGTCGTCCCATTTTATTTGCCGTCTGTCCCTCATGGCAAAGATTCTTTCCCGTCCGCCTTCCAAAAGCAGACGACATTTTTTGCCGTCTAGTTTGCCGTCAGCTGATGGACGGCAAAGCCTTTGCCGTCCGGGGTTCCCTCTTTGCTGTGAGCCATGGCAGACGGCAAAGTCTCAGATTCCTATGGTGATACGTCATGCGTGCGCTGCTAGACACCGCGTGTGTGCCGCGTCATCCTTGGTTGTGTGCGCGGTTTCAACGACTTCACCAACCTGGACCAGGAGCAACTTCAGCGTCTCCTTCTCGTCCCCCTCCCTCCTAAAGGAGGCCTCGAGGGTGGCTTGAGCACCCTGCTGATGGACCCTAAGAGTCCTCGCCTGCTCTTGGAGCGCGTCCTACTTGATCTAGAGGAAGGCTTCTTCTCGGCTGAGCTCATCATGGTACTCCTCCATGGCAGCCTCCCACTCTCGATCTCCCTTCAAATCTGCATCAGCAAGGGTCTCATCAAGTGCCACCACGAGGGCGGCCTCATCGATGAGAACACGCCCTTCCAGGGCCCCAAGGTGGACCCGCTCCGCCTCTTGGTCCCAGGCGGTCCGGGCAGCCTCCCGCTCGCGGAGGGCCACGATCGCCCCCCCACTCGATGATAGCGGCCTCCTTGAGGGCCAGGGACACAACGCACCGATTTCTCCAAAGGGTGAACGCGGAAATTTCGGTCGCACGATCTAGGAGATCTGGCGTTGCCCTGTGAGGACCACGAACCCCCCGGGTCGTTCTAGGCCAAGTGCGGAGGAAGAAGCTTCACCAACCGGTGGCGGGTGAGAGGACGCCCCCGGTGGGGCATTCCTGCGCCTCTTGGGTGCGGGTGCTCTGGAAAGCCCGGTGAGCAGATTCATCAGATCGGGCAGGACATGCAAGGGAGAGCGATAGCTAAGGCATATTTATCATCGTTGGCGGCCCTGTGCTAATGTTCTAGGGTTGGCCTTGCGGTCCAGTCCTTGTTGCCTCGGCGGGTGACAGCGGCACCGAGGGCCCAACCCACGCTTCGACGCTCGTGGCATCCCCACTGGCGGCCATGGAAGGGGAGAAGGCTATGTTTGTGCAAGGATGGTAGAGAAGCTTGGGAACTAGGCAGACGGGGAACAGCATGGTGGTAGTTCCACCCCTTGGGTGCGGTGGTTTTGTAGGCACAACCATAGTGCCCGAGGCGTCACGGGAGGTGGAGGCGATGCATGCCCTCTTGAGCGCCATGTGCCAAGCATGGACCACGTACAGTGGGGGCACGAGCCTCCTCGTTAGTCCAATGAGTTGTCCCGTGCATGCCGCTAGCCCAGTGGCATTCTTACACGGGAAGGATGGCGCAAGTGGGTGGCGTTGGTCAAGAGAGCAATGATGGCAAGTGTTGCGTGCATGCTTTACATCAACTCACTCGGAGCGGTTCTTGGAGCATTGTGGGAAAGAAGAGTCCCATGATGCGTCGGGTGCCACACATCAAGCCTGGCTCGCGGGCGATTGGGGCTCGCGTCGCTCCCCCCTCCCCGGGCGGATCCATGCACAATGCGGGGCCGGGGGTTACTGTTGGGCCTCTAGGACGAGGTGTATCCAGGCCGTCGGCCTACGACCCAAAGCACGACACACTGGCAGACCTCCTTTGGCCCATCGACAAGCACAACAAGGAAGACCCTCACGAGGTGGGCATCTGAGGATTGTCCCAAGGGCCACCAGAGGGCATTCGTCACGAGGACGCTCCCTGAGGCAACGCTTGGGACTCTCGTGGGACATGTCCGTTGATGGCGCCCTAGCAGGGCCCCATGACCCTGCTCCCCACGTGGGTGGTGCGGGTTCCGCAGGTGGCACATTAGCGGTGCCAGCGAGCACGGGGAGCAGAGCTTTCCAATTTCGTGCCAAGGAAGTTGAGAAAGCTGGTGGCTCCCAAAGCGACTCCCAAAGGTGTCCTCATGGGTGCAAGAGGACCAAGGCTACGGGCTCGGCCGGTTAGAGGTCACTCCCGAACCCACCAACGCGTCACGAAGAAAGGATTTTGCAGGCTAAGAACACCATTGTTAGGGCAGACTATAGTTCTGTCCTCTTTCAAAATGGCCGCTGTGGCAACACTTTCAAGTGTGTTTTCAGGGGAAGAGGACCAAGGCTAGTATAAATTGGAGGCTCGACATCTGCAGTGCGGACGGATTCGAACCCCATCATCTCCACTAGGGCAAGGACCCGTCTTTGTACTCGTGTTCCACCTCAAGCTATGCAGATAAGCATGAGTAGGGTTTTACACCGCAAGGTAGCCCGAACCTAGGTAAACTGCACGCGTGTTCTTGTTTTCTTTCCTTAGATCGAGTGACCGGAGAGTCGTCGTGAAGTCGCGAGGTAGAACATGGTAGGAGGGTGAGCACGGTCTATAGTTCGAACATTTCTAGGTCTGTGGAGCCCCGATTTTGATAGAGTACCGAGTATTATGGAAGAGTTGAAGCAATTTATGAACTTAAATTCTATGGTGAAAACCCACCAAATGGTGTAGTCTTCAAATGTTATTGGTTCCAGCCGAAGGAGCTAGAAGGACTCATGAACATATAGGGCTAGTTGAAATAAACAAAGCACCCATTTAGATGTTTCCAATGTCTGTATTACGGCTCAAGAGGGGACCCAAATTTTCTATCTATCGTGGTCTTGCCAAACTGATAAGAATCTGAATGGTTGTGATGTCTTTTATTGAAGTTCAGCCACGTGCTAGACCACCTCCTCTCAATGAAGAGGATATGAACCTCACATTTACCCAGACACATATGATGGGGAATTCTTCCAAGAAACACGTCTTTCCTAAAAACATTTCAAGAATTACTCTACTTCTCCCCAGAACATGGAAGTAGCCAGCAACAGTGAATCCGACTTCACCCCTGAGGCGGAACAAGAAGAGCCGGAACTAGAATAGGTTACTGATGCAGATGACCTGTCAATGCTTGACCTACTAAAGATAGGCGTTCCACATGTTGATCTCGTTGAACCCGATGAGCACGTCATTCATGATGACACCCGTGATAGTAATGATAATGATGCATTTATTGATCCTAGAGCATATATAGACGATCTAGACTATTATTAGTTTGTATGCATCACAACTGAAATTATGTACAGATTATTATTCATGTCAGGCATTCAACATTTTTATGTTGTACTAATTTATTTTACTCTTTGTCATGACAAGTGTTGAAATATGGTGGGCGCGGGCCTAGATCGCTCCATGGGCACTTCTCCATCGGTGGCCTATGGTTGGCATCACAGTCGTGGAGTCTGTAGGCCAAACACCGTCCTTGGTGTGCTTTGCCGACAGAATTTCCCGGGTTTTGTCAAGTTGCCTGGTGAGGGTGAACTTCCACAACTAGGATTGATTTGGAAGCACTATAAGGCATCCCACACCCCTCCGGAGGAGGTGATCGATGGTGTCTTCTGCCACAAAAGGGCCGAGATGGTGTTCAAAAGCTTTTGGGTAATTTATCCTTTACACAATTAAAAATTAACCATAGTTAGTTATTGTACTAATCAATGTTGTCTCATTTGATTGTAGACCTTCTACTTGTGTGAGGAGGTATACGAGGAGGCTGCAACAAAGGTTATCGATAACGAGTGCAAGCGCCTGTTACACAACTTACGGCACAAGACTCGGCCGCAGGCTGTTGGAGACAACTAGGCCACGTGTGGTACTAAGCACGACAAGCCATCGTACCGTGGAAAGTTTCCATAGAAGGAGCAGTACATGAAGGTGATTACCTATTCTTAAGGCCTTGTACTTAGTTTGCTTGATTTGATTCATAGGCGTATCACTCAAATCTCTCTTTACTAACTTAGGTGCCCCCGATATGGTGCACTGGTAAGATAGATTTTTGAGAGGGGTTGGTGGACGAGTGGTGCACTTGCCAATGGCGAGGTATCCACGACAATGTGAAGGACCGGCGTGCCCAAATGGTTGGTGTGCCACACCATGAAGGTAGCGCCAACTTATTTCAGTTCGGGCAGAACTGGGTATGTGGTTTGCTTCATGATTCATGCAATTCATTCTTCATGCTAGCTTGAGCCATTTACTAGTACTTTGTTCCTCTCTTTTAGGCGCAACACAATAACACGGAGGTGTCAGAGGTGTACGACCTCTATTCCATGGCCCATACTGCCTCGTACTAGAAGGCCAAGGCATTCTCTGAGTCTGACCACAAGCTCATGATGTACAACGAGGAGGGGAAGGCAAGGAAAGAGGAGGACTTTAACCCGAGCTAGCATCATTTGTATCCAAAGCTAGTGAAGATAACTCGTGGTGGGAGGTCACATGGCTCGATAGCCATTGGAGATGGACTGATACATTGTACTCTCACTATCCTAGAGATCAAAGTGCGCCAAACGAGCTCGTGTCCTGAGATTAGGACTCGTCCACGGCCAGTTGATCTCGCCATCGAGGTTAGTTATACGAACTCAAATATCTTTCCTCCATTACATTGTGTGTGTGTGTGTGTGTGTCCATCAATGGTTACAATGCTAATGAGGAGTGGTGTTGCACGCCGCTCTTGAGAGAGAGAGAGAGTGACAACTCAGGTGCTTTTGCAGGAGAGTGACCGAGTTGTGGTAGAGAAGGAACTGGTCATGGAGGTGAAGACGGCTCGGTTGTTGGAGGAGGAGTGGGCACGGAATGAGGCGGCTCACTGGGCCATGTAGAAGCTCCTCGCGGTAAGTTTCTTCATCATATAAGCCAAATCATGCATGTAATGTTCATTTCATTACTAACTAATATGACTGACTTGTCAAAACCAAATGTGCAGTTTGTGTGCAAGAAAACCGGTCACACCCCTCCTCCGATGCTAGTCATTACTGCGGCGAGGAACTGTGAGTTTCATTTGAATGGTCATTAGTTATTAGTCTTAACATTTGAGTGTCATCATGCTAATGAGAAACTGCAAATAATCCTTGGTGCAGAATAACTCCCATGGAACCCCGGTTCTTCACATCCGTGATGACGATGACGGTAAGTTTTCTCTAGTGGTTTGCTGAACAAATGCATACTTAGCTTCGTACATGCTAGTTAGCCCAATTATGCCACATACTTAGATTATTTCCCCCAGAAAGACATACTTAGTTAATTGTCATCGTGTTCTCACGGCAGATGCCATAGGTAGGCTTATCGAGAGTGGTTGCGACCGAAGGAACACCGACGAGCTCCGGGAACGATGGACCCAGGTTCGGGGCTCTCCGTGGGAGATAATACCCCTAGTCCTACCAGAGTGGTTGATGAACCAAAAGGATTACAAGATCCTCCTTGAGCTGTTCCACGGAGGAGGAAGATGGACATTCTGGCTCTCTATCTACCTCTCGTGCATGGGTGTGTGGGTGTGAGAATGGCTGACCCTTTGCATGGAGTGGGGCCAGCGTGTTTTATAGACAAATCCACCGGCCTACAAAATGGATAATAGGTACAATATGAGGGGCCCGACTGGAAGCCTCTCCGGCTGGCCAGGGGGCCCACGGATGATTTGTCTTGTCGCTGGAGGGGCCCGCCGGCTGCAAGGTCCCATCTGGCCCTAGGACCCGCCGGCTTACCTACAGGATTGGTGCGTGCTCCCCACGTAGGCACGGGTGGTACGATGGATGTCTTGTTGTGGGATCCGGCCCTGATCAGCGGTACGGCCGTCTCCACTATAGCCACGCCGGGCCAGGTAATGGAGTGGGTGGTGGCGTGCGGGTACGATACACGGTTGATGGGTTGTAGCCGACACCAGTCAGCGGTACGACCACCACCACTGTAGCCATGCGTGTGATTCTCCATCGTACCCATGTTGAGGTACTTTCACCTTTAATCAAAGGCCCCCGTCACATCATGAGGATCGATGCGACAGGTGCCCTCCAGCCGACTGGCGGCTAGCCATCCGGCCAGAGAGTAGATGGCTACGCTCCTAGCCGGCAAGGATCACGCACCCGGCTAGGAGGAGCCGGCAGTTGAGGGAGCTTTCGCCCCTCTCCACACCGAAGTGTGGTGGAGTAGGCTTGATGAGCCTACCCCGGGGTTATCCCCCCATCAGTAGTCCCCGAAGCAGGGGAGGCCCGTCGTCTCAAGGCAAAGGGCCTCGTTAGCTTGAGAATTAGGCTCGCGGGTCCTTGGAGCCGCAACCCGCGGGCACATGCATGGGAGATGGCCGGGTGAGGAGCCGGCCGACTTCCGCCAGACGCCTAGACTTCTTCGCCTACAGTGGTGATGCGCCACGTGTTGGGCTTCGGGAGTCGCGCTCTGCCAAACCATGCGCATGACAGGACCGGGCCTACGCAGCAGGGCCCGCCACGCCGCAGCCTCGGCCCGCGCGTGGGGATCCTTTGTGGATACGAGTCGGGCTGACGTTTCACAGCGCATTAATGCTTCCGCATGGCCCGGGAGGGATGCGGATCGTGCGCACCGGATGCCCTCCCCCATGATCTCTTCTGTGGTTTAAATGGACAGGCGAGGAGGGCGAAGAGACCATTCGCCCCCATCCTATTTCGCTCAAGCGCCCCTTCCTTCCCCGAGCGAGAGAGAAATAGACGATGTTCGCAGCTTCGCTGCTACACATCGCTGCTGCTTCGCACCGCCGCTCCACCATGTCCCGAGCCACCGCTAAGAAGGCAAGCTCCCGGGGCGACTTGGAGGGCAGCATCGTCACCGAGGAGCAAATCGAGGTCCTCTACCATTACCGCATGATACCTTCGATCGAGCTCGTTGCAGTGCGCTTCCCCGGAGGAGAAGGATCTCCGATCCCGCATGACGGCGATGCGGTGGTCTTCAATGAGCACCTCGCCCGCGGGTTCGGGTTACTAGCAAGTGATTTCTTCTCCCGCTTCCTGATACATTTCGGTCTGTGCTGCTGGCTACGCCTATAGGGATTTCCTTGGAAAGTATGCAAAGGATTCCCCCGCGGCCTTGGAGCCTTGCGTTGGTGTTCCCTTGAAGAGGAAATGGTGATGTAGCACAGCGGCGGTAAGTATTTCCCTCAGTTTGAGAACCAAGGTATAAATCCAGTAGGAGGATCGCGTCAAGTCACAAGTACCTGCACAAACACAAAGAGCTTGCCCCCAACGCTATGAAGATGTTGTCAATCCCTTATAGATTGTTTGCAAAGTGAGAACTGAACACAAAAAGTACACAAAGCAAAGTAAAAGTAAAAGTTGAGATGATAATTGTGAGTAGACCCGAGGGCCGTAGTGTTCACTAGAGGCTTCTCTCATGAAAGCAAGTAGATGCTGGGTGAACGAATTATTTTCGAGCAACTGATAGAACCGCGCAAAGTCATGACATTATCTATGGGCATGATCATACATATAGGCATCACGTCGAAAACAAGTAGACCGATACTTTCTGCATCTACTACTATTACTCCACACGTCGACCGCTATCCAGCATGCATCTAGTGTATTGAGTTCATAAGAACAGAGTAACGCCGTAAGCAAGATGACTTGATGTAGATGGACAATCTCAAATCTATGATGAAAGCCCATCTTGTTACCCTTGATGGCAACAACACGATGCGTGCCTTGCTGCCCCTTCTGTCACTGGGAAAGGTCACCACACGGTATGAACCCAAAACCAAGCACTTCTCCCGTTGCAAGAATCATATATCTAGTTGGCCGAAAAAACCAAGACTCGGACAGACTTACAAGGATATCAAATCATGCATATAAGAAATCAGCAAAGACTCAAATATAATTCATAGATAATCTGATCACGAATCCACAATTCATTGGATCTCGACAAACACACCGCCAAAGAGGATTACATCGGATAGATCTCCATGAAGATCATGGAGAACTTTGTATTGAAGATCCAAGAGAGAGAAGAAGCCATCTAGCTACTAACTACGAACTCGTAGGTCTGAAGTAGACTACTGACGAGTCATTGGAGAGGCAATGATGTTGATGTAGAAGCCCTCCAGCTCCAAAGTCCCCTCCGACAGGGCACCGGGAAGGGTCTCCAGATGAGATCTCGCGGAAATGGAAGCTTGCGGCGGCGGAAAAGTGGTTTCGTGGACATCCTAATTTTTTCTGGGATTTTAGGGAATATATAGGTGAAAGAGCTAGGGCAGGGGAGCTCCAGGGGGGCGACAAGCCTAGTAGCCGCGGGCCCCCCTGGCCGCGGCTATAGGGCTTGTGGGCTCCCTTGGGCCTCCTGCCTTGGCCCTCAAGTCCCCAAATCTTCTTCTACTCTGGAAAAAATCATTTCGGGGATTTTATTCCGTTTGGACTCCGTTCCAAAATCAGATCTGAAAAGAGTAAAAAACACAGAAAAAACAGGAACTAACACTTGGCACTGAATTAATAAGTTAGTCCCAAAAAAGATATAAAATGTATATAAAACATCCAAAGTTGACAATATAACAACATGAAACCATAAAAAATTATAGATACGTTTGAGACGTATCAAGCATCCCCAGGCTTAACTCCTGCTCGTCCTCGAGTAGGGAAGTGATAAAGAATGAATTTTTGATGCTTTCATGCTACCTAGCATAGATGTCCTTTGTAACTCCTCTTATGTGACGTGAATGTTCAGATCCGTTAGATCCAAAACAATAGTTTGCTATTGATGTGGAGATAATAATACTTCAAGCAAACTAACAAGGTAATCATGAACTTTCAAAATAACAAGGCCAAAAGAAATTTACCCCTACAAAATCATATAGTCTGGCTATGCTCTATCATCCTTGCACAACGAATTTAAATCATGCACAACCTCGGTATTGGCTAAGTAATTGTTCTCACACCTTTACTTTCTCAAACTTTTTCAACTGTCACGCAATACATGAGCGTGAGCCATGGTTTTAGCACTATAAGTGGAATGGAGTGTGGTGGAGGTTGCAAGGCAAACGAGGAGAAGATGGTCACATTGACTAGGCATATCAATGAGCTATGGAAATGCTCATCAATATATATCAATGTGAATGAGTAGGGATTGCCATACAAATGATGCGCTAGAGCTAAGAGTATGTGAAATCTCTTAAAGAAAACTGGTGGGTGTGCATCCAACTTGTTTGCTCACGAAGACCTAAGGCAATTTTGAGGAAGCCCATCATTGGAATATACAAGCCAAGTTATATAATGAAAATTTCCCACTAGCTGTATGGTGGTGACAAAACGAGAGACTCTCAATCATGAAGATCATGGTGCTTAATAAGCACACGTGTGGAAAGATAGTAGCATTGTCCCTTCTCTCTTTTTCTCTCATTTTTTGGTGGGCTCTTTGGCCACTTTTTTTTGTTTTTTTTGTGGGCATCTTTGGCCTCTTTTTGTAAATGGGCTTCGCTGGCCTCTTTTATTTCCTCACATGGGACAATGCTTCATCAACGATGATCATCACACTTACAACTCAAAACTTAGAGCTATGATGACTCTATATGAAATGCCTTCGGTAGTGTACCGTGACAATGACCTATCATGGCATAGACATCAATGGAAACATCATGCTAGCTATCTTATGATCATGCAATGGCAATGTAGAAGCTGTGGCACATGTCATGGTGGTAGTTGCATGGCAATATATATTGGAATGGCTTTGAAAATGCCATAGTAGGTAGGTATGGTGGCTGTTTTGAGGGAGCCTATATTGTGGTTTTATGCACCGGCGAAAGTTGCACGGCACTAAAGAAACAGTGATGGTGGAAGGTGCATCTAAACCATGGACTGAACATTAGTCAAGAAGAACTCATATACTTGTTGCAAAAGTTTTAGTCGTAATCGAAAAAAAGCATTCAACGCATACTCCTAGGGGAAGGGTTGGTAGGTATAAACCATCGCGCGACCCCGACCGCTACACAAAGGATGACAATCAATAAACTAATCATGCTCAGACTTCATCACATAGCGGTTCACCATACGTGCATGCTACGGGAATCACTAACATCAACACAAGTATTTCTAGATCCACAACACCTTACTAGTATAACTTCAATATTACCACAACCACAACTCAAAACTAATTGAGATGAATCAAACTTCTCTAACTACTCAATGCACATGAAGGTGGAAGTTTTCATATCCCTTTGGATAACTACCCCTTTTGAGACTACTTTCATAGCATAGATCAGCTACCACGCCAGGCACTTCCATGCTCTAAAATATAGAAGTGAAACGCATAGAGCAAAATCAACTAGCTCGAAAGATATAAGTGAAACACATGTGAGCTGAATTGCCTAACCAAAGGATATAAGTGAAGCTCGACAAAACCATGGTGAGTGCATGTCTCTCTCTCTAGGTGTGAAGCAAGGAAGATTGTGACACAACAAAAATAAAAGACTCCTATGATACAAGATGCGCCAAGCAAAACACATAACATGTGGTGAATAAAAATATAGCCCCAAGTAACGTTATCGATGGATTGAAGACCAAAGAGGGGATGCCTTCCCGGGGCATCCCCAAGCTTAGGCTTTTTCGGCATCCTTGAATCAACTTGGGGTGCCTTGGGCATCCCCAAACTTGAGCTCTTGCCACTCTTTATCTCTTTGCCCACAAGAACTTCACCCAAAACTTGAAAACTTCACAACACGAAACTTAAACAGAAACTCGTGATATCATTAGTATAAGAAAGCAAATCACCACTTCCTTAGGTACTGTAGAAAACTTAAATTCTACTTATGTTGATGTTGGGTTACTGTATTTTCAATCTTCCATGGCTAATACCCCCCCGATACTATCCATAGTTTCATCAAAATAAGCAACCAACTCAACAAAAACAGAATCTGTTAACAGCAGACCAGTCTGTAGCAATTTGTATACTTCGTATACTTATGTTACTTCACAAATTCTGAAAAATTACTACAGTATTAATAATTTGTGTAGCAATCAGCAGCTAAAAGAATCAACTCAAAATCTCTCACAGAAAAAAATGAAAATTCTTTTCGTGAGCACAAAGTTTCTGTCTTTTCCAGCATGATCAAACGATCATCCCCAAGGCTAATCATAACGGTTTCACTTGGCACAAACGCGAAAGAAACACAAAAAAACACATTCATAACAGAATTATGAAAGTGTGGAAAACACAAAATAGAAAGAAATAGGTTAGATTCGTTGGGTTGCCTCCCAACAAGCTCTATTGTTTAACGCCCTTAGCTAGGCATAAGGTGATGGAATCACGTATAGTCATCTTTGGTGGTCAAACCATAAGTAGTGTGATCATTTATCATCTTAAGATCTTCATCTTTATTGGATGACTCACCACTAGCTTTAGGAACAACAACAGACTTGACGGTCTTTTTGAGAGTGAGATTTGGAGTATTTTGCACAGGGGCAAAAGCGGAAACAAGTTGGTTATGACATCTTCTAGTTTGCCAATTCTAGAGGAATCATTAACAATAGGTTCCTTCTCCCTTAAATTTTTCAAAATCATTCCCACTTTGGATTCGTACTGAGTAATTTGATTGTGGATCTTTCTATCCAAACCCTCAATAAATTCAATTGTGGCAAAAAAAATTCAATGGCGTCAAGCCTTTGCATCACGTGTTCCAAGGTCAAGGTTGTTCCATTAACCATGAGCAGGGGTGAGCCTACCAAATTCATGATAGCTCCATAGGAGTCAACAGTATGGCTCCCCAAAAAATTCCCGCCTACAATGGTATCAAGAATATACCTATTCCAAGGAGAGATTCCAACATAAAAACTGCGAAGAAGAACGGTAGTGGATTGCTTACGAGTAGATCTACTTTGAGCATTGCAAATCCTGTACCAAGCGTCCTTTAAATTTTCTTCCTCATTCTGCTTGAAACTGAGAACTTTGTTCTCAGGGGTATCGTTTGGAGTGGTGGCTCTAGCCATTGATGGACTATCCCACACACAAACGAGCAGGAAGTAAGCGAGTGAAACCGGCAAAAGAGAACGGCAAAAAGGAAAATGAAAACATCAAAGGAGAAAGGCAAATGAAAACAGAAAATGTGAAGTGGGGGAGAGGAAAACGAGAGGCAACTGGCAAAAAAGTTAAATGCAAGAGATGAGTTTGCGACACTTACTTGGATAGATCTTGACTTGATCTCTCCCCAGAAACGGCGCCAGAAATCATTCTGCTGCTGGCTACGCCTATAGGGATTTCCTTGGCAAGTATGCAAAGGATTCCCCCGCGGCCTTGGAACCTTGCGTTGGTGTTCCCTTGAAGAGGAAAGGGTGATGTAGCACAGCGGCGGTAAGTATTTCCCCCAGTTTGAGAACCAAGGTATCAATCCAGTAGGAGGATCGCGTCAAGTCACTAGTACCTGCACAAACACAAAGAGCTTGCACCCAACGCTATGAAGGGGTTGTCAATCCCTTATAGATTATTTGCAAAGTGAGAACTGAAAGCAAAAAGTAAACAAAGAAAAGTAAAAGTAAAAGCTGAGATGATAATTGTGAGTAGACCCAGGGGCCGTAGTGTTCACTAGTGGCTTCTCTCATGAAAGCAAGTAGACGGTGGGTGAACGAATTACTGTCGAGCAGTCGATAGAACCGCGCAAAGTCATGACGTTATCTATGGCAATGATCATACATATAGGCATCACGTCCAAAACAAGTAGACCGATACTTCGTGCTTCTACTAATATTACTCCACACGTGACCACTATCCAGCATGCATCTAGTGTATTGAGTTCATAAGAACAGACTAACGCCTTAAGCAAGATGACATGATGTAGATGTACAATCTCAAATCTATGATGAAAGCCCATCTTGTTACCCTTGATGGCAACAACACGATGCTTGCCTTGCTGCCCCTTCTTTCACTGGGAAAGGTCAACGCACGGTATGAACCCAAAACCAAGCACTTCTCCCATTGCAAGAATCATAGATCTAGTTGGCCAAACAAAACCCAAGACTCGGAGAGACTTACAAGGATATCAAATCATGCATATAAGGAATCAGCAAAGACTCGAATATAATTCATAGATAATCTGATCACAAATCCACAATTCATCGGATCTCGACAAACACACCGCCAAAGAGGATTACATTTGATAGATATCCATGAAGATCATGGAGAACTTTGTATTGAAGATCTAAGAGAGAGAAGAAGCCATCTAGCTACTAACTACGGACCCGTAGGTCCGAAGTAGACTACTCACGAGTCATTGCACAAACAATGATGTTGATGTAGAAGCCCTCCAGCTCCAAAGTCCCCTCCGACAGGGCACCGGGAAGGGTCTCCAGATGAGATCTCGCGGAAACGGAATCTTGCGGTGGCGGAAAAATGGTTTCGTTGACGACCTTATTTTTCTGGGATTTTAGGGAATATATAGGCAAAAGAGCTACGGCAGGGGAGCTCTAGGGGGGCCACAAGCCTGTTTGCCGCGGTCCCCCTGGCCGTGGCTACAGGGCTTGTGGGCTCCCTGTGGGCCTCCTGCCTTGGCCCTCAAGTCCCCAGATCTTCTTCTATTCTGGAAAAATTCATTTCGGGGATTTTATTCCGTTTGGACTCCGTTCCAAAATCAGCTCTGAAAAGAATCAAAAACACAGAAAAAACAAGAACTGGCACTTGGCACTGAATTAATAAGTTAGTCACCAAAAAGATATAAAAGGTATATAAAACATCCAAAGTTGATAAGAAAACAACATGAAACCATCAAAAATTATAGATACGTTTCACACGTATCAGTCTGCAACCGCACCATCTCGCGATGATTCCTCGGGATCGAGCCACGCTTGGACCTGTGGTGCCAACTATTTTTCTTCAAGCAGGAATCGGTGTCGGACGGGGCCTCCGGCACCATGATGATGACCACCTGCAGCGCCGCCCTCGTCCATCACCGGACTGCCTCCGGCTTCCCGAAGCTTCCTCTTTAGTATTCGGTGAAGAAGTGGCAGAAGGGATTCTTCTACGTGAAGAATGTGGACCCCAGGAACGACTACATCAACCTGCCTCCATTCGCCGTCGCTCCGCCGACTTCGAAGCTGAACTGGAAGTGCTCGCTACCGAAGCCGATTCCGGAGGTGAAGTTGATATGCGCCCACCTCGAGCTTCTCAAGACCCAAGGCCTTTCGGCCGAGGATATGCTTGCCACCATAGTGGCACGCTGGATTCTACCTCTATAGCGCCGGCCACACCTGATATGCCAGATAAGAGGCCGACATAACCCATGTTGGCTCCCGATGAAGAACCTGCGAGCCGGCAAGGTGGCGGAGTGGGTGAACTTGATCTCCTCCCCCTCCATGGATGAAGGCGGTGTGTGGGAATGGGGCGTGACCCATTATGATCGGGACCATCCGGCCCCGATGGTAAGTTTATTCATGATAATGCTTTCTGTTTTCCTTTGAATGTCGTCCGGCTTCAGACGCCGGAAGCCGGCCATATCCTCAGTTGTTCATGCGCGTGCAAGTCTACCACCTGCCAGCTACCGATGTTGAGGTGTTGGAGCCCGTCGTGATCGAGGATGAGGACGAGGTGGAGCCTCGACTAGCAGACTCAGAAGAGGTTGAGGGGGTGGCGGTGTCGGAGGAAACCGAGACGGACCATAAGTTTACTGCGTCTGGATTGCTTGACTGGACCGATGATGACGAGGGCTCGCCTCCATTGCGAGGTGCAGTCGCCACGGAAGACTTGGAAGAGCTAGAGGATGTCTCCATCGCTCCCGTGAGACGGCAATGTTGAGTCGCCCAAGAGCCGTCCGTAGATGGCGAGGAAGCGCGACGGAAAGGCAAGCAAGCTGCTACCGCCAAGCCGGCTTCCGTGTGAACTGCGGCAGGACCTCCCATTGGGGGCCGTGGGGGCGGCTCGAAGAGGCAGCGAGTCGGCCCGGCCGTCTTCAGCACACGGCCGGTTCCCGTTGTCACTGAATGAGTAACCGCGCTCCTCTTTTCTTTGCCTCGTTCTTGATTCTTTGGCAGGAGATCCCTTCTTATTAGATTACCACAAGCAGGGCCGCCCATACGGTGGAAGTGGATGACGAGTTGACGATGCCACCAAGGAGCAAACCACCTGGGCCGAGGTGGATGCTGCAAAGAAGGCGCCGCTCGAGGAAGAGCGTCATCCCTGGGAGGAGGTGGCCCGAAAGGCGGCCGTAGGCCAGGACCAACCCGACAACCGTGCAGCCGACCCCACTCAGAAGCCGCCAACAAAGGAGAGGTGGTCGAAGACGAAGCACGATCCCGCCTCGCGGACGAACCTGGATTAGGCACGCATCGGTGCAAGTGCGTCCGAGACCACCAAGTCCACCGAGCCAGGGTCTGTCGCCGCGCCGGTGGATGTCGACTCGATGCCCGACGTGGCCGACATCGGGATAGACACAATACTAGAGGTGCGAATGGATGCGCCAGGAGCGGAGATCCCGCCGCCGAATGCAGAGGTCCCCGACGGTGAAGCCCGAGCTTCGGACGAGATGGCCCTTGTGTCGAATGACAAAGCCGTGGGGACCAAAGATCCACAAGCACCTCGCCGAGTCGATGTGTCGAAGGAGCCGACCAGGAGCGCACCACCAGGACAGAGCACCATGGTCGTTCTGGCCGTGCCCCGTCCGCCTCTGGAGCCGTCCCTTTCTCTGGGAGCCGGCCCATAGAGTCCTGGAGCGTGACGAGAGCAATCCACGCGAGCCTGCCTCCTAGTGCTACGCTGAGTGGGATCCCTGCCTTGTCGTGGAGTTTTCGCGCAGCCGCGAGAAGGTGGCACACGAGGCCCACGTGGCTCGGGAAGATCTGAACTGCCTCAAGGAATGGTCTACAGTATGTTTTCTAATCCCCGCTTCTTTTTGTCAAGAATCTTCGTCTTCTCTATTTGCTCCAGTGGGGCGCGCCAGCGCACCCACTGGGTGTAGCCTCTCGCAGTCGGGCCGGGTGAAAGTTAGCCGGCTCAAGTCTTACTGGGGGCAGATGTTTCTTCTTTTCCTTTTAGTGGGGGCGCGCAAGCGCACCCACTGGGTATAGCCCCCGAGAATAAAGCCGGTTGGGAATCCACCGGGACGAATCTTTTCGCAGGCCCACCACAACGGCCAGGCACAGGCTCATAACGCATTGTTAGCCTGGCTCCAAGAAGTCAAGAGGCAAATAGACGACCTTCAAGGCCGACTGGACCAAGCCCACGGAGCGCGACACCTTGTGCGGTGAGGGCGGTCGACTACGTCATGAGGTAGAGCTTCTCCAGGCGGAGAAGAAGGACCATGAGGCGGCCCATCAAACTGAACTGGAGCAGCTGCACGCCGCCCACAACGCCACTATGTCGCTGCAGGAAGCCTCGCGGGTCGCCGAGCTTGAACGTTTGGAGAAGCTGCGCCTTGATGAAAAGGCGCAGCAAGATACCACCTTGAAGGACAAGGATTCCCAACTGGTGAAGGAGGTTGAGGCGGCGCAGAACATGCGGGACGAGCTTGCCCGCCAGGCTAGGGAGCGCGCGGCTGAGGAGGAAGCGGGCGAAGTCGACATCCTTCTCAACCGTGAGTTGTCCCTATCTTGTCTTGTCTTTTTATTGTTGATTTCTCTTTTCTCCTTCCTTACGCCGCGCCCTTGCCATTGCTCCCTAGAGCTCTTTCCAGGGACGCGGGATGCGACGGACGCGAGTGTGGAGGCCCATCGCCATGAATGATGCGTTGTCGGTATTGAGGTGAAACCGACGCCGGGTGGACCCTAGATGAGGTGGCCCTTGCTGCGAGGGCCGGTATGCGGGAGCTATCGCAGTCCCTAACCCGTCTCCAGGATGCCGGTCTAGCGATGGTGAACGCCCTTTGGCTGCACACGGTGGAGCCGACGTCGATGAGCCAGCTGTCCCGATAGCTCGAGGCAGGAAGCTCCCGGCTAGACGCCTGGCGTGGGTCAGCTGCATGAGTCGAGGCGTATATGGCGCTCTGTCTTGCGAAGTCATGGTATCACAACCTGAACTTGGGCCTGCTCGCCGCACAGCGCACCGGCACGAAAGCAGAGCTGGCCGTCGTCGAAGACAAGCTGCAGGTGCGGGCCAGCGAGATAGCCTCCTTTGCCGCGTGGAATGAGTATTCCCTGGAGCGGAGGGCTGACGGAAGCCTGATCCCAGAGGATCATTACCCACTAGACCTTGCCAACCATGATGGGAGCTCCGATGAAACGACATTCGAGGATGCGGACTCCAGCGACGAGGCCTATGCTGACTCCTTCGCGAAGGGTAGTGCCGAAGGCGCCCGAGCTGACGATGGCACCTCCACCTCAGGCGGCACTAGTGATGCCGGAGCCAAGGGTGGAGCCGCCTCGACCTCAGGTATTGTTGGGGATGTCGGAACCAAGGGTGGAGCCGCCATCGACTGATGTTTTTTCTATTTTTCTGCATTTTTTGTTAATCCAGTAGTTCCACCCACTGGGGGTGTATGTAATGAACCTTGGTAGTGAACCTTTGCATGTCTTTTGATGTAATATATGCTTGTTTGCTTGAATTGTGCGTGCAAAGGTTGTGCTTGCCGACTCGCTTTTCTGTCTTTCGTTCCCCCTTGGCTTCCATCTACCCAAAAGCTTGCCCTCTCTAGCATCCACCCCACCAGTCCGACAGTCGGGAGCCGGTCTGTAACTGGGACAGGGCTTCTGTCTTCAAAGGCATCAGCCTTGGACTTCCTGAAGCCGCAGAGATACTTAGACTTGGAGCGAGTCACCAGAGGCCGGCTAGAAATGAAGATCGGAAGTGATCAGACCAACCCGAGCCGGCGATCCCTTCGTAGCCGAACTTTGCATGTAGCCGGCCTTTCGTCCCACAGTTCCGCTAGTTGGACAGCCGGGAGCCGATCTGTAACATGCGTGGGGAGGTAGAGGTTTGGACTCAATGTGTAGCATATGTTCGATTACGAGCAGGAAGTTGGTCCGGGCCGGCTAGCAAGCACCCGAGCCCGAGGAGTCGGATTAGGGAGCTCACTCTTGTAACGACAACTCTTTTTGTGAAATCGAAAAGTTATGCCCCAAGTAGTGGCTTGGAGCACCTGTTGCATTCATTGAAATCCCAAAAGGGTAAAGGATACATAGATACACATTTATCTCTCTTGCTCTAGCAGTAGAATGGGCGAAGCAGTGCCACGTTCGATGGGCACTCCGTTTCTTCGCCGGAGGCGTCTCTCTTGCGCTTCAGCGGCTTCTGGGCGTCTATTAGATAGTACGCGTTGTTGCGCAGCGCCTTGCTGATGATGAAGGGCCCCTCCCATGGGGAAGAGAGCTTGTGATGGCCGGCCGTTCACTGGATTCTTCTAAGTACCAGGTCCCCCTCATGGAAGGAGAGAGGCCTGATCTCTTTGTTGTGGTAGTGTCTTAGCTTTTGCTGTTAAATGGGCGTCCGGCTCATGGCCAGCTCCCGTGCCTCCTCGAGTAGATCGACACCGACTTCTCTTGCCTCTTTTGCATCCGCCTCCGTGTACAGGGTGACGCGAGGCGAGTCGAACTCGACATCCGCGGGGATGATATCCTCGGCCCCGTAAAAAAGGAAGAATGGCGTGAAACCGGTTGACCGGTTTGGCGTGGTGCGGAGGCTCCACATCACAGCCGACAACTCTTTCATCCAGCAGCCGGCTGACCTGCCGAGCGGTGCCACGAGTCTTGGCTTGATGCCGGCCATGATCAGGTCGTTTGCCATCTCTGCCTGGTTGTTTGACCGCGGGTGCGCAACCGACGCAAGTTCGAGCCCGATGCCCTCCTTGTCATAGAAGAGCACCATTGCACCTTTGGTGAAATTGGTGTTGTTGCCGGTGATGATGTTGTGGGGGACGTCGTAGTAGATGGTGATGTCCTTGATGAACTTGACAGCCGTGGGACCGTCGAGCTTCTTGATTGGCTCGGCCTCAATCCACTTGGTGAACTTGTCACTGGCTACTAGGAGATGTGTAATGCCACCTCGAGCGGTCTTGAATGGCCCTACCATGTCCAGCCCCCAGACGGTGAAAGGCCATGAGAGGGGAATGGTCTTGAGAGCTAGTGTCTTTGCATGCTGAAGCGCTGTCATGCTTCACACTTGTCGACCAGGGCTGTGGGCTAATGGAATCCATGGCAGAACGCCTTGGCCACCAGGGTTCTAGACGCGGCGTGATGCCCACACTCACCCTGATGTATGTCCTTGAAAATTTCTTGCCCTTTCTGTGATTCGACGCAGCGTTGGAATACGCCAGTAACAATGCGTTGAACTAGTTCACGGTTGATGATGGCATAAGAGGAAGATCGACGCCGGATCTCCCGCGCTTCTGCCTCGTCCTGAGGGAGCTCGCCACGAAGGAGGAAAGGCAGGATAGGTTGTGCCCATGTGGGAGCCGACACAGGAGCAGACTCTGGTTCGGCCTGAAGGTCAGGGGCAGCTAAAGCCACCAAGTTTGTCGTTGTGGTCCAGGGTTCGAGACCTTCTGTATCTGGTGCAGTCGTGGCAGCCGACATGCCATTGATTTCCATGACGGCCACCAACTGGGTGTTGAGCCGACTGGGTTCAATACTTGGCGTAGCCGGCGAAGTAGCCGGAACCGACCAGACACAACTCTAAGCATAGCAGGCACAATAAGCAAGCATGGATAAGTATGCACAACACAGGTCACACAAAGGAATGGGTTCAACTACTAAGAACATGTACCAGTTGAATCTTTATTGTCCTAATCTTGTAAAAGAGAGCAAGAACGAGATAGTGGATTGTACCGGAATGCTCAAAGGGGTTTTCTTGCCTAACACTTTTCAAGATAAAATGAGTCTTCATGAGTGACATCAATCTCATCGGAACAACGTCTACCGAGGGGGAAACAACACAAGCAACCACGAAAAGAACAACATTTATGTCACAGAAATGCAACACTATGATGCATGATCATGCCATGGCAATATTATGTTAATTGAGCTAATGCATCTCGCAGCCATATTAAATGAAGTTGATTTGAATCAAAGATTCAGATTTAAATTCCATGTGGGGTTATTTATATGTCATGTAATTAATTTGTCCTAAACAAATCATATAAGTTATTCTAACATGCATGAAAATACCACAAACACATCTATTGGATTTTTCTGATCATTTTTCATATATAACTTTTTTCATTTGGAGCTACGGTTGAATTTCTATGAATTTTTGATGTTTGAAACAATTTCTGAAATTTTTAGATCTATTGGATTTTTCTGATCATTTTTCATATATAGCTTTTTTCATTTGGAGCTACGGTTGAATTTCTGTGAATTTTTTATGTTTGAAAAAATTTCTGGAATTTTTAGATTTATCTCTATATAAAACAAATCCAGTAAATGATTTATGATGTCAGTGCAGCATCATTACTGCGTCAGCAGGTCAACCATGCCAGGTCCAGCAGAAACCTGACGACCAGGGCCCACATGTCATGGGCATACTGTTGAACGGTTTTAATTAATATCTAACTAAAAGTTAACCGGACCTCGGCCCACGTGTCATCCACACAGCGAGGGTCGTTACTGGCTACCCTAATCCGACATGTCAGTCGACCAGAGTTCGGACGGTGGTGACCTATCGACGCGGTAGAGGCGCAGCGGAATACCTCCTCCGGCGACGAAATGGCTGGTTGGGGGTACCTACACGGAGTAGGGACTAGCCCCCATCTATCTAAGTAGCCAGGACGGGCCAAGGGGACTGGGCTCACCAGAGTCAAGCTCACGGCAGCGGGTGAAGCTCGGCCACGGCGGGGGAGCTAGCTAGGGGCCGCGAAGAAACTAAGGAATAGGGGGATATGGGGCAACGACTCACAACGGTTGCGGAGGTGGCAACGACGAGATCAGGGAGGGGCTACTGGCTGCGAATCGATGGAGGTGGCTATCTGGTCTGAAGGTTGAAGACGACCAGGATGGTGGCATTGGATGGACTTCGGCCTTGATTCCTTCGATGAGGAGATGGGGAGGAGCACGATAGGGTTTATGGACACGGCGACCAGGCCCCTTGAGGACGCTGGTCGCGGTGGTTGCGAGTGGCAGCGACGGACGCACTCGGATCCAGGTGAGGCGAATCGATGGAGGTTGCCAACTTGCCGTCGGGTCCGAAGGTTGAAGACGACCGGGATGGTGGCGTTGGATGGACTCCAGCCTTGACTCCTCCGACGAGGAGACGGGGAGGAGCACGACAGGATTTCTGGACACGGTGACGGGGCCCCTTGAGGACGGTGGCCGCGGTGGTTGCGAGTGGCAGCGATGGACGCACTTCGATCTGGGTGAGAGGGAGAGCACGGGAGAGGAGAGGGCGACCGAGGGAGGAGGATGAGTCCGAGGAGGCTCACACGATTCACATGGCTTGGAGATGAGGACGGAGTGTTGATTAAATAGGTAATTTTCTGACTAAATTAATCCACGAGATAATCACTAGCATGGCATTGACTAGACTCATGACATATTGATCATGAACTAATCTAGCACGTACTACGCATATATTTGATACATCTTGGCATACAAGTAGTACTGCTAGGATTGAAACAGAAAGGAGTGGGATAAATACATTATACCCTCCGGTCGGCCACTTGGCCGTAGCAGCAACGTTGGTGGCGGCCGCATCCTTTGCCGCCTTCTTGTCGGCTTCAAGGTCGACACGATCGGCCTCGGATGGTTCAGCCATGGCAATGACGACGTGGACGTAGACAAAGCACAGGGACGGAGGCGAGCAGTCATGCGATCGCTCCCCAAAAACCTAATCGCCCCCTCCCGTACAGGAACCGGAGAGGCAGGGTTTCAAAGGCCTGCTCTCCCGTTGACCGTGTACGCGGTGAACGGGACGGAGTCGCCGGCGGCAGCAACAACAAAGGAACGAGCGCGTGAGACAGAGGCGATCTCATCTCGTGACATCTAGGGTTGGCGTTAGCCCTGCTTATATAGGTGGCCGGGTGGAGAGACGTGGGTTGAACCCACGTCCGAGTTGGTAATAGCCCAAAATCCGACGTTTCAGATCATGGCGCATCCTATGCGTATTCTCCGACCCTGACCATCAAAAATAAGCGCGTAGGTATGAGCTCGGCTCGGCTCATTCCCGCGCCATGGCATGGCGAGGCGGGAGGCGGAGGAGGAGTGGGCGAGGGCCTCTTCTCTTCTCACTCTCCAATAGCATGTAGAAGAGAGACCCTTATAAAGGGGTCCAACTTCTCCTCCACTAGCGGGGTGGGACTAAACTTCCCACCACCACTTTGCCATGCCACCACCTAAATGGGCCCTTGGAGATTTCTGAAATTCTCTTATGGGCCTAAGGCCCACTACTAATTTCAACAATCCCCCAGCAGATCTCAAGGGCACATCGTATTCCCTCGTTCCAATCACTGTTTTAATATACCAGCATTTCATGAAGACCTGTTAAGGTTGAGATTCACCTAGAACAAGTAGCTACACCCCTTTACAACTACACAATGGACTATGCCTTGAATTGGTAGTTTGGTGTAAAGAAGCTTCACCACAAGTCTTACTGGTACTAGACTACCGAAGGCTCACCCCTCGGGTGGAGCATATAAGTCGCACTCCTGGCCTATTCATGAGTTTACTAGGGATCACCCCAATCTCATAGACTGTGACGAGCAGTCAGGCTCATATAGGTGTGTTCCTCCAAAGATCCCTCTATAGGACAACATCTTGCTTACACATAAGCTTTAGAACACACTAAGACAGTAGTCATCCTACCATACAGTATCCGAGAGCATTGCATCTCCAATGGAATGGGTTAGTAAACTTACTCTCCTCAATTCACCACTGGCTTGTTTTCCCAAGTCCTACTTCGCGGTATCTCCGATCATATAGGTTGGGTTACTCCATGGCAACTCATGTGGGTCTCATACCCATCTCCCTCGATGCACTATCTATCACAACACGTGATAGCCCTGTAGTAAAGGGATCTGCCAGATTCTTAGCCATTTGGATGTAATCCAATGCTATCACTCCGAAGTTTCTCAAACGTCTGACAGACTTCAATCTCATTCTTATATGTTTGTTGGACTTCATATTGTCCTTTGAACTCTTCACTTTGACAATAACTGTCTGATTATCGCAGTTCATAAGGGTAGCCGGAACCGGCTTCTCAACCACAGGTAAGTCCATCAAAAGATCTCAAAGAAATTCTGCTTTGACACCAGAAGTTTCTAATGCTGTTAGTTCTGCTTCCATTATCGATCTCGTTAAGATCGTTTGCTTGCAAGACTTCCAGGAAACAACACTACCTCCAAGAGTAAAGATATACCTAGTAGTGGCCATCATCTCATCAGCATCAGAGATCCAATTCGCATCACTATACCCTTCAAGTACCGATGGGTATCCCATATAGTGAAGTCTGTGGTTGACAGTACCTTTCAGGTAGCGCATAATTCTTGCAACAACACGCCAATGAACATCGCCCGGGTTTGCAACAAACCGGCTAAGTTTTCTCACAGCAAACGCGATGTCAGGGCTTGTTGCGCTAGCTTGGTACATAAGCGAACCGATAATTTGAGAGAATCTCAATTGATCTATAGTTGTGCCTTTGAACTTTCGAATCAACACACTAGGATCATATGGTGTTTGAGAAATTTTGCAGTCTGAATATCCAAAGCAACTCAAAATCTTCTCAACATAGTGGGATTGTAGAAGTGTAATCCCACCCTCATCATCTCTCAAGACCTTGATGTTCAAGACAACATCAGCAACTCCAAGCTCCTTCATCTCAAAGTTTTGAGACAGAAAGGACTTAACCTCCTCAATCACCTTGAGGTTGGTTCCAAATATCAGCATGTCATCAACATAGAAGCACAACGTAACTCCTTCGCCCCACCATGACGATAGTATACACATTTGTCAGCTTTATTAACAGCGAAGCCAACTGATGTCAGAGTTGTATTAAACTTATCATGACATTGCTTAGGTGCTTGCTTCAGGCCATATAAAGATTTCAACAACTTACACACTTCTCCTTCCTGACCATCTATCACAAAGCCATCTTGCTGTTGCATATAGATTTCCTCGTCTAGCTCTCCGTTTAGGAAAGCCGTTTTAACGTCCATTTGATGAACAAGAAAACCATGTGAGGCTGCAAACGATAGTAGTACTCGAATGGTGGTCAGTCTGGCCACAGGTGAATAAGTGTGAAAGAAATCTTCTTCTTCTTTCTGGGCATAGCCCTTAGGCACAATCCTAGCCTTGTACTTTTCGATTGTACCATCGGGCCTAAGCTTCCTTTTGAACACCCACTTGCATCCGAGTGGTTTAGAACCATAAGGACGATCAGTAATTGCCCATGTCCTATTAGCCATGATGGAATCCATCTCGCTACGGACCGCAGCTTTCTAGTAATCAGCATCTGGAGAAGCATACGCTTCTGAAATAGAAGTGGGATTATCATCCACGAGGTATACAAAGAAATCATCACCAAAGGTCTTTGCAGTCCTTTGTCTCTTGCCCCTACCAACGGTTTCCTCATCATCCTCCTCAAGATTATCATCATGTGTTTGTTCATAATATTCCATAGGAATGGTAGGCTTAGGAGTTTCCTTATATTCCTATCTAGAAGTGCTTTGCATATCTCTCATGGGAAAAATATCATCAAAGAATGTAGCATCCCTCGACTCCATAATTGTACCGTCCTTCACGTCGGGTACCTCAGATTTCACTACTAGAAATCTATAGCCTACGCTATTCTTAGCGTGTCCCAAATTAACGCAGTCCACAGTCTTTGGTCCAAGCTTACGCTTCTTGGGGATCGGCACATTGACTTTCGCCAAGCAGCCCCAAATACGTAAGTACGAGAGCTCGTCCTTCTCTTCGACCACTCCTCATAGGGAGTGACCTCATTATGTTTTGTAGGAACCTTATTCAGGACATGACTCGAGGTCAATATAGCCTCCCCCCACCATGCCTTGGATAAACCAAATGTATCTAACATGGCATTAACCAAATTAGCCAGAGTACGAATTTTCCATTCGGCAACCCCGTTTAACTAGGGTGCATAGGGAGGCATCCTTTCATGAATAATGTCGTGTTCTGCACAAAAGGGATCAAACTCATTTGAGAAGTACTCTCCACCACGACCAGACTGGACTCATTTAATTTTCTTTTCAAGTTGATTCTCAACTTCTACCTTATAGATTTTAAAGTAATGCAGAGCCTCATCTTTAGTATTTAATAGATACACATAGCAATATCTAGTGGAATCATCTATCAATGTCATGAAATATTTCTTTCCACCTTTAGTCAACACACCATTCATCTCACAATGATCATAATATATGAGTTCTAATGACGCCAAGAGTCTCTCCTCTGCAGCCTTGTGAGGCTTGCGAGGTTGCTTTGCTTGCACACACGAATGTCACTTAGAACATTTTGCTAAAGTGAAACTTGGGATTAAATTAACTTTGCTAGCCGCGACTTAACACCGAAACTTGGGATTAAATTCAGTTTTGCTAGCCGCGACATTTTGCTAAAGTGAAACTTGGGATTAACACTCGGATGAATATTGTTCACGACTTTATTACAAAAATCTGCAAGGGAAAGGCGGAACAGACCTCCGCATTCATAACCTTTTCCAACAAAAATTCCATATTCCGTAACAACTACTTTATCAGACTCGAAGACCAACTTAAACCCTTCTCTACACAGAAGGGAGCCACTAACAAGATTCTTCTTGATGGCGGGGACATGCTGCACGTTCTTTAGCTACACGATCCTTCCCTCAGTAAACATCAGATCGACCGTGCCAACACCAAGAACAGAAGCACTCGTGCCATTACCCATCAATACGGGCCCGCGACCTGTGGCGTGATAAGAAAAGAACAATGAGATATCAGCACACATATGAATATTTGCACCTGTGTCCACCCACCAATCGGTGGACTCACAAACTGAAAATACAGTAAATAAATTACCGTACCCAGATGCACCACTTTCATTGTTGCCCACAATAATATTGGCAGACTTGGAGTCCTGCGTCGGCTTCTTGTACTTGTTTGGGCACTTGTTCGCCCAATGTTCATCTGAACCACAAGTAAAGCAACCCTCTCCCTTCTTATTCTTCTTGAAGGTCTTCTTTCCCTTTTTCTTGAAGTCGGTATTCTGTTGGAAAAAATTCTTTCCCTTGGGCTTGTGGGAAATGAAGTTCCTCTAATGTACCACATTGGCAACAAAAGAGTTTTCGACCGCTTTTCCATTGGAGTCCTTTGCTCTCGAATTCTGCTCAACACTCAGATGGCCTATGATGTCGTCTACTGAGAACTCACACCTCTGATGTTTTAGAGTGGTAGCAAAGTTCCTCCAGGAATTAGGTAGCTTAGCAATTATACAGCCCGCGACAAACTTGCCCGGCAAATTGCACTTAACAACCTCAAGTTCTTTAGCTATGCATATTATCTCATGAGTCTGTTCCAATAAAGAATGGTTGTCAACCATTTTGTAATCGTGGAATTGCTCCATAACATACATCTCACTCCTAGCATCAGTGGCCCCGAATTTAGATTCGAGCGCCTCCCACAGCTCTTTGGCAACATGCATATGTAAATATGCATCAAGCAGCTTATCTCCGGTCACGCTTATAACTGCTCCAAGGGATTGAACGGTGGCCTCCACAAACATATTTTCCTGTTTAGAAGAGATCGTTCCCGTGGGAGTGACTGTAAGTGCATCTAGTGCCCCTTAGTGATTTTGGTGGTTTGAAGACTTATAGGTTAAATATCTAATGTGTTCATGAGTGTACACACGATCTATAAGTCACTGAGGAGTTTGAAATATTTGATGAATATCGACCCCTAAAAATGTATATCTTCGGTTGAAGAAATTGGTCTCAAGCTGAAGAATTGAATCGCGAAGAATCTGCGATGAAATTGATATTCCTCATGAAGATATTGAAATTGAGGAATTTGGTGTATCCTGAAGAAAATCATTCTAAAGACTTTGAAGCACTCTTTCTGTCTTGTTTTCTTCACACTTGAGTAATAGGAACACCTACTGTTAAAGGGGGTCTAAGTTACACTTTGGAATGAATTTCCTCATGATGCTCAACCCAAGCCTAATCCTACCAAAAGCCTCAAGTGAGGAATACGAGTGACATGAGGACTCTCACAGTTGAGGGTTCTCACCGTTTCGATAGCCACGCCACATCATTGGTCTTATCCACACCAACGGTCATATTATTTAAGGGCATTAGCGTCAAATCATGTCGGGATGCCCCCAGGCTATAAATAGCCGCCCCCCACAACCATTAGCTGGTTGGCTCCTCCGTTAGAAACTGAGACTTGTCGTAAGAGCAACCCAATTCCTCAGAGTCTTCGAGAGTAATTCATCAGTGAGGAAATACCCCCAAACACAAAACCACAAACCTAGAACCAAGTGATTGAGCATCACTTAAGAAGTTGTTCCTGTGTGGGACTGAAGCCTTTTACCATTGAGGACTGTGCATCCTCCAGACGGTTAGGCGTCATGGTCTAGAGCAATCCAGCAGTCAATTGTGGATCGCCGGGTGACCAAGTTTGTGAGGGTTTGGATGTTTGCCCTAAAGACTTACCACGAGTGTTGGGCGAGGACTGTGTGTTCTTAGCCCAAGGAGAATATGGTAGGGACTGTGTGTCCCAGGACTATATGTCTTTTGGTTTCAATACCAAGCCGCTCCAAACCATATGTACAACTGTCACAGCAGTTGGAACTGGGTCATCAACTACTCTCTTCGCTGCGAAATGGGTTCTAATTCCTCAACTCTTTGTATTCCTCAGATTATGTGTTGATGATTCCACTGTCACTGTTTGAAGAATTTGCTGAAGACTTTCTGTGAAATTCCTCAACCCCAAATTCTTCACGCTAGTTAATCCTCATCTGTTTTCTGCATGCGTGCTTACTGTGCAATCTGTTTTCACATTCCTCATACTGAAAATCTGTTGTAGTGAAACTTTGCACTCTTGATCATTTACTGTTTCCGCTGTGAGTTAGTCATCAGTGAGGAATTTCCTCAAAAGGAATTTCCTCAGTGATGAAATTCTAAAAATCTCCTATTCACCCCCCTCTAGTCGATATAACACACTTTTAATTGGTATCAGAGCAAGGTACTCCCTTGTTCTGTGTGATTTTGGTTTAACCACCTCGAGTTTTAGTTATGTCGAGTGCAGGCATGATTAAGGTTACTGCAGCATGTCTTACTTTCGAAGGAAAGAACTTTCCCTTCTGGAAGACCAAGATGCAAATGCATCTGCTAGCTATTGACAATGATCTCTGGTATATTGTGGAACATGGCGTCCCCATCATCTCTACTAGTGTCTCTGCTGCAGATGTGAAGAAATTGGAGCAATTTGATTCTCAAGCGAAGAATATCATCTGTGTCCATCTCAGCCCATCCCAGTTTGGAAGAGTAAGTTCTTTCGGCTCAGCAACACTTATCTGGGAGAGACTGTGCAAAGTAAATGAAGGAGTATCAACCCAGCATGATTCTCGTGTTGATGTTCTTCGCAATCTCTTCAATCGCTTCAAGAGGCATGACAATGAAAGCTGCCAAGATACCTTTGATCGCCTCACTGACATATAAATTGAACTGCAAGCACTGGGAGCATGAGACATTACTGATCACGAAGTTGTGAAGAAACTGCTAAGATCTTTGGATTCTTCATTTGATACTTTAGTCATGATGATTCAAGAAAGACCAGACTACAAGATGCTTGATCCAGCTGATATACTCGAAAGGCTCAATACTCATGAATTCCAGCAAGAAGAAAAGAGAGATCTATATGGACCAAGCTATTCTAGACCACGTGCACTGAAGGTAGAGCAATTTCCTCATTTGAAGAAGAAGACTCAGATGACAGCATTGGTGACCCTGAAGAATCTGGACAGGAGCTTGCAATGCTCGTGAGGAAATTCCAGAGGTTTACACGACGTGGCCAGTTCGGTAAATCTTCAGGAAGAGATATGAGGAAATCAGAATCTTCATCTGAGGACTACAAGAAAATAACCTGCCACAAATGCAAGAAGTCAGGTCACTACATTGCTGATTGTCCCCGTTGGGGAAAGAAATCAAAAAAGAAGAAATACAAGGATGACAGTTCTGATGAATCGAAGAAGAGGAAGAAATCTTCAAAATCCTCATCTTCAAAGCCCTCATCGCACAAGAAGACTAGTTTCAGAAAGGCTCGGGCACTTATTGGCAAGGAAATGGATTCCGAGGCAGAATCAGAGGGATGTGATGAAGAGGAGGGTTCTGATGAAGACTCAGAATCCGGACAGGCTAGACTTGCACTTGCAACCACTTTCGTCAGCAAGTCAATCTTCAACCTTGAAGAAGATGAGCACACCATTCACACTAATGACTATGTTGATGACTTCGCTCCAACCTATTGCTTCATGGCAAAAGGCTCAATGGTAACGAATGATGCTTCCTCCTCTGATTCAAGTGACTGTGAACCTCATGATTATAAAAAAACCCAGTTACAATAAACTTGCTATCATTGCCACTAAACAACAAACTGCCCTGGAAAAGCTTCAGAAACTGCTAGATAGAAGTGATGATCTGTTGAATGATGAAATGAATCTTACCCAAATCCTCACTGAAGATGTGAAAAGTCTTCAGTCTAGATTTGATACTTCAAGATCGTTATGATACACTCCTCGCTGATCATGAGAAACTTTCCTATGAATTTATTCAAAGGAAGCTTGATCTAGAGAAGCTGAGGATTTCTCATGCTGATCTTCGTATGGAAAATGATTCATTACTAGCTCAACAGATCAGCGCTGCTCAAGATGAATTCATTCCTCCATGTCTTAAATATATTGAACACGAAACTGCTAATTCTTCACGAGAATCATCAAATGCTTCTATTGCTACAAATTCTTCAACTGCTCCTGTAGTGTCAATTTCCTCACTTGAGGAAAACACAAATGTTACTGATGAAAATGCAGGGCTGAAGGAATTGTATGTGACAGGCATATACAAAAGCCTCAAAGGACATCAAACCCTTTGTGATGTGCTCAAAAAGCAGATCTTGAACAGGAACCCGAGGAAAGAGGGAATTGCCTTTGAGAGGAAATTGAATGCTGATGGATCTTATTGGAAACCTGAGCAGTATCCCAAAACCTCATGGGTTGCTGCTAGTGGGCCTCCTTCTGATCCATCCAATCTAACTGGCTTTTCATGTGAATTATCCTATTCCTTAGATGAGTCATTTGACTCCAACTATAAACTGTTCAAAAATCAATCTGGTGAAGTATTTGCTCGATATGTTGGAACTAACTGTAGGAATGGCCCTCCCTTGAGGAAAATCTGGGTTCCCAAAAGTTGTCTTGAAAATCTTCAGGTGAATGTCCTCATGACACCACCAATGAAGAATCTGAACCCCAGATCAACTTCCCGAGGAGGACCAAAGTCTTCAAAAAGATCAAAATCCTCAACTGGTCAAAATTATGCTCGTACCCGTGCTAATACTTCTAACATGCAGGGAAACTACAAGGAATATGAATATGAGCGTTACTCTTCAAATCATTATGTTCATAAATCCTCAAACCAGTTCTCTACATATTCATATGAGTACTTTAACCCCCCTACTGTTAAGAGAAGTGCATTAGCTTCAATGCCACCTTTCTCATATGGTGCTCGCAGGATGATGAATGCTTTACCACCCCTTCAGATGTGGGTGGTGAAGAAATCGAACTAATCACTTCTGCAGGTCAGGTCTCCAGATGAAAATCATCATCTGAAGAATTTGCTGGAGACCTGAGGAAATGCTTGATAGGACGCAAGTTAATATTGATGAAATATAAATATTTCACACGTCCTTATAATTCTGTTGTGATGAAATTCTTATCTGATGAAATTGATATCATATTCTTCAAGTCTGAACCATATGAGATGGTAAGTTGTACTAATTCATCTGTAGGATGACAAACCCAAGAGTAATGAGTGGGTTCTTGATAGTGGCTGCACACATCACATGACTGGTGATAAAAGCTTGCTGATGAATATGCCACTAACTCCATCACCTCTGAAGCAAATCACATATGCTGACAAAGGTAAAAGCAAGGTATTGGGACTTGGCAAAGTGGCTATTTCCAAGGATAGGCATATGGACAAAGTGATGCTTGTTGAATCCCTTGGATTTAACCTCATGTCAGTCTCAATGCTTTGTGATCTTGATATGATTGTTATCTTTGGTAGATATAGATGTGTTGTGATCATGGAATCTGATAAATCCAAGGTCTTCGAAGGTTTAAGAAGAGGGGATTTGTACATTGTTGATTTCTCTACAGGTCCTCAACCACCCACTTTCTTACTAGCAAAAACCTCAGAAGGATGGCTGTGGCACTGAAGACTAGGTCATGTAGGCATGATGAATTTGCACACGCTCACGAAGAAGAAGCATGTCATCAGCATCGAATCAGTCAAATTCCTCAAGGATCATCTCTGCGGTGCATGTGAGTCTGGAAAAATGACCAGATCCAAGCATCCCTCGAAGACTATCATGACCACTACTCGTCCCTTCGACTTGCTTCATATGGATCTATTTGGACCTACTCACTATGCCACACTAACCAATGCAGCATCTTTATATGGCTTCGTCATAGTTGATGATTATTCCAGATATACATGGGTGGATATCATCGTATATAAAACTGAAGTGCAGGAAATCTTCAAACAATTTTCTTCAAGGGCCTCGACGAACTTTGCATCAAGATCAAACATATCAGGAGTGATAATGGAACAGAGTTCAAAAAGACTGGTCTTGATGATTATCTTGATGAACTTGGTATTACTCACGAATTATCTGCTCCTTATACTCCTCAGCAGAACGGTGTCGTCGAAAGGAAGAACAAGACTCTGGTTGAGATGGCAAGAACTATGCTTGAAGAATATCAAACTCCTCGTCGCTTTTGGCGTGAAGCAATCAACACTGCATGCCATATCATCAACAGGGTATATCTTCACAAATTCCTCAAGAAAACCTCATATGAACTCCTCACTGATAAGAAACCCAATGTAAGTTATTTCAAAGTCTTCGGTGCAAAATGTTGGATTAGAGATCCTCACCATAGCTCAAAATTTGCACCTAAGGCACATGAGTGTTTTATGCTTGGTTATGGAAAGGACTCGCACGCCTACAAAGTCTTCAACAACTATCAAAACAAAGTTGTTGAGACTATAGATGTGCGGTTCGATGAAACTAATGGCTCGCAAAGAGAGCAATTGCCTTCTGATCGAGATAAGCTATCTCCTGAGGAAGCAATAAAGCTCAAACCTACTGAAGACATTGTTCCCACTGAGGAAATTGATGAAGAAACCATCCCCATCACTGTTGAAAATCAAGAAGGTGCTCCTGAGCAAATTGCTCCAGAACCACTTCCTCATCCCAGAAGAAATCCTCAACCAGCTCATCCGAGGATTGCAAATGAAGTTGAACTTGAGAAAATCTTCAACGACATCAACGCGCCAGGTCCTCTTACTCGCTCAAAAGCTTCACACTTAGTTAACTTTTGTGGGCATTTCTCCTTTGTATCTATTACATAACCCTCAAAAGTTGCTGAGGCTTCCTGGAACCGGAGTGGATCCAAGCTATGCAAGACAAACTTCTTCAATTCAAGCTGAATGACGTATGGGAGCTCGTCAAACGACCAGATCCTTGCAAGCACAACATCATCGGAACCAAGTGGATATTATGAAACAAGCAAGATGAGGATGGTCAAGTGGTGAGGAATAAGGCATTACTTGTAGCCCAAGGCAACACCCAGGTTGAAGGAATAGATTTCGATGAAAATTTTGCACTTGTTGCTAGATTTGAAGCTATTCGAATACTACTTGCTTATGCTAATCATCATAACATCATATTATATCAAATGGATGTGAAAAGTGCATTCCTGAATGGTAAGCTTGAGGAAGAAGTACATGTTGCTCAACCCCCAGGTTTTGAAGATCCAAAGAATCCAGACAAAGTCTTCAGACTCAAAAAGGCGCTCTATGGTCTCAAGCAAGCCCCTCGGGCATGGTATGATACATTGAAGGAATTCCTCATGAAGAAAGGCTTCAAACCTGGTTCACTCGATCCAACTCTTTTCACTAAATCCTATGATAATGAGCTATTTGTGTGCCAGATATATGTCGATGATATTATATTTGGCTGTACTGACAAACGATACATTGATGAATTTGCTTACATGATGAGTGAATAATATCAGATGTCTGTGACGGGGGAGCTGAAATTCTTCTTAGGTCCTCAAATTCGTCAACAACGCAATGGAATCTTCATATCACAGGATAAATACCTCAAGGATGTTCTAAGGAAATTCGACATGCATGAATGCAAAGGTGCCAAGACTCCAATGCCTACCAACGGCCATCTCGGCACTAACGAAAATGGTAAAGAATTCGATCAGCACGTATATCGCTCTATGGTTGGCTCTTTATTGTATCTATGTGCATCTAGGCAAGATATAATGCTTAGTGTTTGCATGTGTGCACGTTTTCAAGCAAAACCGAAGGAATCACACCATAAGGCTGTGAAGCATATTCTTCGATACTTAGCTCACACACCAACACTAGGATTATGGTATCCCAAGGGCTCAAATCTTCATCTGGTAGGGTATTCTGATTCTGACTATGCTGGTGACCGTGTGGATCGCAAGTCAACATCTGGCACATGCCATTTCCTCGGAAGATCACTAGTTTGCTGGTCCTCAAAGAAGCAGAACTGCGTATCACTCTCCACTGCTGAAGCTGAGTACATTGTTGCTGGTTCATGTTGTGCTCAATTGCCGTGGATGAAGCAAACCCTCAAGGAATACGGCATCAACATGAAGAATGTGCCTCTCTACTGCGACAATGAGAGTGCAATCAAGATTGCATACAACCTAGTACAGCACTCGAAGACCAAGCACATCCAGATTCGTCATCATTTTCTTCGGGACCATGTCCTCAAGGGCAATATCCTCATCGACCATGTGAAGACTGATGATCAACTGGCAGATATATTCACTAAGCCCTTGGATGAGAAAAGGTTCTGCAAGTTGCGGTGTGAGCTAAATATCTTAGAATCTTCATAAGTTTTGTAAAAACATGCACACATCCTAACACTTATGCAAAATTGATGACTTAGATGTGCAACACATGATGAATCAATTTTCTTCAACTGATGAAGAATATCACTCTGAATGTGAAGAAATCAAAGAAGAAATTGATACTCAGGGCCCTACGACAATTGTACGCAGCGTCTGTAATCAACATTCTTATATGGTGGGTAACGCCACCGCCCAACATGAAATTCCTCAAGATTGATTTTCTTCAAAGTTCCCTTTCCTCAAAATTTGATTTTCTTCAAAAACAGTTGTTCTTCACTGTGACGATTTATCACAAAATCCTCAAGTTAGTCAAATCTTCAAAAACACTTGATGACTTTCGTTTACCTAGATAGACTGTGATTTCAAGTCCTCAACAACATTCACTTATAGCTATTTCTTCAAGTCGATATTTCATCTAAGTGAATGTGATCGGACCCTACTTTCCCTCTATCCTATTCTCATCCAGTCTATTCAATTCTTCATATGCGTTCTACTTGAAACTTTGTTCCAAATCCTCAGTGCGTCCTTGTCAGCTGATGATTTTGTAACAAAATCCTCAAATCTTCAAAAATTGTTTCTTTAATGCACATTAACTGAAACCCACTTTCCTCGTTCGGATAACCACGATCTCCACCGCTTTGCTCGGGAGCTACACGTGTCCTGCGGAGACGTAGAGGCACGGGCTATTTGGTCCGATTTCTTCGTGCCAACAGTAACTGCCTGGCTATAAATATGTCCCCATCCCCTCGGTAAAACACTTCTTCGCTCCATCGCACTCCTGCTATAGCAAAAGCACCGAACCCTAGCGCCACCGCTGGAAGTCTCGTCCCCGGCGAAGAAGAGCTTCACTGCCTCGACTTTTCCGTCGCCGAAACCACGCCAGAGCCGGACCATCCTCGTCCACCGCCACCGTAGACGTCCTCTGCTGCCAGGTTAGGGCACATTGTATACGCATCGAAAGAGCTTCTCCCTGCAACTCTTCTCTGTTCTTCGTGCGCGTCATCTAGGGTAAATAAAAACCCTATTTTTACAGCAAGATTGATCTACTATTTTACCTCTGAGATCTGAAATCTGTTGTTCCTCAAGAACCCATATGCATCTGATTCCTCAAACACTACCTATCACCACACTATTGATGAACTTCACTAAGCATCTAAGATTTTCACGAGATTCCTCAATTGTGCGAATTTTCGGATCTGTACAACTCTGGAACCCAAGAACATTATGCGTAGGCAAATTCCTCAACTGTCAAAACTTTTCATTTTCTTCAAATCTGAGAACGCATATGACCTCTCCAAATTCCTCGCAACTATACTCTATTCACAGGTACACACATGTCAGCTGATGAATCTCTCGGTTCTCATCAAATTAACTCATTTGCTGCATTTCTTGAGGAAAATCTTCAAGTCTCATCACACTTCTCAAGAGTTCAATCTCATCGGCAAAATCCTTAGCTGAAGAAAATGGAGGATGACAGGAAGCAAAAGAGAGGCAAGAAACTTGAGCAGAATACAGCTTTGGACATCCCTGAGGATATATAACTGGATTACTGCACCCCTGATGAACATGAAACTATGGCCAAGAGAAAAAATCGGCTTCAGAAGATAGAACGCCGATGGGCTAAGGTGTAGAAGGAGTACAGATTCGTCACTCCCAAATATGCAAAGAAATTCGCTCTGAAGCCTCCTGGCAAACGGGATCCACTTGAGGATTATCAAGAAGCACATCCGTCAAGCCTCAAGACGCTTGATGATTATCCTGATGAAAAGGAAAAGGACTTGACAAAGCTCAAGAAGCAGGGAGAGGCTGCGGTGAGGAAATTCAATGAATCATCTGCTGCTGCTTCAACTGCCACTACTTCCTCTGCTGCAGAGACTTCTGGCTCGGCAATTCCTCAACAAAAGTCCGTGCCATCAAAAGCAAAGGCTTCAAAGCTTCAAGAAAAACGAGCTCCAGCATCAGCTCCAAAACCTTCAGTGCCAAAACCCTCAGCTCCAAAATCCTCAGCACCACCACAGGCTTCAAAACCTGAACAGAAGCAGATAGTGAAGCCACTGCCAGCTACCTCAAGATCCTCACTCCCAGCTGCAACCATCTTGGAGACAAAGTCTTCACCAACTCCTCTGAAGACTAAGGTGACTCATGGGAGAGGAACAAGACCCAGCCCAAGCAAAATCATCACGGTCCCTTCTGCATCAGAGGGAAGTGATGAATATGATGATGAAACCTTGCAAGCTATGATCAGAAACAAGTAGGAGAGGGTAGCTCAAGCTTCTGTTAGCTTTGTTCCTCTGGCCATCGACCCCAAAGTCCTCCTAGACTACATAAATATCTGGTATGAGGACCCCAACACTCCGCTTGATTATTCGAAACTTCCCCTGGCATCAGCCACATGGTGGCCACATTCATCAACGAGGCCAAGTGGAAGGAGCATCAAGCCAAACAGGCCAAGGTTGCTAAGCTCAAAAAGGAGAAATTCCTCAGGCAGAATCTCCTCAACCTGACGCCTGATGCACTGGTGTCAACACAGGCTGAGTTGTAGACTTTGACAGATAAGTACTCCAAGCTTTCTGACCGTCAAAGTCTCAAAAGCAGTTTCATTAAATTTGCCACTGAAGCTGTTGACAACTACAACAAGAAGGTTGCCCCTCCAGTACCAACTCTTCAGCCTCTGATTGAAGAACCAGCTGATGAAACTCCTCAAGCTAGGGAAATTCCTCAAGAAGGTCGTGTGGATGAACCGGCAATTGAGGAAATCACCACGGAAAATCCAGCTGACGAATCTGCTACAGCTGGTGAGACTGCCCCTGATCCAGTTGCTGCTTCAAAGCGAGCTGATGACTCTGCTCCAGCTGCTGCTTCAAAGCCAGCTGATAACTCTGCTCCAGTTGGTTCCTCAATGCCAGCAGATGAATCTGCTGAGAAAACACCTTCACCAAAAGCTTCAAAGGTGAAGAAGATGACTCCATCTGCATCAGATGTGAAGAAGACAAGGGCTGCTGAAAAGGAAGCCAAGAAGAGAAAGGCTTCTTCAGCAAAAGAACACACTGAGACCAAGCGCCTCAAGCCACTTGAAGATAATGCTCCACTGGACCCTGTGCCTCTTAACATCGCTCCCTCTTATGAAATGGTCACCTTTGAAGACCAGGAGAAAGGACCAGATGAGGAAATGAAGGATGCTGCATCTGACGAACATATTGACGAAGAAATTCAAATTGACGACAGTCCTCAGCCCTCCATTCCTCAGGTAGAAACTACACAAGGATCAGCTGTACGAGCTGATGATTCTGGCTCCGTCACCAAGTAAGCTGAGGAAGAACAAAGCAAAAATCCTCAAGCTGATGAAATTCAGAGTCCTGAGCAAAATCCTCAACCTGAGGACCAGGCTGACCCAACTCCTCCTGACCAAGATCCACAAACAGAGTCATAGGGTGAACCCATTCCTCCTTCGGAGCAAAATCCTCAAAAAGATGCTCTAGCTGACGACATTCCTCAGCCTCAGGCTCAGCCAGATCACATTCCTCAGCCTGATGATCAATAAGAGCATGCTCCACAGCCAGATGCTCACGCTGATGAAATTCCTCACCCTGAGGACCATGCTGAGGAAAATGCACCAGATCAAGACAATGCATTCGTCGTGCTCAACCCAGAGTCTTCATTTGTGGTATCCCCTCAAGTTCAACAGCAAAATCTTCAGCCATGGCAGCGTCAGGCATTCTCCAAGCGACCAAAGTTTCAAAAGAAGAACTTCTTTGAAGAACGCATGTACTTTATTGGAGAGAATCCCTATGACAAACCTCAAATCAGGCATCTGTAGTTTCGGACGAGGACACAGCTCAATTACTATGCCTCTGTGCTGTGTGGAAGAAACAAGATTTTCCAACACACGCATATTCCTCAGGTTGAGCTTGAAACAATACCATGCCTAGCTCCAGTCCTCAACGTCCTTCATGAAGCTGGACTTCTCCCCATGTGCTCTGATATCTGTGACTGGAACAGTGAGCTCATTCTTCAATTTTATGCCACTCTTCACATATCTGGGGATCCAGCAGATATCAACACTTGGGTGTTTGACTGGATGACACAAACAACACACCACAAGGCTCCTGCCATTGAGCTTCTGCATGAATTGCCAGTATCAATTCCTTCAGAACAAGCCATGAAGCTTTATTATGAATGTGAGCTGCCCAACCGGATGATGGAAGTCCTCATGAAGCCTTTGGCTAAGGGGCAACCACCGAGAAAAACCTTCCTCGTCCATGAGCTCAAGTATGAACCAACATCTGTTTACAGAGTCCTCTGCAGCGTCCTTGCACCAATCAAGGGGCACGATGATGAAGAAGATGTTGTAGGCCTGATGAAGAATATCCTCTTCAACATCATTCATGGTATTCCTATCAACATCCATGATTTCTTCTTGAGGACGTTGGCCGACAATGCAATGTGTCCTTTTGACCACAAAATCTATGCTCCATGGATCATGAGATTCATCAGGAAAAGGGCAGGCATCAACTTTCTCGCTGATTGCAACAACCATGTTGGTTACATGCCTCCTATAAGGGTCAACAAGAATACTTTCGAGCTTGTTGAAGGAAAAGGCAAGTTTGTTATTGATGAAGCCAGTAGGCCCCTTGATGGCCAGTTCAGAGAGCCTGACCCATATTCTTCACGGGATGATACTGAGACTCATCCTCCAAGCCCTGTTGCTCCACGCATGCTGACTACCAGAGAGCTTCTCCTCAGTCTTCACCAGAAGGTGGATCGGAATCACAAGTGGGTCAAACGCCATTGTGAAAACCCTCACTGAAACACAGAACTATGTGAAGCTTAACCATCACAATCTTCATGAGGTTTTTGATCGCACCTGGGCTACCCTTACTCATCTGAAGACTCCGGCAGAACTTGAAGAATTGGAGTTTGAGCGAGACTTTGACTGGTCGTGGCCGCCCAAGAAGAAGTTCAGGCCAATTCCAGTTCCAGACCTTGAAGATAGTTCTTTTTCTGCATTCCGCACTACTGAATCTGATGAAGAACAATAAGACACTGCCACTGGTCCAAGGAAGAAGACTACCCCCAAGAATCCTCACGCGTCTTCATCAACTGCCAAGAAGTGAAGTCTCCACGGGCGTTAGTCCTCAGTTTGTCCCTTTTTGTCACTTGATGACCAACGGGGAGAAACTTGAGATTTAGTCTTCAAGCGGGATATTTTGGGGCTTATGAACTATATTTAAGTTATAAACTCTTGGCTCTTCTGAAGTGTTTATGTAATGAGTTGTAACTTATGCCCGATGGTACTCTGACGCTTTTGAACGTTTTTCTTCACATGCTTATTCCTCAAATTTTTAATGCACGCATGCTGAAATTCGTCACATACCATTTGTCATCATGCATCCTCAATTTCTTCATACTATTTGTCATATGTATCCATGATTTACAAGACTCAGGGGGAGATCTCCATGATATAAATCATCAATGTGCATTTGCTGCGAAAAGCAAAATTCTCAAGATATGCACATCTTCAGGGGGAGTCTCTCTGGATCTTGATTTCAAATTCCTCAAATGAGTATTTACAATTCATATTTTTATCCCTGTTGAAAACTTAACCTAATTGTCATCAACCACCAAAAAGGGGGAGATTGTAAGTGCATCTAGTGCCCCTTAGTGATTTTTGTGGTTTGAAGACTTATAGGTTAAGTATCTAATGTGTTCATGAGTGTACACAGGTCTATAAGACACTGAGGAGTTTGAAATATTTGATGAATATCGACCCCTAAAAATGTATATCTTTGGTTGAAGAAATTGGTGTGAAGCTGAAGAATTGAATCGCGAAGAATCTGCGATGAAGTTGATATTCCTCATGAAGATATTGAAATTGAGGAATTCGGTGGGTCCTCAAGAAAATCATTCTGAAGACTTTCAAGCATGAAGATTTACTCTTTCTGTTTTGTTTTCTTCACACTTGAGTAATAGGAACACTGTACTGTTAAAGGGGGTCTAAGTTACACTTCGGAATGAATTTCCTCATGATGCTCAACCCAAACCTAATCCTACCAAAAGCCTGAAGTGAGGAATACGAGTGACATGAGGACTCTCACAGTTGAGGGTTCCGACCGTTTCGATAGCTACGCCACATCATTGGTCTTATCCACACCAACGGTCATATTATTTAAGGGCATTAGTGTCAAATCATGTCGGGATGCTCCCAGGCTATAAATACCCGCCCCCCACAACCATTAGCTGGTTGGCTGGTCCGTTAGAAACTTACACTTGTCATAAGAGCAACCCAATTCCTCAGAGTCTTCGAGAGTAATTCATCAGCGAGGAAATACCCCAAACACAAAACCACAAACCTAGAACCAAGTGATTGAGCATCACTGAAGAAGTTGTTCCTTTGTGGGACTGAAGCCTTTTAGCTTTGAGGACTGTGCATTCTCCAGACGGTTAGGCATCATGGTCTAGAGCAACCCAGTAGTCAATTGTGGATCGCCGGGTGACCAAGTTTGTGTGGATTTGGAAGTCTGCCCTGAAGACTTACCACGAGTGTTGGGCGAGGACTCCGTGTTCTTAGCTCAAGGAGAATACGGTAGGGACTGTGTGTCCCGGGACTATGTGTCTTTTGGTTTCAATACCAAGCCGCTCCAAACCACATATACAACTGTCACAGCAGTTGGAACTGGGTCATCAACTATTGTCTTCCCTGCGAAACGGGTTCTAATTCCTCAACTCTTTATATTCCTCAGATTATGTGTTGATGATTTCCACTGTCACTGTTTGAAGAATTTGCTGAAGACTTTCTCTGAAATTCCTCAACCCCAAATTCTTCACGCTAGTTAATCCTCATCTATTTTCTGCGTGCCTGCTTACTGTGCAATTTGTTTTCACATTCCTCATACTAAAAAACTGCTGTAGTGAAACCCTATGAGTTAGTCATCAGTGAGGAATTTCCTCAAAAGTAATTTCCTCAGTGATGAAATTCGAAAAATCTCTTATTCACCCCCCTCTAGTCGATATAACGCACTTTCAGTGACACCGGCTATCTAGAACACGTTCATAGCCGTGAGCCATAAGGCGGTTTTCGTTTGCCAAGTTTGAAGTAAGTACTGGTAAACTTATCCGGTTTCAGTGCAGGAGCAAAAAAATCACTCGAAAAATACCTAAACATATTAGGTTCTTGGATTGTTGAGTAAGTACGCAATTTTTCGAGTAAATTAATCCATGAGATAATCACTAGCATGGCATTCACTAGACCAATGACATACTGATCATGAACTAATCTAGCACATACTAGACATATATTTGATACATATATGCATGCAAGTAGTACTGCTAGGATGGAAACGGAAAGGAGTGGGATAAAAAGATTATACCCTCCGGTCGACCACTTGGCCATAGCAACAGCGTTGGCGGAGGCAGCATCCTCTGTCACCTTCTTGTCGGCTTCAAGGGCGAGACGATCGGCCTCGGATGGTTCAGCCATGGCGATGACGACGTGCACAGAGACGTGGCAGATGGACGGAGGCAAGTAGTCGCGTTATCGCACCCAAAAACCTAATCCCGCCTCTCCCATGCAGGAACTGGAGAGGCGGGGTTTCGGAGGCATGCTCTCCCGTCGACCGTGTACGCGGTGAACAGGACGGAGTCACCGGTGGCAACAGCAACAAAGGAACGCGCGCGTGAGGAAGAGGCTATCTGATCTCGTGACGGCTAGGTTTGGCGTTAGCCCTACTTATATAGGTGGCTGGGTGGAGAGACATGGGCTAAACCTACATCCGAGTCGGTAACAACCCACGACCCGACTTCTCAGATCGTGGCGCATCCGTTATGTATTCTCCGATCCTGACCGGCAAAAATAAGCGCGTAGGTATGAGCTCAGCTCGGCTCATTCCCGCAACCCGCGGCGCGACACGACGTGCGACGCAGGAGGAGTGCGCGAGGGCCTCTTCTATTCTCACTCTCCAATAGCATGTAGAAGAGAGACCCTTATAAAGGGGTCCAACTTCTCCATCACTATCGGGATGGGACTAAACTTCCCACCACCACTTTGCCATGACACCACTTACATGGTCCTTGGAGATTTCTAAAATTCTCTTATGGGCCTAAGGCCCACTACTAATTTCAACAGCGAGGATGGCCCCCCAGCACGAAGCAGGAGGTGGCGCTCCTGCTCATGCGGTGACTCCCCCCGTGCGGCCCTGCCTACTAGCAAGAGGAGGGACATGACTGGCAGCTAGGCCAGGTGGGTTGGGCAGGCTACTTGGGCTGCCAGATAAGCCGAGTATGCTTTTCCTTTTTTGTTTTTTCCTTTTGTTTTTTCTTAAATACTACAATTTGTTTTGGTTTAGATAAAATACTAAATATTTTTGTAAAATCTAAAAATTGTCATGTGAGTTTAGTGGATTTAACCAATGCCACATCAAAAGTTTCAAAATAATTGGAAATTATATTATTTATATAATAAAAATAAATGCAATGCAAATAAATGTTGGATTAAATCAGATGCCCAAATTAAATATTTATGTGATTCCAAAAACAATGTTTGCATTCTACCTCCTGTCAATATTTTCTCAGAATATCACGTGGATTTTCTTGGATTTATTCGAAGGAATTTTTATCTTTATCATTTTGGGAAAAATGATTTTTGAGGCTGGATAATTCCCCAATTCAAATTCTGTTGAATTAAAATGCATGCAATAATATGCAACAACAAGCAAGGCTAAACTAGGGCTGTGACAATATAGACCATTCACTCCTCTCTTCTAGGGTTAGAAATGGTTTAGCTCATAATTAGTTGAGCATTTCTCCTTCCACTACCACTCCCATGGAGATGATGCCTCCAAGTGAGAAAACCCTCTAGTGGATGTCAAGGCCCCTATCATAGGGAAGATCCCTAGTGTATTCAAGAGCTCATCTTCCTATGTGATTTGGGATGTACCTTACCATCTATCTTACATTCCCTTTGTAGCTCATGTACCTTTGTGGATCTTGTGTGTGGAGAGTCTAGTAGATGTGTGATTGGACTTGTTCTTGAGTGTTTCCTCTTGTGATTTCTCCCCATTCTTCCGTGTTCTTTGTGTTCATGAGTATCCCCCTCCATTTCATGAAATATCAACACCTAGGGGTTCCACCCTATATGAGAAGACGAGGTGGAAAATATGGAGAAATCAAAAGAAAAACACTTTATTGGACAAGATCCACACCAAATATTCCTCAAATCACAAGCAACACATGGGGTTCATCAAGATCCAAGAATAACAAAAATAACAAAGACACATGGGTAGTTCATCCAAATATCTAGGAGGGATGGGCCTTGATTCCAAGAGGGACCTTCCCTCGAAAGGGGCCTTGAGATTTTTTATGGATGTTCTCCGGTGGAGGTCTTGGCCTCCGCATGAGAAGTAGAGGAAGGAGCAAAGCAAATATATGAATGAGCCTTCACTTCGGTAACTCTAGAAATGAGGAGGGAGTGGACTATATATAGTCCTAGCCATGAAGGGGTAAGTGAGAGGGGGATACATGCGCCCTCGGCCTGTTGGATACGTGCAGGCAGGCACCACATGTCTGGACTAGGGGCCATATGTCCGACCATTCGTGAGGCGTGGGATGTCCGAGGCTTTGGCCAGATGTACGGTCTCGTGCTGGTGAGGAAGGTGCGGCTACGGGTGTCCTTGCCCAGGATTTCCGGCCAAACGCCGGATGTCCGACGTGTCTTGGGGCGTCGGATCTCCGGGCTAGCACCAGACGTCCGGCTGTTGTAGGTTTGGCCTCTCGGGGGCGCTACTCCACTTCTTCTTCACACGCGTCGGATGTCCGGCCGCTGTAGCTTCAGCAGCTCCGTCTTCTTCTGTCGTTGCTTCCATGCTTCCCTCGCGGATGGTGTTGTTGGTCCTTGGCGCTTGCACTCCTCATCATCATCTAAGAAGCCCCGGTAATACCTATGCATGCACATGAGAGGAGTGTCAAGTAGTTTACCATCCTTGAAGGGGTCAGGTGAGAACTTGTAAAGGAGATGATTCACCCTTATGTATGTCGAGAAGATGCGACACGTCTCACTTGCTAGATTCACTCTTGCTAGCCATGTAAAGTGTTTGAATGGTTGAGGGGGAGTAAAATATCAATTCTGTTTGGGAACCGTCAATAATGTGATTAGCATGGAAGATATCAAAATCCATTGTTTTATCATTTACAAGAAAGGCACACCACACAAAATATATTCATCTCTCTTTTTAAGAAATGAGCTCTAGCACCTCTGCAAATGCCTACTTCCCTTAGTGAAGATACAATACATTTACTTTTATGTTATTTAATTTCATGTTGTGTCAACTTATTATTCCATCCTCAATCTATTATTTGGAAAGCACCATGTGTTGGTGAAAGATCCAAACATATATATCTAGTCAAATATATTTGACAAAAAACATATTTGATCATGATTCATTATTGTTGATAGTTATCTTCATGGTAAGTATGTTGGGAGCCGAAACACTGAGCCCCTATCTTTCTCTGTGTTTGATGGACGTTGTTTATTCTAAAATTATACTTTGAGTATTAGGAATCATAGAAGGCTATATGATAATTGAGTATGTGGAGCTCTTACTTAGACATTGCTGAAAATATGATGCATTGAAATTGTTTGATGACTAAGGACATATGTTGATAAGTTTCAAGAGATTGCTTTGTTTGAACCATGACATGTGAATTGATTGCTACACTATCATGATGAGTTTCATGAGAAACGGTTTCTCGCTATGATGCTATAAAAGTGACTGGAATTTTCATTGAACAAAATTATATACTATGCTAACATTCACACTTCATAAATTACTTATTTTATCATATACCTACTCGAGGATGAGTAGGTATTAAGCTTGGGGATGCGGATTCATCTCCAACTTATCAATAATTTACGAAATACTCATGCCTTATTCACCTATGTTTAAAATACTTTTATCTGGTTTTGATGCATTTTACATGATTTAATTATAACTAACCTGGATTTACGCAGTTTTCAGCAAAATTATCGTTGTGTTTTTGTTATGCAGAAATTAGAACTTTTCAGAATCGCCCAAATACTTTTGATGATTTTTTATAGATAATATGAGAAATGCTAGAGCGAAGAACCACCGGAAGGGGGCTACCTACGGTCCACACGCCAATAGAGTGCGCCCACCCCCTAGGCGCGCCCTGATAGCTATGGACCTGTCGTGGCTTCGGTTAGCATGATACCAATGCCGAAAAATCCTATATATACAGAAACCCTCAGAAATAAACTTGGAACTTCCGCTCCACTGCCGCAAGCCTCTATACGGAGCAAAACTCATCTAAGGACCCTACCAGAGGGGGCAAACATCATCGGAGGCAATCTTCATCATCCCGGCGGTGTCCATGACAAGGAGGGAGTAGCTCACCCTCGGGGCCGAGGATATGTACCAGTAGCTATGATCTCTCTCTCTCTCTCATATGTTCTTGTGATGTCATGATCTTTATGTATCATGAGCTTCGTTAATATAGTTGGATCATATGGTGTTTGTCCCTTGCTATGTCGATTTGATGAATTGAATCTTCCCATTTGAGATTTTGTTATGTTGGATTGTATATTGGTTTTGAGATCACTTGATGTGTGCCTTGCATGTGGATACCCGTGGTGATAATGGGGTGTTCTAGTGACTCACTTGATATATGTTTTGGTACTCCACTTGTGGATTCCCGTGGTGACAATGGGGTAATCTATGCATATGGGTTGATACACGTTCTTGTCCTACTTTCTTTGATAGAAATCTTGCGATACTCTTTGATGTTCTTTGTGTTGGATTGAATATGATGAATCTGAAATTCTTTGATGCATGTCGAATAATTAACACACAGATACTCTAGGTGATATTGGAGTATCTAGGTGACATTAGGATTGATTATTACGTATCATGGGTCTTAGTTTAGTACGAACTCTAGGGATTTTTGAGGTGGTTATACTACCTACAACAAATTTGTATTATGTTCTCCACTACTGATGAACTTTGGAGTGACTATTTGTCGCACTTGAGGGATGGTCATATGATTCTATTATGTTAGCATTGTTGAGAGAGTGCACTAGTGAAAGTATGAACCCTAAGCCTTATTTACAAGCATTTATATAATGTTTTTCTTGTTGTTTGCCACTTATTATCTTGTTGTTTTTATATCTACTATCCATACTACATTTGTATCACCATGTCTTCGTCGAACTAGTACACCTACACAATTTACCATTGTATTGGGTGTGTTGGGGACAGAAGAGATTTCTTGTATTTGATTGCAGGGTTTTTTGAGAGAGATTACATTCATCCTACACCTCTGATGGATTGATAAACCTTTGGTCATCCACTTGAAATTTTTTGCTATCCTACAAAATCTACACTTTGAGGCCCAATAATGTCTACAAGAATAAAGTTGTGTAGTAGACATCACCCCATCACCACCCCGTGCTTACAAACTGGACACAAACAGTCACACTGTCTTTAGTGCGGTTGGGTGGAGCAACTTCCTTGCTGGTAAGAGTCTCCGGGTTGGACAGGCCATCTTAGTCACTATCAAGAACACATCACGCCATGACTTGAGGATGATGATCGTCATTGAAATCATTTAAAAGTATGTTTGTGGCTGGTCCATCAATGTGAAATGAACTCTTTGTTAACTATGTTATTTTGCTCGTGTTTGTGAGGACTGTCATTTATTAAATAGCTACGTAGCACTAGTACTGCTTGTGATATTATCACTTATTATTAACTGGATTGCATTGTTCTATTAGTCTAGTTCTAGTGCCTAAAGTCAAATTCTAAATGTTATGCATTGGGATTTTTTTTTTGGCTGCACGAAAGGTTCCTAGCATGCAATGTACATTGCACGTTGCTAGGTGAGAGATTATAGTGGTGGCGTAGCTCACATGGCTTTCCTTCAGCACATAGAGTACCGCTGACGTGGGACCCAATGACACCATTATTTTTTAACAAAGGCGCCATATTGGTGGTGTCGGGCAACCTTATTTGCCATGCCATAACTAGATTTCCTGCACTAGTGTAAAGGCTTTGGGATAGTATGGATACTTGTTTATGTGATTATGTGCAAAAACAAAAACTTTTGCGTCTAGTATATCAATTCTTTGATTTTACTAGAGCGTGAAAATATTCTAAATTTTTATATAGTATTATGATACATATTTCCTATGTTTTCCTAATTTTTCAAAATTTTGAAAGTTAGGGGAGTATGATTTTTGTTTAGATCCTTTGAGACTGATATGGTTTTAACAGATTGTATTTTGCATGCATAATTTGCTTATTTTAGTCTTTCCATAGCTTATATTGAGTGATATGAATTATGTGAGTGATGTAATACAATAGCCATTATGTGAGAACAATTATGAATCTTATCTTGGGAGTACCTAAGTAAATAATCTTTTTTAATATAATAACCCATCTCATGACTTCCGTTAAGTTTTGTGTGATTGAACTTTTCAAGTTTTAGGTGAGATGACAATAAAGGAGAATAATAAGCGGCAAGACCCTAAGTGATAGAGGAGAAGGTACCGATCTTTTGGTCAGATGATAACTATACATTTAGTGGAGACGACTTTGACGATCCAACTACAAATGTGCACGACATTGCGCCTAGGCAATCACGAAACCAACTCGAAGAGGTTATTGACCACGTCGGAGAACAATCAACCTGACCACGAAGGTGTCAGGGCCCATTTTTCTGGGATATTAATTTCCCATCAAATGACCCTTGTGCATACTAGCCCCATGAATATTATTAGCTGGTACACTCTTCCTTGGTACAAATATCCAAGCAAATACAAAAGACTAGAGTACAAGACCATGATGGTCCATCGATTACACAAGGCCTCTAGTGGTTGATGGCGAAAGCGGTTTGTGGATCTCCAGCGTCTATGGGACTCATTTCCCACACGAATAGGTGACCTAGATAATTCCTATCTCTCACAACTGCTATCCTTGGTGCCTAGATTTAAAGTACTCACTAACTTGTCCCTGACTACTATGAATAACCTCTCAATGCATAATAATTACATGTTAATTTATGTCTATTTTTGTGAGTCAGACATGAGTTCAACTCATAAAGGTAAGCAAGCAGATAATTTATGCATACTGAGAATTAAGCAAGCAATAAATAATGAAAAAGGGAACATTGGGTTGTAATCCTCCTGAAGCTTCCAAGAACATAAAGTAGTCCAATCGGGTGTCTGGAGCGACGCCTAGAAAGTATAAAGATAGAAAACATGTCTCAGTCGGGCATCTGAGCGACACCACATACATGGCTTATAGGAAATAATAAATCGTGTGCCACAGTCGGGCGTCTGAGTGACACCGCATAAAGGGCTTATATGAAATGATAAAGTATGTGCCACAGCCGGTGTCTGAGCGAGACCGCATACATGGCTTTACATGAAATAAGAATAGTTGCCATAGTCAGGCCTCTACGCGACACCGCATAAAAGGATTATATGGAATAATAACAGTTGCCACGATAGGGCGTCTGAGCGGCAACATGTAAAGGGGTTTTATGAAATAATAATAGTTGCCACAGTCGAGTGTCTCGGTGACACCGCATACAGGGCTTATAATATATTCATAATGATGAATATCCGGGAGGTAAAACAATCCGAGGGATATTCGAGATTCATACACAAAAAGAGGTTAGTCCACAACAATAAAGATATGGTCATCCACCATGAGTTATGGTTAACCTCATAGTTAAATTAATTTCCTCCGAAGATCGACTCTAAGACGGACACTTGACCTATCCCAGACTGTAGTGCTTAACCGCGGACACGACTATCTGAATAGGTATAAAACTATGCAGAGGGTGTACTCTTTACCCACGAGTAACATATTTATTTAGTCAACCATAAATGTCAACTAAATCCGATTACGGTCTTTGAGTTGAAAACACACCTAACCCGCACACACCAGTTTAACTTCCGATGTTTGGGATCACCCACAACACTCGTTAAGTAAAATTCTAAGTTGGAATATCTCAATCTCCACTACTATGGGATAAAACTTACACTCCACGCTACAAGGGGGTGCCCCCCTCTCGGTCCCATACCGGAAACACCCATGCCCCCCGGACCAAGTGACATGCCTACCAGATGCATCCCTGGTATCTTCCACTTTGGCCTCTCTGTATGGTGTGGCGAGGAAAGAGGTTTACGACTTACTGAACCATACACTATCCATGGTAGGGACAAGTGGTAGTACAAAACAAGCCAGGGAGGTTACTGGAGCAAGACTCGATCTATGGTCGACTCAGGAGGCTTATGTATTTCCTGCATGGTTAGCACAACAAAAAAATTCCTCATAGTTGATCAGATAGAGTCGCTCCTACCATGCCCATCATGCCTCCACAGATCGTCCCTATCACAACGCGATACCCGTACCACAATCGCATCTACCTGATACGTGAACTTTCTCCGGATTCCATCCGGTAGGTTTAGCATGAGTGGCATGAAGAAGTGACTACTATCACAACACTTCATGCCGAGTAGAATTGGAGTTTTCATCACAAGAAATATCACCATATAATTATGTTCACTTCATCACCATAGTTGTGCAATTCAAGCACCACCAAATTTAACTGCTCAACAATTCACATCAGTGCTCACGATGCTTGCCTTGAGTATGCACAAGAGTAGGATGTAGTCCAAATCTTTGGAAGTTTTACTCTCCCTAGAAATTCCTGTTTTTTGAAATGTCTAAATCTTTGGAAGTTTTACAATCCAAAAATATTACTAAAAAGTTATTTGGATTTTTTCTAAATAAATAGTAAAATAAACTAGAGGGTATTTGAAAAGCGTAGGAAAAAGATTCAGTACATTTGGAGTATGGTTTAAAAACTAGGTCTAAGGAAACTTCAATCAAATTTTGGTTTTTAGAAAAAAATAGAAAAGAAAAAGGCCCAGCAGCACTTATGCTTTCGGAACACAAAAGACGCATTTTGGGGGAAATGCGCTTCCACGCGAAACACTTTAGCACACTCGAAGTCACTAACAGTGGGCCAGCGGGTCCACCTGTCAGGTTTGACTTGTCTTCTCCGTTGTCTTCCTCCTCTAGTCGAACGGAGCGTGGCCTCCGGTGATACTTGCTGGCGGTTGGCATCTGCTTAGGAGCGCTTGGTTGAGGGAATGGAACGGGATGGCCTAGGCGATCCTCCCAGTGATCGCTATGTCCAGTGAGGTTGAGGGAATCATCGATGTTAAGGTTGCCGGCGAACGGCGGCTTCGAGGGGTAAATGGGGATTCCCCCTACGGTGGCTCCCGACCGAGAATTCGAGGAGGGAAGGCTTCGCGGGGTCGAGGGGGAGTGAATGGTGGCACAAGTGGGATAGGGAGGATCTGGGTTGGTAGGATTTGACCGGAGTGCAATGATGGCCGAAGCTGCCGTAGGTGGGGAAGACGATGGCGTCCGGTCGAATTGGAGCTAGGGGTGGCTTGCTATGGCTTTGCTCACGTTGTTGTCGAGCACAAGGGGGGTCAGGGGCGCTATTTATAGAAGGGTGATGTCGTTTCCATGTTGGCCAAGGATAAGCACGGCTGCCTCGTCGTTCTGTAGTTGTGGCGTGACATGGGGATGGCTGGTTGGCGCGAGGTGGTAGCGGATGGGGCTCTGCGCTGTGCCATGGGTGAGCTGGTTGGCTGCCTGGGCTTGACGATGTTGCCATGGCATAGGGGCGGATGTGGTCGCCGGCATGCACATGGGGTTTAGAGAGGCTAGTAGGCAAGCTTGGCGCTGCACCATGGGCAGGTTGTGCTCAAGGAGCGGCTGGACGACGCTGACCATAACAGAGGCACACGCGATTGTCGGCTAGCTACCGAATGGCTATAGTGGCGGCACTACCAGAAATCAAGAGGCTGCCGGTGTGGCTCTGGGATTGTCACATCCAGTGTTTGTACCACTTTTGCCTCATGATATTTTTATAAAAACTGGAGTGAATTAAAACTTTTTGCATATTTGTGATGGTTGATTTGGTTGCTACTTGCTTGTGTAACTGATTGAGTTTTGGATCACTATAGTCATTCTCCTCTATATAACACATGTCCTTGACCCCAAACCTGTGTCCAATTATCACACCATTTGAATAGGACCAGAAAACTATTTTTATAAATTATTATTTCAATAAAAGGAAATTTATGTATTTTAAGCTTTCTAGAACCCCTAATTTGGGATTTGCACTACAAGTCCCCAATTTAGGGGAGATGCCTTACCCCAAAGTTTTTATTTGAAAGCTATTATCAAAAAGGTTTCCCAAAACCATAAAATAATTATTTTAAAAGTTATTTTCCTATTTTATTTAAACACATCTTTCTCGAGCCACACATGGTATTTCATGGGGAAAATATTTTATCACTTCAAAAATATTTGAGAAAATTTAGGGAAAGTGAGTGGAGATATATTTGTCATACATAAGAGTTTCAAAACATGGTCATGTTCTAATTATTGGACAAACCCCTCTAAACCCTTTCTTCCTATTTCAAAATTTTGAAATGTTTACATAGGAAATATTCTCAATAAATTACAGGAAAATTCTAGCAAATCACACATGATAAAGGTGGTGATACTGCAAAGTTTCATCTCAATCTAAGTTTGTTTCACCAAAGTACCCCAAAACCCTTTGTGTCCCGAGTTAAATTTGAGCAAATTTACATTACCAAGTTTACCAAATCGTCCCCAAATTTTACAAAAGTGATCTAGCCCCCAAATAAGGATACTAAACGAAGTTGTGCATTTATGGGAGTTTATTTGATCGCATTTCTTCATAGGAATCTGATTCTATCAATTTCTAGGGATTCTCATATTTACATTGTCAACTATGCTCAAATGAGCTCAAACTTGGTGATCCCTATTGATTTTACACCTAATATCATCCTGTTGGGTTTCACAACATTTGGGCAAAGAAATCTTGCCCAAAACCCAATCAAACACCTTTTGCCAGATTACTAAATCTACTCCTAGAGCATCCAAAGCTTTTCCCCTTTACCCCAAAATTTTACCACAGCTCCATAGTAACCCCAAGCTTCCCGAGTAAGCTTCCTCGCGCCCAGCTCCATGAATGTAGCGGATAAAACCCACCTGCAAGCCCCTAGAAAAGCATTTATTTCCTCTGTCTCTCTGCTCTCCTCCACTCCTAGCTTTTCCAGAGCACCCCAAGCCTCCCCCTTTGTTTATTCACCCGCAGCCATTGGACATTGCAGGACGCACCAGAGCGCGGCAAAAGCTCCATCATGCCGACCAAAGTCACACTCTAGAGCGTGCTAGTGATGACCGAGCATGAGTTAGCTTCGTGCGTGTCCCTAGGACGCCTCGAGCCTCCCCCTCGCGCCAGTCGAGGCGCCTTGGCGTCCGCGACAAGCCAAGCTGTCGGCCCTCTTCTCTCTGCTCTTGCAGTAGCTCCCCTAGCCGCGCTCGACGCCCCCAAGCTGTCCAATGCATGCGCTCGCTCATGCGCGCTCTCCTCTCTCCTCTTTCTTCCCCCCTCTATCGTGGAAGACCCCCAAGAAGCCCGCCGAGCCATCCATCTCTCCTCCCCTGGCCCCAAAGGCCGTTGCGGCCAGCTCCGGCGCGCAGATCCATGGTGTTCTCGTGCCCCGCCTATATAAGGCTCCCCAAGACCTCCTCTCCCCTCTGGTCCCTCTCCCATCCTCTTAATCGTGATCCACTGCCCCTAGTTCGGCCACAAATCTCCCTGAGTTCGAGATTGAGACAGGGCTTCGCCTCTTCGGCTTGCCATTGATCTTGTGGTAGGAAGCCACTCTGTCCCTTCTTACTCCTTCGGCTCTCCCCTACACATCTGATGTGTTTCCCCGTCTCCCCCGTCCATTTTGCTACATGTAATGGCCCCGGCGACCGCTTCTGAAGCTGCTCTACCATGGAATCCCGTCGCCGACGACTCCATGCGCTCTGGCAGCCCTTTCCACCTCCACCAGATTGGCGACTCACCCCTGAGTCCATTCCCATCGTTAGCTCGCCTCCCCGTGGTCGCTGTCACCATTGATGAGCCTCGCCGTCCTCTAGCGAGAGGTTGAAGATAGACCCGATAGGTGGGGCCCAACCGTCAGTCTCCCGCGCCTCTCCCTCGCCTCTCTCTCTCGCTGGCCCTTGGGCCCCGCCGATCATGTTTGAACCTGGCATGGCACGGTTGCTTGTCTCACTTGGGCTGGTTTGCCTCTGGGCTAGCCAGGTTGCTGGCCAACTCTATCCTAGGTGATGGAGCCCTTTTTATTTTTTCCTTTTAGCTCAGTTTTGCAAAAAATCCACAGAGATAAATATTTGTCCAAATCCAAATATTCCCTCACCTAAAATCTTGTAATATTATTTAGTATTTTATGTTGCCACTTGTGTAATTTTTATATTAGGTTGCATTCACAGTTTTATTTTAAAATCTTGTTTAGGGCATTTTCACACTCTGGTAAAATGATTTTTACAACTTTTTACACTCCAAAAAGAAAATCCAACAATTTTGGCATTGCCTATGCTCACCGTAATATTTTACAAAAATGGTGTGACATTTTGTGAGAAGATTATTTTCTCTGTTTTTAGTTGAGTGCTTATTTTTGCCTTTTGTTATTGCGATGATAGATTGAATTTTCGATGAAGGACTTGGACCATAAGACTTTGAAGACCACAGAGACTTTGTTGAGTAAGGAAAGCAGCCCCTTGACCATGTCTATGAAATTATTTTCATGCATGTTATATTTAGCATTTCGTTCTGATACATAAGATCAAGTTGAATCGGTAACTACCTCAGTGGGGTGTTTCTGATAGCTCCTCGGTCACACTTGCACTTGAACATAACCCTACCTACCTATGAGGGTTGTGCGGACGGAATGTAGCTAGGTTGCTAGTAGTTCTATGCAAGGGATTGGGAACATGGTGATTAGAAAGGTTTTTACGAAAAACTCATCGGGTGCCACTAATACCCGAGGGATATGGTGTCAGCTAGGTAACCACTTGAGAAATAAGTGGTGTACCGGGGTTAGTGAGTGTGTTGTTTTCCCAAATTGGATTGGTTTAAGTTGTGACCGTTACTCCAGCATTACATGCACGAACTGGATACCCCTTGTGGGACGGGGCTTTTCTTATTACTATGGTTGGTGCTAGTAAAGAGTCTGCATTACTAGTGGCGGGAGCGATGTGGTCATTCTTGATACGGGGTCGTGCCAAGAAAAGGGCGACCATGGGCTATTTTCACAGACACCAGGCACACCATTGCGTGCCCTCGTGGATGATACGTGTGATGTACATGATGAGGGATTGTCAGCAATGAGTGGTCTCTTTGCTAGTATCGTCATGGGAAAGGTGATGTTCGGGTACTTACCTCGGGTGTGAGAAATACCGCTAGTCGTATCTTGACACGGAAGTTTCTCGAGTCTTGTGGGTAAAGTGTGCAATCTCTGCAGAGTGTAAAACTATTCAAATAGCCATGCCCATGGTCAAGGATAGTTGGATGACCTCTCTTGGGCTACGTCAATGCTTACCAAAGAGTGTGCGTGTGTGAGAAAGGTGGTTGTGGGTAATATGATACCCGAGCTAAGTCAGATGAGTTGGCAGGATGGCTGAAAATGGGTTGTTCAGGTCTTACATCCTCACTTACCTTATGATGCATGCCCTCACGAGAAGTTGCTCATCTTAATGCTGTAGGAAAAAATATGCTTTCCGCAAAGGCCTACTAGTGTTATATCATGCTTCATTATTTGCATTGTTGCACATCATGGGTTGCTTGCAAGTATATTAAACTACCCATTGTCTTGCCACTGGTTATTTATTTTGCAGGCATGGAAGAGCAAGAACTTGGAGAAGATTTCATTGGCGACGAACATGCAAACTAGGATGCTTCCTAGTTAGAATGCCTGGAGGTTAAGGGAGATGGCATGGGTTCACACTTTCAACCAAGATTTCCCCTGTTAGTTATGTTTGCTATGTCAGCCTTCGAGGCCCTATCTATGTAAGGCCTGACCGTAACAGTCTTTATTTGTATCACACGATATGTGAGGATGTAAGACTCTTGTATTTCAACTTCGGTGTGTTCAATGAGCATTGATCTCTGGGATCACTGTACATGTGCATTCTGTGGTGAAGACTTATGAGTCGGGGTCCCCATGGGGAGCTTGGAGGGGTCGACGTCGTGGCTCTACGGGCAAGCAAGGGCCAGGGAGCGGGGTAGGTGGGACACGACAGCTCGGGCGCTGGTATGCAATATGCATGCTCTCGGCACACACCCAAGGTGCTCGACGAAATTTCAGGGCACTCTAGAGGGCTCCTATGCAAGTGAGAGTCCCCAGGGTTAGGTGTATGGGCTATCCAAGACAAAGGGACATGCTTTGGTCACTCAAGCTGGTCCATAGTGCAATCCTATAATCTTGCCAATTCTGTCCAGGCATACAAGGTGCTCGACAGAATGCCAGGAACATCTAGAGAACAATGTTAGTCCCCAAAATTTCCACAACAAGGTCGCTTTGGATGCACAATATGATGGCAAGGTTAGTTTGGTAAAAGAAAAAAGTTGTTAGTACGAGTTTTGGAGAAAAAAAATTCTGGACAAAAACTTCAGGGCATTATTGCATGGGCTAAAAATATCCCAAGGCTCAAATATCTTGGACTTCAGGGTATGGTAGGGTCTACTACAAGCAGCAAAAATGTCATGGTCTTTGGGGAGATTTAAAATAGGGTTGCAGTTCAAACTGCTAAACTGAGCCAGAATAGAAAAGGGGATGGTGCACCCAAAATTTGGTGTGAACTGTGGGGTGCACAGGCTCTCTTGTCCTACTCTATGGTGAAACCTCCCAACGACTCTCCGGCATACTCGAGGTTAAGGAACAAGAATAGTGGAGATGTCAGTTTACCCAGGTTCAGGCCACCTCACGGTGTAAGACCCTACTCCTGCTTATTTTAATCACTTTTGGGTGAAGGGGCCTACAATTGTGTGTCCTTGCTAGCACTCCAGTTCGTGCTCTACTATGGTGGCGGTTTCCCCTCTCTTATACTAGCATCGGTCCTCTTCCCCCGGTAACACACCCAGTAGGAGGGTTACCACAACGGCCATTTCATAAGGGGACAGAATTGCGCCCTACCCTGATTAAAGTGGTCTTCATGTGAAAAAGGTTCCTACCATGACAGTGGGCCTGGGGATGACCTACATCCTAGCGAGCCCGTGGTCATAGTCTTCTTGGACCGGAGAGGAAAGCTTTAGGGATTGCTTTAGAAACTTGCGATGGGCCTGCTCCCTTAACACAAAAGGGGAAAGCCTCCTCACCTGTGCCCACTCGCACTCCTCCTGGCACCACCTCGCACAACCCGCGTCCCCAAACGACAGCGCTGGACCGGGTAGCTCCATCAGGTCACTCTTGTTTATCCCACCTTGCGAAGGCCTCGGGAGCAGCCTTGGGAGGCGCCTCCCCCCCCCCCCCCGGGGGGGGGTGCGACGCACGGTTCCACCCGATGCCCACTGCCACGCGCCTTCTGAGGCGGGGGAATCATCATGAGGGCCTCACCCGTGAAGTCTGATGGCAGGCCATCCAGAGCCCATGCCGCACAGCATGTCTTGGGCCACACACACATGGGCCTCGGTATCCCAGTACCGAAGATCCGATAGTAGCCCCCGGGCCCGCTGCGTGCATGACCCGGCCAGTGGATGAGGCGAAACAACAAGGCCGCCAACTACCTGCAACCTAGGCGTGACACACGGCGCATGACGGGGCGTGGGATGCTATCACTCCCCATGACGACTCGGCAACTGCCGAGGTCGACATAAATCCTACGTGCACCGCGGGGCTGCCATTTCCCTTCTTGTCCTGTATTTGTCCTCGTGCACCTTCCTTTCCACGCCAGACCGCCCGCTGGCCATCGAATCCGCGCAGGCTTCCTCGCCACCGCACCATCATGGTGCCCCCTGGCGCTAGAAACAGAGCGACAGTGGCGGTGACGAGCCACTGGGCGCTGAAACCCGACCTAGGCAAGTCCACGGTGCTCAACCTCGAGGGGCTTGATAAAGTCCTTTCGGTGACTGTCGCCGCTACCATTGAGTAGGGGTTGACCAAGATTTGGCCGACTTTGCGACCCCTCATCGAGGTGGATGCCACAACAATTGTCATCCATATTCCACCGCTCTTCTTCGGATTACTGCACCCATTCTCAGACTTCTTCCACGTCGTGCTTTGGCATTACCATATTCATGTGTTGCACTTGGAGCCGAAATCCTTCATCCTCCTTTCTACCTTCGCCTTCTTATGTGAGGCTTTACTGGGCATGGCCCCCTCAGTGGTGCTTCTCTGAAAATTCTTTTGCCTCCAGCCGGCCGCACCCGACCAATGCTCTGGGTGTGTGTCGCTCCTTACCGTGGGCGCGACGGTGGGAAAATGCATAAACATGGAGCTCACACCCAAAACCGAGGGCTTTAGCGACATTAGGTGTATGTGGATGCGACCTAGTACAATCCCCTTCGATCGATTCTATCATCTCCAGCAGTGTCGGGCTCCAGATGGGGACATGAGAGGCTCCATGACTCGGGGCTGCCGAGAGTGATGACGAGACTGGACGCCTTGATGGCATTTAAGGTAACAACATCAATGGTCGTGAGGGAATTCCTTGGCAGTCGAATTGCTCACCTCCAGCGCCATTCTCGCCCGATGTGGGCCTACACGGGTCAAGGTGACCCTATGCGGCCCCACGCGGCTCACCTACCACCCTGTTGTGCTGAGGAGGGTGCTCAAAATCTTGACTCACGAGGAAGCTGACGCGCTTACCAAGAGGGTGTTCCCCATGTACAACTACACGAATAGGTTGGCCCTCGTGGAGAGAATGCCCCTCTTTCATAATTGGGGCCCGCTCCTAGTAGGCCATGAGGGAAAACGTGACAAGCCCCTCCTGGTGAGCCCCGATGCCGGGGTGTCGAGTGGATTGGAACCCCCAGCCGGAGCAGTGGGTGGCAGCGGCCACCCGCCTCGGCAAGTTGACATCCAACCGGTCTTCGCGACTGCGCGTCTTAGTAGCTCGACACTCCTCGAGGGGCATCCACTTCTCTAGGCACGGTGACTAGCGCGGAGTCCCCGGGACGTTGGTCCCGGGATGCTCGCCCCCATGGAGGGTGCCTCGAGCGATCGCTACGTTCCCCGCGAGAGGGAGGCGGGGCCTGACTGCAATAAGAAGGCCCAGCCAGAAGATCGCGCTGATGTGCTTCCTAAAGCATTGAAGAAAAGGAAGTGGACCGCCAAAGTAGAGTATGCTCCTCTCCTTTGCCCTGCCAATTTCATACATGCTCGCGGTGTCTGACCCCTCTCTTCGAGCATGTTTCCTTGAAGGCTAGGGAGCCTCAGGGCCCAAAACATCCTTCCCCGATGTGTGCCACGTCCGGGGCCCCGGCACGAGGTCTCTCCGGCCTCGCCCACCAGAAGCGTAGGGCAAGGGATGGCAGCGCACCCCTTGCTCCCTGAAGTGGGATGCACCGGCTGGGACGTGTCGGCAAACCGTCATGAGGCACCCCCCGTAAAGGCCACTCCCGAGCCTCTCGAGCGCCTACTAGAGAGGCGGTTGCCGAAGCAATGGTAGCGGAGGTTTCGGCCCCTACGGCTGCTCACACCGACACTTTAAGTGGCTCCCGAAATCCCATCGCCCTCGAAGGGGGCCCAAGCCCGCAGTTCTCGCCACCCTGCCCGCGAGAGGCAGAACGGGTGCCGACCAGCCTCCAGCCCTCACGAGGAGACACAGGTGCCCTCGGGCCTTACAAGTGGACGTAGGTACGGTGCCTGACCTTTACTAGGCTCTGGTGCTTGTGGACTCCCGGACCCCGATCCGACGCGATCTTTTGCAGAACATTCAAGTGCTAGGCCAACTTGGGACGGAACGCTAGGGCACTGAAGTGCATTTCGCCGAGGAACAACTGTGTTTGGCACCCGGGTGGCACCTACTCAATGTTGCCGTCAAACTAGGTCGCCGCCAGCAAGAAGCAGCGTGATCGATGGGCAAAAGGACTGCCACTGCGGCAAAGGAGGCGTGTTAGCATGATTTCTAGGAGGTTGCGGAAGCGGACCGCCATGGCAAAGTAGCCTAGGCCCGCGGGTGGGAGCTTTAGGACTCGTGCGGCCTCCTAAGGCTGCAACTCCATGAATGAAGGAGCATCCTCTCCTCCTGTGATGAAAGGCTGGCGGGACGTGAGGCAAATCTCCAGGCCTTGAACAGGAGCTCACCCTCACATCGACGGAGCAAAGTTTGTAGACCTCTGGAAGACCTCGTGACGTCCGGGATCTCATCTGGGACTCCGAACAACGATCGGTTACCAACATAAATAATTCAACTATATCGAAATGTCACCGAACCTTAAGTGTGCAGACCCTATGGGTTCAAGAACTATGTAGACATGACCGAGACACTCTCCGGTCAATATCCAATAGCGGGACCTGGATTCCCATATTGGCTCCTATATATTCTACGAAGATCTTTATCGGTTGAACCTCTATGTCAAGGATTCAGTTAATCCCGTATGTTGTTCCCTTTGTCCTTCGTTATCTTACTAGCCCGAGATTCAATCGTCGGTATCTCTATACCTAGTTCAATCTCGTTAGCGGTAATACTCTTTACTTATTCCATAATACAAGACCCCTTGACTAAATCCTTAGTCATGTTGCTTGCAAGGCTTATTGTGATGTTGTATTACCGAGTGGGCCCCGAGATACCTCTCCGTCACAGGAGTGATAAATCCCAGTCTTGATCCATGCCAACCCAACAGACACCATCATAGATACTTGTAGAGAACCTTTATAGTCTCCCAATTACATTGTGGCGTTTGATACACACAAGGTATTCCTCCGGTGTCCGGGAGTTGCATGATCTCTAAGTCATAGGAACAGATACATTGACATGCATAAAATAGTAGCAATAAACTGACACGATCATATGCTACGTTCATGGTTTGGGTCTTGTCCATCACATTATTCTCCTAATGATGTGATCCTGTTATCGAACGACATCTCATGTCTATGGCCTGGATACCTTGACCATCTTTGATCAACGAGCTAGTCCTTCAGAGGCTCACTATGGACAATGTTTTGTCTATGTACACACACATGTATTTGAGTTTCCAATCAATATAATTCTAGCATGGATAGTAAATGATTACAATGAAGAAAGAAATATAATAATAACCAATTTATTATTGCCTCTAGGGCATATTTTTAATAGTCTCCCACTTGCACTAGAGTCAATGATCTAGTTCACATCACTATGTGATTGTAAAGAATCTAACACCCGTACACTTCTGGGGTTTGATCATGTCTTGCTTTGTGAGAGAGGTTTTAGTCAACGAGTCTAAACCTTTCAGATCCGTTTTTCTTTTCAAATCTCTATGTCATCCTGTAGATGCTGCTATGACATGCCATTTGGAACAATTCCAACGACTGCTCTACTATTTGAATCGGGTTTACTACTTAGAGTTATCTGGATTAGTGTGAAAGCTTGCATCGACGTAACCCTGTACGACAAACTCGTTTCTCTCCTCGATAATCAAGAAAAATTCCTTAGTCCACTAGTTATTAAGGATAACTTTGACCGTTGTCCAGTGATCCATTCCTGGATAACTCTTGTACCCCTTGTTCAAACTCATGTCAAGGCACTCATCATGTGCGGTACACAACATGGCATACATTAGAGCCTACGGCTAAAGCATAGGGGACGACCTTTGTCCTTTCTCTTTCTTCTTCCATGGTCGAGCTTGGAGTCTTACTCAATATTCACACCTTAGAACACAGCCAAGAACCCCTTCTTTTACTAATCTATTTTGAGCTCCTTCAAAATCTTGTCATGGTATGTATTCATTTGAAAGTTCTATTAAGCGTTTTGATCTATCTTTATAGAAATTTATGCTCAATGCTCAAGTAGCTCAATCCAGGTTTTCCTTTGAAAAACTCCTTTCAAACAACCGTTTATGCTTTCCAGAAATCCTAAATTATTTTCAATCAGCAATATGTCAACCACATATACTCATCAGAAATTCTATAGTGCCCCCACTCACTTTCTTGGAAATACAAGTTTCTCATAAACTATGTATAAACCCAAAAACTTAGATCATCTTATCAAAGCGTATATTCCAACTCCAAGATGCTTTCTCCAATCCACACAAGGATCGCTGGAGCTTGCATACTTCTCAGCATCCTTAGGATCGACAAAACCTTCTGGTTGTATCACATACAACCTTTCCTCAAGGAAACCGTCGAGGAAACAATGTTTTGACATCCGATCTTCAAGATTTCAGAAATAATGTACCAACTGCTAACATAATTCCAACAGACTTTTAACATCGCCACGAGTGAGGAAGTCTTATCACAGTCTCACCACCGTCGAGGAAATAAATTTGCGACAAGTCGAGCTTTCTTAATGGTGACATTTACCATCATCGTCCATCTTCCTTTTAAAGATCCACTTCTACTTAATAGCCTTAGGACCATCAAGTAGTTCTTCCAAACTGTACAATTCGTTTTGATACATGGATCCTATCTCGGATTTCATGGCCTTTAGCCATTCATCGGAATCCGGGCCCACCATCGCTTCTCCATCGTTCGTAGGTTCATTGTTGACTAGCAACATGACCTCCAAGATAGGATTACTGTACTACTGTGGAGCAATACGTTTCCTTGTCGACCTACAAGGTTTGGTAGTAACTTGATCCGAAGCTTCATGATCACCATCATCATTTATCCACTTCAACTAGTGTAGGCGCCACAAGAATATCTTCCTGCGTCTTGCTAATCATTGGTTCAAGTGACGGTTCAATAACCTCATCAAGTTTACACCATCCTCCCACTCAATTATTTCGAGAGAAACTCTTCCTATAGAAAGGACCCGTTTCTATAAAAAACAAACATTTTTCCTCTGGGTCTGAGATAGGAGGTATCCCCAACTGTTTTGGGTGTCCTATGAAGATGTACTTATCCGCTTTGGGTTCGATCTTATCAGGTTGAAGCCTTTTGACATTAGCATCATAGCCCCAAGCTTTTAAGAAATGACAACTTAGGTTTCTCCAAACCATAGTTCATGCGGTGTCATCTAAACGGAATTACATGGTACCCTATTTAAAGTGAATGCGGTTTTCTCTAATGCCTAAGCCAAAAACGATAGTGCTAATTCGATAAGAGAAATCATAGTATGCACCATATCCAATAGGACACATCTATGACGTTCGGACACACCATCACACTACGGTGTTCCAGGTGGCATGAGTTGTGAAACAATTTTCACATTGTCTTAAATGTTTACCAAACTCGCAACTTATATATATATATATATATATATATATATTTACCTTCATGATCACATCGTAGACATATTATCCTCTTGTCATGACGATCTTGAACTTCACTCTGAAATTATCCAGCAAATACACTGGTATCTACTCAAATCATTAGTGCAGTAATAACATAACGATATCCACTGCGTGCCTCAACACTTATTGGATTGCATACAACAAAATGTACTATTTTCAACAAGTCACTTGCTCGTTCCATATCACTGAAAATGAAGCCTTCAGTCATCTTGCCCATGTGGAATGATTTACATGTCTCAAGTGATTCGAAATCAAGTGAGTCTAAGTGAGCCATCTGCATGGAGTTTCTTCATGCATTTATATCAATAGGCATGATCCGCATGTCTCAAACGTTTCAAAAAACGAGTGAGTCCAAAGATCCATCATCATGGAGCTTCTTCATGCATTTGATCCCAATATGACTCAAGCCGTAGTGCCACAAGTAAGTGGTACTATCATTACTACGTTGTATTTTTTGGCATCAATATTATAAACATGTGTATCATTACGATCGAGATTCAATAAACCAGTCATATTAGGTGCATGACGATTGAAGATATTATTCAAGTAAACAGAGTAACCATTATTCTCTTTAAATGAATAACCGAATTGTGATAAACACAATCTAATCATGTCTATGCTCAATGCAAACACCAAATAACAATTATTTAGGTTCAACACTAATCCGGATGGTAGAGGGAGCGTGCGAAGTTTGATCACATCAACCTTCGAATTACTTCCAACACACATCATCACCTCACCGTTGCAAGTATCTAATTATTCTGTAGCTATAATTTTGAGTTACTAACACTTAGGAACTGAACCGGTATCTAATACCCCGGTGCTACTAGGATTACAAGTAAGGTACACATCAATATCACATATATCCAATATACTTTTGTCAACTTTGCCAGCCTTCTTATCTACCAAGTATCTAGGGTAGTTCTAGTTCAGTGACTGTTCGCCTTATAACAGAAGCACTTAGTCTAGGGTTTGGGTTCAACCTTGGGTTTCTTTACTAGAGCAGCAACTGGTCTGCCATTCATGAAGTATCCCTTCTTGCCCTTGCCCTTCTTTAAACTAGTGGTTTCACTAACTATCAACAATTGATGTTCCTAGTTGATTTCTACTTTCGCGGTGTCAAACATCGCAAATAACTCAAGGGTCATGATCTCTATCCCTGACATGTTGTAGACCATAACAAAGCTCAATACCATGGTGGCAGTGACTTTGGAGAACTATGCTAATCACTATCTTATCTCGAAAATCAACTCCCACTCAATTCAAGCGATTGTAGTACTCAAACAATCTGAGCACTTGCTCAACGATTGAGCTTTTCTCCCTTACTTCAAAAGCCAAGAATCTTGCTGGAGGTCTCATACCTATCAACACGGGCACGAGCCTGAAATACAAATTAAGCTCTTGGAACATCTCATATATCCCGTGACATTCGAAACTTCTTCGGTACCTCAATTCTAAGCCGTTTAAGCATTACACACTCAACTATCATGTAGTCATAAAAAACGTGTATGTTAGATGTTCGCAACATCTATAGACGACGCTCGGGGTTTAGCATACCTAGCGGTGCATTAAGGACACAAGCCTACTGTGCAGCAATGAGGGCAATCCTCAGTTTATGGACCCAGTCTGAATAATTGCTACTATCATCTTTCAACTAAGTTTTCTCTAGGAACATATCAAAAACAGTAGAGCTACAACGCAAGCTGCAACATAATTTGAAAAGACCTTTTGACTATGTTCATGATAATAAGTTGAATTAATCATATTACTTAAGAACTCCCACTCAAATTGACATCCCTCTAGTCATTCAAGTGACACGTGATCCAAATTCACCAACTCAAGTCCGATCATTATGTGAGTTAAGTTGGCTTCAATGGTGAACATCTCTATGTTGATCATATCTACTATATGACTCATGTTCGACCTTTCACTCTCTTGTGTTCTGACGCCATGTCTGTACATGCTAGGTTCGTAATGTTTAACCCGAGTGTTCCGCGTGTGCAACCGTTTTGCACCCGTTGTATGTGAACGTAGATTCTATCACACCCGACCATCACGTGGTGTCTCGAAACGACAAACTGTTGCAACGGTGCACACTCGGGGATAACACAATTTTATCTTGAAATTTTAGTGAGGGATCACCTTATTATGATACCGTCATCAAAACAAAAATAAGGTGCATAAAAGGATTAACATCACATGCAAATCATAAGTGACATGATATGGCCATGAACTTGTGCTTCTTGATCTCCATTACCAAAGCACCAGCATGATCTCCATCGTCACCGGCGTCACACCATGATCTCCATCATCATGATATCAATCATTGTGCGCCAACTATGTTGTTACTACTAAAGCTCCTGAACAAGCGATAAAGCAAAGCATCACCAGGCGCAAAATAATTAAAGACAACCCTATGGCTCATGTCGGTTGCCGTAGCATCGACGTGCAAGTCGATATTTAACTATTACAACATGATCATCTCATACATCAAATATATCATATCATGTCTTTGGCCATATCACATCACACCATACCCTGCAAAAACAAGTTAGACGCCCTTTACTTTGTTGTTGCATGTTTTACGTGCCTGCTATGGGTATCTAGCAAGAACGATTTTTACCTACTCAAAACCACAATGTGATACACAAGTTGCTATTTAACCTTCTATAAGGACCAACTTTCTCAAATCCGATTCAACTAAAGTAGGAGAAACACACACCTGCTAGACATCTTTATGCAAAAATTTGCATGTCAGTCGGTGGAACCGGTATCTCGTAAGCGTACGAGTAAGCTTGATCAGGGCCGCTTCATCCAACAATACCGATGAATCAATCAAAGACTAGGGAGGAAATAAATCTGAATATCAACGCCCACAAACTCCTTTGTGTTCTAATCGAGATGCCATCTACGCACAGACCTAGCTCATGATTCCACTGTTGGGGAACATCGCATGGGAAATAAAAAAATTTCTACGCGCACACAAGATTTATCCATGGTGATGACCATCTACGAGAGGGGAGGGTGTATCTACATACCCTTGTAGATCGCTAAGCGGAAGCACATATAACGCGGTTGATGTAGTCGAACATCTTCGCCATCCAAATCGCAGTCTGTCACGCAATCTTATCACGAAACATCCCGTGATCTCATCATGATTCGTCCCGATCTAACGGACGGCACCTCCGCGTTCAACACACGTATAGCTCGATGACGATCCCCGCCTTCTTGATCCAGCAAGAGGGCGGAGAGGTAGATTAGTTCTCCAGCACGACAGCGTGGTGGTGGTGGTGGTGAACTAATCCAGCAGGGCTTCGCCAAGCTCTACTGAACGAATCTAGAGGAGAAATGACCTAGAGAGAGAGAGAGGGCAGCACGTGGTTAATTAGGGTTCAGGCTGCCCTTAAAATCCTCTAGTATATATAGGAGGGAGGGAGGGGAGGAGGCAGCCTCAACCCAAAAGGGTTCGACCGAAGTGGAGAGGAGGTGGAGGAGTCCACCTCCAATCCTACTCAAAGTAGGATTCCACTTCGGCTCCTCCTTCCCTTTTTTCCTTTTCTTTTCCCTTTTTGCTCCTTAGCCCAAATAGGCCATCTTGGGCTGGCTGCACCAGCCCACTAAGGGCTGGTGCACCATCTTTAGGCCTATTAGGTTCTCTCCCTAGTGGGTGGCCCTCCCGGTAAAACCCCGGAACCCATTCTTCACTCCCAATACTTTACCGGTAATGCCCGAAAAGTTTCGAAAGCCAAATGCAACTTTCCTATATATCAATCTTTATCTCCGGACCATTCTGGACTTTCTCATGATGTCCGAGATCTCATCGGGGACTTTGAAAAACTTTCAGTCACCAACATACATAACTAAATAATACCGAAACGTCACCAAGCCTTATGTGTGCAGACCCTGCGGGTTCGAGAACTATGTAGACATGACCTGAGACACTCTCCAGTCAATAACTAATAGCGGGACCTGGATGCCCAGATTCGATCCTCGGTATCTCTATACCTAGTTCAATCTCATTACCGGCAAGTCTCTTTACTCGTTCCATAATAAAAGAAACCGTGACTAAATCCTTAGTCACATTGCTTGCAAGGCTTATTGTGTTGTTGTATTACCGAGTGGGCCCCGAGATACCTCTCCGTCACATGGAGCGACAAATACCAGTCTTGATCCATGCCAACCCAACAGACACCTTCGGAGATACCTGTAGAGCACTTTTATAGTTACCCAGTTACGTTGTGACGTTTGATACACACAAGGTATTCTTTCGGTGTCCGGGAGTTGCATGATATCATGGTCATAGGAACAGATACATTGACATGAAGAAGACAATAGCAGTAAACTGACATGATCATATGCTAAGTTCATGGTTTGGGTTTTGTGCGTCACATCATTCTCCTAATGATGTGATCCCGTTATCAAACGACATCTCATGTCTATGGCCAGGATACCTTGACCATCTTTGATCAGCGAGCTAGTGAACCAGAGGCTCACTAGGGACAGTGTTTTGTCTATGTATCCACACATGTATTTGTGTTTCCAATCAATACAATTGTAGCATGGATAGTAAATGATTGTCCTGAAAAAATAAATATAATAATTCCTAATTTATTATTAGCTCTAGGGCATATTTCAAACAGCTAGGTCGTCGCTAGCAAGAAATAGCACGATCGAAGGGCAAAAAGACAGCCACTGCGGCGGACGAGGCGCGCTAGCATGATTTCCAGGAGGCTGCGGAACCGGACCGCCATCATGAAGTAGCCGAGGCCCGCGGGTGGGAGCTTCAGGCCTCGTGCGCCCTCCTGGAGTAGCAACTCCATGAATGAAGGAGCGCCCTCTCCTCCTTTGATGAAAGGCTGGTGGCACGTGAGGAAACATCCGAGCCTTGAACAGGAGCTCAGTGTCACATCGACAGAGCAACCAAGGAGAAGAAGGTTCGGGATTACGCCCACGCGAAGGTTAGACAAGCCCGCAAGGCCCTCGCCAAGGATTGTAGTGAAAATCTCAAGTTGTAGGAGGACTGCTTCAAAACGCGTTGCAGCGACTATAGCACGAGGTAGACGGCCTCAAGAAGGCACTTTTCGAGGCAGAAGGGCGACCGGAAGCTGCGTTGAAAATCCAAGCCGCTGCCAAGGGTGAGCTGAGTACCTTCAAGAGGAGGTGCATGACATCACGTCCCTCATGGAGTAGGCGATGACCGCCACGAATCAGGCCCGGGGCAGCAACACACGCGCTCCAAGATGTTCGAAAGCCTCGAGCGATGAGCGCAGCGCGCCATGGGCACTATCTGCAAGGAGTCCATTTCCATTTTCAGTCCGCTACCTTGACTTTTTCACCAAGGTTGTGGAACGCCTTGAAGCGAGCACCAAAAAGGTGGTCGTGATCATTGAGGAAGTATGCGGTGACCTCCTCGTCCATGCATTAAGGCGCGTCTCTAGTCACCTCCTCCACATCGACCCCCACTTCAACTTCGAGGCCATGACGCCCCCTGTTCCCTAGGAGCTTGATGACCCACAAGTATAGGGGATCAATCGTAGTCCTTTCGATAAGTAAGAGTGTCGAACCCAACGAGGAGCAGAAGGCTCTGATAAATGGTTTTCAGCAAGGTAATAACTGCAAGCACTAAAAGTACCGGTAAAAAGTAATGGTGTAGTGAGGTGAAGCGTAGCAACCGAAGAGTAACAAGTAACAAGTAGTAGCAATGGTGGAGCAAGTGGCCCAATCCCTTTTTCAGCAAGGGACAAGCCTGAACAAAGTCTTATAGGAGGAAAAACACTCCCGAGGACACACTGGAATTTCTGTCATGCTAGTTTCATCATGTTCATGTGATTCGCGTTCGTTACTTTGATAGTTTGATATGTGGGTAGACCGACGCTTGGTTACTGCCCTTACTTGGACAAGAATCCCACTTATGATTAACCCCTCTCGCAAGAATCCGCAACTACGAAAGAAGAATTAAGACAACGTCTAACCATAGCATTAAACTAGTGGATCCAAATCAGCCCCTTACGAAGCAACGCATAGACTGGGGTTTAAGCTTCTGTCACTCCAGCAACCCATCATCTACTTACTACTCCCAATGCCTTCCTCTAGGCCCAAGTATGGTGAAGTGTTATGTAGTCGACGTTCACATAACACCACTAGAGGAAAAGACAACATACAGCATAGAAAAATACCGAACGAATATAAAATTCACATGACTATTATTAACATGACTTATCCCATGTCCTCAGGAACAAAAGTGACTACTCACAAAGCATAATAATAATCATGATCAGAGGTGTAATGAATAGCATCAACGATCTGAACATAAACTCTTCCACCAAGTAATCCAACAAGCATCAACTACAAAGAGTAATCAACACTACTAGTAACCTTACAAGTACCAATCGGAGTCGCGAGACGGAGATTGGTTACAAGAGATGAACTAGGGATTGGAGAGGAGATGGTGCTGATGAAGATGTTGATGAAGATGCCTCCCCTCCGACGAGAGGAGTGTTGGTGATGACGACGGCAACGATTTCCCCCTCCAGGTGGGAAGTTTCCCCGGCAGGATCGTCCTGCCGGAGCTCTAGATTGGATCTGCTCAAGTTCTGCCTCATGGCGGCAGCGAAACCACGAAAAAGCTCCTGATTTGTTTTTTCTGGAACGAAACCCTTCATATAGCAAAAGAAGGTGGCTAGTGGGCCGTCAGGGAGCCTACAAGCTTTCTAGCCGCCACCATGAGGGCATTTGGAGTTGTGCAGAATAGTGGACTAAGATGTGCTCCTTTTCCAGTCTAGGATTCCAGCTGCCGGAATTCTCCCTCTTCAAATAAACCTTGAAAAATAAGAGAGAAAAGGCATAAATACGGTACCACAAAGTAATATAACAGACCATAAAGCAATAAATATCAACATGAAAGCATGATGCAAAATGGACATATCACAGCTCCGGCGGGGCCTGGCGGAAGCAATGGAGGATCATACGGATGCATCGAGCTCACAGTTTGTTCCTGACGGCCGCGAGGACCCTGGGGGAGTTGAGGAGCAGGAAGATGTTGATAGTGATGGGAGCGATGCATCTCCCTAAATTACCTTCCGTCATTACTTGATATCCCACGTGTGAATTCCCGAAATATCTGGTCATGCAATCTGGTATACGGATACAAGGAGTAATATGTCACACAACTCCTATACTAACCCGTCCAGTGTATCACATCCATCAACACATAACCAGAATCTCGGACCTTCATCTACTACAGACCCTCGTGATCACAATGATACAAGTGTGGCGATACATCCGAAACTCTGTGCACCAGTACTGGGGAAGCCGGACTCCTCTCGTCACAACTAGTATTGAAGCAATTACGAACATCCTCCGTCCTAAGATGCTAAGAATTCTGAATGATGGAGATGTGCACAAGAATCCCCTGCAGCTCAACTCCCCGGAAGAAATCAAGTCAGACAGGAGGCACCAATCGATATCATATAGATTTCAAAATACCCGCGTGATCCTAAAAATTTTTGAGCGAGAAGAGGAGTAGAATTAAGATTTCCTAAGTCGAGAACCTCACTAGAGCATAGAAGAGGAGAAAAAAGAAACCTACTCTCCGATATAACTAAGACTCAAAACATTTTACTAGACTCGACTCGGCCAAGTTCGATCACAGAAAGGCTCCTATAGTCGTAAGGCTCTGATTACCAACTTGTAACGACTAAGATGCGGCCCTTTCCTTATTTGGGGGCGAGGCCTCAAAAGGGGAAATGGGCGCATCTACGCGTTTCGCAAACGGGATAATCATCACATTACATAAATAAAGATTAACAAGTAGGGCATACACTTGCCATCTGTTAAGAATATATCATAGCTTATAGACACACATTATTCAGAGTAGCAGCAAGTCTAGCTACGGACTTAAACAGAAGAAAAACATATGATCTAACACATCCCGTATGCTAGCCCACGATCACAACCACGACCTCAGTCTTCCGGATATTTCACATACATACGGTTAGAGTCCTCATCGCACTCCCACGTCAGCTGGTTTTCATCAGGATCTCCCGCATCGGGCGTACCTGTACCTATTCGGGTTTGTAGTAATCTGTGAGCCACGGGGACTCAGCAATCTAATGACCTTGGTACTGAATCTAGTCAAGTTATTAGGCGAGAAAGGTTTAGTGTATGGGTTGCAGCAACCTAAGCAAATATGGTGGCTAACTTACGATGATTAGAGTGATTATATGGTAGTCTATGCGAGCGATCAAAGACTAGATGATCAATAAGTGATCCTGAACACCTACTTACGTCAAACATAACCCCACCGTGTTCCCGATCGAAGAGAGGTCTTCGAGGGAGATAGTCACGGTTATGCACACACTTGGCAGTTTTATTAGAGTTACTTTAAGTTGTCTAGAACCAGATGTGAACAAATTATCCATGTTTTCCAATTAACCGCGGGCACGGCTTTCCGAAAGATTAAACCCTGCAAGGGTGCACCAACTAGTCCATCACAAACTACCACGGGCCACAAAGTAATCCTCTATCACAAAACTCGTGATCTCGTCGGATTCCTTAGAGGAAAACCTCAACTTTCAGGAGACCCAAAGTTTCACCAGGATTCCTATATGCAAGATATATCGCTAAGGTAAGACAACTCTAGCAGGACCTCCCGCCATGTCAACGACCTCGATAAGAGCCGCCTATCTCAGTCTGAGGACACGAGGGATAAGCTACGCACACGGTGCATGATAGAAATCACTCAGGTTTCCCTGAGTTGGCCCCGCGCAGTGCTCTAGTTTGGACCAACACGCATGAGAAGCACTGGCCCGGTTGTTGATTAAATCCTCGGGGTAGCTATTACCTATGCAAATTATTATTAGGTGATTAGCAGATTAAAACCAATGATGGTTCTGCCGGACAAGCCTTAACACTACACGATTTATCAAGGGGGTCCCCATAACAACCCCGAACGTGTTAGGAGCGATCAGTTATGGAATCAAACACGGGTAACCGACACTAAGGCGGCAACAATGGAACAAATCACCCGGCGAAAGGCTAGGCCTCCTGTCATTTACCAAGTATATAGGTGCATTAATTAAATAGCAGTTTAAAACATAAGCAGTTTAAAACATAATGATATAAAAATAGTCATGTTATCACATAAGATATCTGACACCTGCAACTAGCAAAGCTATTCATAAGAGGTTCAGTAAGCCTACTTAGCCAAAAAACATTTGCTAGGAAAGGGAGGTGTTTGGGGTTCATGGCAAAGACAGGTGGCATTTATATCAAGTGGTAGGCAGCGAGCATGTATCGAAGGAAACGTGAATCTAAGCATAACAAAGCTAGATACGGTATCAAGGTCATGGTCATCTTGCCTGTGATGTCTTCAGCTTGGAAGTGCTCTTGATCTTCATGCACGTACTCTCCAGAATCCATGTACTCGCTCTACAATCCCGATGGTAACCAAGATAAAATAACAGCCAATGAACACCAACACAACATTATGCAACAAGCAACACGATGCATGAGTGAAGAAGGAAGCATGCATCACTATTCTAGTCACTTTCATATGCATTAGTTGAGTTAATAGAATTCTGGACAGAACCTCATTTTAAGTTATCTTGACATGCATGATGATGGCATGATCATGTGCATCACGAGAAAACGATGCAAAAACATATAAAGAACGTAGAGAACAGAGCTACAGATCAACCGGAAACTACAAAACAAGATATGGAGACCTACGGTTCAAATAAACCACAAACACACTCCAATGGCACTCCCCTGGTGTTACCAGGTTGCCATATGATCAAGCAACAAAATACAAGTGGGGTGGTGCATGGAAACACACCACACCATCAACAATGCCCACACAAGCTTCAAATCAACAAAAACATGCAATCTGTTTTTAACAACATCATAGCAGTTTGTCTACAATATTTAAAGTAGCTACAGCCATCCAAATGAGCCAAACAAGATACGAGGCAAAAGACATTCAAAATCTCTACAACCCTGAACAAGAAGTTAATACAAAGGAGTCACCCAGGAGTAGATCTATGGACACAAACTTGGACAAAATATTACAGATTCTGGGACTTAGTGAAAATCACAGATTTTCACCAGCTGCTTATGCTCTGAAGCATTTTGGCAGCCTCCAAACTGATATCTATAGGAAGTGTATGAGCATGAAATTTAACAGGGAGCTAGACAAACACAAAAGCTAACAATCTTTAGTTTGTTGCTTGGGCTGATTCCCAACACAGGAGCTAAAGCAACCAAAACAACAGGGGAAGAAAATAACATCAAATTCTCACACATAGTGAAAATCACAGATTTTCACAAAGTTGTCAGTTTGAGCCAAGTGTCAAGTTTGACAAGGCACATTGGGTCACCCACTACTGCTACATCAAGGATTCATCCTCATAGGATCAAGGCACCAGCTAATACAAAGCACTAAACATGGCAACATGACAGAAAATAACAGTTTTATGAAGTTTCTCTAAAGTAAAATCTGATTCCACCAATGGATTCCTCGGATGATCCTACCCCAAAATCATATATAATACATGGGTACTTGCATGTAACAACTAGGCACAAAGCTAGCTCGAAAAACACACCTAGAAACCAATATGACATACAGGAGCAATATCACATGTAAATATAGCACGTCTAGCAACATCTACACCTACACATGCACACACACAAGGGCCATACACCACTACATCACTCCATAGTGGCAAGCATGAGGGGTTATCCCTCATGCACAAGTGCATATGTGCACCCATGCCACACACACACATGCATGAGCACATACACACACATATATGTGCTCAGACACACACACACACTACAATAGGTGCAACATGAGGGGCTAGGCCCTCTTGCACATCTGCATGTGCAACCACATGCACACACACACACTCACATGTGTGCACATCTCACTCATGTGCACACACACACACATCCACACACAGACACACACTACAGTGCACATATACATACAAGTGCATACACACAGTACATGCACACATATAAGCTAAGCTTTAAAAGGATTAAACCCCTGGTTTCTAAAAGAAACAATGTTGGAAATATGCCCTAGAGGCAATAATAAAATGGTTATTATCATATTTCCTTGTTCATGATAATCGTCTATCGTTCATGCTATAATTGTATTAACAGGAAACAGTAATACATGTGTGAATGAATAGATCACAATGTATCCCTAGCAAGCCTCTAGTTGGCTAGCTCGTTAGTCAATAGATGATCATGGTTTCCTGATCATGGACATTGGATGTCATTGATAACGGGATCACATCATTGGGAGAATAATGTGGTGGACAAGACCCAATCCTAAGCCTAGCACTAGATCGTATTGTTCGTATGCTAATGCTTTTCTAATGTCAAGTATCTTTTCCTTAGACCGTGAGATTGTGCAAATCCCGGATACCGTAGGAGTGCTTTGGGTGTATCAAACGTCACAACGTAACTGGGTGACTATAAAGGTGCACTACGGGTACCTCCGAAAGTGTCTGTTGGGTTGGCACGAATCGAGATCGGGATTTGTTACTCCGTGTGACGGAGAGGTATCTCTGGGCCCACTCGGTAGAACATCATCATTAGCTCAATGTGACTAAGGAGTTAGTCACACGATGACGTGCTACGGAACGAGTAAAGAGACTTACCGGTAACGAGATTGAACAAGGTATAGGTATACCGACGATCGAATCTTGGGCAAGTTCTATACCGACAGACAAAGGGAATCATATACGGGATTGATTGAATCCTTGACATCGTGGTTCATCCGATGAGATCATCGTGGAGCTAGTGGGAGCCACCATGGGTATCCATACCCCGCTGATGGTTATTGGCCAGAGAGGTGTCTCGGTCATGTCTGCCTGTCGCCCGAACCCGTAGGGTCTACACACTTAAGGTTCGATGACGCTAGGGTTATAGGGAATGGTTATACGAGATTACTGAAAGTTGTTCGGAGTCCCGGATGAGATCCCGAACGTCACGAGGAGCTCCGGAATGGTCCGGAGGTAAAGATTGATATATAGGACGGATGGTTTCGGACACCGGAAGTGTTTCGCGCATCACCGGTAACGTACCGGGACCACCGGGACCACCGGAGGTGGTCCCGGGGGACCACCGAAGGGGGGTGACGACCCCAGGAGGCTAGATGGGATAAGTGGGGAAGGGAACCAGCACCTAAGTGGGCTGGTGCGCCCCCCACCCAGCCCATGTGCACTAGAAAAAAGGGGAAAGGGGGAACCCTAACTAAGGTGGGCCTTAGGCCCACCAGAGGGGTGCGCCACCCCTCCCCCTTGCCCTGGCCGCCACTCCTCTCCCATCTAAGGGCTGCCGCACCCCTTAGGGGTGGGAAACCTAAGGGCTGCACCCCCTCCCTCTCCCCCTATATATAGATGAGGTTCGGGGCTGTTTGAGACACGGTTGAATCTCTCTCTCTCGACGCAGCCCTGCTCCTCTCCCTCCTCCTCTCTGCCGGCGCTTGGAGAAGCCCTACCGGGAGACCTTGTCTCTCCACCAACACCACGCCGTCGTGTTGCTGGTCTTCTTCCCTAACCTCTTCCTCCTCCTTGCTGGATCAAGGTGCGGGAGACGTCACCGGGCTGCACGTGTGTTGAACGCGGAGGTGCCGTTGTTCGGCACTAGATCCTAATCGCTGCGAGTACGACTCCATCAACCGCGTTCTACCAACGCTTCCGCTTAGCGATCTTCAAAGGTACGAAGATGCTCTTACCCCTCTCTCGTTGCTGGTCTCTCCATAGGAAGATCTGAATAAGCGTAGGAAAATTTTGAATTTATGCTACGTTACCCAACAGTGGCATCCGAGCCAGGTTTTCTATGCGTAGATTCTATGCACGAGTAGAACACAAAAGTTGTGGGTGATGGTTTGTCAATTTGCTTGCCGTTACTAGTCTTATTCTTTTCCGGCGGTATTGTGGGATGAAGCAGCCCGGACCGACCTTACACGTACGCTTACGTGAGACTGGTTCCACCGACAGACATGCACATCGTGCATAAAGGTGGCTAGCGGGTGTCTGTCTCTCCTACTCTAGTCGGATTGGATTTGATGAAAAGGGTCCTTATGAAGGGTAAATAGCTTTGGCATATCATCGTTGTGGCTGTCACGTAGGTAAGAAGGCGTTCTTGCTAGAAACCCAAATCAGCCACGTAAAACTTGCAACAACAATTAGAGGACGTCTAACTTGTTTTTGCAGGGTTTGACATGTGATGTGATATGGCCAAAGTTGTGATGTTGCATGTATGATGTATGAGATGATCATGTTATTGTAATAGGTTTCACGACTTGCATGTCGATGAGTATGACAACCGGCAGGAGCCATAGGACTTGTCTTAATTTATTGTATGAGATGCAACGCCATGTGCTTACTATTTTACTTCATTGCTAACGGTTAGCCATAGTAGTAGTGATAGTAGTAGTTGGCGTGACGACTTCATGGAGACACGATGATGGAGATCATGATGATGGAGATCATGGTGTCACGCCGGTGACAATGATGATCATGCGATGCCTGAAGATGGAGATCGAAAGAGCAAAGATGATAATGGCCATATCATGTCACTATATGATTGCATTGTGATGTTTATCATGTTTTACATCTTATTGCTTAAAACGAAGGTAGCATAATAAGATGATCCCTCTTAAAATTTCGAGAACGTATTCCCCTAAGTGTGCACCGTTGCGAAGGTTCGTTGTCTCGAAGCACCACGTGATGATCGGGTGTGATAGATTCTAACGTTCGCATACAATGGGTGTAAGCCAGATTTACACACGCGAAACACCTAGGTTGACTCGACGAGCTTAGCATGTACAGACATGACCTCGAATACAAGAGACCGAAAGGTCGAACATGAGTCGTATGATTGAATAGGATCAGCATGAAGTTGCTCACCATGGTGACTAGTCCGTCTCACGTGATGATCGGACACGGGTTAGTCAACATGGATCATGTATCACTTAGATGACTAGAGGGATGTCGATTTAAGTGGGAGTTCATACTTAATTTGATTAAATGAACTTAATTGTCATGAACTTAGTCTAAAAGTTGTCTTTATAAATATTGTAGATGTCCAACGTCAACCTCAACTTCAACGCATTCCTAGAGAAAAACAAGCTGAAAGATGATGGTAGCAACTATGCGGACTGGGTTCGCAACCTGAAGCTCATGCTTGAAGCAAGTAAAAAGGCTTATGTCCTTAATGCGCTGCTAGGTGACCCTCCCGCTCCCGCAGCAGCCCAGGACATTCTAAACGTCTGGCAAGCGCGGAGTGATGACTACTCTCTGGTCAGGTGTGGCATGTTATACAGTTTAGAAACGGGGCTCCAAAGACGTTTTCAGCAACACGGGGCATATGAGATGTTCCAAGAGCTGAAGCTAGTTTTTCAAGCTCATGCCTGTGTCGAGAGATATGAAGTCTCTGACAAGTTCTTCAGCTGTAAGATGGAGGAGAACAGTTCTGTTAGTGAGCACATACTCAAAATGTCTGGGTTACACGGTCGTCTGACTTCAGTTGGAGTCGAACTTCCGGATGATGCTATCATTGACAGAATCCTCCAGTCTCTCCCACCAAGCTACAAAGGCTTTGTGCTTAACTACAACATGCAAGGGATGGAGAAAACCATTCCCGAGTTGTACTCGATGCTCAAGTCTGCAGAAGTAGAAATCAAGAAGGAGCATCAAGTGTTGATGGTCAACAAGACCACTAGTTTCAAGAAAGGCAGGGGTAAGAAGAACTTCAAGAAAGACGGCAAAGCTGTTGCCGCGCCCGGTAAGCCAGATGCCGGGAAGAAGAAAAAGAACGGACCCAAGCCTGAGACTGAGTGCTTCTACTGCAAGGGAAAAGGTCACTGGAAGCGGAACTGCCCCAAATACTTAGCGGACAAGAAGGCCGGCAACGTTAAAGGTATATGTGATATACATGTTATTGATGTGTACCTTACCAGCGCTCGTAGTAGCTCATGGGTATTTGATACCGGTGCTGTTGCTCACATTTGCAACTCAAAGCAGGAACTGCGGAATAAGCGGAGACTGGCCAAGGACGAGGTGACGATGCGCGTCGGGAATGGTTCAAAGGTCGATGTGATCGCCGTCGGCACGCTACCTCTACATCTACCGTCGGGATTAGTTTTAAACCTTAATAATTGTTATTTAGTACCAGCTTTAAGCATGAACATTGTATCAGGGTCTTGCTTAATGCGAGACGGCTACTCATTTAAGTCAGAGAATAATGGTTGTTCTATTTATATGAGTGATATGTTTTATGGTCATGCTCCGCTGGTGAATGGTTTATTCTTGATGAATCTCAATCGTGATGTTACACATATTCATAGCGTGAGTACCAAAAGATGCAAAGTTGATAATGATGGTCCCACGTACTTGTGGCACTGCTGCCTTGGTCATATCGGCGTTAAACGCATGAAGAAGCTCCATACTGATGGTCTATTAGAGTCTCTTGACTTTGAATCATTTGACACATGCGAACCGTGCCTCATGGGCAAGATGACTAAGACTCCATTCTCAGGAATAATGGAGAGAGCAACTGACTTATTGGAAATAATACATACTGATGTGTGTGGTCCAATGAACGTTGAAGCTCGCGGTGGTTATCGTTATGTTCTCACTCTCACCGATGATTTGAGTAGGTATGGGTATATCTACTTGATGAAGCACAAATCTGAAACGTTTGAAAAGTTCAAGGAATTTCAGAGTGAGGTTGAGAATCAACGTGATAGAAAAATTAAATGTCTACGATCCGATCGTGGAGGAGAATATTTGAGTCACGAGTTTGGCACACACCTAAGGAAGTGTGGAATCGTTTCACAACTGACGCCGCCTGGCACACCGCAGCGCAACGGAGTGTCTGAACGTCGTAATCGCACTTTATTAGATATGGTACGATCTATGATGTCTCTCACCGACTTACCGCTATCATTTTGGGGATACGCATTAGAAACTGCAGCATTCACTTTAAATAGGGCATCGTCTAAATCCGTTGAGACGACACCGTATGAACTATGGTTTGGCAAGAAACCTAAGTTGTCGTTTCTTAAAGTTTGGGGCTGCGATGCTTATGTGAAGAAACTTCAACCAGAAAAGCTCGAACCCAAAGCGGAAAAATACGTATTCATAGGATACCCTAAGGAAACAATTGGGTATACCTTCTATCTTAGATCCGAAGGTAAAACCTTTGTTGCCAAGAACGGATCCTTTCTAGAGAAAGAGTTTCTCTCGAAAGAAGCAAGTGCGAGGAAGGTAGAACTTGATGAGGTAATCACACCCCCTCTCGAACAGGAAAGTAGCGCAGCGCAAGAAGTTGTTCCTGTGGTGCCTACACCGACTGAAGAGGAAGTTAATGATGATGATCATGAAGCTTCAGATCAAGTTACTACTGAACCGCGAAGGTCCACAAGAGTACGCTCCGCACCAGAGTGGTACGGCAACCCTGTGATGGAAATCATGTTGTTAGACAACGGTGAACCTTCGAACTATGAAGAAGCGATGGCGGGCCCGGATTCCAACAAATGGCTTGAGGCCATGAAATCCGAGATAGGATCCATGTATGAGAACAAAGTATGGACTTTGGTGGACTTGCCCGATGACCGGCGAGCCATAGAAAATAAATGGATCTTCAAGAAGAAGACTGATGCAAACGGTAATGTAACCGTTTACAAAGCTCGACTTGTCGCAAAGGGTTTTCGACAGATTCAAGGAGTTGAATACGAAGAGACTTTCTCTCCCGTAGCGAAGCTGAAATCAGTCTGAATCATGTTAGCAATTGCCGCCTTTTATGATTATGAAATTTGGCAAATGGACGTCAAAACGGCGTTCCTTAACGGGAACCTTAAGGAAGAGTTGTATATGATGCAACCAGAAGGTTTTGTCGACCCTAAGGGTGCTAACAAAGTATGCAAGCTCCAGTGCTCCATCTATGGGCTGGTGCAAGCATCTCGGAGTTGGAACATTCGCTTTAATGAAGTGATTAAAGCGTTTGGGTTCATACAGGTTTACGGAGAAGCCTGTCTGTACAAGAAAGTGAGTGGGAGCTCTGTAGCTTTCCTCGTACTATATGTGGATGACATATTATTGATGGGGAATGATATAGAGATGTTGGAGAGCATAAAGGCCTATTTGAACAAGAGTTTTTCAATGAAGGACCTTGGAGAAGCTGCATACATATTAGGCATCAAGATCTATAGAGATAGATCGAGACGCCTCATAGGTCTTTCGCAAAGTACATACCTTGACAAGATATTGAAGAAGTTCAATATGGAAAACTCAAAGAAAGGGTTCTTGCCAGTTTTGCAAGGTATGAGATTGAGTAAGACTCAGTCGCCGACCACCGCAGCAGATAGAGAGAAGATGGGTTCTGTCCCCTACGCTTCAGCCGTGGGCTCTCTAATGTATGCCATGCTGTGTACCAGACCTGATATAAACCTTGCGATAAGCTTGGTAGGGAGGTACCAAAGTAATCCCGGTGCGGAACACTCGACAGCGGTCAAGAATATCCTTAAGTACCTGAAAAGGACTAAGGAAATGTTTCTTGTTTATGGAGGTGACGAAGAGCTCGTCGTAACGGGTTACGTTGATGCTAGCTTCGACACAGATCCGGATGACTCTAAGTCACAAACCGGATACGTATATGTGTTGAATGGTGGGGCAGTGAGCTGGTGCAGCAGCAAGCAAGAAGTCGTGGCAGCATCTACATGTGAAGCGGAGTACATAGCTGCTTCAGAAGCGGCTCATGAAGGAATTTGGATGAAGGAGCTCATCACCGACCTTGGAGTGGTTCCAAGCGCGTCGGGTCCTATGACACTCTTCTGTGATAACACTGGAGCCATGGCCATAGCCAAGGAGCCCAGGTTTCACCGGAAGACGAAGCACATCAAGCGCCGCTACAACTCCATCCAGGACCATGTCCAGAGTGGAATGATAGATATTTGTAAAGTACACACTGATCTGAATATTGCAGACCCGTTGACTAAACCTCTTCCACGAGCAAAACATGATTAGCACCATAATGCTATGGGCGTTCGATACATCACAATGTAACTAGATTATTGACTCTAGTGCAAGTGGGAGACTATTGGAAATATGCCCTAGAGGCAATAATAAAATGGTTATTATCATATTTCCTTGTTCATGATAATCGTCTATCGTTCATGCTATAATTGTATTAACAGGAAACAGTAATACATGTGTGAATGAATAGATCACAATGTGTCCCTAGCAAGCCTCTAGTTGGCTAGCTCGTTAGTCAAAAGATGATCATGGTTTCCTGATCATGGACATTGGATGTCATTGATAACGGGATCACATCATTGGGAGAATGATGTGGTGGACAAGACCCAATCCTAAGCCTAGCACTAGATCGTATTGTTCGTATGCTAATGCTTTTCTAATGTCAAGTATCTTTTCCTTCGACCGTGAGATTGTGCAACTCCCGGATACCGTAGGAGTGCTTTGGGTGTATCAAACGTCACAACGTAACTGGGTGACTATAAAGGTGCACTACGGGTACCTCCGAAAGTGTCTGTTGGGTTGGCACGAATCGAGATCGGGATTTGTCACTCCGTGTGACGGAGAGGTATCTCTGGGCCCACTCGGTAGAACATCATCATGAGCTCAATGTGACTAAGGAGTTAGTCACACGATGACGTGCTACGGAACGAGTAAAGAGACTTACCGGTAACGAGATTGAACAAGGTATAGGTATACCGACGATCGAATCTCGGGCAAGTTCTATACCAACAGACAAAGGGAATCGTATACGGGATTGATTGAATCCTTGACATCGTGGTTCATCCGATGAGATCATCATGGAGCTAGTGGGAGCCACCATGGGTATCCAGACCCCGCTGATGGTTATTGGCCAAAGAGGTGTCTCGGTCATGTCTGCCTGTCTCCCGAACCCGTAGGGTCTACACACTTAAGGTTCGATGACGCTAGGGTTATAGGGAATTGTTATACGAGATTACTGAAAGTCGTTCGGAGTCCCGGATGAGATCCCGGACGTCACAAGGAGCTCCGGAATGGTCCGGAGGTAAAGATTGATATATAGGACGGATGGTTTCGGACACCGGAAGTGTTTCGGGCATCACCGGTAACGTACCGGGACCACCGGGACCACCGGAGGTGGTCCCGGGGGACCACCGAAGGGGGGTGACGACCCCGGGAGGCTAGATGGGCTAAGTGGGGAAGGGAACCAGCCCCTAAGTGGGCTGGTGCGCCCCCACCCAGCCCATGTGCACCAGAAAAAAGGGGAAAGGGGGAACCCTAACTAAGGTGGGCCTTAGGCCCACCAGAGGGGTGCGCCACCCCTCCCCCTTGCCCTGGCCGCCACCCCTCTCCCATCTAAGGGCTGCCGCACCCCTTAGGGGTGGGAACCCTAAGGGTTGCGCCCCCTCCCTCTCCCCCTATATATAGATGAGGTTCGGGGCTGTTTGAGACACGGTTGAATCTCTCTCTCTCGGCGCAGCCCTGCTCCTCTCCCTCCTCCTCTCTGCCGGCGCTTGGCGAAGCCCTGCCGGGAGACCTCGTCTCTCCACCAACACCACGCCGTCGTGTTGCTGGTCTTCTTCCCTAACCTCTTCCTCCTCCTTGCTGGATCAAGGTGCGGGAGACGTCACCGGGCTGCACGTGTGTTGAACGCGGAGGTGCCGTTGTTCGGCACTAGATCGGAATCGCTGCGAGTACGACTCCATCAACCGCGTTCTAGCAACGCTTCCGCTTAGCGATCTTCAAAGGTACGAAGATGCTCTTACCCCTCTCTCGTTGCTGGTCTCTCCATAGGAAGATCTGAATAAGCGTAGGAAAATTTTGAATTTATGCTACGTTACCCAACAAACAAAACAGAACAAAAATGCAGCAAAAGAAAGTAAAGGAAAAAACACAAGTGCAAAACAAAATGGGGAGGCCTTGGACTCGAACCCAGGATCCCCTAGCACTACTACACCAACACACACCACTGGGCTACCCTTCGGCTCTCGACAGAGGGGAGGGAGACAACCGGGTAAGCTCTCTGCACAAGCACTTCTACTAGCGAAAACCACAGGAAAATAAAAGGGGGGGTCTACGGGGATCGAACCCATGACCTGAGGCACCAAGACCACGCGCTAAACTGTTCGGGCTACAGATAGACGCTTGACACGGAGGGGGAAGTTGCTCTTTTGAGCAGACCCCTCGATGCTACCTGCAACTATGCTGACCGAAACAGAGGCGGCCGCCGGCAAGCACACGGGGACTCATCGGCGGGGCTGGTCTCCGGCGAGGGATGCGGACAGCACGGGGGATCCATTCCCGAAGCCAGCACGGGAAAAGGCCCTACCTTGCGCTACTACTACTGCGAGGAACTACTGCGGCAGCTTCTGCTGGAGCTCCTACGGCGCAACTCCGGTAGGCATCTACTCGAGCTCTACACGTACGCTGACAGAGAGGGAGGAACGGGGGAGAGAGGTGCGCAGCTCACCTAGGTTCTAGGCAATGAACCGGCGCAGGAGAGGAAGGAAGGCGACGAGCCGGAGCAGAGGAGATCGCGGGCAGCAGGGGAAGTAGTCAACGTCGTGGACGTCGTGGAAGGAGCCGGAGAAGAGGATATCGCGGGCAGCAGGGGAAGTAGTCGACGTCGTGGACATCGTGGAAGGCGCCGTCGCCATCCGGTTGCTGCGGGAACGGAACCTCCACGGCACCCGAGTCCTCCTGGTGCTGACGAAGAGGCGGAGGAGCACGATCTGCTGCCCGCTGCGAGCTCACCGGAGCCCTTCCATGGCGTCAGTGTCGAAGGGCTCCCTGACGGCGCGAGGGAGAGAGGAGGGAGGAAATGGAATGCTAGGGTTGCGAGGAGGGCGCCTGGCTGCTAAAATAGCCTCGGGAGGTGCGCTTGGAGCCGCAAGATCGAATGGGAAAAGGATCCGCGGTGGAGCTTCGGTCGTACACAGTGACGATAGCTCGAGGAGGGAGACAGACGTCTCACGGGCCGCGCGCGAGGAGGGAGGAGAGGATGGGCCACGGAGAAGGAGGGATCTAGCCCACGTGGCGCCTGATAACAGAGAAATTAAAACAAAAGGTTACTCTCATTTTTAAATAACACCTTCAAATAAAAATGCACATAGCCACACAGGGGTTTGAAGAAAACAAAATAATAATACCTAGGGCATAAGGGAATTATTCCCTATTTAAATAAAACATAAAACTGATTTTTTTAGCAATTAAATTAAAATTCAAAATAGAATTTAATATGCTGTTTTTGTAAATAAAACCCCATTTAACTTAAGTTTTATAACCCCAAGTCAATGCCCTCAATCACAAGATAACATTCTAAAAGATCAACATTTTTAAAACAGGTTTTAAACAAGTTAATACATGAGTTCAAATAGTAATGGAGATGGGGTTTTTTTGAAACCTAGTTTGAAAAAATCATAGTTTGAATAATAGCTTGGAAATCACCACATCATCACACACCACCACAAGCATAGATAGCAATAACACAAGAATGAAATAAAGCCAAAGAAAGGATGATGCCATTATGCAAAGGTGATGACATGAAAAGACCACATGAAATTATAACTCTTATAGCATTGAAATCATGGTTCCAAAATAGGAAAGGTTCCCAAAATAGCAAGGGTTACATCTGTGGCATTACACATAGGTCTTGTCTCTAAGTCCTTAAGCTATGCCAATACTACACGTCAACCACCATTAGTCATGTCCATGAGGAACTAGGTTGTGTTGGACCACCAACCCCATTGACAAGTGACCATTCGGAGCAAATGTCGTCTCCTCTCTCATATCCCATGAGCAATGTGTGTATGTGATGCTTGGATAAATATGATGTTGTTCCCATGGATGAGACACTTGTTTACCCAAGGAGAGTAAGGAACACCTTAGTCCAATTTGGATGAGCCCAGAAGCACCAACTGCCATGCCTTTCAAGTGTAAGGTTTTACCTTGAAGGGGTGGACTCCTCGAAGCACCCTCCAAGCAGAAGAAGACAATGTTACCCAAGTAAGATGAAGGACCACTATGGTTGGGAAACCACAACGATGAATCAGAAGCAATAGAAGCCAACTACCATTCCTCTGCCGGCTAGATCATCCATACTATGTCAAAAAGCATAGATGTTCAAGCAAAATGAAGCCTTTGGACATCAAGAGAAACTAAAGAGCCCCTTTTGGGTCTAATCAAGGACGAGAAGCCTGACTAGACCATGGTGAAACCCCTGTCAAAGGTGGTTCACCCCACTTACCAACCTCAGACCTTGCGGATTGGATGGCTCGTCTATACTTTTTGGTAGCCAGCTCATCTAGGATCCACTCAAAAACATTCCTAGGTGATAGAACAGGTTTCAAAAAAAAGTATCTAAACTTATTCTTAGGGACGAGACACAACCCATACTTTTTCACATGAAGCTACAAAGAGCCTAGAAGACATAACATCCCAAGACACACCAGAAACGTGCGTCCGTGATGACCAACACAAATGGCTGAAGATGAATGAAGAACATAAATCAACAACTTACTAAAGCACAAGATCTCGACAAGAACGCTACGTTTACACGCTCCAACACTCCAGTGATGAAGACCGCCTCCGACTGAAGATCACCTACTTTAAGGAAGTCAAGGACTTCCCCGTTGATGAGAGGCTACACCAAAATCTTGACCTTTCTATTCTAATACAAAACATCTAGATGTGAGTAACAACCATGAATACCCCAAGACCAGCATGTAGACACACTGTTTACCCCGTGTTCTGACTTCGGAATACACACGCAAGCCAGACCCTTGCCCGAACATCGTTCACCAAGACTTTAACCTTTAATCAAGCCTAGCATACTGCCAGAACCCCGTTCACCCATAGGCGAAGCCAAGAGATGTGTTCGAAGCTGTATCATCAAGCACTTCAAGATCCACTGGAGAAATCATATCAAAGAAGGAGCAACATGGGGACATGAAGACTTCCTATCCAAGCCTAGGAATATGAGGGATGAGATTCTTGTAAGGGGGGTTGGTCTGTCCCACCCTGTGTTTTACCTCTCCTCACTAAGTTAACATGACTCAAAATTAGGGCCAACAAAAACTTTTTGTGTGCATGTGATGCATGACTTGAATGTTGATTGCTTGTTTGCATGCTTGTGTTTTAAATCACAAAACTTCTCCCTCTCTCAAGACTCACCTTATGGCTCCAAATCTTTGCCCATTGACCATCCATATGTATAGGACCTAAAGCCATTTTTACAAAATTTGTTTTTGGCCAAAAAGAATTTATTTAATTTAAACTCTTAAACCCCCCTGAATTGAGGTTTGTACTACAAGCCCTCCAATTAGGGAATATGTTTTGCCCCAAATATTTTATTTGGATTGTATTATCAAAAGACTTCCCAAAACCACAAAAACATTCTTTTAAGGGTTATTTTCCTATTTTATATAATTAACTTTTTCTAAGGCTAGGAAAGGTCTTTTGTGAGGTAAAATTATTTTTATGATTCCAAAATATTTTAGAAAATTTAGAAAAACTCAGTGGACATATATTTTCCATATATAAGATTTTCAACACATGGTCATGTTCAAAAGATTGGACAAAACCCTTTGAGACCTTTTTTGTGTATATCAAGTATTTCAAATATTTCTATACAAAATATTCTCAAATAATTCCAGTTAAATTCTAGTAAGTCATGCACGATATATGTGATGATTTTGCCATGATTCATCTCAATTCAAATTAATTTGATTCACCAAGATATTCCAAAACCCTCTCTATCCAGATCCGATTTTGAGCAACTTTACATTTCCAAGTGTCTCCAACTGTTCTCCAATTTTGTGGACATCAGCTAATCCCCTAATAATGCACCCACACCAAGTGGTGCATGAAGGAGAATTGATCCACATGTCCAAATCTCCTCAAACCCATGTTTGCTGATTTCTAGAATTGGTAAGTTTTGCATTATCAGGTTTCTCCAAGTAGTCCCAAACTTTATGCGCATGCTCTAATCACCAAATAATTCCACCACACTAAGTGGTGCATTAGGAGGGATGGTTTCGCTTGATTAGATCTAAGCAAAACCATTTCTGTCCATTTCTAGGGTTCACCAAGTTTGCACTAGCAACTTTCATCAGATAATCTCAAAATTGGTGATCGACCTCATTTATACATATGTTCCACTACTGTTAAGTTTCAAAGCAAGAGGAACCATTTAGCTAGCTCACACACTCATCAAACACCTTCTCCCGATTATATGCGCTTAATGATTGGAGGACCAGAATTGCTCTCCTTGAGCCCAAATTCCTACCACACCTTCTACTATTGTCCTTCTACCTCCAGTAAAGTTTGCTGGCCATTGCTCAAGGGTTGAGGGGGTAGAACTCCCATTCACCCCTATGGATAGCTGATTTGCCCTCTTCCTCCACCTTTCTTCTCACCTAGGCCACCGCCCGAGCCACCCCTTCGACATATGCACTTGTCCGCACCATGCTAGATCCCCTAGACACGAAAGGCCACGCCCTACTTGACAAAGGCATGCCCTGACATGCCAAATACGCGCGCTCTCGAGCATGCTACAGTAACCAGCCCCACTGTAGTCAGAGCATCCAGAGGCACGTGGCAGCCTAGGGAGGCGGGACCTTGTCCCCTATGTCCCCCTCGACGTCCGCAAGCCCCCTGAGCCCCCTCTTCTTATCCTCTCCCTCCTTGGCTCCCCTGTGGTCCCCTGGCCATGCCCACGCCTTATCTCCAGTCGTAGCCATCCAAGGGCTCGTGCCCGAGCTCTTCCCAGTGTGTCGTGCCCTGCATCTACGTCGTGCCTACAGAAGTCCTTCTTGAACCTCCCTCTGCTCCCCTACCGCTCCCACATACTCTCCATTGCATGCCAGCACCTTCCATTTGACCCCGGAAGGCCCCTAGTAATCAGATCAAACTGGAGCCCGCAGCCTCGGTTGTCCGGAGATCTTGTGGTACAGACTGTCTCCAACACTCCATCCCTCCCTATGGCCCTCTTTGTGTGTAATCATGCCTTTTTCCTTCTCTCCCACACGGTTGCAGTCGAATGGGGCAACAATTGACCAAAGTCGCACCACCGCCCTTCTTTGTCGCCGGTGAATGTAACCCGTCTAGCAACAAACTCTGGCGCCACCCCAATGGTGCGTCGATCCCGAACACTCTAGTGCCCTCCATCCGCTAAGATGTTCTATGTAGAGCTGTCGGTGAGCTGCCCTTTACCCCTGTCATGAGATAAGGTATGAAAGAAGGGTCCCACCTGTCATTCCCTCACCTGTTCCCCTCTCACAGATTGTCCTAGCCTACCGGCCAGGTTTAAAACCACCATGCACCATGTTTACCCCTTCACCCCTGTGTCGCTTCGTCTGTGGGTCGGCTCGGCCGCGCCAGTTTTGGCAGAGTGCACAACAATTTTTCTTTTTCTTTTTCCTTTTAGCAGAACCTTTTGAAAATCACCAATAAATAATTAATTATCCAAATATCATGATTCAAATTTCTAAATTCTCCTAAACATGCCACCTATTATTTGGTGTACTTCCATAAATTTTCACTACAAGCTTTTGCACTGTTCAAACTTAAATTCAAATTTGAACTACTAAGGGCCATAGTGCCAAATTCCTAGAGCATTAAAATCAACTTCAAATGGAGTGATTCCAATTTCTAGGTACTCTAAAGATCATCCCCTGATTCTCTGGCTATTGTTAACATTTCTCCAATACAATATTTCGGTTGAACCTATTAAATGGCCCACTTTTCCATTTATTCCATCTTAGAATACGCCTAAGAAATTCATGCAAACTCCAAATCCAGCAAAACCACTTCCTAAATGTTTCTAAAATCATGCCCTATTTGTTGGGTGTATTCACTCATTTTTATAAACATGTTTTTTGTAGGATCAATAGTGCCTCCATATTCCCCTTTAAAAATTCATGTTGATCCAGATCCATTAGAACCTCTCTTAGCCATGGGTATCCTATAAAAATAAAACTCATATTTTAGAACCCCTTTTATATTTGTGCTTATTGTGTTGTGTAATATGGTTCTTTCTGACGGTAGTCGGTGGAGTAGAGGGAGTGCTCGGAGTTCGACCAAAAGATTGTGACACCCTCCAAGACCTTGTAGAGCCATGCAAGCAGTCCTTTGACCATGACTATGAAACCATTTTTATGCATGTCATATCTAGCACTTTATTCTGTTGCATTGAATCATGAATTTTTTACCACTGTGGTGAGTTACCTCTGTTACTTTCCTCGTTGACACTTGCACCGAGGATGACCCTACCTTCATATGAGGGTTGTGTGAGTGGGAAGTATTTCAGATCCTAAGTAGTTACTACGCATGTGGGATGGGAAAAATGCATGGTGTCGGAAAAAATGATTTCAAAGACTTTTCAAAAAAACCCGTCGGGTGCCACTAATGCCCAAGGGAGATGGTGCTAAGCTAAGTAACCACTTGAGAAAGACGTGGTGTATCAAGGCAAGTGATTTTGTTGTTTTTGAAAATGGATTAGATTTAAGATCTGTTGACCATGTGAACCTTACATCTGCGACCACGATAACCCTTTATGGTAAGGGGCCTTGTGGATTATCTTGCTCGATGCTAGCAGATAGCCCGCATTACTAGTGGCGTGAGGGCTAGAGTTACCCTATCGATATAGGGTCGTGCAAGGTAGGGAGACCATGGGCTGTTCTTACAAACACCGGACACACCGTTTTGTCCCCTCGGGGATGGTACGATATCAAGCGAGTCTCATATGATGTATATCATGAGGACGTGAGCCAACGGGTGCGCTCTTTGTTTAGTCTCGACAGGGGAAAGGCATTGTTCGGGTGCTTACCTCGGTTATGTAATATACCAGGACTCTTGGTTGACACGTGTCGGTGAAGGATCGACACCTTTAGGGGCCTCAACGGTCCCCTTTTTGCTGGTTTGGTGGGGAGAGGGGTCATGGTAAGAACAGAACCAACAGTCAGGGCCGGCAAGATCTTTTTACCCAGGTTCGGGGCCGCGTGGTGCGTAAAAGCCTACTCTTGCATGCGTTTAGTTATACGTTTTGGGTTATTGTGGATCTGTCCTTTTTACAACCTTTTGATTTGCCAAAAGGCCCCCTACTACTGAGCCTCGTGCCTCCTTTTATAGGCAAAGGGGTCACCACAATGGCTGAGTGGGTGAACGGTGGGTTCACGGGCGCAACAATGCCGACCGGCAGTTACAGTGTTACTGCCTTGTCAGAGGTGCAATAAATGCTTCGACAGACCTCCCTCACCTCGTTAGGGGGGTTGGACACGTACCCACACGTGGCAACTTTGGGGCGTTGCGCTGGTGTGCGGGCGGACGCGTGGCGCATCCATCATCGGTGGTGTCATGGTTTTGTCACGGCAGATGTCCTAGTGAAAGGACTTAATGATGGAGCCATCGCACCTTGGTGGCGACTCAAAGGGATTGAATGGCAGCGAGACTCAGATTTACCCAGGTTCGGCCCCTCGTGAGGAGGTAAAAGCCTACGCCCTGCTTTGTGTTGTATTGATGATGTTTTGATTACAAGGAGGGCGTAACTCGCCTGACCTAGCTCTCGATGATTTCTAACCTATCCTCTCCCCTCCAGGGACTCACCTTTATATACAGGTCGAGGCCTTAGGGTTTACAAGAGTCATTGCCATAACCCAAGTCGTGACTCTTTGAATCGCTAAATCGCCGTGCTTTCCAAGACTGGAGAACTCCCCGATAACTGATCCTCCACGTGGATCTTGAACCGCCATCTAGCTCTCGGGCCTACCAGGCCAAAGCTTAAATTGCCGAAGGATGAGTCGCCACTTGGTGACCCGGCCCAACTAGGGCGGGTCACGTCGCACATAATATCCCCAACATTAGGCCCCAGATTGACTTGAAGCTCTACACGCCAATAAACTCTTACCTAGTTTAGGGGCGAGTCATTCCGCTCCTTTTATGCATCATACGCTTAAGCCGCCATCCTTCATAGAAATATCCAAGTCGCCGAACCGTTTCTTGATGACATCATCTTATCCCTTTATTCTCGGAAAAATGATGACGCAATCCCAATGGATCTCGCGGCACACATATCCCGAAAATCTTGGCGCTATATATGCAAATATTTAACTTGTCTTTTCGGTTCCCGCGCGAGGCGCCTCGATTCTAGTGCACGACCCATTAAATAGGCTCGGGAAAGCGAGCGAAAAGCATCTCCACCTACTCACTTCGTCTACCTCTTCTTCCTCGCGACCGCACCAAGAACTCTGTTGCCGCCCAAGGAAGTCCGTCACCGGCCACCGTGTCCGACGCATCTCCGAGCCAACCTTGTGTCGCCCTTGGGGCTCATATGATGCTTGACCCGCCGTGTCTGTAAAGAATTTGATCACCAACCTGTTGGGCTAACAAAAACATACATCAAACCATCTCAATGAGTAACGGATAATAATAAATAATAACCGACTCAAGGTGTTTTGGCGAATTATATGAGGAAAACCCGGCTCAACAAGATTCGGTGAGTCTTATACATCTGTGAAACCTTGTGGCAGTGCCAGGAAGGTGAGAGTAAGAATTTCGTCGGCTCGTTCAAGTCGCGACAGGATAGGACGAGTTAGACAAACTCAAGTACTACTCAAGGGAGACGTTTTGTATAAAAAAGCTAAAGTATTTAGACCAGCTGATCAAGCGCGAGTCAAGCTTCGGTGAAGCAGGTTCAATGAACCAATGGTTTCTCTATTTTCCATGTGAGGCGCTAGCCGGTACCATGCATGTTTTAACCAAGGTGAGTTCAGGGTCCAAATAATGGATTGACTCGCCAAGAGTTCATGGGTCCATATGGTGATTTGGCCAACACACAGTCCAGTATAACCATTTGTAGTGCGGTAATTTTTCGCTAGCCAAATGGGTAATTAGGCTGATCTCAGTGAGAGGAATCCCCCAAGTGACCTATGATTAGGGGAAAACCGGTCATAGGATTGTACAAGCGTATACGCTCTTACCAAAAAATGACTTGGGGTCGATAGCCCCCAAGTATGCCGGCCTAATCCTCAGAATCATATAAGGCGCCCATGTGTGAATCGTGCGCGTGTAGCGACTTGATCCTGTTTGGCTTATCGATACCCAGTGTTGTAATAAGTGCAACATAGCGACTTATGCTGTCTGGTATTGATAGTGTCCATGTTTGGGCGACTTATCGACGAACAATAAAGATCCATGCTTTCAAGAAGATGAAGTGGCAGGAAAAACCCAGAATTCGTGGGTATCAACTTTATTGCTTTATATAAATCAGAGACTTACAATCTTAAAAGATGGGAGAGAAAAGAAAAGCGGAGCCAATAGCTCGTTGGTGGAGGCGTTCGCAGGTCGCGAGGGCGCCCTGGGCCTGCACCTTGATGACCCACAAGTATAGGGGATCTATCATAGTACTTTCGATAAGTAAGAGTGTCGAACCCAACGAGGAGCAGAAGGATCTCACAAGTGGTTTTCAGCAAGGTAATCTCTACATGCACTGAAATTATCGGTAACAAGTAGTTGTGTGACAAGATGATTCGCAGCAAGTAGCAAGTAACAAAAGTAACAACGGTGCAGCAAAGTGGCCCAATCCCTTTTGTAGAAAGGGACAAGCCTGGAAAAACTCTTGTAGGAGGTAAAGTGCTACGGCAACAGACAACAGCGCTAGAAATTGACACCTTGACGGAGACTGGGCTTGCGTTGGTTTTTCCCTTGAAGAGGAAAGGGTGGTGCAGCACAGGAGCAGTAAGTATTTCCCTCAGTTTGAGAACCAAGGTATCAATCTAGTAGGAGCATCTCGTCAAGTCCAGAGTACCTGCGCAAACACAAAAGAGCTTGCACCCAACGCTTTAAAGGGGTTGTCAATCCCTTCAAGATTGATTGCAAAGTGAGATCTGAAGGCGGAAAGTGCAACAAAGTAAAAAAGTGTAAGGCTGAAAATATGGTGTGGAGTAGACCCCGGGGCCATAGTGTTCACTAGATGCTTCTCTCAAAATAGCAAATATCACGGTGGGTGAACAAATTATTGTCGAGCAATTGATAGAACCGCGCAAAGTCATGACGATATCTAAGGCAATGACCATACATATAGGCATCACGTCTGAGACAAGTTGACCGATACTTTCTGCATCAACTACTATTACTCCACACATCGACCGCTATCCAGCATGCATCTAGTGTATTGAGTTCATGAAAAATAGAGTAACGCCTTAAGCAAGATGAGATGATGTAGAGGGATAATCTCAAACCAATGATGAAAACCCCATATTTTTACCCTTGATGGCAACAACATGATGCGTGCCTCACTACCCCTTCCGTCACTGGATGAGGTCACCGCACGGTATGAACCCAAAACCAACCACTTCTCCCATTGCAAGAATAATAGATCTAGTTGGCCAAACAAAACCCACAACTCGAAGAGAATTACAAGGATATGAAATCATGCATAAGAGAGTCAGAAGAAACTCAAATAAGATTCATAGATAATCTGATGATAAATCCACAATTCATCGGATCTCGACAAACACACCGCAAAAGAAGAGTACATCGGATAGATCGCCACGAAGATCGTGGAGAACTTTGTATTGAAGATCCAAGAGAGAGAAGAAGCCATCTAGCTACTAGCTATGGACCCGTAGGTCTATGGTGAACTACTCCCACATCATCGGAGAGGTCATGGTGTTGATCAAGAAGCCCTCCATATCTGAATCCCCCCTCCGACAGGGCACCAGAACATGCCCCAGATGGGATATTGCGGAGACAGAAGCTTGCGGCGGTGGAAAAGTACTTTCGATGATCTCCTGATTTTTTGTGGAATTTTGGGGGATATATAGGCGCAAAACCTAGGGCAAAGGGGCCTCAGGGATCCCACAAGCCAGCCCCCCTCCACTTGGCCGCACCATGAGGTCTTGTGGGGTCTATGGTGGCCCCCTGCCCTGATTCTCCAGCTTCCTGATCTTTTCTTGTTCCGGAAAAAATATTTTCGGCAGTTTTATTCCGTTTGGACTCCGCTCAAAATCCTCCTCTGAAAGGGGTGAAAAACATGGAAAAATAGGAACTGGCTCTTGGCACTGAGTTAATAAGTTAGTCCCAAAAAATATATAAAAGGCATGTAAAACATCCAAAGTTTGACAAGATAATAGCATGAAACCATCAAAAATTATAGATACGTTGGAGCCGTATCAAGCATCCCCAAGCTTAACTCCTGCTCGTCCTCGAGTAGGGAAGTGATAAAGACTGAATTTTTGATGTGGAATGCTACCTAGCATAGTTGTTCTTTGCAACTTCTTTCACGTGACATGAATGTTCAGATCCGTAAGATTCAAAACAATAGTTTGCTATTGACATGAAAACAATAATACTTCAAGCAAACTAGAAAGGTAATCATGAACTTTCAAAATAAGAAGGCCAAGGAAAGTTATCCCTACAAAATCATATAGTCTGGCTATGCTCCATCATCCTCACACAACTAATGTAAATCATGCACAACCCCGGTATTGGCTAAGTAATTGCTTTCGCACTCTTACTTTCTCAAACTTTTTATAACTATCACGCAATACATGAGCGCGAGCCATGGATATAGCACTATAGGTGGAATAGAGTGTGGTGGTGGTTGTGAGACAAAACGGAGGAGATGGTCACATTGACTCGGCGTATCAAAGGGCTATGGAGATGCCCATCATAGATATCAATGTGAACGAGTAGGGATTGCCATACAAGAGATGCACTAGAGCTATAAGTATGTGAAAGCTCAAAAGGAGAACTAGTGGGTGTGCATCCAACTTGCTTGCTCATGAAGACCTAGGGAAATTTTGAGGAAGCCCATCACTGGAATATACAAGCCAAGTTATATAATGAAGATTCCCACTAGCATATGATAGTGACAAAGCAAGAAGCTCTCAATCATGAAGAACATGGTGCTATTATGAAGCACAAGTGGGGGAAAAGATACTAGCATTGTCCCTTCTCTCTTTTTCTCTCTCTCTCTCTTTTTTATTTGGGCACTTGGGCCTCTTTTTTCTCTTTTTTTGTTCGGGCTCTTCGGCCTCTCTTTTTTAATATCCTCACATGGGACAATGCTCTAATAATGATGATCATCACACTTTTATTTACTCACAGCTCAAAGCTTAGAACGATGATGACTCTATAGGAAATACCTCCCGCAGTGTACCGGGATGTGCAACGATCTAGCATGGCGTATGACGTTGAAAACATCTCGCTAGCTATATTACGATCATGCAATGGCAATATGAGAGTGACAGCACAAGTCATGAGACGGAACCGTGGGAGTTGCATGGCAATATATCTCGGAATGGCTATGAAAATGCCATAGTAGGTAGGTTTGGTGGCTGTTTTGAGGGAGGCATATGGTGGGTTTGTGCATCGGCGAGAATTGCGCGGCACTAGAGAGGCTAGCAATGGTGGAAGGTGAAAGTGCATCTATACCATGGAGTCACATTAGTCATGAAGAACTCACATACTTGTTGCGAAAGTTTTTATTAGTCATCGAAACAAAGTGCTAAACGCATACTCCAAAGGGAAGGGTTGGTAGGTGTTAACCATCGCGCGATCCCGACGTCAACACAAAGCATGACAATCAATAGATCAATTGTGCTCCGACTTCCTAACATAGCGGTTCACACTTTCGTGCATGCTACGGGAATCACTAACTTCAACACAAGTATTGCTAATTCACAACACCCTACTATAGCTCTTAATATTACCAAATCCACGTCTCAAAACTAATTGAGAGGAATCAAAACTTCTCTTTCTACTCAATGCACATGAAGATGGAGGTTTTTATATCCTCTTTGGGTACCTATCACTTTTGGGACTACTTTCATAGCATAAGACAACTACCAAGTCACGCACCGCCGTGCTCTAAAAGATATTAGTGAAGCACACAGAGCAAAAGTATCTAGCTCAAAAGATATAAGTGAAGCACTATGAGCATTCTTGCAAAATCACAATGAGTGCATGTCTCTCTCTCTCAACAAAGTGTGCAGCAAGGATGATTGTGACACAACAAAAAGAAAAGACTCCTACGATACAAGACGCTCCAAGCAAAACACATATCATGTGGTGAATAAAAATATAGCTCCAAGTAATGTTACCGATGGATTGAAGACGAAAGAGGGGATGCCTTCCCGGGGCATCCCCAAGCTTAGGATTTTTGGTGTCCTTGAATTTGGCTTGGGATGCCTTGGGAATCCCCAAGCTTGAGCTCTTTCCACTCCTTATCTCTTTGTCCATGAGAACATCACCCAAAACTTTAAAACTTCACAACACAAAACTTAAACAGAAACTCGTGATAATATTAGCACAAGAAAACAAACTACCACCTCTTTTAGTACTGTAGCAAACTTGAATTCTATCTATATTGGTGTTGGTCTACTGTATTCTCACTTTTCCATGGCTAGTACCCCCCGATACTATCCATAGTTTCATCAAAACAAGCAACCAACTCAACAAAAACAGAATGTGTCAAAAACAGAACAGTCTGTAGCAATATGTCTACTTCGTGTACTTATTGTACCTCAAAAATTCTGAATAATTACGACTGCCTGGGAAAACGGCGTATGAACCAGCAGCAAAAAGAATCAACTCAAAAGCTCTTTCTGAATAAAAATGAAAAATCATCTCGTGAGCGAAAAGTTTCTGTCTTTTTTCCAGCAGGATCAAACAACCATCACCAAGACTAGTCATAAAGGTTTTTCTTGGCTCAAACACAAAAAGAAACACAAAAAACACAATCACAACAGAATTATGATGGTATGGACGCAACAAAACAGAAAGAAAAAGATAAATTCGTTGGGTTGCCTCCCAACAAGCGCTATTGTTTAACGCCCTTAGCAAGGCATAAAAGCGATAGAATCATGTATCGTCGTCTTTGGTGCTCAAACCATAAGTGGCCTCATCATCGACTCATAAGGCAATCTTATTTTCTTTCTACGAAAGTGTCTCATGCCGTTCCTTAAAGGAAATAGAAATCTAATATTCCCTTCCTTCATATCGCTGATAGCACCGATAGTCCTTAGGAAAGGTCTACCAAGAATAATAGGTCATGTAGGATTGCAATCAATGTCAACCACAGTGAAATCCATGGGTACATAGTTCCTATTTGCAACAATAAGAACTTCATTGATCCTTCCCATGATTTTCTTGACGGTAGAATTTGCAAGATGCAAATTAAGAGAACACTCTTGAATCTCATTAAAACCCAGAACATCACATAAAGACTTTGGAATCGCGGAAACACTAGCACCCAAATCAAACAAGGCATTGCATTCATAGTTTTTGATTTTGACTTTGATGGTAGGTTCCCACTCATCATGAAGCTTTCTAGGGATAGAGACTTCCAATTCACGTTTCTCTTCAAGAGATTTTATCATAGCTTCGACGATATGATCGGTAAAGGTCTTGTTTTTGCTATAAGCGTGTGGAGAGTTTAACATGGATTGCATCAAGGAAATGCATTCAATCAAGGAGCAACTATCATAATTGAATTCCTTGAAATCCATGGTAGTAATTTCATTACTACTCAAATTTTTAACATCTTCTACTCCACTTTCAATGCTTTTAGCATCAAGATAGATGGACTCTGAATCATTGTGGAACTTTTCAACCGAAGTGGATTCATATACAGCCCCATAATCATTAGGTTTGACACAAGAAAACAAAGATTCAATGTGAGTCACACCAAGCACTTTAAGATCTTCGTGATTCTTATCACGAGAACACGCCTTTTTAAGCCATTCATGTCTAACACGAATTTGGGCGGTTCTTTCTTTGCTCTCAATCATGGAAACACGCATAGCTTTCAAAGTTTCATCCATGTTGATCTTGGGAGGAGCACATCTAACTTTCAAAGCATCAACATCACTAGACATTCTATCAACGTTCTTAGCCAAATCGTCAATTTTGAGTAGTTTTTCCTCTATGGACGCATTGAATATTTTTGTGAGTTGATGAACTCTTTGATATTACTCTCTAGATCAGAGGGTAATCTATTGTAATTTACATGAGTATTGTTGTAGGAATTGCCAAAGTTATTAGAGGAGTTACTAGGAAAAGGCCTAGGAACATAGTTTCCTCTAAAAGCATTGTTGTTGCCAAAATCATTCCTACCAACAAAATTAACGTCCAAGCTAGCGTTGCTACTCTCAATCAAAGAAGAAAAGGGCATATCAATAGGATCTAAAGGAGCACTTCTACTAGCAACCAAATTCATGAACTCATCCATCTTAGCACTTAACGAGTTAATTTCTTCTATAACGTGTACCTTCTTACTAGTAGGTGACTTTTCAGTGTGCCACTAAGAGTAGTTTGTCATGATGTTGTCTAGGAGTTTTTTGGTTTCTCCTAACGTGATTTCCATGAACGTTCCACCTGAGCCGGAGTCCAAGATATTGCTAGAAGAGAAATTCAAGACAGCGTAAAAGATTTGAATAATCATCCAAAGATTCAAGCCATGAGCGGGACAATTTCTAATCATCAATTTCATCCTCTCCCAAGATTGTGCAACATGTTCATGATCAATTTGCTTAAAATTCATGATATCATAAAGGAGAGAGATAATCTTAGCCGGCGGAATATACTTGGGTATATAAGCATCTTTGCACTTATACCAAGAATCGATACTATTTTTGGGCAAAGGAGAAAACCAAGTTTTTGCGCGATCTCACAACGAGAAAGGAAAAAGCTTCAATTTAATCACATCATTATCCACAACTTTCTTCTTTTGCATATCGCAAAGCTCAGTGAAGTTATTGAGATGGGATGCGGCATCTTCACTAGGAAGGTCAGAGAATTGCTCTTTCATAACAAGATTCAGCAAAGCAGCATTGATTTCGTATGACTCCGCACTAGTGGCGGGAGCAATCGGAGTACTAATAAAATTATTATTCTTAGTATTCGAGAAGTCACAAAGTTTGGTGTTTTCATTCATGGTGACTTCAGCAAGCAAGCAAGCACACAAGCGAACAAAGAGAAAGCGAGGAAAAGGGCAAACGAAAAAGGCAAATTGTGAAGTGGGGGAGAGGAAAACGAGAGGCAACTGCCAAACAAAGTAAATCAAAGAGATGAGTTTGCGACACCTACTTGGATGAGTTCTTGACTTGATACTCCCCGGTAACGGCGCCAGAAATTCTTCTGCTACAACAACAGACAACAACGCTAGAAATTGACACGTTGATGGAGACTGGCCTTGCGTTGGTTTTTCCCTTGAATAGGAAAGGGTGATGCAGCACAGGAGCAGTAATTATTTCCCTCAGTTTGAGAACCAAGGTATCAATCCAGTAGGAGAATCTCGTCGAGTCCAGAGTACCTGCGCAAACACAAAAGAGCTTGCACCCAACACTTTAAAGGGGTTGTCAATCCCTTCATGATTGATTGCAAAGTGAGATCTGAAGGCGGAAAGTGCAACAAAGTAAAAAAGTGTAAGGCTGAAAATATGGTGTGGAGTAGACCCGGGGGCCATAGTGTTCACTAGAGGCTTCTCTCAAAATAGAAAATATCACGGTGAGTGAACAAATTATTGTCGAGCAATTGATAGAACCGCGTAACGTTATGATGATATCTAAGGCAATGATCATACATATAGGCATCACGTCCGAGACAAGTAGACCGATACTTTCTGCATCTACTACTATTACTCCACACATCGACCGCTATCCAGCATGCATCTAGTGTATTGAGCTCATGACGAAAAGATTAACGCCTTAAGCTAGATGACATTATGTAGAGGGATAATCTCAAACCAATGATGAAAAACCCATATTTTTACCCTTGATGGCAACAACACGATGCGTGCCTCGCTACCCCTTCTATCACTGAGTGACGTCACCACACGGTCTGAACCCAAAACCAAGCACTTCTCCCATTGCAAGAATCATAGATCTAGTTGGCCAAACAAAACCTACAACTCGAAGAGAATTACAAGGATATGAAATCATGCATAAGAGAGATCAGAAGAAACTCAAATAAGATTCATAGATAATCTGATCATAAATCCACAATTCATCGGATCTCGACAAACACACCGCAAAATAAGATTACATCGGATAGACCTCCATGAAGATCGTGGAGAACTTTGTATTGAAGATCGAAGAGAGAGAAGAAGCCATCTAGCTACTATCTATGGACCCGTAGGTCTATGGTGAACTACTCACGCATCATCAGAGAGGTCATGGTGTTGATGAAGAAGCCCTCCGTATCCGAATCCCCGCTCCGGCAGGATACCAGAACGTGCCCTAGATGGGATCTTGCGGAGACAGAAGCTTGCGGCGGCGGAAAAGTACTTTCAATGATCTCCAGATTTTTTGTGGAATTTTTGGGGATATATAGGCGCAAAACCTAGGGCAAAGGGCCCTCAGGGAGCCCACAAGCCAGGGGGCCGCGGCCCCCTGGCCACGCCATGAGGGCTTGTGGGGTCCCTGGTGGCCCCCTGTCCTAATTCTCCGGCATCCCGATCTTTTCATGTTCCCAAATAATATTTTTGGCAGTTTTATTCCGTTTGGACTCCGTTCAAAATCCTCCTCTTAAACGGGCCCAAAACATGGAAAAAACAGGAACTGACTCTTGGCACTGAGTTAATAAGAATTAAGACAAAGTCTAACCATAGCATTAAACTAGTGGATCCAAATCAGCCCCTTACGAAGCAACGCATAAACTAGGGTTTAAGCTTGTGTCACTCTAGCAACCAATCATCTACTTACAACTTCCCAATGCCTTCCTCTAGGCCCAAATAATGGTGAAGCGTTATGTAGTCGACGTTCACATAACACCACTAGAGGAAAAGACAACATACATCATATCAAAATACCGAACGAATATCAAATTCACATGACTATTAGTAACATGACTTATCCCATGTCCTCAGGAACAAAAGTAACTACTCACAAAGCATAATCATATTCATGACCATAGAGGTAATGAGTAGCATCAAGGATCTGAACATATAATATTCCACCAAGTAATCCAACTAGCATCAACTACAAAGAGTAATTAACACTACTAGCAACCTTACAAGTACCAATCGGAGTCGCGAGATGGAGATTGGTTACAAGATATGAACTAGGGTTTGGAGATGAGATGGTGCTGATGAAGATGTTGATGGTGATGACTCCCCTCCGAATAGAGGAGTGTTGGTGATGACGATGGTGACGATTTCCCCCTCTAGGAGGGAAGTTTCCCCTACACGACGACCCTGCCGGAGTTCTAGATTGGTTCTGCTCATTTTCCGCCTCGTGGCGGCGATTCCTCCCGAAAGCCTCCTCCTGATTTTTCTGGGACGAAACCCTCGTTATAGCAGAAGATGGAAGCCGGAGGGGTAACAGGGGGCCCACAAGCCACCCAGGGTGGCTCCCCTCCGGTACTTCTTCCGCCCAGTATTTTTTATAAAATCCAAAATAATTCCTCGTTGATTTTCACGGCTTTTGGAGTTGTGCAGAATAGGTATCTCAAACTTGCTCCTTTTCCAGCCCAAAATTCCAGCTGCCAGCATTCTCCCTCTTCATGTAAACCTTATAAAATGAGAGAAAAAAGGCATAAGTATTGTACCGTAATGTGTAATAATAGCCCATAAAGCGATAAATATCAACATGGAAGCATGATGCAAAAAGGACGTATCAAATCCCCCAAGCTTAGACCTCGCTTGTCCTCAAGCTAAAGCCGAGATAAACAAATATGTCCATGTTTAAAGAGAGAGGTGTCGACAAAACAAGATACGGACATGCAGGCATCATGATCATATTCAGAATAGCAATATCATCATATAATCTCTCACGCTAAAGTGATAATTCCTTCACAAAGTAAAGTAAGGATCAAGAACCTTACTGAGAATTAACAACCAATAGCCTATAGTCACTGAAGCAATTGCAATTTATCATAACATCAGAAAGAGTCAAGTAAGAGCTTGTAAAGCAAATCCACATACTCAATCATCCTTTTGTCTTCTACAATTGCTACAACTCATGTGGTACTCATGAGATCAAAGTTTCAGTCGGACACAGAGAAAGATAGGGGCTTATAGTTTCGCATCCCAACCATTTACCTCAAGGGTAATGTCAACAATAATAATTCATGAATACTTACCTCCAAGTTGACATATGAATATAGATCTTTCCCTAGCATATGACTATGGCCAAGAAAAAGGAAAAATAAGGAATTGGTGTAGATTACCATGACTCTTTCAAGTCCAAAAAGTAAAGGTACATGATAGGCCCTTCGCAGAGGGAAGCAGAGGTTGTCATGCGCTTTTGAGGTTTGGATGTGCGACCTCTTAGTGTGAAGGAACGTCACTTTATATTGCCTCATGTGCTAAAGAACTTTATCACAGGTTCGTACAAAGCTTATTTTCCACACACTAATAGATCATACATATTAGGGGAGCAATTTTTATTTCTTGCACCGATGACAACTTAATTGAGGGATCTTATTCAATGCATAGGTAGGTATGGTGGACTCTCATGGCAAAACTGGGTTGAAGGTTTATGGATGCACAAGTAGTATCTCTACTTAGTGCGGAAGTTTTGGCTAATATGAGGTGGAAGCAATCTTCACATGCTAAGGTATCTCTAGTCATATAATCATTGTTCGGAACCAAGCGAGCATAATTCATTATGTTGTCTTCCTTGTCCAACATCTACTTCTAAGCATGTAATAGTTTAGTGAGTGTTCACAATCATAGATGCTGTCAAAGATGATATATATATATGTGAACCTCTCCTTCTTTATCACTTCCTATTAATTGCAACAATGACCAAGGTCTATGTTTGTCCACCCTCAACAAGTTTCAATCAACATTCTTTTTATATGTGAAGCCATCACTTCCCATAAGATCATTACATGATATTTCATCTTTTGTTCTTTTATCATTCTTTTGATCATGGCATGAGGCAAGGCCCTTAATGAAGATACTCTTTATTATATGGCTCACGAGCTCGAATACATCGGGGGTGACACAAAGCAAAACTCAAGCCTAAAACACTAAGAACTTTATTCTACTATAGAAAGATAAAACCAAAAAGGATTTGACTAAGAAAAGGTAAAGGCAAAAGATGTGATGGTGATACGATACCGCGGCAACTCCCCCAAGCTTGGCACAAGCCAAGGGGATTGCCCATACCCATGCTTAGTTGTCTTCCTTCGATGGTGATGGTGATGGAGTTGTTGCGGAGGTCTTGAACATGTTTAATTTCCTCTTGAGCATAAAATTCTGCTCCTTCAGATTATTAATTTCCTCTTCAAGCCTCAACACCCTTTGGCATAATTCCTTCTTACTCTCTTGCGAATGACGAGAAGGGATAAACAAAATCTTAGGCTTCTTCCTTGAGTCAGGAAGGCTCGACTTCTTGAAACTCCACATGCGTGTCTCCAAGTTGAGGTAGAGGAGCCTCCTCTTCATCGGAACTTGTTCCTTCCGTCCCCTTGGGATCATAATCTTCTTCCTCATAAGTGGTCCAGCCATAAGGATCCAAGTCCCCATAGACCTTGGGGTTAGCAAGGTAATCGGCCACATAGCTCTCCCCCTCTGAATCTTGAGACGACATCTTGCTTTAAATCTGCGGCAGAAAACAAGCTCGAAACAAAAACAGAGGAAAATTGCGTGATACGAGGGTCAGACCTTACGGGAGAATATATAATGATTTTTTCCGACGAGAAGGAGTACTCCGCAAGAAAACAGAGTCCGGGAGGCACACGAGGTGCCCACAAGCCCCCTAGGCACAGCCAGGGGGGTAGGCCACGCCTAGCAGGCTTGTCGCCTCCTCGTGCGCTTTCCGGACTACTTTAAATTTTTCTATTTTTCTAAAAATTCCAAAACGGAGGAAAAATCCTACTGGAAAAGTTTTGGAGTCGGTTTACTTACCGAATCACATACCTATTCATTTTTGGAGTCTGAAACAGGCTGATAAATATCCCTTATGTACTCCTCTGGAGTTATGGTATTGATAATATTGCTTTCAACATTTATGGGAGTACTTGAGATATAATTCTTGATTCTCTGCCCATTTACCACTCTCGGAAAATTACCTTCGGTGTTGTTGATCTTGATGGCACCGGAACGATATACTTCCTCAACAATGTAAGGAACTTCCCATTTGGAGAGAAGTTTGCCTACAAAAAATATTAAACGAGAATTATATAGCAAGACATAATCACCTACACTGAACTCACGTTTCTGTATCCTTTTATCATGCCACCTCTTAACCTTTTCTTTGAACAACTTGGCATTCTCATATGGCTGAGTTCTCCATTCATCAAGCGAGCTAATATCGAATAACCTCTTCTCACCAGCAAGTTTGAAATCAAAGTTGAGCTCTTTGATTGCCCAATAAGCCTTATGCTCTAGCTCAAGAGGTAAATGACATGCTTTGCCGTAAACCATTTTCTACGGAGACATGCCCATGGGATTCTTATAGGCAGTTCTATAATCCCACAGTGCATCATCGAGCTTCTTAGACCAATTCTTTCTAGACCTATTGACAGTCTTTTGCAGAATTAGTTTAATCTCTCTATTGCTTAGCTCTACTTGACTGCTGGACTGAGGATGATAGGGAGATGCAATTCTATGATTCTCATCGTACTTAGTAAGCGTTTTACGGAAAGCACCATGAATAAAATGTGAACCACCATCAGTCATTATATATTTAGGGACTCCAAATCTAGGGAAAATAACTTCTTTAAGAATCCTAATAGAGGTGTTGTGATCAGCACTACTACTTGGGATAGATTCTACCCACTTAGTAACGTAATCAACAGCAACTAGGATATGAGTATACCCGTTGGACTTTGGAAAAGGTCCCATATAATCAAAGCCCCAAACATCAAATGGTTCAATGACAAGTGAATAATTCATAGGCATTTCCTGAGTTTTACCGATATTACCTATTCTTTGACATTCGTCACAAACAAGACAAACTTATGGGCATCCTTGAAGAGAGTGGGCCAATAGAAACCTGATTGCAATACCTTGTGTGTAGTTCTATCTCCCGCATGGTGTCCTCCGTAAGCCTTGGAGTGACACTTCTGTAGGATTTGTCCCTGTTCATGTTCAGGTACACAACGTCTAATAACACCATCTACTCCTTCCTTATAAAGGTGAGAATCATCCCATATGTAATGTCTCAAATCAAATAAGAATTTCTTCTTTTGCTCGTATGTGAAACTAGGTGGTATATATTTGGCAACGATATAGTTTGCATAATCAGCATACCACGGTGTACTACGTGAAGTATTGATGACATTCAATTGCTCATCAGGAAAGCTATCATCAATAGGTTGTGGGTCATCAAGAACATTCTCCAACCTAGACAAAATATCTTCTACCGGGTTATCAGCACCCTTCCTGTCGACAACATGCAAATCAAATTCTTGTAGCAAGAGAACCCATCTGATAAGTCTAGGTTTAGCGTCTTTCTTTTCCATTAGATACTTAATAGCAGCATGATCAGTGTGAATAGTAACCTTGGAATCAACAATATAAGATCTGAACTTTCACATGCAAACACGACTGCTAAAAATTCCTTTTCAGTAGTAGCATAGTTTCTTTGGGAACTGTCTAGAGTTTTACTAGCATAATGAATAACATTCAATTTCTTATCAACTCTTTGTTCTAGAACAGCACCAACAGCATAACCACTAGCATCACACATAATTTCAAAAGGTAGGTTCCAATCAGGTGGTTGAACAATAGGTGCAGTTATCAAGGCCTTCTTAAGTATTTCGAAGGCTTCCTCACAATCATCCTAAAAAACAAAAGGAATATCCTTTTTCAAGAGATTGGTAAGAGGCCTAGAAATCTTAGAGAAGTCTTTAATGAACCTTCTATAGAAACCATCACGACCAAGGAAACTTCTTATACCTTTGATATCTGTGGGGCATGGCATTTTCTCGATTGCATCAACCTTAGCCTTATCGACTTCAATACCTCTTTCAGAAATTTTATGTCCTAAGACGATGCCTTCATTAACCATAAAATGACACTTCTCCCAATTCAAGACAAGGTTGGTATCTTTACATCTCTGCAAAACTCGATCAAGGTTGCTCAGGCAATCATCAAAAGAAGACCCATAAACAGAAAAATCATCCATGAAAACCTTAACAATCTTTTCACAAAAGTCCAAGAATATAGCCATCATACATCTTTGAAAGGTAGCAGGTGCATTACATAAGCCAAAATGCATACGTCTATAAGCAAAGGTACCGAAAGGGAAGGTAAAAGTGGTTTTCTCCTGATCAGATTGTGCAACTGGTATTTGGGAGAAACCAGAATAACCATCTAGAAAGCAAAAGTGTGTGTGTTTAGACAATCTTTCTAGCATTTGGTCAATATAAGTCAAAGGTTGATGACCTTTCCTAGTGGCTTTATTCAATTTCCTAAAATCAATTACCATGCTATAGCCAGTAACAATTCTCTGTGGGATCAATTCATCTTTATCATTAGGGACAACGGTAATACCTCCCTTCTTAGGGACACAATGCACCGGACTTACCCAATCACTATGAGCAACAGGATAGATAATACCTTCTTCAAGGAGCTATAGTATTTCTTTTCTTAGCACCTCTTTCATCTTAGGATTTAATCTACGTTGATGATCGGCAACTGGTTTGGAATCAGGATCAGTTTTAATCTTGTGCTGGCATAGAGTGGGACTAATGCCCTTAAGATCATCAAGAGTATATCCAATAGCAGCACGGTGCTTCCTCGGAGTTTTTAGTAACTTATTTTCTTCATGCTCTGAGAGGCTAGCACTAATAATAACAGGATATATCTCTTTTTCATCAAGATAAGCATACTTAAGAGTATCTGGCAACTGTTTAAGCTCGAACACAGGATCACCCTTTGGTGGGGATGGATCTCCAAGCAGTTCAACAGGCAAATTATTCTTAAGGATAGGATATTGTTCAAAGATAACTCTATCTATATCATCCCTTTCATCCATATGCATATCATTTTCATGCTCAAGCAAGTATTGTTCTAAAGGATCAGTAGGAGGCACAACAATAGAAGCTAGGGCAATAATTTCATCCTTACTAGGCAACTCTTTTTCATGAGGTTGTCTACCAAACTTGGAGAAACTGAACTCATGTGACACACCTTCAAAGCCAATATGATCATTGACAGTATTGAGGAAAGGTCTGCCAAATATGATGCGACAAAAGTTATCTTGTGTGGTAGCAAGAACGAGGAAATCAGCAGGATACTTTGTTTTACCACATCTCTAACAATTCCCACAGGGCAGATAGTATCTCTATTGGCAAGTTGGATAGTGACATCAATAGGTTCCATCTTAACAGGTGCAATCTCGTCTTAATTTCATCATATAAGGATTGAGGTATTGCAGTAACACTAGCACCCACGTCACACAAACCATGATAACAATGATCTCCTATCTTAACAGAAACAAGAGGCGTGCCAACAACAGGCCTATGTTTGTCTCTAGCATGTGGTTTAGCAATTCTAGTAGCATCTTCACAGAAGTGAATATCATGGCCATCAACATTGTCGGACAGGAGATCTTTGATAATAGAAATGCTAGGTTCAACTCTAATTTTCTTAGGGGGTGTAGGTGTTCTAATGTAGCCCCTACGTATCACAGTTGAAGCTTTAGAATGATCCTTTATCCTAACACGGAAAGATGGTTTCTCAATGTAAGCACTAGGAACAATAGGATCATTATAGGCAATGGTTTTCTCTTCAACTGGATTGGGTTTAACTACATTGACTTCTAAGGGAGGATGATATTTAAACAACTTCTCTTTAGGGAGATCGATATGAGCAGCAAATGATTCACACAATGAAGCTACTATCTCAGAGTCAAGTCCATACTTAGCGCTAAAATCACAACAAGTATTTGTTTCAACAAAGGATTTAACGCAATCAAACTTGAAATTCATACATGACTCCTTACCTTCATCAAGCTCCCAATCTTCAGAGTTGCGTTTAATTATTCCAATAAATTCCATCTGAAGTCAATATCTCTCTTCATAAAAGAACCAGTACAAGAAGTGTCAATCATGGTGCGATCATCATGAGAAAGCCGAGCATAGAAGTTCCGACTGATAATTTCTCTCGAGAGCTCATGGTTGGGGCATGAATATAACATTGATTAAAGCCTCCCCCAAGCTTGAGCGATACTTTCTCTGTCACGAGGCCAAAAATTATAAATACAATTCCGATCATGATGTACTAGATGCATAGGATAAAACTTTTGATGAAATTCCAATTTCAACCGATTGTAGTTCCATGATCCAGTATCATCACATAGCCTATACCATGTAAATGCTTTATCCCTCAAAGATAAGGGAAAGACCTTCTTTTGACCTCATCCTCGGGCAAACCTGCAAGCTTAAATAAACCACAAACTTCATCTACATAGATTAGATGCAAGTGTGGATGTGATGTTCCATCTCCTGTAAAAGGATTAGCCAGCAGTTTCTCAAGCATACCTGAAGGAAATTCATAGAAAATATTTTTAGTAGGTGCAGTAGGTTGAGGAGCAACTCCTTGTGCTTCCGTTCGAGGTGAAGATACAACGAACAAGCTCCTCAAAGTATTAGTTTCCATAGTGACAAGTGATAATAACTTTCAGCACACTATATAAATGTTTCCTTACCAAATTCCACTTACCAAAGGCGCTTCACTCCCCGGCAACGGCGCCAGAAAAGAGTCTTGATGACCCACAAGTATAGGGGACCTATCATAGTCCTTTCGATAAGTAAGAGTGTCGAACCCAACGAGGAGCAGAAGGATCTGACAAGTGGTTTTCAGCAAGGTAATCTCTGCAAGCACTGAAATTATTGGTAACAAGTAGTTGTGTGACAAGATGATTCGCAACAAGTAGCAAGTAACAATAGTAACAACGGTGCAGCAAAGTGGCCCAATCCCTTTTGTAGCAATAGAAGCAAGGTACAAAGTCTTATAGGATGTAAAGCGCTCCCGAGGACACATGGGAATTATTGTCAAGCTAGTTTTCATCATGTTCATATGATTCGTGTTCGATACTTTGATAGTTTGATATGTGGGTGGACTGGCTCTTGGGTACTGCCCTTACTTGGACAAGCATCCCACTTATGATTAACCCCTCTCTCAAGCATCCGCAACTATGAAAAAAGAATTAAGACAAAGTCTAACCATCGCATTAAACTAGTGGATCCAAATCAGCCCCTTACGGAGCAACGCATAAACTAGGGTTTAAGCTTCTATCACTCTAGCAACCCATCATCTACTTAATACTTCCCAATGCCTTCCTCTAGGCCCAAATAATGGTAAAGTGTTATGTAGTCGACGTTCACATAACACCACTAGAGGAGAGACAACATACAACACATCAAAATATCGAACGAATACCGAATTCACATGAATACTTACAGCATGACTTATCCCATGTCCTCAGGAACAAAAGTAACTACTCACAAAGCATAGTCATATTCATGACCAGAGAGGTAATGAGTAGCATCAAGGATCTAAACATATAGTCTTCCACCATGTAATCCAACTAGCATCAACTAGAAAGAGTAATTAACACGACTAGCAGCCTTACAAGTACCAATCAGAGTCGCGAGACGAAGATTGGTTACAAGAGATGAAGTATGGTTTGGAAATGAGATGGTGCCGATGAATATGTTGATGGCGATAAGTCCCCTCCGATGAGAGGAGTGTTGATGATGACGATGGCGACAATTTCCCCCTCCGAGAGGGCAGTTTCCCCGGCAGGACGACCCTACCGGAGCTCTAGATTGGTTCTGCTCAAGTTTCGCCTCGTGGCGGCGGCGATTCCTCCCGAAAGCCTCCTCCTGATTTTTTTCTGGGAAGAAACCCTCCTTATAGCGGAAGATGGGAGCCGGAGGGGTAATAGGGGGCCCACAAGCCACCTAGGCGCGACTAGGGGGTAGGCCGCGCCTAGCAGGCTTGTGGCCTCCTGGTGGCTCCCCTCCAATACTTCTTCCGCCCAATATTTTTTATAAAATCCAAAATAATTCCTCGTTGATTTTCATGGCTTTTGGAGTTGTGTGTAGAATAGGTATCTCAAACTTGCTCCTTTTCCAGCCCAGAATTCCAGCTATCGGCATTCTCCCTCTTCATGTAAATCTTATAAAATGAGAGATAAAAGGCATAAGTATAGTACCATAATGTGTAATAACAGCCCATAAAGCGATAAATATCAACATGAAAGCATGATGCAAAAAGGACGTATCACGCCTCTCCTCCGGGCTTTCTCTTTCTTCCCAACAGGGTTACCTTGCCGGGGCTCTTCCTGTTCCTCTCTGCAGGGAGGTGATGGCTTGCCCAGGTCTTGCCAGCCTTCCTCGCAAGGGTGGCTTGTCGGGGCTTAGTCTTTCTTCCTCGGCGGGAGGGTCTCACCGTGGCATTGTCTATCTCCCAGGCAGAAAACTCCTGTCGGGTCTCATCTTCCTTCCCAACAAGCGAGTGTTTGCCAGGGTTTGCAATCTACACTTGGTGGTTTATGATTCTCTCTTTCGCCCTAAGCCTCAGCGACGCGCCTTGCCACTGCGGAGGGGTTGCCAATGTCCGCGCACAAGTCTAGGGCACTAGAGACCCCAGTCTTTAGTGCTCCGACAGGAGCGCCAGGACCTGGGCCACACACGCATTCTAGGCGTTGTTGGGCCAGGCCCAAAGCGGTGCGCGGACTCGCGGGCACCAGGCTTATTGGAATCGAGCCGTTATAGGCTTTCTTTCCCCACGTCGCGCATTGAACGCGCGAAGTGGGAGGGTGTGCGGCATGCGCGCGGTGGCCTCTTTACCCCTTGAAAACGCCTCTGCCACGTGTAGGACATGCGCAGCAGTGGTCGGGCAAGTGGCCATCATGGACTTAAAATTCGCGGGCATGCATGGGCCCGCCCTTATATGCATTGGTGCAGCTGGGCGGTTTCCTATTCCGCTCATGACTTGAGGGCAATTAGGCGAGAGGGGCGGTGGCTTATGGAGTGAGGAGGGTGGGCCTCCGAGCTTTGCCCTATAAATTAGGGTGTTTGCACGGTGGTTTTGCCCATCCATCTCACTCTCGAAGCCTTAGGGCCTATCACCTTGCCTTCTCTTGTTTCTTTCAGCCTTGTCGGTGGCGCCCGCCCCTAACTATGGTTAGGGGAAGGGCCGGCCTCTGTCGGTCGCCAGGGCGGCAAGGGGATCACGTTCGGATCATGCCACAACTTCAGGGGCCGGAACCAGCGACAGCCACGTGGAACGTGGCGTTAGAGGCCCGAGGGGACGAGGACGCCGGGGTCGTGGCCGAGAGAGGCGGAGTGCTACTCCAACGTCTCCGCCTTCTTTGAGGCTCATTCCGGTGGGAACTCACGTCGAAAGGACCCCATTGGATTTCCTTGTCCAATTGCGAGGGCGCATCAAGACCCGGCTACAGCTCCCCAACGCCTTTGCCAAGGCAATGGAGGAAGAGAAGCCCCCCGATGCTATGGCTACGAGTACACGGGTGCCGCAATGGTGCTGTACCGGTGGACATAGAGCATCTTGGGCCTAGGATCCTGTTCCTCGACCATGGGTGGAAGAGCTTTGCTCGTGTCCACAATCTCTAGGATGGGCTCGTTCTCCGCTTCAAGATGATGGCGGACAACCTGCTCTCCGTCAAGCTGTATGGGAGCTCAGGTGCGCGTCTCAGCTGCTGCGAAGAAAGCTCGGGCGGGACTGACAACCTTTCCTCGTCTGGGGGTGACGAGGAAAGGTCGGACGGCAGCGAAAGTGGGGACGGGTCAGATAGTCGGCTGGTTAAGCCCGTGTATGAGGATCTAACCACAGATTGACCGCCGGCCGCACCATCACCGTCAGCTCGCTGCCTACCTCCTCCTGAGCCGAGGTCTATGTGCCGGAAGAACCGACACTGCCCCGTATTCTCGGCAGCTTCTGGAGTTCGGCTCTGCATTCCCTCCTGGCCCCGTTCTCCTCTGCGTAGTGCTGGCCCAGGAGGAACCGGCCTGGGTTGCGCAGCGGGCCCTGTCGCTTTTTTGTCTTCTTGAACTTCACTTCCTTCGCATAGGTTGTTCCTCGTCAAAAGACAGAGTCTTTAGGTTAGGACAACAATGCTTTGTAAGTGGTATCATATGTATCCAGACAAATGAATGAATAGTTGCATCCTTTATTTGACTCTCATTTTGTATGATTATTTCCATGCACTTTATGGAAGCTGGCCGGCTTGACTTATCCTGCCGTCAGCCCTTGGAGGAGCGGATCGTGAGAAAAATCAACAGAGGAGGTCATCACCGGCAAGACTCCTTGTCGCACTCAATGCAACCATTTAAATCGTCGAGCGCGGCTCGAGATGAAATAAGGTGCTACGTAGCCATCCAAAACGTTGAGTGAGTTCGAAACGAGATAAGGGCGCTTTGTGGCCGCTCAAGTCGCTGAACAGGCTCGAAAGGGATTCGGAGTGCACTGGTCCTAGCAAGGTCCATCTGCACGCGGGGTTCTCATAAAAAAGTCGATACTTCAAAAGGATACAACTAGTCTACCAAGAGTCTGGTAAGGAGTTTGATTCTATACGTAGCTCGGGCGTCGCGGCATTCCTAGCCACAGCGTGTGAAGGTGGTGCCGGGGAGGAGTATCCATACCCCCGGCAAGCTGATGTTGCCTCCAGCGGCCCTCTTGTGGGCGAGGTTTTCGCCGGTGGCCTTATGTGCTTGGAAGTAATGGCACACCTTTCTTCAGGCCATGAGGAGACGGAAAAGCAATTTTTGCACCCCCGGAGTATCTCGACCGCGCTCCCTGTAGGAGGGAGCTCACGAAGTAGACGGGGCATTCCACCACTTTCTTCTTCTGCATCGGCTCGCCGGATGGCGGTGGTTTGGCATCGCTGGTCCCCCCTCCATTGGGGATCTTTGCTCACGGGCCGGCTCTGCTTTGCTCGATGGTGCAACTTCTGCCGGCGTAGCTTCAACCTCTTCCCTCCGCGCCACCAAAGCGGCACTGACCACTTGGTTGGTCGCGGCCAGGTACAAGGGTAGGGGCTCCTGTGGGCTAGGCGCGACCAGGGTTGGCGCAGTGGAGAGATAGTTCTTTAATTCTTGCAATGCCGCTTCCTCCTTCGGGGTCCACTGCATGGGCCCAACCCTTTTCAAGATTTTGTAAAAGGGCAAGGCATGTTCAGCGGACTTGGAGATGAATCTACTCAAAGCGGCAACATAGCTCGCTAGGCATCGTACATTCTTGGCGCGCTTCGGTGCCTCGATCTGTTCGACTGCTTTGATCTTGTCGGGATTAGCTTTGATTCCCCGCTGGGACACGAAGAACCCGAGAAGCTTGCCGGATGGGACACCGAAGATGCACCTTTCAGGGTTGAGCTTGAGGTTGATCTTGCGTAGGTTGGCAAATGTCTCCTCCAAATCTTGTATGAGCCTCGCCTGGTCCTTGATTTTGACCACTATGTCATCCATATAAGCCTCCAAGTTTCTGTGGAGCTAGGGCTCAAAACCAATCTGGATGACCCTCGCGAATGTGGATCCGGCATTCTTCAACCCGAAAGGCATACGCACAAAGCAGTACGTGCCACACGGGGTAATGAACGCGATCTTCTCTTCATCTTCCTCGGCCATGAAAATCTGGTGATATCCCGAATAGGCGTCGAGGAAGGACAACAGATCATAGCCAACAGTGGATTCCACAATATGGGCGATGCGCGGCAAGGGGAAAGGGTCTTTTGGGCAAGCTTTATTGACATCGGTAAAATGGATACACAACCGGCACTTCTCATTCGCCGTGCGAACTACGACCGGATTGGCCAACCATGTAGGATGGATCACTCCCCTAACTATGCATGCTGCTTCTAACTTCTTGATCTCCTCGACAATGAACTCTTGCCGCTCTAGAGCTTGTTTCATCACCTTCTCTTTGACCGGTCGTGCGTGTGGGCAGACATCTAGTTGGTGCTCGATCATCTTCCTGGGAACTCCGGGGATATCTGATGGTTGCCAGGCAAACACATCGAGATTCGCCCACGGGAAGGCGGTGAGCGCGCTTTCCTATTTGTTGTCCAGTGTGGAACTTATGATGAAAGTCCCACCCGTACCATCCTCCTTGGCGAGCACCTTCTTGGTCTCAGGTGGGGCAGCTTTTGACTTCTTGTCCTTGCCGGTGGAGCTCTCTGGCGCCTCTGCTCCGGCAGCGCAGCACTCTGAGGAGGTGCATTTGCCGAGGCCAACTTGACGGGCCTCCTTGCTGGTCTCCCTCTTCCTACTGTCGATATCCAAGGTGGCGGGAGTGGGCCCCTTGTCGGCGGGCGCCGTGATGGCTTCCAGGTAGAGGCGGTTGGTGCAAACAAGTGTGTCCTTCTTGTCGGCGTTAACGATGATGACGCAGATGGGACCGGGCATCTTCAACGTATTGTAGGTGTAGTGTGATGCCGCCATGAACTTGGCCATTGTGGGGCGCCCGAGGATCCCATTGTAGGTGAATGGGTTGTCCGCGACATCGAGAACGACATTCTCGGTCCTATAGTTCTGGTCAATGCCGAAGGTTACCGGCAGCGTGATCTTCCCCTTCAGCTGGATCTTCTCGGGGTTGAACCCTTGAACCTCTCCCGTTTCCTCGAGATCCCAGTCTGGGATTTGCAGCCTTCGGACGACGTCTGGGGAGATGAGGTTCAGGCTGGCTCCGCCATCCACCAACATATTCGTCACCTTGAGGTTGCGGATCGTTGGCGAAACCAACAATGGCAAACACCTGGCCGCAGTAACTCGGTCAGGGTGATCCTCAAAGTCAAAGATGATTGGCGTGCTCGACCATTTTAGGGGCTTATAGATCCTGATGGAGGGCTCGGCCATGCTCACTTCTCTCACCCACCTTTTCAGTTGGCGGTGGGAAGAGTGTAGCGACGCGCCTCCGTCGAGGCACATCATATCAGTGGCCCTCTAAAATTCATGGTCGCTGGAGTCGTCCTCCGGGCTGCCTTCATCCTCATCTTCCTCCTTCTTGCCTCGCCCTCGCGCGGGCGCCTCCCGCTTGTTTCGGGCCTCGTCGGGGTATCCTCCACGGCCACCCTTCTTCCAGCAGGACCCCTCCACACCATCTTGGGATTTCTCCTTATCGCGCCTCCCGTACTCAGCCTTTTGCTTTTCGGCGATTTGATCGACTTGGCGGCAGTCCTGGAGGTCGTGGCCCTTGGTACGGTGGATCTTGCAGTACTGTTTGCCAGAGCCATCCGGCTTGTCGGCGGCCGCCAAAGCATGCAGGAGTCGCACCCGGTAGCGCCTTTACCGGGGGTCTCCTCCTTAGCCTTCTTGGCGGCGTCGGCGTCGCCGGAACTCTTGGCAGCAAACACGGCCTTGCCCTTCCTCTTCTTGTTGCGCTAATTCCCCTTCCTTGATGGAGGGTCATCTTTGGAGTCGGCTTCTGCACTGGTGCGTTCGCCAGGAAGCCTCCTCCCTTCCTCTCCTCGCGCACACTTGTCGGCTAGAGCGTAGAGCTCGGCGATGTTGCGGACCTTATTCATCGCCAGTTCCTCCCGCATCTTCCGGTTGCGCACGTTCTGATGGAACATGCTAATGACGGCGGCTGGGTGGAAACCCGGGATGTTGTGCTGAATGCGGCTAAATCTCTGGATGTACTTGCGCAGAGTTTCTCCCTCCTTCTGGGGGATGATGTACAAGTCGCTCTCCTGGCCAGGGGCTCGGTGGCCTCTAGTGAAGGCGCCAACAAAATCCTGGCACAGGTCCTTCCAAGAGGATATGGAGTTCTTGGGCAGGTGCACCAACCAAGACCTCACGTTGGGCTTAAGCACCAACTGGAAGTAGTTGGCAAGTACCTTGTCGTCCCGGCCCCCGGCAGCCCGCACCGCGATGGTGTAGAAGCTTAGGAACTCGGACGGGTGAGTCTTGCCGTCGTACTTCTCGGGTATCTCCGGCTTGAAGGTATGGGAGCTGGGACACTGGACTTGTTGGAGCTCAGGGGTAAAGGCCAGGCAACCCACCTCATAGGTTAGAGCGCCGGGGTACCCCGAGGATGGCGCGTCTGCGGCGGTCTCAGCTCGTTTGTCTGACTGGTTGCGCATCTCCCGCCGCGGCTCAATGAGAGTCCTAGCATCTTCGTGCGTCTCTCTTGCAGGACGTGACGCTGGTCACGGTGGATGTGCGGGCCAGAGGATCCAGTGGAGTCATCGGAGACGATGACCTATTGCCTCCGCCTCGGCGGGGAATGCACCATGGCGAAAGCATCTCCGCCCGTCTCCGTGCGGTAGCGGGCAGGCCTGTTGGAGGGTCATTTCGACGTCTCCGACTGCTCTAGCCCGTCTCTGTTGGCGAGGGCAATGAGGCTCTGGATGGTGGCCCTCCATTCCTTGAACTTGTCCGCCGTCGGAGGAAAATCTAGGAGCAACTGCGCCTGCCTCATCACTTCCGCCCGCGAGGGGGGAGGTGACACATGGGTGGAACACGAGGGACTCTTGCTCTTGGCAGTGCCAGAAGGGGCCCCTCTTTGGCCACGCGAGCATGCGCCACCCTTCCCCGCCGCGGTGCACGTCTCCCTCCGATGTGTGCCCTGGGTTTGAGGACCAGGGGTTCGTCATCGCGGTGGCGAAGGGTCGCCGTCCTGGGGCCGCCTGTCGTGCATGGCCTCGGAAGGCCGTGGCGTATGCGTTGCCGCGGGCCCTGTAGTGTTCTTAGAAGTAGCCACACCATCTGTTGGCTGCGTAGCTCCGTCCTTGGACGTTCTGGCGCGTGCGGGGCCGCCAGGGCCGCGGACGATTCCGCTCGCCCGCGTCTGATTTCCGGAATGTTGTGGGAGTTCCAGGGCTCCACCTCCCTCTCCCGCGCCCGTGCCCCCTCCTGCCTGTGCCGTGCCAGGTGCACTGGGCGCGGGCGTCTCGGCCGCCGTCACGCACCTCCTCTTGGGAGCCATGGCAGTGGTGTTGATGAAGAAATCCAGCCGCTAACCGCTAGATCAGGTTGACACGACCCTCCTCTCCCCCTACCTAGCGCGCCAAAGATGTCGGTGAAGGATCAACAACATTAGGGGCCTCAACAGTCCCATTTTTGCTGGTTTGGTGGGGAGAGGGGTCGCGGCAAGAGCAAAACAAACAGTCAGGGTCTGGCAAGATATTTTTCCCCAGGTTTGGGCCGCATGGTGCATAAAACGCTACTCCTGCATGCGTTTAGTTATTCCTTTTGGGTTACTTTAGATCTGTCCCTTTTTACAGCCTTTCGATTTACCGAAAAGCCCCCTACTACTGAGCCTCGTGCCTCGTTTTATAGGCAAAGGGGTCACCACAGTGGCTCAGTGGCTGAACGGTTGGTTCACGGGTAAAAAAGTGTCGACCGAAACTGTTACTGCCTTGATAGAGGTGCAATAAATGCTTCGACGGACTTCCCTAACCTCATCAGGGGGGGGGGGGTTGGACACGTAGACACACATGGCAACTCCGGGGCGTTGCGCTGGCGTGCGGGCGGACGGGTGGCGCATGCATCGTCGATGGCGTGCTCGTCGTAGGAGGCGTTCGAAGGTCGTGAGGGCGCCCTGGGCCTGCGCCTCTCCTCGGGCCTTTCTCTTTCTTCCCGGCAGGGTTACCTTGCCGGGACTCTTCCTCTTCCTCTCGGCACGGAGGTGATGGCCTGCCGAGGCCTTGCCATCCTTCCCGGCAAGGCTGGCCTGCCGGGGATCAGTCCTTCTTCCTCGGCGGGAGGGTCTCACCGTGGCATTGTATATCTCCCCGGTAGGAAATTCCCGCCGGGGTCTCTTCTTCCTTCCCAACAAGCGAGTTCTTGCCGGGGCTTGCAATCTGCACTTGCTAGTTTCTGAGTCTTGCTTTTGCCCTAAGCCTCAGCGACGCACATTGCCGCTGCGAAGGGGCTGCCGGTGTCCGCGCACAAGTCCGGGGCACTGGAGACCCCAGACTTTAGTGCACCGACAACACGGAAGTTCCCCGAGTCTTGTGGGTACAACGCGCAACCTCTGCGAAGTGTAAAACTATTCAAATAACCGTGTCCATGATCATGGACAGTAGGAGGTCCTTCTTAGACTATGTCGAGATGTTTTCACAAAACATGGTGTGTGTGTGTGTGTGTGTGTGAAAGATGACACTTGAGATAAGTGAGATGACTTGACCTGATGATAGAACATGAGATGTTCAAGCCTTGCTTACTGATATGTGTAACTTGTTGAAATGGATATTTGCAACCCCATGATACATGCTTTTACAAGTTATAATGGCCATGACATTGCACTAAAAATTAGCTTTCTGTAACTTACCTATTTAGTGCTATATCATGCATTGTTGTTGCCTTGTTCCAAACAAGGGTTGCTTGCGAGTACATTCAAAGTACGCATTGGCTTGCCACTTGTTATTTAATTGGCCAGGCATGAAATAACATGATAAGATGGAGAATAACTTGGTGACATACGTGCGAGCTACGACGCTTCCCGGTCAGAATGCATGTAGGCTTAAGGCATATGGCATGGGTTCACGCTCTCATTGAAGATTTCTGCTGCAAATATATCAAGGCTTGGCCATGAAGGCCATATTTGAGCTAAACGGTACGTAATGGATGTAGGACTCTTGTTATTCAGTTTTTGTGTGTTCGGTGAGCATTGATCTCTGGGACCATTGTGCACGTACACACAGTGATCACGTCTTATGAGTGAGGGTCCCCACAAACATTTTTGTAGTATAATGCAATGAACGATTGTAAGCAAATTCAATATGAGGCCATCATTCTTCCAAGATTTTCAATTTATTCTTCAAAACAACCCTAAGCGTAGTAGATAATGATCTATTGATTACTTCAGTTTGTTCATTAGTTTGGGGGTGACATGTAGTACTAAAAAGTAGTTTAGTCCCCAACTTAGCCAATAAACATCTCCAAAAGTAGCTAAGAGATATAGCATCACAATCTAAAAAAATGTATTTGGCACACCATGCAAGCTTATAATTTAGCGAAAGAACAAGTCAGCAACATTAGCAGCATCATCACTTTTATGACATGGTATGAAGTGTGCCATTTTTGAAAATCTATGCATAACAAAAAATATGCTATCTGTCGCCTTATTTGCTCGAGGTAAATCTAAAGCAAAGTCCATATAAATATCCTCCCAAGAAACACTAGGTACAGGAAAATGCATATAAACCATGAGGATTGAGTCGTGACTTAGCTTTTTGACATGTAGTGCAAGGTGCAACCATACGCCGAACATCTCGTCTCATCTTTGGCCAAAAGGAATGTAGATCAATTACATCCTCCATCTTCTTCACACCAAAGTATCCCATTAATCCTCCTCCCTGCACCTCCTGCAACAACACAAGATGAACGGAGCTAGCTCGAATGCATAGCTTGTTAGAACGGAACACAAATCCGTCATTATTGAGAAACTTGTGCCAAGTTCTCTCAGTTTTTCGAAAAAGTATGCAACAGGTTTACCATCTTGTAATAACACACTGATACATCTCCAACGTATATAAAAATTTTTATTGTTCCATGCTATTATATTATCATTTTTAGGATACTTTTTGAGTAATTATTTACCAATTTATATTATTTTTTAGCAGTAACCTATTGACCGAGTGCCTGGTGCGAGTTCCTATTTTGTGTGTATTATTGTTTCACAAAAAATCCATACCAAACACACTACAAACGCGATAAAAATTTACGGAGATTTGTTTTGTAATATATGTGAATTTTGCGAGTCAGAATCAACGCAAAATGGTGCCCGAGGGAGGCGCAAGCCAACAGGGCACGACCTGGGGGTGGGGTCGTGCTCTAATGGGTTGTGGCCACCCCTTAATTCAGTTGATGCTTTCCTACTGCCCCAACGATGATATTTCAACGCGAAAAAGCTCGTCAAAATTTCAGCCTGATCGTAGTTATGGATCTTTGGATATTCAAGAAACGTTGAAGGGCTAGAAAACAGGTCGTGAAACCACGAGAGAAATAGATAGAGATATCCAATCCCAAAGGGGCTGCTACCCTCTAGGTGCCATGGCATCCATAGGCCAGAGGAGAAACGTTGCTCCCATCTAGGGAAGAGGCCAAGGAAGAAGAACAAGAAGGATGCTCTCTCCCCCTCCCTCTCGGTGGCGACGGAGCGTCGCCGGGGAAACCATCACGACGTCGATGTACACCAAAATCTTTGCCACCATCACCACCAACTCTCTCCTCCTCTATGCAGCGGTGTAAATCCTCTCTTCCCCATAGTAATCTCTAGTGGAACATGGTGCTTAATGATATATGTTATTATCCACTGATGTGTGGCTATCCTATGATGTTTGAGTAGATTTCTTTTGTCCTACGGGTTAATTGTGGTATGATGTTATTGATATGAGTTGTATGATGATATGGTTATGTCCTAAGGTTCCTTCCATGAGGTGCACACGTGAAGGATACACACTGGAGGGTTTGCAATATGTTCATGACTCTCTTATAGTGCCTGGCTAGATTGACAGAAGCTTACACCCGAGTAAGGGAGTTGTGCTCGTATGGGAGTACAGAGGACTCGGAGTTTAATGCTATGGTTGGGTTTATTTTAATGATTTCTAGTAGTTGCGGATGCTTGCTAGAGGTCCAATCATAAGTACATATGATCAAAGTATGAAAAGTGTGTTAGCGTATACATGTACCTCATTGCATATGATAAGTATCTAGCATGTTATATTAAATTGCCTATCGACAATCTTTCCTTGCATTACACAACAGACTTCTACTAAGAAGCCCCTAACTTTTGTTTCCATACTCTATTTTTTGGAAAAACAACACCTAACTGTTATTTACTTGCTCTTTATTTCCGGGCAAAACTATTTATTACACCTACTAAGTACTTCTAGTTTATTTCCCGTAAAATAGTTTCATACTTGTTCTAGGTAAAGTAAGTGTTAGTGTGCCTAGAGTTGTATCGGTGGTCAATACAACTTGGGAGAATATTAATTCTACCTTTAGCCCCTCGTTGGGTTTGACACTCTTACTTATCGAAAAAGGCTACAAACGATCCCCTACACTTGTGGTTTATCAAGACCTTTTTGTGGTGTTGTTGCCAAGCAGCAATAGCGTAGTGGTTGATATTCTCATTTGTGATTGTTTTCGTTACCACTAAGTAATTTTTATTTTTTGTTATTATTTGTTTTCTATCTTTAGTTATGGGTAGGAAACACAAAACACCAAAAAAGTTAGATGTACTTGCTGCTCCAAAACTTGAGCAAACACTTAAAATGTATCCTTCTATTGAAGCTTATTACTTGGATCATCTTCGATCCCTTTGTGCTTGTATGGAAGACCCAACTAGCTTAGTTGATGGAAAATCATTAAATGAGCATGTTTATTATGTGTGACATCGCTTATCTCAAAAAGGGAAACTCTTGTAGCATCAAATTATGCGAAATATATGATTTTACTTGTTGTTCTCAAGAAAATTAAAAACACATTCCTTACCAATGTGTGTTTAATGATAATGAAATATTATCTTCTTTTGCCAAGGAGGCTTATTGTTATTTTGATGTTGAACAAATTGAAGAATGTTTCAATTTAAGGGTGCTTATGAAATTGTTACTTTGATTGAAAAGTATGACGCTATTCTTTACAAATTTGAAAATTTTGTCGTAATTAATTATTGCTATGAAAACTATGCTTATAGTGCTTATGTTAAATAATTTATTGAAAGAAGGACCAGTGCCTTGGAGGAGAATAATATTTCACAGGAATCTATGGAAGGAGAAATTGTTGAAATTTTGAGCTCATTAGATGAAAAAGATGAGGAGGAGAGTGAAGAACAAAAGGAGGAAGAGCGGATTTGCTACCCGTGCCCACCTTCTAATGAGAGTAACTCTTCAACTCATACATTGTTTAATTTTCCTTCGCACATACCGAAGGATGAATGCTATGATGATTGTTATGGTCCCTTGGATTCGTTAGAAATATCCCTTTTTGATGAACTTGATGCTTGCTATGCTTGTGGCCAAGATGCCAATATGAATTATGCTTATGAAGATGAACTTGTTGTATTATTTTAAGCATGAAATTGTTGTTTTGAACCCACACTTGATAGTCCGATTATATTTTTGAATTCTCCCAACTACACCATACCGGAGTAGTTTGCACTTATTAAGGATTATATTAATTGGTTTCATTTTACCACTACACATGATGATTTTTTATGGATATAATATGCATGTGGTTACTGCTCCTACTTGCAATTATTATGAGAGAGGAACCAAATCTTCACCTCTCTATGTTTCCAAGACGATAAAATTGCAAGAAACTACTTATGCTATGTATTTGCCGTTACTTTGTGTGAACGAATTGTTCTTTTATGACATGCCAATGCATAGGAAGAGAGTTATACTTTGTTGTCACATTATATATATCACTTTGTGCTCACTACTAAATTAAAAATCATTGTTAATTAAAATTGGCTTTGATATACCTTTGGATCTGGGTGGATCAATCACTTGAGCACTATATGCCTAGCTTAATGGCTTTAAAGAAAGCTCTGCCAGGGAGACAACCTGAAAGTTTTAGAGAGACATTTATTTCTATTGTGTTCTTTTAAAATATTTACAAACAAAAAAAAGTGGGGAACTTAAAACATTTTGAAAAAGAAAAGTGAAAGTGAGAAGGATAAGCACTATTGAAGTGGGGGCTGGCCTTGAACTTTGTTCACGCCCATGGAAACTTTGTGAATCTTGATTACAGAAACTTTTCAACATAAAAATGTATCCCCTTCTATAAATAATTTTGTATTATGAAAATAATGTGCAATTAAAGCCTTTGGGATGATTTGTATGATGGGTTAATGTGCCAAGTAAAGCCTTTCAGATGATTTGTATGATGATTGGAATTGACATGGTGCAAAAACAAAAACTTTAGCACCCGGTGCAGAATTTACCTGATTTTACTAGAACTTTTTTAAGCTGAATTTCTTACACATTACTTATATGCAAATTCGTCAGGTCGTCTTAATTTTTCGAACTGTTTTGAGTTACAGAAGTATGGAAATTAAATGTGTCACACCGATCTGTTTTGGACAGATTCTATTTTCGCTTGCATAGTTTTCTTGTTTTGATGATGCTATGGATTATATCGGAGGGTATCAGATATGGAGAAATTATAATATAGTGCCTTATGCTAAAATAAAATAAGAATCAACTTATAATAATACATAAAGTATTTGATATGGGTCTTATACTAACGGATCTCACGAAGTTTTGTTGAGTTTTATGTGATTGAAGTTTTCAAGTTATGGGTGAGACACCGATATGCGAAGAATAAGGAGCAGAAAGAACCTAAGCTTGGGGATTCCCAAGGCATCCCCAAGGTAATATCCAAGGAAGACTCAAGTGTGTAAGCTTGGAGATGCCGCGGAAGGCATCCCCTCTTTCGTCTTCAACACTATCGGTATATCATACTTGGAGCTATATTTTTATTCATCACATAATATGTTTTTTTCTTGGAGCATCATTTTATTCTTCTCTTCTCTGTTAGATGTCATATATAATCTTGTTTTTCAATAAAAAGTTCCAAGAAGTGCCTTTAGGATGTTTAAAATGCTTGTTTGATATGTGTTGTGTAAAAACAGAAACTTTGGATGTAGCGTTTGATCTTTCAAATTTTACTCAAATGTCAAACAAATATGATATTTGTACACAATGCTTTTATACAAATTGTTTGCCATGTACTAATGTTTCAGAATTTTCTAAGTTATAGAAGTGTACGTTTCATCTGCATCTTTACAAAATGTCCTGTTTTTCACACATTGTTGTTCTAGTTGCTTTGCATGCTTATGTTTTGAATTTTTGTTGAGCCTCATTAACTTGGTATCCATAGAATTGTGATAGCATACAGTGGAAAATGTTGGATTATAATTTTACAATAATTTTATGGCAGGACATGATGAGATTTGATGTTATATGAACTAACCTCTCTAATGAAAGTCCTGACAAGTTTTGTGAGGATGGAGTGTTCAAAAATCGAGGAGGTATTGATATGAGAAGAATAAGGAGAGGCAAGAGCTCAATCTTGGGTGTGTCCAAGGAATCCCAAGTAATTATTCAAGGATACTCAAGTATTTATGCTTGGGGATGCCCCGGACGACATCCCATCTTTCATCTTCAACAATTTTCGGTATGTCTCAGTTTTTGTTTTGTTCACATGATATACCTAAATTTTTGTAGCGCCGTGTGCCTTTTATTTTCCTTTGAGGAATGAACCATCTTGGAATGGTAAATTCACTTATATCTTTTGAGTATGGCTTTATAGAATGCTTCATGTGCTTCACTTATATCATTTGAAGTTGGATTCCTATTTCTCTACATATAGAAAACGTTTATTTGTAGAATGCTCTTTTGCTTCAGTAATATTTATTAGAGAATGTTCAGGTATTTTTAGAAAGAATTAAACTCTCCTTCTTCACTTATATTTATTTGTGACTAATTTGCATGAGTTATAAGACTAGTCCAAAAATAATACGTATTCAAGGAGTGAAAATCAAAACCTTCTTGTAGCACTTTAAAGAGAAATTGTGGGTTAATGATATTGATGTGGTAATGTGAAAGGGTGTGAGTGCATAATTGTTGATTCTTAGAAGTGTTGGTATTAAGAGGTGTTAAACTACTTGTTCATATAAAAATTAAAAAGGCATGGTGATTATGCGGGAGCATTTGTAATCCTCATTGAAATCCTTGTGTTGTTTTGAGTCGGAGTCACACGATGGTTAATGCCTACCAACCCTCTTCGGTACTATGCAATGCCCATTCTCACCTCGAGGATTGCTGCAACTTTCGCCGGTGCAACCAAACCCCGTGACATGATACACTCTATTTCACATCAGCCTCATTATATCTTCCTCAAAACAGCCACCGTACCTACCTATCATGGCATTTCCATAGCCATTCTGAGATATATTGCCATGCAACTTCCACCTTCACTTCATATGACTTGTACTTCCATTTTCATATTGCTTTGCATGAACATAAGATAGCTAGTATGATATTTACATGGCTTGTCCGTTTTTTGATATCTTTTTCTATGCTAGATCATTGCACATCATGGTACACTGCCAAAGGCATTCGTATAGAATCATATCATCCTATCAGTTTTTCATATCGAGTTGTAAGTAAAAAAAGTGTGATGATCATCATTATTGGAGCATTGTCCGAGTGAGGAAATGAAAATGGAGGAGGCCAAATGAGCCCACCATAAAAAAATGGGGGAGGCAAAAAAATAAAAAAGACCATAATGAAAATAAATAAATAAATGAGATAAAAGAGAGAAGGGACTTCGCTACAGACCTTCACCACACTTGTGCCTCAAAGTGACACCATGTTCTTCATATAGAGAGTTTCTTTTTTTGTCACTTCCATATGCTAGTGGGAATTATTCATTATATAACTTGGCATGTATATTCCAATGACGGGCGTCCTCAAATGCATGAGGTCTTCATGAGCAAGCAAGTTGGATGCACACCCACTTAGCTTCAGTCGAGCTTTCATACACTTATAGCTCTAGTGCATCCGTTGCATGGCAATCCATACTCCTCGCATTGATATCTATTGATGGGCATATCCATAGCCCGTTGATACGCGGAGTTGATGAGAGAATTTCTTCTCCAGTTTTACCCCCATTGAAACCTACCACCACATTCTAATCCACCTTTATGCTATGTCCATGGTTCACGCTCATGTATTGTGTGAATAATAAAAAGTTGATGCATAATGAAAAAGTATGATCCAATTGCGTGACTTGGGCACTGTGGTGCTTGACATTTGTATTAATGTGGTGAAGAGGGAGCCATACCTTGCTAATATAATAAGATGAAGGGGGGTAAACATTCTTTGAGGATCGTATACTTCAAAAGATTGAGGATTTTGTTGCTTGTACTTATAAGTATTACTATGTCAATGTTTTTTAATTCATCATTCTTTAGTGAGCATACATGCAAAAGATTACATATTGGGTACATGGCATATCCAAAATTATGTTTTTATCATTTACCTACTAAAGGACAAGAAGGAATTAAGCTTGGGGATGCTTGATACGTATCCAACGTATCTATAATTTTGGGTCGCGATAATGCCCACAAAAGTGGGCGTTAAGGGGTCTTGCCACACGTCTGATGTCGTACCTAAGGAAACCAACCACACGCCTACATGTAGGCCAAATAGATAATGTCCACACGTCCGCCCTCCTGTCTCACATCATCGCATGCATGCACGTGGGAATCTTTTTGGATTTCCATATTTTAAAACGTTTTATCTCTTAAATGAAAAATCCGATTGAATATCCGTTTTCACCATTAAATCCATCACGATGAGATCTTCAAAACTAGATCTCATATCAATATGTTTCGATGACTTTGTTTTGGGTTAAAAGTTGCCAGGTCTATTGCACTTGAATTGCCATGGTGTTTACATTGAAGTTGCCATGATATGTTTTAGCTATTTTCCTTCTACCTTTGAAACTAAATTTTGACATATTATAAAATGGGGAATTAATAAACTAGAATTGCCATGAACCATAAACTAAAATTGCCATGGTCAATTAATAAAAATTGTCGTAAAAGGTAGTTGAAAATACAGCGGTAGCTTTAAATCTAGAAGAAAAAATAGGTAGAACATGTCATGGAAACTTTAGTGTAAACACTATGGCAACTAGAGTGTAAACATCATGGCAACTATTGGTAAATTTTATTTTTCATCGATCTTGGTCAAAATTCTAAAATTTCCATGATCTATAAACTAAATTTAACATGAAGGATTACTAAAATTTGCCATTATCCACGCATTAAATTTCACATGGTTCATTACTAAAAATTGCCATTAAAAGTAGTTGAAAATATAACGATAGCTTTAAATCTAGAAAAAAAAATAGAATATGTCATGGCAACTGTAGTGTAAATACTATGGCAACTACAGTGTAACATCATGGCAACTTTTGCCCAAAAAAATTCATCAAGGCATATCAATATGGGATCTAGTTTTGAAGATCTCGTCGAGACGGATTTAATGGTGAAAACGGATTTTTCATTGGATTTTTTAATTAGGAGATAAAACATTTTTAAGCCGAAAACCAAAAAAGATTCCTGCTGAGAGAGATATGGGCGTGCGGGCAAAGTGGTTAAATGTCCACACAGCAGCCCAGTCCTATGCGGCATAGAAATTCAGATATCAGTTGCCAAGATCTTGCAACACCGAACGAACGGCAATCCATGTGTGTGGACGGTTTGCAAATGCCCACACGTGTGGACGTTATCTTTTGGGATGATTTTTTTTATTTTTCCATGCTATTATATAATCATTCTAGCATAATTTTTGAGTAATTATTTACCAATTTATATTATTTTTGAGCACTAACCTATTGACCAGTGCCAGTTCCTATTTTTGTGTGTTTTTTATTTTGCAGAAAACCCATATCAAATGGAATCCAAACATGATATCTGAATTTTGGTAGTCGGAATCAACACAACACGGTGCCCGAGTGAGGCATAGGCCAACAGGGTGTGGCCTTGGGGTGGAGCAGCGCCTTGATGTCTTGTAGCCACCCCTTAAGTTGTTCGATGCTCTCCTTATGATGCAAGGAAGATATTTTCGTGATAAAAATCCCCTCAAAATTTCAGCCCGGTCGGAGTTATGGATCTCCGGATATTTAAGAAATCGCGAAGGGCGAGAAACAGGTCGCGAAAACAGGAGAGAAACAAAGAGAGAGAGAGAGAGAGATCCAATCCCGGAGGGGCTGGTGCCGTCCGGGTGCCATGGCGGCCATGGACCAGAGGAGAAACCCTGCTCCCACCTAGGGAGGAAGCCAAGGAATAATAAGGAGAGGGGTTCTCTCCCCCTCTCTCCTGGTGGCGCCGAAGCGCCGCCGGGGCAACCATCATCACGGAGATCTACACCAACAACTTCACCGTCGTCACGACCAATTCTCTCCTCCTTTATGCAGTGGTGTACAACCTCTCTTCCTCGATGTAATCTACACTTGTACATGGTGCTTAATGCTATATATTATTATCCAATGATGTGTGGCTACCCTATGATGTTTGAGTAGTTTTGCTTTGTCCTACGGGTTAATTATAGTATGATGTTATTGATATGAGTTGTATGATGATATGGTGCTATCCTAAGGTGCCTTCCATGAGGCTCACATGTGAAGGATACACGTTGGAGGGTTTGCAATATGTTCATGGTTCACTTATAGTGGGTGGCTAGAGTGACAAAACTTTACACCCGAGTAAGTGAGTTGTGTATGCATAGGATTAAAGAGGACTCGATGTTTGATGCTATGGTTGGGATTACCATAATGATTTCTAGTAGTTGCAGATGCTTGCTAGAGGTCCAATCATAAGTACATATGATCCAAGTACGGGAAGTGTGTTAGCATACGCCTCTCCCTCATTGCATATGATAAGTATCTATCATGTTATACTCAATTGCCTATGGACAATCTTTCTCCTGCATTACAAAAAAGCTTTCTAGTAAACATCCCTTAACTTTTATTTCCACGCTCTTTATTTTCTTGCAATACAGCACCTAAATTTTATTTACTTGCTCTTTATTTCCTTGAAAACTATCTATTACACCTACTAAGTACTTCTAGATTCTTTCCCACAAGATAGTTTCATAATTGTTCTAGGTCAAGTACGCGTTAGCGTGCATAGAGTTGTATTGGTGGTCGATAGAACTCGCGAGAATATTAATTCTACCTTTAGTTCCTCGTTGGGTTCGACACTCTTACTTATCAAAAAAAGGCTAGAAACGATCCCCTACACTTGTGGGTTACCCCTCCTAATCCAATTCCACTAATACCAAATTCAATCTTCAAAGTCTTATTAAAATCAGGAAGCTGAAGTAATGGAGCATGTGTTAACTTATCTTTGAATACCATGAAGGTTTCTTCCTGTGTGGTACCCGAATAAAGAGGCACATCCTTATTTGTAAGCTCACTGAGAGGTGCAACAATGGTGCTGAAATCTCTCAGAAAATGGCTATAGAAACCAGCGAGGCCAAGAAAACTCCTCACTTGTATGACCGTTTTGGGTAGCGACCAACTGTCAATAGAGTCAATCTTGGCTTTATTAACTTCAATTATGTCGGGGCCCCGATCCTAAGTCATAAGAACCCAGCCCGTAACACATGCCATCACTTTGCAGCCTTACGCACGGTAAACTCCACGGCTGCCACCTTACCTTTGTCGGGACCGTTTGCCTCTTTTGGCTCACGTATATGAATGTGTCGCTAGCATTCAAATGACAAAGAACCCGGGTTGACATGACTAGTTATAAACCCAAGTGGCACATTCGTACAGGGACAGACAGACATACATAACCCAACAAAGCAAGTGTTAGTCAACAGCGTGTGGAGACGAGTTGTATCAAGATACAAGGACTCCATTACACCGCATAACATTTCCCCGAGGGGACAGACACAGTAGCAAACAAGGATACATGCCAGTCAATTAATGTGTCCGAACCAGTAGGAAGCTATCAAGGCTCGGTGGAAGCACAAAGAGGCATTTCCCCGTAAAGAGTACTGCTAAAGGAACACAACTAGGTGTCGAATCCCACACATATAATGCATTTCAAAAATACGTACAATATGCACGATATGTGTAGATACAACATGGCATCACAACATAACTCTATGATTCAAGCATTTATTAAAGACTCATAGGAGTCCACATAGTATGATATTACAAACAGGGGTGACATGACCCAACACTCAAGTCATACAAGCATCAAGCGGAAGCATAACATATCTGGGTACAGACATCTACTAAAATGGGTTGAGGAGCCTGAAAAGCTACAATGACCCTACCAAAGGAGCCAGACCTCTGTCTGGGATTCCCAAGCTATTCCGGTCAACATCGAACACATCGGGTAGAAACCATTAATGAGATTAAGGGCTCCTCTGCAAAAACATAAATTAAGCAACCATGAGTACAAAGGTACTCACCAAGACTTACATTAGAAGTATCTACATATGCATCAGTATCAATGAAGGGGTTGTGGAGTTTAATTGCAGCAAGCCAACTTTCACTCTTGGCTAACCTATACTACGACTACAAGTACTTTCGTTGAGGTGGGATAGCACACACGAGTCCACATATTCACCAATCAATACACCACTATGGATCCACTCCCATCTCCACACGAGAAGGCCATCCATAGCACTCACACTTATCTTGCATATTTTAGAGTATTCATTTCAAGTTGTCTATGTACCACATAATGTTTCCAAGTAGTCCATATCCGAGGACGCGGCTATTCGAACAGATTAATTTACCCTGCAGGGGTATAGTTATTCACACGCGCTCTCACCACTTATCACCATATGCACGTCATGCATCTCGGCAACCTTCAAACGGAAGCACTAGCGTGGGTGTCGGCCACGACCGTTAACCACCCAAGACCCTAGTCCCGGTTTATCGCCTATTTGAGACTGAACACGGAAGGAAGTCCGGCCGAAGTTTCCTTAACGGACCCAAACGATGTGCGCAGGGTTCCCAAGCCCACCATCCGGGTGCCACTTGGTACACCGTGCCACTGTGTATCTACCGCAGTGAAGCCTACCCCGTTGGGCAGAGCTAAACACGGTCGCCAACACTTTTCCTACAAACACCAAAAACTAGTTGCAACTCGTGGACAAAGATGTAGGCGATTAATAAGCCGAGAGGGTCCATTGGTTCCGGGCCCAATTCATGGTAGTATTTAATCTTGGATAACATACACAGAACTCAGTTCTTAAGGATGATCCCAATGAGACAACCCACCATGTACTCCTACATGGCCTCTCATCGCTACCTTTACCAAATCGATTCACACCTTTATTCTCACACTGTAGGACATGAGCACAACCATTCTGAGTCATCATCCAGATGGATCAGACCCGACACGACTCTAAGCATAGCAGGCATAGTTAGCAAGCATGGATGAATAGCCCATCAAGGCTCAAGTAGTTGCTACTCATGCTAAGTGGTTTCAACTATTTACTGTGGCAAAATGAGGTCATGCATAGGAATGCTTCAACTACCGAGAACAAATATCACTTGAATGGATGTTGTCCTAATGCGGTAAAAGAGAGCACGAGTGAGATAATGGGATTCTATCGGGATGTTCAAGGGGGTTTTGCTTGCCTGATAGTTTTGAAGATAGCAATGAGTCTTCATCAATGTCAACGATCACATCATTGGAACCATCATCTACCGAGGGGGAACAACACCGGCAAACAAGAAAAGAACAATATTTACTTCACAAAAATGCAACACTATGCTGCATGATCATGACATGGTAAAATGCTAACGATTGAGCTAATGCATCTAGCATAAGGATTAAATGAAGTTAGTTTGATCCAAAGGGTCAAATTCAAACTCCATATATGATTATTTAAATGGAATTTATTTGATTTGTCTAAAACAGAGGACAAAAATTGTTCTAACATGCATGAAAATGCCATAAACAGAATCCTTGCATTTTTCTGATAATTTTTCATATATTATTTATTTAATTTGGAGTTATATTTTATTTCCTATGATTTTTAGAAGTTTAGGATATTTCATGGAATTATTTTATAACCAGAAAATCATTTGTTCCGTCAGCATTAAGTCATCAGGTCAACAAGCCCAGATCAGGTCAAAACTGACGTGTGGGGTCCACACGTTAGTGGCTCGGCTAAAATTAACAAGTTTTTTTATTAGTATTTTATTAGACCACGGGGTCCACTGTTAGTGGATAGGGAATTAATTAGTGGAGTCATTAGGGGCTAATCTAACCCCTGACCGGCCAGGGCCACATGGCAGTGGCTCAAGCCGGCGGAGCTCGTCGCCGATGGTCTCTGGCGATGGAGGAATCCGCGTGTCGGGCACGTAGGTGGCAGTTGAGGCCACTGGGGCGTAGCCCCGGCTCAGCCGCGTCGAGTGGGGGCCTTGGGGGGCTGAGGGGTGGCCGGAGCTCATCAGTGCAAGCCCGTGGCGGGTACCAGAGCTCGGCCGCGGTGGGGCTATGTCCTAGGGACAGGAATGAGACAGGGAGATGGGGGAATCGGGACGGAGGCTCACGGGGGGCTCGATTGGCGGTTCGACGCACTCGATGAGGCCCTGCTGGTGGCGAATCGATGAGAGAGGACCAACGGCCGGAGGTGAGGAAGACGACGGCAGTGGCGGTGCTCCGAGGCGTTGGGCCCGATTCCGGTGGCGAGGAGGAGCAGGGTGACATGGCGGTCCCTCTGGTTGTCTCGAGGAGGCGAGGGGAGGCCGGAGACTCCGTGGACGGCGGCGGCCTATTCGAGCCGAGCTCGGCCATGACGAGGGGAAGGCGATGCAGAGCGGGGGAAGAAGAGAGAGGGGTCCAGGGGGTGCGTCACATTGTCTAAGATCTCCAGGGCTAGCCACACAGTTAGGGAGGAGCTGGCCTCGTCGGCCGCGGCATGCTTGACTGCGAGCTGCTTCTCCTTCGGGCAGAAGGTAGAAGAAGCTCTCGCTGGTGGTCTGGGCCTTAGGTGAGCGTCAGGTAAGTTCTTTCCTCTCCTTTTCTTTTTCTATTTTCTATTTCTGTTATTCTATTTTGATTTCATTCGACAACTAAATCATTTGAAAACCTTCTCAAAATATTTTTGTGGCTTTTGGAATATGCTGAGAGCTACTTGAAACCTTTCAGAATTTTAGGATCTATAAAACTATTTATAATACTTATAGATCCAATGCAAGCATTTATTGGATCAAATAAAATTAGAAAAAGATATATTTCTATGATTCCAAAAATATTGGTTTAAGTTTTTACTGTTGCCAATATTTTCGCAGAACAACAGGAACATTTTCTTGGAGTTGTGTGAAGTATTTTTTATCTTGGTCACTTGACAAAATTCTTTGTGACGCTTGATCATACCTCAATTCAAATTCATTTGAATTTAAAAATGCATGCATGAGTATGCAATGGCAAGCAACGCTAAACTAGGGTTGTGACAAATTCGTTATGAAGTAACAACATAGCCAAGAAACGATACTTGGTCGGTGCAAAAGGTGCACTTGCCAAGGTAACCAAAGAAACGTGCATCGCATAGAGAAATAAAAACTACTCGTAAATGTTCCAAGTGTTCCTACAAGGACCTACTATAAATAAGTATACCATCAAATTAGACTACCGCAAATCATCCAATGAAAGCGTGTAAAACCTTGTTCATTAATCCCAAGAAAGTACTAGGTGCATTAGTTAACCCAAAAGGAATAACTAACCACTCATATAATCCAAACTTAGTTTTAAATGTTGTTTTGCATTCGTCTCCCAATTTCATACGAATTTGATGATATCCACTATGCAAATCAACTTTGGAGAAAATAGTAGAGCCACTTAATTTATAAAGCATATCATCTAGCCTAGGAATAGGACGACCATAACGACTACTAATATTATTAATGCCACTACAGTCCACACTTATACATGATGTACCATCCTTTTTCGGCACTAGAATAATAGGAATAGCACACGAACTAAGGAATTTAGGTATATGACCTTTGTCGAGAACTGTCCCACCCTATGTTTCTACCACTTTTCCACAAAATGTTTTTCTAAAAATTAGGGCCAATTAAAACTTTTTGCAAGCTTGTGATGTTTGATGTGGTTGTTACTTGCTTGTGTGATGATGGTGTTTTCAACCACCTAAAATTATTCTCCTCTGAAGGACCCATCTCCTTGACCCCAAACCCTTGCCCAATGATCATGCCATGTGTATAGGACCGAAAACTATTTTTATAAACTATTATTTCAATAAAAAGGCATTTATTTATTTTAAGCTTTAAAAAATGCGTGAGTTGGGATTTATACTACAAGTATTCAATTTAGGAGAGATGATTTACTCCAAAGATCCTATTTGGATCATATTACAAAAAAGTATTCGCAAAACCATAAAATAATTATTTTAAATGTAGTTTTTCTATTTCAATTAAATACTTATTTTTGAGGCCATAAATGGTATTTCATAGGGGAAAATTATTTGCCTACTTCAAAAATATTTGGGAAAATTTAGGGAAACTCACAGGAGATATATTTTCCATATATAAGATTTTAAATACATGGTCATGATTAAAATATTGGACAAAACCCTTTCTGCCTGTTTCAAGCTTTTGAAATATTTCCATAGGAAATATTCTCAATAAATTCCGGGAAAATTCTGGCAAGTCACACATGATGTATGTGGTGATCTTGCCAAGTTTCATCCAATCCAAGTTGATTTGGTCCACCAAAATATTCCAAAACTCTCTTTGTCTAGAACCAAACTTGAGCAAATTTACATTGCCTAGTTTATCGAATTGGTATAAAAGTTTGAAGGAGTGATCTAGACCCGAAATAAGGATGCTACACAAAGTTGTCCATTTCTGGGGATAGATTTACCCAACTAAGCCTACAGAAATTTGATTATGTCCTGTTCTAGGTTTTTCATGTTTACATGGTCAACTTTGCTCAAATGAGCTCAAACCTTGTGATCCCTCTCGTTTTTACCCATCAATTGAACGTATTAAATCTCACTGCAAGTGGTGAATTTTACCTTGCTCAAAACATCATCAAACACATTTTGGTAATTTGGTAAAACTACTCCTTTCACCCCTTCTACTATTCCCCTTCACTCCAAATTATTACCACAAGCCCGCATTGTTACCTTGTCCCTACAGTAAGAAGATTCGTGTCTGGTTCAATGATTGGGTTGGGTAAAAATCCCAATTACCTCTCCAGTTTACTTTGGTAGAAGTACTCCCACATTTTCTTTTACCTCTAGACCTCTCCTTAGCTCCAAAGTATCAAAAGAGCATCTCCACTACCCACAGGCGCTAGTGGACAAGCTAGGACATGCCAGAGCGCGCTGACATGCCGTGGCAGCCAAAACGATGCTCTCGGATGCGCTACAGTGCGCTCTCGCACTGAGGCCATTGCCCAATGGCCAGCCTCGACCATATCGAGCCCCGCCCTAGTGTCCCCGAGGCGCCCTCGGCGTCCGGAGCCCTATGCTTTGTCGGGTCTCTCCTCTCTATTCCTATCAGCCCAGTGGAGCGCATGCCCACGGCTGCCCAGCTCGGCAGTGAGCGCCCACACTCGTGATAAGCCAGGAGCCTGCCCCCACTTCTCCGTGTCCTCACCCCGACCCCAAACCGCGTCCACAAGGTCCCAAGACGCATCCCCAAGTCCTATCTCTCGCCCTGGCAATTACCATGGTCCCGCTGGAGCACAAGATCTCCATGGACCATGCCCTAACTATATAAAGCCACCCGAGCCTTCTTCTCCCTCCCTTCGATCCCCTCCTGCTCCTAATCAAACCCCTAGTCCACCCCATCCTCGCCAGAGGCTCCCTAACTCAAGTTCGAGCTCAGGGTCCACCGCATGAGGACTCCAGAAATCTCAGGTACGGAGCCGCTGTGCACTACCACTCGAACGACCCGTGATGCTTCTCCACCTCTCCCCCACCCTTTTTGCTACAGGAATCGGCCCCGACGACCACCTCCCGAAGCACCTCCGCCACGGGACCTCGCCATCGACAACTCCCTGTACCCTATATCCTCCCTACACTACCACTCGAACGGCGTGTCTACGCTAGTCCCATTCCCGCCATCCCCATGTCACCGCCAATGAGCTCTCCCCCTCTCTGGTCTGGAGCTTGACGATGACCCCTGGAGGGGCCAGTCTATCATCCTCCCTTCCCCCTCTCCCTCACTGTGTTGGGGAACGTTGCATGGGAAACAAAAAATTCCTATGCACACGAAGACCTATCATGGTGATGATCATCTACGAGAGGGAGAGCAGATCTACATACCCATGTAGATCACTAAGCGAGAAGTGTTAAGAAATGCAGTTGATGTAGTGGAACGTCTAAGCGTTCCAAATCGCCGCCGTCCCACGATCCGTCTCGATCTAGCACCGAACGGACGACACCTCCGTGTTCAGCACACGTAGAGCTCGATGACGATCGCTGCCTTCTTGATCCAGCAAGAGAGACGTGGGAGTAGATGAGTTCTTCGGCAACGTGACGACGCGCCGGTGATGGTGGTGATCTATTCCTGCAGGGCTTCGCCTAAGCACCGCATAAATCCGATCTAGAGGAAGAACTACAAACTAGACGAGAGGGTAGCAAGTGGCTAAAATTGTGTCTCAAAAACCCTAAAACCTCTAGTATATATAGGAGGAAGGAGGGGCTAGGCTTGCGCACTAAGGGAGCCTTCCCTTGGATCGGCCGAACTAGGAGAGGAGGAGTCCTCCTCCAATCCTACTTGGATTGGGATTCCTCCCCAAGTTGTCCACCTCTTTTTGGTTTGTCCACTTCTTACCTCATGGGCTTTCTTTGGTTAACTAGTCAGCCCATCAGGGGCTGTTGCGCCAGCATCAAATCCACGTGGTCCTCTTGGGAAGTGGTGGGCCCACCTGGTGGACCCCCGGTACCCATTCGTCACTCTCGGTACACTGCCGGCAATGCCCGAAATCCTTCTGGAATCCAAATACCAACGTCCTATATATCAATTTTCGTTTCCGTACCATTCTAGAACTCCTCGTGATGTCCGAGATCTCATCCCGGACTCCGAGCAAAACATTGGTCACCAGCACCTACAACTCAACTATACCAAAATGTCAGGGAACCTTAAGTGTGCAGACCCTGCGGGTTCGAGAACTATGTAGACATGACCCGAGACACTCTCTGGTCAATATGCAATAGCGGGACCTAGATGTCCATATTGGATCCTACATATTCTACGAAGATCTTATCGGTTGAACCTCTATGTCAAGGATTCACATAATCCCATACACCATTCCCTTTGTCCTTCGATATGTTACTTGCCCGATATTCGATCGTCGGTATCTCCATACCTATTTCAATCTCGTTACCGGCAAGTCTCTTTACTCGTTTCGTAATACAAGATCCCGTTACTAAGTCTTTAGTCACATTGCTTGCAAGTCTTGTATGTGATATTGCATTACCGAGTGGGCCCCGAGATACCTCTCCGTCACACGGAGTGACAAATCCCAGTCTTGATCCATGCTAGCTCAGCGGACACCTTCGGAGATGCCTGTAGATTATCTTTATAGTCACTAAGTAACATTGCGACGTTTGATACACACAAGGCATTCCTCCGGTGTCAGTGAGTTACATGATCTCATGGTCATAGGAAGGAATACTTGACATGCACAAAACAATAGCAACAAAATGACACGATCATATGCTACATTTATTGTTTGGGATGTGTCCATCACATCATTCTCCTAATGAAGTGATCCCGTCATCAAGTGACAACACTTGTCTATGGCTAGGAAACCCTAACCATCCTCGATCAACATGCTAGTCAACTAGAGACTCACTAGGGACATAGTTTTGTCTATATATCCACACATGCATTTATGCTTCCATTCAATATAGTTATAGCATGGATAATAAACGATTATCTTGAAACAGGAAATATAATAATAACTATTTTATTATTGCCTCTAGGGCATATTTCCAGCACACTGACCGCTGGGGCCCGACGGTCAGGTTCGAACGCACAGGCGCGCGCGCTGTGTCGGTGAAGGCATGTTTTCCCTCCGGACAGGCTCTGCTGAGCCTGTTTTCGCCCATGGGAACACTGAACTTTTTTGTCCCCACACTTGCAAATTTACGTGAAAATGGATATACGTCCAAATGCAATTATTCCAACTCCTAAAAAGTCCAAAAAGCCCACCTATTTACTGATGCCACTTATGTAATTTTAACAGAAAGTTTCATGCACTGTTTTATTTTAAAACCTTGTTTAAAGCATTTTAACCTTCTGTTAAAATGTTTTGCACAAATTTTTGTACTTCATAAATAAAACCTAGTAATTTTTACAGTACCTATACTCACCCTAATATTTTACAAAAATAAGTTGACATTTTTTGGAGTGTGTTATTTTTCCTGTTTTTGTTGTGGTATTAATATTTCCGTTATATTCGCAACGATAGATTGTGTTGTTGACGAAGGGCTTGGAGCAGAAGACTTTGAAGGATCTTGAGACTTTGTTGAGCAAGTCAAGCGGTCCTTTGACATGGTCTCAGAAACTATTTTTATGCTAGTCATATTACATTTCGTTCCAATGCATTGAATCAAGGTTGTCTTTGAAGAACTCCTTGTCGATGCTTGCACTTGGGTGTGACCCTACCTTCCAATGAGGGGTGTGCGTGTGGGAAGTCGATAGGTTCCTATTAGTTTCTACGCAAGTGGGATGGGAATATGCATGGTGACGATGAATAAAAAGGTTTCAAAGAGTGCTCGAAAACCCGGTCGGGTGCCACTAATGCCCCAGGGAGATGGTGTTGAGCTAGGTAACCACTTGAGAAAGAAGTGGTGTACCGAGGCAAGATGTGTGTTGTTCTGAAAAAAGGAGAGATTTAAGTTTTGTCGACCATCCCAACCTCACATGTACGACCACGATACCCCTTATGGGACAGGGCTTTGTGGATTACTTTGGCCGATGCTTGCAAAGAGGCCGCATTACCATTGGCGGTAGTGGCATGGTCACACTTAAGGGGTCATGCCAGGTACGGCGACCATGGGTTGTCTTTACAAACATTGGGCACATCGTTGGTCCCTTCATGGATGGTATGATCTAGAGCGAGGCTCGTATGATGTACATCATGAATGCTTTGTACGAATCGAGTGGACTCTTTGTTTAGTGTCGCCAGTGGAAAGGAATTGTTCGGGTGCTTACCTCGGGTGTGTAGTATACCGATACTCGTGGATGACACGGAAGTTCCCCAAGTCTTGTGGGTACAACGCTCAACCTCTGCAGAGTGGAAAACTATTCGAATAGCTTTGTCCACGGTTAAGAATAGTTGGGTGGTGCTTCTTAAACTACGTCCAAAACTTTTTGCATAAACCAAGTGTGCATGTGTGAGAAAGGTGATTTTGTGAGAACGATGGCAGTATGAATCATGAACTAAGTCAGACGACTTGGCAAGATGGGTGGACATGGGATGTCCGACCCTCAGTTGATATTGGTATCTATAACTTGTTCTTATGGACATCGTTTACCTCACGATAAATGCTCTCACAAGCTATTGATCATGTCTTTGCACCCAAAACTAGCTTTTTGCAAATTACATGCTTAATGCTATATCATGCATTATTATTGCCTTGTTCCACAACAAGGTTTTGTTGCGAGTACATTAAAAGTACTCATTGGCTTGACACTCCTTATTTAATTGGTCATGAATGGAAGAGCAGGAATATGGAGAGGAGTTCGTTGGTGACGAACATGCGAACTAGGACGCTTCCCAGTCAGAATGCATGTAGGTTAAGGAAGATGGCATGGGTTCACGCTATCGTTCAAGACTTCCGCTCCTAGTTATGTTTGGTGTGTTTGCCTTCGAGACACTATCTATGTAATACTTGACCATAATGGTCTTTATTTGTATCAGGCGGTATGTATGGATCTAAGACTCTTGTAATCCAGCTTCTATGTGTTCAGTGAGCATTGATCTCTACGACCAGTGTACGCGTGCATTCGGTGATCACGACTTATGAGTCAGGTCCCCACAGATCTGGTATCAGAGCCATCCTAACTGTAGGAAGCCTTAGTTAGCAAGTGTGTTAGTTAGGATAAACCCCTTTCCCAAAAAAACTATACATAACATCTATACATAGTAGTTTCTACAGTTCTTACCTCTTCCACTCTACTTCATAAGCTTTACTGACACCCTCCTCTTACACATTTTAGATGGCCATCATACGTGAAGACCTCCAAGCATCCGGCTTCCCCTACTCCTTGAGGGCAGCCTGGAGAAGTGCCAGTTCCACCGATCACACATCTTCCTCTACCACGTGCACTGGGTCGATGCCACCACGAAGGAGTACCACGTTGATGTGGTCATAAAGGCAAATGACTCACTAACGAGTTAGTTCTTTGAAGGACCACAAATGGAGACTCTGGCGTTAGCTATTGAGATAGCTGCGAGGAAGGCGCTCATCCACCTTCGGGACATCATACCAGAGATGGCCGACGAGCCGACTCCTCACCACTTCCCTTTCGGAAGGATGATATTGGCGAGAGTTGGATGTTTATCCCATACCCGGAGGATGGAATGGAGCTCAAGTTCTAGACCTACTTCAGCCTCTCTGCCAATAGTCTGGCTCGCAACTTGATTAAGGAGTCTGTGAAGCTTCGCAAGGAACATCACCACACACACGAGCTGCTTCGACAACCCAATATGAGGCCACACAAGGTCAAAAAGGATGGAGCCCCCGAGGGACAACCAACTATCGCTTAAAGAGGAGGAGTACCCCCAGCTAGAGATGCACCCACACATCATCATCGCATGAGTGCGAAGGAGTATCGTGCGCTCTTCACTCCTCCACCGAAGAATTGTCGTCAGGATGGACCTCCCTGCTCTCCGAGCCCCTCAACAGGAAACGATGCACGTACACATGATGAACAGGAGGAAGACCCAGAGGAGAATGAGTACGAGACCAAGCACTCCACCACTTGAATCCGTGAACCCCTAGGGTAGGATAAGTTCTGAATCCCTCATGCGAAGTCGAGCCCGTGTAACACTTTTTCGGAGCACTAAAGACTGGGGTCCGTAGTGCGCCATACTTGTGCACGGGGGCAAAGAGCCCCTGCCGGTAGGGCATGGCTGGACCCAGACAAGATGCATCCCCCAAGATAATCCAGGCCTCGGCAAGCTTGCCTTGTCGGGAAGATAACCAAGGCCACGCCCATTTGGTGGGCGTGATGAGCTCACCAAGTATAGGACCTCGGCAAGCCTCCCTTGCCGGGATGACAATCGAAGCCCCCGGCAAGCTTCCTTGCCGGCATGAAGAGCCAAGGGCCCGGCAAGCTCCCTTGCCGGGATGACGGGGCTAGGCACTGGAGGGCAACCACCCTTGCCACAGTGCCACCTCCCCCCAAGTTCCAGCGCATTCCGCATGCGCCAGCGCAGCGTCCAGGTGTCGAAACGCCTGGATACGTGTCTTCACCAGCACATTGCCGACTAGGACAAGACATGCATTTAATGCACTTAACGGCGGTAGATGGATAAGCACCGCTCTAGGTTCACTGTAACTTCTCGTGAACCTACCATCGAGCACTGTAGGTGACCCCTTTGCCTATAAAAGGAGGCCCTTAGCTCATTGACAAGGGGTTAGACTCTTTTGACATTGGCCCAGAAGAAGGTTATCAACAGTCACTGTAACAATCAACAACAAAACACTTAATACAACTAGACAAGCAGGACGTAGGGTTTTACACGTAAGCGGCCCGAACCTGGGTAAAAAGGCTTGCCGGATGCTGATCGTTAGTTCTGCTCTTGACGTCACCTTTCCCACCCTACGATCACAAGGGTCTCACCTTGATTCAAATAGGTGTCGACCTAGCATTGCCGACATCTTTGGCGCTCCAGGTAGGGGGGAAAGGTTGTGTTAACATGACCTAGCCATCAGCGCATCACATCTTCTTCATCGCCATGGCCCACAAGAGAAGGGGCGCTCCAGCGACCAACGCTCCAGCGCCCAGCCCTCCGAGCCCAGCGGGGGCAGGAGAAGGTACAGGCGTAGGACAAGGGGGCGGAAGCACCGAGCTTCTGCAACATTCTTGAGAGCAAACCCAGGCGAGTGGCGTCGCCCGTGGCCACAGCAATCATCCTCGCCCTGGTGCAACGAAGGACGCGTCCGCGCGACCAACTGACGTCGCGACCACGTCCGAAGATGCGTCGGCACATTTCAAGGCACCCACGCAGGCACACGCATCGCGGCCTTCTCAGGCCACACATGACGGATTGCCCCGGCAAGGCGGCAGTTCGCCCCCATCTAAGGGGGGCCCTGGACCCCATTCTCGAGGTACGCCGAGCAGGCGTACCCGCTCTGTCACGGCGCGGGCTGGCGAGCCACTGCATGACCAACAGGGAGCTCCTTCAAACACGGTTAGTAATAAGAGCCCCTCGAGGTCCTCGCACATCTCGCCGACACCCGCATGGGCGGAAGCACTGAAGCGAGCCCAGCTGCTCCTAGATTCCCCTCCAATCGCGGACAAGCAAGAGGAGTAGAGAGCCACCATCCAAAGCCTCCTCGCAGTCACCGATGGAAACCAGCCGTAGCAGGCGGGGACGTCAAAACTACTCCCCAGCAAGCACGCTCGGGACCGTGCTGAGAAGGCTGGGACTCCCACGGCCACCGTGCACTCCCCTCCATGGCGACGGGAACAGATCATCGTCTCTGAAGACTTTTTTGGCGCCTTCACTGGCGGCCACCGAGCTCCTGGTCAGGAGAGCGACTTGCACATCATCCCCCAAAAGGAGGGTGAATCCCTATGCAAGTACATCCAAAGGTTTAGCCGCATCCAACACAACATCCCGAATGTCCACCCAGCTGCCGTCATCAGCGCGTTCCACCAGAACGTGCGAAACCGAAAGATGTGCGAAGAGCTGGCGATGAACAAAGTCTGGAATGTTGCCGAGCTTTACGCTCTGACGAATAGATGCGCGCGTGCAGAAAAAGGAAGGAGGCTTCCCGGCGAGAACGCCAGTGTTGAAGACGATTCCAAAGATGAAGACAACGATGTCCCCACCAAGAGCGAAAGCGGCATAACAAGAAGCGGAACGGAAAAAACCGTGTTTGTCGTCGAGGCGACTGGCGATGCCGACTCTGCCAAGAAGGCAAAAGCCGAGAACTCCGGCAAGGATGCTGCCGGGTGTGGCTCCTGCCAGGCCTTGGCGGCCACCGACAAACCGGATAGCTCCGGCGCCCAGTACTGCAAGATCCACCACACCAAGGGCCACGACCTCCAGGACTGTCGGCAGGTTGAACAGCTTGCCGGGAAGCAGAGAGTCGAATACCAAAGACGCAAAAAGGAGAAGGCCCAACAAGGAGGCGAAGGGTCAGGCGGGAAGAAGGGCGCCCAAGGGGGGCGCTCTGGCAAGTTCAAAGGCAAGAAAGCAAGGCCTGCGCAACCACGAGAGAAGATGGAAGAGGATGATGATGAAGACTGCCCCCACGACGACTCCAGCGACCACGAATTCTAGAGGGAAACAGACTTGATGTGCCTTGAAGGAGGCGCCTCACTGCATTCTTCCCATCGCCAACTCAAGAAGTGGGTGTGTGAATGATTGCAGTGGAGCCCTCCATCAGCGTCCTCAAGCCCCTGAGATGGTCGCACACACCGATCATTTAGAACTCTGAGGACCACCCCGACCACGTCACTACGGTCGGGTGCTTGCCATTGTTGGTATCACCAACTATCTGCATCCTCAGCGTGACGAAAATGTTGGTAGAGGGAGGGGCTGGCCTGAATCTCATCTCCCCTGATGTGATCCAAAAGTTGCAGATCCCCGAAGAAGACCTTGAAGACACAGGTGCGTTCGAAGGGATCAAACCCGGGAAGATCCAGCCTAAGGGAAAGATCACGTTGTCGGTAACTTCCGACAGTGATGAGAACTACCGGACGAAAAAGGTCGTCTTTGACGCCGCCAATAACCCGTTCGCGTACAATGGGATCCTGGGGCGCCCTGCGCTGGCCAAATTCATGGTGGCCTCGCACTACGCCTACGGTACCTTGAAGATGCCTGGCCCGGTCGGCGTCATCGTCATCCGAGCCGACAAGAAGGACGTGCTACGGTGCACCGACCGCCTGTACTGGGAGGCCGTGGCAGCGCCCGCCGTCAGGGCCCCTTCCGTCGCTACAAAGATCCCAGGAGAGAAGAAGGCCGGCAAGGGGACCTCCCGCGTCGACCCTGGCAAGCACACCTCGTTAGAGTGCTTTGCTAGCGGCAAGGACGTGCCTGAGAGCTCCACCACCCAAAGCAAAAAGTCTAGTGCCGCTCCACCTGAGACCAAGAAGGTGCCAACCAAGGAAGACGGCTCGGGTGGAACTTGCACCATCATTTCCACCCTCGACAGCAAATAGGAAAGTGCGCTCATCGCCTTCCTGCGGGAAAATCTTGATGTGTTTGCCCGGCAACCGTTAGATATCCCCGGCGTTCACAGGAAGGTGATTGAGCACCCCCTTGCTGCCTGTCCACATGCGCGGCCGGTCAAGCAGAAGGTGAGGAAACATGACCTTGAACGGCAAGAGTCCATTGCCGAGGAGATCAAGAAGCTAGAAGCACCGGGCCTAGTCAGAGGGGTCATCGATCCCACATGGTTGGCCAATTCAGTCGTTGTGCGCAAGGCGAACGGGAAATGGCGGATTTCTATTGACTTCACCGACGTCAATAAGCGTGCCCCAAGGATCCCTTCCCCTTACCGTGCATCGACCAGATTGTCGACTCCTCCACCGGCTGTGACCTGCTATCCTTCCTCGAAGCCTACTCCGGTTATCACCAGATTTACATGGCCAAGGAAGATGAATAAAAGACCGCGTTCATCACCCCATGTGACACATACTGCTTTGTGCAGATGCCTTTTGGGTTGAAGAACGCCGGCTCGACTTTTGCAAGGGTGATCCAAATTGGTTTTGAACCCCAACTCCATAGAAATCTGGAAGCCTATATGGATGACATAGTGGTCAAAACCAGGGACAGGTCGAGCCTTGTGCAAGATTTGGAAGAAACGTTTACCAACCTGCACAAGATCAACCTCAAGCTCAACCCCGAGAAATGTGTCTTCGGCGTCCCATCCGGCAAGCTTCTCGGGTTCTTCGTGTCCCAACGTAGGATTGAAGCCAATCCCGACAAGATCAAGGCCATCGAGCAGATTGAGGCACCGAAGCGCGTCAAGGATATGCGACGCCTAGCCGGTTGCGTAGCTGCCTTGAGACAGTTCATCTCCAAGTCCGCTGAGCGCGCCCTGCCCTTCTTCAAAGTCCTGAAGAAGGCATGGCCGATGAAGTGGACTCTTGAGGCGGAAGTGACGCTACAAGATTTAAACAAATAGCTCTCCTCCACACCCGTGCTGGTGGCCCCTAGACGCCAAGAGCCATTGCTCTTGTATCTAGCGGTAACCAACCACGTGGTCAGTGCTGCCTTGGTGGCGCAGAGGGAGGAATACGATGAAGCCCCGGCAAAGGCAACACCACTCAATGAGGATGTGCACGATGGTGAACAACGGCCCCCTCCGGGATCAGAGGGAAACCAAGAGAGGTCCTCACCAACCAGCGGGCCTGTGCAAAAGAAGAAGTTGGTGCAATGCCCAGTCTATTTGGGGCCAACTCCCTCCTACAAGGGGCTAGGACGAGATATTCCTGAGTGCAGAAGTTACTTTTTGGCCTCCTCATGGCCTTCAAAAAGTTGCGCCACTACTTCCAAGCGCATGAGATTACCGTCGTCACTCGCTTCCCGCTACAAAGGGTTCTGCGAAATCCCGATGCAACTGGGAGGATAGTGGAGTGGGCGTTGGAATTGTCGAGCTTCGGCCTCAAGTCCGAGAGCACCTCGACCATACAGAGCAGGGCCTTGGCAGAGTTCATTTTATAATGGACCCCAACGCCAGACGAAGAAATACCAGAATCAACCCTCCCGGGCGAGGAATCGGATCAGGAATGGGTCATGTACTTAGATGGAGCGTTCTCCCTCCAGGGCGCCAGAGCTGGCGTGCTGCTCGTCGTACCTACCAAAGAGCATCTCAAGTATTTGATCCAGATGTATTTCTCTTGGGAGAAGTCAACCAACAACACCGCAAAATATGATGGGCTGGTGGTTGATGACCCACAAGTATAGGGGATCAATTGTAGTCCTTTCGATAAGTAAGAGTGTCGAACCCAACAAGGAGCAGAAGGCTCTGATAAACGGATTTCAGCAAGGTAATAACTGCAAGCACTGAAAGTAGCGGTAACAAGTGATTGTGTAGCGAGGTGAAACGTAGCAAGCGAAGAGTAACAAGTAACAAGTACTAGCAACGGTGCAACAAGTGGCCCAATCCCTTTTGTAGCAAGGGACAAGCCTGAACAAAGTCTTATAGGAGGAAAAACGCTCCCGAGGACACACGGGAATTTCTGTCATGCTAGTTTCATCATGTTCATATGATTCGCGTTCGTTACTTTGATAGTTTGATATGTGGGTGGACCGGCGCTTGGGTACTGCCCTTACTTGGACAAGCATCCCACTTATGATTAATCACTCTCGCAAGCGTCCACAACTACAAAAGAAGAATTAAGACAAAGTCTAACCATAGCATTAAACTAGTGGATCCAAATCAGCCCCTCACGAAGCAACGCATAGACTAGGGTTTAAGCTTCTGTCACTCCAGCAAACCATCATCTACTTAGTACTTCCGAATGCCTTCCTCTAGGCCCAAATATGGTGAAGCGTTATGTAGTCGACGTTCACATAACACCACTAGAGGAAAAGACAACATACATCATATCAAAATACCGAACGAATATCAAATTCACATGACTATTAGTAACATGACTTATCCCATGTCCTCCGGAACAAAAGTAACTACTCACAAAGCATAATCATAATGATGATCATAGGTGTAACGAATAGCATCAAGGATCTGAACATAAACTCTTCCACCAAGTAATCCAACTAGCATCAACTACAAAGAGTAATCAACACTACTAGCAACCTTACAAGTACCAATCGGAGTCGCGAGATGAAGATTGGTTACAAGAGATGAACTAGGGATTCGAGAGGAGATGGTGCTGGTGAAGATGTTGATGAAGATGCCTCCCCTCCGACAAGAGGAGTGTTGGTGATGACGATGGTGACAATTCCCCCCTCCGGGAGGGAAGTTTCCCCGGCAGGATCGTCCTGCAGGAGCTCTACATTGGGTCCGCTCAAGTTCCGCCTCGTGGCAGCGGCGAAACCACGAAAAAGCTCCCGATTAATTTTTTTTTCTGGACCAGGACGCTACAAATAGCAAAAGAGGGGGGCTAGTGGGCCGTCATGCAGCCCACAAGCTTGCCCTGCGCCACCAAGGGGGTGGTGGCGGTGGGCAAGATTGTGGAGCCCTGGTGGCCCCCCTCCGGTAGTTCTTTCGCCCAGTATTATTTATATAATCCAGAAAAAATCCACGTAACTTTTCAGGGCATTTGGAGATGTGAAGAATAGTGGACTAGGATTTGCTCCATTTCAAGTCCAGAATTCCAGCTGCCTGAATTCTCCTTCTTCAAATAAACCTTGCAAAATAAGAGAAAAAGGCATAAATATGGTACCGCAAGTAATATAACAGCCCAAAAAGCAATAAATATCAACATGAAAGCATGATGCAAAATGGACGTATCAACTCCCCCAAGCTTAGATCCCGCTTGTCCTCGAGCGAAAACCAAGTTCCATAAACATGTCCACATGTTGAGGGACGAAGGTGTCGATAAAATATAATACGGACATCAGGGCATCATTATCACACATAGGACAGCAATACATCATAAAGATTCTTATGGGAAAGTAACAATTTCTTCACAAAGCAAAGCATGAAGAAAAAACCTTACGGAGAAGTAACCAACAATAGTCCATAGTCATTGAAGCAATTGCAATTTATCGCAACATCAGAAAGACTCAAATAAGAGCTTGTAAGGCAAACCCACATACTCAATCATATCTTTTGTTTTCTACAATTGTTACAACTCATGTGGTACTCATGGTGTCAAAGTTTTAGCTGGACACAAAGGAAGATAGGGGCTTATAGTTTTGCCTCCCAACCATTTACCTCAAGGGTAAAGTCAACAACAATAAAGCATAAGTACTCAAATCCAAGTTGATATATGAATATAGATCTTTCCCAAGCATGTGACGGTAGCCAAGACAAAGGCAAAAAGGGAATTGGTGAAGATCACCATGACTCTTACAAGGGAAAAAAGTAAAGGTACAAGAAAGGCCCTTCGCAGAGGGAAGCAGAGGTTGTCATGCGCTTTTGAGGTTTGAATGCGTGTCCTCTTAGTGCGGAGGAACGTCACTTTATATTGCCTCCTGTGATAAAGAACTTTATTATGCAGTCTGTCGCTTTTATGTCTTCCTCATCACAGGATCATACAAAGCTTATTTTTCACACACTAATAGATCATACATATTAGAGAGCACTTTTTATTGCTTGCACCGATGACAACTTACTTCAAGGATCTTATTCAATCCATAGGTAGGTATGGTGGACTCTCATGGCAAAACTGGTTGGAGGTTTATGGATGCACAAGTAGTATCTCTACTTGGTGCGGGAGTTTTGGCTAATATGAGGTGGAAGCAATCGTCACATGCTAAGGGATCTCTAATCATAAAACATTGTTTGGAACCAAGCAAACACTATTCATTATGTTGTCTTCCTTGTCCAACATCTACTCCTAGGCATGTAATAGTTTGGTGAGTGCTCACAATTGTAAAAAGTGTCTAAGATGATATATTTATATGTGAACCTCTCTTTCCTTATAACTTCTTATTAATTGCGACAATGACTAAGGTCTATGTTGATTTATTCTCAACAAGTTTCAATCATCATACTAGTCATAAGTGAAGTTATCACTTTCCATAAGATCGTCTCATGATCTTTCATGCTATCGTTCTTTTCATACTTTTGATCATGGCACAAAGCAAAGCCCTTGACTTAGAAACTCTTTATTATATAGCTCGAAAGCTCGAATACATCAAGGGAGAGAAAAAAGCAAAAGACTCAAACTAAAAACTAAAGACTTATTCCTCTAAGAGAAGAAATAAAAACTGAAAAGGAAAGAACACAAAAAAAGGTAAAAGAAAAAGATACAAAGGTGATACGATACCAGGGCAACTCCCCCAAGCTTGGTAGAAGCCAAGGGGATTGCCCATACCAATGCTTAGTTGTCTTCCTTTGGTGGTGATGGTCGTGTTGTTGTCGGAGTAGTCTTGAGCTTGTCTAATTTCCACTTGAGCAAAAAGTTCGGCTCCCTTAGATCGTCGTTTTATTCCTCATGAACTTGGTGAAGATCATTCTCCCCAACAGATTCCTAAGACATCTTTGCTCTAAATTTGCGGCAGACAACAAGCTCGAAATGAAAACAGAGGAAAACTGCGCGATATGGAGATCAAAACCTTCGGGCTACTATATATTGATTTTTTCTGGGCCAGAAGGAGTCTTCCGCAAGAAAACGGAGTCCGGGAGGCACACGAGGTGCCCACAAGCTTGCCCTCCGCTACCAGGGGGTAGGGAGCGGTGGCAGGGCTTGTGGCCGCCTCGTTCGCTCTCCGGACTGCTTTTATTTTTCTAATTTCCAAAAATTCCAAAACGGAAGAAATTTCCTATTGGAAAAGTATCGGAGTCCAATTTCTTGCCGAAACAGATACATCTTCGTTTTCAAGGTCTAAAACAGGCTGATAAATATCCCTTATGTACTCCTCTGGAGTTATCACATTGATGATATTGGTCTCAACATTTATGGGAGTACCAGAGATGTAATGCTTGATTCTTTGCCCATTTACCACTCTAGGAAAATTCCCTTCCGTGTTATTGATTTTGATGGCACCGGAACGATATACTTCCTCGACAACATAGGGACCTTCCCATTTAGAGAGAAGTTTGCCTGCAAAGAATCTCAAACAAGAATTGTATAGCAAGACATAATCAGCTACATTGAACTCTCTTTTCTGTATTCGTTTGTCGTGCCATCTCTTAATCTTTTCCTTGAACAACTTGGCATTCTCATATGCCTGGGCTCACCATTCATCTAACGAGCTGATATCAAACAACTGCTTCTCACCGGCGAGTTTGAAATCAAAGTTGAGCTCTTTGATTGCCCAATAAGCTTTGTGTTCCAGCTCAAGAGGTAAATGACAGGCTTTACCGTAAACCATTTTATATGGTGACATGCCCATGGGATTCTTATAAGAAGTCCTATAAGCCCATAGTGCATCGTCAAGTTTGCTAGACCAGTTCTTTCGAGATCTATTGACGGTCTTTTGTAGGATCAACTTGATCTCCCTATTACTCAACTCCACTTGACCACTAGACTGAGGATGATAAGGAGATGCAACTCTATGGTTGACATCATACTTAGCTAGCATCTTGCGGAAAACACCATGAATGAAGTGTGAACCGTCATCAGTCATCAAGTATCTAGGGACTCCAAATCTTGGGAATATGACTTATTTAAGCATCTTAATAGAGGTGTGGTGATCATCATTTTTAGTGGGGATAGCTTCTACCCACTTAGTAACGTAATCCACAGCATCTAAGATGTGAGTGTACCCATTGGAACTCGAGAAGGGTCCCATATAATCAAAGCCCCAAACATCAAATGATTCAATGACAAGTGAATAGTTCATAGGCATTTCCTGACGCTTACTCATGTTCCCTATTCTTTGGCATTCGTCACAAGACAAGACAAACTTACGAGCATCCTTGAAGAGAGTGGGCCAATAGAAACCTGATTGCAATACCTTACGGGCAGTTCTATCTCCACCATGGTGTCCTCCGTAGGCTTCGGAATGACACTTCTGTAGGATCTGTCCCTTTTCATGTTCAGGCACACAACGTCTAATAACACCATCTACTCCTTCCTTATAAAGGTGAGGATTATCCCAAAAGTAGTGTCTCAAATCAAGGAAGAATTCCTTCTTCTGCTGATAGGTGAAACTGGGTGGTATTTATTTGGCTACGATATAGTTTTCTTAATCGGCATACCACGGTGCACTAATTGAAGTGCAGATTACATTTAATTGCTCATCAGGAAATCTGTCATCAATAGGTAGTGGGTCATAAAGGACATTCTCTAGCCTAGACAAGTTATCTGCTACAGGGTTATCAGCACCCTTTCGGTCAACGACGTGCAAATCAAATTCTTGTAGCAGGAGAACCCATCTGATCAGCCTAGGCTTAGCGTCCTTCTTCTCCATGAGGTACTTAATAGCAGCATGATCAGAGTGAATAGTGACTTTGGAGTCAACTATGTAAGATCTGAATTTTTCACATGCAAACATGACTGCTAAAAATTCCTTCTCCGTAGTGGCATAGTTTCTTTGGGCAATGTCTAGAGTTTTACTAGCGTAGTGAATAACATTCAACTTCTTGTCAAATCTTTGTCCTAGAACAGCACCAACAACATAATCACTAGCGTCACACATGATTTCAAAGGGCAAGTTCCAGTCAGGTGGTTGAACAATATGTGCGGTTATCAAAGCCTTCTTAAGTATTTCAAAGGCTTCCTCACAATTCTCATGAAAAACAAAAGGAACATCCTTCTGCAAGAGGTTGGTAAGAGGCCTAGAAATCTTAGAGAAGTCTTTACTGAACCTTCTATAGAAACCAGCATGACCTAGGAAACTTCGTATACCTCTGATATCTGTGGGGCAAGGCATTTTCTCAATTGCATCAACCTTAGCCTTATCAACTTCAATGCCTCTTTCAGAGATTTTGTGTCCTAAGACGATACCTTCATTAACCATAAAGTGGCACTTCTCCCAATTCAAGACGAGGCTGGTTTCTTCGCATCTCTGTAAGACGCCATCAAGGTTGCTGAGGCAATCATCAAAGGAAGACCCGTAAATGGAGAAGTCATCCATGAAAACCTCGACAATCTTTTCACAAAAGTCAGAGAATATAGCCATAATACATCTTTGGAAGGTGGCAGGTGCATTACATAAGCCAAAAGGCATACGTCTATAGGCAAAGGTACCGAAAGGGCGGGTGAAAGTGGTTTTCTCTTGATCAGATTGTGCAACAGGTATCTGCGAGAAACCTGAATAACCGTCTAGAAAGCAAAAGTGTGTGTGCTTTGATAGCCTTTCTAGCATTTGGTCGATGAATGGCAAAGGATAATGATCTTTCCTAGTTGCCTTGTTAAGTTTTCGGAAGTCATTCACCATTCTATAGCCGATAATAATCCTTTGTGGGATTAGTTCATCCTTATCATTAGGAACGACGGTGATACCTCCCTTCTTAGGTACGCAATGTACTGGACTTACCCAATCACGATGAGCAACAGGATAAATGATTCCTGCTTCCAGAAGCTTTAATATTTCTTTTCTAACGACCTCTTTCATCTTAGGATTTAATATCCTTTGATGATGAGCAACTGGTTTAAAGTCAGGATTGGTTTTAATCTTGTGCTGACATAGAGTAGGACTAATACCCTTAAGATCATCAAGAGTATATCCAATAGCAGCGCGGTGCTTCCTCAGAGTTTTTAGTAACTTCTTCTCTTTGCACTCTGAGAGGAGAGCACTAATAATGAGAGGATATATCTCCTTCTCATCAAGATAGGCATACTTAAGAGTATCAGGCAACTGTTTAAGCTCGAACACAGGATCACCCTTTGGTGGGGGAGGATTCCCAAGCAGTTCAACAGGGAGATTATTCTTGAGAATAGGATATTGTTCTAAGACAATTTTATCTATCTCATCTCTCTCGTCCATATGCATATCATTTTCATGCTCAAGCAGATATTGCTCTAAAGGATCCGTAGGAGGTACGGCAATAGAGGCAAGAGCAATGATTTCATCTCTACCAGATGACTCTCTTTCATGGGTTTGTCTTCCAAACTTGGAGAAGTTAAATTCATGAGACACACCCCCGAAACTTACTTTGACAGTCTGCTTAATGCAATCAATGTGAGCATTAACAATGTTGAGAAAGGGTCTACCGAATATGATGGGACAAAATCTATCTTGTGCAGTACCAAGGACGAGGAAATCAGTAGGATACTTCGTCTTACCACACAAGACTTCTACGTCTGTCACAATTCCCAGAGGGCAGATAGTGTCTCTATTAGCTAGCGTAATAGTGACATCAATGGGTTCTAACTCAGCAGGTGCAATCTCATCTTTGATTTCATCATACAGAGAATGGGGTATTGCACTAACACTTGCTCCCATATCACATAAACATGGTAACAGTGATCTCCTATCTTAACAGAAACAACGGGCAGGCCAACTACAGGTCCGTGTTTGTCTTTCGCGTGAGGTTTAGCAATTCTAGCGGACTCCTCACAAAATTTGATAACATGCCCGTCTATGTCTTCGGCTAAGAGATCTTTGATAATAGCAACACTAGGTTCAACTCTAATCTCCTCAGGGGGTGCAAGTTATCTAATGTAACCCCTACGTATCACAGTTGGAGCTTTAGAATAATCCTTTATCCTAGCAGGATATGGTGGTTTCTCAGTGTAAGCACAAGGAATAACAGGATCACTAAAAGAAATGACTTTCTCCTCAACTAGATTGGTTTTGGCTATGTTGATTTCTACAGGAGGATGATATTTAAACCACTTCTCTTTGGGAAGATCAACATGAGCAGCAAAAGATTCACATCGAGAAGCTACAATCTCAGAGTCAAGTCCATACTTAGCCCTAAAATCTCTAGAAGTTTTTGTCTCAACAAAAGATTTAACGCAATCAAACTGGAAATTCATACGTGACTCCTTACCTTCCTCCAGCTCCCAATCTTCAGAGTTGCGTTTGATTCTCTCCAATAAATTTCACTTGTGATCAATATCCTTCTTCATAAAAGAACCAGCACAAGAAGTTTCAAGCATGGTACGATCTTCATGAGAAAGCCGAGCATAAAAGTTTTGAGTGATGATTTCTCTCGAGAGCTCATGATTGGGGCATGAATATAGCATTGATTTAACCCTCCCCCAAGCTTGAGCTATGCTTTCCCTGTCACGAGGCCAAAAGTTATACATAAAGTTCCGATCATGATGTACAAAATTCATAGGATAGAACTTTTGATGAAATTCCAATTTCAACCGATTGTAGCCCCATGATCCAGTATCATCTATGTTCCACTCATGTGGAACCATCATCGACGAAAGACCCACACGCTTCTGAAGCACAATTTGAAGGCCCTCAACCCTGTGATCTTGATCAAGGAGAAGATCAACCTCACGATGATCGTGCACCAAGTGATGTCCTTGATCAAGCTCACACCTTTGAGGATTCTCAAGATCAAGAGGAAGCTCAAGATCAAGACCAAGTTCAAGATCAACATCAAGCGCAAGAACAAAACCAAGTTCAAGATCAAGGGCACACTCGCAAAGGCGGTAAAGGTCTCAAACAGGCTCCTCAGCTTAACCCTGAGGAGATTTAAGAAAGACGTGCAACCATGAATACCAAAAAGCTCATAAAGAATTGTCATATATTGGATAAAGTATATGGAACCTTAAAGAGAGGGGTAACCACTCGTCGTCATTTAACAAACTTTAGTGCCCATCATGCATTTGTTTCTTGCATTGAACCCCTAAAGGTACAAGAGGCTCTCGAAGACGTGGATTGGGTTGAATCCATGCATGAAGAATTCAACAACTTCGAGTGCAACAAAGTGTGCGATTGGTGCCAAGACTAAAGGAGAACCACAATGTCATTAGGACAAAGTGGATGTTTAAGAACAAGCAAGATGCAAACGGTGTCACACACATAACAAGGCAACATTGGTAGCACAAGGCTACTCCCAAGTCGAGGGCATCGACTACGGTGAAACCTTTGCTCCTATTGCTCGCCTTGAATCTATTCGCATGTTTATTGCAATTGCTTCCCATCATAACTTCAAATTATACCAAATGGATGTGAAGAGGGCATTTATTAATTGTCCACTTAAGGAGTTGGTTATGTCTAGCAACCCCCGGGATTCGAGGATCCCAACTTCCCTAATCATGTTTATATTCTCGATAAGGCACTATATGGCCTTAAACAAGCCCCGCGTGCATGGTATGAGCACCTTACCGAGATGTTACATGACCTTGGATTTGAAGTTGGGAAAATTTACCACACACTTTTTACTAAGACGGTCAAGCGAAGTTTGTTCATATGCCAACTATATGTTGATCATATTATCTTTGGCTCTCCTAACAAAGATTTTAATGAAGAATTTGCCGCACTAATGACAAAAGAGTTTGAGATGTCTATGACGGGAGAGTTGAAGTTTTTCCTTGGATTCGAAGTCAAGCAACAATGTCAAGGAACCTTCATCAATGAAGCAAAATATACTCAAGACATGCTCAAAAGGTTCAAGATGGATGATCTCAAACCAGCCAAGGCCAACACTCCCATGCCTGTCTACTGCCATCTTGACATCGATCCCTATGGTAAAGCCGTGGATCAAAAGGTATATTGCTCTACGATCGACTCCATGTTTACCTTTGTGCATCTAGACTGGATATCATGTTGAGTGTAGGAATTTGTGCACATTTTCAATCTGCACCTAAGGAAAGCCACTATGAGGCGGCCAAGCCAATCTTTTGATATTTGGATCATTCCCCAAATTTTGGCTTACTGTAAGTGCATCTAGTGCCCTTAGTGATTTTGGTGGTTTGAAGACTTATAGGTTAAGTGACTAATGTGTTTGTAAGTGTACACAAGCTCTATAAGTCGCTGAGGAGTTTGAGTTGACCCCTAAAAATGATATCGACCCCTAAAAATGTATGTCTTCGCCTGAAGAAATTGGTCTAAAGTTGAAGACTTTGATCGCGAAGAAATTGCGATGAAATTGATATTCCTCATGAAGATATTGAAGATGAGGAATTCACTGTGTCCTGAAGAAAATCAGACTGAAGACTTTGAAGCGTGAAGATTTACTCTTTCTCTTTCATTTTCTTTACTCTTAACTCATAGGAACACCGTACTCTTAAGGGGGGGTCGAAGTAATATTATAGAATGAATTTCCTCATGATGCTCAACCCAAGCCTAAACCTACCAAATCCTAAAATTGAGGAATATGAGAGACATGAGGATTTTCACAGTTGAAATTTCCGACCGTTGTCGTGACACGCGCCACCTCACTGATCTTATCCACCCAACAGTCACAATATTTAAGGGCATTTATGTCAAATCATGTCGGGATGCTCCCAGGCAATAAATAGCCGCCCCACAACCACTAGCTGGTTGGCTGCTCCGAGAGAAACTGACACTTGTTATTTAGAGCAACCCAAATTCCTCATAGTCTTCGAGAGTAAATCATCAAGTGAGGAAATACCCCAAACACCAAACCACAAACCAAAAACCAAGTGATTGAGCATCACTGAAGAATTTGTTCCTGTGTGGAACTGAAGCCTCTTACCTTTCAGGACTGTTCATCCTCCAGACGGTTAGGCGTCCTGGTCTAGAGCATCTAGCACTCAATTGTGGATCGTCGGGTGATCGAGTTTGTGAGAGTTTGAAAGTCTGCCCTGAAGAGTTGCCACGAATGTTGGGCGAGGACTGTGTGTCCTTAGCTCAAGGAGAATACGGTAGGGACTACGTGTCCCGGGACTGTGTGTCCTTTGGTTTCAATACCAAGCCGCTCCAAGCCAGACGTATAACTATCACAACAGTTGGAATTCGGTCATCAACAACTGTCTTCATCAAGCTACGGGTTATATTTCTTCAACTCTTTCATTTCCTCAGAATTGTATATTGAAGACTTTCATTTGTGTTGTTTGAAGAATTTGTCTGAAGACTTTCTTTGAATTTCCTCAACCTCAAATTCTTCATTCGAGTTAATCTTCACGTGCGTTTTGTGTACCTGTGTATTGTGCAAACCGATTCTCATAATCTTCACCAAGTAATCTGCTGTCATAGTCTTTGCACTTCTGATCATGCGCTATTTCTGATGCACTTAATTCATGAGTGAGAAATTTCCTCAAAAGGAATTTCCTCAGCGATGAAATTCTAAAAATCGCCTATTCACCCCCCCTCTAGTCGATATAATGCACTTCCACTTATGGTAACGCAAAGGTGCTTCATTTTATCTCATAGGATATTCGGACTCGGATTGGGTGGGAGACCGTGTGGAAAGGAAGTCAACTTTCGGAGCTTGCCAATTCCTTGGTCGCTCTCTTGTAAGTTGGTCTTCCAAGAAACAAAATCATGTTTCTCTCTCGTCCATCGAGGCTGAATACGTAGTTGCTGCAAGTTGCTATGCTCAGTTGCTGCAAGTTGAGGCAAACTCTAAAGGATTATAGTGTCACATGCGACAAAGTGCCTCTTTATTGGGATAATATAGGTGCTATCTCAATCTCCAATAACCCGGTTCAACATTACAAGACTAAGCACATCAGTATTCGTTGCCACTTCATCCGGTAGCATATCAAGCATGGGGAGATTGACCTCATTTACCTCAACACTAATGATCAGCTTGCAAATATCTTCGTGAAGCCCTTGAATGAAGCAAAATTTCAAGAGTTAAGGCATGAGCTAAATATCATTGACTTGAGCAATGTGGATTGAAACTAGGCACACTCGACCACTCTCATCATTTTATCTTGTTTAGGTGTAGGAATGGATTTAGGGGGAGTGTTGTTCTCTCAATGAACTCTTCCTACCCCTAATATGCATAAATCAGTGAAGTCTTTCACTTTGCCCATGTTTAATGGTGCTAGTGCTTCAAAGACGAGTTTTGGTCATGGGCCCAAGGCTAAAATCTTCGCGGTGCCATACCATTTGACTCAAACATAGGTGGCCTTGGCCACTCCCATTCTTCGTGGGAACTTTGCTATTTTTGACTCTTCCTTGTGTGTATTGTTATTCCCTTGGAGCTTATTCTTATCTTTTGTCTTGGTTGAATTATCTGGGTTTTTTGCCTTGTTGTTCTTCATAGTTTGGGGCTAGGTTGTTAGTGTGACACAAGCTGTACTACCGCCCATGCATGGCTGGTACTACCGCTCATGGTCGCGGTACTACCGCTTCGAGAACCTCCTGGGGGTTATGAGATGGGCAGGAGGTTCTAACTTCCCACCATAACCATTCTCTTTTCCTCCCTCTCGTTCCCCCTCTCATAGGCGGTCGCAACCCCATGGAGACTGGCTTCAGATCTCCCCTCCGCGCCATTCCTCGATCTTCTAGCCGAAGGGGCTCCTCCCCCTCCCGCCTTGCGCGATGGACTCCGGTATTGCCATCTTCTTTTCACTTTTTGTGTTCTGCTTCTCACATCGTGTTTTAGGCCAATACATGCAGTGCTTTTTTAATTTCTTTAGCGGAATATTGGCATAAGTAGGTCGGCATTTGTCTTCCTGAGTTTGTAGTGTTTCTTGTTATAGTCATTTGCGTGAAAATTGTCTCACCGGTTTTTCCGTTCCGTGCCGCGGAAGCTATTTCCACCGCCCGGGCGATAGTACCACCACTAGGTGGCCTGTACTACAGCGCAGGCGGAAGTACCTCTCACAAAGCGCATTACTACCATCGGTACTCCAGAACCTCTCATTTGTGTGTTTCTTCTTTAGGGATCTTTTTTTTTCTTGGTTGTTGATTGTATTCACTTGTGTCTTGTCTCTTTTCCGACCTTTTTTTTGAGTTCCAGGTGATGGTGACTATGTCCCTCCTCGTCGCGTGAATCCTAGCCGGGTCGGTGGTTCTGTACGTGTGATGTTGCCGAAGCCAATGTCAATATCAAGAAACCTCAGCAACAGGTGAAGCAGGCTCTTCGCAAGATGAAGACTCCCAAAGGCCCTGATGAGATGACCAATGCTGAATTTCTGAAATTTCGCAAGCGTAACCCAATCCGTATAACTCATGATGAGAACATGGTTTTTCGTCGCTTCTAGACCAAAGAGAAATTTATCATTCTCTCAAGGATCTAGAAGAACAAAACCAATATGTTTGTGCCTGACGTCAAGTCCATCGACACAAGGCACATGGGCAACAATCCTCACACTGCCTACTTTGCTGAGGCCCGGGCTCTGTGTGCTCGATGGGGTCTGGATCCAATCATCAGCTTCAACAAGGATTTTGATTGCGAGGTTGTGGCATAATTTTTTTCACAGTTCAATGTTACGCTGATGAGAAACACCGCTTGACTTGCATGACTGGCGACAGATTTCTACACTTCGACTGGAAAATATCCATGCACTCTCTGGGCTATGGAGATCGTGGGCTGAATGAGCCTATTCGAGTGAGGCCACACACCGAGTAGAGGCCCATTCACTAAGGAGAGGCCCATTCAAAAGAACAAGTTGATCCAAGGTTGTCCAGATTGCCAAGGGTACTCGCACCGAGCTTCTTCCTTTCCTAGATATTATGCATCACATCTTCTGTAATACACCATTTCCTCGGGTTGGTAACAAGGACCAGGTTCACTTCTATCTTGTGAATCTTCTGCTTATGTGCATCAAAGAGAAAGGTCGTGATTCTTCTTTGTATGTTTCCCACATCATGTGGATGAGCTTCGGTCTGCGGTCCTTGGCAAGAAGGTGGCCATCTATGGGCCATATCTGTTCAAGCTCATTGAGGATACCTGGGCTGCTATGTTTCCTGATGAGCTCATGGTGACTGATCATATGGTGTCTCATGGTGTCCTTAAACACCGTGTGAAGGAAAACTAGGGCACTCCACCTTTAGGACCAGAAATTGCTGCCACCGACTCTGACCATGAGCCCGAGCCGGACTACACTGATGATACTTTTGCTCCTCCTTCTGAGTGTGTTCCGTCTTGGGCAACCAAGCTCAAGATGAAGATGTAGAACCTTCTGTGCTTTCAAGTCAAAGGGCGGTACAAGGCTCATGTGGACTCCAAGAAAGCTCATAGCCGTGACAAGATCATCAAGAGGAAGATAGGTCTGACTGTTGGCAGTGGGTCTGAGGACCGGATTACTGATGAGGATGAATGTGTCAAGAAGAACTGTCCATGGGCTAAGTAAGATGAGAATGTTCCCGCTGCCACTGATGAAGAAGATGATGAGGAGGAGGATTAATCTCTTTGGGCTTGTCATCACCTTGTATTGATTTTCGTTCTTTTTGTCCCTTTTGGTGACTCGATGCCAACGGGGGAGAGTTAGAGATTTGCCTTGCTAAGTTACGAGTGTGTTTATTTGCACGTGTTTTATCTACCTCGTGAACTCGTTTATGATTGCTTTGGTTTATGTTTGTCCAAGACTCGTGTGAACTTATGTATGGTGCAAGACATATGCTACCCAATCTATCCTATTATGTCTATTATCTCTATGTTGTGAGATCCCGTGTCTCATATGCTTGCTTACTTGATTTACTATTCTTCTGGTCACACAAGTATATAGCCTTGTCCGTAAAATATAGGGGGAGTGTTGATCCTAGGTTGTGCTCTTTACATTCCAAAATCATATTCAAATAGAGAACACACCTAGGGGAGCCCGTATATATTTTGTAGGTATTGGGTTTGCCTAACCTTTCTGTTATGGCATATTTCTCCCTATGTGGTTTTAGTGATTGATGACAATGCATGTGCGTACTAATCGTGTGCATTGACCATTTCAAATAATTCATGACTAGGCACAAGACGATTCGATGCCCCTCAGAGTCTTTTAAAGAGGTTGCTTTCTATGTTTCTCTTTGGTGCATTTAAGTCGTAGGAAAGCCGTACTATTAAGAGGGGTTCCACTTCGGAAAGGTTTGGGTGGAATCAACACGTACACATTTATATTGCACCACCTTTCCTTGCTACAATTGGAGCTCGAACCTTGTTTTCCTTATATGTGCAAAATGGCTAGCGGTAGTACAGCTGGCACAGCGGTAGTACTGCCATAGGAGCGGTAGTAGGGGCGGTAGTACCGCTCTTTGAGCGGTAGTAGTTTTTTACTACCGCTCCATCGGACTTTTTGCGCGTCCTTTTGCTCCACAGTGGTGGCACATCAGTATTTTCCTACTACCATGGTTGGTGAGCTGCCGGGCGGTAGTACTGCTCTTAGGAGCGGTAGTACCGCTTCGCTAGTGCAGTTGGTGGGTGGGTAACGGTGGATTGTACCCCCCACTATATAAATGTGTCTTCTTCCTTGAGAAGCTCACCTCTTACCTCCCCAAGCTCCATTGTTGCTCCAAAGCTCATTCTTGCCCGATCTCTCTCCGTAGCCAATCAAACTTGTTGATTTCCTAGGGATTGCTTGAGAAGGCCTTGATCTACACTTTCACCAAGAGATATTTGATTCCCCCCACTAATCCCTGGCGGATCTTGTTACTCTTGGGTGTTTGAGCACCCTAGACGATTGAGGTCACCTGAGATCCACATTCCATTGTGGTGAAGCTTCATAGTATTGTTAGGAGCCTCCAAGCTTTGTGTGGAGATAGCCCAAACCTTGTTTGTAAAGGTCCGGTCGCCACCTTCAAGGGCACTAATAGTGGAATCACAACATCTTGCATTGTGTGAGGGCTTCAGGAGAATACGGTGGCCCTAATGGCTTCTTGGGGAGCATTGTGCATCCACACCGCTCCAACGGAGACGTACTTCCTATCAAAGGGAAGGAACTTCGGTAACACATCATCGTCTCCGCGAGTTCCACTTGCGGTTATCTCTTACCTTTACTGTGTACTTACTATCATTGCGGTGTGTTCCTTGCTTGCACTTGTTGTTCTTATTATTAGCATCATATAGGTTGCTCGCCTAGTTGTTCATATAGAGAACCTATTTGTTGCTAACCCTAATTTGTTAAGACAAGCTAAAAATTGGTAGTTGCCTATTCACCACCCTCTAATCAACCATATTGATCCTTTCACTTTCTCTCTCATTCTTGTGGTAAATCCGGTATTGTCATCAACCCACCAAAAAGGGGGAGATTGTAAGAGCATAATATTCCCTAAGTTGTTTTGATGGTTGATGACCACACCTTTGCGGATTAATCATGTGCTTGAAGCTTTCAGAGGGTATCAGGTGGCACGAGACGGTTATTCTTCCGCTCGGATGTTAAATGAGAAGACGGAGTACTTCATATGATTTCGTGTTGGTGCACCGAGTCATAGGATAGTTCGTAATTTCAAGAGGGGGTGTGCATTTGGAAAAGTTGGGAGAATCATTCGCGTACACATTCGTCTCCTCCTTTCCACTTCATATATTTGGAGTTATCCTCTTGTTTCTTAGTAAGCGGAAGTACCGCTAGGAGTCGGGCAGTAGTACCGCTTGCCCGGTACTGCCGCTCCCTGCTTTCGTCCCAACTTTTTCTCAACTATCCCGTTTTTCAATTTTGTTTAGCAATTATTTTGGAGCGCAAGTACCGCCATGTGTGGTACTTCTACTTTGTTTCTTCCCTGTCAGTACATAGAGGTAGTACCGCTGACTGGAGCGGTAGTACCGCTCCAGCGAAACTGCCGCTCCTCTTCTCCTGACTGTTGGCTGCCCGACCTAATTCTTCCATACAAGCAAAAGTATCGCTCCTCCGAGCGGTACTACCTCTCTTGTATAACTTTTGGGCTTAAAATGGTCACTTTGTTCCTCCACTATATAAGTGGGTCTTCTTCTGCGTGGAGACTCACCTTTTCCCCCAAAGCTCCATTGTTGCTCCAAGCTCCATTTTAGCCTGATCTCTCTCCCTAGCCAACAAAACTTGTTGATATTCTAGGGTTTGGTTGAGAGGACCTTGATCTACACTTCCACCAAGAGAAATTTGATCCCCCCACTAATACCTCGCGGATCTTGTTACTCTTGGGTGTTTGAGCAACCTAGACGGTTGAGGTCACCTCAAAGGTATATTCCATTGTGGTGAAATTCGTGGTCTTGTTGGGAGCCTCCAATTGAGTTGTGGAGATTGCCACAACCTTGTTTGTAAAGGTTCGGTTGCTGCTTCAAGGGCACCAATTAGTGGAATCATGGCACCTCACATTGTGTGAGGGCGTGAGGAGAATACGGTGGCCTTAGTGGCATATTGGGGAGCATTGTGCCTCCACACCGCTCCAACGGAGACGTACTTCCCATCAGAGGGAAGGAACTCTAGAAACACATCCTCGTAATCATCGGTTCCGCTTGTGGTTATTTCTTACCTTTACTTGTATTTAGTTCTTGCTAATTGTTGTTGTTAGCATCATATAGGTTGCTCACTTAGTTGCGTATCTAGACAACCTATTGTTGCTAAACCTAATTTATTTAAAGAAAAGTTCAAAATTTGTTAGTTGCCTATTCAACCCCCCTCTAGTCAACCGTATCAATCCTTTCACAACTAAACTTTCATACCTGTTGGCGTAGTCAGCAGCCATGTATTGTGTATCTTGTTCAGTATCATCTACATCTTGTTCTTGACATGCGATAAGAGCAAGAGTCTCCTTATCATAATCACTAGCGGAGTCATATCCACCATCCTCCGTAACAATCATCAAATGCTTGGATGGTAATTCTCTCGCATAGTGAGCGCCACCCTTGCAACAATGACATATAACCTCATGAGTTTGCCTTGTGGATGTAATGGATGAAGAAGAGCTTTGTGCAGGCACGGAAGGTGTGCTCTTGGCGTGTCTAGGGGAGAGGCCTATTTCCCCATAACTGTGTTGGATTTGGCGGTTGAAGTAGGTGGTACTGCATCACGACGTGTGGAAGTGTATGAGGTACATGACGTCCATGATGAAGTGCAACTTGTAGAAAAATTAGTTATGGCCAATGCTTATCGATCGTCCACTTCAAGTTTAGCTTTGCAAGCAAGATGGAATAAATGAATGATAGTGTTATACTCCTACTCTAAAATAGTAAAAATATCTTTATTTAATCTACCCATAAAACATCTAGTAATAGCTTCATTTTCATCAACAACACCACATATAATCATGCCATTTGTAATTCCTGGTAATATTCTTCTACAGAATCTTTTCCCTTGACTTAAACGCTACAATTTTTTAAGTAATTCACGTTGATAATATGGTGGAACCCAACGAATATGCTTAATAGTTTCCAAAGCAGCCCAAGTACTTGTGATATTAGCATGATGTATTCTACAATGGTAAGACCACCAAACACAAGCAAAACTAGTGAATGCATAAACAGTGGCAGCAACAGGTCGATCCTCAGGAAATTGTAAGCATGTAAAATGTTGTTCTATTTCTAACTCCCAAGTAAGATATATATGAGGAATTTATCTACCATAAAATGTTGGAATATGAAATATAACTTTAGGGAGATGGCCATGATCCTGTACCTGAGGTGGTGGTGTATCCCTACTGCTGCGATTGTATCCATGTGAACGACCCGGTGCTTTCGATGGTGGTTGCTCGTGGTGCTCATTTGGAGCAACTGCTCCCTCATCATTGTAATCACCATCATAATCCTCATTCTGCTCAATGAAAGTAGCAACAACATCCATAGAAGTCACAATAGTAGCAATGGTACCAAAATTCTGGCACTGGTTGATAGGTACATGTTGTGCTCGTCCCACAAAATTCAGGTGTTGTCGGTGTTGTTGTTGTTGTTGTGGTTATTGTTGTTGTTGTTGTTGTTGTTGTTGGACAAGGGCATTAGCTGGAGATGGTGGTGGTAGATGGGCAAGCACTTCAATGAACTTAGTGTCCATGTTGATGTTGAATGTCTTCTCCAAACCATCTAGCTTATCCATGGCCTCTCCAAGGCTGGTCTACAAGTCTTGCACCTGGTCACCTATCATTTGTTGAAATTTATCAAGGAGCTCCTTGTTGGTTAGGCCCTCCGAGTCAATCTCACCATCTTGTGATGCTAACAAGGTTAGCAACAATAGGAACACTCAAGAATATGAACCTACAGACTACTAGGAAGTGGTTGAGGTGGTGGGGGTGGTGGTGTGTCACAAATCCGTCAAGCGAATCTCAACTTCTTATGAGTTCTTACCTAGTAGCATGTAGTGATCGTCAACCATTGTAGTTAAAACTCTCAAATCTTGGATAAAGTCATTGCCAGGTTGTATCAAACACTCAAACTAGATGTATGTGGAGCTGGGAAGGCTTATAATATGGTAGCAGAAAGTGTCAACAATAATCAGTTCAAAGATATAAAGTTGAAAAGACGCTCAACGACGGTACTGTGGTTGTCCTAGTCTAGACCGTTTGATACGGGATGGAACCCTAGTTGTCTATCTTTCACGGATTGGAAGGGGAAACCTCAAGAACATGAAGAATACTGGGAATAATGGAGAGAAATCACAAGAGGAAACACTCAAGAACAAGTCCAATCACACATCCACTAGACTCACCACACACAAGATCCACAAAGGTACATGAACAACAAAGGGAAACAAGGATACATTGTAAAGTTCATCCCAAATCCCAAAGGGATATGGGGTCTTGAATCCACTCAGGATCTTCCCTAAGAAGGGGCCTTGACATCCACTAGGGGGTCTTCTCACATGGAGGCATCATCTCCATGGGAGAGGTAGTGGAAGGAGTAATTCTCAACTAATCCACGAGTTAAGCCATTGCTAACCCTAGAAAGAAGGGGGAAGAGTATATATAGTCTTAGCCACGAAGGGGTAAGTGAGAGAGACATACAAGGCCAATGACCACGGCTGCGCACAGGCGGTTCCGAATGTCCGGAGGGTTCCGGTCGTCCGGTGGTTCTCGGGGGACCCGACGTTAGGTGGTGTCCGTACTTCTAGTGACTCACCTATGGTCGGGTGGCACAGAATTTTTGGTAGCTGTTCGTCCGGTGTTGGAGGTTGTCGGACGTCCATCTGACGCCGGTCGTCCTGACATTGTACAGTATCGGATGTCCAGTGGTTTTTGGTCGTCCAACCGTTGTAGACTTCCAGAACGTTGTCTTCTTTAATATTCGCCTCCAAGCTTCCTCCGCGTAGGGTGTAGTCATACTCTTGAGCTTGGACTCCTTCTCGATGAATGTGTAGCTCCGCTCACACCTATGCATGCACACAAGTGAGGGGTCATTTAGTATACCATTCTCGAAGGGCACACGTTGACATATGTAAACTAGAAGATTCACCTTTATATATATGAAGTAGATGCCGCACATGTTACTTGGCAACGGGTCTCTTGCCATGGTGATGTCCATAGGATGCTCTACATGATCTCCTCCCCCTCGGGAAAGATCCGCCCTCGGATCTAAAACTGCATCACCATGGAAATGGCAGACATGCACGAGCTTGTAATTGGAAGAAGTGAAAGTCATGGTGTGATCAAAGTAACTCAAGATGTCCCGGGATGGTGTACATGCAAAACGAGTAAACAAAAAGTACGCTTGGAAATACGATGGTTAACACACACAAGGTGTCTTATGAGGACGTCAATACCATTGTTACACCCACAACTCCTGCTGCTATACATACTGGACCAATTACTAGAGCTCGCGCATGCCAATTGAATTATCAGGTACTTTCATTTCTTGGTAATCCTTCTAAATTTCATGAACATATGATGCTGCCCAAGTTAGATACTTTTGTTTCATTTATGAATAAAGTACCTAGCATGGACAAGAAGGATGGTCATTGGAGCAGGATCAAGCATGGATAAGGAGGTGCACGTGTAGGAAAGAAGAATGGAGTTCCCACTGGTGATTTTCACAATTTGAAGCCATCATAATGAAAGCATGAAGGCTTGGACGAACTATACAAGATGCTACTTCATAAATTTCAAACATATGCTATTATAGGTGATGCATCACCTTATTTTTGGGCCAGGCCCATGTAATTTCGAAATACTACTTCATAGGTTGTTTAAAAGTCCGTTTGTGTGGGGAAATCGACTTAGGGTTGTTTTCGGACCCCTCCGCCAAGGGGTCACGAGATTCCCTCTATTCCCCCATATATAAAGCCCTAAGGGCGCCATTTTGAATTGGGTTTTGTTTAGATTACAAGTTTTTCATAGCTGCAACTTCACGTCCTTAGTCTATGTTCTACGACTAGACCAAGACGTCATAGAACCCCACTTCATCTATAACGTTTTCCTACTATTTTGCAGTATCCACATTGCAATTTCAGTTTCTTCCTTGTTCTTCGTTTGTGTGCAGGAAATAGACCTTCGTGGTCAGGTCGATCGTGCTTTGGCGTAGTCAATAACATCTCAGAGTTGGTTTAGTGATTGCTAACGCGTGACGTCCTCACACGTTCGTAGTTGAATCGTCAAAGGCTACTCCATCGAAAACGATAGCCACCATCTCATCGAAAGTCAGGAACAACTTCGCCTCTATCAAGTGGTATTAGTTTTCTGGTTGCTTGCTGAGATTTTACCAGATTTTCATAGTTTAGATCACATGCGTTCTGCATACCTATAGTCCTCGGAGAAGCCACAATTTTTTAAGGGTCTGATAATCATCTCCGAGCCAATCTTAGCCTTTGCATAATTTGTTTAGTGCTTTCAGTTGTTGTATTTGCGGTTACCTCATCGTGTCGAGTTGCTAGTTTTAGCGTCTAGTCTTTTAGAGTTTCGAGTTCTGTTCAAAGGTTGCCACCTGCCGGTGCACCATCTTCAATGTTGCCATATACCGCCACTACACCGGATACATCACCGCTGTCATATAGCACCACCACACCAAATAAATCATCGCTGCCATATACCACGACTGCATATCTTCCACCAATCCAATTCTAGAAATACCACTACATATCCGCGGTCACACCAATTCGAGTCCAGCTCCATCATAGATTCGCCACCAATCCATGTTCCACCACTCCTACATGCATTCGCCACTAGTCGGAGTTCCACCAGATTCATATATGCCACCGATCCTAGTCCAAGTCTAGTATTTGCTGCTTTGTTGTTGATTTCCTGATCATGCCATACTACGTGTCATGGTCAAGTTCGGATCCATAGCTTTCATGTTGCATGCAGTAGAGAAATAGGTCCAGTTTTAAAAAACTAGGTCTGGAAAATTCTGGCTACACTTTTTAGACCTTTCTAAGACTTTTCTGAAGAAAATTGTTTCCAAGCAAAAAAAAAGATTTTTTTAGTGTTCTAGGCTCGCATCTCTAGCACGGTCTAGCCTAGCACGAGCATGGTACCGTCGTTGAGCGTATTTTCAACTTTGCATCTCTTAAATGATTATTACTGACCCTTTTTGCTACCATATTATAAGCCTTCCCAGCTCCACATATATCTACTTCGTGTGTTTGACAACACCTAGCAATCGCTGTATCTAAGCTTTGAGAGTTTTGACTACAATAGTTGTCGATCATTGCCTACTGTTGGATAAGAACTTTAAAGAAGTTGAGAATTGCTTCACATATTTGTGACACACCACCACCACCATATCCTAGTAGTCTGTAGGTTCATATTCTTGTGTGTTCCTATTGCTATTACCCATGCCATGATCAAAAGCTGACGAGGTCGACTGGGATGGTATAACCAACAAGGAGCTCTATGATAATTTTCAGCAAATGATGGCTCACCTAGTACAAGACTTGGTGGCCAGCCTTGGAGAGGCCATGGATAAGATAGATGGTTTGGAGAAGACATTTGACACTAATATGGATGCCAAGTTCCATGAGGTGCTTGTCCGTCTACCACCACCAGTTGAAGCGACCATTCCTTTCCAACAGCAACAAGAACATCAAGAATGCGCAAATTTTGTGGGACGAGCACATCATGTGCCTCTCGACCAAGGCCAAAATTCTAGTGTTGTTGCTACAACCGCGGCTTCCGTGGCTGCTGCTGCTACTGTCGTTGAGCAGAATGAGGATTAGGATGACGATGGATAGGTTGCTTCAAATAAGCATTGCGCTCAACAACCACCACAAGCAATGGGTCGTCCACATGCATACAATCGCAATGCTAGGGCTGCATGACCCCCTCTGGTATTGAATGATGACCATCTCACTAAACTTAAATTGAATATTATGATATTTGATGGTATATATGTTCATGATATATATCTTTGGGAGTTAGAAACATAAAATGTTTTACATGCTTACAATTTCGTAAGGATCGACGTGTTGCCGCTGTTGTTTGTGCATTAACTAGTCTTGCTTGTGTTTGGTGCTCTAAACATTGTAGAATACATCATGCTAATATCCCAATTACTTGGGCTTCTTTGAAAACTGCTATGTATACTCGTTGCGTTACACCATATTATAATAATGAATTACTTCAAAAATGAAAGCGTTTAAGACAAGGACAAAATTGTGTAGAAGAATATTAGCTGGAATTAGTAACTGGCAGGATTAGATGTGGTATTGTTGAGGAAAACGAAGCTATGCTTGCAAAAAAATGGGTGGATTAAGTAGAGATATTCAAACTATTTTAGAGTATAAAGAGTATAACACTATCACTCGTTCATTCCATCTTGCTTTCAAAGCTGAACATGAAGTACATGATTGACACGTATTGCTCAGAACTAGTTTTTCTACAGTTTGCACTTCATCATGGACGCCACGAACCTCATCTACTTCCACATGTGCTCCTGTAGTACTGCCTAGTCCAACCACCAAATCTAATTGAAATACCAGCAATCAAGCCGCTGCCACACCCTCCGCCAAGAGTACACCTTCCGGACCTGCACAAATCTCTCCTACATCCATTGCATACACTAAGCAAGCACGTGAGGTCATATATCATTGTTGCAAGGGTGGAGCTCACTATGCGAGAGAATGCCCATACAAGTGTGTGATGATTGTTACTGAGGATGGTGGATATGACTCCACTAGTGATTATGATGAGGAGACTCTAGCTCTTATTGCACGTGAAGAACAGGGTGTGGATGATACTCAACAAGAGACATGATACATCGCTGCTCACTACACCGACAGGTATAGATGTTTAGTTTCCCAACATGTTTTAAGTGTGCAGGTAACATGAGATGAGCAAAATCAGAGGAAAAATCCGTTCCATATAAAGGGAGTTATGAAAGAACGTTTTGTTTGTGTCGTCATCGATGGGGGGAGTTGCAACAACTTTTCAAGCATGGAGATGGTGGAGAAGTTGTCTGTCACCACCAAACCACATCCGCATCCGTATTACATCCAATGGTTCAATAACAGTGGCAAGGTTAAGGTAACATGTATTGTTTGTGTGCATTTTAGCATTGCTCCATATTGTGATTATGTTGATTGTGATGTCTTACCCATTCAAGCATGCTCTGTTTTACTTGGTTGACCATGGCAATTTGATAAAGGTTTTGAACACCATTGTAGGACAAATCAATATACTCTTGTACATAAGAATCGAAATATAACTTTACTTCATATGTCCACTTAACATATTATGAAAGATGGCATTACTAGAGCTAGTAAAGAAAAACGGGAGCTAGATAAGAGTGAAAATCAGATTGTGGCTAAGGAATTTGAGCAACACAGTAAGCCTAATAAATTTGAAGAGTGGATGTTTACTTGCTGCTATATCTAATACTACTGATCTGGATTTTACTACATCTGTCTACTATGCATTTGTGTGCAAAGAGGTATTATTTTCATTGGAGGATGTGCCTCCCTCTTTGACTCCTCCTGTCACTAACATTTTGCAGGAGTCGCTGACGTCTTTCTACAAGTTGTGCCACCGGGAATACCACCTATTAAAGGGATCGAGCATCAAATTGGCATAATTCCTAGTTTATAACTACCTGATCATGCGCCATATCGTACCAATCTAGAGGAGACGAAGGAGATTATGCGTCAAGTATGGGACCTTCTTGTTGGGACCCCGACTCATAGGTCGTGATCACCGAATGCACGTGTACAATGATCCTAGAGATCAATGCTCATTGAACACACAGAAGTTGGATTACCAGAATCTTACATCCATACATGCTGTGTGATAAAAATAGAGACCATTATGGTCAAGTCTGACATAGATAGGGCGTCAAAGGCCAACACACCAAACATAACTAGCAGCATAATCTTGAATGAAAGCGTGAACCCATGCCATCTGCCTTAACCTACACACATTCTGACTAGGAAGCGTCCTAGTTCGCATGTTTGTCACCAACGAACTGTTCTCCATATTCCTGCTTTTCCATCCATGCCCAATTAAATAACCAGTGGCAAGCCAATGAGTACTTTGAATGTACTCACAAGCAACCCATGTTTTGGAACAAGGCAATAATAATGCATGATATAGCACTAAGTAGGTAATTTGCAGAGCGCTAGTTTTGAGTGCAAAGACATGATCAATATCTTGTGAGCGCATGCATCATGAGGTAAACGACATCCATAAGAACAGGTTACAGATGTCAATATCAACTAAGGGTTGGACTTCATATGTCCACCAATCTTGCCAACTCGTCTGACTTAGATCATGAATCATACTGCCATAATTCTCAGAAAATCACGTTTCTCACACACGAACACTTGGTTTAAGCAAAAGCTTCTGGACATACTTTAAGCTGCACCACCCAAATGTCCTTGACCATGGACATGGCTATTCGAATAGTTTTACACTCTACAGAGGTTGTCCGTTGTTCCCAGAAGACTCGGGGAACTTCTGTGTCATCCATGACTCGCGGTATATTACATACTCGAGGTAAGCACCCGAACAATGCCTTTCCCCTGGCGACACTAAACAAAGAGTCCACTCGATTGGTAGAGAGTCCTCATGATGTACATTATACGAGCCTTTCTATAGATCGTACCATCCATGAATGGTCCAACGGTTTGCCGGTGTGTGTAAAGACAGACCATGGTCGCCCTACGTGGCACGACCCTGTCTCGAGAGTGACCATGCCACTCTCGCCACTGGTAATGCGGGATCTTTTCTAGCATCGACCAAAGTAATCAACAAAGCACCGTCCCATAAGGCCTATCGTGATCGCACGTGTAAGGTTGGGATGGTCGACAAATCTTAAATCTCTCCTATTTTTGAAACCACACACATCTTGCCTCGGTACACCACTTCTTTCTCAAGTTGTTACCTAGCTCAACACCATCCCCCAGGCATTAGTTGTACCTGACGGGGTTTTTGAAAACTGTTTGAAACCTTTTCTTTCATCTTCATCGTGCATATCCCATCCCACTTGCGTAGGAACTACTAGCAACCTAACTACTTCCTACCCGCACAACCCTCATAGGAAGGTAGGGTCATGTCTAGGTGCAAGCATAAACAAGGAGTTCTTCGGAGACAACCCATCAAGGTTGTCACCAATTTAACATGGCTCAATGCATTGGAACAGAGTTATATATGACATGCATAAAAATAGTTTGTGAGACATGGTCAATGGGTTGCTTACCTTTCTCAATAAAGACTCTACGGCCTTCAAAGTCTTCTGGTCCAAGCCTTTCATCAACAATGTAATCTATCTTTGTGAATATAATGGAAATATTAAGACCACGTCAAAAAGGAAAAATAACACATTGAGAAAAATGTCAACCTGTTTTTGTAAAATATTAGGGTGAGTATAGGTACTGTAAAAATTAGTAGGTTTTACTTTTTAAGTGCATAAAGTTGTGAAAAACATTTTAACAGAAGGTTAAAATGCTTTAAACTAGGTTTTAAAATAAAATAGTGCATGATACTTTCTATAAATTTACACAAGTGGCATCATTAAATAGGGGTGGTTTTTAGAATTTTTTAGGTGTTGGAATCATTGCATTTGGGCCTATATTCATTTCTGTGGGAACTTCAAGTTTGTGGAAAAATAAAAAGGCCACCATTCCCACAAGCCAAAACTGTACGCGTTCGAACCTGACCACCGAGCCCGAGCGGTCAGCGAGGGAGAGGGGGAAGGGATTATAACAGACGGGACCCACCAGGGGTCATATTCAACCTCCAGATAGTAAAGGGGGAGAGTTCACCCGCGACGAGATGGGGCACAGCTAGGCTTGGCGATGGCGGGAATGTGACCAGCATGGGCCCGCCTTTCGGGTGGTGGTGGAGGAGGAGCCAGGGTGCAGGGAGTCGTCGGCGGCGAGGTCCCGCGACAAACGTGCTTCGGGAGGTGGTCGCCGGGGCTTATTCCCGTAGCAAAAATGGCGGGGGAGAGGTGGAGAAGCATCTGGGGCTTGTTGTGGTTCCAAAGGGAGAGAAAGAAGGGCCGGAGAGGCTCTATACCTGGAGATTGACGGATTGCCAATGCGATGGACCCTGAGCTCGATCTCGTGAGGAGTGGGTGGACTCGGGGTTCGATTAGGAGGAGCATGGGGTCGAAGGGAGGGAAAAGGAGGCCCGGGTGGCTTTATATAACCGAGGCATGGTCCACCAAGAGCTCGTGGGCCCGCGGGACAATAGCAACTTCCATGGCGGAGAGAGAGGACTTGGGGATGCGTTTGGGGCCCTGGTAAATTCGGTCTGGGGTCGAGAAGAGGACACGGAAGAGCGGGGGCAGGCTCGTGGCTGGTCACGAGTGCAAGCACACACTGGCCAAGCCGGGCGGCCGCATGGATGCGCTTCACGGGGAGAGAGGAAGAGAGAGGAGGGGGGCGGGTGACAAAGCGTAGGGCTCCGGACGTCGAGCGCACCTCGGGGGACATGAGGGTGGGCCTCGAGACGGTCGGGGCTGGACATTAGGAAACGACCTCAGTGCAGGAGCGAAATGTAGCGCGTCCCAAAGTATCGTTTAGGCATGCCACGGCATGTCAGCACGCTCTCGCGTGTCCCAGCTTGTCCACTAGCGCCTGGGGGTAGTGGAGATGCTCTTTGGATACTTTGGAGCTAAGGAGATGGGTGGAGGTAAAAGAAAAAGTGGGTGGAAGCTTCTGCCAAAGTAAACCAGAGAGGTAATTGGGATTTTTACCCATCCCAATATTTCAACCAGAGCTGGATCTTCTTACTGTAGGTAAAAGGTAACAATGTGGGCTTGTGCTAAGAATTTGGAGTGAAGGGGAACAGTAGAAGGGGTGAAAGCAATAATTTTACCAAATCACGAGAAGGTGTTTCATGTTGTTTTGAGCAAGGTAAAATTAACCACTTGTACAGAGATTTAACAAGATCGATTGATGGGTAAAAATGAAAGGGGTCACAAGGTTTGAGCTCATTTGAGAAAAGTTGACAATGTAAACATGAAAAACCCTAGAAATGGACATAATCGGATTACTGTAGACTTAGTTAGGTAAATCTATCCCCACAAATGCAAAACTTGGTGTAGCATCCTTATTTTTGGTCTAGATCACTCCTCAACGTTTGAGATCAATTGGATAAACTTGGCAATGTGAACTTGCTCAAGTTTGGTTCTGGACAAAGAGGGTTTTGGAATATTTTTGTGGACCAAATCAACTTGGATTGGGATGAAACTTGGCAAGATCACCACATATAGCATGTGTGACTTGCTAGATTTTTGCTAGCATTTATTGAGAATATTTCCTATGGAACTATTTCAAAAGCTTGAAATAGGAAAAAGGGGTTTTGGGGGATTTTGTCCAATATTTTGAACATGGCCATGTGTTTAAACTCTTATATATGGAACATATATTTCCTCTGAGTTTCCCTAATTTTTCTCAATTTTTTTGAAGTAAGAAAATAATTTTCCCCTATGAAAAACCATTTCTGGTCTCAAAAAGAAGTATTTAAATAAAATAGGAAAATAACTTTTAAAATAAATATTTTATGGTATTGGGAAGCCTTTTTGATAGTAGGATCGAAATAAAACCTTTTGGATAAACCATCTCTCCTAAATTAAGGCCTTGTAGTACAAATCTCAACTTAGGTATTTTGAAAGCTTAAAATAAATAAATGCCTTTTTGTTGAATCAATAGTTTATAAAAATAGTTTCTGGTCTTATGCACATGGCATTATCATTACGCAAGGGTTTAGTTTCAAGGAGATGGGTTCTTGAGAGGAGAATAATTTTAGGTGATTCAAAACACAATCATCACACAAGCAAGAAACAACTAGATCAAACATCACAAGCATGCAAAAAGTTTTAATTGGCCCTATTTTTTATAAAAAAACATTATGTGGCAAAGTGGTACAAACACAGGGTGTGACATACCTACCCCCTTACAAGAATCTCATCCCTGAGATTCCTAGGCTAAGCGCTAAAAAGATAAGGGAACTCTGATCTAAAGTAGTCTTCACACTACCATGTTGCTTGTACTTCGGCGTGCTTGCTCCACTGGACCTTGAAGTACTTGATGGTGTGGCTTCTGGTGCAATGCCCGACTTCATCCAAGATGTGGATTGGGCTCTCACAATAATATTTGGCTAAAGATCGATGGCTTGATGATCGATGTCCTTGTAGAGATCGGGCCGGTTGCGGACTTGGATGCACTTTTGGAGTTGTGACACGTGGAAAACATTGTGCACATGCGAAAGCTCGGAACGTAGCTCTATGTGGTAAGAAACTTCTCCTCACTTTGCGGTGACCTTGAAGGGGCCAATATACCTTGGCACCAGCTTTTCCTTGACGTGGAAGCGCTTGTTTCCCTTGAGAGGTGTAACTCGTAGGTAGACATGGTCTCCGGCGCAGAAGTTTACTTCTCGGTGATCGGTGTCGGCATAGCTCTTATCTCTTAACTTGGCAATCTCCAGACGCTCTTTGACTGGTCGTACTTGTTCTGCCACTCCGTGTAGAATCTCTAGTAAAAATACTAGTCGTTCTCCGGTTTCTGACCAGTTGAACGGAGTGCGGCTCTTACGTCCATACAACACCTCAAATGGTTCCATCTGAAGGCTCGACTGGTAAGTGTTTTTGTAGGAGAACTCAACAAAGGGCAAACAATCTTCCCACTTGTCTCCATATGCCAAAACATAGGCATGAAGCATGTCATCGAGTATTTGATTTACTCACTCTGTATGTCCGCCCGTCTGGGGGTGAAAGGCAGTGCTGAAGGATAGCTTGGTTCCCATGGTTTTTTAAACTTCTTCCAAAACCTCGAGGTAAACTAGGTACCTCGGTTTGACACGATCTCCTTTGGAACTCTGTGTAGACAAACGATGCAATTGATGTAGAGGTTGGCTAGGTGGTTACCATCATAGGTGTTAATGACGGGGATGAAGTGGGCTACCTTGGTCAGGTGGTCGACAATGACCCAAACGGAATCATGTCCTTTGCTTGATCTGGGTAGACGAGTGACGAAATCCATCCCAACTTTATCCCACTTCCATTCAGGCACTTCAAGAGGTTGTATTAGTCGAGCAGGTCCCTCATGCTCAGATTTGACCCTTTTGCATATGTCACACATAGCGACATAAGAATCTATCTCCCTCTTGATGCCATGCGACGAGAATCTTGCCTTGAGGTCTTGATACATCATGCTTCCACCAAGATGGATGGAATATGGAGTTCCATGTGCTTCTCGCAAGATTAGCTTCTTGAGCTCAACTTTGTTGGGTATGCAAATCCGGTTCCCAAATCATACAATTCCATGTTCATCCATTGAGAATCCTCGAGCCTTGTCTTTCTTGATGTTCTTCTTAACACCTTCGATTCTCCCGTGTCCCTTCTGAGCTTCCTTGATATCATCCATTAGTGCAGGCCTCACTTCGAGGTTGGATAGAAATCCAGGTGCGACTAGCTCCAACCCGAAGCTTTCAAGTTCCTCGTACATGGCAAGTAGCCTTTCCTTGATCATAGCATTCAAGGAACAAGTCTTTCTACTCAAGGCATCAGCTACCACATTGGCCTTCCAAGGGTGGCATTGAGCATTGAGTTCGTAGTCTTTGATTAACTCCAACCATCTTTGCTGCCTCATGTTCAATTCCTTTTGAGTGAAAATATACTTCAAACTCTTGTGGTCCACGTATATCTCACATCGCTTTCCCAGAAGGTAACATCACCATGTCTTCAAGGCATGAAGCACTACTGCTAGCTCAAGATCATGAGTGGTGTAGTTCTCTTCATGAGGGCGTAGCTGTCTACACAGATATGCCACGACTGTGCCTTCTTGCATCAGGACACCACCAAGCCATGTCCTCGATGCATCACAATATATCACAAACTCCTTGTGAATATCGAGAGTGGCCAAAATGGGGGTCATTGTCAATCTCTTCTTCAGCTGCTGGAAACTCTCCTCACACTTCAACGTCCACTCAAACTTCTTTTTGTTCTTCAAGAGCCGGGACATTGGTCAGGCGATGCTTGAGAACCCTTCAACAAACTTGCGGTACTATCTTGCGAATCTTAGGAAGCTTCTGATTTCCTTCACGTTGGTCAAAGATATCCATTCTGTCACGACTTCAATCTTGGCTGGATCCACTGGCAATCCATCTCCTATCAACACATGACCCAAGAATCCAACTTCATGCAGCCATAACTCACACTTGCTGAATTTGGCATAAAGCTGGTGCTCTCGAAGATTGTCCATAACCATCCTCAATGTTGCTCATATTCTTCTTCAAATTTGGAGAAGACGAGTATGTCGTCGATGAAGACAATGAGAAACTTTTGCATGTACTCCATGAAGACTTTATTCATGAGGTACATGAAGTGGGCTGGGGCATTGGTTAACCCAAACGACATGACCGTGTACTCATACAGGCCATACCAGGTCACAAATGTCGTCTTCGGAATATCTTGGGGTCTAATCTGCAACTGGTAGTACACGGACCTGAGATCGATCTTGGAGAACACCTTGGCACCATTCAGCTGATCGAATAGGTCTTTAATGTTGGGGAGTGGGTACATGTTCTTTATTGTGAGTTCATTGAGATAACGGTAATTGAAGCAAAGTCGGATAGTCCCGTCCCTCTTTGACAAAAATAAAACAGATAATTCCCATGGAGAGGCACTAGGGCGAATAAATCCCTTTCTAGCTGCTCAGCCAGTTTCTTCTTCAGTTCACCCAACTCTTTAGATCCCAGTCTATAGAGCTTCTTATATATGTGTCCTTCTCTGGGCATTACCTCAATAATGAACTCAATGTATGATCAGAAGGTGTACCGTGCAGCTCATGAGGAAAGACATTTGGGTATTCACATACCACCGGCACTTGATCCAACTCAATTCGTAACAGACAATTAACCTGAGGGGCTTGAGTGGAGGTAGGATTGGGAACATACTTGACTACGATTCCTTGGATATTGGTCATGGTAATAGTCCTCTTGGCATAGTCCAACAAGCCTTGGTGCTTGGTTAACTAATTCATGCCAAGGATGATGTCCAAGCCTGGAAGTCTACCACGTTGATGTTTATCCCAACACCTTTACACCCTATCTTTGTCCTTAATACTGGACCCAGTGTTTGTACCATCATATGACTACCCAAAATTGTAGGCCTCATACCACTCTCTAGCGCAAACTTTTGGGTAACAAAACAATGGGAAGCACCACAATCAAACAGAGCTGTTGCTGGTGTTGAGTTGAAAAGGAATGTACCCAGTATGACATCCGGGTCTTCCTGGTCTTCTTCAGTGGTGACGTGATTCACACGACCTTTTCCATTGTTGGGCAGGTTGTCGAGAGCTTGGTTACTGGGTGGCGCTCCACGACCTTGTCCTTGGTTTGGCGCATTGGGCCGCGGTGCATCAGGCTTCTTGTTGAGTAGTGCCCAAACTATCCACAACCAAAACAGGTGACATGACCTGAGTTGTTGTTGCCACCTGTGTTGGGGTTGATGTATGCTGGCATGGGGTTAGCCTACTGCTGAGGCTGGTAGCTCGGACGAGGTCCAAGAGTCCTGGCCTACTGAGGCTAATAGTTTGGCTTCGCTGGGGCTGGTTGCCAGGGGCTTGTCTTCTGGTTGCTGGAACTATCGTTGTTAATCATCTTGCGTTTACGTGTGTCTTGCATGGCACGACGCTTGTCTTTGAGCATGAGGGCCTTGTTCACCAGCTGGAAGAAAGTCCGGTAGACACACACAACAAGTTGATACTGCAGTGATTGTTGATGTCCTTCCATGAAGTGCTATATCTTGGCTGCCTCAATGCTAACATCTCATGCGCATATATTGACAAGAAGTTGAACTTCTGCAGGTACTCATTGATAGAGCTACTTCCTTGCTTCAGCGCACGAAATCCCCGCTTCTTGATGGCCATAATACCAGAAGGGATGTCGGCAGTGTGAAACCCTTGCTTGAAATCAGCCAAGGTGATCACACGCTCGCCCTGCATGACCTTGAATCCATCCACCAAGATCTAGCGGTACGTCCGAGGTAGTGAGAGGAATAGAGAACCTTATCACGACCCTCATTGTAGTTGACCAATGCAAGGAGGTCCTCGATGGTGCGGATCCATTCATCAGCATCCAAAGGTTCAACTATCTCGGTGAAGTTGGGGGCGAAATCTTCATGAACTCCAACAGAGTGGAACGACCAATGTTGTTCTAACCTGGCTGTTGGTTGTTCACAAGAACTTGAGCTATCTCCTAGATAGTGGCAATGTTGGCTTGGTGTTCCTCTTGAAGAACTTGGATAAACTGAGCTATGGTCATGTTCTCGAGTGGAAGGGGTGGCGAGGGAAGGTCGCCTTGTGGCTATTCCTGGTGACCTCCAGCTTTAGCGGACCCACACGCCTCCGGCTGCTAGCTGGAGTTGTCGGTGCTCGGGTTGCCAAAGGTACTCATGCGGGGAGCAGTCACCATCCTGTTTGGAGAACCCAAGTCAAACAACTGGAATAGACCAAAGAAATAGCAACAAGAGGAAAAAGCACCTAAGGGTGTTGGTACAGTGCAAGTGTGATAATCAAAGGTCGAAAGACCCAACATATAAAATTAAGATAAGATAGGAAATGTAGTCGCTTACGTGTTTCCTAAGGCAAAAGCGCGACTTGCATCAAAACCTAAACAGTAAAACAAACAACAAGAACACATGGTTTAATATGAAGCATGTGAGCAATGCTAGGTCGACACCTATGTGAATCAACATGAAACCCTTGTGATCGTAGGGCCGGAAAGGAGACGACAAGAGAAGAACTAACGATCAGCAACCGGCAAGCCTTTTTACCCAGGTTCGGGCGCTTACGCGTAAAACCCTACGTCCTGCTTGTCTGGTCGTATTAAGCGTTTTGTTGTTGATTGTTACAGTGACCGTTGATAACCTTCTTCTGGGCCAATGTCCAAAGAGTCTAACCCCTTGTGAATTATCTAAGGGCCTCCTTTTATAGGCAAAGGGATCACCTACAGTGCTCGGTGGTAGGTTCACAAGAAGTTACAGTGAACCTAGATTGGTGCTTATCCATCTACCGCTGTCAGGTGCCTTAAATGCGCATCTTGCCCTTGTCAGCGATGTGCTGGTGAAGACACGTATCCAGGCGTTTCGACACCTAGACGTGCGCTGGCGCATGCGGAATGTGCTGGAACTTGGGGGGGTGGCACTTTGGCAAGGGCGGTTGCCCTCCACTTCCTAGCCCCGTCATCCCGGCAAGGGAGCTTGCCAGGGCATTGGGTCTTCGTCCCAGCAAGGAAGCTTGCCGAGGACTTCTATTGTCATCCCGACAAGGGAGGCTTGCTGAGGTCCTATACTTGGTGAGCTCATCACACCCATCAAATGGGCGTGGCCTTTGTTATCTTCCCGGCAAGGCAGGCTTGCCGAGGCCTTGATTATCTTGGGGGATGCATCTTGTCTGGGTCTAGCCATGCCCTGCAGGCAGGGGCTCTTTGCGGCCGAGCACAATTCTGGGGCACTAGGGACCCCAGTATTTAGTGCACCGACAGGAGCCCCCGGCGGCAGGCGCTCGTTCCTCTAGGCGACCCCCGAGGGCCGAGCTGCCGGCGCCCCCGACGAACTCCGCTTGCGGCGGTGCCTCTCCACCAGTCGCTTCCCTGCCGTGGAGGCCCGCATCGCCATCCCCGAGGATGAGGGTATGCTCCTCCACCTGGTGGACGATGTGCGCTTCTTCCTCGGTGGTGGTATCACGGACGAGGCGCGGACAAGGAACGAGCGCCTGCCGCCGGGGCGCAGGAGGAGGACGAGGAGGAGATGGAGGAGTGCTTGGCTCGCTGGAAGCCCAATCGATTGCTCTGTTGCGTCGGCTCCAACATCCCGGTCCGCCAAGGCCTGCCTGCAGCACCCGCCAAGCGTTCGAGGGCGGCGCCCCCCTCGACGAGTGCCGGGGCGGAGGTGGATTATGATATCTCGACCCTGAGTTCGAAGGAGGAGGAGGACGAGTAAGAGTTCGATCTCCCGTCTCCCCATCACCCTTGCTTGCTTGGTGCTTTTGCTGACTTGGTGCTGTCGTCTACCCACAGGGACATCAAGACGCTGGCCCAAAGGTTGGCAAAGAGGGCCAGGGTGTCAGCCACCGACGAGCCATCGGCGAGAGCGGACACATCGTCTCGCGGGGTGCCCCCGACAAGCCCCAAGCGATCGTCTCATGGCGATCCTTTGGTGGATGTTGGTGTGTCGGCTAGTGATGGGCCCCCGGCAGGTGCCACGGGGCCAACCAGCAACAATCCCTTGGCGGACGCTCCAGAGGCTCCGCCGGCGCCTCCAGCCACTCTTGCGGCCAGCCCCTAGCGCGCATCGCCTGAGCCTATGGGGCTCGAGGACAAGCCCCCAGCAAGGGACGTCGTCGGGGAGGGGACATCTACTTTCGACAAGCAGGAGGAAGGTGAGCGTCTGTCCAGGAGCATCCGCAAGTTGGGCCTAGATTTTTCTTCTTGATTAATTCGTCTGATCTTGATTATTCCTCTTCTCTTCCTGTCCCACCTATCCTTCTCTCGTGGAGATGGACGTCGATGCCGTGGTTATGGAGGTTGCCCGCGAAGCGGCGGCTGAAGCCTCCGATGCCATGGCGTGCGAGGCCACCCACGAGGAGCGGGAGCAGGAGCTAGATATCCAGGAGCCTCCGGAGGGGCCCATTTAGGGCTCGGAGGCGCATCCCGATGACTCTTTGCTCGCTGGGGGCGAGGATACTGCCAGGGGCGAGGAATCCCAGCCCGCCGGAGGAGAGGCAGGTGGTGGTCAGCCTCCCAGGCCCGAGGGTATCTCGGGCAGCGCGTACCTCCACGTCGGCGAGGAGACGTTCATCGTTCCGTCGAAGGCGGATCACTCGAGGATATTGGTGGAGACGAAGAGCGTTGATGCATAGGTTTCCGCGGCATTGGTCCCGACGACCCGGTGGGGCTGGAAGCCAGCGGCGGAAAGCTCAGCGAGGAGCAACTCTTCCTGTCCATGAGAGACCACGTCGGCCAGCTCCAGTCCTTGTATCGCGCCAGGAGGGAGAAATTGGACTCCCGGGAGGCGGTCATCAAGGCGGCGACGGAAGCGTTTGAGAAGCGTTTCGAAGAAACGCGGGCTCACTTCGACGAGGCCTACAAGGAACTGCAGAACGAGCGCGAGAAGCGGAAGGCGGAGGACCAAGCGCTCAACCTTCGGTCAGATGACATCCAAAAGGAGGAGGAAGAGTCTCGTCGTCGAACTCCAGCCGAGGAAGCCCACCTCACCAACATCCGGATCGGCCTCGAAGACCATGAGCAGGAGCTCGCCGCTCACGAGTACGCACTCAGTGAGTGGATCCACGCCAAGGAGAAGGAGGTCGAGAAACTGGTGGCGCAGCGTACTCAGGAGCTGGCAGGCCAGTTCAAGAGCAACCTCGATGCCGAGGCTTTGGATTATGCTGGCAAGCTCCAGGAGGTCACCAACCGAGCGTCTACCGCCCAAGTCGCCAAGGATGGGCTCACTGGGATGGTGAAAGAGCTCGAGGAAGAGCTCGATGGCCTCCGCGACAACGTATCGGCGCTTTCCTTCACGAGGGACATGCCCTTGCTAGCTTGAAGGATGTTGAGGCTCCTGCGGCTAACTAGGCCGCCCAGCTTCCTAGTGCTAATGCCTCCCTTGACGCCCTCGAAAAAAAATTGACTCCTATGGAGGAGGCACTCAAGGAAGGGTGGCCCGGGAGGAGGATTTGACTCGGAGGCTCCAGGTCGTGGTGGAACAGCTCGATGCCGCCTCCGTCGACCACGACAATTACGTGAAGATTGTAAAGTTGTGGACGGAGTGCCTTGTTAACGTTGCGTCCGCCATCACCGACCAGCTGGCCACCATGGATCTCGAAGGTCCTGGCTATTCTCCTTCTCCAGGGGCTCCTCCGAGCGTCAATTTGGCCTTGTTCTTCGAGAGTCTGACCGACGCCCTGAAGCGTCTTCAGACCGACGAGGCGACGCGGCTGGCGAGCGAGGTCCGGCGGCTGTGCTGGATCGTCCTCCTCAAGGTGCTCACCAAGCTGGCATACAGGAACCCCGATCTAAATCTCTCCATGGTACGCCTGCCGAAGGACGTGGACCCCAAGCCCTTTGGGGAGAAGGTCATGCCTATCGTCGACAGGGTAGCCAAAGTTAAGAGAGTGCAAGGTTCACGTCGGGACTAGCCCCGTCCTCCTTGTTACTGCAATCTGTGATTTAGACATAATTATTGTTATTTGTAGTATACTCAGTGCTCCGTTTGATAGAGCAGCGCTACTCTTCCACTATTTCCTCCTTCTCTCTTTCCTGCGATACCTTGCCGGGGGCGGTCACTACCGGGAGGATGTTCAGCTCCCTCCCGGGCTTTGCCATGGGTCGTCGAGCACGATTTTTACAAAAGATGTATGTCGGACAAGCCACCTCGGTTGTTGAGCGCGCTTCGAGGCGACATCTGGAAGGCTTGTCACAGTGATCCCCAGCGCACAGGTTTTTCAACGTGAGAGAATCGAGGATGTTTAGAGAGGAGAGGAATGTACTCATCCAACGACTTACTCAAAGTGTTTGCAACTTATCTACCGGCTGCGTTTAATTTTTTCGGCCTTGAGTGAATTATCTTGGCTCTTCCTACTGCTGTGGGCGTCCCCACTATCTTCCCCCCGGCAAACCTGTGTGCGGGGTTATACCTGTCTTCCAAGGGATAGAAGAAAGGAAAAATATCTGCCGGGGCTATGGTCCCCTTGTTAGTTTATGCGTTTCACAAAATCATAGATGCATGCATGTTTTCTATCATGAGAATCTATATGATGATGCGGAACGCTATGCTTTATTTGACTACGCTCAGGGTCTTCGCCTGGCTTTGTACAAAGGATGACATGCAACTTCGGCAAGACTTGTACAAAAGGTGGTCGCCGGTCAGCCCGACAACCTGTCCCTACGGGTTGAACTTTCGAAGATGCTCTATGTTCCAGGAGTTGCTCACCGGTAAGCCATCTTCGATCTCCAAGCGGACAACGCCGGGCTTGGTGACTCGCACTACCTGATATGGGCCTTCCCACTTTGGCGTCAACGTGTTTATATTCTTGGCCGACTGAACGTGCCGAAGAACAAGGTCGCCTTCCTCAAAACTTCTGGCTCGTACCTTGCAGCTACGATAGCGCCGCAAGGCTTGCTGGTAGCGAGTGGCTCGCAAAGATGCCTGAATCCGGCACTCCTCGAGGAGCACTGCGTCGTCTAGACGCAATTGGTCTTGCTCAAGCTCATCATAAGCAAGCACCCGAGGTGATCCATAAATGAGTTCCGTGGGAAGAACTGCTTCTGCCCTGTAGACCAGGGAGAAGGGCGTCTGGCCGGTGGCTCGATTTGGTGTCCTTCTGATCGACCAAAGAACCGCCGATAGTTCATCAATCGAGTGCTTTCCATGCTTGCGTAGCTTGTCAAAAGTTCTGGTCTTGAGACCGTGCAGTACCTCGGCATTTTCCCTTTCAGTTGTCGAGGTCCTGGGTGTATTGCATGAAGATGTGGCTCGTGAACTGGGTGCCATTGTCGGTGATGACCCTGTTCGGGACGCCAAAGCGACAGACTATCCGCTTGAAGAACTTGACGACTGATTGCGTTGTCACCTTTCTCGCTGGCTGCACTTCTGGCCACTATGTGAACTTGTCGATTGCGACATACAAGTACTCAAAGCCCCCGGTGGCCCGAGGGAAGGGCCCGAGAATATCGAGCCCCAAGACCGAAAATGGCCATCAGAGAGGGATCGTTTGGAGAGCTTGTGCTCGCTGATGAAGCTTTCTTGAATTGAACTGGCACGCTTCACACTTGATTACTAGTGAAGTTGCATCCTGGAGGGCTGTGGGCTAGAAGAAGCCTTGCTGGAACGCCTTGCCGGTAAAGGCCCTCAAAGCTATGTGGGATCCACATATTCCTCCGTGTATTTCGGCCAACAGCTCCAGTCCTTCCTCCTGGGAATGCACTTCAGCTTCACGCCATTCAGTCGTCTTCTGTAGAGGGAATCATCCACGATTTGGTACATGCTTGACTGGTGGGCTACTTTTTCTGCTTCTTCGGGTTTTTCGGGCAATCCCCAGTTTGGAGGTATCGGACTATGTAATGCGCCCATGACGCAGCATGGGGCTCGACGACGAGGACCAATGGCATGTCTTCTGCCGGGGTGGGATCCCCCCGGCATGCTTTGCTTCTGGTCTGGCAACTTCTTCCGTGGCAAGGTTCTTGCCGGGGCTCCTCGGCAGGTTTGTCAAGAGTACTTGCCGAAGTTAAGCTTCTTCCTTTTGTCCGGTTTGGTTGATGGTGCCACAGAGGGTTGAGTCAGACGTAGCACGAAAGTTCCTGGTTCCACAGGAAGTTCAAGTGTTGCATGCTATGAAAGGTCATCTGCTATGCTGTTTTCGGCACGGGGCACATGCTCCATTTGTAGACCGTCAAAGTGTTCCTCCAACTTTCTCACCTCCTCCACATAAGCTTCCATAAACGGGCTTTGATAGTCTTTATTGACTTCCCGGATGACCAGCTGGGAGTCATCTCTAATGATGGGCTTCCAAATCCCAAGATTTGTCGCGATCCTGAGTCCGGCCAGTGATACGTCCATTTTGCATCATGCTTTCATGTTGATATTTATTGCTTTTTGGGCTGTTATATTACTTGTGGTACCATATTTATGCCTTTTCTCTCTTATTTTGCAAGGTTTATTTGAAGAAGGAGAATTCAGGCAGCTGGAATTCTGGACTGGAAAAGGAGCAAATCCTAGTCCACTATTCTGCACATCTCCAAATGCCCTGAAAATTTACGTGGATTTTTTCTGGATTATATAAAAAATACTGGGCGAAAGAACTACCGGAGGGGGGCCACCAGGGCTCCACAAGCTTGCCCACCGCCGCCACCCCCTGGTGGCGCAGGGCAAGCTTGTGGGCTGCCTGATGGCCCACTAGCCCCCCTCTTTTGCTATATGAAGTGTCCTGGTCCAGAAAAAAATCAATCAGGAGCTTTTTTGTGGTTTCGCCGCCGCCATGAGGCAGAACTTGAGCAGATCCAATCAAGAGCTCCGGCAGTTCGATCCTGCCCGGGAAACTTCCCTCCCGGAGGGGGGATTCGTCGCCATCGTCATCACCAACACTCCTCTCGTCGGAGGGGAGGCATCTTCATCAACATCTTCACCAGCACCATCTCCTCTCCAATCCCTGGTTCATCTCTTGTAACCAATCTTCGTCTCGCGACTCCGATTGGTACTTGTAAGGTTGCTAGTAGTGTTGATTACTCTTTGTAGTTGATGCTAGTTGGATTACTTGGTGGAAGAGTTTATGTTCAGATCCTTGATGCTATTCATTACACCTCTGATCATGATTATGATTATGCTTTGTGGGTAGTTACTTTTGTTCCTAAGGACATGGGATAAGTCATATTAATAATAGTCATGTGAATTTGATATTCGTTCGGTATTTTGATATGTTGTATGTTGTCTTTTCCTCTAGTGGTGTTATGTGAACGTCGACTACATATCACTTCACCATAGTAGGGCCTAGAGGAAGGCATTGGGAAGTATTAAGTAGATGATCGGTTGCTGGAGTGACAGAAGCTTAAACCCCAGTCTATGCGTTGCTTCGTGAGGGGCTGATTTGGATCCACTAGTTTAATGCTATGGTTAGACATTGTCTTAATTCTTCTTTTGTAGTTGCGGATGCTTGCAAGAGAGATTAATCATAAGTGGGTTGCTTGTCCAAGTAAGGGCAGTACCCAAGCGCCAGTCCACCCACATATCACACTATCAAAGTAACGAACGTGAATCATATGAACATGATGAAACTAGCATGACAGAAATTCCCGTGTGTCCTCGGGAGCGTTTTTCCTCCTATAAGACTTTGTTCAGGCTTGTCCCTTGCTACAAAAGGGATTGGGCAACTTGCTGCACCGTTTCTGCTACTTGTTACTTGTTACTGTTCGCTTGCTACGTTTCACCTCGCTACACAATCACTTGTTACCGCTACTTCCAGTGCTTAAAGTTATTACCTTGCTGAAATCCGTTTATCAGAGCCTTCTGCTCCTCGTTGGTTTCGACACTCTTACTTATCTAAAGGACTACAATTGATCCCCTATACTTGTGTGTCATCAAGACTATTTTCTGGCGCCGTTGCCGGGGAGTGAAGCGCCTTTGGTAAGTGGAAATTGGTAAGGAAACATTTATATACTGTGCTGAAATTTATTGTCACTTGTCACTATGGAAACTGTTTCTTTGAGGAGTTTGTTCGGGGTATATTCACCACGAACGGAAGCACGAGGAGTTGCTCCTCAACCTGAGGTACCTACTGAAAATATCTTTTATGAAATTCCTCCGGGTATGCTTGAGAAACTTCTCGCTAATCCTTTCACAGGAGATGGATCTTCACATCCAGACTTGCATCTAATCTATGTAGATGAAGTTTGTGGTTTATTTAAGCTTGCAGGTTTGCCCAAGGATGAGGTAAAGAAGAAAGTCTTTCCTTTATCTTTGAAGGATAAGGCGTTGACATGGTTATTGTCCATCTCCTTCATCCACAAGGGGTTCCTCACTAGGCAAGAAGTATCCCACACACATTCTTCTTATGGCTTGGGGAGGAATTTCATCACCTACATGACAAAGACCACTTTGCTCCACTTGGGAGCCATTATTCTCATCAAAGTCCATGTTACACGTCTCCTCAATGAGTCCTAAGGACTTCTTGAGGACACGGTAAGCACGAGAGTTTGTATCATAGCCAACAAATATGCCCTCTTGAGCTCTAGGTTCAAATTTAGAGAATCGAGTACCTTTCTTAAGAATGAAACACTTATAGCCAAACACTCGTAAGTACTTCAGGTTGGGCTTGTTACCTGTAAGAATTTCATATGGAGTCTTGTTCAAGCTTTTGCAAAGGTAGAGCCGATTTGATGCATGACATGCGGTGTTGATGGCTTCGGCCAAAAATTTATACGGATATTTGAACTTCACCATCATGGTTCTTGTCGCGTCCATCAACATCCGGTTCTTCCTTTCTGCCACCCCATTTTGTTGAGGAGTGTAAGGTGCAGAGAGTTGATGCTTGGTTCCTTCATCACTCAAAAATTCATTTAAGGTGTAATTCTTGAACTCGGTGCCATTGTCGCTTCTAATCATCAATATATTTGCATTATGTTGTCGTTAAGCTTCACTAGCAAAGTCGATGACGGTTTGTTGAGTCTCGCTCTTTCTCTTCAAAAAATATACCCGAGTATATCTTGAGTAACCATCCACTATCACCAAGCAATACTTTCTTCTCCTAAGACTATATTAGGATGGAGGACCAAAGAGATCCATGTCGAGGAGCTCCAAGGTCCTTTTTGAGTAGATGGTAGTTGTGAGGCAGTGAGCTGTCTCATGAACCTTCCCTTCAATACACGCACTGCAAGCACGATCTCTGGCGAAACTCACATTTGTTAGTCCAACAACGTGATCCTCTTTGAGGAGACTTTGCAAATATCTCATATTGTCATGGGCTAGCCGGCGATGCCAAAGCCATCCCACGTCAACTTTAGCCATTAGGCAAGTTGCGGTCTTAGTGGGTCGCTCCAAAAACTTTACCACATAGATACCCTTCTCGGCATGCCCAAGGAAGGCTACTTTAGGAGTCTTGCTCCACAAAAGGGCCACAGAGTCAATGCTAAAGAACGTACTAAAGCCCATAAGTGCAAGTTGATGAACGGAAAGTAAAGTGTATGTGATGGTCCCTACAGGCATAACCTTTTCAATGGTAAGTTCTCGATAAATTACCACCTTGTCGAGACCCAATACCTTTGAAAATGCATCATCACCAAAGGATACTTGGGTGGCAACGGATGGGTCAGGATGAACGTCGACCACCTAGTCCTTGCTTCCGATTATATGATTTGTTGATCCACTATCAAGAAACCATGACACCATACCAGAAGCAAACTCCTGCATAAGATCAATGCTTGGGTTTAGGTACCATTCTTTAATGGGTCCCTTGAGGATAAGGGTCTTAGGAACCCAAATAGGCCATTCAATGTACTCATCATGAGAACCAATAAACTTAGCAAAAACATTCCCATCACTGGCACGACTATAATGCCCCAAGTGTGTAGCCTTCCCTTTTTGGAACCTTCTTCATGTGGGTCCAACTTGTCATGGACATGAGAGCTTGTGTAGGAGTTGCTCCAGTGATTTTGCACATGTGATGTAGCACTATTCACTACATATGATTCTATGTAGTTTTCCTTCCTAGTATGTGCTCACTTGTTCCAAGTAAGTGCATAGGTATTATATATGTTTTTGGGGTAGAATCATCCCAGGAATCCATTGGTGATATAATTTTGCCATTGGAACACTTTCTGGAAATGACATATTTCAGATTTGTTCTATGTTTAGAGCTTGGTTCCATGAGTTGTGGTGTGCTCATGGGTTTGGTTCTTGGGTATGGTAGTAGAGGGTGACCCCCTCTACCACATATTGGTTTTGTTTCATGCTTAGGAAACCATATGTGCAAGTTGTGCCCCATCAAAATAGGCATGTGGCTGAAATTCCAGATTAGTGAAAATCTGAGATTTTCACTTGGTGAGAATCTGTTTATATTTTCTTCTCCTGTTGATGAGCTTGTGCAGGTCAATGTGTTGTGATTCAGCCTTAGCTTTCAACTGGAAAGTTGAAGCTTATATGTTTTTCTAGCTCCCTGTAAATTTTCATTCCATTTGGAGTCCTGTATATATTGTTTTGGCTCTATCAAAATGCTTCAGAGCATAAACAAATAGTGAGAATCTGGAATTTTCACTAAGTCCCTGAAATCTGATATTTTTGGGCAAGTTTGCAGTTGTGTAACTTTCTGTGTTTAACTCCTTTGTGTAATATTTTTTCTTGTGCTTGTAGTGGATAGCTACTGTCACATATCTTATTTGGCATATTTGGGTGGCTGTAGGTGCTTTGCATGTAGCCCACAAAGTGCTATGATGTTGTTTATGGCAGATTGTCTAGTTTTGGTGTTTTGATGTTTGTGGGTGCATAGATGATGGTGTGGTATTCTTCATTGCTCCACCCCATCCATGTTGGTTTTTTTATGTCTTGGATACCTGCAAATACCAGAGTTGAGCGATTGGAGTGTGTGGTGATGAGTTTGACACGTAGAGCTTCATTTCTAGTTTCGTTGGTTCCCGTTGATCCGTAGCTCCGTTTGTAATGTTACTTATATGGTTTTTCATCATTTTCACGAGAAGCATCTGATCATGTCATTCTCCTGCATGTCAAGATAGCTTAGGATGCAGTTCTGTCCAGGAACATGTATTTACTTCTCATGCTTGTGCTAGTGAGTAGAATAGTGATGCATGTTCGTATTCATCTCATGCATCATGTGTTTGTTGCATGTTGAGGTGTTGTTGTTCATTGGATGTTATTCTTACGTTGGGTAGCATCGGGATAGGAGAACGAGTACGTGGATTCGGGAGAGTACGTGTAGGACAAACAAGAACAGTTCCAAGCTGAGGATATCACAGGCAAGATGATATGACCTTGATTCCATCTCTAGACTTGTTATGCTAGATTACGTTTCTTCCATCATATGCTCGCTGCCTACCACTGAAATAATTGACTCCTGATATTGCCATGAAACCCAAACACTTATAACTTCCTAGAAAATCTTGAATGGCTAAGTAGGCTTTGCTCAGCTACTAATGTTAGTGTTGCTAGTTGCAGGTGCTTTGTCTCAAGTGATAACATGAGTTGATATCATTATGCTAAACCTGTTATTTAATTAATGCACCTATATACTTGGTAAATAAAGGAAGGCCTAGCCTTTTTCCGGGTGTTCTGTTCCGTTATTGCCGCCATAGTTACCAGCTACCGGTGTTTGATTCCATATTGAACGCTCCTAACACGTTCGGGGTTGTTATGGGGACCCCCTCGATAACTCGCGTAGTGTTAAGACTTGTCTAGCAGGACCCAACATTGGTGTTAATTTTCTAATCACTTAATTATAATCTACATAGGGAATGATCACCCCGAGGATCTTTAATCAACAACCCGGGCCAGTGCTCCTCATGAGTGTTGGTCCAAACTAGAGTCGTGTGCGGGGCCAACCCGGGGTAACTCGGGAGATGTCTATCAGGCCACTATACGCTGTGCTCATCGGCGTGCCCTGAGACTGAGATACACGGCTCTTATCAGGGTCATCAACACGTCGGGAGGTCCTGCTAGTCTTGTCTTACCTTAGCGATATATCTTGCGTATAGGAATCCCGGTGAAGCTTTGGTTCTCCCCAGAGTTGAGGTTTTCCTCTAAGGAATCCGACGAGATCACGAGATTCGTGATAGAGGATTACTTTGCGGCCCGTGTACGTTTGTGATGGACTAGTTGGAGCACCCCTGTAGGGTTTAATCTTTCGGAAAGCCGTCCCCGCGGTTATGTGGCAACTTGGAATATTTGTTAACATCCTGTAATAGATAACTTAAACATAAGCTAATAAAATTGCCAACTATATGCGTAACCGTGACTGTCCCCTTCGAAGATCTCTCTTCGAAGATCTATATTGACGTAGGTAGGTGTTCAGGATCACTTAGTGATCATGTATCATCGGCCGCTAGTATAGACCACCTTCATTATATGTTCTACGTAAGCTAGCTACCATATAAAGCTTAGGACACTGCAACCTAAATACTCCACCTTTCCAACCTAATAACTTGACTAGTTCTGGCACCGAGGTCATAGATTGCTGAGTCCACGTGGCTCACAGATTCCTTCACAACCCCAACAGGTTCAGGTACCCCCGAGAGAGGTGATCCCGACGGCACGCAGCTGCCGTGGCAGTACGATGAGGAGAACGATCGCCTGTACGTGAACTATCCACAAGACTAAGGCATGGTCGTGATCATGGGAAAGCATGCAGGGTAGCATAGTCATTTCCCTTGTTTTGTAGTCCGTAGCGGAACTACCTTGTTTGAATGTGTGATGTAACTCTGATATATTTATGATATGGCAATTGAATCCCTTATTGTCATTCTGTTGATATTATGTATGTGCTATGTTACCATGTTTGCGAAACACTTAGATGCGCTTCTTTCCAATTCGGGGCCTCGATCCCCAAATCAGAAAGGACCGCATCTTAGTCGTTACAAGTTGGTAATCAGAGCCTTACGACCATAGGAGCCTTTGTGTGATCGTAGTTGGCCGAGTCGAGTCTAATAAAAATGTTTTGAGTCTTAGTTATATCGGAGAGTAGGATTCTTTTTTCTCCTCTTCCATGCTCTGGTGAGGTTCCCGTCTTAGGAAATCTTAATTCTACTTCTTTTCTCGCTCAAAATTTTTTTAGGATCACGCGGGTATTTGTGAAATCTATATGATTTCGATGTGACAGAGTTCTGTCTTGGTACCTCTTGTCTGCCTTGATTTCTTGCGGGGAGTTGAGCTCCAGGGGATTCTTGCACACATCGCCATCATTCATATTTCTAAGTATTGAAGAATGAAGGATGTTAGTTATTACTTGAATACTGGTAGTGGCGAGATAACCCCGATGTCCCTAGTACTAGTGCAGATTGTTCGGGAGTACTTCCATACTTGGTATCGTTGTGATCACGAGGGTCTGTTGTAGATGAAGGTCCGAGATGCTGGTTGTGTGTTGACGGATGTGATACAGGTGACGGGTTAGTATAGGAGTTGTGTGATATTACTCCTTATATCCGTGTACCAGATCGCATGACCAGTTATTTCGGGAATTCATAGGTGGGATATCAAGTAGTATCTTATAGGACTATCTTCCTACATATGCATGATGGAGGTTGGGATTCGATGTTTAGTGGGTGTGTTTGTTCACGGTCGTCTTACAGCGGTTCTCGTTGTGTCTTAAAGAGTCCTTGTAGCTCGCTATGACTCGGAGATACTTCGTATGTCGTGTGCACTACCTTGCACAGGATCGGTACTATAAATTCGAGCCCGTGCGATCTTATCCACGAAGATATCGGATGAAATCTCGATCATATGTTTGTTCCGAGCAGTTCTAGCTCATACTTGTTTGAAGTGGTCTTAATTATAATTTTGTCGACCGTCACTTTGAGAAAGCATTCTTACTATTTTGTTCGAGTGCCATTGCTTTATTCCTGTTCAGATATTCCTGTCATTTTGATTCAGCTATATCTTCAATTTATTCTGTGGGCTAATGTGTTGTCCGTCTTCAGGATGGCTCCACCAATGCGTCAGAACCCAGGGCGTGAGGATGTGCCGCCACCACCTCCTCGTCCGGGGAATCCTCGGCCGCCACCGCCTCCTCCTGCCGAGGCTTGGCAAGCAGTGATGGCTGCTACAAATGCAAACACCCAGATGCTCCTACAGTTGTTGCAAAAGGGAGCTAATCAGCAGCAAGGCAATTTCCAACATGGTGGCAATCAGTTTGCTAGTCTAAGTCAGTTCCTGTCGAATCAGCCAAAGACTTTCACTTCTTGTGACCAGCCATTTGATGCCGAGGATTGGATCCGTGATATGAACAAGCATTTCGAGTGTAGCAATGTTTGTCCTGAGGATTTCTTCAAATTTGCAACATTCGAGTTGAAGGGGCAAGCTTCAATCTGGTGGCAACAGTTGAAGGACTCGAGAGGTGCTAGAATGATCTCTTGGGATGAGTTCTGTCGTGACTTTAGGTCCCACTACATTCCTTCCAGCTTGGTGGAGGAGATGCGTGAGAAGTTCAGGCGTTTGAAGCAGGGTGGTAATTTCGTGTACAAGTACAACGTTGAGTTCCACGAGCTAGCCCGTTACACCTTGCATGATATCCCTGATCAAAAGAGCAAGATTTATGAGTTCAGAGGTTGCTTGAAAGAAGATTTGCAGTTAGCTTTTGCTTTGCACGATCCTGAGGAGTTCGATAAGTTCTACAACTTAGCTCTCAGAGCAGAGGCAACCTTGCTCAGGGTGGAGAATTCTAAGAAGCGCTTCAGAGATTCCAGCTCTTCCTCTACTCAGGTGGTCCAGAAGCAACAGAAGTTTTGGGTGTCTCCTCCTCCTCCTCGGCACTCGCAGCAGCTCAAGCATTCTGGTGGCCGTGGTTCTTCGCACCCACCCAACCCTGTCTTTCAGTAGAGATTCCAGCATCAGAAGCAAGGGCCTCCTCAGACTCAGTTCCGGCAGCCAGCAGAGGTTACTTGTCACAAGTGTGGTCAGAAGGGTCATTATGCCAACAAGTGCACTTCTCATCTCCGTCTGCCGCCTCCTCCGACAGGCAAACCTCCAAGCAATGCTCTTGTCAAGTTCAACCGCAGATCAGCTCGAGTCAACATGGTGAATGCAGCTGAGGCAGAAAACTCATCAGATGTGATCATGGGTAACCTCCTCGTTAATGATATTCTTGCTAAAGTGTTATTTGATTCTGGTGCATCACATTGCTTCATGTCCCGTCCATTCTTTGCAAAGCATGATTTTGTTTGTCAAGATTTGGTTAAGCATATCTCAGTAGTTTCTCCTGGGAGATTGATGAATTCCAATTGTCGGGTCCCAGATGTTTCTGTCAGAATAGGCAGTTATTCTTTTCTGGCATCTCCTATTGTCTTGGGCAATTCCGACATTGACTTGATCCTTCGTATGGACTGGTTGGCCTTGAACAAGGCATCGATTGATTGTGGATCTAAAGAAGTGAAGCTTACCCACTCTTCGGAGGACGTGATTATATTCGCGATGCGCGATGATACAATCCGTCTGTTCTCTTTGAATGAAAAGGGTGAGATCAATCCTATTTCGCAAGTCCCAGTGGTCTGCGAATATGAAGATGTGTTTCCAGAAGAGCTGCCAGGCATGCCTCCGCACTGAGAAGTTGTATTTGTGATTGAGCTTGAGCCAGGTACCGAGCCGATGTGCAAACGGCCGTACAAATTGGGTCCAGAAGAGTTGAAGGAACTTAAGAGGCAACTCGATGAGCAGGAGCGTTTGGGGTTGACCAGACCGAGCTCGTCTCCGTGGGGCAGTGGATTTCTGTTTGTCAAGAAGAAGGATTGCACGGACCGACTGTGTGTCGATTACCATCCATTGAACAAGAAGACAATCAGGAACAAATATCCACTTCCGAACATAACTGAGTTGTACGAACAGTTGAAAGGTGCTAAGGTCTTCTCCAAGCTTGATCTCAGAATGGGCTATCATCAAATTCGCATTCGCGAATAAGATATTCCTAAGACTGCCTTCAGGACTAGTTTTGGGTTGTATGACTATACGGTCATGTCTTTTGGTCTGGCTAATGCTCCTCCGACATTCTGTCAATTGATGAACTACATATTCTCTGTGTTCAAGAATGACTTTGTCTTGCTCTATCTCGACGACATTCTGGTCTTTTCTGAAACTGAGGAAGAACATGAAGAACATCTCAGATTGGTTCTTGATAAGCTGAGGGAGTACAAATTGTATGCCAAGTTTTCCAAGTGTGAGTTCTAGCTGAAAGAAGTCGTCTATCTTGGTCACTTTATCTCTGCCGAGGGCATCAAAGTTGATCCGTCCAAGGTTCAGGCCATTGTTGAATGGGAGCCTCCGCAGAATGTGAAGCAGCTTCGAAGCTTTCTCGGGCTCGCAAGCTATTGCAGAAGGTTCGTTGAGAACTTCTCCAAGATTGCGAAGCCGCTCTCAAGTCTTCTTCAGAAGGGTGTTAAGTATGCTTGGTCTCCAGAGTGTCAGTTGGCCTTCGACACACTCAAAGAGAAGCTCACCTCCACTCCAGCCTTGGTTCCTCCGGATGATTCCAAGTCTTACCACGTGTTCTGCGACGCTTCTCTCCAGAGTCTTGGTGCAGTTCTGATCCAAGAGAAGAAGGTGGTTCCTTATACCTCCAGGCAGTTGAAGCCAGCGGAGAAGAACTATCATGTGCATGATCTTGAGCTAGCAGGTGTGGTACACGCTCTGATGACTTGGAGACACCTCTTGTTGGAACGAAAGGTTGAAGTTTTCACCGATCACAAGAGTCTCAAGTACATCTTCACTCAGCCTAACTTGAATCTTCGGCAAACACGTTGGGTGGAAATGCTCCAGGATTTTCATCCGAGTGTTGAGTACACGCCAGGCAAAGCTAATGTCGTGGCAGATGCCTTGAGCAGGAAGGCGTACTGCAACAGTCTTATTCTGCAACCTCTCCAGCCTGAGCTTTGTGAGTCTTTCAGGAAGCTCAACCTTCAGTTAGTACCTCAGGGATTTCTTGCAAACCTTCAGATCTCTCCTACCTTGGAAGATCAGGTCCGAGCAGCACAGCTTCTTGACGCTATGGTGAAGAAAGTCAAGATTGGCGTGGCAAAGAATCTTCCTAAGTATAAGTGCTTCACTTTTGATGCCAGAGACACGTTGTTCTTCGAGGATCGTCTTGTCGTCCCGAAAGGTGATCTCAGAAAGGTAATCATAAAAGAAGCTCATAACTCTGTGCTCTCTATTCATCCTGGAAGCTCCAAGATGTACCACGATTTGAAACAGACCTTCTGGTGGACTCGTATGAAGCGTGAGATTGCTCAGTTCGTAAATGAATGTGATGTATGTCGGAGGATGAAAGCAGAGCATCAACGTCCAGCAGGTCTTTTGCATCCATTGCCCATTCCCGAGTGGAAGTTCGATCACATTGAGATGGATTTCGTCACCGGGTTTCCGGAGTCCAAGAAGGGTAATGATGCCATCTTCGTCGTCATCGACAAGTTGAGTAAAGTGGCTCATTTTCTTCCAGTCAAGGAATCCTTTTCAGCAGCTCAGCTTGCAGAGTTGTACACCTCCAGGATTATGTCTTTGCACGGCATGCCTATGATGATTTCTTCGGATCGCGGAAGTATCTTCACTTCCAAGTTCTAGGACTCTTTGTGGAGTTCTCGTATAACAACAGTTATCAAGCTAGTTCTGGCAAGGCTCCGTTTGAAATTCTCTATGGCAGGAAGTGTCGTACCCCGCTCAACTAGTCCGAGACCGGCGAGCGTCAGATCCTTGGGAATGATTTGATAGAAGAAGCTGAGGAGATGTGTCGGGTCATTCGCGACAACCTCAGAGCAGCTCAGTCCCATCAGAAGAGCTATTATGATAGCAAGCACCGTCACATGTCTTATGATCTTGATGATTTCGTCTATCTTAGGGTGTCGCCTATGAAGGGTATGCAATGCTTTGGCATCAAAGGCAAGCTTGCGCCTCGTTTCATTGGTCCATTCAGAGTTGTTGGCAAGAGAGGCGACCTTGCGTACCAGATTCAGCTCTCGTCAAACTTTGCAAATGTGCATGATGTGTTCCATGTTTCTCAGCTCCGGAGGTGTTTCAAGACCCCCGAGCGCACTGTTCATCTTCAAGACATCGACCTTCGGCCTGACCTATCTTATCGTGAGCATCCAGTTGTGGTTCTCGAGGCAACTGAGCGCAAGACCCGCAACAAGACCGTCAAATTTCTCAAAGTGCAATGGTCACACCATTCCGATAAAGAGGCTACTTGGGAACGCGAGGATCACCTCCGTTCTGAATTTCCGGAGTTCTTTCAGCCGTAGATCTCGGGGTGAGATCTTTTTGTAGTGTGGGAGAGTTTGTAATGCCCCAAGTGTGTAGCCTTCCCTTTTTGGAACCTTCTTCATGTGGGTCCAACTTGTCATGGACATGAGAGCTATCTATGCTTATGATTTCATGTGATGTCACCTTGTATTTCTTCCTTGCATGCATGCATGCCATATTATTTCATGTCCATGTTCTTGTGTTGTTGCATTGTGTTCTTATGAGGTGATGTGATGCATTGTTGTGTGTGTGATGTGTAGCTTGTGTGGGGAGTGCTTGTGGTAGTAGGAACTACCTTGTGAATTGTTAGGTTTTAAAAACCCTTCCCTCTCCTGTTTTATTCCAAGCTCAAGATTCACTTGAGCCTACCCTGATTTAAAAATGCCAAGTGCTAGCTTTGTTTGTGGTAATTTTGTGATGTGTTCTTGCTATTTTGATTAGGTGTGGAGTTGGTGCAAATAGATACAAAATAGATATAATAAATGTTGTTTTGTAAATATTTAGTAGCCCCAAATAATTCTTTTCCATTTTATTCAAATAGGTCATGATTTATCATGACCAGGGACATTTTTGTTTTGATTTAATCCTCAACTGATTTTTCTTGGCTTTATTTTCTTTCTCTGAGTATTTTTTATATTGGAAAGCCTCAGGGATTTAATTCTATCAATCTGGCGCCACTAGTGGGCTTACTCCCACTAGCAGGCCCATCTTCCCCTCCTCTCTTTCTCTCGCAGCCCAGCTTCCCACTTACCCTGTAGACGGCGTCCTGTTCCCCCCTTCCTCCGTCAGCTCTCTTCAGAGTTGCAGGTTCAGAGCGACGGAAACATACGCCATCACGGACGTCAAGGAGCGTCCCTCACCCCTCCTCCTCCATAAAAGGAGCCCCCCTTGGCGTCCGTGCAGATAGAATTTCCCTCTCGCGCCGCCGCCACCATTCCCTCGCCATCTCTCTCTCTGTCGTCGAGCTTCAGGTAAGGGGATCAGTCCATCCGCCATGGCCGAGAGTTGAGGAGCTCCCCGTCGTCGCGCCCGTGCCTCATCTTCCCCTCCAACGACTCGACGAGCAAGCGGGACCCTCCAGGGATCCATCCCCGCGGCTAGGATGTCAAGATCTCCCCTGCTTCCTCTCCTCCATGACGGCGGCTTCCTTCCCCGACGAGCATCACCGATCGGCTACTTCCCGCTTCTTCCCCTACTTCCTCTTCGGCCGAAGCTTCCCCTCGTTCCGTAGGTGAGGTAGAGCCACCTCCCTGTCCCAGATCTAGAGTAGCAGGCCACAGGGTCGTCGGCGTCTCCTCTCTGTCGCCGGAGCCGTCGCGTTACATCGAGCCGCCGTTGCAGAGCCTCTCAGGCAGAGTTAGGCATAGAAATGGAACCATGGATGCCAAGGCGTCCTTCCATCAACGAGTCTGTGCTTGATTTAGCTTGTGTCGCCGGCGAGGTGGCTCCCCTATTCCGGCCACCGTGGGTCATTAGTGGATCCCGAAGGGGTTGCTCAAAAGAGCAGATCCCCCTTCCCTGTCAGACTTCGATGCGTAGCGTAGTGGTAGCGCGTTGTGGTTGACAGTAGCACGTCGTGGGTTCGATCCCCTCGACGCCCCTTTTGATTTTGTGGGGATTTTTAGCACAGTTGCGGCAGAGTAGACCATACCATGTTTGCACCCTCTCTGCAGTCGAACCAGTGACCTGTAGCAGAGTGGTGAGGCTATGTGTGTTGTGTATGTTGGAACCAGTAGGTCTGGGGTTCGATCCCAGTACCTACCCCTTTTTCTTTTTCTTTGTTTCTTTTTTTCCTTTTCTGTTTTAATATCTTGCAGCCCCTGATCATTGTAGCACTGTGGTGTGCTTTGCACATCAGGGTTTATTTTTTTCCTCCTCTCAAAACCAGCATTGGAGTGATGTATTTTGCTAGCCTTGTGAATCAATGATGGTGCACTTGTGTGTGTGTAGATATACTTGGTAGGAGTCATGTGTATGTTGTTTTTGTATACTTGTAGGATTGCTAGCATAGTATTGTTCTATGTGATACACTAAAATTTCATGTGTAGGTTGTTTTTGTATACTTGTAGGATTGCTAGCATAGGATTGTTGTGTGTGATGCACTATAATTTCATGTGTAGATGCATCTTATGAGATTTAGTGTAGGGTGTGGGGTGCTTGTGATCTCATGAGTGTGGTGTGTGTGTGGATGGGTTTACCCCCTCCCCACATACCTTGTGTGTGTGTGTGTGCATGTGTGTGTGTCACACACATGCCCAAGTTATGTTGACCTTGATATGCTCATGATCTTTCTTATATAGTAGGGGTAGTATCTATGGTGTCAACTAGGTGGTGTCCTCAAATTTGATGTGTAGGTGATGTTTGTGTTGTGCTTGTTGCTAGTGATAGTGTGGTGATGTGCCAAGGCACATAGGCATGAGGTCTACCCCTCATGTACCCCATTGATGTTGTGGTCATGTGCAAGAGCTTGTGTAGGAGTTGCTCTAGTGATTTTGCACATGTGATGTAGCACTATTCACTACATATGATTCTATATAGTTTTCCTTCCTAGTTTGTGCTCACTTGTTCCAAGTAAGTGCATAGGTATTATATATGCTTTTGGGGTAGAATCATCCCAGGAATCCATTGGTGAGATCACTTTTTCCATTGGAACACTTTCTGGAAATGACATATTTTAGATTTGTTCTATGTTTAGAGCTTGGTTCCATGAGTTGTGGTGTGCTCATGGGTTTGGTTCTTGGGTGTGGTAGTAGAGGGTGACCCCCTCTACCACATATTGGTTTTGTTTCATGCTTAGGAAACCATATGTGCAAGTTGTGCCCAATCAAAATAGGCATGTGGCTGAAATTCCAGATTAGTGAAAATCTGAGATTTTCACTAAGTCTGAGAATCTGTTTATATTGTCTTCTCCTATTGATGAGCTTGTGCACGTCAATGTGTTGTGATTCAGCCTTAGATTTCAACTGGAAAGTTGAAGCTTATATGTTTGTCTAGCTCCCTATAAATTTTCATTCCATTTGGAGTCCTGTAGATATTGTTTTGGCTGCTGTCAAAATGCTTCAGAGCATAAACATATAGTGAGAATGTGGAATTTTCACTAAGTCCCTGAAATCTGATATTTTTGGGCAAGTTTGCAGCTGTGTAACTTTCTGTGTGTAACTCCTTTGTGTGATATTTTTTGCTTGTGCTTGTTGTAATCTTGGATAGCTACTTCCACATATTTTATTTGGCATGTTTGGGTGGCTGTAGGTGCTTTGCATGTAGCCCACAAAGTGCTATGATGTTGTTTAAGGAAGATTGTGTAGTTTTGGTGTTTTGATGTTTGTGGGTGCATAGATGATGGTGTGGTGTTCTTCCTTGCTCCACCCAATCCATGTTGGTTTGTTTTATGTCTTGGCTACCTGGAAATACCAGAGTTGAGCCATTTGAGTGTGTGGTGATGAATTTGACACGTAGAGCTTCATTTCTTGTTTCGTTGTTTCCCGTTGATCTGTAGCTCCGTTTGTAATGTTTTTATATGCTTTTGCATCGTTTTGACGAGACGCATCTGATCATGTCATTCTCATGCATGTCAAGATAGCTTAGGATGCGGTTCTGTCCAGGAACATGTATTTACTTCTCATGCTTGTGCTAGTGAGTAGAATAGTGATGCATGCTCTTATTCATCTCATGCATCATGTGCTTGTTGCATCTTGAGGTGTTGTTGTTCATTGATGTTATTCTTCTATTGGGTAGAACCAGGATCGGAGAACGAGTACGTGGATTCGGGAGAGTGCGTGGAGGACGAACAAGAACAGTTCCAAGTTAAGGATATCACAGGCAAGATGATATGACCTTGATACCATCTCTAGACTTGTTATGCTAGATTGCGTTTCTTCCATCATATGCTCGCTGCCTACCACTGAAATAATTGCCCCCTGATATTGCCATGAAACCCAAACACTTATTCCTTCCTAGCAAATCTTGAATGGCTAAGTAGGCTTTGCTCAGCTACTAATGTCAGCGTTGCTAGTTGCAGGTGCTTTTGTCTCATGTGATAACATGAGTTGATATCATTATGCTAAACCTTTTATTTAATTACTGCACCTATATACTTGGTAAATAACGGAAGGCCTAGCCTTTTGCCGGGTGTTTTGTTCCGTTATTGCCGCCATAGTTACCGGCTACCAGTGTTTGATTCTGTATTGATCGCTCCTAACACATTCGGGGTTGTTATGGGGATCCCCTTGATAAATCGTGTAGTGTTAAGACTTGTCCGGCAAGACCCAGCATTGGTGTTAATTTGCTAACCACTTAATAATAATCTGCATAGGGAATGATCACCCCGAGGATCTTTAATCAACAACCCGGGCCAGTGCTCCTCATGAGTGTCGTTCCAAACTAGAGTCGTGTGCGGGGCCAACCCGGGGTAACTCGGGAGATATCTATCAGGCCACTGTACGCTGTGCTCATCCGGTGTGTCCTGAGACTGAGATACGCGGCTCTTATCAGGGTCGTCTACACGTCGGGAGGTCTTGCTAGTCTTGTCTTACCTTAGCGATATATCTTGCATATAGGAATCCTGGTGAAGCTTTGGTTCTCCCCATAGTTGGAGTTTTCCTCTAAGGAATCCGACGAGATAACGAGATTCGTGATAGAGGATTACTTTGCGGCCCATGTACGTTTGTGATGGACTAGTTGGAGCACCCCTGTAGGGTTTAATCTTTCGGAAAGTCGTGCCCACGGTTATGTGGCAACTTGGAATATTTGTTAACATCCGGTAATAGATAACTTAAACATAAGCTAATAAAATTGGCAACTGTGTGCGTAACCTTGACTGTCCCCTGCGAAGATCTCTCTTCGATCGGGAACATGGTGGGGTTATGATTGACGTAGGTAGGTGTTCAGGATCACTTAGTGATCATCTATCATCGACCGCTAGTATAGACCACCTTCATTATATGTTCTACGTAAGCTAGCCACCATATAAAGCTTAGGATGCTGCAACCAAAATACTCCCCTTTTCCAACCTAATAACTTGACTAGTTCTAGCACCGAGGTCATAGATTGCTGAGTCCACGTGGCTCATAGATTCCTTCACAACCCCAACAGGTTCAGGTACCCCCGAGACAGGTGATCCTGACGGCACGCAGCTGGCGTGGAAGTACGATGAGGAGCACGACCGCATGTACGTGAACTATCTAGAAGACTGAGGCGTGGTCGTGATCATGGTCAAGCATGCAGGGTAGCATAGTCATTTCCCTTGTTTTGTAGTCCGTAGCGGAACTACCTTGTTTGAATGCGTGATGTAACTCTGATATATTTATGAGATGTCAATTGCATCCCTTATTGTCATTCTGTTGATATTATGTATGTGCTATGTTACCATGTTTGCGAAACGCTTAGATGCGCTTCTTTCTAATTCCGGGCCTCAATCCCAAATCAGAAAGGACCGCATCTTAGTCGTTACAACGACATAAGACATAAGAGGGATTAAAGTCGCCGGCTCTGTTGGGAAGGGCGTTTTTGCCCTTCTCGGCATTACCACCCTTAGCTTGGCCCTATTTGTTCTCATGAGTAACCTCCCCAGTTTTAACAAAGGTTACCATAAGCTAGGGAGGTTGGTTGATCTTTCTCTTCTTGTTCTTCTTGGACTTGGGTGCAAACCCAACTCCTTCCTTTGCAACCACTTCCTTTTGATTGTTCAAAAGGTCATTAAGATTCTTTTCACCTTGGATGCATGCCAAAAGACATTTCTCAAGCTACTCTCTTAATTTGGTTTTCTCCTCCACAAGATGTGCATGCTCACAACAAGGGTTAGTAGCATGGACATTATCAATTAAAATAAATTGAGAGCAAGTGGCTATTTCCTTAGTGAGTTTTACTTGGAGTTGAGCATGAGAATATTTTAAAGAGGCATGAGCACTCTTCAAGGTCTTGTGAGGCTTCTCAAGTGTTGCCAGCTCTTCCTTGAGTCTAACATGGTCAAGCCCAAGTGCAACCTTTTCAGATTGGAGCACATGAGTAAGAACAAGAGCATGATAAAGATCTTTCTTTAATTTAGCAAGGTCATCGTTGTGTGACTCCTGAAGAGTCAAACGAAGTCCAAACGAAGTCCTTTCTCTTCTTGAAGAGCAATAGAAAGATCTGCAATCTCATCGGCATAGTCACGACTATGTCCTTGTAATGTGGAGATAGTTTATTCATGAGATTCAGTGAGTTCATTAGCCTCTCCTAGCTGTTCTAAGAGAGCAACAAAATGCCTTTTGGATTTACCCTTGATTTTTATCATGAATTTGTCAAAGGAGTTTTCCTCATCCTCTACCTCTTCCTTTTCATCACCACTAACGGAGGTAGTGGAAATGGTAGCATTGAGATTGGAAGTTTTTATATTGGATGTTACCTTGTTGGATGCCTTGGCCATAAGGCACTTGGCAATGCGGTTGTCGTTGGGGGTGTTGAAGAGGGACACCTTGCTTGGAGAAGAGGATGCAATGACCACGGTGGCCATCCCCATCACTTCACCACTTGCATTATCATCCTCATCCTCATCGGAGTAGTACTCCTCTTGAGCCACCAACAACTTTTGGGGCTTGTTCTTGAAGAATTTGCTCTTGTTGGGGAAGGTCTTGGCCTTGTCTTTTATAATAAGTTTGCCACCATTGTCTTCCATCTTATCATAAGGACAATCAGCCACAACGTGAGTCACATTGCCGCAATTGTAGCAAGTCCTCACATGTTGCTTGCCTTTGGTCCCATTTTTCTTGTTCTTGGAGAAATTTGGCTTTGAGTTTATCTTGTTTCTCCAAAATTGTCTTGATGCAAGAGCCATATGCTCGTGATAAGCATAGTTGGTGTCTTCGGCCCACAATTCCTTTTTTTCTTCCTCATATTCCTACAATTAAGCCTTGGCCTTCAAGGCTAGGTTGGGAGAGTCTTTTCTTGACCGTTTAACACTATCAAGAGCATTGTGAGCAGTCTTGTTCAATATGTTCATGGCAATAAACTCATTCAACACATTGGTTGAAGACAAGGAGTGAAAGTCTGGCCACTGACGGAAGACGGAGGACATGTATTTGTTGAAGGGCATAATAGCCTTAAGAAACTTATGCTTAATCCAGTTGTCATCCACGTCCTTGCTTCCATGATCCTGAAGAGCGACAACAAGAGTTGTCACCCTTCGGTATAGCTCATGAGGATCTTCATCATCGATCATAACAAATTAATCGTCCATATCAAGTATCTCTTCATACTTTGACCGTTGAATACTAGAGCTTCCCTTGGAAATGATGTGCTCCCAACAATTTTTGGCATGAGTGAAGGGACGCAAATGAGCAAGATCTTCAATAGGAACGGCCGCTTGAAGGTTGAACATGGCTGAATGGTTGAGCTGATTGTCAACCTCTTCTCTTGGAGTGAGGTTTCTTGGGTCATGAGGGTAGTAGCCTTGCTCGATGATTCTCCAAAGTTGAGTCGAGTTATGATTCAAATGAGCCTTTATACGAAAAACCTAGTTAGCAAAATCATTCTTAACAACCTTAGGTGGAGGAACGAGATTAATAATATGTGGTGGGTGAACTGGTCCTCCATAGACCATGGGAGGAGGAACCGAGGCAAAGGTATTTGCCCCACTCGTTCCTTGAGGCAATTTATCTTTTTCACTTCTTGCATTTTCCTTTTAGGAATTGGTCCTCGTATCCGAATATGTGGGATTAGCCACAAACAACGGGTCGGTAGACGATTTGTAATTATCAAGGAAATCTTTAAGCATGTTCTTGACCTAGATAGTTACTCAGGATCTAATTTTGGACATGGCCTCATTTAGGTCCTCTTGGGAGACCGAGTTTACAACAGCTGCCCCAGGCAAATCCCTCGAACTAACCTCACCGTTAGGCGTTAGCCATACTCTTTGGGTGGCGAAACTCTTAATAAAGATACGAGGCTGTGATACCAATTGAAAGGATCGATATGATTGACTAGAGGAGGGTTATTAGGCAACTACTTTTTTAAAACTTTTCTTTAAAGAAATTAGGCTTAGCAGCAAATAGGTAATCTACATATGCAACTAAGTGAGCAACCTATATGATGCTAACAACAACAATAATTAGCAAGAAGTAAATACAAGTAAAGGTAAGAAATAACCACAAATGAAACCGATGAACACGAGGAGGTGTTTCCGAAGTTCCTTCCCTTTAAGGGGAAGTACGTCTGTGTTGGAGCGGTGTGGAGGCACAATGCTCCCCAAGATGCCACTAAGGCCACCATATTCTCCTCCCACCCTCACACAATGTGAGGTGCCGTGATTCCACTAAGTGGTGCCATTGAAGGCGGCGAGTGAACCTTTACAAACAAGGTTGGGGCAATCTCCACAACTTAATAGGAGGCTCCCAACAACACCAGAAAGCTTCACCAAAATGGAATATGGCTTCGAGGTGACCTCAACCATCTAGGGTGCTCAAACACCCAAGAGTAACGAGATCCGCAAGGGATTAGTGGGGGAATCAAATTTCTCTTGGTGGAAGTGTAGATCAAGGCCCTCTCAACCAAACCCTAGAATATCAACAAGTTTTGTTGGCTAGGGAGAGAGATCAGGCTAAAATGGAGCTTGGAGCAACAATGGAGCTTTGGGGGAAAAAGGTGAGTCTCCATGGGGAAGAATACCCAGTTATACAGTGGAGGAACAAAGTGATCGTTTTCTTTGCAAAATTTGTGCAGGAGTGGTAGTACTGCTTGGAGGAGTGGTACTTCCGCTTGCACGAAAGAATTAGGTCGGGCAGCCAACAGTCACGAGAAGAGGAGCGGAAGTTCCGCTAGAGCGGTACTATCGCTATGCAATGATAGGGAAGAAACAGAGCAGAAGTACCACACACGGCGGTACTTCCGCTCCAAAACAACTGCTAAACACAATAGAAAAATGGGATAGTTAAGCATAAGTATGGAGCGGCAGTACCGTGCAAGCGGTACTACGTCCCGACTCTGAGCGGTACTTCCGCTTACTAAGCAACAAGAGGATAGATCCAAAGTGATGAAGAGGAAAGGAGGAGACGAGTGCGTACGTGAATGATTTTGTCAACTTTTCCAAATGCGGACCCCCTCTTGATAGTATGGACTATCCTATGACTGAGGTCCACCAACACAAAATCATACGAAGTATTCCGTCTTCTCATTTAACATCCGAGTGGAAAAATAACCATCTCGTGCCACGTGATAACCTCTGAAAGCTCAAACAACACGATTAGTCTACAAAGGTGTTGTCATCAACCATCAAAACAACTTAGGGAATATTATGCTCTTGCAAGTTGCTCAAGGTGTTTTAAGTGTGCAGGTAACACATGATGAGCAATATTAGAGGCACAATTTGTTCCATACAAAGGAAGTTGTGAAGGAACGTTCTATTCGCGTCATCATCGATGGAGGGAGTCTGCACAAAAATAAGTTGATGCAACACCTATAATAGCCTATGGAAAAACTTTATGAAGTGGCATCTTGTATATTTCGTCTGTGACTTCATGCTCTCCTTATAGTGGCTTCAAAGTGCGAAAAGCACCACTAGAAACTCCATTGTTCTTTGCTCCGCATACATGTACTTTCAGATTTTTATGTACGCATCATCATTGATGGAGGGAGCTGCAACAACTTGGCTAACATGGAGATGGTGGAGAAGCTATCTGTCACTACTAGATGAGATCCTCATACTTAGTACTTCCAATGGCTCAGCTACAGTGGCCGGGTGAAGGTAATACATACTGCTCGTGTGCATTTTAGCATTACTACATATTATGACTATGTTGATTGTGATGTGGTACCCATGAAAGCATGCTCCATTTTACTTGGTAGACCATGGCAATTTGATAAAACTTCTGTACACCATGATAGGACAAATTAGTATACTCTTGTTCATAAGGATAAAAATATAACTTTGCTTCCTATGTCTCTTGAACATTTTATGAACGATGGTATTGCTAGAGCTAGTAAAGCAAAAAAGGAGCAAACTAAGAGTGGAAATCAGATTGTGGAAACGGATTTGAGCAACACAGTAATCCTAATAAACCATAATCTAGTGTTGCATCTGAAATAAAATTGAAGAGTGAATGTTTACTTGTCAGATATGATACTACTGATATGGATTTTACTACATCTGCTTGATATACTTTTGTGTGCAAAGAGGTATTATTTTCATTCAAGGACGTGTCTCCCTCTTTGACTCATGCTGTCACTAACATCTTGCATGAGTTCACTGACGTCTTTCCATAAGATGTGCCACCAGGATTACCAATTATTAGAGGGATTGAGCATTAGACTGACTTAATTCCTGGTGGATCACTAGCCAACCGTGCGCCATACCGTACCAATCGAGTGGAGAAGAAGGAGATTTTGTGTCACGTATAGGAACTGCTCGACAAAGGTTATATACACGAATCCCTTTGTCCTTGTGATGTTCCTTTTATTGTAGTACCTAAATAGGATAGTACATCGTGTGTGTGTGTGTGTGTGTGTGTGTGTGTGTTGATTTTATAGGCATTAATGATATTATTATTCGTTATCATCATCCTATACCTAGGCTAGATGATAGGATTGATGAATTAAGTGGCTCTACAATTTTCTCCAAAGTTGACTTGCATAGTGGATACCATCAAATTCATATGAAATTGGGACATGAATGTAAAACATAATTTAAAACTAAGTTTGGATTATATGAGTGGTTAGTCATGCCTTTTGGGTTAACTAATGCACCTAGTACTTTCATGAGATTAATGAATCAGGTTTTATGTGCTTCGATTGGATGATTTGTGGTAGTCTATATATTTTGATGATATACTGATTTATAGTAGATCCTTAGAGGAACACTTCATTTACGTGTTTTTTTATTACTCTACGTGATGCACGTTTGTTTGGTAACCTTGGGAAGTGCACCTTTTGCACCGACTGAGTATATTTACCTTCATATGTTGTTACTCCATAGGGAATTGAAGTTGATAAAACCAGGATTGAAGCTATTGAGAGTTGGACGCAACCCAAAATGGTCACACAAGTGAGGAGTTTTCTTGGCCTGGCTGGTTTTCATAGACGTTTTGTGGGAGATTTTAGCACCATTGTTGCACCTCTCAATGAGCTTACAAAGAAGGATGTGCCTTTTTCTTGGGGAACCGCACACGAAGAAGCCTTCATGGTATTGAAAGATAATTTAACACATGCTCCTTTACTTCACATTCCTAATTTTAATAAGACTTTCAAGATTGAATGTGATGCTAGTAGAATTGGATTAGGAGGTGTGTTATTACAAGATTCTAAAGTTGTTACGTACTATTCTGAAAATTGAGTGGGCCTAGTCTAAATTATTGTACACTCTTATACGGACTTTGGAAACATGGAAACATTATTTATGGCCCAAAGAATGTGTTATGTATTTTGGGCATGAATCTTTGAAACATATTCAAAGTCAAGCAAAGTTGTACCATAGACATGCTAAATGTGTTGAATTCATTAAAACTTTCCCTTATATCATTAAACGTGAGAAGGGAAAAGGAAATTTTATTGCTGATGCATTGTCTCCTCGTTATACTATGCTTTCACAACTTGACTTTAAAATATTTGGTTTGAAGACCATCAAAGATTAATATGTGCATGTTGTTGAAGTTAAAGTTGTGTTGCAGAATTGTAAACCAGGGAGAACGTGGAACAAGTTCATAATTAATGATGGATTTGTGTGTCGTGCTAACAAGCTATGCATTCCAGCTCGCTCCGGTCGTCATTTGTTGTTGCAGGAGGCACATGAAGGATGATCAATGGGACACTTTGGCGTGAAGAAGATGTAGGACATAGTTGCTACACATTTCTTTTGGCTAAAGATGAGATGGGATGTTCGTCTTCTTATAGCTCGCTACACTACATGGCAAAACGCAAAGTCATGACTCAATCCTCATGGTTTATATATGCCTATGCCTATACCTAGTGTTCGTCGGGAGGATATATGTAAGAGCAAGTCTAGTAGAACCCTCAAACCCTTAAATTCTGGAAAATAACCGCTTTTTACAGTTTTCGTCGACAAAACGACGTAGACTAGAACCCTTAAACCCTTAAACCCTTAAACCCGTAAAAAAAATTAGAGGTCGAACCTGCAAACCGAATCTCAGCCTGTAGAAGTGAGGGTTGGGAGGGCAAACCCAATCCCAACCCGCACTCCTTTTCATCTCCAGCGCGGGAGGGAAAACCGCCCGTCCCAGCCGCCGCGCCATGGATCCACCGGCCGCCGCCTCGCCCCCGCCCGCCGCCGCGCCAGCCGCCGCCGCGCCAGCCACGCCCGCCCCCGCGCCGGCCCCGCCCGCCCCCGCCCCCGCCCGGCACGCCCCGGCCACCGTGGCCGACATGGTGGCGGCGACCCACGTCGGGGCCAAGCGGCGGCGGGCGGGCCTCGCACCGCCTCCTCCCGCCCCAGCCACCGCGGCTGCCCCGGCCACCGTCCAGCCCGCCCCCGCGAAGAAGAGCCGGCCGAAGGTCTCCTCGCGTGGGCCGCGAGGGGCTTCCTCGAAGGCCGCCGGCGCATCCCCGAAGCGGAAGAAGGTCACGGCGCGGAAGAAGCCCGCGCCCCCGGTCGTCGCCGTCGCCGAACCTCCTCCCGCCGTGCACAAGGTGTTCGAGGAAATGGCAAACCCAACCTCGTTCATGGACCTCCTTCAAGACGCGGAGGTGGACCTCGGGGCTCCGCCTCTAGAACCCTTTGGTGAGGAGGTTGGAGAAGATGAGGAGGATGAAGGGGATGACGAGGAGGAGGTGGCCGAGATAGGAGAGGAGGCATTCACCGCCGCTTCCCGCCCACACGCTCGGTCGACAAACTACACCGAAGCGGAAGATATCCTCTTGGTTCGTGCTTGGGCATCTGTGGGGATGGATGCAACCACCGGCATCGATCAAACCGGTAAAAGGTATTGGCACAGGATCGATGACAACTATTGTAGGATCAAGCCGAAGAATTGTGGGTTCCTCTCTCGCAGTTACCAGCTGATGATCTTTATTTCCTTGTTTGTTTGAAGGTTTATTATGTTTGTCTTGTGAAAATTATGCAATGCCAAATGACAGTTTTAAGGTTTGGGGTTGGGGCAAAGACTAGAACTCTCAAACTCAACTCTTATAACATATTCCGTTATAAGGGTTGGGTTTGAGGGTTCTAGTCTTTGCCCCTGTTTTTCAACCCTTAAAAGTGTCAAAAATGTGTAATTCTCGATCCTTAAAACTGGTTTTTGTTTTGAGGATTTGAGGGTTTTACTGACTTGCTCTAACAGCTCGGAACCGACGCCCACCCATCAAAGATCCCCATACATGCCGCCACCCACACCTGCTCTCATCCTCAATTTCCTCTCCTGCCCAATCCCATGGAGCCTCCTCGCCCGCCGGTGCCCAAAGCCACCTCCTCTGCTTGATCCGAGGGGGATGACGAGCAGCTCATCCCCGGCAATCAGATCGCTGGACGTGTCCATCTCCCAGCAGACGCAAGCGCTCGCCCGAGCTCCTTGATTCCCCGAGCACAAGCGCCACCTCATGACCGCCTCTTCGGCCAGCTACCCTGCCGGAGCTCTATCCCGCTGTCCGGCCACGTCTGCACCACCAGGCTGGCCTAGTCTCTCTTCTTCTTCCCTCCCCTGTTTCACTTTTCCTCACGTTTTTTCCTCTCTCACACATCCCCCTCTATCTCTTTTGCTTTCTCTGTTACAGGAAACCACCATGGCACCGAGCACCTCGCCTGCGCCACAAGCCCCCAACTCGCCACGTGCCGGCGACCCAGCAGGTCGCCCCGGCCTCGCGTCCTCGTTCTCCCTTTCTTCCCTCTCTAAGCTCCCGTGCTCTCCATCTCTTTCTGCTGCAACAGGAACCATGGGACCCCGCATGACTTGCTCGCCCCGGATACACCTCCTCTCGCGCGGACACGGCGCCGCCATGGCCGTGCCGGCCTCGACACCCTCCGCCCAGTACCATCCCCAACTAGATCCCGCACGCAGCAGGTCCGTACCGATCACACTCGCCATGGTTGCTCTCTGTCGTTGGTGTGTGCATTTGTGGAGAAGAACACCCGCAATTTGTTTGGTATATGTTGTGTTCCTTGGCTAGTACACCACAAAATCAAGCACAGCCGAGCTGGATAGCGTTGCTTGATTCCGACGATTGGACATGGGGTTCGTATCCCAGGCATCCCTATATTATTATGTTCTTTTTATTTTTTTCATCTCATCTACTCCCTTGGTTCCTAAATATAAAATCTTTTAGAAATTTTACTATGGACTACATACGAAGTAAAATGAATGAATGTACACTTTAGAATAGGTTTATATACATGTGTATGTAGTCCATATTAAAATCTTTAGAAGGTCTTATATTTAGGAACGAAGGGAAAACATCCAACCAAAAGATTGCTTCATCTAAAGTGAATCATCTAAAGCTAATAATAATTAACCGTACATTGCATGTAAAAAACTTTATATATGTAAAATTTTCAGAATTTTGTATAGATTCATAATAACCAACTTTCATCCATGATAAACATGTTTAACTTGTTGTTTTCATTTAATTTGCATACATGTCAAATTAAAACGGTCTACACGTACTTTTTACTGTACTAGGAATTTAATGCTTATCCAATGCATTTTATCATTAACAAATGTCATGTTTTTATAATGCTAATAACTAATTAACCGTATCGCATGTAAAAAACTATATATGTAAAAAATTTAGAATTTTGTGTAGATTCACAATAACCAACTTTCATCCATGATAAACATGTTTAACTTGTTGTTTTCATTTAATTTGCATATATGTCAAATTAAAACGGTCTATTGCATAGTTATTTATTCGTAGCTCCGATTAAAATGATCCACATATGTAACTTGATTAGAAAAAATTGGTAGAATAACATGATGACATTTATTCTGTTGTTTAACAACTCTATAGTTGTGCCATAGCCAGAAGAGTACTGAAATCTTAATTTGCATATGGGGACTTTCTGAAATTATTATTAGTTGTTCCAGACTTATTTAAACTTGCCTAGAATTATTAATTCCATAATGCATCCATGATTTAACATGTTGTGGTTGTCACTTGCGTACATTTTGCATTTATACCATATTATTTTGTGATGCTCATAGCTTTTAGACCGTAACTCCGTTTTAGATGACATATATATGTAAATCGACTAGAATGACGTGTAGAATCACATGGTGCATTTTATTTTGTTGTTTAATAAATATAAAATATGTTTAATTCAGATATGAAAAAAATTTAAAATTAACATATGGAGTCATTTCGGTAATGTTATATGTTGTTTTCGATCTCATTTAAAATGCCTAGATATATAGTTTATTTATGCTTTACTTCTTGCCATGTTTAACAACATTTAATATTGTCGTGTACCTAAATGGAAATGAACTAAGTAATTCAAATATGGAGTTTCGTCAATATGCAACTTGTTGCATATTGAGCTTCATTTAATGTGTAGGAGTTGATTGTTGTGCCTGACATACCTTGCATAATTAATTGAACATGCATCATATTTGTTTGCGCATCATGTCATGCATATGGTGTGGTTTTTATCGTGTGTTCATTGTTGTTTCTGGAATGCTTCTTCTCGATAGAGTTCCGCAAGCGTATCAGAGTGTGAGGATTCATTCAACTACGTGGTTCGTCTATTTCACGGATTCTTTCTTCTTCCAAGCGGGTTCATAGACAAGATGATCATTTCCTTAGATACCACTACTATCATTGCTATGGTAGTTGTCTCGTTTATATTGCTATGCCTCGCTGCCTACCACCTATTAATGCTAGCCTCCCAACATTGACATGACAATCCTCTAACCCCTCCACATTCCAGCAAATCACTCTTTGACTATGTTACCGTTTGCTCAGCCTTCTTATAGTATTTCTAGTTGGAGGTGCAGTTTCTTCCATGTGACAACATGGATATTCTTTTGACAACATGGGCCAGAGATCCACTCGAGGAGGCAAACCAGGTGCCCACACAGCATCAGGGCGCGCCCCTGCCCCTGGCCCACGTCTGGCCTCCTCCTTCTGGTATATAAGTCATTTTACTCTAAAACTTTTATGGGAAGCCTTTCAGGACGAGGAGTCTCTACAACGAGGCGGAACTAGAGCAGGAGCACTTTTGCTCTCCGACGGGAAGATTCCGTCGGGGACACTTCCCTCCAGGAAGGGGAAATCGAAGCCTTTGTCATCACCAACAACCCTCTCATGTGGGAGGACCAATCTACATCAGCACCATCAACAACACCATCTCATCTCAAACCCTTGTTCATCTCTTGTATTCAATCTTTGTGTCAGAACTTTAGATTGGTACGTGTGATTGGCTTGTAGTGTTGATTAGTGATCATAGTTGATGCTAGTTGGTTTACCTCTTGAGATATTAAATGTTTAGATCCTTCATGTTATTCAATACCCCTCTGATCTTGAACACCATGATGATGAGTGAGCAGTTACTTTTGTTCTTGAGGACATGGGAGAAGTCTTGTCATAAGTAATCATGTGAATTTGGTATTCGTTCGATATTTTGATGATATGTATGCTGTGATTCTCTTAGTGGTGTCATGTGAACGTCGACTACATCACAATTCATCATTCATGGGCCTAAGGAAACTCATTGTGGAGTAGTAATTAGATGATGGGTTGCTAGAGTGATAGAAGGTTAAACCTCAGTTTATGCGCTATTCCGTAAGGGGCTGATTTGGATCCAAATGTTTATTGTTATGGTTAGACTTTGTCTTAATTCTCTTTTCGCAGTTGCGGATGTTTGCGAGAGGGGGTAGTCATAAGTGGGAGGCTTGTTCGAGTAAAAACAACACCCAAGCAGCGATCCACCCACATATCAAATCATCAAAGTAGCGAACGCGAATCAAATGAACATGGTGAAAGTGACTAATGAAATTGCCGTGTGTCCTCAAGGATGTTTGCATCACTATAAGTACTTGTTCCGGCCTGTCCTTTGCAGTCAAAAAGATTGGGCTACATTGCTGCACTTTATTTAAATTTGTTCCTAGTTACCCGCTACAAATTATCTTGCTACCAAACTATTTGTTACCGCTTGTTTCAGTTCTTGCAGAAAATACCTTGCTGAAAATCACTTGTCATTTTTTTCTGGTCCTCGTTGGATTCGACACTCTTACTTATCAAAAGGACTAAGATTGATGCTCTATACTTGTGGGTCATCAAGACTCTTTTCTGACACCGGTAAGGAAATATTTTTGTTAAGTGCTAAAAGTTATTGCTACTTATCATTATGGAAAGTAATCTTTTGAGAGGCTTGTTTGCGGTATCTTCACCTCGACCGAAAACCACTAGAGTTGCCTCTCCACCACCTACTGAATCTACTGAAGCTATTTCTTATTAAATTCCTACTGGTCTTACTGGGAAACTTTTAGCTAATTCTTATGCACGCGATGGGACTAAACATCCTCATATGTACTTAATTTATGCGGATGAAATTTGTGGATTTTTTAAGCTTCCGGGTCTATCTGGAGACAGGGCTAACAAAAAAGTGTTCCCTTTATTTTTGGAGGGAAAGGCATTGACATGGTATAGGCTATGTGATGATACTGACACATGGGATTGGAATCGATTGAAACTGGAGTTCCACTAGAAATTTTATCCTATGCATTTGGTTCATAGTGATCGGAATTACATTTATAACTTGTGGCCTCGTGAAGGAGAAACTATCGCTCAAGCTTGGGAGGCTCAATTATATGATTCATACATGCCGCAATCATGATCTCTCAAGAGAAATAATTCTTCAAAAAAATTATGCTCGACGTTCTCATAATGATCGGAATATGCTTGATTCTTGTTCAACTCGTTCTTTTATGAAGAAGACTACAACAACAACAACAACAACCAAGCCTTTCAGTCACAAACAAGTTGGGGTAGGCTAGAGTTGAAACCCATAATATCTCGAAGCCAAGTCATGGCTCTGGAACGTGGATAGCTAACTTCCACGCACCCCTATCCATGGCTAAGTATTTGTCGATATTACAAACCTTCAGGTCTATCTTAACGGACTCCTCCCATGTCAAGTTTGGTCTACCACGACCCCCCTTAACATTCTCAGCATGCTTTATCCGTCCGCTATGCACCGGCGCTTCCGGTGGCCTCCGTTGAATATGTCCAAACCATCTGAGACGATGCTGGACCACGTTTTCTTCAATCGGTGCTACCCCAAGTCTCTCTCATATATCGTCATTCCGTACCTGATCCTTCCTTGTGTGACCACATATCCATCTCAACATGCGCATCTCTGCTACACCTAACTGTTGGATATGTCGTCTCTTGGTTGGTCAACACTCCGCGCCATTCAACATCGCAGGTCGGATAGCTGTCCTATAAAACCTGCCTTTTATCTTTTGTGGCACTCTCTTGTCACAGAGTACGCCAGAATCTTGGCGCCACTTCATCCACCCAGCCTTGATTCGGTGGCCCACGTCTTTTATGAAGAAGACTATTGAATTTAAATAGGATCTTCTTGAAAAGATTAAGTGCAACCATGAGGATTGGGAGATCGACAAAGGTAATGGGTTAGGTATAAATCTTGCGTTTGATTGTGTTAAAAAAATTATGGAAACATATGCCTTTTAGAAATTCAGCACCAAGTATGGACTTGGTGAATATTTATGTTGGTTTTCCTATGGAAATAGTGGAAATAGTAGCCTCTTTCTGTGAATATTTTCCTACTCATGTCGGTTTTCCTATGGAGAAGTGGTTTAAATACCATCCTCCTATATTAATTAAGGAAAAACCTCCTGAGATTAAAGGAGTGAAAACTATTGTCTACAATGTTGATCCATTTGTTCCTACTAGTTATTTTGAGAAACCGCCTTTTCCTGTTAGAATTAAAGAGCACTCTAAGGTTTCTTCTGTAGTTAGGAAAAGTTATGTTAGAACACCAACAGCTTCTGAGCAAATTAAGGTTGAACCTAGCATTGCTTTAGTTAAATATCTTTTAGTTGATGAATTGGATGAACATGTTATTTCCTTCTATGATAATGCTTCTAGAATTGCTAGTCATGATCTTAAGAATAAAATAGACCTGTAGTTGGCATGCCTGTTATTTCTGTTAAAATTGGAGATCATTGCTATCATTGTTTATGTGATGTGGGTGCTAGCATAAGTGTTATTCCTTTTACTTTATATCAAGAATTCATGAATGATATTGCACCTGCTGAGATTGACGATATTGATGTCACTATTAAGCTTGTCGAGAGAAATACTATTTCACCACTTGGTATTGTCACATAGAGTGAAGTCTTATGTGGTAAGATCAAATACCCTATTGATTTTCTTCTTCTTGGTTCTCCACAAGATATCTTTTGTCCAATCATATTTGGTAGAGCTTTCTTAAATACTGGTAATGCTCAATTTAATTTTGATAAGGAGAAGTTTAGTGTCAACTTTGGTGGTGTGTCTCATGAATTTAATTTCTCTAAGTTTCGTAGACACCACATGATATAGAGTTTCTTAGTAAAGATGAAATTGTTAGTCTTGCTGCTATTGTTGTGCCTCCTACTGATCCTTTGGAACAATATTTACTTGACCATGAGAATGATTTGCATATGAATTAAAGGAGTGAAGTAGATGAGGTTTTCTTTAAGAAGCCACCTATACTTAAGCATAATTTGCCTATTGAAACTTTGGGAGGTCCTCCTCCACCTAAGAGTGATCCTGTGTTTGAATTGAAGCAATTGCATCATACTCTGAAATATTATTATCTTGATGAAAAGAAAATATATCCTGCTATTATGAATGCTAAACTTTCACGGCACGAGGAAAAGAGATTATTAAAAGTTCTAAGGAAGCATCGTGCCACTATCGTATATACTCTCGATGATCTTAAGGGCATTAGTCCCACTCTATGTGAGCACAAGATTAATATGGAACCAGATGCCAAACCCGATGTTGACCACCAACGATGTTTAAATCCGAGGATGAAGGATGTGGTAAGAACTGGAATATTAAAGCTTCTGGAAGTAGGTATTATCTACCGCATAGCTGATAGTAGAAGGCTGAGTCCACTTCATTGTGTTCCTATAAAGGGTGGTATTACTGTTTCTAATGATAAGAATGAACTTATACCTCGGAGGATAGTAACTCGTTATAGGAAGGTGATATATTTTAAAAAGTTGAATAAATCTACTAGGAAAGATCACTACCCTTTACCTTTTATTGATCAAATGTTAGAAAGGTTGTCTAAGCGCACACACTTTTGTTTCTCGGATGGTTATTCTGTTTTTTCTCAAATACCTGTTGCATAATCTGATCAAGAGAAAACCACATTTACCTGCCATATTGGAACTTTTTCTTATATACGTATGCCTTTTGGTTTAAGCAATTCACCTTCTACTTTTCAAAGACGTATGACTGCTATCTTTTCTCATTTTTGTCATGGATGATTTCTCTGTATACGGAACTTCTTTTGATGATTGCTTAAGCAACCTTGACCGAATTTTGCAGAGATGTGAACAAACAAATCTTGTCTTGAATTGGGAGAAGTACCACTTTATGGTTAATGAATGTATTGTCTTGGGCCATAAAATTTCTAAAAGAAGTATTGAGGTTGATAAAGCAAAAGTGGATACTATTGAGAAGATGTCATGCCCAAAGGATATAAAAGGTATAAGAAGTTTCCTTGGTCATGCTGGTTTCTATAGGAGATTTATTAAAGACTTTTCTAAAATTTCTAGGCCTCTTACCAATCTTTTGCAAAAAGATGCTCCTATTTTGGATGATGATTGTGTAGAAGCCTTTGAAACTCTTAAGTCGGCTTTAATTTCTGCACCTATTGTCCAGCCACCTGATTGGGATTTAGCTTTTGAAATTATGTGTGATGCTAGTGATTATGCTGTCGGGGCTGTTCTAGCACATAGAGTTGATAAGAAGTTGAATGTTATTCATTATGCTAGTAAGACTTTGACACTCCCCAAAGGAATTATGCTACCACTGAAAAAGAGTTTCTAGCAGTTGTGTTCGCTTGTGATAAGTTTAGTTCTTATATTGTTAATTCCAAAGTTACTATTCACACCGATCATGCTGCTATTAAGTATCTTATGGAAAAGAAAGATGCTAAGCCTAGTCTTATTAGGTGGGTTCTTTTGTTGCAAGAGTTTGATCTTCATATTGTTGATAGGAAAGGGGCTGAGAATCTCGTGGCTGATAACTTGTCTAGATTGGAAATTGTGCTTGATGACCCACAACCTATTAATGATAGTTTTCCTGATGAGCAATTAGCCGCTATTAATGGTTCTCATAATACTCCTTGGTATGCAGACTGTCCTAATTATATTGTTGCTTATTTTATACCCCCTAGTTTTACTTACCAGCAAAAGAAAAAGTTCTTTTATGATTTGAGACACTATTTCTGGGATGACCCACATCATTATAAAGAAGGTGTGGAGGTATTGTTAGACGTTGTGTACCTGAGCATGAACATGAACAAATTCTTCGGAAGTGTCACTGCGAAGCTTATGGAGGACACCATGCAGGAGATAGAACCGCACGTAAGATATTGCAATCCGGTTTTTATTGGCCTACTCTCTTCAAGGACGCTCGTAAGTTTGTCTTATCTTGTGACGAGTGTCAAAGGATTGGTAATATTAGTAGACGTCGGAAAATGCCTATGAATTATTCTCTTGTTATTGAACCATTTGATGTTTGGGGTTTTGATTATATGGGACCTTTTTCTAGGTCTAATGGGTATACTCGTATTCTTGTTGCTGTTGATTATGTCACTAAGTTGGTTGAGTCTATCCCCACTAGGAGTGCTGATCACAACACTTATTAAGGAAGTAATCTTTCCAAGGTTTGGAGTCCCTAGATATATTATGACTGATGGTGGTTCATATTTTATTCATATTGCTTTCTGTAAGATGCTTGCTAAATATGATGTTGATCATAGAATTGCGTCTCCCTATCATCCTCAATCTAGTGGTCAAGGTGAATTGAGCAATAGGGAGATAAAGCTGATTTTACACAAGACTGGCAATAGATCTAGAAAGAATTGGCCTAACAAATTAGATGATGCTTTGTGGGCTTATGGAACTTCTTATAAGAATCCTATGGATATGTCTCCTTATAAAATGGTTTATGGAAAAGCATGTAATTTTCCTCTTGAATTGAAACATAAAGCTTTTTGGGCTGTTAAAGAACTTAACTAGGACTGGAAGCTTGCAGGTGAAAAGAGGTTATTTGACATTAGCTCTCTTGATGAATGGAGAACCCAGGCCTATGTTAATGCCAAGTTGTTTGAAGAAACAATCAAACGATGGCATGACAAGAGGATCCAAAAGAGAGAATTTGAAGTGGGTGAATATGTTTTATTACATAATTATCATCTTAGGTTCTTTGCAGGTAAAGTTCTCTCCAAATGGGAAGGGCCATATATTACCGAAGAAGTTTATCATCCCGGAGCCATAAATATCAATAATGACGTGGGTACTAACCCGAAGGTGGTAAATGGACAATGGATCAAGCACTAAATTTCAGGTACACCCATTAATGTTGAAACTAATATTATTGAGACTATTACACGGGGGAACATATCAAAGAGTCCTTCTGAAACACTCTAGAATACTGAAAAAGGAATAGGTACGTGATACGGTAAGCAACCAGACACCGAAAATTCCGCAAAAATATATTCTGGTAGTTTTGGAATATTTAGAAAAATATAAAAATAAAAGGAAGTTGTGAGGGTCCACCAGGTGCCCACACAACACCTGCCCCCCCCCCCACTTGGGGCGCACCCTGATGTTGTGTGGGGACCTGGTGCACCTTCCCGACTTCGTTTTCCTCCCATTTTACTTGTTATGCAAAATAAAAAATTATATATACTCCCCATATTGATTTGACCACAGCATCGTGAGATATCTTATGTTCTTGTTTCTTGTTGTTTTCTATCAGATGTAAAATCTCCATGGCCTCCTCAAGCTCCTCGAAGACAAGTTCTACGAGAACGTCATCAACCCTTTTGATGAAGCACCCTCAGGAGGTTGACCCGTGAGGGGGTGCTCCACATCTGGATGTTCAAGGACACAAGAGGACTGGGAGCATGGAGGAAAGGCTCCAAGCGGTGAAGCAAGAGATCTTCAAGTGCAAGGGGATGGTGGAGCGTGGACTCAACGCAAATCACTCTATGATCACGATGTTCACGCGTGAGAATAAAGTGGGTGACCAACGTTTGGAGAACATCGTCCTCAAGCTTAACGAACGCATCGAGTATCTTCAAGATCAAATTTATGACCTCTCGCGCCAAAATTATGAGTATGAAGAAAAATTTAGAGGTATGAGTTTGGCTCCAAGTTTCAGGGCTCCAGAGCCTCGCTCCGCGTATTATGGTGGAGAAACCGCCCCATGGAAGTCGGAGGATGGTCTTGCTTCTTCATCACCAAGCTTGATCATATGAGTATGGGCATTCCCCTTGGCGTGTGCCAAGCTTGGGGAAGGTGCCTCGGTATCGTATCACCATCACTCTTATTATCTTTACCTATTTTCAATTCGATCCTTAGTTATTTCATGATCTAGTAGAATAAAAGTTTAGTATGATCTATATTTGAGTGCTAGTTTCTTTCCATCTATCTATGTAATCGTGTGTGAGTTATATAATAAAGAGTAGTTTGAGTTTTGCTTCTTTACTCTTGTACTCTAATCAAAAGCAATGAAATAATGAAAAGAAAAAGATCATATGCTAATCTTAAGGTGAGTAATGACATCACATAAGGAAGAGTATAAGTGGTAAAATTTATTGATGGTTGACAAACATAGCATTGGTCAATGATGCAATTCATGAAAAAGTAAATAAGGAAGAGAAGATTCACATGCAAATATACTATCTTGGACATCTTTTACAATTGGGAGCAGCCAATAAATATTATATGCCAAACGGTTGACGTTGGACAAGGAAGACAACATAATGAGTTTTGTTTGTTCATATTCACATAGAAGTTATATTGTCATGGATCCTCCAACATGGAGTGCTGGCCGAATACCTTTGCTAGCTAAAAACTCGCACTAAGTAGAAATACTACTTGTGCATCCGAAACCCTTTAACCAAATACACGCCATAAGAGTCCACTGATACGTCTCCAACGTATCTATAATTTTTGATGGTTTCATGCTATTATCTTGTCAAACTTTGGATGTTTTATACGCCTTTCATGTCTTTTTTGGGACTAACTTATTAACTCAGTGGCAAGTGCCACTTCCTGTTTTTTTCCGTGTTTTTGACCCTTTTCAGAGGAAGATATGAAACGGAGTCCAAACGGAATAAAATCCCCGAAAAGATTTTTTCCAAAACAGAAGAAGATCGGGAGACTTGAGAACCAAGGCAGGGGGTCCCTAGGGACCCCACAAGCCCCCAGCCCTGGCCGGGGGGGAGGCTGGGCCTCACGGGCTTGTGGGACCCCTGGACCTCCTTTGCCCTAGGTTTTGCGCCTATATATTCCCTAAAATCCCAAAAAAATCAGGAGATCATCGAAAATACTTTTCTGCCGCCGCAAACTTCTGTCTCCGCAAGATCCCATCTGGGGCACGTTCTGGTGCCCTGCCGGAGGGGGATTCCGAGACGGAGGGCTTCTTCATGAACACCATGACCTCTCCGATGATGCGTGAGTAGTTCACCATAGACCTACGGGTCCATAGCTAGTAGCTAGATGGCTTCTTCTCTCTCTTGGATCTTCAATACAAAGTTCTCCATGATCTTCATGGAGATCTATATGATGTAATCTTCTTTTGCGGTGTGTTTGTCGAGATCCGATGAATTGTGGATTTATGATCAGATTATCTATGAATCTTATTTGAGTTTCTTCTAATCTCTCTTATGAATGATTTCATATCCTTGTAATTCTCTTCGAGTTGTGGGTTTTGTTTAGCCAACTAGATCTATGATTCTTGCAATGGGAGAAGTACTTGCTTTTGGGTTCATACCGTGCGGTGACCTGCTACTCCGACAATAGACCTTCCCTGACAACGGCGCCAGGAATCGTGCTGCTATGGGCTACGCCTTTAGGGACTTCCTTGGCAAATATGCAAAGGATTTCCCCGCGGCCTTGGAGCCTTGCGTTGGTGTTCCCTTGAAGAGGAAAGGGTGATGTAGCACAGCGGCGGTAAGTATTTCCCTCAGTTTGAGAACCAAGGTATCGATCCAGTGGGAGGCTCGCGTCGAGTCACAAGTGCATGCACAAACACAAAGAGCTTGCACCCAACGCTATGAAGGGATTGTCAATCCCTTATAGATTGTTTGCAAAGTGAGAACTGAAAGCAAAAAGTAAACAAAGCAAAGTAAAAGTGAAAGTGGAGACGATAGTTGTGAATAGACCCGGGGGCCATAGTTTTCACTAGTGGCTTCTCTCATGAAAGCAAGTAGACGGTGGGTGCACGAATTACTGTCGAGCAATTGATAAAACCGTGCAAAGTCATGACGTTATCAAAGGCAATGATTATATCTATAGGCATCACGTCCAAAACAAGTAGACCGATACTTTCTGCATCTACTACTATTACTCCACACATCGACCACTATCCAGCATGCATCTAGTGTATTAAGTTCATAAGAACAGAGTAACGCCTTAAGCAAGATGACATGATGTAGATGGACAATCTCATATCTATGATAAAAGCCCATCTTGTTACCCTTGATGGCAACAACATGATGCGTGCCTTGCTACCCCTTCTGTCACTCGGAAAGGTCACCACACGGTATGAACCCGAAACCAAGCACTTCTCCCATTGCAAGAATCATAGATCTAGTTGGCCAAACAGAACCCAAGACTCGGAGAGACTTACAAGGATATCAAATCATGCATATAAGAAATCAGCAAAGACTCAAATATAATTCATAGATAATCTGATCAGAAATCTACAATTCATCGGTTCTCGACAAACACACCGCCAAAGATGATTACATCGGATAGATCTCCATGAAGATCATGGAGAACTTTGTATTGAAGATCCAAGAGAGAGAAGAAGCCATCTAGCTACTAACTACGGACCCATAGGTCTGAAGTGGACTACTCACGAGTTATTGGAGAGGCGATGATGTTGATGTAGAAGCCCTCCAACTCCAAAGTCCCCTCCAGGGTCTCCAGATGAGATCTCGTGGAAACGGAAGCTTGCAGCGGCGGAAAAGTGTTTTCGTGGATGCCCTGATTTTTTATGGGATTTTAGGGAATTTATAGGCGAAAGAGCTATGGCAGGGGAGCTCCAGGGGGGCACAAGCCTGGTAGCCGCCCCCTGGTGGCGGCTACAGGGCTTGTGGGCCCCCTATGGCGCTCCTGCCTTGGCCCTCAAGCCCCCCGATCTTCTTCTGTTCTGGAAAAATTTATTTCGGGGATTTTATTCCGTTTGGACTCCGTTCCAAAATCAGATCTGAAAAGAGTCAAAAACACAGAAAAAACAGGAACTGGCACTTGGCACTGAATTAATAAGTTAGTCCCAAAAAAGATATAAAAGGTACATAAAACATCCAAAGTTGACAAGATAACAGCATGAAACCATCAAAAATTATAGATACGTTGAGACGTATCAAGACCTCACCCAGTGACAGAAGGGGTAGCAAGGCACGCATCGTCTTGTTGCCATCAAGGGTAAAAATATGGGGTTTTCATCATTGGTTTGAGATTATCCCTCTACATCATGTCATCTTGCTTAAGGCGTTACTCTGTTCGTCATGAACTCAATACACTAGATGCATGCTGGATAGCGGTTGATGTGTGGAGTAATAGTAGTAGATGCAGAAAGTATCGGTCTACTTGTCTCGGACGTGATGCCTATATGTATGATCATTGCCTTAGATATCGTCATGACTTTGCGCGGTTCTATCAATTGCTTGACAGTAATTTGTTCACCCACCGTAATACTTGCTATTTTGAGAGAAGCCTCTAGTGAACACTATGGCCCCCGGGTCTACTCCACACCATATTTTCAGCCTTACACTTTTACTTCGTTGCACTTTCCGCCTTCAGATCTCACTTTGCAATCAATCTTGAAGTGATTGATAACCCCTTTATAGCGTTGGGTGCAAGCTCTTTTGTGTTTGCGCAGGTACTGTGGACTTGTCGAGATTCTCCTACTGGATTGATACCTTGGTTCTCAACTGAGGGAAATACTTACTGCTCCTGTGCTTCATCACCCTTTCCTCTTCAAGGGAAAAACCAACGCAAGCTCAAGAGACGATAGAAGGATTTCTTCACCATTGCCGGGAAAGGACTTTTGTTGCCGTAGCATCCACCACACGTACCTATGGATTGAGCAAGATCCTTCAAGTAAGTTGTCATCAGTGCAATAAAGCAATAAAAATTTCTCCTAAATATGTAAAGTCTTTTATTGTAAGTGAAAATAAGCGTGGTACGAATTGGTGATGGAAAAAAATAAAAGCCACAAACTGCATAATAAAGGTTAATCTCATAAGGGTCAATATCACGTGATGTTCCTTTGCACTGAGTGAATGCATCCAAAATTAAAAGTACATGACAACCTGTGCTTTCCTCCGTGATGGGCCTATCATTTATTTTATGCAAAGAGTCAAAGTTTTCCCTCTATTCCTTTCTATTTTATCCTTTGGCAAGCATCATGTGGTGGGGAAAGATCTGGGCACATATATCCAGATGAATGTGGGTGAGCATAAGTTATTGTCGTTGACATGACCCTTGAGGTGAATAAGTTGGGAATCCTATCTTCCTCTGTGTCCGGCTTAAACTTAATGCTCCGTATGTATGCTGTGAGTGTTAGCAATCATGAAAGACTAGATGATAGTTGAGTATGTGGACTTTCCAAAAGGCTCCTACATGTGACCCTTCTTGAAAGTACAATGAATTGCAATTGCATTGATGACTCAGAATATAGTTTGTTAGTTTTCAAGAATGTTTATGCTTCATACTTCAATATTGTGGTGAATGGTTACTTGCTCACCATAAGTTTATGATGATAGTTATCGTTGTTATGTTATTGTTCATGATGCTTCCATGTGTGCATTTTATTTTTGTCGACACCTCTCTCTCTCTCTACGCATGTGGGCATGATTTTGGATTTCGGCTTTCGCTTGAGAACAAGCGAGGTTTAAGCTTGGGGGAGTTGATATGTCCATTTTGCATCATGTTTTGTTGCTGTATTTATAATTTTTTTTATCAATATAACACTTCATGGAGTATTTCTAATGTCTTTTCTCTCTTAATATGCAAGTTTTACACAAGTAGGGAGAATACCGGCAGCTGGAGATACCCATTATGCACATCTCCAAATGGGATGAAATTTCAAGGAGAATTATTTTGTAATATATAAAAATACTGGGCCAAAGATCCATTGGAGGAGGCAAGCCAGGTGCCCACACAGCACGAGGGCGCCCCCTGGGGCGCGCCCTGATGTTGTGTGGAGCCCCTGACCCACGTCTCGCCTCCTCCTTCTGGTATATAAGACATTTTACCCTAAAACTTTTATGGAGAGACTTTCGGGACGAGGCGTCGCCGCCACGAGGCGGAACTAAAGCAGGAGCACTTTTGCTCTCCGGCAGGCAGATTCCGCTGGGCGCACTTCCCTCCGGGAAGGGGAAGTCAAAGCCTTAGCCATCACCAACACCCCTCTGATCCTGGGAGGACCAATCTTCATCATCATCATCAACAACACCGTCTCATCTGAAACCCTTGTTCATCTCTTGTATTCAATCTTTGTGACAAAACTTCAGATTGGTACCTGTATTTGGCTTGTAGTGTTGATTACTTATCTTAGTTGATGCTAGTTGGTTTTCATTTTGAGATATTAAATGTCTATATACTTTATGTTATTCAATAACCCTCTGATCTTGAACACCCTGATGATGAGTGAGTAGTTAGTTTTGTTCTTGAGGAGATGGGAGAAGTCTTGTCATAAGTAATCATGTGAATTTGGTATTCTTTCGATATTTTGATGATATGTATGTTGTGATTCTCTTAGTGGTGTCATGTGAACGTCGACTACATGACACTTCACCATTCATGGGACTAAGGGAACTCATTGTGGTGTAGTAATTAGATGATGGGTTGCTATAGTGACAGAATCTTAAACCCCAGTTTATGCCTTATTTCGTAAGGGGCTGATTTGGATCCAAACGTTTATTGCTATGGTTAGACTTTGTCTTAATTCTCTTTTCATAGTTGCGGATGCTTGCGAGAGGGGGTAATCTTAAGTGGGAGGCTTGTTAAAGTAAGAACAACACCCAAGCACAGGTCCACCCACATATCAAATCATCAATGTAGCGAACGTGAATCAAATGAACATGGTGAAAGTGACTAGATAAATTTCCCGTGTGTCCTCAAGAACGTTTGCATCACTATAAGTACTTGTTCCGGCCTGTCCTTTGCACTCAAAAGGATTAGGCTACCTTTCTGCACTTTATTTACATTTTTCCCTAGTTACGCGTGACAAATTATCTTGCTACCAAACTATCTGGTACCGCTTGTTTCACTGCTTGCAGAAACTACCTTGCTGAAAACCACTTGTCATTTCCTTCTGCTCCTCGTTGGGTTCGACAATCTTACTCATCGAAAGGACTACGATTGATCCCCTATACCTATGGGTCATCACTTGGTGTCTCATGTATGACTTGATTTCTTCTCGGTAGGTGAGCTCCAGGGGATTCTTGTCACACTCGTTATCGTTCAGTTTCCTTAGTAGCTCAGGACGGAGGATGTTCTAAATTGCTTCAATACTATTTGTGGAGGAGTTTGGCGTCACCCAGTACCGGGGAGGGTGTCCAGATGTACTGCCATAATTGGTATCATTGTGAATACGAGGGTTTGAGGTAGATGAGTTTCCGAGATCTCTGGTTATGTGTTGACGGATGTGATACAATGTACGGGCAGTTTTGTTGCTAGGACTTGAGTGATGGATTTTACTCCATGTATCCGTGGACCCGATTGCATAACCAAAAAAATTAGGGAGTTCTTAGGTGGGAATTCAAGTAGTTACCTAGGATTATGTTCCAACAGATACATGATGCGAGGTTGGGGTTCGACATCTAGTGGATTCGTTTGTTCACGGTCTTTCTTACAAAGGACGGTCTCGATATGCTTCATCACATATGTTGTGTCAAGCCTTGTAGTTCTCTATGCCTTGGGAGCATATTCGAGCGTATTTTTAATATGACAATCCAATGTACGATCGAGCCCGTGCGAACCTCTCCAGGAAAGTATCAAACAAAACCTCTATCATGAATTTGTCCCCGGCTTGTATCGTAAGGCTCATCATTTGTTTTGTTGGAGTATGGTAATTCAATTTGTTCGATGTCCAGTGATGATCTCATATCTTTCCAAAGCGGTGTTCTCATATTTCCATTGGGGTGCTAATTAATTTGTTTGCTCAATCATGTTGTCTTATCAATTCTTTTCAAACCAGAGTCATCATGTCAATCATCCGGTGTGCTTCTCTTCAAGTTAATTCAATCTTTTCCAATATTTGCAAGATCAATCCCTCATTTCTTTCCGGAGTTCGTCGCATTTGTCCCAAGTTGCCTTTGTTTTTCCCCACCCTCCCTCCCTGTTTCTTCAATAATTAAATTCTCATACAAATGCCTTTCTTTTCAATTATGCTTCCGCTTTCTTTTCTTCCATATCATATCCGCTAATTAATGGTGAAGGTCCTCAGTGCTAAGTTCACCATTTCTTCATCTCCATATTCTTCTCCCGTTGATTCAGTTAAAGCTTTTGGTGTTCATCATATCCTTTTCATTCGCTCAAAGATTTTCCATGTGGAAATTCTTATCCATGCCTCTCTTTTGTATTCATCTCTCTCTCTATTCTATCTGGAGTGGAGAAGATATCTCAAAATATTAGTGTTTTCATCAAATCCTTCAATTATATCGAGGTGCTCAACCTCATCAGGTTTTCATTTCTACTAGTGCAATCTCTCTCTTTTAAGCAATATTTCCAATGGCGTTTCTTTTGAGTGGGCCCATAACTCACGGGTTCTTCTCCAGGATCATACCTAGCTCTTCAAATCTTTTCCGGGGATCTCTATTTCTTTTCAAGTGTGACGTAAGTATGGATTCCATCAGCCATATTCCTTCTCCAAGATCGCTTCGAATAAATTTTCATTGTTGGCTAAACCTTTTCCTCTTTCTTTATTTTGGAGTGTCTCAGTAATTCATGGTGTTGTTTCTCGTCATCATTCTCAGCCTTCAAAAACGAAGAAGAGTTTCTCTTAAATCTTGGCCTGTTCTTGAAGATTCATGATTTCATATCCATGCTATTCTCTCAAATTGTTTCTCATCATGAGAAATTCCATCCATATCTATCCGGTACAGTTCACATTTGTTTTCTTTTCTCGATCCTCCGAAGGCCATCATTTCATAAGATTTCTTCATTCTCATCTTTCACCTTTCATTCTCTAACTCCTCTCAATTCTTGTCTCTTCGTTCGTAACTCAATTATTTCGGTTTCTCATTCAAGTTTCTATTAGGCGGCTCATGATCTCTTTGTTCTCATGTATTCTATTCATTCATTCCAATACTTACCTGTGTTTCTTCCAAGACTTCTTCAAGTTTGTGCTCATATCTCTCCTCAATATTTTAAGGAAGAATAAGTGGTGTGCTAAGCCGTTGCTTTTCATCAATTTAACTTGATGAAGGATAATCATTACATAATTATTATTCTTATTCCTTGAGGTGATTTTCAATCCTTCTTTCGGAGTTTTTCATGATATCTAATTCTCGATTCTAAGTTATTCATCTTTTCTTTTACAGAGTTCCAAGTTTTCTCAAGCATCTCTTCGTGAAGCTTCATATAAATCTTGCAAGGTCATAATCTTATTCTTTTCAAACTTCATTTTCTTCATCGTTCTTTTATATACGGAGGTTCTTCATGGTGGTTCGTTAAGGATGTAATTCACTCTCAAGTGTTCTTCAAGATTCTTGTTGCAGAATCACTAGTGTTCTTGCTCTTGCATTTCAAGTGCAATTCTTCTTCCTTTATCCTTTGAGGTGGTGTTATAGCATTCTTGACTCATGAGGATTCTTGAATAGAATATGTTTCAAGAAAGAGATATTTAAACCCACTAAGTTCTTTGATCATGAGATATTTTCAACCTATGATTTATTCATTGAAGCTATCATGGAGTGGAATTCACCTAAAGCTCTTCCTAAGGATTTTTGCTATTCTGGTGATTATTGTTGATCCAAGTTCTCAATGTATCCTCAAGGTGAAAGAAGTTTGCATATCTTGTTGCTCCCAAGCAATATTAGTTTTTGTTGTTGGTCGGTTTTCACCTCAAAATTTTGAGATGTTTTCCATAAGCCCACGACAAGCCTTTCTTTTTCGTTGTTGATTTTTCCAACAACTTTGTTCAATCCTTCTTTGTGAGGTTGTTCTTTTCAAATTCAATTGTGGTTGGAATTTTCATTTCCTTTCCGTTCTCTTCTCTCTAATGATCTAGTTTCTAGTCTTTTATTTCGGAGGCTTTGTGATGTTGCTCTTTTTGAATCAATCATCCGATTTGTCAAGATCTTGTTCCTTCCTTGCTTATCTATTGAACCACAGTGTTGTGAAACCTTTTCAAGTTATTTTAAATCTTCTCAATTTTTGCCTCTATTTTCTACCGAACTGATTGATGTCCCACAAGCATATGGGATCGCAGCAGTTTTCGAGGGTAAAGTATTCAACCCAAATTTATTGATTCGCTCACAAGGGGAAGCTAAAGGATATTCTCAAGTATTAGCAGCTGAGCTGTCAATTCAACCACACCTGAAAGATTAGTGTCTGCAAGCAAAGTATCAGTAGCAAGGTAGTACGATAGCAACAGCACCAGAAAAAGCTTTGACAATCCCCAGCAACGGCGCCAGCAAAAGCCTTGTTGACGGGATGTTAACGCCAACAAAGTCTTGCAACAAGTAACTACGGAGTAGCAAGGAACAGTAGTAGCAGCAGCAACAAAGTAACAAGTAACAGCTGTGGCAACAGCAGGAGCAAAGTGGCCCAATCCCTCTTGTAGCAAGGGACAAGCCTAGGCAAAGTAACGTAGCGAGAACCAGTAGTAAAAGACTCGTAGGCAGTGGATCGGAGATGGATGAGTGTGACGGATGTGATTCATCATGTAACAGCTATAACATGGAGGGATATGTAACTAGCTCACGTTCATCAATCTAATGTAGGCATGTATTCCGTATGTAGTCATACGTGCTTAGCGAAAAGAACTTGCATGACATCTATTGTCCATCCCTCCCGTGGCAGCGGGGTCCTAATGGAAACTACGGGATATTAAGGTTCTCCTTTTAATAAAGAACCGGACCAATGCATTAAAACGCGGTGAATACATGAACTCCTCATACTATGGTCATCTCTGGGAGTGGTTCCGGCTATTGTCACTCCGGGGTTGCCGGGTCATAACACATAGTAGGTGACTATAACTTGAAAGATAGGATCTAAAACACACATATATTGGCGACAACATAATAGGTTCTGATCTGAAATCATGGCACTCGGGCCCTAGTGACAAGCATTAAGCATAGCCAAGTAGTAGCAACATCAATCTAGAACATAGTGCATACTAGGGATCAATCCTCGTCAAGAACTAACTCGATTACATGATAGAGCATCATGGAATTGTCGACGGAGAAAGGTTGATGATGACGATGGCGATGATTTTCCCTCTCCGGAGCCCGAAACGGACTCCAGATCTGCCCTCCAGATGAAGAACAGGATGTGGCGGCGCCTCCGTATCGCAAAACGCGATGAAACCTTCTGTCTGATTTTTTTCCAGGCGAAACGGAAGATATAGGACTGAGATTGGGGGCGGTGGTGCCACGTGGGCTCCACAAGCCTGCATGGCGCGGCCTAGGGGGGTGGCCGCACCGTGTGGGCTTGTGGCCCACTGGCACACCCCCTCACGTGGATCTTTGCGCGGGTATTTTCTTTTATTCTAGAAAAAATCTCCGTAAAATTTTCAGGATGTTCTGAGAACTTTCATTTCTGCACAAAAACAACAGCATGGCAATTCTGCGGAAAACAGCGTCAGTTTGGGTTAGTTCCATTCAAATTATGCAAATTAGAGTCCAAAACAAGGGCAAAAGAGTTTAGAAAAGTAGATACGACGGAGATGTATCAACTCCCCCAAGCTTAAAGCCTTGCTTGTCCTCAAGCAACTCAGTTGACAAACTGAGAGAGACAAAAGAAAAACTTTGACGAACTCTGTTTGATCTTGTTGTTGCAACCATGTCTAACTCACAACCAGAATTTCAGCAACATCACAAGCAAACCACATAAGCAAATGACATCTAGGTCTCACGATAAACTCATATCAATGGCATAATCAACTAGCGAACAAATAATAATAAGCCTCAAGTGTCAACACTTCAATCAAAACAACATGAAGCAGTACGAATAGATGGTATCTCGCTAGCACTTTCTGAGACCGCAAAACAAAAATGCAGAGCACCTTAAAAGACCAAGGGCTGACTAAACATTGTAATTCAAGGCAATGAAGATCCAGTCATAGTCACACTCAACACAGTTAAAAGCAAAGCATAAAAATGACAGAGTTGCTCTCTAATTGGTGCTTTTGTAAGAGGAGGATGACTCAACAGGAACATAAATAGACACGCCCTTCGCAGAGGGAAGCATTGATTTGCAGAGGTGTCAGAGCTCAAGCATTGATAACAGAGATAATAATTTTGGGTGGCATGCTTTCATTGTCAACGCAATGACTAAGAGTTCTCAATATCTTCCACGCTACACATGCTATAGGCGGTTCCCAAACAGAAAAGTAAAGTTTTGACTACCCCACCACCAATCAATCACACTCCACGGCTAGCCGAATCCTCGGGTACCGTCCAAACCATCATCAATCCTGGGGGAGTTTTGTTTGCAATTATCTTTTCGATTTGAGCATGGAACTGGGAATTCCAATTACCGGCCCCTTTCTCATAAATGATAGTGAATAAACACATATCGAGGATAACACGCCTAGCATGGAAGATACCAATAGCCCCCTGTCACCACATGAGCGGTTCGGGCATGCAAAACAGATTATTTCTTGAAGATTTAGAGAGTGGCACATGCAAATTTACTTGGAACGGCAGGTAGATACTGCACATAGGTAGGTATGGTGGACTCATATGACACAACTTTGGGTTTATGGGAGGTGGATGAACAAGCAGTATTCCCGCTTAATACAAGTGAAGGCTAGCAAAAGACTGGGAAGCGGCCAACTAGAGAGCAACAACGGTCATCAAAATGCATTGAGATTAACTAACATTGAGTGCAAGCATGAGTAGGACATAAATCACCATGAACATGAACATCATAGAGGCTATGTTGACTTTGTTTCAACTACATGTGTGAACATGCGCCAAGTCAATCCACTTGAAACATTCAAAGGAGGATACCATCCTATCATACTACTCCCTCCATTCCAAAATACAAGACCTTTTAGAGATTTCACTAGAAGACTACATACAGAGCAAAATGAGTGAATTTATACTCTAAAATATGTCTATGTACATCCGTATTTAGTTTATAGTACAATCTCTAAAAGGTCTTATATTTAGAAATGGAGGGAGTACATCATAGTCATCTCAACATTCATGTTGGCAACCAAGACAAACCATTATAAGCTCCTAGCTAAGTAAGCACGGCATAAGCAACTATGATCTCTAAGTTGTCATTGGAAACATGTTCTTCTCACAAGAAAGCTGAATCAGGCATGATGAGCTAGTCATATTTACAAAAACAAGATAGATCGAGTTCATACCAGCTTTTCCAGGCTTAGTCACTTCATCATATATCGTCATTATTGCCTTTCACTTGCACGACCGAATAATGTGAAAAATAATAAGCGTGCTCGTGCATTGGACTAAAGCTGGAATCTGCAGACAAACACAAAGGAGAAGACAAAGTAATATGACTCTTTGAAAGCTAAACAAGTATGCATGCAAGAGCCACTAAACATTGTAACCAATATCTTCTACCTTGACCCAAAGAAAAATAAAACTATCTACACGGGAAAGCTCCCAACAAGAAAAAGAAGAAAAAGAAAATATTTTTGGTTTTTTCTCAAACTAGACAGACGCGCGAAAATAAAACGAGAAAAAGAAAAATAAACTAGCATGGATAATATAGTGGCAAAGTGTGAACATCGGCTAACAAAGTGAAAGCATAAGCAAGAATGTAAAGTCGGTGAGAACACGTACTCCCCCAAGCTTAGGCTTTTGGCCTAACTTGTTCTACTCCCAAGGACGGTCCTGGCGAAACCCAAAATCATAATCGGGGTTATACGGGAGCGCTCCAGCCACTGCCTGAATAGCTGCCTCACGGAGACGAGCAGCCGTCGACTCCCTCTCATAATCCTCTGCCTCTCCTCTGGTTATGTAGTATCTCCGTTTTACCTGAAAGTCAAAGAAAGCAGGAGCAGGAAGGGTAATATGGAAAACACGCTGCCGGTTAAATATCAATCGGTATAGGAGGGATTCATCATCCCTCTCAAGGAACGGGTAGCGTGTCATAGCGACGCGATCAAGCTGTATGGAGCGGGGGATCTCCTGCGCGGATGGGTACTCCAAGAAATTTTGCTATGCGAGTGGCATAGATGCCACCAAAGAAATCCCCATCAATAGCATTCTGATTCAGCCTCCTTGCTATAATAGCTCCCATGTTGAAGCTTTTGTCACCCGTTACTGCGCTTTTAAGGATACTAAGGTCGGGTGCGTAAAGGTGACAATGATCAATCTTGCCATTAATGCATCTGCCTATGAAGAGGGCAAAATAATGCAAGGCAGGAAAATGAATACTCACCATGGTAGCTTGCGTAACGTCTCTAGTTTCTCCAACCGTAATATCAGCGCAAAAATCTCTAACGAAGATTTAGGAGGATCATTGAGGTTACCCCAAATAGGTATTTTGCAAATTCTACTGAAATCCACTAAATCCATGGTATACGATTTATCATAGAGATCAAACAATACCGATGGCTCACGGTCAGCTGAGAATTTGAATCTACGAACAAAAGAAGCACAGAGAGCAACATACTGTTCACATTTATCGGAGATGAATTCTTCGGGTCCGACGTTGCGAACAAATGCATCAAACTCATCTTTAAAGCCTGCCTCAATCATAAATTCATCAGAAGGCCATTCACATGGTTGTACCTGCGCGTCCCTAGGTTGGTAAGGATCAGGCTCCCGAATCGCAAGACGGGGACCTATCTTGCTTGAGGAACCACCATGGAAGTTTCTCCTGAACATCTTCCTTTTCTGAAATTTTCAGTGATCCAAAGGAAAAGTGAACAAGGCTCAACTAAACTCGTAGCAACTACTCCAACAAGTTCCTAGAGGCCATATTACGCATCAAAACTACTCGGGACCAGCTAGAATTAGCATGCAAAGCTCAAGAACATGGTCACCAAGGCAGCAAAAATACGCGGAGTATAAGGCACTAGATAAAAAACTAATTGGACCAATGGAGGAGTCACTTATCAAGGAGTAATTTCCCCAAAACAGTTCGGAGAACGGTGATTTGAGCAAAGATATCGAAAATCCCAGCAAGAGGAGCAAGAACACGGGTTTGAGCTGCGAAACGATTTTTTCTGGAGGTAGGAGAAGGAGATGGGAGCAAGAATGAGTGGAGGGGGTGCCTGTGGGCCCCACAAGCCTGGGTGGCGCGGCCAGGGGGTGCCCGCGCCCCTAGGGCTTTTGGCCCACTGGTGTGGCCCCCAGACAGACTCTTTGTCCCAGTATTTTTCAAATAATCCAAAAAAAATCATACTAGATTTTCACAGCGTTCGGAGAACTTTTATTGTCGGGGTATTGTTCTACCGGACGCTAAGACAGAAAACAGGGAAAACTAAACTAAACCTATCATTTTTCTTCTAAGCAACCTAAAGTGAAAGCTTGGAACAGAGGTTTGTGAGTCCTCGATTCATCCATCTCATGGTCATTGCAAGAAATCCATCAATGGAGTTGATCAAATCCCCTCAACAAAACTATCTTGAATCGCAAAAGAGAACAGAGAATTTTTGAATAGTCACTAGGTCACCTCAATGGGGATGTGTATCTCCCCAACAAGCAAATCATACTTCATCTTGACACGAGGAATAGGGCATTCAAAGCTCCCAATAAGAATCTATGAAGTCTTTTCGATAGCATTGATGCAATGTACTCGATATTGTTTCTTCGGAAAGTTCACCGTATGCTCATTACCGTTGACATGGAAAGTGACATTGCCTTCGTTGCAATCTATAACAGCCCCTGCAATGTTTAAAAAGGGTCTTCCGAGGATGACAGCCATGGCATCGTCCTCGGGAATATCCAAGATAACAAAGTCTGTTAAGATAGTGGTGTTAGAAACCACAACAGGCACATCCTCGCAAATGCCGGTAGGGAAAGCAGTTGATTTGTCGGCCATTTGTAGAGAGATTTCAGTGGGTGTCAACTTATCGAGTTCAAGTCTACGATAAAGAGAGAGAGGCATAACACTAACACCGGCTCCAAGGTCGCATAACGGAGTTCTAACGTAGTTGCCTTTAATGGAGCAAGCTATAGTGGGCACACCGGGATCACCTAGTTTCTTAGGAGTTCCACCCTTGAAAGTGTAATTGGCAAGCATGGCGGAGATCTCAAGATCATGTATCCTTCTCTTATTAGTCAAAATATCTTTCATGTACTTATCATACGGAGACATCTTGAGCATATCCGTCAAACGCATCATACTTATCATACTTATCATACAGGTCTGATCATCTCAACGAATCGCTCAAAATACTCATCATCCTTTTCCTTGGATGGTTTGGGAGCAAAGGGCATAGGTTTCTGAACCCATGGTTCCCTTTCTTTACCGTGCTTCCTAGCACTGAAGTCATTCTTATCATATCTCTTAGTCTTAGGCTGTGGGTTATCAAGATCAACAGGTTCAATCTCCACATCCTTATCATTGCTAGGTTGAGCATCATCATGAACATCACTATTGATATTATCATTAGGCTCATGTTCATCACCAGAGACGTCGTTAAGACTCTCAGGTGTAGCAGCAACAGGGTTGCTAGCGTGCAGGTTCCTATCATCTTTCTTCTTCTTTCTAGGATGACTAGGTGCATCAGTGCTAACTCCTTGAGAATCTTGTTCAATTCTCTTTGGATGACCCTCAGGATACAGAGGTTCCTGGATCATTATACCGCCTCTAGTGACGACTCTGACGGCATTGTCATTCAACTCATTGAGCAAGTCATTTTGAGCTTTAAGTACTTGTTCTACCTGAGTAGTAACCATAGAGGCATGTTTACTCAGAAGCTTAAGATCATTGACATTTCTGTCCACACAAGCACTTAAATGACTAAGCACACGAGCGTTCTTTTCCAATTGTCTGCTAATATAATCATTGAAACTCTGTTGTTTGGCAACAAAATTATCAAATTCATCCATTTATAAGCTAGCAGGTTTATCAAAAGGAATATCATTCTCATCAAACCTACGCAGAGAATTTACTTCTACTACCTGTATCGGGTTATCGAGACCATGGATCTCTTCGATAGGTGGTAGATTTTTGACATCTTTAGATTTAATGCCTTTCTCTTGCATAGATTTCTTGGCTTCTTGCATATCTTCAGGACTGAGGAATATAATACCTTTTTTCTTCGGAGTTGGCTTAGGAGATGGTTCGGGAATAGTCCAGGCATTCTCATTGGACAAGATGTTATTCAGTAGAATCTCAGCTTGTTCTACGGTTTGTTCCCTAAAAACACTACCGGCACAACTATCTAGGTGGTCTTTGGAAGCATTGGTAAGTCCATTATAGAAGATATAAAGTATCTCATTCTTCTCAAGAGGGTGATCAGGCAAAGCATTCAGTAGCTGGATAAGCCTCCCCCAAGCTTGTGGGAGACTCTCTTCTGCAGCTTGAGCAAAGTTGTATATTTCCTCTAAGGCAACTTGCTTCTTATGGCAGGGAAATATTTTTCATAGAAGTAGTAGACCATATCCTGGGGGCTACGCACACATGAGGAGCAAGAGAAGTGAACCAGGTCTTAGCATCATCCTTTAGCGAGAAAGGAAACAACTTGAGCATATAGTAGTGGCGGATCTTTTCCTTACTAGTGAATAGGGTGGCTATATCATGCAGTTTGGTAAGATGGGCTACAACCTTTTCAGACTCATAACGTTGAAAAGGATCAGATTCGACCAAAGTGATTAACTCACGGTCGACAGAGAATTCATAATCCTTATCAGCCACAAAGATAGGCGAAGTGGCAAACTTTGGGTCGTATTTCATCCTAGCGTTCAGAGATTTTTCTTTCCACTTGCGCAGAAGTTTCTCAACATCATAGCTATCCTTACACGCAAGAAAGTCCTCATCTATCTCTCCCTCCATAACATAGCGCGGATCAGGCATAACAGGCAATTCAGGCATACTAGCAGGTTCTACTTCAATAGTCTCAGCAGTTTCAGAAGTATCATCACATCTAGCAGCGACTCTAGCAATATGTGCATCAAGGGCACCAAGTGGCAAAGCAGTATCAGGCATAGCATCATCAGGCATAGTATCAAGCATGGCATCATCAGGCATAGTATCAAGCATAGCATCATCAGGCATAGTATCAAGCATAGCATCATGGGAAGCAGAAGTAGCATCATCAAGCACAGGCGACATATCAAGATTTCTAGCAGGAGGTGATGTCGCAAACTTACTCAGAACTGAAGGTGAATCAAGTGCAGAGCTAGATGGCAATTCCTTACCTCTCCTCATAGTGGAAGCCAGGATTTTATTTCTTGGATCTGTCGGATTCCTCATAGTGATCAGCAGACGTCAATCCCAAGTGACTCGGAGAATACAATTGTGCTTCCCCGGCAACGGCGCCAGAAAAAGCCTTGATGTCCCACAAGCGTATGGGATCGCAGCAGTTTTCGAGGGTAGAGTATTCAACCCAAATTTATTGATTCACTCACAAGGGGAAGCTAAAGGATATTCTCAAGTATTAGCAGCTGAGTTGTCAATTCAACCACACCTGAAAAATTAGTGTCTGCAAGCAAAGTATTAGTAGCAAGGTAGTACGATAGCAACGGCACCAGAAAAAGCTTTGACAATCCCGGCAACGGCGCCAGAAAAAGCCTTGTTGACGAGATGTTAACGCCAACAAAGTCTTGCAACAAGTAACAGCGGAGTAGCAAGGAACAGTAGTAGCAGCAACAACAAAGTAACAAGTAACAGCAGTAGCAATAGCAGCAGCGAAGTGGCACAATCCCTCTTGTAGCAAGGGACAAGCCTAGGCAAAGTAACGTAGCGAGAACCAGTAGTAAAAGACTCGTAGGCAGTGGATCGGTGATGGATGAGTGTGACGGATGTGATTTATCATGTAACAGCTATAACACAGAGAGATATGTAACTAGCTCCCGTTCATCAATCTAATGTAGGCATGTATTTCGTATGTAGTCATACGTGCTTAGGGAAAAGAACTTGCATGCCATCTATTGTCCATCCCTCGCGTGGCAGCGCGGTCATAATGGAAACTACGGGATATTAAGGTCCTCCTTTTAATAAAGAACCGGACCAACGCATTAACACGAGGTGAACACATGAAATCCTCATACTATGGTCATCTCCGGGAGTGGTTCCGCCTATTGTCACTCCGGGGTTGCCGGGTCATACACATAGTAGGTGACTACAACTTGCAAGATAGGATCTAAAACACACATATATTGGTGACAACATAATAGGTTCAGATCTGAAATCATAGCACTCGGGCCCTAGTGACAAGCATTAAGCATAGCCAAGTAGTAGCAACATCAATCTAGAACATTGTGGATACCAGGGATCAATCCCCGTCAAGAACTAACTCGATTACATGATAGATCTCATCCAACTCATCACCGTCCAGCAAGCCTACGATGAGATTACTCACGAATGATGAAGAGCATCATGGAATTGTCAATGGAGAAAGGTTGATGATGACGATGGCGACGATTTCCCCTCTCCGGAGCCCAAAACGGACTCCAGATCTGCCCTCCGGATGAAGAAAGGATGTGGCGGCGCCTCCGTATCGCAAAACGCGATGAAACCTTCTCTCTGATTTTTTTCCAGGCAAAACGGAAGATATAGGACTGAGATTGGGGGCGGTGGTGCCACGTGGGCCCCACAAGCCTGCATGGCGCGGCCTAGGGGGTGGCCGTGCCGTGTGGGCTTGTGGCCCACTGGCACACCCCCTCATGTGGATCTTTGCGCAGGTATTTTTCTTTTATTCCAGAAAAAATCTCCGTAAATTTTCAGGACGTTCCGAGAACTTTCGTTTGTGCACAAAAACAACACCATGGCAATTCTGCTGAAAACAGCGCCAATCCGGGTTAGTTCCATTCAAATCATGCAAATTAGAGTCCAAAACAAGGGCAAAAGAGTTCGGAAAAGTAGATACGACGCAGACGTATCAGTGATGCCCAAATTTTTTTTGAATTCTTGCTTGTTCCTCATACCATTCCTTGTATCTTTTGAAATTTTAAGATTCATTGATTTCACTCGTTTGCAACAGAAGCAACTAAGTTTTACCTTTGCCTTTACTCTTCCTCTTCGCCTTTTCATTCTTAGATCTCGTGGTGAGATCTCTTCTTAGTGACGGAGAGTTATAACAGCCCAGAACCAACGCTCCGGAAGATTCCCCTTTTATTCCATTGTTGTCGTCTGCTTTATTTGGTTGTTGCATTCATCATCGCATCATACGCATCACACACATTGCATCGGCACTCCGTTGTCGTCTGAAAGCACAATTGTACCCTATGGTGGTTTTGGTAATTAATCATGACATATGCATCGTTGTACTAATGAGTTTATTAAAGTACGTTTCAGAAAAGTTCAAAGATGCCTTGGCTATAGGATTGTGAGGAGATGCCCCTTTGATGCAATGAAGGAATAGGATTGGCTCAAGCTTCAAGCAAAAAGATTCCCCATTTTATACTTTGTGAGAAATCACTTTGAGTCCATAGGAAAGCCAATACTATTAAAAGGGGATGAGGTATTATGATGAATCGGTTGCTCAAGTGCTTAGAGGTAGCCACCAAAAATACTGAGCCATTCTCCCACAAAATATATCTGTACAAACCCATATAAGAAAAATTGGTCCCACCAAAAATTTCCACTCGGCCCTATCGATTTTACACTTGACAAAACATATGCCAAATCGAACCATCTCGGTACCACCAACATTCCTATCGGTGCCACCGAGATTCAGTAACCAACTTTCTGGTGAGAATATTTCAAGAATCGGAATTTCCGAGTTTGAAATCGGTCTCACCGAGATTTGGGAAGCGGTCTAGGTCATCATATGAGCACCACCGGCATTCATATATTGGTCTCACCGAGAATTAAAAGTTGCTACATTTAGTGCAACTCGGTACCACCGAGATTCATTTCGATGTCACCGAGTTGGGCAATAATGTTGTAACGCTTGGATTTTGGGGGATGCATATATATACCCCTCCAACAACCTCTCATTCAAAGTGGAAGCACTCAGAACCCCCCCCCCCCCACACACACACTTGCCAGCTCCATTTTTCTAAGAGAGAGCCACCTACTCATGTGTTGAGATCAAGAGATTCCGTTCCAATCATTTGAACCTTGATTTCTAGCCTCCCCAAGTTGCTTTACACTAGATCAATCTCTCCTACCCCTGCCAAATCTGAGAGACAGTGATTGAGTGTTGAGGAGACTATCTTTTGAAGCACAAGAGCAAGAAGTTCATCGTTCTACCACATCTATTACCTTTTGGAGAGTGGTGCCTCCTAGATTGGTTAGGTGTCGCTTGGGAGCCTCCTACTTCGTGTTGTGGAGTTGAACCAAGGTGTTTGTAAGGGCAAGGAGATCGCCTACTTCGTGAAGATCTACCCGAGTGAGGCTAGTCCTGTGTGGACACAAGCCGTGGTGGAATAGACAATGCCGCTTCTTTGTGGACCCCTTCTGGGTGGAGCCCTCCATGGACTCTCGCAGTTGTTACCCTCCGTGGGTTGAAGTCTCCACTAACATGGACGTACAATAGAGCCACCTATCGAAACCATGCCTAAAATCGCCGTGTCAACCTTTGAGTTTCACTAGTGGGGACAGGGCCTATAGCCCCGGCCCGTAAGGGGCTTTAGTCCCGGTTCACCAACCGGGACTAAAGAGGCGGGACTAAAGGCCTAACCTTTTCGTCACGGCCCTCTTACAAGCCGGGACTAAAGGTGCTCCACGTGGGCGCCTCGTAGCGCCCCAGGGGCAGGCCCTTTAGTCCCGGTTCGTTACACGGTCCGGGACTAAAGATTTTCAGATTTTGCTGGCTTTTGGGTTGTTTTTTGAATGAAATTATTTTTGGGTTTTAGGGTTTTAGGGTTTAGGTGTTCAGGAGATTAACGTGATGCCTCGTTTTGTGTTCGGGAATTAGTTTTCATATAATTTAAAATAGAAATAATTATGCATATATATATATATAAGATTAACTTATCTTACAAGCGATCATATATATACAATTATATGGAGATCTGAATTATCGGGACTAGAGCCCGTCTATTCAATTACATGGACGAACATCACTAATGGCCCTTAGCTACACTAAATCGTCCTTTGTCTTCTATAGCTTCCGTCCTCAGAAATCCCGCAAGCTCCTCTGCAACAGCAATCGCGCGTTGCTCTGGTAGGACCTTCGTCCTGATGGCCGTGTGCTATATAAGAAGAGGAGATGCATATGAATATCAATCATGATAACAAAGAATGACGGGTAAAAATAGAGGTGTGAATGTTCATTGCTTACGTCGAATCTGTGCTCCTTGAACTCAGAGGTAAACGTGTGAATGGTCTCGCAAACTTAGTATCCGCATAGATGCGTTCCCCGTGGCTGCTGGTCGCACTTTACGAGAATGGAATATATATAATCAAAATAATAATCTAGCATCATAAATGTATTGAAAATTAATAGAAGTATATCATACTACTACTTACCTGAGCCGCTCTAAAGGTCAGCTTCTCAGGAAAGTTACCGGGAGTCACGCACTTGAACCGATTCCAAACCCTGCCCGACAAGGATAATGATTTGCTAAGTTTTTCATTAATTGATATATCAGAAAATCATCGAAAGAGACTGATAGAGCGCAAGAATGATTAAAATTACACTTGGAACATGTACTGCAGGCTTTGGAACTGTTCCAAGGGTCTCGATAATGGGTTGAAGGCATCAACTATTCCCTTATCAATTTGAATGTCCAACAGAATCCAATGGAAGCTGCACATGTATATATATATATATGTGTGTGTGTGTGTGTGTGTGTCTGTGTGTGTGTGTGTGTGAGAGTAACTTATCAATTACGCTTATAAGTGAATGGACACAACAGAGTAAAGACCCTCACCTGAAGTTGTATGGAATCAGTATGTGGTCACAGAAATTTTGATCTCTTAGAAACCTTAGAAGGTTTTCCTCCGTCTCCTTGGGATAATTAGTTAGCGTCGCTATATGTATTTTATCTGGATCAATAAACCCAATATTTATGATGCTCTTACTTTTACACTCCAGAATCTTCATTCTGCATAATAGAGTACAAGTTATATATAGACAATGAATTGAAATAACTAAACAAGTTATATGTAGACAACGAATTGAAAAACTTATAGACAATAGCAACTCATAAGCGATTTGTCGAGGGTGTCGCCATTGTACATCTGGAAGAGTTCATCAAAGTCGATATGGATTTCTTCGGAGCGGCCGTAGTACTCACGTGGGACACTCAACACGATCATCGTTCTCCCATTCTTTGATTCACTTAAGTACCATTTATGCAAGTAACGCATATTTGTTGGGAGATCATCTTTGCTGACCAAAGGCTCTCCCATGACAAACTGTGGCTTAGGGTCTACCACAGCCTTGGGTTTCCTGTCGTCCTGGGAATTAGCCAGCAAATTTTCAACCGAGATACCACATTCATCCGCCAACCCCTTTGCGTTTTCAAAAGCTTGCCCCTGCACCGGAGGGGGAACATTCTCGGTTAACACCTTGAGGGGTGGGATCGACTGTTTGGCCTGTTGTCCAAGCTGAGGAACGTCTGATTTTTTCTTGCTTGTAGTTGAACTTGATTTGCTCTCACTTGCACTTGCATGTGACTTGCTCTTTTTCACTTCCTTCTGCAATGTGCGTGTATAGTCATCAGGCTTATACTGTAAGTCATACTGTGATGGAGTGGTTATGAAGTCTTTTGCCCATGCTATGTTCTTCTCGGTGTATTTTGGGCGGGGCTCGGGTTCCTTCCTTTTCATCTGCGCCTCATGTTGTTCCTTTGCTATCCTGGCGTTTTCCTCGGGGGTACGATCATAAGGTCTGATAGGAAGATTAGCATGAGGTACCTTTGGGAGGGGCGACAATTTGCGCTTTGGGGAGCTCCGTCGCTTAGAAATCATCGACGAAGCGTTCTTGCTGGCACGCTTCCGCTTAGTATCATGTGCGGGCGGCGGCGGAGACGGACGACCCAAGTCCGGCGGCGGTGATCGAGATGGACTCGTGTTGTGCTGGCCGACGTCATGTGGAGGGCTTGGAGGTAATGGAGGTGTAGGTGACCTGCGACGACTCGGAGGTGGTGTTGTCCTTGGGGCCGAGCCTGGAAGCTTGATGTAGTTCTTGTCCCATAGGATGACTCCACCCAGTACTTCTCTGAGTGTCCTCTCATCTTTGGGTCCAGCTATGTCGAGCTCCATATCATTAAACCCCGTCATGATTTCATCCACCCCGACTTTAGCAAAGCCAGCTGGAATCTCACGGCCATGCCAGCGTGCATCAGGGCCAGAAGGTAAAGCTTGTCCGACGGCCACCTTCATGGATATGTTCTTGAATTTATGATGGAGTTCACATGATGTTGAATCCTTGATTCCATCCACGGGGTAGCCGGGACCGCCCTCTATCATTCTTCGTGCATCGTCGGGCGGGGCCTCAGATTCAGCGACGCTGTTTTTCCGCTTAGATGGGGCGCCGGTAATATCGAGTGCAGGATCTTCCTGGCGCGGTACTCCTCTAAGCTCATCAATCTGCTTCTGTTGCTCGTTAATCCTGGCAAGCAACTGGTTGAACTTGTCATTCTCCTCATCCTGCTGCCGCTTCTTTGCTCTCTCTCGGCTTCTGTAAGTGTCTTGGTCTCTGGCAAACCCAAGCCACCACGGGTAAGAAGGACCGAAGCCTCGCGTTCGTCCTCCATGTTCGTCATTGCCGAGGACCAGTGTGAGGAAATCTTTCTCTCTATCTGCAGTGAACTTTCTTCTTCCCTCCTTAATTTCTTTCACTATCCTTTTCCAATTCTCCCTGGGTATCCTAAGATTGTCATTGCAGATGAGGTCCCCTGTTGTTTCGTCGTACGACCCATCATGCGCAAGGAGCCAATTTCTTGCTCTCAATTCTCATTCATCACGGAGTGGTTCAGGTACGACGCCTTTATCTATCAGATCTTGCTCTTTCTTATCCCACTTTGGGATGACAGTCTCATAGCCCCCTGGCCCCAGCTTGTGGTGATATATCTTCTTGTCGGCATTTATCTTGTTCTTTTCTGATAATGCCTGGGCATCTTCTGACTCCTTGTACTCTTGAAATGCCTTCCAGTGATTCGCCTGCTTGGCTAGATACCCCTCGAATACTGGCACTTTCTGTGTCTTCAGATAGTTTTTCCATAGCTTCTTCTTCCAGCTATGGAACAGTTCGGCCATCTTCTTCAGAGTCCACTGCTTGACTTTGGCCCTCAGTTTGTCTGCGGCGTCTTCATTCTCACATTCTGGCAGGTTGAAATGTGACATGAGATCATTCCAAAGATTATCTTTGTACCTTTCGGCGACATAGTCACTATCGGCTGCCCCTTTGCGCTTGTTCCACTCCTGAACGCTGATCGGGACGTGATCCCTAACGAGAACTCCGCATTGCTTCTTGAATGTGGCAGCAGCATTCTTAGGAAGCTTGGGTTCGCCCGTAGGAAATATCACCTCAAATGTGTAATGCGTCCGTGCATCCAACTTTCTAGTCGGGCCTCGTTTCGTAGTTTTGCTCGATGTGGAGGCCTAAGAGGGAGAAACATTTGTCAAATGAATGTATATGTATACAATATAGAGCTATCTCCAATATTTTTCACATATTACAAGTGATTGTCGAACTTCATATGTATACCTCGCCGGACTTCTCCTCTTCACCGGCTTCTCCATCAGTGGAGCTATCACCTTCTCCGTCATTGGACCTATCTCCTGCCCCATCGGCTTCATCTTCGTGTCGCTCGACCTCCATTCCAACGTCCTGGTTTAGATATAACGACGGAGATTCAGCTGGTTCAACGTCGGGGCCGTCTTTGATTATATCTTCCAGAAGTTCTTCCTCTTCGAGGTTCCTGATATGTGGATCCATAGTTCTGCAAAAAACGGATTCTCTTAACCTTTGTACCGAAAACCAAAGTAGGAGTACTTTTCCAATTTGATACTCCTAGATTTCTGCATAGTATTCAAAGTAGGAGTAAATTTCCAATTTGAGCATTCACTAAGCAAAACCAAATCGTAAGATAAAGTAGTATTCAAATTAGCATGCATTCAATTATAAGCTAATACATCATCACTTTTGTCCGTACATCGTCGAATATTATCATTAATACTCCTCGAATACTATCATACATATAGCATCACTAATACATCTAGAACCGTAGCGCCCGACGGGTATCGGCGCGGGCGGTGGACACCCAAAGAGAAGGAACCATCACAGGATCATAGATCCAGTGAGATCCCCGAAGAACCTGCCAGGTATGCTCGAACCTGCCCTCCAACGCAACCATGTAGCGACGGACGTGCTCATCCTCCTCGCTAACACGGTGACGTACCACCTCCGCGGTGTCCGGAAGCCTCGGCACCCTCACTGGCCCACGCAACCGCCACCAAACAAGGATCAGGTCAACGACGGGTTGGCTCCTCACCAACCTATGCCCCCCGGAAGGTCGCACCTCCCAATACCAGCCTGGCGGAGCCCAGTCCCGGACAGGGCCCCTTTGATCAAGCAGGTGTCCTCCGCCGAGTCGATGACGAGGATGCGGGATAGGCATCGTAAAATGAACTAAAAAAATAAACTAGTTCTATTAATTTTCTTGCTAAAAATAAACTATTAACACTTAAGCATGTACAATAGCAAAATTAAACTATTAACACTTATTTTCATTTTTCTTCTCCTCCTCTTCTTTCTTCTCTTCTCCTCCTCTTCTTTTCTTCTCTTCTCCTCCTCTTCTTTTCTTCTTTTCTTATACACTATACACTATATACACTATAGCAAAATTCCTCCTCTCCTTATACACTATACACTATATACACTATACACTTAAGCATATATACTATACAATATACACTTTTTCTTCTTTTCTTCTCCTCCTCTTCTTATTTTTATTTTTCCTAATCTTATTTTCTTATTTTTGTTCATATTTCTTCTTCTTGTAACCCTAACCTAATTCTAAATATTACTAACCCTAATAATCTAGCACAAACCTAATAACAATAGGAATTAAATGACAAAAAATCTTTTCTTTTTCTTCTTTTCTTCTCCTTATTCTTCCTTTCTTCTCTTTTTTTCTTCTTCTCTTCTCCTTTTTCTTCTTTTCTTCTATACTGGCCGGAGTGTTGGGGAGGAGGGGGCGGGGGGTTTACTGGCCGGAGTGTTGGCGAGGAGGACGGCGTGGAGGACGGCGCGGCGGCGAGGAGGACGGCACGGCGGCGAGGAGGACGGCGAGGAGGATGGCGAGAAGGACGGCGCGACGGCGAGGAGGATGGCGCGGCGGCGAGGAGGACGGCCGACGGCGAGCAGGACGGCGGGCAGCCTGACGGCGTCGGTTACGTTCGTCGCTGTGCCGCGCCGGGCAGGAGAACGAGAGGAAGAAGAAGAGAAATGGACGAATTCGGTTGGAAATTTTCGAAGTCCCGCTTATATAGGTGGATCTATAGTCCCGGTGTGTGGCTCGGGCCGGGACTAAAGACCCCCTTTAGTCCCGGGTGGAGCCACGACCCGGGACTAAAGGCCTCTTTTCGGGCAGACCAAGAGGCGGGAAGCAGGGGGTCTTTAGTCCCGGGGCGTGGCTCCAACCGGGACTAAAGACCCTCCTCGGCTATACGATAAGTTTAGTCCCACCTCGCCCAGCGAGGGGGACTAACACTTGTTTATAAGCTCCGTCGCAGCTTCTCCATCGAGCTCCTCTCTAAAGCAGGCTTACGGGCCTAAACTCACTGGAAATTGTAACTATATTAGAAATTATAGGGAAAATTCAATCTAAATTCAAATGAGAATTTAGGTTGAATTTTCTCTATGATCTCGAATATAGTTTCAATTTTTTTATTTTCATAATTAATAATTTTGACTATCCAAACTATTATCTACTTTGTTATTTTCAATTAAAAACTATGTTCATTAAAAATTCTTTTTGCATATTTGAGAATTTGACAAAACTATGATAATGAAAAGTGTTTCAAATTGAATAAATAATGCAAAACTATTTTTATTTTCGTAATTAATAATTTTGACTATCCAAACTATTATATATTTTGTTATTTTGACTTCATTTGTTATATTTCGTGCATTTACTTATTTTTTTTGAGGTAGTTGACCCTGAAATTGAAAAGCACTACAAATGAACTCTGAAAAATATTGAAAGTTGGCATGCTATCATCATTTCACCCACATAGCATGTGTTAAAAAGTTGAGAGGGCTACGACAAAGACTGGATGCAGTTCGTGTACAAAACTGACAATCTCTCTCGAAGTAGCAGGGTTTCGAACGAGAACTCATCTCTTACAAAGGGATTTCATTTTTTTAAAACTTATTTGAACTCCATACTTTTTGTGTGTTCAAAATGCACAATTCAAAGGCACATCACAAAATTTCAACAATTTCTGACTTCATTTGTTATATTTCGTGCATTTACTTATTTTTTTTGAGCTAGTTGACCCTGAAATTGAAAAGCACTACAAATGAACTCTGAAAATGTTGAAAGTTGGCATGCTATCATCATTTCACCCACGTAGCATGTGTTAAAAACTTGAGAGGGCTACGACAAAGACTGGATGCAGTTCGTGTACAAAACTGACAATCTCTCTCGAAGTAGCAGGGTTTCGAACGAGCACTCATCTCTTACAAAGGGATTTCATTTTTTTTACTTATTTGAACTCCATACTTTTTGTGTGTTCAAAATGCACCATTCAAAGGCACATCACAAAATTTCAACAATTTCTGACTTCATTTGTTATATTTCGTGCATTTACTTATTTTTTTTGAGCTAGTTGACCCTGAAATTGAAAAGCACTACAAATGAACTCTGGAAATGTTGAAATTTGGCATGCTATCATCATTTCACCCACATAGCATGTGTTAAAAAGTTGAGAGGGCTACGACAAAGACTGGATGCACTTCTTGTACAAAACTGACAATCTCTCTTGAAGTAGCAAGGTTTCGAACGAGAACTCATCTCTTACAAAGGGATTTCATTTTTTTAAACTTATTTGAACTCCATACTTTTTGTGTGTTCAAAATGCACCATTCAAAGGAACATCACAAAAATTCAACAATTTCTGACTTCATTTGTTATATTTCGTGCATTTTTTTTGAGCTAGTTGACCCTGAAATTGAAAAGAACTACAAATGAACTCTGGAAATGTTGAAAGTTGGCATGCTATCATCATTTCACCCACATAGCATGTGTTAAAAAGTTGAGAGGGCTACGACAAAGACAGGATGCACTTCGTGTACAAAACTGACAATCCCTCTTGAAGTAGCAGGGTTTCGAACGAGAACTCATCTCTTACAAAGGGATTTCATTTTTTAAAACTTATTTGAACTCCATACTTTTTGTGTGTTCAAAATGCACCATTAAAAGGCACATCAAAAAATTTCAACAATTTCTGACTTCATTTGGTATATTTCTTGCATTTACTTTTTTTGAGCTAGTTGACCCTGAAATTGAAAAGCACTACAAATGAACTCTGAAAATGTTGAAAGTTGGCATGCTATCATCATTTCACCCACATAGCATGTGTTAAAAAGTTGAGAGGGCTACGACAAAAACTGGATGCAGTTCGTGTACAAAACTGACAATCTCTCTCGAAGTAGCAGGGTTTCGAACGAGAACTCATCTCTTACAAAGGGATTTCATCTTTTTTTTACTTATTTGAACTCCATACTTTTTGTGTGTTCAAAATGCACCATTCAAAGGCACATCACAAAGGGATTTCTTCTTCTCTCATATATGGTGGACACTAGCTCACCTGATTTTTCAACCGTCGATGATGGTCGCTACTCCTACTTCCCCTAGTGCATAACCAATATCTAGCACAAGGAGAAGAAGGAGAAGTGATTGTTTTAATCAAAAACAGATCTGTTACAAAAGGGATTTCATTTTTGAACTTATTTGAACTGAAGACTTTTTGTATATATATGTGGTCGAAATGCATGATACCATGAAGTTAGAAAGGGCTAAACCATTCAAAAGTAGAAAATGAAGTTAGAAAGGGCTAAACCATTCAAATTTGGAAACTATAACGGCACAAACAGAAACTAGACATATATAAATTGGTCCAAGAAGTACATGATACTAGTCCAAACAGTACATAATAATAGCTAAAATAGATATATATACAAGTGTTCGACGTTAAGAACACTACTCGTCTGAACCATCTGAATCAGAATGTCCACCTTCCTCGAGGTGACGCTGGTCATAGTGGACGACTCGAATCTTGCGGTACAACTCGTATGAAACATATGCATCTTTTGCTGCATACTCAATGTTGATATCATCAAGTGGGCCCTTCTCCCAAAGTCTGTGCTGAGACCTTGGGAAACTGGTCTTCATATCAGCATATAAATCGTCGATCAAGGCAACTGCCATACGAGCCATCGAAGTCCTGTCATGTTGAAGCTTGAATATCGTTTGGATATCAACGAGGCAACCAGCTGGTATCTCAATACCGAAGCTGTGCCTCATCTTCAGCCTGTCGTTCCTTATGTCAACGGAAGCAAAAGTGACGCCGCTGCGAAGGAACTCCATGAGTCCTGGACAATGCTTGTCACTCCTGCAACAGAAACAAATTAAAATGGACCAAATGTTACATACTGCTGCAATAAGGAAACATGTTTCACTACAACTAAAGAGAAACTTATCTTTAGGATTCATATAGAACATATGCAATGGAACCTAGAGAGATCACTACAACTATTTGAAGCGAACCAACTATGATTCCAATGGAACATATTAAACACTAGTTCATTCTAATACGATTTTTCAGATTATGGAACACTATTCCAATCAGATTGTGTTCCCCTTCAACTAATCAAAATTGTTTCACTACAACTATTTGAAGCGGACCAACTATGATTCCAATGGAACATCTTAAACACTAGTTCATTCTAATACAATTTTTCAGATTATGGAAAACTATTCCAATTAGATTGTGCTCCCCTTCAACTAATCAAAATTGTTTCACTACAACTATTTGAAGGGAACCAACTATGATAGAAACAAATAAACTTATACGTGGAATTCACTATGATAGATTATGGACATTATGCATAATATGCAAACAAAAGAAAGCTTGTTAACTAGTAAATCCAAACTACAAACTAAGTCTTATCGGATTGACAAAATTCGATCCAATGTGAATTATAAATGAACACAAATAAATCAATTCCTACTAAATATAATATTAAGTATAAACGGACTCTAGCTACACTACTAAATCAACACAAAAGAGTAGCATGTCCTATTCAACACTAAAACATATTGAACACTAAAAAATTGTACACTAACAAATTAATTTCTACTAAATATAATCGGATACTACACTACTAAAACTAATTCCACACATACTACACTACTAAATCAAATGTACAAATACACAAAATCTACTACGCTACTTAATCAGATACACAAATACACAAAATCCATGTGAACGTGGGAGTAGTGACCCTAGGGGAGGGATTATCTTGGATCAAAGAAAGCCTCAAAACTTACTTCGCCCATTGGAAGATCAAGACATGGCTTGCGAAGCATATTTGGATGACGGCAACACCACGTTGATCGGCCGTGTACTCCAGATCAAGCCCGAAGAACTTCTCATGATCCGGTGCGTGGTTAAACCATCGTTCCTTCAACTGTTGAAGGAAATACGGCACCTCCGTGCTCAGGTTCGTGTACACGACACGGAGCTTCGTCGCGCCATGCGCGACCACCTCACGAAAGATAGTTGGCATGGTGGAAGAAGAGAAGGTAAGAAGAGAGGAGAAGAACAGAGAGGGCGACGCGAGAGAGAAGAAGAATAGAGAGGGCGACGCGAGAGAGAAGAAGAACAGAGAAATGGCGACTGTACGCTTCGCTTCGTGCTTTTCATCGCCCGAAACGACGCGGGATGCAAATCGTTTGGGCCATTAATCCCGGGTTGAGCCACCAACCGGGACTAAAGAGTTATACCAAACGGTTGCCACCACTACGGCAGACCACGTGTTAGGATTTTAGTCCCGGGTTCAACCACCAACCAGGACTAAAGAGGTATACCAACCGTCGACACAACCACGGCATGCCACGTGTTAGGCCTTTAGTCCCGGGTTGAGCCACCAACCGGGACTAAAGGGTGATACAAACGGTTGCCACCACCACTGCCCGCCGCGTAGCCCTTTAGTCCCAGTTTGGGACACGAACCGGGACTAAAGACTCCTTACGGCCCGGGACTAAAGCCTCGAGGGAGGCATTGAGAATTGGGGCGACGTGGCCGGGCCTTTAGTCCCGGCCCAGAGGCACTCCGGGACTAAATGGTCCAGGCCAAAGGCCCGTTTTCTACTAGTGTTTGATCTCCCTACCCTACCCTATACTTTACACTTGCATGTTTTACTTTCTGCTGCTATACTATTAGATGTGCGTGTGTAGGGTGAACTTGACTAGTCATAATTGCTAAAATAGGCCCACACTTTAAATTGGAAAAACGCCAAGTTTTTATCCTGTCAAGTATTCTAATCACCCCCCTCTAGACATACTTTCAGTCCTACATTGTCATTTTTCTAAAAACTTGCATCCGTTATTAGTTGTCGGCTCTCTCCGTTCTTGTCGTTAACCTTTCGAGTCCAACCACACACGCACGCTTCCGCGACATCATTTAATTATTGTTTTTAAAAGTGTATGAAATGTTCGAGGAACAGGTTGAAAGTTGGCGTGCGCTCTCAATATAGTGTAGGTAGACATGCTACCAAATTTCGTCCCATTCAGAATCCGTTTCATGCCCCCAACCATTAAACCTATAGCGGCACTATAGCCGGTCAAACGTCGGACATTTTCAATTTAAAAAACTTGTCATGACCCGCAAACCTCTCTCTCTTCTTAGGACTAGCCAATCTACATAGCCCAATAACCCACTTATCCCCATCTGCTTCCGTATCGCCATACCAGGATCTGACGGTCCGGAAGCAAATGAATTACACTAACCCTAGACCAAACCATACTTATTTAAAGAGTCCAACTCTAGATTTTAGAAGGCATGTCCCATCCCACCGATTCAGCCGCCGTCACCCACAGCTGGTCTCCTCCTATATTTCCCCTCCTGCCCAATCCTGGAGCCTCCTCGCCCGCCGTTGCCCGAGGCCACCTCCTCTGCTCAATCCCACGGGGATCACGAGCAGCTCATCCCCGGCAACCAGATCGCTGGACGTGTCTAGCTCCCAGCAGACGCATGCTCTCGCTCGAGCTCCTTGATTCTCCGAGCACGAGTGCCACCACATGACCGCCTCTTCGGCCAGCTGCCCTGCCGGAGCTCTAGAGCACCGTCCGGCCACGTCCGCACCACCAGGCTGGCCTTGTCCCTCTCCTTCCCTCCCATGTTTCACTTTTCCTCACGTTTTTCCCTCTCTCACACATCTCCCTCTATCCATCTTGCTTTCTCTGTTTTAGGGAGACCACCATGGCGCCGAGGACCTCACCTGCACCGCAAACTGCGAGCTCGCCGTATGCCAGCAACCCAGCAGGTCGCCCCGGCCTCGCGTCCCCTTTTCTCCCTTTCTTCCCTCTCTAAGCTCCTGTGCTGTCCCTCTCTTTCTGCTGCAATAGGAACCATGGGAGCCCGCATGACTTGCTCCCCCGGATGCACCTCCTCTTGCGTGGACCTGGTGACGCCATGGCCATGCCGCCCTCGACACCCGCCACCCGGAACCATCCCCAACCAGATCCAGCATGCAGCAGGTCCGTACCCGTCACACCCGTGACGGTTGCTCTCTGTCGTTGTTGTGTGCGTTTGTGGAGAAGAACACCCGTGCATCCTTAGTATATGTTGGCTTCCTTGGCTAATACGACATAATACGAATCACAGCCGAGCTGTCTAGCGCCTCTTGATTCCAACGACTGGATTTGGGGTTCGAATCCTAGGCATCCCTATTTTATTATGTTTTTTTTGCTCTGTTCCATCTCATCTCCATCCCGCCAAAAGATTGTTCATCTAAAGTGAATTATGTGTTACAAGTATATCTTAAAGCAATGCCAGCCGAGTTGGTTACGCAGCCATGCTTGCAACCAGGAGGTCCTCGGTTTGAGCCCAAGCATCCTCAATTTTTGCATTGCTTTCTTTTATATTTTTTATGCATCGTGCACACTTGGGCCAAGTCCTCCTCGACCGTTGCACTTTGCTGCAATTTGGTCCATATTGTTTTTTTTAGAACACTAGGAATTTAATGCTTATCCAATGCATTTTATCAATACAAAATGTCATGTTTTTACAATTCTAATAAGTAATTAACTGTGCATCGCATGAAAAAACTTTATATATGTAAAATGTTCAGAATATTGTGTAGATTCATCATAACCAACTTTCATCCATGATAAACATGTTTAAGTTGCCGTCTTCATTTAATTTGCATACATGTCGTATTAAAACGGTTTATTGCATATTTGTTTAACCGTAGCTTCGATTAAAATGACCCACATATGTAACTTGATCAGGAAAAATGGATATAATAACATGGTGAAATTTATTCTGCTCTTTAACAACTCTAAAATTCTGAAGATTACCTAAATCTTAATTCGCATATGGGGACTTTCCAGAATTATTATTAGTTGTTCCTGCCTTATTTAAACTTGCCTAGAATTGTAAGTAGTTCCATAATATCTTGTTGCATCCATGATTTAACATGGTGTGGCTCTCACTTGCGTACATTTTGCATTCATACCATATCATCTTATGTTGTTCATATCTTTTAGACAGTTACTCCGTTTTAGATGGTCCATATATGTAAATTGACTAGAATGACGTGTAGAGTCACATGATCCACTTTATTTTGCTTTTTAATAAATATAAAACATGTTTAGTTTAGATATGGACCAATTTCAAAATTAACATATGGGGTCATTTCGGAAATGTTATATGTTGTTTCTGACCTCATTTAAAATGGCTAGATATATGTTTATTTATGCTTCACCTCTTGCCATGTTTAACAACATTTAATATTATCGTGTACCTAAACGGGAGTGAACTAAGTAATTCAAATATGGAATTTAGTCAATATGTAACTCGTTGGATATTGAACTTCATTTAATGTGTAGGAGTTTATTGTTGTGCTTGTCGTACCATGCATAATTAATTGAACATGCATCATATTTGGTTGCGCATCATGTCATGCATATGTTGTGGTGTTTATCATGTGTTGATTGTTGTTTTCTGAATGCTTCTTCCCGATAGAGTTCCGCAAGCCTGTCAGAGTATGAGGATTCATTCGACTACGTGGTTCGTCTACTTCATGGGATTTGTTCTTCTTCAAGGCGGGATCACAAGCAAGATGACCATTTCCCTAGATACCAGTACTATCATTGATGTGCTAGTTGTCTCGTATCTATCGCTATGTCTCGCTGCCCATCACGTGTTAATGACAACCTCCCAACATTGTCATGAAAAGCCTCTAACCCATCCACATCCTAACAAACCCCTATTTGGCTATGTTACTATTTGCTCAGCCTTCTTATATCGTTGCTAGTTGCAGGTGCAGGTGCTTCCATGTGCCAACAAACTTCCATGCTTCCATGTGCCAACATACTTCCATGCTTCCATGTGCAGTTGCTAATTGCGTCCTAATTGCTATTTAATTTAATGCACCTATATAGTTGGTATAAGGTGGAAGGCTTGGCCTTCTAGCCTGGTGTTTTGTTCCATCTTTGCCGCCCTAGATACTTGTGTAATGGTGTTATGTTCCATAATTGAGGGCTCCTAACACACTTGGGGTTATTACGGGGACCCCTTGACTTTCTCTTTGGGATAAAACTCTTCTGGCAAGGCCCAACATTGGTACTAAATTTGCCTAATAACTAATGAACCGCATAGGAAGTAATTAACCCGTGGATAATTAATCAACCCACGTGCCAGTGCTCCTCATGAGTGTTGGTCCAAATAGAGCCACTTGCGGGGCCACACGGGGCAACTCGGGGATTTCCATCCGGCAACCATAGTGGTCATCTATCGTGTCCTGAGAATGTGATACACGGCTCCTATCGGGTTCGTCGACACGTCGGGCGACCTTGCTTATTTTGTTTTACCTTTATCGAACGTCTTGTGCGAGGGATACCCAGGATACTTTGGGCTATCTCGAGGTTGAGGTTTTCCACGAGGAATACGAGATCACGGGTTTTTCGTGGTCGAGGTTTCTGACATAGCTTGTGGTAGTTTGTGATGGACTAGTTGGAGCACCCCTACAGGGTTGAATCTTTCGGAAAGTCGTGCCCGCGGTTATGTAGCAACTTGGAAACTTTGTTTAACACCCGGTCATAAAAACTTGAAGTAAACTTAAATAAAATATGCCAGCTGTGTGAGTAACCGTGACTGTCTCTTCTCGTGAGCTCTGTATGCGAGAGAGGAAACGGTGGGGTTATATTTGACATAAGTAGATGTTCTGGATCACTTCATGATTATGTTTAGTTCAGATTCATTATGCGTAGATCAACCCCCTCGATTTCTTGTACTCGTAAGTTCGCCACCCCAAATAAATGCTTAGTTGTTTGCTGCAGCCTCACCAATTAACCACACCTCACCCATTAAGCTTTACTAGTCTTGATACCTTTGGAAATGAGATTGTTGAGTTCCTGTGGCTCACAGACTACTACAACAACAGTTGTAGGTACAGGTAAAGTGATACTTGGATTTTATTCTTCTTCTTCTTCTTCTTCTTCTTCTTCGATTTAGGATGGATTCCAGACCAGCAGCTTGGGATAGCAAAGATGGACGTCGTTCTTTTAACGTTTGATTTCATCCTTAGTTAGACCTTGCTCTTATACATGGTGGTTGAATGCATTGTTGTATTGAGATGTTCATGCCATAGCTTGTGGCGACAAGATGCGTTTCTATTCGTGTCGAGGCCCTCATACCAAAATAAGGATAGGATCTCATCTTGGGCGTTAAAATACATCTATGGACGTTCTGTTAGGTTTACCTCGAACAAAGAAGGGGATGGATAGAATATTTGTTGTCGTGGATAGATTTTCAAAAATGGCACAATTTACACCATGTCAGAAAGGTGATGATGTTGCTAATGTTGCTGGTGCTTTCCTAAAATTATTCGCTTGCATAGTGTGCCAAATATTATTGTATAAGATCATGATGCTTAATTTTTGAGCCACTTTTGGAGATGTTTATGGGTTATGTTGCGGAGTAAACTGCTTTTTAGTACTACATATGACCCCAAACTTATGGACAAAGGGAAGTAGTCAATAGATCATTGTCTACTATTCTTAGGGTTGTTTTGAAGAATATCTTGAAAATGAGGGAAGAGTACTTGCCTCATATTGAAATTTTCTTATGATCGTTCATTGCATTCTACTACTAAGATGTGTCCTTTTGAAATTGTGTATAGTTTCATACCACATGCACCTATTGATTTATTGCCCCTTCCATCTTCGGAGAAGGTTAATTTTGATGCTAAACAACATGCTGAATTGATCTTCAAAATGTATGAGGTAACTAAGGAAAACATTGAGCATATGAATGTTAAATACAAACTTGCTGGAGATAAGGGTAGAAAACTTGTTGTCTTTGCACGTGGAGATCTTGTTTTGTTACATTTGCGTAATAATAGATTTCCTAATTTGCGCAAGTCAAAGCCAATGCCACGTGTTGATGGTACTTTTAAGGTGTTATAGAAAATGAATGATAATACATATAAACTTGAGCTTCCTACAGAGTATGGGGTTAGTCCCACTTTTAACATTGCTGATTTGAAGCCTCATATTGGTGTGGAAGATGAGCTTTCGTCGAGGACGACTTCATTTTTATAAGGGGAGTATGATGAGGACATCAATACCATTGTTACACCCACATCCCCTGCTTCTATACATAATAGGTCGATTACTAGTGCTTGCACATGCCAATTCAATTAGCAGGTACTTGTGTTTCTTGGAAATCCTTCTAATGTTCATGAACATACGATGTTGCCTAAGTTAGATACCTTAGTTTTACTTATGAATCAAGGACCTAGCATGGACAAGAAGGTTGGTCGTTGGAGTGGGATCAAGCATGGAGAAGAAGGTCCGCATGCGGGAGATAACAATGGCGTTTCCAGTGGTGATTTTCACACTTTATAGCCACTATAAGGAGACCATGAATGCTTGGACAAAATATACAAGATGCCACTGCATAAACTTCATCCATATGATATTATAGGTGTTGTGTCACCTTATTTTTGTATAGGTCCATGCAATTTCGAAATACTACATTATAGGCTCTTTTTTAGAGTTTGTATGTGTTTGGAAACTGGGTTAGGTTTGATTTTGGACCCCTGCTCCGAGGGGTCATGAAATTCCCCATGCATTCCCCAATATATACATCCCTTAGGGCACCGTTTAGACCTGGGCTTTGTTTAGATTACAAGTGCTCCTAGCTGGAACTTCGTGTCCTTTTTTGTGTTCTACGACCAGGCCAAGACGTCAAAGAACCCCACTTCCATCAATAAAGCTTTCCTCTTACATTTACAATATCCACATTGCAATTCCATTTTCTTGCTTGTTCTTTATTTGCATGCAGGAAACATACCCTCGTGGTCAGGTTGATCATGCTCCAGCATGGTCAATAAACTCTCGGAGTTGGTTTAGCGATTGGTAAGGTGCAACATCTTCAGATGTTCATAGTCGTATCGTTAAAGCCTAATCCACCATAAATGATAGACATATCTCATCGAAAGATAAGGACAACTTTGCCTCTATCATTATGCGTATGCCATGTGAACAAACGTGGCTAGAACTCGAAACTCGAAAAGTTTACACACTAAAACCAGCAACTCGACACACGATGCAACCGAAAATTCGACAACGCAAAACCTAAGTGGAAATGTCAAAAGGCTCAGACTGTCTGGGAAACGAATGAAGTAATCTAACTTTTTTTTGCTTTTTCTTGGACTTTAGGTATGAAGAACATATGCAATCTAGACTACGAAAAATTTAAAATCTCACCGAGCAACCTAAAAACTGATACCACTTGATAGGGGTGAGGGTCTTGATGTATCGATGATATGATAACTATCGATTTGGTGGAGGCCATTCAGGGAGTCCGGGACTAAGGTGTCCTCGGTCTACTGGCCTATCTCGATGGGCCGGACAGATGGGCCGTTCTCTGACCATCACTGAAGGACCAAAGATTATGATGGCGCCATGTCCAAGATGGAAACCTCCTAAGCCGTGGCGTGAACTCCAAGTCACGATGATGGATTCGGCATGTTTACTCCTTGACGTAAATGACATTCTGTAACCCTAGGTACCCCTGGTATCTATAAAAACCAGATGGTTTTAGTTCGTAAGGCACATTAAGATCAATATTCCTAGGGTTTTAGACCACCTCATAAGATCTCGAGGTAGATCAACTCAGTACTTGATACATCATCATCAATACAAACAAAGCAGAACATATGGTAGTACCTCCATCAAGAGGGCCCGGACCTGGGTATATATCGTCACCCCTGTCTCCTCTTACCCATTGATCCTAGATCCACAATTCAGGACCCCCTACCCGAGATCTACCCGTTTTGACACCAACGTTGGTGCTTTCATTGAGAGATCCGCTAAAGGATCGCCAAAGGGTCGATCGCTCACCTAATCATCAGCGATGACATGTGCAATGGGGATGATTTTGTTCCCGGACAGATCTTGGCGTTCGGAGGCATCATGATGCATGCTAATCCGACCAACATCCTTGATCGGGTCAGAAACCCCGCCTCTGATCAGGAGATCAGGTTTGGGAACCTAGAGTTTGTTGACGACTCCTGGGGAGATCTTATTATGACAAAGCTTTCGGCTACCCTCGAACACCTCTCGAGCCCCGACACCCTAACATCTGGAGCAGTGGACCGCACCATCAAGGCAGCCTCCACCATGGGTCCGTCCCTAGAGCCCGAACTAGTCGACATATCTGTATCATTTTCGGATGAAGACTGCCCTAATGTGACTTGATGACCCACAAGTATAGGGGATCAATCGTAGTCCTTTCGATAAGTAAGAGTGTCAAACCCAACGAGGAGCAGAAGGCTCTGATAAACGGTTTTCAGCAAGGTAATAACTGCAAGCACTGAAAGTAGCGATAACAAATGATGGTATAGCGAGGTGAAACGTAGCAAGCGAAAAGTAACAAGTAACAAATAGTAGCAATAGTGCAGCAAGTGGCCCAATCCCTTTTGTAGCAAGGGACAATCCTGAACAAAGTCTTATAGGAGGAAAACGCTCCCGAGGACACACGTGAATTTCTGTCATGCTAGTTTCATCATGTTCATGTGATTCGCGTTCGTTACTTTGATAGTTTGGTATGTGGGTGGACCGGCGCTTGGGTACTGCCCTTACTTGGACAAGCATCCCACTTATGATTAACCCCTCTCGCAAGCATCCGCAACTACAAAAGAAGAATTAAGACAACGTCTAACCATATCATTAAACTAGTGGATCCAAATCAGCCCCTTACGAAGCAACACATAGAATGGGGTTTAAGCTTCTATCACTCCAGCAACCCATCATCTACTTACTACTCCCCAATGCCTTCCTCTAGGCCCAAGTATTTTTTTATATAATCCCAAAAAATTCCACGTAAATTTTCAGGGCATTTGGAGTTGTGCAGAATAGTGGACTAAGATTTTCTCCTTTTCCAGTCCAGAATTCTAGCTGCCTGAATTCTCCCTCTTCAAATAAACCTTGCAAAATAAGAGAGAAAAGGCATAAATATGGTACCACAAAGTAATATAACAGCCCATAAAGCGATAAATATCAACATGAAAGCATGATGAAAAATGTATCAACTCCCCCAAGCTTACCTCGCTTGTCCTCAAGCGAAAACCAAGTTCCATAAACATGTCCACATGTTTGGGGACGAAGGTGTCGATAAAACATAATACGGACATGAGGGCATCATGATCACACATAGAACAGCAATACATCATAAAGATTCTTATGGGAAAGTAACAATTCCTTCACAAAGGAAAGTATGAAGCAAAAACCTTACCGAGATGTAACCAACAACAATCCAAAGTCATTGAAGCAATTGCAATTTATCATAACATCAGAAAGAGTCAAATAAGAGCTTGTAAGGCAAACCCACATACTCAATCATCTCTTTTATTTTCCACAATTGTTACAACTCACGTGGTACTCATGGTATCAAAGTTTCAGCTGGACACAGAGGAAGATATGGGCTTATAGTTTTGCCTCCTAACTATTTACCTCAAGGGTAAAGTCAACAATAATAAAGCATAAGTACTCAACTCCAAGTTGATATATGAATATAGATCTTTCCCAAGCATGTGACGGTAGCCAAGACAAAGGCAAAAATAGGGAATTGGTGAAGATCACCATGACTCTTACAAGGGCAAAAAGTAAAGGTACAAGATAGGCCCTTCGCAGAGGGAAGCACAGGTTGTCATGCGCTTTTGAGGTTTGAATGCGTGTCCTCTTAGTGCGGAGGAACGTCACTTTATATTGCCTCCTGTGATAAAGAACTTTATTATGCAGTCTGTCGCTTTTATGTCTTCCTCATCACAGGTTCGTACAAAGCTTATTTTCCACACACTAATAGATCATACATATTAGAGAGAAATTTTTATCACTTGCACCGAGGAAAACTTACTTGAAGGATCTTATTCAATCCATAGGTAGGTATGGTGGACTCTCATGGAAAAAATTTGTTGAAGGTTTATGAATGCACAAGTAGTATCTCTACTTGGTGCGGGAGTTTTGGCTAAAATGAGGTGGAAGCAATCATCACATGCTAAGGGATCTCTAGTCATATAACATTGTTTGGAACCAAGCAAATACAATTCATTATGTTGTCTTCCTTGTCCAACATCTACTCCTAAGCATGTAATAGTTTGGTGAGTTCTCACATTTGTAAAAAGTGTCTAAGATGATATATTTATATGTGAACCTCTCTTTCCTTATTACTCCTTATTAATTGCAACAATGACTGAGGTCTATGTTGATTTATTCTCAACAAGTTTCAATCATCATACGTGTTACATGTGAAGCTATCACTTTCCATAAGATCATCTCATGATCTTTCATGCTATCGTTCTTTTCATACTTTTGATCACAACATAAAGCAAAGCCCTTGACTAAGATACTATTTATTATATAGCTCGTAAGCTCGAATACATTGGGGGAGACGCAAAGAAAAAGACTCAAACTGAACACTAAAGACTTATTCCTCTAAGAGAAGAAATAAAAACTGAAAAGGAAAGAATTAAAACAAAGGTAAAAGCAAAAGATATAAAGGTGATACGATACCAGGGCAACTTCCCCAAGCTTGGCAAAAGCCAAGGGGATTGCCCATACCAATGCTTAGTTATTTTCCTTTGGTGGAGATGGTGGTGGAGTTGTTGCCTTTGATTCCAAGAGAGCTATGAATCTTTGATTTATACCTTTGAGATCTGCGACATGGTTTTCCAACAAAACAACTTCACGAGAAAGGGAAATATTATGAGCACGAGTTGTTTCGCAAAACCTCAAGAGTTCAATCAAGGATGGAGACAACACGTGGAGGAAGGGCTGAAGAAAATCTACTCCTTCAACGTCCTCAATGTTGAACATAGGTTGAACTTCCTCCCTAGCTTGGGTTTTCTCCTTAGCTTTGTCCCTAGCTTCCGTGACTTCTACTCTTTTCAGATCAGCATCTACCTCTTCATGAACTCGGGGAAGATCATTCTCCCCAACAGATTTCTGAGACATCTTTGCTCTAAATCTGCGGCAGACAACAAGCTCAAAACGAAAACAGAGGAAAACTACGCGATACGGAGATCAAAACCTTCGGGCGAATATATAATGATTTTTTCTAGACTAGAAGGAGTGCTCCGCAAGAAAACGGAGTCCGGGAGGCACACGAGGTGCCCACAAGCCCCCTAGCCGCCGCTAGGGGGGTGGCGGCTACCAAGTTTGTGGCTGCCTCGTGCGCTCTTCGGGCTGCGTTTTATTTTTCTAATTTTCCAAAATTCCAAAACGGCAGAAATTTCCTATTGGAAAAGCTTCGGAGTCCAATTTCTTACCGAAACAGATACCTCTTCGTTTTCAGGGTGTGAAACAGGCTGATAAACATCCCTTATGTACTCCTCTGGAGTTCTGATATTGATTATATTGGTCTCAACATTTATGGGAGTACGTGAGATGTAATGCTTGATTCTTTGCCCATTTACCACTCTAGGAAAATTTTCTTCCGTGTTATTGATTTTTATGGCACCGGAAAGATATACTTCCTCGATAACATAAGGACCTTCCCATTTAGAGAGAAGCTTGCATAAGAAGAATCTTAAGCGAGAATTGTATAACAGGACATAATCACCTACATTGAACTCCCGTTTCTGTATTCGTTTATCGTGCCATCTCTTAACCTTTTCCTTGAACAACTTGGCATTCTCATATGCCTCGGCCCTCCATTCATCTAACGAGCTGATATCAAACAACCCCTTCTCACCGGCAAGTTTGAAATCAAAGTTGAGCTCTTTGATTGCCCAATAAGCTTTGTGTTCCAGCTCAAGAGGTAAATGACAGGCCTTACCGTAAACCATTTTATACGGCGACATGCCCATGGGATTCTTATAAGCAGTCCTATAAGCCCATAGTGCATCGTCAAGTTTGCTAGACCAATTCTTTCGAGATCTATTGACAGTCTTTTGTAGGATCAATTTGATCTCCCTATTACTCAACTCCACTTGACCACTAGACTGAGGATGATAAGGAGATGCAACTCTATGGTTGACATCATACTTAGCGAGCATCTTGCGGAAAAAAATATGAATGAAGTGTGAACCGTCATCAGTCATAAAATACCTAGGGACTCCAAATCTTGGGAAAATGACTTCTTTAAGCATCTTAATAGAGGTGTGGTGATCAGCATTTTTAGTGGGGATAGATTCTACCCACTTAGTGACGTAATCCACATCAACTAAGATGTGAGTGTACCCATTGGAACTCGGGAAGGGTCCCATATAATCAAAGCCCTAGACATCAAATGGTTCAATGACAAGTGAATAGTTCATAGGCATTTCCTGATGCTTACTGATATTCCCTATTCTTTGGCATTCGTCACAAGACAAGACAAACTTACGGGCATCCTTGAAGAGAGTGGGCCAATAGAAACCTGATTGCAATACCTAATGAGCAGTTCTATCTCCAGCATGGTGTCCTCCGTAGGCTTCGGAATGACACTTCTGCAAGATCTGTCCCTGTTCATGTTCAGGCACACAACGTCCAATAACACCATCTACTCCTTCCTTATAAAGGTGTGGATCATCCCAAAAGTAGTGTCTCAAATCAAAGAAGAATTTCTTCTTTTGCTGATAGGTGAAACTGGGTGGTATTTATTTCGCTACGATATAATTTGCGTAATCAGCATACCACGGTGCACTATGTGAAGTGCGGATGACATTTAATTGCTCATCAGGAAAGCTGTCATCAATAGGTCGTGGGTCATCAAGGACATTCTCCACCTGGACAAGTTATCTGCTACAGGGTTATCAGCACCCTTTTGGTCAACGACGTGCAAATCAAATTCCTGTAGTAGGAGAACCCATCTAATCAGCCTAGGCTTAGCATCCTTCTTCTCCATAAGGTACTTAATAGCAGCATGATCAGAGTGAATAGTGACTCTGGAGTCAACTATTCAAGATCTGAACTTTTCATATGCAAACACGACTGCTAAAAACTCCTTTTCCGTAGTGGCATAGTTTCTTTGGGCACTGTCTAGAGTTTTACTAGCGTAGTGAATAACATTCAACTTCTTGTCAACTCTTTGTCCTAGAACAGCACCAACAGCATAATCACTAGCATCACACATGATTTCAAAGGGCAAGTTCCAGTCAGGTGGTTGAACGATAGGTGCGGTTATCAAAGCCTTCTTAAGTATTTTGAAAGCTTCCTCACAATCCTCATCAAAAACAAAAGGAACATCCTTCTGCAAGAGGTTGGTAAGAGGCCTAGAAATCTTAGAGAAGTCTTTAATGAACCTTCTATAGAAACCAGCATGACCTAGGAAACTTCGTATACCTCTGATATCTGTGGGGCAAAGCATTTTATCAATTGCATCAACCTTAGCCTTATCAACTTCAATGCCTTTCTCAGATATTTTGTGTCCTAATACGATGCCTTCATTAACCATGAAGTGGCACTTCTCCCAGTTCAAGACGAGGTTGGTATCTTTGCATCTCTGTAAGACTCGATAAAGGTTGCTGACGCAATCATCAAAGGAAGACCCGTAAACGGAGAAGTCATCCATGAAAACCTCGACAATCTTTTCACAAAAGTCAGAGAATATAGCCATCATACATCTTTGAAAGGTGGCAGGTGCATTGCATAAGCCAAAAGGCATACGTCTATAAGCAAAGATACCGAAGGGGCACGTGAAAGTGGTTTTATCCTGATCATATTGTGCAACAGGTATTTGCGAGAAACCTGAATAACCGTCTAGAAAGCAAAAGTGTGTTTGTTTGGATAGCCTTTCTAGCATTTGGTCGATAAACGACAAAGGATAATGGTCTTTCCTAGTTGCCTTGTTATGTTTCCGGAAGTGGGACTAATCTTGTGCTGACATAGAGTGGGACTAATACCCTTAAGATCATCAAGAGTATATCCAATAGTAGCACGGTGCTTCCTAAAGAGTTTTCAGTAACTTCTTCTCTTCGTGCTCTGAGAGGAGAGCACTAATAATAACAGGATATATCTCCTTCTCATCAAGATAGGCATACTTAAGAGTATCACACAACTATTTAAGCTCGAACACAAGATCACCCTTCGGTGGGGGGGGGATCCCCAAGCAGTTCAGCATGCAGATTATTCATGAGAATAGGATATTGTCCTAAGACAATTTTATCTATCTCATCTCTTTCCTCCATATGGATATCATTTTCATGCTCAAGCAGATATTGCTCTAAAGGAACCGTAGGAGGTACGGCAATAGAGGCAAGAGCAATGATTTCATCCCTACCAGACGACTCTTTTTCATGGGGTTGTCTTCCAAACTTGGAGAAGTTAAATTCATGAGACAGACCCTCGAAACTAACTGTGACAGTCTGCTTAATGCAATCAATGTGAGCATTGACAGTGTTGAGAAAGGGTCTACTGAATATGATGGGACAAAAGCTATCTTGTGAAGTACCAAGGACGAGGAAATCAGTAGGATACTTCGTCTTACCACACAGGACTTCTACGTCTCTCACAATTCCGAAGGGCAGATAGTGTCTCTATTAGCTAGCGTAATAGTGACATCAATGGGTTCTAACTCAGCAGGTGCAATCTCATCTTTGATTTCATCATATAGGAAACGGGGTATTGCACTGACACTAGCACCCATATCACATAAACCATGATAACAGTGATCTCCTATCTTGAAGAAACAACGGGCAGGCCAACTATAGGTCCATATTTGTCTTTTGCGTGAGGTTTAGCAACTCTAGCGGAGTCCTCACAGAATTTGATAACATGCCCATCTATGTCTTCGGCTAAGAGATCTTTGATAATAGCAACACTAGGTTCAACTCTAATCTCCTGAGGGGGTGCAAGTGGTCTAATGTAACCCCTACGTATCACAGTTGGAGCTGTAGAATAATCCTTTATCCTAGCAGGGTATGGTGGTTTCTCAGTGTAGGCACAAGGAACAACATGATCACTAAAAGCAATGACTTTCTCCTCAACTAGTTTGGTTTTGACTATGTTGCTTTCTACAGGAGGATGATACTTAAACCACTTCTCTTTGGGAAGATCAACATAAGCAGCAAAAGATTCACATAGAGACGCTACTATCTCAGAGTCAAGTCCATACTTAGCGCCAAAATCTCTAGAAGTGTTTGTCTCAACAAAAGATTTAACGCAATCAAACTGGAAATTCATACCTGACTCCTTACCTTCCTCCAGCTCCCAATCTTCAGAGTTATGTTTGATTCTTTCCAATAAATTCCACTTGTGGTCAATATCTTTCTTCATAAAAGAACCGGTACAAGAAGTGTCAAGCATGGTACGATCTTAATGAGAAAGCCGAGCATAAAAGTTTTGAGTGATAATTTCTCTTGAGAGCTCATGATTGGGGCATGAATATAGCATTGATTTAAGCCCCCCAGGCTTGAGCTATGCTTTCCCTGTCACGAGGCCAAAAGTTATAAATATAATTCCGATCACGATGTACTAAATGCATATGATAGAACTTTTGATGAAATTCCAATTTCAACCGATTGTAGTCCCATGATCCAGTATCATCACATAGCCTATACCATGTCAACGCCTTATCCTTCAAAGATAAAGGAAATACTTTCTTCTTTACCTCATCCTCGGGCAACCCTAGGGTTTTAGACCACCTCATAAGATCTCGAGGTAGATCAACTCAGTACTTGATACATCATCATCAATACAAACAGAGCAGAACATATGGTAGTACCTCCATCAAGAGGACCCGAACCTGGGTATATATCGTCACCCCTGTCTCCTCTTACCCATTGATCCTAGGTCCATAGTTCAGGACCCCCTACCCGAGATCTACCCGTTTTGACACCAACGTTGGTGCTTTCATTGAGAGATCCGCTATAGGATCGCCAAAGGCTCGATGGCTCACCTAGTCATCAGCGATGACATGTGCAATGGGGATGATTTTGTTCCCGAACAGATCTTGGCGTTCGGAGGCATCATGATGCATGCTAATCCGACCAACATCCTTGATCGGGTCAGAAACCTCGCCTCCGATCAGGAGATCAGGTTTGGGAACCTAGATTTGTTGACGACTCCTGTGGAGATCTTATTATGAAAAAGCTTTCGGCTACCCTCGAACACCTCTCGAGCCTCGACGCACTAACATCTGGAGCAGTGGACCGCTCCATCAAGGAAGCCTCCACCATGGGTCCGTCCCTAGAGCCCGAACTAGTTGACATATTTGTATCATTTTCGGATGAAGACTGCCCTAATGTGACTTGATGACCCACAAGTATAGGGGATCAATCGTAGTCCTTTCGATAAGTAAGAGTGTCGAACCCAACGAGGAGCAGAAGGCTCTGATAAACGGGTTTCAGCAAGGTAATAACTGCAAGCACTGAAAGTAGCGATAACAAATGATGGTGTAGCAAGGTGAAACGTAGCAAGCGAAAAGTAACAAGTAACAAGTAGTAGCAACGGTGCAGCAAGTGGACCAATCCCTTTTGTAGTAAGGGACAAGCCTGAACAAAGTCTTATAGGAGGAAAAACACTCTCGAGGACACACGGGAACTTCTGTCATGCTAGTTTCATCATGTTCATGTGATTCACGTTCGTTACTTTGATAGTTTGGTATGTGGGTGGACCAGCGCTTGGTACTGCCCTTACTTGGACAAGCATCCCACTTATGATTAACCCCTCTCGCAAGCATCCGCAACTACAAAAGAAGAATTAAGACAACGTCTAACCATATCATTAAACTAGTGGATCCAAATCAGCCCCTTACGAAGCAACGCATAGAATGGGGTTTAAGCTTCTGTCACTCCAGCAACCCATCATCTACTTACTACTCCCCAATGCCTTCCTCTAGGCCCAAGTATGGTGAAGTGTTATGTAGTCGACGTTCACATAACACCACTAGAGGAAACGACAACATACAACATATCAAAATACCGAACGAATATCAAATTCACATGACTATTATCAGCATGACTTATCTCATGTCCTCAGGAACAAAAGTAACTACTCACAAAGCATAATCATAATCATGATCAGAGGTGTAATGCATAGCATCAAGGATCTGAATATAAACTCTTCCACCAAGTAATCCAACTAGCATCAACTACAAAGAGTAATCAACACTACTAGCAACCTTACAAGTACCAATCGGAGTCGCGAGACGGAGATTGGTGACAAGAGATGAACTAGGGATTGGAGAGGAGATGGTGCTGATGAAGATGTTGATGAAGATGCCTCCCCTCCGACGAGAGGAGTGTTGGTGATGACGATGGCGACGATTTCCCCCTCCGGGAGGGAAGTTTCCCCGGCAGGATCATCCTGCCGGAGCTCTAGATAGGATCTGCTCAAGTTCCGCCTCGTGGCGGCGGCGAAACCACGAAGAAGCTCCCGATTGATTTTTTATGGAACGAAACCCTTCATATAGCAAAAGAGGGGGGCCAGTGGGCTGTCAGGGAGCCCACAAGCCCTGTAGCCGCCACCAGGTGGTGACGGCTACCAGGCTTGTGGCGCCCTGGTAGCTCCCCTCTGGTACTTCTTTCGCCCAGTATTTTTTTATATAATCCCAAAAAATTCCACGTAAATTTTTAGGGCATTTGGAGTTGTGCAGAATAGTGGACTAACATTTGCTCCTTTTCCAGTCCATAATTCCAGCTGCCTGAATTCTCCCTCTCCAAATAAACCTTGCAAAATAAGAGAGAAAAGGCATAAATATGGTACCACAAAGTATTATAACAGCCCATAAAGCGATAAGTATCAACATGAAAGCATGATGCAAAATGGACGTATCATGACTTTAAGCACCCTTGGAACGGCGACACTGCGAGTCGACCCCTTGTACTCTAAAGACATGGATTCCGCAAATGTCACGACATTAAATGAGTTGCTCGGGCGGATCCACGTCATGAGGATAGAAAACGGGAAACCTTCATTCTATGATCAGATTAGGATCACACTCGACGACATGGAAATTTATGTCCGACCTATCACACACTTGGTTGCCACCATCGAGGACCAGCTGAAGGTTCGCCTTCCCAGCCGCCGGAGCTTAGAACGATCTATGTTCAGGTCTCCGACAATTTGGATCGTATATCCAATTCAGAATCTCAAGTCCGCCCTCAGCTCGATTCGAAGTGTGACTTAGATTATGTGCGGTAGTGTCCAGCTGACAATTTGGATCCCGAACACGGCATACCGGATTCCATGATGGTACTAGATACAGCCGTCAAAACTAGGAATTCACATCCTCCCAGGATGCAAAAAGAATTCCCCACCCACCTCCCAAGTCTAACGCTGTCCCAATAATTCGGAGAGGCCCAACCAATGGGACCTACTGCATGGCAAGAAACAACAAGGGAAGGTAGTCCAACACTTTTGGGCTAGGTTCCTCGTGACCAAAAATGAGATACCGGACTGGAGCGGCCAGGAAATATAGAAACCTTCCTGCATAAGTACCATGATGAAGGAGTCCTAAATGCCCCCGCCCGTCATCACATCAATAGCTTCACCAGGCTATCTACATTAGTATGCAAATACTGCACAATGGAAAGCACCTTGCAGACTCAACAAATGCGCATGAAGTTAATCTATGCAGAGCAACCCAGAGGAGCTCGAAGGAAGCGCATAACCCAACGTCAATTGGCCGAACATGGGCCCATAGATATAGATAATAATCCCCTCGTAGGATCCAGAACGGTCCTTGATGAATTATTGGACAAGCCATGCCCGAGACAATCCGCGTTGCTGAACACTAACCCGACTCATGGCCTTCAAGCTTGCTAGGTCGTTAGGCAACTAGCAAAAAGCAGAGAGTATATCCTTCGGTTCTCATCCTCCAACAAACGTCTAGTAATGTCGTTGGATAAGAACGTCGAGATCTTAACAATCTATGAGACGTTTCCATCATAAAATCAAAGGAAGAGAGCTCTACGAGAGCTCGTCCAAATACTCCACGTGGCAGCGATGAACTCAAGGACAAACACACCCATAAATTTCAGCAAGGAAGACTAGCCAAGAATACACTCTAGTCGTACACCTATCGCTCTAGTTCTCAACCCTATTGTAGATGGATTTAGGCTCCGCAAGGTACTAATGGATGGCGGCAACGGCTTAAACCTCATTTATGAGGATACTTTGGACAAAATTTTGTTCGATAGATCTCGCGTCGAACAAAACCACACCACCTTTTGAGGTATTATTCCCAGAAGAGAGGTGCTATGCACACGACGAGTTTCTCTCAATGTGGTATTCGGCAGCCCTGATAACTACGGGTCCGAGGAACTTTTTTCCTATTGTGCCCTTTCGGAGCAGTTATCACGCTCTGCTGGGGCGTGATGCCTTCACAAGATTTTAGGACATACCGCATTACGCGTATATGAAGCTCAAAATGCCAGGGCCCAATGGTGACATCACACTTACAAGTGACCCGGATAGAGCTCTTCGGGCCAAAAACAAAATTGCATCGCTCGCCTCGAGGAACTATCCGAAGCCCTCGTGGCCGAGGAATTAAACGCACGCTGCTCAGTGGTAGATAAGGATGATGCAATCCTCAACAAGAGGCCTAAGTCCACATACTTTAAACCAACAGACAAAATAGACAAATTTCAGGTACATCCAACGGACCACAACAAAACAACGTCCATTGGAGCTTAGTTGGACCTTGCAGCCGAAGAAGCATTGCGCACATTCTTGCGTGAAAACTAGCAAAATTTTCTCAACACGCATTACATAGTCAAACATATCTTACGCAAATTTCCGAACCTAAGCGTCAAGCCATGGCTACCGAACTAGCAAAATTACTTGAAGCCAGATTCATTCCAGATATCAAACACTCTAAGTTGTTGGCAAATTTGGTCATGGTGCGAAAGAAGGATAAATCCTGGCAGTTGTGTCTCGATTTTAAAGACGCAAATAAGGCGTTCCCTAAGGATCCCTTTCCTTTACCTCACTTAGACCAAATGATTGAAGTCACCACTGGACACAATTGATGTTGCTTCCTTGATGCCTACTCCGAATACCATCAAATCAAAATGAAGGAGTCCGACCAAGACGCTACCGCCTTCATCACTCCCTATGGGCCATTCTGCTTCAATACAATGCCTTCCAGGTTGAAAAATGCAAGCGCCACATATCATTGCATGATACACACATGCTTGGAAAATCAAATCAGCAAAACTGTCAAGGCATACATGGACGACATGGTCATAAAAACCAAACACATCATCCAGTTGGTGGACGACCTCCAGCAAACCTTCGATAATCTACGGCCTTATAATATACTGATCAATCCGAACAAATGTATCTTGAGAGTTCTCACGGGTAAACTGCTCGGATTCATCATCTCCCATAGAGTAAAAGAAGCCAATCCGGCTAAAATCCGGAACTTATCCCAACTAGGGATCCCAATGAAATTGAAGCAAGTGCAAAAACTAGCGGGCTGCATGGCGACTTTAAGCACACGTGGGAATATGATGTGTTGCTTGACGCACTCCTAGTTCATTTAATAGGTTGTTTTCCACGTAATCTGTGAAGGGCATTTCGGTAAATTATTATTGGAACTAACTATCTCCTAATGGTGCATATGAATCGAGGGGTGTCATCATCCTTCATACGAATCGAGAGCTTGAAGCATGATGTGATAATTGGGAATGCACTGTGAGCTGAGTTGGATTCAGTCGAGCATTGGGGAAGAGGGGAACTCGCCCCACAAGTCGAGGTATTTGGACGCGTAAAGATCCTAGAATAGGACTACGACATTGGAGGCCAGTTCAGGGGCTACTGAAGGAGTCCGGGGTAAGGGGTCCTCGGGCCGCTGGCCTATCTCTATGGGCCGGACAGGTGGGCCGCTCTGTGACTTTTACTGAAGGACCAAAGATTATGATGACACTGTGTCCAAGACTAAAACCTCCTAAGACGTCACATGTACTCCAAGTCATGATGATGGATTCATCATATTTACTCCTTGACATAACTGACATTGTGTAATCCTAGGTACCCGTGGTATCTATATAAACTGAGGGTTTTTGTTTGTAAGGTAGATTAAGACTAATACTCCTAGGGTTTTGGACCACATCATACGATCTCGAGGTAGACTAACTCTGTATATGATACGTCATCATCAATACAAAAAAGATGGACGTAGGGTATTACCTCCATCAAGAGGGCCCGAACCTGGGTAAATATTGTCACCCCTCTCTCCTGTTACCCATCGATCCAAGATCCAAAGTTCGGGACACCGTACCTGAGATCTATCATTTTGACACCGACAATGACTTTGACGATATGACTACAAACATGCACAACATTGCACCTTAGCAATCGCTAATCCAATCACCCAAAGGATATTGACGATGCCAGAAGCATGACCAGCCTAGGCACGAGGGTCTATTCCTGCATGCAATCAAATAAGAAGCAAGAATATGATAAAGCAACATGAAGATTGCGAATATATATGAAGCATTGATAATGTTGGGGATGCGAAAGTGGTCTTGGTGTGGTTGTTGGACACAAACAAAGTACACAAAGTTGTAATGGAAAACTTTGAACTAAACAGATCCCAAGCAAAAAGCTACAAGCACTACTAGGAAATATCTTATAGGTAGAACATAGTAGCACGGTTTCAAATCCCAGGCTACTGTTAATTAGCAGTAGCACTCGACATCAAGAAGCGCTACAGGTAACTTATAGCAGTAGCGTCGGGGTGTTGACCCCACGCTACTACTGTGTGAGCCACACCCCCACGAGCTTGCAATAGTAGCAGCGCTTGTCACCCACCAGCGCTACTAGTAAGACAATTAAGAGTAGTGCTAGTGGCGGGCCGGCGCTACTAATGTATCTAGTCTAGGCACACGTCTCGTTCCCTCACTTAGCAGTAGCGCATTTTCCTCCTCCCTATGCTGCTGCTAACACAACCTTATCCTCTTCCCCGTGCCGCCCCCTCACTATGCTCACTCTCCGCCTCCTCACTCTCTCCCTCTCCACTCTCTCCCCCGCGACCGCTGCCCTCTCTTGATAACCCACAAGTATAGGGGATCACAAGAGTTTTCAAGGTTACAATATTCAACCCAAATTATTGATTCGACACAAGGGGGGCCAAAGAATATTCTCAAGTATTAGCAGCTGAGATGTCAATTCAACCACACCTGAAAAACTTAACATCTGCAAAAAACTATTTAGTAGCAAAGCAGTATGGAAGTAACGGTAATGGTGGCAAACATGACGGTAGCAGTTTTGTAGTGATCATAACAATAGAAGCAGAAAAGTAACTTAGCAAAGACCAATAAGTGGAAAGCTCGTAGGCAATGGATCAGTGATGGATAATTATGTCGGATGGCATTCATCATGTGTCACACCCTCTTTTTGGCTTCCCTCACTAATTAACTGATTTCAAAATTTAGGACCAATTAAAAGTTTTGTGAATGATTGAGATGCTTGGAGTGACTATTGTTTGCGTGTTTGTTTAGTTGCATGTGATTGCTCCCCATTAATTCTTGCCATCCTCCTAATCACCTCCTTACTCCATGATCTCCTGCCTAATGATCATACCATGTGTTTAGGACAAATATCTATTTTTACCAAATATTTATTTTTCCCAAAAAGCATTTCTTTAAATTTAACTTTCAAACCCCTAAGATGAGGTTTCTATTACAAGTCCTCAAATTGGGGAATTTATTTTGCACCAATACTTCTATTTAAAACCTATTATCAAAATGTCTTCCAAAAACCATCATATTATTATTTTAAAATTTATTTTATTACTTTATTTAAAAGCCCTTCTGTGATGCCAGAAATGGTCTCCTATGAAGGAAAGTTATTTTTATTGCTTTAAAAATGTTTTATTAAATTTAGGGAAACTCAGTGCATATATTTATTCCATATTTCTGAGTTTAAACACATGGTCATGTTCAAAATATTGGGCAAACCCCTCCAAAACCATTCCTGCATATTTCAAGCTTTTGAAATATTTCTATTAGAAATATTCTCAATAAATTCCAGTAAAATTCTAGCATGCCATCTATGATATTATTGATGATCTTGCCATGTTTCATTTTTATCCAAGTTGATTTGGCTCCCCTAATCACTCTAAAACCCTATATGTCCAGAATCAAATTTGAGCAACTCTACATTGTGAAGTATCTCCAATTGTGCTCAAATTTGGTGGAAATGTTCTAATACTCCAATAAGGGAACCACACCAAGTGGTACACCAAGGAGAATAGAAGAACTTGTCCTAATACCCTCAAAACCCTCTCTGTTGATTTCTGACTTTGACAAACTTTACATTATAAAGTTTCTCCAATTATCCTCAAACTTGTTGTGCATGCCTTAATGCTCAAATAATGCCCCTACACCAAATATTGGATTTGTGGGAATTCATTTGAATAGGGTTCTAAGCAGAAACCCATTTATGCCCATTTCTAGGGTTTTTCAAGTCTACATTGGAAAACTCCTCTAGCAAATCCCAAATTTCGTGTGCAAGCCTATTTTCATCTATTGTTTGACCCTGTTAAGTTTCATAGCCATTGGAATCCATCTGGTAGCCCTACCACAGATCAAACACCTTGTGTGCACTCATTAATTTGGTTTCATTTGCGCCTTCCACTTTATTCCTTGAGCTCAACTTTCTACCACAGCCTCACATAGTCATATTTTACCTCCAGTAACTTTCCCATGGCCACTGGTCAATTATTGGGGAAGGACCCTTTGTAAGTTTCTCTCATTTTCACCCTTGGCAGCACTGTTTTACCCATCCTTCCATTATTGTGCTTAAGCTATCACCCCAACTCTTTCTAGAGCATCTATTATATGCCAAGGCTTCATTTAGAACCAAGATATGGCCTGCTTATGTGGGAAGAATGAGCAGCATTTCTTCAAATGGATTTCCGGCTGAATCATGGCTTTGAACAGCAAGTAGTAGCTATCCTCCCTTGTTTGGGCTGAAACCTTGCAGTAATGGAGTCCTTCCATGCCTAAGATTGCCACACATAATTTCTCCCCAAGGCTCCCCTCCTAAGACCCACTTTTATCAGCTCCAAGTTTGTTGTTAGAAACTTTGCGGCAGTCAAGAGCCATTCAAATCATCTCCACTAGCCACCAAATTCCAGAGTCCCCTTCCTGATAGCATGCCCCACCTCCCGGACAGCTTTGGCTGGTTATTGCAAACCTGTGGGCGTGAGTGGGCGTGGTGACCACCACACTGACATGCAAACCGGGTGCTCTGCACCTAGTTTCTCTCCTCCCGACCTTTTCTTGGCGAAGCAGCTTGTCCCAGTATGTCTCAGCCCTTGCTTTTGACCGTTCAAACCGCTTCCACCCATCAGCTAGCCTCCAAGACCCCTCAGGCATGCGTGGCGACCATGCACCGAGATCTCCAGAGAGCTCTCGAGCTCTCTCGGCTCTTCCCTCTCCTATCTCCTTACCCCTGAGCCCTCACTTTCTCTCCCTCATTCTCCCTCTCTCCGTGGAGCCCCTCGAGCTCCCCTTTCCTTTCCTAAGCCCTCCTCTTCCTCCCTCCACGGCCATGGCGCCGCCTCGGCCCCCCTTGCACCCGAGCCAACCAGCTTCTCTCCGGCCCTAGGCCTTCCCTCCAGCGAACCCCCGCGGCTCCCCCGTCCTCCTGGACACCTCGAAGGCCCCTCCCAGAGGTCGTGACTTGCCCTCCACGGCGGCCAGAGCCGTCAGCCGCCTCTCATGGCGGGGCGCTCGCTCCGGCCACTCCCCGCGGCCGCCAAGACCTCCCCCGGGCTCAGCAGGGAGCCGAGCAACCGCCCGCACCCTCGGCTCGGCAGCTGAGCCGACAGGCGTCGGAAGCCGCGGCAGCCAGCCCCCCCCCCCAATCTACCCCTGTCGTGAGGTAGAAGAAGGGCAGGGGAGAGAGAAGGCGTCGGGTGGGCCCCAGCTGTCAGCGACCTGCGAGCCGGGCCCGGCAATAAGTGGAAGCGCACTAGCGCTTTGCGCCTTCGCCCATCCAAAGGCGTATTCCAAGGAGTACGCCTCCTGCGTAGCCTTCGCTGGTGATCCGAGCCAGTGGGCTGGCCCAAAGGCTTATCTGACGCTGGTGGCGCAAGATAGCCTTCCCCCCAGAGGATGAGCTCTTTTCCTTTTTTATTTCCTTCTTTAACTTATAAATCCATTATTAAATCCATTCTAACTCCAAATCTGATGATTCAAATTTCTGCAGGATCCTAAAAATCAGGCCTATCCAAATAAGTGCTTTTCACATTTTTCCCTCCCAACTTTATGTGGTGTTTTATTAAAAATCCCAAATCTAGATATAAAATATCCCACCTTTCAAAATTCCTAGCAGATTCAAATCAACTCCAAATGGAGTGATTCAAACTCCCAGAGCCTTCTAAAATCCTTCTCTATTTTTAGAACCCTGGTCAACATTTTTGTGTGACTTACTTCTGTTGCAATAAATAAATAGCTCCTATTGCTATTTATTCCACACTGTAAAGTCTCTAGAATATTCATACCAACTCCAAATACTGTGAAACCACTTTCTAAAAATTTCTAAAATCTTTCTCTGTTAAATGGGTGCCTCCACTCATTTTTAACAGAATGATTTCTATTGGCTTCTTCAATGGTCATCTATTCCTTCTTTCCATCCATTCAAAAATCCTTGAGGATCCAAATCTCCTATGAAATGATTCAGGTATTTTTCTTATGACCAGAGAGGTCCAAGAAAAATAAAACTTCTATTTTTAGAACACTTTTATTCTGCTTGATGTGTGGCTTACTATGGTTGTTTCCGACGATAGTTGACGCTAGACGGAGTATTCGGAGTTGGAGCGGAAGACCTCGAAGACCCCGAGGACTTACGTGAGCAAGGCAAGCAACCCTTTGACCATTACTTGAGCACATACATTGATGCATGCTATAATAACAAGTACTTTTCCGTTGCATGTGATCATAGTGCCGGTTCATCATTGGTGTGATGGTACCGAAGGCTTCTTCGAAGCACTTGCATGATGGTGATGTTATACATATGGCTCCTCGGAGCACAAGCATGATGAGCTTGACCCTACCATCTATGAGGATCATGCTACTGTCATGTTGACTAGTAAAGTTATAGGACCATTGCATTGAGCTTGACCCTACCCCTTGAAGGGTCACGCTAATACCATGTTGACAAGTAAAGATAGAGCATATGATCATGAGCATGATGATGAGTTAAATCAAGAGTTTATGAAAACCCCATCGGGTGCCACTAATGCCCGAGGGTGATGATGAGTTGGTGATCACTTTTGGTGAAGTGATGCACCGGTGTTTTTGTGTGAGTATGGTTTCAGAAATGGGATTAGATTTCTGATGTGTCGACCGTCCCAACCTTACCAGTACGACCACGATACCCCTTTACGGGACGGGGCTTTGTTGATTACTTTGGTCGGTGCTATCAAAGAGCCACATTACTAGTGGCGGGAGTGATTGTCGTCACTCTCGTGATGGGGTCCTGCCAGGTAGGACGACTATGCCATTATTGTGAGTTCCAGGCACACCGTTGGTCCCTGCATGGTTGATACTGTCCAGAGTCGGTGCCCGTAAGATGTACAACATGTGGGCTGGGTACCAATCGAGTGGACCTCTTTGTCTAGTATCGTCAGGGGAAAGATGATGATCTGGTACTTACCTCGGGTATATGTGATATACCGCGAGTCGTGGATGACACGGAAGTTTCCCGGATCTCGTGGGTCCAGCGTACTACCTCTGCAGAGTGTCAAACTATTCGAATAGCCGTGTCCGCGGTCAAGGACAGTTGGGTGGTGCTGCTTAAACTACGTCTAGCGTTTCCGCATAAACCAAGTGTGTGTGTGTGTGAGTTCGATGAATGGTGTTAATAACCGGAGTTACTTGAGATATTGATATGACCAAGTTCGGTGACTTGGCATATAGGGTGAACCCGGTGTGTTCAACCCTTGTCAGATATATCGATATCTGTAACCTGTTCTTCAAGAGTAGTTCTTTAACTTGTTGCATATACCTGATCATTCCACCAAATTGCATTCCACCAAAGATACATGATACTGTTATCCTTCACTTTCATTGTTCGTATCATGGGCTGTTTGCGAGTACATTCAAAGTACTCATTGGCTTGCCACTGGTTTTTTCATTGACCAGGTGTGCAAGAAAGGATATGGTGAAGATTAACTCGGTGACGTTCTTGCGAGCTAGGACGCTTCCCAGTCAGAATGCCTGTAGGTTAAGGCTGATGGCATGGGTTCACGCTTTCAACCAATAATTCCGCTATTGGTCTAGTTTGGTGCTTTGGCCCTTAAGGCCCTATGTATGTAAGACTCGACCGAAATGGTCATTTATTGTATCAAATGGTATGTATGGATGTAAGACTCTATTATTCAGTATCTGTGTTCAGTGAGCATTGATCCTTGGGATCACTGGGCACGGCGATCTCGACTTACCAGTCGAGGTCCCCACAGAGCTGGTATCAGAACCATCCTGACTGTAGGAAGCCCTTAGTTAGCATGGACGTTAGTTAGGATAAAACCGCTTTCCGGATCCTTCAAAATACTTACAAAACTTATATATTTCCTCAACTCTCCTAAAACTTCAAAGAAATTGAAGGTTATGCTCTAGCCTTCCACTCTTATTTTCTTGACACTCCTCGTCTACTTTTTCAAAACTTGCTAATGGTCGCTAGAACCCTATGCCCTTCTGACGACGGGATAAATTGAAATCCTCGTGGGAAGCCGGGAAGGAAGTAACCTTTCCAGGCAAACACCTGTGCTGAAGGACAGGGAAGACAACTCCGCGACTAGACGACACCAACAGAAGTACCTCCATGAGGACCAAGGACATCGAGGCTTAGAAGATGGTGAAAACCTGGGCACTGCCCCAGAGTGATGCCATTTCCGCCTATGATAATCTGGACATAATATATGCAAACCTTGATCTGCATCAGTAATAGAGCGACCCTGTCAGTTATAAGGAATTGTGTCGACCACCACCGGTGGATGAGAACCTTGCCATTTGGTCCGCCTCACCTTCGTGAGCAGTAAAACGGTTCTCTTCATCCCCCGCTCTAGGTGACGATATCGAAATTACTATGATTGACAGATCAGAACTCTATCATGTCATGCAAATATCGGTGCATGAAGATGTCCCCTTGAGACCCTCGAAGCCTCAGAAGACAAGAAGACGATGATAAGATCATGAAGACAACAGAAGACCCTGTCAGTGACAGCTATGAAGAACCACCTTCGTCAGCAACTTTCCAGACGAGAAGACAACAAGAGTTCTCTACAACTCAAGCATATTGCTTCAGCAAGCGACAACAAGAGGCGTGACAACACCCTGAGAAGGTCCAGAAGACTTAGCGGACTCCTCTCCGGAGCAAGAAGCAAGCACGACTCTCGAGTCCCTGAACCTAGGATAGGATGAGTCATGAATCCCCTATGCGAAGTCGAGTCCGTGAAATGGTTCGGATGGACCATGTTGTGTATCGTTTGTTTTTGTTGTTTGTGCTTTGATATGAGTCGTGCTTTTGCTTAGGCAACAAGCATGCGGTTATATCACTTGCCTTATTTTGATGTTCAAAATAATTTTTGCACTTGTTTGAGTTCATTTTTCAACGGTTGTTTGATTGCACTAAGACCCTTAGGCCTTCCCCTTGGTGCTCTCTCTCTCTCACACCCCTCTCGACAACTGAAGACGGCAAGGCAGATGCGCCAAGGATCCGCTTCAAAGGACGGCTGACGTTGAAGACACTGACTGTGCTACGCTTAACCACACGCAAACCGTAGGAGTGTGTTTTCCCCTCGAGATTGGAAAACCACACTAGACCAGACTAACCTCCACAAGCCTTTCTGGCTCAAATTTTCTGGTCACGTGTCTAGTACACGGACTTGCCAGAACTCGTGTAGGTCCCCGATAAACCCTGCTGAGCACCGGGTTCTCAATGGAACAAGTGATCACTGTGAACAAGTATCCTTCCATCTCAAGCTAGCACTGTAACCTTGATGCCATAAGCGGACCAATCTCCGATATGAGACCATTAAACTAAGATTGTTGTGATGATGATAGTTGTCTTGAGGATATAGCTAGACTATTTTGGTGGAACAAGTTGATATAGTAGTATAAGCTATATAATCTGGAGTAAGATCGGATTTAGTAGGACGATTATGACCGTGAACATTATTCTTGGTGGTATACATGACTTTAGCCAGTAGTTGGCATGGTTTGGAGATAATTACCATAATGACTTGGGGTATCAAGTAGACTTCTTATTGGATTTGAGTCTTGGATTTAAATAGGTAATCTTAATAGAGTACTGAGGATGACAAAGACCACATGGTTCGGAGTAAATTGGATTTAGCTCGTTAATCTCGATCATGATACCATGATTCTCGGTGGATATAGAATGCGTATACTTGGAGTTGTTAAATAGATTTACAACCTGTGTAGTTTGGCCTTGGAGATTAGATGGCCATGATTATTGGAGTTGGTGGACATACTATGACGTAATTCTTGCAGTAATATGTGAATTATGAGGACTCTAAGAGATTATGTAGAACCCCATCCGTGTTGGATTCGTGAGAGTGATATGTCTAGTAATGATTGATCAGATTGATGGATCACTTGATCGGATTCATAGGAAGGAAACAAAATATTGGATTGGTCTACTATGTGTTTCCTTAATATAGTAGTGTAGTACCCTGTCCATTGGATGACTTAGGTGGACAATTGGATTTGTTGTGCCTCAGATTCAATCGTGGTAGCTGTATGTCTCCCCAAGGTCCTTGCATAGTAATGCATGTACAGTTGGGGGCTACGCCATACTTGTAAGTGTTTGGGTTTAGTTCTTCCCTCAACCCGGAGTTGACTAGCTTGAGCGGTGTGGAGTTGACCGTGTAGGATGGTATCCTTAATGAGATGAGGTGATATCATCCCGAGATTTGAGGTCGGACTACTGGCATCCAAGGAATGTGCTTAGAGATAAGATGATAAATGTTCGCCCACATCCTAAGTTACTTGAGACCCTAAAGCTTCGCTTAGCCACAAGATGGATGGACTACGACCATAGAAGACGACTATAAGTCGTTGAAATGTGGCCAGTACCCGCCCATAGCAAGTCCCGTTCTCCTCACCTGACTTTTGAGCACTGTGCTTATGTCGTGTTTGGGAAGGTAGGTTGTCATCCTCACTGATGACATACTTACTCACCCAGTAAGAGGAAGAAGACCTTAGTCGTGTTTGGTCGAGCCCAGGCGCTGATTGTTATGCGTCTCTAAGGTACAGTGGTATCTCGAGAAGATGGACTTCTTGAAGAAATCCCAAGACAACAGAAGACTATCCTACGCAAGTCAAGACGAAGAACCGCCGGGACAAGGAAGCCACGACAACGACGATGATGCAACAAAAGTCAACCACCGACCGCGCACCGATCACATCAACGACGTCAAGAAGCCTCGATGACACAGAAGAACGACGCATTTTATTGCAACTCCAACATCGACTACGCCGACCACAACATGCTAGGCAGTAAGGAAAGTAAGGACAGACCCACTGGGAATAACCTCTACCCGGACCAAAACTGCACCTATGATCGCACAACACACCCGCGCTTAACCATTTGCCACTATGACACACCTCGGTTCCTTCGTAAGAAGAGACCGCAAGGACACACATAGCACACTAACACCACGCGTGCGCCGAGCAGGCGCCTAATCGTCATGAACCCTGTCACCGCGGAGAGCCACCGTGCGGGCGACAGCATCCTGGCGATCATCATGGACAATCGCGCAGTACAGCGTCGAGACCCCGACCAGCAATGCCACCATCCCGGACAGGAAGATGATGAGCCATCCTGGAGTCTCGTCCGCCATTGGCATCCTTCCTCGAGCACCTGCAGCAGAAGAAGAAGAAGAGGACCGGAGCAGCAGCAAGTGGTGAGGCTGGGTGGAGAACGAGAAGGACTCCCTGGACAATTTATAGCCAGGACCGGAGAGCCACTAGCCAGGCCACCAGCCCCGTTTGCCGCTCGGCCGTCGGTGCTCGCTGGGAATCCCAAAGAAGTGCCGACATACCAGGCCCGCGAGGTTAGTGCTTGCTGCGCTGGCAGATGGATCACCGCACGCCATCGTAGGGTGGCCCCAGACACCGCACGCCCTAGGCACCGCAAGTGGAGACAACACCCGGGGCTCACCCAAGAAAGAAGAATCAGAGGTAGAAGAAGAGGCTGACGTTGGACCCTGGGCCCACTTGTCAGCCGGAGCAAGTAGCAGGCAACATGTACGACTAGCAACCAGGTATGACAACTTCCCCTTTCTCCAACATCCTCATAGAACGCTGAGGCACCAATAAGTGGTATTCTTGAGGTGACCCCATGAGACCGCATTTGGATTATTGCTGCTAGTAAGTCCTGCAGCATAACAGGAGCAGAGCCTTGTTTATGTCTTAACAAATCTCGGGGACGAGATTTTCTTAAGAGGGTAAGGTCTGTCACACCCTGTTTTTGGCTTCCCTGACTAATTAACTTATTTCAAAATTTAGGACCAATTAAATTTTTTGTGAATGATTGAGATGCTTGGAGTGACTATTGTTTGCCTGTTTGTTTAGTTGCATGTGATTGCTCCCCATTAATTCTTGCCATCCTCCTAATCACCTCCTTACTCCATGATCTCCTCCCTAATGATCATACCATGTGTTTAGGACAAATATCTTTTTTTACCAAATATTATTTTTCCCAAAAAACATTTATTTAAATTAAACTTTCAAACCCCTGAGATGAGGTTTGTATTACAAGTCCTCAAATTGGGGAATTTCTTTGGCACCAATACTTCTATTTAAAACCTATTATCAAAATGTCTTCCAAAAACCATCATATTATTATTTTAAAATTTATTTTATTACTTTATTTAAAAGCCCTTCTGTGATGCCAGAAATGGTCTCCTATGAAGGAAAGTTATTTTTATTGCTTTAAAAATATTTCATAAAATTTAGGGAAACTCAGTGGATATATTTATTCCATATTTCTGAGTTTAAACACATGGTCATGTTCAAAATATTGGGCAAACCCGTCCAAAACCATTCCTGCCTATTTCAAGCTTTTGAAATATTTCTATTAGAAATATTCTCAATAAATTCCAGTAAAATTCTAGCATGCCATCTATGATATTATTGATGATCTTGCCATGTTTCATTTTTATCCAAGTTGATTTGGCTCCCCTAATCACTCTAAAACCCTATCTGTCCAGAATCAAATTTGAGCAACTCTACATTGTGAAGTATCTCAAATTGTGCTCAAATTTGGTGGAAATGTTCTAATACTCCAATAAGGGATCCACACCAAGTGGTACACCAAGGAGAATAGAAGAACTTGTCCTAATACCCTCAAAACCCTCTCTGTTGATTTCTAACTTTGACAAACTTTACATTATAAAGTTTCTCCAATTATCCTCAAACTTTTTGTGCATGCCTTAATGCTCAAATAATGCCCCTACACCAAATATTGGATTTGTGGGAATTCATTTGAATAGGGTTCTAAGCAGAAACCCATTTATGCCCATTTCTAGGGTTTTTCAAGTCTACATTGGAAAACTCCTCCAGCAAATCCCAAATTTCGTGTGCAAGCCTATTTTCATCTATTGTTTGACCCTGTTAAGTTTCATAGCCATTGGAATCCATCTGGTAGACCTACCACAGATAAAACACCTTGTGTGCACTCATTAATTTGGTTTCATTTGCGCCTTCCACTTTATTCCTTGAGCTCAACTTTCTACCACAGCCTCACATAGTCATATTTTACCTCCAGTAACTTTCCCATGGCCACTGGTCAATTATTGGGGAAGGACCCTTTGTAAGTTTATCTCATTTTCACCCTTGGCAGCACTGTTTTACCCTTCCTTCCATTATTCCGCTTAAGCTATCACCCCAACTCTTTCCAGAGCATCTATTATATGCCAAGGCTTCATTTAGAACCAAGATATGGCCTGCTTATGTGGGCAGAATGAGCAGCACTTCTTCAAATGGATTTCTGGCTGAATCATGGCTTTGAACAGCAAGTAGTAGCTATCCTCCCTTGTTTGGGCTGAAACCTTGCAGTAATGGAGTCCTTCCATGCCTAAGATTGCCAGACATAATTTCTCCCCAAGGCTCCCCTCCTAAGACCCACTTTTATCAGCTCCAAGTTTGCTGTTAGAAACTTTGCGGCAGTGAAGAGCCATTCAAATCAACTCCACTAGCCACCAAATTCCAGAGTCCCCTTCCTGATAGCATGCCCCACCTCCCGGACAGCTTTGGCTGGTTATTGCAAACCTGTGGGCGTGAGTGGGTGTGGTGACCACCACCCTGACCTTCAAACCGGGTGCTCTGCACCTAGTTTGTCTCCTCCCGACCTTTTCTTGGCGAAGCAGCTTGTCCCAGTATGTCTCAGCCCTTGCTTTTGACCGTTCAAACCGCTTCCACCCATCAGCTAGCCTCCAAGACCCCTCAGGCATGCGTGGCGACCATGCACCGAGATCTCCAGAGAGCTCTCGAGCTCTCTCGGCTCTTCCCTCTCCTATCTCCTTACCCCTGAGCCCTCACTTGCTCTCCCTCATTCTCCCTCTCTCCATGGAGACCCTCGAGCTCCCCTTTCCTTTCCTAAGCCCTCCTCTTCCTCCCTCCACGGCCATGGCGCCGCCTCGGCCCCCCTTGCACCCGAGCCAACCAGCTTCTCTCCGGCCCTAGGCCTTCCCTCCAGCGAACCCCCGCGGCTCCCCCGTCCTCCTGGACACCTCGAAGGCCCCTCCCAGAGATCGTGCCTTGCCCTCCACGGCGGCCAGAGCCGTCAGCCGCCTCTCATGGCGGGGCGCTCGCTCCGGCCACTCCCCGTGGCCGCCAAGACCACCCCCGGGCTCGGCAGGGAGCTGAGAAACTGCCCGCACCCTCGGCTCGGCAGCTGAGCCGACAGGCATCGGAAGCCGCGGCAGCCAGCCCCCCCCCCCCCCATCTACCCATGTCGCGAGGTAGAAGAAGAGCAGGGGAGAGAGAAGGCGTCGGGTGGGCCCCAGCTATCGGCGACCTGCGAGCCGGGCCCGGCAAAAAGTGGAAGCGCACTAGCGCTTTGCGCCTTCGCCCATCCAAAGGCGTATTCCAAGGAGTACGCCTCCTGCGTAGCCTTCGCTGGTGATCCGAGCCAGTGGGCTGGCCCAAAGGCTTATCTGACGCTGGTGGCGCAAGATAGCCTTCCCCCCAGAGGATGAGCTCTTTTCCTTTTTTATTTCCCTCTTTAACTTATAAATCCATTATTAAATCCATTCTAACTCCAAATCTGATGATTCAAATTTCTGGAGGATCCTAAAAATCAGGCCTATCCAAATAAGTGCTTTTCACATTTTCCCTCCCAACTTTTTGTGGTGTTTTATTTAAAATCCCAAATCTGGATATAAAATATCCCACCTTTCAAAATTCCTAGCAGATTCAAATCAACTCCAAATGGAGTGATTCAAACTCCCAGAGCCTTCTAAAATCCTTCTCTATTTTTAGAACCCTGGTCAACATTGTTGTGTGACTTACTTCTGTTGCAATAAATAAATAGCTCCTATTGCTATTTATTCCACACTATAAAGTCTCTAGAATATTCATACCAACTCCAAATACAGTGAAACCACTTTCTAAAAATTTCTAAAATCATTCTCTGTTAAATGGGTGCCTCCACTCATTTTTAACAGAATGATTTCTGTTGGCTTCTTCAATGGTCATCTATTCCTTCTTTCCATCCATTCAAAAATCCTTGAGGATCCAAATCTCCTATGAAATGATTCAGGTATTTTTCTTATGACCAGAGAGGTCCAAGAAAAATAAAACTTCTATTTTTAGAACACTTTTATTCTGCTTGATGTGTGGCTTACTATGGTTGTTTCCGACGATAGTTGACGGTAGACGGAGTATTGGGAGTTGGAGCAGAAGACCTCGAAGACCCCGAGGACTTATGTGAGCAAGGCAAGCAACCCTTCGACCATGACTTGAGCACATAAATTGATGCATGCTATAATAACAAGTACTTTTCCGTTGCATGTGATCATAGTGCCGGTTCATCATTGGTGTGATGGTACCGAAGGCTTCTTCGAAGCACTTGCATGATGGTGATGTTATACATATGGCTCCTCGGAGCACAAGCATGATGAGCTTGACCCTACCATCTATGAGGATCATGCTACTGTCATGTTGACTAGTAAAGTTATAGGACCATTGCATTGAGCTTGACCCTACCCCTTGAAGGGTCACGCTAATACCATGTTGACAAGTAAAGATAGAGCATATTATCATGAGCATGATGATGAGTTAAATCAAAAGTTTGTGAAAACCCCATCGGGTGCCACTAATGCCCGAGGGTGATGATGAGTTGGTGATCACTTTTGGTGAAGTGATGCACCGGTGTTTTTGTATGAGTATGGTTTCAGAAATGGGATTAGATTTCTGATGTGTCGACCGTCCCAACCTTACCAGTACGACCACGATACCCCTTTACGGGACGGGGCTTTGTTGATTACTCTGGTCGGTGCTAGCAAAGAGCCACATTACTAGTGGCGGGAGTGATTGTCGTCACTCTCGTGATGGGGTCCTGCCAGGTAGGACGACTATGCCATTATTGTGAGTTCCAGGCACACCGTTGGTCCCTGCATGGTTGATACTGTCCAGAGTCGGTGCTCGTAAGACGTACAACATGTGGGCTGGGTACCAATCGAGTGGACCTCTTTGTCTCGTATCGTCAGGGGAAAGATGATGATCTGGTACTTACCTCGGGTATATGTGATATACCGCGAGTCGTGGATAACCCGGAAGTTTCCCGGATCTCGTGGGTCCAGCGTACTACCTCTGCAGAGTGTCAAACTATTCGAATAGCCGTGTCCGCGGTCAAGGACAGTTGGGTGGTGCTGCTTAAACTACGTCCATCGTTTCCGCATAAACCAAGTGTGTGTGTGTGTGAGTTCGATGAATGGTGTTAATAACCGGAGTTACTTGAGGAATTGATATGACCAAGTTCGGTGACTTGGCATATAGGGTGAACCCGGTGTGTTCAACCCTTGTCAGATATATCGATACCTGTAACCTGTTCTTCAAGAGTAGTTCTTTAACTTGTTGCATATACCTGATCATTCCACCAAATTGCATTCCACCAAAGATACATGATACTGTTATCCTTCACTTTCATTGTTCGTATCATGGGATGTTTGCGAGTACATTCAAAGTACTCACTGGCTTGCCACTGGTTTTTTCATTGACCAGGTGTGCAAGAAAGGATATGGTGAAGATTAACTCGGTGACGTTCTTGCGAGCTAGGACGCTTCCCAGTCAGAATGCCTGTAGGTTAAGGCTGATGGCATGGGTTCACGCTTTCAACCAATAATTCCGCTATTGGTCTAGTTTGGTGCTTTGGCCCTTAAGGCCCTATGTATGTAAGACTCGACCGAAATGGTCATTTATTGTATCAAATGGTATGTATGGATGTAGGACTCTATTATTCAGTATCTGTGTTCAGTGAGCATTGATCCTTGGGATCACTAGGCACGGCGATCTCGACTTACTAGTCGGGGTCCCCACATCATGCAACGGTCATAACATGGGTGATACCGAACTAGCTCCAATTCATCCATGTAATGTAGGCATGTATTCCATATTTAGTTTTACGTGCTTATGGAAAAGAACTTGCATGACATCTTTTGTCCTACCCTCCCGTGGCAGCGGGGTCCTAATGGAAACTAAGTGATATTAAGGCCTCCTTTTAATAGAGAACCGTACCAAAGCATTAACACTTAGTGAATACATGAACTCCTCAAACTACGGTAATGACCAGAAAGAATTCTAGTTATTGTCACCCTGGGGGATGCGGATCATTACTCGAATAGGTGTCTATAACTTGCAAGATAGGATGAAGAACACATATATATTCATGAAAACATAATAGGTTCAGATCTGAAATCATGGCACTCGGGCCCTGGTGACAAGCATTAAGTATAGCAAAGTCATAGCAACATCAATCTCAAAACATAATGGATATTAGGGATAAAACCCTAACAAAACTAACTCGGTTACATGATAGTTATCATCCAACCCATCGCCTGTCCAGCAAGCCTTCGATGGAATTACTCATGAACAATGGAGAGCATCGTGAAATTGGTGATGAAGCATGGTTGGTGATGACGATGGTGTCGATTTCCCCTCTCCGGAACCCAAATCAGACTCCACATCTGCCATCCCAAGGAAGAAAAGGAGGTGGTGGCGGCTTCGTATCGTAAAACGTGATGAACTCTCCTCTTTGATTTTTTCCCTCCGTAGATGGGAATATATAGGAGTGGAAACGAGGTCGGTGGTGCTCCAGGCCCCCCCACAAGCCAGGGGGCGTGGCCTAGGGGGGCGCCCCACAGGCTTGTGGCCTGGGGGTGGCCCCTCTCTAGTAGATTCTTTCGCTAGTATTTTTTATTAAATCCAAAAATATTATCCGTAAATTTTTAGGTCAATACAAGAACTTTTATTTCTGTACAAAAATAACACCATGGCAATTCTGCTGAAAATAGCGTCAGTCCGGGTTAGTTCCATTCAAATCATGCAAAGTAGAGTCCAAAACAAGGGCAAAAGAGTTTGGAAAAGTAGATACGTTGGAGACGTTTCAACTCCCACAAGCTCAAACATTTGCTTGTCCTCAAGCAATTCAGTTGATAAACTGTAAATGGTAAAGATAAACTTTTACAAACTCTATTTGATCTTGTTGTTGTAAACATGTCTAACTTATGTTCAGATTTTCAACTCGGATTACAAACTAACCACGTTCACAATAATAGTTAGGTCTCATGTTTACTTATCTCAATGGCATAATCGACTAGTGAGCAATAATAATAAGTCCCGGATGACAAGAATTTAATCAAAACAATCATAATACAATATGATAAACGGGTATCTCGCTAGCCCTTTGTGAGACCGCAAAACATAAATGCAGAGCACTTCCGAAGAACAAGGACTGACTAGCCATTGTAATTCATGGTAAAAGAGATCCAGGTATACTCATACTCAATATAAATTAATATCAAAGCTTATAGTTGACGGGGTTTCTCTCTAACTTGTGCATTTTACAAGAAGAGGATGACTCAACAATAAAGTAAAATAGATAGGCCTTTCGCAAAAGGAAGCATTGATTTGTAGAGATGCCAGAGCTCGAGCTTTTAAAACAGGGATGAATCAAAATTTTGGGTGGTATGCTTTCATTGTCAATGTAACAACTAAGAGTTCTCAATATCTTCCATGCTAAATACATTATAGGTGGTTCCCAAACACAATAGTAAATTTTTTACTCCCCCTCCACCGATCAATCACATTCCACGATGTGCCGAATCCACGGGTACCTTCCATACAAACATCAATCCTGGGGGAGCTTTGTTTCATTAAATTTGTTTTGACTTTTGATCATGGAACTAGGCATCCCGATTACCAACTACTTTCTCGTGAACGATAGTGAATCAACACATATCTTGAGAATAACCCACCTAGCATGGATGATACTGATAACCCCTAGTCACCACATGAGCGATTCGGGCATACAAAATAGAATATTTATTTGAAGGTTTAGAGTATGGCACATGCAAATTTACTTAGGACGACACGTGAATACCGCATATAGGTAGGTATGTTTGACTCATATGGAACAACTTTGGGTTTATGAGGATGGATACACAAGCAATATTCTCGCTTAGTACAAAGGAAGGCTAGCAAGATACTGGGAAGTGACCAACTAGAGAGCGACAATAGTCATAAACATGCTTTGAGATTAACCAACATTGAATGCAAGCATGAGTAGGATATAAATCACCATGAACATAAACATCGTGGAGGCTATGTTGGTTTTGTTTCAACTACATGCGTGAACATGTGCCAAGTCAAGACACGCGAATCATTCCAAGGTGGGTACCATTCTATCATACTACATCACAACCATTTTAATATGCATGTTGGCACTCAAGACAAACCATTATTCACTCCTAGCTAATTAAGCATGTCATATGTAAGTATAATCTCTCATTGTCATTGCAAACATGTTCAATCCATAATGAGTTGAATCCAGAATGATGAGCTAATCATATTTACAAAAACAAAATAGGTCGAGTTCATAACAACTTTTCTCTATCTCCGTCGCTTCATCATATATCATCATTATTTCCTTTCACTTGCACGAGCAAATGGTGTGAAAACTAATAATAAGAGTGTTCGTGCACTGGAATAAGCTAGAATCTGCAAGCAATAACTCAAAGGAGAAGACAAGGTTGTATGGACTCTCTCATAGATAAATCATAATAAATATGTGTCACGCCCAAGATGCGACCCTATCCTCAATTTGGCACGAGGGCCTCGTCAGGGATAGAAGCGCATCTCGTCGTGTCGCAAGAATGGATATCGTTACAAGTACATGTACTGAAAAATAATATATATATATATATATATATATATAATTGGCTTACACTCGCCACAAGCTACATCAGAGTCACAACAATACAATACATAATCATCATGAAGAAGAGCAGGGTCCGACTACGGACGAAAACAAATGAGAAAAGAAGAAGGACGTCCATCCTTGCTATCCCAGGCTGCCGTCCTGGAACCCATCCTAGATCGATGAAGAAGAAGAAGAAGAAGCAACTCCAAACGAACAATCAACGCGTTCGCATCAAATAACCTTTACATGTACCTGCAACTGGTGTTGTAGTAATCTGTGAGCCACAGGGGACTCAGCAATCTCATTTCCAAAGGTATCAAGACTAGCAAAGCTTAATGGGTGAGATAAGGTTAAGTGGTGAGGTTGCAACAATGCTAAGCATATATTTGGTGACTAAACTTACGAGTACAAGAAATAAGAGGGGGAAGATCTACACATAGCGGACATGAACTACTGATGATCAAATGAATGATGGTGAACACCTACCTACGTCAGACATAACCCCACCGTGTCCACGATTGGAGAAGGAACTCACGAAAGAGACATTCACGGTTACGCACACAGTTGGCATGTTTAGTTAAGTTAACTTCAAGTTATCTAGAACCAGTGTTAAACAAAGTTTCCACGTTGCCACATAACCGTGGGCACGGCTTTCCGAAAGATTTAACCCTGCAGGGGTGCTCCAACTAGTCCATCACAAATTACCACAAGCCGCATAGAAATCCTCGATCACGACACTCGCGATCTCGTCGGATTCCTTAGTGGAAAAACTCAACTCTGAGATTACCCAAAGCATCACCGAAATCCCGATGCACAAGATATCTCGTCAAAGGTAAAACTAATCCAACAAGGCCGCCCGATGTGTCGACGATCCCGATAGGAGCCGCGTATCTCGTTCTCAGGACACGACGGATGAGCGACACATACGGTGGCCTGATAGAAATCACCCAAGTTGCCCTGTGTTGGCCCCGCACAGTGCTCTGTTGCGGACCAGCACCATCAACACTGGTCCTCCCTGTATTATGTAGAATTACTCCTCGGGTAGCACTAACTCCCTATGCATTTCAGTATTATCAGAATTATTATGTTGGGCAAATGTAGTACCATGTTGGGCGTTGCCAGACCAACTTTAATCTAAAGCGAATTATCAAGGGGGTCCTCATAAAAACCCCGATCGTGTTAGGAGCGCTCAATTATGGAACATAACACCGGTAGCCGAAACTAAGGGGGCATAGGTGGAACAAAACACCAGGCTAGAATGGCCGAGCCTTCCACCTTTTACCAAGTATATAGGTGCATTAAATTAAATAGCATTTGATAGGGTGATATAACAAGGAACCCATGTTTTCACATGGAGACAACTGCACCTGCAACTAGCAACGCTAACACAAGGTTAAGCAAGCGGTAACATAGCCAATCAGTGGTTTGCTAGGTTAAACAGGTAGAAGGTTTTCGTGGCATTGTTGAGATGCTGATATTTAACATGTGGTAGGCAACGAGACATAATCGATAGAAACGGTAATTCTAGCATGGCAATGATAGTAATGGTATCTGGGGAAATGGTCATCTTGCTTGAGATCCCGCTTGGAAGAAGAATGACTCCGTGAAGCAGACGAACCGATGTAGTCGAACGGGTCCTCACAACCGACACGCTTGCGGAACTCTATCGAGACGAAGGAAACCGGAAACAAGCATCAACACAGATATTCACCACACGATGAACAACACAAATGATGCATGAGCAGCTGAACACATGCAAGACACGACATGGAAATTCACACAATCAAACACTACACATTAAGTGAAGTTCAATGCTACACGCGTCGAACCGGCATGGCAAAATATCACGCGAACTAACTTGCTCAAAAGCTGAAACTAAATGCACAGAAAAATCCTATGGATTTTTCTACCCCAAAAACATATAAAACATGTGGGGTTGCACAACAAAAATATTGCCACACGTAAATGCGAGATATAATCCTAAACACGGAATATAAACTAGCCGCAAATCCCTACACGCAAAAATACCAATGACCGCTCTAAAATATAGGGCAAAGGGGTTCCTAAAACATGGACATTTATCTAAGGCATTCGAGCAATCCGGGCACGCGCGAAAAAAATAACTACGGGCAAAAACATTATAGACATCACACGTTTCTAGGCATACGGCACGCTAACCGACGTCAAACAATTATGCAAGTTGCACAAACGTAATCTACGCGTAAAACTAGATGAAATCCATATGCTACACGCCTCGAACCGACTTACGGTTAAATAGTTACGGGGAAATTAATCTACGTCCATTATCTGGAATTTATCAATTCCGAAATTCCTAAATTGCTAACGGGCCGAAACCATGGGCGTAATGTACTAAGAAGCGCCTAGGGCGCGAGATAGAGAGGCTCGGGGGGGGGTGTACCTGAGTGGCCTCGGGCCAAAAGGAGGAGGCGGCCTGGAGGTGGCCTGGCTCGGGTCAGCTGGGCCGGGGCGAGGTGAGGTGGGCCGGCACCACCTGGTCCACGCGGGCGACACGGTTGGTGGCGCTGCCGATCTCGCTTGGGACGCAGCGGCGGCGGGAGCTTGCTGACAAGAGGCGAGGCGGTTGAGGCGGCCCTTCCCCGGAACCGAACCGGACCAGATCCGGCTGGCGGGAGGCGGGGCTCGGCGCGGGAGCAGGCCACAGGCTGGAGCTGCGGCGGCGGACGGTGCCCCGACGAGGCAGGGCGGCCCGGCAGACTACATGTGGCGGGGCGAACGGGACGGCTCGCGGGCGGCTGCGGGCAGGATGCTGCGGCCGGCGGGGAAGGCAGGTGCCTCGCCGGTGAGGGGCTCCGGCTGCCGCTGGGGCTGGCCACCTTGGGCAGGATCCATGGGGAGGACCTCGGGGTCTTGGCGAGGACGGCCGCGGGGCGATGCGGGCAGAACGGGGCGGCGGCGGCTCGGGCCTGGGCGGGCCTGCGATGGGCTCCACGGGCCCGCAGCGCTAGGGAGAGAGAGGCTGCGGATCTGGCTAGGACTAGGGGTAGGTGGGCACGGTTCCCGAGGTAATGGGTGCTAGGCTGTCTAAATAATAGGAGGAGGGCCTATTTATAGAGAAAAGGGGGCTAGATTAACCAAAATTTCGTTCCGGATCCGACCGTGCTGTCGGAATCGACTAATTCTTAATGCGGGACGGACGTGTGGCTGTGTAGAGTTTTTTACCGGAGACGAGAGGGGAAATGGGCGGCGCGGCAACGATTTATAAAACACCGAAAGACGTCCGACGGTAGACCGAATAATGTGCCGCTACGGTCGACCGTTCGGGTACCAGACGGACTCCGATCGCAACGAAATTTGACAGGTGGCCTAGCTATATCTAATTACGACCACATGCCAAGTTTCACCCCGATCAGAGAAAGTTTTCAACACACTTTTAAAACAGGGTTTTGACGATGCCGCGGGCGCGTGCGAGTGCGGTCGGGCTCAGAACGGACAACGACGAGAACCGACAACTAACAACGGATGCAAGTTTGAAAACTGGCGGCAACGAAGATGCCGATGCAATGCAGATGATGCACATGATGCGATGATGATGCGACAAAAGAAAATAGACACACGACGAAAACGGAATAGAAGGGGGATCTTCTGGAACATCGGCATCGGGTTGTGAAAACTCTCCTACACTACAAGCGGATCTCGCCCCGAGATCCAAGAATGGAAGGGGGAGAGGATGAGAAAGCAAGAGGTAATAACTTAGTCGCTTCTTTGACAAACGAGTGAAACCAACGATCCTTGAAGGTAGCAAAGATATGAAGAATGATATGAGAAAGAAGCAAGAATTCACGGAAAATTTCGGCAGCACTTCGGTAGGAAAATGGGACAAAAAATTTGATAAGAACAGAGAATTAGACAATATACATAACAAACAACTAAATAGAACAAGGGAACACCATGATCTCGATAGAACAATGCTACTTCTGAAACAACAGCGCCAGAAATTGACACGTTGACGGAGATTGGGCTTGCGTTGGTTTTTCCCTTGAAGATGAAAGGGTGATGCAGCATAGGAGCAGTAAGTATTTCCCTCAGTTTGAGAACCAACGTATCAATCCAGAAGGAGGGTCTCGTCAAGTCCAGAGTACCTGCGCAAACACAAACAAGCTTGCACCCAACGCTTCAAAGGGGTTGTCAATCCCTTCAAGATTGTTTGCAAAAGTGAGATCTGAAGGCGGAAAGTGCAACGAAGTAAAAAGTGTAAGGCTGAAAATATGGTGTGGAGTAGACCCTGGGGGCCATAGTGTTCACTAGAGGCTTCTCTCAAAATAGCAAGTATTACGGCGGGTGAACAAATTACTGTCGAGCAATTGATAGACCCGCGCAAAGTCATGACGATATCAAAGGCAATGATCTAGCATATAGGCATCACGTCCGAGACAAGTAGACCGATACTTTCTGCATCTACTACTATTACTCCACACATCGACCGCTATCCAGCATGCATCTAGTGTATTGAGTTCATGACGAACAGAGTAATGCTTTAAGCAAGATGACATGATGTAGAGGGATAATCTCAAACCAATGATGAAAACCCCATGTTTTTACCCTTGATGGCAACAACACGATACGTGCCTCGCTACCCCTGCTGTCACTGGGTGAGTTCACCGCACGGTATGAACCCGAAACCAAGCACTTCTCCCATTGCAAGAATCATAGATCTAGTTGGCCAAACAAAACCCACAACTCGAAGAGAATTACAAGGATATGAAATCATGCATAAGAGAGATCAGAAGAAACTCAAATAAGATTCATAGATAATCTGATCATAAATCCACAATTCATCGGATCTCGATAAACACACCGCAAAAGAAGATTACATCGGATAGATCTCCATGAAGATCATGGAGAACTTTGTATTGAAGATCCAAGAATGAGAAGAAGCCGTCTAGTTACTAGCTATGGACCCGTAGGTCTATGGTGAACTACTCACGCATCATCGGAGAGGTCATGGTGTTGATGAAGAAGCCCTCCGTATCCGAATCCCCCCTCCAGTAGGGCACCAGAACGTGCCCCAGATGGGATCTTATGGAGACAGAGGCTTGCGACGGCGGAAAAGTACTTTCGATGATCTCCTGATTGTTTTGGGATTTTTAGGCAATATATTGGCGCAACCCCTAGGGGAAAGGGTGTCCAGGGGCCCCACAAGCCTGAGGGCCGCGGTCCCCCTGGTCATGGTGTTGATGTAGAAGCCTTCCGTGTCCGAATCCCCCCTCCGACAGGGCACCAGGATGTGCCCCAGATGGGATCTTGCGGAGACCGAAGCTTGCGGCGGCGACAAAGTGATTACGATGCTCCCCTGATTTTTTGGGGAATATTTGGGAATTTATAGGCGCAAGATCTAGGTCAGGGGACCTACAGGTGGCCCACAAGCCTGCATGGCGCGGCCCCTCGCCTGGCCGCGGGGTGGGGGCTTGTGGGGCCCCGGGGCTCTTCTGGCTTGGCCCCCAAGCTCTTCGATCTTCTTCCGTTCCAGAAAAAATATTTTCGGGTATTTTCTTCCGTTTGGACTCCGTTTCAAAATCTCCTCTGAAAGGGGTCAAAAACATGGAAAAAACAGGAACTCGCATTTGGCACTGAGTTAATAGGTTAGTCCCAGAAAATAAATAAAAGGCATGCAAAACATCCAAAGTTTGACAAGATAATAGCATGAAACCATCAAAAATTATAGTTACGTTGGAGACGTATCAAGCATGGCCAAGCTTAACTCCTGCTCGTCCTCGAGTAGGGAAGTGATAAAGAAGGAATTCTTGATGTGGAATGCTACCTAGCATAGTTGTCCTTTGCAACTTCTTTCACGTGGCATGAATATTCAGATCCGTGTGATTCAAAACAATAGTTTGCTATTGACATGAAAACAGTAATACTTCAAGCAAACTAGCAAAGTAATCATGAACTTTCAAAACAACAAGGCCAAATAAAGTTATCCCTACAAAATCATATAGTCTGGCTATGCTTCATCATCCTCACACAACTAATGTAAATCATGCACAACCCCGGAATTGGCCAAGTAATTGTTTTCGCACTCTTACTTTCTCAAACTTTTGTAACTATCACGCAATACATGAGCACGAGCCATGGATATAGCACTATAGGTGGAATAGAGTGTGGCGGTGGTTGTGAGACAAAAAGGAGGAGATGGTCACATTGACTCGGCGTATTAATAGGCTATGGAGATGCCCATTAATATGAATTAGTAGGGATTGCCATACAAGAGATGCACTAGAGCTATAAGTATGTGAAAGCTCAAGAGGAAAACTAGTGGGTGTGCATCCAACTTGCTTGCTCACGAAGACATAGGGCAATTTTGAGGAAGCCCATAATTGGAATATACAAGCCAAGTTATAAAACGAAGATTCCCACTAGCATACGGTAGTGACAAAGCAAGAAGCTCTCAATCATGAAGAACATTGTGCTATCATGAAGCACAAGTGTGGAAAAAGATAGTAGCATTGTCCCTTCTCTCTTTTTCTCTCATTTCTCTTTTTTTATTTGGGCTCTTAGGCCTCTTTTTCATTTTCTCTTTTTTTTTGTTTTTGGGATCTTGGCCTCTTTTTTTTATTTCCTCACATGGGACAAAGCTCTAATAATGATGATCATCACACTTTTATTTACCCATAGCTCGAAGATCACAATCATGATGAATCCATAGGAAATGCCTCCGACAGTGTACCGGGATGTGCAACGATCTAGTATGATCATGCAATGGCAATATGAAAGTGACGACACAAGTCATTAGATGGAACGGTGGTAGTCGCATGGCAATATATCTCGGAATGGCTATGAAAATGCCATAGTAGGCAGGTATGGTGGCTGTTTTGAGGAAGGAATTTGGTGGGTTTGTGCACCGGCGAGAATTGCGCGGCGTTAGAGATGCTAGCAATGGAAGGTGAAAGTGCATCTATACCATGGACTCAACATTAGTCATAAAGAACTCACATACTTGTTGCAAAAGTTTTTATTAGCAATCAAAACAAAGTGCTAAACGCATACTCCGAGGGGAAGGGTTGGTAGGTGTAAACCATCGCGCGATCCCGACCTCAACACAAAGGATGACAATCAATAGATCAATTATGCTCCGACTTCCTAACATAGCGGCTCACCATACGTGCATGCTACGGGAATCACTAACTTCAACACAAGTATTTCTAGATTCACAACACCCTACTAACATAACTCTCAATATTACCGAATCCGTGTCTCAAAACTAATTGAGAGGAATCGAAACTTCTCTTTCTACTCAATGTACATGAAGATGGAGGTTTTTGCATCCTCTTTGGGTACCTAGCACATCGGACTACTTTCATAGAATAAGCCAACTACCAAATCACGCACAGTCGTGATCTAAAGATATAAGTGAAGCACAAGAGCAAAAGTATCTAGCTCAAAAGATATAAGTGAAGCACTATGAGAATTCTAGCAAAATCACGATGAGTGCATGTCTCTCTCTCTCAAAAAGGTGTGCAGCAAGGATGATTGTGACACAACAAAAAGAAAAGACTCCTATGATACAAGACGCTCCAAGCAAAACACATATCATGTGGTGAATAAAAATATAGCTCCAAGTAATGTTACCGATGGATTGAAGACAAAAGAGGGGATGCCTTCCCGGGGCATCCCCAAGATTAGGCTTTTTGGTGTCCTTGAATTTGGCTTGGGGTGCCTTGGGCATCCCCAAGCTTGAGCTATTTCCACTCCTTATCTCTTTGTCCATGAGAACGTCACCCAAAACTTGAAAACTTCACAACACAAAACTTAAACAGAAACTTGTGATAACATTAGTACAAGAAAACAAACTACCACTTCTTTTGGTACTGTAGTAAACTTGAATTCCATCTATACCAATGATGACCTACTGTATTCTCACTTTTCCATGGCTAGTACCCCCCGATACTAACCATAGTTTCATCAAAACAAGCAACCAACTCAACAAAAACAGAATCTGTCAAAAACAGACCAGTCTGCAGCAATCTGTATACTTCGTATACTTCTGTTACCTCAAAAAATGTGAAAAATTACGACGGTCTAGGGAAAAGTAGAAAAATCAGCAGAAAAAAGAATCAACTCAAAATCTTTTTCTGAATAAAAATGAAAAATCATCTCGTGAGCGAAAAGTTTATCTATTTTTCTAGCCACATCAAACAACCATTACCAAGACCAATCATAAAGGTTTCGCTTGGCTCAAACACAAAAAGAAACAGAATCACAACAGAATTGTGAAAGTGTGGACGCCACAAAACAGAAAGAGAAATATAAATTCATTGGATTGCCTCCCAACAATCGCTATTGTTTAACGCCCTTAGCTAGGCATAGTAGCGATACAATCACGTATCGTCGTCTTCGGTGCTCAAACCATAAGTGGCCCTCATCATGAATTCATAAGGCAATCTTATTTTCTTTCTAGGAAAATGTTCCATGACCTTCCTTAAAAGAAATTGAAATCTAATATTCCCTTCCTTCATATCGATGATAGCACCGATAGTCCTTAGGAAAGGTCTACCAAGAATAATAAGGCATGTAGGATTGCAATCAGTGTCAAGCACAATGAAATCCACGGGTACATTGTTCCTATTTTCAATAATAAGAACATCATTGATCCTTCCCATGGGTTCCTTGATAGTAGAATCAGCAAGATGCAAATTAAGAGAACACTCTTCAATCTCATTAGAACCCAGAATATCACATAAAGACTTTGGAATCGCACAAACACTAGCACCCAAATAACACAAAGCATTGCACTCATAGTTTTTGATTTTGATTTTGATGGTAGGTTCCCACTCATCATGAAGCTTTCTTGGGATAGAAACTTCCAATTCAAGTTTCTCTTCAACAGCTTTTATCATAGCTTCGACGATATGATCGGTAAAGGCTTTGTTTTGGCGATGAGTGTGTGGAGAGTTCAACATGGATTGCATCAAAGAAATGCATTCAATCAAGGAGCAACTATCATAATTGAATTCCTTGGAATCCATGGTAGTAATTTCATTACTACTCAAAGTTTTAACGTCTTCTACTCCACTTTTAATGCTTTTAGCATCAAGATAGATGGACTCCGAATCATTGGGGCACTTTTAAACCAAAGTGGATTCATATCCAGCCCCATAATCATTAGGTTTGACACAAGAAAACAAAGATTCAATGGGAGTCACACAAAGCACTTTAAGATCTTCGTGATTCTCATCACGAGAATACGCCTTTTTAAGCCATTCATGTCTAGCACGAATTTGGGCGGTTCTTTCTTGGCTCTCAATCATGGAAACACGCATAGCTTTCAAAGTTTCATCCATGTTGATTTTGGGAGGAGCACATCTAACTTTCAAAACATCAACATCACAAGAAATCCTATGAACGCTCTTAGCCAAATCGTCAATTTTGAGTAGTTTTTCCTCTATGGACGCATTGAAAATCTTTTGAGAGTTGATGAACTCTTTGATATTACTCTCTAAATCAGAGGGTAATCTATTGTAATTTTCATGGGTTTTGTTGTAGGAGTTGCCAAAGTTATTAGAGGAGTTACTAGGAAAAGGGCTAGGAACATAGTTTCCTCTGAAAGCGTTGTTGTTGCCAAAGTTATTCCTACCAACAAAATTTACGTCCAAGCTAGCGTTGCTACTCTCAATCAAAGAAGACAAAGGCAAATCATTAGGATCCGAAGGAGCACTTCTACTAGCAACCAAATTCATTAACTCATCCATCTTAGCACTCAACGAGTTAATTTGTTCTATAGCGTGTACCTTCTTACTAGTAGGTGACCTTTCAGTGTGCCACTGAGAGTAGTTTGTCATGATGTTGTCTAAGAGCTTTGTGGCTTCTCCTAACGTGATTTCCATGAACGTTCCACCTGAGACGGAGTCCAAGATATTTTTAGAAGCGAAATTCAAGCCAGCGTAAAAGATTTGAATAATCATCCAAAGACTCAAGCCATGAGCGGAACAATATCTAATCATTAATTTCATTCTCTCCCAAGCTTGTGCAACATGTTCATGATCAAGTTGCTTGAAATTCATGATATCATTATGGAGAGAGATGATCTTAGCCGGCGGAAAATACTTGGATATATAAGCATCTTTGCACTTATCCCAAGAATCGATACTATTTTTGGGCAAAGAAGAAAACCAAGTTTTTGCGCGATCTCGCAACGAGAAAGGAAAAAGCTTCAATTTAATCACGTCATTATCCACATCTCTTTTCTTTTGCATATCGCAAAGCTCAATGAAGGTATTGAGATGGGATGCGGCATCTTCACTAGGAAGGCCAGAGAATTGCTCTTTCATAACAAGATTCAGCAAAGCGGCATTGATTTCGTATGACTCTGCACTAGTGGCGGGAGCAATCGGAGTACTAATAAAATCATTATTATTAGTATTCGAGAAGTCACAAAGTTTGGTGTTTTCGTTCGTGGTGACTTCAGCAAGCAAGCGAGCACACAAGCAAACAAAAAGCGGGCGAGAAAAAGGGCGAACGAAAAGGCGAACGAAAAAGGAAAATTGGTGAAGTGGGGGAGAGGAAAATGAGAGGCAATTGGCAAACAAAGTAAATGCAAGAGATGAGTTTGCGACACTTACTTGGATGAGTTCTTGACTTGATCTTCGTCCCCGGCAACGGCGTCAGAAATCCTTCTGCTACTTCTCAAACAACAACGCCAGAAATTGACACATTGACGGAGATTGGGCTTGCATTGGTTTTTCCCTTGAAGAGGAAAGGGTGATGCAACACAGGAGAAGTAAGTATTTCCCTCAGTTTGAGAACCAAGGTATCGATCCAGAAGGAGGGTCTCGTCAATTCTAGAGTACCTGCGCAAACACAAACAAGCTTGCACCCAACGCTTCAAAGGGGTTGTCAATCCCTTCAAGATTGTTTGCAAAAGTGAGATCTGAAGGCGGAAAGTGCAACGAAGTAAAAAGTGTAAGGCTGAAAATATGGTGTGGAGTAGACCCTCAGGGCCATAGTGTTCACTAGAGGCTTCTCTCAAAATAGCAAGTATTACGGTGGGTGAACAAATTACTGTCGAGCAATTGATAGAACCGTACAAAGTCATGACAATATCTAAGGCAATGATCTAGCATATAGGCATCACGTCCGAGACAAGTAGACCGATACTTTCTGCATCTACTACTATTACTCCACACATCGCCGCTATCCATCATGCATCTAGTGTATTGAGTTCATGACGAACAGAGTAACGCTTTAAGCAATATGACAGGATGTAGAGGGATAATCTCAAACCAATGATGAAAACCCCATCTTTTACACTTGATGGCAACAACACGATACGTGCCTCGCTACCCCTTCTGTCACTGGGTGAGGTCACCGCACAGTATGAACCCAAAACCAAGAACTTCTCCCATTGCAAGAATCATAGATCTAGTTGGCCAAACAAAACCCACAACTCTAAGAGAATTACAAGGATATGAAATCATGCATAAGAGAGATCAGAAGAAACTCAAAAAATATTCATAGATAATCTGATCATTAATCCACAATTCATCGGATCTCGACAAACACACTGCAAAAGAAGATTACATCGGATAGATCTCCATGAAGATCATGGAGAACTTTGTATTGAAGATCCAAGAGAGAGAAGAAGACATCTAGTTACTAGCTATGGACCCGTAGGTCTATGGTGAACTACTCACGCATTATCGGAGAGGTCATGGTGTTGATAAAGAAGCCTTCCATGTCCGAATCCCCCCTCCGGCAGGGCACCAGGACGTGCCCCAGATGGGATCTTGCAGAGACAGAAGCTTGCGGCGGCGAAAAAGTGATTACGATGCTCCCCTGATTTTTTTGGGAATATTTGGGAATTTATAGGCGCAAGATCTAGGTCAGGGGACCTCTAGGGGGCCCATAAGCCTGCATGGCGCGGCCCACCTGGCCGCGGGGTGGGGGCTTGTGGTGCCCCTGGGGCTCTTCTGTCTTGGCCCCCGAGCTCTCCGATCTTCTTGCATTCCAGAAAAAATCTTTTCGGGGATTTTCTTCCGTTGGGACTCCGTTTCAAAATCTCCTCTGAAAGGGGCAAAAACATGGAAAAATAGGAATTGGCGCTTGGCACTGAGTTAATAGGTTAGTCCCAGAAAATAAATAAAAGGCATGCAAAGCATCCAAAGTTTGACAAGATAATAGCATGAAACCATCAAAAATTATAGATACGTTGGAGACGTATCAAACAACATAATAGACCCAAAAGAGCAACATCACAATGCCTCCGGAACAATAGAATAGGAACTAGCTCATACGGAAGAAGAGAATGAAGAGAGAATGACAACTACTAACTCCAATGAACTTGGCAAGCATCTTTGCAAGAAGAATTGGACGGACTTGTTGCAAAAACAACAACAAAAAGAACAAGATAGTAGTGGGCTTATGGAAACCTTTTCAAACAAATGGAGTGACAACCAGCCACTAACAGAACAAGGATTGTTTGGGAGAAACAAGATATGAACAATTCTTACACCAAGAGGATACATTGAGAACTTGGATTAATGACAAGCACCATGATAACAACAATCCATAGGAAAAGCTTAAGGTGAAATCCAAACCAAGATAGCTCAATGAAGAACTCATGGGTTGAAAATATCTCATGATCATAGAATTGGTGGGTTTAATTTTTTCATTCTTGAAAGGAAATCTCTTCGAGACTCCTACACTAACAATAATGCTATAATACCACCTCAAAGGATAAAGGAAGAACTATTGCACATATAAATGCAAGAGAAAGGATACTTGAGGTTCTCCAACAAGAATCTTGAAAAACACTTGAGAATGGATTGAAACCTTGATGAACCACCATGAAGGACCTCCGTATACAAATGAATGATGCAACGATATGAAGGTAGAAAATAATAAGATTATGACCTTACCAAGATTTAGATGAAGCCTCATAAAGAGATACTTAAAAGAACTTGGAACGCCGGAAAAGAAAGATAAGCACACAAGAAAAGAATTGAAACCATGAGCCACTCCGGAAGAAGAATTCAGATTACTATGAAGAAGAATAAGAATTATGTTATGCTCATCCTTCATCAAATTAAATTGATGACAAGCAACGGATCGAGCATCCAACTTATTCTTCTGAAAAGATTAAGGAGAGATATGAGCACAAACTAGAAGAATTGTTGCAAGAAACACCAGTGAGAATTGAAATGAACGAGGCAACCATGAATGAATGGAGATACATGAGAATGAAGATATCATGAGCCACCTGAGAGAAAACTTGAACAAGGCGCCGGAATAACCGATAGACGAACAAAGAGACAACAATTGAGAAGAATTAGAGAACGAAAGCTGAAAGCTGAGAACGAAGAAGTCTTCTGAAATGATGGCCTTCGGAGGAACGAGAATGAAAACAACTCAGAAAAGCACCGGATAGCCACAAAGGGATTACTCATGATCGGGAACAATTAAGATGATGGCACCAAGATATGAGATAAGCACTCCTTCAATCTTCAATGAAGAGAATGACGAGAAGAACATCACCAAGAACGACTGAGACACTCCGGAATAATGAAGAATGAAAGGTTGAGTCAAAGACGATAATTAATTCAAACTAATCTTGAAGAAGGAATATGACTGATGGAATTCATACTTACGTCATAGTTGAAAAGAATTAAGGATCTCCGAGAAAATAACAAGAGCCATATAAGATCCTGGGAAAGAACCTGTGGGTTATGGGCCCACTCAAAAGAAACCACCGTTGAAAAGATTGAAAGAAAGATTGAATGCACTGGTATAAGAAACTAGATGAGGCTCAGCACCTTGAAATAATATGAAGAATTGAAAACAAGAACTTCCGAGACAACTTCAACACTCCAGATAGACTAAAGAGAAATGAATAACAAGAAGACTGATGAGAATTTTCAACATGGAAAGAATTACAAAGATAAAAAGGATATGAAGACACAGACAACTAAATTGAATTCACCGGAAAAACCCATAAGAAAGAATAACGATGAACAAGAAGCTCCTGAGAATCTTCACAACGAATCACCGGATACGACACGGAAGAAAAGATAGCGGAAGCATCACTGAATATAAAGGCACTTGGATAATGACTGAAACATTGAAGAAATGGGTGGGAGGGCGGGGAGAACAAAGACAACTTGGGATAGATGAGATGAACTCCAGAACAAATGAGATAATGACCTTGCACAATTGGAGAGGATAGAATTCACTTTGAAGAGAAGCACACTGGTTGGAAAAGAATTAACATAACGACTCCGGTCGACAAGAACTAATAAGACAACTGATTGAGAAAAGAATTAGCGCTCACATAAAAATATGAGAACACAGATTAGGAAAGATCTTAAATCACCACTTGACATCGAAGCAACTTGAATTACCATATTCAACAAAACAAAGGATGCGGCTTACGAAACAAGCGAGGACAAACTCATGAGAGAGATTTCCGTTCGATATTTTCGTGGACAGCATCGCACGGGCTCAATCCTTACAGTAGCCATCTAGTGCAAGGCAGTGCACCCGACATACGATGCGTCCCCGAGTCGTAGCAAGCTACAAGGACTCTTTAAGACACAACGAGAACCGCTGTAAGTCGACCGTCAACAAACGAATCCACTAGATGTCGAACCCCAACCTAACATCATGCATTTGTTGGAAGATTGTCCTATAAGCAACTACTTGAATTCCCACCTAAGAATTCTCGAAATTTCTGGTCATGCAATATGGTACACGGATACAAGGAGTAATATCACACAACTCCTATACTAACCCGTCACCTGTATCACATCCGTCAACACACAACCAGAGTCTCGGTCCTTCATCTACAACAGACCCTCGTGATCACAACGATACAAAGTATGGCAGTACTCTTGAACAATCTGCACCAGTACTGGAGACACCGGGGTTATCTCGCAACTACTATTATTGAAGCAATTACGAACATCCTTCGTTCTAAGATACTAAGAAATCTGAATGATAACGATGTGCTCGAGAATCCCTGGAGCTCAACTCCCCGGAAGAAATCAAGTCAGACAGGAGGCACCAAGACAGAACTTCGTCACATCGGCATCATATAGATTCCAAGAATATCTGCGTGATCCTAAAAAGTTTGAGTGAGAAGAGGAGTAGAATAAATTATTATGTCAAGATTCCTCACCAGAGCATAGAAGAGGAGAAAAAACAATCCTACTCTCCGATATATAACTAGACTCAAAGTAGTTTTTCATTAGGCTCGACTCGGCCAAGTTCGATCAATCAAGGGGGCTCCTAGGTCGGTAGTGCTCTGATACCAACTTGTCACGCCCAAGATGCGACCCTATCCTCAATTTGGCACGAGGGCCTCGTCAGGGATAGAAGCACAACTCGTTGTGTCGCAAGAATGGATATCGTTACAAGTACATGTACTGAAAAACAAGATATATATATATAGAATTGGCTTACACTCGCCACAAGCTACATCAGAGTCACAGCAGTACAATACATAATCATCATGAAGAAGAGCAGGGTTCGACTACGGACGAAAACAAACGAGAAAAGAAGAACAACATCCATCCTTGCTATCCCAGGTTGTCGGCCTGGAACCCATCCTAGATCGATGAAGAAGAAGAAGAAGCAACTCCAAATGAACAATCAATGCGCACGCGTCAAATAACCTTTACCTGTACCTGCAACTCGTGTTGTAGTAATCTGTGAGCCACATGGCACTCAAGAATCTCATTTCCAAAGGTATCAAGACTAGCAAAGCTCAATGGGTGAGATAAGGTTAAGTGGTGAGGTTGCAACAGCGCTATGCATATATTTGGTGGCTAAACTTATGAGTACAAGAAATAAGAGGGGGGAGATCTACGCATAGCGGACGTGAACTACTGATGATCAAATGAATGATCCTGAACACCTACCTACTGAAAGTGCAGTCATGCCCTTAATCGTGTTTTGGTGTTGCTGACAACACACATATAGATAACTAATCACTAATCCCCTTTAAGCTGTTGTTAATGATCATGTGTTGTTCAGGACAAGCTCATGTGCTAACAAGGACAAGATCAAGATAAGCATTCCTGAGCACTACATGCTTGATTCTTGTGGATGTTAACATGGTGGACAAATGAAGATGAATACATAAGCTAGGGTTTCCACGTTGTGTATGGGAGAGCTACTTGAAGACTTCATCATGTCTTGCTTTCAACTTGAGCCAAGAAGGAACAACAACATCAAGCTCAAGTGAAAGGGCTAACTCAAAGGTATCAGTTCCTTTGACGTTAGTGGTGCGGAGTGATGATTAGCGAATAAAAGTATACACTCAAGTATGGATCATCAGTACCCTTTTATGATTCTTGAGTCTTTAGGGATCCCGCACTATTAAGAGGGGATCACAGGTTTTGCGATGAACTTGCTCAAACTACATCTCTACTTTTCTGCTCATACCACATCTCCATTGCTCTGCTTTTATCTGAAAAACGAAACCAATGCCTCGGACATCAGGCTTCCTCCGGACGTCAGAGGGCCAGACGTCCGACCACTTCGGAAATCCGGAACCCTATACCAGAGAAATCCAGAGTCAAATAACTCGGACTTCCGGCTCCCTCCGGACGTCCGAGGGACGGACGCCCGACCACTTCGGAAAACTGGAACCTTGCACGAGAGAAATTCAGAGTCATATAACTCGGACTTCCGGCCTCCGCCTGTCGTCCGAGGGCCGGAAGTCCGACCACTTTCGGAATCTGGTGCCCTTGAACAGAGCTGAACTCTCGGACATCCGACCTTCTCTTCTGTCGTCTATACAGTGGTTCCTGATATATATACATCTCTCGGACGACCCACCGCTGTCGGACGTCCGACCCCCTGTGGGTGTCCGGACATCCGAGAACTACCGGACGTCCGACCACTGTCAGACTTAAGTGACCCCAACGGTCAATTTCCCCTCTCCACTATAAATACCCCCCTCCCACTTCGTGAGAGGGTGTCCAACATAGCCATATCCTCCTAAGAACACATATCTAACTCACACATATTTTCTCACACCAAATCTTAGATCCCAAGAGCATTCGTGAGCCCCTTTGAGAGTTGTTCCAATCAAAAGATAGATCGTCTCCCTCTCCTTCTCTCAACCCAAGCTATTTGAGATTTGAGCAAGTTTTGAGCATTCCCCGTGATCTTGTTACTCTTGGAGGTTGGAGACTCCTAGGCGGTAGGAGTTCTTTGGAGAGGAATCAATCCGTGTGATTACCCCCGGAAAAGTTTGTGAGGGTTTGGAAGCCACCTCAAAGGCTTACCACTAGTGGTTGAGAAACGCCTTCGTGGTGTTATCTCAAAGGGAGAATAGGGTGAGCCTTCGCGGCGTTGGCGTGCCTTCGTGGTAACATCCCCCTCTCTAACGGTGACTAGCTTCCCTCCAAGGAGGTGAACATCGGGATACATCTTTGTCTCAGTGACCTTGGTTATCCTTAACCCTAACTCCTTACTTGTGGTTTACTTGTGTTACTTGAGAATACATACATTGCATATTGTTTGTGCTCATTATATTGTGTTGGCTATTTCCTTGTACAAGATTAATCATTCAAGCATACCCTCTATATCCACACGTTTACACTTGTAGCTTTTGATATATCGTGTGCTATAGTGTGATCTAGTATCTTGTGTCGTTCACCTACTTGTCGTGTGATATAGCTCAAGTAAGTTTGTGTAACTTATTTGTGCTTGTTAGTAACCGTACTGTGTCCATCTTGGTAGATCATGTTGTTGGTACACGTTGCGGTGCCTATTGCATTTAGGATTTGTGCTTGAAAAGTATCCTCTTAGTTTATTTCCGCATTAGGTTTAATCCAAATCCGAAGAAGTTTTTAAATAGCCTATTCACCCCCTCTAGGCATCATCGTGGTCTTTTCACCTACGTCAGACATAACCCCATTGTGTCCTCGATCAGAGAAGGAACTCACGAAAGAGACAGTCACGGTTACACACACAGTTGGCATGTTTTAATTAAGTTAACTTCAAGTTATCTAGAACCAGTGTTAAACAAAGTTTCCACATTGCCACATAACTGCGGGCACGACTTTCCGAAAGATTTAACCCTGCAGGGGTGCTCCAACTAGTCCATCACAAATTACCACAAGCCGCATAGAAATCCTCGATCATGACACTCGCGATCTCGTCGGATTCCTTAGTGGAAAACCTCAACTCTGAGATTACCCAAAGCATCACCGGAATCCCGATGCACAAGATATCTCGTCAAAGGTAAAACTAATCCAGCAAGGCCGCCCGGCGTGTCGACGACCCCGATAAGAGTCGCGTATCTCGTTCTGAGGACACGACGGATGAGCAACGCGTACGGTGGCCTGATAGAAATCACCCAAATTGCCCTGGGTTGGCCCCGCACAGTGCTCTGTTGTGGACCATCACCATCAGCATTGGTCCTCCCTGTATTATGTAGAATTACTCCTCGGGTAGCGCTAACTCCCTATGCATTTCAGTATTATCAGAATTATTATGTTGGGCAAATGTAGTACCAATGTTGGGCCTTGCCACACCAGCTTTAATCTAAAACGAATTATCAAGGGGGTCCCCATAACAACCCCGACCGTGTTAGGAGCGCTCAACTAGGAACATAACACCGGTAGCCGAAACTAAGGGGGCAAAGGTGGAACAAAACACCAGGCTAGAAAGGCCGAGCCTTCCAACTTTTACCAAGTATATATGTGCACTAAATTAAATAGCATTTGATAGGGTGATATAACAAGGAACCCATGTTTTCACATGGAGGCAACTGCACCTACAACTAGCAACGCTAACACAAGGTTAAGCAAGAGGTAACATAGCAAATCAGTGGTTTGCTAGGTTGAACAGGTTGAAGGTTTTGATGGCATTGTTGAGAGGCTGATATTTAACATGTGGTAGGCAACGAGACATAATCGATAGAAACGGTAATACTAGCATGGCAATGATAGTAATGGTATCTGGGGAAATGGTCATCTTGCCTGAGATCCTGCTTGGAAGAGGAATGACACGTGAAACGGACGAACCGATGTAGTCGAACGGGTCCTCACATCCAACACGCTTGAGGAACTCTATCGAGACGAAGGAAACCGGAAACAAGCATCAACACAGTTATTCACCACACGATGCACAACACAAATGATGCATGAGCAGCTGAACACATGCAAGACACGGCATGGCAATTCACACAATCAAACACTACACATTAAGTGAAGTTTAATATGCGACGAGTTGCATATTGACGAAACTCCACATATGAATTATTTAGTTATATCCCGATTAGGTACACGGCAATATTAAATGTGGTTAAACATGGCAAGAGGTGAATCATAATTAATCTACCTATCTAGGCATTTTAAATAAGGTCGGAAATGTCATATAGCACCTCCGAGGCGATCTCACATGTTAATTTACAATTCTGTCCAGATCTGAACTAACACATTTAATTAGTTGTTAAACAGCAAAACAAATAGGTTGACGTGATTCTAGCGTCGTTACAAGCAATTTACACATAGAGATGATCTCCAACGGAGTTACGGTTCAAAAGATACGGACACCGCAAGATATGATGGCATGAATGCAATATGTGTGCAACGACGGTCACGAGCACTTCAAAACATACCACCAGCCAGAGAACATGAAACTACATGAGATTCTAAGAAAGTTCCATATAGGACACAACCAAATCGGAGCTACAGTTCAACAACTACGAGAAAAACAAGATAACACTACAAATTGCCAAAATCAGCCACATAGCATTTTCTACACTCCACAACTACGAGGTACACAAACCCAACATGCTCAAGCAAGGCATGAGACGATAGAGGGAAAGAAGCACTACAACAAACAACTAACAACAACTAGCATGGAAGCATGGAACACTAGGAAAAGAAGTCACAAAATGGCTTCTCACACACAGTTTCAAACTTAGTGAAAATAACACTTCATCAAAGTGCAGTTTTCGATCTGAAGGCATATTGACAGCAGCAAAACTATAAGCTACATGACTCCAAATGGCATGAAAATTCACAGCATTCTAGAGAAACACAAGGTCTACAACTAACTTCATTGCACCAACCTCAAAAGAGCTACAGATCACAAGATAGAAGCAAGACAAGAAAGCAACAAAATATAACAGATTCAGACTTAGAAATATTTCAGCATCTCTAAAATGTCACTTTTTCCTAGCAAGTAAAGATCAACCAAAGCACACCTAAACATGAATTTCTATTGCAACTAAAAGTACGAGGGGCTAGACTAAACATCAAAGGGCAAATCTCTAGTTGACAACTCCTTCAAACGAAGCACGGAATAAATCCTACGAAATAAACAAAAGGGCATCATGGCAAAATATCACACGAACTAACTTGCTCAAAAGCTAAAACTAAATGCTCAAAAAAATCCTATGGATTTTTCTACCCCGAAAACATATAAAACATGTGGGATTGTGATATGTCTCAAATGTATCTATAATTTTTGATGATTTCACGCTGTTATCTTGCCTTCTTTGTATGTTTTATGTACCTTTTTATATCTTTTTGGGACTAACTTATTAATTCAGTGTCATGTGCCAGTTCCTGTTTTTCTGTGTTTTTGACTCTTTTCAGATATGATTTTGGAACGGAGTCCAAACGGAAGAAAAACCCCGAAATGATTTTTTCCCGAAGGAAAGAAGTCCAGGGGCTTTTGGGCCAAGCCAGGTGGGCTCCAGGGAGCCCACAAGCCCCCACTCCGCCACCAGGGGAGGCGGCGGTGGGCAGGCTTGTGGCCTCCCTAGCCGCGCCCTGAACTAGGTCTTTGGCCTATAAATTCCCAAATATTCCGCAAAAAATCAGGGGAGCCTCAAAAATACTTTTCCGCCGCCGCAAGCTTCCGTTTCCACAAGATCTCATCTGGAGACCCTTCTCGGCACCCTGCCGGAGGGGACTTTGGAGTTGGAGGGCTTCTTCATCATCATCATCGCCCCTCCAATGACTCGTGAGTAGTTCACTTCAGACCTACGGGTCCGTAGTTAGTAGCTAGATGGCTTCTTCTCTCTCTTGGATCTTCAATACAAAGTTCTCCATGACTTCATGGAGATCTATCCGATGTAATCTTCTTTGGCAGTGTGTTTGTCGAGATCCGATGAATTTTGGACTTGTGATCCGATTATCTATGATATATATTTGAGTCTTTGCTGATTTCTTATGTGCATGATTTCATATCCTTGTAAGTCTCTCCGAGTCTTGGGTTTTGTTTGGCCAACTAGATCTATGATTCTTGCAATGGGAGAAGTGCTTGGTTTTGGGTTCTGCCATGTGGTGACCTTTCCCGGTGATAGCAGGGGCAGCAAGGCAAACATCAAGCAGTTGCCATCAAGGGTAAAAAGATGGGGTTTTAATCATTGGTTTGAGATTATCCCTCTACATCATGTCATCTTGCTTAAGGCGTTACTCTGTTCTTATGGGCTTAATACATTGGATGCATGATGGATAGCGGTCGAGGTGTGGAGTAATAGTAGTAGATGTAGAAAGTATCGGTCTACTTTTTTCGGACGTGATGCCTATAGAAATAATCATTGCATAGATATTGTCACGACTCTGCACAGTTCTATCAATTGCTCGACAGTAATTTGTTCACCCACCGTCTACTTGCTTTTATGAGAGAAGCCACTAGTAAACACTACGGCCCCCGGGTCTATTCACATCCATCGTTTACAACTCCGCTTTTACTTTGCTTTGTTACTTTGTTGCTTTAAGTTCTCACTTGGCAAACAATCTATAAGGGATTGACAACCCCTTCATAGCGTTGGGTGCAAGTTTTTGTGTTTGTGCAGGATCTTGAGATACTCCTCCGCCGGATTGATACATTGGTTCTCAAACTGAGGGAAATACTTACCTCCGCTGTGCTACATCACCCTTTCCGCTTCGAGGGAACACCAACGCAAGGCTCCAAGGCCATAGGGGAAATCCTTTGCATACTTGCCTAGAAAGTCCCTTAAGGCGTAGCCGTAGCTGAAGGATTCCTGGTGCCGTCGACACAACTATTTCTGGCGCCGTTGCAAGGGATAGACAGTAAACCATCAGAAGTATTTCTGGCGCCGTTGCCGGGGAGGAGAAATCAAGATCTATCCAAGTAGGTCTCACAAACTCTTCTCTTGCATTTACTTTTGTTGCCAGTTGCCTCTCGTTTTCCTCTCCCCCACTTCACATTTGTCGTTTTCATTCGCCTTGCTCCTTCGCCGTTTTCTTTTGCCCTTGCCGTTTTCCTTTGCCGGTTTCTTGCTTGCTTGTGTGCTTGTTTGTTTGTTGAAGACATCATGTCTGAAAACAACAAACTTTGCATCTTCTTGAACACTAATAATAATGATTTTATTAGTACTCCGATTGCTCCCGCCACTAGTGCGGAATCGTATGAAATCAACGCAGCTTGGGTGAATCTTGTTATGAAAGAGCAATTCTCTAGCCTTCCTAGTGAAGATGCCGGATCCCATCTCAATACCTTCACTGAGCTTTGCGATATGCAAAAGAAAAGATATGTGGATAATGACATGATTAAGTTGAAACTTTTTCCTTTCTTGTTGCGAGATCGCGCAAAAACTTGGTTTTCTTCTTTGCCTAAAAATAGTATCGATTCTTGGGATAAGTGCAAAGATGCTTACATATCCAAGTATTTTCCGCCAACTAAAATCATCTCCTTACGTAAAGATATCATGAACACGTTGCACAATCTTGGGAGAGGATGAAGCTTATGATTATAAATTGTCCCGCTCATGGCTTGAGTTTGTGGATGATTATACAAATATTTTATGCTGGCTTGAATTTCACTTCTCGAAATATCTTGGACTCCGCCTCAGGTGGAACGTTCATGGAAATCACGTTAGGAGACGCTACAAAACTCCTAGACAATATCATGACCAACTACTCTCAGTGGCACACTCAAAGGTCGCCTGCTAGCAAAAAGGTGCACGCTATAGAAGAGATTAACTCGCTTAGTGCTAAGATGGACGAGTTGATGAATTTGGTTGCTAGTAGAAACGCTACCGTAGATCCTAATTACATGCCACTATCTTCTTTGATTGAGAGTAGAAACGCTAGTTTGGACGTGAATTTTGATGGTAGGAACAATTTTGGCAACAACAATGCTTTTAGAGGAAACTATGTTCCTAGGCCTTTTCCTAGTAACTCCTCTAACAATTATGGCAATTCCTACAACAACACTTATGGAAATCACAACAAATTACCCTCTAATTTAGAGAGTAATATCAAAGAGTTCATCAACTCTCAAAAGATTTTCAATGCGTCCATAGAGGAAAAACTACTCAAAATAAATGATTTGGCTAAGAGCGTTGATAGGATGTCTTGTGATATTGATGCTTTGAAATTTATATGCGCTCCTCCCAAGGTCAACTTGGATGAAACTTTGAAAGCTATGCGTATCTCCATGAATGAGAGCAAAGAAAGAACCGCCCAAATTCGCGCTAGACATGAATGGTTTAAAAGGGTGCGTTCTAGTGATGCAAATCACGAAGATCTTAAAGTGCTTGGTGTGTCTCCTCTTGCATCTTTGTTTTCGCGTGTCAAACCTACTTATGGAGGGGCTGGATATGAATCCACTTTGGTTGAAAAACGCCCCAATGATTCGGAGTCCACCTATCTTGATGATAAAGGTTTGGAGAGTGGAGTAGAAGAAGTCAAAATTTTGGGTTGTAATGAAACTCCCACTTTGGATTTCAAGGAATTCAATTATGATAATTGCTCCTTGTTTGAATGCATTTCTTTGATGCAATCCATTGCAAATTCTCCACATGCTTATAGCCAAAGCAAAGCCTTTACCGCGCATATCGTAGATGCTATGATGAAATCTCTTGAAGAGAAGCTCGAACTAGAAGTCTCTATACCTAGAAAACTTCATGATGAGTGGGAACCTACTATCAAAATCAAGATCAAAAACTATGAGTGCAATGCTTTGTGTGATTTGGGTGCTCGTGTTTCCGAGATTCCAAAGTCTTTATGTGATATTCTTGGTTTTCATGAGATTGAAGAGTGTTATCTTAATTTGCATCTTGCGAATTCTACTGTCAAGAAACCCATGGGAAGGATTGATGATGTTCTTATTGTTGCAAATAAGAACTATGTACCCGTGGATTTCATTGTACTTGACATAGATTGCAATCCTTCATGTCCCATTATTCTTGGTAGACCTTTCCTAAGGACTATTGGTGCTATCATCGATATAAAGGAAGGGAATATTAGATTTCAATTACCTTTGAAAAGGGCATGGAGCACTTTCCTAGACAGAAAATAAGATTGCCTTATGAATCTATGATGAGGGCTACTTATGGTTTGAGCACCAAAGATGACTATACGTGATTCCATCACTTTTTGCCTAGCTAAGGGCGTTAAACAAAACGCTTGTTGGGAGGCAACCCAACGAATCTATCCTTTTTCTTAATGTTTTGTGTTTTCCACACTTTCATAATTCTGTTACGATTGTGTTTTTTGCGTTCCTTTTTGCGTCTGTGACAAGCAAAACCGTTATGATTAATCTTGGGTATGATCGTTTGGTCATGCTGGAAAAGACAGAAACTTTCTGCTCACGAAACGAATTTTCATTTTTTCTGTAAGAGATTTTGAGATGATTCTTTTTGCTACTGATTTCTACTCAAATTCTGCAGACTGTTGTAATTGTTCAAAAGTTTTGAAGTACCAGAGGTATACGAAATATACAGATTGCTACAGACTAGTCTGTTGTTAACAGATTATGTTTTTGTTGTCTTGGTTGCTTATTTTGATGAAACTATGGATAGTATCGGGGGGTATTAGCCATGGAATATTGAAAGTACAGTAACCCAACATCAGCACAAGTATAATTTAGGTTTTCTACAGTACCTAAGGAAGTGGTGGTTTGCTTTCTTATACTAATGTTATCACGAGTTTCTGTTTAAATTTCGTGTTGTGAAGTTTTCATGTTTTCGGTGAAGTTCTTATGGACAAAAAGATAAAGAGTGGCAAGAGCTCAAGCTTGGGGATGCCCAAGGCACCCCAAGAGATTCAAGGATGCCGTAAAAGCCTATGCTTGGGGATGCCCCGGGAAGGCATCCCCTCTCTCGTCTTCAATCCATCGGTAACGTTACTTGGGGCTATATTTTTATTCACCACATGTTATGTGTTTTTGCTTGGCGCGACTTGTATCATAGGAGTCTTTTATTTTTGTTGTGTCACAATCATCCTTTCTGCACACCTAGAGAGAGAGACATGCACACACCGTGATTTTGTCGAGCTTCACTTATATCTTTTGGTAGACAATTCAGCTCACATGTGCTTCACTTATATCTTTTGAGCTAGATACTTTTTCTCTGTGTGCTTCACTTATATCTTTTAGAGCACAGTGCTGCGTGGCTTGTTAGTTGATCTATGCTTTGAAAGTATTCTCAAAAGGGGTAGTTATCCAAAGGGATACGAAAACTTCCACCTTCATGTGCATTGAATAGTTAGAGAAGTTTGATTCATCTCAATTAGTTTTGAGTTGTGGTTATGGTAATATTGAAGTCATGCTAGTAAGGTGTTGTGGATCTAGAAATACTTGTGTTGAAGTTAGTGATTCCCGTAGCATGCACGTATGGTGAACCGCTATGTGATGAAGTCTGAGCATGACTAGTATATTGATTGTCATCCTTTGCGTGGCGGTCGGGATCGCGCGATGGTTTATACCTACCAACCCTTCCCCTAGGAGTATGCGTTGAATGCTTTGTTTCGATTACTAATAAAATTTTTGCAACAAGTATATGAGTTCTTCATGACTAATGTTGGGACCATGGTTTAGATGTACTTTCACCTTCCACCATCACTATCTTCTTAGTGCCGTGCAACTTTCGCCGGTACACAAAACGCACCATTAGCCTCCCTCAAAACAGCCACCATACCTACCTACTATGGCTTTTTCAAAGTCATTCCGAGATATAATTCCATGAAACTACCACCATGACATGTGCCACCATGTCTACATTGCCTTTGCACGATCGTAAGATAGCTAGCATGATGTTTCCATTGATGTCTATGCCATGCTAGATCATTGCCACGGTACACTACCGAAGGCATTCCATATAGAGTCATAATTGCTCTAAGTTTTGAGTTGAAAGTGTGATGATCATCATTATTGGAGCATTGTCCCATGTGAGGAAATAAAAGAGGCCAAAGAAGCCCATAAAAAAAGAGGCCAAAGAGCCCACCAAAATAAAAAAAATAAAAAAAATGAGAGAAAAAGAGAGAAGGGACAATGCTACCACTTTTTCCACACTTGTGCATATTGAGCACCATGATCTTCATGATTGGGAGTCTCTCGTTTTGTCACCACCATATAGCTAGTGGGAAATTTTCATTATATAACTAGGCTTGTATATTCCAATGATAGGCTTCCTCAAATTTGCCTTAGGTCTTCGTGAGCAAGCAAGTTGGATGCACACCCACTAGTTTTCTTTAAGAGCTTTCACATACTTGTAGCTCTAGTGCATCATTTGCATGGCAATCCCTACTCATTCACATTGATATCTATTGATGAGCATCTCCATAGCTCATTAATATGCCTAGTTAATGTGACTATCTTCTCCTTATTTGTCTTGCAACCTCCACCACATTCCACACCATCTATAGTGCTATAACCATGGCTCACGCTCATGTATTGCGTGAGAGTTGAAAAGGTTTGAGAAAGTAAAGGTGTGAAACAACTGCTTGGCCAATACTGGGGTTGTGCATGATTTAAATTCGTTGTGCAATGATGATAGAGCATAGCCAGACTATATGCTTTTGTTGGGATAACTTTCTTTTGGCCTTGTTATTTTGAAAGTTCATGATTACCTTGCTAGTTTGCTTGAATTATTATTGTTTCCACGTTAATAGCAAACCATTGTTTTGAATCTGATGGATCTAAACATTCACGTCACATAAGAGGAATTAAAAAGGACACCTATGCTAGGTAGCATGAAAGCATCAAAAATTCATTCTTATCACTTCCCTACTCGAGGACGAGCAGGAGTTAAGCTTGGGGATGCTTGATACGTCTCAAACGTATCTATAATTTTTGATGATTTCACGCTGTTATCTTGCCTTATTTGTATGTTTTATGTACCTTTTTATATCTTTTTGGGACTAACTTATTAATTCAGTGCCAAGTGCCAGTTCCTGTTTTTTCCGTGTTTTTGACTTTTTTCAGATCTGATTTTGGGACGGAGTCCAAACGGAAGAAAAACCCCGAAATGTTTTTTTCCCGAGCGGAAGAAGTCCAGGGGGCTTTTGGGCCAAGCCAGGTGGGCTCCAGGGAGCCCACAAGCCCCCACTCCACCACCAGGGGGAGGCGGCGGCGGGCAGGCCTCTGGCCTCCCTGGCCGCCCCCTGACCTAGGTCTTTGGCCTATAAATTCCCAAATATTCCGCAAAAATCAGGGGAGCCTCGAAAATACTTTTCCGCCGCCGCAAGCTTCCGTTTCCACGACATATCATCTGGAGACCCTTCCCGGCACCCTCCCGGAGGGGACTTTGGAGTTGGAGGGCTTCTTGATCATCATCATCGCCCCTCCAATGACTCGTGAGTAGTTCACTTCAGACCTACGGGTCCGTAGTTAGTAGCTAGATGGCTTCTTCTCTCTCTTGGATCTTCAATACAAAGTTCTCCATAATCTTCATGGAGATCTATCCGATGTAATCTTCTTTGGCGGTGTGTTTGTCGAGATCCGATGAATTGTGGACTTGTGATCAGATTGTCTATGATATATATTTGAGTCTTTGCTGATTTCTTATATGCATGATTTGATATACTTGTAAGTCTCTCCGAGTCTTGGGTTTTGTTTGGCCAACTAGATCTATGATTCTTGCAATGGGAGAAGTGCTTGGTTTTGGGTTCTGCCATGTGGTGACGTTTCCAAGTGACAGCAGGGGCAGCAAGGCACACATCAAGCAGTTGCCATCAAGGGTAAAAAGATGGGTTTTTTATCATTGGTTTGAGATTATCCCTCCACATCATGTCATCTTGCTTAAGGCGTTACTCTGTTCTTATGGACTTAATACACTAGATGCATGCTGGATAGCGGTCGACTGTGGAGTAATAGTAGTAGATGCAGAAAGTATCGGTCTACTTGTTTCGGACGTGATGCCTATAGAAATAATCATTGCATAGATATCGTCACGACTCTGCACAGTTCTATCAATTGCTCGACAGTAATTTGTTCACCCACCGTCTACTTGCTTTTATGAGAGAAGCCACTAGTAAACACTACGGCCCCCGGGTCTATTCACATCCATCATTTACAACTCTGCTTTTACTTTGCTTTGTTACTTTGTTGCTTTCAGTTCTCACTTGGCAAACAATATATAAGGGATTGACAACCCCTTCATAGCGTTGTGTGCAAGTTTTTGTGTTTGTGCAGGATCTTGAGATACTCCTCTGCCGGATTGGTACCTTGGTTCTCAAACTGAGGGAAATACTTACCTCCGCTTGCTACATCACCCTTTCTGCTTTGAGGTAACACCAACGCAAGGCTCCAAGGCCACAGGGGAAATCCTTTGCCTACTTTCCTTGGAAGTCCCTTAAGGAGTAGCCGTAGCTGAAGGATTCCTGGTGCCGTCAACCCAACTATTTCTGGCGCCGTTGCAACGGATACACAGCAAACCATCAGGTTGCACAACAAAAATATTGCCACATGTAAATGCGAGATATAATCCTAAACACAGATAATAAACTAGCGGCAAATATCTACACGCAAAAATACCAATGACCGCTCTAAAATACATGGCAAAGGGGTTCCTAAAACATGGACATTTATCTAAGGCATTCGAGCAATCCGGGCACGCGCGAAAAAAATAACTACGGGCAAAAACATTATAGACAGCACATGTTTCTAGGCATACGACACGCTAAACAACGTCAAACAATTATGCAAGTTGCACAAACGTAATCTACGCGTAAAACTACACGAAATCCATATGCTACACGCCTCGAACCGACTTACGGTTAAATAGTTATGGGCAAATTAATCTACGTCTATTATCTCGAATTTATCAATTCCGAAATTCCTAAATTGCTAACGGGTCGAAACCATGGGTGTAATATACTAAGAAGCGCTTAGGGCGCGAGATAGAGAGGCTCGGCGGGGGTGGTGTACCTGAGTGGCCTCGGGCAGAAAGGAGGAGGCGGCCTGGAGGTGGCCTGGCTCGGGTCAGCTCGGCCGGGGCGAGGCGAGGTGGGCCGGCACAACCTGGCCCACGCGGGCGACGCGATTGGTGGCGGTGCCGATCTCGCTTGGGACGCAGCGATGGCGGGAGCTCGTTGATAACAGGCGAGGCGGTTGAGGCGGCCCTTCCCCGGAACCGGACCGGACCGGATCCGGCCAGCAGGAGGCGGGGCTCGTCGCGGGAGCAGGCCACAGGGCCGGAGCTGCGGCGGCGGACGGTGCCCCGGCGAGGCAGGGCGGCCCGGCAGACTACACGTGGCGGGGCGAACGGGACGGCCGGCGGGCGGCTGCGGGCTGGACTCGGCGGCCGGCGGGAAAGGCAGGTGCCTCGCCGGCGAGGGGCTTTCGCTGCCGCGGTTGCTGGCCACCTCGGGCAGGATCCATGGGGAGGACCTCGGGGTCATGGCAAGGACGGCTCCAGGGCGATGCGGTAAGAACGGGGCGGCGGCGGCTCGGGCCCGGGCGGGCCTACGATGGGCTCCGCGGGCCCGCAGTGCTGGGGAGAGAGAAGCTGTGGATCTAGCTAGGGTTAGGGGTTGGTGGGCACGGTTCCCGAGGTAGAGGGTGGTAGGCTGTCTAAATAAGAGGAGGAGGGCCTATTTATAGAGAAAAGGGGGCTAGGTTAACCGGAATTTCGTTCCGGATCCAACCGTCCGGTCGGAATCAACTAATTCCGAACGCGGGACGGACGAGTGGCTGTGTAGAGTAGTTATCGGAGACGAGAGGGAAACCGGGCGGCCCGACAACAAATTATAAAACACCAAAAGACGTCTGACGGTAGACCGAATACGGTGCCGCTACGGTCGACCGTTCAGGTAGCAAACGGACTCCGATCGCGACGAAATTTGACAGGCGACCTAGATTTATCTAATTACGACCGCATGCCAAGTTTCACCCCGACCAGAGAAAGTTTTCAACACACTTTTAAAACAGGGTTTTGACGATGCCGCGGGCGCATGTGAGTGCGGTCGGGCTCAGAACGGACAACAACGAGAACCGACAACTAACAACGGATGCAAGTTTGAAAACTGGCGGAAACGGGGATGCCGATGCAATGCAGATGATGCACATGATGCGATGATGATGCGACAAAAGAAAATAGACACACGACGAAAACGGAATCGAAGGGGAATCTTCTGGAACGTCGACATCGGGCTGTCACAATATGAGATTAACTCAGCATGTCATCGTGGTCAAAGGGAGAAAAACTATTTACATGGGGAAGCCCCCAACAAGCAAAACAAGAACGAAAAAACTTTTTGGGTTTTCTTTGAACACTACAACTAAAGAAACTAGAAGGTAAAGCTAGAACTAAGTTTTCTGGATTTTCTCAAGGTTAATGAAACACACAAGAAGAAAACAAAAAGAAGAAATAAACTACCATGGATAGTACAATGAAAAGTATGAACACCGACAATTGGAATGTGTGTGTGAATATGAATGTAATGTTGGTGAGAAATACGTAATCCCCCAAGCTTAGGATTTTGTCCTAAGTTGGTCTAAGGCCATGGCTGTCCCGGATAATATCCAAAGTCATAGTTGGGGTTGTACAGGGCTGCGACAACTGCCGCCTGAACGGCTTCAATGTGGAGGCGAGCGGCTTTCGCCTCTCTTTCATGCTCGTCTCCCTCCTCTCTGGTTATGAAGTACCTTTGTTTTTCCTGAAAGTTAAAGAAGGCAGGAGCAGGAAGGGTAACATGGACATCATGTTGTCTATCAAAAATTAGTCGATATAGGAGATGTTATTCATTTCTCTTGAGGAACTTGTAGCGCACCATAGCCTCATAATCAAGAAAAGCAGGTGGTAGCTCAATATCATTCTCCTTTATAGGTATCCTAATATAATTGGCTACACGGGTGGCATAAATTGCACCAAAGAAATCTTAGTCCTTTGCATTTTTGTGTAGCCTCCTAGCCATATTAGCTCCTAAGTTATATCGTCTATCACCCATAACCGCACTCTTAAGAATGCTAAGGTCACGTACACAAAGATGTCAATGCTCATGTTTACCGTTAATACATCTACCTATGAAGAGATCAAGATAATGTATGGCAGTAAAGTGAATGGTCCCCACAGTAGCCTGTGTAATATTTCTAGTTTCTCCCCTAGTGATGCTAGCAAGAAAATCATTATATTCAGCTTTGTGAGGATAACTAAAGCTACCCCATTGTGAAATTTTGCATGCATGGTTAAAATCTTCTGGGTCCATAGTATAAGATTCATCATAAAGATTAAATAGAGCGGAATGTGTATTACGCCTGGATGAAAATTTAAACCTCCGTACGAAGGAACCAGTGGGTTGATAATATTGCTTGCATTGGTCCGAAACAAAATCTTCAGGGCCAGCAGTTCGTATGTACGCGTTAAGTTTTTCTTTGAATCCAGCATGGACCATGAATGATTCCGATGGCCATTCACAAGGCCGCACTAAGCTTCCCTTGGGTGTTCAAGGTCGGGCTCACGTATCGCGAGTCTCAGGATCTTCTTGCTCGAGAAACCACCTTGGTATATTTTTCTTAACATTTTACTTTTTTCTGAAAAATAAATCTGAAATTTTTAGTGACTCCCCATAAAGATGAACAAACTCAAGAAAAACTTATAGTGACTACTCCCACAAGTGCCTAGAAGCTATATCATGCATTAAAACTACTTGGGACCCTACAAATTTGACATGCAAGCTAAAGAACAAGGTCAACGCAGCAGCAAGATTTTGCAATATATAAAGCACTAGAACAAAAACTAATTGGACCATTGGAGGAGTTACATACCTATGATGAATCCCCTAAAATAGTTTTGCAAATGGAGCTTTGAGCAAAGAGATCGAAAGTGACAGCAAGATGAGCTAAAACACGGGTTTGAGCAATGGTGGGATTTTTCTCGAGGAAGAAGGAGTGGATGGGTACTCGAATAAGTGAAGGGGCCTCACGTGGGACCCACAAGCCAGGGGCGCGCCCAGGGGGTGGCCGTGCCCTGTAGGTTTGTGGCCCACTGGTGCAACCCCCTGATGTGTTCTTAGTACCGGAAAATCTTAAATATTACAGAAAAAATCATACTAAATTTTCAAGGAATTCTGAGAACTTTTATTTTTAAAGATATTTATTTGTTGTACGGACAAAATGGAAAATAGATAAATAATAACATTTTTTTACTAAATTGAAACTAACGAACAGAAAATAAAAAGTGAGGTACAGAAGGCCGTGCTTTCTAAATTCATCCTTCTCATGCCCGTCAAAAAGAATCCATCAATAAGGTTGATCATGTCTTATTGACAAACTTTTTTTGAATGACATGGAACCGGAGAACTTTCGAATAACACTAGGTTACCTCAATTGGGATATGCATGTCCCCAACAATGAGTTTATCATACTTCTTCTTGGCAGTAGGACGAGGGAATTCAAAGTCTCCAATAATGAACGTTGGAATTTTTTGAATGGAGTTGATGCTATGAACTTGAGATTGTTTCTTCGGAAAGTTTACAGTATGCTCATTACCGTTGACATGAAAAGTGACATTGCTTTTGTTGCAATCAGTAACAGCCCCTGTAGTATTCAAAAAGGGTCTACCAAGGATGATCGATAAACTGTCGTCCTCGGGAATATCAAGAATAACAAAGTCTGTTAATATAGTAACGTTTGCAACCACAACAGGCACATCCTCACAAATACCGATAGGTAAAGCAGTTGATTTATCAACCATTTGCACAGAGATTTCAGTAGGTGTCAATCTATTCAAGTCAAGTCTATGATATAAACAGAACGTCATAACACTAACACCACCTCCAAGGTCACATGAAGCAGTTTCAACATAATTTCCTTTAATGGAGCATGGTATAGTAGGTACTCCGTGGTCTCCTAATTTCTTTTGTATTCCACCCTTAAAAGTATAATCAGCAAGCATGGTGGAAATATCAGATTCAGGTATCTTTCTTTTATTAGTAACAATATCTTTCATGTACTTAGCATAGGGAGACATTTTTAGAATATGAGTTAAGCGCATACGTAAGAAAACATGTCTCAGCATTTAAGCAAATCACTCAAAATCCTCATCATCCTTTTTCTTGGATGGTTTAGGAGGAAAGGGCATCGGTTTCTGAACCCATGGTTCTCTTTCTCTACCATGCTTCCTAGCAACAAAATCTCTTTTATCATATCTCTTATTCTTAGGTTGTGGGTTATCAAGATCAACAGCAGGTTCAATCTCCACATAATTATCATTACTAGGTTGAGCATCAACATGAACATCATCATTAATATTATCACTAGGTTCATGTTCATTACCAGATTGTGTCTCAGCCTCAGAAATAGAGGTATCATTTGGGTTTTCATGTGACTCTATAACATGTTCACTAGCAGCATGCAAAGTCCTATCATAATTCTTTTTCTTTTTATTAGAAGGACTAGTACATAAATATTAACTCTCTTAGAATCTTGCTCAACTCTCTTTGGAGATACAAGGTTTCCTGAGTCATTCTACCACCTCTAGTCACAACTCTAACAGAATGATCATTGTTCTTACTAGTCATCTCATTGAGAAAATCATTTTGTGCCTTAAGTACCTATTCTACTTAAGTAGTTACCATGGAAGCATGTTTACTAATAAGCCTAAGGTCATTAATAGTTGTACTCATATATTCAACCAAGCGATCAAGCATGTAAGGGCCTATTTGGGACGACTTCAATTCACCAAAATAGGCTTCACTTCATCAATTTCACTTTGAAGCAGTTTCATACAAAAGCTATAACACTATCAAGAGAATGTTTGGCTTCCATCTAGCTCCAGCTTCAAGAATAGAAAACTTGATAGAAAGAATCTATTTGATTGGTCGAGGGAAAAGAAATGAAGGGGTATCTACTTACTGGTGGCAGTGGTGGGTAATTTCCCCCCAACTCCAGCGTCTAGTCTTTTTTGGAGCACCCTCTCAGGAGCTTCATAAAAACTTTGAAGTTGTATCTCAGATTCTAGTTTTTTTGTGAAGGAGCATATCTTGGAGCTACCCCGTTTGGCTTGTTTTTTCTGGAGCAGAGCTGAATTTTAAGGAGCAGAGCAGTCCCAAACAGGCTCTAAGCATTATGTTTCAATTTTCTACTAACATAAGCATTGAAATTTTCTTGTTTAACAACAAAATTATCAAATTCATCCAAGCATTGGCTAGAAGACTTATTATAAGGAATATCACCTTAATCAAATCTACGAAGAGAATTTACCTCTACTACCTGTGCCGGGTTATCAAGGCCATGTATTTCTTCAATAGGTGGTAGATTTCTTTCATAGATTTCTTTGCCTCTTGCATATCTTCATGGATGAGGAATAGAATACCTCTTTTCTTCGGAGTTGGTTTTGGAGGTGGTTCGGGAATTGTCCAATCATTATAATTGCTCAATATATTATTTAATAGTAGTTCAGCTTGTTCAACAGTTCGTTCCGTGAAAACATAACCAGCACATCTATCTAGGTGGTCCCTAGAAGCATCGGTTAGTCCATTATAAAAGATATTAAGCATTTCGTTTTTCTTTAGAGGGTGATCAGGCAAAGCATTAAGGAACTGGAGAAGCTTCCCCCATGCTTGTGGGAGACTCTCTTCTTCAATTTGCACAAAGTTAAATATTTCCTCCAAGGCAGCTTGTTTCTTATGGGCAGGAAAATATTTTTCAGAGTAGTAAATCATATCCTGGGAACTATGCACACAACCAGGAGCAAGAGAATTAAACCATATCTTAGCATCACCATTTAATGAGAACGGAAACAGCTTAAGAATATAATAGTAACGATTTTTTTCCTCATGCATAAATAGGGTGGCTATATGATTCCATCTAGTAAGGTGTGCGACAATAGTTTCAGATTCATAACAATGAAAAGAATCAGATTCTACAAAAGTAATTAACTCAGGATCGACAAAGAATTCATAATCTTTATAAGTAATGCAGATAGGTGAAGTAGAAAACTTGGGATCATATTGCATTCTAGCATTCAAAGATTTTTCCTTCCACTTGCATAGCAATTTCTTAAGATCATCTCTATCCTTACAAGCAAGAAAGTCCCTAGCTACTTCTCCTTCCATAACATAACCCTCGGGTATATTAGGCAATTCATATCTAGGAGAGCTAGGTCTAGTAGGTGAATCATAGTGTTCAGTTTCATCAGATTCAGCAATATTATGAGTTTCAACATTCACTCTAGCTATTTGTTCATCAAGAAATTCACCAATTGGCACAGTAGTATCAAGCAAAGTATCATCATAAGCATCATGCATAGCAGAAGTAGCATCATCAATTACTTGCAACATATCATATTCAGTAGTAGGTGGTGGCGTCGCAAATTTGCTCATAATAGATGGTGAATCAAGTGCAGCGCTAGTTGGCAGTTCCTTACCTGCCCTCTTAGTTGAGGGGTTGATCTTGGTTTTGGCGTCTTTCATATTATTCATAGTGATCCACAGATATAAATTCCAAGTGACTTAGGGAATAGAGCTATGCTCCACGGCAATAGAGCCGGAAAAAGGTCTTGATAACCCACAAGATAGGGGGTCGCAACAGTTTTCGAGGGTAGAGTATTCAACCGAAATTTATTGATTCGACACGAGGGGAACCAAAGAATATTCTTGAGTATTAGCAGCTGAGTTTTCAATTCAACCACACCTGAAAAACTTAATATCTGCAGCAAAGTATTTAGTACAAAAGTAGTATGAAAGTAACCGTAAGAGTGGCAGACGTGACAGTAGCAGTTTTGTAGTGATCGTAAGAATAGACGCGGAAAAGTAACTTTGCAAAGACCAATAAGTGAAAATCTCGTAGGCAATGGATCAATGACGGATAATTATGTCAGATGGCATTCATCATGCAACAATAATAACATAGGGTGATACAGAACTAGATCCAATTCATCGATGTAATGTAGGCATGTATTCCATATATAGTCATACGTGCTTATGGAAAAGAACTTGCATGGCATCTTTTGTCCTACCCTCCCGTGGCAGCGTGGTCCTAGTGGAAACTAAGGGATATTAAGGCCTCCTTTTAATAGAGAACCGGACCAAAGCATTAACACTTAGTGAATACATGAACTCCTCAAACTACGGTAATCACCGGAAAGAATCCCAGTTATTGTCACCCTAGGGGATGCGGATCATAACTTGTAATAGGTGTCTATAACTTGGAAGGTAGGATCAAGAACACATATATATTCATGAAAACATAATAGGTTCAGATGTGAAATCATGTCACTCGGGTCCTAGTGACAAGCATTAAGCATAGCAAAAAGTCATAGCAACATCAATCTCAGAACATAATGGATACTAGGGATCAAACCCTAACAAAACTAACTCGATTACATGATAGATCTCATCCAACCCATCACATGTCTAGCAATCCTACGATGGAATTACTCACGAACGATGGAGAGCATCATGAAATTGGTGATGAAGGATGGTTTGTGATGACGATGGGGTCGATTTCCCCTCTCCAGAGCTCAAATCAGATTCCAGATCTGCCCTCCCAAGGAAGAACAGGAGGTGGTGGCGGCCCCGTATCGTAGAACACGATGAAATCTCCTCTCGGATGTTTTTCTCCGCAGATGGGAATATATAGGAGTGGGAACGAGGTCGGTGGAGCTCCAGGGGCCCCACAAGCCAGGGGCTCGGCCTAGGGGGCGCCCTGCAGGCTTGTGGCCTCCGGTGGCCCCTCTCCGGTAGATTCTTTTGCCAGTATTATTTATTAAATCCAGTAATATTCTTCGTAAATTTTCAGGTCAATCCGAGAACTTTTATTTATGCACAAAAATAACACGAAGGCAATTCTGCTAAAAACAGCGTCACTCCGGGTTAGCTCCATTCAAATCATGCAAATTAGAATCCAAACCAAGGGCAAAAGAGTTTGGAAAAGTAGATACGTTGGAGACGTATCACCCTCCCACACCCGCCGTCGTCGTTGCCCATCGTCATTGCCCGCTGCCTATCGCCGCCATCGCTCACACCTCCCGCACCCGCCGCTCTCCCGCTCTCTCTGCTCTCGTCCCATGCCCATCGCTGCCCAACTGAGGTTACTCCCCCCTCCCCTTCCCTCCATCTCTCCTCCCTCCACTTCCCTCCAACTCTCATCCCTCTGTTCTTGTAGAGGATAAAATAGCCTTGGTTTTTTAAATAGAATAGAACATGTTTAAATAGAATAGAATATGTATAGAAATTTTTGTAAACATATTTAGATCTAAAAATAGAATAGAATAAAAAATCAGGTATAAAAATAGAATAGAACAGAATAGGTTTTCCAAATTTGGTAAAAGAAATTTTTAGTAACAAAATTTAATTAAATTTATGTAATTATCACCTTATCAACAAATAATGATATATGTCATTATTAGAGTGTATGATTTTGTAGGGAACACCTCCGAGTGGCCTATGTTTTGCTGGAATGTTGATTTATTTCCGTTCCAGCAAATTTCACGCGCTCGGTATGTCCTGTTTTTAGAAAAGGTCATACAAATTTTATTTTTTTGGCATGACTCGTGCTAGAAAGTAGGAAACATTGAGTTCCCATGATTTATGAGAATAGGAATTGGATGACATTCTTGCAAAACATAGGCCATTTTTATTTCATTACTCCATGTAATGTTAATTGACCAATGCTTATAGGGTTGACTTTCAGTCTGCTAGAGCTCCTTGTGTGACTTTCAATATGTGTTTTGATGGAGGAATCCCAACTAATGTCATGTGGGTCGTTTCCTCTTCTTCTTCTCACAAATTTATACCTTGGTATAATGCGCGAGAGAGGGAGAGGAAGCGAACAACACCAAGGATCGAAATATCAGAGGAAGAATCTCGACTCTTGTCGTGGGGGTCGTTTCCCTCTTATTCTTCTTATGCTATATACCTTCGTATAATGTGTGAGAGAAGAAGAGGAAGCGACCAGCACCGACTAATGAAATATCAGAGGAAGAGTCCTGATAGTTGTCGTGTTGGTTGCTTCCTCTTCTTATTCTCGTGATATATACCTTGGTATAAATCACGAGAGAGGCCAAGGAAGCGACCAACACCAACAGTCAAAATATAACAGGAAGAATCCCGACTACTGTAATGGGGGTCGCTTCCTCCTTCGTTCCCGTGTGCTAGAGATTTTGGTAATGCACACATGAACGAAGGAAAGAGCGACCATCACGGATGGTCAAAATATTAGTGTGTAAGGGAGTATCCACCAACATACACCACCATATCGGCGTGAGAGAGCATGCACCATATACACCATGAGATACGAGAGTTTTTCAAGGAAGCCTCAATAGACCGAAACTCAACCCATGTTCAATACTTTTTAGTATAATTATCGTCGATTTTTTATCTATCAATCATGAACATAGGAAATGTCTAGCGACGAGGGGATCCCTGAGTGTGATTTATGCGGTGAAGATTTGGGTCTATGCGACAAGCCTCGCACGTGAAACGATTGGTTCTTTACCATCAAGATTGATGAGACCTTTAATGTTTTTTGGTACACAATGATGACAATTATTTTTTCGTAATTAATCAAGACTTTGTGTTTCTTTGCTTCAACGTGTAATTTCTATTTTTCACAATTCCACTAGTGAATCCCCTGCCATGCAAGATAGTATGTCTTAGAGAAGCTCGGTTTCCAAGAAATGGATAATATGGAGATGAGTAGACCTCGCGTGAGGACTAAATATGGTTTCACATTTTGGGTTAACCTATACAATGCAGTTAATCACTCGCATTTTGGTTGCAAAATTAGGAAGCTCTAGGCAAGGCAATATCGACATTTGGGTGGATGTCGATATGCTTCCAGATTTACCTCTTTGTGAGTTCGTCAACCATATTTGTTAAGTAATTTGCATTGTTTACTTCAAAATAGTCGGTGTTCATATCTAGTTAACTTGTTTCCTTTTAATTGACAGCTTATTTGTCTTCTTAAAAAAACTCAAAAGATAGTAGACCGAACCTACTACAGTCCTGGCTCCGACCTAACTTGGTTGGAGAACAATCATATGATCTCATTTATTGATGATGTTCATTATTTGAAGATCAATTATGCAAATATTGGCGAAACTTATTCTGAATACGTGCCAGTAGTGCATGAGTTAAACCATAGTGACTTCCATGTGGATAGCATGGTAAGATTATTTTTCACTATTGTGTCATTAATTAGTCCATCTTTTGAATATATCAATTTTATCAAGAATAATTAGATTTCTAACTATGTTATTATTATGTTCTTCAATAGAAATTCCCGTCAAAGGTTGTGCCTGAACTGATGTTTGTAGAAGGTCATTCTTTGAATGTTATCAGCTTACGACCATGGTGGCCTACATGTTTCCGCAATGCATACTCGGTTTCTAGAAGGGATGGAAGCCTAAAACTCAAAGGATTTAGCAAAGTAATGAAAGACCGCACACAACCACTTGGCAGAGACGTGAAGGATTTGCACATGCCAAATGTCGGAGATAGATGGATCTCTATTCTTCATACTGGAGTGGAGGAGCTTAACTGTTTTATGATATTTTACGTAGGAGATAATAGTAGGTTGTACCTAGGAGAGAATAGTATGTGCTAGCTAAGAGATAAGACCTTTTCTGATTTATGAATTTTTTTAGTAATGGTTAACTTGTCATCAGTTGTTAGATGGTTAAGATGATGATATATAAGTTGTTATGTGACTAAGGATGATGAGTTATTAGATGACATATATTAGATTAAAGTGGATGGGTGCAAATTATTAAGTTTGGTTAGTAGGAAAATAGGATCTTACGACGGCATACAAGTGTTGAATAGAGGGAATCCTTTCATTCGACACTTGTGTGCCGTCGTAACATCATATTTACCTACTAACCCAACTTGATCACAAGCACCCATCCACTTTAATCTAAATGTTGTTTCTTACACAATTATTACTGATGTTGTATATTAATATGTATAATCATGTGTAAATACAATATAAATATAAAAAATAAATATGCATGATTAGTAGTAGCACGGGTTGTAAAAGGACACTATTGCTAACCCACTTGCCAGTAGTGTGATATGCTCTATCATGACATGCCATTGGTTTCCATGCAAAATATCACTAGCATGTCCATTTCTTGCTCCGAAGTTGCTATCATGTTAAAACTGTTTTGTTGTTAATGATAAGTTCTCTTTCGCAAAAATCATAATAAAAGAACCATGCCTCCTATGAATTTGTGCCAATGGAGTAATTTGAAGTATGCCACGTCTACTTGATGTATATATAAATTTCAGAAGTCTTGTAAATGCTTAAGCTACTGTTTTGTGCATCCGAGGATAACATCATGAAGTGAGTATTTTGTATCCCTGATTTCACTAAATCTGAAATTGTTGTTTTAAAACATGTCGACTTGTCTTGACAAATTCTATTGATGAAAAGGTTATATGCATATGCTCAGTGAACATGATTTACTATTCATCATATATACTACTACACCATGCATTTTGTTGCCATGGAAACTTGCCATAGCACATTTAAAAATTGGCCACAACATGACATTCCAATGGTTTTGCTTGACTAAAACTATGATTTTCACTGTCCTTAAACTGGACAGAAACGTTGCATTTCATAAAAATCTTATCAATTCATACATGATCACTATGGAAATTATCTTTATATGTTTTGTGAATTATTTTTAGTGTACTACAACATCATGCTAATTGTTTACATGTTAACCTCCGAAGTAGGCATGTCATTGCTTTGGACAGATTGTATCTAAAATTTGGGTTCGTTGCTATTGTTGAACCACGACTCCGTTTTGAAGATGTCATATATGAAAATTGCCTAAAATTTGATGTAGGTTTATAATATGTTACTGCATCCATGATTGAAATGTTTGTTGTTGTGGTTTCTATACATTTTTCATTCATGACATGCTAATCTGATGGTGGTCATATCTCTTAGGCCGTAACTACATTTTAAATTATCTATAAGTGTAAATCTCATATAATGACGACAAGAATCACATTGTGAATTTTGTTTACCAATTTAATAAATATAAAATATGTTTTAGGCAGATCTATACCAAATTCCAAATTCGCATATGGAGTCATTTCGGAAATATTATATGTTGTTTCTGTCCTCATTTAAATTACCTAGATAAATAGTTTATTTATGATTCACCTCTTGGCATGTTTAACAACATATAAATTTGTGGGGTACCTAAACAAGAGTGAACTAAATATTTGAATGTGGAGTTTCATCAGCATACAACTCATTGCATATCGAGCTTCACTTAATGTGTAGTAGTTGATTGTTGTGCTTGCTCTGTCATGCATATTTGAATGGACATGCCTCATTTAATGTGCATCATATCATGAATATGTCGTGGTGTTTACCTGGTCATTTGTTTGTTTCCGGATTTTCTTATCCTTGCTAGAATTCCAAAACCTTTTGAAGTGTGAGGATCTGTTCGACTAAGTTGGTTCGTCTTCTTCACGGATTCGATCTTCTTCCAAGCGGATTTCGGGCACGATGATAATTACCTTGGATATCACTACTATCTTTGCTATGCTAGTTGTATCGTTGCTATAGCTATGTCACGCTTCCTATCACTTGTGTGTCAAGCCTCCGAAAATGCCATGATAAGCCTCTATCCCTCCACATCCTAGCAAATCGTTGTTTGGCTAAGTTATCGTTTCTCAGCCCCTCTAGTAGCATTGCTAGTTGGAGGTGCAGGTGGTTCCATGTGATAACATCGATATCTGGGGATATCACATTATTTTTTCTATTTTTAATTAATGCATCTATATACTTGGTAAAGGGTGGAAGGCTCGCCTTTTCACTCATTTTTGTTCCACTCTTGCCGCCCTGATTTTCAATAACCGTTGTTAAGTTCCATATTTAGTGCTCCTAACATGATTGGGGTTGCAGAGGAGCCCCGTGATAATTCGTTTTTGGATACAACTCTTTCGGCTTGGCCAAACATTGGTTTTATTGAAATTTACCAACATAATAATACTGAACACCTTTTGATGAGGACATGGCTACCTTGGATATGATAAAAAAATATTGCATATGCGTGTTTATTTGAGGTGATTTCTCATAGATGTTATACAACAATTAATTTATGCTATACAGAATGAAAGTACTTCACCTCTTTTTGTTTAATGCCTAATTGCAAAACTACCGCGCATTTGTACAATCCACATATAAAGAGACATGAAAAAGAGACATTTAGGTGTTGTTCAAGAAGTTACCTCATGTCACTTTTAGCCCAAGAGAAGATAGAGTTCAAGTCTTCATGTTTTGGACTGAGATTAGGACTGCACACACATGCATGTCTCAAAATGCCAATTACTTTAGCATCCGCACTCTGAATTGGGTGATTCCTTTTTGTGGGAAATTAGGGTTCATGTACTTTGTAAGTGCATCTAGTGCCCCTTAGTGATTTTGGTGTATTGAAGACTTATAGGTTAAGAGACTAATGTGTTTATCTGATGGTGAACGTCGCATGGGAAACAAAAATTTTCCTACACGCACGAACGGTGTTTTGTCTATGTATCCACACATGTAAATGAGTCTTCATTCAATACAATTATAATTCCAACATTATCAGTGTACACAGACTCTATAAGTCGCTGAGGAGTTTGAGTTATTCGAAGAATATCGACCCCTAAAATGTATGTCTTCGGCTGAAGACTTTGGTGTTTCCTTGAAGACTTTGAAAGTGAGGAAATTGGTGTGTCCGTGAAGAAATTGATGCGAGGACTTTGAAGCGTGAAGACTTTTGTTTTCGTAGTTTCATTTCCTTCATTTCGAGTCATAGGACCATCGTACTTTTAAAGGGGATGCTTGTCGTGGGAGTGATCCTGACAATAGTACCAGGGGTGCAAACTAAGGGGCGAAGTCTAGCTAGGCAAATTGGATACACTCGGATGTACGAGACCGGCCCCAGTCGGGAGTGGTAAAGACCCTACATCTCGAGCCTTGAGGCTGGTGTTTTCTTATGGGGTGTCTGAAAGTACATAATGCTTAACCCTTGAGCGGGATCCCGGGAGTGGCTTATATAGAGTGCGCTACGAGCGACCGAGCACCATCACTAGGGCATTTAATGCTAATAACTACGGGAGTTACTAGAAACAGTGGCTTTAATTATAACCTTACAAGTAACGCGGGTCTTCATGGGCCTTCATGCAGGTGTGTAAGTCCTTGGCCGTTGCAGTCCCTTCATTGTCCCTGCCTTGCTGTGGACCGAGTGGTGGGGAGCGTCCGACTACCGCAAAGCAGACAGAGTGACCTCACGTGACCGAGTGAGAGCACAATGATCGAGTGAGGTTGACACTATCACGATCACTTGTAGGACAATGATGTCCTTACGTGCACTTAGGTGGGCCCTATTAAAATGGGTCCGTAGGCCTACCCCTTAAGTATAACCCCCTCAATGCTCATCTCAAAGCCTACACATACAAATCCTTTGAGTGCAGCATTTGGAAATCTTTTACAGCTAACTCAAATTCTTAAGTGACAAAGACGAAGATCTTCTGGTCTCTCAGGAATTTTTTATAACTATGGAGTTAGGTTTTCACTAATACGAATTACCTACAAATGAGGAACATGAGTGACATGAGGACTTTCACAGTTGAAACGTTCCGACCGTTGCTGCGCGGAACTCGAGCTGTCCCCAACTTTATCCACATAACGGTCATATCATTGGGACATTTATGTCAAATCATGTTAGGATTGCTCCCTGGCTATAAATAGCCGCCCTCAATAACCACTAGCTGGTTGGCTGCTCCGCGAGAGAAACTTACACTTTTCATTTGAGAGCAACCCATTCCTTAAAGACTTTGATGGAAAATCACCTGGAATGAAAAACCCCAAACACCCAAACAAAACCCAAACCCCAAAGTCATTGCGCATCACTTAAGAGATTGTTCCTGTGTGGAGCCGACACTTGTTACCTTTGAGAATTGTGCATCGTCCAGACAGTTAGGAGCATGGTCTAGATCATCCACCAGTCAATTATGGATCGTCGGGTGACCGAGTTTGTGAGGGTTTGGAAGTCTGCCCTGAAGACTTACCACGAGTGTTGGGCGAGGACTATGTGTCCTTAGCTCAAGGAGAATACGATAAAGACTGTGTGTCATGGTACTGTGTGTCCTTTGGTTTAAATACCAAGACGCTCCAAACCAGACGTACAATTGTCACAGAAGTTGGAACTAGGCCATTAAAACTCTGTCTTCACTCAGTACCTGGTTCTATGTCCTCAACCCTTTCATTTCCTCAGTTGTATGTTGATGGAATTGATCATTTCTGTTTGAAGAATTTGATTGAAGACTTTCACAATTTCCTCGCCCCAAATTCTTTGCTTCACTTGTTCTTCATCGGCATATCCTAAACATGCTACTTGTGCAAACTAAATGTTTCATTTCACACTCAAGACTATGATATTGCTGTTTTGCACGCTTGGCTAAGCACTTAACCTGCTTCTCGCTGAATGTTTCATCCTCAATAGGAATTTCCTCACTGACGAATCTATAAAAATCGCCTTTCGCCCCCCCCTCTAGTCGATATAACACACTTTCATACTTTCCAACCGAATTGGATTCACCTTGAAATTCGTCCGGAGTGTGGAGATATTGAGGAAAGAATCTGACGCTGCAGCAAAATCCGAGTCAAACTATAAGCCCAAAGATGTTGTATCACCTCCACTTGGGCACATGAGACTTGCGTGAGATATGGCTAGTTTTAGTCTACCTTGGGACGTCCTACCACCTCCTTGGCCGCCACTCCTTGCTCCCATATTAGTAGATCAATCTACACTACTAGCGAAAATCCTAGCAGCAGCACGGGTCAAAATCCTAGCACTAGTGCGAGGAGTCGCGCTACTACTACGGTGATACAGTTATCTTTTAGCACTAGCGCCGGTTGCCCGGCACAGGAAAAATTGCATGTTTGCATCATAAGCATAACGTCAATAAATTAGATGCAATCATCGACGAAAGTTTGGATGTTTTAAAAAGTTTCGGCAATCATTTCACAATACACCTTTGTAACGAATATTACAAGTATATGAATCCTAATATGCTTGCACATGGCGTCATCTTGTAGTACGCAGAGGGTAGATCATTTTTCACATATATGACATTTTCATAGGACGAACAGGTGCAAAGATGAGGCCATCACAATATGCATATATGAAGATTTTCGCAGACAACTAAACAACTTTTATATGAAAACTGGGGATCCGATCTATCGATGAGAGGTGATAACTATGACTTCTGTGGGACATGACCCTCACGATCCGGCTACCAACCGTACAAAAAGAACCGTACAGGACTGATATCCATAGTAATCACTGAACCAACTCCACAGTGTTATCAACCGGGCCAACAACGCGATAGACCAATCCACGATTTTTTTCTATAAACAAATCAAAGAACATGCAAGGAAATAATAGCAAGCAATGTGAAATTGCGAATATTCTAGATGAATAAATCTCACAAGATGAAATAGTTGGGATTCCAATAGGATGTCCAACGGTCACACTAGCAGCTACGAACGAAAAAATAAAAGTAGGAATCACTAAACTTCTTTATATATAGCCCAAGTCTAAACCCTAAATATAGTCAACCATATATAAGCAGCCAAAATCCTCTCGTGCAAGACAACACCGGAGTCAAAAGGAGTAATTGTTGTTGCAGGCTCGTGGTGCCTGGCCCGCCTTGGCCCACCATGTTGGACGCCACATGTTCGTAAACACTTTGGACTGTTTAACTCCTGCCTCGTGTAAATACACATGTATATGGGCTCCATCAAATACACATGCATGTAACAATCCTCTCATGTGCATGCACACATGCAAGGATCCACGCGTGGAGCATGCATAGCTGCACCAAGTCATCCGTAGCATAGCATACGAATCTATGCACACACAATCATGTACGTGTACTCAAGCAAATATATCTTGAAACGTAGTTTGGATAAAACTTCGACAATTCTTTGTCAAAGAAATAGAGATGTCGTAATTTTATCTTTCATAATAAAATAATACATTTTATAAATACTACTCGAATTCACATGTAAAATGTATATGTGTGCAGATTTTTTGTCCAATGCGGGGTATACATGTCCACATCATCCTTCATTTCTTCAAAACAAAGCCGTCTTTGGCTTTCATCTATCTGGAATACATCATAGGAAAAACCAAAAATAGTTGCAACGTATATCGGCTGTTCCATAGACGTTAGCTTATGTTGGTGTGAATTTTTTGTAATAGCACTATCACGAATATTGTGATGAAGTTGTTCATTTCGGAGCATAACAATATAAATATCATGATAAATTTTATCGCAAAGAGAGTATATATATGAATTTCGGGTACACAAATGAACTATCTCAGCACCCTATATGTCCTTATCACAAGTTGGGAGACTCGATGGAAAAATTTCAGAATTGATAGTAAGCATAGTATGTACTATGTATAGTACGATCCGTTGATTTAACTTCCTCATCATTTATTATTTCACCAGGGGTCATAGGAAGCAAGTTAATTGCTTTTCCTTCAAACATGAGCATATACAAATTTGTTCTACCATGATGGGTAGCACTATTATCATATTGCAAAGGGCAATATAACAATAAAGAACAAGCATGTATAGGAACGCCATCACAATCAACATAATCATGGTAGGAACCAAGTGTAAAATTTACTCTCACACGACGCATTACCTTCAACTTACCACAATCGTTGAACCATTGGATGTAATATGGATGGAGGTGTCGTGCAGTGGTGAGGCAAAGCTTCTCTACCATCTCTATACTCGCCAAATTATTGCAGCTTCCATCATCAATGGTTACATGAACGAAATAACCTTTGACAACATACTTAGTTTGAAAAATATTATGGCGCTAAGGCATTTCAGCATGCCCAACCTAGGCACTTAGTAGTCGCATGGCTACCAGACTTGGGTATTGATCTTCCATGTCAGCATTAATATGTATCTCCTCCATGTCATGCACCTTAGTGTCATCTTAATTATTAGTGGCAAGCATAGCACATGTATCTTATCTTCATCCAAATCACTAGCAAAGGAGTACTCACCCTCTTCCCACGTAATGAATGTACGTTTATTTGTGCAGACCTTCATCAAGTGCCTGCCACCTTTGTATATATGATACTTTATGTCCCTTGTGTGTCCAGACGATGTGGTGGGTGCTAAACAAATTGCATTCGAAACCTCCGAGGATTGTGGAGCTGATTTTGAACTTGTTGGGTGTGCACGAGTGCTCAAAATATGTGGTGCTGCCTCAGTAGTAGGCAGGATAGTCAAAGAGGGTGTTCATGATGAGCGATGACCTGCAGAAAAGTTACCTCGACCCTTGTTGTGGCATCCGAGTACTTCCCTTTCAGCTTTACAAGTAAAATGGAACAAATGAGTAATAGAATTTTACTCCTTATAGTCCAATATATCCTGAATATCACGATTCAAACCAACTAAAAATCTAGCCATCATAGCATCTTCGTTTCAACTAATCCACATCGCATTAAGACAGTTTGCAATTCTTGGTAATAATCCTGAACAGAATTACTACCTTGTTTTAAACATTGCATTTCATTAAGTTTGTCACGAGAATAATACGAAGGAACAAAACGTAGTCGCATAGCTCATTTTAAAGCATCCCAAGTAGTAGGCATATTGTTCGCATTAACACGACAATATTCACTCCAACACATAGAAGAAAACTTTGTAAATTCACTAGTGGCTGTCCTAACTCTTTGGTTTTCGGGAATATCATGTCATGCAAATTTTTGTTCAACTGAAAGTTCCCAATCAAGATAAACATCTAGATCATATTTACCATTGAAAGCACGCATAGTCAATTTAGTTCTAACACTAGAGTGTCCGTGATTTCTAACATCATAGATGTGTGGACCTCGTGCCATACCTTGATGGTTGAAACGTAGTTGTCGATGAGCATGGTCATCGTGGCGATTGACCATTTAGCCGTATTTGGTGTCATCATAATAATACCCATAGTTGTCCCCATGTTCCTTGGTGATGCGGGGAGGAACTCGTTATTGCTGGTATATGGTGACATCATCACTCGTAGTAGTTGGGTGTTGTGGATCACCCATGGACACACATAGAGCTCACGAAATAGTGGCGCCACCTGTGGAGTTGTGAAGGGCAACAATGTTGTTGGCGTGGGCGCTGTCTGCAACCTTCCGGATATGATAAGATGTCCTATATATGTGTGTTGGAAACACCTTATGCATCCTCTATGGCCTTGAGCCTCTCTTCGACCACTATCTAAGCACCCTCAAGTTGGGCGAGGCGCACGCTGTGGCCTTCACATCCGCGGTGAGACCCTCGAGTGTGGGTTGAATATCTGCCATTGTTAGAGAAAGAGAAAAACACAGTGTATAATCCCTATCAACTAGGATGACGTGGTGGAGAACAAATAAAATCACTCACACTCAAGCTTAGTATCAAATTCTTGCTTGTTCTTACTCATGCAACATGTGGTGACCGACGCGTTGGTGTTGGCTTCAAACAATCAATGAATATTGGATGGAGTGATAACCATGAATCAGTAGAGCTGGGGCCGTACTTATTGGTAGGAAAAGTTGTAGCTTGGCAAAGGCTTCTCAACTCACAATATTAGTGGCACAATTTAGCAAAAAATAATGCAAATTGAATAATTGTTCAAACTCCCAACTAGTGATGGCAGTCAACTAGTACTAGATAAAATAATATAAGCACAGATACTGAATTAAATGAGTGGACCGATGAAAATATGGCAGCTCTAAATAGCTAGATATAAGAGATGAATAAATGAGTATAAAACAATCTTCCAAAATATATGATAGATGATGTGGCGATCAAGTAGCAACAAAAATTAATATCCTAAGTAGCAAATAGAACAAAGCAGTTCAAAAGAGCTGTTAACCAACCTGATTTTTTCTTAACTTTTTTTTTTGTCTTTTCCTTTTTTTTCTTTTTATTTTTTTCCTTTTTCTCTCTCTTTTATCATGCCAGTACCAAAAAATATACGCATGAACAAAGAGATGGATCAAATCAAAGTGCTACTAGAATCGATCGATTGTACCACTAGATATGAAGGATGAAGGAAAAACGAATGTGATACTATTGCCGGACGTGGATTGCTAGAGATGGGAAAAGCAACCAGTCAAATGGAGCCTTGGTCTTGGTCCCTTTACCCAAAATTACTTGCGTGAGCGAGAGCCAGCCCACCCCTCCAGCCGCGCCGCGGGCCACTCCGTCCGCGGCGGCCACCAACCCTCCATTTATGGCGGGCTGCGGCGGATCCACCAGTCCCCCGCAGAGGTCGCCTGCTGCTGACCGGCGCGGCTGCTTGCCCCGCGGGTTGACCAGCGCTGCGCGGTCGCCATCCCCCTCGGTCTGCGTCAGATCCAGGCTCGGCGTCGCGAATCCTGCGGCACGGTGGGTGCTCGGCATCCCCTGCCGGTCCATCGGTGGAGCTTGCGCTATTACTGCAGCTGCGGGATCCGCGACATTTAATTTCGCCATCGGACTCGGAGGAGACTGCGCGAGTCTCACCGTTGGCCGCCGAGGGGACACTGACAGCACCTCCGGCTGCGCCTCGCATCAAATCCATCGTCGTCGCGCCTTCCCCGGGTTGTAGGCTTTCCTCTTCAGGGACGGACCCAGGCTGGACCGAGGTCAGCACTCGGAGGGGCGACCGTCCACCGTTCGACCCCTCGGTCGCTCGGGAGCGTCGGGTGCTGCAGCGGCCCGCCCGCTTGCATGCCTTCAATGCCGGTACGCCCCCCCTTATATCACTTCCGCGGCCGCTACTTCCGGTGCCTGAGCAAGCGTCACTGACTCGCCGACTGCCGGGATCCAATCCACTGCATCCCCTGTAGAAGGGTCGGCCACATAGCCAAGCGCTGCCCTCAAAATCCTCTCGTCCGAGGTCGGGGAGGCCGTGTCAGAGATAGGCTAGGTCCGGCCCCTCCCGCTCAACCACTGCACCACCGCATTCGCTTCCCACCACCGGCGGCCTCCACTATGTCGCAGCTCCCTCCGGCCATGCTCCGCCACCTCGACCACGCGCGCCGGCCCAGGGCGACCCGCTCCGTCACCATCCCCTCCCCGGCTATCGACCAGGCGGTCTTCTTCCTTCGTAGTCACGCCGTCACCCTGACGGCGGCAGACGGGGTCAACGCCACCTCCCCCATGGCAGTGGGGAGAGCCCTCGAGGGGCTGCTTTCGGTGCCAGTGCACTCGTTGCGTGTCACAGCGCACCATCCAGAGCACTTCTTAGTCCTCTTGACACAGCCTGCTCACCAAGTTAACGCTGTACGCCGCGGCTCCATCCGTGTCGAGGGTGCCTCCTTCAACATCGCATCCTGGCATGAACATGACCACGCCGTCTTCGACTCCCTGCTCCTGCATGTTCGCGTCGTCGTTGAGATGATGCCAATGCAGTTTTGGCCGGTTGAGGGGGCGGAGGAGATTTTAGGGAAGCGAGTTCGGGTGGATCGGCTTGACAGCCGGACCCTCGAACGTGGCCACACCAAAACTTTCGCCTGCTGGGTCTGGACCAGCGACATCGACAACATCCCTACCTCCCATACCATGGCGGTGCTCCCGCGCGGTGCGGGCCGGGTGGAAGAGATGGAGGGGTTCTCCCCTTCCGACAGTCGCGTCGCGCCCCCGCCAGCCACGGCGGACTACACCATGCTGATCCATGTCGATAGGATCGAAGACTGGACGCCGCCCTCTCTGCGCTCGTCTCACTCGGGCCAGAGCGGCCTCCCTTCGTCAGGCTCCGACGATGACTCCACCCCTTTCCCGGTCGTGGCTCCAGCAACCTGGAAGTTGGGGGTTGAGGACGGGCAAGGGTCGGGGCGCAACTAGCGCCTGGCTCGCGTGCCGGTGGCAGACATGGGCTGCCGCGGCAGGCCGTCGGGTGGCCGCACGAGAGATCAAGACGGCGAGGGGGGCTCGGGGGGAGGTGGCCATAGGTCCTGGAGAGACGTCCTCCTTCGCCGTGGACGGTCTCAGGCCCCTCCCAGGGCTGCTCCTGCACCGCGCCACAGAAGCCGCTCCCCGCAGTCCCGGCGCAGGTCCAAGGACACGTCTGGGAGACGACAGGGGGCCGAGAGAGCCCACTCGAGGGCACGGCCACAGCCCCAACAGCAGCGGGCGCGACCTCCTCCTCCGCCTCCCTCTGTCGGGAGGGACGCCTCCGAGACCCTCGTCAGTAGGGTGGTGACTAACCCTGACCTGGGACACACATGAAAAGACCCTGTCGAAGACTTCTTCAAGTCGGCGTCGAAGCCCTCAATCATCTTCGCTTTCGTCGACAGCATGGCACCGACGTCCACGCGGCTATAGAAGTGGTGGTCAACTCGCCGCTTGAGTTCGACGCGGCACTGCTGCTCAATGATCCTTCCGAGGCCGTGCAGCTTGACGCTTTTAGCCCCACTCTATCCGCCGCGGCTTCGGACATGGGCCAGTACAACAGGGCGACCCCAACGCCGGCCTGTACGATGCAGTGGCAGCTGGGAGCAGTCACGGGCAGAGTCAGCAAGCTGCAGCTAGGAGCAGCCGCCGCCGACCGGCCGGAGACACGAGGCCTCTTCCGCGCCAGCAAGCAAGCCCTCATCGCGGCTGCTCCTGCCCCGGCCCCTGCTAGACGCCCAGCTGCACCACCCAAGAGTAGAGCTTCCTCGACCCCAACTAGACACAGCGCCAGGCAGGCGGTAAGCGGCTCCACGGTGCCAGTAGCTCAGCGCGCCTCCCTGCGCCTCGTGAAGGAGCTGGGGCTGCTGGGCCCCCGAGACAAGATGACTGATGAGGTGGCAAGAGCACTTCTGCAGCGTTTCGACGAGCCATTGTCCGACAGTGACCTAGCGGTGATTGCCAAGCTGACTCGCCTTGATAGCGAGGCACTGCGGGTCATGACTAGCATGATCGGCCCTGAAGGAGCTGCCGATGAGGCCATGGTGAAATCATGTTAGTCAACCTTAGTACTCCACTCCGAAGGCAACTGAGTCTAGGTTGGTTTAAGTTTAAGCTAGGTTCGTTTAGGGTACGTTTGGGCAGAGGGAAGATAACTATTCGCCGGCGTGTCTTGGGGTCTGTTGGTGGGCGCCGGGTTTCCAATATTAAGTTGGTAGTGTGTGTCATGGGCCTGAGGCCGTTTAGTTTTTCACTTCGGAGTTTAAAAGGTGTTCCAAATGAGTGACAAATTCCCACCTATTATGTGATGGAATGTCCGCGGTCTAAACAACCCGGCTAAGAGGGCAGCCGTCGGGGAGATGGCAAACGCACACCAGGCTGCCATACTTTGTCTTCAAGAGACCAAGATCTGAGGATGGTCGCCAGAACTAGTTAGGGAAATTGGGGGAGCGAACCTCACCGGATGCATAGCGCTCCCGGCAATCGGCACTTGGGGGGGGGGGGCAGCTATCCTATGGGATAAAGACCTCGCCACCGTCACGTCCCACGCGATTGGAATCTTTGCCATCATGGCTAAGGTTACCCTGGCAGGGTAGAATCATAGCTTCTGGCTATCTTCTGTCTACGGCCCGGCGGATGATGCTAGAAAGGTAAATTTCCTACGGGAAATTACCTCCTCTGCACCGCCGACGTCTGAACCATGGCTCATCAACGTGGATTTTAACCTCATCTACGAAGCACGTGACAAGAACAATCTAATCCTCAACCGCAAACTGATGGGTAGGTTTAGATCGGAAATCGACTCGGCGGGGCTGAAAGAGATAAGATGCAGAAACCGCAGATACACATGGAGCAATGAGCGCTGGGATCCCACCTAGTTAGCATCGACAAGTTTTTCTGCAACATCCCTTGGGAAAACTGCTTCCCCTTTGGTATCCCTGCATGCGGCATCAACGGCAACGTCGGATCACTGCCCGTTAGTTCTACTGGACACCACAGCCGCCCCTAGCCCGGCCAGCTTCAAATTTGAGAATTTCTGGCCTAGTTTCCCACGATTCCACGTCACGGTGGAAAGAGCATGGAATAGACCAGTGCAATCTACTTCTGCTTTTCACAGACTGATCATAAAATTGTTGAGGACGGCACGCGATTTGAAGACATGGAGTAAGGGGTTTTTCAGCCAGGCAAAACTACAATTTCATCTGGCTGCGGAAGTGGTGCTCCGCCTGGATGTAGCATAGGAGAGTCGTACACTCTCAGACGCAGAATTCCACATTCGCAAACTTCTCAAGGTACGGCTACTAGGGCTGGCGGCACTAGAACGAGCTCGCCGACGACAAGCATCACTCCTTACTTGGATCAGACTCGGAGATGCGGGAACGAAGTTTTTTCATGCCAAGGCATCAGCCCGAAAGAGGAAAAATTTCATCCACTGCTTGCAAGTAGGAACTGGAGTAGCATCCTCACACGAGCAAAAGGAAGAGGCCATGTTCAACCACTTCGAGCAGAATTGGGGTACTAGGGCTGATGGACCGCTATCGATTGACTGGACGATTCTCGAGCTACCATCAGTGCAAAATAGAGGGCTAGATAACCCTTTCTCTGAGGAGGTGGTTTGGGAAGCGATAAAGGCATCACCGGCAGAAAAAGCCCCAGGACCAGAGGGTTTCATAGGGACCTTCCTCGGGTCCTGCTGGTCAACAATAAAAGAGGACATCATGAGTGTCTTCAGTAGTTTCTACAAATTATCAAGGGGAGACTTCGGCAGACTCAACATAGCTAGGGTAATCCTACTTCCAAAAAAAGAGGGCGCCACAAGGGTAGAGGACTTCCGACCAATCAGCCTAATCCACTCCGTAGCGAAACTTATCACCAAAGTTCTTTCCCGACGTCTAGCCACGCAGATTAACACCATCATCTCCCCGGCGCAATCAGCTTTCTTGGGCTCCAAGTCTACTCAAGATAGCTTCCTCTATGTGCAAAACGTAGTGAGAACGCTGCACAAGAAAAAGTACCGGCTCTGCTACTTAAATTAGATATAGCAAGGGCCTTCGACAATGTCTCGTGGGAGTACCTGTTAGAAGTGCTGCAACAACTAGGGTTCCCAGCACGCTAGCGCGACTGGATGGCACTTCTTTTTAGCACTGCATCGTCCTCGATCATGTTAAATGGCTCGGTCGACCACTCTTTCTGCCATCAGAGGGGACTCAGACAAGGGGATTCCCTTTCACCACTACTCTTCATCATCGCAATAGATACACTCCACCGCCTGCTCGAGAAAGCAACGGAACTGCGCCTGCTAGCCCCATTGCCAGGGAGGGACGTCTCCCTCCGGGTCAGCCTCTATGCCGACGACGCGGTAATTTTTGCTAACCCAACCAAAGCAGAGATAGACACATTGATGATGATCCTCCGAGACTTTGGACACGCGTCGGGTCTTCGCATCAACCCGGCGAAGTCTACCGCATCGGCCATCCGTTGCGAGGGAATTAACCTCCATGACATTCTGGTTAACTTGGGGGGGGGAACCAAGGGTTTCCCGTTGAAATATTTAGGATTTCTGATCACCCTAGAAAGACTACGTGTAGTCGACATACAATTCATTCTGGACAGAATTAGGGCTAGGCTAGCAGGATGGAAGGGTAGACTCCTAAACATCGCCGGCAGACGCATCCTGGTTCGCAACGTCCTAGCCGCCCTACCAACCTTCGTGTTATTAGTTCTTAGGACGCCAAAAAAATTCCTTGCCGAGGTAGACAAAGCTAGGCGACACTTCCTTTGGGCACAGGATGATGAACCTACTGGAGGAAAATGCAAATTTAATTGACCGACAGTTTGCTCCCCTGTGGAGAACGGAGGTTTAGGAATCCTCGAGTTAAATCGCTTCAGTAGAGCTCTTAGGCTACGATGGTTGTGGCTATCCTGGACAAGCCAAGAGAGACCGTGGCATGGCATGGTTCTACCATGTGACGAGGCCGACATGGCCCTTTTTCATGCGTTCACGACGGTCACCCTAGGAAACGGCGCAACGACATCATTTTGGCACTACTCTTGGACGGGCTCCGGAAACCTAAAGACGTCCTTCCCAAACCTCTTTAGACACTCCAGGCGAAAGAACAGATCAGTTCGCGATGCACTCGCAAACAACACCTGGATAGCTGACCTCGCCCATGGGAACACGGTGCAGCTGTGGGAAGAGGAAATTAGGTTACACAGATGGATCCAAGACAGGCACCTCCATTTGCAGGAGGGGATCAAAGACACAATCAACTGGAATCTCGAAGCTTCAGGTGTGTATTCAGCCAGTTCGACATACAAGGCTCAGTTCCAAGGACACCTGAGATCTGAGTACAAAAAGATGATATGGGCAACTTGGGCACCTGGACGGCTAATGATCTTCCTCTGGCTGCTACTAAAGAACAGACTTTGGTGCAACGACCGTCTTCAACGCAGAGGGTGGCCAAACGGTTACTTCGGCCAACTATGCCATCGGAACCTCGAATCAGCGAAGCACCTGTTCTGGCAATGCCCGCTGTCCCTCCAAATATGGGCACAAGCGGCATCGCACCCCGGATGTGAGCCGCTGCACCCGGGCGCATGGGGGGACAAAGAAAAATCATCCAACATTTTAGCCACGATGATCAACTCGGCTTTACCAAAGCACAAAAAAGCAGTCAAGACAATCATCATTTTGATCCTGTTAGAGATTTGGAAAGAGAGAAATGCCTGCACCTTCAGGAACAAATCTGCAGATTTTCAAAGCATGAAGTACGCTATCAACATCACTGTAGAACTATGGAGACTAGCCGGAGCCACAGTTTTGGAGCACCCGTTCTGGGATCCTCCATGAAATATACCCCCGTGTAACCCTTTTGACCCTTTTGTTTTTTTCATTCTTTCCTTTTTTTCCTTGATCACTCGGATCATTTCCCCCAGCGGTCTTTGTTTTCCACCATGCTACCTCCTTTGAATCAATATATGCCAGCCTTGGGCTGGGTCTTAAAAAAAGCAATGCACAAGTTTTCTGATGATGGGACGTGTATAGTGTACCTCATGCGTGCGAGATCAATCAAGGGATATGTTCTAATTGAACAACAACGAGGTAGGGTAGGGTAGACATAACTGATTTGGATGTGTGCGCAGTAGCAAAAACAACAACAACTACCAAGAAATGTTTTTGTAGCAAAGAGAAAAGAAAACATGGAGTAACTTCTATGGATGGAAAATTGGATTGACTACATGGACACGGGAAACAGATGACGAGGCGGAAACCCTCCGATGAGCCGCCGTATCCTCCGGTCAAAGGGTGACCATCTTTATTCCTCCCGACGGTGAAGCCTAAGGGGAGGCAGTTCTGCTTTCAGGTGGAGTCCATGACATGGTGTCATGGAGGTCTGGTTGGCCCAGGTGGTATCGTCCTCGGCGCCGGCCAGATTCGTTCCCTCAGAAGGCAGTTTAGGACTCGATGGTGTTTCTCTTTCCTTGTTCAGGGTCTCTTTTGCATTTTGCAGGGCTATGTTAGTATTTTCATCTATCTAAGGGGTCTAGATGCGAAATGCACTCTGATGCTTAAGTATGTACACCGGTTAGCCCTAGGGGTAATGCTCCACAGGCTAGCTAGGCTCAGATGCCATCATGGCGTTAAAGCTTTAGCCTGCAGTCGACAGGTGATTCCTGGAGAAGAGTCGACTTCCTAAAAAAAGCAAGAAAAGTAAGGAAAAGTTAGACAGAGCGCGAGAGAAAAAGCAAGACAGAGCTCCAGGACGCGATCGAATATAGGGAGATGAATGGAAGTGCTGGTGGGATAGGATGAAGAGAGAGAAGGTGTGGGCCCCGGTGAGCTGTGGTCTCAGGCTAATGCGTTGGGTATTAAAATCAAACCAAGTGCCTCATATTTTTTTACCAACGTGGATGGATGGGGCAGTAGTTAGGTGCTGCTCCCATTGTACATGACCTAAGTGGATGATTGGGTTCGTAAAGGACCCTTCCTCTTGTTCAAAAAAAATCGTCTCACGCAAGACCGCACCGGAGTCCAACTATATTTCAACGCGCATGACAACAATAATTGTTGTTGCAGGCTCGTGGTGCCTGGCCCGTGTTGGTCCACCATGTTCGAATCCGCATGTTCGTAGACAGGTTGGACGGGAGCTCCTAGTCGACGCCTTAAGCGCCGGCTAGAAGAACCAGCGCCCACACGTACTGCATCATGGGCCGACCTAGTTTGAGGGCGGATTTTTTATTTTTAAAAAAGCAAAAGAAAGTGAACACAAAAGGTTCATAAAAGGAAAAAACGGTTCACAAATTTTGAAACAAAAAAGGTTCACAAATTTGAAAAAAATCACTCGGATTTAAAAAGGTTCACAAATTTTCAAAAAGGTCACGTCATTTGAAAAAGGTTTTAAAAAGTTCGTTGAACTGAAAAAAAAGTTCAAGAATTTTTAAAAATTCACCGTGATCTAAACGAAAAGTTCATAGAATTTCAAAATTAGTTCATGAACTTTAAAAAAGTTAAAAAAAGTTCACAAAATTTAAAAAAGTTTATCATTTTTGAAAAATTCATCCATTTCAAAAAACTTCACCAAATATAAAAAAGTTCTTCAAAATTTCAAAAAAGTTCAACATTTTTCAAAAAAGTTCATAGAATTTTAATTTAAATTCATAAAATTTTGAAAAGGGTTCATTTATTTAGAAAAATATTTGTTCGTTCGAAAAAGATTTAACCAAAAAATGGCCGCGGTTTTCAAAAAATTAAAAATTATTTAAAAATGAAAAATTAATAAAAAAAGTAAAGAAAATAAAAAAAGAGAAAAATAAACCAAAGGAAAACCAGTCTTGAGAAAACCAAAATGAAAAAACATCTAGAAAGATTCCAGAACCTTCACAAAACCAGAACCCCCCTCCTCTCGCTGGGCCGGCCCATGATCGAACGATGCATGCGCGTCTTAAAAAATGCACTTTAACACGCGGCTGTAGCGTCAAATAGGATTTGCCAGTTTGGACGGTCCGACTTTTGCCTCTCATAACTACACATGCATATGGGCTCCATCAAATACACATGCATGAAACGACCCTCTTCTATGCATTACACATGCAAGGGTCCACGTCGTTGAGCATGCATGACTGCACCAAGTCATCCGTAGCATATGAATGTATAAACACAAAAGCATGTACGTGCAAGCAACCTTATCTTGAAACCTAGTATGTATAAATCTTTGACAATTTTACTGCCGCTGTATAAAATATGAAGGCCTTAATACCCTGGTTTGTATACACGCAGCCGAACTGGCAAGATCCCGTCGGCCAATATCAATCTTCAAGCAACAGCGAGCGAAGACGAGAAACAACCCCCGACAAGCCACCTTGCTGGGAGGAAGAAGACCTAACACCCATTGCGCTTGGCAGGATCCTCCACATCTCCGCCGCTCCACCTCATCACGCTAATTGTCGACAACAGTGAGGTGTCGAGCGGACACGCGGTTAGGTGGACCTGGTCAGAGACATGCTATGGCTTTAATGACACCCATCCCGCGACATTTCAAGTAAATAAAAGGTAGCTGGACGGACGTCATAGAAGGAGAGGCAATCCTTGCCCGGGAATCCTTGTCTGGGAACGTGACCGGTGTGCCACCTCACGATGCATTAAATGTGTTTGCCTCTATCCGTCAGATTTAGGAATTTCCCACCATAGCTTCTGTCAGTAGTTTGGCAGCTATCGTGTGGACTATTCTCTCACGAAAAGTTTGTTTTAGCCACTATGGTAACCCCTTGGACTATAAAAAGAGGTCATGGGCTACCTTTACAAAGGTAGACACTCTCTTCATCCTACACGCGTAGCTGCTGCCCTCGAGGAACCTTGTCGGGCGAGCGCACCTGTGCTGCTAACATCCATATAATCTACTAAAACACTGGAGGTAGGGTTTTACGCTTTTGAGTGGCCCGAAACTGTCTAAACCACTGTGCATGCAACCGTCGGTGATGCTCTTTGTGGACCTATAATATCCGTTGAACCACAACAAAGGGGTATGGCCGGTCCCATAGATCATCGTAAGGAAATCGCCCCGACATCTTTTGTGATTGCCCGAGACCAACTGTAATGCCCCAAGTGTAACCTTGCCATGTTTGGATCCATCATGTCATGCTTGGTGTTATCATTTCATGTGATCATGTTGCTTAGTTTCATGCCTTCTCTCATGCATCATTTCATTCAATGCATCATGTCTTCTCCTTGTGTGTTGTTGTTGCTGATCTATGTGTGTGGTGTGATGAGTGCATGTCACATGTTGAGGTGGTGCAAAGCTTGGGTTTCAACTTTGCTTATTCTTCCAAAAACTAGGTGTCAACAAAACCCCTTCTTCTTTATTTTTTTGTTGAGCTCAAGATTTACTTGCTCCAAACCTGATTTTAAAATGTAGTTCTTTTAGAGCCTTTTCTTGTCGTTGTGGTGATGTGACTAGGGTGTTTTAAAACTTTTCTTAAGTGGGGTTATATTCACAAAACAGATTTAAACAATTCTGTTTTGTAAATATTTTAGTGCTCCAAAAACTATCTTGCTATTTTATTTAACTCGGTCATAATTCCCTTATGACCAGGGACATTTAATTTTTATTTTTGCAAACCTAGATTTCCCTAGGAGATTATTTCTTACTGTGTTTGGTTTCAAATGGAAAAACCCCTTTCTTTCTATTTGGCGCCACTGGATGGGCTCTCTCCCATCCCAGACCCATCTCTCTTGCTCTCTCGCAGCGAAGCCCATCCCCCCCCCCCCCCCCCGCTCCTTCTTTCTTCTGTGACGGCGTCTCCCTCCTCGCTCACTTTCCGTCAGACCCGAGAGAGAGAGAGAGAGAGAGAGAGAGAGAGAGCGAGCGCGTCGTCGTCTCACGGACGTCGACGCCATCCCATCCGCCTATTTATTCCCCCTCGACATCTAGGCCATCTAGAGTTCCTCCTAGCCACCGCCACCTATCGCTCCCATCTATCTCCCTCTCCCTCGTCAGGTAAGCCAGTAGGTTCAGAGGTTCGCCGCCGTCGAATCCGCGTCCCTCTCGTCGCCGGCAGCCTCTCCCCGCGGCGTCCGAGGCGTCCGCGAGCATGGGGCATGCTGCCTCTTGAGCTTGCGTTGGTTTTTCCCTTGAAGAGGAAAGGGTGATGCAGCACAAGAGCAGTAAGTATTTCCGTCAGTTTGAGAACCAAGGTATCAATCCAGTAGGAGAATCAAGCCAAGTTTCCAGGGTACCTGCCAAACACAAACGAGCTTGCACCCAACACTATAAAGGGGTTGTCAATCACTTCAAGATTGATTGTAAAGTGAGATCTGAAGGCGGAAAGTGCAACGAAGTAAAAGTGAAAGGCTGAAAATATGGTGTGAAGTAGACCCGGGGCCATAGTGTTCACTAGAGGCTTCTCTCAAAATAGAAAATATTACGGTGGGTTAACAAATTACTGTCGAGCAATTGATAGGACCGCGCAAAGTCATGACGATATCTAAGGCAATGATCATACATATAGGCATCACGTCTGAGACAAGTAGACCGATACTTTCTGCATCTACTACTATTACTCCACACATCGACCGCTATTGAGCATGCATCTAGTGTATTGAATTCATGACGAACAGAGTAATGCCTTAAGCAAGATGACATGGTGTAGAGGGATAAACTCAAACCTATGATGTAAACCCCATCTTTTTACCCTTGATGGCAACAACACGATGCGTGCCTCGCTACCCCTTCTGTCACTGGGTGAGGTCACCGCACGGTATGAACCCAAAACCAAGCACTTCTCCCATTGCAAGAATCATAGATCAAGTTGGCCAAACAAAACCCACAACTCGAAGAGAATTACAAGGATATGAAATCATGCATATAAGAGATCAGAAGGAACTCAAATAAGATTCATAGATAATCTGATCATAAATCAACAATTCATCGGATTTCGACAAACACACCGCAAAAGAAGATTACATCGGATAGATCTCCATGGAGATCATGGAGAACTTTGTATTGAAGATCGAAGAGAGAGAAGAAGCCATCTAGCTACTAGCTATGGACCCGAAGGTCTATGGTGAACTACTCACGCATCATCGGAGAGGTCATGGTGTTGATGAAGAAGCCCTCCGTATCCGAATTCCCCCTACGGAAGGGCACCAGAACCTGCCCCAGATGGGATCTTGCACAGATAGAAGATTGCGGCGGCGGAAAAGTATTTTCGTGGATCTCTCGCGCAGTTTTGGATTTTTCAGGAATTTATAGGCGGAAGAGGTAGGGCAGACGAGCCAGAGGGGGCCCACAAGCCTGTTAGGCGCGGCCCCCCTAGCCGCGCCTAGGGGGCTTGTGGAGTCCCCTGGTGGCCTCTGAAAGTGCGTTATATCGACTAGAGGGGGGGATGAATAGGAGATTTTTAGAATTTCATCACTGAGGAAATTCCTTTTGAGGAAATTCCTCACTGATGACTAACTTACAGCGGAAACAGTTAAGGATCAGTTGTGCAATCGTTCACAATGGCAGTATTACATAGTGAAGATTATGAAAACAGATTGCACAGCAAGCAGGCACGCAGAATACAGATGATGATTTACTCAAGTGAAGAATTTGGGGTTGAGGAAATTCAGAGAAAGTCTTCAGCAAATTCTTCAAACAGTCAGAGTGAAAGTCATCAACACATAATACAGAGAATGTAAAGAGTTGAGGAATTAGAACCCGATTATTGGTGAAGACTGTTGTTGATGACCCAGTTCCAACTGCTGTGACAGTTGTACATCTGGTTTGGAGCGGCTTGGTATTTAAACCAAAGGACACCCAGTCCCGGGACACACAGTCCCTACCGTATTCTCCTTGAGCTAAGGACACACAGTCCTCGCCCAACACTCGTGGTAAGTCTTCAGGGCAGACTTCCAAACCCTCACAAACTCGGTCACCCGGCGATCCACAATTGACTGCTGGATTGCTCTAGACCATGACGCCTAACCGTCTGGAGGATGCACAGTCCTCAAAGGTAAAAGGCTTCAGTCCCACACAGGAACAACTTCTTCAGTGATGCTCAATCACTAGATTTGGTTTGTGGTTTCGGTGGGTGGTGTATTTCCTCACTGATGATTTACTCTCGAAAGCTCTGAGGAATTGGGTTGCTCTTATGACAAGTGTCAGTTTCTAGCGGAGCAGCCAACCAGCTAGTGGTTGTGGGGGGGGGGCGGCTATTTATAGCCTGGGAGCATCCCGACATGATTTGACATTAATGCCCTTAAATAATATGACCGTTGGAGTGGATAAGATCAGTGACTTGGCATGACTTATCGAAACGGTCGGGACTCTCAACTGTGAGAGTCCTCATGTCACTCATATTCCTCACTTGAGGCTTTTGGTAGGATTTGGCTTGGGTTGAGCATCATGAGGAAATCCATTCCATAGTGTTACTTTGACCCCCTTTAACAGTACGGTGTTCCTATTCATCAAATGCGAAGAAAATAACATAGAAAGCGAAAATCTTCACGCTTCAATTTCTTCAGAACGATTTTCTTTAGGAACCACCGATCTTCTTAATATCAATATCTTCATGAGGAATATCAATTTCATCGCAATTTCTTCGCGATTCATTTCTTCAGCTTCAGACCAATTTCTTCAACTGAAGACATATATTTTTAGGGGTCGATATTCTTCAAATATCTCAAACTCCTCAATGACTTATAGATCCTGTGTACACTTATAAACACATTAGATACTTAACCTATAAGTCTTCAAACCACCAAAATCACTAAGGGGCACTATATGCACTTACAATCTCCCCCTTTTTGGTGGTTGATGACAATTAGGTTAAGTCTTCAACAGGGAATAAAAATGTGAAGTGCAAATACTCAATTGAGGAATTTGAAGACAAGATTCACAGAGACTCCCCCTGAAGATGTGAATACCTTGAGGATTTTGCTTTTATACCATATGCACATTGATGATTTATATCATGGAGATCTCGCCCTGAATCTTGTAAATCATGCATACATATAATATATCATATGAAGAAAATGAAGATGCATGATGACAAATGGTATCTGACGAATTTCAGCATGCGTGCATTAAAACTTGAGGAATAAGCATGCGAAGAAAAACGTTAAAAAAAGTCAGAGTACCATCGGGCTTAAGTTACAACTCATTACATAAACACTTCAGAAGAGCCAAGAGTTTGTAACTTAAATATAGTTCATAAGCCCCAAAAATAAATCCCGTTTGAAGACTAACTCTCAAGCTTCTCCCCCTTTGTCATCAAGGGACAAAAAGGGACAAACTGAGGACTAACGCCCGTGAAGACTTCATTGCTTGGCAGTTGATGAAGATCCTTGGCGCTTCTTTGGTGTAGTCTTCTTCCTTGGGCCTGTCGCGGTGTCAAGTTGTTCCTCATCAGATTCGGCGGTGCGGAAGGACGAGAAGGAGCTGTCTTCAAGATCTGGCACTGGAATGGGCCTGAACTTCTTCTTGGGAGGCCACGACCAGTCAAAGTCCTGCTCAAAGTTCAATTCTTCAAGCTCAGTCTGGGTCTTCAGATGTGCAAGTGTAGCCCAGGTGCGATCAAAAACCTCATGCAGATAGTGATGATTAAGCTTCACACTGTTCCGTGTCTCAGTGAGGGTTTTCACAATGGCACCAAACTGGCGTTTGACCCATTTGTGATTGTGATCCACCTTCTGATGAAGACTGAGAAGAAGCTCTCTGGTGTTTAGCACGCGAGGAGGAACTGGGCTTGGCGGACGAGTCTCAATGTCGTCCCATGAGGAATATGCATCTGGCTCTTTAAATTGACCATCAAGAGGCCTGCTTCCTTCACCAATTACAGACTTTCCTTTTCCCTCAATAGGCTCGAAAGTCTTCTTGTTGACTCGAATAGGAGGCATATAACCAACATGGTTCTGGAAATCTGCGTGAAAGTTGATGCCTGTCCTTATCCTGAGGAATCTCATGATCCATGGTGCATAAATTTTGTGATCATATGGGCACATTGCATTGTCAGCCAAAGTCCTCAAGAAGAAATCATGGATATTCATGGGGATACCGTGAATGATGTTGAAGAGGATATTCTTCATGAGGCCGACGACATCTTCGTCATCATCATGGCCTTTGATTGGCGCTAGCACACTACAGAGAATGCGGTAGACAGACCGTGGTGTGTACTTTAGCTCATGGACGAGGAATGTGGTTCTTGAGGGTTTTCCTGCAGCCAAAGGCTTCATGAGGACTTCCATCATTCCATTTGGCAGCTCACGCTCACCATAAAGCTTCACTGCCCCTTCTGAAGGAATTGGCACGGGCAGTTCTCTGAGGAGTTCAGACGCTAGAGCCTTGTAGTGAGTATTTTGGGTCATCCAGTCGAACACCCAAGTGTTGATGTCATCAGCATTGCCCGAGATGTGCAGAGTTGAATAGAACTGAAGAATTAGCTCACTATTCCAATCTGATATGTCTGAGCACATAGGGAGCAAACCTGCATCATGTAGTACACTGAGGACTGGTTCCATGCAGGGAATCTCTTCAAGTTCATCATGAGGAATGTGCCTGTGCTGGAATATCTTATTGCGGCCACAGAGCACAGAGGCATAGTAGTTCATCTGAGTCCTTGTCCAAAACTTCAGATGCCTCATTTGAGGCCTGTCATAAGGATTCTCGCCGATGAAATACATGCGTTCCTTAAAGAAATTCTCTTTCTGAAACTTTGGCCTCTTCGAGAATGGCAGGCGCTGAACTGGATTGAGATTGTGCTGAGGAATGGGAGGGGAAACAACCATGGCAGATTCTGGGTTGAGGACAATGAATTCATTGTCAGGGGCGGGAACATTTTCTTCAGCAGTTTCCTCATGATGAGGAATTTCTTGTTCTAGCTGAGCATCAGGCTGAGGAATTTCTTCATCCTTCTCAGCTTGAGGAGTTTGATCAGCTTGTTCAGTGGTAGGAGCCTGCTCAGACTGGACATTTTCTTCAGCTTGATTTTCATCTGCTGACTTTGTGGCAGAAGCAGATTCATCAGCTGCTGCAGCTGAGGCTTCAGTAGTTTCTTTCTGAGGAATATGAGGTTGAGGACTGTCATCAATCTGTATTTCCTCATCAGTATGCTCCTCAGAGGCAGCATCCTTCATTTCGTCATCTGCCCTCGTAGTGTGGTCACCAACGACGACCATTTCAAATGAGGGTGCAACATTAAGAGGCACCGGGTCCAGTGGGGCAGATTCTTCAATTTCCTTGAGGCGTTTTGCCTCAATCTTTTCTTCTGCTGAGGAAGCTTTTCTCTTCTTCCCTTCCTTCTCAGCAGCCCTTGTCTTTTTCGCGTCTGATGCAGACGGGATTAACTTCTTCACCTTTGAAGTTTTTGATGAAGGTGTTTTCTTAACAGATTCTTCAGCTGGCAGTGAGGAACCAGCTGGAACAGAGTCATCAGCCTGCTTTGGTGAAGCAGCTGAATCGATAGCAGTTTCATCAGGGTTTGCAGATTCATCAGGAGCGGTCTCAGTGATGATTTCTTCAATAGCCGGCTCATCAGCACGACGCTCTTGGTGTTGTTCCTCAGCTTGAGGAATTTCCTCCTCAACAGGAGATGTATCTTCTGGCTGTTCAACCAGGGGCTGAGGAGTTGGTGCTGGTGGGGGGTGACGTCTGTTGTATTCATCAACAACACTAGTGGCTAGCTTGATGAAATTGCGTTTGATGCTTGTGCAGTCTGACAGTTTCTCACACTTGTCAGTTAGGACTTGCAGTTTTGCCTGGGTGGACACCAATGCTTCAGGCGTCAGTTTGAGAACATTTTGCCTGAGGAATTTCTCCTTTCTGGCCTTTGCAATCTTTGCCTGCTTGGCCTTTTGTTCCTTCCACTTGGCTTCGTTTATGAAAGTAGCCACCATGTGGCTTACACCATGAGGAAGTTTCAAATCATCAATGGGTGTGTTTGGGTCTTCATACCACACGTTGATGAAATCGAGGAGGACCTTGGGATCCATCGCCAGAGGAATAGCACTGCCTGATGCTTGTGCTAACCTTTCTTGTTTGTTCCTGATGATGGCTTCTAGAGTTTCATCATCATATTCTTCACTTCCCTCTGATGCAGACGGGACTGTGATGATTTTGCTTGGGCTGGGCAGAGGTGCAGGTTCAGTAGTAGCCAAAGTCTTCACATGGGGAGTTGAAGACTTTGTCTCCGAGCTAGTTGCAGCTGGGAGTGAGGAGCTGGAGCTGGCAGTCGTAGTCTTCACGACTTTCTTCTGTACTGGCTTTGGAGGTGGAGCTGAGGACTTTGGTGTAGATGAGATTGGTGCTGAGGGTTTTGGCGCTGATGGTTTTGGTGTGGACGGTTTTGGAACCGAGGGTTTTGGAGCTGAGGGTTTGGTGACTGAAGCCTGTGCAAACTTTTCTTGGGGTTTTGAAGCTGTTGCCTTTGCTGGCACAGACTTTGGTTGAGGAATCTCGGAGCCTGAGGTTTCTGCTGCTGAGGAATGAGCAGCACCGGAGGCAGCAGCTGAAGATTCATGAAATTTCTTCACTGATGTTTCTGCTTGCTTCTTGAGCTTGGCCAGATGCCTTTCTTTTTCCTCTGGGTAGTCATCAAGTGTCATAAGACTTGCGGGATGAGCAACTTGATGATCCTCAAGCGGGGCCCTTCTGCCAGGAGGCTTCAAGGAGAATTTCTTCGCATACTTTGGAGTCACAAACCTGTACTACTTCCACTCCTTTGCCCATCTGCGTTCAATTTTCTGCAGCCTAATCTTCCTTTTAGGCATAGTCTCAGGTTCATCATCAGGCGTGCAGTAGTCCAGGTATATGTCATCAGGAATGTCCACAGCTGTGTTCTGCTCCAGTTTCTTTCCTCCCTTCTGTTTCCTTTCTTCCTCCATTTTCTTCAGACGGGGAACTTTCTGAGGATTTGGAACTCTTGGGGATTCTGATGAGCCTTGAAGAGTTTCTTCCAGAAACGCTGCAAATGAGTTAATGTGATGAGAACCGAGAGATTCATCAGCTGACATGTGTGTACCTGTGAACAGAGTATAGTTGCGAGGAATTTGGAGAGGTCATATGCGTTCTCAAATTTGAAGAAAAAGAAAAGGTTTGGCAGTTTGAGGAATATAACCAGTGGTTGAGGAATTTGCTTAAGCATTCCGTTCTTGGATTCCAGAGTTGTACAGATCCGAAAATTCGCACAATTGAGGAATCTCGTGAAAATCTTAGATGCTTAGCTAGTTCATCAATGATTGTGGTGATGGATAGTGTGTGAGGAATCATGTGCGCATCGTGTCTTGAAGTAAAACAGATTTCACAAGGGAGAGGTAAAATTTTAGATCTAATCTGTTGTAAAAATGGGATATATTTACCCTGGAAGGTGCGAACGAAGAACACAAAAAGGTGGCGTTGAAGAGGCTCTTCGGTCAAGTGTCCAATGTACCCTAACTTGGCAGCAGAGGACGTCTACGGCGGTGGCGGACGTAGATGTTCCGTCTCCGGTGTGATCCTGGCGGCGAGAAGGTTGAGGCAGTGAAGCTCTTCCTTGCCGGCGTCAAGACTTCTAGCGGTGGCGCTAGGGTTCGGTGTGCTGTGGCAGGAGAGCGATGAGGCGAAGAAGATGATACCAAGGGGGTTAAGGACATATTTATAGCCCAAAAGTTACTGTTTGGCGCGAAAGTTTCGGACCGAATGGCCCTTGCCTCTACGTCTCCGCAGGACACGTGTAGCTCCCGTACAATGCGGTGGAGATAGTGGAGATCGTGGCTATCCAATCGCGGGAAGTGGGGGTTCAGTTACTGTTCCTTTGAAGAAAACAATTTTTTGAAGATTTGAGGATTTTCGTTACAAAATCATCAGCTCACAAGGATGCAGTGAGGATTTGGAACAAAGTTTCAAGTAGAACGCATATGAAGAATTGAATAGACTGGATAAGTATAGCATAGAGGGAAGATCGGGTCCGATCACATTCACTTAGCAGAAACATCAACTTGAAGAAATAGCAATAAGTGAATGCTGTTGAGGACAAGAAATCTCAGTCTACCTAGGCAAATGAAAGTCATCAAGTGTTTTTGAAGATTTTGCAATAGATCATCACAATGAAGAACAACTGTTTTGAAGAAAAATGCATTGTGAGGAATTTGATCATTTGAAGAAAATCAACTTGAGGAATTTCACATTTGGCGGTGGCGTTGCCCACCATATAAGAAAGTTGATTACAGACGCCGCGTACAATTGTCGTAGGCCCCTGAGAATCAATTTCTTCGTTAATTTCTTCACATTCAGAGTGACTTTCTTCATCGGTTGAAGAAAATCGTTTCATCATGTGTTGCACATCTAAGTCATCAACTTTGCATAAGTGTTAGGATGTGTGCATGTTTTTACAAAACATTTGAAGACTCTAAGATATTTATCTCACACCGCAACTTGCAAAACCTTTTCTCATCCAAGGGCTTAGTGAAGATATCAGCCAGTTGATCATCAGTCTTCACATGGTCGATGAGGATATTGCCCTTGAGGACATGGTCCCGAAGAAAATGATGACGAATCTGGATGTGCTTGGTCTTCGAGTGCTGTACTGGGTTGTAGGCAATCTTGATAGCACTCTCATTGTCACAGTAGAGAGGCACATTCTTCATGTTGATGCCGTAGTCCTTGAGGGTTTGCTTCATCCATAGTAATTGAGCACAGCAAGAACCAGCAGCAATGTACTCAGCTTCGGCAGTGGAGAGTGATACGCAGTTCTTCTTCTTTGAGGACCAGCAAACAAGTGATCTTCCGAGGAAATGGCATGTGCCAGATGTTGACTTGCGATCCACACGGTCACCAGCATAGTCTGAATCAGAATACCCTACCAGATGAAGATTGGAGCCCTTGGGATACCATAATCCTAGTGTTGGTGTGTGAGCTAAGTATCGAGGAATATGTTTCACAGCCTTATGGTGTGATTCCTTCGGTTTTGCTTGAAAACGTGCACACATGCAAACACTAAGCATTATGTCTGTCCTAGATGCACATAGATACAATAAAGAGCCAATCATAGAACGGTATACCTGCTGATCGAAATCTTTACCATTTTCATCAGTGCCAGGTGACCGTTGGTAGGCATTGGAGTCTTGGCACCTTTGCATTCATGCATGTCGAATTTCCTCAGAACATCCTTGAGGTATTTCTCCTGTGATATGAAGATTCCATTGTTTTGTTGACGAATTTGAAGACCTAAGAAGAATTTTAGCTCCGCCATCATAGACATCTGATATTCTTCACTCATCATATAGGCAAATTCATCACTGTATCTTTTGTCAGTACAACAAAATATGATATCATCAACATAAATTTGACATACAAACAGTTCATTATCATAAGATTTTGTGAAAAGAGTTGGATCAAGTGAACCAGGTTTGAAGCCTTTCTTCATGAGGAATTCCTTCAATGTATCATACCATGCCCGAGGGGCTTGCTTGAGGCCTTACAGAGCCTTCTTGAGTCTGAAGACTTTGTCTGGATTCTTTGGATCCTCAAAACCTGGGGGCTGAGCAACATATACTTCTTCCTCAAGCTTACCATTGAGGAATGCACTTTTCACATCCATTTGATATAAGATGATGTTATGATGATTTGCATAAGCAAGTAGAATTCGAATAGCTTCAAGTCTAGCAACAGGTGCAAAAGTTTCATCGAAATCTATTCCTTCAACCTGGGTGTAGCCTTGGGCTACAAGTCGTGCCTTGTTCCTCACCACTTGACCGTCCTCATCTTGCTTGTTTCGGAAAATCCACTTGGTGCCGATGATGTTATGCTTGCGAGGATTGGGTCGTTTGACGAGCTCCCATACGTCATTCAGCTTGAATTGAAGAAGTTCGTCTTGCATGGCTTGGATCCACTCCGGTTCCAGAAAAGCCTCAGCTACTTTTGAGGGTTCTGTGATAGATACAAAAGAGAAATGCCCACAAAAGTTAACTAAGTGTGAAGCTTTGGAGCGAGTGAGAGGACCTGGCGCGTTGATGTCGTTGAGGATTTTGTCAAGTTCTACTTCATTTGCAATCCTCGGATGAGCTGGTTGAGGATTTTGTCTGGGCTGAGGAAGTGGTGTTGTAGCAATTTCCTCAGGAACATCTTCTTGTCTTTCATCAGCGATGGGGATTGTTTCTTCACCAATTTCCTCAGTGGGAACAATGTCTTCAGTAGGTTTAAGCTTTATTGCTTCCTCAGGAGACAGCTTATCTGGATCAGACGGCAATTGCTCTCTTTGCGAGCCATTAGTTTCATCGAACCGCACATCTACAGTCTCAACAACTTTGTTGTGATAGTTGTTGAAGACTCTGTAGGTGTGCGAGTCCTTTCCGTAACCGAGCATAAAACCTTCATGTGCCTTAGGTGCAAATTTTGAGCTATGGTGAGGATCTCTAATCCAGCATTTTGCACCGAAGACTTTGAAATAACTTACATTGGGTTTCTTCTCAGTGAGGAGTTCGTATGAGGTTTTCTTGAGGAATTTGTGAAGATATACCCTGTTGATGATATGACATGCAGTGTTGATTGCTTCAGGCCAGAAGCGACGAGGCGTCTGATATTCTTCAAGCATAGTTCTTGCCATTTCAACCATAGTCCTGTTCTTTCTTTCAACGACACCATTCTGCTGAGGAGTATAAGGAGCAGACAATTCGTGAGTAATACCAAGTTCATCAAGATACTCATCAAGACCAGTGTTTTTGAAGTCGGTTCCATTATCACTCCTAATATGTTTGATCTTGATGCCGAAGTTCGTCGAGGCCCTTGAAGAAAATGGTTTGAAGATTTCCTGCACTTCGGTTTTATACACTATGATATGCACCCAGGTGTATCTGGAATAATCATCAACTATGACAAAGCCATATAGAGATGCTGCATTGGTTAGTGTTGCATAGTGAGTAGGTCCAAACAAATCCATATGAAGCAATTCAAATGGACGGGTAGTGGTCATGATGGTTTTGGAGGGATGCTTGGATCTGGTCATTTTCCCAGATTCACAAGCACCACAGAGATGATCCTTGAGGAATTTGACAGATTCGATGCCAATGACATGCTTCTTCTTCGCAAGTGTGTGCAAATTCCTCATGCCTGCATGACCTAGTCTTCGGTGCCACATCCATCCTTCTGAGGTTTTTGCTAGTAAGCAAGTGGCCGGTTGAGGACCTGTAGAGAAGTCAACAATGTACAAATCCCCTCTTCTTACACCTTCGAAGACTTTGGATCTGTCAGATTCCATGATGACTACACATCTATATCTACCAAAGATAACAATCATATCAAGATCACAAAGCATCGAGACTGACATGAGGTTAAAACCAAGGGATTCAACAAGCATCACTTTGTCCATATGCCTATCCTTGGAAATAGCTACTTTGCCAAGTCCCAATACCTTGCTTTTACCTTTATCAGCATATGTGATTTGCTTCAGAGGTGATGGATTTAGTGGCATATTCATCAGTAGGCTTTTATCACCAGTCATGTGATGAATGCAGCCACTATCGAGAACCCACTCAGTATTTTTGGGTTTGTCATCCTGCAGATGAATTAGTACAGCTTACCATCTCATATGCTTCAAGTTTGAAGAATATGATACTAATTTCATCATAACAGAAATGTAAGGACGTGTGAAATATTTCTATTTCATCAATCATTAGCTTGCGTCCTATCAAGCATTTCCTCAGGTCTCCAGCAAATTCTTCAGATGATGATTTTCATCTAGAGACCTGACCTGCTGAAGTGATTAGTTTGATTTCTTCACCACCCACATATGAAGGGGTGGTAAAGCGTTCATCATCCTGCGAGCACCATATGAGAAAGGTGGCATTGAAGCTAATGCACTTCTCTTAACAGTAGGGGGGTTAAAGTACTCATATGAGTATGCAGAGAACTGGTTTGAGGATTTATGAACATAATGATTTGAAGAATAGCGCTCATAATCATATTCCTTGTAGTTTCCCTGCATGTTAGACGCATAAGCACGGGTATGAGCATAGTTTTGACCAGTTGAGGATTTTGATCCTCTTGAAGACTTTGGTCCTCCTGATGAATTTGATCTGGGGTTCAGATTCTTCAGAGGTGATGTCATGAGGACATTCACTTGAAGATTTTCAAGACAACTTTTGGGAACCCAGATTTTCCTCAGAGGAGGGCCATTCCTGCAGTTAGTTCCAACATATCGAGCAAATACTTCACCAGATTGATTTTTGAACAGTTTATAGTTGGAATCAAATGACTCATCAGAGGAATAGGATAATTGACATGAGAAGCGAGTTAGATTAGATGGATCAAAAGGAGGCCCAGTAGCAGCAACCCATGAGGTTTTGGGATACTGCTCAGGTTTCCAATAAGATCCATCAGCATTCAGTTTCCTCTCAAAGGCAATTCCTTCTTTCCTCGGGTTCCTGTTCAAGATCTGCTTTTTGAGCACATCACAAAGGATTTGATGTCCTTTAAGGCTTTTGTACATGCCTGTCAAGTACAATTCCTTCAACCCTGCATTTTCATCAGTGACATTTGTGTTTTCCTCAAGTGAGGAAATAGACACAACAGGTGCAGTTGAAGAATTTGTAGCAGTGGTAGCATTTGAAGATTCTCGTGAAGAATTAGCAGTTTCACGATCAATGCATTTAAGACATGGAGGAATAAATTCAACTTGACTAGCGCTGATCTGTTGAGCTAGTAATGAATCATTTTCAGTACGAAGATCATCATAAGACATCCTCAGCTTCTCAAGATCAAGTTTCCTTTGAAGAAATTCGTAGGAAAGCTTCTCATGATCAGTGAGGAGTGTATCATAACGATCCTGAAGAATATCAAATCTAGACTGAAGATTTTTCATGTCATCAGCGAGGATTTGATTAAGATTCATTTCATCATTCAACAGATCATCACTTTTGTCTAGCAGTTTTTGAAGCTTTTCCAGAGCAGTTTGTTGTTTAGTGGCAATGATGGCAAGTTTACTGTAACTGGGTTTTTTGTAACCATCATGTTCACAGTCACTTGAATCAGATGAGGAGGCATTATGTGATACCTTTGAACCTTTTGCCATGAAGCAATAGGTTGGAGCGAAGTCATCAGCATAGTCATCAGTATGGATGGTGCACTCATTTTCTTCATGATTGAAGATTGACTTGCTGACGAAATTGGTTGCTAGTGCAAGACTAGCCTGTCCGGATTCTGAATCTTCTCCAGAGCCTTCTTCATCATCACATTCTTCTGATTCTGCCTCGGAATCCATTTCCTTGCCAATAAGTGCCCGAGCCTTTCTGAAGCTAGTCTTCTTGTGTGAGGAGGACTTTGAAGATGAGGATTTTGAAGATTTCTTTTTCTTCTTTGAGTCATCAGAACTGTCATCCTTCTATTTCTTCTTCTTTGATTCCTTTCTCCAGCGAGGACAATCAGCAATGTAATGACCTGATTTCTTGCACTTGTGACAGGTCCGTCTCTTGTAGTCCTCAGATGCAGATTCTGATTTCCTCATGTCTCTTCTTGATGATTTACCGAACTGGCCTCGTCGTGTAAATCTCTGGAATTTCCTCACAAGCATTGCAAGTTCCTGACCAAATTCTTCAGGGTCACAACTGCTGTCATCTGTGTCTTCTTCATCAGATGAGGAAATTGCTTTTGCCTTCAGTGCACGTGGTCTGGAATAGCTTTGTCCATATAGATCTCTCTTTTCTTCTAGCTGGAATTCATGAGTATTTAGCCTTTCGAGGATATCAGCAGGATCTAGCATCTTGTAGTCTGGTCTTTCTTGAATCATCAGAACTAAAGTGTCAAATGAAGAATCCAAAGATCTGAGCAGTTTCTTCACAACTTCGTGATCAGTGATGTCTCGAGCTCCCAGTGCTTGCAGTTCATTTGATATGTCAGTGAGGCGATCAAAGGTGTCTTGACAGCTTTCATTGTCATGTCTCTTGAAGCGATTGAAGAGATTGCGAAGAATATCAACACGAGAGTCGTGTTGGGTTGATACTCCTTCATTTACCTTGCACAGTCTCTCCCAGATCAGTGTTGCAAAGCCTAAGGAACTTACTCTTCCAAACTGGCCAGGGCTCAGATGACCACAGATGATGTTCTTCGCTTGAGAATCGAGTTGCTTGAATTTCTTCACATCAGCTGCAGTGACACTAGCAGAAATGATGGGGACACCATTTTCCACAATATACCAGAGATCATTGTCTATAGCTTGCAGATGCATTTGCATTTTATTCTTCCAGAAGGGAAAGTTCTTTCCCTCGTAGGTAGGACATGCTGCAGTCACCTTAAACATGCCTGCAGTCGACATAACTAAAACTCCAGGTGGTTAAACCAAAATCACACAGAACAAGGGAGTACCTTGCTCTGATACCAATTGAAAGTGCGTTATATCGACTAGAGGGGGGGTGAATAGGAGATTTTTAGAATTTCATCACTGAGGAAATTCCTTTTGAGGAAATTCCTCACTGATGACTAACTTACAGCGGAAACAGTTAAGGATCAGTTGTGCAATCGTTCACAATGGCAGTATTACAGAGTGAAGATTATGAAAACAGATTGCACAGCAAGCAGGCACGCAGAATACAGATGATGATTTACTCAAGTGAAGAATTTGGGGTTGAGGAAATTCAGAGAAAGTCTTCAGCAAATTCTTCAAACAGTCACAGTGAAAGTCATCAACACATAATATATAGAATGTAAAGAGTTGAGGAATTAGAACCCGATTCTTGGTGAAGACTGTTGTTGATGACCTAGTTCCAACTGCTGTGACAGTTGTACATCTGGTTTGGAGCGGCTTGGTATTTAAACCAAAGGACACCCAGTCCCGGGACACACAGTCCCTACCGTATTCTCCTTGAGCTAAGGACACACAGTCCTCGCCCAACACTCGTGGTAAGTCTTTAGGGCAGACTTCCAAACCCTCACAAACTCGGTCACCCGGCGATCCACAATTGACTGCTGGATTGCTCTAGACCATGACGCCTAACCGTCTGGAGGATGCACAGTCCTCAAAGGTAAAAGGCTTCAGTCCCACACAGGAACAACTTCTTCAGTGATGCTCAATCACTAGATTTGTTTTGTGGTTTCGGTGGGTGGTGTATTTCCTCACTGATGATTTACTCTCGAAAGCTCTGAGGAATTGGGTTGCTCTTATGACAAGTGTCAGTTTCTAGCGGAGCAGCCAACCAGCTAGTGGTTGTGGGGGGCGGCTATTTATAGCCTGGGAGCATCCCGACATGATTTGACATTAATGCCCTTAAATAATATGACCGTTGGAGTGGATAAGATCAGTGACTTGGCATGACTTATCGAAACGGTCGGGACTCTCAACTGTGAGAGTCCTCATGTCACTCATATTCCTCACTTGAGGCTTTTGGTAGGATTTGGCTTGGGTTGAGCATCATGAGGAAATCCATTCCATAGTGTTACTTTGACCCCCTTTAACAGTACGGTGTTCCTATTCATCAAATGCGAAGAAAATAACATAGAAAGCGAAAATCTTCACGCTTCAATTTCTTCAGAACGATTTTCTTTAGGAACCACCGATCTTCTCAATATCAATATCTTCATGAGGAATATCAATTTCATCGCAATTTCTTCGCGATTCATTTCTTCAGCTTCAGACCAATTTCTTCAACTGAAGACATATATTTTTAGGGGTCGATATTCTTCAAATATCTCAAACTCCTCAATGACTTATAGATCCTGTGTACACTTATAAACACATTAGATACTTAACCTATAAGTCTTCAAACCACCAAAATCACTAAGGGGCACTAGATGCACTTACAGCCTCTGCCTTGGTTCTCCAGTCTCGTGCGTATCTTCTGTTCCGGAAAAATCTTTTCGGATGTTTTATTCCGTTTGGACACCGTTTCAAATCCTCCTCTGAAAAGGGTCAAAAACACAAAAAAACAAGAACTAACACTTGGCACTGAGTTAATAAGTTATTCCCAAAAAAGATATAAAAGTCATACAAAACATCCAGAGTTTGACAAGATAATAGCATGGAACCATAAAAAATTATAGATACGTTGGAGACGTATCAATCATCCCCAAGCTTAACTCCTACTCGTCCTCGAGTAGGGAAGTGATAAAGACTAAAATTTTGATGTGGAATGCTACCTGGCATAGTTGTCCTTTGTAACTTCTTTCATGTGACATGAATGTTCAGACCCATAAGATTCAAAACAATAGTTTGCTATTGACATGAAAACAATAATACTTCAAGCAAACTAGCAAGGTAATCAGGAACTTTCGAAATAACAAGGCCAAAGAAAGTTATCCCTACAAAATCATATAGTATGGCTATGCTCCATCATCGCCACACAACTAGTTTAAATCATGCACAACCCCGTTATTGGCCAAGTAATTGTTTTCACACTCTTACTTTCTCAAACCTTTTTCAACTCTCATGCAATACATGAGCGTGAGCCATGTATATAACACTATGGTGGAATAGAGTGTGGTGGTGGTTGTGAGATAAAAAGGAGGAGATGGTCACATTGACTTGGCGTATTAAAGGGCTATGGAGATGCCCATTAATAGATATCAATGTGAATGATTAGAGATTGCAATACAAAGGATGCACTAGAGCTATAAGTATGTGAAAGCTCAAAAGGAGAACTAGTGGGTGTGCATCCAACTTGCTTACTCATGAAGATCTAGGGCAATTTTGAGGAAGCCCATCATTGGAATATACAAGCCAAGTTATATAATGAAAGTTCCCACTAGCATATGGTGGTGACAAAACAAGAGGCTCTCAATCATGAAGAACATGATGCTATTATGAAGCACAAGTGTGGAAAGAGATAGTAGCATTGTCCCTTCTCTCTTTTTCTCTTTATTTTTGTTTGGGCTCTCTGGCCTCTTTTTTTCTCTTTTTTTATGTGGGCAACTTTAGCCTATTTTTTTTATTTCCTCACATGGGACAATGCTCTAATAATGATGATCATCACACTTTTATTTACTCATAGCTCAAAGCTTAGAACGATGATGACTCTATAGGAAATTCCTCTGGCAGTGTACCAGGATGTGCAACGATCTAGCTTGGCGTATGACATTGAAACATCTCGCTAGCTATCTTACGATCATGCAAAGGAAATATGAGAGTGACGGCACAAGTCATGAGATGGAACGGTGGGAGTTGCATGGCAATATATCTCGGAATGGCTATGAAAATGCCATAGTAGGTAGGTATGGTGGCTGTTTTGAGGAAGGCATATGGTGGGTTTGTGCACCAGCAAAAATTGCGCGGTACTAGAGAGGCTAGCAATGGTGGAAGGTGAAAGTGCATCTATACCATGGACTCACATTAGTCATGAAGAAATCACATACTTGTTGCGAAAGTTTTTATTAGTAATTGAAACAAAGTGTTAAACGCATACTCCTAGGGGAAGGGTTGGTAGGTGTAAACCATCGCGCGATCCCGACCGCAACACAAAGGATGAAAATTAATATATTAATTAAGCTCCGACTTACTAACATAGCGGTTCACCATACGTGCATGTTACGGGAATCACTAAATTCAACACAAGTATTTCTAGATTCACAACACCCTACTAACATAACTCTTAATATTACGAAATCCACGTCTCAAAACTAATTAAAAGGGATCAAAATTCTATTTCTACTCAATGCACATGAAGATGGAAGTTTTATTGTATCCTCTTTGGATACCTATCACCTTTGGGACTACTTTCGTAGCACAAGCCAACTACCTAGTTACGCACCGCCGTGCTAAAAAGATCTAAGTGAAGCACATAGAGCAACATAGTCTAGCTCAAAAGATATAACTGAAGCACAATGAGCATTCTAGCAAATTCACGATGAGTGCATGTCTCTCTCAAAAGGTGTGCAACAAGGATGATTGTGACACAACAAAAAGAAAAGACTCCTATGATACAAGACGCTCCAAGCAAGACACATATCATGTGGTGAATAAAAATATAGCTCCAAGTAATGTTACCGATGGATTGAAGACGAAAGAGGGGATGCCTTCCTGGGGCATCCCCAAGCTTAGGCTTTTTGGTGTCCTTGAATTTGGCTTGGGATGCCTTGGGCATCCCCAAGCTTGAGATTTTTCCACTCTTTATCCCTTTTTCCATGAGAAAATCACCCAAAACATGAAAACTTCACAACAGAAAACTTAAACACAAACTCGTGATATCATTAGCACAAGAAAACAAACTACCACCTCTTTAGGTACTATAGAAATATTGATTTCTATTTATATTGGTGTTAGATTACTGTATTCTCACTTTTCCATGGCTAGTACCCCCCGATACTATCCATAATTTCATCAAAACAAGCAACCAACACAACAAAACCAGAATCTGTCAAAAACAGACCAGTCTGTAGCAATCTATATACTTCGTATACTTCTGGTACCTCAAAACTTCTGAAAAATTACGACAGCCTGGGCAAAAGGCATATCAACATGCAGCAAAAAGAATCAACTCAAAAGCTCTTTCTGAATAAAAAATGAAAAATAATTTCATGAGCGAAAAGTTTCTGTCTTTTTGCAGCAGGATCAAACAACCAACACCAAACTAGTCATAAAGGTTTTGCTTGGCTCAAACACAAAAAGAAACACAAAAAACACAATCATAACAGAATTATGATGGTGTGGACGCAACAAAACAGAAATAAAAAGATAGATTCATTATGTTGCCTCCCAACAAGCGATATTGTTTAACGCCCTTAGCTAGGCATAAGGTGATGGAATCACGTATCGTCCTCTTTGGTACTCAAACCATAAGTAGCCCTCATCATGGATTCATAAGGCAATCTTATTTTCTTTCTTGGAAAATGCTCCATGCACTTCTTCAAAGGAAATTGAAATCTAATATTCCCTTCCTTCATATCGATGATAGCACCAATACTCCTTAGGAATTGTCTACCAAGAATGATAGGGCATGTAGGATTGCAATCAATATCAAGCACAATGAAATCCACGGGTACATAGTTCCTATTTTCAATAATAAGAACATCATTGATCCTTCCCATGGGTTTCTTGACAGTAGAATCCGCAAGATGCAAATTAAGAGAGCACTCCTCAATCTCATTAAAGCCTAGAACATCACATAAATACTTTGGAATCACAGAAACACTAGCACCCAAATCACACAAAGCATTGCATTCATAGTTTTTGGTTTTGATTCTGATAGTAGGTTCCCACTCATCATTAAGCTTTCTAGGAATAGAAACTTCCAACTCAAGTTTCTCTTCAAGAGATTTTATCATAGCTTCGACGATATGATCGGTAAAGGCCTTGTTTTGGCTATAAGCATGTGGAGAGTTTAGCATGGATTGCATCAAGGAAATGCATTCAATCAGGGAGAAACTATCATAATTGAATTCCTTGAAATCCAAAGTAGTAGTTTCATTACTACTCAAAGTTTTGATATCTTGTACTCCACTTTCAATGCTTTTAGCATCAAGATAGATGGACTCCGAATCATTGGGGCGTTTTTCAACCAAAATGGATTCATATCCAGCCCCATCATCAGTAGGTTTGACACTAGAAAACAAGGATTCAATGGGACTCACACCAAGCACTTCAAGATCTTCGTGATTCTTATCACGAGAACATCCTTTTTAAGCCATTCATGTCTAGCACGAATTTGGGCGGTTCTTTCTTTGCTCTCACTCATGGAAACACACATAGCTTTCAAAGTTTCATCCATATTGATCTTGGGAGGAGCACATCTAACTTTCAAAGCATCAATATCAATAGACATTCTATCCACGCTCCTAGCCAAATCGTCAATTTTGAGTAGTTTTTCCTCTATGGATGCATTGAAAATCTTTTGCGTGTTGATAACCTCTTTGGTTTTACTCTCTATATCAGAGGGTAATTTATTGTAATTTAGATGAGTATTGTTGTAGGAGTTGCCAAAGTTATTAGAGGGGTTACTAGGAAGAGGCCTAGGAACATAGTTTCCTCTAAAAGCATTGTTGTTGCCAAAATTATTCCTACCAACAAAAATAACATCCAAGTTCGTATTGCTACTCTCAATCAAGGAAGACAAGGGAATATCATTAGGATCTAAAGGAGCACTTATACTAGCAACCAAATTCATTAACTCATCCATCTTAGCTCTCAATGAGTTAATTTCTTATATAGCGTGTACCTTCTTACTAGTAGGTGACCTTTCAGTGTGCCACTCATAGTAGTTTGTCATGATATTGTCTAGGAGTTTTGTGGCTTATCCTAATGTGATTTCCATGAACGTTCCACCTGAGACGGAGTCAAAGATATTTCTAGAAGAGAAATTCACACCAGTGTAGAAGATTTGTATAATCATCCAAAGACTGAAACCATGAGCGGGACAATTTATAATCATCAATTTCATTCTCTCCCAAGATTGTGCAACATGTTCATGATCAAGTTTCTTAAAATTCATGATATCATTACGGAGAGAGATAATCTTAGCCGGCGGAAAATACTTGCATATGTAAGCATCTTTGCACTTGTTCCAAGAATCAATACTATTTTTGGGCAAAAACGAAAACCAAGTTTTTGCTCGATCTCGCAACGAGAATGGAAAAAAGCTTCAATTTAATCACATCATTATCGACATCTTTCTTCTTTTGCATATCGCAAATCTCAATGAAGGTATTAAGATGGGATGCGGCATCTTCACTAGGAAGGCCGGAGAATTGCTCTTTCATAACAAGATTCACCAAAGCAGCATTGATTTCGTATGATTCCGCACTAGTGGCGGGAGCAATCAGAGTACTAATAAAATCATTATTATTAGTATTCGAGAAGTCACAAAATTGGTGTTTTCAGTCATGGTGACTTCGGCAAGCAAACAAGCACACAAGCGAACAGAAAGCAAGCGAGACAAAAGGGCGAACGAAAAAGCCAAACAAAAAAGGCAAATATTTTAGTAAATTCTTGTTTTTCAGAAGTGGGGGAGAGGAAAAAGAGAGGCAAAAAAGTAAATGCAAGAGATGAGTTTGCGGCACTTACTTGGATGCGCTTCACCTACGACTTGATCCTCCCCGGCAACAGCGCCAGAAATCCTTCTGCTGCCTCCAGAGATTGCATTGGTTTTCCCTTGAAGAGGAAAGGGTGATGCCGCACAGGAGTAGTAAGTATTTCCCTCAGTTTGAGAACCAAGGTATCAATCCAGTAGCAGAATCAAGCCAAGTGTCCAGAGTACCTGCGCAAACACAAACGAGCTTGCACCCAACGCTATAAAGGGGTTGTCAATCCCTTCAAGATTGATTGCAAAGTGAGATCTGAAGGCGGAAAGTGCAACGAAGTAAAAGTGAAAGGCTGAAAATATGGTGTGAAGTAGACCCGGGGGCCATAGTGTTCACTAGAGGCTTCTCTCGAAATAGCAAATATTACAGTGGGTGAACAAATTACTGTCGAGCAATTGATAGAACTGCGCAAAGTCATGACGATATCTAAGGCAATGATCATACATATAGGCATCACGTCCGAGACAAGTAGACAGATAATTTCTGCATCTACTACTATTACTCAACACATCGACCGCTATCCAGCATGCATCTAGTGTATTGAGTTCATGATGAACAGAGTAACGCCTTAAGCAAGATGACATGATGTAGAGGGATAAACTCAAACCAATGATGTAAACCCCATCTTTTTACCCTTGATGGCCACAACACGATGCATGCCTCGCTACCCCTTCTGTCACTGGGTGAGGTCACCGCACGGTATGAACCCAAAACCAAGCACTTCTCCCATTGCAAGAATCATACATCAAGTTGGCCAAACAAAACCCACAACTCAAAGAGAATTACAAGGATATGAAATCATGCATATAAAAGATCAGAAGAAACTCAAATAAGATTCATAGATAATCTGATCATAAATCCACAATTCATCGGATCTCGAAAAACACACCGCAAAAGAAGATTACATCGGATAGATCTCCATGAACATCATGGAGAACTTTGTATTTAAGATCCAAGAGAGAGAACAAGCCATCTAGCTACTAGCTATGGACCCGAACGTCTATGGTGAACTACTCACGCATCATCAGAGAGGTCATGGTGTTGATGAAGAAGCCCTCCGTATCCGAATCCCCCCTCCGGCAGGGCACCAGAACGTGCCCCAGATGGGATCTTGCGGAGACAGAAGCTTGCGGCGGCGGAAAAGTATTTTTGTGGATCTCTCGCGCAATTTTGGATTTTTCAGGAATTTATAGGTGGAAGAGGTAGGGCAGACGAGCCACAGGGGGCCCACAAGCCTGCTAGGCGTGCCCCCCTGGCCACGCCTTGGGGCTTGTGGAGACCCCTGGTGGCCTCTGCCTTGGTTCTCAAGTCCCGTGCGTATCTTCTGTCCCGGAAAAAAATCTTTTCGGAAGTTTTATTCTGTTTGGACACCGTTTAAAATCCTCCTCTGAAAAGGGTCAAAAACACGGAAAAAACAGGAACTGGCACTTGGCACTGTGTTAATAAGTTAGTCCCAAAAAAGATATAAAAGGCATACAAAACACCAAAGTTTGACAAGATAATAGCATGGTACCATCAAAAATTATAGATACGTTGGAGACGTGTCAGGGCACCTCCCGCCGCCCCGTTCCCGTTGCTAGAGGGGTGGATCCCCCTCTCTGGCGCTCCCTCCACGGCGACTCCATCGGGCCGGAGCAAAACGCCGTCGAGCCGCGCCTCTGCTTCCTCTTCTTCCTTTTCGTCATAGAAGCTCATCCCCGAGCACTCCAGGGTGAGCTGCTCCTCTCCTCCTTCCTTCTCCCTCGCGCGTAGAGTACGAGGGGCCATAGCATCGCCATTCTGTCGCCGTCGCCGCCGTGTTGAGATGCTCTGTTGTGCCGCCGTAGCAGGCCTCCTCCTGCTGCGGCTGGCACGAGAATGGATCCCAGTGAGTCACCTCTTCCTCTGAGCGAGTTCCCTCCTTCCAATTTAGGCCGTAGCATCGCCGGTGGCCATCCCCTGTTCCGGCCGCCGTCGATCTATAGCAGGTTTAGAGGGGGATCCTCAAAAGAGCAACGCCCCCCTCTCAGTTAAGATCCGATCGGTAGCGTAGTGGTAGGGTGCAGTGTTTTGGCGCAGGTGGTCTTGGGTTCGAGTCCGAGAGGCGCCATTTTGCTATTTCCTTGTTTTTATGGTGCAGTGGCTCGACAACAGAGCTTAGCCTGCTTGTTGGCCCTTTCTGTGTCGTAGTAGGTGTGCTAGCCCAACGGTGTTGAGTGTTGGTTGTGCATCAGTGAGGTCTTGGGTTCGATACCAAGGAGCCCCCCTTTTAATTTTATTTTTTCCTTTTGCGGTTTTCAAGTTTGCTTGCAATGTTCAGTGCTTGGGCAGCAAGCTAGTGCTCCCTTTAGCTAGTGTGTGTGCATGTGAGTATAAACATGTGAATGTATGTGTGTGGGCAAGTTCTTGCATGGTGTGTGTGTAGTTGAAGCATGTGTAGGTGGGTGTTGTGTGTATGTGTGCATGGGAGCATATGCACTAGTGTGTGCATGTGTGTATGTGTGTGGGTTACCCCCACATGTTTGTGCAAGTGTGCACCAAGACATGTATATGTGTGTGTGTGCAAGTGCTTGTGCATGCACTTGTGAGTGTATGTGTGTGTGTGTCACACACACATCAGCAATTGTGCTCATAGTTTCCTTAGTAAGCATGGGGTGTCATTTTGAACCCCTAGGGTGTGTGAGTGAGTGTCATGTGGTAGCTTTGAGAGTGTATGCAATTGTGTGTGGATATGCATCTGTGTATGAGGTCATGCATGTGTGAGTGTGGGCATGAGTGCACCTATGCACTTGTACATGAGGGAAAACCCTCATGCTTACCCTTATGTTGTTGCGATGGTATATGGAATCTTGTTTGTGTGCATAGGTAGGTATAGAGATTCCATCTAGGTGTTCTTCACGTGTGTTAATGCTCTTATATGCTTATGTTGATCTCTATGTAGTTTTTCGAGCTAGCTTTGTGCCTATTGGTTCCATGCAAGTACCCATGTATTATATATGCTTTTGGGGTAGAATCATCCCAGGAATCCACTGGTGGAATCAGATTTCACTTTGGAGCAACTTCATAAACTTCCATTTTTCTGTCTTGATGCTATGTTTAGAGCTTGGTGCCATATGGTGTGTTGGGCCTATGAGGATGAATTTTTGATGTGGCAGTAGTGGGTGAACCCCTCTACAACATGGAGTCTTTGTTTTATATATAGGATTTGTATGAACTTGTGGTGCCTTGTCAAAGTTGACACTTGGCTGAAATTGTCAGCTTTGTGAAAATCTGTGATTTTCACCAAGTCTGAGAAACTGCTGTTATTTTCTTCCCTTGTTGATGTGGTTGCACAAGCTCATGTGTTGGGAATCAGCCCATGCAACAAATTAAGGTTTGGGAACTTTTGGGTTTGTCTAGCGCTCTGTTAAATTTCATGAACTTTCACTTCCTGTAGATATCGTTTTGGAGGCTATCAAAATGCTTCAGAGCATAAGCAGCTGGTGAGAATCTGAGATTTTCACTATGTCCCAGAAATTTGTTGTTTTGTCCAAGTTTGTGTCCATAGATCTTCTTATGTGTGAATTTGCAGTAGCTTCTTGCTCAGGCTTGTAGAGCTTTTGAATGGCTTTTGCCACATATCTTGTTTGGCTCATTTGGGTGGCTGTAGGTACTTTGAATGTTGTAGACAAACTCCTATGATGCTGTTTAGGACAGATTGCATGTTTTAGTTGTTTTGAAGCTTGTGTGAGTATTGTTGGTGGTGTGGTGAGTTTCTTTGCACCACCCCACTTATATTTGTTTCTTTGATCATGTGGCAACCTGGGAATACCAGAAGAGTGCCATTGGAGTGTGCTTGTGGTGGATTTGAATTGTAGGACTCCATATCTTGTTTCGCAGTTTCCGGTTGATCCGCAGCTCCGTTCTCAACATTCTTTATATGTTTTTTGCATCTTTTCTCGTGATGCACCTATTCATGCCATCCTCATGCATGTCAAGATAGCTTAGTGTGAAGTTCTGTTCAGAAGTTTATCTTCTCTTCTCATGCATATGCAAGTGACTAGAATAGTGATGCATGCTTCATTCTCATCTCATGCATCATGTTGTGTTGGTGTTCATTGGCTGTTATTTTTATCTTGGGTAGCACCGGGATCGGAGAGCGAGTATGTGGATTCTGGAGAGTACGTGCAGGATGATAGTTCCAAGCTGAAGACATCACATGCAAGATGACTCTGACCTTGATACCGTATCAAGCTTTGTTATGCTTAGAATCACGTTTCCTTCAATAAATGCTCGCTGCCTACCACTTGATATAATTGCCTCCTGATATAGCCATGAAACCCAAACACCATCCCCTCCTGGCTAATGTTGTTTGGCTAAGTAGGCTTGCTCAGCTTCTAATGATTAGCTTTGCTAGTTGAAGGTGCCAGATGTCTCATGTGATAACATGAGTATTTTGATATCATTATGATTAAACTGTATTTAATTAATGCACCTATATACTTGGTAAATGACGGAAGGCCTAGCCTTTTGCCGGGTGATTTGTTCCGTTATTGCCGCCTTAGTTTCGGCTACCGGTGTTTGATTCCATAACTAATCGCTCCTAACACGTTCGGGGTTGTTATGGGGACCCCCTTGATAAATCGTGTAGTGTTAAGACTTGTCCGGCAGGACCCAACATTGGTTTTAATTTGCTAATCACCTAATAATAATTTGCATAGGGAATAGCTACCCCGAGGATTTAATCAACAACCCGGGCCAGTGCTCCTCATGAGTGTTGGTCCAAACTAGAGCACCGTGCGGGGACAACGCGAGGCAACTCGGGAGATTTCTATCAGGCCACCGTATGCTTCGATTATCCGGCATGTCCTGAGACTGAGATACGCGGCTCTTATTGCGGTCGTCGACACATTGGGAGGTCCTGCTAGATTTGTCTTACCTTAGCGATATATCTTGCGTATATGAACCCCGGTTAAACTTTGGGTCTCCTCAAAGTTGAGGTTTTCCTCTAAGGAATCCGACGAGATCATGAGACTCGTGATAGAGGATTACTTTGCGGCTCGTGACCGTTTGTGATGGACTAGTTGGACCACCCCTGCAGGGTTTAACTTTCGGAAAGTCGTGCCCGCGGTCATGTGGCAACATGGATAATTTGTTAACATCCGGTTATAGATAACTTGAATTAACTCTAATAAAACTGCCAACAGGGTGCGTAACCGTGACTGTCTCTTTCGAAGACCTCTCTTCGATCGGGAACACAGTGGGGTAATGTTGGACGTAAGTAGGTGTTCAGGATCACTTAGTGATCGCCTAGTCTTCGACCGCTCGCGTAGAGCACCATATCAATAACTCTGATCTTCGTAAGTTAGCCACCATACAAGCTTAGGATGCTGCAACCTAAACACTGAACCTTCCTCACCTAATAAGTTAACTAGTTTTGGTACCAAGGTCATCCGATTGCTGAATCCCCGTGGCTCAGAGTTTACTAAAACACCCCAACAGGTACAGGTACGCCCAACGCAGGAGATCCAGATGGCACGCAGCTGGTGTGGCAGTACGATGAGGAGAACGACCATCTGTCGTGATCGTGGGCCAGTATGCGGGATATCATAGTCTTTTCCTTGTTTCATGTAGCCCGTAGCGTGACTATCTTGTCTGAATAATTGTGTGGATGTAACTCTGATATTATACTATGTGAGATGGCAAATGTATGCCCTATTTGTCAATCTTTGTTTATGTATTTGCTATGATTATCTCGCTTGCGAACCGCTTAGATGCGCCTCTTTCCCTTTTGGTGCATCGCCCCCAAAATAGGAAAGGGCCGCATCTTAGTCGTTACACCAACCCTCCAGAAGATTCCCCTTTTATTCCGCACTCGACGGGTTAATTATTGTTTGTCGCACTCATCATCACATCATTAGCATCATCAGCATTGCATTGGCACTCCGTCGCTGCCAATTTTCTAAACCTACATCCGTTAGTAGTTGCCGGTTCTCTTTGTTTTCGTCGTTGACCGTTTTGAGCCCGAACACACACGCACGCGCCCGCGGCATCGATAAAATCTTATTTTTGAAAGTGTCGGGAAAATATTCTCGGATTGGGTCGACACTTGGCGTGCGGTCTTATTTAAATGTAGGTAAGCTGCCTGTCAAATTTCGTCGCAGTCGGAGTTAGTTTGATACCCGAACGGTCGACCGTAGCGGCACCGTCATTGGTTTATCATCACACGTTTTTCGGGGTTGTAAAATATCGTTCCGGGCCGCAAACTTCCCTCTCTTCTTAGCCACAACCCCCTCTACATAGCCACTAAGCCCTAACCAAGCCTCCTCTCACGACCGGAGCCGTCCGATCACGGTCGCGTGGTCCAAATAGGATGAAAAATAGCTAACCCTAGCCCCATTTGCTATAAAATAGCAGCCTAACCTCTGCCTATTTTGGTATCACCTCTCCTCCACCTTGAAACCCGCGCCACCGCCACCTCCCACCTTTCTCTCCTCAGCCCAGCCGTCAGGTCCTGATGTCTACTACGCAACCTTCTTCTTGTAGACGTTGTTGGGCCTCCAAGTGTAGAGGTTTGTAGGACAGTAGCAATTTTCCCTCAAGTGGGTGACCTAAGGTTTATCAATCCACGGGAGGCGTAGGATGAAGATGGTCTCTCTCAAGCAACCCTGCAACCAAATAAGAAAGAGTCTCTTGTGTCCCCAACACACCCAATACAATGGTAAGTTGTATAGGTGCCCTAGTTCGGCGAAGAGATGGTGAAACAAGTGCAATATGGATGGTAGATATAGGTTTTTGTAATCTGAAATTACAAAAACAGCAAGGTAACTATTAACAAAAGTGAGCACGAACGGTATTGCAATGCGTGGAAACAAGGACTAGGGTTCATACTTTCACTAGTGAAGTTCTCTCAACAAAGATAACATAATTGGATCATATAACTAGCCCTCAACATGCAACAAAGAGTCACTCCAAAGTCACTAATAGCGGAGAACAAACGAAGAGATTATTGTCGGGTACGAAACCACCATAAAGTTATTCTTTCTGATCGATCTATTCAAGAGTTCGTACTAGAATAACACCTTAATATACATACCAACCAAGACCCTAATGTCACCTAGATACTCCATTGTCACCTCAAGTATCCGTGGGCATGATTATACAATATGCATCACACAATCTCAGAATCATCTATTCAACCAACACATAGAACTTCAAAGAGTGCCCTGAAGTTTCTACCGGAGAGTCAAAACATGTGCCAACCCCTATGCATAGGTTCCCAATGTCACGAACCCGCAAGTTGATCACCAAAACATACATCGAGTACTCACATGAATCCGTGTGTGCCAACCCATATGCATAGGTTCCCAAATGTCACAAACCCGCAAGTTGATCAAAGCAGATAGACTCGTGCAAGACATACATTAGTGTTCTGAAAGACTCAATCCGATAAGATAACTTCAAAGGGGAAACTAAATTCATTACAAGAAGGGAGAGGGGGAAGAACATCATAAGATCCAACTATAGTAGCAAAGCCCACGGTACATCGAGATCAAGACATCTCAAGAACACGAGAGAGAGAGAGAGATCAAACACATAGCTACTGGTACATACCCTCAGCCCCGAGGGAGAACTACTCCCTCCTCATCATGGAGATCACCGGGATGATGAAGATGGCCACCGGAGATGGATTCCCCCTCCGGCAGGGTGCCGGAACGGGATCTATATTGGTTTTTGGTTGCTACAGAGGCTTGCGGCGGCGGAACTCCCGATCTAGGTTTCTTTTTGGGGATTTTTGAATTTATAGGAATTTATGGCGGTGGAAGTGCGCCAGTTGGGCCCACGAGGAGGTCACAAGCCTACAAGGTGCGGCCTGGGGGGGTGGCCGCGCCGTGAGGGCTTGTGACTCCCTCGTGGCTCTTTTGGCCTTCTTCCAAAGCTTCGGGGGTCTCTTTTGGTCCAAAAAAATTCATCGTAAAGTTTCATTCCATTTGGACCCCATCTGAAAAAGCGCCAAAAACACGGAAAAAACACAAACTGGCACTTGGCATTGAGTTAATAGGTTAGTCCCAAAAAATATATAAAAGGCATACAAAACATCCAAAGTTTGACAAGATAATGGCATGTTACCATCAAAAATTATAGATAGTATCAGGGCCCGCAGAGCCCGGAGCAGGCCCATCCGGGCCCAAACCAGCCCGAACCAACCGCGCGAGATGCGTGTGCCTCGCTGCTCACCTCCCACGCCCGATCCGCACGCAGCGGTTGCCGTAGAGCTCCCTCTTCCCCCGCCGCCCAACTGCTTGCTGCGTGTCGTGCGGGTTGCCTCCCACCGAATCTACAGGAGCTCCGTCGCCGGAGGCCGGAGCGCCGCTGCTCGACGGCGTGCCCCTGGGCTCCCCGCCGCCATCCGCTCCTCCCGAGCCCGAGATCCCTTAGTAAGCTCACGATCGAGCAGCTCGCCCCGCCGGAGCCTCGGAACTCCCCGCAATCGCAACTCCTGTCGGTGCTCGCCGCATGCGCCGCGAGGCGTCATCGCAGGCTGCCATCACGTTGCCGTCGCTCCGCCCCTATCCAGATCGGATCAAGAGCGTGAAGCCCGAGTGTGTCGGCCGTTTATCGCGCTAGCTCCATGGGGGACTCCTCCCGCATGGCCCAACAGCCCAGCTGGCCGAGTCTCAAGCGCGGCCTAGCGCGCCCCTCGGCCCAGCTCGCCCGTCCCGAGCTGGCCGGCCCACCCTTCGCACCGACTTGGGCCTCGGCCTGCTAAGGTGAGTACCCCTGGTCCCTCTATTGTGCGCCCTAATCGTTTATTAGTTAAATTACACCCATGTCCTGTTTTGGTCCTGTAGCGAGATTCGGCCCAATAGTGTTTTTTAACGTCGTGCGATTTAATTCTTCTTCACAAATGCATATTTTGAAATGCTCGTATGTTTTATCCGCGCATCGGATTGCGAGAAATTATATATTTAAAGTGATTAGAATTTCGCATAAAATAATATTCTACAACTCTCATGCATATTTAAAGTTGTTTAGCATGCTGTTTGCATGGGTTTGCATGCCGACGTGTTAAAAACGGTTTAGGTCATAGTTATTTACTCGTAGCTTCGTTGGGGATGAGACATATATGTAAATGGACTAGAATGATGAGTAGAATCACGTGAACCACTTTGTTTTGCCTTTTAGAAAACATAAAATGTGATTAGAACAAGTTTGCACAGATTACTAAGTAACACGTGGGGTCGTCTCGGAGATGCTATATGTCCTCTCGGGCCTCATTTAAAATGCCTAGATAGGTAGTTTAAATTGTGCTTCACCCTTTGCCATGTTAAAAACATTTTAATATTGTCGTGTTTTTAAATAGGAGTGAACTAAATAATTAAATGTGGAGTCTCATCAATATGCAACTCGTGGCATATTGAGCTTCACTTAATGTGCAGCGTTTGACTTTGTGAATTGCCGCGCCATGCCTTGCATATTTGAAACTGCTCGTGCATCATATGTGTTGTGCATCATGTCGTGCATGTGTTGTGGTGAATATCGTGTGTTGATACTTGTTTCTAGTTTGCTTCGTCTCGATAGAGTTCTGCAAGTGTGTCGGAATGTGAGGATCCGTTCGACTACTTCAGGTCGTCTGCTTCACGGAGTCGTTCTTCTTCCAAGGAGATCTCAGGCAAGATGATCATTTCCCTACATACCATTACTATCATTGCCATGCTGGTTATGTCATTTCTACCGTGATGTCTCGTTACCTACCACCTGTTGAATGTCAGCTTCTCAACATTGCCTTGAAACGTTCAACCTTCAACAACTTAGCAAACCACTGATTGGTATGTTACCGCTTGCTTAACCATGTGTTAGTGTTGCTAGTTGCAAGTGCAGTTGCTTCCATGTGATACTTGGTAAAAGGTGGAACGCTTGGCTTTCTAGACTGGTATTTTGTTCCACCTTTGCCGCCCTTAGTTTCGGCTACCGGTGTTATGCTCCATAAATGAGCGCTGCTAACATGCTTGGGGTTGTTATGGGGACCCCCATATTCTCGTTTTCAGACAAAACTATTCTGGCAAGGCCCAACATTGGTACTATATTTGCCCAACATAATAATACTGATATTAATGTGACGCATAGGGAGTTAGCGCTACCCGAGGCATAATTCAACATAATACAGGGAGAGCCAGTGCTGCTAGTGTTGGTCCCAAATAGAGGCACTTGCGGGGCCACCCGGGGCAACTGAGGGATGTCTATTCGGCCACCGTATGTAGTGCTCATCCGTCCTGTCCTGAGAACCAGATATGCTAATAGAGGCGAAGTTGTCCGTGTCTTTCGATGAGATTGTGGGTATCGATTTGGTGGAGTAGACTTTGACGATCCGACTACGAACGTGTGAGTACGTCGCGCCTTAGCAATCGCTAAACCAACTCCGAGAGGTTATTGACCATGCCGGAGCACGATCAACCTAACTACGAATGTCCGTTTCCTGCACGCAAACGAAGAACAAGCAAGAAACCAAGATGCAATCAAGATATTGGGAATATAAGAGGAAAGATTTATTGATGGAGATGGGGTTCTGTGACGCCTTTGTCTGGTCGTAGAACACAAACGAAGAACGCGAAGTTGCAGCTATGACAAACTTGTTATCTAAATAAAACCCAAGTCTAAACGGTGCCCGAAAACAGCCCTAAACTCCCTTGGAGGAGGGGTCCGAAAACAGCCCTAAACTCGGTTTCCCCACACATACGGACTCTAAAGATAGCCTATATTATGGTATTCCGAAATTACATGGGCCTGGCCCTAAAATAAGGTGGCGCAACACCTATAGTAGCCTATGGACAAAATTTATAACGTGGCGTCTTGAATATTTCGTCCAAAGCCTTCATGCTCTCCTTATGGTGGGTTTAGAGTGCAAAAATCACCAGTGGAAACTCCATTGTTCTCTCCCATGCGTGCACCTTCTTCTCCATGCTTGATCCCTCTCTAGCGGATATCCTTGTTGTCCATGCTAGGTCCTTCATTCATGAGCACAACAAAACTATCTAACTTAGGCAGCATCATATGTTCATGAACATTGGAAGTATTCCCAAGAAACGGAAGTCCCTCGTAATTCAATTGGCGTGCATGAGCTCTAGTAACTGGTCCAGTATGTATAGTAGCTGGGGCCGTGGGTGTAACAATGGTGTTGATGTCCTCATCATCCTCCCCTTCTTGAAGTGAAGTCGTCCTCGACGGAAGCTCATCTTCCTCACGCAAATATGGCTTCAAATCTGCAATGTTAAAAGTGGGACTAATCCCAAAATCTGCAGGCAGCTCAAGTCTATATGCATTATCATTTATTTTCTCTAACACTTTGAAAGGACCATCAGCACGCGGCATTAGTTTTGACTTGCGCAAATCAGGAAACCTATCCTTGCGCAAATGTAACCAAACAAGATCTCCAGGTTCAAAGACAACATGTTTTTACCCTTATCTCGAGCAAGTTTATATTTACCATTCATGCGCTCAATGTTTTCCTTAGTTAACTCATGCATCTTTAATATCAAATCAGCACGTTCTTTAGCATCAAAATTAACCTTCTCCGAAGATGGAAGAGGTAACAAATCAATAGGTGCACGAGTTACGAAACCATACACAACTTAAAAAGGATACATCTTTGTAGTAGAATGGAGCAAACAATTATAAGCAAAATCAATATGAGGCAAGCATTCTTCTCATAGTTTTAGATTGTTCTTCAAAACGACCCTAAGCATAGTAGACAAAGACCTATTGACTACTTCAGTTTGTCCATCAGTTTGGGGGTGACATGTAGTAGTAAAAAGAATTTTTTCCCCAACTTAGCCCATAAACATCGCCAAAAGTAGCTAAGAAATTTAGCATCACGATCTGAAACAATCGTATTTGGCACACCATGCAAGTGAATAATTTTACGAAAGAACAAATCAGTCTCATTAGCGACATCATCACTTTTATGACATGGTATAAAGTGTGCCATTTTAGAAAATATGTCCATGACAACAAATATGCTATCCCTCCCCTTCTTTGTTTGAGGTAAACCTAAAACAAAGTCCATAGATATATCCTCCCAAGGAACACTAGGTACAGGCAAAGCCATATATAAACCATGAGGATTGAGTCGCGACTTAGTTTTTTGACATGTCGTGCAGCGAGCAACAAAACGCTCAACATTCCGTCGCATCCTTGGCCAAAAGAAATGTGTAGCAAGTACGTCCTTCGTCTTCTTTATGCCAAAGTGTCCCATCAATCCTCCTTCACGCGCCTCCTGTAACAACAAAAGACGAACGGATATAGCTGGAATGCATAGCTTGTTACAACGAAACACAAATCCATCATTAATGATGAACTTGTTCCATGTTCTCCCTTCTTTAAAATTTTCCAACACATCTTTGAAATCAGCATCATGCACATATTGATCTTTGATGTTCTCCAAACCAAATAGTTTAAAGACAAGTTGTGAAAGCATAGTATAACGATGAGACAAAGCATCAGCAGTAACATTTTCTTTACCCTTCTTGTGTTTAATGAAGTTCTGGAAAGTCTCAATGAATTAAACCATTTAGCATGTCTACTGTTCAATTTTGCTTGACTTTTAATATGTTTCAAAGATTCATGATGAGAATGTATGACAAATTCTTTGGTCCATAAATAATGTTGCCATGTTTCCAAAGTCCGAACAAGAGCATAATTCCTTATCATAAGTAGAATAATTCACACAAGGCCCACTTAATTTTTCATAAAAGTATGCAACAGGTTTACCATCTTGTAATAACACACCTCCTAATCCAATTCCACTAGCATCACATTCAAGCTCGAAAGTCTTATTAAAATCAGGAAGTTGGAGTAAAGGAGCATGTGTCAACTTATCTTTCAAAACCATGAAGGCTTCTTCCTGTGTTGTACCCCAAGAATAAGGCACATCCTTCTTTGTAAGCTCGTTGAGAGGTGTAGCAATGGTGCTGAAATCTCTCACAAAACGCATATAAAATCCGGCGAGTCCAAGGAAACTCCTCACTTGTGTGACCGTTTTGGGCTGCGGCCAACTCTCAATAGCTTCAATCTTGGCTTTATCAACTTCAATTCCCTGTGGAGTAACAACATAGCCAAGAAAAGATACTCGGTCTGTGCAAAAGGTGCACTTCCCAAGGTTACCTAATAGACATGCATCACGTAGAGTTGTAAAAACAACACGCAAATGATCCAAGTGTTCCTCCGAAGATCTACTATAAATCAGTATATCATCAGAGTAGACTACCACAAATCGTCCAATGAAAGCACTTAAAACCTCATTCATTAATCTCAGGAAAGTGCTAGGTGCATTAGTCAATCCAAAAGGCTTAACTAACCACTCATATAAGCCAAACTTAGTTTTAAATGCCGTTTTCCATTCATCTCCCAGTGTCATGCGAATTTGATGGTATCCACTATGCAAATAAAGCATATCATCTAGCCTAGGAATAGGATGACGATAACGAATAGTAATATTATTAATGCCTCTACAATCAACACACATACGCGATGTACCATCCTTTTTCGGCACTAGAATAATAGGAACAACACAAGGACAAAGAGATTCATGTATATAACCTTTGTCGAGCAGCTCTTGTACTTGACGCATAATCTCCTTCGTCTCCTCTGGATTGGTACGGTATGGTGCACGGTTGGGTAGCGATGCACTGGGAATTAAGTCAATCTGATGCTCAATCCCTCTAATAGGTGGTAATCCCGGTGGCACGTCTTGTGGAAAGACGTTAGCGAACTCCTGCAAAATGTTAATGAAAACAGGAGGCAAAGAGGGTGGCATGTCCTCAAATGAAAACAATACCTCTTTGCATGCGAAAGTATAGCAAACAGATGTAGTAATATCCAAATCAACGATATCAGAATTAGTGGCAAGTAAACAACCACTCTTCAGTTTTATTTCAGAGGCAACACTAGATGATGATTTAGTAGGTTTATTGTGTTTCTCAAATTCCTTCGCTACAATCAGATTTTCACTCTTATGTAGGTCCTGTTTTGCTTTACTAGCTCTAGCAATGTCATCTTTCATAATATGTTTAGGATACATAGGAAGAAAAGTTATATTTTGATCCTTATGAACAAGAGTATACTGATTTGTTCTACCATGGTGTACAAATTTTTTATCAAATTGCCATGGTCTACAAAGTAAAACAAAGCATGCTTGCATGGGTATCACATCACAATCAACAAAATTGGAATATGTAGCAATGCTAAAATGCACACGGATAGTACGTGTTAACTTAACCTTGTCATTGTTGTTGAACCACTAGATATAATAAGGATTAGGATGTGGTCTGGTGGTGAGAGACAACTTCTCCACCATCTCCATGCTAGCTAAGTTGCAACTCCCTCCATCAATGATTACGTGGACATAACGTTCCTTTACCACTCCATTAGTATGGAACAAGTTGTGCCTCTGATTTTGCTTAGCCTATGTTACCTGCACACTTAAAACACATTGAGCAACTAAGCTTTCATACCTGTGAGCGTAGTCAGCAGCCATGTATTGTGTCTCTTGTTCAGTATCATCTACACCCCGTTCTTCACTTGCAATAAGAGCTAGAGTCTCCTCTTCATAATCACTAGCGGTGTCATATCCACCATCTCAGTAATAAGCATCACGCGCTTGGATGGGCACTCTCTCGCATACTGACCTCCACCCTTGCAACGACGACAAATAACCTCATGTGTTTGCCCTGTGGATGCCATGGATGAAGAAGAGCTCTGTGCAGGCCTGTAAGGTGTGCTATTGGCGAAGGTTGTGGCAGGGTCCTGTTTCCTGGTATCTCTGGTGGAATTGGCGGCTGAAGTAGGCGGTGCTGATGTTGAAGGACGTGTGGAAGTAGATGTGGTTCGTGGCGTCCATGAGGAAGTGCGACCTACAAAAAAATTAGTTCTCACCAATGCTTGTCTATCCTGCACTTCGCGTTCAGCTTTGCAAGCAAGATCAAATAAATGAGTGATAGTGTTATATCCTTATATTCGAGAATAGTCTGAATATCTCTATTTGATCCACCCATAAAACGTGCAAGCATAGCTTCATTGTCCTCAATAATACCACATCTAATCATTCATGTTTGTAATTCCTAATAATATTCTTCTACATACTTTTTGCCTTTTCTTAAACACTGTAAGTTTTGAAATAATTCACGTTGATAATATGGTGGAACCCAACGAGTACACATAGCAGTTTTCAAAGCAGCCCAAGTAGTTGGAATATTAGCATGATGTATTCGACAATATTCAGACCACCAAACACAAGCAAAACTAGTGAAAGAACAAACAACAACAGCAACACGTCTATCTTCAGGAAATTGCAAGCATGTAAAATGTTGCTCTCTTTCTAACTCTCAAGTAATATATATATCACGAATATATCAACCATCAAAAGTAGGAATATTCAATTTAAGTTTAGGGAGATGGTCATGATCCCGTACCTGAGGGTGTGGTGCATCCCTACCATGGCGGTTGTATCCATGTGGACGACCAGCGGCTTGCCGTGGTGGTTGTTGTTCCGGGTGCTGAACTGGAGCAACCTCAACCTCATCATCGTAATCACCATCATAATCATCATCATAATCCTCATTCTGCTGAGCCATAGAAACCTCAGTAGTAGCAGAAGGAGGAGGAGCAGCAGTAGTAGCAACAACAACAAAATTCTGCACTAGGCCGACAGGCAGACGTCGTGCTCGTAGCCGTTGTCGTTGTGGTTGAAGAGGGACAGAAGCTGCAGCTGGTGGTGGTAAACGGGCAACGACCTCATTGAACTTGGAGTTCATCTTGGTGTCGAATTTCTTCTCCATACCTTCGATCTTGTCCATGGCCTCTCCAAAGGTGGTCACGAAATCCTATACCTGGTGAGACATCATTTGCTGAAATTTATCATGGAGCTCCCGGTTGGTTAGGTTCTCCCAGTGGATCTACTCGTCGTGTGATCCTGGCATGGTTAGCAGCAATAGGAACACAGAAGAATATGAACCTACAGACTACTAGGAAATGGTGGTGGTGGTCGTGTGTCACAAATCTGTCAAGCAAATCTCAATTTATTACCAATTCTTACCCAGCAGCAGGTGGCGATCGGCAACCGGTGTAGTCAAAACTCTCAAAGCTTGGATAGAGTGATTCCCAGGTGGTGTCAAACACACGATGTAGATGTATGTGGAGCTGGGAAGGCTTATAATATGGTAGCAAGAAGGGTCAGCAATAATCAGTTCAGAGATGCAAAATTGAAAAGGCGCTCAACGACGGTATCGTGCTGGTCCTAGGCTAGACCGTACTAGAGATGCGAGCCTAGAACACCAACGAAGTCACGACGACATGTACTAATCAAGGGAAGAGCCACTCTGATTTTTTTTCTTTTTTTTGCGCTCTTTTTCTTTTTCTGCGTTTTTTTTCTTTAGAAAATCACTATAATGGAGAGTATCTCAAAACTCTTCCCAAGCACCAAAAACAGGATAGGCACAAAAATATTTTTGACAATTCTTTTTCCTGGAGCAATTCGGGGCTGCGACGACCAAAAATTGCGACAAAAATCACTATGATGGCGAGTGTCTCAAAACTCTCTTGAAAAGTGCTTTGAAAAGCGTGCCAGATAATGAAACGCGAAACCAAAATCAAAGAGATCTCGAAATTAACCTAAGACGAAAAGGATGCAGACTAAGATTGTGGTGGGTATATGGTGGTGGTATATGGCAGCAAAGATAATGGTGGCATGGTGGTGGTATATGGAAGCAGCGATGATGGTAGCGTGGAGGTGGTATATGGCAGCAGCGATGATGGTAGCGTGGAGGTGATATATGGCAGCGATGATGGTAGCGTGGAGGTGATATATGGCAGCGATGAAAGACGGTGCGGTGGCGGCGTGACAACCTGTGAATAGAACTCGAAACTCTACAGGACTAGACACTAAGACCAGCAACTCGACAAGACGATGTAACCTCAAATTTAACTAAGCAAACTACTGGAAAGACTATGCAAAGGCTCAGATTGGTTCGGATATGATGATCTAACCCTAATTTTTTATGTCTTTTTCGTGGACGATAGGTATGAAGAACAAATGTGAGCTAACTATGAAAAACTGGTAAAATCTCCCCGAGCAACGTGGAAATCTGATACCACTTAATAGATACGAAGTTGTCCTTGTCTTTCGATGAGATCGTGGGTATCGTTTTGGTGGAGTAGACTTTGATGATCCGACTACGAACGTGTGAGGACGTCGCGCCTTAGCAATCGCTAAACCAACTCCGAGAGGTTATTGACCACGCCGGAGCACGATCAACTTGACCACGAATGTTTGTTTCCTGCACGCAAACGAAGAACAAGCAAGAAACCAAGATGCAATCAAGATATTGCGAATAGAAGAGGAAAGCTTTATTGATGGAGGTGGGGTTCTATGACGCCTTTGTCTGGTCGTAGAACACAAACGAAGAACGCAAAGTTGCAGCTATGGCGAACTTGTAATCTAAATAAAACCCAAGTCTAAACGGTGCCCTAAGGGCTGTATATATATATGAGGAAATAGAGAGGAAATTTCGTGACCCTTGGAGGAGGGGTCCGAAAACAGCCCTAAACTCGGTTTCCCCACACATACAGACTCTAAAAATAGCCTATATTATGGTATTTAGAAATTACATGGGCCTGGCCCAAAAATAAGATGGCGCGACACCTATAATAGCCTATGGACGAAATTTATAAAGTGACGTCTTGAATATTTCGTCCAAAGCCTTAATGCTCTCCTTAAAGCTTTAGAGTGCGAAAATCACGAGTGGAAATTGTTGCATGGGAAACAAAAAATTCCTGGGCACACGAAGACCTATCATGGTGATGTCCATCTACGAGTGGAGATTAGATTTACGTACCCTTGTAGATCGCGCAGCAGGAACCGTTAAGAAACGCGGTTGATGTAGTGGAATATATTCACGTCCCTCGAACCATCCCGCGATCCGTCCCACGATCCATTTCGATCTAGCGCTGAACGGACGACACCTCCGCGTTCAGCACACGTACAGCTCGACGATGATCTCGTCCTTCTTGATCCAGCAAGCAAGACGGAGAAGTAGATGAATTCTCCGACAGGGTGACGGCGCTCCGGTGGTGGTGATGATCTACTCCTACAGGGCTCCGCCCGAGCTCCGCAGAAATCCGATCTAGAGGTAGAACTACGAGGCATAGGTTTGAGTTGCACGTGGCAAAGTTGTCTCAAATCAGCCCTAAACCTCTAGTATATATACGAGGAGCCAAGGGGTGGGGCAAAGCCCTATGGCGCCGGCCAAGGAGGCCTCCTTGGGTCGGCCGACTTGGGGAAGGGAGGAGTCCTTCTCCAATCCCACTTAGATTAGGACTCCTTCCTTATTTCCCCACCTCTTTTGGATTTTCCACTTTTTCCTCATGGGCTTTCCTTGGATGATTTTGTCAGCCCATTATACCTTATTGTACATCCAATAAACCCATGTGGACCCCTTGGGGCATGGTGGGCCGACCCAGTGGTCCCCTCGAACCCATTCGTCACTCCCGGTACACTGCCGGCAATGCCCGAAAACTTTTCGGAATCCAAACACCAACTTACTATATATCAATCTTCATTTCCGGACCATTTCTGAAACCCTCGTGACGTCCGTGATGTCATCCGGGACTCTGAACAACCTTTGGTCACCAACACATATAAATCAACTATACTAAAACATCATCGAACCTTAAGTGTGCAGACCCTGCGGGTTCGAGAACTATGTAGACATGACTCGAGACACTTCTCGGTCAATATCCAATAGCGGGACCTGGATGCCCATATTGGATCCTACATTTTCTACGAAGATCTTATCGGTTGAACCTCAGTGTCAAGGATTCATATAATCCCATATGCCATTCCCTTTGTCCTTCGGTATGTTACTTGCCCGAGATTCGATCGTCGGTATCCGCTTACCTATTTCAATCTCGTTACCGGCAAGTCTCTTTACTCGTTCTGTAATACAAGATCCTGTGACTTACACTTAGTCACTTTGCTCGCAAGGCTTGTGTGTGATGTTGTATTTCCGAGTGGGCCCCGAGTTACCTCTTCGTCACACGGAGTGACCAATCCCGGTCTTGATCCATACTAACTCAACGGACACCTTCGGAGATACTTGTAGAGCACCTTTATAGTCACCCAGTTACGTTGCGATCTTTGATACACACAAGGTATTCCTCCGGTACCAGTGAGTTATATGATCTCATGGTTATAGGAATAAATACTTGACACGCAGAAAACACTAGCAATAAAATGACACGATCAATATGCTATGTTCATAGTTTGGGTCTAGTCCATGACATGATCCTCCTAATGATGTGATCCTGTTATCAAGTGACAACACTTGTCTATGGTCAGGAAACCTTGACCATCTTTGATCACCGAGCTAGTCAACTAGAGGCTTACTAGGGACAGTGTTTTGTCTATGTATCCACACATGTATTTGTGTTTCCAATCAATACAATTATAGCATGGATAATAAACTATTATCATGAACAAAGAAATATAATAATAACCAATTTATCATTGCCTCTAGGGCATATTTCCAACAGCCTCCCACTTGCACTAGAGTCAATAATCTAGTTCACATCACCATGTGATTTTAACGAATCCAACACCCATACAGTTCTGGGTTTGATCACGTCTTGCTCGTGAGAGAGGTTTTAGTCAACGGTTCTGAATCTTTCAGATCCGTGTGTGCTTTACAAATCTTTATATCACCTTATAGATGCTGCAACTACGTGCTATTCAGAAATACTCCAAACATCTACTCTACTATACAAATTCATTTTACTACTCAGAGTTATTCGGATTAGTGTCAAAGCTTGCATCGACGTAACCCTTTACGACGAACTCTTTAATCACCTCCATAATCGAGAAAAATTCTTAGTCCACTAGTTACTAAGGATAACTTTGACCGTTGTTTTAGTGATTCAATCCCGGATCACCTTTTGTACCCCTTGACAGACTCATGGCAAGGCACACATCAGGTGCGGTACACAGCTTGGCATACTTTAGAGCCTACGACTAAGGCATAGGGGATGACCTTCATCCTTTATATTTCTTCTACCATGGTCGGGATTTCAGTCTTACTCAAATTCACACCTTACGACACAGCCAAGAACTCCTTCTTTGCTGATCTATTTTGAACTCGTTCAAAAACTTGTCAAGGCATGCATTTCACTGAAAGTTCTATTTAGAGTTTTGATCAATCTCTATAGATCTTGATGCTCAATGTTTCTAGTAGCTCTATCCAGATATTCCTTTCAAAAACTCCTTTCAAACAACCTTTTATGCTTCACAAAAATTCTAGATTACTTCCGATCAACAATATGTCAACCACATATACTTATCAGAAATTCTATAGTGCTCCCACTCACTTCTTTGGAAATACAAGTTTCTCATAAACCTTGTACAAACCAAAAATCTTTGATCATCTCATCAAAGCATATATTCCGACTCCGAGATGCTTGCACCAGTCCATAGAAGGATCGCTGGAGTTTTCATACTTGTTAGCATCCTTAGGATCGAATAAACCTTCTGGTTATATCACATACAACCTTTCCTCAAGGAAACCGTCGAGGAAACAATGTTTTGACATCCTATGTGCAATATTTCATAAATAATGCATCAAGTGGTACCATAATTCCAACAGACTTTGAGCATCACTACGAGTGAGAAAGTCTCATCATAGTCAACTCTTTGAACTTTATCGGAAACATCTTTGCAACAAGTCGAGCTTTTCTTGATGGTGACTTTTCACCATCATCGTCTGTCTTCCCTTTAAAGATCCATCTTTACTTAATAGTCCTACGACCATCAAGTAGTTCTTCCAAAGTCTACACTTTGTTTTCATACATTGATCCTCTCTCGGATTTCATGGCCTCCAACCATTTGTCGGAATCCGGGCGCACCATCGCTTCTCCATAGCTCATAGGTTCATTGTTGTTCAACAACATGACTGATACGTCCATTTGCATCATGCTTTCATGTTGATATTTATCGCTTTATGGACTGTTATTATACTTTGTGGTACCATACTTATGCCTTTTCTCTCTTATTTTGCAAGGTTTATTTGAAGAGGGAGAATACCGGCAGCGGGAATTCTGGACTGGAAAAGGAGCAAGTCTGAGTCCTCTATTCCGCACAACTCCAAATGCCATGAAAATCAACGTGGAATTTTATGGGAATATATAAAAAATACTGGGTGAAAGAAGTGCCAGAGGGGAGCTGCCAGGGGCCCACAAGCCTGGTAGTCGCGGCCTGCCCCCCTCGCCGCTTCTACAGGGCTTGTGGGCACCGTCGTGGCCTGCTGGCCCCCCTCTTCTGCTATATGAAGGGTTTCGTCTGGAAAAAAAATGAGGGCGGAGCTTTTTCAAGGAGGCACCGACGCCACGAGGCGGAACTTGAGCAGAACCAATCTAGAGCTCCGGCAAGACGATCCTGTCGGGGAAACTTCCCTCTCGAAGGGGGAAATCGTCGCCATCGTCATCACGAACACTCCTCTCGTTGGAGGGGAGTCATCTCCATCAACATCTTCATCAGCACCATCTCCTATCCAAACCCTAGTCTTTCTCTTGTAACCAATCGCCGTCTCACGACGTCGATTGGTACTTGTAAGGTTGCTAGTAGTGTTGATTACTCTTTGTAGTTGATGCTAGTTGGTTTACTTGGTGGAAGATTATATGTTCAGATCCATTATGATATTCATTACTTCTCTGGTCATGAATATATCCATGCTTTGTGAGTAGTTACTTTTGTTCCTCAGGACATGGGATAAGTCTTGCTACTAATAGTCATGTGAATTTGGTATTCGTTCGGTATTTTGATATGTTGTGTGTTGTCTTTTCCTCTAGTGGTGTCATGTGAACGTCGACTACATAACACCTCACCATATTTGGGCCTAGAGGAAGGAATTGGGGAGTAGTAAGTAGATGATGGGTTGCTAGAGTGATAGAAGCTTAAACCCCAGTCTATGCGTTGCTTCATAAGGGGCTGATTTGGATCCACTAGTTTAATGCTATGGTTAGACATTGTCTTAATTCTTATTTTGTAGTTGCGGATGCTTGCGAGAGGGTTTAATCATAAGTGGGATGCTTGTCCAAGTAAGGGCAGTACCCAAGCGCCGGTCCACCCACATATCAAACTATCAAAGTAACGAACGCGAACCATGTGAACATGATGACAATTAGCTTGACAGGTTTCCCATGTGTCCTCGGGAGCGCTTTACTTCCTATAAGACTTTGTTCAGGCTTGTCCCTTGCTACAAAAGGGATTGGGCCACTTTGCTGCACCGTTGCTATTACTTGTTAGTTGTTAGTTGTTACTTTTCACCTGCTACGTTTCACCTCACTACACCATCACTTGTTACCGCTACTTTCAGTGCTTACAGTTATTACCTTGCTGAAAACCGTTTATCAGAGCCTTCTGCTCCTCGTTGGGTTCGACACTCTTACTTATCGAAAGGACTATGATTGATCCCCTATACTTGTGGGTCATCAAGAATCTTTTCTGGCGACGTTGCCGGGGAGTGAAGCGCCTTTGGTAAGTGGAATTTGGTAAGGAAACTTTTATATACTGTGGTGAAATTTATTGTCACTTGTCACAATGGAAACTGTTCCTTTGAGAAATTTGTTCGGGGTATCTTCACCACGAACGGAAGCACGAGTTGCTCCTCAACCTAAGGTACCTACTGAAAATATCTTTTACGAAATTCCTTCGAGTATGCTTGAGAAACTGCTGGCTAATCCTTTTACGGGAGATGGATCATCACATCCAGACTTGCATCTAATCTGTGTAGATGAATTTTGTGGTTTATTTAAGCTTGCAGGTTTGCCCGAGGATGAGGTAAAGAAGAAAGTTTTTACTTTATATTTGAAGGATAAGGCGTTGACATGGTATATGCTATGTGATGATACTGGATCATGGGACTACAATCGGTTGAAATTGGAATTTCATCAAAAGTTTTATCCTATGCATTTAGGATCGGAATTATATTTATAAATTTTGGCCTCGTGAGAGGGAAAGCATAGCTCAAGCTTGGGGGAGGCTTAAATCAATGTTAAATTCATTCCCCAATCATCAGCTCTCGAGAGAAATTATCACTCAAAACTTTTATGCTCGGCTTTCTCATGAAGATCGTACCATGCTTGACACTTCTTCTACCGGTTCTTTTATGAAGAAGGATATTGACCACAAGTGGAATTTATTGGAAAGAATCAAACGTAACTCTGAAGATTGGGAGCTTGAAGAAGGCAAGGAGTCAGGTATGAATTTCCAGTTTGATTGCGTTAAATCTTTTGTTGAAACAAACACTTCTAGAGATTTTAGCGCTAAGTATGGACTTGACTCTGAGATAGTAGCTTCTCTATGTGAATATTTTGCTGCTCATATTGATCTTCCCAAAGAGAAGTGGTTTAAGTATCATCCTCCCGTAGAAGTCAACATAGTTAAACCCAATCTAGTTGAAGAGAAAGTCATTGCCTATAATGATCCTATTGTTCCTTGTGCCTACACTGAGAAACCACCTTACCCTGCTAGGAAAAAGGATTATTCTAAAGCTCCAACTGTGATACGTAGGGGTTACATTAGACCACTTGCACCACCTGAGGAAATTAGAGTTGAACCTAGTGTTGCTATTATCAAAGATCTCTTAGCCGAAGACATAGACGGGCATGTTATCAAATTCTGTGAGGACTCTGCTAATTGCTAAACCTCATGCGAAAGACAAATACAGACCTGTAGTTAGCCTGCTCGTTGTTTCTGTCAAGATAGGAGATCACTGTTATCATGGTTTATGTGATATGGGTGCTACTGTTAGTGCAATACCCCGGTCCCTATATGATGAAATCAAAGATGAGGGATTTTGAACCCATGATTTCTCATTGAGCTATCTTGGTTCAGATTTCACCTAAAGCTTTTCCTAAGGATTGTTGCTTTTATGGTGATTATCGTTGATCCAAGTTCACAATGAATCCTTTTGTTGCAAGAAGTTTTGCATATCTTGTTGCATTCAAGCAATCCTTGTTTGTTAAAAGTGTCCATAAAATATTCTCAGATTGGGTTGAAACTTGGCGTGCGGTCTTATTTTAGTGTAGGTAGGACGCCTGCCAAATTTCGTCGCATTCGGAGTCCGTTTGATACCCGAATGGTCAACCGTAGCGGCACTGCCCTCAGTTTATCGTTGGACGTTTTTTGGTGTTTTAAAATATTGTGCCGGGCCGCAACTTCCCTCTCATTTATCCCAACACCCCCTCTACACAACCACTAGCCCACCTAACCCGACCATGTGACCGGGGTCGTCCGATCGCGATCGCGTGGTTGAAACCGGAGCTAAAAATCCCTAATCCTAACCCCATGTCTATAAATAGACACCCCTACATAGTTTAGACCTAACCCTAACCCTCCTCGAAATCCGTGCCCGCAACTCTCTCCCGCCTCCTCTCTCCTCCCAGCCACCGGGCCCACCAAGCCCATCTAAGGCCCTCTCAGGCCCGGATCAGCCAGCCAGCCGCCGACGCATCCAGCACCTCCCCGTGCCCCAGCCCCGCTCATGCATCCTCGCCAGCCTCGACCCGCCGCCGCTAGCAAGCTCCCTCCATCGCCCGCCTCCCTGTGGTTCGCCGTCGGACCTTGCACGAGAGATGCCCGGGCGACCACCGGAGCGTCGCCTGCGTCGACCGCGCTTGGGCCGCTCCGCTCGCGAGCACCTGCACCGACCAGCTCGTGGGCCAGGCCTAGCGAAGCTCCTCCCAAGTAGGCCAATCCCATCCTGTGCGCCAGATCTCCGGCAGCCCAGCGCCCCAGCAAGCCTGCGTCCGCTCCACCGCCATGTGGGTCGGCCCAGTCCCGAGCACTTCACCCTGGCCTGGCCCAGCCAACTCCTCGTCCAGCGGGCGTCGGCCTGCTAAGGTGAGCCACCCGAATCCGTTATCCGCCGCCATCGGCTCAGTACAACTATATTGCGTCTGATAGCTCTATTAGGCATATTAGGACAGATTCGGCCTTTGTAGGTTTTTTTAAGTGCCTGTGATTTTCTTTAATTTCAGAAAAGGAATTATTTTCAAACGCCCGTAGTTTTAAACCATGCGTCGGATCGCGACAAATTATATATGTAAAACGTGTAGATTTTCGCATAGATTAATATTTTCCAACTCTCATGCATATTTAGAGCTGTTAGCTGAGCTATTTGCATCAGTTTGCGTGTCAACGCGATAGAAACGGTTTAGATCATTGTTATTTAACAGTAGCTCCATTGGATATGAGCCATATATGTAAATGGACTAGAACGACGAGTAGAATCACGTGAACCACTTCTTTTTGTTGTTTAACAAACATAAAATGTGATTAGGACAAATTTGGATAGAATTAGAATTTAACACGTGAGGTTAGTTCGGAGATGCTATATGTCGTTTCCGGCCTCATTTAAAATGCCTAGATTGTTAGATTAATTTTGCTTCAACCCCTTGCCATGTGTAACAACATTTAATATTGTCGTGTAAATAAATGAGAGTGAACTAAATAAGTAAATGTGGAGTTTCGTCAATATGCAACTCGTTGCATATTGAGAAAGTTTGGGAGTCCTTTCCACTCATTGAGGATTTTATCTAAAAAAGAAGGTCAATGGGGGAGACTACAGTAGCTCGAACTCAGAATATCTATGAAAAAGGTAAAGTCGTCTTTCCTAGGGTCGATCGAAAGGAGCTATATTCTATGGTTTGACGTTGTGGAGGTCCAACACTCTTCTAAACGAAGAAAGAGGGGATTCGCACTACCTCCTACTCCTACAGAAGATCGATTAGCGCGAACTTCCGATCGATTCCTTATTCATTATTGCCGACCCTTACATCATCATAAAGGAAATTAAGATATCATAAGAACCCAACTAGGGATGAATGACTAGCGCTCAAGAACAAGCAAGGGATGAGCGCACGGGAGCGGTGTTGCTTGTTGCTTTATTATCACATTAGAGAAGCGAAACCTCCAAGCTCAGACATCTCGAACTCACAAACTACCCTTCTATCCCACCCTTCACTTAATGTGTAGCGTTTGACTATGTGAATTGCCATGCCCTACCTTGCATATTTGAAACTGATCATGCATCATATGTGTTGTGCATCATGCCGTGCATGTGTCGTGGTGAATATCGTGTGTTCATTCTTGTTTCCGGTTTTCTTCGTCTCGATAGAGTTCCGCAAGCGTGTCAGAATGTGAGGAATCGTTCAACTACGTCGGTTCTTCTGCTTCACGGAGTCGTTCTTCTTCCAAGCGGGTTCTCACGCAAGATGATCATTTCCGAGATATCTTTCCAATCATTGCCATGCTAGTTGTCTCGTTTCTTTTTTTATGTCTCGCTGCCTACCACCTGTTAAATATTAGCATCCCATCATTGCCATGAAAACCTTCAACCTTTCCACAACCTAGCAAACCACTTATTGGCTAAGTTACCACTTGTTTAACCATTGGATAGCGTTGCTAGTTACAGGTGAAGTTTCTTCCATGTGATAACATGGGTACCTTGTTATATCACCATATTATTACTAATTAATTTAATGCACCTATATACTTGGTAAAAGGTGGAAGGCTTGGCCTTCTAGCCTGGTGTTTGTTCCACCTTTTTCGCCTTAGTTTCATCTACCGCTGTTATGTTCCATAAATGAGCGCTCCTAACATGGTTGGGGTTGTTATGGGGACCGCCTAGATTCTAATTTTGGGATAAAGCTCGTCTGGCAAGGCCCAACATTGGTACTATATTTGCCCAAGATAATAATTCTGTTAATACTAAAAAACATAGGGAGTTAGCGCTCTCCAAGGAGTAATTCAACATAATATAGGGGGGCCAATGTTGATGGTGGCTGTCCTAAACAGAGCAGCTTATTAACGCTACCCGGGGCAACTAGGTGTTTGGCGTGGTAACCATTGCTCATCCGTTGTGTCCTAAGAACAAGATACGTGGCTCCTATCGGGATTGTCGACATGCCGGGCGACCTTGCTGGACTTGTTTTACCTTTCTCGAGCATCTTGTGTGAGGGATTCCTAGGATGCTTTGGGTTATCTCGAGGTTGAGGTTTTTCAATAGGAACCCGAGGAGATCACGGGTTTCCCTGATCGAGGTCATTCCGCCGTAGTGTGTGGTAGTTTGTGATGGACTAGTTGTAGCACCCCTATAGGGTTAAATCTTTCGGAAAGTCGTTCTCGCAGTTATCTAGCAACGTGGAAACTTTGTTTAACATCTGGTTCTATATAACTTGAAGTAAGCTTAATGAAAATATGCCAACTAAGTGCGTAATCGTGATTGTCTCTTTCGTGAGCTCCTTCTCCGATCGAGGACATGGTGGGGTTATGTCTAATGTTTGTAGGTGTTCACGATCATTCATTGGATCATCAGTAGCTCATGTCCACTATGCGTAGATAATCCCCCTATTTTATTCTTGTACTCGTAAGTTAGCCACCCCAAATAAATGCTTAGACGCTTGCTGCAGCCTCACGACTTAACCATATCTCACCCATTAAGCTTTGCTCGTCTTGATACCTTTGGAAATGAGATTGTTGAGTCCCTTATAGCTCACAGATTACTACAACACCAGTTGCAGGTACAGGTAATGAGTTACTTTGACGTGAGCACGATGATTATGCTTTTGGAGTTTCTTGTTCTTCTTCATCGATCTTGGATGGGTTCCACGCCGACAGCCCGAGATGGTAAGGATGGACATTGTTCTTTTATCATTTGATTTCATCCGTAGAAGGACCCTGCATTTCTTCATGATAACTGGATATTGTTGTATTGATCTGATCTTGATGTAGCTTGTGGTGAGTGTAAGCCAACTCCTTATACTCATCTTTTTAGTACATGTACTTGTAACGATATCCATTCCTGCAAAACGACGAGATGCGTTTCTATCCCTATCGAGGCCCTCGCGCCAAAATAAGGATAGGGCCGCATCTTGGGCGTTACAAGTTGGTATCAGAGCAGTACCGACCTAGGAGCTCCCTTGATTGATCGTACTTGGTCGAGTCGAGTCTCATGAAAAACTGCTTTGAGTCTAGTTATATATTAGAGAGTAGGATTCTTTTTTCTCCTCTTCTATGCTCTGGTGAGGAATCTTGACGTAATAATTTTAATTCTACTCCTCTTCTCACTCAAAAACACATTTAGGATCACACGGATATTTTTGGAATCTATATGATGTCACTGTGACGGAGTTCTGTCGTGGTGCATCCCGCTGTGTTGATTTTATTCCGGGGAGTTGAGCTCGAGGGGATTCTTGAGCAAGTCGTTATCATTCAGATTTCTTAATATCTCAGGACGAAGGATGTTCGAAATTGCTTCAATACTGGTAGTGGCGAGATAACCCCGACATCCCCAGTACTGGTGCAGAGAGTTCGGGGGTACCACCATACTTGGTATCATTGTGATTACGAGGGTCTGAGATAGACGAGTCTCCGAGATCTCTGGTTATGTGTTGATGGATGTGATACACTGGACGGGTAGTGTTATTCCTAGGAGTTGAGTGATGGATTTTACTCCTTGTATCCGTAGACCCGATTGCATGACTAGGAAAATTTGAAAGTTCTTAGGCGGTTATTCAAGTAGTTACTTATAGGACAAACTTCCAACAGATGCATGATGTGAGGTTGGGGTTCGACATCTAGTGGATTCGTTTGTTCACGGTCGTCTTACAACGGTTCATGTTGTGTCTTAAAGAGTCCTTGTAGCTTGCTACGACTCGGGAGTGCTTCGCATGTCGTGTGCACTACCTTGTACAAGATGGCTACTATAGGATAGAGCCCGTGCGATCCTATCCATGAAAATATTGGACGAAATCTCTCTCGTGAATTTTATCCGGCTTGTGTTGTAGGCCTCATCCTTTGTTTTGTTGGAGTATGGTAATTCAAGTTGCTTCGATGTCAAGTGGTGATATCATATCTTTTCCAAGAGGTCTTCTCATATTATTATGGGAATGCAAATTCTTTTGCTCAATCAAATTGTCTTATCAATTCTTTCAACCGGAGTCGTCATATCAATTATTTTCAACTCGTGTGCTTCTCTTAAAATAATTAAATCTTCTCCAATATTTTCCAAGGTCAATCTCTCATTTGTTTTCGGAGTTCATCTCATGTGTCCCAAGTTGTCTTTGTTTTTCCCCGCCATCCCGCCCTTTTCTTTAGTTGTTCAATTCTCATCCAAGTGTCTTCTTTTCAGTGTTGCTTCCGCTATCTTCCCTTGTGTGAAGATTCTCGGGAGTTCTGAGTTCATCATTTTTCATTCAAGTTCTCCGTTCCAATGAATTCAATATAAGCTATTCATGTTCATCATGTCCTTTTCATCCTTTAAATTCTTTCCGATGTTGAAAATTCTTATCAAGTCTTTCTTGTTTTTTTCATCTCTCTCCATTCTATCCAGTGTGTTGAAGATTCTCAGAAGTTTCATGTTTTCACTATTTTCAATTATTTCAAGGTTCTCAACCTCATCAAGTTCTCATCCGTACAGGTGCAATATCTCTCCTCCTAAGCAATCCATTCAACGGTGTTTTCTTTTGAGTGGGCCCATAACCCGCAGGTTTTTCCCAGGATCTTACCTGGCTATTCTAATCTTTTTCGGAGATCTCTTAATCTTTTAAGTGTGACGTAAGTATGTATGCCATCAGTCATGTTCCTTCTCCAAGATCGCTTTGAATTAATTCTCATCTTTGGCTCAACCTTTCATTCTTCATTATTCCGGAGTGTCTTAGTTATTTTTGGTGGTGTCCCTTCTCATCACTCTCAGCTTGGAAGAACAAAGGATTGTTTCTCTCAAGTCCCTAATCCATTCTCTTGAAGATTCATCATTTCATCTTTGTGTTATCATCTTGAATTGTTCTCGATCATGAGTAATTCCTTCCATATCTATCTGGTACAATACAGAGTTTTTTTTCTTTTCTCGATCCTCCAAATTCCATCATTTGAGAAGATTTCTTTGTTCTCAGTTTTCAGCTTTCATCCTAAAATTCTTCTCGATTGTTGCCTCTTCATTCGTCTCTCAATTATTCCGGTTCCCTGTTGATGTTTTCTGTTAGGCGGATCATGGTCTCTTCATTCTCGGGTGTTCTTCAAGATTTTGTGGGATAACCTCAAGTATTCTTTGTCTTGCATTTCAAAGTGCAATTCTTCCTCCTTTGTCCTATGAGTTGGTGTTATAGCATTCTTATTAGTGGAGGAATCTCGAAGAGAAGTTGTTTGAAGAATTAAATATGTAAACCCACCGACTCTATGATCATGAGAAATTTTCAAACCCATGGTTTCTTCATTGAGAGGTCTTGGATTGGATTTCACCTAAAGCTTTGTCTAAGGATTGTTGATATTATTGTGATTATCGTTGATTCAAGTTCTCAATGTATCCTCTTGGTGAAAGAAGTTGTGCATATCTTGTTGCTTCCAATCAAACCTGGTTTCTGCTAGTGTCTGATTGCCACCTCATTATTTTGGGATTGTTTTCATAAGTCCACTACAAGCTCGTTCTTTTCGTTGTTGTTTTTCCAACAACTCCATTCAATTATTATTTCTAAGGGAGCTCTTCTAGTTCAATTGTGGTAGGAGTTTTCATTTTCTTCTTCATTCTATTCTTCTCAAGATCTAGTTTCTATTCTCTTGTTCTTTAGTTGTCGTGATGTTGCTCTCGTCAATCGATCATCTTGTTCTATCAAGATTATGTTGTCTCCTTGTTTACTCAATTTATTTTGTTTGTTGTGAATCTTCTCAAGATATTTCCATCTTATCAAAATTTTATCCTCAATTTCCTACCGAAGTGCTGCCAAAATTTCTTGTGAATTCTTGCTTGTTTCTCATATCGTTCTTAATCTCTTTGCAACCATCAAGATTTATTGGTTTCTCATCCTCTTCCCATTTTGATAGAGCGACTAAGTTTTACCTCTTGCTTTCTCATCCTCTTCCCATTTTCATTCTTAGATCTCGGGGCGAGATCTCTTGTTGTTGTGACAGCGTGAGACCGACACTCCAGAAGATTCCCCTTTTAGTTCGTTCTCGTCGTGTGGTTCTTTTGTCTGTCGCATTCATCATCGCATCATCTGCATCATCTGCATTGCATTGGCATTGCATTACGGCGAGTTTTAAAAACTTGCATCCGTTATTAGTTGCCGGTTCTCTTCGTTTTTGTCGTTGACCGTTTTGAGACCAACCACACATGCACACGCCCGCGGCATCAATAAAATATTGTTTTTAAAAGTGTCTGAAAAATATTGTCGAATTGGGTTGAAACATGGAATGTGATCTAATTTTAGTGTAGGTAGGTGATACGTCTCCAACGTATCTATAATTTCTTATGGTTTCATGCTTTTATGTTGTCAAACTTTGGATGTTTTGTATGCCTTTTATATCTTTTTTGGGACTAACTTATTAACTCAGTGCCAAGTGCCAGTTCCTGTTTTTCCGTGTTTTTGACCCTTTTTAGAGGAGGATTTTAAACGGAGTCCAAACGGAACGAAACTTCCAAAAAGATTTTTTTTCGAAACAGAAGACGATCGGGGAACTTGAGAACTAAGGCAGAGGGTCACCAGGGACCCCCACAAGCCCCCTAGCCGCGGCCAGGGGGCCCGCGCCTCCCAGGCTTGTGGGCTCCCTAGGCCTCCTCTGCCCTAGGTCTTTCTCCTATATATTCCCTAAATCCCAGAAAAAATCAGGAGATCCACGAAAATACTTTTCCGCCGCCGCAAACTTCTGTCTCCGCAAGATCCCATCTGGGGCACGTTCTGGTGCACTGTCGGAGGGGGGATTCGGATACGGAGGGCTTCTTCATCAACACCATGACCTCTCCGATGATGCGTGAGTAGTTCACCATAGACCTACGGGTCCATAGCTAGTAGCTATATGGCTTCTTCTCTCTCTTGGATCTTCAATACAAAGTTCTCCATGATCTTCATGGAGATCTATCCGATGTAATCTTCTTTTGTAGTGTGTTTGTCGAGATCCTATGAATTGTGGATTTATGATCAGATTATCTATTAATCTTATTTGATTTTCTTCTGATCTCTTATATGCATGATTTCATATCCTTGTAATTCTCTTCGAGTTGTGGGTTTTGTTTGGCCAGCTTGATCTATGATTCTTGCAATGGGAGAAGTGCTTGGTTTTGGGTTCATACCGTGCGGTGACCTCACCCAGTGATAGAAGGGGTAGCGAGGCACGCATCATGTTGTTGCCATCAAGGGTAAAAAGATGGGGTTTTCATCATTGGTTTGAGTTTATCCCTCTACATCATGGCATCTTGCTTAAGGCGTTACTCTGTTCGTCATGAACTCGATACACTAGATGCATGCTGGATAGCGGTCGATGTGTGGAGTAATAGTAGTAGATGCAGAAAGTATCGGTCAACTTGTCTCGGACATGATGCCTATATGTATGATCATTGCCTTAGATATCATCATGACTTTGCGCGGTTCTATCGTTTGCTCGACAGTAATTTGTTCACCCATCATAATATTTGCTATTTTGAGAGAAGCCTCTAGTGAACACTATGGCCCCTAGGTCTACTTCACATCATATTTTCAGCCTTACACTTTTACTTCGTTGCACTTTCCGCCTTCAGTTCTCACTTTGCAATCAATCTTGAAGGGATTGACAACCCCTTTATAGCGTTGGGTGAAAGCTCTTTTGTGTTTGTGGAGGTACTCTGGACTTGACGCGATTCTCCTACTGGATTGATACCTTGGTTCTCAAACTGAGGGAAATACTTACTGCTCCTGTGCTGCATCACCCTTTCCTCTTCAAGGGAAAAACCAACGCAAGCTCAAAAGACGACAAAAGCTTTCTGTCGCCGTAGCAGAAGAATTTCTGGCACCGTTGCTGGGGAGGATCAAGTCAAGAACTCATCCAAGTAAGTGTCGCAAACTCATCTCTTGCATTTACTTTCTTGCCTCTCGTTTTCCTCTCCCCCACTTCCGAAAAACAAAAATTTACAAAAATATTTGCCTTTTTCGATTGCCTTTTTCGTTTGCCCTTTTCTTTAGCTTGCTTTCTGTTTGCTTGTGTTGCCATGTGCCTTCAATATGCTTGCATCTTCGCTTGCTGAAAATCTACTGATATGGACCCTCATCCACTTCCTAATCTTTTCAAGAGGTCCAACTATGTTGAACCAATTGCTAGTAAGTTGAGTGCACTTGACTTTCTCTATGGAGTCTTGCTTGAGATGCGTGAATCTGAAAATTGTGATGAAGAAATTTATGAAGTGATTCACGAGGGCTCCTTGAATGAAAAGCATGATTGCAATGGTTTCACTATGAATTCTATTAGTGTTAATCATGCTAAAAATATGAAAATCCTAAGCTTGGGGATGCTAGTTTTGCTTTGTTCTCTACTTGTTGCAATGATCATGAATGGGGTGATGATTTTTCCTACGATCTTGAAAATTTGTTTAAGCCTCATGATGAATATGATGTTTGCAATAAGACTGGAAGTGGGTTTGGAGAAGTCATGACCTTAGTTGATGATAATCCCACAATTTTTGAAGAACGTCAACTTTGCATGCATGTGGATCATGAAAAGAATATCCTATGGGATAGCTATATTGTTGAATTTGAATATGATCCCACATGTAATTTCTATGAGAGAGGAAGATATTGTGGTAGAAACTTTCATGTTACCAATTTACCTCTCCTTATATTGAGATTGCTATTGTCTCTTTCTTCTTCCTTGCATTTTGTAACTATTGGTTGTCTTGACAATTTGTTTTCCTATAAAATGCCTATGCATAGGAAGTATGTTAGACTTAGATGTGATTTTCACATGCTTTATGATGCTCTCGTTGTGCTTCAATTCTTGTCTTTTATGTGAGCATCATTGAATTATCAATGCCTAGCTAAGGGCGTTAAACAATAGCGCTTGTTGGGAGGAAACCCAATGAATTTATCTTTTTCTTTCTGTTTTGTTGCCTCCACACCATCATAATTCTGTTATGATAGTGTTTTTTGTGTTTATTTTTTTGTTTGAGCCAAGAAAAACCTTTATGACTAGTCTTGGTGATGGTTGTTTGATCCTGCTGGAAAAAGACAGAAACTTTTTGCTAACGAAATTATTTTTCATGTTTATTCAGAAAGAGCTTTTGAGTTGATTATTTTTGCTGCTGGTTGATATGCCTTTTGCCCAGGCAGTCGTAAGTTTTCAGAATTTTTGAGGTACCAGAAGTATACAGATTGCTACAGACTGGTCTGTTTTTGACAGATTCTGTTTTTGTTGAGTTGGTTGCTTGTTTTGATGAAACTATGGATAGTATCGGGGGGTACTAGCCATGGAGAAGTGAGAATAAAGTAATATAACACCAATATAAATAGAATTCAAGTTTGTTACAGTACCTAAAGAGGTGGTAGTTTGTTTTCTTGTGCTAATGATATCACGAGTTTCTGTTTAAGTTTTGTGTTGTGAAGTTTTCAAGTTTTGGGTGATGTTCTCATGGACAAAGGGATAAAGAGTGGAAAGAGCTCAAGCTTGGGGATGCCCAAGGAACCCCAAGCCAAATTCAAGGATACCAAAAAGCCTAAGCTTGGGGATGCCCCGGGAAGGCATCCCCTCTTTCGTCATCAATCCATCGGTAACATTACTTGGAGCTATATTTTTATTCACCACATGATATGTGTTTTGCTTGGAGCGTCTTGTATCGTAGGAGTCTTTTTTTGTCACAATCATCCTTGCTGCATACCTTTTGAGAGAGACATGCACTCATCGTGAATTTGGTAGAATGCTCATCGTGCTTAACTTATATCTTTTGAGCTAGATAAATTTGCTCTATGTGCTTCACTTAGATATTTTAGAGCACGGTGGTGCGTGACTTGGTAGTTAGCTGTCGATGTGTGGAGTAATAGTAGAAGATGCAGAAAGTATCGGTCTACTTGTCTCGGACGTGACGCCTATATGTATGATCATTGCCTTTGATATTGTCATGACTTTGCGCGGTTCTATGAATTGCTCGACAGTAATTTGTTCACCCACCGTAATATTTGCTATTTTGGGAGAAGCCTCTAGTGAACACTATGGCCCCCGGGTCTACTTCACATCATATTTTCAGCCTTACACTTTTACTTCGTTGCACTTTCCGCCTTTAGTTCTCACATTGCAATCAATCTTGAAGGGATTGACAACCCCTTTATAGCGTTGGGTGCAAGCTCTTTTGTGTTTGTGCAGGTACTCTCGACTTGACACGATTCTCCTACTAGATTGATAGCTTGGTTCTCAAACTGAGGGAAATACTTAATGCTCCTGTGCTGCATCGCCCTTTTGTCTTCAAGGGAAAAACCAACGCAAGCTCAAGAGACGACAAAAGATTTCTGTCACCGTAGCAATAGGCCGCGTGCCAAATTTCGCCGCAATCGGAGTCCGGTTGATACCCGAACGTTCGACCATAGCGGCGCCGCCCTTGGTTTATCGTCCGACGTTTTTTGGTGTTTTAAGCTATTGTGCCGGGCTGCAACTTCCCTCTCATCTATCCCAACACCCCCTCTACACAACCAATAGCCCAGCTAACCCTACCGTGCGACCGGGGCAGTCTGATCGCGATCGCGTGGTCGAAACCAGAGCAAAACCCCTAACCCTAGCACCTTGTCTATAAATAGACAACCCAGTGCCTAATTTACACCTAACACTAACCCTCATCCAAATCCATGCCCACAGCTCTCTCCCACCTCCTCTATCCTTCGAGCCGCGTGGCCTGCTAAGCCCATCTAAGGCCCTCCCAGCCCGGATCGGCCAACCAGCCGCCAACTCATCCGGCAGCTTCCTGTTGCCGAGCGTCGCTCATGCTTCCTCGCCAGCCTAGAGTTGTCGCTGCCAGGGAGCAACCTCCAGCGCCCGCCTCCCTATGGTTCACCACAGGGCCTTGCCGAAGAGATGCCCGGTCGGCCATCGGAGCGCCGCTGGTCGCAGCTAGCCGCCCGAACCCTGCCGGCTGCTGCGGCCTCCCCTCCCGATCTGGACGAGATCCAGATCCCGTGTCGCGTGCGTTGACCGCGCTTGGGCCGCCCCGCTCGCTAGTGCCTCCATCGACCCGCTCGTGGGCCAGGCCCAGTGGATCTCCTCCCAAGCCGACCAGGCCTAGCCTCCGCGCCAGATCTCCCGCGGCCCAGCGCCCCAGCGATCCTGTCTCCGCTCCGCCGCCACATGGGCCAGCCCAGCCCCGAGCGCAGCACCCCGGCCTACCCACCAACCTCCTCGTCGAGCGGGGCCTCGGCCTGCTAAGGTGAGACAGCCCAGCCCGTTATCCGCTGCCCTTGGCGCGGTATAACTATATTGCGCCTGTAGCTCTATTTGGCCCATTAGGATTAATTCGGCGTGTGCAGGTTTTTTTAAGCGGCTGCGATTTTCTTTAATTTCAGGAAAGGTATTATTTTCAAACGATCGTAGTTTTTAAACCGTACGTCGGATCGTGAAAAATTATATATATATATATATATATATATATATATATATATATAATGTGTATATTTTCACGTAGATTAATATTTTCCAACTTTCATGCTAATTTAGAAATGTTAGCTGAGCTGTTTGCATAGGTTTGCGTGTCAATGCGATAGAAACAGTTTAGATCGTAGTTATTTAACCGTAGCTCCGTTGGACATGAGCCATATATGTAAATGCACTAGAGAGGCGATTAGTATCACGTGAACCACTTTGTTTTGGCATTTAACAACATAAAATGTGATTAGGACAAATCTGGACAGAATTAGAATTTAACACGTGGGGTCAGTTCGGACATGCTATATGTCGTGTCCGGCCTCATTTAAGATGCCTAGATAGTTAGATTAATTGTGCTTAACCCCCTTGCCATGTTTAATAACATTTACTATTGCCGTGTAAATAAACGAGAGTGAACTAAATAAGTAAATGTGGAGTTTCGTCAATATGCAACTCATTACATATTGAGCTTCACTTAATGTGTAGCGTTTGACTGTGTGAATTGCCATGCCCTGCCTTGCATATTTGAAACTGATCATGCATCATATGTGTTGTTCATCATGTCATGCATGTGTTGTGGTGAATATTGTGTGTTGATTTTTTTTTCCGGTTTGCTTCATCTTGATTGAGTTTTATGAGTGTGTCGGAATGTGAGCACCCATTCGACTACGTCGGTTCGTCTGCTTCACAGAGTCATTCTTCTTCCAAGCGGGATCTCAGGCAACATGATCATTGCCCTAGATATCTTTACTATCATTGATATGCTACTTGTCTCATTTCTTTTGTTATGTCTCGCTGCCTACCACCTGTTAATTATCAGCCTCCCAACATTGCCATGAAAACCTTCAACCTTTCTACAACCTAGCAAACCACTGATTGGCTATGTTAGTGCTTGCCTAACCATTGGATAGCGTTGCTAGTTGAAGGTGCAGTTGCTTCTATGTGATAACATGGGTACCTTGTTTTATTGCTAATTAATTTAAGGCACCTATATACTTGGTAAAAGGTCGAATGCTTGGCCTTCTAGCCTGGTCTTTGTTCCACCTTTGTCGCCTTAGTTTCAACTACCGGTGTTATGTTCCATAAACGAGCGCTTCTAACATGCTTGGGGTTGTTATGGGGGCCCCCAAGATTCTCGTTTTGGGATAAAGCTCGTCTGGCAAGGCCCAACATTGGTACTATATTTGCCCAACATAATAATTCTGTTAATACTGAAAAACATAGGGAGTTAGCACTACCCGAGGAGTAATTCAACATAATACAGGGGGCCAGTGATGAAGTTGTTGGTCCCAAACAGAGCAACCTATTAACGCTACACGGGGCAACTCGGCGTTTGGCGTGGTAACCATCGCTCATCCGTCGTGTCCTGAGAACGAGATACGCGGCTCCTATCAGGTCCTCAACACGCCGTGCGGCCTTGCTGGACTTGTGTTACCATTCTCGAGCGTCTTGTGCGAGGGATTCCTAGGATGCTTTGGGTTATCTCGAGGTTGAGGTTTTCCAATAGGAACACGAGGAGATCATGGGATTCCCTCATCGAGGTCACTATATCACAGAGTGTGGTAGTTTGTGATGGACTAGTTGGAGCAGCCCTGTAGGGTTAAATCTTTCGCAAAGTTGTGCCCGCGGTTATGTGGCAATGTGGAAACTTTGTTTAACATCCAGTTCTAGATAACTTGAAGTAAGATTAATTAATATATGCCAACTGAATGCGTAACCGTGACTGTCTCTTTCATGAGCTCCTTCTCCGATCAAGGACACGGTGGGATTATGTCTGATGTAAGTAGGTGTTCAGGATCATTCATTTGATCATTAGTAGTTCATGTGCACTATGCGTACATCATCCCCGTCTTTTATTCTTGTACTCGTAAGTTAGCCACCCCAAATAAATGCTTAGACGCTTGCTGTAGCCTCACCACTTAACCATACCTCACCCGTTAAGCTTTGCTAGTCTTGATACCTTTGGAAATGAGATTGTTGAGTCCCATGTGGCTCACGGATTACTACAACATCAGTTGCAGATACAGGTAAAGAGTTACTTTGACGTGAGCGCGATGATTGTTCTTTTGGAGTTTGTTCTTCTTCTTCATCGATCTAGGATGGGTTCCAGGCCGACAGCATGGGATAGCAAGGATGGACGTCGTTCTTTTATCGTTTGTTTTCGTCTATAGACGGACCCTGCTCTTCTTCATGATAAGTGGATACTGATGTATTGATGTGATCATGAGGTAGCTTGTGGATAGTGTAAGCCAACTCCTTATACTCATCTTGTCAGTACATGTACTTGTAATGATATCCATTCTTGCGAAACGACGAGATGCATTTCTATCCCTATCGAGGACCTCACGTCAAAATAAGGATAGGACCGCATCTTGGGTGGTACAAACAAGCACTTTGGCCGTGACGAAGTCATCGATATATGAGTATATTAATACTTGATCATAGGTCGTACTCATTGATTAAGCATAAGTGGGTTACCACTTTTACATAAAGCGTTGATGTGCTCACATCATCTAGGAGACGCATATACTCAAGTCTTGGAGTAAAGCTCGCCCCTAAGAGGGATAACTAACCTTGGGTTTTGTTGTAGAAGACTACAAGTAGGTGTAGTAGTGGTGGATGCTCATTGTTGATGTAGATCATCTTGAGTTGGGAGCAATCCTTGTTGTTTCTTACTCTTCTCACCTACATGGGTTAGTCCCAAAGCACAAGGAACATATGCAAGGATATCTATGGACAAAGAATGAAATACATGGGAGGTGATGTCCAAAGATGCATTAGTTACCTTGTCCCTTGCTTACCTTTGAGGGAATGTGTGACTCCTTGACCTAATGCATATGGTTGGAGTTGATTGCATATAGTTCTTGCCAAAATGAATAAGAGAGAATTTCATTGGCGGAGTCACCCCTCAAGAACTTTTTAGTTCTTCATCTTGGGGATCCACATCAATTTGATGGAGATCCTTGGAGTTGTGGTAGCAATAGATTAGGTAGTGCTAGAAGTGTCCTTGGGAACCCACTCGACCTTGGCTTGGGGTTGTTCCTCAAATAAGTGAATCACCTCTTGAAGCTTTCCCTTGCCCTTGTGGTCTTGTGGTGGAAGGTCAACATAAAAGTTTGTTCCCTTGGGATGCGTAGGATCATACTTGTCCTTTTGAGGAACAAACTTGGGAATAGGATATGGACCTTCTTCCCAAACACCTCCATTGACATTGAAGTAGCGAGCCCCTTGCTTCCTCCGATGTTCTCCTTGCTTGCGCACAATTTCCTCAAATTGCTTGCTTCCAGCAAGAAACTTGAAGAAACCCCTATCTATAATTCCTTCCAATAAATCATTTTCTTTCTCAAGTGTAACTTGGCTAAGAGAATCAACAACAACATCATTTGATATAGTTTTAGCGTTGTTGTTACTAGATGAAGAAACTTTCTTTCCTTTGTTACTAGTGTTCGTAGGTTTAACATGTGGAACAAAAGTAGACAAGAGTAATCGTTTGGCTAGACAATAGGAACTCTTCTTTCGAAGATCATCATTGATTGCTTTTAGAAACTCATGATCTTGCTCAAAATTTAGCTTCTCGAAGCATAGCTTCTCATGAGTTCTTGCAAGCTCTCTGTGATCTTCTAGAGTAGTTTCATGAGCTAACTTAAGAGTGTTTGATTCTTTAGTTAGTCGTTCAATTCGTTTTGTCTTGACTAGCATGATTATTTTTAAGTTCATTTTCAATGTTATCACTAGCCTTATCAAAGAACAAGTCATCTTCTCCTAGCAAGTCATCCTCATCACTATCAAAGTCAGAGGAGTACTCGGGGCGTGATACCTTGGGGCCTTTTTCCATGAAGAAGTTTCCAATCCCTTAATTTGGTGAATCAAATAATTCATAGGAGTTGGAGGAAACGAGTGCAAGACCGGCATCACCTTCATTTTGACTGTAGTCGGACTTGGAGTGATAACTTCTCCTAGATTGGTTGTCAGACTCGGGGCCGGAAACCCATTCAACAACATGACATTGATGTCTTATTCTTGAGTTTCTCTTGGCATATTCCTTCCTCAAAGTCTTCGTGACTGTGGTCTTCTCGTTCTGCTTCTCGGGAACAAATTCCTCTCGGATAAAGTCAAGATCTTCTTCATCAGAACTGATCTTCCTTCTAGACCTAGTAGCTTCCTTGGGAAAGCCATGGGAGCTAGGTGCTCCTGGGACAGAAGGTGTCCTCTCAGGACTAGTGTGTGAGTCCATGTCAGCACTGGGCTCACAGAAGTTCTTCTGACTATCATCTGATCCTCACATCCTAACAAATCAGCCAAGCAGACAAGCACATAAGCAGACCCCGTGAAGATATATCGAAGTGCTGGAAGGGATGAGCATAAAAAAATCATAATTTTGTAAAGTTTGAACTCTGGAAAATTAGATTTAATATTTAGTAAAAGTTGATTTCGGTTCCGCCGAGTCAAAAATTTCGGAGCCACCGAGACTTATACTCTCATTAGCAAAAACTTGGCACCCTTTTCGGTTTCACCGAAAAGGAGAACTAGGTTCCATTGAGAACGTTCTCAGCAACCGAAAACCAAATTGTACGACCCACTTTTATGAATCGGTGGCACTGACATTCAATTTTGCGGATTACTAACCAAAAATTTCATTTGTTCTCTACACTACGGGAACTTTCTTCTTGATAGATTTAGTGTAGAAGTGGACAAAAATCATCAAAACCTATTTTCCCAAGAATCAACATTGGGAGCGCAAAGAGGGGCCGGATTCATACCCTAACTTGGTGGTGAATCCACTACGGCAACGATGGTGGTGGATATTCCTGGGGACGACGAAGACTCCGGTGGTGAGGGTGCACGGGAGAATCAATTCGATTTCCAGGGGACAAGGGCGCGACGGCGAGGAGGTGCGGGAGGCGATGTTTGAGAGTTGTTTCAACCTTCGGGTTCGCAGGATATTTATGCCCCTTGGGTGTCACACACACCGAGCTGGAGTTTTCCCGAGTTCCTTAACTGAGAGCTGACAGACTAACTCGGTGAGGCCAAAAATAACAACGCAGCGGTACCGAGATGGTAAAACCTGATCAACCCTAGGTTTCGGTGGGACCGAGATTTTGAGGTTGGTCACACTAAGATGCACTTTGGGAGGTTTGGGCATTCAGCCCTTGTCAAGATGGATCACCGAGTGCTCCTCACACAGAGTGTCCCTAAAGTGCTTGCTCAATTTTTTTGATGTAGCATGAATAGAATTTGAGATGAGAAAGCATAGACAGCTAGAGAAAGGTAATTAGGCATTCTTGTATATCAATTGGCCAAATGAAATAGTAAGCCAAACAACAAAAATTGGATATCCTCGAATGATCAAAACATGCATACCAACATGCTCACACAATAAGATGTCAAACAAAACATGGTGAGCATGCACAGACATTCTAGTATCTATCAAGCACTTCGGCAATGACGAAGTCATCAATATATGAGTATATTAACATAGGAGCCAAGTAACAATACTTGATCATAGGTCATAGTCATCGATTAAGCACAAGTGGGTTACCACTTTTACATAAAGCGTTAATGTGCTCACGTCGTCTAGGAGACGCCTATACAGAAGTCTTGGAGTAAAGTTCGCCCAAAATGTGACACACCCCCTAAGAGGGATAAACTAACCTTGGGTTTTGTCGTAGAATACTACAAGTAGGTGTAGTAGTGGTGGGTGCTCATTGTTGATGAAGATCATCTTGAGTTGGGAGCAATCCTTGTTGTTTCTTACACCTCTCACCTACATGGGTTAGTCCCAAAGCACAAGGAACATATGCAAGGATATCTATGGACATAAAATGAAATACATGGGAGGTGATGTCCAAAGATGCATTAATTACATTGTCCCTTTCTTACCTTTGAGGTAATCTGTGACTCCTTGAACTAATGCATATGGTTGGAGTTGATTACATATAGTTCTTGCCAAAATGAATAAGGGAAAATTTTATTGGCGGAGTCACCCCTCAAGAACTTTCTATTTCTTCCTCTTGGGGATCCACATCAACTTGATGGAGATCCTTGGAGTTGTGGTAGAACTAGATCAGGTAGTGCTAGAAGTGTCCTTGGGAACCCACTTGACCTTGGCCTGGGGTTCTTCATCAAATAAGTCAATCACCTCTTGAAGCTTTCCCTGGCCCTTGTGGTCTTGTGGTGGAAGGTCAACTTGAAAGCTTGTTCCCTTGGGATGAGTAGGACCGTACTTCTCCTCTTGAGGAATGATACGTCTCCATCGTATCTACTTTTCCAAAATCTGTTGCCCTTGTTTTGGACTATAATTTGCATGATTTGAATGGAACTAACCTGGACTGACGCTGTTTTCAGCAGAATTGCCTTGGTGTTATTTTTGTGCAGAAATGAAAGTTCTCCAAACGTCCTGAAAATTTACGGGGAGCAGTTTTGGAAAATATAAAAAATATCTGCGCCAAGTTTTACCCGAGGGGGTGGGCTAGTAGGCCACAAGCCCTGGCTCCGCCACCACCCCCTGGTGGCGGTGAGCAGGCTTGTGGGGCCCACACGGCTCTACCGCCCCCAATCTCAGGTCTATAAGATCCCTTTCGTCCCAGAAAAAATAAAAAGAGAAGTTTTCGCCGCGTTTACGATAAGGACCCGCCGCCACCACCTGTTCTTCATCTAGACGGCAGATCTGGAGTCCGTCTTGGGCTCCGGAGAGGGGAAATCGTCTCCATCATCATCATCAACTTTCTTCCCTATTCAATTCCATGAAGCTCTTCGTCGTTCGTGACTAATCTATTCGTAGGCTCGCTAGGCGGTGATGAGTAGGATGAGATCTATCATGTAATCGAGTTAGTTTTGATGGGGATTGATCCCTAGTACCCACTATGTTCTGAGATTGATGTTGCTACTACTTTGCCATGCTTAATGCTTGTCACTAGGACCCGAGTGCCATGATTTCAGATCTGAAATTATTATGTTGTCACCAATATATGTGTGTTTTAGATCCGATCTTGCAAGTTGTGGTTACCTACTATGTGTTATGATCCGGCAACCCCGGAGTGACAATAACCGGAACCACTCCCGGTGATGACCATAGTTTGAGGAGTTCATGTGTTCACGAAGTGCTAATGCGTTGGTCCAGTTCTTTATTAAAAGGAGAACCTTAATATCCCGTAGTTTCCTTTTGGACCCCGCTGCCACAGGAGGGATGGACAATAGATGTCATGCAAGTTCTTTTCCCTAAGCACGTATGACGACACACGGAATGCATGCCTACATCACATTGACGAACGGGAGCTAGCCACATATCTCTCCGTGTTATAGCTGTTGCATGATGAATATCATCCAAACAAATCACCGACCCATTGACTACGAGTTTGTCCTACTGCTGTTACTTGTCTTGCTATGCTGTTACTACTGTTGCTGCTGTTGTTACTACTGTTGCTACTGTTGTTACTTGCCTTGCTCTGCTGCTACTGTTGCTACTACTGTCGCTTGCTACTGTTGCTACTTGCTACTGATGTCACTACTGCTGTTCCTTGCCACTGCCGTTACTCGCTACTTTGCTGTTACTACTTTGCTTGCAGATACTAATATTTCAGGTGTGGTTGAATCTGACAATTCAACTGCTAATACTTGAGAGTATTCTCTCACCTCCCGTCGTGTGAATCAACAAATTTGGGTCGAATACTCTACCCCCGAAAACTGCTACGATCCCATGCGCTTGTGGGCTGTCAACAACATTCTTCTAGTTTCGATTGCCGGAGAGTGCTAACAGCATTTTTTTGGTGCCGTTGCAAAGGGGAAGAACAGTTGACATCAAAGAAACAAATTTGGGAATGGGATATGGACCTTCTTCCCAAACACCTCCGTTGACATTGAAGTAGCCAACACCTTGCTTCCTCCGATGTCCTCCTTGCTTGTGCACAATTTCCTCAAATTGCTGACTTCCGGCAAGACTCATAAAGAAACCTCTCTCTATAATTCCTTCCAATAAATCGTTTTCTTGCTCAAGTGTAACTTGGCTAAGAGAATCATTAGTGGAAATAAGCGAGCTACTAGCAACAACATCTTTTGATATAACTTAGCATTGTTGTTACTAGATGAAGAAACTTTCTTGCCTTTGTTACTAGTGTTCTTAGGTTTAACTTGTGGAACAAAAGTAGACAAGATTAATCGTTTGGATAGATAAGAGGAACTCTTGTTTCTAAGATCATCATTGATTGCTTTTAGAAACTCATGATCTTGCTCAAAACTTAGCTTCTCAAAGCATAGCTTCTCATGAGTTCTTGCAAGCTCTCTATGATCTTCTAGAGTAGTTTCACGAGCTAACTTAAGAGTGTTTAATTCTTTAGTTAGTCGTTCAATTCGATTTCTCTTGACTATCATGATTATTTTGAACTTCATTTTTAATGTTATCACTAGCCTTATCAAAGAGCAAGTCATCTTCTCCTAACAAGTCATCCTCATCACTATCAAGGTCAGAGTACTTGGGGCGTGATAACTTGGGGCCTTTTCCATGAAGCAGTTTCCAATCCCTTCATTTGGTGAATCAAATAAGTCGTGGGAGGTTCAGAAAACGTGTGCAAGACCGGCAACACCTTCATGTTGACTGTAGTCGGAATTCGAGTGATAGCTTCTCTCACATTGGTTATCAGACTCGGAGCAGGAAACCCATTCACCAACATGACCTTGATGTCTTCTTCCTGAGCTGCTCTTGGCATATTCCTTCCTCACAGTCTTCCTGACTATGGTATTTTCCTTCTACTTCTAGAGAACAAATTCCTTTGGGATAAAGTCAACATCTTGTTCATTAGAACCGATCTTCCTTCTGGACCTGGTAGCCATCTTGGGCAAGCCATGGGAGCTAGGTGCTCCTGGGTGAGAAGGTGTCCTCTAAGGACTAGTGCCTGAGTCCATGTCAGCACTGGGCTCATTAAAGTTGTTCTGACTATCCACTCATCCTACATCTTGACAAATCAGCCAAGCACACAAGCACACAAGCAGACCCTGTAAAGAGATATAGAAGAGCTTGAAGGGATGAGCATCAAAAAAATCAAAATTTTGTAAAGTTTGAACTATGAAAAATTAGGTTTAATATTCAGCAAAAGTGGATTTCGATTCCACTGAGTCAAAAATTTCGGAGCCAACGAGACTGACACTCTCATTAACAAAAACTTGGCACCCTTTTCGGTTCCACTGAAAAGGAGAACTCGGTTCCATCGAGAACGTTCTAAGTAAGCTAAATCCAAATCGTATGACCGACTTTGATGAATCGGTGACACCGAGATTCAATTTTGTGGACTACTAACCCTAAAATTTCAATTGTTCTCCACACTACGGGAATTTTCTTCTGGATAGAATTAGTGTGGAAGTGGACAGAAATCGTCAAGACCTATTTGCGCAAGAATCAACATTGGGAGCGCAAAGAGGGGCCGGACTCATACACTAGCATGGTGGTGAATCCGCTACGGCAACCATGGTGGTGGATATTCCTGCCGATGATGAAGAACCGGTGGTGAGGGCGCACAGGTGTATCAATTCGATTTCCAGGGGACTAGGGCGCGGCAGCGAGGAGGTGCGGGAGGCGATGTTCGAAGAGTAGTTTGAACCTTCCGTTTCGCAGGATATTTATGCCCCCTGGCTGTCACTGACACTGAGATGGAGTTTTCGCTGCCACCGATTCCCTTAACTGTCAGCAGACAGAGTAACTCGATGAGGCCAAAAATAACAACTAAGTGGTACCAAGATGGTAAAACCTGATAAACCCTAGGTTTTGGTGGGACCGAGATTTTCAGATTGGTCACACTGAGATGCACTTTGGGAGGTTTTGGAATTCAGCCCTTGTCAGAATGGATCTACGAGTGCTCCTCACATAGAGTGTCCCTAAAGTGCTTGCTCAAATTTTGTGATGTAGGATGAATATAATTTGAGACGAGAAAGCATATATAGCTAGAGAAAGGTACTTAGGCATTCTTGTATATCCAGTTGGCCAAAAGAAATAGAAATCCAAATAACAACAATTGGATATCCTCGAATGAGCAAAACATGCATACCAACATGCTCACATAATAAGATGTCAAACAAAACATGGTGAACATGCACAAACATTCTAGCATCTATGAAGCACTTGGAGATGATGAAGTCATCTATATATGAATATATTAACATAGGATCCAAGTAAGAATACTTGATCATAGGTCATACTCATCGATTAAGCAGAAGTGGGTTACCACTTTTACATAAAGCGTTAATGTCCTGACATCGTCTAGGAGACGCTTATACTCAAGTCTTGGAGTAATGCTCACACTAGATGTGACACCCCCTAAGAGGGATAAACTAACCTTGGGTTTTGTCGTAGAAGACTACAACTAGGTGTAGTAGTGGTGGATGCTCATTGTTGACGAAGATCATCTTGAGTTGGGAGCAATCCTTGTTGTTTCTTACACGTGTCACCTACATGGGTTAGTCCCAAAGCACAAGGGACATATGCAAGTATATCTATGGACATAGAATGAAATACATCGGATGTGATGTCCAAAGATGCATTAATTACCTTGTCCCTTGCTTACCTTTGAGGGAATGTGTGACTCCTTGAACTAATTCATATGGTTGGAGTTGATTGCATATAGTTCTTGCCAAGATGAATAAGAGCAAATTTCATTGGCGGAGTCACCCCTCAAGAACTTTCTAGTTCTTCCTCTTGGGGACCCACATCAACCTGATGGAGATACTTGGAGTTGTGGTAGCACTAGATGAGGTAGTGTTAGAAGTGTCCTTGGGAACCCACTCGACCTTGTCTTGGGGTTCTTCCTCAAATTGGTCAATCACCTCTTGAAGCTTTCCCTTGCCCTTGTGGTCTTGTGGTGGAAGGTCAACTTGAAAGCTTGTTCCCTTGGGATGAGTAGGATCCTACTTCTCCACTTGAGGAACAAACTTGGGAATGGGATATGGACCTTCTTCCCAAAGACCTCCGTTTATATTGAAGTAGCCAACACCTTGCTTCCTCCAATGTCCTCTTTGCTTGTGCACAATTTCCTCAAATTCCTTACTTCCGGCAAGACTCTTTAAGAAACCTATGTCTATAATTCCTTCCCATAAATCATTTTCCTTCTCAAGTGTAACTTGGCTAAGAGAATCATTAGTGGAATCAAGAGAGCTACTGGTAACAACGTAATTTGATATAGCTTTAGCATTGTTGTTACTAGATGAAGAAACTTTCTTGCCTTTGTTACTAGTGTTTCTTAGGTTCAATTTGTGGAACAAAAGCAGACAAGATTAATCGTTTGTCTAGATAAGAGGACCTCTTTTTTCGAAGATCATCATTGATAGCTTTTAGAAACTCATGGTCTTGCTCAAAATTTAGCTTCTCATAGCATAGCTTCTCATGAGTTCTTGGGAGCTCTCTAAGATCTTCTAGAGTAGTTTCATGATCTAACTTAAGAGTTTTTAATTCTTTAATTAGTCATTTAATTTGATTTCTCTTGACTAGAATGATTATTTTGAAGTTCATTTTCAATGTTATCACTGGCCTTGTCAAAGAGCAAGTCATCTTCTCCTAACAAGCCATACTCATCACTATCAAAGTCAGAGTACTCGGGGCGTGATACCTTGGGGCCTTTTTCCATGAAGCAGTTTCCAATCCCTTCATTTGGTGAATCAAATAAATTGTAGGAATTGGAGGAAACGAGTGCAAGACCGGCAACACCTTCATCTTGACTGTAGTCGTAGTTGGAGTGATAGGTTCTCTCAGATTGGTTGTCACACTCGGAGCCAGAAACCCATTCACCAACATGACCTTGATGTCTTCTTCTTGAGCTTCTCTTGGTGTACTTGTCCTTCTTCTTCGATTCCTTTCCTCTCCAGGAGTGTCTTCATTCATAATGATATTCTCTACTCCTTATCTCTGTGCGAGGTGACTCATCTCTTGATCTTCGTCTTCTAGGTGACTTTTCTCTTCTTTTGTGGGGAGTTGAGCACTCATTGGAATAGTGTTCGGGATTTCTACAGTTGTAGCAGTTTCGGTCATGACTAGACGAACGCTTCTCATCATATCTTGAATTTGAGCTTCTCTCCTTGCCTCTACTCTTGTATAACTTGTTGAATTTTCTTACCATGAGGCAGATCTCTTCATTGGTAACAAGGTTGTTATTTGAAGTAGCGGGAGCATCACTTGAAGCTTTGTAAGCACTTGACTTGTTGTGCAAATCATCTTTGACTCATTCCCAAGGCGACTCATTTTGTTGAATTCTTCGGGGCACAAGCAGTTGAACATGATATCACAGGCTTGAGCATTGTACTACAACATCTTCAGCTCATCCGTTGTTGCATCGCGATTCGTTCTCTTCCTTCTCCAAAGAAAGCACCTTCACACCAACACGAACAACAGCCGAAACGGCAGGACTATGACCAAGAATATGCATTATCATTGAAGTATGGACCTCAATGGTGATAATTTCCCACACTAGACGACATACTCTCCAAGGTTGTGAAACCAATGCAATGGAGACCAAAGATCTGATGCCACTTGTAGGATCAAAGTTTGACACGGTGATATTTGCCATGGTTCTGATAGGTGGCGCTATCGTACGTCCATGTTGCTGGAGAATTCAACCCACGGAGGGTAACGGCTGTGAGTGTCCACAAGGGGTCCAAGAAGAAGCGGCCTTGTCTATTCCACCATGACTTCCGTCCACATAGGACTAGCCTGACTTATAGTAGATCTTCACGAAGTAGGTGATATCCTCGCCCTTACAAACTTCTTGGTTCAACTCCACAACACGATGTAGGATGATCCCAAGCGACGCCTAACCAATCTAGTAATAGATGTGGTAGAAAAGTGAACTTCTTGCTCTTGTGCTTCAAAATATAGTCTCGACAACACTCAATCACTCTCTCATAGATTTGTCATGGGCAGGAGAGATTGATCTTGTGGAAGGCAACTTGGGAGGCTAGAGATAAAGTTTCAAATGTTTGGATTGGAATCTCTTCATCTCAACACATGAGTAGGTGGCTCTCTCTCAGAAAAATGGATCTGGCAAGTGTAAGTGTGTTCTGAGTGCTTCATGTGCGAATGACAGGAGGAGGAGGGGTATATATAGGCATCTCCTGAAATCCAACCGTTACAACATTATTGCCCAACTCGGTGACACCGAAATGAATCTCAGTGGTACCTAGTTGCACTAAATGTGGCAACTTTTGAATTCTCGGTGAGACCGATATACGAATCTCGGTGGTATGGATACGATGACCTAGACGAGTTTCCAGATCTCGATCAAACTGATTTCAAACTCATAAATTCTGATTCTTCAATTATTCTCAACAAAAAATTGGTCACTAAATCTCGATGGCACCAATGTGAAAGTTGGTGGTACCGATATGGTAGGGTTTGGCAAAAGAACTCTCTGGTGGAAAATCGGTAGGGCCGAGTGGAAATAGTTGGTGGAACCGATTTTTCTTTTATAGCTTTGGATAGAGATATTTTGTGGGAGAATGGCTGAGTATTTTTTGTGGCTACCTCTAAGCACTTAAGCAACCAATTCATCACAATACTTCACCCCCTTTTAATAGTATTGGCTTTCCTATGGGCTCAAATTGATTTCTCACAAATGTAAAATGTAGAGTCTTCTTGCTTGAAGCTTGAGAAAATCCTATTTATTTCCGTGCAACAAGGGGCTTCTCCTCACAATCCTATAGCCAAGGAATCTTTGAACTTTTTTGAAATATACTTGAATAAGATCATTAGTCCAATGATGCATATGTTCTGATGAATTATCAAAACCACCTTAGGGAGCAATTGTGCTTTCACAAATCCCCCCTACCTGATGCGACAGAGATGATAACGCCCAAGATATGGTCCTACCCTTATTTTAGCGTGAGGGCCTCAATAGGGATAGAAACTCATCTTGTCGTTTCACAAGAATGGATACCGTTACAAATACATGTACTGAAAAGAAGAGTATAAAGAGTTGGCTTACACTTGCCACAAGCTACGTAAGACTCACATCAGTACAATACATACAATCATCACGAAGAACAGCAGGGTCCGACTATGGACAAAAACAAACGATAAAATAACGACGTCCGTCCTTGCTATCCCAGGCTGCCGGCCTGGAACCCATCCTAGATCGATGAAGAAGAAGAAAAACTCCAAATAGCACAATCAGCACGCTCACGTCAAAGTAACGCTTAACATGTATCTGCAACTGGTGTTGTAGTAATCTGTGAGCCACACGGGACTCAGCAATCACATTTCCAAAGGTATCAAGACTAGCAAAGCTTAATGGGTGGGGTATGGTTAAGTGGTGACACTGCAGCAAGCGACAAAGCATTTATTTCGTGGATAACTTACGAGTACAAGAATAAAAGAGGGGGTGATCTATGCATAACGGACGTGAACTACTGATGATCAAATGGATGATCCTGAACACCTACTTCCGTCAGACATAACCCCACCGTGTCCTCGATCGGAGAAGGACCTCACGAAAGAGACAGTCATGGTTACACACTGAGTTGGCAAGTCTTAATTAACTTTACTTCAAGTTATCTAGAAGGGATGTTAAACAAAGTTTGCACATTGCCACATAACCGTGGGCACGGCTTTCCAAAAGATTTAACCCTGGAGGGGTGCTCCAACTAGTCCATCATAAACTACCACACGCTGCGACGGAATGACCTCTATCACGGAAACCCATGATCTCCTCGGGTTCCTATTGTAAAACCTCAACCTCGAGATAACCGAAACCATCCTCGGAATCCCTCACACAATACGCTTGAGAAAGGTAAAACAAAGTCCAGCAAGACCGCCCGACATATTGACGATCCAGATAGGAGCCGTGTATCTCGTTCTCAGGACCCGACGGATGAGCACTACGTATGGTGGCCGGATAGACATCCCCGAGTTGCCCCGGGTGGCCCCGCAAGTGGATCTATTTGGGACCAACACCAGCAGCACTGGCCCCCTGTATTATGTTGAATTACTCCTCGAGTAGCGCTAACTCCCTATGCGTCACATTAATATCAGTATTATTATGTTGGGAAAATATAGTACCAATGTTGGGACTTGCAAGACCAGTTTCATCCCAAAACGAGAATTTAGGGGCCTCCATAACAACCCCAAGTATGTTAGGAGCGCTCATTTATGGAACATAACACTGGTAGCCAAAACTAAGGGCGGTAAAGGTGGAACAAAACACCAGGCTAGAAAGCCAAGCCTTCCAACTTTTACCAAGTATATAGGTGCATTGAATTAATTAGCAATAATATGGAGATATAACAAGGAAACCATGTTATCGCATGGAAACAACTGCACCTGCAACTAGCAACGCTATCACATGGTTAAGCAAGCGGTAACAAATCCAATCAGTGGTTTGCTAGGTTGTAGAAGGTTGAAGGTTTGATGGCAATGTTGAGAGGTTGACATTTAACATGTGGTAGGAAACAATACATAACGGTAGAAACGACATAACTAGCATGGCAATGATAGTAATGGTATCTGGGAAAATGTTCACCTTGCCTAAGATCCCGCTTGGAAGAAGAATGACTCCGTGAAGCAGATGAACTGAAGTAGTCGAATGGATCCTCACATTCTGACATGCTTGCGAAACTCTATCGAGACGAACCAAACCGGAAACAAGTATCAACACACGATATTCACCACAACACATGCACGACATGATGCACAACACATATGATGCATGACCAGTTTCAAATATGCAAGGCATGGCACGGAATTTCACACAGTCAAATGCTACACATTAAGTGAAGCTCAATATGCAACGAGTTGCATATTGACAAGACTCCACATTTAATTGTTTAGTTCACTCATGTTTAATAAGACAACCATATTAAAATGTTTTTAACATGGCAAGGGGAGAAGCACAATTTAAACTACCTATCTAGGCCAGAGAGGACATATAGCATCTCTGAATTGACCCCATGATACGTCTCCAATGTATATAATTTTTTATGGTTCCATGCTATTATCTTGTCAAACTTTGGATGTTTTGTATGCCTTTTATATCCTCTTTTGGGACTAACTTATTAACTCAGTGCCAAGTGCCAGTTCCTGTTTTTTCGTGTTTTTGACCATTTTCAGAGGAGAATATTAAACGGAGTCCAAAGGGAATAAAACTTCCGAAAAGATTTTTTCCGGAACAGAAGATATGCAGGGGGCGTGAGAACCAAGGCAGAGGCCACCAGGGGAGGCCACAAGCCCCCTAGGCGTGGCCAGGGGGGTCGTGCCTAGCAGGCTTGTGGGCCCCTGTGGCTCGTCTGCCCTACTTCTTCCGCCTATAAATTCCCGAAAAATCCAAAACCACGGGAGAGATCCACGAAAATACTTTTCCGCACGCAAACTTCTGTCTCCGCAAGATCCCATCTGGGGCACGTTCTGGTGCCCTGTCGGAGGGGGGATTCGGATACGGAGGGCTTCTTCATCAACACCATTGCCTCTCCGATGATGCGTGAGTAGTTCACCATAGACCTTCAGGTCCATAGCTAGTAGCTAGATGGCTTCTTCTCTCTCTTGGATCTTCAATACAAAGTTCTCCATGATCTTCATGGAGATCTATCCGATGTAATCTTCTTTTGCGGTGTGTTTCTCGAGATCCGATGAATTGTGGATTTATGATCAGATTATCTATGAATCTTATTTGAGTTTCTTCTGATCTCTTATATGCATGATTTCATATCCTTGTAATTCTCTTCGAGTTGTGGGTTTTGTTTGGCCAAATTGATCGATGATTCTTGCAATGGGAGAAGTGCTTGGTTTTGGGTTCATACCGTGCGGTGACCTCACCCAGTGACAGAAGGGGTAGTGAGGCATGTATCGTGTTGTTGCCATCAACGGTAAAAAGATGGAGTTTACATCATTGGTTTGATTTTATCCCTCTAAATCATGTCATCTTGCTTAAGGTGTTACTCTGTTCGTCATGAACTCAATACACTAGATGCATGCAGGATACCGGTCGATGTGTGGAGTAATAGCAGTAGATGTAGAAAGTATCGGTCTACTTGTCTCGGACGTGATGGCTATATGTGTTGGGGAACGTCGCATGGGAAACAAAAAATTTCCTACGCGCACGAAGACCTATCATGGTGATGTCCATCTACGAGAGGGGATGAGTGATCTACGTACCCTTGTAGATCGTACAGCAGAAGCGTTAGAGAACGCGGTTGATGTAGTGGAACGTCCTCACGTCCCTCGATCCGCCCCGCGAACAATCCCGCGATCAGTCCCACGATCTAGTACCGAACGGACGGCACCTCCGCGTTCAGCACACGTACAGCTCGACGATGATCTTGGCCTTCTTGATCCAGCAAGAGAGACGGAGAGGTAGAAGAGTTCTCCGGCAGCGTGACGGCGCTCCGGAGGTTGGTGATGATCTCGTCTCAGCAGGGCTCCGCCCGAGCTCCGCAGAAACGCGATCTAGAGGAAAAACCATGGAGGTATGTGGTCGGGCAGCCGTGAGAAAGTCGTCTCAAATCTGCCCTAAAAGCCCCATATATATAGGAGGAGGGAGGGGGACCTTGCCTTGGGGTCCAAGGGATCCCCAAGGGGTCAGCCGAGCCAGGGGGGAGGACTCTCCCCCCCCCAAACCGAGTCCTACTTGGTTTGGTGGGAGGGAGTCCTTCCCCCTTCCCACTTCTTCCTTTTTTTTTCTTTCCTTTGATTTTTCCTTTCTTGGCGCATAGGGGATTGGTGGGCTGTCCCACCAGCCCACTAAGGGCTGGTGTGACCCCCCAAATGCCTATGGGCTTCCCCGGAGTGGGTTGCCCCCTTCCGGTGAACTCCCGGAACCCATTCGTCATTCCCGGTACATTCCCGATAACTCCGAAAACCTTCCGGTAATCAAATGAGGTCATCCTATATATCAATCTTCGTTTCCGGACCATTCCGGAAACCCTCGTGACGTCCGTGATCTCATCCGGGACTCCGAACAACATTTGGTAACCAACCATATAACTCAAATACGCATAAAACAACGTCGAACCTTAAGTGTGCAGACCCTGCGGGTTCGAGAACTATGTAGACATGACCCGAGAGACTCCTCGGTCAATATCCAATAGCGGGACCTGGATGCCCATATTGGATCCTACATATTCTACGAAGATCTTTATCGTTTGAACCTTAGTGCCAAGGATTCGTATAATCCCGTATGTCATTCCCTTTGTCCTTCGGTATGTTACTTGCCCGAGATTTGATCGTCAGTATCCGCATACCTATTTCAATCTCGTTTACCGGCAAGTCTCTTTACTCGTTCCATAATACAAGATCCCGTAACTTACACTAAGTTACATTGCTTGCAAGGCTTGTGTGTGATGTTGTATTACCGAGTGGGCCCCGAGATACCTCTCCGTCACACGGAGTGACAAATCCCAGTCTTGATCCATACTAACTCAACTAACACCTTCGGAGATACCTGTAGAGCATCTTTATAGTCACCCAGTTACGTTGCGACGTTTGATACACAAAAAGCATTCCTCCGGTGTCAGTGAGTTATATGATCTCATGGTCATAGGAATAAATACTTGACACGCAGAAAACAGTAGCAACAAAATGACACGATCAACATGCTACGTCTATTAGTTTGGGTCTAGTCCATCACGTGATTCTCCTAATGACGTGATCCAGTTATCAAGCAACAACACCTTGTTCATAATCAGAAGACACTGACTATCATCGATCAACTGGCTAGCCAACTAGAGGCATGCTAGGGACGGTGTTTTGTCTATGTATCCACACATGTAAATGAGTCTTCATTCAATACAATTATAGCATGGATAATAAACTATTATCTTGATACAGGAATTATAATAATAACTATACATTTATTATTGCCTCTAGGGCATAATTCCAATAGTCTCCCACTTGCCCTAGAGTCAATAATCTAGCCCTCACATCACCATGTGAATTACATTGTAATAAATCTAACACCCATACAGTTCTGGTGTCGATCATGTTTTGGCCGTGGAAGAGGCTTAGTCAGCGGGTCTTCTACATTCAGATCCGTGTGCACTTTGCATATATTTACGTCCTCCTCCTCGACGTAGTCGCGGATGAGGTTGAAGCGTCGTTTGATGTGTCTGGTCTTCTTGTGAAACCTAGGTTCCTTTGCTAAGGCAATGGCACCAGTGTTGTCACAGAACAAGGTTATTGGATCCAGTGCACTTGGCACCACTCCAAGATCCGTCATGAACTGCTTCATCCAGACACCCTCCTTAGCCGCTTCCGAGGCAGCCATGTACTCTGCTTCACATGTAGAATCTGCTACGACGCTTTGCTTGGAACTGCACCAGCTTACTGCACCCCCATTAAGAATAAATACGTATCCGGTTTGCGACTTAGAGTCGTCCGGATCTGTGTCAAAGCTTGCATCGACGTAACCTTTTACGGCGAGCTCTTCGTCACCTCCATACACAAGAAACATCTCCTTAGTCCTTTTCAGGTACTTCAGGATATTCTTGACCGCCGTCCAGTGATCCACTCCTGGATTACTCTGGAACCTACCTGCCATACTTATGGCCAGGCTAACATCCGGTCTAGTGCACAGCATTGCATACATGATAGAGCCTATGGCTGAAGCATAGGGGACGGAGCGCATATGCTCTCTATCTTCATCAGTTGCTGGGCACTGAGTCTTACTCAATCTCGTACCTTGTAACACTGGCAAGAATCCTTTCTTGGACTGTTCCATTTTGTACCTCTTCAAAACTTTATCAAGGTACGTGCTTTGTGAAAGTCCTATCAGGCGTTTTGATCTATCCCTATAGATCTTAATGCCCAATATGTAAGCAGCTTCTCCTAGGTCCTTCATAGAGAAACTTTTATTCAAGTAACCTTTTATGCTCTCCAAAAGCTCTACGTTGTTTCCAATCAGTAATATGTCATCTACATATAATATTAGAAACGCCACAGAGCTCCCACTCACTTTCTTGTAAATACAAGATTCTCCAACCACTTGTATAAACCCAAATGCTTTGATCACCTCATCAAAGCGTTTGTTCCAACTCCGAGATGCTTGCACCAGTCCATAAATGGATCGCTGGAGCTTGCACACCTTGTTAGCATTTTTAGGATCGACAAAACCTTCGGGTTGCATCATATACAACTCTTCCTTAAGGAAACCGTTAAGGAACGCCGTTTTGACATCCATCTGCCATATTTCATAATCGAAAAATGCAGCTATCGCTAACATGATTCTGACGGACTTAAGCATCGCTACGGGTGAGAAGGTCTCATCGTAGTCAACTCCTGGAACTTGTGAAAAACCCTTTGCCACAAGTCGAGCTTTATAAACGGTCACATTACCGTCAGCGTCCGTCTTTTTCTTAAAGATCCATTTGTTCTGAATGGCCTTGCGGCCCTCAGGCAGCATCTCCAAAGTCCACACTTTGTTCTCATACATGGATCCTATCTCGGATTTCATGGCTTCTAGCCATTTGTTGGAATCTGGGCCCACCATTGCTTCTTCATAATTTGCAGGTTCATTGTTGTCTAACAACATGATTGATAAGACAGGATTACCGTACCACTCTGGAGCAGCGCGTGATCTCGTCGACCTGCGTGGTTCAACAGAAACTTGAATTGGAGTTTCATGATTATCATCATTAACTTCCTCCTCAACCGGTGTCGCAATGACAGAGGTTTCCCCTTGCCCTGCGCCACCATCCAGAGGGATGAGAGGTTCGACAACCTCGTCAAGTTCTATCTTCCTCCCACTCAATTCTCTCAAGAGAAACTCCTTCTCGAGAAAAGTTCCGTTCTTAGCAACAAACACTTTGCCCTCGGATTTGAGATAGAAGGTGTACCCAACTGTCTCTTTTTGGTAACCTATGAAGATGCACTTTTCCGCTTTGGGTTCCAGCTTTTCAGGCTGAAGCTTTTTGACATAAGCATCACATCCCCAAACTTTAAGAAACGACAACTTTGGCCTTTTGCCATACCACAGTTCGTATGGTGTCGTCTCAACGGATTTCGATGGTGCCCTATTTAAAGTGAATGCAGCTGTTTCTAATGCATAACCCCAAAATGATAATGGCAAATCACTAAGAGACATCATAGATCGCACCATTTCCAACAAAGTACGATTACGACGTTCGGACACACCATTACGCTGTGGTGTTCCAGGCGGTGTTAACTGCGAAACAATTCCACATTGTCTTAAGTGAGTACCAAACTCGAAACTCAGATATTCACCCCCACGATCAGACCGTAGGAACTTGATCTTCTTGTTACGATGATTTTCCACTTCACTCTGAAATTGCTTGAACTTTTCAAATGTTTCAGACTTGTGCTTCATCAAGTAGACATAACCATATCTACTTAAATCGTCAGTGAAGGTGAGAAAATAACGATATCCGCCGCGTGCCTCCACGCTCATTGGACCACACACATCGGTATGTATGATTTCCAACAAGTCACTTGCACGTTCCATTGTTCCGGAGAACGGAGTCTTAGTCATCTTGCCCATGAGGCATGGTTCGCACGTGTCAAGTGAATCAAAGTCAAGTGACTCCAAAAGTCCATCAGCATGGAGTTTCTTCATGCGCTTTACACCAATATGACCCAAGCGGCAGTGCCACAAAAATATGGTGCTATCATTGTTTACTCTAACTCTTTTGGTCTCAATGTTATGTATATGCGTATCTCTATCAAGATTCAATATGAACAATCCTCTCACATTCGGTGCATGACCATAAAAGATGTTACTCATAGAAATAGAACAACCATTATTCTCAGACTTAAAAGAGTAACCGTCTCGCAATAAACAAGATCCAGATATAATGTTCATGCTCAACGCAGGCACTAAATAACAATGATTTAAGTTCATCACTAATCCCGATGGTAGTTGAAGTGACACTGTGCCGACGGCGATTGCATCAACCTTGGAACCGTTTCCTACGCGCATCGTCACTTCGTCTTTCGCCAGCCTTCGTCTATTCCGCAGTTCCTGCTTCGAGTTGCAAATGTGAGCAACAGAACCGGTATCGAATACCCAGGCACTATTACGAGAGCCGGTTAAGTACACATCAATAACATGTATATCAAATATACCTGATTTTTCTTTGCCCGCCTTCTTATCTGCCAGATACTTGGGGCAATTGCGCTTCCAGTGACCCATACCCTTGCAATAGAAGCACTCTGTTTCAGGCTTAGGTCCAGCCTTGGGTTTCTTCGGCGGATTGGCAACGGGCTTGCCGCTCTTCTTCGAATTGCCCTTCTTGCCTTTGCCGTTTCTCTTGAAATCATACATACCGAATGTGAGAAAATAACGATATCCGCCGCGTGCCTCCACGCTCATTGGACCACACACATCGGTATGTATGATTTCCAACAAGTCACTTGCACGTTCCATTGTTCCGGAGAACGGAGTCTTAGTCATCTTGCCCATGAGGCATGGTTCGCACGTGTCAAGTGAATCAAAGTCAAGTGACTCCAAAAGTCCATCAGCATGGAGTTTCTTCATGCGCTTTACACCAATATGACCCAAGCGGCAGTGCCACAAAAATATGGTGCTATCATTGTTTACTCTAACTCTTTTGGTCTCAATGTTATGTATATGCGTATCTCTATCAAGATTCAATATGAACAATCCTCTCACATTCGGTGCATGACCATAAAAGATGTTACTCATAGAAATAGAACAACCATTATTCTCAGACTTAAAAGAGTAACCGTCTCGCAATAAACAAGATCCAGATATAATGTTCATGCTCAACGCAGGCACTAAATAACAATGATTTAAGTTCATCACTAATCCCGATGGTAGTTGAAGTGACACTGTGCCGACGGCGATTGCATCAACCTTGGAACCGTTACCTACGCGCATCGTCACTTCGTCTTTCGCCAGCCTTCGTCTATTCCGCAGTTCCTGCTTCGAGTTGCAAATGTGAGCAACAGAACCGGTATCGAATACCCAGGCACTATTACGAGAGCCGGTTAAGTACACATCAATAACATGTATATCAAATATACCTGATTTTTCTTTGCCCGCCTTCTTATCTGCCAGATACTTGGGGCAATTGCGCTTCCAGTGACCCATACCCTTGCAATAGAAGCACTCTGTTTCAGGCTTAGGTCCAGCCTTGGGTTTCTTCGGCGGATTGGCAACGGGCTTGCCGCTCTTCTTCGAATTGCCCTTCTTGCCTTTGCCGTTTCTCTTGAAATCATACATACCGAATGTGAGAAAATAACGATATCCGCCGCGTGCCTCCACGCTCATTGGACCACACACATCGGTATGTATGATTTCCAACAAGTCACTTGCACGTTCCATTGTTCTGGAGAACGGAGTCTTAGTCATCTTGCCCATGAGGCATGGTTCGCACGTGTCAAGTGAATCAAAGTCAAGTGACTCCAAAAGTCCATCAGCATGGAGTTTCTTCATGCGCTTTACACCAATATGACCCAAGCGGCAGTGCCACAAAAATATGGTGCTATCATTGTTTACTCTAACTCTTTTGGTCTCAATGTTATGTATATGCGTATCCCTATCAAGATTCAATATGAACAATCCTCTCACATTCGGTGCATGACCATAAAAGATGTTACTCATAGAAATAGAACAACCATTATTCTCAGACATAAAAGAGTAACCGTCTCGCAATAAACAAGATCCAGATATAATGTTCATGCTCAACGCAGGCACTAAATAACAATGATTTAAGTTCATCACTAATCCCGATGGTAGTTGAAGTGACACTGTGCCGACGGCGATTGCATCAACCTTGGAACCGTTTCCTACGCGCATCGTCACTTCGTCTTTCGCCAGCCTTCGTCTATTCCGCAGTTCCTGCTTCGAGTTGCAAATGTGCGCAATAGAACCGGTATCGAATACCCAGGCACTACTACGAGAGCCGGTTAAGTACACATCAATAACATGTATATCAAATATACCTGATTTTTCTTTGCCCGCCTTCTTATCTGCCAGATACTTGGGGCAATTGCGCTTCCAGTGACCCATACCCTTGCAATAGAAGCACTCTGTTTCAGGCTTAGGTCCAGCCTTGGGTTTCTTCGGCGGATTGGCAACGGGCTTGCCGCTCTTCTTCGAATTGCCCTTCTTGCCTTTGCCGTTTCTCTTGAAATCATACATACCGAATGTGAGAAAATAACGATATCCGCCGCGTGCCTCCACGCTCATTGGACCACACACATCGGTATGTATGATTTCCAACAAGTCACTTGCACGTTCCATTGTTCCGGAGAACGGAGTCTTAGTCATCTTGCCCATGAGGCATGGTTCGCACGTGTCAAGTGAATCAAAGTCAGGTGACTCCAAAAGTCCATCAGCATGGAGTTTCTTCATGCGCTTTACACCAATATGACCCAAGCGGCAGTGCCACAAAAATATGGTGCTATCATTGTTTACTCTAACTCTTTTGGTCTCAATGTTATGTATATGCGTATCCCTATCAAGATTCAATATGAACAATCCTCTCACATTCGGTGCATGACCATAAAAGATGTTACTCATAGAAATAGAACAACCATTATTCTCAGACTTAAAAGAGTAACCGTCTCGCAATAAACAAGATCCAGATATAATGTTCATGCTCAACGCAGGCACTAAATAACAATGATTTAAGTTCATCACTAATCCCGATGGTAGTTGAAGTGACACTGTGCCGACGGCGATTGCATCAACCTTGGAACCGTTTCCTACGCGCATCGTCACTTCGTCTTTCGCCAGCCTTCGTCTATTCCGCAGTTCCTGCTTCGAGTTGCAAATGTGAGCAACAGAACCGGTATCGAATACCCAGGCACTATTACGAGAGCCGGTTAAGTACACATCAATAACATGTATATCAAATATACCTGATTTTTCTTTGCCCGCCTTCTTATCTGCCAGATACTTGGGGCAATTGCGCTTCCAGTGACCCATACCCTTGCAATAGAAGCACTCTGTTTCAGGCTTAGGTCCAGCCTTGGGTTTCTTCGGCGGATTGGCAACGGGCTTGCCGCTCTTCTTCGAATTTCCCTTCTTGCCTTTGCCGTTTCTCTTGAAACTAGTGGTCTTGCTCACCATCAACACTTGATGCTCTTTACGGAGTTCAGACTCTGCGACTTTCAGCATCGCAAACAACTCGCCGGGAGACCTGTTCATCCCTTGCATGTTGTAGTTCAACACAAAGCCTTTATAGCTTGGCGGCAGTGATTGAAGGATTTTGTCAGTGATAGCTTCTTGCGGGAGTTCAATCCCCAGTTCAGCTAGACGGTTTGAGTACCCAGACATCTTGAGCACATGTTCACTGACAGACGAGTTTTCCTCCATCTTGCAAGCATAGAATTTATCGGAGGTCTCATACCTCTCGATCCGGGCGTTCTTCTGAAAGATGAACTTCAACTCCTGGAACATCTCAAATGCTCCATGACGCTCAAAGCGACGTTGAAGTCCCGGTTCTAAGCCATACAAGACCGCACATTGAACTATTGAGTAGTCCTCCTTACGCGCTAACCAAGCGTTCTTAACATCCTGATCAGCCGTAGCGGGCGGTTCATCTCCTAGCGCAGCATTAAGGACATAATCCTTCTTTCCAGCTTGTAAGATTAGCTTAAGATTACGAGCCCAGTCTACAAAGTTGCTTCCATCATCTTTCAACTTAGCTTTCTCTAGGAACGTATTAAAATTGAGGATGACACTTGCGTGAGCCATGATCTACAACACAAATATATTCAAAATGGACTTAGACTATGTTCAAGATAATTAGAGTTTAACTTAATCAAATTACATGCTAAACTCCCACTCAAAAAGTACATCTCTCTAGTCATTTGAGTGGTTCATGATCCACCTACACTATCCCAAGTCCGATCATCACGTGAGTCGGGAGTAGTTTCAGTGGTAAGCATCCCTATGCTAATCATATCATCTATATGATTCATGATCGACCTTTCGGTCTCATGTGTTCCGAGGCCATGTCTGCACATGCTAGGCTCGTCAAGCTTAACCCGAGTGTTCCGCGTGTGCAACTGTTTTGCACCCGTTGTATGTGAACGTTGAGTCTATCACACCCGATCATCACGTGGTGTCTCGAAACGACGAACTGTAGCAACGGTGCACAGTCGGGGAGAACACAATTTCGTCTTGAAATTTTAGTGAGAGATCACCTCATAATTCTACCGTCGTTCTAAGCAAAATAAGGTGCATAAAAGGATTAACATCACATGCAATTTATAAGTGACATGATATGGCCATCATTACGTGCTTCTTGATCTCCATCACCAAAGCACCGGCACGATCTTCTTGTCACCGGCGTCACACCATGATCATCCATCAACGTGTTGCCATCGGGGTTGTCGTGCTACTTATGCTATTACTACTAAAGCTACATCCTAGCAAAATAGTAAACGCATCTGCAAGCACATATGTTAGTATAAAGACAACCCTATGGCTCCTGCCGGTTGCCGTACCATCGACGTGCAAGTCGATATTTCTATTACAACATGATCATCTCATACATCCAATATATCACATCACATCATTGGCCATATCACATCACAATCATCCCCTGCAAAAACAAGTTAGACGTCCTCTAATTTTGTTGTTGCATGTTTTACGTGGTGACCAAGGGTATCTAGTAGGATCGCATCTTACTTACGCAAACACCACAACGGAGATATATGAGTTGCTATTTAACCTCATCCAAGGACCTCCTCGGTCAAATCCGGTTCAACTAAAGTTGGAGAAACCGTCACTTGCCAGTCATCTTTGAGCAAAGGGGGTTACTCGTAACGATGAAACCAGTCTCTCGTAAGCGTACGAGTAATGTCGGTCCAAGCCGCTTCAATCCAACAATACCGCGGAATCAAGAAAAGACTAAGGAGGGCAGCAAAACGCACATCACCGCCCACAAAACCTTTTGTGTTCTACTCGAGAAGACATCTACGCATGAACCTAGCTCATGATGCCACTGTTGGGGAACGTCGCATGGGAAACAAAAATTTTCCTACGCGCACGAAGACCTATCATGGTGATGTCCATCTACGAGAGGGGATGAGTGATCTACGTACCCTTGTAGATCGTACAGCAGAAGCGTTAGAGAACGCGGTTGATGTAGTGGAACGTCCTCACGTCCCTCGATCCGCCCCGCGAACAATCCCGCGATCAGTCCCACGATCTAGTACCGAACGGACGGCACCTCCGCGTTCAGCACACGTACAGCTCGACGATGATCTCGGCCTTCTTGATCCAGCAAGAGAGACGGAGAGGTAGAAGAGTTCTCCGGCAGCGTGATGGCGCTCCGGAGGTTGGTGATGATCTCGTCTCAGCAGGGCTCCGCCCGAGCTCCGCAGAAACGCGATCTAGAGGAAAAACCATGGAGGTATGTGGTCGGGCAGCCGCGAGAAAGTCGTGTCAAATCTACCCTAAAAGCCCCATATATATAGGAGGAGGGAGGGGGACCTTGCCTTGGGGTCCAAGGAATCCCCAAGGGGTCGGCCGAGCCGGGGGGGAGGACTCTCCCCCCCCCCCCCAAACCGAGTCCTACTTGGTTTGGTGGGAGGGAGTCCTTCCCCCTTCCCACTTCTTCCTTTTTTTTTTCTTTTCTTTGATTTTTCCTTTCTTGGCGCATAGGGGATTGGTGGGCTGTCCCACCAGCCCACTAAGGGCTGGTGTGACCCCCCCAAATGCCTATGGGCTTCCCCGGAGTGGGTTGCCCCCTTCCGGTGAACTCCCGGAACTCATTCGTCATTCCCGGTACATTCCCGGTAACTCCGAAAACCTTCCGGTAATCAAATGAGGTCATCCTATATATCAATCTTCGTTTCCGGACCATTCCGGAAACCCTCGTGACGTCCGTGATCTCATCCGGGACTCCGAACAACATTCGGTAACCAACCATATAACTCAAATACGCATAAAACAACGTCGAACCTTAAGTGTGCACACCCTGCGGGTTCGAGAACTATGTAGACATGACCCGAGAGACTCCTCGGTCAATATCCAATAGCGGGACCTGGATGCCCATATTGGATCCTACATATTCTACGAAGATCTTTATCGTTTGAACCTCAGTGCCAAGGATTCGTATAATCCCGTATGTCATTCCCTTTGTCCTTCGGTATGTTACTTGCCCGAGATTCGATCGTCAGTATCCGCATACCTATTTCAATCTCGTTTACCGGCAAGTCTCTTTACTTGTTCCGTAATACAAGATCCCGTAACTTACACTAAGTTACATTGCTTGCAAGGCTTGTGTGTGATGTTGTATTACCGAGTGGGCCCCGAGATACCTCTCCGTCACACGGAGTGACAAATCCCAGTCTTGATCCATACTAACTCAACTAACACCTTCGGAGATACCTGTAGAGCATCTTTATAGTCACCCAGTTACGTTGCGACGTTTGATACACACAAAGCATTCCTCCGGTGTCAGTGAGTTATATGATCTCATGGTCATAGGAATAAATACTTGACACGCAGAAAACAGTAGCAACAAAATGACACGATCAACATGCTACGTCTATTAGTTTGGGTCTAGTCCATCACGTGATTCTCCTAATGACGTGATCCAGTTATCAAGCAACAACACCTTGTTCATAATCAGAAGACACTGACTATCATCGATCAACTGGCTAGCCAACTAGAGGCATGCTAGGGACGGTGTTTTGTCTATGTATCCACACATGTAAATGAGTCTTCATTCAATACAATTATAGCATGGATAATAAACTATTATCTTGATACAGGAATTATAATAATAACTATACATTTATTATTGCCTCTAGGGCATAATTCCAACAATATGTATGATCATTGCCTTAGATATCGTCATGACTTTGCGCGGTTCTATCAATTGCTCGACAGTAATTCGTTCACCCACCATAATATTTGCTATCTTGAGGGAAGCCTCTTGTGAACACTATGGCCCCCGGGTCTACTTCACATCATATTTTCAGCCTTACACTTTTACTTTGTTGCACTTTCCGCCTTCAGATCTCACTTTGCAATCAATCTTGAAGGGATTGACAACCCCTTTATAGCATTGGGTGCAAGCTCGTTTGTGTTTGCGCAGGTACTCTGGACACTTGGCTTGATTCTCCTACTGGATTGATACCTTGGTTCTCAAACTGAGAGAAATACTTATTTCTACTGTGCTGCATCACCCTTTCCTCTTCATGGGAAAAACCAACGCAAGCTCAAGAGGTAGCACCCCACGCGTTACTTTGTAATCTGTCAAGATTTGTCCTAATCACATCTTATGTTTGTTTAACGGCAAAACAAAGTGGTTCACGTGATTCTACTCGTTGTTCTAGTCCATTTACATATATGGCTCATCTCCAACGGAGCTACGAGTAAATAACTACGACCTAATCCTTTTTAACACGTCGACATGTAGACCGGTGCAAATAGCATGCTAAACAGCTTTAAATATGCATGATAATTGGAAAATAATATTCTACGTGAAATTCTAATCACTTTACATAGATAACTTGTCGCAATCCGACGCGCGGATAAAAAGATACGGGCATTTGAAAATATGCATTGCCGACAAAGAATTAAATCGCAGGACGTTAAAAAACACTACTAGGCCGAATCTGGCTACAGGCCCAAAACAGGACATGGGCGCAACTTAACTATTAAGCGCTTAGGGCACACAATAGAGGGGCCAGGGGGACTCACCTTAGCAGGCCGAGGCCCAAGTCAGTGCGGAGGTTGGGTCGGCCAGCTCGGGATGGGCGAGCTGGGCCGAGGGGCGCGCTGGAGGCTCGGCCAGCTGGGCTGCTAAGCCATGTGGGAGGAGGCGCCCACGGCGCAAGCACGATCAATGACCGACGCACTAGGGCTTCCCGCTCCCGGTCCGATCTGGATCGGGGCCGAGCGACGGCAGCGTGACGGCGGCCGGCGGCGAGGCCTCGCGGCGCAGGCACCGGGCACCGGCGGGAGCTGCGGCTGCGGAGTGTTTCGGGGCTCCGGCCGGGCGAGCTCTTCGATCCTGAAATTTCTAAGGGAGCTCGGGCTCGGGAGGAGCGGATGGCGGTGGGGAGACCAGGGGCACGCCGGCGAGCAGCGACGCTTCGGTCTCCGGCGGCGGAGCTCCTCCAGATCCGGTGGGAGGTGACCCGAAGGTCCGGCTGCAAGCAGCAGGGCGGCGGCCGGCGACGGAACTCATCGGCGTCGGCTACCTGCGGATTGGGCGCGGGAGGTGGGTAGCGAGGTAGACGCATCTCGCGTGGTTCGTGCGGGCTGGTTCGGGCCCGGACGGGCCTGCTCCGGGCTCTGCGGGCCCTGGTGGCTGGGCTGAGGAGAGAGAGGTGGGAGATGGCGACGACGCGGGTTTCGAGGTGGAGGAGAGGTGAGACCAAAATAGGCAGGGGTTAGGCTGCTATTTATAGCAAATGGGGCTAGGGTTAGCTATTTTTCATCCAATTTCGACCGCGCAATCGCGATCGTATGGCTCCGGTCACGAGTGGAGCCTAGGTTAGGGCTTAGCGGCTGTGTAGAGGGGGTTGTGGCTAAGAAGAGAGGGAAGTTTGCTGCCCGGCACGATATTTTAAAACCCCGAAAAACGTCTGATGATAAACCGATGATGGTGCCACTACAGTCAACCGTTCGGGTATCAAACGGAGTCTAATTGCAACGAAATTCGGCAAGCGGCCTACCTACATTAAAATAAGACCGCATGCGAAGTTTCGACCCAATCCGAGAATATTTTCCCAACACTTTCAAAAAACAAGATTTTATCGATGTCGTATGCGCGTGCGTGTGTGGTCGAGCTCAAAACGGTCAACGATAAAATCGGAGAGAACTGGCAACTACTAACGGATGCAGGTTTAGAAAACTGTCGGCAACGGAGTGCCGATGCAATGCTGATGATGCGAATGATGAGTGTGACAAACAAGAATTAACTCGGCGACAGCGGAATAAAAGGGGAATCTTCTGGAGCATCGGTCTCGGGCTGTCACAACTCTCCTACACTAACAAGAGATCGCACCCCGAGATCTAAGAATGAAACGGGAAGAGAAAGAGCAAGAGCAAGAGGTAAACTTAGTTGCTTCTTTGACAAACGAGTGAAGCCAACAAATCTTGAAGGTTGCAAAGAGATGAGGAATGATAAGAGAAACAATCAAGAATTCAAACAAAATTTCGGCAGCAATTCGGTAGGAAATTTAGGAAAAAATTTGATGAGATGGAAAGATCTTGAGAAGATTCACAACAAACTAACTAAGTTGAAAAAAACAAGGAAAGAACATGATCTTGAGAGAACAAGATGATAGATTGAAGAGAGCAACATCACCACAACTCCTGAACAAGAGAATAGAAACTATATCATTGAGAAGAAAGAAAGAATAAGAAAATGACAACTACTACTACAATTGAATTGAACAGCCTCCGGACAAGGAGAATTGAATGTAGTTGTTGGAAAAGAAAAACAACGAGAAGAACAAGGTTGAATTGGACTTATGAAAACTATCCAAAATAATGAGGTGAGAAAGAGGCACAATTCAAAAACTATTTTATCGATGTCGCGGGTGCGTGCTTGTGTGGTTGGTCTCAAAACGGTCAATGACAAAAACATAAAGAACCGACAACTAATAACAGATGCAAGTTTATAAAACTGGCGGCAACACAGTGCCGATGCAATGCAGATGATGCGCATGATGCGATGATGAATGCTACAGACAAACGAACCACATGACGAGAACAAAATAAAAGGGGAATCTTCCGGAGCATAGGTCTCGGGCTGTCACATTGATACATGCTAGAATGTTTGTGCATGTTCACCATGTTTTGTTTGACATCTTATGGTGTGAGCATGTTCTTATGCATGTTTTGCTCATTCGAGGATATCCAATCGTTGTTATTTGGCTTTCTATTTATTTTGGCCAATTGTACATACAAGAATGCCTAAGTACCTTTCTCTAGCTATCCATGGTTTCTCTTCTCATATTCTGTTCATGCTACATCACAAAATTTGAGAAAGCAGTTTAGTCACACTCTATGTGAGGAGAACAAAGAGATCCCTCTCGACATGGGCTGAATTCCAAAAGTTCCCGAAGTGCATCTCAGTGTGACGAACCTCAAAATCTCGGTCACACCGAAACCTAGGGTTGATCAGATTTTAACGTCTCGGTACCACTGAGTTGTTATTTTTGGCCTCACCGAGTTACTCTATGAGCTGACAGTTAAGGAACTCGGTGGCACCGAAAACTCCATCTCGATGTCTGTGACAGCTAGGGGGTATGAATATCCTCGAAACCCGAAGGATGAAAAAACTCTTCAAACATCGCCTCCTGCACCTCCTTGCTGCCACGCCATAGTCCCGTGGAAATCGAATTGATTCTCCTGTGTGCCCTCACCACCGGAGTCTTCGTCGTCAGCAGGAATATCCACCACCATCGTTCCCGTAGCAGATTCACCAAAAAGTTAGGGTATGAATCCGACCCCTCTTTGTGCTCCCAATGCCAATTCTTGCGCAAATAGTTCTTGACGATTTTTTTCCACTTTTGCACTAATTCTATCCAGAAGAAAGTTCCCGTAGTGTAGATAACAATTGAAATTTTAAGGTTAGTAGTCCGCAAAATTGAATCTCGGTGTGACCGATTCATCAAAGACGGTCGTACGATTTCGTATTAGGTTACTGAGAACGTTCTAAATGGAACCAATTTCTCCTTTTCGGTGATACCGAAAAGGGTGCCAAGTGTGTGTTAATGAGAGTGTCAGTCTCGGTGGCTCCAATTTTTTTGACTCAGTGGAACCGAAATCATCTTTTGGTGAATATTAAACCTAATTTTGCAGAGTTCAAAGTTTACAAAATTTTGATTTTTTATGCTCATCCCTCCCAGCTCTTCTATATCTCTTCACATAGTTTCTCGTGTGCTTGTTTTCTTGGCTAATTTGTTAGGATGTCAGAATCAGAGGATAGTCAGAAGAACTTCAATGACCCATTGCTGACATGGACTCAGGCAGTAGTCGTGAGATTACACCTTCTCACCCAGGAGCACCCGGCTCCCATGGCTTGCCCAAGACAGCTACCAGGTCCCGAAGGAATATCAGTTCTGATGAAGAATATGTTGACTTTATCCGAGAGGAATTTGTTCCCCCATAAGCACAAGGAGAAGACCATAGTGAGGAAGACTGTGGGGAAGGAACATGCGAGACATGCTGACATTAAAGCTCCAAAAGCTAGGCTTGCAAAGAAACCATGTCAAAAGAGAGTGAGAAAGAGAATTGTCCATGTTGTTGGTAGGCAAACCTCAATATATGAAGATCTTGTAGAAGCTGCTGATGATGACGAGGAAGAAATTCCAGCTGAGGTCCGTCCTCCTAAGAAGAGAAAGCCGATGGCTGATGCTATGCCTAAGAAGACTGCCCCAAGCCTTCAGCACCTAAGGCTAAGAAGTTTGTAGCTCCCAAGAGGACTACGAAGGACATTCTTGTAGCAGAGAAGAACAAAGTCTCCGCATCCAAAGAATTTATTGTAGAGGAACAAGAGGATGCCCAGTGCTAATGAAGCTGAGAGCTCATGTACCATCTCACGATGCTTCTCACCCAGCTGCTGAGGAAATCAAAAAGAGAAGAGATCAATGACTGAGGGAGGGGAGATCAGTTGATACATATGTTGTGAGAAGGAGAACTGTTGTTGATCCCCACTTTCACACCAAGGAGCAGCAAGATTTCTATGAGACTATGTTTCCTGATAATAGTCCATCAGTTAGAGACATGAGATATGTCGATTGGGAATATATCAAGGCCAATGAACATTATTTACCTCATGTGAGAGAAAACTTTAGGATGGTTCATATTGAAGATTTTGCTTGGAATGATGACATGATCATGCAATTCTGTTCCATGGCACATTTCTATTCTCATGGAAGGATTGTATGGATGACTGAAGGTCACTGGTATGAGTCCACAATTGATGAGTGGACCACTATCATTGGTGATCCAAACGATCAACAAGGAGATTTGGATGTGTATTCAGAACCCAAGATGAATCACAACTCCATGGCCAACATGTACAAGCCAGTGCCCCATAAGTATGTGCACACACACAAGTTTGGTTGTGTCTAGTTCTTGCAAGCAGGGATACCTACTACAAAAACCACTATGAGATACACCCTAATGCCCAAATCAGGAGATGATATGATGATTAGAGGTTATTCCATCAATATGATGCATCATTTAGACACCCGCACCCGGTCCAGAGTGATGGATTTGATAGTTTAGACTGTCAGGAGGACTGGTGCAGATCAAAATAAATCTTGCGGATATTCTCCATACATTCAGATGCTCATCAATGCCAAAATTGGCAAGCATGCATATCTGCTTGATCATCCCCACCTGCCACTTCAGCTAGAGTTTGAATACAATGAAGTTGTGATGGACTCGAGCCATTCCAGCTTCGCTACTGCTCGAGAGGCAGCAAAGGCTCGAGAGGTAGAGGATGCAGAGGCACAGGCTGCTAGGAATGCTCCAGCTCCAACCCCACAACTCAAAACCAGAGACGAGCAAATGTCATTCTTGGTCAGCACCATCCAAGGGACGGAGAAGATCTTTTTTTGCGATTTTGCTGAACCAGTAGAGCCTCGAGAGGATCATGGAGATAAAATTCCATGACCTGGATGGTAAGGTAAAGGAGTTGACTACCACTGTTGAGCAGCTCCACCATGAAGTTGATTCAGTGCATATATCCCGCTCCGGAAGTGATGATGAAGAGTCACCTCTTCCTACTACTACTACTACCGCTCAGTTCATGACCTAGACTAGGTCAGCAGCTGTGCCAATTCCAGAAGTAACACCATCTTCATCAGCTCAAGCTTGAGCACCTTCAGCTCCTGCTCCTACACCTAAAGTGTCTACACCTCCACCTCCAGGTACATCTGTAGAAGCCTTCATTGACGCTCTCCTATCCACTCCATCATCAGCTACCGGACGAGATCGAGCATAGAGAGACGATTAGTTCTAGACCTTTGAACTTTTTGGTATCTTTTTGCCAAAGTGATAGAAGTGTATAGATCAAATAGGCTTAGAGAGGGACAGCTTTGCATTTTATTTGCTCTCATTTGATATTTTTTCAAAACTTTTGGTCTTTTTGATGACTTTATCCGTTCAGGAGGATTGTTTGATCATATAATTTTTTTGATTGTTGCTACCGCTATCATCTTTGAGCTATCTACTTGATGATCACTCACTTGCTTGTTTGGTGTTACGTGCATTACTACTTATTCATATCATTCATGCGCACTACCAAGTTGTATCTGACATGGAAGAGTGATCCATGATCCTAATCAATTGTGCATTTGCATTCAAAAGAAAATTTAAAATAATGCACGAATTTAGGGGGAGCTACTGCTTTTCACACAAAAATTCATACTCATATAACTCATATTCATATAACTCATACTCATATAGCTCATACTCATATAGCTCATACTTATATAACTCATACTCATATAACTCATATTCATATAACTCATACTCATATAGCTCGTATTCATATAACTCATACTCATATAACTCATACTCATATAACTCATACTCATATAACTCATACTAATAATCTAGCTGACGCCTCACGGTGCAGGCGGTGGCAACCCAAAAATAAGGAACCATCACCGGATCATAGCTCGGGTGATGTCCCTGGAGAACCTGCCAGGTATTGGAGAACCTGGCATCCATCGGAGCCATGTAGCGATAGACGTGCTCACCCTCCTCCAACACGACGACGTACCACCTCCGTGGGGGCTGGCTCCCTCATCACCGATAATGTCCCACGCGACCACCACCAAAGAAGCTCCGGGTCAACGATGAGACCCGGATTCCGCACCAAGGTGCAGCCCCCAGAAGGTAGCACCTCCCAGTGCCAGCCCGGCGGAGCCCAGTCCCGCACATGCTGGGGCCTATCAAGCAGGTGGCCGCCACCTACCCGACAACGAGGATGCGGGATGGGCATCGTCGACATCGAGACAAATTCCTCTGAAAAATGTTTAGCTCATATTTAGTGTTTGAACTGAATATTACATGGCAACATCATATGACAAATTAACCAAGTTCATATGACAAAAACTAATTAGCTCATGTTCAGGGGATCAACACTCATGACAACATCATATGACAAATTAACCAAATATGATTGTGCATATTTGCAAGTTTGAGGTAGTATGAACTAGAGGGGAGCAAGAGCGTGGTAGTACATTGCGGGGGTGACGTCGGAGGTGGCCGGAGGCGGCGACGCTAACCCTAGGAGAATGACATAAATAGAAATTAAACAATATGAAATTAGTTGTCAAATATTTTTAAATAAACAACATAAATTACTTAATAAATATGGTTGAGGAACTTAAAGAAACGACATATGATGGACACTCTTCTCTCATGTATGGTGGACACTCCCTCACCGATTTCTCGACCATCGATGATGGTCGCTACTCCTACTTCCCCTAGTGCATAACAAATATCTAGCACAAGGAGAAGAAGGAGAAGTGACCCCCACGACAACTGTCGGCATTCTTCTTCTCTCATATGTGGTGGACACTCCCTCACCGATTTTTCGACCGTCGATGATGGTCGTTACTCCTACTTCCGCTAGTGCATAACAAATATCTAGCACAAGGAGAAGAAGGAGAAACGACCCCCATGACAACAGTCGGCATTCTTCTTCTCTCATATATGGTGGACACTCCCTCACCGATTAAACCATTTATAATAAACACTTACTAAATAAACTATTTCTAATAAACACTTACTACATTATACTTATATTTAAATATAAGGTAGCATAAAGAAATAAACAAACAAATATGACATGTTCATTCTAGCAACTATCCTAAATCAAAATGTTGCATATCAACTAAACCCTAGAAACTATCCTAAATCAAAATGTTGCATATCAACTAAACCCTAGAAACTATCCTAAATCAAAATGTTGCATATAAACTAAACCCTAGCAACTATCCTAAATCAAAATGTTGCATATCAACTAAACCCTAGAAACTATCCTAAATCAAAATGTTGCATATCAACTAAACCCTAAAATTATACTACAAACTATTAACTAAATAAGAATGCATGTTGCATATCAACAAGAAAATACGAACTAGCCTACTAAATCAAAATGTAGTAGGGAGGAGGGGTTGTGGATGGAGGAGGGAGGAGGGAGGAGGAGGGGCGACTGAAGGAGGAAGGAGGAAGGAGGACGAAGGAGGAAGGCGGAGCAAGGAGGGGGAGGTGACAGCGGCAGCGAGCGGCGGTGGACGGAGGAGGTGAGGCGGGGAGGGGGAGGAGGGGGAGGTGACGGCGGCAGAGGGAGGAGGTGTTGGGGAACGTCGCATGGGAAACAAAAATTTTCCTACGCGCACGAAATCTTATCATGGTGATGTCCATCTACGAGAGGGGATTTCCGATCTACGTACCCTTGTAGACCGCACAGCAGAAGCGTTAAGAAATGCGATTGATGTAGTGGAATGTCCTCACGTCCCTCGATCCGCCCCGCGAACCGTCTCGCGATCAGTCCCACGATCTAGTGTCGAACGGACGGCACCTCCGCGTTCAGCACACGTACAGCTCAACGATGATCTCGGCCTTCTTGATCCAGCAAGAGAGACGGAGAGGTAGATGAGTTCTCCGGCAGCGTGACGGCGCTCCGGAGGTTGGTGGTGATCTAATCTTAGCAGGCCTCTGCCCGAGCTCCGCAGAAACGCGATCTGGAGGTAAAACCGTGGAGGTATGTGGTCGGGCTGCCGTGGCAAAAGTTGTCTCAAATCAACCCTAAAACCTCCGTATATATAGGGGGAAGAGGGGGAGCCTTGCCTTGGGGTCCAAGGACCCTCAAGGGGGTCGGCCGAGCCAAGGGGGGGAGTCCTCCCCTTCCAAACCGAATCCAACTAGGTTCGGAAGGAGGAGTCCTTCCCCTTTTTCCCACCTCCTCTTTTTTTTCTCTTTGATTTTCTTCCTACGGCGCATAGGGCCTTCTTGGGCTGTCCCACCAGCCCACTAAGGGCTGGTGCGCCACCCCCAAGGCCTATGGGCTTCCCCGGGGTGGGTTCCCCCCCCTGTGAACACCCGGAACCCATTCGTCATTCCTGGTACATTCCCGGTAACTCCGAAAACCTTCCGGTAATCAAATGAGGTCATCATATATATCAATCTTCGTTTCCGGATCATTCCGGAAACCCTCGTGACGTCCGTGATCCCATCCGGGACTCCGAACAACATTCGGTAACCAACCATATAACTCAAATACGCATAAAACAACGTCGAACCTTAAGTGTGCAGACCCTGCGGGTTCGAGAACTATGTAGACATGACCCGAGTGACTCCTCGGTCAATATCCAATAGTGGGACCTGGATGCCCATATTGGATACCACATATTCTATGAAGATCTCATCGTTTGAACCTCAGTGCCAAGGATTCATATAATCCCGTATGTCATTCCCTTTGTCCTTCGGTATGTTACTTGCCCGAGATTCGATCGTCAGTATCCGCATACCTATTTCAATCTCCTTTACCGGCAAGTCTCTTTACTCGTTCCGTAATACAAGATCCCGCAACTTACACTAAGTCACATTGCTTGCAAGGCTTGTGTGTGATGTTGTATTACCGAGTGGGCCCCGAGATACCTCTCCGTCATACGGAGTGACAAATCCCAGTCTTGATCCATACTAACTCAACGAACACCTTCGGAGATACCTGTAGAGCATCTTTATAGTCACCCAGTTACGTTGCGACGTTTGATACACACAAAGTATTCCTCCGGTGTCAGTGAGTTATATGATCTCATGGTCATAGGAACAAATACTTGACACGCAAAAAACAGTAGCAACAAAATGACACGATCAACATGCTACGTCTATTAGTTTGGGTCTAGTCCATCACATGATTCTCCTAATGATGCGATCCCGTTATCAAGTAACAACACTTGCCTGTGGCCAGGAAACCTTGGCCATCTTTGATCAATGAGCTAGTCAACTAGAGGCTTACTAGGGACAGTGTTTTGTCTATGTATCCACACAAGTATTGTGTTTCCAATCAATACAATTATAGCCTGGATAATAAACGATTATCATGAACAAAGAAATATAATAATAACTAATTTATTATTGCCTCTAGGGCATATTTCCAACAGTCTCCCACTTGCACTAGAGTCAATAATCTAGTTCACATTACCATGTGATTCCAACGAATCCAACACCCATATAGTTATGGGGTTTGATCACGTCTTGCTCATGAGAGAGGTTTTAGTCAAAGGTTCTGAAATTTTCAGATCCGTGTGTTCTTTACAAATCTTTATGTCATCTTATAGATGCTGCTACTATGTGCTATTCGGAAATACTCCAAATATCTACTCTACTATACGAATCCGCTTCACTACTCATAGTTATTCGGATTAGTGTCAAAGCTTACATCGACGTAACCCTTTACGACGAACTCTTTAACCACCTCCATAATCGAGAAAAATTCCTTAGTCCATCAGTTACTAAGGATAAATTTTGACCGCTGCTAGTGATTCAATCATGGATCACTCTCTGTACCTCTCAACAGACTTGCTGCAAGGCACACATCAGGTGCGGTACTCAGCATGGCATACTTTAGAGTATACGGCTAAGGCATACAAGACGACCTTCGTCTATTCTCTTTATTCTGTCGTGGTCGGGTTTTGAGTCTTACTCAAATTCACACCTTACAACGCAACCAAGAACTCCTTCTTTGCTGATCTATTTTGAACTCCTTCAAAACTTGTCAAGGCATGCATCTTGTTGAAACTTCCATTAAGCGCTTTCGATCTATCTCCATAGATCTTTGATGCTCAACGTTCAAGTAGCTCAATCCAGGTATTCCTTTGAAAACTCCTTTCAAACAACCTTGTATGCTTTACAGAAATTCTACATTACTTCTCATCCACAATATGTCAACCACATATACTTATCAGAAATTCTATAGTGCTCCCACTCACTTCTTTGGAAATACAAGTTTCTCATAAACCTTGTACAAACCCAAAATCCTTGATCATCTCATCAAAGTGTATATTCCAACTCCGAGATGCTTGCACCAGTCCATTTAAGGATCGCTGGAGCTTGCATACTTGCTAGTATCTTTAGGATCGACAAAACCTCATGGTTGTATCTCATACAATGTTTTCTCAAGGAAACCGTCGAGGAAACAATGTTTTGACATCCTACATGCAATATTTCATAAATAATGCAGCAACTACTAACATAATTCTAACAGACTTTTAGCATCGCTACGAGTGAGAAAGTCTCATCATAGTCAACTGTTTGATCTTGTCGGAAACATCTTTGCGACAAGTCGAGCTTTTCTTAATAGTGACTTATCACTATCATCGTCTGTCTTCTTTTTAAAGATCCATCTTTACTCAATAGTCCTATGACCATCAAATAGTTCTTCCAAAGTCTACACTTTGTTTTCATACATGGATCCTCTCTCGGATTTCATGGCTTCCAGCCATTTGTCGGAATCTGGGCCCACCATTGCTTTCTCCATAACTCGTAGGTTCACTGTTGCTCAACAACATGACCTCCAAGACTGGGTTACCGTACCACTCTGTAGTAGTACGCGACCTTGTCAACCTACGAGGCTTGTAGTAACTTGATCCGATGCTCGATGATCACCATCATCAGCTTTCATTTCAATTGGTGTAGGCGCCACAGGAACAACTTCCTGCGCCCTGCTACAAACTGGTCGAAGTGATGGTTCCATAACCTCATCAAGTTCTACCACCCTCCCAATCAATTCTTTCGAGAGAAACCTTTCCTCGAGAAAGGATCCGTTTCTAGAAACAAACACTTTGCTTTCGGATCTGAGATAGGAGATGTACCCAACTGTTTTGGATATCCTATGAAGATGCATTTATCCGCTTTGGGTTCGAGCTTATCGGACTGAAACTTTTTCACATAAGTGTCGAAGCCCCAAACTTTCAAGAAACGACAGTTTAGATTTCTCTAAACCTCAGACTGTACTGTGTCATCTCAATGGAAATACCCGGTGCCCTACTTAAAGTGAATGCGGTTGTCTATAATGCATAACCCATAAACGATAGTGGTAATTCGATAAGAGACATCACAGCATGCACCATGCCAAATAGTGCATGGCTATGACGCTCAGACACATCATCACACTATGATGTTCCAGGTGGCATGAACTGTGAAACAATTTCCACATTGTCTTAACTGTGTACCAAAACTCGTAACTCGGATATTCATTTCTATGATCATATCGTAGACAGTTTATCCTCTTGTTACGACAAACTTCACTCCGAAATAGAATTGAACTTTTCAATATTTCAGACTTTTGATTCATTAAGTAAATACTCTTGTATCAGCTCAAATCGTCATTGAAGTAGGAACATAATGATATCCACTGCGTGCCTCAGTACCCATTGGACTGCATACATCAAAATGTATCACTTCCAATAAGTTACTATCTTGTTTCATCTCAATGAAAACAAGGCCTTGCTCATGTGGTACGATTTGCATGTCACCAATGATTCAAAATCAAGTGAGTATAAAGATCCATCAGCATGGAGCCTCTTCATGCAATTTACACCAACATGACTCAAGCGGCAGTGCCACAAGTAAGTGGTACTATCATCATTACCTCGTATCTTTTGGCACCAATATTATGAACATGTGTAACACTACGATCGAGATTCAATAAACCATTGAAGGTGATTTATTCAAGCAAATAGAGTAACCATTATTCTCTTTAAATGAATAATCGTATTGCAATAAACACGATCCAGTCATGTTCATGCTTAACGCAAGTACCAAATAACAATTATTTAGTTTTAACACGAATCCTGATGGTAGATGGAGTGTGCGACGTTTGATCATATCAACCTTGGAAATACTTCCAACACGTATCGTCACCTCGCCTTTAGCTAGTCTCCGTTTATGCCGTAGCTTTCATTTCGTGTCACTAATCACTTAGCAACCGAACCGGTATCTAATACCCTTGTGCTACTAGGAGTACTAGTAAAGTACACATCAACATCATGTATATCAAATATACTTCTTTCGACTTTTGCCAGCCTTCTTATCTACCAAGTATCAAGAGTTGCTCCGCCTCAGTGACTGTTCCCCTCATTACAGAAGCACTTAGTCTCGGGTTTGGGTTTAATATTGGGTCTCTTCATTAGTGCAGCAACTGTTTTGCCGTTTCACGAAGTATCCCTTCTAGCCCTTGCCTTTCCCGAAACTTAGTGGTTTTACTAACCATCAACTATTGATGCTCCTTCTTGATTTCTACTTTCGCAGTGTCAAACATCGCGAATCGCTCAAGGATCATTGTATCTATCCTTGATATGTTATAGTTCATCACGAAGCTCTCACAGCTTGGTGGCAGTGACTTTGGAGAACCATCACTATCTCATCTGGAAGATTAACTCCCACTTGATTCAAGCGATTGTCGTACTCAGACAATCTGAGCACATGCTCAACGATTGAGCTTTTCTCCTTTACTTTGTGGACAAAGAATCTTGTCGGAGGTCTCGTACCTCTTAACAAGGGCACAAGCATGAAATCACAATTTCATCTCTTTAGAACATCACTTATGTTCCGTGACGTTTCAAAACGTCTTCGGCGCCTTGCTTCTAAGCCATTAAGTATTTTGCACTGAACTATCATGTAGTCATCAGAAACGTGTATGTTGGATGTTCACAGCATCCACAGACGACGCTCGAGGTGCAGCACACTGAGTGGTGCATTAAGGACATAAGCCTTCTGTGCAGCAACGAGGACAATTCTCTGCAAAGTTTGCTACTATCAACTTTCAACTAAATTTTCTCTAGGAACATATAAAAACAGTAGAGCTATAGCGCAAGCTACATCGTAATTCGCAAAGACCATTAGACTATGTTCATGACAATTAGTTCAATTAATCATATTACTTAAGAACTCCCACTCAAAAAGTACATCTCTCTAGTCATTTGAGTGGTACATGATCCAAATCCACTATCTCAAGTCCGATCATCACGTGAGTCGAGAATAGTTTCAGTGGTAAGCATCTCTATGCTAATCATATCAACTATACGATTCATGCTCGACCTTTCGGTCTCATGTGTTCCAAGGCCATGTCTGCACATGCTAGGCTCGTCAAGCTTAACCCGAGTGTTCCGCGTGTGCAACTATTTTGCACCCGTTGTATGTGAACGTTGAGTCTATCACACCCGATCATCACGTGGTGTCTCAAAACGAAGAACTGTCGCAATGGTGCATAGTCGGGGAGAACACAATTTCGTCTTGAAATTTTAGTGAGAGATCATCTCATAATGGTACCGTCGTTCTAAGCAAGATAAGGTGCATAAAGGATTAACTTCACATGCAATTCATAAGTGACATGATATGGCCATCATCATGTGCTTCTTGATCTCCATCACCAAAGCACCGGCACGATCTTCTTGTCACCGGCGTCACACCATGATCTCCATCATCATGATCTCCATCAACGTGTCGCCATCGGGGTTGTCGTGCTACTCATGCTATTACTAGTAAAGCTACGTCCTAGCAATATGGTAAACGCATCTGCAAGCACAAATGTTAGTTTAAAGACAACCCTATGGCTCCTGCCGGTTGCCGAACCATCGACGTGCAAGTCGATATTAACTATTACAACATGATCATCTCATACATCCAATATATCACATCACATCGTTGGCCATATCACATCACAAGCATACCCTGCAAAAACAAGTTAGACGTCCTCTAATTTTGTTGTTGCATGTTTTACGTGGTGACCATGGGTATCTAGTAGGATCGCATCTTACTTACGCAAACACCACAACGGAGATATATGAATTGCTATTTAACCTTATACAAGGACCTCCTTGGTCAAATCCGATCCAACTAAAGTTGGAGAAACCGACACTTGCCAGTCATCTTTGACCAACGGGGTTACTCATAGCGATGAAACCAGTCTCTCGTAAGCGTACGAGTAATGTCGGTCCAAGCCGCTTCAATCCAACAATACCGCGGAATCAAGAAAAGACTAAGGAGGGCAGCAAAACGCACATCACCGCCCACAAAAACTTTTGTGTTCTACTCGAGAAGACATCTACGCATGAACCTAGCTCATGATCCCACTGTTGGGGAACGTCGCATGGGAAACAAAAAAATTCCAACGCGCACGAAGACCTATCATGGTGATGTCCATCTACGAGAGGGGATATTCGATCTACGTACCCTTGTAGATCGCACAGCAGAAGCGTTAAGAAACGCGGTTGATGTTGTGGAACGTCCTCACGTCCCTCGATCCGCCCCGCGAACCGACCCGCGATCAGTCCCACGATCTAGTGCCGAACGGACGGCACCTCCGCGTTCAGCACACGTACAGCTCGACGATGATCTCGGCCTTCTTGATCCAGCAAGAGATACAGAGAGGTAGATGAGTTCTCCGGCAGCGTGACGGCGCTCCGGAGGTTGGTGGTGATCTAATCTCAGCAGGGCTCCGCCCGAGCTCCGCAGAAACGTGATCTAGAGGTAAAACCGTGGAGGTATGTGGTCGGGCTGCCGTGGCAAAAGTTATCTCAAATCAGCCCTAAAACCTCCGTATATATAGGGGGAAGAGGGGGAGCCTTGCCTTGGGGTCCAAGGACCCTCAAGGGGGTCGGCCGAGCCAAGGGGGGGAGTCCTCCCCTTCCAAACCGAATCCAACTAGGTTCGGAAGGAGGAGTCCTTCCCCTTTTTCCCACCTCCTCTTTTTTTTCTCTTTGATTTTCTTCCTACGGCGCATAGGGCCTTCTTGGGCTGTCCCACCAGCCCACTAAGGGCTGGTGCGCCACCCCCAAGGCCTATGGGCTTCCCCGGGGTGGGTTCCCCCCCCCTGTGAACACCCGGAACCCATTCGTCATTCCTGGTACATTCCCGGTAACTCCGAAAACCTTCCGGTAATCAAATGAGGTCATCATATATATCAATCTTCGTTTCCGGATCATTCCGGAAACCCTCGTGACGTCCGTGATCCCATCCGGGACTCCGAACAACATTCGGTAACCAACCATATAACTCAAATACGCATAAAACAACGTCGAACCTTAAGTGTGCAGACCCTGCGGGTTCGAGAACTATGTAGACATGACCCGAGTGACTCCTCGGTCAATATCCAATAGCGGGACCTGGATGCCCATATTGGATACCACATATTCTACGAAGATCTCATCGTTTGAACCTCAGTGCCAAGGATTCATATAATCCCGTATGTCATTCCCTTTGTCCTTCGGTATGTTACTTGCCCGAGATTCGATCGTCAGTATCCGCATACCTATTTCAATCTCCTTTACCGGCAAGTCTCTTTACTCGTTCCGTAATACAAGATCCCGCAACTTACACTAAGTCACATTGCTTGCAAGGCTTGTGTGTGATGTTGTATTACTGAGTGGGCCCCGAGATACCTCTCCGTCATACGGAGTGACAAATCCCAGTCTTGATCCATACTGACTCAACGAACACCTTCGGAGATACCTGTAGAGCATCTTTATAGTCACCCAGTTACGTTGCGACGTTTGATACACACAAAGTATTCCTCCGGTGTCAGTGAGTTATATGATCTCATGGTCATAGGAACAAATACTTGACACGCAGAAAACAGTAGCAACAAAATGACACAATCAACATGCTACGTCTATTAGTTTGGGTCTAGTCCATCACATGATTCTCCTAATGATGTGATCCCATTATCGAGTAACAACACTTGCCTATGGCCAGGAAACCTTGGCCATCTTTGATCAACGAGCTAGTCAACTAGAGGCTTACTAGGGACAGTGTTTTGTCTATGTATCCACACAAGTATTGTGTTTCCAATCAATACAATTATAGCATGGATAATAAACGATTATCATGAACAAAGAAATATAATAATAACTAATTTATTATTGCCTCTAGGGCATATTTCCAACAGGAGGGGGATTACCGAGTCCAGGGAGGAGGGGCAGGTGACAGCGGCAGAGGGAGGAGGGGTAGGTGACCGCGGCGGTGAGCGGCGGGGGGCTAAGATGGAGCGAAGTGTGAGGAAGAGAGAGGGGAGCGCACGTACGAGGTGGATAAGGTGGGCATAGCAGCAGCGCGGGTTGGTGCCCAGCGCTACAGCTAAGTAGACTAGCAGCAGCGCTTGTTTAGGACAAGCGGTACTACTAGACCTAGCCTGTCGGGAATGGTGTGGGAGGTATAGTAGTAGCGCGTTTTATAGGAGACACGCTACTGCTATGAGTTTAGTAGTAGCGTTTGTTTTGTACACGCGCTACTCTAAGTAGCAGCAGCGCGTCCTTCTGAAAAGCGCTACTCGTAAGCTTCTGTGTAGAAGGTTTTCCCTAGTAGTGCATTAAACTCAGGGACTAATCAGTTAAGATTTCATTCGCAACCAGGTCCGAGGATGAGTGACGCAATACTACTGGTCAATACATGTTTGCTGCGGAGTTAAATGATAAACATGTGATAACTAATGCATACAGTTTCAATATAATAAAAAAACAGGACCACCTAATCCTAGCCATCTAAATGTGATCTAACGATGTGGAGCGACTACGACTTACTGTTGTGCCGGCTGGCGTTGAAGTTGAGGAAGATAGCAACATGGTGGCTCTTTTTGTTGCAGGCACCACTCCTAGATGTTCTCGACGTCCAGGAGGACTAGGACGAGGTTGGGTGCATCGCGTTGGCCATGCAGGTGACACTGGAGGCGGCTGGAACATCCTCTTGAGACGGTGACGAATGGCTAGACATGAGGCAAACTTCGGTGAGATCCGAAAGCATTGTGGGGCATGCTCCGGTGCATGTCCGCATGATATGTAGTGCCCAAGATGCGATCCTATCCTTATTTTGGCACGTATGCCTCGACATGGATAGACACACATCTCGTCAGTTTTCCAGAATGGATATCATTACAAGTAAATGTACAGAAGATATGAGTATACGAAATTGGCTTAGACTCACCACAAGCTACAACATGAACATCTCAATACAACAATACATTCAAACATCATGTAGAAGAGCAGGGTCTGACTACGGATGGAATCAAACAATAAAACAATGACGTCCATCCTTGCTATGCCAGGCTGCCGTCCTGGAACCCATCCTATGATCGATTAAGATGAAGAAGAAACTCCAAATATAACAATCATCATGCTCACGTCAAAGTATCGTTTTACCCGTACTAGCAATTGTTGTTGTAGTAATCTATGAGCCATAGGAACTCAGCAATCTCATTTCCAAAGGTATCAAAACTAGCAAAGCTTAATGGGTGAGGTATGGTTAAGTGATGAGGTTGTAGCAAGCACTAAGCATTTATTTGAGTGACTAACATACAAGTACAAGAATTAAAGGGGGTGATCTAGTTATAAACGCACGTGAACTAATAATGATCTTTAAATGATCCTTAACACCTACTTAGGTCAGACGTAACCCCGCTGTGTCGTCTTCCGGATGCACAACTCACGAGAAGAGACAGTGATGGTTATGCACACAGTTGGCATATTTTAATTAAGTTTACTTCAAGTTTGCTATGACCGAGTGTTAAACAAAGTTTCCAAGTTGCCACATAACCGCCGGCACGGCTCTCAGAAATATTTAACCCTGCAGGAGTGCTCCAAATAGTCCATCACAAACTACCAAAAGCTGCATGGAATAACCTCGACCACGGAAGACCCATGGTCTGCTCCAAAATTCAGATGGAAAACGTCATCCTCGAGAGACCCCAAAGTATCCTCGGAATCCCGCCCACAAGACGTTCGAGAAAGGTAAAACAAATCCAGCAAGGCCACACGATGAGCCAGATAAGCCTCTAGAGCCGGGCGCTGTCTATCTACATGCATCATCCGTCTATGCAAAGTGGACTATAGCCAAAAAAGGCATCGAGTTGCATCGAGGTGGCACCGCTGACTACTAGGTAGGTGGACCAACACTCAAGAGGAGCACTAGCCCAGGGGTACACTAATTATCCACAGGATCAGGAAAGTCCCTATACAATTTTATTAATTATTAGGTAAATTTAATACCAATGTTGGGCCTTGCTAGAAGTGTTTTATCCCAAAACGAAAATCAACGAGGTCGCCCTAACAACCCCAGGCATGTTATGAGCGCTTAGTTATTGAACATAACTATAGGATCAAAAGTATGTCTAGAGGGGGGTGATTAGACTACTTGACAAGATAAATTTTTTTACTTTTCCAATTTTACTGGAGAGGCAGCGACGACAGTTATAACAAGTCAAGTATACCCTACACATGTAGTTCTAGTAGTATAGCAGCGGAAAGTAAACATGCAAGTGTAAAGAGAGGAGTAAGGTAGGGAGATCAAACAGATGAGGTTGACCCGATGTTTTTTGGCATGGTTTCGATAGGAGGCGCTATCGTATGTCCATTTTAGTGGAGACTTCAACCCGCGGAGTGTAACGGTTGCGAGAGTCCATGGAGGGTCCACAAAGAAGCGGCCTTATCTATCCCACCACGGCTTCCGTCCACGGAGGACTAGCCTTTCTCACGGTAGATCTTCATGAAGTAGGCGATCTCCTTGCCCTTACAAACATCATGGTTCAACTCCACAACACGAAGTAGGAGGCTCCCAAGCGACACCTAACCAATCTAGGAGGCACCACCCTCCAAAAGGTAATAGATGGGGTAGATCAATGAACTCCTTGCTCCTGTGCATTAAATATGATCTCCTCAATACAAATCACTCTCTCACAGAATATGCATGGGTAGGAGAGGTTGATTAGGTGGAAAGCAGTTTGGGCAGGCTAGATATCAAGTTTCAAATGATTGGATTGGAATATCTTGGTCTCAACACATGAGTAGTTGCTTCTCTCTCAGAAAATGGATCTAGAAATGAAGTGTGTGTTCTGAGTGCTTCTCCCACGAATGAGAGGTGGCTGAAGTGGTATATATAGGCAGCAGCCAAAATCCAACTGTTACACACAAAAGAGCAAATTCGGTGACACCGAAGTTGGAAACTCGGTGGTACCGACTAGCACTAAAGGTGTGAACTTTTGAATCTCGGTGAGACCGATATATACAACTCGGTGGCACCGAAAATGTGACTAATGGTTAGATGGCCAAACTTGGTGGCACCGATACTCAAACTCAGAAATTCCGATTTTGTGTATCTTGGCAACAGAATGTTGGTCACCCAAACTCGGTAGCACCGATGTAGTTTCGGTTGCACCGATTTCGTGGGAATGGCTAGGGTTGTGTGTCAGGTTCAAACTCGGTGGGTCCGGTGTTGAAATGTTGGTGACACCGAATTTGTGAATGTGGAACTTGAGAGAGTGGATATGTGGGAAAAATGACTGAGTGTTTTGATGGCTAACTTTGAGCATTTGAGCAATCAGTTCATTTTAGTGCCTCATCCCCTTTTAATAGTATTGTCTTTCCTATGTCTCATAAAGTGATTTCTCACAAATAAAATGAAGAGTCTTCTAGCTTCAAGTTTGAGCCAATATTATTCCTTAGATGCATCAAGGGGCATCTCCACAAAAGCTTTAAGCCATAGCATCTTTTGAACTTTTCTGAAATATACTTGGAAAACACATTAGTCCAATGATGCATATGTTGTGATAAATTATCAAAACCACCCTAGGGAGCAATTGTGCTTTGAGTAACACCGGTACACCAGTAACTAGGGCGACAAAGATGGAACAAAACACCGAGCTAGAATGCCAAGCCTTCCACTTTTACCAAGTATATAGGTGCATTAAATTAAATAGCAGTAATATTTTGATATATTAAGGGACTAATGTTGTCACATGGAAGCAGCTGCACCTGCAACTAGCAACGCTATAAGAAGGCTGAGCAAGCGGTTACATAGCCAAACAAGGGTTTGCTAGGTTGTGGAGGGGGTTAGAGGCTTTCTTGGCAATGATGGGAGGCTTGGCATAATAGGTGGTAGACAACTAGCATAGAAATGATAGTAGTGGTATCTAGGGAAATGATCTTCTTGCCTGCGATCCCGCTTGGAAGAAGAACGAATCTGTGAAGTAGGCGAACCAATGTAGTCGAACGAATCCTGACACTCCGAAGTGGTTTGGAACTCTATCGAGAAGGAATAATCCAGAAACAACAATCAATACACGATAGACACCACAACATATGCATGACATGATGCGCAATCAAATATGATGCATCTCCATTTAATTGTGCAAGGCATGGAAAAGCACAACAATCATCTCCTACACATTAAGTGAAACTCAATATGCAAGAAGTTGCATATAGACAAAACTCCACATTTTAATCATTTAATTCAATCCCGTTTACTAACACGACAAGTTTAAATGTTGTTAAACATGGCAAGAGGTGAAGCATAAAGAAACTACACTATCTAGGCATCTTTAATGAGGTTGGAAATGGCATATAGCATTTCCGGAATTACCCCATATGTAAATGTCGAAATTGGTTCAGCTCTGAACTAGACACATTTTATACTTGTTAAACAACAAAATAAAGTGGACCATGTGATTCTACACGCGTTGCATATTGTGACAATCACAAGATATGACAATCACAAGATAAAATGCCAAGGATGCAAAATGTATGCAAATGACCACACCAAGCATGTAAAATCATGGATGCAACAAAATATTATGAAACTACATGAAATTCTAGGCAAATTTAACTAAGGCCGGAACAACAAATAACAATTTCGGAAAATACCCACATGCAATTTAAGATTGCAGTACTGTTCCGTCTAGAAGACAATTTTAAAGTTGTTAAAGAGTAAAATAAATGCCCCCATGTTATTCTACACATTTTTCTAGTGAAATTACATACATGAATCATTTAATTTAGAGCTACGGTTAATTAGATATGAAATAAACCGCTATAACAAGTTATATTTGCGGACGAATGCATTCAACAATATTCAACATTTTAAGTATTATTATCATGATGCGGATGACGTACTTAAGTTGCATGCAATTTTATGAAAACATTGGCATGAAAGATATGAAGCATCTGTCGTCATGACGGAAAGATTTGGGTGCCAAAGTGATGAAAACGGAACGATGCCACGACAAGGTTCTCGTTCCGATAACTCGATGAGATACAGGTGCAAACGAATTGCAGGCGGGAGCGTGTCACGCCAACGAATGATGGGGTGACCCCGGTTACCCGGTTACCATGTGCTGAAGGCATGAATATGGAGGTACCTACAACTAACATGGCATCTATGAAATGAACAACGTTGCATCTCATACAACAATGCATTCATCCACGGGCATCTTCTCGGCGGTATACCTTTATAGCGTGCTTCTTCGGAGCGGGTCAAGTCATTGCATAGTAGATGTACATGGGTCGGCATGGATTTAGTTGTTCTCGCAACGGTAGAGGAAGTAGTAGTACACACGACAGTCATTGTACTCGTGAGCTTGGAGACGGAAGGGGTACATGCCATAGGAGGGTAACTTGGCGCATCCTAGTCTTCAGAAGTTGTGGTACTTCATGAAATGCACGAAGGCGGTCTTGGTGTTCTGCAAGCAACGACATGGGTACAACAACAGTGGGCAACCGGAAACTGATGTGCACACCTCCAAGGTTTCATAGTGATGCACTTGTGGATTTGGCGATGTGGGCACTTGCATCCCATGGTAGCAGGAGCGCGATGGTGGAAGGCATTAGCTAGGGACAACCACATCCATTGCTCTCGAACTCGGCAATGAGGAGAGGCGTCGTGGAGCAAGGCAGGGGAAGCTCTGATGAGGCGAGCACTTGCTAGCTTGTTGTAGGGAGAAGGACGGCTGGCATCAAAGCGTGTGGTGGAGGTGCTAGAGATGGTGAGCACAGGAGTCGAGGCTCAACAACAAGGTAAGGACATGAGAGAGAAAGGTGCAAGGAAGCATTAAGGCCAGGATGATGGGCACAACAGCAACATGACAGAGCTGCGCGGCAAGGGCGCAGCGACTCGGAGGCGCACGGGAGCAAGCTAAACTCAGGCGACGACTGCCATGGGTGCTCGCGTCGGCTGGGTATGGTTGCTGGAGGAGGGCGGCAGTCAGGGCGCTCGAGGCTGATGATGTAGCTCGCCGGAGAACCCACCAGGGGCAAGGAAAGGAGGTCAGGTGCGGGATTAAGGAAGGTTGCTGGCGAGTGGGACGAGGCCATGGGGATCAAGCGTGAGCAGGTAGACGTGCTGGGCCGGCATGGAGGGAGGAAAGGAAGGGGGCCGGAGGAACAAGGGTGGCGCTGGTGGCCGGAGGGGAGGAAGGGTTCAGCCGCGGCTAGGCTTGCTGGCCACAGGAACGAGGAGGCGGCTGTGGGTTGGCCCGGAAGGGAAAACGAGGTGGGGCGACGGCGTGATAGGAATAGAGGGAGTTGGTCTAGGGTTAGGGTAGGGATTGACCCAGTTTCATATATAAATCGCAAGCGGTTTCCAACGAGTCTAACTGAAGCCCTCCCATTCGGATAGGATGTTCAAGAAAAATAGGCTAGGGAGCCCAATTGCAAAACCAATGACGGTTAGGGGTATTACGGGGTTGAACTGGATTCAACGGTCACGACCACCGAGTTCGGGTCTCAGGGAACTTTTCGGGCTAGGTTGCGAGCAGGAATAATTACATGGATGTCGCCTAGAGGGGGATGAATAGGCGCTTTAAAATAATTACATTTTAGGCCTGAACAAATGCGGAATAAAACTAACATGTAATTTGTCAATCACAAAACCTAAAGCAACTAGGCTCACCTATGTGCACCAACAACTTATGGTAAGAAAGATAGACAACTAAGTGATAGAAAGATATATAACAAGAAACAATATGGCTATCACAAAGTAAAGTGCATAAGTAAAACGCTCGGGTAAGAGATAACCGAGGATGTGGAGACGACTATGTATCCCAAAGTTCACACCCTTGCGGATGCTAATCTCCGTTTGGAGAAGTGTGGAGGCACAATGCTCCCCAAGATGCCACTAAGGCCACTGTAATCTCCTCACGCTGTCACACAATGCAAGATGTCGTGATTCCACTAAGGGACCCTTGAGGGCAGTCACCGAACCCGTACAAACAAGGTTGGGGCAATTTCCACAACTTAATTGGAGGCTCCCAACAACACCACGAAGCATCACAATAATGGCATATGTCTTCGAGGTGAGGACAAATGCTCAGGGCAATCTCCACAACTTAATTGGAGACCCCGACGCTTGCCCAGAGCATTACACCACAATGATTGACATCCGATGCACCACCAAGCTTCTAGGATGCCAAAGCATCCACGAAGAACAATATCTAGGGTACCAAGTACCAAAGGGTAATAAGCCTCTCAACTTTACACTTCCACGCATCATCGTGGAGAATTCAAACTGATGCGACTAATGCAATGGCAAGAACACACAAACTGGTCAAATTCCTCACACTCAAATCCAACCACAACAACAAAAGCTATGGAGGAATATGAGAGGAAGAACACGAAGCTCGCAAAGAACTCCAAGATCAAGATCCAAGGGGTTCCTCTCACATAGAGGAGAAAGTGATTGGTGGAGATGTGGATCTAGAACGCCTCTCTCTTTTCCCTCAAGAACTAGCAAGAATTGTTGGAGGGGTTGAGAGTTAGCAAGCTCTAAGAAGGTTAACAATGGGAGGCAAACACGAGCTGGAAGGATAGGGAACCATTGGGAAGAAGACCCCCTTAAATAGGTCCCCACGAATCTGACCGTTACAACCAATCACCTAAATTAGCGGAACAACCGGCCAGCCACCGCCCAACAACCGGTCCAAAATAAAGACTTGGCCCGAGGTTACACCTGCCACAGCCACTGGGCGCCGCTAAGTACCAAGCGGTACAACCGCTTGGAACACCGATAGTACCAGTTATACTTAATATAGAAGTACAACCGGGCCACCACCACCCAAGTACCACAGAAAAACAGAGTCGTGTCCCGTTGTGGACCGGTGATGTCTGGTACAAACTCCCAGGGGTTGAGCGGTAAACCCGCCCTAGGCAATCGTACAACCGCTCAAAGAAAATAGGAAATATCAGAACTGCCATAACTTCTGCAAATGAGCTACGAATTGAGCAAACTCAAGCTTGTTGGATTCACGACGACAAGAGTAGGAAATCTTAAGAACATGCAATTATGAAAATGCCAATGATATAGAGATGTGAAACCGCTATGAATGAAGAACTGGAAAAAACTCCCAAAATCGAAAACATCATAGAACATGCATATGGAGATGATCATAAGCTCTACAGCTCACAAAGAGAAACACCAAGCAGTAACCAAGAAATATGATGCAAGGATGCAAATGGTTTGAGCTCTCAACGAATGATATGATGAAGATACTCACTTGAGAGACCCCTTGGTAGTACGGCAATCTATCCTAAAATAGAAAAACCTATCAAGGGCAAACCTATACCTTGCACATAGTCTACTTGAGCTAGATCATGATGATCTTGACTTCCTCAAGATGGACCACCTTTCTTGATTGCTTGGCTTGATGAAGACTAGTTGATTGCTCCCCCATACGTACTATGGGTGAGCCACTCTTCAGCACATCTTCACAAGTCCATTGCCACCACAATGGACGGCAACCCTCAACCATGATATCTTCGTGATGCTCCACTTGAACTTGCACACCTCAATCTTGATGACCATCACCACTTGATGTCATCCTTCATGGGTTGAATGGGATCTTCCTCTTGACGGAAACCAATGGAAACACTCCATGTGATCAATTGGTCCCTCTCGGTACATTTTGTATGCTTTTTGTGTTAATCAATTTGATTTACTCTTTGACTCAATCTTGATCAACCATGTATCTTTATGACCATTCTTTGGATAATACCCTGAATACCACATTGGTGATCATATAAAGTCCTTGAAACCAACACATGGACTTCAAGAAGTGCCTATGGATTAATCCTACAAATATAACTTAAGGCAACCATTAGTCCATACGGATTGTCATCAATTACCAAAAACTCATATGGAAAAATATGCTCTAACATCGGTGCACTCTGCAGAGAGGCTACACGGAGATGAGAGGGAAGACGGGCAGTCCGACAACAAGTTTTAAATCTCGAAAACATCTGATAAATTGACCGGCTATAGTGTTGCTATAGATTTAACGGTTCAGGTATCAAACGGACTCTGATTGCGACAAAATTGGGCACGGGGTATACCTACATCATATTAAGACCGCACGCCAACCCTCGACCCAATCTGAGAACATTTTATATGCACTTTGAAAAAATTACGATGTCGCGGGGCGAGTGCATGTGTGGTTGGTCTCAAAATGGTCAACGACAAGAACAGGAAGAATCGGCAACTACGAACGGATGCAAGTTTGAAAAAATGACAAAAGGAAGTGCCGCTGCAATGTGGATGATGCGCATGATGCAATCCTGAATGCGACAACCAAATAAATGACACGACGACAATTAAATAAAACGGGAATCTTCTGGAGCGTTAGTTCCCGTCTATTACAAGAGATCTCGACCCGCGATCAAAGAATGAAACGGGAAGAGGAAGAGAAGGGAATAGGAAAAGATTAGTTGTTTCTTTGACAAATGATTGAATCCAACAAAACTTGAAGGTTGTAAAGAGATGAAGATGACATAAGGAATAAGAAAGAATTCAAAAGAAATTTGGGTAGCACTTCGGTAGGAAAATGAGGCAAAACTTGACAGAGGATACAACACTCCGGTTAAATGGACAACGATGCAAGAATATGATCTTGATAAAACGAGATGATAGATTCAAAGAGATCGACATCACAATGCGTACGGAATTATGTTATGCTTCTCCCACATCAAGTTAAATTGATGAAAAGCAACAGATTTAGCATACCGCCTATTCTTCTTGAAAATATTGGAGATAGAGATAGAGCACAAAATTGAAGAAGTCCTGATTGAATCACCCGTAAGAATTTACAAGTGAATGAGGATACCAAGAATGAATAGAGATACATGAGAATGAAGAGACCACAATTCGCCTAGAAGAAAACTTGAACGAAGCACCGGACTAATTGAGATACGAACGAGGGGATAACAATTGAGAAGAATTTGAGAACGACGGCCAAAAGCTGAGAACGAAGAAATCTTCTGAAATGATGGACTTCGGAGGATCGAGAAATGAATACAACACTGAAATGCTCCGGATAGATATGGAATGAATTACTCCTGGTCGAGAAAAATTAGAGAGAATAGCATGAAGCTCAAATGAAGAATCTTTGAAAACAACGGACCAAGATTTAAGAGAAATCTCCTTCGTTCTTCAATGCAGAGGATAATGGCAAGAAGCACCATCAAGAATTACTGAGACACTCCAGAATAATGAATAAGAAATGGTTGAGCCAATGATGAGAAATAAATTTGAAATGATCTTAGAGAAGGAATATGACTGATTGAATCCATACTTACGTCACATTTGAAAAGAATTATAGATTTCCAGAAAATATTAGAAGATACAAGAAGACCCAAACAACAATATTTTCATCCCTTGGAAACAGAAAAGGATCCACTAATTCACAAGAGTATCATGCTAGACAAAAATACCATGCCCTAGTAAACATAAAAAGCTAGAACTTTCATGTTGGCACAAACTTCATAGCATGCATAGAATTAATCCTACAAAAGTGACAAAATGCCACCTCATCACAAAATGACATTTTCACAAACTTGCTCAAAAGTGAAATCCAGTTGAACCATTGGATTCCTTGGGTTTTTCTACCCCATTTTTATATATCACACTCATATACTTGCATGCATAAAGCTACAACAAAACAAAAAAGCAAATTCAACTACACTCTCAATCCATTCATAAGTCAGAATTTTCCATTTTGGGCCACTGCCAAATCTGGCAGGTCGAAATCTGGTATATTTCCAAATCTGCAATTCTAAAACAACACAAAAAATAAGTGGAAAAAGTTTCTCGGTGGGTTTCGAACCAACGACCTCCCGGACAGGAGCGAGTGTGCGGACCAGTACGGCTAGGACAGTGGATATGATCTAAGGTGGGTCTCATCCCTTTGAACTGGGAAGGGAGGCGATCTCTTTTACCTCCACACACGCGGACGGGCTTATCGTTGGCGAGCGGGACGGCAACCACGGCGGCCAGGGGTTGCCGGCGGGGGCATCCATAGGTGGTCCCGTTCCGGGGGCTATGAATAGACGAAGCGGGGTAAGGCGGAGGGGCAACGAGCTCGAGCGGAGCTCGGCTCCTTTCACACTGATGCAAGGCGGGGCCTGCTGCGGGGTGACGGCTAAGGACATAGTGCGAGCGTGCCGAGCTATGGGCGAGGCGTCTACGCGCTAGAAGGCAAGCGGCAAGAGAAACCAAGGGGCGCTGCGTGTGACTTCTGCTTCTCTGAAGAAACTTCAAGTTGCACCGGAGCGCGACGGCGACGGCGCAGGGAGAGCGTCTACGCGGGCCACGAACGGCGGAACACCACAGGAACGCATGGATCTGGGCGGGGGGGGGGGGGGGGGGGGGATACCTCCTTACCCTACACAAGACGACGTCGACGCGGGGGCACCGAGGCTACTACCACCTGCACTTTTCTGATGAAGACGAAGGAGCTCGGGGGGACGACGGTGACTCACTGGCCTTGGTGATCCCTCGAGCTGTCGGCGAGGAAGATGGTGACGCAGGGGACCATTCCCGCGGCACCAGCGCGACGAAGGAACGGCGAGGAGGTCACCTCCGGGCATGAGGTGCTGCTTGGTCGGGGCATGGCGGGCACGGCGACGGCATGGCGGTAGGAGGGACTTACTGACGGTGGGGAGTGGTGGAGATGGACATAATCGAGAGAGGGGGATCCCTAGGGCACCCGGGACACAAATTATAGGCGGCACGGGCTGTCTCCGGCCGTCAAATCAAGAGGAGGGCACGTGGCACTGCTGGAAGCGCGCCGCACAGAGGTCAGGGACGACCCTGTGCGAGGGGGATACTGGGTTGGTTGCTCGCTTCTCTAGCTGAGCTGCGCTGAGGAGTGAAAAGGCCCAGGTGGGCTTCCACAACTGATGCTGCATCTCCAAAACCCAAAGGGTTTTCCCCTTTTACTATTGAAACAGGAACAAATAAATACTAAGCCCCTTGTTTGAAAAGAGTTTGAGGAAAAGAAAAATATCTTTGATCTCACAAAATTGGCCTCAATTTCATAAAATAGGTTTGGGTATTTTTAGAGCAAAATGAATACCTTTCATTTAAAATGAGACTTTGTTTTAATTAAAATCAAAAGGAAAAAATAAAACCAAACCAGAGGGGGTGCATTCTACAATTAATAAGAAGATTTTTAGAAGGGGGGACATTTTATTGCGACCAAAACAGGAACTTTTAAATCTGCCCAAAATAAAATAAAATGAAAATAAGGGGATTTCAAACCATGGTGCAACAAGAGGGTTTGTGATGAAACTTGTTGCACCCAAGCACATTTCCAACACCAAGTCAAGCAACACAAGAAAAAAAGACAAATGATGTTATGCATGATGCCATGATGCAACAAAAATATGAAGTCAAGATCCATCTCATTCCACTTAACATAAACATAGAAAGGTTGCTATACAAGGAAATAATTACAAGAGGGGAAGGGATTCCATTGGTCCTGTTACAAAACGGCACCACACGTTCCTCGCGTAGCTCCATGCCCAAGACCTCAGAGGAAGCCTTGAAGCAGACCCAACTTTTGCTGAACTTTCTGCCTGCGCTAGAGGAGATGGAAGATTGGAGGGCAACCATACACAGCCTAATGAGCTTTGCAAACCGCGACACGTCGGAGGTGGTGGGTCCTTAGCGAGCGTGCCATGCGGGTCCAGTGGGTCCCATTGCCGGATGTGATGCAGGAAGAACACTCAACATGCAGTCACCCCCTCAATAACAACAATCGTCTCACTAGACCGATGTGCAGGATGAAGTGTACTATTCATCGAGGACCCGCAGAAGAAGGGATATCAACGCCATGTCGTGAAGGACAGGATCAAGGAGGATGCCCACACAACCATCAAGAGGCAGCGGGAGACCCGTCGTCAATCGAACGAAAATGCGGATCAAGCCTTCTATGAGCCTACACTTCGGGTATCCGGCATTCTTCCTTATGATATAGGTTGCCCGATGTTCACCTATGAGCTGTGGCGAGACCGCTGGCCCTCCGGCCGGGCCTTCAAGCATGAGCTCCGTACAAGTACGACGACAAGATTACTCCATCCAAGGTCCTCGGCATCTAGCTGATCGCGGTACTGGTTGCCAGGGACGAGATGAGAAACTGTTCACCAATTACTTTCTGTTGGCGCTAAAGTGCAATGTTTCACTCATAAAATTCTCGGAAGGGTCCATTTATTCTTGGGTGGATCTGTGCAACAAGTTTGTTGGTGCATACCATGGGGGTCACAAACTCCCAAGCAAACCCAATGACTTGCATGTACTTCCCAAGAGAAATGGCGAATCCCTGTGCAAGTACATCCAAAGATTCAGCCATGTACCTGAAAACATCCCTGACGTCCATACTGCCGTGGTGACTGTCGTGTTCCATACGAACATACACAATCGGAAAAGATGCGAGGAGATGGGCATCAACAAGGTGCGGGATGTCGCCGAGCTCTTTGCCCTGGCTGACAAATGTGCATGTGTTGAAGAAGGAAGAAGGCTCCCTCGAGAGGATCCTAGTGTGGAAGTCCATTCAGATGATGAAGACGCACCTGCCTCCAAGGAAAAGGGCCAAAAGTGAAATCTAAAGTGCAAAGGCAAGGCAGGCATGGGTGTTGAAGAGTCCGACGAGTACAACACGGCAAGAAGTCTATGTCCGAGGTGTCCCGCAAATAAGCTTCCGCCTGCTCTCGAGATGACTAGGCCGCATAGGACAAAAGGCCGGCACGCCATACTACAAGATCCACCTCACTAAGGGCCACAACATCACCAAATGCCACCAAGTAGATCAACTTGCCGAGAAGCAGAAGAAAGAGTACGAAAGGCGTGACAAGGAGAAAGGCTAAGATGGTGCAGGTGGTTCCGGCAAAAACACCGTGGTGGCCATGCCGATCGCCGCGGCAAGGCCAAGAAACCAAAAGAGAAGCCATCTAGGGGCCGAGACAAGAAGTCTGATGACGAGGACAATGACGACGATGATGAAGACGAAGAGGGATATGATGGCCAAGGAGTTCCACAAGGCGGTAAAAGATAAGTTTATTGATGGAGGCACATATTTTCACTCCTCCCACCAGCAACTCAAGCAGTGGGTCCGTGAGGTCAATGCTGGAGAACCAATGGCAGAGGCAAGGAAACCCGTTAGGTGATCCAACACTACCATCATCTTCACGCTGAAGATCACCCTGACCACATCACTGTTGTCGGGTGTGTGTCGTTGTTGGTATCACCAACAATTCTAAACCTCCAGGTTACAAGGATATTGGTCAATAGTGGGGTTGGCTTTAATTTGATCTCACCCAACGTGGTAAAGTGGCTGTAGATCTCCGACATGGATCTCAAACAGATAGGGTCCTTCCAGGGTGTCAACCTAAGAAGATCTCAGCCCAAGGGAAAAATCAGTCTACTGGTGATGTTCAGTATCGAGCTCAATTTCAGGACAAAGAGGGTCATCTTCGATTTTGCGAAGATGTCACTTCTGTACCATGGAATCCTCGGCCGATTAACGCTGGCAAATTTCATGGTTGTGGCTCACCATGCCTGCAATACATTGAATTTGCTAGGGTCGCTGAGCGTCGTTACCATCCACGCCGATAACAAAAACGCAATCATGTGCGTCGACAAGCTCTACCAGGAGGCAGTAGCAACATCTGCAAATAGGGCACTTGTTCTTGCCGATAAAGCTCCCGTGGGGAAGAATAACGTGAGTTCCAACAAGGTCTCTGGCGAGGACTCTGGGAAGTGCATCGCAGAGTGCAGCAGCCCGTCGATGACTTATAAGATACCTCTGCCGCCAGGAGCAAGAAGAACAAGGTGAGAATCCCCAAGACAAAGCAAGTGGCTGCACGGGAGGACTGCGAGGGTGACACTTTCACCATAAGTGCCACCCTCAGCAGCAAGTAGGAAAGCACGCTCGTTGCCTTCCTGCAGGCAAATGTCGATGTGTTTGCCTAGCATCCACCTGACATCCCCGGTGTTCCCAGGGAGATAATTGAGCACCACCTTGTCATTTGTACCCATGCACGTCCCGTCAAGAAGAAGATCTGGAAACAAGCCATGGAGCGACAAGAGTTCATTGCCAAAGAAATCAAGAAGCTGGAAGCAGAGGGTCCGATTAGAGGTGTGCTTCACCCTACGTGGCTAGCAAAACCAGTGGTTGTGCGGAAGGCGAGCGGGAAATGGAGACTTTGCATTGACTTCACCGATGTCAACAAAGCTTGTCAAAAAGACCATTTACCCCTCCCACACATTGATTAAATAGTGTATTCAACTGCTGGTTGCAACCTGTTATCATTCCTTAATGCCTACTCTAGCTACCACCAGATTTTCAGGGCCAAGGAAGACGAAGAGAAAACCGCATTCATTACCCTATGTGGCACATACTGCTTCAAGCGTATGCCTTTCATGGTTGAAGAGTGCCACTAAGATTGGTTTTGGGACATAGTTGCACCAAAATGTGGAGGCATATATGGATGACATAGTAGTCAAAACCAAGGGAAGGGTCGCACTGATTCAAGAATTAGAAGAAACCTTTGCAAACTTGCACAAGATCAACTTGAAGCTCAACCCTGAGAAATGTGTGTTTGGAGTCCCGTTCGGCAAGATCCCTGCGTTCTTCGTGTCACAACATGGGATATATGCCAACCCCGCAAAGATTAAGGCACCAAAGCACGTCAAGGACGTATGCCATTTGGCAGGCTGCATCGCGGCCTTTAGCAAATTCATTTTCAAATCCGCAGATCGCGACCTCCCTTTATAAAATCGTGAAAAAGGAAGGCTCAATGAAATGGACTCCAGAAGTGGAGGCAGCGCTGTAGGATTTGAAGAAATACATGTCCTCGGCACGAGTACTAGTCGCGCCTAGGCCACAAGTGTCGTTGCTGCTGTATTTGGCGGCAAAAAATCAAGTCGTTAGTGTTGCACTGGTGGCGGAAAGAGAAGCTGAGGAAGATGATGCAGCTACCCCCGAGCCAACAACCGGCAAACCAGATTTAACTCAATCGAGCCAAGGGGCCGACAACACAAGTACAAAGCAAGGAATAGAGCAACTGATTATACAAAAGAAGAAGATGGTGTAGCGACCAGTCTACATTGATAGCTTTCTCTTGCAGAGGGCTAGGTCAAGGTAATATGGTGTCTAAAAGATGCTTTTTGGCCTTCTCATGGACTCATGAAAGCAGTGCCATTACTTCGAAGCACATCATATAACCGTTGTCACTCGCTTTCTCTTAAAACCCATCTTGAGGAATCTAGAGGCAACCAGCAGCATTGTCGAGTGCGCATAGAAGCTCACTGGTTTTGACCTGAGCTTTAAAAGCACGACAACTATATGGAGGAGAGCTTTGGAGGATTCCATCACCGAATGGACACAAACGCAAGACGAAGAAATTCCAGAAATAATCCTTCCTGACAAGGAAGCACCTGAGTAATGGATCATGTACTTTGATGGAGCCTTCTCACTACAAGGTGTCGGTGTCGTAGTGCCGCTCGTCACACCTGTCGAAGAGCACCTCTAGTACGTGATCCAGATGCACTTTCCCTAGGAGGGGTCGATGGACAGAATATTGATAACCCACAAGTATAGGGGATCGCAACAATTTTCGAGGGTAGAGTATTAAACCCAAATTTATTGATTCGACTCAAGGGGAAGCGAAATAATATTCTCAAGTATTAGCAGTTGAGTTGTCAATTCAGCCACACCTGAAAGATTTAGTATCTACAGCAAAGTATGGTAGCAAAGTAGAGTGATAGCAGCAGTAGCAATAGTAACCAGTAGCAACAAAGTAACGGCAGTAGCAACAGAGTAACAGTAGCAGCAGTGACAGCAGTAGCGACAAAGTAACATAGCAAGGACCAGTAGGAAAAACTCGTAGGCATTGGATCGGTGATGGATGATTATACCGGATGCTATTCATCAAGTAACACTTATAACACGGAGAGATAAGTAACTAGCTCCAGTTCGTCAATCTAATGTAGGCATGTATTCCGTATGTAGTCATATGTGCTTATCGAAAAGAACTTGCATGACATCGATTGTCCATCCCTCCCGTGGCAGCGAGGTCCTAATTGAAACTATGGGATATTAAGGTTCTCCTTTTAATAAAGAACCAGACCAATGCATTAACACTTGGTGAATACATGAACTCCTCATACTATGGTCATCTCCGGGAGTGGTTCCGGCTATTGTCACTCCGGGGTTGCCGGGTCATAACACATAGTAGGTGACTACAACTTGAAAGATAGGATCTAAAACACACATATATTGGCGACCACATAATAGGTTTAGATCTGAAATCATGGCACTCGGGCCCTAGTGACAAGCATTAAGCATGGCAAAGTAGTAGCAACATCAATCTCAGAACATAGTGGATACTAGGGATCAATCCCCGTCAAAACTAACTTGATTACATGATAGATCTCATCCAACCCATCACCGTCCAGCAAGCCTACGATGATATTACTCACGAACGGTGAAGAGCATCATGGAATTGGCGATGAAGGAAGTTTGGTGATGACGATGGCGACGATCTCCCCTCTCCAAAGCCCAGAATGGACTCCAGATCTGCCCTCCCGATGAAGAACAGGAGGTGGTGGCGCCTCCGTATCGTAAAACTCGATGAACTCTTCTCCTTGATTTTTTTTCTGGGCGAGACGGAATAAATAGAGCTGGATTTGGAGGCGGTGGAGTGTCGTGGGCTCCACAAGCCTGCCAGGCGCGGCCAGGGGGGTCCGCGCCTGGTGGGCTTGTGGGCTCCATGCTCCAAATACTCCATTGATTCTTGCACCAGTATTTTTCATAAATTCCAGAAAAATGCTCCGTAAATTTTTAGGTCATTCGGTGAACTTTTATTTCTGCGCAAAAACAACACCATGACAATTCTGCTGAAAACAGCGTTAGTCCGGGTTAGTCCCATTCAAGTCATGCAAATTAGAGTCCAAAACAAGGGCAAAAGAGTTCGGAAAAGTACATACGACGGAGACGTATCAACTCCCCCAAGCTTAAAGCCTTGCTTGTCCTCAAGAAATTCAGTTGACAAACTGAAAGTGACAAAAGAAAAACTTTGACGAACTCTGTTTGATCTTGTTGTTGCAACTATGTCTAACTCATATCCAGAATTTCACCAAGATCACAAGCAAACCACATAAGCAAATGATATCTAGATATCACGGTAAACTCATATCAGTGGCATAATGTCACGCCCAAGATGCGACCCTATCCTCAATTTGGCACGAGGGCCTCGTCAGGGATAGAAGCGCATCTCGTCATGTCGCAAGAATGGATATCGTTGCAAGTACATGTACTGAAAAGATGAGATATATATAGAATTGGCTTACACTCGCCACAAGCTACATCATAGTCACATCAGTACATTACATAAACATCAAGATTAAGAGCAGGGTCCAACTACGGACGAAAACAAACGACCGAAGAAGAACGACGTCCATCCTTGCTATCCCAGGCTGCCGGCCTGGAACCCATCCTAGATCGATGAAGAAGAAGAAGAAGCAACTCCAAATGAACAATCAACGCGCTTGCGTCAATAACCTTTACATGTACCTGCAACTGGTGTTGTAGTAATCTATGAGCCACAGGGGACTCAGCAATCTCACTTCCAAAGGTATCAAGACCGGCAAAGCTTAATGGGTGAGGTAAGGTCAAGTGGCGAGGTTGCAGCAGCGGCTAAGCATATATTTGGTGGCTAAACTTACGAGTACAAGTGATAAGAGGGGGGAAGATCTACGCATAGCGGACATGAACTACAGATGATCAAATGAATGATCCTGAACACCTACCTACGTCAGACATAACCCCACCGTGTCCTCGATCGTAGAAAGAACTCACGAAAGAGACAGTCACGGTTACACACATAGTTGGCATGTTTTAATTAAGTTAACTTCAAGTTATCTAGAACCAGTGTTAAACAAAGTTTCCATGTTGCCACATAACCGCGGGCACGGCTTTCCGAAAATATTTAACCCTACAGGGGTGCTCCAACTAGTCCATCACAAATTACCACAAGCCGCATAGAAATCCTCAACCACGAAGCTCGCGATCTCGTCGGATTCCCTAGTGGAAAACCTCAACTCTGAGATTACCCAAAGCATCACCGGAATCCCAATGCACAAGATATCTCGTCAAAGGTAAAACTAATCCAGCAAGGCCGCCCGACGTGTCGACGTACCCGATAGGAGCCGCGTATCTCGTTCTCAGGACACGACGGATGGAACTAGCTACGAGTGCCAAACCTTGAGTTTCCTCGCGGTGGCCCCGCAGGCAGACCGTTTGGGACCAACACCATCAGCACTGCCCCCCCTGTTTATGTAAAATTACTCCTCGGGTAGCGCTAACTCCCTATGCATTTCAATTTAACAGAATTATTATGTTGGGCAAATGTAAAACCAAAGTTGGGCCTTGCCAGACCAACTTTAATCTAAAACGAATTATCAAGGGGGTCCCCATAACAACCCCGATCGTGTTAGGAGCGCTCGTTTATGGAACATAACACCGGTAGCCAAAAACTAAGGGGGCAAAGGTGGAACAAAACACCAGGCTAGAACGGCCGAGCCTTCGACCTTTTACCAAGTATATAGGTGCATTAAATTAAATAGCATTAAATAGGGTGATATAAAAAGGAACCCATGTTTTCACATGGAAGCAACTGCACCTGCAACTAGCAACGCTAACAGAGGGTTAAGCAAGCGGTAACATAGCCAATCGGTGGTTTGCTAGGTTGAACAGGTTGAAGGTTATCATGGCATTGTTGAGAGGCTGGTATTTAACATGTGGTAGGCAACGAGACATAATCGATAAAAGCGGTAAAACTAGCATGGCAATGATAGTAATGGTATCTGGGGAAATGGTCATCTTGCCTGAGATCCCGCTTGAAAGAAGAATGCCTCCGTGAAGCAGACGAACCGATGTAGTCGAACGGGTCCTCACAATCCGACACGATGCCGAACTCTATTGAGACGAAGCAAACCGGAAACACAAATCAACACACGGAATTCACCACACGATGCACAAGACAAAAGATGCATGATCAACTGAATACATGCAAGTCACGGCATGACAATTCACACAACCAAACACTACACATTAAGTGAAGTTCAATATGCAACGAGTTGCATATTGATGAAACTCCACATATGAATTATTTAGTCCACTCCCGGTTATTTACACGGCAATATTAATGTTTTCACACATGCAAGAGGTGAAGCGGAAGTTAAACTACCTATCTAGACATTTTAAATGAGGTCGGAAATGACATATAGCATCTCCGAGACGACCTCACATGTTAATTTACAATTCTGTCCAGATCTGAACTAATGCATTTAATTAGTTATTAAACAGCAAAAAAAATAGGTTCATGTGATTCCACGTGTCAAGACAAGCAATCTACACATAGAGAACATCTCCAACGGAGCTACGGGTCAAAAGTTACAAGCACCGCAAGATATGATGGCATGAATGCAATATGTGTGCAACGGAGGCTACGAGCACTTCAAAACAAACAACCAGCAAGATAAAATGAAACTACACGAGATTCTAAGCAAGTTTCATGTAGGACACGATCGATTCGGAGCTACGGATCAAGATCTACGAGCAAAACGTGAAATCACTACAATCTGCCAAAATCAGCCACATAGCATTTTTTACGCCCCACAACTACGGATACACAACTCCGATATGCTCAAGCAAGGCATGGCACGGAAGAGGGCAAGAAGCACTACTACAAGCAACTAACAACAACTAGCATGGCAGCAAGGATCACTAGAGAAAGAAGTCACAAAATGGCATCCCACACACTATTTCAGACTTAGTGAAAATTACACCTCATGAAAGTGCAGTTTTTGATCTGAAGCAATATTGACAGCAGCAAAACCTATAGCTACAGGACTCCAAATGGCATGAAAATTTACAGAACGCTAGAGAAACACAAGGGGTACAAATAACTCCATTGGACCAACCTCAAAAGAGCTACAGATCACAAGATACAAGCAAGTCAAGACAGCAACAAAATATAACAGATTCCAGACTTAGAAATATTTCAGCTCCTCCAAATCAGCACTATTTCTAGCAACTTGAGAGCAAGCAAACCATACCTAAACATGCATTTCTATTGCAACTAAAAATATCAGGGGCTAAACAAAACATCTAAGAAGAACTCCCTAGTTGACAACTAATTCAAACGAGGCACGGAATAAATCCTACGAAAATGCCAAGAGGGCAACATGGCAAAATATCACGCGAACTAACTTCCTCAAAAGCTAAAACTAATTGCACATAAAAATCAAATGGATTTTTCTACCCCGAAAACATATAAAATATGTGGGGTTGCACAACAAAATAATACCACACGAAAAAGCGAGAAAAATAACCTATGCACGGGAAAATAAACTACCGCAAATCACTACGTGCAAAAATACCAACGGCTACACTAAAATACATGGAAAAGATGTTCCTAAAACATGGGCATTTTATCTAAGGCATACGGGCTATCCGGACTTGCGCGAAAATTAAATACGGGCACTTTCCTATCTAGACAGCACGTAAACCTACGCAAACAGTGGGTCAAATCTCATCAAACATTTATGCAAGTTGCAAAAACGGATACTACGCGAAATTCTACACCAAATACATATATAAATCATCGCGATCCGACTTACGGATTAAAAACTACGAACGTTCTAAAATACGTCTATTACTGGAATTTATATTAATTCCAAAAAAATACCTAAGTTAATTAATAGGTCTAACATTGGCGCAATATAGAAAGAACTGCGCTGGGCGGGGGATAAGCTTACCTCGGTTGGGCCGGCCTGGAGAGGCTGGTGGAGCAGGCCGGCTCGAGGCAGTCCTTGCTGCGGGGCAGGCCAAGGGAGCTACTGGAGGAGGAGACCCAGCGGGGTAAGCTTAGCTGGGCCGGATCGGCCAGCCTGGCTGCGGGGCCCACGCGGGAGGAGGGCTGGGGTTCCTCCCGTCGCTTGGCTCGATCCCGAGCTCATCAGGCGGCAGCGCAGGCTCACCTCGCAGCTGGCGACGACGGGGCACCCGGCGGCCGGCGGGACCAGGCCGAGGGGCTGGATCCCGGCCAGATCCAAGGGACGGCGGGGCACCCAGCGGCCGGCGGCGGCTCTCCATGGGGGCGGCTCCTGCGGATGACGGGGAGGCGGCAGCAAGCCTGGCAGGCGAGCGACGGTGAGGCAGCGAGGGGCCGAAGGTGCTCGCAGGCGGTTGGGTCGAGGAGGTCGGCCGGCGAGCTTCGCGAGCACGGGGCGCACGACGGCGGCGCGAGGAGATGCGGCGGCCGACGGGGACGGGCCGGCAGGGCGGCTGCGGGCCGGAGGCGCGGGGAGCTCGGGGCAGGAGGCTGAACGGGCGGTGGCGGCGGTCGGATGGGCCTGCCCGGGCCCGATCTGGGCTCGGCGGGCGCGCGGCGGCTGGTGGGAGAGAGGAGGCTGGCTAGGGTTTCGGGGGTGGCACGGATTTCGAGGAGAGAGGAGAGGGGGTTGTCTAAAAATATGATGGAGGAGTATTTATAGAGAAAAGGTGGCTAGATTACCCGGAATTCCGTTCCGGATCCAACCGTGCGGTCGGATTCGGACGATTCTGCACGCGGTAATGGGTACGTGGCCGTGTAGGGTGGTTTACCGGAGACGAGAGGGAGAACGGGCGGCGCGGCAACGAATTTTAAAACACCGACAAACGTCCGATGGTAGACCGAATACGGTGCCGCTACGATCGACCGTTCGGGTACCAGACGAACTCCGATCGTGACGAAATTCGACAGGCGGCCTAACTAAAACAAATTACGACCACATGCCAAGTTTCACCTCGATGAGAGAAAGTTTTACGCACACTTTAAAAACAGGGTTACGACGGTGCCGCGGGTGCGTGCGTGTGCGGTCGGGCTCAGAACGGACAACGACGAGAACCGGCAACTACTAACGGATGCAAGTTTTGAAAACGGGCGGCAACGGGATGTCGATGCAATGCTGATGATGCGCATGATGCGATGATGATGCGACAAAAGAAAATAGACACACGACGAAAATGGAAAGAAGGGGGAATCTTCTGGAACGTCGGCATCGGGCTGTCACACATAATCAACTAGCGAGCAAATAATAATAAGTCTCAAACGTCAACACTTCAATCAAAACAACATGAAGCAGTACGAACCGATGGTATCTCGCTAGCTCTTTCTGAGACCGCAAAACATAAATGCAGAGCACCTTCAAAGACCAAGGGCTGACTAAACATTGTAATTCATGGCAAAGAAGATCCAGTCACAGTCATAGTCAACACAGTTAAAAGCAAAGCCTAAAAATGACAGAGGTGCTCTCTAATTAGTGCTTTTATAAGAGGAGGATGACTCAACATGAACATAAATAGACAGGCCCTTCACAGAGGGAAGCATTGATTTGCAGAGGTGCCAGAGCTCAAGCTTTGAAAACAGAGATAATTATTTTGGGTGGCATACTTTCATTGTCAACGCAATGACTAAGAGTTCTCAACATCTTCCATGCTACACATGCTGTAGGCGGTTCCCAAAAAGAAAAGAAAAGTTTTGACTCCCCCACCACCAATCAATCATACTCCACGACTAGCCGAATACTCGGGTGCCGTCAATACCAATCATCAATCCTGGGGGAGTTTTGTTTGCAATTATCTTTTCGATTTGAGCATGGAACTAGGAATTCCAATTACCGACCCCTTTCTCGTGAATGATAGTGAATAAACACATATCGAGGATAACACGCCTGGCATGGAAGATACTGATAGCCCCCTGTCACCACATGAGCGGTTCGGACATGCAAAACAGATTATTTCTTGAAGGTTTAGAGAGTGGCACATGCAAATTTTCTTGGAACGGCAGGTAGATACCGCATATAGGTAGGTATGGTGGACTCATATGGAACAACTTTGGGTTTATGGAAGTGGATGCACAAGCAGTATTCGCGCTTAGTACAAGTGAAGGTTAGCAAGAGACTGGGAAGCGACCAACTAGATAATGACAATAGTCATCAAAATGCATTGAGATTAACCAACATTGAGTGCAAGCATGAGTAGGACATAAATCACCATGAACATGAATATCATAGAGGCTATGTTGATTTTGTTTCAACTACATGCGTGAACATGCGCCAAGTCAAGCCACTTGAATCATTCAAAGGTGGATACCATCCTATCATACTACACCATAGTCATCTCAAAATTCATGTGGGCATCCAAGACAAACCATTATAAGCTCCTTGCTAAATAAGCATGCCATAAGCAACTATGATCTCTAAGTTTTCATTGCAAACATGTTTCTCTCACAACAAAGCTGAATCGGGCACGATGAGCTAGTCATATTTACAAAAACAAAATAGATCGAGTTCATACCAGCTTTTCGAGGCTCAGTAATTTCATCATATATCGCCATTATTGCCTTTCACTTGCACGACCGAATGATGTGAACAATAATAAGCGTGCTCGTGCATTGGACAACGCTGGAATCTGCAGGAAAACACAAAGGAGAAGACAAAATAATATGGCTCTTTAACAGATAAACAGATATGCATGCGAAAGCCACTAAACATTGTAACAATTATCTTCTACCTTGACCCAAAGAAAAAGAAAACTATTTACACGGGAAAGCTCCCAACAAGCAAAAGAAGAAAAAGAACATACTTTTCGGTTTTTTCAAACTAGACAGACACACGAAAAGAAAACGAGAAAAATAAAATAAACTAGCATGGATGATACAGTGGCAAACTGTGAACACCGATGAACAAAGTGAAAGCATAAGCAAGAATGTAAAGTTGGTGAGAAACATGCACTCCCCAAGCTTAGGCTTTTGGCCTAAGTTGGTCTACTCCCAAGGAGGGAAATAACCAGCTCTGGGGTACTCCGGAGTTGACGGAGGATGCCACTGCTGTGTGAGCTCCTCTGGCTCCCATTGTTAAACTGGCGTCTGGTAATCAACTGGTGGCTCGGGCACGGGCACCTGTGGTTGGGCTAAGCCCCAATATGCGTAGATGTCCGAGGGCATAATAATGTACCTCCCTGCATGAAGATTGAACAAAGAAGGAGCAGGCAAAGGAATAGTCTCACGAGTACCCTGACTAAATACCAGGTTATAAATCATCCTTCTATTTATATCTCTATCAAGAAAGTCATGGCGAACCATGCTATCGTAATCTAGATACCTCTCGGGAAGAAGAATCTCTTCTTCCTTGTCCAGTCTAATAGGTATCTCAAAGTGTCTAGCAAGACGAGTAGCATAGATACCTCCATAGACAATGCCTTTAGAATGGTTCTTGTTCAACCATTGAGCTACTATATCGCCCAAGCTATAAGTTTAATCATTATAAAGGGCTTCGCGCAAGACCACAAGATCTGGGGAACTAAGTGACCCAGCTTTCCCACGACCAATCAAACATTTTCCCACAAATAATGAGAAGTACCGAAGCACGGGAAAATGAATGCTAGCAGCTCTTGCGCAAGACACTCTTCTCTCCTCTCCTACAACAATTGTATCGATGAAAGCCTCCAAGTCCCGTGGACGAGGTTCATGAATATCCCCAACGTAAGGTAATTTGCAAACATTGCAAAAATCCTGGAGTGACATGCGCTGGGGGATATCATAAAGTTTGAACTCAACCATAGGAGGATTCTTCCTCGGGTAGAAGTTAAAGCTTTGTACGAAGATATTAGTGAGGAGGAGGTATTGCGGACACTTATCTTCAACGAAGGCGGTAGGGCCTGCGTTCTCCACAAAGTAGTAAAATTCCTCATAAAGTCCGGCGGCGCGTAAGAACACATCGCTTGGCCACTCGCACGCTCAAACTTCTGCGACTCGAGGGACCGAATACTTGGGTTTCTTATCACTTCCATCATCCTTGGGGTCACGGCTTGAAGAGCCTCTTAGAAACCTCCTCATCTTTTCCGTTTTTTATCTCTGAAATTTTTAGTGACTCTAAGGAAAAGTGAATAAGGCTGAACTAAACTCGTAGCAACTACTCCAACAAGTGCCTAGAGGCCATATTACTCATCAAAACTACTTGGGACCAGCCAAAATTAGCATGCAAAGCTCAAGAACAAGGTCACCGAGGCAGCAAAAATACGCGAAGTATAAGGCACTAGAGCAAAAACTAATTGGACCAATGGAGGAGTCGCTTACCAAGGAGTAATTTCCCTAAAATAGTTCGAAGAATGGTGCTTTGAGCAAAGAGATCGAAAATCCCAGCAAGAGGAGCAAGAACACGGGTTTGAGCTGCGAAACGATTTTTTCTGGAGGTAGGAGAAGCAGATAGGAGCTAGAATGAGTGGAGGGGGTGCACGTGGGCCCCACAAGACAGGTAGGCGCGGCCAGGGGGTGCCCGCATACCAGGGCTTGTGGCCCACTGGTGCAGCCCCCAGACTAGCTCTTCGTCTCAGTATTTTTCAAAAGTTCCATAAAAAATCATACTTGATTTTCAAGACGTTCGAAGAACTTTTATTTTTGGGGTACTTTTCCATGGGATGCTTCTACGTCAACAAAAGTGGTTCCCCAGCAGTGGTGCCAGGGATCCTTGTGTCGTCTCTTGAGCTTGCGTTGGTTTTTGCCTTGAAGAGGAAAGGGTGATGCAGCACAGGAGCAGTAAGTATTTCCCTCAGTTTGAGAACCAAGGTATTAATCCAGTAGGAGAATCTCGTCAAGTCCAGAGTACCTGCACAAACACAAAGAGCTTGCACCCAACGCTATAAAGGGGTTGTCAATCCCTTCAAGATTGTTTGCAAAGTGAGATCTGAAGGCGGAAAGTGCAACGAACTAAAAAGTGTAAGGCTGAAACTATGGTGTGGAGTAGACCCTGGGGGCCATAGTGTTCACTAGAGGCTTCTCTCAAAATAGAAAGTATTACGGTGGGTGAACAAATTACTGTCGAGCAATTGATAGAACCGCGCAAAGTCATGACGATATCTAAGGCAATGATCATACATATAGGCATCCCATCCCAGACCAGTAGATCGATACTTTCTGCATCTACTACTATTACTCCACACATCGAGCGCTATCCAGCATGCATCTAGTGTATTGAGTTCATCACGAACAGAGTAACGCCTTAAGCAAGATGACATGATGTAGAGGGATAATCTCAAACCAATGATAAAAACCCCATCTTTTTACCCTTGATGGCAACAACACGATACGTGCCTCGCTACCCCTTGTGTCACTGGGTGAGGTCACCGCACGGTATGAACCCAAAACCAAGCACTTCTCCCATTGCAAGAATCATAGATCTAGTTGGCCACACCAAACCCACAACTCGAAGAGAATTACAAGGATATGAAATCATGCATAGGAGAGATCAGAAGAAACTGAAAAAAGATTCATAGATAATCTGATCATAAATCCACAATTCATCGGATCTCGACAAACACACCGCAAAAGAAGATTACATCGGATAGATCTCCATGAAGATCATGGAGAACTTTGTATTGAAAATCCAAGAGAGAGAAGAAGCCATCTAGTTACTAGCTATGGACCCGTAGGTCTATGGTGAACTACTCACGCATCATCGGAGAGGTCATGGTGTTGATGAAGAAGCCCTCCGTGTACGAATTCCCCCTTTGGTAGGGTACTAGAACGTGCCCAGATGGGATCTTGCGGAGACAGAAGCTTGCGGCGGCAGAAAAGTACTTTCGATGATCTCCTAATTTTTTTGGGATTTTTAGGGAATATATAGGAGCAACCCCTAGGGCAGAGGGCGTCTAGGGGGCCCACAAGCCTGTGGGCCACGGCCTCCCCCCGGCCGCGGGGTGAGGGCTTGTGGGGCCCCTGGGGCCTCCCTTCCTTGGCTCTCAAGTCTCCTGATCTTCTTCCGTTACGGAAAAATTCTTTTCGGGGATTTTATTCCGTTTGGACTCTGTTTCAAAATCTCGTCTGAAAGGGGTCAAAAACATGGAAAAAACAGGAAGTGGCACTTGGCACTGAGTTAATAAGTTAGTCCCAAAAAATATATAAAAGGCATGCAAAACATCCAAAGTTTGACTAGATAATAGCATGAAACCATCAAAAATTATAGATATGTTGGAGACATATCAAGCATCCCCAAGCTTAACTCCTGCTCGTCCTCGAGTAGGGAAGTGATAAAGAATGAATTTTTGATGTGGAATGCTACCTAGCATAGTTGTCCTTTGCAACTTCTTTCACGTGACATGAGTGTTCAGACCCGTAAGATTCTAAACAATAGTTTGCTATTGACATGAAAACAATAATGCTTCAAGCAAACTAGCAAGGTAATCACGAACTTTCAAAATAACAAGGCCAATGAAAGCTATCCCTACAAAATCATATAGTCTGGCTATGCTCCATGATCCTCACACAACTAATGTAAATCATGCACAACCCCGGTATTGGCCAAGTAATTGTTTTCGCACTCTTACTTTCTCAAACCTTTTATAACTATCACGCAATACATGAGCGTGAGCCATGGATATAGCACAATAATTGGAATAGAGTGTGGTGGTGGTTGTGAGACAAAAAAGGAGGAGATGGTCACATTGACTTGGCGTATCAAAGGGCTATGGAGATGCCCATTAATAGATATGAATGTGAATGAGTAGGGATTGCCATACAAGAGATGCACTAGAGCTATAAGTATGTGAAAGCTCAAAAGGAAAACTAGTGGGTGTGCATCCAACTTGCTTGCTCACGAAGACCTCATGTAATTTTGAGGATGCCCATCATTGGAATATACAAGCCAAGTTATATAATGAAGATTCCCACTAGCATATGGTAGTGACAAAGCAAGAAGCTCTCAGTCATGAAGAACATGGTGCTATTATGAAGCACAAGTGTGGAAAAAGATAGTAGCATTGTCCCTTCTCTCTTTTTATCTCTTTTCTCTTTTTTTTATTTGGGATCTTAGGCCTCTTTTTTTTATTTTCTTATTTTCTTTTTTTCTTTTTGGGCTCTTTGGCCTCTTTTTTATATTTCATCACACTTTTATTTAGTCACAACTCAAAAAGATGATGACTCTATAGGAAATGTCTCCGGCAGTGTACCGGGATGTGCAGCGATCTAGCATGGCGTATGAGGTTGGAAACATCTCGCTAGCTATCTTACGATCATGCAATGGCAATATGAGAGTGATGGAACAAGTCATGAGACGGAACGGTGGGAGTTGCATGGCAGTATATGTCGGAATGGCTATGGAAATGCCCTAGTAGGTAGGTATGGTGGCTGTTTTGAGGAAGGCATATGGTGGGTTTGTGTACCGGCGAGAATTGCGCGGAACTAAAGAGGCTAGCAATGGTGGAAGGTGAAAGTGCATCTAACCATGGACTCACATTAATCATGAAGAACTCACATACTTGTTGCGAAAGATTTTATTAGTAATCGAAACAAAGTGCTAAACACATACTCCTAGGGGAAGGGTTGGTAGGTGTTAACTATCGCGCGATCCCGACCTCAACGCAAAGGATGACAATCAATAGATCAATTATGCTCTGACTTCCTAACATAGCGGTTCACCATACGTGCATGCTACGGGAATCACTAACTTCAACACAAGTATTTCTAGATTCACAACACCCTACTAACATAGCTCTTAATATTACCAAATCCACATCTCAAAACTAATTGAGAGGAATCAAAACTTCTCTTTCTACTCAATGCACATGAAGATGGAGGTTTTTGCATGCTCTTTGGGTACCTATCACATTTGGGACTACTTTCATAGCATAAGCCAACTACCAAGTCACGCACTGCCGTGCTCTAAAAGATATAAGTGAAGCACAAAGAGCAAAAGTATCTAGCTCAAAAGATATAAGTGAAGCACTATGAGTATTCTAGCAAAATCACGATGAGTGCATGTCTCTCTCTCTCTCTCAAAAAGGTGTGTAGCAAGGATGATTGTGACACAACAAAAAGAAAGGCTCCTAAGATACAAGACGCTCCAAGCAAAACACATATCACGTGGTGAATAAAAATATAGCTCCAAGTAATGTTACCGATGGATTGAAGACAAAAGAGGGGATGCCTTCCCGAGGCATCCCTAAGATTAGCCTTTTTGGTGTCCTTGAATTTGGCTTGGGATGCCTTGGGCATCCCCAAGCTTGAGCTCTTTCCACTCCTTATCTCATCGTCCATGAGAACATCACCCAAAACTTGAAAACTTCAAAACACAAAACTTAAACAGAAACTCGTGATAACATTAGCACAAGAAAACAAACTACCACTTCTTTTGGTACTGTAGCAAACTTGAATTCCATCTATATTGGTGTTGGGCTACTGTATTCCCACTTTTCCATGGCTAGTACCCCCGATACTAACCATAGTTTCATCAAAACAAGCAACCAACTGAAGAAAAACAGAATCTGTCGAAAACAGACCAGTCTGTAGCAATCTGTATACTTCGTATACTTCTGGTACCTCAGAAAATCTGAAAGATTAGGACGGCCTTGGAAAAAGGCATATCAACCAGCAGAAAAAATTATCAACTCAAAAGGTCTTTCTGAATAAAAATGAAAAATCATCTCGTGAGCGAAAAGTTTCTGTCTTTTTCCAGCAAGATCAAACAACCATTACCAAGACTAGTCATAAAGGTTTTGCTTGGCTGAAACACAAAAAGAATAACAAAAAACACAAGCACAACAGAATTGTGATGGTGTGGACTCAACAAAATAGAAAGAAAAAGATAAATTCATTGGGTTGCCTCCCAACAAGCGCTATTGTGTAACACCCTTAGCTAGGCACAAAAGCGATAGAATCACGTATCGTCGTCTTGGTGCTCAAACCATAAGTGGCACTCACCATGGATTCATAAGGAAATCTTATTTTCTTTCTAGGAAAGTGTTCCATGCCCTTCCTTAAAGGAAATTGAAATCTAATGTTCCCTTCTTTCATATCGATGATAGCACCGATAGTCCTTAGGAAAGGTCTACCAAGACTAATAGGGCATGTAGGATTGCCATCAATGTCAAGCACAATGAAATCCACGGGTACATAGTTCCTATTTGCAACAATATGAACATCATTGATACTTCCCATGGGTTTTTGACAGTAGAATCAGCAAGATGCAAATTAAGAGAACACTCTTCAATCTCATTAAAACCCAGAACATCACATAAAGACTTTGGAATCGCAGAAACACTAGCACCAAAATCACACAAAGCATTGCACTCATAGTTTTTGATTTTGATTTTGATGGTAGGTTCCCACTCATCATGAAGCTTTCTAGGGATAGAGACTTCCAATTCAAGTTTCTCTTCAAGAGATTTTATCATAGCTTCAACGATATGATCGGTAAAGGCCTTGTTTTGGCTATAAGCGTGTGGAGAGTTTAACATGGATTGCATCAAAGAAATGCATTCAATCAAGGACCAACTATCATAATTGAATTCCTTGAAATCCACGGTAGTAATTTCATTACTAAAAGTTTTAACATCTTCTACTCCACTTTTAATGCTTTTAGCATCAAGATAGATGGACTCCGAATCATTGGGGCACTTTTCAACCAAAGTGGATTCATATCCAGCCCCATAATCATTAGGTTTGACACAATAAAACAAATATTCAATGGGAGTCACACCAAGCACTTTAAGATCTTCGTGATTCTCATCACGAGAACACGCCTTTTTAAGCCATTCATGTCTAGCACGAATTTGGGCCGTTCTTTCTTTGCTCTCAATCATGGAAACACACATAGCTTTCAAAGTTTCATCCATGTTGATTTTGGGAGGAGCACATCTAACTTTCAAAGCATCAACATCCCTAGACATTCTATCAACGCTCTTAGCCAAATCATCAATTTTGAGTAGCTTTTCCTCTATGGACGCATTGAAAATCTTTTAAGAGTTGCTGAACTCTTTGATATTACTCTCTAGATTAGAGGGTAATCTATTGTAATTTCGATGAGTATTGTTGTAGGAGTTGGCCAAATTATTAGAGGAGTTAGTAGGAAAAGGCCTAGGAACATAGTTTCCGCTAAAAGCATTGTTGTTGCCAAAGTTATTCCTACCAACAAAATTAACGTCCAAGCTAGCATTGCTACTCTCAATCAAAAAAGACAAGGGCATATCATTAGGATCCAAAGGATCACTTCTATTAGCAACCAAATTCATTAACTCGTCCATCTTAGCACTCAACGAGTTAATTTCTTCTATAGCGTGTACCTTCTAACTAGTAGGTGACCTTTCAGTGTGCCACTAAGAGTAGTGCGTCATGATATTGTCTAGGAGCTTTGTGGCTTCCCCTAACGTGATTTCCATGAACGTTCCATCTGAGGCGGAGTCCAAGATATTTCTAGAAGCGAAATTCAAGCCAGCGTAAAAGATTTGAATAATCATCCAAAGACTCAAGCCATGAGCGGGAAAATTTCTAATCATTAATTTCATTCTTTCCGAGGATTGTGCAACATGTTCATGATCAAGTTGCTTGAAATTCATGATACCATTACGGAAAGAGATGAACTTAGCCGGCGGAAAATACATGGATATATAAGCATCTTTGCATTGATCCCAAGAATCGATACTATTTTTGGGCACAGAAGAAAACCAAGTTTTTGCGCGATCTCGCAACGAGAAAGGAAAAAGCTTCAATTTAATCACGTCATTATCCACATCTTTCTTCTTTTGCATATCGCAAAGCTCAATGAAGGTATTGAGATGGGATGCGGCATCTTCACTAGGAAGGCCAGAGAATTGCTCTTTCATAACAAGATTCAGCAAAGCGGCATTGATTTCATATGACTCCGCACTAGTGGTGGGAGCAATCGGAGTACTAATAAAATCATTATTATTAGTATTCGAGAATTCACAAAGTTTGGTGTTTTAATTCATGGAGGCTTCGGCAAGCAAGCAAGCACACGAGCGAACAAAGAGCAAGCGAGAAAAAAGGGCGAACGAAAAGGCAAATGAAAAAGGCAAATTGGTGAAGTGGGGGAGAGGAAAACGAGAGGAAACTAGCAAACAAAGTACATGCAAGAGATGAGTTTGCGACACCTACTTGGATGAGTTCTTAACTTGATTCTCCCCGATAATGGCGCTAGAAATCCTTCTGCTACGTCAACAAAAGTCGTTCCCCAGCAGTGGTGCCAGAGATCCTTCTGTCGTGTCTTGAGCTTGTGTTGGTTTTTCCCTTGAAGAGGAAAGGGTGATGCAGCACAGGAGCAGTGAGTATTTCCCTCAGTTTGAGAACCAAGGTATCAATCCAGTAGGAGAATCTCGTCAAGTCCAGAGTACCTACACTAACACGAAGAGCTTGCACCCAACGCTATAAAGGGGTTGTCAATCCCTTCAAGATTGTTTGCATAGTGAGATTTGAAGGCGGAAAGTGCAACGAAGTAAAAAGTGTAAGGCATAAAATATGGTTTGGAGTAGACCCTGGGGGCCAAGTGTTCACTAGAGGCTTGTCTCAAAATAGCAAGTATTACGGTGGGTGAACAAATTACTGTCGAGCAATTGATAGAACCGCGCAAAGTCATGACGATATCTAAGGCAATGATCATACATATAGGCATCACGTCCGAGACAAGTAGACCGATACTTTCTGCATCTACTACTATTACTCCAGACATCGACCGCTATCCCGCATGCATCTAGTGTATTGAGTTCATGACGAACATAGTAACGCCTTAAGCAAGATGACATGATGTAGATGGATAATCTCAAACCAATGATGAAAACCCCATATTTTTAGCCTTGATGGCAACAACACGATACATGCCTCGCTACCCCTTGTGTCACTGGGCGAGGTCACCGCACGGTATGAACCCAAAACCAAGCACTTCTCCCATTGCAAGAATCATAGATCTAGTTGGCCAGAAAAAACCCACAACTCGAAGAGAATTACACGGATATGAAATCATGCATAAGAGAGATCAGAAGGAATTCAAATAAGATTCATAGATAATCTGATCATAAATCAACAATTCATCGGATCTCGACAAACACACCGCAAAAGATGATTACATCGGATAGATCTCCATGATGATCTTGGAGAACTTTGTATTGAAGATCCAAGAGAGAGAAGAAGCCATCTAGTTACTAGCTATGCACCCGTAGGTCTATGGTAAACTACTCACGCATCATCGGAGAGGTCATGGTGTTGATGAAGAAGCCCTCCGTGTCCGAATCCCCCCTCTGGTAGGGCACCAGAACATGCCCCAGATGGGATCTTGAGGATACAGAAGCTTGCGGTAGCGGAAAAGTACTTTCGATGATCTTCTGATTTTTTTGGGATTTTAGGGAATATATAGGCGCAACCCCTAGGGCAGAGGGCGTCCAGGGGGCCCACAAGCCTATGGGTCGCGGCCTCCCCCCTGGCCGCGGGGTGAGGGCTTGTGGGGCCCCTAGGGCCCCACTGCCTTGGCTCTCAAGTCTCCTGATGTTCTTCCGTTACGAAAAAATTATTTTCGGGGATTTTATTCCGTTTGGACTCCGTTTCAAAATATCCTCTGAAAGGGGTCAAAAACATGGTAAAAACAGGAACTGGCACTTGGCACTGAGTTAATAAGTTAGTCCCAAAAAATATATAAAAGGCATGCAAAACATCCAAAGTTTGACAAGATAATAGCATGAAACCATCAAAAATTATAGATACATTGGAGACGTATGAGACACTAAAACAAAAAACTTGGAAAACTAAACTAAATCTATCATTTTTCTTCTAAGAAACCGAAGGTGAAAGCTTGGAACAATGGTTTGTGACTCCTCGATTCATCCATCTCATGGTCATCGAAAGAAATCCATCGATGAGGTTGATCAAGTCTACTTGGCAAACTTTTTCGAATCGCAAAAGAAGACAGAGAATTTTCGAATAGTCACTAGGTCACCTCAATGGGGATGTGTATCTCCCCAACAAGCAAATCATACTTCATCTTATCAGGAGGAATAGGGCATTCAAAGCTCCCAATAAGAATCGATGAAGTTTTTTCAATAGCATTCATGCAATGTACTCGATATTGTTTCTTCGCAAAGTGCACCGTATGCTCATTACAATGACATGGAAAGTGACATTGCCTTTGTTGCAATCTATAACAGCCCCTGCAGTGTTTAAAAAGTGTATTCCGAGGATGACCGCAATGGCATCGTCCTCAGGAATATCCAAGATAACAAAGTCTGTTAAGAGGTGACGTTAGCAACCACAACAGGCACATCCTTGCAAATGTCGATAGGGAAAGCACTTCATTTGTCGGTCATTTGCAGAGAGATTTCAGTGGGTGTCAACTTATCCAGTTCAAGTCTATGATAAAGAGAGAGAGGCATAACACTAACATCGGCCCCAAGGTCGCATAAAGCAGTTCTAATGTAGTTTCCTTTAATGGAGCAAGGTATAGTGGGCACGCCGGGATCACCTAGTTTCTTAGGAGTTCCATTCTTGAAGGTATAATTAGCAAGCATGGTGGAAATCTCAATGTCAGGTATCCTCCTCTTATTAGTAACAATATCCTTCATGTACTTACCATACGGAGACATCTTGAGCATATCTGTCAAACGCATTTGCAGAAAGACAGGTCTAATCATTTCAACAAATCGCTCAAAATCCTCATCATCCTTTTTCTTGGATGGTTTGGGAGGAAAGGGCATGGGTTTCTGAACCCATGGTTCCCTTTCTTTACCATGTTCCCTAGCAGCGAAATCATTCTTATCGTATCTCCTATTCTTAGGTTGTGGGTTATCAAGATCAACAGGTTCAGTCTCCACTTATCATTGCTAGGTTGAGCATCATCATGAACATCACTATTGATATTATCATTAGGCTCATGTTCATCACCAGATTGTGTTTCAGCATCAGAGATAGAGGCATCGTTTGGACTCTCAGGTGTAGCAGCAACAGGGTTGCTAGCGTGCAAGTTCCTATCATCTTTCTTCTTCTTTCAAGGATGACTAGGTGCATCAGTGCTAACTCCTTGAGAATCTTGTTCAATTCTCTTCGGATGACCCTCAGGATACAAAGGTTCCTGAGTCATTCTACCGCCTCTAGTGACGACTCTAACAGAATTGTCATTCAACTCATTGAAAAAATCATTCTGAGCTTTAAGTACTTGTTCTACTTGAGTAGTAACCATAGAGGCATGTTTACTCAAGAGCTTAAGATCATTGACATTTCTGTCTACACAAGCACTTAAATGACTAAGCATACGAGCATTCTGTTCCAATTGTCTGCTAACATAATCATTGAAACTCTGTTGTTTGGAAACAAAGTTATCAAATTCATCCAGGCATAAGCTAGCAGGTTCATCAAAAGGAATATCACTCTCATCAAACCTAAGCAGAGAATTTACTTCTACTACCTGTATCGGGTTATCAAGACCATGGATCTCTTCGATAGGTGGTAGATTTTTGACATCTTCAGATTTATTGCCTTTCTCTCGCATAGATTTCTTAGCTTCTTGCATATCTTCAGGACTGAGGAATAGAATACCTCTTTTCTTTGGAGTTGTTTTAGGAGGTGGTTCGGCAATAGTCCAAGCATTCTCGTTGCACAAGATATTATTCAGTAGAATCTCAGCTTGTTCTACGGTTCGTTACCTAAAAACACAACCGTCATAACTATCTAGGTGGTCTTTGGAAGTATCAATAAGTCCATTATAGAAGATATCAAGTATTTCATTCTTCTCAAGAGGGTGATCAGGCAAAGCATTCAGTAGCTGGACGAGCCTCCCCCAAGCTTGTGGGAAACTCTCTTCTTCAGCTTGAGCAAAGTTGTATATTTCCTGCAAGGCAGCTTGCTTCTTATGGGCAGGGAAATATTTTTTAGAGAAGTAGTAAACCATATCCTGGGGGCTACACAAACAACCAGGAGCAAGAGAAGTGGACCAAGTCTTAGCATCATCCTTTAGCGGGAAAGGAAACAACTTGAGGATATAGTAGTGGCGGATCTTTTCCTCACTAGTGAATAGGGTGGCTATATCGTGCAGTTTGGTAAGATGGGCTACAACCGTTTCATATTCAAAACTGTGAAAAAGATCAGATTCGACCAGAGTGATTAACTCAGGGTCGATGGAGAATTCATAATCCTTATCGGTCACAAAGATAGGCGAAGTAGCAAACTTCGGGTCATATTTCATCCTAGCGTTCAAAGATTTTTCTTTCCACTTGCGCAGTAATTTCTCAACATCATATCTATCCTTACACGCAAGAAAATCCTCAGCTATATCTCCCTCCATAACATAACGCTCAGGCATATCAGGAAATTCAGGCATAATAGTAGGTTCTACGTCAATAGTATCAACAGTTTCGGAAGTATCTTCACATCTAGCAGTAGCTCTAGCAATTTGTGCATCAAGGAATGCACCTAATGGCAAAGCAGTATCAAGCATATCATCATCAGGCAAAGCAGTATCAAGCATAGCATCATCAGGCAAAGCAGTATCAAGCATAGCATCATCAGGCAAAGCAGTATCAAGCATAGCATCATCAGGCAAAGCAGTATCAAGCATAGCATCATCATAAGCATCATGGGCAGGAGAAGTAGCATCATCAAGCACAGGCGGCATATCAAGATTTCTAGCAGGAGGTGGTGTCACAAACTTACTCATAACTTAAGGTGAATCAAGTGCAGAGCTATATGGCAGTTCCTTACCTATCCTCGTAGTTGAGGGAAGACTTTAGTTCTTGGATCTATCGGATTCCTCATAGTGACCAGCAGACGTAAATCCCAAGTGACCAAGAGAATATAGTTGTGCCTCCCCGGCAACGGTGCCAGAAAATAGTCTTGATAACCCATGAACACCTCATACTATGGTCATCTCCAGGAGTGGTTCCGGCTATTGTCACTCCGGGGTTGCCGGGTCATAGCACATAGTAGGTGACTACAACCTGCAAGATAGGATCTAAAACACACATATATTGGCGACAACATAATATGTTCAGATCTGAAATCATGGCACTCGGGCCCTAGTGACAAGCATTAAGCATGGCAAAGTAGAAGCAACATCAATCTCAGAACATAGTGGATACTAGGGATCAATCCCCGTCAAAACTTACTCGATTACATGATAGATCTCATCCAACCCATCACCGTCCAGCAAGCCTACGATGATATTACTCACGAACGGTGAAGAGCATCATGGAATTGGCGATGAAGGAAGGTTGATGATGACGATGGCGACGATCTCCCTTCTCCGGAGCCTAGAACGGACTCCAGATCTGCCCTCCAAATGAAGAACAGGAGGTGGCCGCGCCTCCGTATCATAAAACTCGATGAACTCTTCTCCTTGATTTTTTTCCGGGCGAGACGGACTAAATATAGCTGGATTTGGAGACGGTGGAGCGTCGTGGGCTCCACAAGCGTGCCAGACGCGCTCATGGGGCCCCCGCTCCTGGTGGGCTTGTGGCTCCACGCTGCACATCCTCCGCTGATTCTTGCGCCGGTATTTTTCATAAATTCCAGAAAAATTCTCCGTACATTTTCAGGTCATTCTGAGAACTTTTATTTCTGCGCAAAAACAACACCATGGCAATTCTGCTGAAAACAGCATTAGTCCGGGTTAGTTCCATTCAAGTCATACAAATTAGAATCCAGAACAAGGGCAAAAGAGTTCGGAAAAGTAGATACGACGGAGACGTATCAAAGATGAGGGACTTTTTGCCGTTCTTCGGATAGCAATCGATCTTGCCATCAGGAAGTTCATAGTCCGAGGAGACTCAAAGCTGGTTGTGCATCAAGTAAACAAAGAATACTAAAGCCCTCTGATGGAATCCTATGTAGATGAAGTGCGGAGGTTGGAAGAACATTTTGACAGTCTACAGATAGAACACATTCCACGTGCAGAGAATGTCATTGTCGATGACTTGTCAAAACAAGCTGCTCCAAAGTTGCATGTGGAACTAGGTACTTTTGTAATCTGATTGACTCAACCATCTGTCACGCCATCCGGTCGGCAAGCAAAGAAGAGAAAGATCAATTCTGGTGACTATCTCCTGGTAGATATACTAGGTGCCGCCAAGAAAGTTTTCAAAAATGATAATACGCTTGTCGATGAGGAGCAACCTCCAGTAGACCCAATCATCCTTCTTGTCAAAACTAGCACTCCAGCAGCAGAAGTGATGCCTTTAGTCCTAGTCATTGAGCCACATGCTCTGGCATGATCGCAATGAATAGTCCAGTACCTCCAGATAGGTGAACTTCCTAAAGAGCAAGAAGAAGCTGAAAGAGTAGCCTGATTGTCAAGCATGTACCAGTTCATGGACACCAGTCTGTACAAGAGGATACCAAATGGGTGAAATTGAAGTGCACTCCACGGTAAGAAGGACAACAACGTCTGGCAGAGATACATCAAGGAATTTCTCACACTCAAGTGGGATAATGAGACCTTGTGGGAAATGCATTCTAGTAAGGCTTCTATTGGCCGACAACCATTCAAGATGCCTTGGCGGTGGTGACTACATGTGAGGCATGCAAATTCCATGCCAAACAGATACATCAGCCAACACAATCCCACCAAACCATATGACTCTCATGGCCATTTGCGGTCTAGGGGCTCGACATCGTCGTCCCTTTCCCCCATGCTACCTGGGCTTTGAATTCTTGTTCGTAGCGATCGACAAGTTTACAAAGTGGACCGAAGTGGACCCAGTGAGGAAGGTGATGGCGCAAACGGTAGTTAAGTTCATCACATGGATTGTTTGTTGTTTCGGAGTACCCAACAGGATCATCACTGACAACAACACACAATTGATACGTTTTCGATGTATCTACCTGTCCAAACACTTTTACTCTTCTTTTGGACTCTAATTTGCATGACTTGAATGAAACTAACCCGGACAAACATTGTTTTCACTGCCTTGCTATTTTTTGCAGAAATAAAAGTTCAAAGATTTGCACAAAACATATTGTGAATTATTTCTTGGAATTATGAAGCAAAGGCCAACCAGAGGGGGTGTCCCTGTCGACCACGAGCCAACATGGCAAAGTGACCTTCCTAGTCCGGGCATTGTTGTGTGGTGGGGCCATGAGGCTCCTCCGACCCAATTTCATGTCCTATAAATTCACATATCGAGAGAGAAAAACCAAATAGAAGTTTTCATTGTGATCTACGAGACAGAGCCGCCACCACCTCCTGTTCTAACTCCGGAGGGCTCATGTGGAGTCTGTTTTGGGCCCCACAGAGGGGGATTTGTGCGTCATCACCAACTTTTATCCAAAAAATTCCATGATGCTCACCACCCGGAGTGAGTAATTCCTTTGTAGGCTTGCTTGTCGCTGATGGGGTTTGTTTGAGATTGATCATGTAATCGAGTTAAGCTGATGGGCCTTGATACATTATTTTCTCAGATTGATGTTGCTATGACTTTGCTATGCTTAACGCTTATCACTAGGGACTGATGCCATGATTTCAGACCTAAAATTATCATGTTCTCTCAAAATATAAGAAGTGTTTTGATCCTATCTTGCAAGTTGTATGCACCTATTACGTGTCTAGTTCTGCATACCGCAAGATGATAATAATTGTGATTATTTGCAGTGTTTGCCTTAGTTTGAGGAGTTCATGTATTCACCATGTGTTAATGCTTTGTTACAACTCTCTATTAAAAGGAGGACTTAATATCCCTTAGTTTTCAACAAGACCCTGGTGCCACGGGAGGGTAGAACAAAATATGTCATGCAAGTTCTTAGCGCAAGCATGTATGACTATATGGGGAATACATGCCTACATTATAGCGATTAATTGGAGATAGTTCTGTGTTGCTCTAGTGTGTAACTATTATAAGATTGATGCCATCCATATGTTTCCATTACTCCACCATGGCCTACGCTTTACATATATTAAATCTTGCTAAGTTACTGTTGCTGATATCACTGTCAGTGTTGGGGATATTATCCCGCTATATGAGCCGCCCTAAGAGGCCGGGTCAAGATGGTTACGGCTCAACATTCATGCTCAAGATAGGCCCTGATCTACAAGAAGGAGGCGCAAGGCGGTTTACCAATGAGAGTCGGCAGCGTCCCAAGACACGAAAATGGCAGGTCATGGCCCACAAGGCAGAAATATGCCCGGAGTTTCCTTGCTCAAGAAGCAAGGAGAGTTCGAGGCATAACTAGTCATGGATCATAATGTGACCAGGAATTTTGTAAACCTAAGGGTCTTGACCTGTATATAAAGGCGAGTCTCTAGGGTTGGTAGACTTAAGTTAGAATCGATCGAGAGATAGGTCAGGGAAAACCGCAACGTTGTAATTGATTTCATCATCAATACACACAAAGCAGGATGTAGGCTTTCAACACTAAGTCCTTTGACGAGGACATCTGCTGTGACAAAACCACGATGGTTGGCCCCCATCGTGGGGCCTGCGCACGGTGGAGTTGAGTTCTCAAAGGGAGCCCTTCCAAAGTTTGGGAGCTATGCGCTTGGTCTCATGACCAAGAGACGACATGGGAAGTGCTACATCGACAATTCGAGTTGGGTTCCAAGGCCGGTTCGATCGAATCTGGTTATCGGGTCACCTTCGGCAAGATTCACGTCTTCATCGGCAAGGATGGCGCACCCATTCACGAGCCTAATATCTTCACCGACATCGTCAGCCGGCTCGTTACGCCCAACCTGCCAAGCATCAGACCAGGCAGAGTCATGTCTTTGCTGGCTTTACACAGGGGGTCAGCCTAGCGGATGAGCCAGCGACTGCTGTAGACACCCCTGTCAACTCAGATGGCGAGTCATCAATGGGGTACGTAGACTCGATCTGCCTTCTCTATGAGGGAAGGCTTGGGTGCTTTCCTGAGGCGGCGATCTCTCAAGGTCCGCAAGAGCCGCCTCGCCACGTCGCCATCTACATGGTTGGGGCAACCCCAGCGCAGAATCAGCAAGATGCAGCGGTAGCCAATGGAGCCAGCGGGTCTTGAAAATCGCCGGCCCAGGCCATGAGGATCTGATGGTTGAGATGTCAAAACTCGTGGATGTCGCCGTTACTGCTGACAAGCAGGAAGAAATCAATGTCGAGCTGGCAAAAATGTGTGAAGAGATGGCAAAGATACAACGTGAGATCGATGCTGGGAACGCCTGGATGGCGAATGAGCAGGTTCAAATTAACAAAGAGGTGGAATGCTTGAAGGCTGAGGCATGGCTGCTCGAGCGTTGACGAGTCGGCTCCGATGTGGTGCATCAAAGGAGGCATCATAGTCATTCTCCGACCAATCTTAACCCCACACATTTATTTGACAACCCACATACACCTAGTGTGGAGCATAACCCGCCTCGACAGGTTAATCAAATGGTAGAGCCAGCTCAGCCGCCGGCGACTCAACAGCCAACCCAACCTCCGCTGGACCAGCCGTGGGCTGAACGTTTTCAAACACCACAGGGCCACTTCTCCAATCATGTGGACAACATGTTGGCTGCAACCCGCAATTTGGAGTCTCTCCCCATTCATGGAAACACCCTAATCGAGTTGGAAGCAAGGAACACCATCGAGATTCTGAAGACGGCGGTGGTTCAACAGGCGCAATTTTCTTATAGTTGTGATCGGCTGCATTCCACGCCCCATGATAGTCATAGAAAGAGCCGCAATGAGGATCCTCCGGCGGTCTCCAGCAGCGGTCGCCGATAGCAGCCTCAAGCTAACCCGCCCGGTCTACAAATGTTGAATGCTTAGGCGCTTGTGATTGCGCCCTGAGCCGCCCGTCAGGCGGAGGCAGAGGCAGCGGCAGCGATGGCGGGTCAGGTGGTCCCGACTTACGACCAGCCGACGCCTATGTATAGTGAGTCCGGAGGAAGGAACATAGGTATCCCATGCTTATCATTTGGTCTTCGCAACGAGCACATGCCCAGAGACTTTAAAGGCCCTCACAAGGTGCCCAATTACACACCCGATCTTGAGCCACGTGTCTGGACTGAGAGTTAGGAGTTGGCCATGGATATGCTCGATGCCAGCGATATATTATGCGCCAAATATTTCACGATGATGTTGGATGGACCGGCTCACACGTGGTTGAAGAACCTACCACCCAATACCATCAATACTTTGGTAGAATTGAAAGATCGATTCATTAAAAACTTCTGCGAAACATGCAAACGCCCAATGACGATTGTAGATGTGTAGCATTGTGTTCAGCGTGCGGATGAGTCGGCCCACCATTGGACGCGGTGGGTTGTGGAGAGTATGCACTCATTGGATGGCATCACAACAGCTCAGGCCGTGCTGATCTTGGAGAAGAACTGTCACTTTCAACCTCTAGTATTGAGGCTTGGTCGTCTGAAGCGGAAGGTGCGGGATATGGGCGAGTTGATGGACACCCTCACCAGGTAGTCGAGTCAGATGGCATGAAGGATGCCTGGTGAGATGACGATAAAGCCAGTGAAGTCAAGAAGGGAGATGGGACCAAGAAGCATCTCCAAGCTCAGGGACGTAACGGTAACCAGGGAGGTCAACGAAAGAGAAGGCAATAAGATGATGTGTCTTATTTTGTTGCCAATACCAGTGCCGGGCCAAGAAATCAGCATCAAAATGTTGGGCAAAATCGGGCCTTCAGTGGGGGAAAAAACCACATAATTACGAGGAGATGCTCAAGCGACCCTGTCCTAAGCACAGTACCCCGTATGCCCCGTCCAACCACTATTGGGAAAATTGCTTTGTGATGTAGGAATTTCGTCTACATGCGTCTAGAGAACAACAGGGGGGAACGACGATGGACATGCAGGTCAGTTTGGTCCTGGAGGATCACAAGGGTGCTCATTTGGCGGGTTCCCTGGTTCCGGCCCTGATGGGCAGGGCAGCTCGAATAATAGCGACGGACCGCATTCTGGCGAGGGTAACCAGCAGTACAACAATGAGGGTGGCTTTCAGCAGCAGAACAACCAAGGCAGTTTTCAGCAGCCGAATAACTAGGGCAGCTTTTAGAGCAACCCCAAGCAGCTGAACGGTGGTCAGTACCATGTTTTCACCACTAACACCTGTAAAAGGGACAAGAAAATCAAACAGAGGGCCATCAACATGGCTAAGCTGGCGGTTCCTAGATATCTCAATTGGTCTGAACAACCCATCACTTGGAGTAGAGCTGATAACCCGCCCTAGGTTGATAATCCTGGTGACTTTGCATTGGTGTTGGCACCACAGGTTGGTGGATACACCCTCTCTAAAGTCCTCAAGGACGGAGGCTGCAACATCAACATCTTGTACTATGATACCTTCCGGTAGATGAACTTACCTGAGAGCGACTTGATGCCTTCGACCACAGTCATTCATGATAGTGTCCCCGGCAAATCGGCATATCCAGTTGGGCAGATCAAGTTAAATGTGGTGGCTATGAGTCCAATTATAGGAGCGAGGCTCTGATGTTTGAGGTGGTTAAGATCAAGAGCACTTATCACGCTCTATTCGGGAAGTGGGCTTACTTCCGCTTCATGGCCCGGCCCTGCTATGTGTACCTCAAGCTCAAAATGTCGGGTCTTAAAGGTACAATCATAGTCACTGGGAACCGAAAGATAGCATAGGAATGTGAGGAAGGAGAGGGCGCCTATACTGAGTCGGCATGCGCAGCAGAAGAATTGAAGTTTCACAAGGCTAATGTGGACCCGGCCGACATCAGTCCACTCAAATAACCAACTGTTGATTATGAGCCGCCCCTCAAGTTCAAGCCGGCACAAGACACCAAGCAAGTTGATTTCACCTCGAGAGACTCTTCTAAGAAGTTTACTATTGGGACAAGTCTAGATCCCAAATAGGAAAGCGCGCTCATCGAATTCATTCCTGAGAATCGGGACATCTTTGCATGGAAGCCTTCTAACATGCCAGGGGTACCGAGAGAACTCGTTGAGCACCACCTCAATGTGGATCCCAAGATGAAGCCGGTTCGACAGTATCTTCATCGCTTTAACGAGGAGAGATGTAAAGCAATTGGGGATGAAGTCGCCCGGATCTTGGCCGCTGGGTTCATCATCAAAGTTTTTCATCCTGAGTGGTTGGCTAACCCGGTCTTAGTTCTCAACAAGAACGACACTTATCGTATGTGCATTGGTTGTACAGATCTCAACAAAGCTTGCCTGAAGGATCCTTTCACCCTCCCTGTATTGATCAAATTATTGACTCTACGGCGGGTTGCGAGCGTTTGTGCTTTCTGGATACGTATTCTGGTTATCACCAAATCAAGATGGCCAAGGAAGATCAGGAGAAGACGGCTTTCATAACTCCCTTTAGTGCTTTCTGCTATGTCTCTATGCCTTTTCGGCTTAAGAGCGCGCCGGGGACTTATCAACGCTGTATTCAGAACTACTTGCACAGTCAGATTGGCGCAATGTTCATGCCTACATTGATGATATCATGGTGAAATCCAAGAAGAAGGAAATGCTCTTAGACGATCTCAAGGAGGCGTTTGACAACCTTCGTGTGTACCTCAATCTTAACCCGGCCAAAAGTGTTTTTGGCGTTCCTGCAGGTAAGTTATTGGGTTTCGTGTTGTCACACAGAGGCATTGAAGCTACCCCGGATAAAATCAAGGTTATAACTTTGCTTGGTAAGCCGGTCAACATCAACCAGGTCCAGCGCATGGCGGGTCGTATTGCGGCGTTGATCCGTTTCATAAGTCGCCCTGGTGAAAAGGCCATTCCCCTTTACTAGTTGCTCAAGAAAACAGATCATTTTTTTGGACGGATGCAACCAACGATGCTTTTGAAGCCCTCAAGAAAAAACTTGCTAAGCCGCCTGTGCTAGCCGCTCCGACTAATAAGGAACCTATGCTCCTTTACATTGCTTCTAACTCAAAGGCAGTAAGTGTGGCAGTGGTTGTTGAGTGCAAGGAAGAAGGCAAAGAGTATCTAGTTTAGCGGCCGGTGTATTTTGTTAGTGAGGTGTTGACTTTGTGTAAGCTACGGTACCAGCATTGGTAGAAGCTGGAGTTTGGAATTTTTATGGCAAGCCGTAAGCTGAAACATTACTTTCAGGAGCACCCAATCACTGTGGTCAGTTCGACGACAATTGGGGACATTATGCAGAACCATGAAGCTAATTGGTGGATTGCTAAGTGGGCAATTGGGCTTGGTCCCCACCATGTGAAGTATATGCCTCGCACGACTATCAAGTCTCAGGCTTTGGTGGATTTCATCAACGATTGGACCAAGTTGCAGATTCCAAAAGAGAGGCCTGATGACACGTACTCGACTATCCACTTTGATGGTTCTAGGCAGTTGGAAGGCTCAGGAGCTCGCGTAGTGTTATCCTCCCCACGAGGTGACAAGTTTTCCTATATCTCGCGCCTTATGTTTCCTTGCACCAACAAGGCGGATGAGTATGAGGATCTAATCCATGGGCTCAGAATAGCTAAGGACCTGAATCTCAGTCGAGTCAGATGTTTGGGCGACTCACATTCAGTGGCGCAACAAGTCTTTGCAACTTGGGACTCCAAACATCCACTGATGGCGGCTTATAGGCGTTCATTAACCGAGGTGGTGGGTCATTTTCACGGCTACCAGGTTGATCATATTGATCGTCGATATAACGAGGAAGTTGATGCTTTATCATGACTCGGATCTCAATGCAATCCTATTCCGCCCCCCAATGTGTTCCTAGATATCTTGCATAACCCTTCTGTGAAGTTTCCTTCTGAAGAAGACATAGCAGTTCCTGACCCAGAATCACAACTGGTGTCGGCACTCCGGGCGATTCCTGACTGGACAATTCCTTATATGGCTTATCTGGCACATGGCAACTTACAAACTGATGAGATCTCTGCTCGACAAATAATACGGTGGTGCAAGTCTATGGTTATCCATAAGGGCGAGTTACACAAACGAAGCATGTGCGGGGTCTTTCAAGATGTGTTTTCTCCAAGGAAGGGCGAGATATTCTCAATGAGATACATGCTGGTGATTGTGGGCATCACGCCGGATCACGATCCTTGGTGTCAAAAGCTTTTCAACATGGGTTCTATTGGGTGACGGCTCATGCTCACATGGAGAATATAGTGCGCAAGCGTGATGGGTATCAGAAGTTAGGCCGCTAAGTACATGTGTCGGATCTAGAATTGCGCATGATCCCGATAACCTGGCCTTTTGTGGTCTAAGGGCTTGATATGGTCAGCCCATTCAAGATGTCTTCCAACAAAAAGACTCATCTATTTGTGGCGGTTGACAAGTTTACCAAGTGGGTTGAAGCAGAGCCGGTCAACAATTGTGAGGCAGAGACAACAATCAAATTCCTCACAAAGCTGATTTTCCGTTTTGGTTATCCCGGAGCATCATCACTGATAATGGTACCAACCTGTCCAAAGGCGCCATGAGGGAGTTCTGCCAGCGGGAGCACATCCGACTTGACGTATCTGCGGTAGCTCGTCCACAGTCCAATGGTCAAGCTGTACGAGCTAATCAGGAGATTTTGCGTGGTTTCAAGCCCCGACTCATGGTTCCTTTGTAGTGCACTCTAGGTTCTTGGGTCGAGGAACTCCCCTCGGTTCTTTGGAGCATCAGGACTACACCTAACAGATCCACCGGTTACACTCCCTTTTTCCACGTCTATGGGGCCGAGGCGGTTCTTCCAAGTGATATAAGGCATGATTCTCCCCGAGTCGCCATTTATGTGGAAGCAAATAATGAGCAGGAGCGTCAGGATTCTTTGGATGCTTTAGAGGAAGAGCGTGATTTGGCTGCAGCATGATCAACTATATATCAACAAGACTTGCGTCGCTATCACTTTCGACGGGTTAAAAGCCGGATTTTCCAAGAAGGCGACTTTGTACTTCGATTGATTCAATATCACACAGGCATGCACAAGTTGTCGCCTCCATAGGGAGGACCTTTCATCACCAACAAAAGCCTTCATAATGGCTCCTATTATCTGATTGACCTTCGTCCAGACACGCCAACCTCGGAGGAGGAGACGACCCACCCATGGAACATTGCCCACCTTCGGCCTTACTACACTTAGAGCCATCGGCTCCTTACCCATGTACATAGTTTAGTATTTTGTACTATCTTCTATCAAGACAATAAAGACGGCGCCCACGAAATTCGGGGTCTCTGCCGCTTCATCCTACATATTGAACATGAGTCTTTATTGTTTCTCTAAGCCGCCCAAGAGGATGATCCGCCGCCAAGGAGGTTATTCAAACATGGGCGCTATTAGTATCAAAGAGGATAAGCCGCCCTGTTGCGATCGTTCAAATATGGATACTGATAAGTCAAAGAGGGCCAGTTTCCATGACGCACGGTTCAAAGATAGGCGCCAATTTATGATCTTGAAGAATCAAGCCGACTTACTTGGGGGCTATTAGTCCCCAGGTTGTTTAGCAGTAATAGCATTGTATTCTACAATCCTAGGCTCGGCTTTTCCTTGATCATAGGTCACTTGGGGGCTTCCAACTCATTGAGTTCAGCTTTCTCACCCTCTTGGCTTGCGAAAAATTAACGCTATACAATGGTTCTACCAGATTGTATGTCTTCGCGACATGCCCTATTGGCCCCATGTACTCTTGGCTAGTCAATCCATTTTGGACCCTCACTTGCCAATGTTAAAACATCGAGGTGTCCAGCGAGAGCTAGCATATGGACAATAGAAAAACGATGGGTTCGTAGAACCTGCTTCAATGAAGCCTGACTTGAGCCTGATCCGCCAATCTAAATCATAAAGGTTTTTGCAAAAACCTCTTAGGGTACGACTAGAGCCTTGCAAGCCCGTCTACCCACCGTCACTCACTGAGCCAACCTATTATAACAATTCAATACCCTATATGGTGTTATCTTTTTCAAGCAAGCATGAAATATTCTTACCGGCTCATGCAAAGCAGGGTGACTATGAAGTCGTTTTTCTAATAAATGGAAAATCAAATTTGCAAGGCAATGAAAGCTCGAAAAGGCGGCGTATATTAAAAGGTAATGCCAAAAGTTCCAGCACCCATAAAGGTTTTGTGCAATCATAGTAGTTTTTTACACCTAAAATATATTACATGGCTCAAGAAGGCCAAAGTTTTCTTTCGTACATCAACCCAGTGGCCAGTTCCTTTGGGTTAATTTCTTTTGGGTTAATCTTGGGGGGACGCCTTGATTAAGCCGCCTCTGGGTTACCTTGTGCCGAGCCTTCGGGGTCTTGTATCTCGAAGTTTCCCATATCCCAGTTGCAATTAATTAAAGCATGGAATTCAGTTTTTTTGTCAAGATGGCCGATGTATCAACATCAGGGGCAAAAAGGTGCTTACAACGCTGAGGAGTATGGTCGAGTGGTGCAAATGTGGGAGGTGGCACACACTTGTGGCTTTCATCATAGGCGGCATGATACTTAGTCAAATAAAGACCTTCTGCAAGGTGACTCGCAGCTGGACGAACCACCCACATGTAATGCACATAGTACTCCTGAGTGAATTCTGAGCCATCATCCTTATATTTAGGAAACCCGCCTTCTATCTCCTCAGGCTTGAGTTCCGGTGCATAAGCCAAATACCGGCTTAGAGTAGTAATAGCCCTTTCCGTGCAACTGATTTCTTGAATTCTTCGATCTGCTTAGGCATGGATGAGAGGCGCCTAATCATGTCACTGATAAACTTCACCAACTTTTTATCACCCCATACAGCTTTGATGGTGAATAAGCCGCCAGCATAAAGTTGCTCTGTCGAGGTATATAAAGCTTTCATTGTCAACACACAGTCATCTTGAAGATTAGCTGATCGAGGGCATGCAACCAAAAAATATGAAATGTGAGTCGCGTGAAGGGTTTTATGTTCTGTAAAATGGTTGCAATTGGCAATCTTACATAAGAAGTTCTTACGAAACACATCACTGGTCATCCTAGAGATATGTTGTTTTAGATGAGTTAACTCTTCAGTAGCCAGTTTCAGCTGACGCTCGGCAACTTCAACACGTTTTAATAGGGAGGATTTATCAGCTTCGGCCATCTCTTTATATAATGTTTCCTCAATCTTGATTTTTTCAAATTCTGCCAAGGAAATCTGAAGTTTTTCATATATAGGTCTCACAGAGCTTCAAAAGTTGCTACCTTTGTGCTAATCGGTAGCACTGAGTTTTTCACTTTGGTGTCACCGAGTTTGCCACTTTGTGTGTAGCGGTTGGATTTTGTGTGCTCCTATATATACACCTTCACCCACCTCTCACTCGTGGGAGAAGCACTCAGAACACACACTTCATTGCTAGATCCATTTTGTGAGAGAGAACCACCTACTCATGTGTTGAGACTAAGATGTTCCAATCCAATCATTTGAAACTTGATCTCTAGCTTGCCCAAACAACTGTGCACCAAATCAATCTCTCCTAGACATGCATATTCTGTGAGAGAGTTATTTTGTGTTGAGGAGACTATCTTTAGAAGCACAAGAGCAAGGAGTTCATTGATCTACCACATCTATTACCTTTTTGAGGGTGGTGCCTCCTAGATTGGTTAGGTGTCGCTTGGGAGCCTCCGACTTTGTGTTGTGGAGTTGAACCAAGATGTTTGTAAGGGCAAGGAGATTGCCTACTTCATGAACATCTATCATGAGTAAGGCTAGTACTTCATGGGCAGAAGACATGGTGGAATAGACAAGGTCGCTTCTTCGTGGACCCTTCATGGGTGGAGCCCTTCGTAGACTCTCGCAGCCGTTACCCTCCGTGGGTTGAAGTCGCCACTAACATGGACGTACGATAGTGCCACCTATCGGAACCATGCCAAAAATCACCGTGTCAACCTCATGCATTTGATCTCCCTAGTTTACTCCTCTAGTTTACACTTGCATGTTTAACATTCCGCAGATCTACTCTTAGAAGTGCATGTGTAGGGTGTACTTGACTTGCTGTAACTCACATAGCTGCCTCTCAACTAAAATTGGGAAAAGGCAAAAAATTATCTTGTCAAGTAGTCTAATCGCCCCCCTCTAGATATACTTCCGATCCTACAAGTGGTATCATAGCTTTGGTCTCCATTTCACTTGTCTAACAACCAAGGAGAGTATGTTGTCTAGTGAGGGAAACTATCACCGTAGAGGTCCGTATTTTGTTGGCACAAATTTTGCTAGTTGGAAGCATAAGACAGAAATGCATATTCTTAGTTTTAATCGTCATGTTTGGGCTGTTATTCGTGTTGTTGTGAAAGGTAACATCTTTGGAGAAGGACATGATCCTGATCAAGATGCGACAGCTGATGAACTGAAGATGTTGCAACTCAATGCTCAAGCCTGCGACATCATATTCAACTGTCTATTCCCCGAAGAATTTAACAAAATCACTCGTCTTGAAAATGCAAAAGAAATTTGGGATACTTTAATCGATATGCACCTAGGTACCGATTCTATCAGAGAATCTAAGTTGTATGTGCTACAAAGTTAGCGTGACAAGTTGAAGATGAAGGATGGTGAAGGTGTCGCTGAAATGTACTATAGGATAGCTCTCATCACCAATGAGATTGTCGGCTTCAGAAGCGAAGAGATGACCGACAAATTTATCATCAAGAAGATACTTAGAGCTCTCGATGGCATGTATGACACAGTGTGCACATTGATCCAAATGATGCCAAACTACAAAGATCTCAAGCCAACTTAAGTCATTGGTAGGATTGTCGGTCATGAGATGCCACTCAAGGACAAAGATGACCTGCATAGCAAGTCAAGCGATGCTTACAAAGCGTCATGTGATACTCCCGCTACTTCAAAGGACAATATTGTCACTGATGAAGAGATAAGTCTCATGGTCAGAAAATTCAACAAGTTCTACAAGAGTAGAGGCAAAGAGAGAAGGTCAAGCTCAATACATGATGAGAAGAGTTCGTCCAGTCGTGACCGAAACTTCTACAAATGTGGGAAACCCGAACACTACTCCAATGAATGCTTGGATCCCTACAAAAGAATAGAAGAGTCACCTCGGAGATGAAGCTCAAGAGATGAGTCACCTCGCAGTGAGAGAAGGAGTGGAGAAGATCGCTATGAACGAAGACACTCACGGGAGGCAAGGAATCAGAGAAGAAGGACAAATACACCAAGAACAGCTCAAGAAGTAGACATCAAGCTCATTTTGGTGAATGGGTTTATGGCTCCAAGTCTAATCACCACTCTGAGAGAAGCTATCGCTCCAACTCTGACTATAGTCAAGATGAAGGTGTTGCCGAGATTGCACTTGTTTCCTCCAACTCCTATGACTTATTTGATTCCCCAAATGAGGGAGTCGAAAACTACTTCATGGCTAAAGGCCCCAAGGTATCTCACCCCAAGTATCTTGATTTCAATAGTGATGAGAATGACTTGTTAGAAGAAGATGACTTGGTCTTTGACAAAACTACTAATTAATCTGAAAATGAACTTGCTAATTATCATGCTAGTCAAGAGAAATCGAATGATGATGATAATAAAGAGATTGAATGACTAACTCAAGAACTAAACAGTCTTAAGTTAGCTCATGAGACTAATCTATAAGGTCATAGAGATCTTGCAAGAACTCATGAGAAGCTACGCTTCGAGAACCTCAATTTGGAGAAAGAGAATGAGTTCCTAAAAGCGATCAATGATGATCTTCGAAAGAAGAGTTTATCTTATCTAGCCAAACGATTACTCTTGTCTACTTTTGTACCACAAGTTAAACCTAGAAATACTAGTAAAAAAGGCAAGACATTTCTTCATCTAGTAACAACAATGCTAAAGCTAAATCGAATAACGTTGTTTCTAGCACCTCTATTGATTGCACTAATGATTCTCTTAGCCAAGTTACACTTGAGCAAGAAAATGATTTATTGAAAGGCATTATAGAGAGAGGTGTCTTCAAGAGTCTTGCCAGAAGTAACCAATTTGAGGAAATTGTGCACAAGCAAGGACGACATCCGAAGAAGCAAGGTGTTGGCTACTTTAACTTTAATGGAGATGATTGGGAAGAAGGTCCATATGCCATTCCTAAGTTTGTTCCTCTAGAAGAGAAGTATGATCCTAATCCTCCCAAGGGAACAAGCTCACAAGATGACCTTCCACCACAAGACCCCAAGGGCAAGGGAAAGCCTTAAGATAAAATTGACCTATATGAAGAAGAACCCCAAGTCAAAGTTAGATGGATTCCAAGGACACTACTAGCTCTACATCATCTAGTGCTACCACAACTCTAAGAATCCCCATCAAGTTGATGTGGATTCCCAAGAGGAAGAACTAGAAAGTTGTTGGGGGGTGAATCCGCCAATGAAATTCACTCTTATTCATTTTGGCAAGAACTATTTTCAATCAACCTCAACCATATGCATTAGTTCAAGGAGTCCCACATTCCCTTAAAGGCAAGCAAGAAACAAGGTAATTAATGCATATTTGGACATCATCACTGTTGGGGAACGTCGCATGGGAAACAAAAAATTTCCTACGCGCACGAAGACCTATCATGGTGATGTCCATCTATGAGAGGGGATATTCGATCTACGTACCCTTGTAGATCGCACAGCAGAAGCGTTAAGAAACGCATTTGATGTATTGGAACGTCCTCACGTCCCTCAATCCGCCCCGCGAACCGTTCCGCGATCTGTCCCACGATCTAGTGCCGAACGGACGGCACCTCCGCGTTCAGCACACGTACAGCTCGACGATGATCTCGGCCTTCTTGATCCAGCAAGACATACGGAGAGGTAGATGAGTTCTCCGGCAGCGTGACGGCGCTCCGGAGGTTGGTGGTGATCTAATCTTAGCAGGGCTCCGCCCGAGCTCCGCAGAAACGCGATCTAGAGGTAAAACCGTGGATGTATGTGGTCGGGCTGCCGTGGCAAAGTTGTCTCAAATCAGCCCTAAAACCTCCGTATATACAGGTGGGAGAGGGGGGGCTTGCCTTGGGGCTCAAGGAGCCCCAAGGGGTTTGGCCGAGCCAAGGGGGGGAGTCCTCCCCTTCCAAACCGAATCCAACTAGGTTTGCAAGGTGGAGTCCTTCCCCTTTTTCCCACCTCCCTTTTTTTTCTCTTTGATTTTCTTCCTATGGCGCATAGGGCCTTCTTGGGCTGTCCCACCAGCCCACCAAGGGCTGGTTCTCCACCCCCAAGGCCTATGGGATTCCCCGGGGTGGGTTGCCCCCCCCGGTGAACACCCGGAACCCATTCGTCATTCCTGGCACATTCCCGGTAACTCCGAAAACCTTCCGGTAATCAAATGAGGTCATCCTATATATCAATCTTTGTTTCCGGACCATTCCGGAAACCCTCGTGATGTCCGTGATCTCATCCGGGACTCCGAACAACATTCGGTAACCAACCATATAACTCAAATACGCATAAAACAACGTCTAACCTTAAGTGTGCAGACCCTGCGGGTTCGAGAACTATGCAGACATGACCCGAGTGACTCCTCGGTCAATATCCAATAGCGGGACCTGGATGCCCATATTGGATCCCACATATTCTACGAAGATCTTATCGTTTAAACCTCAGTGCCAAGGATTCATATAATCCCGTATGTCATTCCCTTTGTCCTTCGGTATGTTACTTGCCCGAGATTCGATCGTCAGTATCCGCATACCTATTTCAATCTCGTTTACCGGCAAGTCTCTTTACTCGTTCCGTAATACAAGATCCCGCAACTTACAATAAGTCACTTTGCTTGCAAGGCTTGTGTGTGATGTTGTATTACCGAGTGGGCCCCGAGATACCTCTCCGTCGCACGGAGTGACAAATCCCAGTCTCGATCTATACTAACTCAACGAACACCTTCGGAGATACCTGTAGAGCATCTTTATAGTCACCCAGTTACGTTGCGACGTTTGATACACACAAAGCATTCCTCCGGTGTCAGTGAGTTATATGATCTCATGGTCATAGGAACAAATACTTGACACACAGAAAATAGTAGCAACAAAATGACACGACCAACATGCTACGTCTATTAGTTTGGGTCTAGTCAATCACGTGATTCTCCTAATGACGTGATCCAGTTATCAAGCAACAACACCTTGTTCATAATCAGAAGACCCTGACTATCTTTGACCAACTAGCTAGCCAACTAGAGGCTTGCTAGGGATAGTGTTTTGTCTATGTATCCACACATGTAAAAAAGTCTTCATTCAATACAATTATAGCATGGATAATAAACGATTATCTTGATACAGGAATTATAATAATAACTATATTTATTATTGCCTCTAGGGCATAATTCCAACAGTCTCCCACTTGCACTAGAGTCAATAATCTAGCCCTCACATCATCATGCGAATTACATTGTAATAAATCTAACACCCATACAGTTCTGGTGTTGATCATGCTTTGCCCGTGGAAGAGGTTTAGTCAGCGGGTCTGCTACATTCAGATCCGTGTGCGCTTTGCATATATTTACGTCCTCCCCTTCGACGTAGTCGCGGATGAGGTTGAAGCGTCGTTTGATGTGTCTGGTCTTCTTATGAAACCGTGGTTCCTTTGCTAAGGCAATGGCACCCGTGTTGTCACAGAACAAGGTTATTGGATTCAGTGCGCTCGGCACCACTCCAAGATCCGTCATGAACTGCTTCATCCAGACACCTTCCTTAGCCGCCTCCGAGGCAGCCATGTACTCCGCTTCACATGTAGAATCTGCTACGACGCTTTGCTTGGAACTGCACCAGCTTACCGCACCCCCATTAAGACTAAATACGTATCCGGTGTGCGACTTAGAGTCGTCCAGATCTGTGTCAAAGCTTGCATCGACGTAACCCTTTACGGCGAGCTCTTCGTCACCTCCATACACGAGAAACATCTCCTTAGTCCTTTTCAGGTACTTCAGGATATTCTTGACCGCCGTCCAGTGATCCACTCCTGGATTACTCTCGAACCTGCCTGCCATACTTATGGCCAGGCTAACGTCCGGTCTAGTGCACAGCATTGCATACATGATAGAACTTATGGCTGAAGCATAGGGGACGGTGCTCATATGCTCTCTATCCTTATCATTTGCTGGGCACTGAGTCTTACTCAATCTCGTACCTTGTAAAACTGGCAAGAACCCTTTCTTGGACTGTTCCATTTTGAACCTCTTCAAAACTTTATCAAGGTATGTGCTTTGTGAAAGTCCTATCAGGCGTTTTGATCTATCCCTGTAGATCTTAATGCCTAGAATGTAAGCAGCTTCTCCTAGGTCCTTCATAGAGAAACTTTTATTCAAGTAATCCTTTATGCTCTCCAAAAACTCTAGGTTGTTTCCAATCAGCAATATGTCATCCACATATAATATTAGAGACGCCACAGAGCTCCCACTCACTTTCTTGTAAATACAAGATTCTCCAACCACTTGTATAAACCCAAATGCTTTGATCACCTCAACAAAGCGTTTGTTCCAACTCCGAGATGCTTGCACCAGTCCATAAATGGATCGCTGGAGCTTGCACACCTTGTTAGCATTCTTAGGATCGAAAAAACCTTCGGGTTGCATCATATACAACTCTTCCTTAAGGAAACCGTTAAGGAACGCCGTTTCGACATCCATCTGCCAGATTTCATAATCGAAAAATGCAGCTATTGCTAACATGATTCTGACGGACTTAAGCATCGCTACGGGTGAGAATGTCCCATCGTAGTCAACTCCTTGAACTTGTGAAAAACCCTTTGCCACAAGTCGAGCTTTATAAACGGTCAGATTTCCGTCAGCGTCCATCTTCTTCTTAAAGATCCATTTGTTCTGAATAGCCTTGCGGCCCTCAGGTAGTTCTTCCAAAGTCCACACTTTGTTCTCATACATGGATCCTATCTCGGACTTCATGGCCTCTAGCCATTTGTTGGAATCTGGGCCCACCATTGCTTCTTCATAATTTGCATATTCATTGTTGTCTAACAACATGATTGACAAAATGGGATTACCGTACCACTCAGGAGCAGCACGTTGTCTCGTCGACCTGCGTGGTTTGACAGGAACTTGAACCGGAGTTTCATGATCATCATCATTAACTTCCTCCTCAACCGGCATCGCAACGACACAGGTTTCCCCTTGCCCTGCGGCACCATCTAGAGGGATGAGAGGTTCGACAACCTCATCAAGTTCTATGTTCCTCCCACTCAATTCTCTCGAGAGAAACTCCTTCTCGAGAAAGGCTCCGTTTTTAGCAACAAACACTTTTCCCTCAGATTTGAGATAGAAGGTGTACCCAACTGTCTCTTTTTGGTAACCTATGAAGATGCACTTTTCCGCTTTGGGTTCCAGCTTTTCAGGCTGAAGCTTTTTGACATAAGCATCACATCCCCAAACTTTAAGAAACGACAACTTTGGCCTTTTGCCATACCACAGTTCGTATGGTGTCGTCTCAACGGATTTTGATGGTGCCCTATTTAAAGTGAATGCAACTGTGTCTAATTCATAACACCAAAACGATAACGGCAAATCGGTAAGATACATCATAGATCGCACCATCTCTAATAAAGTACTATTACGACGTTCGGACACACCATTACGCTGTGGTGTTCCAGGCGGTGTCAACTGTGAAACAATTCCACATTGTCTTAAGTGAGCACCAAACTCGAAACTCAGATATTCACCCCCACGATCAGACCGTAGGAACTGGATCTTCTTGTTATGATGATTTTCAACTTCACTGTGAAATTGCTTGAACTTTTCAAATGTTTCAGACTTGTGCTTCATTAAGTAGAAATAACCATATCTACTCAAATCGTCAGTGAAGGTGAGAAAATAACGATATCCGCCGCGTGCCTCTACGCTCATCGGACCGCACAAATCGGTATGTATGATTTCCAACAAGTCACTGGCACGCTCCATTGTTCCGGAGAACGGAGTTTTAGTCATCTTGCCCATGAGGCATGGTTCGCACGTGTCAAGTGAATCAAAGTTAAGTGACTCCAAAAGTCCATCGGCATGGAGTTTCTTCATGCGCTTTACACCAATATGACCTAAGCGGCAGTGCCACAAAAATATGGCGCTATCATTGTTAACTCTAACTCTTTTGGTCTCAATGTTATGTATATGTGTATCACTATCAAGATTCAATATGAACAATCCTCTCACATTGGGTGCATGACCATAAAAGATGTTACTCATAGAAATAGAACAACCATTATTCTCTGACTTAAAAGAGTAACCGTCTGGCAATAAACAAGATCCAGATATAATGTTCATGCTCAACGCAGGCACTAAATAACAATTATTCAAGTTCATAACTAATCCTGATGGTAACTGAAGTGAAACTGTGTCAACGGCGATTGCATCAACCTTGGAATCATTTCCTACGCGCATCGTCACTTCATCTTTCGCCAGCCTTTGACTATTCCGCAGTTCCTGTTTCGAGTTGCAAATATGAGCAACAGAACCGGTATCGAATACCCAGGCACTACTACGAGAGCCGGTTAAGTACACATCAATAACATGTATATCAAATATACCTGATTTTTCTTTGGCCGCCTTCTTATCAGCCATATACTTGGGGCAGTTGCGCTTCGAGTGACCCATACCCTTGCAATAGTAACACTCTGTTTCAGGCTTAGGTCCAGCATTGGGTTTCTTCATCGGATTCGCAACATGCTTGCCGCTCTTCTTTGAATTACCCTTCTTGCCTTTGCCGTTTCTCTTGAAACTAGTGGTCTTATTCACCATCAACACTTGATGCTCTTTACGGAGTTCAGACTCTGCGACTTTCAGCATCGCAAACAACTCGCCGGGTGACTTGTTCATCCCTTGCATGTTGTAATTCAACACAAAGCCCTTATAGCTTGGCGGCAGTGATTGAAGGATTCTGTCAGTGATAGCCTCTTGCGGGAGTTCAATCCCTAGCTCAGCTAGACGGTTTGAGTACCCAGACATTTTGAGCACATGTTCATCGACAGACGAATTCTCCTCCATCTTGCAAGCATAGAATTTATCGGAGGTCTCATACCTCTTGATCCGGGCGTTCTTCTGAAAGATAAACTTCAACTCCTGGAACATCTCATATGCTCCATGACGCTCAAAGCGACGTTGAAGTCCCAGTTCTAAGCCATACAAGACTGCACATTGAACTACTGAGTAGTCCTCCTTACGTGTTAACCAAGCGTTCTTAACATCCTGGTCATCCGTAGCGGGTGGTTCATATCCTAGCGCAGCATTAAGGACATAATCCTTCTTCCCAGCTTGTAAGATTAGCTTAAGATTATGAGCCCAGTCTACAAAGTTGCTTCCATCATCTTTCAACTTAGCTTTCTCTAGGAACGTATTAAAATTCAGGGTGACTGTCGCGTGAGCCATGATCTACAACACAAATATATTCAAAGTGGACTTAGACTATGTTCAAGATAATTAGAGTTTAACTTAATCAAATTACTTGCTAAACTCCCACTCAAAAAGTACATCTCTCTAGTCATTTGAGTGGTTAATGATCCACTTACACTAGCTCAAGTCCGATCATCACGTGAGTTGAGTATAGTTTCAGTGGTAAGCATCCCTATGCTAATCATATCATCTATATGATTCATGATCGACCTCTCGGTCTCATGTGTTCCGAGGCCATGTCTGCACATGCTAGGCTCGTCAAGCTTAACCCGAGCGTTCCGCGTGTGCAACTCTTTTGCACCCGTTGTACGTGAACGATGAGTCTATCACACCCGATCATCACGTGGTGTCTCGAAACGACGAACTGTAGCAACGGTGCACAGTCAGGGAGAACACAATTTTGTCTTGAAATTTTAGTGAGAGATCACCTCATAATGCTACCGTCGTTCTAAGCAAAATAACGTGCATAAAAGGATTAACATCACATGCAATTCATAAGTGACATGATATGGACATCATCACGTGCTCCTTGATCTCCATCACCAAAGCGCCGACACGATCTTCTTGTCACCGGCACCACACCATGATCTCCATCAACGTGTCGCCATTGGGGTTGTCGTGCTACTCATGCTATTACTACTAAAGCCACATCCTAGCAAAATAGTAAACGCATCTGCAAGCACAAACGTTAGTTTAAAGACAACCCTACGGCTCCTGCCGGTTGCTGTACCATCGACGTGCAAGTCCATATTATCTATTATAACATGATCATCTCATACATCCAATATATCACATCACATCGTCGGCCATATCACATCACAAGCATACCCTACAAAAACAAGTTAGACATCCTCTAATTTTGTTGTTGCATGTTTTACGTGGTGACCATGGGTATCTAGTAGGATCGCATCTTACTTACGCAAACACCACAATGGAGATATATTAATTGCTATTTAACCTTATACAAGGACCTCCTCGGTCAAATCCGATTCAACTAAAGTTGGAGAAACCGACACTTGCCAGTCATCTTTGAGCAAGGGGGTTACTCGTAGGGATGAAACCAGTCTCTCGTAAGCGCACGAGTAATGTCGGTCCAAGCCGCTTCAATCCAACAATACCGCGGAATCAAGAAAATACTAAGGAGGGCAGAAAAACGCACATCACCGCCCACAAAAACTTTTGTGTTCTACTCGAGAAGACATCTACGCATGAACCTAGCTCATGATGCCACTGTTGGGGAACGTCGCATGGGAAACAAAAAATTTGCAACGCGCACGAAGACCTATCATGGTGATGTCCATCTACGAGAGGGGATATTCGATCGACGTACCCTTGTAGATCGCACAACAGAAGCGTTAAGAAACGCGGTTGATGTAGTGGAACGTCCTCACGTCCCTCGATCCGCCCCGCGAACCGTTCCGCGATCCGTCCTACGATCTAGTGCCGAACAGACGGCACCTCCGCGTTCAGCACACGTACAGCTCGACGATGATCTCGGCCTTCTTGATCCAGCAAGAGAGAAGGAGAGGTAGATGAGTTCTCCAGCAGCGTCACGGCGCTCCGGAGGTTGGTGGTGATCTAATCTCAGCAGGGCTTCGCCCGAGCTCCGCAGAAACGTGATCTAGAGGTAAAACCGTGGAGGTATGTGGTCGGGCTGCCGTGGCAAAGTTGTCTCAAATCAGCCCTAATACCTCCGTATATATAGGTGGGACAGGGGGGGCCTTGCCTTGGGGCTCAAGGAGCCCCAAGGGGTTTGGCCGAGCCAGGGGGGGGGAGTCCTCCCCTTCCAAACCGAATCCAACTAGGTTTGGAAGGTGGAGTCCTTCCCCTTTTTCCCACCTCCCCTTTTTTTTCTTCCTATGGCGCAAAGGGCCTTCTTGGGTTGTCCCACCAGCCCACCAAGGGCTGGTGCGCCACCCCCAAGGCCTATGGGCTTCCCCGGGGTGGGTTGCCCCCCCGGTGAACACCCGGAACCCATTCGTCATTCCCGGTACATTCCCGGTAACTCCGAAAACCTTCGGTAATCAAATGAGGTCATCCTATATATCAATCTTCATTTCCGGACCATTCCGGAAACCCTCGTGACGTCCGTGACCTCATCCGAGACTCCGAACAACCTTCAGTAACCAACCATATAACTCAAATACACATAAAACAACGTCTAACCTTAAGTGTGCAGACCCCGCGGGTTTGAGAACTATGCAGACATGACCCGAGTGACTCCTTGGTCAATATCCAATAGCGGGACCTGGATACCCATATTGGATCCCACATATCCTACGAAGATCTTATCGTTTGAACCTCAGTGCCAAGGATTCATATAATCCCGTATGTCATTCCCTTTGTCCTTCGGTATGTTACTTGCCCGAGATTCGATCGTCAGTATCCGCATACCTATTTCAATCTCGTTTACCGGCAAGTCTCTTTACTCGTTCCGTAATACAAGATCCCGCAACTTACACTAAGTCACTTTGCTTGCAAGGCTTGTGTGTGATGTTGTATTACCGAGTGGGCCCCGAGATACCTCTCCGTCACACGGAGTGAGAAATCCTAGTCTCGATCCATACTAACTCAACGAACACCTTCGGAGATACATGTAGAGCATCTTTATAGTCACCCAGTTATGTTGCGACGTTTGATACACACAAAGCATTCCTCCGGTGTCAGTGAGTTATATGATCTCATGGTCATAGGAACAAATACTTGACACGCAGAAAACAGTAGCAACAAAATGACACGATCAACATGCTACGTCTATTAGTTTGGGTCTAGTCCATCATGTGATTCTCCTAATGACGTGATCCAGTTATCAAGCAACAACACCTTGTTCATAATCAGAAGACCCTGACTATCTTTGATCAACTGGCTAGCCAACTAGAGGCTTGCTAGGGATAGTGTTTTGTCTATGTATCCACACATGTAAAAAAGTTTTCATTCAATACAATTATAGCATGGATAATAAACGATTATCTTGATACAGGAATTATAATAATAACTATATTTATTATTGCCTCTAGGGCATAATTCCAACAATCACATCTTTGGACTAATCCATGTAGGTGAGAAAAGTAAGAAAACAACAAGGATTGCTCCCAACTCAAGATGATCTTCATCAAATTCGAGCATCGAGTACTAATTCGCTTACTTGAAACTTCTATGACAAAACCCAAGGTTAGTTGATACCTCTTGGGGGGATGTCATATCAAGGGGGATCTTTACTCTAAGACTTGAATAGAAGCATCTCCTAAGGATATGAACACATTAATGCTCATGTAAAAGTGCTAATGCCACTTGTGCTTAACGATGAGTATGACCTAAGATCAAGTTTTCTTACTTGGTTCCTATGTCAATATACTCATGTATAGATGACTTTTGTCATCGCCCAAGTGCTTGATAGCTGCTAGGTTGTTTGTGCATGGTCACCATGTTTTATCTGTCATTCTTATTTTGTGAGCATGTTAGTCTGCATGTGTTTCATCATTCGAGGACATCAAATTATTGTTATTTGGCTGTTGATTTATATTTTGCCAATTGGATAGACAAGAATGCATAGGACCCTTCTCTAGCTATCTATGCTATCTCATCTCAAGTTATATTCATGCTTTATCACAAAACTTGAACAAGCACTTGTCGATTCCTCTGTGTGAAGGTGCATTTGGAGTTTCGTATCGTCAATTGATGACTTCCAAAACCTCTTTGAAAATCTCGGTGAGACCAACTTCACAAAATCGGTTCCACCCAATATACAAAGCTGATCTGGTATTCCATCTCGGTACCACCGAAATCACAAACTCGGTTACACCGAGTTTCCCTGTCAACAGAGAGTAGAGAATCTCGGTAACACCGATTTCGTCGTCTCGGTGACAAGACGACATGAGGGTATATATTCCAGCGCACAGAATCTTTGATTTCAGGTCATCAAAGCTATTTCACCTTAAGCCCTAAGTTGCCTCCCCTGGACCCGTGGTCATCGCCCTTGACTCCCTGTGCGTCTACGCTGCTGGGAATCGCCGCCGTCGACGGATTCTTCACCGTCGTCGCAGTAGTAGCCGGACCTCAACCGAATTAGGGTATGGTTCAGATGTCCTTTTGCCTTCCTCTATCCAACTCTTCCACCAGAAGTTCCCATAGAATTAGCGGACGAGAAGTTTTTAGGTTTAGCTGTCCGCAGACCTCATCACGGTGACACAGATTTGCAAAAGTCGGTTCCAACGATTTTGAACCTAGGGTTCTTGAGAAGGAACTCGGTGAAACTATGTTGTCAATTTCGGTTGCACTAAAATGATGACCAAGTTTCTGTATAGGAGTTCATGTGTCTCGGCGACCACGAAAGTTCAAACTCGGTGCTACCAAAATGTGATCTACCGAAAGCTAAAACTAAGGATTTCTTTTTTCCAATTTTTGGACAAGATCTGAATTTTGTGATGTTCAACCCTTGTCTTTCCTATATCTACTTCACATGTTTTGTTGTTTGCTGCTGAATTTATGCTTGTCTTTGAGAGATGTCTGGTTCAGAAGATAGTCAGAATGATATCAGAGAACCAAGTGTTGATATGGACTCAGGCACTAGTCCAGAGAAGTCTGACTCTGGCCCTGGATCCTACAGCTCCCATGGCTTGCCCAAGGCAGCCACCAGGCAGAGGAACAAACTGAATTCTAATGAAGAGGACTCAGACTTTGTGGCAGAGGAAACTTCAGCTCCTCCAAAGGCTCCAAGGAAGATAGTCAGGAAGGTAATTGCTGATCCTGCTCATCTGAGAGCACTTGCTTATGTAAGTAGAAGCACAACACCTTCTAGTGATGAACCTGTCAAGATGGATGGAGTGAAGAGAGAAAGATAAAGGATAGTTCGTGTTGTGGGGAGACCTACTTCTATGTATGAAGATCCTGAAGAAGTTATTGAAGAAGAAGTTCCTGATGAGATCCCAGTTCCTCCTAAGAAGAATAAGCTCATGGCAGATGCCATGAAATCTTCTACTAAGCCTCCAACCGAGGCAAAGAAGGTTTTAGCTCCCAAGAGGACTACAAAGGACATTCCTGCAGCTGCCAAGGACAAATGTCCTGCTTCTAGTACCTTTGCTGCAGAGGAGGAAGAAGATGAGAATGCACCCATTCTCAAGAAGCTCCGACCAACCCTACCAGTACACAATGCTGCTCACCCTGCAGCAGAAGATATGAGGAAGAGAAACGATGCTAGATTGAGAAAGTGGAGAGTTGTTGACCCATATGTAGTCAGAAGAAGAACTGCTGTTGATCCAAGGTTTCACACCAAGGAACAACAAGATTTTTATGAGACTGTCTTGTTTGACAAGAGTCCTACTGTCAGTGATATGAGGTATGTTGACTAGGAATATATCAAGGAGAATGAAGATTTCTTTCCCCATGTCCGAGAAAATTTTAGGTTAGTGGACATTGAAGATTTTGTTGAAAAGGAGATGACCCCGTGGAATGATGAGGTGCTCATGCAATTTTATTCAACTGTTCATTTATATGGAGATGGTTCTTAGCTCTGGATGACTGATGGTCACAAGTACGAGTCTAAGATTGAAGAGTGGGCAATTATCATTGGTGCCCCAAAGCAGGAAGATCGAGATGTTGATGTGTATTCTGAAGCAAAGAAGAGTCACAACTCTATGGCCAATATGTATAAGCCAATTCCTCAAGATTATTTGTCTAGTTACAGGATGGGCTAAGTATACTTCTTGCAAGGAGGAATACCCACAACTAACACTATTCTGTGACTCACCTTGATGCCTCAATTAGGTGATGATAAGATGATCATAGGACGCTCCATCAACCTGCTGCACCTTTTGTACACCCACTCCTAATTTAGAGTGATGGACTTGATAGTAGAAACTATCCGGAGAACTATGGCTAAAGGCTTGTGTGGAGATGCCCCTTGTTGCAAGAAAGGAATGATATTGGCTCAAGCTTCAAGCTAGAAGACTCTTCATTTTATATTTGTGAGAAATCACTTTTGAGTCCATAGGAAAGCCAATACTATTAAAAGGAGGTGAGGTAGTAAAATGAACTGATTGCTCAAAATGAACACAAAGTTAGGCACAAAAATACTCAGTAATTTTTCCCACATATCCACTCTGTCAAATTCCATATACTCAAACAAGGTTTCACCAACTTCCACATTTTGGACCCACAGAGTTTGACCTCAGACAGAAACCCTAGCCATTCCCACCAAATCGGTGCAACCGAATCCATATCGGTGCTACCGAGTTTGGGTGACCAACTTTCGGGTGCCTCCGTAAACAAAATCGGAATCTCCGTGTTTGAGTATCGGTGCCACCGAGTTTGTCCATCTCACAATTAGCCACCTTTTCGGTGCCACGGAGTTTCGTATATCGGTCTCACCGAGATTCAAAAGTTTCTACCTTTGTGCTAATCGGTACCACCTAGTTTTTCACTTCGGTGTCACCGAGTGTGCCACTTTGTGTGTAATGGTTGAATTTTGTGTGCTGCCTATTTATACCCCTTCACGCACCTCTCATTCATGGGAGAAGCACTCAGAACACACACTTCATTGCCAGATCCATTTTCTGAGAGAGAACCACCTACTCATGTGTTGAGACTAAGATATTCCAATCCAATCATTTGAAACTTGATCTCTAGCCTACCCAAACAACCTTCCACAAAATCAATCTCTCCTACCCATGCATATTTTGTGAGAGAGTGATTTTGTGTTGAGGACACTATCTTTAGAAGCACAAGAGCAAGGATTTCATTGATCTACCACATCTATTACCTTTTGGAGGGTGGTGCCTCCTAGATTGGTTACGTGTCGCTTGGGAGCCTCCTACTTCGTGTTGTGGAGTTGAACCAAGATATTTGTAAGGGCAAGGAGATTGCCTACTTCATGAAGATCTACCGTGAGTAAGGCTAGTCCTTCATGGGCGGAAGACGTGGTGGAATAGACAAGGCCGCTTCTTTGTGGAACCTCCATAGGTGGAGCCCTCCATGGACTCTCGCATCCGTTACCCTCCATGGGTTGAACTCTCCACTAACATGGACGTACGATAGCGCCACCTATCAGAACCATGCCAAAAATTGCCGTGTCAACCTCATGCAATCGATCTCCCCACCTTACTCATCTACTTTACACTTGCATGTTTTACATTTTATTGCTATACTCTTAGAATTGCATGTGTATGGTGTACTTGACTTTCTGTAACTTCCAAAGCTGCCTCTCGATTAGAATTGGGAAAATGCAAAAAACTTATCTTGTCAAGTAGTGTAATCAGCTCCCCTCTCTAGACATACTTTTGATCCTACACAATGGCTAAGAGACTTAACATCTCATATAAAACAGAGTGAAGACCAACGTTACCAGTAACGCCATAAGTAGAGATGATGTAACTAGTAACTTCCATAGTTATGTGTCATTAACTTCCCTTGTAATGTCATGCTTAGGCCAGGAAAACTCTATATAAGCTGCCTCGATGCCCCTTCACAAGTGTTATGCACCCTGTGTATTCACACCCCCATAAGAAAACACTAAGCCTCCGGGCTCGAGACATAGGGTCTTTACCACTTCCGATTGGCGACTAAACTCGTACATCTGAGTGTTACACCTCCACTGTAGCTATGCTCCACCCCCTCATTCGCACCCCTGGTACTATTGTCATGCTCGTTCCCTCAATAGCTGGCGTCCACCTTGGGGCTGCATGTTTAGTAAACTCCTGCGCAGGTGGAGATTCAACTTTTCCGGTCATCACGATGACACTTGGCAAAGAGATCATCTTCGGTTCCCTCAGCTTCATCATTGATGATTCGGTGTGGCTGCAAGAAGCTCCACTAGACATGGATGCGCTGCCCAGCCACGACGCAGTGCATTTCAACGTGGAGACATAGATAGTACTTCTCTATCAACCATCGATTCCATACCGTTCAGCTCCCCCTCGTCCCACTGCGGTCGGTCACAAGCGCTCGATGCACTCTCAGGTATAGCACTCAATCAACCACTTCGTTGCTCTTGAAGCCACGGCGGGATATGTGGGCATTCTCAACTTCGACGAGACACTCTCAGCTTGTTCCCCTCCTCGGGCGACGAGTCTTTCAGCGAGTCCGAGTATGAGAGCTGCGGAAACGGTATGGAAATTCTGATGGCCGACACGGCCAAGGGGCTTCCTGGGTACTCCATGGGAAGCTCCCATGGGCAGGATGGAGGCGGCCGCGACAACATCAACACCGACGCCTACGTTCCCTATCCCCTCAAGCGGGAGCAAAGAGAAGGGATCAGGTGAAGGAATGATCAAGTTCTAGTCACCCCTATCACTGGGACTACCCTAGAGGATATGGCTTTGGAGGCCATGCGCCAAGCCACTTTGGCTGAGCGAGAATGGCTCAAACAACAACAGCAGTCACTAGAAGACCGCGAGGCAAGGGAGCAACCCTGTTCCAGCCGCAACCGATGGTGGTTGTCCCCGAATAACCACCCGCGTATATTCAAGTGATGCGCATGTTAATGCAGAACTTGGCCACAACCACTCGGATTGCCGACTCCATTCAGCCAACTGACCCTGCATCTTGGGAAGGCATTCAGAAGATCGAGACTCTTAAGACTACCCTTAGGAAAAATTCAGCATTGTCGCAGTTGTATCACCGCATCCACATTAAGTCTGTTTGGGCGGACACAGTGTAGTTGGATCATAACCCGCTTGCACCTGGAAGGCACCGAAGATCTCCTCCTCCTCCGAGAGGCCAGTATGGAGATCGGAGGCGCGATGACGGCATCCGTAGTCGGACGCCCCCTCCGAGGGGTGGTTCACTCGGACAATGGTCATATAAAAGAAAGGAGCCGTACGACAACGACCATAGGCAAAGCCCCAATCTTCATAGGGGTTATGGAGAGGACGACCACCACACTCCCCTACTTAACGCAAGCTCCATTATCGCTCGCGGCATGGATTATCAAGCTCGATCTTGCAGGGAGCATCCTGGTGGACGAAGCATCTCCGACCTTGAGTGCTTCAACATGCACATTTGTGAATCAGAAATCACCCCCAACAACAGGTTGGCAATGTAGATTGGCAAGTCCAACAGTGGATCCAAGCCAGAGACCTAGATCAAATATTACAAAGTGGGCACTCAGATCAGTGGCGGCGACGACTTCGTTGTGATGAAACACGTTACCCTCATGCTGGAGGGCTCAGCAAGGGCGTGGCTAAATCAGCTACCCGCCAGTAGCATCCACAGCCGGGAAGATTTGGGTCAAGTGTTCGTCAAGACATTCGAGGGAACGTACAAGCGCCTGCACGGTGTGACCAAACTGCAACACTGCATCCAGAAAAGCAACGAGACTCTCCGAGAGTGCAGTCAACGGTGGACCACTCAACACCGTGGAGAATGTGACAGAGCACCAAGACGTACGCGCCTTCAAGGCAAGCACTCGGTATTACGAGCTCATTTTGAAGTTTACTCCGGCTGGGGACCTATCCTTCAATCGGTCCATGGAGATGGCCACTCAGTACGCCAACGACGAGGAAGAAGACCAGCTCCATTGCAGCAAAGGCATAGCTGGTGATGCCCCTCACTCGGGGGCAACACTAGTAAAAAGCAACAATGGAAAGTCGAAGCGAGAGACAAGGCTGAATTTGCTGTAGTGACCGGTCAAGGCCAGGATAAATCAAAACATATAAAGAAGAATGACTGGGCCGCGAACAAGAAAAGTGAGCCCAAGGGTGATATCTTGGAGCAGCCATGCTAGGTTGACACCAAGAGGGATGAGGATGGCAACCCCATCTTCCCTAAGTATTCCACATGAGACTGTCACCTGCTCAAGGAGGAGATGCAAGGAGAACCGTACGTGGAAAAGGATGACGATGAGGAGGGGGAAGATGCCTCCGGGTACCCTAACTTTGAGAAAATCCTCATGACCTTCGCTAACATCGAGAGCAAAAGCAGATAGGAAGTCGTCAATCAGGAGGTCAACATGGTAGCACCGACTGTCAGCAACTTCCTCAACTGGGCGAACACACCCATCACTTTTGATCAATAGGATAATCCAGCCTATATAGCAAACCCCGGGCGGTAGGCGACGGTCGTTGATTCAGACGTTAAAGGGGTCTGACTTCGCAAGGTCCTGAGAGATGGAGGTAGTGGCATTAACATAATTTACACCGACATGCTCAAGGCAATGGGCAGCCTGATGTCTCGACTGAGCAAAAGTAACATGCATTTCCACGGGGTCATCCCCGAGAAGAAAGATGAATCACTTTGCCAAATCTCTCTAGACGTCGTGTTCGAAGACGAGAAGAACTTCCGAAAGGAGTGACCGACTTTCGAGGTTGTGGACTTTTGTAGTGCCTATCACACCATCCTGGGTAGGCCTGCCTAAACATGTTTCATGGCTCGACCTTGTTACGTCTATATTAATATTAAGATGCCGGGATAGAAAGATGTGATAACGTTCACTGAAAATCGGAGGTCGCTGAGGAGTGCCTCCAACAGGGCTCCAAGATCGCCAATGAGCAGATAGCGGTCATCGAGCTGGAAGGATACAAGAAGTCAGTGGACACTGCTCACTTGCTCAGGATGAAGTGGCCAGCCATCGAATCCGTTTTCTAGTTGGCCAGCGAGACCAACCAGGTCCATGTTCACTCGAATGATCCATGTGGCTCAACGACGAACATCTCCACGTCACTCGGCAAGAAATAGGAATGCAAGCTCATCCAGTTCATCTGTGACAACTGGGACATCTTTGCATGGAAGTCGTATGACATGCCGGATGTACCGAAGGAGCTCGCTGAGCATCCACTCCGAGTCGACCCCAAGTTCAAGACAGTCAAGGAACACTTGCGTCGATCCTCCATTGAGAAGTGCAAGTTGTTTGGCGAGGAGATCGCTTGGGTCCTAGCTGCCGAGTTTCCTCGTGAGGTATACCACTTCGAGTAGCTCGTGGATGTCGTCATGGTGACCAAGAAGAACAAATCACTCTAGATGTGTATTGACTTCAAGCACCTCATCCATCATGCCCAAAAGATCACTTCCGTTACCCCCACAAAGAACAAATAGTAGATTCTACTATCGGATGTGAATGCCTATTGTTCCTCAATGTGTACTCTGAGTACCACAAGATCCGAATGTATGGGCCCGATGAAATAAAAATTGCCCTTATAATCCCATTCGGGTCTTTCTCCTACATCACCATGCCATTTGGTCTCAAAACCGTCAGAGCTACCTTCGAAAAAATGATCCAGAAATGCCTGCAAAAACAGATCAATAGGAACATGGAGGTGTACATGGATTACATCGTGATCAAGTCCAGGAAAGCTTCCGACCTCCTAACTGCCACACCGAAAACATTCACGAACGTACAATGCTTCGAGATAAAGCTCAATGAGGCAAAGTGCACTTTCGGGGTGACAGCCGGCAAGTTTCTCGTTTCCTCGTTTCCGAACAAGGGATCGATGCCAACCCTGTCAAAATTGGTGCTATAGTCCGAATGAAACAACTAGAACATCTACATGATGGGAGAAGGCTCAAAAGTTGCCTTGCAGCCTTGAGTCGATTCATCTCAAGACTCGGTGAGAAGCCACTACCTTTCTACTGACTAATGAAATTTTTTGACATGTTCGAATCGATGCCTGAGGCACAAGCCGTGTTTGAAGAACTCAAAGCCTTGCTCTCCACACAGGCGGTGTTAGATGCTGCGAGCATCCTGGAGCCTTTGCTCATGTACATCACGGACACTTGCCAAATGGTCAGGATCATCCTCAATATGGAGCGCGAGGAGCCAGGGAAGGCATAAAAGGTTCAGATACCCAACTACTACATCTCATAAGGTTTGACCCCCTCCAAGCAAAGTTATCCACACTACCAAAAGTTGGTCTATGCTATTTACCTGATGAAGAAAAAGGTGTTTCACTACTTCAAAGATCACTCGGTCACGGTTATTAGTGATGCTCTCTTACCGGAAATCCTGTATAACAGAGATGCTACTGCTCAAGAGGAAAAATGTGTGATTGAGATCCTTCCATTGGAGATTAAGTTAGAAGCCAAGAAGGCAATGTAATCTCAAGCCCTAGTGGATTTCTTGATCGAATGTATTGAACAAGAGCAGCCGGCCCCAAGCATCCCCAAGCATTAGACTATGTTCTTTGATTCCTCAAAGATGCTCCATAGCTCAGGGCTGGAGTAGTTCTAGTTTCACCGAGGGAGACTGATGGAGCTACGAACTTTAGATTCACTTTGTCTCATCTAACAATTACGCCGAGTATGAAGCCCTCCTGCATGGTCTTATATGACCATCTCGCATGGCATTCAATGTTTGATGTTCTACAACGACTCTGACCTCTTTGTAAACTAGGTGATGAAGGAGTGGGACATTCGGAGCCCAGCCATGACTAGTTACTGCAACATGGTGAGGAAGCTGGAGAACATTTTTCATGGCTTGAAGCTACACCACATTCCTCGGGCCAGGAACCAAGCGGCACATGATTTAGCCAAGATTGGATCCACTCTACGAGCTTTTCCTGAAGGCCTTTTCCTTGAACTTCTATGCGCCAACACAATCAAACAAGATCCTTTTGTAGAGGAGACGCCACAAGCAGTCAGCCCGTCTGACCCGACTATGGTTGATGTCCCAATAGTGGACGACCTAGTCCACGAGATGTTGGTGGTCATTCCCGAGTGGACTCAACCTTACATAGCATACTTGCTTCGGCAAAAACTCCCGAAAGACAAAGAAGAGTCCGGCCGAATCGTTCGAATGTCTAAGACCTTCAAAGTGATGGGAGATCAACTATACAGGAAAAGCACCACAGGGTTCACTCAGTGATACATTTCCCCCGAGGAAATGATGCGCATCCTACACGAGATTCACTCAGGAACTTGTGGGCATAGTGCATCCTCTCGAACGTTGGTCGCCAAAGCCTTCCGGGAGGGTTATATTGGCCCTAATCCAATGAAGCAGCCAGGGACATGGTGGAGCTGTGTGTGGGATGCTAGTTCTACAAAAATTAGTTCCACATGCCTGCATATGTATCGAAGACGATTGCACTCAGCTGGCCATGTGTTGTGGGGGGTCTCGACATGGTCGGCCTCTAGCGGACCGGGTTGATTGGGTTTTCCCACGTGTTGGTCGTAGCGGATAAGTTCACCAAGTGGGTAGAAGAAAAGCCCATAAAGATCCTAGACTCAGCGACTAGCTTGTGTTCCGTTCGGTAGATTATATTTAGATTTGAAGTTGCACATCATAACATCACGAACAACGGCTCCAATTTTGACTCGGACAAGTACCGCGGGTTCTTCCACACCCAAGGAACACGGGTTAACTGTGCCTTCGTGGCTCACCCGTAGTCCAATAGGTAAGTAGAACAAGCGAATGGGTTGATATTACAAGGATTGAAGCCCGGACTGATGATGGATATGAAGTACGCCGCAGGGGCATGGGTCAAAGTCGTCTTGCTGAGTGACCTACTTCATAACTCCCCCCTGAGTGGAACTATACAATGAAGTTAAAGCTAAGGCAGCAAGACAAGATAGTCTAGATCTCCTGGAAGAGGAGAGAGAGCTAGCCCTCATCCATTCAACACTGTATCAGCAAGATTTGAGGCGCTACCATGACAAACAGGTGAGAGGGCGTGCCTTTCAAGAAGCTGACCTGGTCCTCCGAATAGATCAACAAGAACTCCAAAAGTTGGCGTCTCCATGGCAAATGTCTTTTGCAATCTCCAAAGTCCTGAACAATGGAGCCTATCGGCTCTACAAGTTCGAGTGGAACGTAGAAGAGCCCCAAGCTTGGAAGTCAGATCTGCTCTGCAAGTTCTACACATAGCACATATTAAACCTTTTTTGTTCATTCCTATAATGAATCCGAGTGATACTAATGAATATTTTTTTACTTCCTTATACTTTGTCAAAAATTTACTTTTTTACTCCGGTGATCTACACTCCTTCTCATTGCCCCGATTTGGTGAAATAACTTCTCCGAGTGAGGACATCATCCACACTCGGGGGCTTAGGTGCGAGCATGATTTTGCATAAGTCAAAAATACTCTGAATGAGGACATCATGCACACCCGGAGGCTTTGCTGAAAACCTGATTTTGTCTAAGTTAAAAATACTCCGAGTGAGGACATCATCCACACTTAGGGACCTAGGTGCGAACCTGATTTTTCCTAAATTAAAAATATTCCAAGTGAAGATATCTTCCACACTCGTAGGCTTAACTACGAACCTGATTTAGCCTAAGTTAAAAATACTCTGAGTTAGGACATCATCCACAATGGGGTCTTAGCTACGAACCTGATTTTCCCTATGTCAAAACTAGTCTGGGTGCGGACATCCTCCACACCCGGGGGCTTAGCTGCCAACCTGATTTCGCCAAGAGCTACACCAAGTCAAGGACCAATTTCGTCTGGAAAAGATGAAGACCCGCAAGGTCAAGAAGGAAGGAGCACCCGGAGGTCAGTTAGCCATTGCCTTCCGAGGAGGAATACCACCGCTCCAGGCCACTCCTATCTAGAGTCGCCATGTGACCGCGGAAGAGTACACTGAGCTGCTCACCGCTTCACCTACTAAGAGACGTCGTGATGGACCACTTCCGTCTCCTACACCTCGGATGGAGGAAGGTACTGATGAGCATGAAGATGAAGACCCTGCCCTGCCTGCCTACGAGACCGAGCAGTCCGCCGCTTAGAAGTGCGACTTAGGCAATTAGGAGTCTTCCCCAAGCGTAGTTGAGTCCGTGTATCGGTTCATGTGAACCATGAGTGTTGTGTGAACATGTATGATGCAAGCCGCATTTCTGCCTTAGGCAGCTTGTACGCGACTACATCACTTGTTTTAATTCAATGCATTACATTTTCCCCAAAAACCTTTGTTTAAAACTCTCACACTAGCACATGACAAACCCCCTTATTTAGAGCATGATCCCTTATGATTCCTGGCCAATTCGGCATGTTGAACTGTCTACTCCCCTGACAGGATGGTGATTTCAACCCGCACCAGCACCTTCGGCAACCGCGGCTCTGCCTCCTCTCGCGAGCAGCAGGGAACCGGTGGGAACACTCAAGCTGGAGGTCACCACGAGCAGCAGCAAGGAGATATGCCTCCATCGCCGCCTCCTCCGAAGAGCCTGACTGTGGCTCAGTTCCTCCAAGCTCTCCGAGAGGAACGTCAAGCCAACAATGCCGCCATCCAACAGCTGGCTCAAGTATTGGTGAACAATCCACCGCAAAACATAAATGGTAATGGTTGCTCTAATCTGTCTGAGTCTATGCGGACTACGCCTCCTATATTCATGGAGACAATGGAACCATTGGAGCCGATGACTGGATATGCACTATAGAAGACCTACTCGCGCTGGTCAAGTGCACCGATGATCGTGAGAAAGTCCTTTATGCTTCTCATTGTCTCGGAGGCACGACCAGAGCTTGGTGGGACGGGTTCCAAATCATGCGAGAAGGGCAAGCTATCACTTGGGGCAGTATTCAAGGAAGGATTTCGCACCGCTCACATTCCTCCTGGAATGATGATCATTAAGAAGCGGAAATTCTGAGCTTTAAGGCAAGGCAGTGGAACCGTCAAGGAGTATCTGCAGAAGTTTAACCTCCTGTCGAGATATGCACCAGAGGATGTCAACACTGAGGCCTCTAAGGTGGAATGCTTGATGGAAGGACTGCAACAGTCACTCTAGTATCAACTGGTTGTCTATGAATTTCGGACCTTCTACGACCTGGTTAACAAGGTCCTCATGTAGGAGGATAAGCGTCGTGCAATGGACGACACCCGTAAGTGCAAGCTGATGGGTAGTGGAGGACCTAGTAACCCGAAGCCACCTCGATGGCAGTCGGCCCCAACAAGACCCAGTTATCAGCAACAGCAGTACAAGGCACCAACATTCCGCCAGAACTACTAGCCCCAGTAGAAAGTCAACACCAAGCCAACAATCAACCTGTCGAATAACATTGGAGTCAAGACCAACATTCCGAGACAAGTTACATGTTTTTGATGTGAACAAGATGGGCACTATTGCAGGCAGTGCCTCAACAAGAAGCCCGATGACCAATGCCCCAATGTGCCAAATCAGGGACAAGGTCAAGGAGCGCCAGGCAGGAACCAAGCTTCCCACAATCAGCAGTACCACAACAGGGGACATATTAATCACATCTCCACAGAAGAAGCACAGGAAGACCCGGACTACATTCTGGGTACGTTCCTCGTCAACTCCACCCCAGCAACAATATTGTTTGATTGTGGTGCTTCGCATTATTTTGTTACTCGGAAGTTTGCGGGAAAATGTGGTTTGAAGCCTACCATACTTAACGGCCAAGTGGCAGTACATACCCCGGGAGAAGTGCTAAGGACCAACCTAGGATGTAGAGGAGTCGGGATCAATATTAATGGGATAAGCTTCTCAGCATATCTCATCGTCATTAAGTCGCAATGTTAGAAGTGATCCTTGGGATGGATTGGTTGGCCAAGCACCAGAGCATCTTAGACTATGCCAAAAGGACTAGCGAAGCACCATGACGAGCAACCAAGGGGCCAAAGTCAAGTATGTCCATGAGCTAACATCCACTCAAGTCCCGTAGGTAAATTGCCTATCGGGAGAAGAGCTGGATCGAGTACCGATAGTCTGTGAATACCCGGATGTCTTTCCTGATGAGCTGCAAGGTATGCCTCCGGATCAAGACATTGAGTTCATCATTGAGATCATGCCTGGGTCAAGGCCTTTCTATAAGAAGCCTAATAGGATGGGGTCCGAAGAGCTAGCAGAGCTGAAGAAGCAGCTGGATGAGCCACTCAGGAAAGGGTTCATTCGTCCGAGTGCATCACCTTGGGGATTACCTGTTCTGTTCGTGTCTAAGAAGGATGGGACTATCAAACTCTGCGTCGATTACCGTTCTCTCAATGAAGTCACAATCAAGAACAAGTACCCACTCCCCAAGATTGTAGACTTGTTTGATTAGTTAAATGGAGCAAAGGTATTTTTCAAGATCGATCTCCGATCTGGATATTACCAACTGAAGATCCAACCTGAAGACATACCAAAGAAAGCATTCATGACCCATTATGTTCTATACGAGTGCACTGTCATGTAGTTTGGGTTTGAAAATGCCCCAGCATACTTCATGTACCTCATGAACAAGGTCTTCATGGAATACCTGGATAAGTTTGTCGTCGTTTTCATCGATGACATATTAATCTTCTCCAAGTCCGAAGAAGAGCATGAGCAACACTTGAGGTTAGTGTTCGAGAAGCTTCGATAGCACCAACTTTATGCCAAATACAGCAAATGCCAATTCTGGCTGCACGAAGTTGGATTCTTGGGTCATACCATGACAACAAACGGATTAGTCGTCGATCCTTCCAAGATTACCACCTTAACCAATATGGAGTCGCCAATCGATGTGAAGTAAGTCAGGAGTTTCATCGAACTCACGGTATATTACCGCAAGTTCGTAGAAGGACTCTCCCGCATTGCTCGACCAATGACTCAGCTCTTGAAGAAAGGCAAGAAGTTCGAATGGACGCTAGAGTGGTCAGCAAGATTCCAGGAGTTGAAGAAGAGATTGACTATCGCATCGGTATTGGGTACTCCAGATATCAACAAGGAGTTTGTAATATACTGTGATGCCTCCAGAACCGGGCTCAGTGGAGTCCTAATGCAAGACGACAGAGTCGTGGCATATCTGTCACGACAATTGCGCCCGCATGAGGAAAACTATGCCACCCATGATCTCGAATTGGTAGCAGTAGCACATGCCCTGAAGACATGGCGACATTACCTTCTCGGGAAGCAATTTGAAATATACACCGACCACAAAAGTTTGAAGTGTACCTTTACTCAAAGGGAATTGAAAATGAGGCAGCGAAGATGGTTGGAGTTAATCAAGGACTAGGACCTCAGCATTCAATACCACCCCAGTAAGGCTAATGTGGTGGCCGATGCCCTAAGCCGGAAGGCCAACACCTTGAATGTTATGCCCAAGGAGAGGCTACCCGCCTTGTATGAAGAGATGGAATGCTTCGAGTTGGAGCTAGTTGAATTAGGATTCCTAGCTAACCTCAAAGTCAAACCCACGCTGGTAGACGACATCAAGGAAGCATAGAAGGGGCACAAGAGCATCGAAGGCATCAAGAAGAAGATCCAGGAAGGGAAGGCCCCAAAATTCTCGATGGATGAGCAAGGAGTAGTGTGGTTTGGGAAACGATTATGCGTACCCAACAAGGCAGAACTCAAGGGCTTGATCCTGCAGGAAGCTCATGACACACCCTACTCTATTCGCCCGGGTGGCACCAAGATGTATTAGGACCTCCGGGAAAGATTCTGGTGGCACGGCATGAAGAGAGAAATAGCATCTTACGTCGCCAAGTGCAACGTATCCCAACGGGTCAAGGCTGAACACCAACGACCTGCTGGACTACTACAACCTCTCCAAGTGCCTGAATGGAAGTGGGACAAAGTCGGCATGGACTTCATCACTGGTCTGCCCAGATCCAGCAAGGGGCACAATTCCATATGGGTCATTGTCGACCAACTAACAAAGGTGGCGATTTCATTCCAGTCAACACCACTTATGATGGTAGCCCGTTGGCTAGCCTGTATGTCCTTCGTAAAGTGAGTCTCCACGAAGTTCTCAAGGAGATTGTATCTGACCGGGGCACGCAGTTCACCTCAAGATTGTGGAAGAAATTCCAAGAAGCTCTCGGAACCAAGCTCTCTTTGAGCACCGCCTTCCACCCGCAGACGGGCGGACAAAAGGAAAGAGTGAATTAGATACTCGAAGATATGCTCCACGCATGTGTCTTGGCACATGGGACAAAATGGCAAGACTGTCTGCCATTCGCTGAGTTCTCATACAACAACAACTATCAGTCCAGTCTCCAGATGGCCCCATCTGAAGTGTTATATGGACAGAAGTGCCGCACCACACTCAACTGGTCCGAAAGTGGAGAAGGATTGATTTTCGGGCTGGAAGTTCTACAAGAGGCAGAAGACAAGGTGCAACTTGTCCGGGAAACCGTAAAGGCGGCCAAGTCGCGACAAAAGAGCTATGCGGACTCTCACCGCAGAGAATTGGAGTTCAACCTCGAAGACCAGGTGTACCTCCGTGTCACACCTCTCAAGGGAACCAAGCGTTTGCACGTCAAGGGGAAACTTGCTCCAAGGATCATTGGACCTTTTAAGATCACGACAAGGCATGGAGCAGTTGGTTACCAGCTGGAGCTGCCTACGGAACTTTCGGGTGTGCACAACGTCTTCCACGTCTCACAACTTCGGAAGTGTCTGCAAGCGCCAGACCATCCAGATCTTTATAAGGATTGACCATCAGGCGATCGACCTCCAGCCAGACCTCACTTATCGTGAGGGGTCGATCCGCATTTTGGATAAAACAGAGCGATCCACCAGAAGCCGCACCATCAAGTACTTCAAGGTTCAGTGGAGCAACCACAGTGAAGCAGAAGCCACATGGGAGCGTGAAGACTATCTCCGATCCGAATTTCCGTACCTTTTTAGCACCTAGCTCAGGAATCTCGGGGACGAGATTCTTGTAAGGGGGATAGGTCTGTCACACCCTGTTTTCACCTCACTTTCAGTGCAATGATTGAGATTGTATGGTTGTATGCTTGACTGAGTAGAATCAAAAACCATATTTTTCATAACATAAATGTTCCCAAAATTCTTTTTCTTATTTTTGACCATTTCAAAACCTTGCTTTCGGTTGCACTACAAGTCCTTGGCAGCAAGGGAGTGATTTTACCCAAAGATGGCGATCTGGTTCTAAAACTATTTTAATTGTCCAAAACCATAAAATAATTATTTTATAAATTATTGGCCTATTTTATTTACATGTCCATTTCTGAGGCCAGGAATGATATTCCTATACGGAAAACTACTTTTCTGCCTTAGAAAAATCTAAGAAAATTTGAAGATACTTAGAGGACATATATTTACCATACATAAGATTTTTAACCCCTATTTATATTCAAAATATTTGAGCAAATCCCTGAAAACCTATTCTATCTGTTTTGATCTTTTGGAATATTTCGAAAGGAAATATTTCCAATAAAATCCCATAAAATTCCAGCAACCTTCCAAGCTATATTTAGTGACTACACCAAGTTTCACCTTATTCCAAGGTGATTGGGTTCACTAAATAATCTAGAACCCCTCTTTGTCTAGAACCAAGTTGAAGCATCTCTACATTGCCAAGTTTATCCAAATGGGTTGAAACTTTGCACGAGTGTTACACAACCCAAATGAGGAGTCTCTGTCAAAAATGGTATTTGCACGAGGTAATCTACCCACATTCCCTTTGGAAGGGGCAGATCTGCCATTTGGGGGGTGATTTCAAGTTTGCATTGCCAAACTTATCCAATGAAGCTCAAATTTGGTGGAGCACTACAAGAAATATGCTCATACATGACGTTTTTAAGACGTCATTGATGAATTCGTCATAAATCTATGACGATTTCATCCGAGATTGTCGTAAACCGTTTGAGGGGATCAAATCTACATATAAATGACGACGATGTGAGTCAAAATCGTCGTAACCGCATAAGATGAGATTGTCATAACTTTTACGACGATTATAAAAATGTCGTAACATGTTCTAACTATGTTGACATGTCACTCGTGGGTCCATTATATATCACACACCAAACACAATTAAAACGTCAAAAAAGTTGCGATTCCCTCATTCGTCGATCCAAGAGGGTAGAAAAAAATTAGAAGTTATAAAAAAATGGAAACACAATTACATGAGCTGGATTCCTATTGGTGGAAACGTCTGTACCACGGAACGATGATGTGGCACGTATCCATCCATCCAGCTATCCAACCCACATATCCATCCATCCATCCACAAACTCCTCTCCCTCGCCGCACATATCCATCTATCTACAGAAAAAAAGAAAAAAAAAGAAAAGGAAAAAGCCCACGAGAGAGAGAGAGCTCACCTAACTCCACTAAACTCCACCGCCCTCTCTCTCTCTTGTCTCGTGACCTATCCTCTCCCCCCCTCCACGAACTCCTCTCCTCGCCGCCGCCACCTACCATGTCCGCCTGTTCTAACGAGCTCCGGCGGCGGGAAGCACTCCCCCGACCTCCCGACGCTCCGCGCCTCCTCCCCTTCCGGCCAGCATCGACGCAACCCCCCCCCCCCCCCCGCGCGGTGGCTAGATAGGGTTTCGCACTGGAGGCTGGTGGGCGGCGGATCCCTAACTTTGCCGGGATCCGCCACATACGGCGACGTGGAGGCTGGTGGGCGGCGGATCTAGCACTGGCATTTCCCAAATTGGTACTTCTCCTCCTTCCTCGTTCGGATTCTCCCTCCCCACCTCACCTCACCATCTCCTCCTTTCATTTCCTTTGCTACAGGTAACCGTGGCGCGGTTGGGACGGCGGTGACGGTAGGAGGGCGCCAGAGAGGGGGGATTTGCGCCGGCGCCGGAGAGGGGGGGATTTGCGCCGGGCCTTCTCGTCGTGCCGGCGTGCGCTCGTGCGGAGGAGGAGCATGGCGCGGCTGGGAGTTGGCCGAGGCTGGGATTTCTCGCGAGGTATGTATGTATGGATGGACCTCGTGCCTCTCTTCCCGGTACAATGCGCTTCTTTTCCTCTCGTTTCTGTCCCGGCTAATTGCATGATTTTCTTCTAAAAAAAGGCTAATTGCACAGTTTCGTGGAGCACGGCTCAGCGGTCGGTCGTTTGATACTTACTACTAGAATGTGTATCTTTTCCCGGTGCTACTAATTCGGGGTTTCCTTTTAAAAAGTGTTAAATTCAGGAGCTGAACACACACACGCACACACACACTGCAGATTAACTGGATGCCATTCTAGCTTCGTTGCATTAATCTTCATTTATTTCTTGCTTCCACTCGCCATTGCTGATTGCTGCACCTGTCAAAACTTGGAAACGTAGAAAATAGTCAGCGAGCCAGGCATGTGCAATGGGCATATTTACCTGTGCAGCTTCCAAGCTTAAGTATGCTCTCCGACTCCGTCGAGAACATGGAAGCGTGAACTCTCCTATAAATTACGTACAACCTTACTGTTGCAAGGAAAGTAAAATTAAAGATACTACTAAAATGTATGGGCAACGTTCGTTTCCTAGTGCAACTATTAATTTGGGGTTTCTTTAAAGAAGTGTTAGATTCAGGACCCACCGTGGAGTGTTTCACTGTGATCCTGGACCTCGTCACGAGCTCAGAGGTCCTCGTGTAGTCTTTAACTCTTTATCCTGCTTCCACTGCTTGTGCAAGGAGCAAATTTACTTGTAAAATAGCCAGGAATGTACAAGGAGCAAATCTACTCGTACAATTTCCAACCTACATGCTCTAGGAGAAACATGGAAGCATGAACAAATTACAATCTTACTGTTGCAAGAAAAGTACTTCACTGCACTGCATTTCCACAGCTACAACTGTGGACTGTTTGTACCTAGTGTTTCCAGGAAACGTTTGTATGTAGTGCGCAGACAGCGACATCTCTCGCTTTGAACATTTGTCCCATGGCGTGAAGCCTGAGATGCCCTGCTCTACCATCGTGCCAGCTAGTGTGCCGTGCTGCTCATGATCACACACATGATCACACACATCCATCCATTATAATCCGCATAGAGCCCCACGCCGCCCCCCGAAACCTCGAAAAAAAAGGAATCCTCATCCCCGCTCGCATCTGAGACCACCTGCTTTATGTGCTGGACTTTTGGTTCGGTGCCACTGCTTTTATTCAAAGCGCTAGCTAGCTTGTTCCTTGATAAAATTACATCTAGTTAGTAGTCGAGCCTTGGTTAGTAGGTGCTCTCTGGCAGTTGCTTTTGCTCATGTTCAACTAGTGCAGTGCAGCCAAGGAGTTGGCCAGTGTGCCGTAGCTTTCCTTTTATCTATTTCAAGTCCTGTTGGAATCCCGCCTTGTCACTATCCCTATGTCCTTTCTGGCAAGTACCCAAGCGCCTTGTTTAGGCGTTAAGAAAACTGAGGTGTCCTGTGCAGTGCAGAAAAGGCTAAAGAGGAGTTTCATTTTATGGGTTTGTTTTTGGATGCTTTGTAAAAAGATTCGTATGTGGGTTTCGTTGCTGCTGTAGCACATCTAGTATTTTTTTGCTGCTGTAGCTGCTGTAGGTCTAAATCTAAAAGATATATATGCTGAATCCTCCTGTAAAATATCCAGGTTGTTCCCAGGACTGAATTTTTTGCTACTGTAGCTGCTGTATGACTGAATCTACCTGTTCTCAAGAGCATTCACTGGTTGAGGTGGTACATTTTTGCACTGCTGCTGTATAGTTTTTTTTGTCTCATTTACTGGTTGTTTGCTGTATCTATTTTTCTATATTAGGTTTCGTTGATCCATAGTTTCTTTATCTAAGGTCCGCAGCAGCACGGGTACTATGCTAGTATTTGATCCATTTATAGTTCAAACAGGTCGTAATTAAAGATGTCATTTCATATAGAGTGTAAGATTAAAATGCGAGTGAGTGTAAGATTAAAATGCCAGTGAGCAGCACGGGTACCTGGTACTCTGCTAGTATTTGATCAACACTAACTTTATTTTATGTTCATGCAGGAAATGGACTGATTCCTTTGAAATTCCTATGTTGAAAACAGTCCCTTACTCCACTCAGGTAACTGTATAATCTGCCCCTGTTCTAGGTTTCCAGCACTTGAATCTTTCGTTAGGAGAGTTTGAAGTAGTTGGTATATTCTCAACCATTGAACGCTTTTAGTCATCCTCTTCGCTCGAGTAACAATGCGAAGAATAAATCTTGTCTAGTCTCCAGGATAATAAATCATGTTCTTTCATGTTTCCAATAATACTTGTACTCCATGTTTCAGAGTTACATATTCTTGTATATGATAACCTGCAGTGTTAGTTCACACTTCTTTTGTAAATGTTGTTATTTAAATACCTGCATTGTTAGTTCACATCTTATTCTTATTTTTTGCACAGGTGAAGTATAAAGCCAAGTGTGAAGCTATGAACCATATTAACAAAGAGTAGCATATGTATTGTAATAGTAGGCAGTAGTACGTATATCTGGGTTGTGATGTAGTGTAAATATTGTAATAGACAAATTTAATGTTGGTTTTGACGAATTTCATTTGCTCCCTAGCATGTTTGAAATATTGATTCTGAATGTGATTTGAATACCTATGAAATGGCAACTTGACAAGGGGACCAAGTTATGATATTTATTTGACAAAATGTGAAATTTCTGACGTGCGGGACTAATTTTGAGATCAGCATGATATGTGGGACCAGTACAAAAATAAAATGGCCAAAAAACAAAATCAATAGAAAGTAAAAGGCCATAAACCAAAATTCAAAAAAGAATACTAAAAGTGGATGTAAATATGATAAGGTCCCAAAAGAAGCCCAATAAGAAAAAGCCCAAAAAAATTAAAACCAACCCATGTGATCAAATGAAATGGGTTGGGCTGATTTCAACCATGACGTTTTGATTTCGTCGTAATTTTGCCACGTAGGACTGGGTTTGATTGCCAACGACGATTTAGAATCATCGTAAAGGTTACGACAATCAAGGAATCGTCGTAAAAGTTACGACGATTTTGATCAAAACGTCGCTGCTGTTCATTTGTGACGCCCCGTTTTCAACGCTTGGTTTTTCGTCGTGAGATCGTCGTAAATTAAAAACCGTGACCATGTAGCGACAAAAAATAGCGTCGTGTATTAGCATGTTCCTTGTAGTGGAGTATCTTATTTCTTCATCAAAGTTAATCCTGTTAACTCTCATCACCAGTGGTGAGGTGTTGCTATCCCAAACACCTGTCGAACACCTTCTACCATATTAGCAAATCAGCCCCTACCCCACTCCACACCTAAGCTCTTCCCTCCAAATTCTTTGACCAAGCTGCCAGAACCACTCGCCAACTGTAGGAGAGTGGCCCCTCGTTGAATCCAAGCAGAAGGCCCCAAAATCCACATTCTAAGTTCTGAGCCAATGCTGGCATATGTTCTTTCCTCTCATCCCATGGCTAGCAGTGAGTCCCTCAACTCCCAAACGGCTACGCATCTTTAGTCCAAGCCCCAGGACACCCCAGACAAGGCCAAAGCGCCCAAGAGTGCACAAGCATGCCATGGCATGCCAAAACTGCGCTCTGGCCACGTTGCTGAGAGCACCCGAAGCAAAGGTGTCCAACCCCGGGCGGTTCGAGCCTCCCTTGATGCCCATTCGAGTCCCCGACCGTCTCTCTGTATCGGGGCAGCCCAGGGCCCCTCCTCCCTCGCTTTATTGACTGGAGCGACGCATGCCCACGCGCGCTAGATCCAACCGGAAGACCATGGCCACGCGTGCACGCTCCTCCTCGCTCTCTCTCCCTCTAAGTGGGTCTCGCAGGTCTTAAACCACGTCCCATACTGTGGTTTCGACCCAGAGCACTCACTGCCCCTCCTGTGAGCAGTACTGAAACCACCAGCACCATCGGCTCGGTGCACCGTCATGGAGCCTATAAATAGGCCCCCCTTACTCCAGCACCTCCATCCCACCTCTCGAGTGCCTAAATTCCACCCCTAGCCTCTCCGTTTGAGGACATCGAGCTCCCGTGCTTGAGATCGACTGAGGCCCCGCCGCTTCGAAGCTCCGTCCATCTCGGGCTATGGGTTAGCTCTGGTGCTCCTTTCACCTCCTCTATGATCCTAGCAACCTCAGGAAGCTTCCCCATCACCTCCCCGAGCTAATCCACGCCTGTAGCACCTAGTTCATCAGCCTGCCGAAACAGCTCTGCCGTAGCCACCTCGTCGCCGGTGAACCAGGGCCTCCCCGTAGACCCCTCGACCACCAGCAGGTAGGCGACGGTGAGCTGGTTCCATTTTTGCCTTCGGTTGGGCTCGAGGACATCGGTAGCATCGCCAGCGTGCTTCCCCTCCTCTCCTGTCTCTCCCCCTCTCTCCTCTCCGCCTCTGACCATAGGGTCGTGCACATCAGGTTTGAACCCGGCCGCACTCGCGCTTGGGCTAGCTGGCTGGCTAGCTGGGCCGGCCCAAGCCTCAGGCCGAGCCAGGCGTGAGCCCCAACCTCTTTTATTTTTCTATTTAATCTGATTTTAAAAGATTTTTATAAAATAATTATTCAGTATATTTTTATTATTTTTCCACCATAATTCTTCTAAAAAGTAGTAGTATTTAACACAGCCTTTGTACAATTTTTAGACAACCTTTATGTTTTATAATAATTAAAAAGGCTATTTGGAATAGTTTTGCTTCTGTTAAAGTGTTTTTAAAAATAATCCTTTCACAAAAACCAAAGCCAAATATTTTTAAAATAACAATATGGATTTATCAGAATTAAACAACATTTTTGAAGTGAGTGTGTGATCTGTTTTTGAGTGAGGTACTTATTACTTTTTATTTATTACGATGATAGAAACCACGTTTGACGAACGAGTTCGACTTTAAGACCCCGAAGACCCCGGATACTTAGCTGATCAAGGCAAGCAACCCTTTGAGCATGTTTGAGCATATGTTATATTGCATGCTAGTAAAGCAAATACTCCCGTTGCATGTGATCATAAATATTTGGTAAATCATTGAAGTGATGTTACCGATGGCTCCTCCCGAGCACTTGCATTTTAAGCTTGATCCTACCACCTATGTGGGTCACGCTAATATCATGTTGAAAAGTAGAGCTAAGCATAGTAGAAGCATGAGCATGATGATGGTAAATATCAAATGTATATGAAAACCCCGTCGGGTGCCACTAATGCCCGAGGGTGAAGATGAGTTAGGTGGCCACTTTTGGTGAAGCGGTGCATCGGGTATTTTGGTGTGAGTGGTTTCGGAAATGGGAATAGATTTATGATGTGTCGACCATCCCAACCTTACATGTGCGACCACGTTACCCCTTTATGGGATGGGGCTTTGTTGATTACTATGGTCGATGCTAGCAAAGAGCCACATTACTAGTGGCGGGAGTGATGTGGGTCACTCTTGTGACGGGGTCGTGCGAGGTAGGACGGCTATGTCGTTTTTACGTGTTCCTGGCACACCGTTGGTCCCCGCATGGATGATACTGTCCAGAGTTGGTGCTCGTAAGACGTACATCATGTGGGCTGGGTACCAACCGTGTGGACTACTTTTTCCAGTATCATCAGGGGAAAGGCATTGATCGGGTGCTTACCTCGGGTATGTTATATACCACGAGTCGTGGATGACACAGAAGTTTCCCGAATCTCGTGGGTACAGCGTACAACTTCTGCAGAGTGTAAAACTATTTGAATAGCCGTGTCCACGGTCAAGGACAGTTGGGTGGTGCTTCTTAAACTACATCCAGTCGTTTCCGCATAAACCAAGTATGTGTGTATAATGGTGTTATCTGAGAAAGAGTTGATATGGCCAAGTTAAGTGACGTGGCATATCGGGTGAACCCGGAGTGTTCAACCCTTGACAGATATATTGATATCTGTAACCTGTTCTTCTAAATACCATCTAGCTTTTGTTGCACATCAATCCATGATCATGTTTGTTCACAGTTAAGCCGCTATCCACCAATACTGCATAATACTTGTTATCCTACCAATTGCATTATTCATATCATGGGATGTTTGCGAGTACATTCAAAGTACTCATTGGCTTGCCACTAGTTATATTATTGACAAGACATGGAAGGACCAGAGCTTGGAGAAGAGTACGTCACCGGAGACAACCCTGCGAACTAGGGCGCTTCCCAGTCAGAATGCCTGTTGGTGTAGGCTAATGGCATGGGCACCCTCTTAGCCCCGAGATTTCCGCTACTAGTTGTATCAGTGCGATTTGGCCTTATAGGCCCTACCTTGTGAACTTGACCTTATTGGTCATGTGTTGTAATATTTCAGTACGTTGGATGTAAGACTCTTATTATTCAGCATATGTGTATTGGTGAGCATTGATCTCTGGGATCACTTAGCATGTTCATTCGGCGATCTCGACTCGTAAGTCATGGTCCCCACAATAAAACAATGGGGTTTATTCATATTAATTGAGTTTACTTTGTCTACATCATGTCATTGTTCTCCAAGCACTACTTTGGTTTTTTACTTAATACGTAGAGAGGCAAGCATAGAGGCACTCTTGAAGTGGAGTAATAGTAGTAGGTGCAGGAAGGAGTCGGCCTATTTGCTTATCGACATGATGCCTATATACACATGATCATTGCCATGAAAATTGCTTAATTATTCGTTGTTCTATCAATTGCCCAACAGTAATTTATTTTACAAACCATATGCCTTTGCCATGAGAGGTGTCACTAGGGAACACTACGGCCCCCGGGTCTATTCACTTTATATTTACAAACGCTACTACTACCTTGCCGCCATTATTTGTTTTTTAGTTTCTTTTGTAATTTACAATTATCAACAATTATCTACACACCTTATTTTCTTGCAAATAACGAGATCAAGGGGATTCACAACCCTCTTGCCCGTGTTGGGTGCAAATTGTTTGTTTCTTCGTGTGCAGTCACTGAAGACGGTTGAGGATTGGTATTCCTATTAGTTCGATAAACCTTGGTTTCATAACTGGGGGAAATACTTACCCGCATTGTGCTGCGATAACCCATTCCTCTGCGCGAAAAACCTAACGCATATGACAGTCATCAGGAAGCATTTCTGGCGCCGTCGCTGGGGAATACCATCACCAACTATCAAGTAGCTTCTCATAAATTTTCATTCACTTTCTCTTCTTTTTATTTTCTATTATATTTAGTTTGTCACATAAACATTAAAAATACAAAAATATCTAGTCCTTCTGTTTGAAGTCATGTCTAGTCCTTCTGCCGAAATGTCTCTTCCCCCTTACTTGGAAGAAGGTTCCGAAGTTTTAAATTTTAAGCGCTTGGGTGATGAAATTTTAAAATAAGCTTGGGATAGATTTCTAGTTATACAAAATAAACCTAAGATCAAATGTCATATTAGTTTACTTCTTAGAAGTTTTTACGTTGGATTACCTTTATCGTTTAGAGGTGTCCTTGATTCAAAAAGATTTTCTTGGGAATAATGCTTTTCAAACTTATGAAATGAGGAATGTTATATTTGGGCAACCCAACGTAGAGACTATCGAACCTACCATGTTTTTTATTCACCGTCAAACCAAGATAATTAAAAAACAAAGGCTATCATGGAAATCAGTTTTAAAGTGCTTTACAATTTGTCTAATAAAATCAATAACAATGTCATAATGCAAAATAAGCGGTTTCATGCTTTGGATCAAAATATTTATGATCTTAGCATTTTGAGTGATGACATGAAAATTATCAAGGAAAAATTGGAACAAATTGTCCACAGCGTCAAAGATGGCAACACTTGAAACTATGCATTATGCCTAGCTAAGGGCATGAAACAATAGCGCTTGTTGGGAGGCAACCCAATAGTTATCTTAATGTTTGATTTTTGATTTATGTTCTTTTGTGTTGACATGCTTCTTGCCTCTGTAATGATTATGTTTTTGTGTTTTAATTAGTGTTTGTGCCAAGTAAATCCTTTGGGATAATTTATTTCATGAGTATGATTGATGATGTGCAAAAACAGAAAGTTTCATCTTGAGTGCATAATTTTTAATTCTCTGCTGGAGCGTGCTAAATTCTTGCAATTTTTTAAATAGTGTTTCTGTAAAAAAAATCCACATTTTCTGAATTTCATAACTTTTAGAGATACATAAGTATGGGATCTTTACAGATTGCTACAGACTGTTCTGTTTTAAACAGAATTTGTTTTGCCTGCATAGCTTGCTTGTTTTGATGATGATATTGATTATATGGGGGCATATAAGTAATGGATAAGTTAGAATACAATAAATATTATGCAATTATAAATTAAGAATCAATTTATAACATTACCTAATGCAATATGTTTGTTATACTAATGGATCTCACGAAGTTTTGTTTAGTTTTGTGTGATTGAAGTTTTCAAGTTTTGAGTGTGATCGCGGTGGACCATGGAATAAGGAGTCGCAAGAGCCTAAGATTGGTGATGCCGAAGGAACCCCAATTATTATTCTAATGAATAATCAAGCCTCTAAGCTTGGGGATGCCTCGGAAGGCATCCCCTGTTTCATCTCAAACCATCGGTATGTCACTTGGAACTACATTTTTATTCATCACATGATATGTATTTTGCTTGGAGCGTCATTTGCTTTTGTTTGCTTTTACTTTCAGCTTGTCACAATCATCATTTACTATACACACCTATTATAGAGATACTCACCTTCATTATGATGTGCTAGAATACTCAATGTGCTTCACTTATATCTTTTGAGCTTGGCAGTTGCTCTAGTACTTCAGTTATATCATTTCGAGCAGGGTGGCGTGTAGATTTTATAGAAATAATTTGCTCTCGTTCTTCACTTATATTGTTTTGTGAGATGAATAAATAGTTACAGTAATTTGCATGGGTCATAAGACTAGTCCAGAAATAATAGGCATTCAATGAATGATAATCAAAACCATCATGTAGCACACATAGAGAAATTGTGAGTTAATGACATTGATATGGTAATATGAAAAAGGTGTAAGTCCATAATTGTTGATTCATATAAGTGCCGGTATTAAATGGGTGTTAACTTGTCTTTCATCTAAATACTAAAGAGGCATGGTGATGATGTGTGAGCATTCTTATTCCTCGTTAAAATCCTAGTGTTGTCTCGAGTCGGGGCGCACGGCGGTTAACTCCTACCAACCCCCTCCCTCCGGGCATGCGAGTAATGCTCTAATGTGTGATAAAACTAATAAAACTTTGCAATAACTATGTGAGTTCTTTATGACTAAAGTGACACCTTGGACATATGCATCTTTACCTTCTCATATTTCCTAGCCTCTTCAGTACCGTGCATAGCTCATTCTCACCTCGAGGATTGGTGCAACTTTCGCTGGTGCATCCACACAGCGCGACACGAATCGCTCTGTTGCACATAACCCTCATTACATCTTCCTAAAAACAGCCACCATACCTACATATTATGTTATTTCCATAACCATTTCGAGATATATTGCCATGCAAATTCCATCGTCACTTCACATGACTAGTTCATTCATCGTCATATTGCTTTGCATGATCATATAGAGCTGACATAGTATTTGTGGCAAAGCCACCTTCCATCATGTTTTTGATACATGTCACGCTAGATCATCACACATCCTAGTACACTGCCGGAGGCATTCTCAGAGAGTCATATCTTCCTATCAGTTCTCCATATTGAGTTTTAAGTAAATAAAAGTGTGATCATCATCCTTGTTAGAGCATTGTCCCAGTGAGGAAAGGATGATGGAGACTGTGATTTACCCACAAATCGGGATGAGACTCCGGACGAATAATAAATAAAATGGGGAGGCCAAATGAGCCCACCATATATAAAAATTATGGGGGAGGCAAAAAGAAAAAAAAGAGAAAATCCCACCATATAAAAAAATAAATGAGAGAAAAAGAGAGAAGGGACAATGCTACTATCCTTTACCACACTTGTGCCTCAAATCGGCACCATGATCTTCATAGTGAGACTCTCCTATGATGTTACCTCCATATGCTAGTAGGAATTATCTTATCATAATAAACTTGGCTTGTATATTCCAATGACGGGCTTCCTCAAACGCCCTAGGTCTTCATGAGCAAGCAAGTTGCATGCACACCCCACTTAGCTTCAATTGAGCTTTCATACACTTGTGGCTCTAGTGCATCATTTGCAAGGCAATCCCCACTCCTCGCATTGACATCTATTGATGGGAATCTCCATAGCTCGTTGGTACGCCTAGTTGATGTGAGATTATCTTCTCCACTTTTTACACCCTTGATATCTACCACCATATTCTATTCCACCTATATGCTATGTCCAATGGTTCACGCTCATGTATTGTGTGAAGAATAAAAAGTTGATGCAAATTGAAAAAGTACGATCCAATTGCCTGACTTGAACATTGTGGTGCTTAACTTTTGTATTTATGTGGTGAAGACGGAGTCATGCCTTGCTAATACAATAAAGATGAATAGGGGGTAAATAGTCTTTTAGGATCGTATACTTTCAAAATCGATAATTGTGTTGCTTATACTTAATAAATATTATTATGTTGTTGTTTGTTAATTCATCATTACTGAATGATCATACATAATAGAGATTACATTATGGATAGCATGTCACATCAAAAATTATGTTATCATCATTTACCTACTCGAGAACGAGTAGGAGTTAAGCTTGGGGATGCTGATACGTCTCCAACGTATCTATAGTTTTTCATTGTTCCATGTTGATATATTATCAATCTAGGATACCTTTTGGGAATTTATGTACCAATTTATAATATTTTTAAGCACTAACCTATTGACCCAGTGCTCAGTGCCAGTTCCTCTTTTCTGCGTGTTTTTTGCTTTGCAGGTTTACCCTACCAAACGAAGTCCAAATGCCACAAAACTTTAACATGATTTTTTCTGGACTATATGAAGACCTACAAGCATCAGAAGTGGACGAGAGGCCGCATGAGGGAGGCACAAGCCAACATGGCGCAGCCGAGGACGCGGCCGCACCCTGATAGCTTGTGGCCCCCCTGGATGCGTCCCGACGTCCCTCTTTGGCCTATAAATTTTGAAACATTCCGGAAACCCTAAGAGCACTCCCAAACACTTTTTCTGCCACCGCAAGTCTTTGTTTCAACGGGAGGCCATCTAAACCCCCGTTCCAGTGATATGCCGGAGCGGAGATCAATCACGGAGGGCCTCTACATGAACCTTGCTGCCCTCACCATGATGTGTGAGTAGTTCACCAGAGACCTACGGGTCCGTACGCAGTACCTAGATGGGAATCTCTCTCTCTTATGATCTTCAATACCATGTTCATCGCATCTTCGCTTTGATCTATCCGATGTAATCACTATGTATGGTGTCTTTGTTGGGATCTGATGAATTGTGGGTTTATGTTAAGATTATTCATGAAAAATATTTGAATCACATCTAATTATTATTATTCTTAATTGCATGATCATCATAGCTTCGCAATGCCCTCTGATCTATTGAGATAGTTTAGCTAGCTAGATTAATATTTCTTTAGTGGGAGTGGTGCGTTATAGTATGTTCAACCTAGTGAATTTCTATATCCTAGTGATAGAAGGGGACAAGATGTGTCTTTGTGTTGGTGCTACTAAGGATATAATGATGGTGTTTATTCATATTAATTGAGTTCACTTTGTCTACATCATGTCATTGTTCTCCAAGCATTACTCTAATTTTACTTAATACGTGGAGAGGCTAGCATAGAAGCGCTCTTGAAGTGGAGCAATAGTAATAGGTGCAGGCAGGAGTCGACCTATTTGCTTACGGACGTATAACTTCAATCCCTCTGTATAACACGGTGAACCTCCATCAATTCTTAGTTTAACACTTGTCATCGGATCGTAGACCGGGTCTCGCTTATTATGACAGTCAGTTTTCGGCTTTCTCCACTAAGGTACTTAACCACGCGAGCTAGAAGACAATAGCAGAGGTTCTCCCTTTAAATGTTTAGACGGACAGGAGGAACATAAAAGGGTAAGCACAAGAGAAGGGCAACCAAACTATTGACCCAAGACATAATTCGGAACCAATGCATATAGCACAATATCCAAGACACCGATCACATAGGGTAAAAAAATGGTGTTGGTGTGATTCTTAGGGCAAGATTTACAATAAACCCCCATTCAATTAGCCGATCACATAAAAAATATATATCGAATTGGCTTGTGTTGGTAGTTAAGAGCAGAAATATGGAAAAAGGAAAAAACGGCTATACAATATAAGTGCCTGCCAGGGGACCGTACGATTTGGTCTCGATTTCCTGATGAACTTGTTGTGTTTAAACATATAATCCAATCTTCCCAAGCAACTATTATTGATACGATAAAAAATAGAGGAAAGGTTTACACAGGGTCCTTTGCGGATGTCTTGATATCCTTTACTGCACCCTGCTGCATGCCTGCGCCTTTGCTCTTCAAGAAGTGCTCCTTTATGGGAGGTAGTAGTGAGTGAGCGGGCTTATGAGTGATGGTCTTGAGAAGTTTCTAAGTATGTTAGTTTGATGTTGAGTAGGTCCTTCACGGTACCTGGTATTATCCGAAGACATGTTGGACTATAGCTCGGTTAAGCCGAATACTAGGTCCTTATGTGTTCGGTCCCCATAGCTGCCCATGCTATTTTGAGCACGAAATTGTGCCTTCGGGGCATGCATTTTGTGGCTAGCGAGGCTCTTTTGTGGGGAGTGTATCCATATTTGTGTTGAGCATGGGAAGAATCTAGAAATTTTTGTTGGACTCGGGCTTGCGTATTCACCTCTTTTTCCTTGACGGCAAGCTGGGGATTTGGAGCTGTATTACGGGCCTAGACTTCGACTCCTAAAGCCGTTATTGTTCCTTGATTCGGAGAGATTGCCGAGTGTTATCATTAATAGTGATAACGCCATTGGGTCCCGACACCTTAAGCTTTAAGTATGCATAATAGGGAACAACGTTAAAGGAAGCTAATGTTGTACGGCCGATGAGTGCATGATGGCCCCTACGAAAAGAGACAATGTCGAAGATAAAATTTTGCTGTAGAAATTGTCAGGAAAACCGAACATACTTCCAAAGTTCTAGTACCCAAGAAGTGGGCCTTGACACCAGGGATTATTCCTTCAAAGGTGGCGTTACTGGGTTTGATCCTTGATGGGTCAATGCCCATTTCCTCACTGTGTCTGTGTAGATCAGATTAAGGCTACTACCTCCGTCCATGAGGTGGTACCCATTGATAATAACATCAAGTACGAGGGGTGCCGAACCCCCGTTCCGAATACTTGTCGGGTGATCTATGAGATCAAAAGTGATCGGGCATGCCAACCATAGGTTATACTTCGGGGCCACGGGCTCTATGGTGTAGACACCCCCAAGCATGCGCTTCCTCTCCTTCATTGGTATGTGTGTGACATAGATCATGTTCACAGTTTTGACATCACGAGGGAATTGCCTTTTGTCTCCATTGTTTGGCCGGCGAGGTCCCTCATTGTCCTTGCTGCGGGGACTCTTTCCCCCGTCTTCAGATGTGGGTTTGCTAGCTTGTTTAATCACCCAAACAGTTACGGTTGGTGTGAGTAGTGGGCTTATTTGAGGTGTTGTGGATCTGGCAAGGCTTGTACAGTGCGGTCGGTCCATCCCGATTCCCCTTAGAGGGTTTCTTACATAGTTCATAACTTGAATTGCTGAATCCAACATTGACTGTCGTGCCCTCGGCTGCATCACCATTGTGTTGACACTTTTTCTTGTTGCGTCATCGCTTCCCACTATCATCCCGAACTTCAGAAGTTCTAGCATTTTTGGGAGGGTCGTTTCGACGAGCAAGCCGACTATCCTTGCCTGCACAAAAGCGGGTCATAAACAAGGTAAGGGCTTGCATTGTTCTTGGCCTATCTTGCCCATGCATGCGGTCTAGCCATTCATGCCGGATGTGGTTTCTGAAGTAGGCTAGTTCCTCGACATCTGAAGAGTCGACAATTTGATTTTTCTTTGTCAAGAATCGATTCCAAAATTGTCGGGATGACTCGCTGGACTATTGGACGATGTGGCTCAAGTTATCAAAACCCGGCGACCGGACAAAGGTGCCTTGAAGGTTAGCTCGGAAAGTGTCTTCGTGCTCTTCCCAACTCCCAATGGAGTTTTTGGGGAGGCTGTTCAACCAAAGTCGTGCTAGTCCCTTGAGCTTCAGTGGTAAATAGTTTATGGCATGGAGGTCATCTCCTAGGGCCATATGAATGTGGCGAAGAAAGTCTTTGATCCACATGACCGGGTATGTTGTTCCGTTGTATTGCTTCGTATTTACATGCTTAAATCCTTTGGGGAACTGGTGCTACATCACCTCATCTGTGAAACACATTGGGTGAGCTACGGCCCCGACCCGAGATACGTCATGTTGGAGGTTGGATGAAGTCATGTCCCGAGGTAGTTCCCGAACTCTATCATGTTGATCGACCCAAACTTGGTACCTGTCCCGTCTAGCGGGAGTGCATCCTATGGACCCATAGATGGATCTTGTCTATCCTGCTTTAGCATTCAATATGTGTCGCAGTTCAGATCAGTCTCCTCGCTGTGTTGGCTCTTTCCTTCTTCAGCGAAGATGTTTGGGTTGTTCTGCAGCTTCTCCAACCATCCTATCGCGTCCTCAAGGGGGGTGATCTGGTTGGTCGCCCTCAGTCGTATGGGGAGTGTGGACCCGAAGGCCTCGTTTTCGAACCCTAGCAGGGAGTGGGTAACTTCTGTTTTGTACATGTCGTTACTTGTCATACCCTTTTTCAGCGGCTAGGACTTGAGTCCGTATTTCGTTGATGGAATCTCATTCAGCTTTGATTTGCTCATGTTTTTGTACAGCTTTGCTATGTGATTGTACCACTTTGCCACTTTGCCACAATGTGATTTTTGGAACCATTTAAAACTTTCGGTGTGCATGTGATGATTGAATTGGTTGCTATGTGATTGTTTGCCTATTGGGTTTTTATTCACAAAAATTATTCCCTCTCTCAGTACTCTTCTTTGTACTCCAAATCCTTGCCCAATGATCATACCATGTGTATAGGACCTAAAACCATGTGTATCATACTAAATGATCATACCAACAAGGCATTTATTTATTTTGAGCCTTCAAAAGCCCGTGCATTGAGATTTGTACTGCAAGCCCTCACTTTAGGAGTAACGTTTTGTGCCAAATATTTTATTTGGATACCATTATCAAAAAGACTTCTCAAAAAAATCGTATTATTGTCTTAAAAGTTATTTTCCTATTTTATTTAGTTACCTCTTTCTAAGGCCAGAAATGGTCTTTTATGAAGAAAATTTTTATTGCTTAAAAAATATTTGAGAAAATTTAGGGAAACTCACTGGACATATAGTTTCCATATATAAGAGTTTCAACACATGGTCATGTTGAGAATATTGGAAAACCCCCCTCAAAACTCTGTCTGCTATTTCAAGCTTCTGGAATATTCTCATAGGAAATATCCTCAATAATGTCTAGGAAAATTCTAGCAAGCACACATGATATATGTGATGATCTTGGCAAGTTTCATCTCAATCCAAACTGATTTGGTCCACCAAAATATTCCAAAACCCTCTGTGTCCAAAACCAAATTTGAGCAACTCTACATTGCCCAAGTTTCTCCAATTGCTCTCAAACTTTATAGGAGAGATCTAGACCCCAAATAAGGGTGCTACACCAAGTTGTGCATTTGTAGGAGTTGATTTGTGAACTAGATCTATAGAAACCTGATTCTGTTGATTTATAGTATTTTCTATGTTTGCATTGCCTACTTCATCCAAATGAGCCCAAACTTCGTGATAAAGCTCAATTATTCCCACCATTTGATCCTGCTACATATCACAACTAGTGGGCAAGGTGATCTTGCCCGATACTCCATCAAACACCTTTAGGCAAAATGTAAAAGTCACTATTTTGAACTCCAAAACTTTTCTCCTTGCCCCCATATTTTTACCACAGCTTCACACAGGCCCAAAGCATCTCCAGGATCAACCCCATCGGCTAGCTCCATGACTGAGGTGGTGAAAGTCAACTTGCACCTCTATGGACAGGCTCTTTTCTCAGCTCTCTCTCTTTCATGGCTAGCCTTCACAGCATCCCATGCTCCCTCCCCCTTTGTTTCATCCTCCTACAGATAAAGGGCACTAGTGGCCGCACTAGAGCGCGTCAAGGGCATCATCATGACGGCCAAAAGCATACTCTAGAGCGTGATACACGACATTCAAGCACTAACCTTGCTTCGTGCCCAACAGGTGGCCGCGTCGAGGCCCTCCCCTCGCGCTAATCGAGGCCCCTCGGTGTCCGCGACACACTCCCATCTCAGAAGCATCCTCTCCCACCCTCTGCATTGCACGCCCGACGCTACCCCTCGGGCCTCGCACACTGATAACCCACAAGTGTACGGGATTGTTTGTAGCCTTTTTCAATAAGTAAGACTGTCGAACCCAATGAGGAGCTAAAGGTAGAATTATATTGTCTCAAGTTCTATCGACCACCGATACAACTCTACACATGCTAATGCTTACTTTCTCTACAACAAGTATGAAACTATTTTGCGGGAAAGAAAGTAGAAGTACTTAGTCGGTGTGATCGATAATTTTGCAAGAAAATATAGAACAAGTAAAAAAACGTTAGGGGCCATTTAGTAGAAATCTTTTTGTGTAACGCAAGAGAAAGATTGTCCATATGCAATTGAATATAACATGATAGATACTTATCATATGCAACGAGGGAGAGGCAGACGCTAACATACTTTCCATACTTGGATCATAAGCACTTATGATTGGACCTCTAGAAAGCATCCGGAACTACTAGAAATTATTAAGGTAAATCCAAACATAGCATTAAACAACAAGTCCTCTGTACTCCCATAGCCACACAACTCCTTTACTCGGCTGTAAGCTTATGTCACTCTATCCACCCACTATAAGGGAATCATGAACATATTCCAAACCCTCCGACATTAATCCTTCATGTGTGTGCCTCATGGAAGGCACCTTAGGACATCACATATCGTCATACAATTTATATCAATAACATCATGTCACAATTAACCCATAGGAAAAAATAAATCTATCGAAACATCGTAGGATAGCCACACGTGATAGGATAATAATATATAGCATTAAGCACCATCTTTAAATAGAGTTTACAGAGGGGAAGAGAGGTTTTACACTGCTGCATAGAGGAGGAGAGAGTTGATTGTGACGGCGGCGAAGTTGTTGGTGTAAATCGTCGTCACGAGGGCTGCCCCGGTGGCGCTCCGCCGCCAGTGGGAGAGATGGGGAGAGAGCCCCCCTCCTTGTTCATCTTCCCTGGCCTCCTCCCTAGGTGGGAGGATGGTTTCTCCTCTGGTCCATGGTCGCCATGGGACCCGGAGGGCAGCAGCCCCTTCGAGATTGGATCTCTCTCTCTATTTCTCTCCTCTTTTCATGAGCTATTTTATGGCCCTTCACCGTTCCATAAATATCTGAAGATCTGTAACTTCGAACGGGCTAAATTTCTGAAGGGATTTGTATTGGAAATATATCTTTTTTGGAGTCATAGGAGAGCTCCAACCGACTTAAGGGCTGGCTACAACCATTAGGGCGCGACCTTGCCCCTAGGCCGCGCACCGTTGGCATGTGTGGTCCTCGGGCATCGTATTGCATTGATACAAACTCCCGAAATTAGCATATATTCCAAAACAATTCTTCATAAATTTTTATTGCGTTTGGACTTCGTTTGATATGCAATTTCTGCAAAAGAAAAAATACACAAAAAACAAGAACTAACACTAGGCACTGGGTAAGATAGTTAGTCCCAAAAATAATATAAAATGTTGCCAAAATTATATGAAAATTGTATAATATTGGCATGAAGCGATAAAAAACTATAGATACGACGAAGACGTATCAGCATCCCCAAGCTTAATTCCCGCCCGTCCTCGAGTACGTAAATGATAAAAAGATAATTTTTGTGTGGAATGCTAGCTATCATAATCTGGAAAAAATGTCTAATCATGGCATGAATATTAAGATAGAAGTGACTCAAGGAAATAGTCCAATATTTGATGAAAAGACATCCTTACTCAGGTTTACGAGCAAACAATCATGTCCTTTCAAAATAACAATGCTTGAAGAATGATATCCCTACAAAATCATATATCATGTCATGCTTGGTATTCCTATAATAAAGTATAGATCATGAGCACCACGGTGTCATACAAAGCAATCAGATTGTACTTCTTAACACGTTTCAACTTTTTATTACTCATGCAATACATGAGTGTGAACCATAGATATAGCATAATGGTGGAATAGAATATGGTGGTAAGTGTTAAAGGGGTAAAATTGGAGAAGAAAGTCTCGCATCAACTCGGCATATTAACGGGCTATGGAGATGCCCATCAATAGATAGCAATGCGAGGAGTAGGGATTGCCATGCAACGGATGCACTAGAGCTATAAGTGTATGAAAGCTCGACTGAAGCTAAGTAGGTGTGCATCCAACTTGCTTGCTCACGAAGACCTTGGGCATTTGAGGACGCTCGTCATCGGAATATACAATCCAAGTTCTATAGTGAAAAATTCCCACTGCCATATGGAAGTGACAAAACGAGAGGCTCTCTATATGAAGAACATGGTGCCACTTTGAGGTACAAGTGTGGTAAAGGATAGTAGCAAGGTTTGTTCTCTCTTTTTCTCTCACGTATTAGTTTATTCTTTAAAAAAATTATGGTGGGCTTTTTTCTCTTTTTTTGCCTCCCCCATTTTTTCTTATTTTTTTATGGTGGTCTCATTTGGCCTCCCCATTTTTATTTCCTCACTCGGACAATGCTCTAATAATTATGATCATCACACTATTATTTACTTACAACTCAATATGAAAAAGTAATAGGAAGATATGACTATATATGAATGCCTATGGCATCTTACCAGGATGTGCAATGATGTAGTGTAGAAAAAGATATCAAAAAATGTACAAGCCATGGAAGTATCATGATAGCTATCTTACGATCATGCTAAGCAATATGACAATGAACAATCAAGTCATATATATATGATGACGATGGAAGTTGGATGGCAATATATCTCTGAATGGCTCTGGAAAGGCCATGATAGGTAGGTATGGTGGCTGTTTTGAGGAAGATATAATGAGGCTTATGCACAATAGAGCGTATCATGTCATGGGGTTTGGATGCACGGACAAAAGTTGCATCAATCCTTGAAGTGAGAACGGGCAATGCATGGTGCCTAAGAGGCTAGCAAATATGAGGTGGTGAGAATGCGTATATCCATGTTTTCAAATTAGTCATAAAGAACTCACATATTTATTGCAAGTTTTTATTAACACTATCAAAGCAAAGTACTACTCACATGCTTCGAGGGAGAAGGTTGGGCGGAGTTAAGCATCACGCAACTCCGATTATAACAGCTCAAAGGATTTCAATCAAGGATAAATTATGCTTCAATCTTCATCTCATAACTAGAGACTCTACGTGCATGCTTTGGTAAACACAAACCTTAATATCAATATTCTTACTAATCCACAATAATCAACTAGTGCACCCACATATTACTATCTTAATGTCGCAAAACTATTAAGGGAATCAAACATATCATATTCAGTGATCAACAAGTTTTATGTAGGATTTTATGACTAACCATGTGAATGACCAATTCATATTGACTATCTAAATAGGTATAAATGAAGCATGAGAGTTTAATTCTTTATACAAAAGACAATGCTCTAATAAATATAAGTGAAGCAAAAGATCATTCTACAAATAACAATTTTCTATAAGTAGGGAAACATGCATCCAATTTCAAATGATATAAGTGAACTACATGAAGAATTCTATAAATCAACCATGGACTTCCCCATACCAGCATGTTTCATTGCTAAAACAAAAATAAAAGGCACATGACGCTCCAAGAATTTACGCATATAATGTGAACAGGACAAAACCAAAACATACTAATAGTTCTTGAAGAAGAAAGATGGGATGCCTTCCGGGGCATAACCAAGCTTAGATGCTTGAGTCTCCTTGAATAATTACTTGGGTTGCCTTTGGAATCCCCAAGCTTTAGATCTTTCCTCTCCTTATTCTTCTCATATCAATACCTCCTCAATCTTCGAACACTTCTTCCACACAAAACATAACATAACTTTTATTAGAAACCTTAATACATAATCATCAAATCTCATCATGTCCAGCCATAACATTATCGCACAATTATAATATAACATTACCCACTGTATGTTATCACAATTCTATGGCTCCTAAGTCAATGGGGTCAACAAGAATTTAAAACCTAAGCACGCAAAGCAACTATAACATCAATTTGTGAAAAACAACATAGTCTCTAAAGATGCCGATGAAAGTATACTTCTGTAACTTCAAAAATTCTGAAAAATTAAGATGTTGTAAATTATTAATATATCAGGACTATGTAAAAAAATAAATTCTTTTAACTGCGAGTAAAATATGAAAAATCAAACACTATGTCCAAAATTTCTATTTTTGCAAAGCACATATCAAACAAGAAATTCAAACATCCTAAAGGTAAATCTTGGCACATTATTTTTGTAATACAATGGATTTTAACAAGGGAATAATTATTTTTGTTGAAATTTTTCTGTAATCAAGGTTCACAAACTTTAGATGGGCATTAAAAAGTTCAAGTCTAGCCCCACTTCAACGGTGCTCGTCCTTCTCACTTTCACTTTTTTTTAAAAAGTTTTAGGTTCCCCACTTTATTATTTTTTTATTTTAAAAGTACACAACAGAAATAAATGACTCTCTAAAACTTCCGGGTTCACTCCTTGGTAGTGCTTTCATTAAAGCATTTGGCTAGGCATATATTGCTCAAGTAATTGATGCACCCAGATCCCAAGGTATATCAAAGCCAATTTTAATTGACAATGATTTTTAATTAAGTAGTGAGCACAAAGTAATATATATCATGTGACAACAAAGTCTAACTCTCTTCCTATGCATTGGCATGTCATAAAAGAACAATTAATTTGCACAAAGTAAAGGCCAATACATAGTATAAGTAGTTTCTTGCAATTTTTCGTATTGGAAACATAGAGATGTGAAGATTTGGTTCCTCTCTCATAATAATTGCAAGTAGTGGAAGGATACACATACATATTATATCCATCAAAATAATCATGTGTAGTGGTAGTCGTTAATAAGTGCAAACTTCTCCAATATGGTGTAGTTGGGAGAATTCAAAAAGATAATACGACTATCATGTATGGGTGCAATAGCAACAATTTCATGCTTAACATAAGGAACTACAACAAGTTCATCTCCATAAGCATAATTCATATTGGCATCATGTCCACAGGCATAGAAAGCACCAAGCTCATCAAAAAGGGATATCTCAAATGGATCCAAGGTATCATAGCATTCATCCTTCGGTAAGCATGAAGGGACATTTAACAATGTATGAGTTAAAGAGTTATTTCATTAGAAGCTGGGCATGAGTAGCTAATACCCTCTTCCTCCTTTTGTTCTTTGCTCTCCTCCTCATCTTTTTCATCTAATGGGCTCACAATTTCAGCAATTTATTCTTCCATAGATTCCTGCAAAATATTATTCTCTTCCAAGGAAGCCGTCATTAGAAGCATAGTTTTCATAGCAATATTTAAGTACGGATTTTTTTTTCAGATTTCTAAAGAGTAGCATCATACTTTTCAATCAAAGTAGCAATTTCATAAGCATCCTTAAAAGCAAAAAAATCTTAAATTTGTTCAACATCATAATAACAATAGGCCTCCTTGGCATAAGAAGATAATATTTCACTATCATTAAACACACATTGGTAAGAAAGGTGTTTTTTAGTTTCTTAAGAACAACAAGTAAAATAATATATTTGTATAAATTCCAAGCATAGCAACACAAAGTATTAATTTGATGCCACGAGAGTTTCCCTTTTCGAGATAAGAAATGTCACACATAATGAGAATGCTCTTTTAATGGTTTTCCCTCAACTAAGCATAGCAACCCAAATGTCACAAATTGATCGACGAAGATCCAAGTAATAAGCTTCAATAGACGCATACATTTTGGGTGGTTCCTCAACCACTGGGTTAGCAAGTACATCTATTTTTTTGGTATTTTACGTTTCCTACCCATATCTAAAGATAGAAAACAACTTAGAACAGAAAATAAAATTACTTAGTGATAAAGCAAACAAGCACAAACCAGAATATCAACTACTACGCTATTGCTCCCACGCAACGGTGCCACAAAAAGGTCTTGATAACCCACAAGTGTAGGGGATCATTTGTATCCCTTTTTTATAAGTAAGTGTGTAGAATATAACGAGAATCTAAAGGTAGAATTAATATTCTCCCAAGTTCTATCAATGATCGATACAAATGTACGCATGCTAACGCTTACTTTGCCTAGAACAAGAATGAAATTATTTTGCGGGTAAGACACTAGAAGTACTTAGTAGGTGTGATAGATAGTTTTGCAAGAAAATAAAGAGCAAGTAAATAAAAGTTAGGGGTTGTTTATTAGAAAGCTTGTTGTTTAATGCTAACTCAAGAGAAAGATTGTCCATAGGCAATTGAATATAACATGATAGATACTTATCATGTGCAATGAGGGAGATGCATACGCTAGCATACTTTCTGTGTTTGGATCGTATACACTTGTGATTGGACCTCTAGCAATCATCCACAACTACTAGAAATAATTAAGGTAAACCGAACCATAGCATTAAACATCATGTCCTCCTTACTCCAATACGCACACAACTCACTTACTCGGGTGTAAGCTTTTGTAACTCTAGCCATCCCCTATAAGCGAATCATGAACATATTGCAAACCCTCCAGCATTAATCCTTCAGGTGTGCACCTCATAGAAGGCACCTTAGGGTAGCACCATATCATAATAAAACTCATATCAATAAGATCATAGCACAATTAATCCGTAGTACAAAAGAAATCTACTCAAACAGCATAGCATAGATACACATCATTGGATAATAATATATAGTATTAAGCACCATGATTAAGTAGAGATTACAGCAAGGAAGATAGGTTTTACACTAGTGCATAGAGGAGGAAAGAGTTGATGGTGACGGCAGCGAAGTTGTTGGTGTAGATCGTCGTCACGAGGGTTTCCTTGGCGGCGATCCGGTGCCACCGGGAGAGAGGGGGAGAGAGCATCCCTCCTTATTCTTCTTCCTTGGCCTCCTCCTTAGGTGGGAGGATAGTTTCTCCTATGTTCCATGGCCGCTATGGGACCCGGACGGTAGCAGCTGATACGTCCAAAACGTATCAATAATTTTTTATGGTTTCATGCCACTTTTATGCTTTTGATAATTGTTTTTATATTAAGTTTATGATTTATTTGTACGAACCTAATAATAGTTGCAAAAGTGAATAATGTTCTAGCTTTACACTCTGATGTGTAGGAACTATCAAAAATAGAAGACGGAACCTTGTTGGAGTGGGACTCTAACTTTCCTGAAATCTGTCCCCCCTACAAATTTTAGAGATCGTATGTTTCCGCCTCGACGAGGACGTTAAATGGCAAAATAATAGATGCTAAAGTTGGTGGGAATTTTATGCTGGTAATTATAGATATAAAATTAATATTATCACTCTTATTGTTCTGTGAGTTTTCACTTTTTGCTAGTACTGCGTTGAGCTCTTGTTTTCCACTCATATTTTGTTTATAGCTTGTTAGTTTGCTTCAATTATATACGATTATCTCTCTGGTCTTTAAATAATATTATCTATGAGAGTTGTTTCAAGGAAGTTGATTGGTGTTGGAGAAGAGTAAGATATTTCATGCTTATAGTGGTGCATTAGGAAGCTTGTTTAGACTGTGGCTTAGATTTTAACATGTCATGTTAGATATTATCTTAATTATATGCTTAGTAGTTATTGATGTAGCATGACTTGTCTCAAATAGCTGAGAGTGCCTAATGTTCCATTGAAAGAATCGTGTGTTGTTTTTATCATTTCAAAGCATAATATTGTGGTATTCTCCTTTACTGCTTCATTTGGGTTGACTTGGCGCATGCTCACAGCAGGTTATGACTACAAACCAGTCACCTCTAGCCGCTATGATAATTTAGTTTTTGACTTGTAATATTATTTATGCTTTGATTAATAATGTTTTGTTGCTATGCATGATTGTGTTCGTTATTTCTCTCTTAGTTGGTCGCTCCCAGTCTCTTGCTAGCCTCCACCTGTACTGAGTATGAGCTCTACTTGTGCATCCAACTCCCAAAAAAACAAAGTCTGCCAATTGTGTCCACCATACCTACCTACATGTGGTATTTAACCTACACTCCAAGTAAATTTCACATGTGCTACCTTTAAAACTTTCAAAATTATTCCTGTTTTGTGCCTTTGTTTTAGCTCATGAGGAAGTAGTAGATAATTCATTATCTTCTCATACTTGACAAGCTTTATCATGGGTTTGCATGTCTAATCTGCGAACCCCTAATACGAGGAGGGACTGGCATGAGTGCGCCCAGCTCATAAAAGATAATAGCAACAAACAAAACCTCCTTCACGCTTTGTTCATGAGAAATCAAAATAGTGATAAACAAAGGAGACTAAGGGGATATGATCGTCCCCACTTTGGGAGTCGTTCCTCAAAACTTGTCCAGCATGAGAAGTTTTGGGCTATCTGCTAGCATTCATTGACGAATTATGCACCTCCCAAAAGCTTGTTTTACAATTTTATTTATTTCAAAAATCTCTAAAAGCTCTAGCACATGAGTAATCCATGCTTCCCTCTACGAAGGGCCTTTCTTTTACTTGTATATTGAGTCTTCATCTTCTAACTTTATGCATCAATTAAGAAAGCATAGTTGTCTTTCTGAGTATAATGTGCATAGTCCCAAAATTTATAATTGATTGATTCATGATTATGTTATTACTTGTTCTCAAATTATTTGTATCTAGTCACGACTTGAACTTCGAAGGTGTCCTGGCATTTATGTTTTGCCCCACTCTTAATGACAAGCGAAATACCACTTTGCTATGTTTTCTTTATGCTCGAAACAAACGTATAACTTTCAAGTGCATTATTATTCATGATCTTTTGTTTCTGTTACTTTTCATGTTGCAACATGGTTGCTAAGTTTCATTGTTAGAATTATATCTATCACGCCTATTTTTAGAGTGCTATAATCTCAGCTTACAAATGCTTTTACAAATATGATGATCAAGCTTATGTTGGTAGCATGTCACCTCAAAAATTATTTTGTTTTTATCGTTTCACCTACTCGAGGACGAGTAGGAATTAAGCTTGCGTATGTTGATACGTCCAAAACGTATCTATAATTTTTGATGGTTTCATGCTACTTTTAAGCTTTTGATAATTGTTTTATATTAAGTTTATGATTTATTTGGACTAACCTACTAATAGTTGCAAAAGTGCATAATGTTCTTGTTTTACTCTTTGATGTGAAGGAACTATCAAAAATAGAAGAGGAAACCTTGTTGGAGTGGGACTCTGACTTTCCTGAAATCTATCCCCCTGCAGATTTTAGAGATCGTCTATTTCCAGCTCGAAGATGACGTCAAATGGAACAATAATCGATGCAAACGTTGTGGGTAATTTTATGCTGATAATTATAGACATAAAATTCGGCCCATTTTGAGTTCGGACCATCCAGGAAAGCCCATTTTACTGGTGGACAAATATCTGATTACAGGATTACGGAAATCGATGACGTGATTGAGTCCAACTCTTACCATATTAGATGGATTTGGCCAAGCCACGACTTGGGGACCTCATTAGGGCTCAGAGGGGGTTCCTAGGAGGGTACTAGAGGTGCCCAAGATCCCTTGGATCAAAGGGGCATCCATCGGAGGGCCAAGGGTGATCGTCCCGACTCATATAAGGAGAGGAAAAAACTTGTTTCCGGAGAGCCACCAAGAGCTACGAGATTCCCTCCTCCTAGGAAGCCACCTTGGGGTGGAGAACCACCTCCATACCAGCACCATCTCCAAGGAAGAAGTGTGGCCAAGGGTTGCCGCCCCCAAGGGCTGTGGCCGCCGTCGGCCGCCGTCTCCTCTCCAGGCTACACCTCTCCATCAACCTCTTGCTCACCATGGCCATGTGTGAGTAGTCTCCCTCGGGGCTGAGGTCTTCTACGTGTAGGTATGTGGTCATCTCTCTCTCCCATGATGTGATCTTGATTGTGATCATAGGCTATGTTAATCTAGGGTGATCCCATGATGTTTCCCCTTCTTCTATGTATTGGATGGATGTACTTACTTAATCTTATCTAGTATAATCCCCGAGACCATTGTGACAGCGGTCTATTAGACATGGATTAGAAGAATATTTCCATGAATGATTTCCTCTTTTGTAATTTGATTGAATATTGAGAGTCTCTTGGTTATTGTCTTTGATTATCCTTGAGATATATTGTGGTGATTGTGGTACTCTCTTTGGATGGCCGGGTGACATTGGGAAATCCATAGATGAGAACTACGTACTCTGAGGTGTGCTTTTGGAGCCCTACATAATTCTCTTCCTCTCTTGATCACAAAGGAGTGACCTATGAGTACGTCTCCATTGCATGTTTTAGTGGAAATATCATGTGATTAGATTATGTTAATGCTGTTGGGAGTTGCCACTAGTGAAAGTATGAAGCCTCGACCTTGTTTTCCACCATTGAACACCGTTTACTTTCAGTTTTGTTTCATGTTTGCTTGCAGTCATTTTTATTTCAGATTTACAATACCTTGTTTTACCATCCATATCACTTGCCTTTTAACATCTCTTTGCCGAACTAGTGCACCTATACAACTGACAATTGTATTAGGTGTGTTGGGGACACAAGAGACTTCTTGTATCTTAATTGCAGGGTTGCTTGAGAGAGACCATCTTCAACCTCTACTTTCCTGAGTTCGATAAACCTTAGGTCATCCATTGGAGGGAAATTGGTGCTGTCCTACAAACCTCTGCGCTTGGAGGCCCAACATAGTCGACAAGAATAGAAGCGTGCGTAGACATCAGCAGCCCCTGAGGGATTGGATGTCTCTCTGTTTCTCTCTTGTTTTGCAGCCTATTTTCTAGCCCTTCACCGTTTTATTAAATATCCGGAGATCCGTATCTTCGTTCACGCTGAAATTTTGAGGGGATTTTTATTAGAAAATTATCTTTCCTGCGGCCAACGGAGAGCTCCAACCGACTTAATGGCTGGACAAAAGCCATCAGGGCGCAACCCTGCCCCCAGTCCGCGCCTTGTTGGCTTTTGGGGTGTAACCACAAAGATGCAGCCCTTTCCTTATTTCGGGGCGAGGCCTCAAAAGGGAAAGGGGCGCATCTACACATTTTGCAAGCGAGATAATCATAACATTACATAACTGAAAGAGTGACAAGTAGGGCGTACACTTGCCATGTGATAAGAACATAGTCATATAGTCATACAGACACACTTATTCATGGTATAGTCCAGCTACAAACAATATGAAAACAGATAAAGCTATGATATCCCGCATGTTGTCCCCACGATCACGATCACGGCCTCTAGTCCTCCCGATAAGTCACGTACAGTCTGCCAGAGTCCTCATCAAACTCCCACTTCAACTGGTTGTCATCGAGATCTCCTGCATCAGGCGTACCTGTACCAGTCGCTGTTTGTAGTAAACCGTGAGCCACGAGGACTCAGCAATCGAATGACCTTGGAATTGAATCTAGCCGAGTTAATGGATGAGGAAGGTTAAGTGTATGGGTTTGTAGCAACCTAAGCATATATAGTGGCTACCTTACGATGATCAGAGTAAACATATGGTGGCCTACGTAACTCGCTCGAAAACTAGGTTAATCACTAAGTGATCCTGATCACCTACTTACGTCAAACATAACCCCATCGTGTTATCGATCAGAGAAGGAGCTCTGAAAGGGACAGTCACGGTTATGCACTCAGTTGGCAGTTTTTATTAGAAATACTTTAAGTTGTGTAGAATCGGATGTTAACAAAATATCCATATTTGCCATATAACCGCGGGCACGGCTTTTCGAAAGATTAAACCCTGAAGGGGTGCTCCAACTAGTCCATCACAAATTACCCCAGGCCGCATAGTAATCCTCTATCATGAAACTCGTGATCTCGTCGGATTCCATAAAGGAAAACCTCAACTTTGAGGAGACCCAAAGTTTCACCGGAATCCCAATGCGCAAGATATATCGCTAAGGTAAGACAAATCTGGCAAGACCTCTCGACGTGTCAACGATCCCGATAGGAGCTGCGTATCTCGTTCTCAGGTCACGACGGATAAGCACATCATACGGTGGCCTGATAGACATCTCCTTGGTTACCCTCGGTTGGCCCCCCAAACGGCTCTAGTTTGGACCAACACTCATGGAGCACTGGCCCAGGGCTTGATTAGATTCCTCGGGGTAGCTATTCCCTATGCCTTTAATTATTAAGTTATTTGCAGATTAAAACCAAAGTTGGGTCCTTCCAGACAAGCCTTAACACTATACGATTTATCAAGGGGGTCCCCATAACAACCCCGAACGTGTTAGGAGCGCTCAGTTATGGAATAAAACACCGGTAGCCGAAACTAAGACGGCAACAAGGGAACAAATCACCCGGCAAAAGGCTAGGCCTTCCGTTATTTACCAAGTATATAGGTGCATTGATTAAATAGCAGTTAAATATAATGATATCAATATGCCCATGTTATCACATGGACCAGCTGGCACTTGCAACTAGCAATGCTATCCATTAGTAGTTGAGCAAGCCTACTTAGCCAAACAATATTTGCTAGGAAAGGGAAGTGTTTGAGATTTCATGGCAAAGACGGATGGCATATATATCATGTGGTAGGCAGCGGGCATGTAACGAAGGAAACGTGATTCTAAGCATAACAAAGCAAGAAACAGTGTTAAGGTCACGGTCATCTTGCCTGTGATTTCTTCAGACTAGAACTGCTCTTGTTCTTCCTGCACGAACTCTCCTAAATCCGTGTACTCGCTCTCCCTTCCCGATGCTACCCAAAGATAACATAACGACAAATGAACACCGGAATAGCATAATGCAACAACCAATACGATGCATGTGTGAAGAAGAAGGCATGCACCACTATCCTAGTCACTTTCACATGCATTAGTTGGGTTGTTTATATTCTGGACAGAACCTCATTTTAAGTTATCTTGACATGCATGAACATGCCATAATCATATGCATCACAAGAAAACGAAGCAAAAACCTATAAAGAACATCGTGAATGGAGTCTCGGATCAATCGTAAACTACAAACGAAGTTACAAAGGTCTACGGGTTCAAAACAGCCACAAACATAAATATATGGCACTCACTGGTGTAACCAGGTTGCCAAATGAGCAAGCACCAAAATACAACTGGAATGGTGTTTGAGATCACACAGAACCATCAACCAAAGCTCACACAAGCTCAAAAACCAGTTTGACACCAATCTGTTTTTAACAGCAACATAACACTTTGAACACAATATCTATAGCAGCTACAACCCTCTAAATATTTCAAACAAGACATGAAACTAAAGCCATCCAACAGCATTACAACCTCTAACAAGTAGCTAAGGCAAAGGGATCACACATCAGCAGATATACAACCCCTAACTTGGACAAAATATCACAGACTGGGACTTAGTGAAAAATACATATTTTCACCAGGTGCTTATGCTCTGAAGCATTTTGGCAGCCTCCAAAATGATATCTACAGGAGGTGTGTGGGCATGAAATTAGACAGAGAGCTAGACAAACATACCAGCAAACAAACATTAGTTTGTCTCTTGGGCTAATTCCCAACAAAGGAGCAAATATTAACAACACAACAGGGGAAGAAAATAACCCCAGATTCCCAGACTTAGTGAAATTCACAGCTTTTCTCAAAACTGTCATTTTCAGTCAAGTGCTCATTTTGACAAGGTGTAATAAAACATGCAAAAACCTATGAACAAAATATATACCCATGTTGTAGAGGGGTTCACCGACTACCATCTACCAAGGGATCAACATAAAAAGATCAAAGCTCCACTTAATACAAAGCTCCAAAACATGGCTTGAAATCTTAAGTTGCAACACTTAGGGAAAAATCATACTACCTCCACAAACAACAACAACCTAAGGAAAAAATAAATAGTGAGGGGGTCCACCTGTTAGTGGACCTCCTATAGGATGACATGTGGGTCCTCTGGACCCACTATCATACACACACACTATATCTACACATCCTACAAGCACACACACATACACATAGTTGCAAACAGGGAAAAAAAAAAGATAAAACGTCCAAGAGGGGGATCGAACCCACCACCTCTCTGGTGGAGCTAGCCTAGTCCCACCACTGGGCTAACACCTTGTTGTTGTACTAACACGCGCATCAGAACAAGTAAGCTAGCCTCTACAGATAATGCACACATGAACTAAATAGACACAATAAAAAGGGGGCGCCAGGGGATTCGAACCTAGTACCACGGGCTTACAACCTCAGCGCTCAAACCAGCTGGGCTAGGAGGGGAACCTGAACCAGAAGGGGTTCTGCCCCAGACAAGCTAAACTACACGACACCACATCGTCTTCTACCTCGAGATCAGGGAAGGAGGAGCTCGTCTCCGGCGATGATGCAGCAACGGCGGTTGCATCTAGGGACCGGCGGGGATGCGGGAACCCTAGGGGGTTCCATTCCCATGCCTAACTTCACGGGAGGGAGCCAGTAGCGGTGGCTCGACGCGGCCTCCGCTCTTGGCCCGAACGGAGCTCGATACGGCGTCCTACGACAAGAAGAGGGGAAGATTCTACGCGCGGGCAAGAAGAGAGCGGAACGGCTCTCACCCTAGGGCTTCTCGGAGGCGCGCTTGATGCCGAGAAGAAGGAAGAAGAGGCGGGGGCACTGACGACGAGCTCTGCTCCCTCCGTCTCCAGACGAAGCCGACTTGGAGAGGCCGACAGAGGAGGGGGTCCACCCTCCTAGCGCCGGGAATGGATCGAGGGATGATCCAGCATCCTCCCTGTCGGCTTGGACTCGCCAGAGAAGCACCGGAGACGAGGAGGGATAACGGCAAGGCGATGACGGCGCTGTCTGAAACTCTCTCTCTCTCTCTATGAATTTCTCTCTGAACCCTTACCTGCAGAGGGGAAACGAAGGAGGAAGAGAGGCTGGCGGTGGAGGAGAGGGAACCCTAGCAAGCACGCCGAGGGGAGGATCTAAATAGGGCCGAGGCATGATGGCGTCGGCGTCCGTTCGACGCCACGCGGCCTCTCTCTCTCACAGCTCACTGACGGAAAGCAACAGAGGGGGGCACAACATGAGGAGGAAGAAGGAAAGGAGCGTGGGCTCTAGCGCCAGGGAAAAAGGAAATGGGCCAGGAGCCTATCCAACTCCCTCATCTCTCTTTTAATACAAAAAGTTGGTTTTTCTTTTACAAATAATTCAAACCAGTTTTGGAATAAAAGCAGGGAAGGAAAAAAAATAAAAAGGAATAAAACTGAAAATAAATATAAGTCTCTAAAATGTTGCTCCTATTTATAAAAATAGATGAGACATTTTAGAGCAAAGTAAATTAATTGTTTTTTATAAAACTGCCCCTGTTTTAAATAAAACAAAAAGGAACATAATTTTAGATAAATGAGGGTTGTCACCCACAAATATTTAAAAGAATTTCCAAAGAAGATGAACATTTTTAATGCCCCAAAACAGTAACTTAATTCTGCCTCAACATATAAAGGAGAGGGGGGTTATTTGGGCTATGGTGCAACTAAGAATTTGAAGGACCTTGTTGCACCCACACCACACTTGACAAACACAAGCCACATGCAATCACATCACCAAGATATTCACCACCACAAGAACAATATGATATGCATGATGCATGAGATGCACATGAAACGATAATCACATGAAATGACAATCACCTCTATAACATAGGTTCAACAAGGTTTCCACAATTGGAAAATCGTACAAAAGAGGAAAGAAAGCATCTAGGATGTTACAACTCTCCCACGCTACAAGAGGATCTCGACCCGAGATCTAGGGCTGGAAGAACTCTGGAAATTCGGAACAGAGGTGATCCTCGCGCTCCCAAGTGGCCTCTTTGTCGGAATGATGTGACATTGCACTTTGAGAAACTTGATTGACTTATTGCGGGTCTTGCGCTCAGTCACTTCAAGAACTGCAACTGGATGCTCATGGTAGGATAGGTCGGGCTGGAGGTCGATATCCTGGAGATCAACTGTGCGCTCGGGAGTCTTGAAGCATCATCGGAGCTGAGAGACATGAAACACGTCATGCACATTTGAGAAGTTGGAAGGGAGCTCTAACTGATATGCAAGATCGCCTCTCTTTCCAACAATTCTGAAAGGACCAACAAAATGAGGACTAAGCTTACCTTTAATGCCGAAGGGCTGAGTGCCCTTCATGGGAGACACTTTGAGATACACAAAATCATCGAGCTGAAAAGTCATGCCACGATGCTTGCTATCGTAGTAACTCTTCTAACGGGACTGCACTGCTTTGAGATTATCCGAATGACACGACACATTTCTTCTGCTTCAGCAATCATGTCATTCCCAAGAATCTGACGCTCACCAGTCTCTGACCAATTGGGTGGGGTACGTCACTTCCTGCCATAAAGAATCTCGAATGGAGCTTTGCCTGAGCTTGCCTGATAGCTGTTGTTGTATGAGAACACAGTAAAAGGTAGGCAGTCTTCCCACTTCATGCCAAACGAAATGGCACATGCTCTTAGCATATCCTCGAGTACCTGATTGACTCTCTGAACTTTCCCACTAGTTTGAGGATGGAAGGTTGTACTGAATCGAATCTTAGTACCCATCGCAGACTGAAATGAATCCCAGAACTTGGAAGTAAAGATGCTTCCGTGATCCGAAGATATCAGCATTGGAACACCATGCAATGAGACTATCCTTGATGTATACAACTCTGCAAGCTCAGCTGCCGAGATAGACTCCTTAGCTGGAAGGAAATGAGCGACTTTCTCAACTTGTTGATGACGACGAAGATGGCATAGTTGCCTTTCTTGGACTTCGAAAACCCAGTGACGAAATCCATCTCAACATGATAGAATTTCCACTCACGAATGGGCAAGGGATGCAAAAGACCTGCTGGACGTTGATGATCTGCTTTCACTCTGCGACAAACATCACATTCATTTACGAACTGAGCAATTTCACGCTTTATGCGAGTCCACCAGAAAGTCTGCTTCAGATCCTCATACATTTTGGAACTTCCTGGATGTATCGAGAGAAGGGAATTATGGGCTTCTTCCATGATAACCTTCCTGAGATCCCCTTTCGGAACGACAAGGCGATCCTCGAAGAACGAGGTATCTATATCATCAACACGGAAGCACTTATATTTGGGAATGCCCTTTGCCAAGACAATCTTAACTTTCTTCACCATTGCATCAAGAAGTTGAGCCTGTCGGACTTGGTCTTCCAAGGTGGGAGAAATCTCGAGATTAGCAAGAAATGCCTGAGGTACTAACTGAAGGTTGAGCTTCCTGAAAGATTTACAAAGATCACGCTGGAGAGGCTTCAGAATGAGACTGTTGCAGTAAGCCTTTCTGCTCAAAGCATCTGCAATGACATTAGCTTTGCCTGGAGTGTAGTCAACGCTTGGATTGTAATCTTGGAGCATTTTCACCCAACGAGTTTGCCGAAGATTGAGGTTAGGCTGGGTGAAGATGTATGTGAGACTCTTGTGATCGGTGTAGACCTCAACCTGTTTGCCCAACAAGAGATGTCTCCAAGTCATAAGAGCATATACCACTACCGGCAACTCAAGATCATGAGTAGGGTAATTTTTCTCACTTGGCTTCAAATACCTCGAGGTATAATATACCACTTTCTTCTCTTGCATCAGGACTACACCAAGACCTTGAAGAGAGGCATCGCAGAACACTTGATAAGACTTGGAATCATCAGGAGGAATCAAGACTGGAGTAGAAGTGAGCTTCTCTTTGAGTGTGTCGAAGGCCAACTGACAGTCTGGAGACCACACAAACCTCACACTCTTCTGAAGAAGGCTTGAGAGAGGCTTAGCAATCTTGGAGAAATTCTCAACGAATCTTCTGCAATAGCTTGCAAGCCCGAGAAAGGTTCGAAACTGCTTCACATTCTAAGGAGGTTCCCACTCAACAATGGCCTGCACCTTTGATGGATCAACTTTGATGCCCTCGGCACAGATGATGTGCCCAAGGTACACAACTTCCTTCAACCAGAACTCACATTTGGAAAACTTATCATAGAACTTATGCTCTCTTAGCTTATCAAGCACAAGCCGGAGATGTTCTTCATGCTCTTCCTCAGTTTCTGAAAACACCAGAATGTCATCAAGGTACAACAAGACAAATTCATTCTTAAATGGGGAGAAGATATAATTCATCATCCGACAGAAGGTCGGTGGGGCATTGGCGAGACCGAAAGACATCACTGTGTACTCATACGAGCCAAAGCTTGTCCAGAAGGCAGTCTTGGGAATGTCCTCTTCGCGAATGTGAATCTGTTGATAGCCCATCCTGAGATCAAGCTTCGAGAAGATCTTAGCCCCTTTCAATTGCTCGAACAACTCATTCATGTTGGGAAGTGGATACTTGTTTTTGACCATCTTCTTATTCAATGGGCGGTAATCGACACAGAGTCGGTCCGTGCAATCCTTCTTCTTAACGAAAAGAACTCCACAACCCCAAGGAGATGAGCTTGGTATGATCAAACCCAGACGCTCTTGCTCATCAAGTTGTTTCTTTAGCTCCTTTAGCTCTTATGGACCCAGTTTATACGGCCGCTTGCATACTGGTTCAGTACCTGGTTTAATCTCAATTACGAACTCAACTGCCCGGTGCGAAGGCATTGCTGGCAGCTCTTCCGGAAAGACATCTTCATACTCGCAGACCACTGGGACTTGAGAAATTGGAGAGATCTCACCCTTCTCATTCAAGGAAAACAGACGGACCGTGTCATCACGTGCTGCGAAGATAATCACGTCCTCCGAAGGATGAGTTAGCTTCACTTCTTTAGCTTCACAATCAATAGACGCCTTGTTCATAGCCAACCAATCCATGCCAAGGATCAAATCAATATCAGAGTTGCCAAGGACAATAGGAGAAGACATAAAGGCATAATCACCCATCTTGAAAGAGACATCCGGAACCAAACAATTGGAATTCATCAACCTCCTAGGGGAAACTACTAAGACAGGCTTAAGAAAATCTTCACAAACAAAATCATGCTTTGCAAAGAATGGACGGGACATAAAGCAATGCGATGCACCAGAATTGAATAAAACCTTTGCCTGAATATCGTTAACCGAGAGATTACCCATTATCACGTTTGTGGAGTTTTCTACTTCTGGTGCATTCACCATATTGACTCGCATAGACCTGGGATTGAACTTCACCATAGCATTGCCTGGAGGCTTCACTTGAGGAGGGGGCAGAAGACACTGCTGAGAGGTGCACTTGTTGGAGCAGTGACCCTTCTGCCCACACTTGTGACAAGTGACATCTGATAGTGGACGAAATTGCACTTGAGGATTCCCTTGCTTTGTTGGAAATATTCCGTAGTGGCAATGATAAATAGGTATTATTATATTTCCTGTTTAAAGATAATCTTTTATTATCCATGCTATAATTGTATTGAATGAAAACATACATACATATGTGGATACATAGACAAAACAATGTCCCTAGCAAGCCTCTAGTTGGATAGTCAGTTGATCAATGATAGTCAAGGTTTTCTGACTATATGCAAGTGTTTTCACTTGATAACTTGATCACATCATTAGGAGAATCATGTGATGGACTAGACCCAAACTATGAATGTAGCATATTGATCGTGTTGTTTTATTGCTATTGTTTTCTGCGTGTCAAGTATTTGTTCCTATGACCATGAGATCGTATAACTCACTGGCACCGGAGGAGTACCTTGTGTGCATCAAATGTCGCAATGTAACTGGCTGACTATAAATGTGTTCTATAGGTATCTCCGAAGGTGACCGTTGACTTAGTATGGATCAAGACTGGGATTTGTCACTCCGTATGATGGAGAGGTATCTCGGGTATCACTCGGTAATACAACATCACACACAAGCCTTGCAAGCAATGTGACTAAGTGTAAGTCATGGGATCTTGTATTACGAAATGAGTAAAGAGACTTGCTGGTAACGAGATTGAAATAGGTATGCGGATACCGACGATCAAATCTCGGGCAAGTAACACACCAAAGGACAAAGGGAGTGACATACGGGATTATATGAATCCTTGACACTAAGGTTCAACCGATAAGATTTTCGGAGAATATGTAGGATCCAATATGGGCATCTAGGTCCCGCTATTGGATATTCACCGAGGAGTGCTTCGGGGCATGTCTACATAGTTCTCGAACCCGCAGGGTCTGCACACTTAAGGTTCGGCGATGTTTATTATAGTTGACTTATATGTGTGGTAACCGAATGTTGTCCGGAGTCCTGGATGATATCACGGACATCACAAAGGTTTCCTGAATAGTCCAGAAGCGAAGATTGATATACAGGATGGTTTCATTTGGTCACCGGAATGTTTTGGGCAATTCCGGTAGTGTACCGGGAGTGACGAATGGCTTCCGGGAGTTCACCGGGAGGGGCCCACCCACCCGGGAGTGAGCCCAAGGTCCTAGGGTGGTGCCACAAGTCCTTAGTGGGCTGGTGGAGTCAGCCCAAGGAGCCCATGGTGCCACATAAATAAATACCAAAAAGAAAATAAAAAGAAAAGGGAAAGAGGGAGGTGGGAAGGAAGGGGAGGACTCCTCCTTCCCGAACCGAATTGAAGGAGGAGTCCTCCCCCTCCTAGTGCGGGCGCACCCTTGAGGCCTTGTGCCTCAAGGCTAGCCCCCCCTCCCTCCTATATATAGTGGAGTTTTAGGGCTTTTTGAGACACAACTTTGCCACGTGCAACTCTAGCCTAAACCACACAGTTTCACCTCTAGATCAGATTTCTACGAAGCTCGGGCGGAGCCCTGCAGGAGTAGATCATCACCACCACTGGAGCGCCGTCACGCTGCGGGAGAACTCATCTACTTCGTTGTCTTGCTTGCTGGATCAAGAAGGCCGAGATCATCGTCGAGCTGTACGTGTGCTAAACGTGGAGGTGCCGTCCGTTCGACGCTAGAGCGGAACGGATCGTGGGACGGATCGCGGGACGGTTCGTGGGACGGTTCGAGGGACTTGACGATGTTCCCCTACATCAACCGCGTTTCTTAATGCTTCCTTCTGTGCGATCTAGAAGGGTGCGTAGATCAAAATCTCCACTCGTAGATGGGCATCGCCATGATAGGTCTTCGTGTCCGTAGGAAATTTTTTGTTTCCCATGCAACGTTCCCCAACATGCTTCTGCTGCTAAAACCTCTGCTCGAAAGCTGGGTTGGGTGGGTGGGCAGAACCACGACCACCTAACTGTTTGTACTGCTGAATTTGTTGAGGAGGAGACACCCAATATTTCTGTTGCTTCTAGACCACCTGAGTTGAGGGCGAGGAACTGGAGTCCCTGAAACTCTTTCTCGAATTCTCCACTTTGAGCAAAGCTGCTTCAACCCTTAGAGCCAAGTTATAGAACTTATCAAACTCATCGGGATTGTGCAAGGCAAGGGCCAACTGCAAGTCCTCTCTCAGCCCACCTCTGAACGGATAAATCTTGGTCTTCTGATGTGGAATGTCCTGCAAAGCATATCGAGCCAGCTCGTGGAACTCGACGTTGTACTTGTACACAGAGGATCCTCCTTGCTTCAAGCGTCTGAACTTCTCACACATCTTATCCACAAAGCTAGACGAGATATAGTGAGACGTGAAATTTTTGCAGAAATTGTCCCAACTAATCATTCTGCCTCCCCTGGAGTCCTTCAACTGCTGCCACCATACTGCTACCTGCCCCTTGAGATGAAACATTGCAAACTTGACGAAGTCCTCTGGTCAGACATTGCTGCACTCAAAGTGTTTGTTCATGTCACGAATCCAGTCCTCAGCGTCGAATGGTTGGTCACAAGACGTGAAGGACTTCGGCTGTTCGCCACGAATTGATTCAAAGATGCAGATTGATGACCACCATCGTTGCAATTGCCCTGCTGCTGATTGTTCCTCTCTTGCAACAACTGAAGTAACATCTGGGTGTTAGCATTTGTTGCAGCAATCATCACTTGCCATGCCTCTGGAGGAGGAGGCGGCGGCGGTGGAGAATGCAGAGGAGGCGGTGGTGGAGCATCAACACCCTCGCGACCCAGATTCTGGCGAGTTGGTGGAGCCATCCTGAAGAATGACAACATGTTAGACTAGAGAAAAATATTCAAGGTAAAGCTGAATCAATAGGCAGAAATATCTAAACAGGATGGCTACTGTAATCAGAGCCATCGTAAGGTAAAGTTGAATCAATAGGCAGAAATATCTGATACCAACTTGTAACGACTAAGATGCGGCCCTTTCCTTATTTGATGGCGAGGCCTCAAAAGGGAACGGGGCGCATCTACATGTTTCGCAAGCGAGATAATCATAACATTACATAACTGAAAGAGTGACAAGTAGGGCATACACTTGCCATCTGATAAGAACATAGTCATATAGTTATACAGGCACACTTATTCGGAACATGGTATAGTCCAGCTACGGACAAGATGAAAACAGATAAATCTCCTATATCCCGCATGTTGTCCCCACAATCACGACCACGGCCTCTAGTCCTCCGATAAGTCACGTATAGTATGCCAGAGTCCTCATCAAACTCCCACTTCAACTGGCTATCATCGAGATCTCCTGCATCAGGCGTACATGTACCTGTGGGTCTTCGTAGTAAACTGTGAGCCACGAGGACTCAGCAATCGAATGACCTTGGTATCGAATCTAGCCGAGTTAATGGGTGAGGAAGGTTAAGTGTATGGGTTTGCAGCAACCTGAGCATATATAGTGTCTACTTACGATGATCAGAGTAAACATATGGTGGCCTACATACGTCGTTCAAAGACTAGATTAATCACTAAGTGATCCTGATCACCTACTTACCTCAAACATAACCCCCACCGTGTTCTCGATCAGTGAAGGAGCTCTGAAAGGGACAGTCACGGTTATGCACTCAGTTGGCAGTTTTTATAAGAATTACTTTAAGTTGTCTAGAACCGGATGTTAACAAAATATCCATATTTTCCACATAACTGCGGGCACAGCTTTCCAAAATATTAAACCCTGCAGGGGTGCTCCAACTAGTACATCACAAATTACCATAGGCCGCATAGTAATCCTCTATCACGGAACTCGTGATCTCATCGGATTCGTTAGAGGAAAACCTCAACTTTGAGGAGACCCAAAGTTTTACCGGAATCCCAATGCGCAAGATATATCGCTAAGGTAAGACAAATCTAGCAAGACCTCCCGACGTGTCAACGATCCCGATAGGAGCCGCATATCTCGTTCTCTAGACACGACAGATAAGTAGAGCATACGGTGGTCTGATAGAGATCTCCCGAGTTGCCCTGGGTTGGGCCCGCAAACGACTCTAGTTTGGACCAACACTCATGAGGAGCACTGGCCCGGGGGTTGATTAGATTCCTCGGGGTAGCTCTTCCCTATGCCTTTAATTATTAAATTATTAGCAGATTAAAACCAAAGCTCGGTCCTGCCAGACAAGCCTTAACACTATAAGATTTATCAAGGGGGTCCCCATAACAACCCCGAACCTGTTAGGAGCGCTTAGTTATGGAATAAAACACCGGTAGCCGAAACTAAGGCGGCAACAACGGAATAAATCACCCGACAAAAGGATAGGCCTTCCGTTATTTACCAAGTATATAGGTGCATTAATTAAATAGCAGTTAAACATAATGATATCAATATGCCTGTGTTATCACATGGACCAGCTCGCACCTGCAACTAGCAATGCTATCCATTAGTGGTTGAGCAAGCCTACTTAGCCAAACAATATTTGCTAGGAAAGGGAAGTGTTTGAGGTTTCATGGCAAAGACGGATGGCATATATATCATGTGGTAGGCAGCGGGCATGTAACGAAGGAAACGTGATTCTAAGCATAACAAAGCTAGAAACGGTGTCATGGTCACGGCCATCTTGCCTATGATTTCTTTAGACATGAACTCCTCTTGTTCTTCTTGCACGAACTCTCCATAATCCACATACTCGCTCACCGTTCCCGATGCTACCCAAAGATAACATAACAGCAAATGAAAACCGGAACAACATGATGCAACAACCAATATGATGCATGTGTGAAGAAGAAGGCATGCACCACTATCCTAGTCACTTCCACATGCATTAGTTGGGTTGTTTATATTTTGGATAGAACCTCATGTTAAGTTATCTTGACATGCATGAACATGGCACAATAATATGCATCACGAGAAAACGATGCAAAAACCTATAAAGAACATCGTGAACGGAGTCTCGGATCAACTGGAAACTACAAAACAAGTTACGAAGGTCAACGGGTTCAAAACAGCCACAAACACAAATATATGGCACTCACTGGTGTAACCAGGTTGCCAAATGAGCAAGAACCAAAATAGAAGTGGAATGGTGTTTGAGATCACACAAAACCATCAACCAAAGCTTAGACAAGCTCGAAAACCAGTTTGACACCAATCTATTTTTAACAACAACATAGCACTTTGAACACCATATCTATAGTTGCTACATCCTCTAAATATTTCAAACAAGACATGAAACTGAAGCCATCCAACTGCATTAAAACCTCTAACAAGTAGCTAAGTCAAAGGGATCACACATCAGCAGATATACAACCCCTAACTTGGACAAAATATCACAGTTTGGACTTAGTGAAAATTACAGATTTTCACGAGCTGCTTATGCTGTAAAGCATTTTGGCAGCCTCCAAACTGATATCTACAAGAGGTGTGTGGGCATGAAATTTGACATAGAGCTAGGAAAACATACCAGCAAACAAACATTAGTTTGTTGCTTGGGCTAATTCCCAACAGAGTAGCAAATATGAACAACACAACAGGGGAAGAAAATAAACCCACATTTCCAGACTTAGTGAAATTCATAGCTTTTCTCAAAACTGTCATTTTCAGTCAAGTGCTCATTTTGACGAAGTGTAATAGAAACATGTAAAAACCTATGAACAAAATATATGACCCATGTTGTAGAGGGGTTCACCCACTACCATCTACCAAGGGATCAACATAAAAAGATCAAAGCTCCACTTAATACAAAGCTCCAAACATGGCATGAAATCCTAAGTTGCAACACTTAGGGAAAAATCGTACTACCTCCACAAACAACAACAACCTAAGGAAAAAAATAGTGAAGGGGTCCACCTGTTAGTGGCCCTCCCACAGGATGACATGTGGGTCCTATGGACCCACTGTCATACACACACACTATACCTACACATGCTACTGGCACACACACATACACAGAGGGAAAAAAATAAAAGATAAAAGGTGGAACAGGAGGGATCGAACCCACCACCTCTTTGGTGGAGCTAGCCTACTCCCACCACTAGGCTAGCACCTCGTTGTTGTACTAACAGGAGCATCAGAACAGGTAAGCTAGCCTCTACCGATAATGCACACAGGGACTAAATCGAAACAATAAAAAGGGGGCACCAGGGGATTCGAACCCAATACCATGGGATTACAACCTCAGCACTCAAACCAGCCGGGCTAGGAGGGGAACCTGAACCAGAAGGGGTTTTGCCCCAGACAAGCTAAACTACACGATACCACATCGTCTTCTACCTCCAGATCAGGGAAGGAGGAGCTTGGCTCCGGCGATGATGCGGCAACGGCGGGTGCATCTAGTGACCGGCAGGGATGCGTGAACCCTAGGGGGTTCCATTCCCATGCCTAACTCCATGGGAGGGAGCCCGTAGCGGCGGCTCGACGCGGCCTCCGCTCCGGCCCAAACGAAGCTCGATCCGGCTTCCTATGGCACGTAGATGGGAATATTCTACGCACGGGGAAGAAGAGAGGGAGACGACGCTCACCCTGGGGCTGGTCAGAGGTGCACTTGACTCCGAGAAGAAGGAAGAAGAGGTGGGGGCACTGACGACTAGCTCTGCTCCCTCCATCTCCAGACGAAGCCGATGGGGAGAGGCCGGCAAAGGTGGGGGTCCACCCTCCTAGCGTCGGGAATGGATCGAGGGAGGATCCAGCATCCTCCATGGGCGCTTGCACTTGTCGGAGAAGCACCGGTGATGAGGAGGGATGACGGTGAGGTGACGACTATGCTGTCTGAAACTCTCTCTCTCTCTGAATTTCTCTGTGAACCCTTACCTACAGAGGGGAAAAGAAGGAGGAAGAGAGTTTGGCAGCGGAGGAGAGGGAATCCTAGCATGCACGCCGAGGGGGAGGCTCTAAATAGGGCCGAGGTATGACGGCATCGGTGTCCGTGCAACGCCATGCGGCCTCTCTCTCACAGCTCACTGACGGAAAGCAACAGAGGGGGGCACGGCGTGAGGAGGAAGAAGGAAAGGAGCGTGGGCTCTAGCGCCAGGGAAAAAGGAAATCGGCCAGGAGCCGATCCAACTCCCTCATCTCTCTTTTAATACAAAACGCTGGTTTTTCTTTTACAAATAATTCAAACCAGTTTTGGAATAAAAGCATGGAAGGAAATAAAATTAAAAAGGAATAAAACTGTAAGTAAATATAAGTTTCTAAAATGTTGCTCCTATTTATAAAATAGATGAGGCATTTTAGAGCAAAGTAAATTAATTTTTTTTATAAAACTGCCCGTGTTTTAAATAAAACAAAAAGGAACATAACTTCAGATAAATGAGGGTTGTCACCCAGAAATATTTAAAAGAACTTCCAAATAAGATGAACATTTTTAATGCCCCAAAACAGTAACTTAATTCTGCCTCAACATATAAAGGAGAGGGGGGGGTAATTTGGGCTATGGTACAACTAAGAATTTGAAGGACCTTGTTGCACCCACACCACACTTCACGAACACAAGCCAAATGCAATCATTTCACCAAGATAGTCACCACCACAAGAACAAGATGATATGCATGATGCATGAGATGCACATGAAATGATAATCACATGAAATGACAAGCACCTCTTTAACATAGGTTCAACAAGGTTGCCACAATTGGAAAAGCTTACAAAAGAGGAAATAAAGCATCTGGGCTGTTACATGGGGCCCTCGGGCATCGTCTTGCATTGATTCCGACTCCCAAAATTCAGATATATTCCAAAATAACTCTCCGTAATTTTTTATCGTGTTTGGAATTCGTTTGATATGTAATTTCTAGAAAACAAGCAACACAACAAATAGGAACTGGCACTGGGCACTCGGTAAATAAGTTAGTGCCAAAAATAGTATAAAATGTTGCCAAAATATATGAAAGTTGTATAATATTGGCATGAAGGAATAAAAAATTATAGATACGACGTAGGCGTATCACACATGCATGCATTCCCGCCTCTTCTCTCCCTCCCTCTAGCCGTGGACGACGCCCACAAGCTCCCCTCAGCTAGCCTAGCCCTCTCTAGTGGCCTCTGCCTCAGCTGCACCCTCGCTGGCGCACAAACATTTGATGGTCCTTGGGCAGCCTATAAAAAGGCCTCCCTGAGACCATCCCCCCCCTTGGATCCTCTCAGTTCTCGAGATCGAGCCGAGCTCCACCGCAAAGGAGCGCCGGTGATCTCTGGGTATAGCCCCTCTCCCGCCCTAGTTCTTGTCCCTATGATCCTCCCTCATGCTCCTGACACTTTCCCCTCTCTCTCCTGCATGGATTGGTGCATGATTCATCGGGTTCAATATTTCCCGAGGCAGCTCCGTTGCGGCCCTCTCATCGTCGCCGACCCAGTCTCCTCTGGCGACTCCCTCCTCTTCCACTAGAACAGTGACTTGATGTTGACTCCATCCCTGACCTCAGGTCCCCTCGCTGTTCTCTGCATCACCGACGGTAAGATCGTCGACCCTCTGGCCGGAATATGACGGTGACCTTGACAGAGGGGCCCACCTGTCAGCCTCTGTCTCGCCTGCCTCTCTCTCCCTCTCACTTGGGTCTAGGGCTCGCGCGTCAGGTTTGAACCTGGCCTAGCACGCGCGCCCGGCTCGGGTGGGCTAGCTCTGGCCGAGGGCATAGTAGCCCTTTTCTTTTCCTTTTTATGGCATTATTTCTAATATTCCCTATGTATAAAATATTAATCCAAATTGAGTTATTCTAATTTCTAAAATTTGGTAATATTGCAACCTATTTCATAGTGCCACATGTGCAATTTTTGAAAAGAGCTTTAGACATTGTTTTATTTAGAAACCTTGTTTAAAGAATTTTAACTCTTTGTTAAATTGGTTTTCACCAATTTTTACACTTAAAAACTAAAACCTAATAATTTTTACAAATCTTATATTCACCCTAGTATTATACAAAAATAATTTGACATTTTTGTAAGTAATTTATTTTCTCTCTTTTTGTCGTGCTCTTATTTTTTTGGCCGTTATATTGCGATGAATAGATTGCGTTGTTTACGGAGAGCTTGGACAAGAAGGGTTTGAAGACCCTGAGGACTTTGTTGATCCAGCCAAGCATTCCCTTAACGATGACTTGAAACCTTTTGGGCATGTCATATGGCACTCTATTTTGTTGCATCTGCATCATGTTGGATCGGTGGCCACTTCGGTGGGGTTGTCTCCAATATATCTGTGTTGGTACTTGTACTGAGCATGACCCTACCTTCTTATGAGGGTTCTGCCGGTGGGAAGTAGCTAGGATTCCAGTAGTTGCTATGCTGATGGGATGGGAATATGCATGGTGTCAGAAAAAGAAAATTATTTCAAGGGCTTTTTGAAAACCCCATCGTGTGCCAATAATGCCCCGAGGGAGATGGTGATGAGTTTGGTAACCACTTGAGAAAGAAGTGGTGTACTGAGGCAAGGTGTATGTGTTTTTCAAAAACAGAGAGATTTAAGATTTTTCGATCATCTCAACCTTACATGTACAACCACGATACCCCTTATGGGACGGGTCTTTGCTCATTAGTATGGTTGGTGCTAGCAGAGAGCCCGTATTACTAGTGGCAGGAGTGACATGGTCACTCTCGAGACGGGGTCGTGCCAGGAAAGGACGACCATGGGTTGTTTTTACAAATACCAGGCACACCGTTTGTTCCTGCATGGATGTTACTTTTGATGTACATCATGTGGGTTGTGTGCCTACGAGTGGACTCTTTCTTAGCATCGTCAAGGGAAAGGCATTGTTCGCATACTTACCTCGAGTATGGACAATACCGTGAGTCGTGGCTTGACACGGAAGTTTCCCGAGTGTTCTGGGTAAAGTGTCCAACCTCTACAGAGTGTAAAAGTATTGGAATAGTCGTGTCCACAATAAAGGAGAATTGGGTGGTGCTTCTTAAACTACGTCCACATGTTTTCCCAACTTCGTGTGTGTGAAAAGAATGACAATGTGAGAAAGGTGATACTTGAGCTAAGCTAGATGACTTGGTGTGAGGAGTGAACATGAGATGTTCAACCCCCTATTTATATTGATATATGTAACTGTTCACACGAATGCAAGTTACCTCATGATGCATGCCTTCATAAGATATTGATCATGTCATTCCACCAAAAACTAGCTTTCTACAACTTACCTACTAGTGCTATATCATGCATTGTTATTACCTCATTCCAAAACATGGGCTGCTTGCGAGTGCATTCAAAGTACCCACTTGTTTACCACTCGTTGTTTAATTCGCCAGGCATGGAAGAATAGGAGTATGGTGAAGAGTTCGTTGGAGACGAACATGCGAACTAGGATGCTTCCCAGTCAGAATGCATGTAGGTTAAGGCAGATGGCATGGGTTATGCTTTTGACCAAGATTTCCGCTCCTAGTTTGTGTTTGGTATTTGGATTGCATGGCCCTATCCATGTAAGACTTGACCTTGATGGTCTTTATTTGTACCAAACCGTATGTATGGATGTAAGACTCTTGTTATTCCACTTCTGTGTGTTCAGTAAGCATTGATCTGCACTTCTTACCTCTTCCACTCAGAGCTGGCATCAGAGCCATCCTCACTTTAGGAAGCCTTAGTTAGCATGGACATTAGTTAGGTTAAAACCCCATTCAAAAACTATACCAAGTATCTATACTTAGGAGTTTCTGCACTTCTTACCTCTCCCACTTTACTTTCTAACTTTACTCACACCCCTCGCCTTAAACCTTGTAGATGGCCATCGTACCTGGAAACTTGCTGGCATCCGGCATTCCCGTATTCCTTGAGGATAGCATGGAGAGGTGTGAGTTTTTTCAATCACCCATTTTCCTCTACCATGAGCATTGGGTCGATGCCACCATGAAGGACTACCACGTTGATGTGGTCATGAAGGAAAACGACTCCCCGATGATTTGGTTCTTTGAAGGACCACAGATGGAGACACTCGCATTAGCAGTTGATACAGCTGCAAGGAAGGCACTAGTCCACCTTCGAGACACCATCCTAGATATGGAAGATGACAAGCCTACTCGTCACCTTCCTTTCAGGAAGGATGATATTGATGAGAGTTAGACGTTGGTCCCATCCAAGGAGGATGGAACACCACTCAGGTTCCATACCTACTTCAGCTTCTCCCCTCACAGTCTGTATCACACCCTGATTAAGGAGTGTGTGAAGCTCCACAAGGAAATTCACCACAACCGTAAGCTACTTCGACAATCCAAGACGAAGCCGGACAAGATCTAGAAGGATGGAGCCCCCGAGGGCGACCATCTATCGCTTATAGAGGAGGAGTTTCCCCAGCTAGGGATGCACCCACACGTCATCATCGCATGAGTGTGAAGGAGTATCATGCGCTCTTCACATGCCCACCGGTAAAGCGTCATCGGGATGGACCTCCTCGTACTCTGACCCCCTTGACTGGAGACGATGCCCGTATGGATCATGACCAGGAGGAAGACCCTGAGGAGCGTGAGTACAAGACCAAGCACTCCACCACTTGTGTTCGAGGACCCCCTAGGGTAGGCTAAGTCATGTATCCCTCAAACGAAGTTGAGTCCGAGTAATGGTTCATATGAAACCATGTGTGCTTGTTGTTTGTGTTTTGATCCAAGTCACGCTTTGCCTTAGGCAACATATAAGTGACTACATCACCTATCATATCTTAATGTCATATGTTTGGTTTTATTGACCTTTGTTTTATCACACTTGAAGTGTACCAATCCCCTTAGGCGCGTTTACCTCTTATTGTTTTCCCTCTTGCATATTCTAGTTGTTTGACTTGGGTGCTCCAAACAAGATGGTGACTACAATCCGCACGAGTACTTTTGGCAACCCTAGCACCAGCAACTCTAGCCAGTAGCCGGAGGCTGGTGGGTCTGCTCAAGCTGGAGATGACCAGGAGCAGTTACGAGGCGTGATTCCGCCGCCACCACCTCCACCGGGGAACATGACCATAGCTGAGGTTCTCCAAGTTCTTCGGGAGGAACGCGAATCCAACACTGTCCTCTATAAAGCAGATGTCTCAAGTCCTTGTGAACAACGAGTAGCAAGGCAGGAACGACAATGGTCGTTCCACTCTGTAGAAGATCATGAGGAATTTTGTCACACCCTTTGTTTCGGCTCTCCTTACAAAATAAACTAATCTAAAAAATTAGGACCAATTAAATTTTTTGTGAGTTCTTGTGATGCGTGATGTGATTGTTGCTTGCTTGTGTTTTAAGTCACATAGTTCCTACTACTCTCTAGACACACCTCCTGGACCCAAACCCTTGCCCAATGATCATGCCATCTGTATAGGACCATACACTATTTTTACCAAAAAACTTTTATTTAATTTAAGATTTCAAAACCCCCTCAGTTGGGATTTGTACTACAAGTCCTCAAACTAGGGAAGCTGTCTTGCACCTAAAATTATATTTAAATCCAATTGTCAAAACGACTTCCCACAACCATAAGATTATTATTTTAAGATATTTTACTATTTTATTTAAATACATTCTTCTCAAGCGAGAAATGGTCTTTTTGAAGAAAGGTTATTTTTCCTGCTTTCAAAATATCTGAGAAAATTTAGCGAAACTCAGTGGACATATATATTCCATATATAAGAGTTTCAACACATGGTCATGTTCAAAATGTTGGACAAAACCCTTCAAAACCCATTCTGCCTATTTCAACCTTTTGGAATATTTCCATAGTAAATATTCTCAATAAATCCCAGTAAAATTCTAGAATTTCACACATGATATATGGGATTATGTTGCCAGGTTTCATCTCAATCCAAGTTGATTTGATTTAGCTAAATATTCCAAAACCCCATGTGTCCAGATCAAAATTTGAGCAACTCTACATTGCTAGGTGTCTTCAATTGTGCTCAAATATTGTGGTCATATTCTAAAACTCCAATGATGCATCCACACCAAGTGGTGCACCAAGGAGAATACGTGAACTTGCCAATAACCCCTCAAAACCTCCTGTGCTGATTTCTAGAATTCCAAAACTTTACATTTTGAAGTTTCTCCAATTGATCCCAAACTTTTTGGGTATACTCTAATACCCTAATAATGTCACCACACCAAATGGGGAATTAGTGGGGATTAATTTCCATGGGTTTTTAATTAGAAATCCATTTCTGCCCATTTCTATGTTTTTCAAGTCTACATTGGAAACTTTGTCCACCAAATCCCCAATTTGGTGTACAAGCTCATTCTGACATAGCATGTGATCCTCTTAAGTTTCATAGCAAGTGGACTCCTTATGCTAGCCCTACCATCGATCAAACACCTACTTCTCATTTACCAAATTTCCTTCTTTGGACCCTTCTACTAATCTCCTTGAGCTCAAAATTCTTCCACAATATTATTTGACCCTATTTTACCTCATATAACTCTGTCATGGCACCTGGTCAGTTATTAGAGGGTGACTCCCTCTCTTTACCTCTCCTTTTTACCATGGCAGCCTCCCAACAGTCGTCCCCACCCGTTTTAAGTGGAGGCGCCCGCCGCTTGTCCCATCTTGCCGCAACGTAAGCGCCCCAAAGCAAAGGAGCCTTCGACGTGGCCGGACAGCCTGCATGGCCAAGCTGATGGGCCGGCCCTCTTCCTCTCCAATGCCCTGGGCATGTTATAGCCCACTAGGTAGAAGACCTTTTTTTTCAGTGAACTTGTAAAATCCATATTAAATTCAATTCAACTCTGAATTTAGTGATTCAAATTCCAAGGAACTCCTAAAATCCTTACCTATCCAAGTATGTGCTTTGCCTATTTTTCCAAAAATACTTTCCGTAGAGATCTAATGCAAACTTAAATCTGATTTATTCAAACTCCACCCTTGTAAATTCTTGCATCACTCAAATCAACTCCAAATGGAGTGATTCCCATTTCTAGAGACTTATAAAATCATGCTCTAATTTTCTAGCCTTAGTCAACATTTTTCTCTGCCATATTTCTGTTGCATCAAATAAATAGCACCTATTCCTATTTATACCATGCATACGCTTCCTAAATATTTCTAAAATCATGCCCTATTAAATGAGTGCATGCACTCATTTTTATCAGAATATTTTCTGTAGACTTCTTGGACCAGTGATGCCTCCATTTCCACCATTCAAAAATCTCTGGTGATCCAAATCCCTTAGAACAACTTTAAGCATTTTTCTTATGCCCAAAGACGTCCAAGAGTAATAAAACTCCTATTTATAGAGCACTTTGTGTTTCTGCTTGTTGTGTGGCTTACCATTCTTTTTTCCGATGATAGTTGGCGATACAAGCGGAGTACTCGGAGTTGGACCGGAAGACCTCAAAGACCCCGGAGACCTATTTCAGCAAGGCAAGCAACCATTTGACCATGCCTGAGAAACTTTTACTTGCATTTCATATGGTACCTTACTTATGGATATATTCCTATTGGATCAGAGACCTCCCTTGTTGGGTTGTCCCCGAAGAACACTTTGTTGAAACCTGTATTTGGGCATGACCCTACCACCTATGAGGGTTATGCATGTGGGATGTAGTTAGTTCCTAGTAGTTGCTACGCAAGAAGGGATGGGTCTATGCATGGTGACGATGAAGGGAATTCTTACAAAGACTTATAAAAAAAACGTCAGGTGGCACTAATGCCAGAGGGTGATGGTATTGTCATGGATGACCACTTGATAAAGAAGTTCCAATGCCCAAGATGCTATCATATCCTTATTTTGGGCGTGATGGCCTCGACAGGGATAGAAACGCACCACGTCGTTTCGCAAGAATGGATATCGTTACAAGTACATGTGCTAAAAAGATGTGTATAAGGATTTGGATTACACTCGCGACAAGCTACATCAAGATCACATCAATACAACAATATACAGTCGTCATGTCGAAGAGTAGGGTCTAACTACGGACGAAAAAAACAATAAAAGAATGACGTCCATCCTTGCTAGCAAAGCTTAATGAGTGAGGAAGAAGAAGAAGAAGAACTCTGTCGGCCTGGAACCCATCCTAGATCGATGAAGAAGAAGAAGAAGAAACTCCAAATAGAACAATCATCACGCTCACGACAAAGTAACTCTTTACATGTACGTGCAATTGTTGTTGTAGTAATCTATGATCCACAGGGACTCAACAATCTCATTTCCAAAGGTATGAAGACTTGCAAAGATTAATGGGTGAGGTATGGTTAAGTGGTGAGGCTGCAGCAAGCGACTAGCTTTTATTTGAGGTGGCTAACTTACGAGTACAAGAATAAGAGGGGGTGATCTATGCATAGCGGACTTGTACTACTGATGATCAAATGAATGATCCTAAACACCTACTTACGTCAGACATAACCTCATCGTGCCCTCTTCCGGATACAAAACTCACGAGAAGAGATGGTCATGGTTACGCACACAGTTGGCATATTTTAATTAAACTTACATCAAGTTATCTAGAACCGGATGTGAAATAAAGTTTCCAAGTTTGCCACATACCACAGGCACGGATTTCCAAAAGATTTCACCCTGCAGAGGTGCTCCAACTAGTCCATCACAAACTACCACACGCTGCACCGGAATGACCTCGATCAGGGAAGACTCATGATCTTCCCGGGCTCCTATTGGAAAACCTCAACCTCAACCTTGGAATCCCATGCATGAGACGCTTGAGAAAGGTAAAACAAGTCCAACAAGGTCGCCCGCGTGTGTCGATGATCCCGATAGGCGCCGCATATCTCGTTCTCAGGACATGAAGGATAAGCTACGCGTACGAAAGGCTGGATAGAAATCCCCCGAGTTGCCCCGGGTAGCCCCGCACAATGCTCTATTTTTGATCAGCACCATCAGCACTGCCCCCTGTATTGAGTTGAATTACTCCTTGGGTTCATGACGTCCTATTTTTTTCAGTATTATTATGTTGGGAAAATATAGTACCAATGTTGGTCCTTGCCAAACGAGTTTTATCCCAAAACAGAAATCTAGGGGGTCCCCATAACAACCCCAAGCAAGTTAGGAGCACTAATTTATGAAACATAACACTGGTAGCCGAAACTAGGGCGACAAAGGTGGAATAAAACACCAGGCTAGAATGCCAAGCCTTCCACCTTTTACCAAGTATATAGGTGCATAAAACTAATTTCAATAATATGGTGGTATAACAAGGAACCCATGTTTTCACATGGAAGCAACTACACCTACAACTAGAAATGGTATCAAAAGGCTGAGCAATCAGTAACATAGCCAAACAGTGGTTTGCTGGGACGTGGAAAGGGTCAGAGGTTTTCATGGCAATGTTGGGAGGTTTATTTAACGAGTGGTAGGCAGCGAGACATAGCGAAAGAAACGAGACAACTAGCATATAATTGGTAGTAATGGTATCTAGGGAAATGATCATCTTGCCTAGGATCCCGCTTGGAAGAAGAACGAATCCGTGAAGCAAACGAACCGATGTAGTCGAATGGAATCTCACACTCTGAAGCGGTTCGCAACTCTATCGAGAAGAAATAATCCAGAACAACAATTAAGACACAATAACACAACAAAAAAGTACGGTATGATGCACAACACATATGATGCATGTGTGGTTTAATTATGCATGTCACGACATGGCAATTCACAACAATCAAACACTACACATTAAGTGAAGCTCAATATCCAGCGAGTTACCTATTGACGAAACTTCACATTTGAATTACTTGGTTCACTTACATTTAGGTACACGACAATATTGAATGTTGTTAAACATGGCAGGAGGTGAAGCATAATTAAACTACCTATCTAGGAATTTTAAATGAATTCGGAAACAACTAATAGCATCTCCGAAATCACCCCATATGTCAATTTAGAAATCTGTCTAGATCTGAACTAACACATTTTAATATTTGTTAAACATCAGAATAAAGTGATTCACATGATTCTACACATCATTCTAGTTGATTTACATATATGGATCATCTCCAACGGAGTTACGGTTCAAAAGATATGATCATCGCAAGATTATATGCATGAATGCAATATGTATGCAAATGACAGCCACAAGCATTCCAAACCATGTAGGCAAAAATATATAACAAAACTACACGAGATTCTAAGGAAGTTTTATATATGACACATTCAAAACGGAGCAATGGTTCAACAATTACAAGCAAAACAAGAAATAGCTACAATCTGGCAAAAACAACAACATGGCATTTTCTACACAATACTAAAATGCTCAAACAAGACATGAGGCAGTATTGGTCAAGATTGAATACAACACCCTACTAAATACAAGTAGCATGCAAGCATGGATCACTAGGAAAAGAACTCGCAAAATGGCAATTAGCACACAGTTTCAGAGTTAGTGAAAACAACAGCTTTGACACTGTAGTTTTCAACCAGAAGGCATATTGGAAGCAGTAAAACTATATGCTACAAGGCATTGAATGGCATGAAAATTTACAGCATGCTAGATAATCTTAAGAACTATAAATAACTCCATTTCACCAACCCCAAAGGGGCTCTAGATCACTAGAAAATCTCATGACAAGACATCAACAAAATGATACAGATTCCAGACTTAGAAATATTTTAGCATCTGAACAGAGCACTATTTTCTAGCATGTTGGCAACAAGAAAAGAACACCTAAACTTGGATTTCTATAGCAACCAAAATTACCAGGAGCTAGCATACATGTCCAACGACATAACTCAAGTTCAAAACTAATTCATATCTTGCACGGAATAATAAACAAAAGGCAACATGGAAAAATATCATGCACGCCAACTTGCTCAAAAGATAAACTAAATGCACAGATAAATTCTATGGATTTTTCTACCCCGAAAACATATATACTACGTAGGTTTTGAAATAAAACTAATGCGAGCACATATATGCGAGAATAAGACATACACCCATCTTAGCAAACTATTTATGCCACCTACATGAAAATAGCAAGACAAATATTTCTAATATGCATGGCAGGGATTGCAAACAACATCAACATTTTACATACTAGGTTTGAGCAATTCTGACGCACGCTTAAATAGCAACGAAATAAAGCACCTAATATAACAACACGCAAATCTATGCAAACAGCCGGTCAAAAAGTATTAAATATGCATGAGAGATGTAAATTATTATTCTACACGAGATTCTACACGTTTTAAATATCTACGGTTTTTGCATATGACGCACGGTTTAAAAGTTACAGGTGGTTTAAAATCAATGGTTTCTTAAATTAGCAAATTTGTAGGTTAAACAAAAACAACTACGGGACGGATCTAATGACCATTGGATAGCAAAAGATCACCCAGGAGCAGGATAGGGGAGAGGGCGCTCACCCTCAGACTCTTGGCCCAGCTCGGTGATGGGCCTGCTACAGCGATGGGGAGCCGAGGCTCGGGCCGATCTGGGCCGTGGCGTTCTTGGGCTTGGGTGCTGGCTCGGGCAGGCGCCTCGGGTGGCCCTTGTGCGGCCCATGCATAGGCTGGGAAGCGGCGCTAGTGTTAGTGTTCCCCTCGTCCTCCACGACCAGGAGGAGGGAGGCGGCTATGGCAGCTGGAACAACGGCGGTGGCAGCTGGTCCCGGCGAGGCGGGGATGCAGGATCGGGCTCCCGGCATGGATCCGGCCTCGAGGCCGCCGGCTCTGAAGAAAGGCCTCCGACAGCGGTGCTCGGGGTCGTGGCAGCGGCTTCCTACATGGCGAGAGGCTATGGCCTTGCGAGGAGCTACTGGCGGCACAGGGCACTCCGGGGAGGTAGCGAGGGGCGGAGGCGCGAGGGGGCGGTGCTCGTCGGTGGTGGCACTCTAGCGGCGGGGCGAAGTCCACGGCCTCGGGCACGAGGGCAGGGAGCGAGCACGGGGAAGTGAGCAGCTACAGAGGTGGCGCGTGGCTTGGGCTCGTCGAGCCCGATTCGGCCTAAGGCAGGCGCGATCTGGGATGTGGCAACGGGGAGCTACGTGGGGGCGCGTGGCAGCCCGTGAGTGGGTGAGGCTGGTGGCTGCGGCGGCTTAGGATGCTGTGGGGCTGCTGGGTCGCTGCCAAGTGGCATGGGAGGAGCGACGGGGCATGGATTATGAGGAGGAGGAGAGGGAGAGAGACTAATTTGGAAGGGGGCTTGCTATTTATAATAGGGGCTAGGGTTTGGGGTTCTTGGGGCGTTCTCGGACCCTCCGATCTCTACCGGATGGCTCTGGTTGCGCCCTAGGGTTAGGTAGGCTAGTCGGCGGTGGAGAGGTGGTTGTTCAAAAAAGAGAGGGAGGTTTGCAGCCCGGCACAGAGTTTTAAAACACGATATAATCCGACGAATAATCCGACTATAGCACTGCTATATATTTAATGATACGTGTATCAAACGAACTCTGATTGGGACGAAATTTGGCACGCGGCCTACCTACATTAAAATAAGACCACACGCCAAGTTTCATACTAATCAGAGAAAATTTGTGACACACTTTTGAAAACAATATTTAAATGATGCTACGGGCACGTGCGTGCGTGGTTGGTCTCGAAACGATCAATGATAATAATCGATAGAACCGTCAACTAATAAAGTATGCATGTTTTGAAAACTAGCGGCAACAAAGTGCCAATGCAATGCAAATGATGCGCATGATGCGATGATGAATTCTACAAACAAATATATCACACAATGACAATTGAATAAAAGGGGAATCTTCTGGAGCGTCGGTCTCGGGTTGTTACAACTCTCCTACACTAACAAGAGATCTCACCCCGAGATCTAAGAATGAAAGGGGAAGAGGATGAGAAAGAGCAAGAGGTAATCTTAGTTGCTTCGTTGACAAACAAGTGAAACTAACGATCCTTGAAGGATGGCAGAGATGAAGAATGACATGAGAAACAAGCAAGAATCCAAACAAAATTTTGCCAGCACTTCGGTAGGAAAGTAGGCAGAATTTGATAAGATGGAAAGATCTTGAAAAGATTCACAACACTCCAACTAAATTGATAATCAAGGAAAGAACATGAACTTCATAGAACAAGATAATAGATTGAAGAGAGCAACATCACCACAACTCCGGAACAAGAGAATAGAAACGATGTCATTGGGAAGAAGAATGGAGAAGAAAATGAAAACTTCCACCCCAATTGAATTTGGCAAGAATCCTTGCAAGAAGAATAGAACGGAGTTGTTGGAAAACCAACAACGAAAAGGACAAGCTTGTAGTGGACTTATGAAAACCATCCCAAAATAATGAGGTGACAACCAGCCACTAATAGAAACAAGGATTGAATGGATGCAACAAGAAAGGCAAAACTTCTTACACCAAGAGGATATATTGAGAACTTGGATCAACGATAATCACCATAATAGCAACAATCCTTAGGAAAAGATTTAGGTGAAATCTAAATCCAGATAACTCCTCACAATCTATTATGGCCATCCTTCTGAAATGATGGCCATCGGACGATCAAGAAAAGAAACAACTTTGCAAAGCACCGGATAGATATCGAAGGAATTCCTCACAATTCAGAAGATAGCACAAAGCTGAGATGACAATCTTCAAAAGAATGGACAAGATTTAAGAGAAACTCTCCTTCCGTCTTCAATGGACAGAATGATATCCACGAACACCATCAATAATAATGAAGACACTCCTGAATAATAATATGAGAAGTTGAACCAATGACGAACTAATTCAGATTGACCTTTAGGAAGGAATATGACTGATGGAATCCATTCTTACGTCATATTTAAAAAGAATTAGAGATTTGCAGGAAAAAATAAGAAGAGCCAGGAAAGATTCTAGGAAAACCTTTGGGTTATGGGCCCACTCAAAAGAAACATTGTTGAAAAGATTGCTCGGAAAGAGAGATACTGCACCGGTATTACTGAGAACTCGATGAGGTTTGGAACCTCGAAATAATTGAAAGGACCGAAAACAAGAAACTTCTGATATATCTTCAAAACCTCGAATGGAATAGAGAGGGATCAAAAACAAGAAAGACTTGATGAGAATTTTCAACATGGGAAAGAATTTAAAGGATGAAAAGGACATGATGAACACGGAGAGCTTGAATTGAATCCATTGGGAAGAAAAATACAAGAATAAAGAATGATGAACTAGCAACTCCAAAGAATCTTCATAATGAATCACTATATAGAATACGGAAGAGAAGATAGAGGAAGCATCATGAAAATAATTGCACTTAGATGAGAATTAATCATTGAAGAAAAAGGGCGGGAGGGCGGGGGAAAACAAAGACAACTTGGGACAAATGAGACGAACTCCAAAAAGAAATGCGGGATTGATCTTGCAAAATTGGAGAGGATTGAATTCACTTGAAGAGAAGCACACCAGTTGAAAAGAATTGATAAGACAACTAGCCTGAGCAAAAGAATCAGCATTCCCATAAAAAATATGGGAACACCTCTTAGAAAATATATGAAATCCGCATTTCACGTGGAAGCAACTCGGATTACGATATTCCAACAAAACAAACGATGAGGCTTACAACACAAGCCGGAACAAATTCATGACCCAGATTTCGTCCGATATTTTCGTGGTATTCCACTAGATGTCGAACCCCAACCTCACATCGTGCATCTATTGGAAGATTGTCCAATAAGTAACTACTTGAATTCCCACCTAAGAACTCCCAAAATTTCTAGTCATGAAATCTGGTCCACGAATACAACGATAAAATCCATTAATCAACTCCTAGAAATAACACTAACCCATCCAGTGTATCACATCCGTCGACACATAACCAGAGATTAGGGAAACTCGTCTATCTCAGACCCTCGAAAACACAACGAAACTAAGTATGGCAGTACATCTGCACTCTCTCCCACAGTACTGGGGATGCCGGATGATTGCAATCTCTGGCGATGGCTAGACGAATGCTGGTGACAACAAACCTTCCCCTGCAACGGCACCAGAAGAATGCTGCTAGCACTCCTCGGTAACGAAACTAGAAGAGTGTTGTTGATGGCCCACCAGCGTGTGGGTTCGCAACAGTTTTCGAGGGTATTCAACCCAAATTTGTTGGTTCGCACGACAGGAGGTGAGAGAATACTCTCAAGTATTAGCAGCTGAATATGTCAGATTCAACCACACCTGAAAGATTAGTATGTGCAAGCACAGTAGTAACAACAAAGTAGTATGATAACAACGGTGTCAGAAACGATCTGTTGACGGTAGACTATTCCTAACGATTGTATCAATGGTGCCAAGTTGCCTTGTTGACGGAAGTTGTCAGTTCCCGTCAACGACCAGCGAACCAAAATTGTAGCAGGTAGCAGCAGTGTAACGAGTAATAGCAGCGGCAAGGAACAGTAGTAGTGACAGCAGTAGCAAGTAGCAACAGTAGCAAGCGATAGTAGTAGCAACAGTAGCAGCAGCAAAAGAGCAAAACAAGTAACAGCAGTAGCAACAGTAGTAGCAGCAGCAGCAGACAAGTAACAGCAGTAGCAACATTAGTAGTAGCAACAGCAGAGCAAGACAAGTAACAGCAGTAGCAACAGTAGTAGTAGCAGCAACAAAGCAAGACAAGTAACAGTAGTAGGACAAACTCGTAGGCAATGGGTCGATGATTTGTTTGGATGATATTCATCATGCAACCGCTATAACACGGAGATATATGTGGCTTCTCCCGTTCGTTAATGTGATGTAGGCATGCATTCCGTGTGTCGTCATACGTGCTTAGGGAAAAGAACTTGCATGACATCTATTGTCCATCCCTCCCGTGGCAGCGGGGTCCAAAAGGAAACTACGGGATATTAAAGTTCTCCTTTTAATAAAGAACCGGACCAACGCATTAGCACTTGGTGAACACATGAACTCCTCAAACTATGGAAATCACCGGGAGAAGTTCCGTTTATTGTCACTCCGGGGTTGCCGGATCATAACACATAGTAGGTAACTACAACTTGCAAGATCGGATCTAAAACACACATATATTGGTGACAACATAATAATTTCAGATCTGAAATCATGGCACTCGGGCCCTAGTGACAAGCATTAAGCATGGCAAAGTAGTAGCAACATCAATCTTAGAACATAGTGTATACTAGGGATCAATCCCCATCAAAACTAACTCGATTACATGATAGATCTCATCCTACTCATCACCGCCCAGCGAGCCTACGAATAGATTACTCACGAACGACGAAGAGCTTCATGGAATTGGAGAGGGAAGAAGGTTGATGATGACGATGGCGATGATTTCCCCTCTCCGGAGCCCAAGACGGACTCGAGATTTGCCCTCCAGATGAAGAACAGGTGGTGGCGGCGCCTCCGTATCGTAAACGCGACGAAAACTTCTCTTTTTATTTTCTCTGGGATGAAAGGGATCTTATAGACCTGAGATTGGGGGCGGCAGAGCCATGTTGGCCCCACAAGCCTGCCCACCGCCACCAGGGGGGTGGTGGCAGAGCCAGGGCTTGTGGCCCACTAGCCCACCACTTGAGGTGGAACTTGGCGCAGATATTTTTCTTATTTTCCAAAACTGCTCCCCGTAAATTTTCAGGACGCTTGGAGAACTTTGATTTCCGCACAAAAATAACACCAAGGCAATTCTTCTGAAAATAGCGTCAGTCCAGGTTAGTTCCATTCAAATCATGCAAATTAGAGTCCAAAACAAGGGCAAAAGAGTTTGGAAAAGTAGATACGATGGAGATGTATCGACTCCCCCAAGCTTAAAACCTTGCTTGTCCTCAAGCAACTCAGTTGACAAACTGAGAGAGAAAGAAAAACTTTGACAAACTCTGTTTGATCTTGTTGTTGCAACTATGTATAACTTATAACCAAAATTTCAGCAAAATCACAAGTTAACCACATAAGCAAATGACACAAAGGTCTCACGGTAAACTAATATCAATGGCATAATCAGCTAACGAGCAAATAATAATGAGTTTCAAATGCCAACACTTCAATCAAAACAAGCATGAAGCAATATGAATAGGTGGTATCTCGCTAGCTCTTTCTGAGACTGCAAAACATAAATGCAGAGCACTTTCAAGGATCAAGGGCTGACTGAACATTGTAATTCATAGCAACGAAGATCCAGTCATAGTCATACTCAATATCAATCGAAATCAAAGCATAAAAATGAAAGAGGTGCTCTCTAATTGGTGCTTATATAAGAGGAGGATGACTCAATAGGAAAATAAATAGACAGGCCCTTCGCAGAGGGAAGCATTGATTTGCAGAGGTGCCACAGCACAAGCTTTGAAAACAGAGATAATAATTTTGGGTGGCACGCTTTCATTGTCAACACAATGACCAAGAGTTCTCAATATCTTCCATGCTACTCATGCTATAGGTGGTTCCCAAACAGAAAAGTAAAGTTTTAACTCCCCCACCACCAATCAATCACACTTCACGGCTAGCCGAATCCTCGGGTACCGTCCATACTAACATCAATCCACGGGGAGTCTTGTTTTACAGTTATGTTTTCGATTTAAGCGTGGAACTGGGAATTCCAATTACCGGCCCCTTTCTCGTGAATGACAGTGAATAAACACATGGCGAGGATAACACTCCTAGCATGGAAGATACCAATAGCCCTGTGTCACCACATGAGCGGTTCGGGCATGCAAAACAGATTATTTCTTGAAGGTTTAGAGAATGGCACATGCAAATTTACTTGGAACGGTAGGTAGATACCGCAAATAGGTAGGTATGGTGGACTCTCATGGAAAAAGTTTTGGGTTTATGGAAGTGGATGCACAAGCAATATTCCGCTTAGTACAAGTGAAGGCTAGCAAAAGACTGGGAAGCGACCAACTAGAGAGCGACAAGAGTCATCAAGATGCAATGAGTTTGACTAACATTGAATGCAAGCATGAACAGGATATAAATCACCATGAACATGAACATCATAGAGGCTATGTTGATTTTGTTTCAACTACATGCATGGACATTCGCCAAGTCAAGCCACTTGAAACATTCAAAGGAGAATACCATCTTATCATACTACATCATAGTCATCTCAAAATCTATGTTGGCATTCAAGACAAACCATTATAAGCTCTCAGCTAAATAAGCATGGCATCAGAAACTATGATCTCTAAGTTGTCATTGCAAACATGGTTCTCTCACAACAAAGCTAAATCTGGGTCGACAAGCTAGTCATATTTACAAAAACGAAATAGATAGAGCTCATACCAGCTTTTCATTCTCAGTCACTTCATCATATATCATCATTGTTGCCTTTCATTTGCAAGATCGAATGATGTGAACAATAATAAGTGCATTGGACTAAGCTGAATCTGCAGGCAAACACAAAGGAGAAGACAAAGTAATATGGCTCTTCAAAAGCTAAACAGGTAAGCATGTAAGAACCACTAAACATTGTAACCAATATCTTCTACCTTGACACAAAGAAAAACAAAACTATTTACACGGGAAAGCTCCCAACAAGCAAAAGAAGAAAGAAAAATATTTTTGGGTTTTCTCAAAAGGACACAAAACAATAAAACAAGAAAACGAAAATAAACTAGCATGGATAATACAGTGGCAAAGTGTAAACACCGGCTAACAAAGTGAAAGCATAAGCATGAATGTAAAGTCAGTGAGAACACATACTCCCCCAAGCTTAGGCTTTTGGCCTAGCTTGGTCTACTCCCATGGATGATCCTAGCGAACCCGAAAGTCATAATGGGTGTTATACGGGAGTGCTGCAGCCACTGCCTGAATAGCTGCCTCACGAAGTCGAGCAGCCGTCGCCTCCCTCTCATACTCCTCTTCCTCTCCTATGGGTATGTAGTATCTTCGTTTTACGTGAAAGTCAAAGAAAGCAGGAGCAGGAAGGGTAATATGGAAAACATGCTGCCGGTTAAATATCAAGCGGTATATGAGGTATCCATGATCTCTCTCAAGGAACTGGTAGCGTGTTAGAGCGACAAGATCAAGGTAGGCTGTACGGAGAGGAGGGTCTTCTGGACGGATGGATACTCCAAGAAAATTTGCTAAGCGTGTAGCATAAACTCCACAAAGAAATCCCCCTCACTAGCATTTTTATTTAGCCTCCTTGCTATTCTAGCTCCCATATTGAAGCTCCTGTCACCTGTTACTGCGCTCTTAAGGATACTAAGGTTGGAAGCGCATAGGTGACAATGTGCACCCTTGCCGTTAATGCACCTACCTTTGAAGAGGGCAAGGTAGTGCAAGGAAGGGAAATGGATACTTCCTATGGTGGCTTGCGTGATATCTCTGGTTTCTCCAACAGTTATACTGGAGACAAAGTCTCTGACCGAGGACTTAGGAGGATCATTAACACTACCCCCATCGGGTATCTTGCAAATCCTATTGAAATCCTCCAGATCAACGGTATAGGATTTGTCGTACAGATCAAACAGTATGGATGAGTCACGGCCAGCTAAAAATTTAAATCTACGCACAAAAGAGGCAGTGAGCATAGCATACTGTTCACATTTATCTGAGAGGAATTCTTCTAACCCGGCATTGCGAACAAGTGCATCAAACTCATCCTTGAAACCTGCTTCTATCATGAACTCATTGGAAGGCCATTCACATGGTTGTACCGGTGCGTCCCTTAGTTGAAAAGGTTCGGGCTCCCGAAAAGAGAGACGAGGACCCTTCTTACTTGAGGAACCACCATGAAACTTCCTCCTGAACATAATTTCCTTATGCTAAAGTTTTTGAAGTTCAAGAGAAAAGGGAATAAAGACCCACCACACCTTGTAGCAACTACTCCTACTAGTGCCTAGAGACCGTATCATGCGCTAAAACTACTTGGGACCAGCTAAAATCAACATTTCTATATCAAGAACAGGGTCACCAAGGTAGCAAGAATATGCGAAGGATAAAGCACTAGAGCAAAAACTAATTGGACCAATGGAGGAGTCATTTACCAAGGAGTAATTTCCCCAAAACAGTTCGGAGAATGGTGCTTTGAGCAAGGAGATCGAAAATCACAGCCAAATGAGCAAGAACACGGGTTTGAGCTGTGAAATAATTTTTTCTGGAGGTGGAAGAAGAGGCTGGGAGCTGGAATGAGTGGAGGGGGTGCCTGTGGGCCCCACAAGCTTGCACCCCGCCACCAGGGGGGTAGGTGGCGGTGGCATGGCTTGTGGCCCACTGGTCGGGCCCCAGGTCAGCTCTCAGGCCCAGAAATTGTCAAAAATTCCAGAAAAAATCATACTAAATTTTCAGGACCATCGGAGAACTTTTATTTTCGAGGTATTTTCTCCGGGACGCTAAAACAGAAAACAGGAAAAGCTAAACTAATTCTATCATTTTTCTTCTAAGCAACAGAAAAGGAAAAGTCAAAACAAAGGTATGTGACTCTTTGATTCATCCGTTTCATGGTCATTGAAAGAAATCCGTCAATGGGATTGATCAAGTCCTTATGACAAAACCTTCAAGAATTGCAAGAGAGAACGGAGAATTTTCGAATAGCCAGTAAGTCACCTCAGTGGGGATATGTATCTCCCCAACAAGGAAATCATACTTCATCTTGACACGAGGAATAGGGCATTCAAAGCTCCCAATGAGAATCGATGAAGTCTTTTCGATAGCATTGATGCAATGTACTTGATATTGTTTCTTCGGAAAGTGCACTGTGTGCTCATTACCATTGACATGGAAAGTGACATTGCCTTTGTTGCAATCTATAACAGCGCATGAAGTGTTTAAAAAGGGTCTTCCGAGGATGATAGCCATGGCATCGTCCTCGGGAATATCCAAGATATCAAAGTGTGTCAAGATAGTGGTATTAGCAACCACAACAGGCACATCCTCGCAAACGCCGATAGGGAAGGCAGTTGATTTGTCGGCCATTTGCAGAGAAATTTCAGTGGGTGTCAACTTATCCAACTCATGTCTATGATAAAGAGAGAGCGGCATAACACTAACACCGGCCCCAAGGTCACATAAGGCAGTTCTTACGTAGTTTATTTTAATAGAGCAAGGTATAGTGGGCACTCCGGGATCACCAAGTTTCTTAGGAGTTCCACCTTTGAAAGTGTAGTTGGCAAGCATGGTGGAGATCTCAAGATCTGGTATCTTCCGTTTACTAGTCACGATCTCTTTCATGTACTTGGCATACGGAGACATCTTGAGCATATCAGTTAACCGCATCTGCAGAAAGACAGGTCTTATCATCTCAACGAAGCGCTCAAAATCCTCATCATCCTTTTTCTTGGATGGCTTAGGAGGAAAGGGCGTAGGTCTCTAAACTCATGGCTCTCTTTCTTTACCATGCTTCCTAGCAGTGAAGTCATTCTTGTCATATTTCTTAGGTTGTGGATTATCAGGATTAACCGTAGGTTCAATCTCCACATCCTCGTCATGGCTAGGTTGAGCATTATTATGAATATCACTATCCATATTGTCACCAGGTTCATGTTCATCACCTGATTGTGTTTCTGCATCAGACAGAGAGATATCACTAGATTCTTCAGGTGTGACAGTATTTGGTGAACTGGCGTGTAGGCTCCTATCATCCTTCTTCTTCTCCTTAGGATGACTAGGTGTATCAGCATTGATTCCTTGAGAATCTTGATCAATTCTCTTAGGATGACCTTTAGGATACAAAAGTTCCTGAGTCATTTTGCCTCCTCTAGTAATGACTGTGACAGAGTTGTCATTTAATTCATTGAGCAAGTCATTCTGAGCTTTAAGTACTTCTACCTGAGTAGTAATCATAGAGGCATGTTTACAAAGAAGCTTCAGATCATTGACATTTCTGTCTACACAAGCACTAAAATGGCTAAGCATACGAGTACTTTGTTCCAAATGTCTGCTAACATAATCATTGAAACTCTATTGTTTGGCAACAAAGTTGTCAAATTCATCAAAGCATAGGCTAGCAGGTTTATCAAAAGGAATATCACTCTCATCAAACCTACACAGAGAATTCACTTCTACTACCTGCATCGGGTTATCGAGACCATGGATCTCTTTGATAGGTGGTAGATTTTTGACATCTTCAGATCTAATGCCTTTCTCTTGCATAGATTTCTTGTCTTCTTGCATATCTTCGGGACTGAGGAATAGAATACCTCTTTTCTTAGGAGTTGGCTTAGGAGGTGGTTCGGGAATAGTCCAAGCATTATCATTGATCAAGAGGTTATTCAGTAGGGCCTCAGCTTGTTCTACAGTTCCTTCCCTAAAAACACAACCGTCACAACTATCTAGGTGGTCTCTAGAGGCATCGGTAAGTCCGTTATAGAGGATATCAAGTATCTCGTTCTTCTTAAGAGGGTGATCATGCAAAGCATTTTGTAGCTGGACGAGCCTCCCCCAAGCTTGTGGAAGACTCTCTTCTTGGAGTTGAGCAAAGTTGTATATTTCCTCCAAGGCAGCTTTCTTCTTATGGGCAAGGAAATATTTCTCACAGAAGTAATAAAACATCGCCTGGGGACTACGCACACATCCAGGAGCAAGAGAGGTGAACCAGGCTTTAGCATCATCCTTTAGAGAGAAAGGAAACAGCTTAAGGATATAGTAGTGGCGGATCTTCTCCTCATTACTGAAAAGGTTGGCTATTTCGGATAGTTTGGCAAGATGGGCTATGACCGTGTCAGACTCATAACCGTGAAAAGGATCAGATTCGACTAGAGAGATTATCTCAGGGTCGACAGCAAATTCATAATCCTTCTCGGTGACAAAGATAGGCGAAGTGGCAAACTTCGGGTCATTTTTCATCCTAGCTTCCCGAGATTTTTCCTTCCACTTGAGAAGTAATTTCTCAGTGTCATAGGCATCCTTACACGCAAGAAAATCCTCAGTTATCTTTCCCTTCATAACGTAACCCTCAGGTATATTAGGCAATTCATATCTAGGAGAGCTAGATATAGGAGGAGCAAAAGCATGTTCTATCTCAATAGTATCAGCAGTTTCAGAAGCATCATGAGCATTGGCAGTAACTCTAGCAATATGAGCATCAAGGAATACTCCTAGTGGAACATCAGGCAAAGGAGTATCTTTAGCAGTATCAAGCATAGCATCATCAGGCAAAATAGCATCTCTAGCGTCATCAGGCAAAGCAGTATGAGGCATAGCATCTCTAGCAGTATCAACCATAGCATCTCTAGCAGTATCAGGCAAAGCAGTATCAGGCATAGCATCTCTAGCAGTATCAAGCATAGAATCATCAGGCATGGTATCAATCATAGCATCTCTAGCAGTAGCATCATAAGCATCATTAAGCACAGGCGACATATCAAGATTTCTAGCAGGAGGTGATGTCACAAACATACTCATATCTGAAGGTGAATCAAGTGCAGAGCTAGATGGCAATTCCTTACCTCCCCTCGTAGTTGAGGGCAAGACTTTGGTCTTCGGATTCTTCAGATTCTTCATAGTGATCAGCAGATATAAATCCCAAGTAACTCAGAGAATATAGCAATACCTCCCCGGCAACGGCGCTAGAAAAATGTTGATTGCAATCTTGGCGATGGCTAGACGAATGCTGATGACAACAAACCTTCCCCTGCAACTGCACCAGAAGAATGCTGCTAGCACTCCCCGGCAACGAAACTAGAAGAATGTTGTTGATGGACCACCAGCGCATGGGTTTGCAGCAGTTTTCGAGGGTAGAGTATTCAACCCAAATTTGTTGGTTCGCACGACTGGAGGTGAGAGAATACTCTCAAGTATTAGCAGCTGAATATGTCAGATTCAACCACACCTGAAAGATTAGTATCTACAAGCACAGTAGTAATAGCAAAGTAGTATGATAACAACGGTGTCAGAAACGATCTGTTGACGGCAGACTATTCCTAACGATTGTATCAATAGCGCCAAGTTGCCTCATTGACGGAAGTTGTCAGTTCCCGTCAACGACCAGCGAACCAAAATTGTAGCAGGTAGCAGCAATGTAACGAGTAATAGCAGCGGCAAGGAACAGCAGTAGTGACAGCAATAGCAAGTAGCAACAGTAGCAAGCGACAGTAGTAGCAACAGTAGTAGCAGCAGCAGAGCAAAACAAGTAACAAGAGTAGCAACAGTAGTAGCAGCAGCAACAGACAAGTAACAGCAGTAGCAACAGTAGTAGCAGCAGCAGCAGAGCAAGACAAGTAACAGCAGTCGCAACAGTAGTAGCATCAACAACAGAGCAAGACAAGTAACAGCAGTAGGACAAACTCGTAGGCAATGGGTCGGTGATTTGTTTGGATGATATTCATCATGCAACAGCTATAACACGGAGAGGTATGTGGCTAGCACCCGTTCGTCAATGTGATGTAGGCATGCATTCCGTGTGTCGTCATACGTGCTTAGGGAAAAGAACTTGCGTGACATCTATTGTCCATCCCTCCCGTGGCAGCGGGGTCCAAAAGGAAACTATGGGATATTAAGGTTCTCCTTTTAATAAAGAACCGAACCAACGCATTAGCACTTGGTGAACACATGAACTCCTCAAACTATGGTCATCACCGGGAGTGGTTCCGGTTATTGTCACTCCGCGGTTGCCGGATCATAACACGTAGTAGGTAACTACAACTTGCAAGATCGGATCTAAACACACATATATTGGTGACAACATAATAACTTCATATCTGAAATCATGGCACTCGGGCCCTAGTGACAAGCATTAAGCATGGCAAAGTAGTAGCAACATCAATCTCAGAACATAGTGGATACTAGGGATCAATCCCCATCAAAACTAACTCGATTACATGATAGATCTCATCCTACCCATCACCGCCCAGCGAGCCTACGAATAGATTACTCACGAATGACGAAGAGCTTCATGGAATTGGAGAGGGAAGAAGGTTGAGGATGACGATAGCGACAATTTCTCCTCTCCGGAGCCCAAGACGGACTCCAGATCTACCTTCCAGATGAAGAACAGGTGGTGGCGGCGCCTCTGTATCATAAACACGACGAAAACTTCTCTTTTTATTTTTTCTGGGACGAAAGGGATCTTATAGACCTGAGATTGGGGGCGGCAGAGCCGTGTGGGTCCCACAAGCCTGCCCACCGCCAGCAGGGGGTGGCCCACTGGCCCACCCCCTGAGGTGGAACTTGGCGCAGATATTTTTCTTATTTTCCAAAACCGCTCCCCGTAAATTTTGAGGACTTTTGGAGAACTTTGATTTCTGCACAAAAATAACACCAAGGCAATTCTGTTGAAAACAGCGTCAGTCCAGGTTAGTTCCATTCAAATCATGCAAATTAGAGTCCAAAACAAGGGCAAAAGAGTTTGGAAAAGTAGATACTATGGAGAAGTATCACCGGACTCCTCTCGCCACTACTAGTATTGAAGCAATTTCGAACATCCTCCGTCCTGAGATACTAAGAAATCTGAACGATAGCGATGTGCTCGAGAATCCCCTGGAGCTCAACTCCTCGGAAGAAGTCAAGTAAGGCGGGAGGCAGCAAGTCAGAACCCCGTCACGTCGACATCATATATATTCGAAAAATTATCCGTGTGATCCTAAACAAATTGATTGTGAAGCGGAGTAGTATTAAAATTATAATGTCAAGATTCCTCAGCAAAGAATAGAAGAGGAGAAAAGAGAATCCTACTCTCCGATATATAACTAGACTCTAAGTAGTTTTTCACTAGACTCAGCCAAGTTCGATCAATCAAGGGGCTCCTAGGTCAGTACTGCTCTGATACCAACTTGTAACCCCCAAGATGCTATCCTATCCTTGTTTCGCAAGAATAGATATCGTTACAAGTACATGTACTGACAAGATGATTATAAGGAGTGGGCTTACACTCGCCACAAGCTACATCAAGATCACATCAATACAGCAATATACAATCATGATGTAGAAGATGTTGGAAACATGCCCTAGAGGCAATAATAAAGTGGTTATTATTATGTTTCCTAGTTCATTATAATTGTCTATTATTCATGCTATAATTGTATTAACCAGAAACCGTAATACATGTGTGAATACATAGACCACAACATGTCCCTAGTGAGCCTCTAGTTGGCTAGCTCCTTGCTCAATAGATGGTCATGGTTTCCTGATCATGGACATTGGATGTCATTGATAACGGGATCACATCATTAGGAGAATGATGTGATAGACAAGACCCAATCCTAAGCATAGCACAAGATCGTGTAGTTCGTCTGCTAGAGCTTTCATAATGTCAAGTATCATTTCCTTAGACCATGAGATTGTGCAAATCCTGGATACCATAGGAGTGCTTTGAGTGTATCAAACGTCACAACATAACTTGATCATTATAAAGGTGCACTACAGGTATCTCCGAAAGTGTTTGTTGGGTTAGTACGAATCGTGACTGTGATTCGTCGCTCCGTGTGACGGAGAGGTATCTCTGGGCCCACTTGGTAATACATCATCATATTGAGCTCAATGTGACTAAGGAGTTAGCCACGGGATGATGTCTTACGGAACGAGTAAAGAGACTTGTCGGTAACAAGATTCAACAAGGTATAGGGATACCGACTATCGAATCTCGGGCAAGTATCATATCGGAAGACAAAGGGAATTGCATAAGGGATTGAGAGAATCCTCGACATCCTGGTACATCCGATGAGATCATCGTGGAACATGTGGGAGCAAACATGGGTATCCAGATCCCGATGTTGGTTATTGACCAGAGAGGTGTCTCGGTCATGTCTGCATGGTTCTCGAACCCGTAGGGTCTAGACACTTAAGGTTCGATGATGCTAGAGTTGTAATGGGAATAGTGTGTGGTTACCGAAGGTTTTTCGGAGTTCCGGATGAGATCTCTGACATCACGAGAAGCTCCAGAATGGTCCGGAGGTAAAGATTCATATATAGGAAGTGGAGATTTGATCGTCGAAAATGTTTCGGGGATCGTCGATATTGTACCGGGACCACCGAAATGGTTCCGGGGGTCCACCGGGAGGGGCCACCAGCTACGAAGGGCCACGTGGTCCAGAAGTGGATGGGAACCAGCCCGTAGATGGGCTGGTGCCCAACCCACCCAGGCGCAAGGTTCCTAGGGCAGCAAACCCTAGGGTGTGGTGGCTGCCTTGGGTGGCAAGCCACCCCCTAAGGGGCCACCCCTTCTCCTCTTGGCCGCCGTACCACCTAGGGGAAACCCTAGGGCCGCCGGCCCTCCTCCTACTCCTCCAATATATACCCAAGTGTTTGGGGCTGCAAGACACACAAGTTTCTTCCTCCCTTGGCGCAGCCCTGCTCTTCCCCCTCCTCCTCCTCCGTAGCACTTGGCGAAGCCCTACCGGAGTACCACACAGCTCCACCGTCACCACGCCGTCGTGCTGTAGGAGCTCTCACTCAACATCTCCTCTCTCCTTGCTGGATCAAGGTGAAGGATACGTCACCGGGCTGCACATGTGTTGAACGCGGAGGCGCCGTTGTCGGCGCTTAGATCGGAATCTTGCTGATCTGAATCGCTAAGAGTACGACTCCACCAACCGCGTTCATAGTAACGCTTCCGCTTAGTGATCTTCAAAGGTATGAAGATGCTCTACCCCTTGCTCGTTGCTAGCATCTCCTAGATAGATCTTGGTGTGACGTAGGAAATTTTTTGAATTACTACTATGATCTCCAACATAAGAGCAGGGTCCGACTACGGATGAAAACAAACAATAAATGAACGACGTCCATCCTTGCTATCATAGGCTGCCGGTCTGGAACCATCCTAGATCGATGATGAAGAAGAAGAAGAAACTCCAAATAGAAAAATCATCACGCTCATGTCAAAGTAACTCTTTACCTGTACATGCAACTGTTGTTGTAGTAATCTATGGACCATAGGGACTCAACAATCTCATTTCCTAAGGTATCAAGATTAGCAGAGCTTAATGGGTGAGGTTTTGTTAAGTGGTGAGGCTGCAACAAGCGACTAGCATTTATTTGAGGTGGATAACTTACGAGTACAAGAATAAGAGGGGTGATCTACGCATAGCGGACGTGCACTGCTCATGATCAAATGAATGATCTTGAACACCTACTTACATCAGACATAACCCCACCGTGTCCTCTTCCGGATACAGAACACATGAGAAGAGATGGTCGCGGTTACGCACACAGTTGGCATATTTTAGTTAAACTTACTTCAAGTTATCTGGAACCGGATGTTAAACAAAGTTTCCAAGTTTGCCACATAACCGCGGGCATGGATTTCCAAAAGATTTCACCCTGCAGGGGTGCTCCAACTAGTCCATCACAAACTACCACAAGCTGCACCAGAATGACCTCGATCAGGGAAAACTCGTGATCTTCCCGGGTTCCTATTGGAAAACCTAAACCTCGAGATATCTCAAATTTTCCTCGGAATCCCATGCACGAGACGCCGGAGAAAGGTAAAACAAGTCCAGCAAGGCCGATCGCGCGTGTCGATGATCCCGATAAGAGTCGCGTATCTCATTCTTAGGACACGACGAATAAGCTACGCATAGGAAGGTGAGATAGAAATCCCCCGAGTTGCCCCGGGTGGCCCCACACAGTGCTCTGTTTTGGATCCGCACCGTCAGCACTACCCCCTGTATATGTTGAATTACTCCTCGGGTTCATGACGCCCTATGTTTTTCAGTATTATTATGTTGGTCAAATATAGTCAAATATTCAACACTGCCCACGTTCAAGAAGCGCCAATTTCGAGCGCTAAAGAAAGGAAGTGGCTCTGTCAAGGATTACGTGCAAAATTTCAACCTCTTGTCAAGGTATGTAGCCGAAGACGTCAGTACTGAGGCAGTCAAGATAGAACACTTCATGGAAGGGCTCCAGCAAGTTGTGTAGTATCAACTCGATGTGTGTGACTGTCGAACTTTCTTCGAGCTAGTTAATAAGGCACTCATGCTCGAAGACAAGCATCGTGCAATGGAACACACTCGCAAGTGCAAGATGATCAGCAAGGGCAGTTGCAGCAACCAGAAGTCTCGCCCTTGGAAACCATCCCCAGCAAAGCCGACCTATCAGCCTCAGCTGGCGAGGACTCCTGCACCTCCTCCGAGCTACCAGCCTCAGAATTATGCCAATCCAAGACTAACTTACAAGAACCCCAATAACAATAGTGCCAACAATAACTACAACTTGGGTCAAGTCACTTGTTTCGGATAGGGCCAACCAGGACACATCTCCTGGCAGTACCCCAACAAGAATCCCGATGCACCACGCCCCAATGCGCCAAACCGAGGACAAGGTCGTGGCGAGCCACCCAGGAACCAAGCTCCCTGTAACCAGCCCGACAATGGTAACAGTCGTGTGAATCAAGTCACCACTGAGGAGGCTCAGGAAGACCCAGTTGTGATACTGGGTATGTTCCTAGTCAACTCAACCCTAGCAACAATTGTGTTTGATTTTGGTGCTTCGCATTCTTTTGTTACCCAAAAGTTTGCACTAGAGAGTGGTATGAAGCCTACACCTCTAGTTAGTCATATGATGGTACAAACCCAGGGTGCGGTATCACTAGTGGAGAAAGGGGTATTAGAACCGGTTGGTAAGGGCCTTTGGACCCGGATACACATCCGGTGCTACGTATCCGGGACTAAAGGCCCCCCCTTTAGCACCGGTCTCTTACAAACCGGTGCTAAAGGCCTCCACGTGGGCGCCGATGAGTGCGCGCAGGCGGAGGACCTTTAGAACCGGTTGGTAACACCAACAGGTCCTAATGCTTTTTTTTTCTTTTTTTTTCTTTTTTTTTCAGGGTTTCCGATTCCGTATTTCGGTGTTTCCGTGTTCCGTATTTTCAGGGTTTTCGTTTACGTGTTTCCGGTTCCGTATTTCCGTTTACGTCTTTCCGATTCTGTGTTTCCGGTTCCGTATATCCGTTTACGTCTTTCCGATTCCGTGTGTCCGTGTTCCGTTTTCTACGAACACGGAATCGGAAACACGTATCCGGAAACACCGATTCCGTGTTTGCGGTTAAGTGTTTCCGATTCCGTGTTTGCGGTTAAATGTTGATGCACCAAATAAAAGTACATATATACATGTAACACGAAGTACTGGACCGATTATCATTACATAATTTGAAGTTCGTTTCCTATAGCTCTATTCTTGCATAGAGAAGGGAGCTGGCTATTGGTTCATAGGATGGAAAAATTCTCCGCCTTCATCTATGACTTGCGTGAGGAGAAATCCTGCCAATTCCTCTGCAACTGCCTTGCAACGTTGGATTGGTCTTAGCATCGCCCGCTTTCGTTGCAGCTTTAAAAGAAGTAGATGAAAACAACTAAGTTATGAACAAAACTAACATAATTGATGGCAACATAAATAAAGTTGTGAAGATCCGGTTACGTACCTCTAGATTTCTGGAAGTACGGGATTTCTCATTGATAATCATGTGAATGTACTCGCAAACGTAGTATCCACAATAATCAGTGCCCTGTGGTTGTTGCGGGACGCCCTATATACGAGAACATAATTCAGTCAAATTAATAATAATCAAGAGAATGGTAATGGTATTGAAACCAGGGTACGTAGTACTACTTACTTTGTTAATCTGAAAGTGGATCTTGTCTGCCCATGTACCGGGTTCTTCCTTGATGAACATTTGCCAAACCCTGGCCGACAAAGAAAAATGAATACAAGAGTTAATTATTACTTACTTGATATCAGGAAATGAACGAAAAAGAGGCCGATGAACGAAATAGGCCGATATATATATACCTTTGAAGCATCTGACGCGCGCTCTTCCATTTGTCAGCGTCCCAGGTTAACGGGTCCCAGACTTCAACTTGTCCTTGATCCATTCTAATGATGAACAATATGAAGTGGGACCTGCGCACGTGTACACACGCAGTCATGCATACTCATCAATTACACTTAACATCAGGTAAGCAAAATGGAATGTGTACAAGACAGTAACACTCACTTGAATGCGTAGGGCCAAAGTATTTCTTTTTTGGTACTTTGTCGCTTCAAAAACCTTAGCAAATCATCCGGTGTATCCTTGTTGAACTTTTCTATTGTCTCTTGATGAAACGAATACGGGTCAATGAACCCAAAGTCCCAGATTCCTGCTAGCCTGCATTCACGAATCTTCATTCTGCATAGTAGCGTACAAAAAGAATGTCTCGTGAGTGATAATTATACGGGCAATGAACGCGAGCTTAACTAAATAATTAAATTACACAAATAAATCACTTACAAATAGTAGCAGCTGACGATAGCTTTGTCGAGGGCACGTTGATTGTACATCTGGAAAAAATCATCAAACCCAACCTCCACACCGTACTCTCCGAAGTAGTGTTGATCCTGAACTGCCGCCATGATACAGTCTCTCTTTTGCCTTGCGGCCTCCAAGCACCAACCATGTAAATTCCATAGTTGGGTTGTTAGAGCACTAGGATTTTCGACCAGAGGGTGCTCGGGCTTATATTTATATACCACATCAGCAATAGCGTAACCTACGTCGCCCATGCGTGGACCGGACACTGAAGCCTGGTCAGATAACACCTTGAGCGGGGCAATTGACTGTGCTTCTTGTTGTCCGAGCTGGGGAACTTGTTTCCCGCATTTCGTCTGCTCCGCCTGCTTCATCTGTGCGGTGTGCATCTTTTCAATGAACCATTCATAGTCTGAAAGGGGCGGCGGTGGCGGCAGTTCAGGATATTATAAGTTGTCGATGGTGCGCTCAATTTTCCACTTTGGTACGTTCTTCAGAGTTTCCTTCCAGATGTCTCGAGGGGGCTTCAGGGGAAACCGTGCGAACCATGCTTTGTTTTTGGCTTTCACGGCCTCGTCTAGTTCCTCCGGAGTCATCAGGCCTGGTAACTTCGGGGGAGTCTTGACTTTATTGGGTTTCCTTTCTCTCTTCTTGGGAGGAGTCCCGTTTCTTGTGAACTGCACCTTCCGCTTTGCCGTACCCGTAGTGGGCGCATCCGTCGGCTCACTGGAGTGCACGGGCGATGGACTCTCGGCCTCGGGCTCCCTATCTTCGTTGTGGGGTGGACTTGGAGGTGCGTTGGGGGTGGACTTGGAGGTCGTGCATTCTCTGTACGAAAGTGAAAAAACTATTAAAAATAGGCTTACATGTGGTGCAACATTCAGTAATTGTTGGAGGTGGTGCATTTGTACCTGGAGGAGTCGGTGTCCTTGGCGCCGCGTTAGGAAACACGATGTGTTTCTTCTTCCACAAGATGATACCAAGCTCCATTTCTCCCAGTGTCTTCTCGCCTTCACCTCCAGGAATATCAAGCTCAATTGACTCACATCCCGGCGTAATTGTTGACAACCCGACACGAGCATGGGATGCTGGAATCTGACCACCATGGTAGGTTGCTCCAGGTTCATTCGGTAAAGCATAGCCTGACGCCACCATGAAGGATATGTTCCCCATTGGCATATGTATCTCACAGTTTGTCTTCTCCGTGACATCATCCACGGGGTAGTGAGGCGCCGACGGTTCGACTGCAGGACCGTCTTCTAGCTGCACCTGCGTGGAACCCACGCTGCTTCTATGCTGAGATGGGACGGCATCTGCTACAGGATCGTCTTCTAATTGCTGCTGATCAGCGTCAGGTGCAGGATCTTCTTCCTCCTCTTCAGTGTCAGGTACAGGGTGTCCCCCTTTCTTCAAGAGAAACGCCACCTTTTCTTCTAATGTCGATATCCATTCCAGCGCCTTCCTCTTGCTTCTACCACGGCTTCTGTAAGTGCCAAGGTCCGCCGGAAACCCTTGGTTCCACGGGGTAGTGGCTCCAAAGCCTCGTGTTCGTCCCCACTTTTCGGGGTTCCCGAGTGCCTTCGTCAACTCGTCGTTCTCTCTATCGGGAACAAAAGTTCCTTTTCGAACAACTTCTATTGCCTTCTCTAGATCTGATACGACTTGTCTTATTTTTTCCGACCATGGTCCCTCCGCAACAATCATCCCAGTCTCAGCGTCCAATGTTGCCCGATGCGCGAACAACCAGAACTTGGACCTATCGGGCCAGTCATGTGTCTGCGGAATGATATTTCTTTTCAGAAGCGCATCTTCATAGCGTCGCCACCTAGGCAGGGCAGTCATGTAGCCACCTGACCCCAAAATATGGTGATATTTCTTCTTCTTTGCATTCTCCGTATTTGTGGCTGATCGGGATGTAAAGACACCCGATTTCTTGTACGCCTTAAAATCAGGCCAAGCGTCTCTTATCTTCACTAGGTGCCCAGTGAAAACTGGATCTTCGTCCTTATATTTCTTCCACAAGTCTTTCTTCCACCTCTGGAATTGCGTGGCCATCTTCTTCAACGCCCACTCCTCGACTTTCTTCTTCTTATCTTCCGCTACGCTGAAATTTAGCCAGACCGTGTCGCAAAGCACTCTTTTCAATCTGTCATTGACATAAGTAGCTCCAACGTTGGCGCCGGTCTTCGGCTTATTCCATTCTATTAAGTTGATCGGGACCAGGTCTCTTACAACAACTCCGCACTGATTTACAAATTTGCAATAAGTTTCTGGGGGTTCCAGTGGTTTGCCATCAGCAGCAACTTTGTCGATCGAGTACCTTGCAGTATCTTTCAACCTTGCGGCCAGGCCTCGTTTCGACTTTGTCTCAGTACTTGCGCTAGGTGTTCCGGAGGGCACCTAAACGGGAAAATAATGATTCGTTAGTAAGTGCAATACCCATTAATTGTTGCATCAACAGTGACTTGAGATATACATTGGCAGAGTTTGTTCCGGAGGGCACTTCTGCATCTACTACATCTTCTATATTCTCAGCTCCGTCACCGGAGTCGTTCAAAAATTGATTGCTAAACGCATGCCCACCGTCGTCATCATGATATATGGCTGTTGCATCTTCAAAAATCATCTGGCACATGTATCTTTCCTTCTTCGCCTCACCCATTCCCGCGAGCTGATCAGCGTGCTGATCATGTGGTTCTTGGGGATCCATAGCTCAACACCTGCTAGTAACAAGAATTTAACTTAGCAAAATTATTTACGGAAAAGTTCTACGGAACCGGAAATTTTACGGAAAAGTTTTACGGAATCATCGGAGTCGTAATCGTCGCAAAGTTTTACGGAATCATCGAAAAGTTTTACGGAATCGTCGGAATCGTCGGAAACTTTCCCCGCAGTTATGGAATCGTCGGAATCGTAGGAAAGTTTTACGGAATTGTAATCGTCGGAAAGTTTTACGAAATCGTCGGAATCGTCGGTTTAGGGTTTTACGGAATCGTCAGAATCGTCGGAATCGTCAGAATCGTCGGTTTAGGGTTTTATGGAATCGTCGGAGTCACCTCACGTTGCACGAATGTTGACCGACTTCGTCTATAGGATTTGTACGTCGGAAAGTTTTGAATGTTGACTGAAAAAGTGAGTCTACTAGAATCGTCTTCCTCGCTTTAGCGACATAACTGATGAAGGCGGCTTCAAATCGATCCGTTATGATTACAAGCATACAACAATATGGATATACGAAATAGCAGCCAACAAAATATAAATCGAGCCGTTATGATTACAAGCATACAACAATATGGATATACGAAAATATGGAAGATATACCGTACGTGAAGAAGACGAAGTGGGGAGGCGGCGAGGAGGCGACGAGGAGGCGCGAGGAGGCGACGAGGAGGCGCGAGGAGGCGACGGCGGCGAGGAGGCGCGCGAGGATCGGCCGGCGAGGAGGCGACGGCGAGGAGGCGGCAAGGATGCGGCGAGGAGGCGGCGAGGATCGGCTGGCGAGGCGGCGCGAGGAGGCGACGGCGAGGAGGCGGCAAGGATCGACCGGCGAGGCGGCGCGAGGAGGCGACGACGAGTAGGCGGCGCGGAGGCGGCGAGGAGGCGACGGCGAGGAGGCGGCGCGGAGGCGACGGCGAGGAGGCGACAGCGAGCGGCGACGGCGAGGATGTGGCGCGGAGGCGGCGAGGAGGCAGCGAGGATCGGCTGGCGAGGCGGCGCGAGGAGGCGACGGCGGCGAGGAGGCGGCGAGGAGGTCGAGTCGGCGAGGAGAGAAGGCGAGGAGAGACGCGCGGGAAGGCGAGAAGTTGGCGACCCCGTAGAGGTATAGACCCTTTAGCACCGGTCTGTGTTAACAACCGGTGCTAAAGACCCTTTAGCACCGGTTGTTAACACAGACCGGTGCTAAAGGGTCCAAAATTCGGGCGCGAACCGAACCCACCTTTAGGACCGGTTGTTGTTACAGACCGGTCCTAAAGGTTTTTTTCCTTTTTCTTTTTTCCTTTTTTCTGTTTCCTGTTTTCTTTTTCTTTTTGTTTCCTTTTTCTTTTTCCTGTTTCTTCTTTTATTTTTCTTTTTTCCTTTTTTCTGTTTCCTGTTTTCTTTTTCTTTTTGTCCTTTTTCTTTTTCCTGTTTCTTCTTTTATTTTTCTTTTTTCCTTTTTTCTGTTTCCTATTTTCTTTTTCTTTTTGTTTCCTTTTTATTTTTCCTGTTTCTTCTTTTATTTTTCTTTTTTGTTTCCCTTTTCTGTTTTTCTTTTACATTTATTTACAAATTGTCAAAATGTCATTTTTACACTTAAAAAATAAAAATGATATTTATCAAAATGGTCAAATTTAGTGGAAATTGGTCAAATTTTTAATATTTATCAAAATGGTCAACACAATTACATAAAAGGTTTAATACATTATTACACATCACCAACAACACCCCTCTGGCAGAAGCCCCCTCAATGCAATCGGAAGTAACTGGGTCATGATCACGTGGCAGTCATGAGACTTTAGGTTTTGGAACTTTTTCTCTTCCAGGTTTAGTATTCCTTTTATGTTCGACGAGTAGCCAGACGGGACCTTGATACTGCTCAGGACTTGGAAAAAGATCTCCTTCTCTTCCTTGGTAAGAGCGTAGCTGGCAGGACCTTTGAAATTCTCTCGATTCATCAGGTCGTCTCATTCGTGCATACGTTGGTGGTGCAGCCGTGCTTTTGGTGTATCTCTCGACTTCTTCCCATGCACGCCCAATAAGTTTAGCAGGTTCACGCAAACATTTTTCGTCACGTGCATCACGTCGATCGCAGAGCGAACCTCTAGGAATTTCCAATAGGGTAGTTCCCAGAATATAGATTTCTTCTTCCACATGGCTACGTGGTTGTCGGCGTCATTCGGAACAGATTGTGCGCCAGGACCCTTACCAAAGATTACTTTTATATCTTTGACCATGTCATATATATCAGTACCTTTAGGGAGGGTTGGCTTCCTCTGTGTATCTGCCTCGCCTTTGAAATGCTTTCCTTTCTTTCTTACGGGATGCCTGTGTGGAAGAAATCGACGATGCCCCGGGTACACATTCTTGCCTATATGTATACTTTCAGTCTTGCCTAAACAGTGTGTGCATGCGCTGTATCCCTTGTTTGACTGTCCTGAGATGTTACTAAGAGCAGGCCAATCATTGATGGTTACAAACAGCAACCCTCGTAGGTCAAATTCCACCTGTTTGTACTCGTCCCACACACGTTCACCTTCGTCAGCCCATAACTCTAAAAGTTCATCAACCAGTGGCCTCAGGTACACATCAATGTTGTTGCCGGGTTGCGACGGGCCTCGGATAAGCACTGGCATCATAATGAACTTACGCTTCATGCATAACCAAGGAGGAAGGTTATAGATACATAGAGTCACGGGCCAGGTGCTATGACTGCTACTCTACTCCCCAAACGGATTCAGGCCATCTGTACTTAGACCAAACCTTAAGTTTCTTGGGTCACGTGCAAAGTCCTCGTACTTATCGTCGATGTTTCTCCACTGCGACCCATCAGCGGGTTGTCTCAGCATATCGTCTTCCCTCCGGTCTTCTTTGTGCCATCGCAGCAACTTGGCATGCTCTTTGTTTCGGAACAAACGTTTCAACCGTGGTATTATAGGAGCATGCCACATCACCTTGGCAGGAACCCTCTTCCTGGGGCGGTCATCGCCCTCAACATCACCAGGGTCATCTCGCCTGATCTTATACCGAAATGCACCGCATACCGGGCAGGCATTTAAATTCTCGTGCTGACCGCGGTAGAGGATGCAGTCATTGATGCATGCATGTATCTTATGCACTTCCAATCCTAGAGGGCAGACAACCTTCTTTGCTTCGTACGTACTGCAGGGCAGCACGTTATCTCTTGGAAGCATCTTCTTCATTATTTTCAGCAGCTTTTCAAATCCCTTGTCAGATATTCCATTCTCTGCCTTCCATTGCAGCAATTCTAGGGTGGTGCCCAGCTTTTTCTGGCCATCTTCGCAATTTGGGTACAACAATTTTTTGTGATCTGCTAACATGCGCTCCAACTTCAACCTCTCGTTTTCACTTCCGCAGTTTATCTGTTCTTCACGAATGACCTGACAAAGATCATCATCAGACTCATCAACAATGTCCTCAAGTTCAGGCTCGTCTTCCCCCATTTCAGTATCACCGTGTTCACCGAACATAGGATAGTTATCATTATCCTCTTCTTCTTCATTATCTTCCATTACAACCCCTCTTTCTCCGTGCTTGGTCCAACAAAAATAACTTGGCATGAAGCCTTCTTGCAACAGGTGGGTGTGTATGGTTCTTGAGTTAGGGAAATTCCTCTTATTCTGGCATTTTTTACATGGACAAAAAATAAATCCATTCTGCCTGTTTTTCTCAGCCACATTGAGAAAACTATGCATGCCATTAAGGAATTCGGGACGACGTCGATCACTGTACATCCATTGCCGGTTCATCTGCATTATATAAATTTATCAAAAACCATTATGCTAAATCATCATGACTAAATTAATTAATTAATACAAAAAGTTCATCACACGTTAAAACCAAAGTAGCGTAGTGACCATACATATATAGTTCTCATAAAAATACACACTGAAACCAACCATAAAAACTCTCTCTAATTAATGCATTTAAAAACAACAACAAATGCGATCAAAATCGCAACAAAGGTAACAATTGACCCGACGGCATAATGATACCAAGCCTCTTTATTAATTGCATATTTTCTAATCTTTCTAATCTTCAGACGCATTGCGTCCATCTCGCTCTTGTGACCATCGACGACACCGACAAGAACCTTTTCCAAGGTCATCTTCTCTCTTTCAGTTTTTTCCAACCTTTCTTCAGTTTTTTTCAATCTTTCTTTCAGGCCAACATTTTCTTGTTCAACTAAGTGTAACTTCTCAAGAATAGAGTCGATTGGCATTTCCGGTTCCACTACCTCCTAGATAAAAATATCTATGTCAAGTTGGTCGGCGTAATTAATTGTCATATAATCAGGAAATGAAAATATGTAGTTATAAAAGATAATATACCATATCCGAATCATAGACTGGACGAGGGCCAACGGGGACGGATATCAAAACCATGGCGCTATACATATAAAAAAATCTTACACAATAAGAAAATTATATACAAGTAAATATGTAAATCATACAAATCAAAATTTGTTTTGGTAAATAAAAACAATAGGCTCACCAAGGTTGTGTCGGTGAAGGGGCGATCGACGGCGGTGAGGAAGGGGACAAGGCGCGCGACACTCAAAAAACCACAAATCATAATTAAATTTGAGCTCAAATTGCATATGTATACATTAGAAATGATGAACTCTCTCTAGCTTAGGCATTTCATCAAACACCTAGCTAGCACAACAAAAATGAAATGAGCAAGAAAACGAGCAAAACTTGCAATACCGGAAGAGGGAATGTTGATGCTAACCGTAGGACCGATGGGTGCCAACAATCTTGACAAATGGTGGAGAAAAATGGGCATGGATTAGAGCTCCCAAGAGGAAGGAGAGAGAAAAAATGGAGTTGAGCTCGAGCTAGAAAAAATGGAGCTAGAAAAAATGGGGTGGAATATAGGGGTACTCGGGGAGGAAGGAGAGGAGGGCTTTAGGACCGGTTTGTGTCAAAAACCGGTGCTAAAGGGTCTGACAGCGGGGCCCCGCAGTTGCTGCAAAAATGAGAAAACCTTTAGCACCGGTTTGTGATACAAACCGGTTCTAAAGGGTTTGTCCACTGGGCCCCCCTCCCTGCAGCAAACGGTCCAAAAACCTTTAGGACCGGTTTGTGTTACAAACCGGTCCTAAAGGCCTTGCGACCATTTGCTGCAGGGAGGGGGCCCAGCGGACAGACCCTTTAGAACCGGTTTATATCCAATCCGGGTCCAATGTGGTTGGCTCAATGCCTTGTTTTCTACTAGTGTATTAAGGACCAAGATAGGGTGTAAAGGAGTTGGGATTAACGTCAACGAGGTAGACTTCCAAGAAGACCGCATAGTTTTGGATTCACCAGGTTTGGACGTCATCCTTGGCATGAACTAGTTGACGAAGCACTAACGCTTGTTGGACTGTGCCAAGCAAATTGTTACCATGACAAATAGCCAAGTAGTTGTAGTCAAGTATCTTTCCAACCCTACCTCCACTCAACCCCCTCAGGTCAATTGTTTGTCGAGAATTGAGTTGGATCAAGTGCCAGTGGTATGTGAATACCCAGATGTCTTTCCTGATGAGCTACCCGGAATGCCTCCTGACCATGACATTGAGTTCATTATTGAGATAATCCCCGAAGCAGGACCCATCTATAAGAAGCCCAATAGAATGGGATTTGAAGAGTTGGCTGAACTAAAGAAGCAACTAGTAGAGCAACAAAGGAAAGGATTTATTCGCCCTAGTGCCTCTCCTTGGGGATTACCTATTCTATTTGTGTCAAAAAGGCACAGAACTATCCGACTATATTTTTATTACCATTCTCTCAATGAAGTCACAATATAGAATAAGTACCCACTCCCCAAGATCCAAGACAAGTTCAATCAGCTGAATGGTGCCGAGGTGTTCTCCGAGGTCGACCTCAGGTATGGGTACTACCATTTTAATATAAGACCCCAAGATATTCCCAAAGTGACATTTGTGACTAGGTATGGCCTGTATGAGTACACGATCATGTAATTTGGGTTAACCAATTCCCTACCATACTTCATGTACCTCATGACCAAAGTTTTCATGGAGTGTTTGGACAAGTTTATCATTGTCTTCATCAACGACATACTCGTCTTTTCCAAGTCTGAAGAAGAGTATGAGGAACATTTGAGGATGGTCCTGGATAAGGTTCGAGAGCACCAACTCTATGCCAAAATCAATCAATGTGAATTCTGGCCGCATGAAGTAGGATTCTTCGGTCATGTGTTTACGAGAGAAGAATTGTGTGCAGATCCTGCTAAGATTGAAGCTGTGAATGAACGACAATCTCCAAGCAACGTGAAGGAAGTCAGAAGCTTCCTCATACTTGCAAGATACTACTGCAAGTTCGTTGAAGGATTCTCAAACATTGCTCGACCTATGACTCGACTCTTGAAGAAGGACAAGAAGTTTGAACAGACACCATAGTGTGAAGAGAGATGCAAGGAACTCAAGAAGAGATTGGCAACGGCCCCAGTTCTGGCCACTCCCAATATTCACAAGGAGTTTGGGATATATTGTGATGCATCAAGGACCGGGCTTGGTGGTGTTCTAATGCAAGAAGGCAGGGTCATAGTATATCTTTCCAGCTAGGTACACCCTCATGAAAAGAACTACGGCACTCATGATCTTGAGTTAGCAGTTGTAGTTCATGCCTTGAAGACATGGCGACATTACCTTCTGGGAGAGTGATGTGAGATATATAGAGACCACAAGGGTTTGAACTATATTTTCACTCAAAATGAATTGAACATGAGGCAGCGAAGATGGTTGGAGTTGATCAACGACTATGACCTTAGTGTTCAATACCATCATGGAAAGGCCAATGTGGTAGCTGACGCCTTGAGCAGAAAGGCTTGTTCCTTGAACACTATGATTAAGGAAAGGCTACCCGCCTTTTATTGGGAACTTGAAAGCTTCAGGTTGGAGCTCGTTGCACCAGGATTTCTGGCCAACCTCGAAGCAACGCCAACATTGACGGATGATATCAAGGAAGCTCAGAAGGGACACTAGAGTATTGAAGGAATCAACAAGAAGAACAAGAAATGCAAGGCCCCAAGATTCGCATTGGATAATCAAGGAGTCGTATGGTTTGGGAATCGCATGTGCGTGCCAAAAAAAGTTGAACTCAAGAACCTGATCTTGCAAGAAGCACATGACACTCTATATTCCATCCATCCTAGAGGAACCAAGATTTACAAAGACCTCAAGGCAAGGTTGTGGTGGCATGGCATGAAGAGGGAAATACTAACTTATGTCACTAAGTGTGACATATGGCATAGGGTCAAAGATGAGCATGAGTGGCTTGCTAGATTGCTACTACCTATCAAAGTGCCTGAATGGAAGTGGGACAAAGTTAGGATACACTTCATCACCGGACTGTCCAGATCGAGCAAAGCACATGATTTCATTTGGGTCATCGTCGACCACCTGACCAAGGTAGCCAACTTCATACCTGTCAATACCACCTATGATGGAAGCCAATTCGCCAATCTATGCATCAACCGCATCATGAGCCTGCACGGAGATCCTAAGGAGATTGTGTCTGATCGAGGTACTTACTTCACCTTGAGGTTATGGAAGAAGTTGAAGAAGCCATGGGAACCAAGCTATCCAGCATCGCTTTCCACCCTCAGACGGGCGGGCAGACGAAACAAGTAAACGAGGTACTCGATGACATGCTTCGTGCTTGTGTTCTGGCATATGGACCCAAATGGGAAGATTGCTTATCCTTCACCGAGTTCTCCTACAGCAACAACTATCAGTTGAGTCTTTAGATGGCACCATTTGAGGTTTTGTATAGACGCAAGTGCCGCACAACCTTCAATTGGTTAGAAACCAGAGAACGACTAGTCTTTGGGCCATATATTCTCCATGAGGCAGAAGAGCAAGTTCAACTTGTTCGAGAACGTCTGGAGACCATGTTTATCTATGACTCACACGTGAGGGAGTCTGGGACTAAGGGGTCCTCGAGCCATCTATCCATTCTCATGGGAAGGAATCCCGGGCTTGTTCGATCATCATTCGAGGTATTGGAATCAAGATGAACTCTTCCAAAGACTTAGCGAACAATTAAAGGCGACGTTGTAATCAGCATATTATTTCCTTATTGTAACCGACTTTGTGTAACCCTAGCACCCCTGGTATCTATATAAACCAAGGGACATTAGTTCATAGGACACATTAAGCTCATTATGATTAGGGTTTAGACCAGAATAGTCGATGTCAAGGTAGATCAACATTGTACTCTAAACTACTTCATCAATACCAACAAGAGCAGGATGTAGGGTTTTACCTCCATCAAGAGGACCCGAACCTGGGTAAAACATCATCTTCTTTGACCCTTGTTACCCTTCGATCCAAGATCCATGGTTCACACCACCTAGTCGAGATCAGCCGGTTTTGACACTGACATTGGTGCTTTCATTGGGAGTTCCGCCATAGGATCGCCAAAAGGGTCGATGGCTCACTTGGTCACCAACGAAAACATCAAGGCCTAGGATATCTTCATCAACGGCGATTCCCCTACTTTCAGTAGCACCACCCCGCGCGTCAAAGCGGTTCATCACCAAATCAGCAGGTTCACCACGGGCCACAGATTCAAGTTCGGTGATTTGGAATACATTGCCAATGCCCAAGGCGGTCTGATCCTCTTCGAGGTCTCGGCTTTGGACGAAGAGCTCAAAAACTCCAAATCCTTAACTTCGGGTTTTCTTCCAAACCTCTAGTCCGGAATAGATTCTACTCCTGATCTAGCGTCGAGCTGGGATCTAACCGTGGTCTTCGTAGGCCCGAGGGTAATCACGCTCGAACACACTTTCCATGCTGAAGCACTGTCGTTCAACTCCCCCAGAGTCGTGAGAATTAGTTCGGAAAATCTCTCATGGTCAAACGAGACGATGAACCGAACCCAAATCTCTCATGATCCAGGATATTTCCGGCTTTGAAATTAGGTGCGGGGAACTCTATTCCCCACGCGCCATCCACTTCATTGCCACTATCTAAGATCTAACCTATTTGTTAGACTTCTTCTCAAAGGAAGTTGAAGATATGGACACGACTATCAAATAACCTAGCGCTCCCATAACGGGATGATGGAGCGCCACCTCCACATACAATGTCTACATGGTGGACACTGTAAGTGCATCAAGTGCCCCTTAGTGATTTTGGTGGTTTGAAGATTTATATGTTAAGAGACTGATATGTTTGTAAGTGTACACATGCTATATAAGTCGCTGAGGAGTTTGGGTTATTCGGAGAATATCGACCCCTAAAAATGTATGTCTTCGGGTGAAGACTTTGGTCATTCCTTGAAGACTTTGATCGTGAAGAAATTGATATTCCTCATGAAGATATTAAAGATGAGGAATTTGGTGTGTCCTGAAGAAAACACTCCGAAGACTTTGAAACTTGAAGATTTACTCTTTCGGTTTCATTTTCTTTATACTTGAGTCATAGGAACACCGTATTGTTAAAGGGGGTCGAGGTAAAACTATGGAACAAATTTACTCATGATGCTCAACCCAAACCTACATCTACCAAATCCTCAAAGTGAGGAACATGAGAAACATAAGGACTTTCACATTTCAAAGTTCCGACCGTTGTCGCGCCACGCGCCACCTGTCCCTCATCTTATGCACCCAACATTCATATCATTAAAGGGCATTTTTGTCAAATCATGTCGGGATGCTCCTAGGCTATAAATAGCCCCCCCCACAACCACTAGTTGGTTGGCTGCTCCAAGAGAAACTGACACTAGTCATTTAGAGCAACCCAAATTCCTCGGAGTCTTCGAGAGAAAATCATCAAGTGAGGAAATACCACAAACACCCAAACCCAAACCAAAACCCAAGTGATTGAGCATCATTGAAGAAATTATTCTAGTGTGGAACGGACGCTTGTTACCTTTGAGGATATGCATCCTCCAGACGGCTAGGCGTCATGGTCTAGAGCATCCAGCAGTCAATTTTGGATGCCGAATGACCGAGTTTGTGATGGTTTGGAAGTCTTCCCTGAAGACTTACCACGAGTGTTGGGCGAGGACTTTGTGTCCTTAGCTCAAGGACAATATGGTAGGGATTGTGTGTCCTTTGGTTTCAATTCCAAGCCACTCCAAACCAGACGTTCAATTGTCACAACAGTTGGAACTCGGTCATCAACAATTGTCTTCATGAAGCTACTAGTTATATTTTCTCAACACTCTCATTTCCTCAATTGCATGTTGAAGACTTTCATATGTATTGTTTGAAGAATTTGGCTGAAGACTTTCCCTAAATTCCTCACCTCAAATTCTTCACCTGAGTTATTCTTCATCTGCTTATCTTGTACTTGTTACATGTGCAAACAAATCCTTTGAAATCATGTTGTAGACGTTTTTGCACTTCTGTCTAAGTACTTTTTCCGCTGCACTTAGTTAATGACGGGGGACTTTCATCACTAGGAATTTCCTCAGTGATGAAATTGTAAAAATCGCCTATTCATCCCTCCTCTAGTTGATATAACGCACTTTCAATTGGTATCAGAGAGAGGTACTCCCTTGTTCTGTGTGATTTTGGTTTAATTGACTGGAGTTTTAGTTATGTTGACCGCAAGTATGATCAAGGTTACTGCATGATGTACTACCTTCGAAGGAAAGGACATCCCCTACTGGAAGTCCAAGATGCAAATGCATCTTCAAGCAATGGACAATGATCTCTGGTATATTGTGGAAAATGGTATTCCCTCCATCACTGCTACTATCTCTGCCGCTGATGTGAAGAAGTTCAAGCAACTTGACTCGCAAGCGAAGAATATCATATGTGGCCACCTGATCAAAGGTCAGTATGGCAGAGTTAGTGTTTTGGCCACTTCTAAGCTTATGTAGGATAGGTTGTCCAAAGTCAATGAGGGAGTCTCAACACAACGTGACTCTCGTGTTGATGTTCTTCGCAATCTCTTCAATCGCTTCAAGAGGATTGACAGTGGAAGCTGCCAAGATAACTTTGATCGCCTCACTGACATCTCAAATGAATTGCAAGCTCTAGGATCTAGAGACATCACTAACCATGAAGTTGTGAAGAATCTACTACGATCTCTTGATCCATCATTTGACACTATGGTTCTGATGATCCAAGAACGAAGAGACTACAAGATGCTTGACCCTACTGATATACTTGAGAGACTCATTACTCATGAGTTCCAACAAGAAGAAAAGAGAGATCTGTATGGACCAAGCTATTCAAGACCTCGTGCGCTGAAGGCTAAGACTGCTTCCTCATCTGAGGTAGAAGACACGGATTGCAGTCTTGCTGACCTTGAAGAACTTGGACATGAACTTGCTATGCTCGTGAGGAAATTCCAGAAGATCACAAAGCGTGGCCAATTAGGAAGATCTTCAAGAAAGTATATGAGGAAATCAGAATCTTCATCTGAACACTACAAGAAAAGAACCTGCCACAAATGCAATAATTCTGGTCACTACATTGTTGATTGTCCTTGTTGGGTGAAAGAATCAAAGAAGAAGAAATACAAGGATGAAAGTTCTGGTGACTGGAAGAAAAAGAATAAATCTTCAAAACCCTCATCTTCAAAGTCCTCATCACACAAGAAGACCAGTTTTAGAAAGGCTTGGGCTCTCATTGGCAAGGAAATGGATTCTGAAGAAGAATCTGAGGAATGTGATGAAGAGGAAGGTTCTGAAGTGGAGTCAGAGTCTGGTGTGGCAAGTCTTGCACTTGCGACCACATTAGTCACCCAGTCGATCTTTAACATTGAAGAAAATGACAACGGAATATGTTGATGACCTTGTTCCATCCTATTGCTTCATGGCAAAAGGTTCAACGATACCTGATTGCAATCTCTGGCGATGGCTAGACGAATGATGATGACAACAAACCTTCCCCTGCAGCGGCACCAGAAGAATGCTGCTAGCACTCCCCGACAACGAAACTAGAAGAATGTTGTTGATGGCCCACCAGCGCGTGGGTTCGCAGCAGTTTTCGAAGGTAGAGTATTCGACCCAAATTTGTTGGTTAGCCAGGCAGGAGGTGAGAGGATACTCTCGAGTATTAGCTGCTGGATTTGTCAGAATCAACCACACCTGAAAGATTAGTATCTGTAAGCAAAGTAGTAACAGCAAACTAGTATGATAACAACGGTGTCAGAAACGATCTATTGACGGCAGACTATTCCTAACGATTGTATCAATGGCGCCAAGTTGCCCGTCGACGGAAATTGTCTGTTCCCGTCAACGTCCAGCGAACCAAAATTGTAGCAGGTAACAGCAGTGTAACGAGCAATAGCAAAGGCAAGGAAAAGTAGTAGTGACAGCAGTAGCAAGTAGCAAAAGTAGCAAGCGACAGTAATAGCAACAGTGGTAGCAGCAGCAGCAGAGCAAAACAAGTAACAGCAGTAGCAACAATAGTAGCAGCAGCAGCAGAGCAAGACAAGTAATAGCAGTAGCAACAGTAGTAGCAGCAGCAGCAGAGCAAGACAAGTAACAACAGTAGGACAAACTCGTAGGCAATGGGTCGGTGATTTGTTTGGATGATATTCATCATGCAACAGTTATAACACGGAGAGATATGTGGCTAGCTCCCGTTCGTCAATGTGATGTAGGCATGCATTCCGTGTGTTGTCATACGTGCTTAGGGAAAAGAACTTGCATGACATCTATTATCCATCCCTCCCGTGGCAGCAGGGTCCAAAAGGAAACTACGGGATATTAAGGTTCTCCTTTTAATAAAGAATCGGACTAACGCATTAGCACTTGGTGAACACATGAACTCCTCAAACTATGGTCATCACCGGGAGTGGATCTAGTTATTGTCACTCCGGGGTTGCCGGATCATAACACATCGTAGGTAACTACAACTTGCAAGATCGGATCTAAAACACACATATATTGGTGACAACATAATAATTTCAGATCTGAAATCATGGCACTCGGGCCCTAGTGACAAGCATTAAGCATGGCAAAGTAGTAGCAACATCAAATCTCGGAACATAGTGGATACTAGGGATCAATCCCCATCCAAACTAACTCGATTACATGATAGATCTCATCCTACTCATCATCGCTCAGCGAGGCTACAAATAGATTACTCACGAATGACGAAGAGCTTCATGGAATTGGAGAGGGAAGAAGGTTGATGATGACGATGGCGACAATTTCCCCTCTCCGGAGCCCAAGACGGACTCCAGATCAGCCCTCCAGATGAAGAACAGGTGGTGGCGGCGTCTCCATATCGCAAACGCGATGAACACTTCTCTTTTTATTTTTTCTGGGACGAAAGGGAACTTATAGACCTGAGATTGGGGACGGCAGAGCCGTGTGGGCCCCACAAGCCTACCCACCGCCACTAGGGGGGTGGTGGCGGAGCCAGGGCTTGTGGCCCACTAGCCCACCCCCTGAGGTGGAACTTGGCGCAGATATTTTTCTTATTTTCCAAAACTGCTCCCCGTAAATTTTCAGGACGTTTGAAGAACTTTGATTTCTGCACAAAAATAACAACAAGGCAATTCTGCAGTCCAGGTTAGTTCCATTCAAATCATGCAAATTAGAGTCCAAAACAAGGGCAAAAGAGTTTGGAAAAGTAGATACGATGGAGATGTATCAGTACCAAACCACATTTCCTCCTGTGATTCTAGTGACTGTGAACCTATTGATTATGAAAAACCCAGTTACTATAAACTAGCAACATTGCCACTAAGCAACAAAGTGCTATTGAAAAGCTTCGGAAACTGTTAGACAAAAGCGATGATCTGTTGAATGATGAAATGAATCGTACTCAAGTCCTCACGGAAGATGTTCAAATTCTTCAGTCTATATTTGATAGTCTTCAATATCGCTATGGCACCCTCTTGGTTGATCATGAGAAACTTTCCTATGAATTTATTCAAAGGAAGCTTGATCTTGAGAAGTTAAGAATGTCTCATGATGATATTCGAATGGAAAATGAGATCAGTACCGCTCACGTAGAATTCATTACACCATGTCTGTAATGCATCCAGCATGAAACTACTAATTCTTCACCTGAACCATCAAATGCTTCTATCGCTACTAATTCTTAAACTCTTACTGTGGTGTCAAATTCTTCACTTGAGGAAACCACAAATGCTACTGACGAAAATGCAAGATTGAAGGAATAGTATGTGACAGGCATATACAAAAGTCTCAAAGGGCGTCAAACCTTTTGCGATGTGCTCAAAAAGCATATTCCAAATAGAAACTCATGGAAAGAGGGCATTGCCTTCGAGAGGAAATTGAATGTTGATGGATCATACTGGAAACCTGAGCAGTACCCGAAAACCTCATGGGTTGCTGCTAAAAGCCCTCCCATTGATACATCCACTCTAACAGGCTTTGCATGTGAAATGTCCTACTCCTCTGATGAGTCATTTGACTCCAATTATAAACTGTTCAAAAATCAATCTGGTGAACTATTTGCTCGATATGTTAGAACTAACTACAGGAATGAACAACCCCTGAGGAAAATCTTCAGGTGAATGTCCTCATGACACCACATGTGAAGAACCACAACCCCACATCAAACTCCTTAGGTGGACCAAAGTATTCACAAGGATCAAATCTCTCAAATGGTTAAAATTATGCTCGTACTCGCACTAATCCCTCTGATATGCAGGGAAACTACAATGTACATGAATATGAGCATTATTCCTCAAATCATTATGTTATAAGTCCTCAAAGAATTTCTCTGCCTATTCATTTGAGTACTCTAACCCCCTACTCTGAAAAGAAGGGCATAGCTTCAATGCCACCATTCTTATATGGTGCTCGTAGGATGATGAACTCTTTGTCACCTGTTCACATGTGGGTGGTGAAGAAATCAAACTAATCATTTCTGTCATTCAGGTCTCCAGATGAAAGTCATCATCTCAAGAATTTGCTGGAGACCTGAGGAAATTGCTTGATTGGACGCAAGCTAAAACATGATGGAATGATCTAACATGTCACACGTCCTCAATTTTACTATTTACGATGAAATTCTTGTTTGATGAAATTGATATCATATTCTACAAAGTCTGAAGCATATGAGATGGTAAGTTGTACTAATTCATCTGCGGGATGACAAACCCAAGAATACAGAGTGGGTTCTTGACAGTGGTTGCACAAATCACATGACTAGTGATAAAAGCTTATTGATGAATATACCACTGACTATATCACCACTGAAGCAAATCACTTATGCTAATAAAGGTAAAAGCAAGGTATTGGGACTTAGTAAAGTGGACATCTCTAAGGATGGACAAATCACTTATCACCACTGAAGCAAACCTCATGCTTGTCGAATCCCTTGGGTTTAACTTCATGTCGGTCTCAATGTTTTGTGATCTTGATATGATTGTAATCTTTGGAAAATATATATGTGTAGTCACCATGGAATCTGACAAAATCCAAAGTCTTCGAAGGCTTTAGGAGAGGAGACTTGTACGTTGCTGATTTTTCCACAGGTCCTCAACCAGCCACATGTTTACTAGCAAAAACCTCACAAGGTTGGCTATGGCATCGGCGACTTGGTCATGCAGGCATGAGGAATTTACACACATTTGCGAAGAAGAAGCACGTCATTGGCATCGAATCCGTCAAATTCCTCAAGGACCATCTCTGCGGTGCTTGCGAGTCTGAAAAAATGACCAGTCCAAACACCCCTTGAAGACTATCATGACTACTACTCATCCATTTGAATTGCTTCACATGGATCTTTTTGGACCTACTCCTTATGCTACTCCAACCAATGAAGCATCATTATACGGCTTTTTCATCGTTGATGACTATTCTCGTTATACTTGGGTACACATCATTCCGTATAAAACTGAAGTGCACGAAGTCTTCATACGATTTTCCTCAAGGACCTCGACGAACTTCCCCGTCAAGATCAAACACATCAGGAGTGATAATGGGACAGAATTCAAAAATACTGGTCTTTATGATTATCTTGATGAACTTGGTATTACTCACGAATTGTGTGCTCCTTATACTCGTGACAGAATGGCGTCGTTGAACGCAAGAAGTGGACTTTCATTGAAATGGAATGGACTATGCTTGAAGAATATTAGACTCCTCGTCGTTTTTGGCCTGAAGCAATTTACACTGCTTGCCACATCATCATCATGGTATATCTTCACAAATTCCTCAAGAAAACCTCATATGAACTCCTCACTAACAAGAAACCCAATGTAAGTTATTTCAAAGTCTTCGGTGCAAGATGCTGGATTAGAGATCCTCACCATACCACAAAATTTGCACCTAAATCACATGAGGGTTTTATGCTTCATTATGGAAATGACTCGCACACATATAGAGTCTTCAACAACTATCACAACAAGGTTGTTGAAACTCTAGATGTGCGGTTCGATGAAACTAAGGGCTTGCAAAGAGTGCAACTGCCTCATGTGCGAGATAAATTGACTCCTAGGGAAGCTATTACGCACAAGTCTACTGAAGATATCATTCCTACTGAGGAACAACCCCAACACTGATGAAACTCAAGCAGTTGCACCTGAGGAAAATGCTATAGATCAAATTCCTCAGCCCAACCAAAGTCTTCAACCAGCTCATCCAAGGATTGCAAATGAAGTGGAACTTGACAAGATCCTCGATGCCATCAATGCGCCAGGTCGTCTTACTCGCTCAAAAGCTTCACATTTAGTTAATTTTTGTGGGCATTCCTCTTTGGTGTCTATCACATAACCCTCAAAAGTTGTTGAAGCCTTCATGGAACCTGAGTGGATTCAAGCCATGCAAGACGAACTCCTTCAGTTCAAGCTAAATGACGTATGGGAACTCGTCAACAGACTAGATCCTCGCAAACACAATATCATCGGCACCAACTGGATCTACCGAAACAAGCAAGATGACGATGGCCAGGTTGTGAGGAAAAAGGCACGGCTTGTAGCCCAAGGGTACACATAGGTTAAAGGAATTGACTTTGATGAAACTTTTGCACCTGTGCTAGACTTGAAGCTATTCGAATATTACTTGCTTATGCTACCCATCACAATATTACTCTATATCAAATGGATGTGAACAGTGCATTCCTCAATGGTAAGCTTGAGGAATAAGTATATGTTGCTCAGCCCCTAGGTTTTGAAGACCAGAAGCATCCTAACAAAGTCTTCAGACTTAAAAAGGCACTCTATGGCCTCAAGCAAGCCCCTAGGGCATGGTATGATACACTGAAGGAATTCCTCATGAAGAGAGGCTTCAAACCTGGTTCACTTGATCCTACTCATCTCACAAAATCCTGTGACAATAAACTATTCGTGTGCCAAATATATGTCGACGACATTATTTTTGGTTTTACTGACAAACGTTACAGTGATGAATTTGCCTACATGATGGGTGAGGAATACCAAATGTCCATGATGGGGGAGCTGAAATTCTTCTTAGGTGTGCAAATTCATCAACAACGCAATGGAATCTTCATTTCTCAGGAGAAATACCTCAAGGATGTTCTGAGGAAATTCGGCATGCATGAATGCAAAGGCGTCAAGATATGTATGCCTACCAACGACCACCTCTGCACTGACGAAAATGCTATAGATTTTGATTAGCAGGTATATCGTTCTATGATTGGCTCCTTGTAGTACCTTTGTGCATCTAGGCCAGACATTATGCTTAGTGTTTGCATGTGTGCACATTTTCAAGCAAAACCGAAGGAATCACACCATAGGGCTGTGAAACATATTCTTCAATATCTAGCTCACACAACAACACTAGGATTATGGTACCCCAAGGGCTCAAATCTTCACCTTGTTGGATATTCTGATTCTGATTATGCTGGTGACCGTGTGGATCGCAAGTCAACATCACGCGCATGTCATTTCCTCGGGCGATCTTTAGTCTGCTGGTCCTCAAGCAGCAGAACTGCATATCACTCTCCACTTCTGAAGTTTAATACATTGTTGCTGGATCTTGCTGTGCTCAACTACTATGGATGAAGCAAACCCTGAGAGATTACGGCATCAACATGAAGAATGTGCCACTGTACTGTGACAATGAGAGTGCAATTAAGATCGCCTACAACCCAGTACAACACTCGAAGACCAAGCACATCCAGATTCGGCATCACTCTCTTCGTGACCATGTACTCAAGACCAATATCATAATCGATCATGTGAAGACTGATGGACAGCTAGCAGATATCTTCACAAAGCCCTTGGATGAGAGAAGGTTTTGCAAGTTGCGATGTGAGCTAAATATCCTAGAGTCTACAAATGTTTGGTAAACTTGCACACATCCTAACACTTATGCAAAATTGATGACTTAGATGTGCAACACACGAAGTAACGATTTTCTTCAGTCAATGAAGAATATCACTCCAAGTGTGAAGAAATTAATGAAGAATTTGGTTCTCAAGGCCCTACAACAATTGTATGCGGCGCCTAAAATCATCATTCTTATACGGTGGGTCACGCCACAACCAAACTTTCAATTTCTTCAAGTTGGAAATTCTTCAAAGTTGAAATTCTTCAATCTGAGACTTTTTCACAAATTCCTCAAAATTTTCAAAGTCTTCAAAATCTTCAAATTTTGCAAAACCTTGTGTGATGATGTTCATTGACTATATATTACATATTGAGCTTTCAATGTCCTCAATAGCATTCACTTATTGCTAAGTCTTCAATTTGGTATTTCTTCTAAGTGAATGTGATCGGACCCGTCTCCCCTCTCTGCTAAGCTCAAGCCAGTCTATTCCCAATTATTCATATGCATTCTATTTGACACTTGTTCAAAATCATCACTCAGTTCTTGTGAGCTGAGGACTTTGCAACAAAATCCTCAAAATTCAAAATTTAATTTTAACGTTACCACGGTAACTGCACCCACGATTCATGATAGGATAACCACGATCTCCAGCGCTTTGATCGTGGGTAGCATGTGTCATGCGGAATCGAAAGGGCAAGGGCAGATCCGTCCGAAGTTTTTCCTTGAAACCGTTTTCACCTGAGCTATAAATAGCCCCTTACCCCCTTCAGTCAAAAACTCTTCTCTACCTTTCGACTCCTCCGCTCGATCTCAAAACAGAGTGCCTCCGCTAGCATCCTCGTCGCCGGTGAGGAACAACTTCACTGCCTCGACCTCGCCATCGTCAGAGTCACGCCGACTGTGGATCATCTTCCTCCACCGCCGCCATAGCTGTCTTCAGTTGCCAAGTTAGGGCACTGAAGATCTCAACCAAAGAACTTCCATTTTTACCTCCCAAGTTCATCGTGTTCTTCATACACGGTAATTAAAATCCTATTTTACTATCCCTCTTTAATACATTTATTCTCTTTGAATTCATGAAATCAGTTTTTCCTTAGAGAATCTATCAGTTGTGCACACCCATGTCTAGAACACTTGATGAATTTTACTAAGCCCCTAAATTCTTCATGAGATTCCTCAATTGTGTAAATTTTTGAATCTGCACAACTCTCGAACCCAAGATCAAAATTCTTAGTCAAATTCCAAAACACACTGGTGAAATTCCTCAAGTTAAGTAATTTTCAGTTTCCTCAAATCTGAGAACGCGTATGACCTCTCGAAATTCTTGGCACCTATACTTTGTTCACAAGTACAAAATGTCACCTGATGAATCACTAGGTTCTCATCAACTTAACTCATTTGCAGCATTTCTTGAAGAAACATTACATGTGTCCTGAGATTCCTCAAGAATACAAATTCCTCAGGAAAAACCACAGCTGAAGAAATTGTAGGAAGACAAAAAATAGAAGGGTGGCAAGAAATTGGTACAGAACACTTGTTTTGAAATTCCAGAGGAAATATATGCTGAGTACTGCACGCTAGATGATGAATTCATGGAAAGATACTATGGTAAAACGAAGGATAAAAGCTTCAAAGGATTGAACACAGATGGGCTAAGGAGTGGAAGGAATACAGGTATGTCACTCCAAAATATGTCGAGAAGTTTTCCTTCAAACCTCCTTGCAAAAGATTGCCACAGGGAGGCCAACAAGTAGCACATCCCTCCAGCATAGCCACAGCTGAGGACTATCCTCATGAAAAAGACAAGTATTTGTCTAAGCTATAAAAAAAGGCAAAAGTTGTTGTAATACGGTTTAACGAGGATTCTGCTGCTGCAGCTGCTGCTGCCAGTTCTTCTGCTGCTGAGTATTCTGCTACAGAACAACCTCAGAAGAAGGTCCTCATGAAGAAACCAGGTCTCAAGGAAAAACGCTCAACCGCACTGTCAAAAATGCAAATTCCTCAGAAGGTTGCAACAACAGTTGCCAAGTCCTCAACTGCAGCAAAGTCTTCACCTCCACTACAGTCACAACTCAGGCACCATCAAGAAGAAAATCCAAGTTCCTCGGTACCATCTGTCTCAGGTTCAGTTCTCAAATCCTCACCTGGCATACTGAAGACAAAGACGACTGCTGGAAGAGGAACAAAGCCAAGCCCAAGTAAGGTTGTCAACATTCCTTCTACATCAAAAGGAAGTGAAGAATATGAAACGCTTCAAGCCATCATCAAAAACAAGGAAGAGAGGGTTGCACAAGCTACTGGCAACACCATTCCCCTCGCACTGGATCCGAAAGTTGTGTTGAACTTCACCGACCTTTGGTATGAGGATCCAAACACACCAATTGATGATTTAAAACTCCCACCTGGACTCAGTCACATGGTCACTTCATTCATCAATGAAGCAAAATTGAAGGATCAGCAAGCCAAACAAGCTCGGGCTGCAAAGGTTAAAAAGGAAAAGTACTTGAATGCAAAACATTCTTAATCTGACGCGTGAGAAACTTGTTTCTACTCAGACAGAGCTGAAAACTCTTACTGACGCATACACAAGTCTTCATGCAGACCGAAAGGGTGTCAGAGTGAGGTATGTCAAAGACGTAACTGAAGCAATTGATGAATACAACAGCAGGGTTGTAGCCCCAAAGCAACCAACAAATCCTCAGCCCAACTATACTGTACAATTGCCTGATTCTGACGAAGATGAAGAAGCAGCAGCTGATGAAATTACTCAGCATATTCCTACTGAAGTATCTGCCAGGCCTGACACTACTCATGAAAAGCCTGATGAAAATGCTCCATCACCAATGTCTTCAAAGGTGAAGGAAGTGACTCTTTCGTATGCATAATAGATACGTGCATTTTGCATCATGCTTTCATGTTGATATTTATTGCTTTATGGGTTGTTATATTACTTTGTGGTACCACATTTATGCCTTTTCTCTCTTATTTTAAAAGGTTTATTTGAAGATGGAGAATTCAGGCAACTGGAATTCTAGACTTGAAAAAGGAGCAAATCTTAGTCCACTATTCTGCACATCTCCAAAGGCCCTGAAAAGTTACGTGGATTTTTTTGGGATTACATAAAAAATACTGGGCTAAAGAAGTACCCGAGGGGAGCTACCAGGGCGCCACAAGCCCTGCCACCGCCACCCCCTAGTGGCGGCTAGCAAGCTTGTGGGCTCCCTGACGGCCCACTAGCCCCCCTCTTTTGCTATATGAAGGGTTTCGTTCCAGAAAAAATCAATCGGGAGCTTTTTCGTGGTTTTGCCGCCGCCACGAGGCGGAACTTGAGCAGATCCAATCTAGAGCTCCGGCAGGACAATCCTGCCGGGGAAACTTCCCTCCCGGAGGGGGAAATCGTCGCCATCGTCATCACCAACACTCCTCTCGTCGGAGGGGAGGCATCTTCATCAACATATTCATGAGCACCATCTCCTCTCCAATCCCTAGTTCATCTCTTGTAACCAATCTCCGTCTCACGACTCCGATTGGTACTTGTAAGGTTGTTAGTAGTGTTGATTACTCTTTGTAGTTGATGCTAGTTGGATTACTTGGTGGAAGAGTTTATATTCAGATCCTTGATGCTATTCATTACACCTTTGATCATGATTATGATTATGCTTTGTGAGTACTAACCTTTGTTCCTGAAGACATGGGATAAGTCATGTTAATAATAGTCATGTGAATTTGATATTCATTCGGTATTTTGATATGTTGTATGTTGTCTTTTCCTCTAGTGGTGTTATGTGAATGTCGACTACATAACACTTCACCATATTTGAGCCTAGAGGAAGGAATTGGAGAGTAGTAAGTAGATGATGGGTTGCTGGTGTGACAGAAGCTTAAACCCCAGTCTATGCGTTGCTTCGTAAGGGGCTGATTTGGATCCACTAGTTTAATGCTATGGTTAGACATTGTCTTAATTCTTCTTTCGTTGTTGTCGATGCTTGTGGGAGGGGTTAATCATAACTGGGATGCTTGTCCAAGTAAGGGCAGTACCCAAGCGCCGGTCCACCCACATATCAAACTATTAAAGTAACGAACGTGAATCATATGAACATGATGAAACTAGCATGACAGAAATTCCCGTGTATCCTCGGGAGCGTTTTCCTCCTATAAGACTTTGTTCAGGCCTGTCCCTTGCTGCAAAATGGATTGGGCCACTTGCAGCACCATTTCTACTACTTGTTACTTGTTACTTTTCGCTTTCTACGTTTCACCTCACTACACCATCACTTGTTACCGCTACTTTCAGTGCTTGCAGTTATTACCTTGCTGAAAACCGTTTATCACAGCCTTCTGCTCCTCGTTGGGTTCGACACTCTTACTTATCGAAAGGACTATGATTGATCCCCTATACTTCTGGGTCATCAAGATTCTTTTCTGGCGCCGTTGCCGGGGCGTGAAGCGCCTTTGGTAAGTGGAAATTGGTAAGGAAACATATATATAATGTGCTGAAATTTATTGTCACTTGTCACTATGGAAACTGTTCCTTTGAGGAGTTTTTTCAGGGTATATTCACCACGAACGGAAGCAGGAGGAGTTGTTCCTCAACCTGAGGTACCTACTGAAAATATCTTTTATGAAAATTCCTTTGGGTATGCTTGAGAAACTGGTGGCTAATCCTTTCACATGAGATGGATCTTCACATCTAGACTTGCATCTGATCTATGTAGATGAAGTTTGTGGTTTATTTAAGCTTGCAGGTTTTCCCGAGGATGAGGTAAAGAAGAAAGTCTTTCCTTTATCTTTGAAGGATAAGGCGTTGACATGGTATAGGCTATGTGATGATACTGGATCATGGGACTACAATCGGTTGAAATTGGAATTTCATGAAAAGTTCTATCCTATGCATTTAGTAGATCGTGATCGGAACTTTATTTATAACTTTTGGCCTCGTGACAGGGAAAGCATAGCTCAAGCTTGGGGGAGGCTTAAATCAATGCTATATTCATGCCCCAATCATGAGCTCTCGAGAGATATTATCACTCAAAACTTTTATGCTCGGCTTTCTCATGAAGATCGTACCATGCTTGACACTTCTTGTACTGGTTCTTTTATGAAGAAGGATATTGACCACAAGTGGAATTTATTGGAAAGAATCAAACGTAACTCTGAAGATTGGGAGCTGGACGAAGGTAAGGAGTCAGGTATGAATTTCCAGTTTGATTGCGTTAAATCTTTTGTTGAGACAAACACTTCTAGAGATTTTAGCGCTAAGTATGGACTTGACTCTGAGATAGTAGCTTCTCTATGTGAATCTTTTGCTGCTCATGTTGATCTTCCCAAAGAGAAGTGGTTTAAATATCATCCTCCTGTAGAAAGCAACATAGTCAAAACCAATCTAGTTGAGGAGAAAGTTATTGCTTTTAGTGATCCTGTTGTTCCTTGTGCCTACACTGAGAAACCACCATACCTTGCTAGGATAAAGGATTATTCTAAAGCTCCAACTGCGATACGTAGGGGTTACATTAAACTGCTTGCACCCCGTGAGGAGATTACAGTTGAACCTACTGTTGCTCTTATCAAAGATATCTTAGCCGAAGACGTAGACGGGCATGTTATCAAATTCTGTGAGGACTCCGCTAGAATTGCTAAACCTCACGTGAAAGAGAAACACGGACCTGTAGTTGCCCTGCCCGTTGTTTCTGTCAAGATAGGAGATCACTGTTACCATGGTTTATGTGATATGGGAGCCAGTGTTAGTGCAATACCCCGTTCTCTATATGATGAAATCAAAGATGAGATTGCACCTGCTGAGTTAGAAACCATTGATGTCACTATTACGCTAGCTAATAGAGACACTATCTGCCCTCTGCGAATTGTGAGAGACGTAGAAGTCATGTGTGGTAAGACGAAGTATCCTACTGATTTCCTCGTCCTTGGTACTGCACAAGATAGCTTTTGTCCCATCATATTTGGTAGACCCTTTCTCGACAGTGTCAATGCTAACATTGATTGCATTAAGCAGACCGTCACTGTTAGTTTCGAGGGTGTGTCTCATGAATTTAACTTCTCCAAGTTTGGAAGACAACCCCATGAAAAAGAGTCGTCTGGTAGGGATGAAATCATTTCTCTTGCCTCTATTGCCGTACCTCCTACGGATCCTTTAGAGCAATATCTGCTTGAGCATGAAAATGATATGCATACGGAGGAGAGAGATGAGATAGATAAAATTGTCTTAGAACAATATCCTATTCTCAAGAATAATCTGCCTGTTGAACTGCTTGGGGATCCTCCCCCACCAAAGGGTGATCCTGTGTTCGAGCTTAAATAGTTGCCTGATACTCTTAAGTATGCCTATCTTGATGAGGAGATATATCCTATCTTATTAGTGCTCTACTCTCAGAGAACAAAGAGAAGTAGTTACTAAAAACTCTGAGGAAGCACCGTGCTGCTATTGGATATACTCTTGATGATCTTAAGGGTGTTAGTCCCACTCTATGTCAGCACAAGATTAAAACCGATCCTGATTCTAAACCAGTTGCTGATCATCAAAGGAGATTAAATCCTAAGATGAAAGAGGTCGTTAGAAAAGAAATATTAAAGCTTCTGGAAGCAGGAATCATTTATCCTGTCGCTCATAGTGATTGAGAAAGTCCAGTACATTGTGTACCTAAGAAGGGAGGTATCACCGTCGTTCCTAATGATAGGGATGAACTAATCCCATAAAGTATTATTACTGGCTATAGGATGGTGATAGACTTCCGGAAACTGAACAAGGCAACCAGGAAAGACCATTATCCTTTGTCGTTTATCGACCAAATGCTAGAAAGGCTATCCAAACACACACACTTTTGCTTTCTAGACGGTTATTCAGGTTTATCGCAAATACCCATTGCACAATCTGATCAGGAGAAAACCACTTTCACCTGCCCCTTCGGTACCTTTGCTTAGAGACGCATGCCTTTTGGCTTATGCAATGCACCTGCCACCTTTCAAAGATGTATGATGGCTATATTCTCTGACTTTTGTGAAAAGATTGTCGAGGTTTTCATCGATGACATCTCCGTTTACGGGTCTTCCTTTGATGATTTCCTCAGCAACCTTGATCGAGTCTTAGAGAGATGCGAAGATACCAACCTCGTCTTGAATTGGGAGAAGTGCCACTTTATGGTTAATGAAGGTATCGTCTTAGGACACAAAATTTCTGAGAGAGGCATTGAAGTTGATAAGTCTAAGGTTGATGCAATTGAGAAAATGCCTTGCCCCACAGATATCAGAGGTATACGAAGTTTCCTAGGTCATGCTGGTTTCTATAGAAGGTTCATTAAAGACTTCTCTAAGATTTCTAGGCCTCTTACCAACCTCTTGCAGAAGGATGTTCCTTTTGTTTTTGATGAGGATTGTGAGGAAGCCTTTTAAATACTTAAGAAGGCTTTGATAACCGCACCTATTGTTCAACCACCTGACTAGAACTTGCCCTTTGAAATCATGTGTGACGCTAGTGATTACGCTTTTGGTGCTGTTATAGGACAAAGAGTTGACAAGAAGTTGAATGTCATTCACTACGCTAGTAAAACTCTAGACAGTGCTCAAAGAAACTATGCCACTACGGAGAAGGAATTTTTAGCAGTCGTGTTTGCATGTGAAAAGTTTAGAACTTACATAGTTGACTCCAAAGTCACTATTCACTCTGATCATGCTGCTATTAAGTACCTCATGGAGAAGAAGGACGCTAAGCCTAGGCTGATCAGATGGGTTCTCCTGCTACAGGAATTTGATTTGCACGTCCTTGACCGAAAGGGTGCTGATAACCCTCTAGCAGATAACTTGTCTAGGCTAGAGAATGTCCTTGATGACCCACGACCTATTGATGACAGCTTTCCTGATGAGCAACTAATTGTCATCCACACTTCACATAGTGCACCGTGGTATGCCGATTACGCAAACTATATCGTAGCCAAATACATACCACCCAGTTTCACCTATCAGCAAAAGAAGAAGTTCTTCTTTGATTTGAGACACTACTTTTGGGATGATCCTCACCTTTATAAGGAAGGAGTAGATGGCGTTATTAGACGTTGTGTGCCTGAACATGAACAGGGACAGATCTTGCAGAAGTGTCATTCCGAAGCCTACAGAGGACACCACGCTGGAGATAGAACTGCTCATAAGGTATTGCAATCAACTTTCTGTTGGCCCACTCTCTTCAAGGATGCCCGTAAGTTTGTCTTGTCTTGTGACGAATGCCAAAGAATATGGAACATCAATAAGCGTCAGGAAATGCCTATGAACTATTCACTTGTCATTGAACCATTTGATGTCTGGGGCTTTGATTATATGGGACCCTTCCCGAGTTCTAATGGGTACACTCACATCTTAGTTGTTGTGGATTACGTCACTAAATGGGTGGAAGCTATCCCCACTACAAATGCTGATCACGACACCTCTATTAAGATGCTTAAAGAAGTCATTTTCCCAAGATTTGGAGTCCGTGGATATTTGATGACTGATGGCGGTTCACACTTCATTCATGGTGTTTTTCGCAAGATGCTTGCTAAGTATGATGTTAACCATAGAGTTGCATCTCCTTATCATCCTCAGTCTAGTGGTCAAGTGGAATTGAGTAATAGGGAGATCAAATTGATCCTACAAAAGACCGTCAATAGATCTCGAAAGAATTGGTCTAGCAAACTCGACGATGCACTATGGGATTATAGGACTGCCTATAAGAATCCCATGGGCATGTTGCCGTATAAAATGGTTTACGGTAAGGCCTGTCATTTACCTCTTGAGCTGGAACACAAAGCTTATTGGGCAATCAAAGAGCTCAACTTCGATTTCAAACTTGCCTGTGAGAAGCAGTTGTTTGATATCAGCTCATTAGATGAATGGAGGGCCCAGGCATATGAGAATACCAAGTTGTTCAAGGAAAAGGTTAAGAGATGGCACGACGAACGAATACAGAAATGAGAGTTCAATGTAGGTGATTATGTCCTGCTATACAATTCTCGTTTGAGATTCTTTGTAGGCAAACTTCTCTCTAAATGGGAAGGTCCTTACGTTATCGAGGAAGTATATCATTCCGATGCCATCAAAATCAATAACGCGGAAGGAAATTTTCCTAGAGTGGTAAATGGGCAAAGAATCAAGCATTATATCTCCGGTACTCCCATAAATGTTGAGACCAATATCATCAATGTCATAACCCAAGAGGAGTACATAAGGGATGTTTATCAGCCTGTTTTAGACCCTGAAAACGAAGAGGTATCTGTTTCGGTAAGAAATTGGACTCCTATGCTTTTCCAATAGGAAATTTCCTCCGTTTTGGAATTTTTGGAAAATTAGAAAAATAAAAAGCAGTCAGGGGAGCGCACGAGGCGGCCACAAGCTTGGTAGCCTCCCCCTACCCCCTGGTGGCGGCTAGGGGGCTTGTGGGCACCTCGTGTGCCTCGCGGACTCCGTTTTCTTGCGGAGCACTCCTTCTGGTCCAGAAAAAATCAATATATATTCGCCAGAAGGTTTTGATCTCCGTACCACGCAGTTTTCCTCTGTTTTCGTTTCGAGCTTGTTGTCTGCCGCAGATTTAGAGCAAAGATGTCTCAGGAATCTATTGGGGAGAATGATCTTCACCAAGTTCATGAATAAGTAGATGCTGATCTAAAAAGAGTAGAAGTCACGGAAGCCAGGGACCAAGCTAGGGAGGAAGTTCAACCTATGGTCAGCATTGAAGACGTTGAAGGAGTATATTTTCTCCAACCCTTCCTCCACGTGTTGTCTCCATCCTTGATTGAACTCTTGAGGTTTTGCGAAACAACTCGTGCTCGCAATATTTCCCTTTCTCGTGAAGTTGTTTTGCTGGAAAACCATGTCACAGATCTCAAAGGTATAAATCAAAGATTGATAGCTCTCGTGGAATCAAAGACAACAACTCCACCACCTTCACCACAAATCAAAGATTGATAGCTCTTCTGCCAAGCTTGGGGTAGTTGCCCTGGTATCATATCACCTTTATATCTTTTGCTTTTACCTTTGTTTTAGTTCTTTCCTTTTCAGTTTTTATTTGTTCTCTTAGAGGAATAAGTCTTTAGTGTTTAGTTTGAGTCTTTTGCTTTTGTCTCTCCAATGATGTATTCGAGCTTACGAGCTATATAATAAAGAGTATCTTAGTCAAGGGTTTTGCTTTGTGCCATGATCAAAAGTATGAAAAGAACGATAGCATGAAAGATCATGAGACGATCTTATGGAAAGTGATAACTTCACATCTGACGCGTATGATGATTGAAACTTGTTGAGAATAAATCAACATAGACCTCAGTAACTGTTGCAATTAATAAGAAGTAATAAGGAAAGAGAGGTTCACATATAAATATATCATCTTAGACACTTTTTACAATTGTGAGCACTCACCAAACTATTACATGCTTAGGAGTAGATGTTGGACAAGGAAGACAACATAATGAATTGTGTTTGCTTGGCTCCAAACAATGTTATATGATTAGAGATCCCTTAGCATGTGACTATTGCTTCCACCTCATATTAGCCAAAACTCCCGCACCAAGTAGAGATACTACTTGTGCATCAATAAACCTTCAACCCAGTTTTGCCATGAGAGTCCACCATACCTACCTATGGATTGAATAAGATCCTTCAAGTAAGTTGTCATCAGTGCAAGCAATAAAAATTGCTCTCTAATATGTATGATCTGTTAGTGTGTGGAAAATAAGCTTTGTACGAAACTGTGATGAGGAAGACATAAAAGCGACAGACTGCATAATAAAGTTCTTTATCACAGGAGGCAATATAAAGTGACGTTCCTCCGCACTAAGAGGACACGCATTCAAACCTCAAAAGCGCATGACAACCTCTGCTTCCCTCTGCGAAGGGCCTATCTTGTACCTTTACTTTTTGCCCTTGTAAGAGTCAAGGTGATCTTCAGCAATTCCCTATTTTTGCCTTTGTCTTGGCTACTCTCACATGCTTGGGAAATATCTATATTCATATATCAACTTGTAGTTGAGTACTTAGGCTTTATTATTGTTGACTTCACCCTTGAGGTAAATCATTGGGAGCCAAAACTATAAGCCCCTATCTTCCTCTGTGTCCAGCTGAAACTTTGACACCATGAGTACCACGTGAGTTGTAACAATTGTGGAAAACAAAAGAGATGATTGAGTATGTGGGTTTGCCTTACAAGCTCTTATTTGACTCTTTCTGATATTATGATAAATTGCAATTGCTTCAATGACATTGGACTGTTGTTGGTTACTTCTCGGTAAGGTTTTTGCTTCATGCTTTGCTTTGTGAAGGAATTGTTACTTTCCCATAAGAATCTTTATGATGTATTGATGGTCTATATGTGATCATGATGCCCTCATGTCCGTATTATGTTTTATCGACACCTTCGTCCCTAAAAATGTGGACATGTTTATGGAACTTGGTTTTTGCTTGAGGACAAGCGAGGTCTAAGCTTGGGGGAGTTGATACGTCCATTTTGCATCATGCTTTCATGTTGATATTTATTGCTTTATGGGCTGTTATATTACTTTGTGGTACCATATTTATACCTTTTCTCTCTTATTTTGCAAGGTTTATTTGAAGAGGGAGAATTCAGACAGCTGGAATTCAGGACTGGAAAAGGAGCAAATCTTAGTCCACTATCCTGCACATCTCCAAATGCCATGAAAAGTTACGTGGATTTTTTTGGGATTATATAAAAAATACTGGGCTAAACAAGTACCAGAGGGGAGCTACCAGGGTGCCACAAGCCCTGCCACTGCCACCCCCTGGTGGCGGCTAGCAAGCTTGTGGGCTCCCTGACGGCCCACTAGCCCCCCTCTTTTGCTATATGAAGGGTTTTGTTCCAGAAAAAAATCAATCGAGAGGTTTTTCGTTGTTTCGCCGCCACCACGAGGCGGAACTTGAGCAGATCCAATCTACAGCTCCGGCAGGACGATCCTGCCGGGGAAACTTCCCTCCCGGAGGGGGAAATCGTCGCCATCGTCATCACCAACACTCCTCTCGTCGGAGGGGAGGCATCTTCATCAACATCTTCATCAGCACCATCTCCTCTCCAATCCCTAGTTCATCTCTTGTAACCAATCTCCGTCTCACGACTCCGATTGGTACTTGTAAGATTGCTAGTAGTGTTGATTACTCTTTGTAGTTGATGCTAGTTGGATTACTTGGTGGAAGAGTTTATGTTCAGATCCTTGATGCTATTCATTACACCTCTAATCATGATTATGATTATGCTTTGTGAGTAGTAACTTGTGTTCCTGAGGACATGGGATAAGTCATGTTAATAATAGTCATGTGAATTTGATATTCGTTCAGTATTTCGATATGTTGTATGTTGTCTTTTCCTCTAGTGGTGTTATGTGAACGTCGACTACATAACACTTCCTCATATTTGGGCCTAGAGGAAAGCATTGGGGAGTAGTAAGTAGATGATGGGTTGCTGGAGTGACAGAAGCTTAAACCCTAGTCTATGTGTTGCTTTGTAAGGGGCTGATTTGGATCCACTAGTTTAATGCTATGGTTAGACATTGTCTTAATTCTTCTTTCGTAGTTGCCGATGCTTGCGAGAGGGGTTAATCATAAGTGGGATTCTTGTCCAAGTAAGGGCAGTAGCCAAGCGCCGGCCCACCCACATATCAAACTATCAAAGTAACGAACGTGAATCATATGAACATGATGAAACTAGCATGACAGAAATTCCCGTGTGTCCTCGGGAGCATTTTTCCTCCTATAAGACTTTGCTCAGGCTTGTCCCTTGCTGCAAAAGGGATTGGGCTACTTGCTGCACCATTGCTACTACTTGTTACTTGTTACTTTTTCCTTGCTACATTTCACCTCACTATACCATCACTTGTTACCACTACTTTCAGTACTTGCAGTTATTACCTTGCTGAAAACTCTTTATCAGAGCCTTCTGCTCCTCGTTGGGTTCGACACTCTTACTTATCGAAAGGACTACGATTGATCCCCTATACTTGTGGGTCATCAATCATACATGAAGAAAACAAAATCTGCTGAGAAGAAAGCAAAGAAGAGAAAGTCATCAACACCCACAAAGTCTTCAGAGGCAAAACGCCTAAAGACTCTGCCTACTACATCAACAACTCAAGTGGATGTGACTCCCCTCAGTGTTGCACCATAATATATGATTGTTCCATTTGGTGAATAGCACATCATCCCGGAACATGATGAGGAAATGGATGGCAATCGCTCTGCTGCATCAACACCAATTTATGAGGAAATTCAATCTGATCAAATTCCTCAAGTCTCAACACCTCCTCCTCAAAACCCAGACATGACTGCTGACGAAAAGGAGGCTGATGAAGACATTGGCAGTAGCACACCTGTTATCCATGATGAGTTTTGGGAAAAGGCTCACCCAAACTCGTCAATGACCACACGAATTCTTCAAACTCTTGCAGCCACTGAAATTCTGACTCGCTGTGAAGAAAAGAGCTCACAGATGAAATCAGCACCAGACCAAGAATCAGCTACATCAACTAAAGACACTGAAAAGGAAACTGCTGCACCAGAAACTGCATCTACTCCGTCGGCACAGCCAATTCCTCAATCTGAAGAACAAGCCCCTAATGGTAATGCCTCATCACAACATAAGAATGCTGCTGATGAAACTGCAATTGTAGTTGCAAATCCTGAAACTGCAATTATGGTGGCCAAAAATCCTCAAGATGATCAACACCATAATCTTCAACCAAAGCTTCATTAGCCCTTCTTAAAGAGGCCAAAGTTTCTGAAGGAAGACTTCTATGATGAACTTCATTTATTCACTGGAGAAAATCCTTACGATAGTCTTCGTATCAGGCACACAAAATTCGGGACCAGAACTCAACTTAACTACTATGCTTCTGTGCCATGTGGGAAAGGGAAGATATTTCATCACACCCACATTCCTCATTGTGACATGAAGGAAATTCCTTGCTTCACCCTAGCACTGAGTGTTCTTCACGAAGCAGGGCTACTGCCATTCTGCATAGATATCAGTGACTGGAATACAAACATAATTCTTTAGTTCTATGCCACACTACATACCTCATGTGACCCCAAAGACATCAACTCTTGGTCCTGGACGGGATGACACAGCGCACTCACTACGAAGCTCCACCCACAAAATTGCTTCAAGCTCTACCTATCTCAATTCCTTTAGATGAAGCAAACAAATTGTATGATCAAAGAGAATTGCCAAATCAGCTCATGGAGGTCCTCATGAAACCTTTGGCTCCGGAAAAACCTCCAAGGACCAGATTCCTCGTGAAGGAATTGAAATATGTGCCCCGAACTGTCTACAGAATTTTGGCATATTCCATCGCACATATCAAAGGGCATGACAAGGAAGAAGATATTGTTGGCATCATGAAGAACATCCTGTTCAACGTCATTCATGGCATCAAAAAGAACATTCATGATTTCTTCTTGAGGACTTTGGCCAATAATGCTTTCTCACCATTTGAACTGAAGATTTATGCGCCTTGGATCATGAGATTCATCAGAAATAGATCCGCCATCAACTACCAAGCTGACTTTCAGAATCACCTCGGTTACTTGCCGCCTCTCAAAGTCTTCAAGAAATCTTTGAACCTATTGAGGGCAAAGGCAAGTCAGTGATTGATGAAGGAAATCAACCCATGCATGGTCAATTTCGCAAGGCTGCCTCCTAGTGCTCATATGATGACACTGCCACTCAAGAATCTGATGGGTGAGCAAAACCTCCAAGCCCAACAACCCCAAGGGTGATGACTAACAGAGAGGTTCTCCTTAGTCTTCATCAGAAAGTCGATCACAATCACAAGTGGGTAAAACGCCAGTTTGGCTCCATTGTGAAAACCCTCAATGATACTCAAAACATTGTGAAGAAAAATCACTATTATCTGCATGAGGTATTTGATCGCACTTGGGCCATATTGTGCCACATGAAGACTCCAAAGGAACTTGAAGAATTGGAATTCACTTCCGACTTTCACTAGTCATGGCCACCAAAGAAGAAATTCAAGAATATTCCTACTCCTGACTTGGTGGACAAGTCATTTTGTTCATTCTGCACTGCTGAATCAGATGAAGAACCCACGGATACTGCAACTGGCCCAACAAGGAAGTCTGACTCAAAGAATGCTAACGCCTCTTCCTCAACACATAAGTGAAGATCCTCATGGGCTTTAGTCCTCCGTTTCGTCCCTTTTAGTCAGTTGATGACAAAGGGGGATAATCCGGAGAGTTAGTCTCCAAGCGGGATAAATTTATGGGCTTATAAACTTTATTAAGTTACATAATCTTGGTTCTTCTGAAGTTTTTGATGTAATGAGTTGTAACTTAAGCCCGATTGTGCTCTGACACTATTGAACATTTTTCCTCGCATGTTTATTCCTCAACGTTAATTAATCCATGCATGCTGAAATTCGTCAGACACCATTTTTCATCATGCATTTCAAATTCCTCATACTATATGTCAAATGCATGCATGAATTAAAAGATACAGAGGGGGATCTCCATGATATATATCATCAATGTGCAGTTACTTCTCAAAGCAAATTCCTCAAAACATGCACATATACAAGGGGAGTTTCTGTGTATCTTACCTTGAAATTTCTCAAACTCACTACCTACATTTCATATTATTATCCCCGTTGAAAACTTAACATATTTGTCATCAACCACCAAAAAGGGGGAGATTGTAAGTGCATCTAGTGCCTCTTAGTGATTTTGGGGTTTGAATACTTATAGGTTAAGAGAATGATATGTTTGTAAGTGTACACAGGCTCTACAAGTTGGTGAGGAGCTTGAGTTATTCGGTGAATATTGACCCCTAAAAATGTATGTCTTCGTGTGAAGACTTTGGTCATTCCTTGATGACTTTGATCGCGAAGAAATTGCAAAGAAATTGGTATTCCTCATTAAGATATTGAAGATGAGGAATTCGGTGTGTCCTGAAGAAAGACTCTGAAGACTTTGAAAATTGAAGGTTTAATCTTTCATTTTCATTTTCTTTATACTTGAGTCATAGGAACACCGTACTGTTAAAGGTGGTCAAGGTAAAACTATGGAACAAATTTCCTCTTGATGCTCAACCCAAACCTACATCTACCAAATCCTCAAAGTGGGGAACATGAGAGACATAAGGACTTTCGTAGTTGAAAGCTCCGACCGTTGGCGCGCCACGTGCCACCTGTCCGAGATCTTATCCACCCAAGAGTCATATTATTAAAGGGCATTTATGTCAAACCATGTCGGGATGCTCCCACGCTATAAATAGCCCCCCTCCCCCCACAACCACTAGTTGATTGGCTGCTCCGAGAGAAACCGACACAAGTCATTTAGAGCAACCCAACTTCCTCAGAGTCTTCAAGCAAAAATCATCAAGTGAGGAAATATCCCAAACACGTAAACCCAAACCAAAACCTAAGTGATTGAGCATCACTGAAGAAGTTATTCTTGTGTGGAACTGACGCTTGTTACCTTTGAGGACTGTGCATCCTATAGACGGTTAGGCATCATGGTCTAGATCATCCAGCAGTCAATTGTGGATCGCGGGGTGACCGAGCTTGTGATGGTTTGGAAGTCTGCCCTGAAGACTTACCATGAGTGTCGGGCGAGGACTGCGTGTCCTTAGCTCAAGGAGAATAAGGTAGGGAAAGTGTGTCTCGGGATTGTATGTCCTTTGGTTTCAATACCAAGCCAGTCCAAACTAGACGTAGAACTGTAACAACAGTTGGAACTGGGTCGTCAGCAACTGTCTTCATCAAGCTACTAGTTCTATTTCCTCAACACTCTCATTTCCTCAATTGCATGTTGAAGACTTTCATCTGTACTATTTGAATAATTTGACTGAAGACTTTCTCTGAATTCCTCACCTCAAATTCTTCACCTGAGTTATTCTTCACCTGGTTATCCTGTACTTGTTACCTGTGCAAACTAATCCTCTGAAATCACGCTGAGTACTTTGTTGTAGACATTTTCGCACTTCCGTCTTAGTACTTTTTCGACAGCACTCAATTCATGACTAAGGACTTTCATAACTAGGAATTTCCTCAGTGATGAAATTGTAAAAATTGCCTATTCACCACCCTCTAGTCGATAGAACGCACTTTCATACACCCCTAGGAATGAGGGCGCCACAGGGAAAAGTGGTGACAAAACCTCGATCAAATATAGTGGCGACGAACCCGTCAAGCACCGTCGCCACCACAAAAATCCTAAAGCTCGCAAGGGAAAGGAAAGCAATGTGGGAACTAGAGATAACCTCGACCTTGAAGATATGTAAAATCCTGTCCAATCCCCAAAACCTGCACACCCCGAATACGACCGCGATCTACCAGGTTACATGGACAGGACAAGCGTGAGGATTTTTGCAATTCAGAAGACATCAACTAAATCCCTCTAATCAAGGAGGAGTACATCTTGGGAGATGAGGATTCCATCGTCCCCGAAGACCCACTGGATCAAGAAGTATTCACGCTGCAACTCATACCCACTGCTCGAAGCCTTAAGCTAAAGCAGAGGCAACTCAATGCCGAACATGACTCCATCAATGAGAGATGGACAAAAGTCCTGGCTGTCGTAGAGGGGTACAGACAGGAAGGACAGGGACAAACTAAAAGCTACCAACATTGCCACTCGTTCCCATAATTCGAAGATGAGGCCTTGGAGCCCGCACCACCCAGATTCGCACAAGATGATCAACCAGGCCGCCCTCCTCGAGGATGGGACAAGAGAAAGCAATTTCGTCAACCCGGAGACACATTCGACCTATGACACAACATTAAGTCTAAATCAGGACAGACGAGATCCATTTACGGATCTAAGAGTCGCACCCCCGTGAGACAGGCTAGGTACCAAGCTCGTCCCAATCAGAACGATGGAGTTTCGGATCAGCAGCGCGGTAGGATCCCATCCGATGTCTAGCATGATACAGCTTGGCTAGGGGGGGGGCGCTCATCCAATGTGCTTCACGAATGAGGTGATGCGTCATCATTTTCCCGAAGGGTTTAAACAGGTAAATATGAAGCAGTACGACGGGACAATAGACCCGACCATATGGATTGATGATTTCTTTCTCCACATTCACATGGCTCGTGGAGATGACCTCCACACCATCAAATACTTAGCACTAAATCTCAAAGGGCCAGCTAGGCACTGGTTGAATAGCCTCCTATAAAACTGCATTGGGAGTTGGGAGGATTTCGAAGATGCCTTTCAACAAAACATTCAAGGCACTATTGTCGGACCACCTTGGTCTGATGACTTGAGACAGATCATCTAGCAACCCGACGACTCATCTTGACAATTCTGCAATAGATTCCTCACCAAGAAGAATCAAATTGTTGACTGTTTGGATGCGGAAGCATTAGCTTCCTTCCGCAACAACCTATGAGACGAATGTCTAGCCCGGACGCTCGGACAGGAAAGGCCGAGGACAATGGTCACCCTTACCTCTCTGATGAACCGCCATTGCACGGGTGAGGATACATGGCTAGCCCGTCAGAACAACCCTCTCTCAAACCCCGACACCTCCACAATTCTGGACAGCAACAGAAAATCACGACACAACAAGAACAAGCTTCAACACAGCAGTTGTGTGGCCATTGACACGATAGTCATTGCTGGATTTAGCAACTCTAGGCCTGGACCCAAAAATAAGCCTTTTAAAGGAAACCGGTATGACCCGACCATGTTCAAAGAAATAAGCGAGAGGCCCTGTCAGATACACGACACTCCAAACAAACTTGCTATTCACACCAATCGTAACCGTTGGGTGATCAAGGCGGCGAGCAAGTGGCTTTGTTTTCCCCAACACTCATGAGGAGCACTGGCCTGGGGGTTGATAAATTATCCACGGGGTAGCTATTCCCTATGCATTTTTATTAAGCTTTTCAGCAAATATAATACCAATGTTGGGCCTTGCTGAAAGAATTTCAACCAAAAACAAATTATCAAGGGGGTGCCTATAACAACCCCAAGCGTGTTAGGAGCGCTCAATATGGAACATAACACGAGTAACAGGAAACTAGGCCCGCCAAAGAAGAACAAAACGCTGAGCAAAATTCCAAGCCTTCCGCCTTTACCAAGTATGTATGTGCATCAAATTAAATAGTAGTAATAAGATGATATTCCAAATATCCATGTCAACGCATGGATCACCCAACACCTACAACTAGCAACGCTATAAGAAGGGTTAAGCAAGCGCTACTTAGCCAAACAATGTTTTGCTAGGAAGTGGAGGGTTAGAGGCTTATCATGGTATTATTGGAGGCTTTGGTTTTCAGGTGGTAGGCAGCAATATACAATGTTAGAAACGAGACAGCTAAGCATAACAAAATTAGAAACGATATCTTGCCTAACACTTCTTTTGGGGGATAAAAGCGCTTGCTCTTCAGGAACAGTCTCAACGGGATCCTCATACTCGTACTCGACACGTGGCGCTACCCAAAATAAAAATACAACATCCAATGAACACACAACCACGACACGGTACTCCAACAATATGATGCATGCATATGATGTGAATAATGCATGGCAATGCTACACTAGTCATCTTTCTCATGCAATTATTTAGTTATTCCCATTCTGGAAAAAACCTCAAGATTAAATACTTGGGCTTGCATGAACATGGCAAATATGAATGCATCACGAGAAACCGATATAAATGCATATAAAGAACATCGCAAACCGAGTTACGGATCTCGCATAACTCTCACTGCAAGGTACAGAAGGCACGGATGATAAAACAATATTTGAGAGAGGCTATGGAAAATTCCTTGGTAATCCAAGTATGCCACTGGATTGGGAACCAATTTATAGGTGAAAAGGACCTACAAATCATGCAAAACAAAGGGGTACAACTCTCACAAAGTGCAAAACAATTCTACAAGCAATCTGTCCAAAAACAACAACGTGTCACTTTGCACACACAGAAATTAACACCTACATCACGCTAACATGCTCAACCAATACATGTAGATGAAGTAAACTTGATACTCTACAACTCATACCAACGGCAACATGCATAGCAGTATGGTTCACCTGCGATCAAGCTCATAATACGGCATAAAACATCACAGATTATGACTTCGAGAAAATATCAGTTTTACACAAGCAAAGTTAACATGATGGCATATTGACAACAATTAAACACTACATTATAGCAAAATTCACAAGGTGAAATACATAGCAGTTTACATCAGTATGCCATGTTTGACAGGAAGTATAACTATTATGCAAAACCTATATTGAAAAGTATTGGCACAATTTAAGAGAGGACAACATGCCCTATCATTCCCACCACACCAGCAGCACAAAGAACCTATGGAATCTTAGCAAACCTCATGGCAACACAGCTACTTGTTAACAGTTTCCAGACTTAGTCATATTCATACTACCTAATCAACACATCAACATAGCATGTCGATAGCAAGAATCCCACAAGTAGACAAGGTTTTCATGGCAAGCAAAAAATACTAGGGCCTAGTACTTCCAACACACTACAACTTTCATGTTGACAAGTTTCCCAAAGGGTGCAAAAAATGCTTCATACTAAAATAACAAAAGGGCATCATGGTGAAAAATAGAATGCACACTAACTTGCTCAAAAGGCAAAACTAATACCACAGATGAACTGCTTGGATTTTTCGACCCCAAATTCATATATCATAAGCCTATGTTATAGTAGAAAAATAATCCACAAACCACAATCAAAATTCAACCAACTAGGAATAAATTTGGCATATGCCCAAATTTCACGTTTCCAGAAATGGAAACTTACCCTATATGGTGTAATTCGAATCTGTAAATAAAAATAACACATGGTCCATAGGTCAGCCAGAGGGTCCCTTGAGTGTATGACAAGTGGGACCAGTCCCAGTGCCAACCATCATCGAATTAAACCCCATAAGGACAAAAAGATTGTTTCAGGTGGACTAGGAATAAATTTGGCATATGTCCAAATTTCACGTTTCCAGAAATGGAAACTTACCCTATATGGTGTAATTCGAATGTGTAAATAAAAATAACACAGGGTCCATAGGTCAGTCAGAGGGTCCCTTGAGTGTATGACAAGTGGGACCAGTCGCACTGCCAACCATCATCCAATTAAACCCCATAAGGACAAAAATATTGTTTCAGGTGGTCGAACCTGAAAACTCTTAGTTTCACGCTCCACCCTCTACCACTAGGCTACTGATCGACGCCTGAACAAATTGAGGTCCTGCTCCTTTTACACCTGCATGGGCGCGACATCTCGTCTTGCTACAAAGAAGTCCTTGATGGCGTCGGCGGCTACTTTGGCGACCATCGGTCGTGGCAAATGGAGGCGGGACTGCGGAAACTACGGGGAGCTCATTCCCACGCCAAGGGGAGGATACGAGGCGAGGGGGATCGCCTTTGAGCTCGAACAGAAGATCGGCCCGAGACCATGGAGAACAGCGTGGCGATCGAGGTCCCTGTTGTTGGCTTTTGAACGTGCGTATGCAGCTGTACAGGCGTGCCTACGCGATTCTTGCTTCGGCCGGCTACTTGACGGAACTTGCGTAACTAGCGACACGAATAAAACTGATCGATGGATTTGATGGCTAAAGCCTCGTGTAGTGCCTTTGCTTTGTATTGCTTTTCATTTTTCTGGTGTTACAATCAACACCCCTAGGGTGTCTTTTATACACGTCCACAAGGGACTATGGAAATAGACTAGGACTAGGAATCCAAATACTACTAGGACTCGGTTTGGCTTCCTTTCCTAATCCTAAAGAAACAACATGATTAACTTCTACATTCACCTCCTTAATCTTGTTGCTTGACTTCACTTCTTGCACTCCGACTTTCCTCCTCATCTCGATGAACTTCTATCGACCGAGGGACTTGGTGAAAATATCGGCAAGTTGGTCTTTCGTGTTCACATATTGAACCTCGATCAACCCTTCTTCAATGCACTCCCGGATGTGGTGGAACCGGGTATCTATGTGCTTTCTCCTTTTGTGGTGAACCGGATTTTTGCAGAATGAGATTGCAGCTTGGTTATCAATCTTCAATGACACCTTCAGCACCTCCCGCTTTGCAAGAATAGCTAGGAGTCTTCTCAGCCACACTCCTTGACAAGCCGCCGTGCTTGCCGCTATGTATTCTGCCTCGCATGAAGACAGTGCCACCACATTTTTCTTTTGAGAATTCCAGCTAATCGGATTCGGGCCAAGGTAAAAAACCATGCCTGTTGTGATCTTTCGGTCATCAACATCACCTGCCATGTCACTATCTGAATATCCACGAAGGATCAATCCTTCCTTTCCCTTTTTGTACGTGCAACCAAGATTAATGGTGCCTTTCACATAGCGTAGAATTTGATTGACCGCGCTCATGTGTTCGGCTGTCGGATTCTCCATGAAACGACTCACGATCCCAACTGAATACGCCAAGTCAGGTCGGGTATGCACCAAATATCTCATGCTGCCCACAACGCTTCGATACATTGTGGTGTCCACCAGCGGATTTGAGCTACGCTTGCTCAACTTGTGACGTTGGTCCACTGGAACTTGTGTCGCGTAGCAATCTGACATGCCACACTTGTCCAATAACTTGACCGCGTAAGCCGATTGACATAGGGAAATCTCTCCGGAGCATTGCTTCACTTCGATGCCCAAGTAATAGCTGAGTAATCCCAGATCACTCATGCTAAACTTGTTCTTCATTTGCGCCTTGAAACGTTCAATTTCTTGTACGCTATCTCCGGTGATAATCAGATCGTCGACATAAACTCCAACTAGCAGGTTTGAGCCTTTGGAGTTCTTTGTATAGACTGCGTGCTCGAGGGGACATCTCTTGAACCCGAGCAAGACCAGACTTCGGTCTAACTTTGAGTTCCAAGCTCTTGGCGCTTGCTTCAACCCATAAAGTGCCTTCTTGAGCTTGTAAACTTTCTCTTCTTCGCCTTTCTTCTCATAGCCGAGGGGTTGTTCCACGTACACTTCTTCTGTGAGATCGCCGTTGAGGAAAGCGGATTTAACATCCATATGATGAACCTTCCAATCCTCTTGTGCTGCTAAAGCTAGGAGCACTCTCACCGTCTCGATTCGAGCAACCGGTGCAAACACCTCATCATAGTCAACTCCTTGACGTTGAACGTAGCCCTTTGCAACGAGTCTTGCCTTGTACTTCACAATGGCACCCTCCGTGTCCTTCTTTAACTTGTAAACCCACTTCAGACCTATCGTCTTTTGGTTTGGAGGTCGGGTTACCAAAGTCCACGTGCCATTGCTCTCAATTTCCTTCATCTCCTCATCCATGGCGTGCGTCCAGCTAGGACTTTTTCTCGCCTCTACGAAGTTCGCCGGCTCCTCAACTCCGAACAGACATAGTCCGGAGTACTCGAGCATAACTGGCTTTGTGTACTTGTAGACTTTCTTGAGGGTCTTGTATCAACGAGGCCCTTAGGAGTCCGTTGTGGCTTGCGAAGGAGGCGACACAAATTGTGTCGGTGTTGATGCACTTGAGGAAGACGGCTGAGACCCTGGTGTGTCATCGACATCCGTGTCGTCGGCATAGTCGTTGTGACCTTGACCATCATCTTGATTGTCGTCGTCACTATGCGCCTCATTGTCGGCTATCTCCTTGCGACCTATGCACGTCGTCGTCGGTGTCGGCACCATGATGATCACTACCATTGTGGTAACCTTGGTTGGGCGTCTTATCAACCACTTGGACATCCTCCCCTGCATCATCATCAGTTGGAAATTCAACCGTGAATATGTTACTGTTTGGAGCATTGTCGGCTGCGGCGCTCCCATTCTACGCTTGGTTTTCTTCAAACACGACGTCGCGTGAAATCCGTAGACGCTTGGTTTGTGGATCGTAGAAGCGATATGCTTTGGTGCCGGAACTCCTCTCGTATCCGATGAACACCATCTTGGTGCTACGATCGGCAAGCTTTGAAAGATGCGGCTCCGCCGTCTTCACATGTGCCACACACCCGAACGTCCGTCGATGAGACACATTCGGCTTACGTCCGTAAATTGCTTCATACGGAGTCTTGTCGATCACCGCCTTCGTTGGAGCCCGGTTGAGAAGATAGACCGCCGTCGAGACAGCTTCTCCCCAAAAAGTCCCCGGCAGGTTCTTGCTCTTGAGTAAACTCCTTGCCATGTCAACGACGGTTCGATTGCGCCTTTCAACGACCCCATTCTGCTGCGACGTGTAAGGTGCCGTGAGGAACCTCTTTATGCCAATCTTCTCGCAGTAGTCGTTGAACTCATTCGACGTAAATTCTCCGCCGCGATCTGTCCGTAGAGGGCGAACCTTCAACTTGTGTTCCATCTCCGTTGCAGCCTTCAGCTTCTTGAACGCTTCAAACGCCTCATCTTTAGATCGTAGGAGAACGACCCACATATATCTCGAGTAGTCGTCTACCACGAGGAAGAAATACTTCTTTCCCGCGTGAGTTGTTGGGGTGATAGGGCCACATAGATCACCATGGAGCAGCTCGAGTGCATCACTTGCACGATAGGTAGACTGAGCAGGGAACGGCCTGCGGTGCTGTTTTCCAACCAAGCAACCATCACATACTCGATCAACATGGTCGATAAATGGCATCCCGGATACCATCTCCATCTTTGACATCTTCTTCAAGGCGTAGAAGTTAACGTGTCCAAATCTAGCATGCCATAACCATGAATCATCATCAATCTTGGCGAGCCAACACTCCGGTTGAGATTAATCAAAGTTGAGGATATAGAGCCTATTCCGTGTGCGATTAACACAAGCTAGCACGTTTCGGAGGTTGTCGAAGATCGTCATCACTCCGTTCTCGATATTCACCTTGCATCCATTCTCGTCCAGCTTCCCAATAGAGATAATGTTCTTGCGAAGCCGTGGGATGTAGTACACTCCGGTGAGTATGCGATGTTCGCCTGTGAGACCCTCGAAGAGGACAGATCCTTGCCCGCAAATCTCCACAGCTGAACCATCACCGAACTTTACCGAGCCTTCAACATCGTATTCCAGCTCGAGGAATTTCTCCTTGCATCCCGTCATGTGGTTACTGGCACCTGTGTCGAGATACCAAGACACGTTCTGATCACCGGATAACTTTGGTGTCACTTTTTTCTCATGAAGTAGCACCTTCCGGCTTGGTTTCACAACCACCGTTTCAGCGAGATCACAAACTTCGGCCATCAGAAGACCTGGACCTTCGTCTTCCTACTTTGCCAAATTTTCCTTGATCTCCCTCTTGTTAGGCTTTGGACAATCCTTCGCAAAGTGACCCATCTTATTGCAGTTATAGCACTTGACCTCGAACAAGTCCAAGTTCTGTGGTTTCTGCTCTTTAGATTGGCCCGCCTTACCACGACCTTGTGGTTTGCCTTTTCCTTTGCCTTTTCCGGTTTGTCCATCGCTCTTCGTATTGCTTGAGCCTTCGCCACCGTCACGCCTTCCTTTGCTACTTGGGGCCTCCCAATCTGCGCGCGAGTACATGAGTTGGTCACTACCTCCTCCTTTGCCTTTCCGACAGCCACGAGCATTCTCTTCCCATGTCCGCAATCGTCCGATCGCCTCCATTATGGTCATGTCGTCGATGTCGTAAAACTGCTCGAGTGTGGCGATGATGTACGTGAATTTATCAGTGACTGAACTGAAAAACTTCTCGACGATCTCGGTCTCATCGAGCTTTGCACCAAGCGCGCGGATCTCTCCCACCAAAGTAGTAAGACGCATGGCATAGTCATTCACCGATTCAGTTTCCTCCATCTGCAACTTGTGAAATTGGCGCTTCAGCACTTGTGCCCTTGCCTTGGTGACGCGATCTTCTCTGATCCTCATCTCCTTGAGTGCGTTCCACGCCTCTCTTACCGTCTCGAACTCCGCCAATGTCATCAGCACGGAATCCGGCACATATTGGGCTATGGCGGCCATGGCACCTTCGTCGCGCTCGTCGTCGACCGTGATGGCCTCCCACACTCGAAGGGATCGAAGAATAATCTTCATCTTCACCGCCCACATGCTGTAGTTGGCGTCGGTGAGCATCGGGTACTGGATGGGGATGTTGCGATGCGCCTGGACGTTGGCGCCGCTCGTTCCTCCACCACTGGTTGTGGACTTGACGCCCTTCTTCACCTTGTCGCCGTTCTTGTTCGCCTTGGCACCGCCGCTGCCGGACTTGACCGACTCAGCGTCGCTGTCCGTCATCGTAGATCGTAGATCGTCAAGGCTCTAGATACCAATTGTTGGCTTTTGAACGTTCGTATGCAGCTGTACAGGCGTGCCTACGCGATTCTTGCTTCGGCCGGCTACTTGACGGAACTTGCGTAACTAGCGACACGAATAAAACTGATCGATGGAATTGATGGCTAAAGGCTCGTGTCGTGCCTTTGCTTTGTATTGCTTTTCGTTTTTCTGGTGTTACAATCAACACCCCTAGGGTGTCTTTTATACACGTCCACAAGGGACTATGGAAATAGACTAGGACTAGGAATCCTAATACTACTAGGACTCGGTTTGGCTTTCTTTCCTAATCCTAAAGAAACAACATGATTAACATCTACACCTGCTGGCTGCGGCGAGCGTGCGGAAATGCAGGGCGGCTATCCGGAGACTACGTGCACACTCACTGGAAGGCACCTGACGCGGAGAAGGGGACTCACACACATCTCGGAAGAAAATTCCATAGAAACCGACAAAGCATGGGGAGCGCGGCGAAGACACGACGAGGACGACGAGCCACGGGGAGCTACCGACAGATAAAAGGGTAGGAACGAAGGCGGTGTTCTCCCAGTGTCCTTCTGGACACGATGATGAGGCTGGGGACGGAACGGTTCGATGGCGATGACGGGAGTATCGCTGGTGCAGGTACTGCCCCAAACGCAACTAACGAAGGGGAAGAAGGGGATGTCGAGGAGGAAGGCCTTAAGCTTGCCCTTGATGCCCAAAATGGAACCAACACAGAGACACAGGCTAAGGAGCGAGGTTGACAATACCTTCGTGGACCTCACGCCGGTGTCGGGCCGCTGACCGATCCCGCCATGGATCTGGCAGGGGCTAGCAGGAGCTGCGCGAGGCGATGAGAGGAGGTGGTTGTGCGGAGGAGGAAGAGGGCAAGAGGGGAAAACCCTAGGGCGATGCCCTGGCTTTATAGGAGGGCCGATACACGGGCTTGGCCACGATGGCCATGTGTAGCGCTAGTGCTCCTCTTATTTTACAGAGAGAGAGTGCAATAGGGAAGAAAGCAGGGGAGGAGAGACGCTGCAGGTGGGTCTGCGCATGGCTTACCGCGTGGGGTGGGCGTTGTGCTGGGTTGCGACTCGCTGTTGCGCTTGCTGGGTAGCTGGCTGGCTGCGCTGGCACTGCTGCTGGGCTACTAACCTCACTCACCACAGAAGGGTTTTCATATTAAATTAAACTTTTTTTAACAAGAAAATAACCAGAGAAAAAGGAGACGGTTTTGGGTGAAGTATAAATATATTTCGACTCACAAAAACAAGCTCTTTTTTAAGAAACTGGTTGGGCATTTTTAAGAAGAAATTTTTTAATGGCACTTAATTAAACCTAGCAAGCATTTAGGTTTTTTAAAATGGAAGAGAGGTGCACAATTTGAAACTTAGTTTTAAAAACCCAATCATAATATTGGCAAGCATGGCAACATTTTTATAGAAGTAGGGCAAGCAGAAAATCACCACATTGCTTATTTGAATAAAAGAGGTATTTTAAAGAATTGAATGGAGGGGTTTCACTCATGAATCAAACTACTCTTGCAAGAACATCATCACAGCAACAACTTCACTCCTGGCAACACAAGCAACAAGGGGAACATAATAAAATGCATGTCATGATGATATGATGCAAATGAAGTCATGAAGCGCCAAACTTGTAAAATGAAAGCAAGGTTGCCAACTCATACAAGGTTCAACATGCAAAAGTTACATGGACTACACTTGGGATGTTACAAGAATCCATAGTGGCGTATTGATGTGGTGAATATGTGGACTCGTGTGCGCTCTCTATCTCAAAGAAATTACTCATAGTCGTAGGACAGGTTAGCCAAGATTCAAAGTTAGCTTCCTTCGCTAAACTCCACAACCCCCTTTGCTGATAATGATGCATATGTAGATAGTTCTGATGTAATTCGTGCTGAGAACCTTTGTACTCACGGTTGCATAATTATGTTTCTGCAAATTAGAGCTTAGTATCACTAATGGTTTCTATGTGAAGTTCGATGTTAACCGATTAGATGGGAATCCCACACAAAGGTCTGGTTCCTTTGGGAGGGTCATTGTAGATTTTCACGCAACTCCACCCAATTTTAGTAGATGTATGTACCCAAATAGGTTATGCTTCCGATGTTGCGTGTATGACTTTGAGTATTGGGTCATGTGACCCATGTTTTTAATATCACATCAGGTTGGCTCTTATGAGTCTTTAATAAACACATCGAGTCATAGAGTTATGTTGTGATGTCATGTTGTATCTACACATATCGTGCATATTGCGTGTATGTTTGAAACGCATTGGTATGTGTGGGGTTTGATACCTAGTCGTATGCCTATGGTAGCCTTCTTTACAGGAAAATGCCTCTTTGTGCTTCCACTCAGCCACCGACACATTGATTGACCGGCATGCATCCTTCTTTGTTGGTGTGTCTGTCCCTAAAGGGAAATTTCACGAGGTGTAACAAAGTCCGTGTAGCTTTCTATGACTCATATACACACATTGATGACCGACAACTACATTGTTTGGTTACGTATGCATGTTCATGTATGGTTGTGCCACTTGGGTATATAACTAATCTTATCGAAACGTGTTCTCTGACATATGATTGTATTCATATACGTGAGCCAAAAGGCACAAACGTTCCTCGACATGGTAAAGTGGAAGCCGTGGAGCCTATCATGCGTGAGTCCACAAAGTGATATGATGTGTTACATGCTAGATTTGTATGGATTAGGATCGGGGTCCTGACGGGGAGTCCCGGGAAGAGAAACCGGCGGCAACGGAGATGCTTGGGATGGTGCGTCCAGGGACGGCGGTTACTCCATCTGGATAAATTCTGGTGCAGCAAGGCTGGAGGTCGGGTAGACGGCGACGGGGGAAGAGGCAGGAGCTAAAGCGAGCAGAAGTAATTTCATGCCAAGGGAAAGGGGGATCATCCAAAATCTTCCGATTTCCCACATATATGGAGGAAATGGACTCGCAGTTGCGGGATCCCGCACAAAAAATACCCGTACTGCATGCTTTGGGGGATCTATTAGGGACATGAAAACGGGATGGATCCCGCAAACCAGGAATTATTTTAGCAGACGGTCCGGTTCACGGGATCTGCTAGAGATGCTCTCAGAGCATGGCCGCATGAAAACGGGGGTTGAGGGATCCCACAAAAACTTTTTAGGGACGGTGAGCCCTCCGGCAGAACAGTTCCCGTAAACCCGTCCCACAAGTTTTACGTGAGACACATTTGAGAGATCTATTCCATGTGAGTGGGCTCGCTTACTCGCAAATACAACAATATGCAGATATTATCAAGTTCATCATGACAAGTGCATCAGTCTCACATACATACATCACTAGTACATCATCATACTAGTTCACCACATCCAAAATCATGAGCAACATACGAGGTATCAAGTTTAACTTCATGAATGCACGATAAGACTAGACAGAAGATGCTCAAATCACATACATTATTCAAACTCCATCACCAACATTGACTAGAGAGATCGCGGCACCATCTTTATTAACTTGAACCGGAGAGCTCGCGCCACCACCTTCGTGAACTTGGACCGGAGCTTGAGCGTGACCACCATCACCACCGTTGGCATGGCTTGTTGAAGCATCACCACCCATGTTGTCGAAGACACCGCCATCACCTCCTCTACCAAAGGCACCACCACCACCTCCATTGCCAAAGGCACCGCCACCAGCACCATTTCCTAGGCCACCACTAACACCACCACCATTGGTGAGGCCACCACCAACAACACCACCATTGTCGAGGCCACCACCACAAACACCCATGATGATTTCACCACCACCTACAATGCCAAAGGTACCACCACCTCCAATGCCAAAGACACCACCACCACCGACCATAAAATTTTGAATCTCCATCTTCCTGCGGAGTATGATATCCATTATTTTCATCTCCCAAAATTATATTTCCATTGCATCCATGCCATCCGAATCCATCATCATGAACCCGTCCACCTCAACGATCCTTTCGTCCTTCCACTTTTGTTCCTCTAGGGCAAGCTTGTGCTCCTCAAAGTCACACCTATTTTCCCATTTCTTCTCTCTGTGCTTCTCTTTCGTCTTAGTCATGGCAACTTTTTCATCTCAATGCGTGGCTAGCATGGCCTCCTTCATCTTCGTCATCCCACCAATTTGCTGTCTCAAAGTGATTGCTTCGAATGTCCTCTTCACTATTTCTTTTTTCCTTCTTGTTCCCATCTGGTATATGCATGTTTCTTCCTCCTCTTGGCTATCATCATCATACCGAACCTCCACTTTCGCGCCTCTCATTGGCGGGCATTATTTGTGCCTCACCCTCCACTTCTCACTATCCCGGGACCAAACCCAACAATGTTGAAGATTGAATGACTGGAATGGATGTTTTTGCTTGTAGTACTCATCGGTGATATGATCCTACAAGCAAAAAGAGACAAGTATGAGCTCATAATTTTCATATGAACACGACTAGTGACATGAATATGAAAAATGCTCCCATAATCATCAATAGTGATGCCACTTGGTGGTGCATTCCGCACTTGCTACAAGCATCCGGACTAATGGGTGCAAGCTTTCTTGATGGTGTCCCAACACCCTTGAAGGCCCTTCATGGTTCGACCGGATGGGTAAGGCATCATTTTGTGAAATTTATCCGCAATTCTTTGCCAGTTGTCCTCGCAGGTTTAATCTTTGCCGGCAATGGCGTCAAGAGAAATGCATTCCCATGCTTTCACAAAGCACACATCCTGTGTTACGTGTAGTTGCTGCCCCTCCCTGCACCCCCATGTGCCCTAGCTATCAGGGATCTTGGAACAGGGGTCCCCTGGCCCGCCTACCTGTGGCCTAGGGCCCAGTGCATGATGTGGGCCCTGAGACGTCCCCCATTGAGGCCCGAGATTCGGACCTCGTGAGGGTCCCTCTTCGCGAGGGGCCGACCGTGGGGTTCCCTTTGGGATGTTCCCGGTGAGGCTCGTGGGAAGAAAGCACCCCCTAACGCTCCTCGCCCTAAGGAACGAACCAACAGAGGGCAGCCTGCCGAGGTCAGAGAGTTTAGCCTCCTCACGTGGATGATGTGAGCCAAGCTGCAAGGTACTAGGGTCGGTGCGAGTGGGCACACACAAAGAGGCCTTGCCCTTTGGTGTTAGGGGAGTCAGGCTAGCCGCGGGTTCCCAAAGCAACCCCAAAGGTTTTCCGATCGGTGCAAGAGGACTAAGGCTGGTGGCTCGGCAGGACAGAGGTTACCCTCGTGCCCACCGGTGCGTCATGGAGAAGGGCTTTCGCAAGCGAAGACCACCTTTGTCAGGGCGGGCCGCAGTCATGTCCCCTTTCAAAATGTCCGTTGTGGCTACCCTTCCCGCCAATTGTGTTTTCAGGGAAGAGGACCAAGGCCAGTATAAAAGAGAAGCCCAGCCTCTGTCGGAGGGGATCGGCTCCGCATTATCTCGACTAGGGCAACAACCCACCTTTGTACTTGTCTTCCACCTCGAGCAATCTATACAAGCAGGAGTAGGGTTTTACACCACAAGGTGGCCCGAACCTGGGTAAAATGTTGTGCATTCTAGTTCGCTTCCCTTAGCTCGAGCCACCGAATAGTTGCCGTGAAGCAGAGAGGGGTAGAACATGGTAGGAGAGCGAGTGCACCCTAGAGTCTGAACCTTTCTTCGGGTCTGCGGAGCCCCGATTCCAACATTTGGCGCGCCAGGTAGGGGTGCGCAACCACTCTTCATCTCCAGTTTCACTCCCAACTTCACTTGCCCCATGGCCGATGCTCGCCGTGTGCTTGGTGAGCGTAGGGCTACCCGGGTCATGGTGATCGTGCTCGCGGGCTATGGCACCCGCCGTCACTATGCTGGGTTTGAGGTTGCGGCCTCCAACCCCACAGCCTGCAAGTAGCACGATTCGTTCGTGAACCCTTCTATGTAGAGGGAAGTCCGCACCGCCACGGCTTCCTCCTCCCACGCTCGCTTGGAGCAGGTGAACATGCTGGCGGCATTGCTCATGGACCCGAGCTACTCCGCAACTGTCCGGCAGATGCCGGCTACGATGCGTGGCTAGCCTACATCACATAGCTCGTCACCACGATCAGAGAGGCCCAGGTGCCCTCTCGCTCACTTTGCCCCCCTCCATCCCGCGACGAAGAGGAGGCTCAGTGGGCGCAGACGCCTCCTCCCGCAAGCGGCGACCACGCTGAGGCCAGGTGCAGCGCGCGCCTGGGGAACCCACCTCCCGAACCGCCACCAAGCACCCAAGAAGATGGAGACAGTTGTCAGATCGTCTAGCGCGAGGCACCGCTAGATGTGGGTGCGGTCCTGAAGTACCAGTTTCATCCCCTCAATAGGGTTATCCACGATGTTGCAGCGCTCGGGCGCCATAACCAGGCAGCTCTCGTGCACAGCGGCCATGCAAGCACCATGGTTTGCCGGGCCTTTACCCGCTAACTGTGTAGGGTGGTTAGGCCGGTCAAGTTCAAGCCCGACCAGCCCCCACACTATGACGGCTCCCTCGACCTTGCAGAGTTCCTCAAGCAATATGCTCTAAGCGTCGAAGCGGTGGGTGGTGATGACAAGGTCATGGTGAACTGGCTCCCGATGGCGCTCAAGGACGGCGCGCGATCCTGGCTCCTGCACCTGCCCGAGGGCTCGGTCTCTTCATGGAGCGACATCTGCAAGCTGTTTGTCGCCAACTTCAAGGGCACACATGACTGCCCCCTCTCTGTCAACGACCTGCGCCACGTGAAGCAGCACCCTGGCGAGACCCCCGACAAGTACATCCATAGGTTCATCCTAGTTCACAACAAAATCCGAGGTGCCAAGGACGAGGCGGTCATTATGGCGTTCACAAACGGCATCAAGGACCTCAACATGTGCGAGAAGCTCGCCCTTAACGACACCCTGAGCACGACCATGGAGTTGTTCAACTTGGCCAACAAGTGCGCCAAGGATGAAGAAGGATGCATGTTCGCCAGCGACAACCCTGACGGCACGCCCGAACACACCAAGGCCAACGCCAAGGAGGTCAAGCTCAAGGGGCCCTCCATGCTCGTGGATGAACCTGAGCAGAAGCATGGCTGCGAGCGGAGCGTGCCCGAGAAGGAGCGCCGTTTGTTCTCCATCTACCACGACCTCCATAGCCACAACACCAAAGATTTCCACGAGCTCAGGGTCCTCCGATACGAGCGGGTTGGCCTGCGTCTGGAGCACAATGACCGCGGTGCTGGTCGCGGCGGCGACAGCGGCGGTGGTTGGTACGACAACCGCAACGGCAACCCTTTCGGGGCTGGTATGAGCAATGATGACCCACAAGTGTAGGGGATCTATCGTAGTCCTTTCGATAAGTAAGAGTGTCGAACCCAACGAGGAGCAGAAGTATCTGACAAGTGGTTTTCAGCAAGGTATTCTCTGCAAGCACTGAAATTATCGGTAACAGATAGTTGTGTGGTAATATGATTCGTAGAAAGTAGCAAGTAACAAATGTGCAGAAAAGTGGCCCAATCCCTTTTGTAGCAACGGACAAGCCTGGACAAACTCTTATAGGAGGTAAAGCGCTCCCGAGGACACATGGGAATTTCTGTCAAGCTAGTTTTCATCATGTTCATATGATTCGCATTCGCTACTTTCATAGTTTTATATGTGGGTGGACCGGTGCTTGGGTGCTTCCCTTACTTGGACAAACATCCCACTTATTATTAACCCCTATCGCAAGCATCCGCAACTACGAAAGAAGAATAAAGACAAAGTCTAACCATAGCATTAAACTAGTGGATCCAAATCAGCCCCTTATGAAGCAACGCATAAACTAGGGTTTAAGCTTTCGCCACTCTAGCAACCCATCATCTACTTATTACTTCCCAATGCCTTCCTCTAGGCCCAAATAATGGTGAAGTGTTATGTAGTCGACGTTCACATAACACCACTAGAGGAAAAACAATATACAACGCATCAAAATATTGAACGAATACCAAATTCACATGACTACTTATAGCAAGACTTATCCCATGTCCTCAAGAAAAGTGACTAATCACAAAGCATAATTATATTCATGACCAGAGAGGTATTGAATAGCATCAAGGATCTGAACATATAATCTTCCACCAAGTAATCCAACTAGCATCAACTACAAAGAGTAATTAACACTACTAGCAACCTTACAAGTACCAATCGGAGTCGCGAGACGGAGATTGGTTACAAGAGATGAACTAAGGTTTGGAGATGAGATGGTGATGATGAAGATGTTGATGGTGATGAGTCCCATCCGGTGAGAGGAGTGTTGGTGATGACGATGGCGACGATTTCCCCCTCCGGGTGGGAAGTTTCCCCGGTAGGACGACCCTGTCGGGGCTCTAGATTGGTTCTGCTCAAGTTCCGCCTCGTGGCGGCGGCGATTCCTCCCGAAAGCCTCCTCCTGATTTTTTTCCGGAACGAAACCCTCCTTATAGCAAAATAGGGGAGCCAGAGGGCCAACAGGGAGCCCACAAGCCCCCTAGGCGCGGCCAGGCGGGTAGGACGCGCCTAGCAGGCTTGTGGCCTCCTGGTGGATCCCCTCTGGTACTTCTTCCGCCCAGTATTTTTTATAAATTCCAAAATAATTCCTCGTTGATTTTCACGGCTTTTGGAGTTGCGCAGAATAGGTATCTCAAACTTGCTCCTTTTTTAGGCCAGAATTCCAGCTGCCGGCATTCTCCCTCTTCATGTACACCTTGGAAAATAAGAGAGAAAAGGCATAAGTATTGTACCTTGAAGTGTAATAACAGCCCATAAAGCGATAAATATCAACATAAAAGCATGATGCAAAATGGACGTATCAAGCAACCTCGTGAGAATGGATGGCATGTCCAACCTCATGAGATACGTCGTCAGGACAACATGCAGCTCCCTCCACTGCCTCCGAGGAGGAACGAGAACAACCAACATGATGAGGAGGTCGGGGCCTACAAAGAGCCTTGCACGGTGGTCTACATTCTTGGCGGGGCCCATACCCCCTCTTCAAACCGTCAGTTCAAGAAGCTCTCCCCTAAATTGAACGTTGTCCTCCCGAAGCCAGGGTGGTGAAGCCCCTGAAGTGGTCCCAATACGCCATAACTTTTGATGCCAAGGACAACCTGAAGTCTATGGCAATCGTGGGCATGCTCCCCATGACGTGCACTCCCACCATTAGAAACGTAGGAGTCACCAAGACCCTCATCGATGGGGGTACGGGCCTCAACATGCTCTCTGTCGAAATCTTCAACAAGCGCCAGGTGCCCGAAGACCAGCTGATGCAGACAAGGCCATTCTCGCGGGTGACCAACGGATCCACCATCCCGATGGGGTAAGTCTACCTTTCGGTCACCTTCGGCACGCGCGACAACTATCAAACCAAACACATGGATTTCTACGTGGTGCACATCGGGCTCCCATACAATGCCATCTTGGGTTACCCGGCGCTACCCAAGTTCATGGTCGCGACCCACCAAGGCTACAACGTGCTCAAGATGTTGGGGTGTAGTGGCATCATCACCATTGCGTGCGAAGAGAGGGAAGCAGTCTACTCCCTCGTGTGCGCTTAGAGGGCCGCTGCCATGGAGCGCTCAGACGATGCCGGAGGTGATGTGCCTCACGAGGACGCACCTATAAGGAAGAAGCAATCACTGCCCTCTTCTGGCTCCGACAAGGCGAATGATCCGGTCACAAAACCCGCTCGTGCTATGGGAGCTTTCGCCTTCCTGCATAGGAAGGCGTGCCCGATGCCTCGATCAGGTCGGGCTCTGGGGCTTCCACCAGGAAGGCATCCTACCTGGCCACTACACCGAGGGAGGTGCTCGGGAACCTCCTGAAGGAACACCTCAGCATGCGCTCACACGATCAAGAAGTACAACGTCAGGCGCTCGGGGCTCAGGAGTTCACTGCCCAGTAGATCGACAGGCTACGGGACGCTTACGCCATGTGCAGCGGGTGCCGCACGGAGCATTGCCTCACGAGGCTCATCACTCCCAAGAGGACCATTGCAACGCGCATGTGCGTTGAAGTCGCAAGCCTCAACGGCTCGCTTCCCGGAGATAAACTGGCCTGCACGAGCAGGGTTGGCCCCGGGGCGCCGACGCTGGCCGCGCTCGCATGCCTTTTAGCCTGGAGAAAATCGTGGTCGCCTTCCAAAGGCTCGCGTGGCTCGCGTAGGCGCCCCACGTGGCACCAGGGCCCCGGGAGGCAGCTGGCCCGTGAGAAGAAAGACCGTGACGACACACTTTACCCAGCGACAACGCGGTCGCCCCGTGAAGTTCAGTGTCATCTGAGATCAAGGGCGGCCTTCAACCTGCACTACCCTCAAGCGTGAGGGCCCACCCTCGTGAAGTTCTCGCTTTTTGGTTGTGTGGCAAACTTTGTTATTTCCCTTCAAAACTTATGTTGTTCGCTTGAAATGCATCACTGCTAGTTTGGTGCTTCGTCGCCTTGGGGACTATGCGATGGATGATTTTCGCTTGATCATTCCATGAAGGAACCTGGCACGGCGGTTGTGCTCGGGTTAGTCCCCGCAGCGTCACGAAATTTCAGTGACTGAGCTCTGAGTGAAGGACTTGCGCCCTTACACGTCACCTCCTGGAGTCTTCGGTGCCTAACATCTTCGTGCAGTGGTCTTGCGATGGTCACCCGACGCATGTCGCCCCCTGCATGTTGCAGGTTTCATGAGTGCGCTGATGCGCAAAGAATGAGGCACAACCCACCTGATGGTCGAGGCTAGGATCTCTTGAGCCTTGTGCCTAGGGTTTCCGACAACTCAGTAAGTCGCTGCTCGTGACACTCTCACGTAATAATGAGTGTTGGGGCTGTACATGCCCCGGGGGCCTCCTAAATGTAACCCCGTTACGAGCCGCGTGATGGCCGTGGTGGAGGGCCCCACCCACACCCAAGTGGATGTCCCCATGCTCCGTACTGACGGAATTAATTTCGACCCGTGACTATGCCCATGTCCAAGTGGAAGCCCCATGCATCGCACTAGGGAGGATTGTCGGAGCTCCACGCACGCCAGCTTCCCCTTGTACCTCCCACGGGCGGAGGCTAGGACATGGTGTGTGTGATTGGGTTTGTCCCTACAGCACTGAAAAATCCAAGCGATCGAGATCTGTCTCACGGGCTCACCCCCGTGCACGTCAACTCATGAGGTCCTTGGTGTCTATTTCCCGCACGACACCCAAGCGCATGCACCTGGGTGCACAGAGCTCTAACCAACTCTCCTGTATGAGAGCCGCTTGCACGTCAAGGGGGGTGCCTGAGCATCATGACTAAGGACCTTCACTAGCCCTGTAGCCTCTCACCTCCTCATTATCCACTAGCAGTTGAGATACATGCATGGTTGGGGCCTACCAATGCAGAGTTCAAGGCCTTCGTCATGGAGAGGGAGTTGCTTGCATCTAGGGGGGTGCATGAGCATCGCTACTCAGGACCTTCACTCGCCATGTAGCCTCTCACCTCCTGGTAATCCAGTGTCGATTAAGATACACGCAGGCTTGGGCCTTGCCGATGCATAGCGCAAAGGCTACAAACATTAAGTACTAGGGCTCTCAAGGGAGTAACTTGCGCATCAAGGGTGTCGGTGTACTAAAGACTGGGGTCCCTAGTGCCCGAGACTTGTGCTGGACCCAGACAAGATGCATCCCCCAATATAACCAAGGCCTCGGCAAGCCTGCCTTTCCGGGAAGATAACCAAGGCCATGCCCATTTAGTGGGCGTGATGAACTCACCAAGTATAGGACCTCAGCAAGCCTCCCTTGCCGGGATGACAACCGAAGACCCGGCAAGCTTCCTTGCCGGGACGAAGACCCAAGGCCCGGGCAAGCTCCCTTGCCGGGATGACGGGCTAGGCACAAAGGGCGACCGCCCTAGCCACAATGCCACCGCCCCAAAGTTCCAGCGCATTCTGCATGCGCCAGCGCATCGTCCAGGTGTCAAAACACCTGGGCGCGTGTCTTCACCAGCACATTGCTGACAAGGACAAGACATGCATTTAATGCACCTAACGGCGGTTGATGGATAAGCACCGCCCTAGGTTCATTGTAACTTCTCGTGAACATACCACCGAGCACTGTAGGTGACCCCTTTGCCTATAAAAGGAGGCCCTTAGCTCATTCACAAGGGGTTAGACTCTTTGGACATTGGCCCAGAAGAAGGTTATCAATAGACACTGTAAGAATCAACAACAAAATGCTTAATACGACCAGCCAAGGAGTACGTAGGGTTTTACGCGGAAGCGGCCCGAACCTGGGTAAAAAGGCTTGCCGGGTGTTGATCGTTATTTCTGCTCTTGACGTCACCTTTCCCGCCATATGATCACAAGGGTTTGATGTTGATTCCCATAGGTGTCGACTTTGCATTGCCGACATCTTTGGCGTGCCAGGTAGGGGGTGTGGAGTTGTGCGGGAATCAGAGCAAGCTCAGCACCGGATTCTTTGAAGTTTGGGCGCTACACCGTGTTCCCCCGGAAACGGGGTAAACGGTGGGCGCTCTGCTCTGCTACGACTTCCCAAGGCCCGCGCGAGCGTGTTGCTATGCGCATGCGTGGGCCAGGGAGGCGGAGGCTCCAAGGGCAGCGCCGTCAGGCCGATGCGTCGCTCGGGGACAACGCGCAACTGTCGAGGGCGCGTCTTGGCACTTCAGAGAGGCCCCGGCGCATACTCCGGCAGACGCACCTCTGCTGAGCGATGCATAGTCGTTGAGGATGCGCCACACGGTCCCGAAGCCCCAGTGTGCACTCCAGTGCGAGTGTTGCGCCCCTAAGAGCGTCGCATCATCGCCCAAAGACACGCTCGGGGGCTCCGCAAGCACAGCCTAGTAAGGGAAAGGAAAAGGAGTTACACTCTGGCCAGCTTTTCCTCCAAACGACGGTCGCGGACCATCGGCAAGAAGACTTTGCTAGAGGAAAAAGACACCGGGAGCGGTGATTCCCTGCTTGCTGAGGGCTCCGACGCCCCAGCAAAATATTCAAGCGCCATGCAACCGTGGCGTGAGCAGATATGTTTTTAAGTTTAAGATTCAAATCTGAAGTAGATAGATTCTCTGCTTCCCCTTTGAAAGTTTCCAATCTTTGTGTGTGGAGTTTGCGGATACTGGGACCTTTTCGAAGATCAGTGCACTTTGTCTTTGTTTCAAACTCATTCAAACGACCTTTATGGCCACATAGCGCCTTCAAATAGTTGCGAACCTGATCAACGGAGCAAGCGGCTACGTAGCACCCGATTTTGTCTCAAGCTACGCTTGGTGATCTCCATGGTTGCACTGAACGCGGCAAGGAGCCTTGCCGGTAGTTGCTGGCAAGCTCCCGGATTATGCAAAGGTGAATCATAGAAAGAACGGAATTGAAAAAGGGGAAACGGTCTTTTCATTCATTTGAATGGATACATTTGGCTTCACCTATAAAGCAGTGTTATCCTAACGTAAAGACTGTGTCTTTTGACGAGGATCGACCTGCGCGGAGGGGCGAAGCTCAAGAAGACAAAAAGGTAGAGCCCGCGGCGCGACCAAGGCTGACCCTACAGGGCCAGCACTGTGCCGACGAGAACGGGATCGCCCCCGATGAGCATCACCTGGACCCCCTCTAGCCGAGGAGCGGAGGGAAGGGCACAGGAAGGGGCGAAGGATCCGGAGCCCGCGGGCGCGCCTCCTCCCGGAGCCGGGGAGCCAATACCCGCTCCGGTGAGGTGGCCCAAGCGGAGGACCTCGAGAAGTCAGAGCTGGCGGAGGTGCCTCCTCCTCAAACACGAGGCACCGATGCCAGCTCCGGAAAGACGCCCCCGCCAGGAGGGGGCGATCCGTGAGAAGGCCGTGGGAGTGTGGTCTACGTCCAGTTGGGGCCCAGGGAGTCGACCTCCAACTTCACGCCCCACGGCCCTAACCCAACATGGACCTCGCCACCACCGTTTTCCTCTTCGTCGCTACCGCTCGAGGTAGGAGAGCCGGCGTAGCTCAGGCTCTCTTCGCAGTAGTCGAGAAGCGCGCGTGGGGGCCCCTAAATCAACATGGAGGACCGCCTCAGGAGCAAGCCTCGGGGAAGGCGGAGGCGTTGGAGTAGCGCTCCGCCTCCCCCGGCCTCGACCTCCGCGGCGACCGCGGCCCCTCGCCCTTCCTCCACCACGGGCGCTCGGTGTGTCTTCCGCCGAGGCGCCCCCAGAAGTTGTGGCATCATCCGAACGGGATCCTCTCGCCGCCCTGGCGCCCGACCCCGTCCCCTAACAATGGTTATGTTGGGGAACGTCGCATGGGAAACAAAAATTTTCCTACGCGCACGAAGACCTATCATGGTGATGTCCATCTACGAGAGGGGATGTGTGATCTACGTACCCTTGTAGACCATACAGCAGAAGCATTAGTGAACGCGGTTGGAGAATCCGACACTCACCGGTCATCTTTGAGCAACGGAGTTAGTCGTAGCGATGAAACCAGTCTCTCGTAAGCGTACGAGTAATGTCGGTCCGAGCCGCTTCGATCCAACAATACCGCAGAATCAAGGAAAGACTAAGGAGGGCAGCAAAACGCACATCACTGCCCACAAAAACTTTTGTGTTCTACTCGAGATTACATCTACGCATGAACCTAGCTCATGATGCCACTGTAGGGGAACGTCGCATGGGAAACAAAAAATTTCCTACGCGCACGAAGACCTATCATGGTGATGTCCATCTACGAGAGGGGATGTGTGATCTACATACCCTTGTAGACCGTACAGCAGAAGCGTTAGTGAACGCGGTTGATGTAGTGGAACGTCCTCATGTCCCTCGATCCGCCCTGCGAACCGTCCCGCGATCAGTCCCACGATCTAGTGCCGAACGGACGGCACCTCCGCGTTCAGCACACATACAGCTCAACGATGATCTCGGCCTTCTTGATCCAGCAAGAGAGACAGAGAGGTAGAAGAGTTCTCCGGCAGCGTGACGGCGCTCCGGAGGTTGGTGATGATCTTGTCTCGGCAGGGCTCCGCCCGAGCTCCGCAGAAACGCGATCTAGAGGTAAAACCGTGGAGGTATGTGGTCGGGCTGCCGTGGCAAAAGTTGTCTCAAATCAGCCCTAAAACCCCACTATATATAGGAGGGAGGGAGGGGAGGAGGCAGCCTCAAACCCTCAAGGTTTGGCCGAAATTTGAGGTGGAGGAGTCCTACTCCAATCCTACTTGGAGTAGGATTCCACCTTCCCACTTGGAAACTCTTTCCACCTTGTGTTTTTCCCTTCTCAAACCTTATGGGCCTTAGTGGGAACTTATTCCAGCCCACTAGGGGCTGGTTTATCTCTTCCCATAGCCCATGAGACCCCTTGGGGCGTGACACCCCTCTCGATGGTCCCCGTCGCCCCTCCCGGCACTCCCGGTACACTACCGATGAGCCCAAAACTTTTTCGGTAATGCCCGAAAAATTTCCGGTAACCAAATAAGGTCATCCTATATATCAATCTTCGTCTCCGGACCATTCCGGAAACCCTCATGACGTCCGTGATCCCATCCGGGACTCCGAACAACATTCGGTAACCAACCATATAACTCAAATACGCATAAAACAACGTTGAACCTTAAGTGTGCAGATCCTGCGGGTTCGAGAACTATGTAGACATGACCCGAGTGACTCCTCGGTCAATATCCAATAGCGGGACCTGGATGCCCATATTGGATCCCACATATTCTACGAAGATCTTATCGTTTGAAACTCAGTGACAAGGATTCATATAATCCCGTATGTCATTCCCTTTGTCCTTCGGTATATTACTTGCCCGAGATTTGATCGTCAGTATCCGCATACCTATTTCAATCTCGTTTACCGGCAAGACTCTTTACTCGTTCCGTAATACAAGATCCCGCAACTTACACTAAGTCACATTGCTTGCAAGGCTTGTGTGTGATGTTGTATTACCGAGTGGGCCCCGAGATACCTCTTCGTCATACGGAGTGACAAATCCCAGTCTCGATCCACACTAACTCAACTAACACCTTCGGAGATACCTGTAGAGCATCTTTATAGTCACCCAGTTACGTTGCGACGTTTGATACACACAAAGCATTCCTCCGGTGTCAGTGCGTTATATGATCTCATGGTCATAGGAACAAATACTTGACACGCAGAAAACAGTAGCAACAAAATGACACGATCAACATGCTACGTCTATTAGTTTGGGTCTAGTCCATCACATGATTCTCCTAATGATGTGATCCCGTTATCAAGTAACAACACTTACCTATGGCCAGGAAACCTTGGCCATCTTTGATCAACGAGCTAGTCAACTACAGGCTTACTAGGGACAGTGTTTTGTCTATGTATCCACACAAGTATTGTGTTTCCAATCAATACAATTATAGCATGGATAATAAACGATTATCATGAACAAAGAAATATAATAATAACTAATTTATTATTGCCTCTAGGGCATATTTCCAACAGGTTAGGGGAGAGCGCCACCTACAGACAGAAGGAGATCCAGAAGACCAAGGCTGAGGAGTTGGTGGATTCAGATGGAGTTGGGTGAGCAAAACCCTCCCATTTTAGAGAAGGGGCGCTGAGGCTAGCCTCCCTTGCTCAAAAAGCGACCAGCCCTCTCGCTGAGCCGCTCGAGTTCACGGATACACAGAGAACCCCCTATTGCACCAATGCATGCATGGGCGGGCCCAACCACTACCGCGCTTTTCAAGGCCACGCCTGCCACCTGTCCATTCATAATTGTGCATGCCACGCGCATGGTAGAGGTGTTTCAGGAGGCGAAGAGGCCACTCCGCGCACGACCACCCACTTCGCGCATCCGATGCACAACGTGGGGAAAAGCAACCGTTGGCAAATCCAACCATGAAGGCCCGTGCACCTCTTTGGGCCTGGCCCAACAACGCTTCACACGCATGTGTGGCCCAGGCTCGGGGGCTCCTGACATTGCACTAAAGACTGGGTCCCTAGTGCCCCAGACTTGTGCACGGGCGCAAAGAGCCCCTGCCGGCAGGGCATGGCTGGACCGAGACAAGATGCACCCCCAAGATAATCAAGGCCTCAACAAGCCTACCTTGCCGGGAAGATAACCAAGGCCATGCCCATTTAGTGGGCGTGATGAACTCACCAAGTAAAGGACCTCGGCAAGCCTCCCTTGCCGGGATGACAACCTAAGCCCCCGGCAAGCTTCCTTGTCGGGATGAAGAACCAAGGCCCCGGCAAGCTTCCTTGTCGGGATGAAGACCCAAGGCCCCGGCAAGCTCTTTTGCCGGGATGATGGGGCTAGGCACTGGAGGGAGACCGCCCTCGCCATAGTGCCACCGCCCCCAAGTTCTAGCGCATTCCGCAAGCGCCAGCGCAACGTCCAGGTGTCTAAACACCTGGGGACGTGTCTTCACCAGCACATTGCTGACAAGGACAAGACGTGCATTTAATGCACCTGACAGCGGTAGATGGATAAGCACCGCCTTAGGTTCACTATAACTTCTCGTGAACCTACCACCGAGCACTGTAGGTCACCCCTTTGCCTATAAAAAGAGGCCCTTAGCTCATTCACAAGGGGTTAGACTCTTTGGACATTGGCCGATAAGAAGGTTATCAACGGTCACTCTAACAATCAACAACAAAACGCTTAATACGACCAGACAAGCAGGACGTTGGGTTTTACGCGTAAGCAACCCGGATGTTTATGGTATAATTTGGCTAGTTAATTTGGGAGAAGAGCCAAATTAATTTAATCATTAATTCAGATAACTGCTTGAATTTGTTAAGAATTATATCACAGGTCTGCGTGGACATAGGGCAAGTCCTAGCTGGGATCAGAAATATTTGGAGGAATAGTGTTGCTACCTGGGATAAGTCCTCAACGGCCTCAGAAGTACGTAAGCTGAAGGAGTTTTTGGCATGAGCAATTGAGTTATGTACGTGAAGGTGCACAACACAAGGAGGATGACTAATCATTGTTATATCAAGTGATAGCGACGTGGCCGGTGTATTTTATTCATAAGGCAAGAAGAATATATGGCCAGGAGATGACCTGATTAGATTCTAATCGGCTTAGATTTTAGAGTTCTATTCGCATACGTCAAGGGCTGCCTTGTATACGCGAAAGTCCAGCATGCCTTGTATATATAAGGCCACGGCCGATTGGAAAGACACATGCAATCATTATACGCAAAAAACCAATCTACTTTCACGTACCTTTTTCTCCATTGTTTCTTCACCGAGCCCTAGCAACCCTAGAGCTCGGATCATCTTTGTCGTTTTGCGTTGAAAAGCGTCCGTACTCTTCTACGAAACCAATGAATCCTTTGTTGCTTTGTCGGGAAAGCATCCGTTCGTCGTCACGTAAGCACGACGATTATCATGGTGTCGCACGACAATTTTGCGTGGCAGCACAATTGACAACTATGCTGGGGACCGAAAAACAAGAACATACACACGACGGAGACCGGAGCCAAGAACGGAAGCGACTTCGACGTAGACAACGTCATCGCCGTCACACTCGATGATCTGTCGGAGGAAGACCCGCGCGAGTTTGACCGACAGCTTGAGGAAGAGCAGGCTGAAAGGAGAAGACTGAAGTTGGCGGGATACCAGAAGACAAGAAACGGCGTCGTCAAGAAGGTAGCCGCGCCGAGACCTTCCCATCCACTCGGCGCCGAGGTAAAAAAGCCAACCGAAGAAATTGCGTATTTAATTGATGTGTCCATAGCTAGTAAATATGGTTCCGATTTGACAAATACGGCACGCACAATTACTAAAGCTGTAGTTGATAAATTGAAAGAATTTAAGGATCAATTTTGTAAAGATCTGGGAATTAGTATACCTTAACACGCTCAGTCGTTGGAAAATGATAGATTAAACTTGCCTAGCAATTTTTATATGACTGGTGCATCAGCTATTGCTATCGAGCCTCAAGTTGTTTTATATAATAATCAGGGTGGCCGGAACTATGATAGCAGTTCGGCTAATAATTTTGTTGCCGGCGCCGCTTCTCCTATTGTTATGACTTCGGTTCCACAAAATTACAGCAACAATAACGGAAGTGTGGTGGTTTTAAATTCTAATTTGCAGCAGCCTTTTTATCAAACAGTAGCTTATAATATGTTATCGCTGCAGCCTGTCTATAATTTTTGATGGTTTCATGCTATTATCTTGTCAAACTTTGGATGTTCTGCATGCCTTTTATATATTTTTTGGTAATAACTTATTAACTCGGTGCCAAGTGCCAGTTCCTGTTTTTTCCATGTTTTTGACCCCTTTCAGAGGAGATTTTGAAACGGAGTCTAAGCGGAAGAAAATCCCCGAAAAGAATTTTTTTGGAACGGAAGAAGATCGGGGAGCTTGGGAGCCAAGGCACGGGAGCCCAGGGGCCCCACAAGCCTCCACCCCGCGGTCAGGGGGGCGCGCCATCGAGGCTTGTGGGCCCTCTAGACGACCTTTCCCCTAGGTCTTTCGCCTATATATTCCCATAAATTCCAGAAAAAATCACGAGATCATCACAATCACTTTTCCGCCGCCGCAAGCTTCTGTCTTCGCAAGATCCGATCTGGGGCACGTCCTGGTGCCCTGTCGGAGGGGGGATTCGGACACGGAGGGCTTTTCATAACCACCATGACCTCTCCGATGATGCATGAGTAGTTCACCATGGACCTACGGGTCCATAGCTAGTAACTAGATGGCTTCTTCTCTCTCTTGGATCTTCAATACAAAGTTCTCCATGATCTTCATGGAGATTTATCCAATGTAATCTTCTTTTGCGGTGTGTTTGTCGAGATCCGATGAATTGTGGATTTATAATCAGATTATCTATGAATCTTATTTGAGTTTCTTCTGATCTCTCTTATGCATGATTTCATATCCTTGTAATTCTCTTCGAGTTGTGGGTTTTGTCTGGCCAACTAGATCTATGATTCTTGCAATGGGAGAAGTGCTTGGTTTGGGTTCATACCTTGCGGTGATCTCACCCAGTGACAGAAGGGGTAGCGAGGCACGCATCTTGTTGTTGCCATCAAGGGTAAAAAGTTGGGGTTTTCATCATTGGTTTGAGTTTATCCCTCTACATCATGTCATCTTGATTAAAGCGTTACTCTGTTCGTCATGAACTCAATACACTAGATGCATGCTGGATAGCGGTCGATGTGTGGAGTAATAGTAGTAGATGCAGAAAGTATCGGTCTACTTGTCTCGGACGTGATGCCTATATGTATGTTCATTGCCTTAGATATCGTTATGACTTTGCGCGGTTCTATCAATTGCTCGACAGTAATTTGTTCACCCACCGTGATACCTGCTATTTTAAGAGAAGCCTCTAGTGAACACTATGCCCCCAGGGTCTACTCCACACCATATTTTCAGCCTTACACTTTTTACTTCGTTGCACTTTCCGCCGTCAAATCTCACTTTGCAGACAATCTTGAAGGGATTGACAACCCCTTTGAAGCGTTGGGTGCAAGCTTCTTTGTGTTTGCGCAGGTACTCTGGACTTGAAGAGACCCTCCTTCTGGATCGATACCTTGGTTCTCAAACTGAGGGAAATACTTACTGCTCCTATGCTGCCTCACCCTTTCCTCTTCAAGGAAAAAACAAACGCAAGCCTAGCCTGTGTCAATGTGTCAATTTCTGGCGCTGTTGTCTGTGGTATAGCAGAAGAATTTTTGGCGCCGTTGCCAGGGAGGAAGATCAAGTCAAGAACTCATCCAAGTAGGTGTCGCAAACTCATCTCTTGTATTTACTTTGTTTGCTACTTGCCTCTCGTTTTCCTCTCCCCCACTTCACCAATTTGCCTTTTTCGTTTGCCTTTTTCGTTCGCCTTTTCATTCGCCCTTTTTCTCACCTGCTCTTTGTTTGCTTGTGTGCTTGCTTGCTTGCTGAAGTCACCATGAATGAAAACACCAAACTTTGTGACTTCTCGAATACTAATAATAATGATTTTATTAGTACTGCGATTGCTCCCGCCACTAGTGCGGAGTCATACGAAATCAATGCCGCTTTGCTGAATCTTGTTATGAAAGAGAAATTCTCTGGCCTTCCTAGTGAAGATGCCGCATCCCATCTCAATACCTTCATTAAGATTTGCGATATGCAAAAGAAAAAAGATGTGGATAATGACGTGATTAAATTGAAGCTTTTTTCCTTTCTCGTTGCGAGATCGCGCAAAAACTTGGTTTTCTTATTTGCCCAAAAATAGTATCGATTCTTGGGATAAGTGCAAAGATGCTTATATATCCAAGTAATTTCCGTCGGCTAAGATCATCTCTCTCCGTAATGATATCATGAATTTCAAGAAACTTGATCATGAACATGTTGCACAATCTTGGGAGAGAATGAAATTAATGATTAGAAATTGTCCCGCTCATGGCTTGAGTCTTTGGATGATTATTCAAATCTTTTACGCTGGCTTGAATTTCGCTTCTAGAAATATCTTGGACTCCGCCTCAGGTGGAACGTTCAAGGAAATCACGTTAGGGGAAGCCACAAAGATATTAGACAACATCATGGCAAACTACTCTCAATGGCACACCGAAAGGTCACCTACTAGTAAGAAGGTACACGCTATAGAAGAAATTAACTCGTTGAGTGCTAAGATGGATGAGTTAATGAATTTGGTTGCTAGTAGAAGTGCTCCTTTGGATCCTAATGATATTCCTTTGTCTTCTTTGATTGAGAGTAGCAACGCTAGCTTGGACGTTAATTTTGTTGGTAGGAATAACTTTGGCAACAACAATGCCTTTAGAGGAAACTATGTTCCTAGGCCTTTTCCTAGTAACTCCTCTAATAACTTTAGAAACTCCTACAAAAATACTCATGGAAATTACAATAGATTACCCTCTGATCTAGAGAGTAATATAAAAGAGTTAATCAACTCTCAAAAGATTATCAATGCGTCGATAGAGGAAAAACTACTCAAAATTGACGATTTGGCTAAGAGCGTGGATAGAATTTCTTGTGATGTTGATGCTTTGTAAGTTAGATGTGCTCCTCCCAAAATCAACATGGAGGAAACTTTGAAAGCTATGCGTGTTTCCATGATTGAGAGACAAGAAAGAACCACCCAAATTCCTGCTAGACATGAATGGCTTAAAAAGGGGTGTTCTCGTGATGAGAATCACGAAGATCTTAAAGTGCTTGGTGTGACTCCCATTGAATCTTTGTTTTCTTGTGTCAAACCTAATGATTATGGTGCTGGATATGAATCCACTTTGGTTGAAAAGTGCCCCAATGATTCGGAGTCCATCTATCTTGATGCTAAAAGCATTAAAAGTGGAGTAGAAGATGTTAAAACTTTGAGTAGTAATGAAATTAGTACCGTGGATTTCAAGGAATTCAATTATGATAGTTGCTCCTTGATTGAATGTATTTCTTTGATGCAATCCATGTTGAACTCTCCACACGCTTATAGCCAAAACAAAGCCTTTACCGATCATATCGTCGAAGCTATGATAAAATCTCTTGAAGAGAAACTTGAATTGGAAGTCTCTATCCCTACAAAGCTTCATGATGAGTGGGAACCTACCATCAAAATCAAAATCAATAACTATGAATGCAATGCCTTGTGTGATTTGGGTGCTAGTGTTTCTGCGATTCCAAAGTCTTTATGTAATGTTCTGGGTTTTAATGAGATTGAAGAGTGTTCTCTTAATTTGAATCTTGCTGATTCTACGGTCAAGAAACCCATGGGAAGGATCAATGATGTTCTTATTATTGCAAATAGGAACTATGTACCCGTGGATTTCATTGTGCTTGACATTGATTGCAATCCTACATGCCCCATTATTCTTGGTAGACCTTTCCTAAGGACTATCGGTGCTATCATCGATATGTAGGAAGGGAATATTAGATTTCAATTTCCTTTAAGGAAGGGCATGGAACACTTTCCTAGAAAGAAAATAAGATTGCCTTATGAATCCATGATGAGGACCACTTATGGTTTGAGCACCAAAGACGACGATACGTGATTCTATCGCTTCTATGCCTAGCTAAGGGCGTTAAACAATAGCGCTTGTTGGGAGGCAACCCAATAAATTTATCTTTTTTATTTATGTTTTGTTGTGTCCACACTTTCACAATTCTGTTATGATTGTGTATTTTGTGTTTCTTTTTGTGTTTGAGCCAAGCAAGACCTTTATGAGTAGTCTTGGTAATGGTTGTTTGATCCTACTGGAAAAAGACATAAACTTTTCGCTCATGAGATGATTTTTCATTTTTATCAGAAATAGATTTTGAGTTGATTCGTTTTTCTGCTGATTGATATGCTTTTTTCCCAGCCCGTCGTAATTTTTCAGATTTTTTGAAGTACCAGAAGTATACGAAGTATACAGATTGCTACAGACTGGTCTGTTTTTGACAGATTCTGTTTTTGTTGAGTTGGTTGCTTGTTTTGATGAAACAATGGTTAGTATCGGGGGGTACTAGCCCTGGAAAAGTGAGAATACAGTAGCCCATCATCATTATAGATGAAATTCAAGTTTGCTACAGTACCAAAAGAAGTGGTAGTTTGTTTTCTTGTACTAATGTTATCACAAGTTTCTCTTTAAGTTTTGTGTTGTGAAGTTTTCAAGTTTTGGGTAATGTTCTCATGGACAAAGAGATAAGGAGTGGAAAGAGCTCAAGCTTGGGGATGCCCAAGGCATCCCAAGACAAATTCAAGGACACCAAAAATCCTAAGCTTGGGGATGCCCCGGGAAGGCATCCCCTCTTTCGTCTTCAATCCATCGGTAACATTATTTGGAGCTATATTTTTATTCACCACATGATATGTGTTTTGCTTGGAGCGTCTTGTATCTTAGGAGTCTTTTATTTTTGTTGTTTCACAATCATCCTTGCTGCACAACTTTTTGAGAGAGAGAGACATGCACTCATCGTGATTTTGCTAGAATGCTCATTCTGCTTCACTTATATCTTTTGAGTTAGATACTTTTGCTCTTGTGCTTCACTTATATCTATTGAGCTAGATACTTTTGCTCTTGTGCTTCACTTATATCTTTAGAGTACGGCGGTGCGTGATTTGGTAGTTGGCTTATGCTATGAAACTAGTCCCAAATGTGCTAGGTACGCAAAGAGGATGCAAAAACCTCCATCTTCATGTGCATTGAGTAGAAAGAGAAGTTTCGATTCCTCTCAATTAGTTTTGAGACGTGGATTCGGTAATATTGAGAGTTATGTTACTAGGGTGTTGTGAATCTAGAAATACTTGTGTTGGAGTTAGTGATTCCCGTAGCATGCACGTATGGTGAACCACTATGTTAGGAAGTCGGAGCATAATTGATCTATTGATTGTCATCCTTTGTGTTGAGGTTGGGATCGCGCGATGGTTTACACCTACCAACCCTTCCCCTCGGAGAATGCGTTTAGCACTTTGTTTCGGTTACTAATAAAAACTTTCGCAATAAGTATGTGAGTTCTTCGTGACTAATGTGAGCCCATGGTATAGATGCACTTTCACCTTCCACCATTGCTAACCTCTCTACTGCCGCGCAATTCTCGCCGGTACACAAACCCACCAAATTCCTTCCTCAAAACAGCCACCATACCTACCTACTATGGCATTTTCATAGCCATTCCGAGATATATTGCCATGCAACTCCCACCGTTCCGTCTCATGATGTCGGGACCCCGATCCTGAGTCATAAGAACCCAGCGTGTAACACATCACATCACTTTGCGGCCTCACGCACGGTAAACTCCACGACTGCCACCTTACCTTGGCCGGGACCGTTTGCGTCTTTTGGCTCACGTATATGAATATGTTGCTAGCGTTCAAACGACAAAGAACCCGGATCGAGATGACTAGTTATGAACCCTAGCGGTACATCCGTACAGGGACATGCATACATAACGCAGCAAGGTAGGTGTCGATCAACAGCGTGTGTAGACGAGTCGTAGCAACTAGCAAGCTACACGGACTCCATTACACTGCGTGACATTTCCCCGAGGGGACAGACACAACAACAAAGAAGGATACATGCCGGTCAATCAATGTGTCTAGAGCAGTAGCAAGCTACCAAGGCTCGATAGGAGCACAAAGAGGCATTTCCCTGTAAAGAGTACTACTAAAGGCACACAACTAGGTGTCGAATCCCACACATATAATGCATTTCATAACATACACACAATATGCACGATATGTGTAGATACAACATGGCATCACAACATAACTCTATGACTCAAGCTTTTATTAAGGACTCATAAGAATCAACATAGTGTGTTATTACAAACAGGGGTCCCGTGACCCGACACTCAAGTCATACAAACAACAAGCGGAAGCAAAACATGTCTGGGTACAGACATCTACTAAAAGTGCCTGGAAGAGCCTGAAAAGCTACTACGACCCTACCAAAGGAGCCAGACCTCTGTCTGGGATTCCCAAGCTATTCCGGTTAACATTGAACACATCGCGTAGAACCTTTTAAAGAGACTAAATCTTCTCTGCAAAACATAAATAAAGCAACCGTGAGTACAAAGGTACTCAGCAAGACTTACATGAGAACTATCTACATGTGCATCATGTTTCAATGAAAGAATTGTGGGGTTTGATTGCATCTAGCCAACTTTGACTCTTGGCTAACCTGTACTACGACTACAAGTTCTTTCTTTGAGGTGGGATAGCGCACACGAGTCTACATATTCACCAATTCAATACACCACTATGGATCCACTCTCGTCTCCCTATGAGAAGGCCTTCCATATCACTCACACTTTTGCATGTTTTAGAGTATCCATTTAAATTGTCTATGTACCACATAATGCTTCCAAGTAGTCCATATCCGAGGACGCGGCTATTCGAACAGATTGATTCACCCTGCAGGGGTATACATCTTCACACATGCTCTCACCACTTAGCATCATATGCACGTCATGCATCTCGGCAACCTTCAAGCGGAAGCACTGGCGTGGATGTCGTCCACGACCGTTAACCACACAAGACCCTAGTCTATCTTTACCGCCTATTTGAGACTGAAACCGCAAGGAAGTCCGGCCGAGGTTTCCTCTACGGCCCCAAACGATGTGCACAGGGTTCCCAAGCCCACCATCCGGGTTCCACTTGGTACACCGTGCCACTGTGTATCTACTGCAGAGAAGCCTACCCCGTCGGGCAGAGCTAAACACGGCCACCAACAATTTTCCTACAAACACCAGAAACTAATTGCAACTCCTGGACAGGGATCTAGGCAATTAATAAGCCGAGCGGGGTCATATTTCAGGGCCCAATGCATGGTAGTATCTTGTCTTGGATAACATACCCAGAACTCAGTTCTTAAGGACAGTCCCAATGAGACAACCCACCATGTACTCCTACATGGCCTCTCATTGCTACCTTTACCAAATCAAATTCACACTTTTACTCTCACACTGTAGGACATGCACACAACCATTCCGATTCATCATCCAGATGGATCAGACCCGACACGACTCTAAGCATAGCAGACATTGTAAGCAAGCATGGATGAGTAAGCACAACAAAGCTCAAGCAGTTGCTACTCATGCTAAGTGGTTTCAACTATTTACTGTGACAAAATCAGGTCATGCAGAGGAATGGGTTCAACTACCGATAACATGTACAGTTGAAACGTGTTTGTCCTAATGCAGTAAAAGAGAGCAGGAGCGAGAGAGCGGGTTTATATCAATATGGTCCAGGGGGTTTTCTTGCCTGACACGTCTGAAGATAGCAATGAGTCTTCATCAATGTCAATGATCACATCGTCGGAACCATCGTCTACCGGGAGGGAACAACACCGGCAAACAAGAAAGGAACAACAATTTCTTCACGGAAATGCAACACTATGATGCATGATCAAGAAATGGAGATGAAATGTGACAGGGCCAATATAGCTACCATTTCTTAGGTTGAATCTGGATTTGAATCAGGATTCAAACATCACTTCAACAAGGTATTTTTCCGGATACCCTTTTAATTGATTCGACCTGATGCTCAGGTACAACTTGTTTTATCATGCATGAAGATGTCAATTTGAGGTACTAGTTCTGCTAGCTCAATGTTTGATCATAGTAATTGAAGTGGAATTCAAATAGGAATCAAATTCCAACTCTAAACTATTTATTAAATTTACCTTATTCATCATTTTGCCTATTTGGTGTTGTTAACTTTCTCAAACCAGCATGAAAATGCCATAATCAGATTCTTTGGATTTTTCTGATCCTTTTTCATATATAAATTATTTTCATTGGACTTACATATTATTTTCGATGATTTTTAGAAGTTTTAGGCATTTTCTGGAATTTCTTTTATATTAGAAAATACTTTTATTGCGTCAGCACTGCGTCATCAATGTATCAACAGTCAACAAGCCCTCGGTCAGGTCAAACCTGACCAGTGGGGTCCACTGGTCAGTGACCCAGGGGCTAATTCCGTGTTGACCCGCACTAAGTGGGGTTCGACCCACGCGTGGGGCCCTCTGGCAGTGGCTGAGGGGAGATAATTAGGCGCTAATCACGAGGCCACGTCGACGCTCACCGGAATGTGGCCGGCGGCGACCAAAACCACGGCGGAGGGTCGCCAGAGACGACCTAATCGGCGCTACAGAGGGCCATTTGCCGCGCGGTTTGCCTCTAAGGGTTGCTGGGGAAGTGGCCGATCTGGCAGGGGTCGCAGAAAGAGTGGAGTCGCTGGAGAAGGTGCCGGCGACGAGCTCTAGTGGCGGTGGGGTTCGGCCGATGCGGTGAGCGGGCTACGGGGCACGTTAGAGCATGGGAGGAGAGGGTAAAGAGTCAGCGGCTCATGGGGGTTCCATTTTTGGCATCGGGGAGGTCGGAGAGGCCCGGTGGCAGCAGATCGACAGCGCGGATCTCGGTGACCAGAGGTGAAGACGACAACGGTGGGAGCGCCAGGGTGCTCCAGCTTCGATTCGTGAGCCGGGGAGGACCGGAACATCGCGGCTGATCTCCTGAGCTTCTCGGAGAGGCGAGGGGAGGTCGGGGCTGCGTGGACAGCGGCGGCCTGCTCGAGCCAATCTCGGCAATGGCGAGGGGGAGACGATGCTGCGCGAGGGAAGAAGAGAGAGGGGGGGATGGTCCACGGGCTCATCCATATCATCTCAGGTGCGGGATAGGGATGGAGGAGGCGCCTCTAGCGTGAAGTAGGAGGTGGAGTCCTCGACGCATGCCATGCCTCTCCTCCTGACGAGAGGAAGAGGACGACTCGCACTTGGGCCAGATGGGCTCCAAGTGCTGGGCTAGGGGGTTGGCAACAAGTAAACAGGTTTGCTCTCTCCCTCTTTTCCTTCTCTGTTTTATTTATTATTCTGTTTTGTTTTATATTACGACATTTGTTTTATTTTATATTTGGCTTTGGGCATAAGTAAAAATATTGAAATTGTTTTTAGGGTTTTGTTTGGAATATTTCCAACCCCATATAAAGTTTTCAACATTTTATAAAACTAGGAAGTGCTTGAAATCAATTAATTAATTGATTTCAGTGGCTTTTGAGTTTAAAATAAAATGCCAAAATTATTTTTTAAAAGAAATCCAACCCTGAATTGTGTTTTCCAAAATTTATCAAAAATGATGGACTTTTATGAAGTCCATTTTGGGTTCATTGATTTGTCACAAGTTTGAATTGTTTTTTATTATAGAGTTGTTGGAGTTTTGCTTTGATTTCACTTCTTTCTTGAGTTCAATTCATTTACTTAGAATGCAAAGAAAGAAAACATGAGCTCAAACTTGCTAGGCTCGACTAGAGATTTCATTGATGTGACAACTCACCCCCACTAAACAAGAATCTCGTCCCGAGATTCAGGCGTAGTCAGGAAGAGGAAGAGGGGCAGTAGACTATCGGAATCTTCATGATCCAATTGCCCTTCCTGAAGGTGTTGATTCATTGCATCAGGTTGATCTTGGCATCTTTGTCTTCGAGGTCTTCATCTAACACGACAACAAAGGAACAGATAGACTCTACAAGACTCGATCTTCTCGAAGATCGGGCAACTCATGATCAACTCATAGAATAAGAAATAGAGACGTCCCTTGCGCTGAAACACAACACTTATGCAGGAAACGAGGAAGTGAGGCATATGACAAAGGTTCAATTGGTAGGCAGCAAATCCACGCTTAAAACAAATGATGACGAAGTATCAAAGTAGCGAGGATTATGTTACCCTTCATACCATAACGGGGCCCCATAGGAGGGTGACTCGTAGAGTTATTCCCTTAAGTGGCAAAAAGAATTACCTTTTGACACAAAGATCATTGAAACCCTTCATACCAGGGAAGGCAATTCACAAATGATTGTTTGAAGGAATTTGAAAGAATGGCATACTCAGGTTGGAAAGAAACTAGGGTTATAGAACAACTCGGCGAACGGAAGGCACAATCCAGTTACTATCGAGAATATAACCTAGGGTCTGAGCGTGCTCTCAAGAACTTGAGAAATTCCATATTCATCAAAGTTTACCAACATCCGTGCCAAGATCTTGGTGACACAACATACTACCATGATGAATAGTGATGGAGGATGCAGATACAAAGGAAAACAACACTTCCTCACATTTCACCTTAGCTGTGCCAAGTGAACGAAATCTGGTTGATCGACCGAGAGACATTTAGCACTCCGCTTCTAATGTTCTCCTTGATGTACTAGCACAACCCAATTATAGGTCATGCTTGATATCTAACACAACAAGTATAGGTTGGACATCGGGCTCAAAGGGGATCCATGAGGAACAACTTCCAGAATAAGTCATACAAAAACCTCACGAAAGATGACTAAGATTGCTGATGCAAGATATTATAATATCAAATCTTCCGGCTAGGTTTGTTAGCCATTACATCACTTTACCGGGTTACATAGAGACCAATATTATAATTCTTGGGGAAAGTTCCAACCATTATAACTGCCCGAGATTCAGCTCCGGTTGGTGACACGATGCTTCAAACTCAGCATGTCCGAAAAGAAAGTTTGCAACAAAAATCGACGGGACAACGTTGCAAGATTCTCAGGAAATGAACTACAGAGGACAACTCCAAAACATGAGCTGGATTGCAAGACCCACGTGAACATACTTCCCAAGACAATGATGAGCACATGAAAAATGTTACAACAAACACTACCGAGTTCTGGGTGGGAATCATCATTGCGGGTAACGAAGCCATGTGCAAAAACCGTCTGGTACCTTCAGGAATGGCATTTAACTTATTTTCCTTGAACAAATCAATCAGTGGCTTGGTGTGCTAGGAGATACATATGGAGTGAAGATGATCAGTCTATCAAACCATAGAAAACTTCGCACGTGCATGATTGACTTGGGATGATTCCGAAGAAAACAAATCGACCTTCTTAAATTCGTAGCAGCAACTTGCACCAATGCACATTAATTAGAGAAAGTCACTTCTTACACCTAACATATACCTCGTGCACGAGACAGGAAGACAATGTCTACAAAGTTTCCAGCACTAGCTTAATGTCCAACATAAATCATGGAACAAATGAAAAGGTTGCCGATGGGATCAACAACAATTCATCAAGATACCCATATAAATTGATTTCCACAACTATGTGAGCAAGATAATAGCATTGGTCAGATCAAAGAATACAATAGTGTAGGCTCAAGGAAAACCCTGAGTAAGACACCGTTACGAAAATATTTGGTTCTGAGTTTGATTTGACAATAGCCCATACTCAAATCAAGATTGGACAAGATAATATATGCAACAATTGATCACATGGATCAACCTATGACAATATCATCTTTCTTCAAGACTCACACAACAGGAAAGATATCCCTTTTACATGAGCTAAGTTTAGGTGAAGCTTTTATCTTCCAACTCTCCAAGTTGTTGCTTAGCTTAACCAACTTGCTCGGGGTATCCAACACGGATTCTTGGAGAAGATGGCTTATAGAGAAACCAGCTTGATCACGAGATCTTATCATAACAGTCAGGAAACAACCTGGTAATACTTCCGAGAAGATATTCGGAAAATCACGAACCACCGATATATTATTAAGCTCGGGAAAAATCTCGCTTTTCAGGGCAAGATGATGTGATCAATAGAGCAAGGGATTGACACAATCCTAACCCATCAATCGAAAAGTGCACGAGGAAACATGGACTAGGTAGCACGGTCAATCTAAGGATGACGATTCAATCATCATCACCATAAGAGCGAATTTATTGTCCATTAGCTACCAAGCAATAACATTGCTAGGAGTATTGATTTCACACATCATGGTTCACTTGTCGATATTCCAGTTACAACCAACACGGAAACCGAGGGATGAATAATGATGTTGAGAAGTACCACTGTATCAAGAGTTCATAAGAGATGGTGCAATTCTCATAATATTCTTGACAAAAGAAGATAAAACTCCAAGATAGAACAGAACAAAACCCAGATTGGCATTTTGATCTGCGGATTACAACTACTTTGACCCAATCCAAGGAATGGATGAGGTACTCGAGTTTACTTCTCCCAGTCAATTGGAAATAGAACAACTTGACAGACCACATGAATAGAAGGCATTGATAACAAGAATGCACAACTACTCTTGACTAACCTCTCAATGATGAAGGTCAAAATACAACTAGATAGGGCCAACTCAAGAGCACATGATTTCTTGAGTTGTGGATGCATAGATTAGCATGTCGAACTGTTGGAATTATGCCCTAGAGGGAATAATAAATATAATTATTATTATAATTCCTGTATCAAGATAATCGATTATTATCCATGCTATAATTGTATTGAATGAAGACTCATTTACATGTGTGGATACATAGACAAAACACCGTCCCTAGCAAGCCTCTAGTTGGCTAGCCAGTTGATCAAAGATAGTCAGTGTCTTCTGATTATGAACAAAGTGTTGTTGCTTGATAACTGGATCATGTCATTAGGAGAATCACGTGATGGACTAGACCCAAACTAATAGACGTAGCATGTTGATCGTGTCATTTTGTTGCTACTGTTTTCTGCGTGTCAAGTATTTATTCCTATGACCATGAGATCATATAACTCACTGACACCGGAGGAATGCTTTATGTGTATCAAACGTCGCAACGTAACTGGGTGACTATAAAGATGCTCTACAGGTATCTCCGAAGGTGTTAGTTGAGTTAGTATGGATCAAGACTGGGATTTGTCATTCTGTATGACGGAGAGGTATCTCGGGGCCCACTCGGTAATACAACATCACACACAAGCCTTGCAAGCAATGTGACTTAGTGTAAGTTGCGGGATCTTGTATTACGGAACGAGTAAAGAGACTTGCCAGTAAATGAGATTGAAATAGGTATGCGGATACTGACGATCGAATCTCGGGCAAGTAACATACCGAAGGACAAAGGGAATGACATACGGGATTATATGAATCCTTGGCACTGAGGTTCAAACGATAAGATCTTCGTAGAATATGTAGGATCCAATATGGGCATCCAGGTCCCGCTATTGGATATTGAGTGAGGAGTCTCTCGGGTCATGTCTACATAGTTCTCGAACCCGCAGGGTCTGCACACTTAAGGTCCGACGTTGTTTTATGCGTATTTGAGTTATATGGTTGGTTACCGAATGTTGTTCGGAGTCCCGGATGAGATCACAGACGTCACGAGGGTTTCCGGAATGGTCCGGAAACGAAGATTGATATATAGGATGACCTCATTTGATTACCGGAAGGTTTTCGGAGTTACCGGGAATGTACCGGGAATGACGAATGGGTTCCGGGAGTTCACCGGGGGCAACCCACCCCGGGGAAGCCCATAGGCCTTGAGGGTGGCACACCAGCCCTTAGTGGGCTGGTGGGACAGCCCAAAAGGGCCCTATGCGCCTAGGAAAGAAAATCAAAGAGAAAAGAAAAAAAAGGAGGAGGTGGGAAGGGAAGGAAGGACTCCCACCCACCAAACCAAGTCCAACTAGGTTTGGTGGGGGGGGGAACCTTCCCCCTTGGACTCGGCCGACCCCCTTGGGGCTCCTTGAGCCCCAAGGCAAGGTCCCCTCCCTCCCACCTATATATACGGAGGTTTTTGGGCTGATTTGAGACGACTTTTCCACGGCAGCCCGACCACATACCTCCACGGTTTTTCCTCTAGATCGCGTTTCTGCGGAGCTCGGGCGGAGCCCTGCTGAGACAAGGTCATCACCAACCTCCGGAGCGCCATCACGCTGCCGGAGAACTCTTCTACCTCTCCGTCTCTCTTGCTGGATCAAGAAGGCTGAGATCATCGTCGAGCTGTACGTGTGCTGAACGCGGAGGTGCCGTCCGTTCGGTACTAGATCGTGGGACTGATTGCAGGATAGTTCGCGGGGCGGATCGAGGGACGTGAGGACGTTCCACTACATCAACCGCGTTCACTAACGCTTTTGCTGTACAATCTACAAGGGTACGTAGATCACTCATCCCCTCTCCTAGATGGACATCACCATGATAGGTCTTCGTGCGCGTAGGAAAATTTTTGTTTCCCATGCGACGTTCCCCAACAGTGGCATCATGAGCTAGGTTCATGCGTAGATGTCTTCTCGAGTAGAACAAAAAAGTTTTTGTGGGCGGTGATGTGCGTTTTGCTGCCCTCCTTAGTTTTTTCTTGATTCCGCGGTATTGTTGGATTGAAGCGGCTTGGACCGACATTACTCGTACGCTTACGAGAGACTGGTTTCATCGCTACGAGTAACCCCGTTGCTCAAAGATGACTGGCAAGTGTCGGTTTCTCAACCTTTAGTTGAATCAGATTAGACCGAGGAGGTCCTTGGATGAGGTTAAATAGCAACTCATATATCTCCATTGTGGTGTTTGCGTAAGTAAGATGCGATCCTACTAGATACCCATGGTCACCACGTAAAACATGCAACAACAAAATTAGAGGAAGTCTAACTTGTTTTTGCAGGGTATGCTTGTGATGTGATATGGCCAACGATGTGATGTGATATATTGGATGTATGAGATAATCATGTTGTAATAGAAAATATCGACTTGCACGTCGATGGTACGGCAACCGGCAGGAGCCATAGGGTTGTCTTTATACTAACGTTTGTGCTTGCAGATGTGTTTACTATTTTGCTAGGATGTAGCTTTAGTAGTAATAGCATGAGTAGCACGACAACCCCGATGGCAACACGTTGATGGAGATCATGGTGTGGCGCCGGTGACAAGAAGATCGTGCCGGTGCTTTGGTGATGGAGATCATGGTGTGACGCCGGTGACAAGAAGATCGTGCCGGTGCTTTGGTGATGGAGATCAAGAAGCACGTGATGATGGCCATATCATGTCACTTATGAATTGCATGTGATGTTAATCCTTTTATGCACCTTATTTTGCTTAGAACGACGGTAGCATTATGAGGTGATCTCTCACTAAAATTGCAAGACGAAATTGTGTTCTCCCCGACTGTGCACCGTTGCTACAGTTCGTCGTTTCGAGACACCACGTGATGATCGGGTGTGATAGACTCAACGTTCACATAAAACGGGTGCAAAACAGTTGCGCACGCGGAACACTCGGGTTAAGCTTGACGAGCCTAGCATGTGTAGACATGGCCTCGGAACACATGAGACCGAAAGGTCGATCATGAATCATATAGATGATATGATTAGCATAGGGATGCTTACCACTGAAACTATACTCAACTCACGTGATGATCGGACTTGAGCTAGTGTAAGTGGATCATGAACCACTCAAATGACTAGAGAGATGTACTTTTTGAGTGGGAGTTTAGCGAATAATTTGATTAAAGTTAAACTCTAATTATCTTGAACATAGTCTAAGTCCACTTTGAATATATTTGTGTTGTAGATCATGGCTCACGCTACAGTCATCCTGAATTTTAATACCTTCCTAGAGAAAGCTAAGTTGAAAGATGATGGAAGCAACTTTGTAGACTGGGCTCGTAATCTTAAGCTAATCTTACAAGCTGGGAAGAAGGATTATGTCCTTAATGCTGCGCTAGGAGATGAACCACCCGCTACGGCTGATCAGGATGTTAAGAACGCTTGGTTAGCACGTAAGGAGGACTACTCAATAGTTCAATGTGCAGTCTTGTATGGCTTAGAACCGGGACTTCAACGTCGCTTTGAGCGTCATGGAGCATTTGAGATGTTCCAGGAGTTGAAGTTTATCTTTCAGAAGAACGCCCGGATCGAGAGGTATGAGACCTCCGATAAATTCTATGCTTGCAAGATGGAGGAAAACTCATCTGTCAGTGAACATGTGCTCAAAATGTCTGGGTACTCAAACCGTCTAGCTGAGCTGGGGATTGAACTCCCGCAAGAGGCTATCACTGACAGAATCCTTCAATCACTGCCGCCAAGCTATAAAGGCTTTGTGTTGAACTACAACATGCAAGGGATGAACAAGTCTCCCGGCGAGTTGTTTGCGATGCTGAAAGTCGCAGAGTCTGAACTCCGTAAAGAGCATCAAGTGTTGATGGTGAATAAGACCACTAGTTTAAACAGAAACGGCAAAGGCAAGAAGGGTAATTCGAAGAAGCGCGGCAAGCCTGTTGCCAATCCGACGAAGAAACCCAAAGCTGGACCTAAGCCTGAAACAGAGTGTTACTATTGCAAGGGTATGGGTCACTGGAAGCGCAATTGCCCCAAGTATCTGGCAGATAAGAAGGCGGCCAAAGAAAAATCAGGTATATTTGATATACATGTTATTGATGTGTACTTAACCGGCTCTCGTAGTAGTGCTTGGGTATTCGATACCGGTTCTGTTGCTCATATTTGCAACTCGAAACAGGAACTGCGGAATAGACGAAGGCTGGCGAAAGATGAAGTGACGATGCGCGTAGGAAATGGTTCCAAGGTTGATGCAATCGCCGTCGGCACAGTTTCACTTCAGTTACCATCAGGATTAGTGATGAACTTAAATCATTGTTATTTAGTGCATGCGTTGAGCATGAACATTATATCTGGATCTTGTTTATTGCGAGACGGTTACTCTTGTAAGTCAGAGAATAATGGTTGTTCTATTTCTATGAGTAACATCTTTTATGGGCATGCACCTAATGTGAGAGGATTGTTCATATTGAATCTTGATAGCGATACACATATACATAACATTGAGACCAAAAGAGTTAGAGTTAACACAATGACCTCTCCGATGATGCGTGAGTAGTTCCCCGTAGACCTACGGGTCCATAGCTAGTAACTAGATGGCTTCTTCTCTCTCTTGGATCTTCAATACAAAGTTCTCCATGATATTCATGGAGATCTATCCGATGTAATCTTCGTTTGCGGTGTGTTTGTCGAGATCCGATGAATTGTGGATTTATGATTAGATTATCTATGAATCTTATTTGAGTTTCTTCTGATATCTCTTATGCATGATTTCATATCCTTGTAATTCTCTTCGAGTTGTGGGTTTTGTCTGGCCAACTAGATCTATGATTCTTGCAATGGGGGAAGTGCTTGGTTTTGGGTTCATACCGTGCGGTGATCTCACCCAGTGACAGAAGGGGTAGCAAGGCACACATCGTGTTGTTGCCATCAAGGGTAAAAGGATGGGTTTTTCATCATTGGTTTGAGTTTATCCCTCTACATCATGTCATCTTGCTTAAAGCGTTACTCTGTTTGTCATGAACTCAATACACTAGATGCATGCTGGATAGCGGTCGATGTGTGGAGTAATAGTAGTAGATGCAGAAAGTATCGGTCTACTTGTCTCGGACATGATGCCTGTATGTATGATCATTGCCTTAGATATCGTCATGACTTTGCATGGTTCTATCAATTGCTCGACAATAATTTGTTCACCCACCGTGATACTTGCTATTTTGAGAGAAGCCTCTAGTGAACACTATGGACCCAGGGTCTACTCCACACCATATTTTCAGCCTTACACTTTTTACTTTGTTGCACTTTCTGCCGTCATATCTCACTTTGCAAACAATCTTGAAGGGATTGACAACCCCTTTGAAGCGTTGGGTGCAAGCTTGTTTGTGTTTGCGTAGGTACTCTAGACTTGACGAGACCCTCCTTCTGGATCGATACCTTGGTTCTCAAACTGAGGGAAATACTTACTGCTCATGTGCTGCATCACCCTTTCCCCTTGAAGGGAGAAACCAACGCAAGCCCAGCCTCTGTCAACGTGTCAATTTCTGGCGCTGTTTTCTGTGGGATAGCACACTGGGTGGCCTTGCTGGATTAGTTTTACCTTTGATGAGATATCTTGTGCATCGGGATTCCGGTGATGCTTTGGGTAATCTTAGAGTTGAGGTTTTCCACTAAGGAGTCCGACGAGATTGCGAGCTTCGTAATCGAGGAATTCTATGCGGCTTGTGGTAATTTGTGATGGACTAGTTGAAGCACCCCTACAGGGTTAAATCTTTTCGGAAAGCCGTGCCCGCGGTTATGTGGCAACGTGGAAACTTTGTTTAACACTGGTTCTAGATAACTTGAAGTTAACTTAATTAAAATATGCCAAGTGAGTGTGTAACCATGACTGTCTCTTTTGTGAGTTCCTTCTCCAATCGAGGACACGGTGGGGTTATGTTTGACGTAAGTAGGTGTTTAGGATCATCCATTTGATCATCAGTAGTTCACGTCCACTATGCGTAGATCATCCCCCTCTTAATTCTTGTACTCGTAAGTTAGCCACCTCATATAATGCTTAGTCGCTTGCTCCAACCTCACCACTTAACCATACCTCACCCATTAAGCTTTGCTAGTCTTGATACCTTTGGAAATGAGATTGTTGAGTCCCCTGTGGCTCACAGATTACTACAACACCAGTTGCAGGTACAAGTAAAGGTTATGTGACGCGAGCGCGTTGATTGTTCATTTGGAGTTGCTTCTTCTTCTTCTTCATCAATCTAGGGTGGGTTCTAGGCTGGCAGCCTGGGATAGCAAGGATGGACGTCGTTCTTCTTTTCTCGTTTGTTTTCGTCTGTAGTCGGACCCTTCTCTTCTTCATGATGATTATGTACTGTACTAAATGACTCTGATGTAGCTTGTGGCGAGTGTAAGCCAATTCTATATATCTCTTCTTTCCAGTACATGTACTTGTAATGATATCCATTCTTGCGAAACGACGAGATGCGCTTCTATCCCTGACGAGGCCCCCCCTTGCCAAATTAAGGATAGGGTCGCATCTTGGGCGTGACAAGTTGGTATCAGAGCAGTACCGACCTAGGAGCCCCCTTGATTGATCGAACTTGGCCGAGTTGAGTCTAGTGAAAAACTACTTTGAGTCTAGTTATATATCAGAGAGTAGGATTCTTTTTCTCCTCTTCTATGCTCTAGTGAGGAATCTTGACATAATAATTTATTCTACTCCTGTTCTCAGTCAAATTTTTTTAGGATCATGCGGATATTTTTGGAATCTATATGATGTCGATGTGACGGAGTTCTGTCTTGGTGCCTCCTGTCTGACTTGATTTCTTCCGGGGATTTGAGCTCCAGGGGATTCTCGAGCACATCGTTATCATTCAGATTTCTTAGTATCTCAGGACGAAGGATGTTCGTAATTGCTTCAATACTAGTAGTGGCGAGATAACCCCGATGTCCCCAGTACTGGTGCAAATTGTTCGGGAGTACTTCCATACTTTGTATCGTTGTGATCACGAGGGTCTGTAATAGATGAAGGTCCAATATTCGGGTTATGTGTTGACGGATGTGATACATTGGACGGGTTAGTATAGGAGTTGTGTGAAATATTACTCCTTGTATCCGTGGACCAGATTGCATGACTAGAAATTTCGGGAGTTCTTAGGTGGGAATTCAAGTAGTTGCTTATAGGACAATCTTCCAACAAATGCATGATGTTAGGTTGGGGTTCGACATCTAGTGGATTCGTTTGTTCACGGTCGTCTTACAGCGGTTCTCGTTGTGTCTTAAAGAGTTCTTGTAGCTTGCTACGACTCGAGGACGCTTCGTATGTCGGGTGCACTGACTTGCACTTGATGGCTACTGTAAGGAACGAGCCCGTGCGATCCTGTCCACGAAAATATCGGACGAAATCTCTCTCATGAGTTTGTTCTGGCTTGTTTCATAAGCCGCAACCTTTGTTTTGTTGGAGTATAGTAATTCAAGTTACTTCGATGTCAAACGGTGATTTCAGATCTTTCCTAATTAGTGTTCTCATATTTTTTATGAGAGTGCTAATCCTTTTGCTTAATCAATTGTCTTGTAAATTCTTGTCAACCGGAGTTGTCTTGTCAATTCTTTTCAACCGGTGTGCTTCGCTTCAGTCAATTCTATCATGTCCAATTTTGCAAGATCAATCTCTCTTTTCTTTCCAGAGTTGTCTCATCTTTCCCAAGTTGTCTTTGTTTTTTCCCGCCCTCCCGCCCTTTTCTTCAATGATTCATTATGTTCCAAGTGCCTTTCTTATCATCAATTCTTCTGCTCTCTTCTCTTTCGTGTCGTATTCTGTGATTCATTGTGAAGATTCTCAAGAGCTACGTGTTCATCTGTTTCAATCTTGTCATCTTTTCAGGCGAATTCAATTCAGTTATCCGTGTTCATCATATCCTGTTCATCCTTAAATTCTTTCCTATGTTGGAAAATCTTATCAGTCTTCTTTTTATTCATTCCTCTCTTTTCTATCCGGAGCGTTGAAGTTATCCTAGTAGTTCTTGTTTTTCAATCCTTTCAATTATTTCGAGGGCCTCACCTCATCAAGTTTTCATTTGTACCGGTGCAATCTCTTTGTCTATTCAATTGTTTTCAACAGTGATTTATTTGAGTGGGCCCATAACCCACAGGTTCTTTCCCAGGATCTTATCTGCCTTTTCTAATATTCCCGGTGCTCTCTAATTCTTTTCCAATGTGACGTAAGAATGATTTCCATCAGTCTTATTCCTTCTTCAAGATATATTCGAATTAATTCCCTTACTTGGCTCAACCTTTCATTCTTCGTTATTCCGGAGTGTCTCAGTAATTCTTGGTGGTGTTCTCCTCATCATTTTCAGCTTGAAGACCGAAGGAGTGTTTCTCTCAAATCTTGGTTCATTCTCTTGGAAATTCATCATTTCAACTTTGTGGCATTATCTTGAATTGTTTCCAGTCATGAGTAATACCTTTCTTGCGATCCGGTGCTTTTCCGAGTTGTTTTCATTCTCGATCCTTCGAAGGCCATCATCCAGAAGATTTTGTTCGTTCTCAGCTTGCAACTTTCATTCTCAAATTCTTCTCCATTGTTGCCTCTTCGTTCGTCTCTCGTTTATCCGGAGCCTTGTTCTAGTTTTCTCTCAGGTGGCTCATGATCTCTTCATTCTCATGTATCTCCATTCATTCATGGTTGCCTCATTCATTTCAATTCTCACCGGTGTTTCCTTCAAGATTTCTTCTAGTTTGTGCTCATATATCTCTCCTCAATCATTTCTAAAAGAATTAGGGGTATGCTAGATCCGTTGCTTGTCATCAATTAAACTTGATGAAGGATAAGCATAACATAATTCTTATTCTTGTTCATAGTAATCTTAATCCTTCTTCCGGAGTGGCTCATGATATCAATTCTTTGTCTCAAGTGTTCTTAAAGATTTTATGGTAGTAGTTCTCAATTTCTTCTTCGTTCGTTTCTTCCAAGATCTAGTTTATATTCTATTCTTCCGGAGTTGTGGTGATGTTGCTCATTTGGGTCAATCATGGTGTTCTATCAATATCATGGTGTTCCATTGTTCTATTTAGTTGTTTGTTATGAATATTGTCTAATTCTCCCTTCTTACCGAATTTTTGTTCCCTTTTCCTACCAAAGTGCTGCCGAAATTTTCCGTGAATTCTTGCTTGTTTCTCATATCATTCCTCATTTCTTTGCAACCTTCAAGGATAGTTGGTTTTCACTCGTTTGTCAAAGAAGCGACTAAGTTTTACCTCTTGTTTCTCATCCTCTCCCCATTTCATTCTTGGATCTCGGGTCGAGATCCTCTTGTAGTGTAGGAGAGTTGTGACAGCCCGAGACCGACATTCCAGAAGATTCCCCTTCTATTCCGTTTTCGTCGTGTGGTTATTTTTATTTGTCACATCATCATCGCATCATGAGCATCATCCGCATTGCATCAGCATCCCGTTACCGCCAGTTTTCAAACTTGCATTCGTTGTTAGTTTCCGGTTCTCGTCGTTGTCTGTTCTCAGCCCGACCGCACTCGGACGCGCCCGCGGCATCGTCAAAACCCTGTTTTTAAAAGTGTGTGTAAAACTTTCTCTGATTGGGTTGAGATTTGACGTGTGGTCTTATTTTAATATAGGTAGGCCGCCTGTCAAGTTTCATCGTAATCGGAGTCCGTCTGGTACCCGAACGGTCGACCGTAGCGGCATCGTATTCGGTCTACCGTCGGACGTTTTTCGGTATTTTAAATTGCGTTGTCGTGCCGCACCGTTTCCCTTTCTTCCCTGGCTAACCTACTCTACACGACCACTTAGCCCATCCCGCGTTTGCAATTGTTCGACTCTGACCGCGCGGTTGGATCCGGGACGAAATTTCGCTAAACCTAGCCCCCCCTTTGTCTATAAATAGACCCTCCTCCTAAGTTTTAGACAGCCATCCCTCTCCACCTCGAAAACCATGCCACCCCGAAACCCTAACCCCACTCTCTCTCTCCTCCCTCCCTCCTCAGTGCAGCCGCCGGGCCCGCGAGCCCAAATCCGGCCCGCTCGGGCCCGGATCGCCCCGCAGCCGCCACCAGCCAGCAGCTCGAGGGGAGGAGCCCCTGAGTCTGCTTGTGCCGAGCACCATGGCGTGCTCCGCCGCCTTGCGCCGGTCCCCGCCGCCGGAGTTGCCCACGGTGCCCCGCGACTTCCGCCGGCAACACCCCGCCGCCGCCATCGGCCGGTGCCTCGCCGGCCCCTGCCTACTCCTCCGTGCCCGCCGGATCCGGAGGTCTCGGACACTCCGCCGCCTCTTTTGCGCCTCCCGGCTACGCCTTCACCTCACCGGGACCCGAGCCCCGGCCAGATCCGCAGCCGCCCAAGCCTCTCGTGCTTCGCCGCCGGCCGCCGCCATTGTTGAGCACGCCGTCAGGCAGAGCTCCCTCGATCCTATCGGGATCGGGAGGTCATGCTCGCTAGCACACTCGGTGGGCCGCGCCGGCCCAGCCGGCCTCCTCCTCGCCTCGGCCAGGCCCAGCGCCCTCCCTGGCCCAGCTGCACCGACCGACTGCCTCGCCCTTCGACCTAGTGCCCCCTCCATCGAGTCGGCCTAGAGCCGTGGTAAGTCCCGGCCCTCCTATGTTGTGCCCGAGCGGCATATAGCTTACTTGCGCCGCCTGTTAGGCCCATTATGCATAGATTCGGCCTGTAGTAGTTTAGGTATTTTTTCCCTGCGATTTAGTTAATTTCACGGATATTAGTTATTTTCTTTCGCCCGTAGTTTTTAATCCGTATGTCGGATCGCGATGATTTAGATATGTACCTCGTGTAGAATTTTACGTAGATTACTATTTTCCAACTTGCATAAATGTTTGAAGAAGTTTGACATGCCAAATGTCTAGTTTTGCCTGCTGTCTCAATAGGATAATTGCCCATAGTTATTTTCGCGCGTGTCCGGTTTGCTCAAACCCCGTAGATAAAATGTTCATGTTTTAGGAACCCCTTTGCCATGTATTTTAGAGTAGTCGTTGGTATTTTTGCATGTAGGGTTTAGTCGCTAGTTTATTATTTTGTGTTTAGGACATAATCTTGCATTTACGTATGGCGATATTTTTGTGTTGCAACCTCTCATGTTATATATGCTTTCGGGGTAGAAAAGTCCATAGGATTTAACTATGCGTCTAGTTTTAGCTTTTGAGAAAGTTAGTTCGTGTGATATTTTTGCTATGTTGCCCTCTTGTCTCTTTTGTGTGATTTAATCCGTGCGTGATATGAAGGAGTTGTCAACTAGAGAGTTGCCCTTGGATGTTTAGTCTAGCCCCTGGTAATTTTGGTTGCAATAGAAATCCATGCTTACGTGTGGTTTGCTTGATCTTTACTTGCTAGGAAATAGTGTTTTTTAGAGATGCTGAAATATTTCTAACTCCGAGATCTGTTATATTTTGTTGTTGTTTTTGCATGAGTTTATTTGGTGATTTGTATCTCTTTTTAGGTTGCTGCAATGGAGTTAGTTCTAGACTTTTTTATTCTCTAGCATGCTGTGAATTTTCATGCCATTTGGAGTCCTGTAGCTTATGGTTTTGCTGCTGTCAATATGCCTTCAGATCGAGAACTGCACTGTCATGAAGTGTTATTTTCACTATGTCTGAAACTGTGTGTGAGAAGGCATTTTGTGACTTCTGTTCCTAGTGATCCATGCTTCCATGCTAGGTGTTATTAGTTGTATTTTGTAGTGTTTATTGCCCTCTATCGTCTCATGCTTTGGTTGAGCTTATTGGATTTGAGTAGCTCGCAGTTGTGGGGTGTAGAAAATGCTATGTGGCTGATTTTGGCAGATTGTAGTGATTTCTTGTTTAGCTCGTAGTTGTTGAACCGTTCCTCCGATTTGATTGTGTCCTATATGAAACTTGCTTAGAATCTCGTGTAGTTTCATATTATCTTGCTGGTTGTATGATTTTAGATGTTGTGGATGCCATTTGCGCACATATTGCATTCATGCCATCATATCTTGCGGTGTCCGTATCTTTTGATCCGTAGCTCCGTTGGAGATATTTTCTCTATGTGTAAATTGCTTGTAACGACGAGTAGAATCACGTGAACCTATTTTTTTTCTGTTTAACAACTAATTAAATGTGTTAGTTCAGATCTGGACAGAATTGTAAATTAACATGTGAGGTCGTTCCGGAGATGCTATATGTCATTTCCGACCCCATTTAAAATGCCTAGATAGGTAGATTAATTGCGCTTCACCTCTTGCCATGTTTAATAACATTTAATATTGCCGAGTACCTAATTGGGATAGAACTAAATAATTCGTATGTGGAGTTTCGTCAATATACAAGTCGTTGCATATTGAACTTCACTTAATGTGTAGTGTTTGATTGTCATGAATTGCCATGCCATCTCTTGCATATATTCTCTGTTCATGCATCATATGTGTTGTGCATCGTGTGGTGAATATCGTGTGTTGATTCTTGTTTCCGGTTTCCTTCGTCTCGATAGAGTTCCGCAAGCGTGTCGGATTGCGAGGACCCATTTGACTACATCGGTTCGTCTGCTTCACGGAGTCATTCTTCTTCCAAGCGGGATCTCAGGCAATATGACCATTACTATCATTGCCATGCTAGTGTTATCATTTCCATCGCTATGTCTCCTTCCCTACCACATGTTAAATATTAGCCTCTCAACAATGCCATGAAAACCTTCAACCTGTTCACAACCTAGCAAACCACTGATTGGCTATGTTACCGCTTGCTTAACCATGTGTTAGCGTTGCTAGTTGCAGGTGCAGTTGCTTCCATGTGATAAAATGGGTTCCTTGTTATATCACCCTATTAAATGTTATTAAATTCAATGCACCTATATACTTGGTAAAAGGTGGAAGGCTCGGCCTTTCTAGTCTGGTGTTTTGTTCCACCTTTGCCCCCCTTAGTTTCAGCTACCGGTGTTACGTTCCATAATTGAGCGCTCCTAACATGATCGGGGTTGTTATGGGGACCCCCTTGATAATTCGTTTTAGATTAAAGATGGTCTGGCAAGGCCCAACTTTGGTACTACATTTGCCTAATAACCTAATAAAATTGCGTAGGGACTTTCCGGACCCGAGGATAATTAATCAACCCCCGGGCCAGTGCTCCGCATGAGTGTTGGTCCACCCACCTACCAGTCGGCGGTGCCACCTCGGGGCAACTCGAGCGTTTGGATACCGTCCACTATGCATAGACGGTGTGTCCTGAGAACGAGATACACGGCTCCTATCGGGTTCGTCGACACACGGGGTGGCCTTGCTGGATTAGTTTTGCCTTTGACGAGATATCTTGTGCATCGGGATTCCGGTGATGCTTTGGGTAATCTCAGAGTTGAGCTTTTCTACTAAGGAGTCCGACGAGATTGCGAGCTTCGTAATCGAGGAATTCTATGTGGCTTGTGGTAATTTGTGATGGACTAGTTGGAGCACCCCTGCAGGGTTAAATCTTTTTGGAAAGCCGTGCCCGCGGTTATGTGGCAACGTGGAAACTTTGTTTAACACTGGTTCTAGATAACTTGAAGTTAACTTAATTAAAATATGCCAACTGAGTGCATAATCGTGACTGTCTCTTTCGTGAGTTCCTTCTCCGATCGAGGTCACGGTGGGGTTATGTTTGACGTAAGTAAGTGTTCAGGATCATTCATTTGATCATCAGTAGTTCTCGTCCGCTGTGCGTAGATCATCCCTTAACCATACGTGTACTCGTAAGTTAGCCACCTCATATAATGCTTAGTCGCTTGCTGCAACCTCACCACTTAACCATACCTCACCCATTAAGCTTTGCTAGTCTTGATACCTTTGGAAATGAGATTGCTGAGTTCCCTGTGGCTCAGAGATTACTACAACACCAGTTACAGGTACAGGTAAAGGTTACTTGACGCGAGTGTGTTGATTGTTCATTTGGAGTTTCTTCTTCTTCTTCTTCATCGATCTAGGGTGGGTTCCAGGCCGGCAGCATGGGATAGCAAAGATGGACGTCGTCTTCTTTTGTCGTTTGTTTTCGTTCGTAGTCGGACCCTGCTCTTCTTCATGATGATTATGTATTGTACTGAATGACTCTGATGTAGCTTGTGGCGGGTGTAAGCAAATTCTGTATATCTCTTCTTTTCAGTACATGTACTTGTAACGATATCCATTCTTGCAAAATGACGAGATGCGCTTCTATCCCTGACGAGGCCCCCCGTGCCAAATTAAGGATAGGGTCGCATCTTGGGCGTGAGAACACGCGCGGCAACTATCACACCGAACACATCGACTTCGACGTGGCACACATCGGGCCCCCATACAATGCCATCTTGGGTTACCCAGCGTTGGCCAAGTTCATGGCCATGACCCATTACGGCTACAATGTCCTCAAGATGCCAGGTTGTAGTGGCATCTCCACTGTCGCCTGCGATGAGAGGGAAGCGATCTGCTCCCACGAGCATGCTTAAAGGGCCCCAGGCGTAGAGCACTAGGACGAGGGTGTAGGCGATGTGCCTCATGAAGCCACACCTCTGAGGTACAAGAAGTCACTACCTGCTTCTGGATCCGTCAAGGCGAAGGATCCGGTGTCCAAGGCCAAGCTCGAAAGCCCCGCTCGTGCTGCGGGAGCTTTCCCCCTTTGGACATACGAAGGTGCGCCCGACGCCTCCCTTAGGTCAGGCTCAAGGGCTGCCACATGGAAGGAACCCTACCTGGCCACTACACCGAGGGAGGTGCTCGGGCACCGCCTAGATGAGTGCCTCAACATGCGCCCTCGCAAGCAAGGAGTACAATGTCAGGGGCCGGGGGCTTAGGAGTTCATCGCCAAGGAGATCGACAGGCTGCGGGAGGCGCGCCCATGCACGGCGGGCACCTCACGGAACTCTGCCTTAGGAGGCTCATCCCTCCCGAGGGGACCGTGGCGACGCACATGTCTGTTGACGTTGCGAGCCTCAATGGCGTCTCTTCCCTGAGTTAAACTAGCATGTGCGAGCGGGGATGGCACGAGGCGCCCAAGCTGGCCGTGCTCGCATGCCTTTTGACCTGGAGAACGCCACAGCCGCCATCCAAAAGCTGGCATGGCTCACGCACGCGCCATGTGTGGCACCAGGGCCCCGCGAGCCCACACGGGCCCGGGAGGCAGCTGACCCCTGAGAAGATCGACCGTCACAACGCGCTTCATCCAGCGACAACGCGGTCGCCCCGTGAAGTTACCTCTCATCCGAGATCGAGGGAGCCCTTCAAGCTGCACTACCCTCACGCATGAGGGGTCGCCCTCGTGAATTTCTCGCTTTTTGTTGTGTGGTAAACATTGTTATTCCCTTCAAAACTTCTGTTGTTTGCTTGAATTGCACCACTGCTGGATTGGTGCTTCGTCGCCTCGGGTGCGATGTCATGGATGATTTTCGCTTGATCATTCCATGAACGAACGTGGCACGACACCTATGCTTGGGTTCGTCTATGCAGCGTCGTGAAATTCGATTGACTGAGCTCTAACTTAAGGGCTTACGCCCATATATGTCACCTCTTGGCATCCTCGGTACCGAACACCTTCGTTCAGTGGTCTCGTGGCGGTAACCAAGCGTAGATAACCCCCTCCATGTCGCAGATTCTATGAGGGCGTTGATGCGCAAAGAATGAGGTGCAACCTACCTAAAGGCTGAGGCTAGGAGCTCGTGAGCCTTGGGCCTGAGGTGCCTGACAGCTCAGTAAATCGCCGCCCATGACCCTCTCACGTAATAATAAGTGTTGGGGTTGTACACGCCCCGAGGGCCTCCTAAGCGTAACCCACGACGTGCCACATCGTGGCCGGAGTGGAGGGCCCCCGTCCACGGCCAAGTGGAAGTAACCATCCTCTGTGCTGGTGTAATTACCGTTGACCCGCGACTATGCCCGCACCCAAGTGAAAGCTCCATGCATCATGCTGGAGAGGATCATCGGAGATCCAGGAATGCCAGCTTCCCCTTGTACCTCGCATGGGCAAGGGCTAGGACACGGTGCCTGTGGTCGCGTTCGTCCCTACAACATTGAAAAATAAAAGCGATCGAGCTCTGTCTCGCGGGTTCACCCCCATGCACATCACCTCCTGAGGTCCTTGGTTTCTAGTTCCCACGCGATACCCAAGCGCAAGCAGGCGGGCGTAGGGACGTCTAACCAATTCGCCCGTATGGGAGCCGCTTGAGCATGAAGGATGGTGCCTGAGAATCGCGACTCAGGGCCTTCACTAGCCCTATAGCCTCTCACCTCCTGGTAATGGAGTGGCGGTTGAGATGCGCACAGGGTTGGGCCCTGCCGACACAGAGTTCAAGGCCTTCATCATGGAGCGGGTGTTGCTTGCGTGTCAAGGGGGGTGCCTTAGCATCACGACTTAGGACCTTCACTGGCCTTGTAGACTATCACCTCCTCGTAATCCAGTGGCGGTTGAGATACGCGAAGGGTTGGGCCTTGCAGGTGCAGAGCGCAAAGGCTCCAAACGGTAAGTACTAGGGTTCTCAAGTGAGTCACTTGCGCATGAAGGGGTAACCTTAGCATCGTGACTCAGGACCTTCACTCGGCCTGTAGCCTCTCACCTCCTGGTAATCCAACGACGACTGACATATGCGCATGGTCGGGCCTCGCTGACATAGAGTGCCAAGGCTTTCATAGGAGAATGTTAGGGCCCTCAAGGGAGCCGCTTGCGTGTCAAAGGGGGTTGCCTAAGCATCACGACCTTCTCTGATCGTGTTGCCTCTCACCTCCTAGTAATCCAGTGGCGGCTGAGATACGCGCGGGGTTGGGCCCTGCCGACGCAGATTGCCGAGGCTTCAGAAGGGGAACACAAAGGTCCTCAAGCGAGTCGCTTGCACGTCAAGGGGTGGTGCGTGAGCATAGGGACTGCAGACCTTTACTGGCCTTGTAGCCTCTCACCTCCTAGTAATCAAGTGGCAGCTGAGATACGCGGAGGGTTGGGCCGTGCCGTCGCAGAGCATAAAGAAGAGAAAAACTAGCATGGAGATAGACGTTACGAATCACAAGCAGTTATTACAGAATTCAAACTGTTCCATACAATAAAGGGTGATGCCTAACGCCTCCTCGAGAAAAGGATAATCTATTTCATGGCAAGGGACGGGGCTCCTCGCCGTACTCCTCGTGACATTGCAGGAAAACTTCGCTAGCAGAATTCAAGTGGCCATCCCAGGCAGTCACCAAGTCTCCGCGGGACTCCTCAAGCACAGGGCCCATCAGCCCATCAAACTCGAAGCGGAGATCATGAAGGAGGAGGTGCGTGAAGGCACGAGTCATAGCCACAAAGAAAAGGTCGCGGCACTCCTCCACTAGGATGTTGTCCACCTTCTTGGTCGTGCCCTCGAGCTCCTTCACAAGCTATGAAGAAAACTCGACGTAGCTAGCACCGTGAGAAACAAAGGAAGACTCGAGCCCGAGCCTGCAGATGGAGCCGAGAGCCTGGCGGGCCCGAATGTCCAAAGAAGAAAGTGTGGCATGGTGTGCTGCCGCCTTCATGTCAGGAGCGGCTCAGGCCACCTCTTCCCGAGCGGCCCGCTTCACATTAGCCTCAGAGACTTCCTTCGCATGGCCCTCGCTAGATCGTAGTCACGGTTGGCGAGCTTCAAGGCGGCCTCTGCCTTTTCGCAACACGTGGTGAGCGCTTCCTTCTCGGCAAAGGCTCTCGCGCACGCGGCCTTTTCCTCGGCGGCCTCCCGCCAGGCCTCCATGGGGACGGCCTTGGCCTCACCTCTGACTTCCTTGGCGAAGGCATCGGGTTGGGGCTACCCCATGGCCAACCTCTCGCGCTCCGTAGTGAGACGACCCTTGGAGTCCTGAAAGTCCGCCTCGAGCCGGGGGAGCAGGCTCAAGGCGTCGGTCAGGGCCCCACGCGGGAGCAAGGCTTCCGGTCCTGTCGGGGTGAGGGCCTTCCGAGGTGCTATCGCACTGGAGTTGCCCGCTTCCGCAACCAAAGTGGCCTCGACACCCTCTATTTAGGGCACCGGGGGCTCTGGGTCTTCCCCCGCAGCAGGCGATCACAGAAAGCTCACGCGGGCCACCATCCCTGCCTTGGAGGTCCCGACGGAGACCGCGGCCCCGATAGTTGGGGCCGGGGGTGGACCGCCTCGTCCTTCACCTACAGCATCGGCGGCAGGGCCGCCGCGGACCCGACGATCGCGTCTCCTAGCCGAAAGGAGGAGACGCGTGAAGATGCAGTCTCGCCTATGCGCCCGAGCACGACGCCCAACTTGCGCGGGCCACATCCGCGCCTGCTGATGCCTCGACCGTGGGACAAAGGCGCCCTCAAGACCTGCATCACCTTCGCCCTAGTGGTGGCCATCTTCTCCTTTTCCTCACCCCCGCCAAGGAGCATGCGCCAGAGAAAGGCAACGTAAGAAAATTAATCGCGGATAAATAGCATGAGGATAGGCTAAGGTGCTTACTCGTCCCCGACGGCCCACTTCCTCCTCTTCTCGACGGTGGGCAGCGCGTCTTCGCCACCCTCCCGTGCCACCTCGCCACCACTAGAGGGGCGCTCGACGCGGTCCCCAACAAGCTCATCCTGGTCTCCCTCCTCTCTGGGAGCCTAAGAGGCCCACGGGGGAAGCATAGCCGCCGTCGAGGGAAGTGCATCACCGTCATCTGAGGCTCTCGCCCCCGATGCCTCGACCATCACGTGGCCCAGTCCTGCTCCGTCTCCTGAGGCCATGTACTCAGGGAGGATCACATGGCACCGCTCGTCCGCACCAGCGTCGTCCCCAAGGCTGTGTAAGGATGGATGGAGGTTGGGCGACGGAATCTGGCTGGCCTCTTCCTCGCCATCCGTCGGCTCTGAGTCCTGGTCGCTGATGTCTTTGCCCAAGGACGAGACCGTGATGGAGGTGTCCTTGTGCGGCCCGACGAGCCCCGCTCGTCGAATGCAGGCATTTCCGTGACCATTCCTTCCATGTCGTCACAGGCGTACATCGGTGGCGTGGCCCGCGGGAGGTCCTTCGGGCACGCACCTAGCAAATCCCCCAAGGCTCCATCCAGCTTGTTGGACGTTAGGCCCTGACGTGCAAGCGCATCGGATGTCCACCATTGGAAAGCTCCTACAAGGGGCGCAAATGCGCCCGGAGTGGCACGATGCAATTCCCTAAGAACTCCTTGATAATCACCACCCCTGTCAGGCGGGCCTCCGCAAGGGAGGCGATTCGCTCGAGGACATCGTCTGCATTAGGGTTGGTGAGCTTCTTGCGTCTCCATTCAGGGATCTGTGATACGTTTCCAACGTATCTATAATTTTTGATTGTTCCATGCTATTATATTATCTGTTTTGGATGTTTTATATATATTAATATCCTATTTTATATTATTTTTATGGACTAACCTATTAATCTAGAGTCTAGTGCCATTTTCTGTTTTTTCCATGTTTTTGAGTATTGCAGATAAGAAATATTAAACGGAGTCCAAACAGAATAAAATCTCCGGAATGATTTTGCTTGGACCAAAAGACACCTGCCAGACTTGGAGAAGGGGGTAGGAGACCTGCCGGGAGGTGACAAGCCTGGAGGGCGCGCCCTAGGGGGCCACGCCCCCTAGCTTGTGGGCCCCCTGCAGCTCTCCTAACCCTAATCCTTGTCCTATAAATTCCCAAATAATCCCCCAATACCAAAGGGAGCCACAAAAATACTTTTCCGCCACCGGGAGCCTGTGTTCTCTTGAGATCCAATCTGGGAGCCTTTTCAAGTAATCCGTCGGAGAGGGAATTGATCACGGAGGGCATCGACATCAACTCCATTGCCCCTACGATGATGCCTGAGTAGTTCACCAGAGATCTACGGGTTCATAGCTAGTAGCTAGATGACTTCTTCTCTTTCTTTGTTCCTCAATACCATGTTCTCCATGATCTTCATGGATATCTATCCGATGTAATACTATTTTGCGATATGATTGTAGAGATTCGATGAATTGTGAGTTTATGTTCAGATTATTTATGAATATTATTTGAATCTTCTCTTAATTCTTATATGCATGATTTCATATCTTTGCAAGTATCTTCGAGTTATTGGTTTGGCTTTGCAAACTAGATTGGTAATTCTTGCAATGGGAGAAGTGCTTTGCTTCGGGTTCGATCTTGCGGTGTCCTCACACAGTGAAAAAGTAGGGGTAGCGAGGCACGTATTGCTTTGTTGCCCTCGGGGATAAAAAGATGGGGTTTTCATCATATTTCTTGAGTTTATCTCTCTACATCATGTCATCTTACCTAATGCGTTACTCTCTTCTTCATGAACTTAATACTCTAGATGCAGGCAGGAGTAGGTCAATGCTTGGAGTAATAGTAGTAGATGCAGAATCATTTGGTCTACCTGACATGAACGTGATGCCTATATGCATAATCATTGCCTTAGATATCTTCATAATTATGCGCTTTTCAATCAATTGCTCGACAGTTATTTGTTCACCCATCATATTATTTTCCTTCATGAGAGAAGCCTCTAGTGAAACCTATGGACCCCGGTGTCGGCGATGGTAGGGCAACACCTATGGGAATCAACGTGAAACCCTTGTGATCGTAGGGCGGGAAAGGTGACGTCAAGAGTAGAACTAATGATCAGCATCCGACAAGCCTTTTTACCAAGGTTCGGGCCGCTTACGCGTAAAATCCTACGTCATGCTTGTCTGGTCGTATTAAGCGTTTTATTGTTGATTATTATAGTGACCGTTGATAACCTTCTTCTGGGCTAATCTCCAAAGAATCTAACCCCTTGTGAATGAGCTAAGAGCCTCCTTTTATAGGCAAAGGGGTTACCTACAAAGCTTGGTGGTAGCTTCACGAGAAGTTGAAGTGAACCTAGAGCGGTGCTTATCCATCTACCGCTGTTAGGTGCATTAAATGCACGTCTTGTTCTTGTCAGCAATGTGTTGGTGAAGACACGTATCGAGGCGTTTCGACACCTGGACGCTGCGCTGCGCATGAGGTATGCGCTGGAACTTGGGGGGCAGTGGCACTGTGGCAAGGGTGGTTGCCCTCCAGTGCCTAGCCCCGTCATCCCGGCAAGGGAGCTTGCCGGGGGCTTCGATTGTCATCCCGGCAAGGGAGGCTTGCCGAGGTCCTGTACTTGGTGAGCTCATCACGCCCACCAAATGGGCGAGGCCATGGTTATCTTCCCGGCAAGGCAGGCTTGCCGAGGCCTTGATTATCTTGGGGGATGCATCTTGTCTGGGTCCAGCCATGCCCTGCCGGTAGGGGCTCTTTGCGCCCGTGCACATGTCTGGGGCACTAGGGACCCCAGTCTTTAGTGCACCGACAGGAGCCCCGGTCCTGGGCCACACATGTGTGCGAAGCGTTGTTGGGCCAGGCCCAAAGAGGTGCATGGGCCTTCATGGCTGGGTCTGTTGGCGGTTGTTTTCCCCACGCCGTGCATTGGATGCGCGAAGTGGGTGGTCGTGCATGGATTGGCCTCTCCGCCTCCTGAAACGCCTCTGCCACGTGCGTGGCATGCGCAGTTATGAATGGATAGGTGGCAAACATGGCCTTGAAAAGCGCAATAGTGGCTGGGCCCGCCCGTGCATGCATTGGTGCAGCATGGCGGTTCTCTGTTCACCCATGAACTCGCACGATTGGGCGAGAGGGGTGGTGGATTTTGGAGCAAGGGAGGCTAGCCCCCGTGCCCCTCCTATAAATTGGGAGGGTTTTGTGAGGGGTTTTGCTCTCCCAACTCCCTCTGAATGCACGAACTCCAGAGCCTTGGTATTCAGCATCTCCTTCTGTCTATAGGTGGCGCCCACCCCTAACCATGTTTAGGGGACAGGGTCGGATACTGTCGGCCTCCAGGGCGGCGAGAGCATCCCGTTCGGATCATGCCACAGCTTCTGGGGGCACCGTGGCGGAAGACGCCCCGAGCGTTCGTGGTGGTGGAAGGGCGAGGGGTCGCAGCCGCCGCGGAGGTCGAGGCCGGGGGAGGCAGAGCGCTACTCCAACGCCTCCGCCTTCCCCGGGGCTTGCTCCTGTGGCGGTCCTCCAAGTTGCTTTAGGGACCCCCACATGCGCTTGTCGGCTGCTGCGAAGAGAGCCTGAGCGATGCCGAGCGGTAGCATCGAGGAGGACAGCGGTGTTGGGTTGAGGCCACATGGTGTCAAGTTGGAGGTCAACTCCCCGGGCCCCAGCTGGACGTAGACCGCACCGCCATGGCTAGCTCACGGCTCGCCCCCTCCTGGCGGGGGTGTCTTGCCGGAGCTGGCGCCGGTGCCTCGTGTTCGAGGGGGAGGCACCTCCGCCAGCTCTGACTTCTCCAGGTCCTCTGCTTGAGCCACCTCACCAAAGCGGGTATTAGCTCCCTGACTCCACGAGGAGGCGCGCCCGCGGACTCTGGATCCTTCGCCCCTTCATGTGACCTACCCTCTGATCCTCGTCCATAGGGGGCCAGCTAATGCTTGGTGGGGGCGGTCCCATTCTCATCGGCACAGTGCTGGTCCTGGGCAGCCAGCCCTGGTCACGTCGCGGGCTCCGCCTTTTTGTCTTCTTGAACATCGCTCGGGCGAGCGTAGTTCCTCGCCAAAGACAAAAGTTCTAGGTTAGAGTAGATCATATCATCCATGTAATATGTTTGAGAAGACCCCAAACAAATGAATGAAAAGACTGTTTTCCCCTTTTTTTTGATTCCGATCTTTGTATGATTCGCCCTTGCATGATCTGGGAGCTCGCCGGCAACTACCGGCAAGGCTCCTTGTCGCGTTGAATGCAACCATGGAAATCACCAAGCGCAGCTTGAGACGAAATCGGGTGCTATGTAGCCGCTTCCTCTGTCGATCTGGTTCACAACTGTTTCAAGGGGCTATGTGGCTATTCAGGTCATTTGAACGAGTTCGAAACAAAGACAAGGTGCACTGATCTTTGGAATGGTCCCAGTATGCGTAAACTCCACACACAAAGATTGGAAACTTTCAAAGGAAAAAATAGAATATCTATCTACCTCACATCTGAATCTTAAACTTAAAAACTTATCTGTTCGTGCCGCGGTTGCATGGCGCTTGCATCTTTTGCTAGGGCGTCGGAGCCCTCGACAAGCAGCGAATCACCGCTCCCGGGCGATTTTTCCTCCAGCAAAGTCTTCTTGTCGATGCTCCGCGACCGTCGTTTGGAGGAAAAGCTGGCCAGGGTGTAACTCCTTTGCTTTTCTCTTGCTAGGTTGTGCTTGCGGAACCCCCGAGCACGTCTTTGGGCGATGATGTTACGCTCTTAGGGCCGCAACACTCGCACTGGGGTGCATGCCGGGGCTTCTTGACCGTGTGGCGCATCCTCAACGACTATTCATCGCTCCGCAGAGGTGCGTCCGTCGGAGTATGCGCTGGGGCCTCTGTGAAGCGCCCAAGCTTGCCCTCGACAGCTAAGCGTTGGCCCCAAGCGACGCATCAGCCTTACGACGCTGCTCTTGGATCCTCCGCCTCCCTGCCCCCCGCGCGCGCGTAGCAACGCGCTCACACGGGCCATGGGAATCCGTAGCATAACACATCGCCTGCTGCGGTACCCCGTTTCCGGGGGAACGCGGAGTAGTGCCCAAACGTCGAAGAATCCGGTGATGAGCTTGCTCTGATTCACGCACAACTCCGCACCCCCTACCTGGCGCGTCGAATATGTCGGCGAGGTTAGGTCGACACCTATGGGAATCAACGTGAAACCCTTGTGATCATAGGGCGAGAAAGGTGACGTCAAGAGCAGAACTAACGATCAGCACCCGGCAAGCCTTTTTACCCAGGTTTGGGCCGCTTACGCGTAAAACCCTACGTCCTTCTTGTCTAGTCGTATTAAGCGTTTTGTTATTGATTGTTACAGTGACCATTGATAACCTTCTTCTGGGACAATGTCCAAAGAATCTAACCCCTTCTGAATGAGCTAAGGGCCTCCTTTTATAGGCAAAGGGGGCACCTACAGTGCTCAGTGGTAGGTTCACGAGAAGTTACGGTGAACCTAGAGCGGTGCTTATCCATCTACCACTGTCAGGTGCATTAAATGCACGTCTTGTCCTTGTCAGCAATGTGCTGGTGAAGACACGTATTCAGGCGTTCCGACACCTGGACGCTGCACTCGCGCATGCAAAATGCGTTGGAACTTGGGGGCGGTGGCATTGTGGCAAGGGTGGTTTCCCTCGAGTGCCTTGCCCCGACATCCCGACAAGGGAGCTTCCCCGGGCCTTGGGTCTTCGTCCCGACAAGGAAGCTTGCCGGGGGCTTCGATTGTCATCCCAGCAAGGGAGGCTTGTCGAGGTCCTATACTTGGTGATCTCATCACGCCCACCAAATGGGCATGTCCTTGGTTATCTTCCCAGCAAGGCAGGCTTGCCGAGGCCTTGATTATCTTTGGGGGATGCATCTCGTCTGGGTCCAGCCATGCCCTGTCGGCACAGGCTCTTTGCGCCCGTGCACAAGTCTAGGGCACTAGGAACACCAGTCTTTAGTGGACCGACACCCGGGTCTATTTTCATATTATATTTTCAGATTTATAAACCAAAAATACCAAAAATATATTGCTACCATTATTTACTTTTGTTTTACTTTTCGTTTCTGCAATCTTTTATACCTATATCTATCAGATCTCATCCTTGCAAATAACAGTGAAGTGATTGAATACCCCTTTGTTGCGTTGGGTGCAAGTGTTTGATGGTTTGTGTAGGTGCTAATATTGGGGCCTTGCTTGTTCCTCCTATAGGATTGATACCTTGGTTGTCAACAAACTGAGGGAACTACTTATCTACTTTGCTGCATCACCCTATCCTCTTCAAGGGAAAACGAACACAAGCTCAGGAAGTAGCAAGACAGATTTTTGGCGCCGTTGCCGGGGAGGGTACATAGCAAGATCAAGCTTAACAAGTACCCATCACAAACTCACCTCGTGCATTTACGTTACTGTCCATTTGCCTCTCGTTTTCCTATCCCCCACTTCTAAAAAATGATTTTCAAAAAATACCAAAAAGATTTGCCTTTTTATTCGCCCTTCTTCCGTTCGTCTTTTTGTTTGCTTGCTTTATCACAATGACTCAAGAGAATACCAAGTTATGTGATTTTTTGACTACTAATAATAATTATTTTATTATTACTCCGATTGCTCCCGCCACTAGTGCAGAATCTTGTGAAATAAATGTCGCTTTGCTCAATCTTGTTATGAAAGAACAATTTTCTGGACTTCCTAGTGAAGATGTCGCATCCCATCTAAATACTTTCGTTGAGTTGTGTGATATGCAAAATAAGAAAGATGTGGATAATGAAATTGTTAAATTGAAGCTATTTCCTTTCTCACTACAAGATCGTGCTAAAACTTGGTTTTCATCTTTGCCTAAAAATAGTATTGCTTCATGGAATAAGTGTAAAGATGCCTTTTATTTCCAAGTATTTTCCGCCCGCTAAGATTATCTCTCTTAGGAATGATATAATGAATTTTAAGCAACTTTATCATGAGCATGTTGCACAATCTTGGGAGAGGATAAAACTAATGATTAGGAATTTCCCCGCGCATGGTTTGAGTTTATGGATGATTATACAAATTTCTTATGCGGGATTGAATTTTCCTTCTAGAAATCTTTTAGATTCCGCGCGGGTGGTAATTTTATGGAAATCACATTAGGTGAACCTTCTATACTCCTAGATAATATCATGGCAAATTACACTCAATGGCATACCGAAAGATCTCCTACTAGTAAAAAAGTGCACGCTCTTGAAGGAATAAATACTTTGAGTGAAAAGATAGATGAATTGATGAAACTATTTTCTAGTAAGAGTACTCCTATTGATCCCAATGATATGCCTTTGTCTTCTTTGATTGGTAATAATAACGAATCTATGGATGTGAATTTTGTTGGTAGGAACAATTTTGGCAATAGCGCGGATAGAGGTAATTTCAATCCTAGCCCGTTTCCTAGTAATTCCTCTAGCAATTATGGTAATTCCTACAACAATTCGTATGGAAATTATAATAGTATGCCCTCTGATCTTGAGAATAATATTAAATAATTCATTACCTCGCAAAAAGGTTTCAATGCTATGATTGAAGAAAAATTGCTCAAGATTGACGATTTGGCTAGGAACGTTGATAGAATTTCCTTGAGATTGATTCTTTTAAAATTAGATCTATTCCCAAGAATGATATTAATGAGTCTTTAAACGCTATGAGAATTTCTATTGATGAGTGTAAGGAAAGAACCGGTGGAATACGTGCATAGCATGAATGGCTTTCAAACTTGTTTTCTCGTGATCATAATGATGAAGATCTTAAAGTGATTGAGGCAACTCCTATTGAATCTTTATTTTCTAGTATATATCTTGAAAATGATTGGACTCGAGATGAGTCAACTATAGTTAAAAGGCATCCCAATAATTTAGAGTTTATAGATATTAGTGCTAAGATTGATAAAAGTGGGATTGAAGAGCTCAAAACTTTATATAGCAATGAACCCACTCTTTTGGATTTCAAGGACTTTAATTATGATAGTTGTTCTTTGATTGATTGTGTTTACTTGTTGCAATCCATGTTGAATTCTATGCATGCTTATAATCAAAATAAAGCTTTTACTAAACATATTGTGGCTGCTATGATGAAATATTTTGAAGAAAAACTTGAGTTGGAAGTTTCTATACCTAGAAAGCTTTATGATGAGTGGGAACCTACCATTAAGATTTAAATTAAAGATTATGAGTTCCATGCTTTGTGTGATTTGGGTGCTAGCATTTCCACGATTCCAAGAACTTTATGTGATGTGCTAGGATTTCGTGAATTTGATGATTGCTCTTTAAATTTGCATGTAGCGGATTCTATAATTTAGAAACCTACGTGAAGTATTAATGATGTTCTTATTGTTGCAAATAGGAATTATGTGCCCGTAGATTTCATTGTTCTTGATATAGTTTGCAATCCTACTTGTCCTATTATTCTTGGTAGACCTTTCCTTAGAACGATTGGAGCAATTATTGATATGAGGGAAGGAAATATTAGATTCCAATTTCCAATAAGGAAAGGCATGGAGCACTTTCCTAGAAAGAAAATAAATTTACCTTATGAATGTATTATGAGAGCTACTTATGGATTGCATACCAAAGATGACAATACCTAGATCTATTGCATTATGCCTAGCTAGGGGCGTTAAACAATAGCGCTTGTTGGGAGGCAACCCAATTTTATTTTTATGTTTTTTTGTCCTGTTTTTGAGTGCTGTACAAAATATTACCTCTATAATAATTGTGTTTTCATTTTGTAATTAGTGTTTGATCCAAGTAAGACCTTTGGGATGGTCTATGGTGTTTGCAAGTTAATTTTGCTGAAAAACAGAAACTTTCGCTCTCGGTCCAAGAATTTTGTAAATTCACTTGAATGTGCTTTTGATCTGAATTTCTTACACAAGATTTATATACAAATTTCCGAGATTATCCTAATTTTTCAGAATTTTGGAGTTAAAGAAGTGTTCGAAGTTTATAGATTGCTACAGACTGTTCTGTTTTTAACAGATTCTATTTACTTTGCGTTGTTTGCTTATTTTGATGAATTTATGGGTTGTACAGTGGGGTCTGATCCATGGAGAAGTTGGAATACAGTAAATATTATACCAACATAAATAAAGAATGAGTTCACAAGAGTACCTAAAGTGGTGATTTATTATTCTTATACTAACGGATCTCATGAGTTTTCTGTCTAGTTTTGTGTTGTGAAGTTTTCAAGTTTTGGGTAAAGATTTGATGGACTATGGAATAAGGAGTGGCAAGTGCCTAAGCTTGGGGATGCCCAAGGCACCCCAAACCGTATTCAAGGATACCAAAAAGTCTAATCTTGGGGACGCCCTGGAAGGTATCCCCTCTTTCGTCTTCAATCCATCGGTAAATTTACTTGAGGCTATATTTTTATTCACCACATGATATGTGTTTTGCTTGGAGATTCTTGTATGATACGAGTCTTTACTTTTTAGTTTGAAACAATCATCCTTGCTGCACACATCTTTTGAGAGAGACACTCTGAATCATGTATTTATTAGAATACTCTATGTGCTTCACTTATATCTTTTGAGCTAGGCAATATTACTCTAGTACTTCACCTATATCTTTTAGAGCAGGGCGGTGTTTTATTTTATAGAAATTATTAAGCTCTCGTACCTCACTTATATTATTTCGAGAGTCTTTAAACAGCATGGTAATTGGTTTAGGTTATGAATTTAGTCCTAATATAATGAGCATCCAAGAGGGATATAATAAAAAACTTTCATATTAAGTGCATTGAATATGATGAGAAGTTTGATTCTTTACATATAGTTTATAGATACGAAGATGGTAATATGAGAGCCATACTAGTATGTAATTGTGAATTGGAATAAATACTTGTGTTGAAGTTTGTGATTCCCGTAGCATGCACGTATGGCGAACCGTTATGTGATGAAGTCGGAGCATGATTTGTTTAATGATTGTCAACCTTTGTGTGGAGGTCGGGATCGCACGATGGTTACTCCTACCAACCCTTCTCCTAGGAACATGTGCCTAATACTTTTCTTCGATAACTAATAGGCTTTTTCAATACTTATGTGAGTTCTTTATGACTAATGTTGAGTTCACGGATTATACGCACTCTCACCCTTCCACCTTTGCTTACCTCTCTAGTACCGCACAACTTTCGTCGGTACATTAAACCCACCTTCCTCAAAACAGCCACTATATACTATCCTCAAAATAGCCACCATACCTACCTATTATTTCATTTTCATAGCCATTCCGAGATATATTGCCATGCAACAGCACCGTTCCGTTTTTTATGACACGCACGATCATTGTCATATTGCTTTGCATGATCGTAAGACAGCTAGCATGATGTTTTCATGGCTTGTCCGTTTTTTATGTCATTGCTATGCTAGATCATTGCACATCCCGGTACCATCGGGAGCAAACATAGAGTCATATTTTGATCTAGGTATTGAGTTGTAATCTTTGAGTTGTAAGTAAATAAAAGTGTGATGATTTGCATTATTACAGCATTGTCCCGTGTGAGAAAAGGATGATGGAATCTATGATTCCCTCACAAGTTGGGATGAGTATTCAGACTTTACAAAACATAAAAGAGACCAGAGAAGCCCAGAAAAAATAATATAAGAGGCCAAATATGCCCACCACAAAAAAATGAAAGAAAGAGAGTAGGGACAATGCTACTATCTTTTTCCACACTTGTGCTTCAAACTAGCACCATGTTCTTCATAGAGATTCTCCTATTTTGTCACTTTCATATAACTAGTGGAATTTCATGTTTTACACAACCAATTAGTTTTCTTTTTGAGCTTTTATACACTTATAGCTCTAGTGCATTTGCTACATGGCAATCCCTACTCACTCACATTGATATCTATTGACGGACATCTCCATAGCCCTTGATACACCTAGTTGATGTGAGACTATCTTCTCCTCTTTCTGTTCGCAACCTCCACCATATTCTATTTTCACCTATAGTGCTATATCCATGGCTCACGCTCATGTATTACGTGAGAGTTAAAAAGGTTTGATAACATAAAAAGTGTGAAACAGTTGCTTGACTTTATCGGGGTTGTACATGATTTAGATACTTTGTGTGGGGAAGATGGAGCATGGCCAGACACTATGATATTCTAGGGATAAGTTTCTAAGACCATGTTATTTCGAAAGGAAGCAATTTCCTTGTTAGTATGCTTGAAGTATTATTGTTTTTATGTCAATATTAGACTTCTGTTTTGAATCTTATGGATCTGAATATTCATGGCACAATAAAGAATATTACATGGATAAATATGTTAGGTAGCATCCACACCAAAAGTCATGTTTTTATCATTTACCTACTCGAGGACGAGCATGAATTAAGCTTGTGGATGCTTGATACGTCTCCAACATATCTATAAATTTTTTATTGTTCCATGCTATTATATTATTTGTTTTGTATTTTTTATATGCATTAATATGGTATTTTATATTATTTTTGGGACTAACCTATTAATCTAGAGCCTAGTGCTAGTTTTTGTTTTTTCCATATTTTTCAGTATTGCACATAAGGAATATTAAATGGAGTCCAAATAGAATAAAATCTCCGGAATGATTTTTCTTGCACCAGAAAACACCTGCCAGACTTGCAGAAGGGGGCAGGAGACCTGCCAGGAGGCGACAAGCCTGCACTGCGCTCCCTAGGGGGGCACGCCCCCATGGCTTGTGGACCCCCTGCAGCTCTCCTAATGCTAATCCTTGGCCTATAAAATCCCAAATTTCCCCCAATACCAAAGGGAGCCACAAAATAATTTTCCTCCGCCGGGAGCCTCTGTTCCCGTAAGATCCAATCTGGGAGCCTTTTCCGGTAATGTGTCGGAGAGGGAATTCATCACTGAGGGCGTCTACATCAACTCCATTGCCCCTTCGATGATGCGTGAGTAGTTCACCACAGACCTACGGGTCCATAGTAGTAGCTAGATGGCTTCTTCTCTCTCTTTGTTCTTCAATACCATTTTCTCCATTATCTTCAAGGAGATCTATCCGATGTAATACTCTTTTGCGGTGTCTTTGTCGAGATCCGATGAATTGTGGGTTTATGTTCAGATTATCTATGAATATCATTTGAATCTTCTCTGTATTCTTATATACATGATTTCATATCTTTGCAAGTCTCTTCGAGTTATTGGTTTGGTTTGGGCAACTAGATTGGTAATTCTTGCAATGGGATAAGTGCTTAGTTTTTGGTTCAATCTTGCGGTGTCCTCACCCAATGACAAAGTATGGGTAGCGAGGCACGTATTGCATTGTTGCCATCGAGCATAAAAATATTGGGTTTTCATCATATTTCTTGAGTTTATCCCTCTACATCATGTCATCTTACGTAGTGTGTTACTCTGTTCTTCATGAACTTTATACTCTAGATGCAGGTAGGAGTCGGTCGATGTGTGGAGTTATACTAGTAGATGCAGAATCGTTTCGGTCTACTTGACATGGACATGATGCCTATATGCATAATCATTGCCTTAGTTATCTTCATAATTATTCCCTTTCCTATCAATTGCTCGACAGTAATTTGTTCACCCATAGTATTATTTTCGTTCATGAGAGAAGCTTCTAGTGAAACCTATGGCCCCCGGGTCTATTTTCCATTTTATATTTTCAGATCTATAAACCAAAAATACCAAAAATATATTGCTTCCATTATTTACTTTTGTTTTACTTTTCATTTCCTCAATATTTTATACCTATCTCTATCAGATCTCATCCTTGCAAATAATCGTGCAGGGACTCATAAGCCCTTTGTTGCGTTGGGTGCAAGTGTTTGATTGTTTGTGTAGGTGCCAATATTGGGGCCTTGCTTGTTCTTCCTACTCAATTGATACCTTGGTACTCAACAAACTGAGGGAAATACTTACCTAGTTTGTTGCATCACGCTTTCCTCTTCAAGGGAAAACCAACGCAAGATCAAGAATTAGCAATTTGCTCGGGCTAACTCAAGGGAGTCGCCAGGAGCGAGCTCCCCGAGAACGCATCCATGAAGACCCAGTGGTTTCGGTAGCCCTCGAGCTTCTTCCCGGCCTTCTGGTGGAAGACGCATGCGGAGCGCTGGCCCTGGGTAGTGAACCGTAAGCTGAAGAAGTGAAGAAAGACTGCCACCGAGGGTCTCACACCCACAAAGGCCTCGCAGTAAAAAAGCAAAGATGGCCATGAGGAGGACGGGTTGGGCTAAAGGTGTAGAGCCTGGATCTGGTAATGGGAGAGGATGGCATAGAAGAAGTCCGAGAACAGCGGGACCAGCCCGACATAAATGCTATGGAGGAATAAGGGGTAAGCATTCTTCACCAGGCTGCTCGGCGCCGCTGAGCCTCGCTAGATGGCCAACCGAAATAATGGAACAAGACTTGGTTCTACTCTAAAAACACCGCTCCTATGAACTAGAACCCACTGTTGGGTTATAGATTGGAATGACTTGGCTCCGACGCCGAATTTCCAGGGAGGCCAACCGAAGAGAACAAATTGCTAGCCCATGTGATGTTGAAGTTAAGAGCCCTCAATGCCAATGGCCTTACTGACATCGACTTGATCCGATGTTGGATTACCTGGCGGATTCAACCCGTCAGTATAAGGGGCGATATAATGTGCAACTACATAGGGATGCACAATGCTTCAACAAGAAAGATTTGATTGACAAAGCCATCAATAATTTGACCAAGACGTTCTTTTCTCATTCTAAAGAAAAGTGTAGCACAACCGGGTTGGCCCCATTCTGCTTGAAGAATCCCGTCCCTCCATTATGTATTTTGTCAATCTTTGCCTAGTTTTTCTTTCAACTTTATTCGGTGCTCTATACTTATTGCCCGGCTCATATTTGTGGAGGGTGGCTATGATTTCTCGAAAGCGGTTTCCAAGGCATCTTCTCCTTCTTCCAGCCGTCAGAAAGAAAAGACTCATGAGTCATCTTTAGGAGATGAATGTGAGGTACAACTCGATTCTCTCTGTCGCTTGTTTATTTAACTTGCTAATGTGTCCTTTTATCAGGAGAACACAGAGACTAGTCAAGCTGGCTATGTCGAGGTAATTTCGATCTCCTCGAGTTCTTAAGAAACATATGTGAAGAAGACAAGACGACCCGTCGGAAAGGTTAAGTTTTCACACCCACCTGCTTACTTAGATCCCAACTTTCTTTTGAAACAAGATCAACATGTCGCTCAATCAAAACGCAAAAATCCGGAGTTGCTCCTGAGAGTTGTCTGCCGGCTTAGAGCCACCTACTCGCAGGCAACGCCATGAGGTGCCACATAGTCCAACTGTTTCTCACCCTCAAGCTGGTATCTTTAAACAACCCCTTAGTCCATCTAATTCACTTTATCACGAGGAGTCATCTACCTCATCTGGCGACTCGACTACGACTCAATGTCCAGCTTTCACTATCAACCATGGGTAAGCTTATTTACACCGTCTGTTGTTGTTTGCGTCATTACTCGTTGGTTCCTCAATTTGATAAACTTGTTTTTATGATTTACAGAGCCCACGCCTTTATTAATAAAAAGGCGGGCGAACCTTCTTGTTCTTATGGGGAGGATAGTATTCAAAATCCACCTTTAGCTGAGGTGGTGACTCACATTGAGCCGTCTACTCAAGTTAAGCCGGACTTGGATGCTGAGCTGGCGCATGACATAGAACTGTCTCATATTGAGGAAGCAGTTGTTACGGGAACAACTCGTGATAACCAAGGCGCGTCTGATGAGCCGGCCTTTCATCCCCCAAGCCCTTATGTTCCTTGTACAGATAAAGTTACTCCATCTGCTAGCAAGGATGATGCAGAACTGGCTGTTGTTGGCGGGTCTTATCAAACCCCTGGTCCTTCAACAATTTTGACCAAGATTATGTCCAAAGATGCATCGATGCTTATGGATAAAGGGAAAGCCAAACTTGAGCTCCCAGAAATTTGAGATCTTGATATCCAAGGGCTATATCAGCACTACATGACCTGGATGTCTAAGAGCCCGGATTTTGATATAAACATGTTCAATACCATGAAGACTAAATATGAGGCAAAAATAACCCTTTACTTATCGCATATACTATTGTAGCCCCCAAGAGCTAGTTTAGTACAATAAGTAATGAATTGAGTCTTGTGAATATCTTGATGAGCCAGGTATAGCCTCCAAGGACCGGGTCACTATGAAAAAATAATGAGCCGGTACTTCCTTGATCCTTTAAGATGTAAATTTCGTGGATCGTGGTCCCCAAGGGCCGGCTTATCTCAATGAGATAGCCGGTTCTTCAACTTGGAACTTATAATTTGTTTAAATAACTGAATATTGTAGCCCCCAAGTGCTGGTTCGCATGCCTGCAGCAACCTGGGACTTCTAGAACTTCGATCTGAGTAGTGTAGACCCCAAGGGATGGGACATTATGAGAATAATGAGCCCGTACTTATTTTTGAAATAGTCGGGTCTTCTTGTTTTATAGTAAAGAAAATGATGTGTTAGCCCCCAAGTGTCGAGTCGTCTTTCTTAAGGGGCTCGAAACTTGTATGTATAACTTCTATACTTGTGCAAGAATCATTGGAACAATCTAAGTCTATTGCAGTCACTCTTCAAAAGCAACTTGTAGATGAGAAGGAGTTGAATACTGTTGTAGAGCAGAAAATGACTCAGCTTAAAGCTGACAAGAAACAAGCATATGATCTTCTTGAGGAATCTAAAGCTGATTTTGAGAAGGCAAAAGCAGCCATGCTACACGCGCTGAAGATGCGAAAAAAGGCTTCAATGTTTCATGGAGGAGCTACAGACTCTGACAAAGAAACTCAATGCCATAGTTACTTCAATAATTTGCCGGCTTATTTTCTTGTTGGTTTGTTCATAGGACGAACGAATGATAATCTTGTTCGCTCGCCGATTGTGAAGGTGACGACCATCTTCACTTATATAGAACAACTATTCACAGGATCTCTCTTTGCTATTAAGGCGACAAAAGATTTGTAGGATCCTCCAATGAATATTAAGGACATATTCAAACAATTGTCAATGGTTCCACAATGGATTGAGGAATATAAAAGATTGGCAGCTCATATGGGAGCAAACTTGGCGCTCACTTGTGCCAAAGCATATGTTCCAGAATTTGATTGTGAAGGTGTAGTGTAGCAGCTAACGGGTTTCCAGAACTGAAAGCAGAAGGCTCTCAGTTTACGAAGGAAGATTTTACCAACTGTGTGAAAGAGACCCACTCTTTCACAACTCTACTTGCAAACAAGTTTGATATTAAGAAGTACTTGTGTGCTTATTCAATGGAGAATCGACGCATAGGTGAAAGCACATATGCTACCTTGTTGGTTTTCATAATTCATGACAACATACATTGTCTCTTGTACTAACACTTTTACCTAGTAAATTTCAGGTATAGTCCATAGAGATGCATTGGTTAAGGATTGTTAGAAGAAGTCCCTTGATGCAAGGAAAGGAATAGGATTGGACAAGCTTCAAGCAAGAATACTCTACATTTTATATTTGTGAGAAATCACATTTGAGTCCATAGGAAAGCCAATACTATTAAAAGGGGGTGGGGTATCTATGATGAATTGGTTGCTCAAGTGCTTAGAGATAGCCGCCAAAAATACTCAACCATTCCCCCACAAAAATTCCCTATCCAAAGCCTAAACATCAAAATCGGTGCCACCAACAATTTCCACTCGGCCCTACCAATTTTTTCAGAGACAGAAACTATGCCAAGCCCTAGAATCTCGGTGCCACTAACTTTTACTCTGATGCCACCAAAAATCAGTGACCAACTTTTTTTCTATCAATTTCAACAATCAGAATATCCAAGTTTTGAAATCGTTCACACCGAGATTTGGAAACTTCCCTAGATCACCATACCGGTACCACCAAGATTTCTATATCGGTCTCACTAAGAATCCGTAAGTTTCCACATTTAGTGCAACTCGGTACCATTGAGATTCATGTCGGTGTGACTGAGTTGGGAAATAATGTTGGAACGGTTGGATTTTTGGGGATGCCTATATACACCCATCCACCACCTCTCATTCGCAGAGGAAGCACTCAGAACACGCACACACACTTGCGTGATTCATTTTTTGAGAGAGAGACACTGACTCATGTGTTGAGATCAAGCTATTCCAATCCATCAATTAGAAACTTGTATTACCGTTTGGAGGGTGGTGCCTGCTAAATTGGTTAGGTGTTGCTTGGGAGTCTCCTACTTCGTATTGTGGAGTTGAACCAAGAAGTTTGTACATGCAAGGTTATCGCCTACTTCGTGAAGATGTACCCCGATTGAGGCCAGTCCTGTCACACCCTGTGTTTTTACCACTTTGACACTTTCTGTTTTGCAAAATTTGGAACAAATTAAAACATTTTGAGTGCTTGTGATGACTAATTTGATTGCAACTTGCTTGTGTGATTGATTGTGTTTTAATTCACCCAAACTACATTCCCTTTGAAAACTACTCTCCTTGGTTCCCAAATGGTTTCCCAATGATCATGCCATGTGTATAGGACCAGAAACTATTCTTAATAAAATATTATTCCAACAAAAGGCATTCATTTAATTTTAAAGCTTCAAAACCCTTGAATCGGGATTTGCACTACAAGTTCTTAATTTAGGAGGGACTTTTTACCGCAAAGGTTTTTCTAGGGTCCACTATTGAAAAAACTTCCCAAAACCAAAAAATAATTATTGCAAAAGGTATTTTCCTATTTTATTTAAACACCATTTTCTGAGGCCAGAAATGGTATTTCAAAGGGAAAAATTATTTTCCTTCGTTAAAAATATTTGTGAAAATTTAGGGAAACTCAAAGGACATATATGTTCCATATATGTGAGTTTCAACACATGGTCGTGTTCAAAATATTGGGCAAAACCCCTCAAAACCCTTTGTGCCTATTCTAAGGTTTTGTAATATTTCCAAAGGAAATATTCTCAATAAATCTCAGGAAAATTCTAGCATGTGCCACATGTTATATGAGATGGCCTTGCAAAGTTTTATCCCCATCTAAGTTGATTTGGTTCGCCCAATAAACCCCAAACCCTTCCTGTCTAGAACCAAGTTTGAACAACTCTAGATTACCAAGTTTGCCCTATGGCCCTATAACTTTGTAGGAGTGTTCCAGCCCCCAAATAAGGGTGCCACGCCAAGTTGTGAATTTGTGGGAGTTGGTTTACTCACCTTGGTTCATAGAAATCTCATTCTGCCCATTTCTAGGGTTTTCCAAGTCTACATTGTCAACCTTGCTCACATGAGCTCAAACTTGGTGAATCCTACTATTTTTGCACATCATTTAATCCTGTTAATTGTCACTACATTTGGTGAAGTTTATCTTGCTCAAACTAGCATCAAACACCTTTTGGTGATTTAGTAAAACAGCTACTTTCAACCCTTCTAGTTTCTTCCTTCACTCCAAACTTTTATCACAAGTCTGTGGTTCAGCCCCACATATGCAGCCGAGAGCCCCAACCCTAATTCAATGAGAGGAGGAAAAAAATCCTCAATTCCTTTTTTGGTTCATCACTGGCAGGGACAACCCCTCACTTTTTCTTTGACCTCCATGTCTCTCCTCGGCTCCAAAGTATCCCACGGGCATCTCCAAAGCACCTAGACACTAGTAGACACGGTGGGGGGACGCCAGAGAGCGCCAGCATGCTGTGGCATGCCAAAACTTCGCTTTGGACACGGCATAGTGCATGTCCGCACCAAGGGAGGTCAGTGTTGGGGAACATCGCTTGGGAAACAAAAAATTTCCTACGCTCAGCAAGATCAATCAATGGAGACTAACATCTACGAGAGGGGGGGGTGCATCTACATACCCTTGTAGATCACTAAGTGGAAGCGTATATAACGCGGTTGATGTAGTCGAACGTCTTCGCAATCCAATCATGATCCGTCCCGCAATCACATCACGATCCGTCCCGCGATCCCAACCCAATCCATCCCAATCTAGTGCCGCCCGAACGACACCTCCGCGTTCAGCAGACGTACAACTCGATGACGTTCTCCACATCCTTGATCCAACAAGAGGGGTGGTGAGGTAGATGAGTTATCTCACAAAACAATGGCGTGGCGGCAGTGTTGGTGGAGCTAATATGGCAGGGCTGCACTATGCACTACCGAAACAATCTAGAGGTGCAATGAACTAGAGGAGGGAGAGATAGCTGCGCCATGGCCTTTTCGGGTGCTGCTACCCACCATGCCTTTCTCGGGTACGGCTTCCCTTTCTCCTCTCAATATATATAGGAGGGAGGGGAAGTTGCAAAGCCATAGGGAGGATCCCTAGGGTTGGCCAACGGCCCGAAGAGGAGGAGTACTCCACCAATTCGGGTGGTGAAGGCGCTAGGAGGAGTCCTCCTCCTATTTCGACTCCTCTCCACCTCCTCACTTTGGGTGTATAGGCACATAGGGGCTGTCCGCCCAGCCTACTAGGGGCTAGTGCGCCACCTCTTAGGCCTATGTGCCCCCCCGGGGTGGGTGGCCCCTCCCCGTGAACCCCGACAACCCACACGTCACTCCTCGTACTTTAGGTAATGCTCGAAGCCTTTTAGGAACCCATATACCTCCTTCCTATATGTCAATCTTCGTTTCTGGACCATTCCGGAACTCCTCGTGACATCCGGGATTGCATCCGATTCTCTGAACAACCTTTGGTCACCAACATACATAACTCAACTATACCGAAACGTCACCGAACCTTAAGTGTGCAGACCTGCGGGTTCGAGAACTATGTATACATGACCCGAGACACTCCCCGATCAATAACCAATATCGGGACTTGCATGCCCATATTGGCTCCTACATACTCTACGAAGATCTTTATCGGTCGAACCACGATGTCAAGGATTCAATCAATTCCGTATACTATTCCCTTTGTCCATCAGTATGTTACTTGCCCGAGATTTGATCGTCGGTATCTCCATAGCTAGTTCAATCTCGTTACCGACAAGTCTCTTTACTCATTCTGTAATACAAGATCTCGTGACTAACTCCTCAGTCACATTTCTTGCAAGCTCATTATGATGTTGTATTACCGAGTGGGCCCTAGAGATAACTCTTCGTCATACAGAGTGACAAATCCCAGTCTCGATTCACGCCAACCAAAGAGACACTTTCGGTGATACCTGTAGAGCACCTTTATAGTCACCCAGTTACATTGTGACGTTTGATGCACACAAGGCACTCCTCCAATGTCCGGGAGTTGCATGATCTCATGTTCATACAAACATATACTTTACATGCATAAAACACTAGCAATAAACTGACACGATCAAATGCTACGTTCATAATTTGGGTCTTGTCCATGACAACATTCTTCTAATGGTGTGATCCGTTATCAAATGACAACTCATATCTATGGTCAGGAAACCTTGACCATCTTTGATCAACGAGCTAGTCATTAAAGAGTCACAAGGGACAGTGTGTTGTGTGTGTATCCACACATTTATTTTAGTTTCCAATCAATACAATGATAGCATGGATAATAAGTGATTATCATGAACAAGGAAATATATAATAATAATAACTAATTTATTATTTCCTCCAGGGCATATTTGCAACAGTCTCCCACTTGCACTAGAGTCAATAGTCTAGTTCACATCACTATGTGATTCACACCCAATGTGTTATGGGGTTTATCATGTTTTTCTTGTGAGAGAGGTTTTAGTCAACGGGTTTGAACATTTCAGATACGTCTGTTCTTTACAAATCTCTATGTCATACTGTACATTCTGCTACTATGTTCCTGTTGGAACTATTCCAAAGGCCTTCTCTAGTATACAAATCCAGTTTGCTACTCACAGTCATCCGGATTTGCATCGACGTAACCCTTTACGACGAACTCTTTTATCACCTCCAGAATTGAGAATCATTTCCTTAGTCCTCAAGTTACTAAGGATAATTTTGACTCATGTCCAGTGATCCATTCCTGGATCACTCTTGTACTCCTTGACAGACTCATGGCAAGGAACACATCAGGTGCGGTACACATCATGGCATACTATAGACCCTATGGCTAAGGCTTAGGGGACGACATTCGTCCTTTCTCTTTCTTCTGTCGTGATCGATCTTTGAATCTTACTCAAATTCATACCTTACAACACAGCCAAGAACTTCTTCTTTGACCGATCTATTTTGAACTACTTTAAAATCTTGTCAAGGTATCTATTCAATGAAATTTCTATCAAGCATCTTGATCTATCTCTACAGATCTTGATGCTCAATGGTCAAGCAGCTTAATCCATGTTTTCCTTTGAGTCAACCACGTATGCTTGCCAGAAATCCTACATCATTTTCGATCAACAATATGTCAACCACATATACTCATCAAAAATTCTATAGTGCTCCCAGTCACTTTCCTGGAAATACAAGTTTCTCACAAACTTTGTATAAACCCAAAAGCTTTGATCATCTTATCAAAGCGTATATTCCAACTCCGAGATGCTTGCTCTAGTCCATAGAACGATCGCTAGAGCTTGAATACTTATTAGCATCCTTAGGATCGACAAAACCTTTTGGTTGTGTCACATACAACCATTCCTCAAGGAAACCGTCGAGGAAACAATGTCTTGACATCCATATGCAAGATTTCATAATTGAAAAATGTAGCAATTGCTAAGAAAATTGCAGAAGACTTTAGCATCGCTACGTGTGAGAAAGTCTCATCGTAGTCAACTCCTTGAACTTGTCGGAAACCTCTTTGCGACAAGCCGAGCTATCTAAATGGTGACATTCACCATCGTCATCTGTCTTCCCTTTTAAAGATTCATTTGTACTTAATAAACTTACGACCATAAAATAGTTCTTCCAAATCCACACTTTGCTTTCATACAAGGATCCTATCTTGGAATTCATGGCCTCCAGCCATTTGTCAGAATTTGGGCTCACCAACACTTCTCCATAGCTCGCAGGTTCATTGTTGTCCAGTAGCTTGACCTCCAAGACATGATTATTGTACCAATCTGGAGCAGTATGTGCCCCTGTCGACCTACAAGTTTTGGTAGTAACTTGATCTGAAGCTTAATGATCACGATCATCAACTTCCACTTAAATTTGTGTAGGCACCACGTGAACAACTTCCTGCGCCCTTGTACTCTCTGGTTGAAGTGATGGTTCAAAAAACCTTATCAAGTTCCACCATCCTCTCACTCAATTCTTCCGAGAGAAACTCTTTCTCAAGAAAGGACCCGTTTTCATCAAAAAATACTTTGCTTTCGGATCTGAGATAGGAGGTATAGCCAATTGATTCCTTTGGGTATCCAATGAAGATGCATTTATCCGCTTTGGCTTCGAACTTATCAGGTTGAAGCCTTTTGATATACGCATCGCAGCCCCAAACTTTAAGAAACGCCAGCTTAGGTTTCTACAAACCATTGTTCATACGATATCATCTCAACGGAATTATATGGTGCCCCTTTTAAAGTGAATGTGGTTGTCTCGAATACATAACCGTAAAACAATAGTGGTAATTTGATAAGAGACATCATAGTACGGACCATATCCAATAGGGTAGGGCTACGACGTTCGTACACACCATAACACTATGATATTCCAGGTGGCATGAATTGTGAAACATTTTCCACGTTGTCTTAAATGTATACCAAAATCACAACTCAGATATTCACCTCTACGATCACATCGTAGACATGTTATCCTCTTGTCACGACGATCTTCCACTTGACTCTGAAATTACTTGAACTTTTCAACACTTCAGACTCATGATTCATCAAGTAAATACATTTGTATCTACTAAAATCATCTCTGAAGTAAAAACATAACGATATCCATTGCGTGCTTCAGCAATTATTGGACTCCAATGTCAAAATGTATTATTTCCAATAAGTGACTTTCTTGTTCCATCTCACTGGAAAACGAGACCTTTAGTCACCTTGCCCGTGTGGCATGGCATGCATGTCTCAAGTGATTCGAAATCAAGTGAATCCAAAAGATCCATCTGCATGGATTTTCTTCATGCGTTTACATTAATAGGCATGGTTCGCATGTCTCAAACGATTCAAAATCGAGTGAGTCCAAAGATTCATTAGCATGGAGCTTCTTCATGCGTTTTACATGATCATGACTCTAAGCGGCATTTCCACAAGTAAGTTGTACTATCATTACAACTTTGTATGTTTTGGCATCAATGTTATGAACATGTGTATTACTACGATCGAGATTCATAAACCATTCACATTAGGTGCATGACCATTGAAGGCATTATTCAAGTAAACAGAGTAACCATTATTCTCTTTAAATGAATAACTCTATTGCAATAAATACTATCCAATTATGTTCATGCTCAACACAAACACCAAACAACATTTAGGTCTAATACTAGTCTCGAAGGTAGAGGGAGTGTGTGATGGTGATCACATCAACCTTGGAAACACTTCCAACACACATCATCACCTCGCCTTTAGCTAGTCTCCACCTATTCCATAGCTTTTATTTCGAGTTACTAACATTTAGCAACTGAACCGGTATCTAATACCCAGGTGCTACTTGGAGTATTAGTAATATACACATATATGACACATATATCTAATATCCTTCTATTGACGTTGCCGGCCTTCTTATCTACCAAGTATCCAGAGGAGTCCTGCCTCAATGACCATTCCCCTCGTCAAGGAAGCACTTAGTCTCGGTTTTGGGTTCTTGGGTTTCTTCATACGAGTGACAAATGACTTGTCATTCTCGAAGTTTCCCTTCTTCCCCTTACACTTCTTGAAACTAGTGGTTGTACAAACCATCAACACTTGATGCTCATTCTTGATTTCTACCTTCACGGTGTCAAACATTGCGAATAGCACACGGATCATCTTGTCTATCCCTAGCATGCTATAGTTCATCATAAAGCTCAGTAGCTTGGTAGCAGTGACTTTGGAGAACTATGTCAATCACTATTTTTCTAGAAGATCAACTCCCACTTGATTCAAATGATTGTAGCACTTAGATAATCTCAGGACATGCTCAACGATTGAGCTTTTCTCCTTACTTTGCAGGCAAAGAATCTTGTCGGAGGTCTCATACCTCTCAACACGGAAACGAGCATGAAATCCTAATTTCAGATCTTGGAACATCTCATATGTTATGTGATGTTCAAAACATCTTTGGCGCCTCAATTCCAAGTCGTAAAGCAAGACGTACTCAACTATCACGTAGTCATCAAAACGTGTTTGTCAGATGTTTGGAACATCCACAAATGAAGCTTGGGGTAGCGCACCAAGTGGTGCATTAAGGACATAAGCCTTTTGTGCACAAATGAGGACAATCTTTAGTTTAAGGACACAGTCCGCATAGTTACTACTATCATCTTTCAACTCAGTTTTCTCTAGGAACATATCAAAAACACATAGGAGCTACAACTCAAGCTAATGATCTACAACATAATTTGGAAAGATATTTTCCCTATGTTCATGATAATGAGTTCAATTAATCATATTACTTAAGAACTCCCACTCAAATTGACATCCCTCTGGTCATTCGAATGGTACATGATCCAAATCCACCAACCAATGTGCAATCATCTCACGAGATAGGGTGGTACACATGTATTTTAGTTTCCATTCAATACAATTATAGCATGGCTAATAAATGATTATCATGAACAAGGAAATATATAATAATAACTAATTTATTATTGCCTCTAGGGCATATTTCCAATAGCCAGCCTCCCTCTGGAACCTTTCTCTCACTCCCAATCTAGCACCCTATCACCCCACTTGAGTTGCCCGACCACTAGTGCTCGAGATTGACCGAGGCGCCGCCGCATCGGGGCTCCGTCGATCTCAGGACACGGGCCTGCTCCGGCCTCCATTTCACCTCCATCGTGACCACAGCAAGCCCTAACCTCACCTCCACCACTTCCCTGATCCTTTCCCTTCACTGAGCATTGACACCAACCACCTCCGGACACCATCCGTCGCGCCCTCCTCCTTACTGCGATTCCGACCACCTCAGTCACTCCATCGACCCCCATCCCAACGGCGGGAGTGCGAGGAATCCATTCCTGTGCTCGCCTTCCCTCGCCATCGACGAAGCTGACGCCGGTGAGCTCCTCCCCCTTATGTCGCGAGGTAAAAGACGACCCCTAAAGGGTGGCCCCACCCGTCGGCCTTAGTCTCTCTCTCCCTCCACTAGTCGCTGGACACATGGCCCCGCACGTCAGGTTCAAACCTGATGACGCGCGCGCCTGGGCTGGCTGGCTAGCTGGCTGGGCCGATCCACTTGCTGGCCGAGTCTGGCCGAGGGTGTTGACATCTTTTTCTTTTTCTATTTTCTAGCATTGGCTAAATAATCCACATGGAAAAATAATATTCCAAATCTAATTTTTTCCACCCTAAGTCTTGTAAAAATATGTAGTATTTAATAACACTACTTGTGTAATTTTTATAAAAACTTCTATACATAGTTTTATTTAAAACCTAGTTTTAAGTAATTTTAGCCTCTGTTATAATAGATTTTAAACCCTTTTCACTCTAAAACTAGGGACAAATATTCTTAGATGTGAAGTTAGTATTTTACACAGTAGGGTAATATTTCAGGAGTGAGTTGTGTGTTTTGTTTTTGTTGTGATTCTTCTTATTGTTATTACTATCACGACGATAGATCACGTGGTTAACGAAGGAGTTGGACACTAAGACTTCAAGGACCCCAGAGACTTTGCTGACCAAGGCAAGCACCCCTTTGACCATGCCCAAGAAACTTTTACTTGCATGCCATATGGTACCTTACTTATGCATATATTCCTCTTGGATCGGAGACCCCCTTGTTGGGATGTCCCCGAAGAACACCTAGTTCAAACCTGCATTTGGGCATGACCCTACCACCTATGAGTGTTGTGCATGTGGGATGTAGTTAGTTGCTATGCAAGCAGGGACGGGAATATGCATGGTGACGATAAATGGTGTGTTACAAAAGCTTTTAAAAAAACGTCAGGTTCCCCTAATGCCCGACGGTGACGGTGTCGAAATGGATGACCACTTGAGAAATAAGTGGTGTACCAAGAAAGGTTTTGTGTGCGTGGTTTTGGAAACGACATTAGATTTAAGATTTGTCGACCATCGCAACCTTACATGTGTGACCACGATACCCCTTACGGGACGGGGCTTTCTTGATTAATTTGGTCAATACTAGCAGAGAGCTCACATTACTAGTGGCGGGATTGACGTGGTCACTCTCGTGACGGAGTCGTGCCAGCTAGGGCGACCATGTTGTTCTTATAGGTTTTGGGTACACTTTTGGGTGCCCTCATGGATGATATGATCTAGAGAGAGGTCGTATGATGTACATCATGAGGGATGGGACCAACAAGTGGACTCTTTGTTAATGTTGCCATGGGAAAGGCATTGTTCGAGTGCTTACCTCGGGTATGTTATATACCGCGAGTCGTGGATGACATGGAAGTTCCCCTAGTCTTGTGGGTACAACGTGCATCCTCTGCAGAGTGTAAAACTATTCAAATAGTCGTGTCCATAGTTAAGGACATTTAAGTAATCCAGCTTAAACTATGTCCATTTGTTTCCGCATGAACCAAGTGCGGGGGAATATGAGAAAGAGATGGAGACATGGGAAACCCGACGCTCCAGCTAAGTCAGGTGACTTGGCATGATGGGTGGACATGGGATGTTCGACCCTTAGTTGATATTGATATCTATAACCTGTTCATTGGGTTACCTCTATAACTTGTGGTGCATGTCGCCCAAGAATTTGATCATATTTTTGCACTAGGGAAAACCTGCTTTTTGCAAAAATTAGCATACTAGTCTTATGACATACTTTGTTATTTCCTTGTTCCATATCATGGGTTGCTTGCGAGTACATTCAAAGTACTCATTGTTTATCCACTTGTTATTTAATTGGCACGCATGGAAGAACCGGAGTTTGGAGAAAGTTCGTCGGGGACGAACATGCGATCTAGGTCGCTTCCGAGTCAGAATGCTTGTAGGTTAAGGCATATGGCATGAGTTCATGCTATCAACCAAGTTATCCGCAATCAGTAGTGTGTTGGTGTGTTGGCCTTCGAGGTCGTATTTATATAATGACTTGGCCCTAATGGCCCTATTTGTATCACACATTTTGTGTGGGTGTAAGACTCTTGTTATTCAGTATTTGTGTGTTTAGTGAGCATTGACCCGTGGGATCACTGTATACGTGCAATCAACAATCTCGACTTACAAGTCGGGGTCCCCACAGAGCTGGTAACACAGCCATACTAATTGTAGGAAGCCTTAGATAGCATGGACGTCAGATGAGAGGAAAGCCCTCTTAAAATCTACACCTAGCCTGTACACTTAGATTTTTATGCATTCCTCACCTCTTGCACTATACTATTCAAACATCTTTTACTGACACCTCTCCCTAAACCTTGTACATGGTCGTCGTACCAAAGCCTCCTCGAGTCCGTCTTTCACCTACTCCTGGAGGACAACCTGGAAAAGTAAAGGGTACGCTGATCACCGGTTTTCTCTACCACGAGCACTGGGTCAATGCCACCACGAAGGAGTACCACATTGATGTGGTCGTGAAGGCAAATGACTCCCCTATTAGTTGGTTCTTTGAAGGACTGTGGATCGAGACTCGGGTGTTAGCAGTTGACACAGCGGTGCGGAAGGCACTCATGCACCTTCGTGACATCCTTCCTGAGATGGCCAACAAAATGGCTACCCGTCACTTGCCTTTTGTTAAGGATTAGTTTGGTGGGAGTTGGATGTTGACTCCATCCCCGAAGAAAGGAACACCGCTCAGGTTCCAGACTTACTTCAGCCTCTCTACCGATAGTGTGGCTCACAACATGATCAAGGAGTCAGTGAGGCTTTCTAGGAACTTCACCACATCCGCGAGCTACTCCATCAAGCGAAGACAAAGACAGGCAGGATCAAGAAGGATGGAGCCCCCGAGGGGCAACCTGCTATCGCATACAGAGGACGAATACCACCACTTAAGGTAAACCCCATTCGGAGTCGTCACATGAGTTCCAAGGAGTATCGAGACCTCTTCACCGCTCCCCCAACGAAGCATTATCGGGATGGACCTCCTTGTTCCCCGATAGCCTCGACAGGAGACGATGCCCGCGTGGATGATGACCAAGAGGATGACCCAGAGGAGCGTGAGCACGAAATCAAGCACTCCACTACTTGAGTCCAAGAACCCCTTGGGTAGGACAAGTTAGGAACCCATCATGCAAAGTCGAGTCCGTGTAATGGTACAGATCAAACCATGTGTTCTTGTTGTTTTGTTTTCTATTTGTGTCTCGATGCAAGCCGCGCTTTTGCCTTAGGCAGCATGTAAACGTCTACATCGCTTATATAACTTAATGTTTATGTGTTGGGTCTTTTGGCCCTTTTGTTTGACACACTTGCACGTACCAACCCACTCCCCTATTTAGGCACGTTCCCCTCTGGTGTTGTTCATTTCGTCTATTCTAGTTGTTCACTTGGCTGCTCCAAACATGATGGTGACTGCTACTTGCGCCGGTTCCTTTGACAACCCCGTCACTGGCAACCCTAGCCAGCAGCCAGGAGCCGGTGGGTCTCCTCAAGATGGAGCTCACCAGGAGCAGCCACAAGGCGACATTCCCCCGCCACCGCCTCCTCTAGAGAATCTGACCATGGGTCAGTTTCTCCAAGCTCTCCGAGAGGGACGCCAAGACAACAATGCCGCTATCCAGCAGATGGCTCAGGTCGTGGTGAACAACCCACAGTAGGGCTGGAATGGCAATGGTCGCTCCACTCTTTCGGAATTCATGAGAACTTCGCCCCCGACCTTCACCGAGACAACCGAGCCATTGGATGCCAATGACTGGATGCGCACCATCGAGGACCTCCTTGCACTGGTCAACTGCAATGAGGACCGTGAGAAGACTTTGTATGCCTCTTACTCTCTCAGAGGTACCGCCAGAGCTTGGTGGGAAGGATTCAAGGTCATGCAAAGTGAGCATGTTATCACCTGGGCTGAGTTTAAGGAAGGATTCCGTACTGCCCACATTCCCTTTGGGATGATGTCTATCAAGAAGAGGGAGTTTTCATGCTGAAGCAAGGAAGTGGCTGACTTAACGACTACCTGCAAAAATTCAACCTCTTATAGAGGTATGAATGTGATGATGTCAGCACTAAGGCCGCCAAGATAGAACTCTTCATGGAAGGGCTTCAGCTATCGCTGCAATACCAACTTGTCTTCTGGGACTGCCGAACCTTCTCTGATCTTGTAATTAAGGCCCTCATGCTTGAACATAAGCGTCATGCTATGGAAGACACGCGCAAGCGCAAGCTGATCAACATCGTTGGTTCCAGCAACCAGAAGAGTCGCCCCTGGCAATCAGCCCAGGCAAGGCCAAACTATCAGCCTCAGAACCCCATAACTCTTGCACCTTGACCGAGCTACCAGCCTTAGCCATATGCCAACTCCAAGCAGGCATACAACCCTCCCAATAACAATAATGGCGGCAAGACCAACAGCTTCGGGCAGGTCACCTGCTTTGGGTGTGGTCAGCCTGGACACATCTCGAAGCATTGCCCCGGCAAGAATCCCAATGCACCGCGCCCCAATGTGCCAAATCAAGGACAAGGTCGTGGAGCACCAACCAGGAACCAAGCTCCCCGCAACCCACCCTACAATGGGAAGGGTCGTGTGAATCACGTCTCCACAGGGGAATCCCAGGTGGACCCGGATTGCATAGTGGGTACGTTCCTTGTCAACTCAACTCCAGCAACAGTATTGTTTGATTGTGGTGCTTCGCCTTCTTTTGTCACCCAAAAGGTTGCAATGGAGTGTGGCTTGAAGCCTACATTCATATCTCGGTACAAACCACGGGTGCAGTATTGAGGACCAATATATCGTGTAGAGGAGTTGGGATCAACATCAATGGGGTCGACTTCGTAGCAGATCTCATCGTCCTTAAGTCGTAAGGCTTGGACGTGATCCTTGGTATGGATTGGTTAGCCAAGCACAAAAGCATGTTGAACTATGCCAAGAGGACTATTACTATGACTAGTGACCAAGGAGTCAAGGTCAAGTATGTTCGCAAACCCGCCTCCGTTCAAGCCCCTCAAGTTAATTGCCTTTCGGGAATTGAGTTGTACCAAGTGCCAGTGGTATATGAGTACCCGGATATCTTTCCTGACGAACTTCCTGGGATGCCTCTCGACCGAGACATCGAGTTCATCATTGAACTAATGCCCGAATCAAGACCCATCTATAAGAAGCCATATAGGATGGGTGTGAGGAATTGGCAGAGTCGAAGAAACACGTGGCCGAGCAGCTCGGGAAAGGATTTATTCGCCCTAGTGCCTCTCCTTGGGGATCGCATGTTCTATTCGTGTCCAAGAACTCTGTGTTGTCTATCGTTCCCTCACCGAAGTCACGATAAAGAACAAGTATCCATTCCCCAAGATTGAAGACCTATTCGATCAGTTGAATGGTGCTAAAATGTTCTCCAACATGACCTCCGGTCTCGATACTACCAACTAAAGATCCGACCCGAAGATATTCCGAAGACGACATTTGTAACTAGATACGACCTCTATGAGTGCAAGGTAACCAATGCGCCTTCCTACTTCATGTACCTCATGAACAAATCTTCATGGAGTATGTGGACAAGTTTGTCATCATCTTCATCGACGACATACTCATGTTCTCCAAGTCTGAAGAAGAGCATGAGCAACACTTGAGGATCATGTTAGAAAAACTTCGAGAGAACCAACTTTATGCCAAGTTAAGTAAATGCGAATTTTGGGAGCATGAAGTTGGATTCTTGGGTCAAATGACCATAGATGGGTTGGTGGTTGCTATCACCAAGATCACATCGGTGACGAAGTGGAGATCCCCAACTAATGTAAAGGAAGTTAGAGGCTTCCTCGGGATCGCGGGATACTACCGCAAGTTCGTTGAAGAATTCTCCAGCATCGCCCAACCCATGACTCAACTCTTCAAGAAGGACAAAAAGTTCGAGTGGACGCAGAAGTGTGAAGAAGGCTTCCAAGAGTTCAAGAAGAGATTGACAACAACCCCAATTATGGCCACCCCTAACATTCACAAGGAGTTTGTGATATAATGCGATGCATCGAGGACCGGGCTCGGTGGTGTTCTGATGCAAGAAGGCAGGGTCGTGGCATATCTGTCTCGACAGCTGTGTCTCCATGAGGAGAACTACACCACTCACGACCTTGAGTTGGCAGTAGTGGTTCATGCCTTGAAAACATGGCGACATTACCTTCTGGGAAAGTGTTGTGAGATATACACCAACCATAAGAGTTTGAAGTATATTTTCACTCGAAACGAATTGAACATGAGGCAGCGGAGATGGTTGGAATTGATTAAAGATTATGACCTCAGTATTCAATACCACCCCGGAAAGGCCAATGAACTAGCAGATGCCTTGAGAAAAACAGCTTGTGCGTTGAATGCTATAATCAAGGAAAGGCTACCCTTCCTATATGAAGAACTTGAGAGCTTCGGGTTGGAGCTAGTTGCACCATGATTCTTGGCAAACCTCGAAACGAATCCTACACTGATGGACGATATTAAGGAGGCCCGGAACGGACATGAGAGCATCGAAGGTCTCAAGAAGAAAATCAAGGATGGCAAGGCCCTAGGATTCTCCATCGATGAGCAGGGAGTTGTTTGGTTTAGGAACCGCATTTCCGTACCCAACAAAGCTGACCTCAAGAACCTGATCTTGCAAGATGCACATGGCACCCCATATTCTATTCACCCTGGAGGAACCAGGATGTACCAATGCCTCAGGGCAAGGTTCTGGTTGCATGGCATGAAGTGTGGCATATGCTAGAGGGTCAAGGATGAGCACCCAGGACCCGTTGGGCTGCTTCGACCTCTCAAACTGCGAGAATGGAAGTGGGACAGAGTCGGGATGGACTTCATCACTGGTGTGTCTAGATCAAGCAAAGTACATGACTCCATTTCGGTCATTGTCGATCACCTGACCAAAGTGGCCCAATTCATTTCCGTCAACACCTCCTATGATGGACACAACTTAGCCAGTCTCTATATCAAGCATATCGTGAGGCTACACAGAGTGTCAAAGGAGATCATGTCACACCGAGGCATGTAGTTCACCTCAAGATTTTGGAACAAAATTCAAGAAGCCATGGGAACCAAGCTCTCCTTCAGCACTGCATTTCACCCTCAAACCGGTGGACAGACGGAATGAGTAAATCAGATACTCAAAGATATGTTGTGTGCTTGTGTTTTAGCACAAGGAGCCAAATTGGAAGACTATTTTCCCTTCGCCAAATTCTCCTACAACAACAATTATCACTCTAGCCTCCATATGGCACCATTTGAGGTGTTGTATTGACGCAAGTGTCATACTCCCCTCAGCTGGTCAGAGACCGTCGAAGGACTAATCTTTGGTCCAGACGTCCTCCATGAAGCCGAAAAACAAGTCCAACTTGTCAAGGAACGTCTGGAAACCACCAACTCAAGACAGAAGGGCTACGCCGACTGACACCATCGTGAAGTGGAACTCAACGCCGGAGACTACGTATACCTCCACGTCATGCCTCCCAAGAGTACGAAGTGTTTCCATGTCAAGGGGAAGCTCGCACCAACATATATTTCCCCCTTCAAGATAAACATATGGCGAGGAGAAGTTGCTTACCAGCTGGAGCTAACTTATGAGCTTTTGGGTGTGCACAACGTTTTCCACGTGTCACAACTCCGGACGTGCCTCCAAATTCCCAACCATCCAGAGCTTTGTAAGAACATCGATCATAACACCATGGACCTTCAGCCAGACCTCACTTATCGCAAGAGACCGATCTGCATCCTGGATGAAGCCGAGTGTCGCACTCGAAGCCACACCATCAAGTACTTCAAGGTCCAGTGGGGCAACCACACCGAAGCAGAAGCAACATGGGAGCATGAAGACTACCTAAGATCCGTGTTCCCTTATCTCTTTAGCACTTAGCCTAGGAATCTTGGGGATGAGATTCTTGTAAGGGGGGTAGGTCTGTCACACCCTGTGTTTGTACCACTTTGTCATTTTTTGTTTTGCAAAACTTGGAACCAATTAAAACTTTTTGAGTGCTTGTGATGACTCATTTGATTGCAACTGCTTGTGTGCTTGATTGTGTTTTAATTCACCCAAACTACCTTCTCTTTAAAAACTCCTCTCCTTGGCCGCAAACCTTTGCCCAATGATTACGTTATGTGTATAGGACCAGAAAATATTCTTAATAAAATATTATTCCAATAAAAGGCATTTATTTAATTTTAAAGCTTCAAAACCCTTGAACTAGGAGTTGCACTACAGGTCATTAATTTAGGAGGGATGTTTTACCCCAAAGGTTTTTCTTGGATTCTATTATTAAAAGAACTTCCCAAAACCACAAAATAATTATTTTAAAAGTTATTTTCCTATTTTACTTAAACATGATTTTCTGAGGCTAGAAATGATATTTCATGGGGAAAAATTATTTTCCTACCTTCAAAATATTTGAGAAAATTTAGGAAAACTCAAAGGACATGTATTGTCCATATATTTGAGTTTCAACACATGGTCATGTTCAAAATATTGGGAAAAAACCCTCAAAACCCTTCATGCCTATTCTAAGATTTTGAAATATTTCAAAAGGAGTTATTCTCAATAAATCCCCTGAAAATTCTAGCATCTCCCACATGTTATATGAGGTGACCCTGCAGAGTTTCATCCCCATCCAAGTCGATTTGGTTCACCCAATAAACCCAAAACCCTTCCTGTCCAGAACCAAGTTTGAACAACTCCACATTACCAAGTTTTCCCTATGGCTCCCAAATTTTGCTGGAGTATTCCAACCCCCAAATAGGGGTGCCACACCAAGTTGTGCATTTGTGGGAGGTGGTTTACTCACCTTGGTTCATAGAAATCTGATTTTGCCCATTTATAGTGTTTTCCATGTGTACATTGTCAACCTTGCCCTAATGAGCTCAAACTTTGTGAATCCTACTATTTTTGCCCATCATTTAATCATGTTAATTCTCACTACAATTGGTGGGGTTTATCTTGCTCAAACCAACATGAAACAACTTTTGGTAATTCAGTAAAGAAGCTACTTTCACACCGTCTACTTTCTTCCTTCACTCCAAACTTTTTTCACAAGTCCGTGGTTCAGCCCCACATCTGCAGTCGAGAGCCCTAGCTCTAACTCAATGAAAGGAGGACAAAATCCTCAATTCCTTTTCTAGTTCATCACTAGCAGAGACTGCCTCTCACTTTTCCTTTGACCTTCACGTAGACGTGGTGGGGCATATCTAAAGTATCCCAAGGCATATCTAAAGCCCCCACACACTAGTAGACGTGGTGGGGGCGCTCCAGAGCATGCCAGCATGCCGTGGCATGCCAAAATTGTGCTCTCGATGGGCCACAGTCCATGCACGCACCATGAGATGCTAGCCCCAGCCAGGCCTCGCCCCCACATGCTGTCTAACTTTGACTGCCTCGATGACCGGTGCCAGCGCCGCGTCGGGCCCCTCCTATCTCCTTATCTCCTGCCCTTGGCGACGTGTGCCCGCGCTCGCCCGAAGCGGTTAGGTGGCACTTACCACCGCGACGCGCAAGGAACCACCCACTCCTCCTCAACCCCTCCTTCGGACGTAAACCATTCCCACAAAGACCATGGGGTCATTCCTCGGCCTTCTCTCCTACTCTAGCCGTTGCCATGGCCTCGCCGGCGCACCTCCTTTGGTGGACTGCACCCCGCCTATATAAAGGCTACCCACGCCTCTCTTCCCCCTCTGGAACCTTTCTCTCACCTCCAATCGACCACCCAATCGCCCCACTTCAGCTCCCCAACCACCAGTGCTCAAGATTGATCGACGCGCCGCCGCATCGGGGCTCCGTCGATCTCGGGACATAGTCCCGCTCTGGCCTTCGTTTCACCTCCATCATGACCGCAGCAAGCCCTAGCCTCAACCCCACCACTTCCCCGCTCATTTTCCTTCGCTGAGCATCGGCACCAACCACCTCCCGACACCCTCCACTGCGGCCTCCTCGTCCCGGCGACTCCGTTCACCTCAGCCACTCCCTCTACCCCATCCGAATGGGAGGAGTGCGAGGAGTCCATTCCAGCGCTCACCTTCCCTCTCCATCTACGGAGCTTATGCCGGTGAGCCCCTCCCCTTTCTATCATGAGGTAGAAGACGACCCCGACAGGGTGGCCCCACTTACCGGCCTCAGTCTCTCTCTCTCTCCCTCTCTCAGTCGCTGGACATGTGGCCCCGCGCATCAGGTTCAAACATTACGTCGCGCGCGCTTGGCATGGCTGGCTGGCTGGGCCGACCCAGCTACTGGCTGAGTCTGGCCCAGGGTGTTGAGCCCTTTTTCTTTTTCTATTTTGTGGCATTTGCCAAATAATTAATAGGGAAAAATAATCTTCCAAATCTAATTATTTTTCCACCATAAATTTTGTAAAAATATGTAGTATTTAATAACACTACTTGTGTAATTTTTACAATAACTTTTAGACATAATTTTACTTTAAAACCTAGTGTTAATTATTTGTAGCCTCTATTATGATACATTTTAAACCCTTTTTCACTCCAAAACCAGAGACAACTATTTTTAAATGTGAAGTTAGTATTTTACAGAGTAGGTTAACATTTTATGCGTGAGTTTTGTGTTCTCTTTTTGTTGTGATTCTTATTATTGTTATTACTATCATGACAATAGATCACATGGTTTACGAAGGAGTTGGACCCGAAGACTTCCAAGACCCTGGAGACATTGCTGATCAAGGCAAGCAGCCATTTGACAATGCGCCATAATGTTTTACTTGCATGTCATATGCTAGCTTACTTATGCATATATTCCTATTGAATTGGGGACGCCCTTTGTTGGGTTGTACACGAAGAACACCTCGTTGAAACCTGCATTTTGGCATGACCCTACCACCTATGAGGGTTGTGCATGAGGAATATAGTTAGTTGCTAGTAGTTGTGAAAGCACAATTGCTCCCTAGTGTGGTTTTGATAATTGATCACAACATATGCATCATTGGACTAATATGTTTATCCAAGTATATTTCAGAAAAGTTCAAAAGATGCATTAGCTAAAGGCTTATGTGGAGATGTCCCTTGATGCAAGAAAGGAATAAGATTGCCCCAAGCGTCAAGCTAGAATACTATTCATTTTATATTTGTGAGAAATCACTTTTGAGTCCATTGGAAAGCCAATACTATTAAAAGGGGGTGAGGTATTAAAATGAACTGGTTGCTCAAGTGCTCAAAGATAGCCACCAAAAATACTCACTAATTTTCCCACAGAACCATTATGTCCAAAGCCTCATACAGAAAATCGGTGCCACCAAGTTTTTCAATTCGGCCCTACCGATTTTCATCCCAAACAAAACCCTAGCCAAAGCAACCAAATCAGTGCAACCAAAACCGTGTCGGTGCTACCGAGTTGAGGTGACCAACTTTCTGTTGCCTCAGTACACAAAATCAGAATTTCTGAGTTTGGGTACCGGTGTCAACGAGTTGTGTCATCTAACCGTTAGCCACCTTTTCGGTATTACCGAGTTGTGTATATTAGTTATGTCGGCGTTCTGGGATTGAGGGTACCCAGACCTACCTGCCAGTGGCCCAGGGCGGGCCTGCTTCTCCAGAGCGACGCAACAAGCCCGCTTCTCGCTAGGAGCCAAGAGCCACGAGGAGGAGCAGCGTCAAGACCCGCAGGGGTGTCCTGAGGAGCCCTCCGGAACGGCCAACATTCCGAGGCACGGCCGACCCTCAGGAGTCAAGGGTGACGCCAGGAAAGCATAGGCGAGCAGCAAATGGTAGGACGGGACAGTTTCCCCTTTGGTGCAAAGAAAGCGGGGGCGCACAAGCTACCCAAAGGCATCCCCCAAAGGTTTCCCTTCTGGTGCAACAAAGCCGCAGTCTCCCGCCAGTAGGGCAAACGTCAACCACGGGCCCGTCTCTGCGGGGTGGACAGTTACTTTGCAGGCGAAGACCATCTTTGGGCAGGGGAGCATGTTCCCCTGTTCCCCTTCAGAATTGGCCGCTTTGGGATCCCTTCCCACCGAAGCTATGAGGGAACAGGACCCAGGTCTCCGCTATAAATAGATAGGGTAGGATACTTGAGAGAGAGAGAGAGTTCATTCGGACATGAGAACATTACACTTAGTCACTCAGCATCCGGAGGCTCAATAACACTGTACTGACTCACCCATCACCTCCGTGAGAGGCAATCCACCGAAAGCAGGAGTACAGTTTTATGCTTCGCAGCGGCCCAAACCTGGGTAAACTGTTGAGTTCTGTGTTCCCCTCGCCATCGAGTGAGTCCTTCATCATTTCCATCGAGTAGTGAGTTAGGCGAGCCGAAGCAGGGGTGATCTTCGTACACGCCCCAGTGTTCGAATCCTTAGGGTTTTGCGGAGCCCAAAATCTAACATTTGGCGCGTCAGGTAGGGGCGTGTCGAGGTTTCCTCCAAGTTCCATCCTCAAAAAGCTCCACGGCTCCGACGGCTGATGCTCGTCGGGTACGCGGGGAACGCCGCCGCACCTGCATCGCCCAGACCGCGCCCGTCGGTGCTGCCAATGCATGCCGGTCGCCATCACCCGTGGTGAACGCTACCACCGGCCCCGAAGCTCAAGAGAAACAGGTATCCTCCCAACCTCTGACGGAGAAAGTCGACGGCCGCACCGCCACGCCGTCGCTCGTCAGGCCTTCCGGGTCGGCATCCCGCGCTCGGCCAGAGATGCCCCATGGCCGCCGCGCGCTTTCCATGGCCACCGAGGTTCTTCGTTACCGGCCAGCTCCAGACCACCGCGACGACTGGCTTCATCACATCGAGGAACTCATCACCGCCGCCGGTGATTCAGCAGCACTGTCCTGCTCTCTCTGGCCCCAACCATCCCTGACGAACAACGAGGAGGAAGACAAGCCGCCCCGACCTCCGCGGCGTGTCGTGGACCCCGAGCCTGGGCAGGAAGCACGACCCCGCGCTCGGCGTCGTGAATCCAAGGTGAGGCGCGGGGATGAAGCAAGCTGCCATATGATCCCCAGGCCCCGAGCCAATGCGTGGGCACCCACGACATTGCAGATCTTGCGCCCGGAGCGCGCCCTGCTCAAGGCAGACCCTATGTAACAACAAGACCCGGCAGCCCCCGCGCGTACTATGCCCGTTGAACCGGTGGGGTGCTTCGCCATCGCCCCCGAGCTCTGTCCTGTCCCGTGGCCCTGCAAGTGCAAGCCGGACCTGCCCCCATGTTACGATGGCACCCAAGACCCAGCGGAGTTCCTGCAACTCTACACGTTGAGCATCAAGGCAGCTGGAGGAGGCGACAAGATCATGGCGTGCTGGTTCCCGGTGGCCCTGAAGGGCGGCATGCTCTCATGGATCCTCAACCTCCCGAAGGCGTCCACTACCTCCTAGGACGGCTTGGGTGGGCTCTTCATCGCCAACTTCTAGGGCACCTGCGACCGCACTCCCACCATGAACGACATGCGGTGCGTCAAGCAGCAGGAGGGAGAGACCCTGCACAATTTCATACAACCATTCACTGTAATGCGCCTCGAGATCCCCAAGGCGTCGGACGAGGCTGTCATCTCAGCTTTCTTCGACGGAGTCGCCGACCTCAAGATGAAGGAAGAGCTTGCCATGAATGATGAAATGAGTACCGCACTGGAGATGTTCAACTTGGCAAGCAAGTGCGCCACAGCGAAAGAAGGACGCTTGTCGCTCCTTGGACCCCAGGCGGTGGACCCAGAAGAGAAGAAAGTCAAAGCCAAGGAGGTGAAGTGCAAGGCCCCAGCGGTGCTAGCTGCCAAGCCTGAAGCGAAGCATACACGAGGGGGAGAGTGCCCATCCGGAGGAGGGCTGACGTGCATCTTCCATGGCACCAGCGGCCATGACACCTCTGAATGTCAAGAACTACGTTTGGTTCGTGCTGAACACTTCAACAGGCGCCCCAGACGGTTCGACAGAAGCCCTGTGCGCGGAGGAGGCCACAATGGGGGCCGTTGGGATGATCGTGAGCCGTGCCAGGGGTGGCGTGACCAGCCTCGGGAGGACCTCTGAGGTGGCCATCCTTAGGAGGACCGCTGGCGTGATAATCTTCGGGAGGAGCAGCGACATGGCCAATCTCGTGAGGCTTGCCCTCGGTAGGCCGGGCTGCCCCCGCAGCTCAGGAGGAGGGACTAAGACACGCAAGATGACGGGGATGGGGGCTTCCAGGATCCCAGGGTAGTGGCTTCCATCCTGGGCGGTGCCCAGACCCCAGCCTCCATCCACGCCTTCAAGCAGTTCTCCCTGGAGGTGAATGCCCCCCCGAGGCCTGAAGCGATGCGTCCCCTCAACTGGTCCCAGACCACCATTGCTTTCGACCCAAGCGACCAGCTCAGGTGCTCGTTCATGGCCAGCAAGCTCCCAATGATGTGAACCCCAACTATCAGCAACGACCTCGTCACCAAGACCCTCATTGATAGTGGAGCTGGGCTCAACGTTCTCTCAGTGGAGACCTTCGAGAAGCTCCAGCTACCGTATGAGCAGCTCATGCCAACCAAGACCTTCTCAGGGGTAATAGAGGGATCCACCATACCCATTGGGCAAGTGCATCTGCCCGTCCCCTTTGGCGAGCGCCAGAACTACCATACTGTGGTCATCATCTCCGACGTCGCGCACATCCATCTGCCATACAACGCCATCCTCGGGTACCCAGCGCTTGCCAAGTTTATGGCAGTGGTCCACCATGGATATAATGTCCTCAAGATGCCGGGGAGCGGCGATGTCATCACCATTCCCTGTCACGAGAAGGATGTCGTCTGCGCACTGGAGCGAGCGTACAACGCGGCAGCGGCGGAACGCTCAAACGATGAAGGCGATGAGGTGCCTCGTGAAGACCCGTGCAAGAAGAAGAAGGAGCTCCTCCCCGCGGAGTGCCCCGGGGCTTCGGGTTCCGTGCCCGGGGACGGAGTCCTGCCCCCCATCGCATAGGGATGCGCGCTCGGCGCCCCTCTTGGGTCAGGGCTAGGGCTCCCACCGGGGAGTCACCTAGCCTGATCAGTGAGACAGAGGCGGTATCCAAGCACATCCCGAGGGCGCAATCCGGAGCACGTCCGACCATCTCTCACGAGTCCGTCACTGGAGCAATCCGAGAACTTTGCGAGGCCCAGACCATGCGACGCGGTGACTGCCCTGCACCATCCATCGTTGTCGCCGTTGTCGGCACAGTTGACCGACCCCGCATCTACATCAATGCATCCGCAACCAACACAACCACGGCGCACGGCCCCTTCTGGCCTACGCAAACTGGCTACCGGTGGGAGTACCCGGGCACCCGTGCCTTCATACCCTTTGGGCTTAGGAACACGACTGCCACTTACCAGAGGCTCTAGCAAGCCATGCTTGTACCCCGCCTGCTGGGGCGCCGCGATGAGGAGGAGGAGATGCTCGGGCCAAGCAAAGGCCCCGAGCCTCAGGGGGCGGCGGACCCGTTAGGGTCACGACCGCGGAGGCAGGAAATAAAGCGACAACGGAGCCTCCGGCACTTCAGCAGCTCGGCCACCAGGTGACATTTTGTTGGCCGCTACCAGGTAACCTTTTAGTTTTCCCAGCCCGTAGGTAACCCCAAGGCCATGCGCCCCCCAGCTCCGTACTTTCACTGGCTACTATTTTCGTTTATGCATCATTTGGTTGTTCAATTGCACCTGCTTGGCATCCTAACGTCCTGCCTAGGTTATATTGTCGGGCGATCGGCCCCCTGCTTGGGGGCTCCGATCAAAGTTTGTTCATGCAGGTGCACAGCCTCGCTCCTAAAGAAGAAGAAGTCAGTAGGGCTTGCCAATGACCCAAACCAAGTCAATTCAGTTCACCAATGACTCGGGGGTAGGGACACTAGCGAGGCCATAGCATCCTCGCGACCTCCCGTATATACCCCCACCATGACACTCTCACGTAATAACGAGCCGAGGCTGTATACGCCCAGGGCCCCCCGAGGACACGAAGGGGTCCACCCTACGCCTAGTAGAAGACCTATGCTCTGCGATGGGTACAGAAATGGGCAACCAATATAGTCCGCCAATGACTACGCCCCCAGCTGGCACCAATATAGCCTGCAATGGCTACGCCCATGACCTTCAAGGGGTTCAGCGCAATCCATCCGTGACTTTGGGCACACCCAGCGTGTGGGCAAACAACTGAAGGTATGGAGCTGCTCGCACGTCAAGGGTGACCCTTGATCATCGCGACTGAGGAGCCTGAACTGCGCGCGTAGCCCCTTTCCCCTTTGAGCCGCCCCTTTCCGGTCGGCTCAACCGAGGGGAGGTACGCGCGGGGCAGGCCCTGTAGACGCAGAGTGTTGAAGGAGTTCGAGAGTCTCATACCATAGATTCTTACGAAGAGCATCGGAGTAGCTCGCACGTCAAGGGGGACCCCTGAGCATCGCAACTCAGGGGCCTAACTGCGCTCATAGCCCCTCCCCCCTTTGGGCCGTCCTTGGTTTCCAGTCAGTTCAATTGCAGGGAGGTACGCGCGGGGCGGGCCTTGCCGACGCAGAGTGCTGAAGGTGTTCTAAGTTTCGGAATCTTCGCCACATTCTCCTCATGAGGGCATCTCACGCTTCAAGGGGGACTCCTGAGTATTGAGACTCAGGAGCGTAACTACACTCATAGCCTCTTCCCCCCTTTGGGTCGTCCTTGGTTTTCGGTCGGTTCAATCACGGGAAGGTACACACGGGGCGGGCCCTACCGACATAGAGTAACACGACAAACATGAGAAGAACAAGGCGAGGAAAACACTCGAGCATTCAATTATTACAGACCATGACCCAGCTCATAAAAATGCAAATAAGTTTAACGCCTCCACGAGGCACGATGTGCGTTGCAGGGAAAAAACAGGTGCAGTAGATCAGTAGGAGCCTCCGCCGGTCACCTCCTCCGTAGGGGGCTGGTCATCGACATCAGAGGCATCGTCTTCCCCGTCATCGCCCCCAGCGGTACCTAGAGATGACGGGGGCGCGACGCGGGCAAACTTCCTCACCAGCACCTCCACAGGACCCTTCACCGACTCCGTGGCACGATCGCAGGCCCCGAGAGGGACCGACACGATCACGGAGCTCAGATCGAACCTGGGGTCGCGAAGATGAAGGTGACTGAAGACACGAGTCGCGGCCGCAAACTAGAGGTCGCGACATTCGCTCTCCAAGGTCTTGTCCATCTGCGTAACTGCAGCCTCCAGCGCCGCGACGAGCCCATTCACGAGCACGGCGAAGCCTTCCTCCGGGGTAGCCAGAGGGTCGTGAAACCCGCTCTGACAGACATAGCGGATCGCCTTACGAAGCCCGAGCTTGACGTTAGGGAAGCAAGCCAGCTCGGAGGCCTTCTTTTCCTCGGCAGCGGCGAGGGTTTTCTCTCGGGCCTCAAGGAGAGCCTCCTTCATGGTGGCATCCTTCTCCCGCTCAACCAAGTGCTCCTGTTCTGCGCCCACGCGGGTCGCCTCCCGGAACAGCTCCCCCTCCCGGGCGGCAAGCTTGGCCTCGCGGGCCTTGAGTTCCTCCTCCTTCGAGCGGTGTTTCTCGACCAGCTTGGCATGTTCCCCTTGGAGGGGGCTCAGGCAGGATTCCACCTCTTCGCAGCGCTCGACGGCTGCCATGGCCTCCTTCAGCGCCCCCTCACACGTGGCGCTGGCATCCATGTCCTCTTCCTCGACATTCCTCATCTCCACTGTGACACCATTCAGGGCGGTGAAGGCCGCGTGCATTATGCCCCGGGGAAGCCCCGAGGCCTTCTGGACCCAACACTAGCGCAGGCGGCGCTGCTGAAGGAGCGGCGCCGCGAAGAACAAGAGGCCTCGAAGGCTGCTGCACAGGTGCGGGCGTCAGCACCTCCGGATGCTGGGGATCCTTGGAGCCCTTTTCTCCATGCAGCGGCATGCCCACGCTCGCCGCAGGATGCTTCGGGGGCTCGAGGCGCTTGACAACCAAGTCCAGGGAGGCTGACCCACGAGCCCCCTCGTCCTCCTCCTCACCCGTAGATGGCGACGTGTCGACAAGGGCAGGCGGGGCATCGAGAGACGCCTTCGGCTTCGAAACCGTTTTCTTCTTGTTCTTCGGCCCTGGCGACACGACATCCCTGACGTCAAGCAAAGGGGGTAAATCAGCCAAGCACAAACATAGATGCTCAAAGCGCACCCAAGAAGGTGACTTACTCTTCGACATCGCGCCACCTCTTCCTTCTCTCCACGCGAACAGAGGAAACAGGCCCCCCCGCAAGCGGAGGCGATCTCGGCACCTTGGACCCCCCGCCGGCGGAGGCTGGGTGCGCCGGGACGGCCCATGCATGGGCTTCCTGGAAGCATGCACGCATGCAGACCGCGTAGCACGCAGAGTCGGTGTAGGCCCTCTAAAGGCCCTGGCTAGGAGCGAGGGGGTCATGGCAGAGGTATCATCAGTGGCGCCATCATCTTCGATCTCCTGGAGGAGGACTTACTGCGATGTTAGGAGCACGCTCACCGCATGGTCATCGATGGTCTTCTCCGAGCCCCCCTCCCCAGAAGTGTCGTCGGATGACACCTCCACTAGACCGGAGCCTTCAGTCAGGAGAAGCCCCCGCTCGTTGAAGATGGGCATCACGGCGACCAGACAGGTCCGGACGTCACGATGATATAGCGGACCCACGGTCTCGGGAAGGTCGCTAGGGTCGCCGCCCAGCAGAATCGCCAAGACTCTGTTGAGGTCCTTTGAGGGAAGGTCCCAGGACCAAGGTTGTCAGAATCGCGATTCTGAATCGGATCAGAGCTCCGTTGGTAAGATCATGAATCGTAGAATCATAATTACTAGGATCGTAGAAACTTAGATTCTATGAGCAAAATCGTAGAATCGTAGGGGGCTAGTTTAGATCATAAAGACGTAAGATTCTAAGACTTGAGTCACCATTCTGACAACTTTGCCCAGGACTGAAGCCGGAGTTCGTCGTCGCCAGCACCATACTCCCACACGGGCCTGGAATGGGCCTGGAGTAGCGCCAAGCCCTGCGCCAGGAACTCCTTCACTAACATTCCCCGGGTCAGCCTCTTGGCACTGATGTCACGGGAAAAGCGCTCCAACACGGGGACAGCCCGAGGGTCGGAGAGCTTCGCCGAGCTCCACGCAAAGGTCTTCTCCGGCAACCCCTTCGGCTCTTCCAGTAGGGGGTTGGCATCCTTCAGACACATGTGGACCCATCGGTGCCTGAAATTCTCCACCTTCTTTCCGGCCTTCAAGAGCACGTTGCCGCTCTGGGCCACCAGGAAGGAAACGCACGCCGACAAGTGAGCACTGTCGTGCAGGCGCAGGCTGAAGAACTGGCGAAAGAGGGCAACCGCAGGCTACACGCCAATTAAGGCCTCATAGTAGAAGGCAAAGACTGACAGAAGCAAGATGGAGTTGGGTTGGAGATGAAGGGCTTGGATCCCATAGTGGTCCAAAACAGCAGAGAAGAATCGAGAGAAAGGCGGCACCAGCCCAGCGTAAATATTGTGAAGGAAGAAGGGGTACACCGCCCTAGTTGTGGGCCACTCCTCTACGGCTCCAGGCCAAATCAGGGTTCGCCCATGCTCACTGGACTCAGCCGCGGTCCATGGAAGCACTAGGACGAGATCCGCCTCCTTGGAGAGGACACAGTCCAGGAGCGGTGAAGCCGGGGCCAGGCCATGCCCCTTTGGCCTCTGCTTGCCGGCGGGTGCCATCGTTGGACTGGTAAGGAACTATGCGGCGCTGGATCTTTGAGGCACCGGTCGGAGTCAAAGGCTTAAGAAGAAATACGAGTGCGGTAAAAGGAAGGCAATAAGGCACCGAAGCTACAAGCAGGGGCACCTAATAAAGGGGGCAGAGATAGAGGACAAGGAGGACCAGACGCCATCCGCGTGTCGCATGCCGGCCTGGCCCACAAACGTTTGAGGGCCCACGGCGTCTCATGCTGCCTCTCAAGGCTCCGCGCTGAAGCCAACCCGAGCACACCGCAGGCCCGGGGGCTACTGTCAGTGTTCTAAGATTGGGGGTACCCAGACCTGCCTGCTTGTGGCCTAGGGCGGGCCCGCTTCACCGGAGCGATGCAACAAGCCCGACACGGCTTAGGGGAAGGCCCTCGTGAGGAGCCAAGCCTCATGAGGAGGAGCAGCGTCAAGACCCACAGCGGGCCTCCTCAGGACCCCTCCGGAACGGTGGATATTCCGAGGCAGGGCCGGCCCTAAGGAGTCAAGGGTGATGCCAGGAAAGGACAGGTGAGCAACAGATGGCAGGACGGGACAGTTTCCCTTTTGGTGCAAAGAAGACGGGGGCACACAGGCTTCCCAAAGGCATCCCCCAAAGGTTTCCCATCTGGTGCAACAAAGCTGCAGTCTCCCGCCAGTAGGGAAAACGTCATCCACGGCCCTTCTCTGCGGGGCGGACATTTACTTTCTAGGCGAAGACCATCTTTGGGCAGGGGAGCATGTTCCCTTGTTCCCCTTCAAAATTGGCCGATGTGGGATCCCTTCCGGCCGAAGCTATGAGGGAAGAGGACCCGGGCCTCCGCTATAAATAGATAGGGTATGATACTTGAGAGAGAGAGAGTTCATTCGAACAGCAGAACATCACACTTAGTCACTCAGCCTCCGGAGGCTCAAGAACAATGTACTGACTCACCCGTCACCTCCTGAGAGGCAATCCACCAAAAGCATGAGTAGGGTTTTACACTTTGCAGCGGCCCGAACATGGGCAAACTGTTGAGTTATGTGTTCCTCTCGCCATCGAGTGATTCCTTCATCGTTTCCATCGAGTAGCGAGTTAGGCGAGGCGAAGCAGGGGAGATCTTCATATACGCCCCAGTGTTCGAATCCTTAGGGTTTTGCGGAGCCTGAAATCCGACAGGTTCCACCGAGATTCAAAAGTTGCTGCCTTTAGTGCTAGTCGGTACCACCAAGTTAATGACTTCGGTGTCACCGAGTTGGTCACTTTAGGTGTAACAGCTAGATTTTGGGGGCTGCCTATATATACGGACCGCCGCCAAGTTAGGGTACGGGTCGCCTCTTCTTTTGCACTCCTTTATCCAGTCCATGCACACTAGTTGATTTTATCAAAAATCCACCATGTGCAAGTACTTCTATCCACCAGAAAATTCCCATAGCATAGAGATTGATGAAATTCTGGATCTGATTTCCCGTAGCATCCACCTCGGTGGCACCGAGTTTTTGAATTCAGTTCCATCGATTTCGTGTTTAGAGTTTCTCAGAACCATGTCGGTGAGACCGAGTAGCTATTTTTGGTAACACCGAAAAGGCTGCCAAGTTTTTTTACTCAAGTGGACAATCTCGGTGACTCTAAAACAATAAACTCGATTCCACCGAATTGCATTATGCAGGAAATCACACCCAGAGTTTCTGCAATCACTTTGAAAAATCAGATTTGTTTTGTGATGCTCAACCCTACCGCTCTTCTATATCTATCAGAGGGTTATTGTTTGCTGGTTTGCTGGTGAGTTGTTGATTGTGTGCCCATATGTCTGATTCAGAGGACAGCTAGAACAACGTCATGGAAGATAGTCCTAAGATGTAATCAGGCACAATTCCTCAGAAGACAGACTCTGACCCTGGTTCTTACAACTCTCATGGCTTGCCCAAGGCAGCCACCAGGCACAGAAAGAAGCTTAACTCAGATCAAGAGGACTCAGATTTTGTTGCGATAGGAAACTTCATCACCTCAGAAGCTGAAAGAGAAAGCTCGTGTCAAGACGAGTGTCAGGAAAGAGTATGCAAAGCCTGGTGAACTTAGAGCTCCCGAATCTGCAAGACAAGGTATGAAAATTTCCCTTCACAACCCTTCTAAGAAGGCTAGTGTGAAGCGAGCCAGGAAGAGGGTGATGTATGTCACTGCAAGACCCACTTCCATGTATGAGGACCCAGAAGATGCTACTAGAGAAGAAGAGATCACAGCTGATGCTGCTCCTCCTCCTCCTCAAAAGAAGAAGCTCATGGATGATACCATGCCTAGTAAATCTTCTCCAAAGCCTGCTTCTAAGGATAAAAAGGTTGGAGCTTCCAAAAGGACCACAAAGTTATTCCTACACCTACCAAGAATAAAGGCCCTGCTTCCAGTACCTTTGTTGCAGAGGAAGAAGAAGAGAATGCACCCATTCTCAGAAAGCTCAGACCTAATCTGCCACTTCACAGTGCACCTCATTCAGTACCTAAAGATATGAAGAAGAGGAAAGATGCAGGATTCAGGAAATGGAGAGGTGCAGATCCATATGCCATAAGGAGAAGAACTGATGTTGGTCCAAGGTTACACACCAAGGAACAATTGGACTTCTATGAGACTGTTCTATATGAGAAAGGTCCAGCTGTTAGTAATACGAGATGTGTTGACTGGGCTTACATCAAAGCCAATGAAAATTTCTTTCCCCATGTGCCACATAATTTTAAGTCTACGTACATTGAAGAGTTTGTTGGGAGAGAGATGACCCCATGGAATGATGAACTGGTTATGCAATTCTATTCAACTATTCATTTCTATGGTGATGGGTCTATTGTGTGGATGACTGATGGTGACAAGTATAAATCCACTATTGATGAGTGGGCCACTATCATTGGTTCCCCTAGGGAGAAAGAATGTGATGTGGATGTATACTCTGAGCTGAAGATGAGTCACAACTCCATGGCCAACATGTACAAGCCAATTCCTCACAAGTTCTTGGCAACTCACAAGTTTGGCTCAGTGTACTTCTTGCAAGAAGGGATACTTACAACCAATACCATTCTGAGATACACCCTAATGCCTAAATCAGGTGATGATAAAATGATTATGTCGGTGTTCTAGGAATGGGGGTACCCAGAACTGCCTGCCTGTGGCCCATGGCTGGCCCACTTCATCAAGGAAACACGATCGGGCACGACACCACTCAAGGAAAGGCCCTCGCGAGGGCCCTAGCCTCGCGAGGAGGAGCAGCACCAAGACCCGGAGGGGGCCTCCTGAGGACCCCTCAGAGCGGCGGAGATTCCGAGGCAAGGCTCGGCCTCAGGAGTCAAGGATGACACGGGGAAAGGACAGGCGGGCAGCAGATTGCAGGATGTTCCAGTTTCCCCTTCCGTACAAAGGAGGGAAGGACGTACGCGGGTTCCCAAGGCATCTTCCAAAGGTTTGCTTTCTGGTGCAACAAAGCCATCGCCGCCAGCCAGTTGGACAGACGTCATCCCTGGACCTGTCCCTGCAGCGCTAGCATCCACTTTTGCACGCGAAGACCACCTTTGGGCAGGGGAGCATGTCCCCTTTTCCCCTTCAAAGTTGGTTGTCGTGGTATCCCTTCCCGCCCTTGCTATGAGGGAAGAGGACCCGGGATGCCGTTATATATAGAGGATAGGTTAATTCATCGAGGGGGATCCCATCCCATCCGTCCCGATCCGACCCATTCATTCGCACACACCACACAATGGCCACCCAACTTCCGGAGGCCCTCGAACATGTACTAGTTCATCCACCAACCACCATGAGAAGCAATCCACCAAAGCAGGAGTAGGGTATTACGCTTCTCAGCGACCCGAACTTGGGTAAACTGTCGTGTTCTGTGACTTGCTCACCATTGAGTGAGTTCTCTGCCATCCACAGCTAGTAGCGAGTTAGGTGAGACGAGCCCAACAGAGATCTTCACAGATGCCCTGAGTTTGAATCTTTAGGGTTTTGCGGAGCCAGAAATCCGACATTTGGCGCGCCAGGTAGGGGGCGTGTCAAGCTCTCCTCCGAGCTTCCTTTTCCCTAAGCCCTACTGCTCCGATGACGGGCACCCAACAAGCTTGTTCGAGCCTCGTCGAGTTGGCTTCCAACCGTCGTACCACATCGACCGGAAGCGCGTGTACCGGCGTTGTGGTACGAGGCGGCTCAGACTAGATCGTCAATGTCGTCTCCATCATCGCGACCACTAGCGCCACCTAGACGCACGTCGGCTGGATGGCACCGCCGGCATCCACGACGCGCGACATCGACTTGGGGGACCTCAGCATGCACGACGCGCTGCAGATGGTGAGCGAGATGCTCCGCCAACAACCGACGTAAGGGGGCTTCGACGCCTGGGCGGACCACATCACGGAGCTGATCGCCAACTCTCAAAAGGCCATCCGACCCCACTCTTCTTCAGGGCACCATGCGCCAGGCACCAGGGGCTCGCAACTCGTGCCGACCCCCGGGCCTGCAAGCGGCGGGGACCCTCCGGCGCTGGACGGGGCCAAGAGAGACACATCGCATGCTGCCCTCCTCCTCCTCCAGATCCCGGTGGCCGGCTTCGAGGCGCAGCATGCCGGTGAGTACCAGGGACGCGAGGAGAATGGCTGGACGTCCGACGCACACACAGCCACGCATCACCAAGACCAGGTCGGCCCCGACAACCCGGGGTGGCCAGGCAGGAGCGCTCCCTCAGGCGCAGCCAGCAGCGGGTGATGGAGGCATCGGCGCGGGTGAACTATGGCAATGAAGACATGCCAAGGTACAAATGGGGGAGTCTACGACGGGCAATGCTGGGACCACCCAACAGCGGCAACAGGAACAAGCGACTTCATGCAAAGGCCCATCGCAAGAAGAACTGCGAGCAAGGCAACCGGGGGACCTTCCACCGCCGCTGAGAGGGACCGCCACCGTCACGCTACTGAACGGCTTTGGAGGTTGATCTAACACGTACGCGAAGCCTTACGTACCGTGTTATGTAACACCACTGACCCTCCGTCGAGGAAGAGCCTCACGCGTCCACCCCAGGCGCCAGTCCTCCTCAAGAGTAAGGAACGCTCTAGGGGTCCCCCTTGACCAGCACCCTAGTGCTCCCAATGGCGGAGCACTGGGCCCAAGAGGCGCAGGCAGGGAGGCGCCCCCAAGTCGTAGGGCATGACGCCAGCCACCGCCCCAGCGGAGGGACTGTGAAGAACCGGGTCCCCGGCCTCAGGAGGACGAGTTGGAGAAATCAACGAGACACAAGTGGCGCGGGTCACCCGCGGTGACTACGGTGCTGGTGTGGGTGCCGAGGGCCCGGCCTCACAAGGTGGCCCTCACACATGAAGAAGCTATGCGAGGTAATTTTTTGGTTCACTGCTCTAAGGGGTGACTGCTGGCCGCATGAACCTCAACTGTTCAGAGCACACCTCTGCCCATCATGTCATTTATGCATGCTCCCATAACTTCTGCTGCATCCATTCGGCGATCTGACATTTTACCTTGCTTGCATCTTTGGGCGATCTACCCCCCCCCCCCCGCTCGTGGGCTCCAGACGGTGCGCGTGGACCCGTCGCGGGACTTGGGGAGGCCCCGCGGCTCCCCAGGGCCACAATCAACAAGATGAAATGGGGGCCGCGTGAGCGTCAAAATGGGGCTCCCGAACATCCAGCCTCAGAGTTCTTACTGGTCATAAGGCCACCTGCCACCCTTCATGCCGTCCACGGACATTCGGTCGTTATCAGGAGTGGCAGGGCTTGACCTCGTAGTTGTGTTCATCCATTCGGTCGCAAGCAACGGCGGTTGGGAAATGTCCGGGATCGGGTCTTGGCGACACAGAGGCGCTCGAACGTCAAAGGGGGCTCCTAAGCATCGCTCCTCAGGAGCCTTACCGGTCACAAAGCCACTTGGCCACCCTGGTGCTGTCGAGGCATATTCTGTCATATCACGAGTGTTAGGGCCTTGCCCCGTGAGGCGCCTCACGACGCGAGGGAAATGTGCGGGACTGGGACCTGTCGAAGTAGAGCAATAGAAAAGCCCTCAATCAGTCTCAGGAGAAGAAGGAAACATCGCGGAGCCAGAGCGCCCTCCCACGCCTAGTGGCAACCCTACGCTCCGCGCTGGGGAGAAGACGGAGGCAATCAACATGGTCCACCAATGACCAAAAGGAATCAGGCGCCTATGCCTCGGGGGTAGGGACACTCGCGAGGCCAAAGCGTGCTCGTGACCTCCCAGACACAACCCCCACCGTCACACTCTCACATAATAACGAGCCGAGGCTGTATACGCCCAGGGCTCACCGAGGACGCGGAAGGGGTCCATCCCATGCCTAGTGGTAGCCCTATGCTCCGCGCTGGGGAGAAGACGGAGGCAATCAACTTAGTCTACCAATGACTATGCCCGCAGCTGGGGAAGATGGTGGCGGAGATTAGCCTAGGTGCCGGACGCGGCATTTGCTTGCTTCTTCGTGGAGCTTGAATTATCTTCTGCTGAACTTAAATTTGCCGATTTCAGAGTTGATGTTTGAAAAAAAATGGAGGGGGATTTCTCTTGCACTGTCTCATTTCGTCGGCTTTGAAGCCTCCTTTTCTGGATGACATTTTCCGAGGAGCTGAAGCTCTGCACCACCCCTAGGCTCCAAGGAGCGTGAAAGCAAGGACTTGCCGCCTCAGGGGCGAACGTTTTCAGCGGTCGACCACCGCTCGGGGGTTCGGATCAAGCACGATACCACAACAAAGAGTCTCGGGAGGCCTCAGGGCACCCTGGGGCGATAACAAAAGGGCTGGCATCAGGAATCGCTCGAACATCAAAGTGGGCTCCTGAGCATCGAGCCTCAAGAGCCTTACTGGTCATAAGGCCACTCTCCACCCCTGGTGCCATCCTAGAGCTCCGGTTGGTGTCAGGGGCGGCGGGGCCCCGCCCCATGAAGTGCGTCGAACCTAACGGCGGCAGGGAAATGTGCGGGACCGGGACACGCATACATAGAGTGCCAAAAGGGTCTCCACCCCGCCTCACCGACAAAGCAGGAGCTACTCAGGAGGAGCTGTGGAAGGGACCGGTGCAAATCCACGAGGTAAGTACCCTGCTATCTCAGATGGGGGCTGTCTAGTTTTGCGTCAAACCAAGAACGAATTGAAAACACGCGTACTAATGAAAGGATGCAGGTCCTAAGGACTAAGCTGCGACGAGGAACAAGGCCATCGACCAAGCGTACAACGTCACCAACGAGGCCTCAGGAGGATGGGACCTCCTGAGGGCCCTGGCCGCCGTTGCCCCCGAGCTACGGCTGGGTCACCGACGGGCCCTATGCGAGGGATCCAAGCCGTAACGACTACCAGCGAGCAAACCATCGATTCAAGAGCAAAAGGAAAAAGGGACAACGGTGAAGGTAACTTACAAAAGTCTGACGTCCGACATGGCAGAGTTCATGGTACGACATTATAGGGGTAGGGAAACCGAAGCTGGGGGCGCCTAGGGGGAGAGGTCGCTGGCACCGCCCTTGGCGCTGGCAGGTTCGGCGTCGGAACCATCCTCCTCGCTGGAAAAGGGCACCCGAACGTACCGCTCCACTAGGGTGTCCACTGATACGTCCATTTTGCATCATGTTTTCATGTTGATATTTGTCTCTTCTTTTGGCTGTTATTTCACTTCACGTTACTATTCTTATGCCTTTTCTCTCTTATTTTGCAAGGTTTACATGAAGAGGGAGAATGTCGGCAATTGGAATTCTGGCCTGAAAGTATAGCAAAGTTGAGATACCTATTATGCGCACCTCCAAACTCCATAAAAATCAACGACGATTTGTTTCCCGATTTATCAAAAATAGAGGGCCGAAGAAGTGCCAAAGGAGGGCGTGTAGGTGGCCACAGGCCTGCACGGGGCGGCCACCCCTCCAGGTCGCGCCATGAGGGCTTGTGGGCACCCTGCAGGCCCACTTGCCCCCCTCTTTTGCTATACGAAGGGTTTCGTCCAGGAAAAAATCAAGGAGGAGCTTTTTCGTAGATTCGTCGCCGCCACGAAGCAGAACTTGAGCAGAACCAATCTAGAGCTCCGGCAGGACGATCCTGCCGGGGAAACTTCCTTCCCGGAGGGGGAAATCGTCGCCATCGTCATCACCAACACTCCTCTCGTCGGAGAGGACTCGTCACCATCAACATCTTCATCAGCACCATCTCATCTCCAAACCATAGTTCATCACTTGTAACCAATCTCCATCTCGCGACTCCGATTGGTACTTGTAAGGTTGCTAGTAGTGTTGATTACTCTTTGTAGTTGATGCTAGTTGGATTATTTGGTGGAAGAGTTTATGTTCAGATCCTTGATGCTACTCATTACCTCTCTGGTCATGAATATGATTATGCTTTGTGAGTAGTTACTTTTGTTCCTGAGGACATGCGATAAGTCATGCTAATAGTAGTCATGTGTATTTGGTATTCGTTCGGTAATTTGATATGTTGTATGTTGTTTTTCCTCTAGTGGTGTTATGTGAACGTCGACTACATAACACTTCACCATTATTTGGGCCTAGAGGAAGGCATTGGGAAGTAGTAAGTAGATGATGGGTTGCTAGAGTGACATAAGCTTAAACCCTAGTTTATGTGTTGCTTCGTAAGGGGCTGATTTGGATCCACTAGTTTAATGCTATGGTTAGACTTTGTCTTAATTCTTCTTTCCCAGTTGTGGATGCTTGCGAGAGGGGTTAGTCATAAGTGGGATGCTTGTCCAAGTAAGGGCAGTACCCAAGCGCCGGTCCACCCACATATCAAACTCTCAAAGTAACGAACGCGAATCATATGAACATGATGAAACTAGCATGACAGAAATTCCCGTGTGTCCTCGGGAGCGTTTTTCCTCCTATAAGACTTTGTAAAGGCTTGTCCCTTGCTAAAAAAGGGATTGGGTCACTTTGATGAGTTGCTACTTTTGTTACTTGTTGCTCGCTACGAATCATCTCACCACACAATCACTTGTTACCGACAATTTCAGTGCCTGCAGATTTTTCCTTGCTGAAAACCACTTGTCAGATCCTTCAGCTCCTTGTTGGGTTCGTCACTCTTACTTATTGAAAGGACTATGATTGATCCCCTATACTTGTGGGTCATCATCCACATGCGGGCGCACTTCGTTCCAGAGAAGACGCCGGGAATTGGCAGGCACCGGCTCGACGACAGACTGGAGATCAAACCATGGGACGAGGCGGCACATGTTGGAGAAGACGAGCGCCAAGGCAAGGCCCAAAAGCTCACGCGCGTCGAACGCGTTGTCCTCCTCCACACGGGAGATGCTGGCCTCCAGCATCTCCACCACCTTCTAGAAGAATGTGAGGTAGCCCCCATCGCTGCTCACCCTTGGCAGCGCCGGGGCATCCCCACGAATTGGCACGTCGCGCCTGCCGCCCGGCTGGCGATGCTCGCGAACTGCTTCGCACGCTGGGACTCCAGCATCCGGGCGTACGCCGCCTCGTCCTGGGCGGCCTGAACGGCGTCGGCTGCCTCCTGGACCTACCTCTATAACGACGCCAACTCCACATTGTCCTCTGCTTCGCCCTGGCGAGCAGCCTGGAAGGCGGACTTGGAACTCTCGATCTTAGCCAGCAGCCCCTCTGCCTCCTCCTGAAACTCACCGAGCTTGAGCTTCTTGGCTGCGAGCGCTCTGGAGAAAACGGAAGATCAACCACCAAGCAGCAGACGGGACAACAAGGGAAGGGGGTGCAAGTTAGGAACTTACTGGTCGGTCAGTGTCCAGCGACTACGGACGCGCGGCGACCCTGAGGGTCCTCCGCCGCTGCTCCCGGGGGCGGACGAGGGCGCGGACGGAGCCGCGCGTTTCCCCCATCCAGGATCGCCTCCAGGAGACGCCATGGAAGACTAAGAAATGAAGGGGAGAAGAGGTTTTTCTCGGCGGAGCAAAGGAAGCAAAGAGGAAGCTCAAGATCGCGGTGCTTCCCCGTAGCCAGGGCGGGGAAAATTTATAGGCGAACAAAGGCCACCAACCGTCGTGGGAGCACGAGCGTCACGCGCCCCTCAGGAGCCGCGAGGTGGGCCAACGGGAGCGTTGCCGCCAACGTCGCCTCATCTGACAACCGACGATCACGTCCATGAGGGCCGTTGGGCGTGGTCAGCCCGCGTGGATTCTATTTAATGAGTAACAATGATGGTCGGTGCTGTTCTTGGAGATCGTGCCATCATGGTTTGGTGCGCCCCGAATGCCTCGAGGAGCGAGAGCGTTGCCGCATGGCGGCTGGACACGTGTGCCACGTGGCCCGTAGGCAATGAGGGCCTACGATGCTTCAGGCCGCCCTCAAGGCTTCGCCAAGAAGCGAGCCCAGGCGCGCCTTGGGCCGGGGGCTACTGTCGGCGTTCTTCGAATGGGGGTACCCGGAACTGCCTTCCTGTGGCCCAGGGCTGGCCCACTTCATCAAGCAAACACTATCGGGTGCGGCACCACTCAAGGCAAGGCCCTCGCAAGGAGGAGCAGCACTAGGACCCGCAGGGGGCCTCCTCAGGACCACTCTGGAGCGGTGGAGATTCCAAGGCAAGGCCCAGCCTCGGGAGTCAAGGATGACACGGGGAAAGGACAGGCAGGCAGCAGATTGCAGGATGGTGCAGTTTCCCCTTTTGTTCAAAGGAGGGAAGGACGTACACGAGTTTCCAAGGCATCTTCCAAAGTTTTCCTTGCTGGTGCAACAAAGCCATCGCCGCCAGCCAGCAGGACATGCGTCATCCATGGACACGTCCCTACAGCGCTGGTAGCCACTTTTGTAGGCGAAGACAACCTTTGGGCTGGGGAGCATGTTCCTGTGTTCCCCTTCAAAATTGGTCATCCTGGGATCCCTTCCCGCCCTTGCGATGAGGATAGAGGACCCAGGCCGCCGCTATATATAGAGGATAGGTTACTTCGTAGAGGGGGATCCCATCCCATCCGGCCCGATCTGACCCATTCATTCACACACACCACACAAAGGCCACCCAACCTCCGGAGGACCTCGAATATTGTACTAGTTCATCCACCAACCACCACGAGAGGCAATCCACCAAAGCAGGAGTAGGGTATTACGCTTATCAGCGGCCCGAACCTAGGTAAACTGTCGTGTACTATGTCTTCCTCACCATGGAGTGAGTTCTCTGCCATCCACAACGAGTAGCGAGTTAGGTGAGACAAGCTCGAGAGAGATTTCGCACACGCCCCTGAGTTTGAATCTTTAGGGTTTTGCGGAGCCCGAAATCCCACAGATTAGAGGACACTCCATCAACTTGCTGCACCATTTGGACACTCACACTAGATTCAAAGTGATGGACTTGATAGTAGAGACTATCAGAAGGACTGTTGTTGATCAGAAAAGATCTTGTGGATATGCCCCATACATTCAGATGCTTATCAATGCCAAGCTAGGCAAGCATGCATATCTACTTGATCGTCCCCATTTACCCCTTTATCTAGAATATGAAGACAATGGAGTGGTGATAGATGACAATGATAGCATCTCAACTGCAGCTAGAATGGCAGCAGAGGCACCAGAAGCTGACGCTGCAAGAAATGTGCCACCACCAGTTCCACAGCTTAGAACTCAAGCCGAGCAAATGGATTTTCTAGTAAGCTATGTCCAAGCAATGGAGAAGAACATAACATAGATTCTCTAAAATCAGAAGAGTTTGGAGAGAATCGTGGAAACAAAGTTCCATGCTTTGGATGTCAAAGTGACTGAGATATCTGCTAGTGTTGAACAGCTCAAGCTTGAAGTTGACGGTCGGAGGACACCCAATTCAACTAGTGATGGTGAAGAGTCGCCTCCTCGCACTACCAATCAGTTCTGTACCAAGCCTAGGTCAGCAGTTGTGCCAGTGTCGAAAGCAAGACCAACTTCATCAGTTGAGGTATCTGCACCTTCAACTTCAGCCCCAGCTCCAGCACCTCCAGTATCAACTCCTCTAGCTCGAGGACATTCGACAGAAGCCTTCGTGGACGCTCTTCTCTCCACTCCTTCATCAGCTGCCCAGAGAGACGATTAGCTCTATACTTTTGAACTTTTTGGTAACTTGTTGCCAAAGGGGGGAAATATGTAGATCATATGGCGTCGAGAGAGAGAGCATTTGACTATATTTGCTCAAATTTTGGTTTTTCAAAACTTCGATATTTTGGATGACCTTATACTTCTTCATGTGTTTGATCATATGTTGTACCTTGTTGATGCTACATTATTATCTTTTAGCTATCTATGTGATGATCATTCACTTATCCTTTTGATGTCTTGTGCATTACTATTCATTCTTATTATGTATGCGCACCACCAAGATGCATGTGACCTGGAAGAGTGACCCATGTTCCTAATTGATCGTGCATTTGCATTCAAACGCAAATTGTAAATAGTGCACAAATTTAGTGGGATCTCTTGCTTTTTACATACTTCTCAAAGTGTCGATTCTAATCATTGATTATATCTTTTGTTGATGCTTTGATCTCTATGTCGTCATCAATTACCAAAAAGGGGGAGATTAAAAGCACAATTGCTCCCTAGGGTGGTTTTGATAATTGATCACAACATATGCATCATTGGACTAATATGTTTATCCAAGTATATTTCAGAAAAGTTCAAAAGATGCATTGGCTAAAGGTTTATGTGGAGATGCCGCTTGATGCAATAAAGGAATAGGATTGCCCCAAGATTCAAGCTAGAAGACTCTTCATTTTATATTTGTGAGAAATCACTTTTGAGTCCATAGGAAAGCCAATACTATTAAAAGTGGGTGATGTATTAAAATGAACCGGTTGCTCAAGTGCTCAAAGGTAGCCACCAAAAATACTCACTCATTTTCCCACATAACCATTCTGTCCAAATCCTCATACACAAAATCGGTGCCACCAAGTTTCTTATTCGGCCTTATCGATTTTTATCCTAGACAAAACCCTAGCCAAAGCCACCAAATCGGTGCAACCAGAACCCTGTCGGTGCTACCGAGTTGAGGTGACCAACTTTCTGCTATCGTGGTACACAAAATCGGAATTTCCCAGTTTGGGTATCGGTAGCACCGAGTTGTGTCATTTCACCGTTAGCCACCTTTTTGGTGTCACCGAGTTGTGTATATCGGTTCCACCAAGATTCAAAAGTTGATGCCTTTAGTGCAAGTCGGTACCACCAAGTTCATGACTTCGGTGTCACCGAGTTGGTCACTTTAGATGTAATGGTTGGATTTTGGGAGATGAGTATATGTACCCCTCCACCCGTCTCTCATTTGAGGGAGAAGCACTCAGAACAAACACTTCATTGCCAAATCCATTTTTCTGAGAGAGAGCTACCTACTCATGTGTTGAGACCAAGATATTCCAATCCAATCATTTCAATCTTGATCTCTATCCTCCCAAAGTTGCTTACCACCAATTCAATCTCTCATACCCATTCCTATTCTGTCAAAGAGTGATTGTGTTTTGAGGAAGCTATCTTTAGAAGCACAAGACCAAGGAGTTCAGCGTTCTACTACATCTATTACCTTTTGGAGGGTGGTGCCTCCTAGATTGGTTAGGTGTCTCTTGGGAGCCTCCTACTTCGTGTTGTGGAGTTAAACCAAGATGTTTGTAAGGGCAAGGAGATCGCCTACTTCGTGAAGATCTACCGTGAGTGAGGCTGGTCCTTCGTGGATGGAAGTCGTGGTGGAATAGACAAGGCCGCTTATTTGTAGACCCCTTGTGGGTGGATCGCTCCGTGGACACTTGCAGTCGTTACCCTTCGTGGTTTGAAGTCTCCACTAACATGGGCGTATGATAGCGCCACCTATCAGAACCATGCAAAAATCGCCGTGTCAACCTCATCCGTTTGATCTCCCTACCTTACTCCTTTACTTTACACTTGCATCTTTTACATTCCGCTGCTATACTCTTAGAACTGCATGTGTAGGGTGTACTTGACTTGCCATAATTGCCAAAACTGTCCCACAACTAAAATTGGGAAAAGGCTAAGCTTTGATCTTGTCAAGTAGTCTAATCACCCCCTCTCTACACATACATTCGATCCTATCCATTGCATCGGTTTCACAACCTCGGAGAGTATGGCCTCTAGTGAGGGGAATTATCACCGTAGAGGTCCATACTTCGATAGCACTTATGGTGCTAGTTGGAAGCATAAGATGAGAATGCAAATTGTTGGTTTTAATCCTTCTGTATGGGCTGTTATTCGTGTTGGTGTGCAAGGTGATTTCTTCGGAGAAGGGCATGAACCGGATCATGACGAGACAGTGGATGAACTGAAGATGTTGCACCTCAGTGTACAAGCCTGCGACATCATGTTCAACTGTCTATGCCCCAAAGAATTCAACAAAATCAGCCGCCTTGAGAATGCAAAAGAAATTTGGGATACTTTGATTGATATGCACGAAGGTACTGATTCTGTCACAGAATCTAAGTTGGATGTGCTCCAAAGTGAGCTTGACAAGTTCAAGATGAAGGATGGTGAAGGTGTCGTTGAAATGTACTCTAGGCTAGCTCTCATCACAAATGAGATTGCCGACTTAGGAAGCGAAGAGATGACCGACAAATTCATCATCGAGAAGATACTTAGAGATCTTGATGAAAAGTATGACATTATGTGCACATTGATTCAAATGATGGCAAACTACAAAGATCTCAAGCCAACTAAAGTCATTGGTAGGATTGTTGCTCATGAGATGTCACTCAAGGACAAATATGAGCTCCACAACAAGTCAAACAGTGCTTACAAAGCTTCAAGCAATGCTCCCGCTACTTCAAAGGACAATCTTCTCACTAATGAAGAGATAAGCTTCATGGTCAGAAAATTCAACATGTTCTACAAGAGTAGAGGCAAAGAGAGAAGCTCAAGCTCAAGACATGATGAGAAGCATTTATCCAGTCGTGACCGAAACTGCTACAACTGTGGGAAGCCCAACACTACTTCAATGGGTGCTCGGCTCCCTACAAATGAAGAGAAGAGTCACCTCAAAGACGAAGCTCAAGGGATGAGTCACCTCGCAGAGAGAAGGATTATAGAAGGTCGTTATGAATGAAGATACTCATAGAGAGGCAAGGAATCGGAAAAGAAGGACAAATACACCAAGAGAGGCTCTAGAAGAAGACATCAAGCTCATGTTGGAGAATGGGTTTCTGGCTTCGAGTCTGACAACCAATCCGAGAGAAGCTATCACTCCAACTCCGACTATAGTCAAGATGAAGGTGTTGCCGGCATTGCACTCGTTTCCTTGAACTCCTATGACTTATTTGATTCACCAAATGAGGGGTTTGGAAACTGCTTCATGGCTAAAGGCCCCAAGGTATCACACCCTGAGTATCATGATGTTAATAGTGATGAGGATGATTAGGAGAAGATGACTTGCTCTTTGATAAAACTAGTGATTGAAGTGAAAATGAACTTGCTAATTATCATGCTAGTCAAGAGAAGTCAAGTGATGAAGATAAGAAAGAGATTGAACGACTAGGTAAAGAATTGAACACTCTTGTGTTAGCTCATGAAACTACTCTAGAAGATCATAGAGAGCTTGCAAGAACTCATGAGAGGCTACGCTTCGAGAAGCTCAATTTAGCGCAAGCGCATGAGTTCTTAAAAGCTATCAATGATGATCTTATAAAGAAGAGTTCTTTTTATCTAGCCAAACGATTACTCTTGTCTACTTTTGTTCCACAAGTTAAACCTAAGAACACTAGTAACAAAGGCAAGAAAGTTTCTTCCTCTAGTAACAACAACACTACAGCTAAATCTAATGATGTTGTTGCTAGTAACTCTCTTGATTCCACTAATGATTCTTTTAGCCAAGTTACACTTGAGCAAGAAAATGATGTATTGAAAGGCATTATAGAGAGAGGTGTCTTCAAGAGTCTTGCCGGAAGTAAGCAATTTGAGGACATTATGCGCAAGCAAGGAGGACATCAGAAGAAACAAGATGTTAGCTACTTCAGCTTCAACGAAGACATCGGAAGAAACAAGGTGTTGGCTACTTCAACGTCAACGAAGATTTTTGGGAAGAAGGTACATATACCATTCCTAAGTTTGTTCCTCAAGAGGAGAAGTGTGATCCTACTCCTCCCAAAGGAACAAGCTCACAATATGGCCTTCCACCACAAGACCACAAGGGCAAGGGAAAGATTCAAGAGGACATTGACTCATTTGAAGAGGACCCCCGAGTCAAGGTCAAGTGGATTCCCAAGAACACTACTAGCACTACTGTAGAAAATATGCCCTAGAGGCAATAATAAAATGGTTATTATCATATTTCCTTGTTCATGATAATCGTCTATTGTTCATTCTATAATGGTATTAACACGATATAGTAATGCATGTGTGAATAAATAGATCACAATGTGACCCTCGCAAGCCTCTAGTTTGCTAGCTCGTTGATGAATAGATGATCATGGTTTCCTGATCATGGACATTAGATGTCATTGATAACGGGATCACATCATTGGAAGAATGATGTGATGGACAAGACCCATTCCTAAGCATAGCACTAGATCGTATTTTCGTATGCTAAAGTTTTTCTAATGTCAAGTGTCTTTTCCTTCAACCATGAGATTGTGCAACTACCGGATACCGTAAGAGTGCTTTCGTTGTATCAAATGTCACAACGTAACTGGGTGACTATAAAGGTGCACTACGGGTACCTCCGAAAGTGTTTGTTGGGTTGGTACGAATCGAGATCGGGATTTGTCACTCCGTGTGACGGAGAGGTACCTCTGGGCCCACTCAGTAGAACATCATCATGAGCTCAATGTTACTAAGGAGTTAGTCAGAGGAGGACGTGCTACGGAACGAGTAAAGAGACTTACCGGTAACGAGATTGAACAAGGTATAGGTATACCGACGATGGAATCTCGGGCAAGTTCTATACCGACAAACAAAGGGAATTGTATACGGGATTGATTGAATCCTTGACATCATGGTTCATCCGATGAGATCATCGTGGGACATGTGGGAGCCACCTTGGGTATCCAGATCCCGTTGATGGTTATTGGCCGGAGAGTGTCTCGGTCATGTCTGCATGATTCCCGAACCCGTAGGGTCTACACACTTAAGGTTCGATGACGCTAGGGTTATAGGGAATTGTTATACGAGGTTACCGAAGGATGTTCAGAGTCCCGGATGAGATCCTGGACGTCACGAGGAGCTCCGGAATGGTTCGAGGTAAAGATTGATATATAAGATGGATGGTTTTGGACGCCGAAAATATTTCGGGCACCATCGGCAAAGTGTCGGGACCACCGGAAGGGTTCCGGAGGCCCACCGGGAGGGGCCACAAGCCCCGGAGGGCTACATGGGCCAAGTGCGGGAGGGAACTAGACCCTAGGTGGGCTGGTGCGCCCCCCACACTCAGCCCACGTGCACCAGAGATGGAGGGACGGGAAACCCTAGGCGCTGGTGGGCCTAAGGCCCACCTAGGGGTGCGCCACCCCCTCTCCTCCTTGGACGCCGCCCCCCTCTCCCATCTAGGGCTGCCGCCACCCCCCTCTAGGGCAAAATCCTAAAGGGGGCACCACCCCTCCGTTCCCCCAATATATAATGTGGGTTTTGGCCTTTGGAGACACGGTTTTCCATCTCTCTCTCGGCGCAGCCCTGCTCTTCTTCTTCCTCCTCTCCCACGGTGCTTAGCGAAGCCCTGCGGGAGACCTCGTCTCTCCAACGACACCACGCCGTCGTGCTGCCGGAGATCTTCCCCAACCTCTATCTTCTCCTTGCTGGATCAAGGTGCAGGAGACGTCACCGGGCTGCATGTGTGTTGAACGCGGAGGTGTCGTGGTTTGGCACTAGATCGGAATCACACCGCAATCTGAATCGCCGCGAGTACGACTCCATCAACCATGTTCTAGCAACGCTTCCGCTTAGCAATATTCAAAGGTATTAACATGCACTCACCCCTCTCTCCTTGCTGGTCTCTCCATAGGATGATCTGAATATGGCGTAGGAAAATTTTGAATTTATGCTACGTTACCCAAAAGTGGCATCCGAGCCAGGTTTTCTATGCGTAGATTCTATGCACGAGTAGAACACAAAAGGTTGTGGGCGCTGATTTGTCAATTGCTTGCCGCTACTAGTCTTATTCTTTTCTAGCAGTATTGTGGGATCAAACGGCCAGGACCGACCTTACACGTACGCTTACATGAGAAAGGTTCCACCGGTAGACATGCACACCGTGCATAAAGGTGTCTAGCGGGTGTCTGTCTCTCCCACTCTAGTCGGATTGGATTTGATGAAAAGGGTCCTTATGAAGGGTAAATAGCTTTGGCATATCATCGTTGTGGCTGTCACGTATGTAAGAAGGCGTTCTTGCTAGAAACCCAAATCAGCCACGTAAAATTTGCAACAACAATTAGAGGACGTCTAACTTGTTTTTGCAGGGTTTGACATGTGAAGTGATATGGCCAAAGTCGTGATGTTACATGTGTGATGTATGAGATGATCATGTTATTGTAATAGGATTCATGACTTGCATGTCGATGAGTATGACAACCGGCAGGAGCCATAGGAGTTGTCTTAATTTATTGTATGAGATGCAACGCCATGTGTTTACTACTTTCACTTCATTGCTAACGGTTAGCTATAGTGGTAGTGATAGTAGTAGTTGGTGTGACGACTTCACGGAGACACGATGATGGAGATCATGGTGTCACGCCGGTGACAATGATGATCATGCGATGCGCGAAGATGGAGATCGAAAGAGCAAAGATGATAATGGCCATATCATGTCACTATATGATTGCATGTGATGTTTATCATGTTTTTCATATTATTGCTTAGAACGACGGTAGCATAATAAGATGATCCCTCTTTAAAATTTCGAGAACATATTCCCCTAAGTGTGCACCATTGCGAAGGATCGTTGTCTCGAAGCACCACATGATGATCGGGTGTGATAGATTCTAACGTTCCCATACAACGGGTGTAAGCCAGATTTACACACACGAAACTTTTAGGTTGATTCGACGAGCTTAGCATGTACAGACATGACCTCGAATACAAGGGACTAAAAGGTCGAACATGAGTCGTATGGTTGAATACGATCAGCATGAAGTTGCTCACCATGACGACTAGTCCGTCTCACGTGATGATTGGACACGGGTTAGTCAACATGGATCATGTATCACTTAGATGAGTAGAGGGATGTCGATTCAAGTGGGAGTTCATACTTAATTTGATTAAATGAACTTAATTGTCATGAACTTAGTCTAAAGGTTGTCTTTATAAATATTGTAGATGGCCAACGTCAACCTCAATTTCAATCCATTCCTAGAGAAAAACAAGCTGAAAGATGATGGTAGCAACTATGCGGACTGGGTCCGCAACTTGAGGATCATCCTCGAAGCAGCTAAAAAGGCTTATGTCCTTGATGCACCGCTAGGTGACCCTCCTGCTCCCGCAGCAGCCCAGGACATTCTGAACGTCTGGCAAACGCGGAGTGATGACTACTCTCTGGTTAGGTGTGGCATGTTATACAGTTTGGAAACGTGGCTCCAAAGGCGTTTTGAGCAACATGGTGCATATGAGATGTTCCAAGAGCTAAAACTAGTTTTTTAAGCTCATGCCCGTGTCAAGAGATATGAAGTCTCCGACAAGTTCTTTGGCTGTAAGCTGGAGGAGAACGGTTCTGTCAGTGAGCATATACTCAAAATATCTGGGTTATAGGGTCGTCTGACTTCACTTGGAGTCGAACTTCCGAATGACGCTATAATTGAAAGAATCCTCCAGTCTCTCCCACCAAGCTACAAAGGTTTTGTGCTGAACTACAACATGCAAGGGATGGAGAAGACCATTCCCGAGTTGTAGTCGATGCTGAAGTCTGCAGAAGTAGAAATCAAGAAAGAGCATAAAGTGTTAATGGTCAATAAGACCACCAGTTTTAAGAAGGGCAAGGGTAAGAAGAACTTCAAGAAAGACGGCAAAGCCGTTGCCGCGCCCGATAAGCCAGATACCGGGAAGAAGAAAAAAAATGGACCCAAGCCTTAGACTGAGTGCTTCTATTGCAAGGGAAAAGGGCACTGGAAGCGGAACTGCCCCAAGTACTTAGCGGACAAGAAGGCCGGCAACGTTAAAGGTATATATGATATACATGTTATTGGTGTGTACCTTCCCAACGCTCGTAGTAGCTCCTAGGTATTTGATACCGGTGTTGTTGCTCACATTTGCAACTCAAAGCACGACTGCGGAATAAGCGGAGACTGGCCAAGGACGAGGTGACGATGCGCGTCAGGAATGGCTCCAAGGTCAATGTGATCGCCGTCGGCACGCTGCCTCTACATCTATCATCGGGAATAGTTTTAAACCTTTATAATTGTTATTTAGTACAAGCTTTGAGCATGAATATTGTATCAGGGTCTTGCTTAATGCGAGCCGGCTACTCATTTAAGTCAGATAATAATAGTTGTTCTATTTATATGAGTGATGTGTTTTATGGTCATGCTCCGCTGGTGAATGGTTTATTCTTGATGAATCTCGATCGTGATGTTACACATATTCATAGTGTGAGTACCAAAAGATGTAAAGTTGATAATGATAGTCCCACATACTTATGGCACTGCCGCCTTGGTCATATCGGTGTTAAGCGCATGAAGAAGCTCCATACTGATGGACTATTAGAGTGTCTTGACTTTGAATCATTTGACACATGCGAACCGTGCCTCATGGGCAAGATGACTAAAACTCCATTCTCATGAATAATGGAGAGAGAGACCGACTTATTGGAAATAATACATACTGATGTGTGTGGTCCAATGAATGTTGAAGCTCGCGGTGGCTACCGTTATGTTCTCACTCTCACCGATGATTTGAGTAGGTATGGGTATATCTACTTGATGAAGCAAAAAATCTGAGACGTTTGAAAAGTTCAAGGAATTTCAGAGTGAGGTTGAGAATCAACGTGACAGAAAAATTAAGTGTCTATGATCTGATCGTGGAGGAGAATATTTGAGTCACGAGTTTGGCACACACCTAAGGAAGTGTGGAATTGTTTCACAACTGACGCCGCCTGGCACACCGCAACGCAACGGAGTGTCTGAACGTCGTAATCGCACTTTATTAGATATGGTACGATCTATGATGTCTCTTACCGACTTACCGCTATCATTTTCGGGACACGCATTAGAAACTGCAGTATTCACTTTAAATAGGGCACCGTCTAAATCCGTTGAGACGACACAGTATGAACTATGGTTTGGCAAGAAACCTAAGCTGTCGTTTCTTAAAGTTTGGGGCTGCCATGCTTATGTGAAGAAACTTCAACCAGAGAAGCTCGAACCCAAAGCGGAGAAATGCGTATTCATAGGATACCCTAAGGAAACTATTGGGTATACCTTCTATCTTAGATCCGAAGGTAAGACCTTTGTTGCCAAGAACAGATCCTTTCTAGAGAAAGAGTTTCTCTCGAAACAAGTAAGTGGGAGGAAATTAGAACTTGATGAGGTAATTACACCCCCTCTCGAACCGGAAAGTAGGGCAGCGCGGGAAATTGTTCATGTGGCGCCTATGACAACTGAAGAGAAAGTTAATGATGATGATCGTGAAGCTCGAGATCGAGTTACTACTGAACCACGAAGGTCCACAAGGATACGTTCCGCACCAGAGTGGTACGGCAACCCTCTGATGGAAATCATGTTGTTAGACAACGGTGAACATTCAAACTATGAAGAAGCGATGGTAGGCCCGGATTCCAACAAATGGCTTGAGGCTATGAAATATGAGATAGGATCCATATATGAGAACAAAGTATGGACCTTGGTGGACTTGCCCGATGATCGGCGAGCCATAGAAAATAAATGGATCTTCAAGAAGAAGACTGATGCAAACGGTAATGTGACCGTTTATAAAGCTCGACTTGTCGCAAAGGGCTTTCGACAAATTCAAGGAGATGACTATGAAGAGACTTTATCTCCCGTAGCGAAGCTGAAGTCAGTCTGAATCATGTTAGCAATTGCCCCTTTTCATGATTATGGAATTTGGCAAATGGACGTCAAAACAACGTTCCTTAACGGGAATCTTAAGGAAGAGTTGTATATGATGCAACCAGAAGGTTTTGTCGACCCTAAGGATGCTAACAAGGTATGCAAGCTCCAGCGCTCCATCTATGGGCTGGTGCATGCATCTCGGAGTTGGAACATTCGCTTTAATGAGGTGATTAAAGCGTTTGGGTTCATACATGTTTATGGAGAAGCTTGTCTGTACAAGAAAGTGAGTGGGAGCTCTGTAGCTTTCCTCATACTATATGTGGATGACATATTATTGATGGGGAATAATATAGAGTTGTTGGAGAGCATAAAGGCCTATTTGAACAAGAGTTTTTCAATGAAAGACCTTGGAGAAGCTGCATACATATTAGGCATCAAGATCTATAGAGATAGATCGAGACGCCTCATAGGTCTTTCGCAAAGTACATACCTTGACAAGATATTGAAGAAGTTCAATATGGAAAACTCAAAAAAGGGGTTCTTGCCAGTTTTGCAAGGTATGAGATTGAGTAAGACTCAGTCACCGACCACGGCAACAGATAGAGAGAAGATGAGTACTGCCCCCTACGCTTCAGCAGTAGTCTCTCTAATGTATGACATGCTGTGTACCACACCTGATATAAACCTTGCCATAAGTTTGGTAGGGAGGTACCAAAGTGATCCCGGTGTGGAACATTGGACATCGGTCAAGAATATCCTTAAGTACCTGAAGAGGACTAAGGAGATGTTTCTCGTTTATGGAGGTGACGAAGAGCTCGTCGTAAAGGGTCACGTTGATGCTAGCTTTGACACAGATCTGGATGACTCTAAGTCACAGACCGGATACGTGTATGTTTTGAATGGCGGGGCAGTGAGCTGGTGCAGTAGCAAGCAAGAAGTCATGGCAACATCTACATGTGAAGCGGAGTACATAGCTGCTTCAGAAGCGGCTCATGAAGGAATTTGGATGAAGGAGCTCATCACCGACCTTGGAGTGGTCCCAAGTGCGTCGGGTCCGATGACACTCTTCTGTGATAACACTAGGGCCATTGCCATAGCCAAGGAGCCAGGTTTCACCGAAAGACCAAGCACATCAAACGCCGCTACAACTCCATCCAGGATCATGTCCAGAATGGAGTAATAGATATTTGTAAAGTGCACACGGATCTGAATATTGCGGACCCATTGACTTAACCTCTTCCTCGAGCAAAAAATGATCAACACCACAATGCTATGGGTGTTTGATACATCACAATGTAACTAGATTATTGACTCTGTGCAAGTGGGAGACTATAGGAAATATGCCCTAGAGGCAATAATAAAATGGTTATTATCATATTTCCTTGTTCATGACAATCGTCTATTGTTCATGCTATAATTGTATTAACAGGAAAAAGTAATGCATGTGTGAATAAATAGATCACAATGTGTCCCTAGCAAGCCTCTAGTTGGCTAGCTCGTTGATCAATAGATGATCATGGTTTCCTGATCATGGACATTAGATGTCATTGATAACGGGATCACATCATTGGAAGAATGATGTGATGGACAAGACCCATTCCTAAGCATAGCACTAGATCGTATTGTTCGTATGCCAAAGCTTTTCTAATGTTAAGTGTCTTTTCCTTCGAAAGTAAGATTGTGCAACTCCCGGATACCGTAGGAGTGCTTTGGGTGTATCAAACGTCACAACGTAACTGGGTGACTATAAAGGTGCACTACGGGTACCTCCGAAAGTGTTTGTTGGGTTGGTATGAATCGAGATCGGGATTTGTCACTCCGTGTGACAGAGAGGTATCTCTGGGCCCACTCGGTAGAACATCATCATGAGCTCAATGTGACTAATGAGTTATTCACAGGATGACGTGCTACAGAATGAGTGAAGAGACTTACCGGTAACGATATTGAACAAGGTATAGGTATACCGACGGTCGAATCTCGGGCAAGTTCTATACCGACAGACAAAGGGAATTGTATACGGGATTGATTGAATCCTTGACATCGTGGTTCATCCGATGAGATCATCGTGGAACATGTGGGAGCCACCATGGGTATCTAGATCCCACTGATGGTTATTGGTCCGAGAGTGTCTCGGTCATGTCTGCATGAGTCCCGAACCCGTAGGGTCTACACACTTAAGGTTCGATGACGCTAGGGTTATAGGGAATTGCTATACGAGGTTACCAAAGGATATTCAGAGTCCCGGATGAGATCCTGGACGTCACGAGGAGCTCCGGAATGGTCCCGAGGTAAAGATTGATATATAGGATGGATGGTTTTGGACACCGGAAATGTTTCGGGCACCACCGGCAAAGTGTCGGGACCACCGAAGGGTTCCGGAGGCCCACCGGGAGGGGCCACAAGCCCCGGAGGGCTACATGGGCCAAGTGAGGGAGGGAACCAGCCTCTAGGTGGGCTGGCGCGGCCCCCACACTCAGCCCAGGCGCACTAGAGAGGGAGGGAGGGGAAACCCTAGGCGCTGGTGGGCCTAAGGCCCACCTAGGGGTGCGCCACCCTCTCTCCTCCCTGGCCGCCGCCCCCCCTCTCCCATCTAGGGCTGCCGCCCCACCCCCCTCAAGGGGGAAACCTTAAAGGGGGCGCCACCCCTCACTTTCCCGTGTATATAGTGGTGGTTTTGGCCTTTGGAGACACGGTTTTCTATCTCTCTCTCGGCGCAGCCCTGCTCTTCTTCTTCCTCCTCTCCCACGGTGCTTGGCGAAGCCCTGCCGGGAGACCTCGTCTCGCCATCGACACCACGTCGTCGTGCTGCCGGAGATCTTCCCCAACCTCTCCCTCCTCCTTGCTGGATCAAGGTGCAGGAGACGTCACCGGGCTGCACGTGTGTTGAACGCGGAGGTGCCGTGGTTCGGCAGTAGATTGGAATCACACCGCGATCTGAATCGCTGCGACTACGACTCCATCAACCAGGTTCTATCAACGCTTCTGCTTAGTGATCTTCAAACGTATGAAGATGCACTCACCCCTCTCTCATTGCTGGTCTCTCCATAGGAAGATCTGAATATGGCGTAGGAAAGTTTGGTATTTATGCTACGTTATCCAACAACTACCTCATCTAGTGCTACCACAACTCCAAGGATCCCCATCAAGTTGATGTGGATCCCCAAGAGGAAGAACTAGAAAGTTCTTGAGGGGGTGACTTCGGTAATGCAATTCACTCTTATTCATTTTGGTAAGACTTATATGCAATCGACCTCAACCAAATGCATTAGTTGAACGAGTCACATATTCCCTCAAAGGTAAGCAAGGGACAAGGTAATTAATGTATCTTTTGACATCATTCCATATGTATTTCACTCCATGTCCATAGATGTTCTTGCATATGTTCCTTGTGTTTTGGGACTAACCCATGTAGGTGAGAAGAGTAAAAAGAACAAGGATTACTCCCAACTCAAGATGATCTTCATCAACATTGAGCATCCACCACTACTTTACCTACTTGAAGTCTTCTATGACAAAACCCAAGGTTAGTTATCCCTCTTAAGGGGGATGTCATATCAAGGGGGATCTTTACTCTAAAACTTTGAGTATAAGCATCTCCTAAGGATATGAACACATTAATGCTTTATGTAAAAGTGGTAACCCCACTTGTGCTTAAACGATGAGTATGACCTATGATCAAGTATTCTTACTTGGATCCTAAGTCAATATACTCATATATAGATGACTTTGTCATCGCCAAAGTGCTTGATAGATGCTAGAATGTTTGAGCATGTTTACCATGTTTTATCCATCATCTTATTGTGGGAGCATGTTGGTCTGCATATTTTTGCTCATTCGAGGACATCCAATTGTTGTTATCTAGACCTTGATTTATCTTTCACCAATTAGATGGAAAATAATGCATAGGACCCTCCTCTAGCTATCTATGCTTTCTCATCTCAAATTTTATTCATGCTTCATCACAAAACTTGAATAAACACTTCTCGATCCCTCTATGTGAAGGGGCACTCGGAATTCTGTATCGTCAAGGCATGCCTTCCAAAACCCCTTTGTGAATCTCGGTGAAACCAATCCCACAAAATCGGTTCCACTGAATTACAAAGTTTATCAGAATTTTCCATCTCGGTACCACCGAAATCACTAACTTGGTTACACCGAGTTTCCTGTCAGCTGATAGCAGAGGAACTCGGTGACACCGATTTTGTCATCTCGGTGACACCGACAATGATGGGTATATAACCTGGTCGACACGGTTTTTGAAAACACTTCCTCAAAACCCTTTGTCCCCAAACCCTAATCTGCCTCCAAGGAGCCCTCGTCGTCACCTTTGCATCCCCGAGCTCCTCCGCCGCTGGGATTCGCCGTCGTCGACGGAATATACACCCCCATCGCCACCATATTCGGACCGCCGCCAAGTTGGGGTATGGATCCGCTCTTCTTTTGCCCTCCTTTTATCCAATCCAAGCGTAATAGTTGATTTTATCTAAAATCCACCATGTGAAAGTACTTATATCCACCACCCATAGAATAGAGATTGACGAAATTCTGCATCTGGTTTCGTGTAGCATGCATCTCGGTTACACCGAGTTTGTGAAATCGGTTCCACCGATTTCGTGTTTAGGGTTTCTCAGAACCATCTCGATGAGACCAAGTAGCTCATTTCCGTGACACCGAAAAGGCTGCCAAGTTTCTGTTACTATAGTGGAAAATCTCGGTGACTCCAAGACAATAAACCCAGTTCCACCAAATTGCATTCTGCACTAAAACACAGCTAGAGTTTCTGAATGCAAACTTTGGAAAATCAGCTCTGTTTTGTGATGCTCAACCCTTCTCCTCTTCTATATCTATTTCACACGGTTGTTGTTTGCTGGTTTGCTAGTGAGTTGTTGACTGTCTGCCCATATGTATGATTCATAGGATAGCCAAAACAACTTCAGGGAAGATAGTCCTCAGATGGACTCAGGCACAAGTCCTGAGAAGACAGACTCTGACCCTGATTCTTACATCTCTCATGGCTTTCCCAAGGCAGCCACTAGGCAGAGAAAGAGGCTTAACTCAGATGAAGAGGACTCAGATTTTGTGTGAGAGGAAACTTCAACACGTCAGAAGCTGAAAGAGAAAGCTCCTATCAAGAAGACTCGTAGGAAAGAGTATGCAAAGCCTGCTGATCTTAGAGCCCCTGAATCTGCAAGACAAGGGATGACACTTTCCCTTGACAATCCTCCTAAGAAGGTTGGTGTGAAGAGAGCCAGGAAGAGGATAATCCATGTCATTTCAAGAACCACTTCCATGTATGAGGACCCACAAGATGCTAATCGTGAAGACAAGATCGCAGTTGATGCTCCTCCTCAAAAGAAGAAGAAGCTCATGGTTTATGCCATGCCCAGGAAATCTGCACCTAAGCCTGCTTCTAAGGCTAAAAAGGTTGTAGCTTCCAAAAGGACTACAAAGGATATTCCTACAGCTGCCAAGAAGAAAGGCCATGCTTCTAGTACCTTTGCGGCAAAGGAAGAAGAAGAGAATGCACCCATTCTGAGAAAGCTTATACCTAATCTGCCATTGCACAATGCTGCTCATCAAGTAGCAAAAGATATGAAGAAGAGTAAAGATGCATGATTGAGGAAATGGAGAGGTGCATATCCATATGCCATAAGGAGAAGAACTTCTTTTGATCCAAGGTTCCACACCAAGGAACAACAAGTCTTCTATGAGACTGTTCTATATGAGAAAAATCCAACTTTTAGTGATATGAGATATGTTGACTGGGCTTACATCAACGACAATGAAAATTTCTTTCCCCATGTGCAAGATAATTTCAAGTTTGTGGGCATTGAAGATTTGTTGGGAGAGAGATGACCCCATGGAATGATGAACTGATTATGCAATTCTATTCAACTGTTCATTTCTATGGTGATGGCTCTATTGTCTGGATGACGAATGGTCACAAGTATGAATCCACTTTTGATGAGTGGGCCACTATCATTGGTGGCCCTAAGGAGAAAGAATGTGATGTGGATGTATATTCTGAGCTGAAGATGAGTCACAACTCCATGTCCAACCTAGACAAACCAATTCCTCACAAGTTCTTGGCAACTCACAAGTTTGGCTGAGTGTACTTCTTGCAAGCAGGGATACTGATACGTCTCCAACCTATCTATAATTTTTGATGGTTTCATGCTATTATCTTGTCAAACTTTGGATGTTTGCATGCCTTGGATATATTTTTTGGGACTAACTTATTAACTCAACGCCAAGTGCCAGTTCCTATTTTTTCCATGTTTTTGACCCCTTTCAGAGGAGATTTTGAAACGGAGTCCAAACGGAAGAAAATCCCCAAAAAGATTTTTTTTGGAAAGGAACAAGATCGGGGAGCTTGGGAGCCAAGGCAGGGGAGCCCCATGGCCCCCACAAGCCTCCACCCCGCGGACAGGGGGCGCCATCCAGGCTTGTGGGCCCCCTGGACGCCCTTTGCCCTAGGTCTTTCACCTATATATTCCCACAAATTCTAGAAAAATCAGGAGATCATCGCAATCACTTTTCCGCCGCCGCAATCTTCTGTCTCCGCAAGATCCCATCTGGGGCATGTCCTGGTGCCCTGTCGGAGGGGGGATTCGGACACGGAGGGCTTCTTCATCAACACCATGACCTCTCCGATGATGCGTGAGTAGTTCACCATAGACCTACGGGTCCATAGCTAGTAACTAGATGGCTTCTTCTCTCTCTTGGATCTTCAATACAAAGTTCTCCATGATCTTCATGGAGATCTATCCCATGTAATCTTCTTTCGCGGTGTGTTTGTTGAGATCCGATAAATAATGATCAGATTATCTATGAATCTTATTTGAGTTTCTTCTGATCTCTCTTATGCATGATTTCATATCCTTGTAATTCTCTTCGAGTTGTGGGTTTTGTTTGGCCAACTAGATCTATGATTCTTGCAATGGGATAAGTGCTTGGTTTTGGGTTCATACCGTGCGGTGTCCTCATCCAGTGACAGAAGGGGTAGCGAGGCATGCATCGTGTTGTTGCCATCAAGGGTAAAAAGATGGGGTTTTCATCATTGGTTTGAGATTATCCCTCTACATCATGTCATCTTGCTTAAGGCGTTACTCTGTTCATCAAGAACTCAATACACTAGATGCATGCTGGATAGCGGTCGATGTGTGGATTAATAGTAGTAGATGCAGAAAGTATCGGTCTACTTGTCTCGGAGGTGATGCCTATATGTATGATCATTTCCTTAGATATCATCATGACTTTGCGCGGTTCTATCAATTGCTCGACAGTAATTTGTTCACCCATCGTGATATTTGCTATTTTGAGAGAAGCCTCTAGTGAACATTATGGCCCCTGGGTCTACTCCACACCATATTTTCAGCCTTACACTTTTTACTTCGTTGCACTTTCCGCCTTCAGATCTCACTTTGCAAACAATCTTGAAGGAATTGACAACCCCTTTGAAGCGTTGGGTGCAAGCTTGTTCGTGTTTGCGCAGGTACTCTGGACTTGACAAGACCCTCCTACTGGATCGATAGCTTGGTTGTCAAACTGAGGGAAATACTTACTGCTCCTATGCTGCCTCACCCTTTCCTCTTCAAGGGAAAAACCGACGCAAAAGAAGAGAAGTAGCAAGAATAATTCCTGGCGTTGCTAGGGAAGGACTTTTGTTGCCGTAGCAGAAGAATTTCTGGCGCTGTTGCCGGGGAGGAAGATCAAGTCAAGAAATCATCCAAGTAGGTGTCGCAAACTCATCTCTTGCATTTACTTTGTTTGCCAGTTGCCTCTCATTTTCCTCTCCATCACTTCACCAATTTGCCTTTTTTGTTTGCCTTTTTCGTTTGCCTTTTCGTTCGCCTTTTTTCTCACTTGCTCTTTGTTTGCTTGTGTGCTTTCTTGTTTGCCGAAGTCACCATGAATGAAAACAACAAACTTTGTGACTTCTCGAATACAAATAATAATGATTTTATTAGTACTCTGATTGCTCCCGCCACTAGTGTAGAGTCATACGAAATCAATGCCGCTTTGCTTAATCTTGTTATGAAAGAGCAATTATCCGGCCTTCCTAGTGAAGATGCCGCATCCCATCTCAATACCTTCATTGAGCTTTGCGATAAGCAAAAGAAGAAAGATGTGGATAATGACGTGATTAAATTGAAGCTTTTTCCTTTCTCGTTACGAGATCGCGCAAAAACTTGGTTTTCTTCTTTGCCCAAAAATAGTATCAATTCTTGGGATAAGTGCAAATATGCTTATATATCCAAGTATTTTCCACCGGCTAAGATTATCTCTCTCCATAATGATATCATGAATTTCAAGCAACTTGATCATGAATACGTTGCACAATCTTGGGAGATAATGAAATTAATGATAAGAAATTGTCCCGCTCATGGCTTGAGTCTTTGGATGTTTATTCAAATCTTTTACGCTGGCTTGAATTTCGCTTCTAGAAATATCTTGGACTCTGCCTCAGGTGGAACGTTCATGGAAATCACGTTAGGGGAAGCCACAAAGCTCCTAGACAACATCATGACGAACTACTCTCAGTGACACACTGAAAGATCACCTACTAGTAAGAAGGTACCCGCTATAGAAGAAATTAACTCGTTGAGTGCTAAGATGAACGACTTAATGAATTTCGTTGCTAGTAGAAGTGCTCCTTTCGATCCTAATGATATGCCCTTGTCTTCTTTGACTGAGAGTAGCAACGATAGCTTGGACGTTAATTTTGTTGGTAGGAATAACTTTGGCAACAACAATGCTTTTAGAGGAAACTATGTTCCTAGGCCTTTTCCTAGTAACTCCACTAATAATTTTGGCAACTCCTACAACAATACTCATGGAAATTACAATATATTACCCTCTGATCTAGAGAGTAATATCAAAGAGTTCATCAACTCTCAAAAGATTTTCAATGCGTCCATAGAGGAAAAGCTACTCAAAATTGACGATTTGGCTAAGAGCGTTGATAGAATGTCTAGTGATGTTGATGCTTTGAAAGTTAGATGTGCTCCTCCCAAAATCAACATGGATGAAACTTTGAAAGCTATGCGTGTTTCCATGTTTGAGAGCCAAGAAAGAACCGCCCAAATTCGTGCTAGACATGAATGGCTTAAAAAGGCGTCTTCTCGTGATGAAAATCACGAAGATCTTAAAGTTCTTGGTGTGACTCCCATTGAATCTTTGTTTTCTTGTGTCAAACCTAATGATTATGGGGCTGGATATTAATCCACTTTGGTTGAAAAGTACCCCAATGATTCGGAGTCCATCTATCTTGATGCTAAAAACATTGAAAGTGGAGTGGAAGATGATAAAACTTTGAGTAGTAATGAAATTACTACCGTGGATTTCAAGGAATTCAATTATGATAGTTGCTCCTTGATTGAATGCATTTCTTCGATGCAATCCATGTTAAACTCTCCACATGCTTATAGCCAAAACAAGGCCTTTACCGATCATATCGTCGAAGCTATGATAAAATCTCTTGAAGAGAAACTTGAATTGGAAGTCTCTATCCCTAGAAAGCTTCATGATGAGTGGGAACGTACCATAAAAATCAAAATCAAAAAAAATGAGTGCAATGCTTTGTGTTATTTGGGTGCTAGTGTTTCTGCGATTCCAAAGTCTTTATGTGATGTTCTGGGTTTTAATGAGATTGAAGAGTGTTCTATTAATTTGCATCTTGCTGATTCTACTGTCAAGAAAACCCATGGGAAGGATCAATGATGTTATTATTATTCCAAATAGTAACTATGTACCTGTGGATTTCATTGTGCTTGACATTGATTGCAATCCTACATGCCCTATTATTCTTGGTAGACATTTCCTAAGGACTATCGGTGCTATTAGCGATATGAAGGAAGGGAATATTAGATTTCAATTTCCTTTAAGGAAGGGCATGGAACACTTTCCTAGAAATAAAATAAGATTGCCTTATGAATCCATGATGAGGGCCACTTATGGTTTGAGCACCAAAGACGACGATACGTGATTCTTTCGCTTTTATGCCTAGCTAGGGGCGTTAAACAATACCGCTTGTTGGGAGGCAACCCAATGAATTTATATTTTTCTCTCTGTTTTTTTGCATCCACACCATCACAATTCTGTTGTGATTGTGTTTTCTGTGTTTCTTTTTGTGTTTGAGCCAAGCAAAACCTTTATGACTAGTCTTGGTAATGGTTGTTTGATCCTGCTGGAAAAGGACAAAAACTTTTCGCTCACGAGATGATTTTTCATTTTTATTCAGAAAGAGATTTTGAGTTCATTCTTTTCGCTGCTAGTTGATATGCCTTTTGCCCAGGCCGTCGTAGTTTTTCATATTCTTTGAGGTACCATAAGTATACGAAGTATACAGATTGCTACAGACTGGTCTGTTTTTGACAGATTCTGTTTTTGTTGAGTTCGTTGCTGGTTTTGATGAAACTATGGTTAGTATCGGGGGGTACTAGCCATGGAAAAGTGATAATAAAGTATCCCAACACCAATATAGATATAATGAAAGTCTGCTACAGTACCAAAAGAAGTGGTAGTTTGTTTTCTTGTGCTAATGTTATCACGAGTTTCTGTTTAAGTTTTGTGTTGTGAAGTTTTCAAGTTTTGGGTGATGTTCTCATGGACAAAGAGATAAGGAGTGGAAATAGGTCAAGCTTGGGGATGCCCAAGGCATCCCAAGACAAATTCAAGGACACCAAAAAGCCTAAGCTTGGGGATGCCCCGGGAAGGCATCCCCTCTTTCGTCTTCAATCCATCGGTAACATTACTTGGAGCTATACTTTTATTCACCACATGATATGTGTTTTGCTTGGAGAATCTTGTATCTTAGGAGTCTTTTCTTTTTGTGTCACAATCATCCTTGATGAACACCTTTTTGAGAGAGAGAGACATGCACTCATCGTGATTTTGCTAGAATGCTCATAGTGCTTCACTTATATCTTTTGAGCTAGATACTTTTGCTCATAGTGCTTCACTTATATATTTTGAGATAGATACTTTTGCTCTCTGTGCTTCACTTATATCTTTTGGAGCACGGCGGTGCGTGATTTGATAGTTGGCTTATGCTATGAAAGTAGTCCCAAATGTGATAGGTACCCAAAGAGGATGCAAAAACCTCCATCTTCATGTGCATTGACTAAAAAGAGAAGTTTTGATTCATCTCAATTAGTTTTGAGACGTGGATTTGGTAATATTAAGAGCTATGTTAGTAGAGTATTGTGAATCTTGAAATACTTGTGTTGAAGTTAGTGATTCCCGTAGCATGCACGTATGGTGAACCGCTATGTTAGGAAGTCGGAGCATAATTGATCTATTGATTGTCATCCTTTGTGTTGAGGTCGGGATTGCGCGATGGTTAATACCTACCAACCCTTCCCCTAGGAATATGCGTTTAGCACTTTGTTTCGATTACTAATAAAAACTTTCGCAACAAGTATGTAACTTCTTCATGACTAATGTGAGTCCATGGTATAGATGCACTTTCACCTTCCACCTTTGCTAGACTCTTTAGTGCCGCCCAATTCTCGCCGGTGTACAAACCCACCATATGCCTTCCTCAAAACAGCCACCATACCTACCTACTATGGCATTTTCATAGCCATTCCGAGATATATTGCCATGCAACTCCCACCGTTCCGTCTCATGACTTGTGCCGTCACTCTCATATTGCCATTGCATGATCGGAAGATAGCTAGCGACATGTTTCAACGTCATACACCATGCTAGATCGTTGCACATCCCGGTACACTGCCGAAGTCATTTCCTATAGAGTCGTCATCATTTTGAGCTTTGAGCTGTGAGTAAATAAAACTGTGATGATCATCATTATTAGAGCATTGTCCCATCTGAGGAAATAAAAAAAAGAGGCCAAAGAGCCCAAAAGAAGGGAGAAAAAAAGGAGGCCTAAGAGCCCAAATGAAAAAAAATAGAAAAGAGAGAAAAAGAGAGAAGGGACAATGCTACTATCTTTTTCCACACTTGTGCTTCATAATAGCACCATGTTCTTCATGATTGAGAGATTCTTGCTTTGTCAGTACCATATGCTAGTGGGAATCTTCATTATATAACTTGGCTTGTATATTCCAATGATGGTCTTCCTCAAAATTGCCCTAGGTCTTCGTGAGCAAGCAAGTTGGATGCACACCCACTAGTTTTCCTTTTGAGCTTCAACAAACTTATAGCTCTAGTGCATCTCTTGTATGGCAATCCCTACTCATTCACATTGATATCTATTAATGGGCATCTCCATAGCCCTTTGATACGTCGAGTCAATGTGACCATCTCCTCCTTTTTGTCTCACAACCACCAGCACACTCTATTCCACTTATAGTGCTATATCCATGGCTCACGCTCATGTATTGCGTGATAGTTATAAAAAGTTTGAGAAAGTAAGAGTGGGAAAACAATTACTTGGCCAATACCGGGGTTGTGCATGATTTACATTAGTTGTTTGAGGATGATGGAGCATAGCCAGACTATATGATTTTGTAGGGATAACTTTCCTTGGCCTTGTTATTTTGAAAGTTCATGATTACATTGCTAGTTTGCTTGAAGTATTATAGTTTTCATGTCAATAGCAAACTATTGTTTCGAATCTTACGGATCTGAACATTCATGTCATGTGAAGGAAATTGCAAAGGATAACTATGCTAGGTAGCATTCCACATCAAAAATTCATTCTTTATCAATTCCCTACTCGAGGACGAGCAGGAGTTAAGCTTGGGGATGCTTGATACATCTCCAACGTATCTATAATTTTTGATGGTTTCATGCTATTATCTTGTCAAACTTTAGATGTTTTGCACGCCTTTTATATATTTTTTGGGACTAACTTATTAACTCACTGCCAAGTGCCAGTTCGTGTTTTTCCATGTTTTTGACCCCTTTCAGAGGAGATTTTGAAACAGAGTCCAAACGGAATAAAATCCCCAAAAAGATTTTTTCCGTAATGGAAGAAAATGAGGAGACTTGAGAGCCAAGGCAGGGGGGCCCTAGGGGCCCCACAAGCCCCCACCCCGCGACCAGGGGGACCGCGGCCCTCAGGCTTGTGGGGCCCCTGGACACCCTTTGCCCTAGGGGTTGCGCCAATATATTGCCTAAAAATCCCAAAACAATCAGGAGATCATCGAAAGTACTTTTCCGCCGCCGCAAGCTTCTGTCTCCGCAAGATCCCATCTGGGGCACGTTCTGGTGCTCTACTGGAGGGGGGATTCGGATACGGAGGGCTTCTTCATCAACACCATGACCTCTCCGATGATGCGTGACTAGTTCACCATAGACCTACGGGTCCATAGCTAGTAGCCAGATGGCTTCTTCTCTCTCTTGGATCTTCAATACAAAGTTCTCCATGATCTTCATGGAGATCTATTCGATGTAATCTTCTTTTGTGGTGTGTTTGTCGAGATCCGATGAATTGTGGATTTATGATCAGATTATCTATGAATCTTATTTGAGTTTCTTCTGATCTCTCTAATGCATGATTTCATATCCTTGTAATTCTCTTCGAGTTGTGGGTTTTGTTTGGCCAACTAGATCTATGATTCTCGCAATGGAATAAGTGCTTGGTTTTGGGTTCATACCGTGCGGTGACCTCACCCAGTGACAGAAGGTGTAGCGAGGCACGCATCGTGTTGTTGCCATCAAGGGTAAAAAGATGGGGTTTTCATCATTGGTTTGAGATTATCCCTCTACATCATGTCATCTTGCTTAAGGCGTTACTCTATTCTTCATGAACTCAATACACTAGATGCATACTGGATAACGATTGATGTGTGGAGTAATAGTAGTAGATGCAGAAAGTATCGGTCTACTTGTCTCGGACGTGATGCCTATATGTATGATCATTGCCTTAGATATCGTCATGACTTTGCGCGGTTCTATCAGTTGCTCAACAGTAATTTGTTCACCCATCGTGATATTTGCTATTTTGAGAGAAGCCTCTAGTGAACACTATGGCCCCCGGGTCTACTCCACACCATATTTTCAGCCTTACACTTTTTACTTCGTTGCACTTTCCGCCTTCAGATCTCACTTTGCAAACAATCTTGTAGGGATTGACAACCCCTTTGAAGCGTTGGGTGCAAGCTTGTTTGTGTTTGCGCAGATACTCTGGACTTGACGAGACCCTCCTACTCGATCGATACTTTGGATCTCAAACTGAGGGAAATACTTACTGGTCTTGTGCTGCATCACCCTTTCCTCTTGAAGGGAAAAACCGACGCAAAACAAGAGAAGTAGCAAGAAGAATTCCTCGCATTGCTAGGGAAGGACTTTTGTTGGCGTAGCAGATACCTACAACAAATAGCATTCTGAGAGATACCTTGATTCCTAAATCAGGCATGAGAAAATAATTAGAGGTCACTCCATCAACTTGTTGCACCATTTGGACGCTCACACTAGATTCAAAGTGATGGAATTGATAGTAGAGACTATCAGAAGGACTGTTGCTTATTAGAAAAGATCTTCTGGATATGCCCAATACATTCAGATGCTTATCAATGCCATCCTAGGCAAGCAGGCATGTCTACTTGATCGTCCCCATTTACCCCTTCAGCCAGAATTTGAAGACAATAAAGTGGGGATGGATGACAATAATCCCAACTCAGGTGCAGCTAGAATGGCATCAGAGGCAGCAGAAGCTGACGCTGCTAGAAATGTGCCACCATTAGTTGCATGGCTCAGAACTCAAGATAAGAAAATGTTTGTTATACTAAGCTCTATCCAAGGAATGGAGAAGAACATATTGGAGAATCTACAACATCAGAAGAGTTTAGGGAGAATCATGGAAACAAAGTTCCATGCTTTCTATATCAAAGTAACTGAGATATTTGCTAGTCTTGATCAGCTCAAGCATGAAGTTGACGGTGTGAGGACACCCAGTTCAACTAGTGATGATGAAGAGTCGCCTCCTCTTACTACCACTGAGTTCAGTACCAAGCCTAGGTCAACAAATGTGCCACTGTTGGAAGCAAGACCAACTTCATCAGCTCCGGCATCTGCACCTTGAGTTTCAGCCCCAACTCGAGCACCTCCAGTATCCACTCCTCTAGCTCCAGGACATTTAGAAGAAGCCTTCATGGATGCTCTTTTGTCCACTCCTTCATCAGCTGCCCAGAGAGACGATTAGCTCTATACTTTTGAACTTTTCGGTAACTTGCTGCCAGAGGGGGAGAAATGTATAGATCCTAGGGCTTCGAGAGAGAGAGGGAGTTTTTGGTTATATTTGGTGTCATTTAGTTTTTTAAAACTTTGGTCTTTTGCATGACCTTATACATATTCCTGTGTTTGATCATACGCTTTGCTTAGTTGATGCTACATTATTATCTTTTAGCAATTTATGTGATGATCATTCACTTGTCCTTTTGGTGTCTTGTGATGCTACACTATTCCTTCTTATTGTGTATGCGCACCACCAAGATGTCCGAGACAGGGAAAATTTACCCATGTTCCTAATTGATCGTGCATTTGCATTCAAACTCAAATAATAAATAATGCACAAATTTAGGGGGAGCTCTTGCTTTTCACATACTTCTCAAAGCATCGATGCTAATCATTGATTATATCTTTTGTCGAAGCTTTGATCTATATGTTATCATAAATTACCAAAAAGGGGGAGATTTAAAGCACAATTTCTCCCTGTGGTGGTTTTCATAATTGATCACAACATATGCATCATTTGACTAATATGGTTATCCAAGTATATGTCAGAAAAGTTCGAAAGATGCATTGGCTAAAGGCTTATGTGGAGACGCCCCTAGATGCATGAAAGGAATAAGATTGGTCCAAGCTTCAAGCTAGAAGACTCTTCATTTTATATTTGTGAGAAATCACTTTTGAGTCCATAGGAAAGCCAATACTCTTAAAGGGGGGTGAAGTATTAAAATGAACTTGTTGCTCAAGTGCTCAAAGATAGCCACAAAAAATACTTGGTCATTTTCCCACATAGCTATTCTAGTCGAAGCCTCATACACAAAATTGGTGCCACTAAGTTTCTAAATTCAGCACTACCAATTTTCATCCCAGATAGAACCCTAGCCAAAGCCACCAAATTGGTGCAACCGAAACCGTGTCGGTGCTACCGAGTTGAGGTGACCAACTTTCTATTGCGTCGGTACATAAAATCAGAATTCTGAGTTTGGGTGTCGGTGTCACCGAGTTGTGTCATTTAACCATTAGCCACCTTTTTGGTGTCACCGAGTTGTGTATACTAGTTCCACCGAGATTCAAAAGTTGATGCCTTTAGTCCAAGTCGATACCATTGAGTTCATGACTTCGGTGACACCGAGTTGGTCACTTCAAGTGTAACGGTTGGATTTTGGGGGTACCTATATACCCCTCCACCCACCTTTCATTCGAGGGAGAAGCACCTCAGAACACCCACTTCATTTGGAGCTCCATTTTTCTGAGAGAGAGCAACCTACTCATCTGTTGAGACCAAAATATTCCAATCCAATCATTTGAAACTTGATCTCTAGCTTCCCCAAGTTGCTTTCAACCAAATCAATCTCTCATACCCATGCCTATTCTATGAGAGAGTGATCGTGTGTTGAGGAGACTATCTTTAGAATCTCAAGAGCGAGGAGTTCATCGTTCTACCACATCTATTACCTTTTAGAATGTGGTGCCTCCTAGATTGGTTAGGTGTCGCTTGGGAGCCTGCTACTTCGTGTTGTGGAGTTGAACCAAGATGTTTGTAAGGGCAAGGAGATCGCCTACTTTGTGAAGATATATCGTGAGTGAGGCTAGTCCTTCATGGACGGAAGACGTGGTGGAATAGACAAGGCTTCTTCTTCGTAGACCCCTCATGGGTGGAGCCCTACGTGAAATCTCGCAGTTGTTACCCTCTGTGGGTTGAAGTCTCCACTAATATGGACGTACGATAGCGCCACCTATTGGAACCATGCCAAACATCACCGTGTCAACGTCATGCGTTTGATCTCCCTACCTTAGTACGTTACTTTACACTTGTATGTTTTCCATTCCGCTGCTATACTCTTAGAACTGCATGTGTAGGGTGTACTTGACTTGCCATATTTGCTAAAACTGGCCCACAACTAAAATTGGGAAAAGGATAAGTTTTTATCTTGTCAAGTATTCTAATCACCCCCCCCTCTAGACATACTTTTGATCCTACAAGTTGCTACGCAAGCAGGGACGGGAATATGCGTGGTGATGATGAAGGCTGTGTTACAAAGGCTTTTCAAAAAACTCATCGGGTGCCACTAATGCCCGAGGGTGACTGTATCGAAATGGACGACCACTTGAGAAAGAAGTGGTGTACCAAGAAAGGATTTGTGTGTGTGGTTTCGGAAATAGGAATAGATTTAAGATTTGTCGACTGTCCCAACCTTACTTGTGCAACCACGATACCCCTTATGGGACGAGGCTTGTTGATTACTTTGGTTGATACTAGCAGAGAGCCCGCATTATTGGAGGTGGGAGTGACGTGGCCACTCTCATGACGGGGTCGTGCCAGGTAGGGCGACCATGCTGTTTTACAAGTTTCGGGCACACCGTTGCATGCCCTCATGGATGATATGATCTAGAGCGAGGCTCGTATAATGTACATCATGAGGGATGGCGCTAACGAGTGGACTCATTGTTTAGTGTCGCCATGGGAAAGACATTCTTTGGGTGCTTACCTCGGGTATGTTGTATACCGCGAGTCATGGATGACACGTAAATTCCCCGAGTCTTGTGGGTACAGCGCGCAACCTCTGCAGTGTGTAAAACTATTCGAATAGCCGTGTCCAAGGTTAAGCACAGTTGGGTAATCCTACTTAAACTACGTGTAGTTGTTTTCGCATAAACCAAGTGTGGGGGGGGGGGGTAGGAGATAGATAAGGAGACATGGGAAACCCATTGCTCGAGCTAAGTCAGGTGACTTGGCATGATGGGTGGACATGGGATGTTCGACCCTTAGTTGATATTCATATATGTAACCTCTTCATTGCGTTACCGATATGCCTTGTGGTGCCTGTCTGTGACATCCCCGGATTAGGCTAGAGTAACCCCTCTAATCAAGTTACAGTAATCACACGCTAATGGTGCCATGTCATCAGGATTAACTAAGCCAAATTGCCCCTTGATAAAAACCAAAACGAAATTCAAATTTCAAATAAAGTCAAATAAATTATTTCTTCAAATATAAAATAAAAAATCATGGTTAGATTGCAAATATTCACCTGATAATTATAAAATATGAAACCATATTTATCAAGCCCTCTTTTATATCAAAATAATTATTAAATGTGTCCAATTCATTATTAAATGCCTTTTTATTTTAGTCAATTACAAATAATGAATCTCAAATATTTTATGAGATTGCAATAAATTGCAAGATTAATACTAAACCAAATGCCATATTTTTACAAAGGATTATTATTACAAAATAATTAAAACAAAGTTAATTAAACAAAACCTATAAAACCAAAAAAAGAAATTTAAACAAAAAAGAAAACCCTCACCCCCATTTGGGCCGGCCCGAGCCAGCCCAACCGGCCATCTAAACCGGTCAACCCACCCTACTCCTTGGGGTATAAACAGCCCCACCCAAACCCTAAATCCCCACCACCCCCTCACTCTCTTCCCCCTCAGTCCCCAGAACCACCATGGGCTCGCGCCCGACCCCGTCCTGGCTCATGTCCAGCGCCAATGACCTCCTCCGCTAGCCCTCACCGAATCCGGTCACCCCCCACCGCCGGCCACCCTCCTCCAACACGCACGGCGCCTCCCGACCTCCACATCGCGCCTATGCATCCTCTACAGGCATGGTGAGCCACAGGGGGGCCTCCCCTCCTCCCTCTCCAACCCTTGCTCCGGCCGGCGCCCTTGCCCCTCTGACCGCACTCAGGCGGACCCCGACCGCGCCCCGCACGGCTCGCACCGGCTCGCCCCAGGCGCTCCCCACGCAACCACACGTGCCCCTGGTTGCGCCCCACAGCGGCTCTAGCCGCCGCATCCCCCACGTTGTGGCTCGCCCCTCCTCCCCCACAGCGTCGGGCCGCGCCCTGGCTCGCCCAGCCCCAGCCCCTCTCGCCATGACGTGGCCTCGCCCGGCCCCGCACCATCGTGACCGTGGCCCTTGGCGGCCCTCTGGCGCCTTGCGTCGCCCTTCGCTCAGGCCACCGCACCCGGCGGTGCCCCTGGCTGGGTTCGGATGGCCTCCTCAGGCCCTTCCTACTAAACCAGGGGGATTAACCCCCAATGTTCTAGCATTTTGGGGCAGTTTTGCCCCCCCCCCCCGAGAGACACATAGAGGGGGCCCAGGACTCCCCCCTCTAGAGTGGTTCAATAAAGGGAGAATTAGAAAAAACATTATGTAATAAAATAATAATTAAAATGATTAATTAATTATTTAGTTAATTAATTAGTTAAAGATTAATTACTTGACTTAATTAACTCTTTAATTAATTGTGCCTAATTTAATGGAAGTATTTACTTAGATTAATTAATTTGGATTGTTAATTATGTAATTTAAACCTAAGTGAACTAAATAAGAATCTGCTAAATTAATTTAGTTAATTAGAGAATGCAGGTGGGTCCTCCCCTTAATTAACATGATTAGTTATTAATTAAACTAAATTAAAATGTGAGTATGACGTGTGGGACCCAGTGGTCAACTTGACCGGTCAACGGGACTATTGATTGTTGATTTGAGCATGACATCTTGCTGATGTCACAACTAATTATTGAATTTGATTAAATCTTTTTATTTCTTAAATTATTAATAAAGCTTTAAAAATTAATAGAAAATAATCTGTTATCCGGATGAAAATAATTTCTACATTAAAGTTGATTAGAAAAACATGGAACTTTTCCATCTGTTTCGCTTGTCCCGTAGTAGCCAGGGACTCGGGAAAGATCATCAGATATTTTCCTGATCCGTCTATGACGTTTAATGTCGCGTTAGTGCATGCCTAGCCCTGCATATTGCCATGTCATCCTTAGTGTTTCATCTGTGTTTATATTTATTGTTTCTCCCCCCCACATTCTTCTTACTGGTAGACCCCCAGACTAACGCTGCTGCCGGGTACGACTACCCTCCTGACAGCCAGCCCTTTGCCGCAGAGCAACAAGGCAAGCAGAACCCCCTTGATCATTCCTATATCGCCTATTCTTTCTACCTCATGCTTTCATTAGAATTTTGATACTGTTGTAGTTAGCCCCTATATCTGATGCATGGCCTGGTTTTGATAAACTGCTACTTTATTCTACTACACCTTAAAAATATTTAGTATAGGTGGAGCAGTCATCCCCTATGACCCTTAGTCCAGTTACCCCTGCTTTTTCCTCAAGTCTCTATCATCTGATCGACGAGCCTTAACCCGTCACAACGCTCACACACCCCTTAGTTGTACGACGCTGTGGAGCTACTGTCAAGTACCGAGGGTGACACCTCGTTACGTACACTGATGTTAGCCTTGTAGTGTAGTTGACTGGCGGTGGTTCTCGGGGGGTGATTCCTCCTTCACAACCTCTAGTAACGACTCTGTCGTACAACCCATCAAGTGTGACCCATCGAGGGTGATTCCTCCCTGACCACCTTGATGTTTAAATCATTCGGAATCCATCGAGGGTGATACCTCGGATCCCTCTCATGTTACAACCACATAGTTAATTGACTGTGCTACTGGGAACATGAATGGTCTGTTGCAGGTGGATTCCCGCGTGGATGAGACGATGAGTTAATTAAAATCCTAAGGATTTGGGTATTTGATCTCGGTTGGTCGGAGACCTTTTCGCACTAACCATCTATATGGGAGAAGTTATGGGTACTCGACATCGTGGTATCAGCTGAAGCTCTGCAAACATCAGCAATGGAGCGGCGCGCGCCCGAGTGGTCTGGATAAGCATCTTTCTTGTATAAGAGGTGCTAGGACTGACATTGGCCACCCACACAACGTGTAGGAGCAAAAGGGTGATGGGCCCATGAACCCTACGTGTTTACGATTTAGACCGGCGGGCTGGCCTCTCTGTTGAGCCTAGGTGGGGCTACGGCATGTTGATGTTCTGAGGCCGGGCATGACCCAGGAAAGTGTCTCCAGCCAGGGTTTATCAAGCGTTACCGGAAACTTAGTGCACCCCTACAGATGAAAATGAACTATTCGGATAGCCATGTCCATGGTTACAGGATGATTTGGACTTGTGCCCCGATCTTATACAACTTGAACTGTTACTTAATTGGAACGTTTGCTCCGGGATTGCTTCCTCGCAGGGAGTCGAGGAAGAATCTCTCGGTGTAACTTTAATTAATATTGCTGCAACAATATGACTATATATCTGTGTTACTTTCTCTACTCTCGTCTATTGCTGCAAGACCCCTGAAGATGATAGACTTCGATAGGTCTAGGCCTTCTCTCTCCATTCTCGCATTGCTGAAGTCAGTGCACATATAACCCCTTCCTTTGATACTGATGGATAACTTATCTTAGTTATGATGTCAGTCTTGCGAGTACTTTGGATGAGTACTCACCGTTGCTTTGCTCCCCCTTTTCCCCTTGATACGTTGTTGTGACCAGATGATGGAGCCCAGGAGATGGCGTATCCCTCCGACGACGACTGCTACCTCGACGGTGCCTACTACTACATGGAGGCCGCTGACAACGAGGAGTAGTTTAGGAGGTTCCCAGGCAGGAGGCCTCGCCTCGTTTGATCGTAGTATCTTTTGTGCTAGCCTTGTCTAAGGCATTATCATGTTTCATGTCTGTACTCAGATATTTGTTGCTTCCCGCTGACTTGTGTGTTTATCGAGCTTCTGTATTCTAGCCCTCGAGGCCCCTAGCTTTTAATATGAAGCTTGTATGTTTTTATTTTGCGTCTAGAGTTGTGTTGTGATATCTTCTAGTGAGTTCTTGAGCTTGGTCGTACGCATTTGCGTGTATGATTAGCGTACGATCAAATCGAGGACATCACAATGTCGCCCAAGAATTTGATCATGTTGTTGCACTAGGGAATACTTGCTTTCCACCAAAATCAGCATACTAGTGTTATGTCATACTTTGTTATTGCCTTGTTCCATAGCATTGGTTGCTTGCGAGTACATTCAAAGTACTCATTGTCTTGCCACTGGTTATTTAATTGGCCACACATGGAAGAACCGCAGTTTGTAGAAGAGTTCGTCCGGGACGAACATGCGATCTAGGATACTTCCCAGCCAGAATGCTTGTAGGTTAAGGCAGATGGCATGGGTTCACACTATCAACCAAGTTAACCGAAATCAGTAGTGTGTTGGTGTGTTGGCCTTCGAGGTCGTATTTATGTAATGACTTGGCCCTAATGGCCCTATTTTTCTCAGACCTTATGTTTGGATGTAAGAATCTTGCTATTCAGTATATGTGTGTTCAGTGAGCATTGATCTCTGGGATAATTGTACACGTGCAATCGACGATCTTGACTTACAAGTCGGGGTCCCCACAAGTCTTGTGTGGACTCAAGCCATGGTGGAATCGACAAGGTTGCTTCAGTTGGGGAACGTAGTAATAACAAAAAAAATCTACACTTCACAAGGATCTATCCAGGAGAAACAAGCAACGATCAATGGAGTAGAGCATCTTCATACCTTCGAATATCTCTAAGCGGAAGCGTTACTAGAACGTCGTTGATGGAGTCGGGCTCGCAGTGATTCAGATCGCGGTGGATTCCGATCTAAACGCCGAACAACGGCGCCTCCGCGTTCAACACACGTGTATCCCGGTGACGTCTCCTCGCCTTGATCCAGCAAGGAGAGAGGAGAGGTTGAGGGAGAGCTCCGGCAACACGACGGCGTGGTGACGATGGAGCTATGCAGTTCTCCGGTAGGGCATCGCCAAGCACCGTGGAGGACGAGGAGGAATGGACGTAGGGTTGCACCGAGGGAGAGAGGAATTGTGTTGTTTGCAGCCCCAAATCCCTCCAGCCTATATAGCATGGAGGAGGAGGAGGGCCGGCCACCCCTAGGGAAACCCTAGGGGGTGCGGCGGCCAAGATAGAAGGAGGGGCGGCGCCCTAGGGTGGGCTTTGTGCCCAAGGCAGCCCCTCCACACCCTAGGGTTGGCCCCCTTAGCCTCTTGTGCATCTTGGGCCTTAGGTGGGTGGCGCACCAGCCCACCTAGGGGCTGATTCCCATCCACTTTCGGTCCATGTAGCCTTTTGGGGCTGGTGGCCCCTCCCGGTGGACCCCCGGAACCCTTCCGATGGTCCCGGTACATTACCGGTGATCCCCGAAACATTTCCGGCAACCAAATCTCCACTTCCTATATATGAATCTTTACCTCAAGACCATTCCGGAACTCCTCTTGACGTCCGGAATCTCATTTGGGACTCCGAACAACCTTCGGTAACCAAATATTATTCCCATTACAACCCTAGAATCATCGAACCTTAAGTGTGTAGATCCTACGGGTTCGGGAACCATCCAGACATGACCGAGGCACCTCTCTGGTCAATAACCAACAACGGGGTCTAGATATCCATGTTGGTTCCCACATGTTACATGATGATCTCATCGGATGAACGACGATATCGGGGATTCAATCAATCCCCTATGCAATTCCCTTTGTCTACCGGTATGACACTGGCCCGAGATTCGATCGTCGGTATCCCTATACCTTGTTCAATCTCGTTGCTGGCAAGTCTCTTTACTCGTTTTGTAACACATCATCCCGTGACTAACTCCTTAGTCACATTGAGCTCATTATGATGATGCATTATCGAGTGGGCCCATAGATACCTCTCCGTCACATGGAGTGACAAATCCCAGTCTCGATTCATACAACCCAACACACACTTTCAGAGATACCTATAGTGCACCTTTATAATCACCAAGTTACGTTGTGACGTTTGATACACGCAAAGCACTCCTACGATATGTGGGAGTTGCACAATTTTGTGGTCTAAGGAATGATACTTGACATTAGAAAAGTTTAGCAGACGAACAATACGATCTAGTGCTATGCTTAGGATTGGGTCTTGTCCATCACATCATTCCCCAATGATATTGTGATCCCGTTATCAAAAACATCCAATGTCCATGATTAGTAAACCATGATCATCTATTGAAAATGAGCTAGCCAACTAGAGGCTCAATAGGGACACATTGTGATCTATATATTCACACATGTATTACGGTTTCCGGTTAATACACATATAGCATGAATAATAGACAATTATCTTGAACTAGGATATATAATAATAACCACTTTATTATTGCCTGTAGGGCATATTTCCAACAGTCTCCCACTTGCACTAGAGTCAATAATCTAGTTACATTGTGATGAATCGAACACCCATAAAGTTCTGGTGTTGATCATGTTTTGCTCGTGGAAGAGGGTTAGTCAATGGATGTGCGACATTCAGATCCATATGTACTTTACAAATATCTATATCTCCATCCTGGATGTATCCACGAATGGAGTTGAAGCGGCGCTTGATGTGCTTGGTCTTCTTGTGAAACCTGGGCTCCTTGGTAATGGAAATAGCACCAGTGTTGTCACAAAAGAGAGTCATTGGGCCCGACGCACTGGGAATCACTCCTAGGTCGGTGATTAACTCCTTCATCCACACTCCTTCCTGTGCTGCTTCCGAAGCAGCTATGTACTCCGCTTCACATGTAGATGCCTCCATGACGCTTTTCTTGCAACTGCACCAGCTGAATGCCCCACCATTCAAAATGTACACGTATTCGGTTTGTGACTTGGAGTCATCCGGATCTGTGTCGAAGCTAGCATTAACGTAACCCTGTACAATGAGCTCTTAGGCACCTCCATAAACGAGAAACATATCTTTAGTACTTTTCATGTACTTAAGGATGTTCTAGACCGCCGTCCAGTGATCCACTCCTGGATCACTTTGGTACCTCCCTACCAAACTTATGGCAAGGTTCACATCAGGTCTGGTACATAGCATGGCATACATATCTTTTCTCTATCTTCTCTATCTTCTGTCGTGGTCGGGCGTTGAGTCGTACTCAACCTCACACCTTGTAATACAGGCAAGAACCCCTTCTTAGCCTTGTCCATATTGAACTTCTTCAATATCTTTCCAAGGTATGTGCTTTGTGAAAGACCTATGAGGCGTCTTGATCTATCTCTATTGATCTTGATGCCTAATATGTAAGCAATTTCTCCAAGGTCCTCCATTGAAAAACTCTTATTCAAATAGGCCTTTATGCTTCCCAAAAGTTCTATATCATTTCCCATCAACAATATGCCATCCACATATAATATGAGAAATGCTAGAGAGCTCTCACTTACTTTCTTGTAAATACATGCTTCTCAATAAGTCTGTACAAACCCAAATGCTTTGATCACCTCATCAAAACGAATGTCCCAACTCCGAGATGCTTGCACGAGCCCATAGATGTAGCACTGGAGCTTGCATACCTTGTTAGCGTTATTAGGATCGACAAAACCTTCCGGCTGTATCATATACAATTCTTCCTTAAGAAAGTCGTTGAGGAATGTCATTTTGACGTCCATTTGCCAGATCTCATAATCATAAAATGCGTCAACTACTAACATGATTCAAACCGACTTTAGCATCGCCACGGGTGAGAAGGTCTCATCGTAGTCAGTCCCTTGAACTTGTCGATAACCCTTAGAGACAAGTCAAGCCTTATAGATGGTCACATTACCATTCGCATTAATCTTCTACTTAAAGATCCATTTATTTTCCATGGCTCGCCGATCATCAGGCAAGTCCACCAAAGTCCATACTTTATTCTCATACATGGATCCTATATTGGATTTCATGGCTTCAAGCCATTTGTTGGAATCCGGGCCCGCCATCGCTTCTTCCTAGTTCGAAGGTTCACTCTTGTCCAACAACATGATTTCCATGACAGGGTTGTTGTACCACTCTGGTGCGGAAGGTGTCCTTGTGGACCTTCGAGGTTCTGTAACAACTTGATCTGAAGTTTCATGATCATCATCATTAACTTCTTCTCTAGACGGTGCAGGCAGCTCAGAAACATTTTCTTGTGCGACGCTACTCTCCGGTTAGAGAGGAGGTACGATTACCTCATCAAGTTCGACTTTCCTCCCACTTACTTCTTTCAAGAGAAACTCTATCTCTATAAACGATACGTTCTTGCCAACAAAGATTTTGCCTTTGGATCTAAGATAGAAGGTGTACCCAATAGTTTCTTTAGGGTATCCTATGAACACGCATTTTTCCGCTTTGGGTTCGAGCTTCTCAAGATGAAGTTTCTTGACATAAGCATCACAGTCCAAACTTTCAGAAACGAAGGCTTAGGTTTCTTGCTGAACCATAATTCATATGGTGTCATCTCAACGGATTTAGACGGTGCCCTATTTAAAGTGAATGCGGCAGTTTCCAACGCATATCCCCAAAATGATAGCGGTAAGTCACTAGGAGACAGCATAGATCGCACCATATCCAATAAAGTGCAATTACGACGTTCACACACACCGTTACGCTATGGTGTGCCAGGTGGCGTGAGTTGTGAAACAATTCCACATTTCCTCAAGTGCGTGCCAAACTCATGATTCAAATATTCTCCTCCACGATCAGATCGTAGGAACTTTATTTTCTTGTCACGTTCATTCTCAACCTCACTCTGAACTTCCTTCAACCTTTCAAAGATTTCAGACTTCTGTTTCATTAAGTAGACATACCCATATCTACTTAAGTCATCAGTGAGGGTGCTAACATAACGATAGCCACCGCGAGCCTCAACGCTCATTGGACCGCATACATCGGTATGTATTATTTCCAACAAGTTGGTTGCTTGCTCCATTGTTTCGAAGAACGGAGTCTTGGTCATCTTGCCCATGAGGCACGGTTCGCATGTGTCAAATGATTCAAAATCAAGAGACTCCAAAAGTCCATCTTATGGAGTTTCTTCATGCGCTTGACACCGATATGACCAAGGCGGCAGTGCCACAAGTATGTGGGACTATCATTATCAACTTTACATCTTTTGGTACTCACATTATGAATATGTGTAACATCACGTTCGAGATTCATTAAGAATAAACCATTGACGAGAGGGGCATGACCATAAAACATATCACTCATATAAATAGAAGAACCATTATTCTCAGATTTAAATGAGTAGCCAACTTGCATCAAGCGAGATCCTGATACAATGTTCATGCTAAAATTTGGTACTAAATAACAATTATTAAGGTTTAAAACTAATCCCGAAGGTAGATGTAGAGGTAGCGTGCCGACGGCGATCACATCGACCTTGGAACCATTCCCGATGCGCATCGTCACCTCGTCCTTTGCCAGCCTACGCTTGTTCCGTAGTTCCTGTTTTGAGTTGCAAATGTGAGCAACATCACTGGTATCAAATACCCAGGAGGTACTACGAGCAGTGGTAAGGTACACATCAATGAAATGTATATCATATATACCTTTGATGTTGTTGGCCTTCTTATCCGCTAAGTACTTGGGGCAGTTCCGCTTCCAGTGACCGGTTCCCTTGCAATAATAGCACTCAATCTCAGGCTTGGGTCCTCTCTTTGGCTTCTTCCCGGCAACTGGTTTACCCGGCCCAGCAAATGCTTTGTTGTCCTTCTTGAAGTTCTTTTTACCCTTGCCTTTCTTGAAACTGGTGGTCTTATTCACCATCAACACTTTATGTTCTTTCTTGATTTCTACCTCCGTAGATTTCAGCATTGAATACAACTCAGGATTGGTCTTTTCCATCCCTTGCATGTTGTAGTTCATCACAAAGCCCTTATAGTAGGTGGAAGCGACTCGAGGATTCTGTCAATGACCGTGTCATCCGGAAGTTCAACTCTCAGCTGAGTCAAGCGGTTGTGCAACCCCGACATTCTTAGTATGTGCTCACTGACAAAACTATTCTCCTCCATCTTACAGCTAAAGAACTTGTCGGAGACTTCATATCTCTCTACTCGGGCATGAGCTTGAAAAACTAGTTTCAGCTCCTCAAACAGCTCATATGCTCCATGTTGCTCAAAACGCCTTTGGAGCCCCGGTTCTAAACTGTAAAGCATGCTGCACCGAACCAGAGAGTAGTCAAAACTCCGTGACTACCAGGCGTTCCGAACGTCCTGGGTTGTCGCGGGAACGGGAGGGTCACCTAGCAGCGTATCAAGGACATGTGATTTCTTGGAAACCTTGAGGATGAGCTTTAAGTTACGAGCCCAGTCCGCATAGTTGCTTCCATCGTCTTTCATCTGGGTTTTCTCTAGGAACGTGTTGAAGTTGAATGGGACATTTGCATTGGCCATTTGATCTACAATATTTGTAAAGACAATTTTACACTAAGTTCATGATAATTAAGTTCATATAATAAAATTATTTAATGAACTCCCACTTAGATCAACATCCCTCTAGTCATCCAAGTGTTACATGATCCATGTCGACTAGCCCGTGTCCGATCATCACGTGAGACGGACTAGTCATCAATGGTGAGCATCTCCATGTTGATCGTACCATCCATACGACTCATGTTTGACCTTTCGGTCTCCCGTATTCCAAGGACATGTCTGTACATGCTAGGATCGTCAAGTCAACCTAAGTGTTTTGCGTGTGTAAATCTGGCTTACACCTGTTGTATTCGAACTTTAGAATCTATCACACCCGATCATTAAGTGGTGCTTCGGGACAATGATCCTTCGCAATAGTTCACACTTAGGGGAATACTTACCTCGAAATTTTAGTGAGGGATCATCTTATCGTTGCTACCGTCGTTCTAAGTAATAAGATGAAAAACATGATAAACATCACATGCAATCCTATAGTGACATGATATGGCCAATATCATCTTGCTCCTTTGATCTCCATCTTCGGGGCACCGTGATCCTCATTGTCACCGGCATGACACCATGATCTCCATCATTGTGTCATCGCGAAGTTGTCTCACCAACTATTACTTCTGCTACTATAGCTAACAGTTAGCGATAAAGTAAAGTAATCACATGGTGTTGCATCTCATACAATAAATTAAGACAACTTCTATGGCTCCTGCCTGTTGTCACACTCATCGACATGCAAGTCGTGAATCCTATTACAACAACATGATCAATCTCATACACACATGTGTAACATCACATCACATAGCATACCCTGCAAAAACAAGTTAGACATCCTCTAATTGTTGTTGCAAGTTTTACGTGGCTGATTTGGTTTTCTAGCAAGAACGTTTCTTACCTACGTGATAGCCACAATGTTGATATGCCAATGCTATTTACCCTTCACAAGGATCCTTTTGATCGAATCCAATTCGACTAAGGTGGGAGAGATAGACACCCGCTAGCCACCTTATGCAACAAGTGCATGTCGGTCGGTGGAACCAGTCTCACATAAGAGTACATGTAAAGATGGTCCGGGCCGCTTCATCCCATGATGCCGCCGAATCAAGATAAGACTAGTAACGGCAAGAAATTAACAAAATCATCGCCCAAAATTGCTGTGTTCTACTCGTGCATAGAATCTACGAATAGACCCTCGCTCAGATGCCACTGTTGGGGAACGTAGTAATTTCAAAAAAAATCCTACACTTCACAAGGATCTATCTAGGAGAAACCAGCAACAAGCAATGGGGTAGAGCGTCTTCATACCTTTGAAGATCACAAGCGGAAGCCTTACTAGAACGCGGTTGATGGAGTCGTACTCGCAGTGATTCAGATCGCGGTGGATTCCGATCTAAGCACCGAACAACAGTGCCTCCGTGTTGAACACACATGCAGCCCGGTGACGTATCATACGCCTTGATCCAGCAAGGAGAGAAGAGAGGTTGAGGGAGAGCTCCGGCAGCACGACGGCATGGTGACGGTGGAGCTATGCAGTTCTCCGGCAGGTTTCACCAAGCACCACGGAGGACGAGGAGGAGTGGAGGTAGGGCTGCGCCGAGGGAGAGATGAATTGTGTTGTTTGCAGCCCCATAACCCTCCACTATATATAGGATGGAGGAGAAGGAGGGCCGTCCACCCCTAGGGAAACCCTAGGGGTGCGGAGGCCATGATGGGAGGAGGGGCGGCGCCCTAGGGTGGGCTTGGAGCCCAAGGCAGCCCCTCCACGCCCTAGGGTTAGCCTCCTTAACCTCTTGTGCGCCTTGGGATTTAGGTGGGTGGCGCACCAGACCACCTAGGGCTGGTTCCCATCCACTTTCGGACCATGTAGCCTCTTGGGGCTGGTGGCCCCTCCTGGTGGTCCCGGTACATTACTGGTGATCCCCGAAACACTTCCGGCGATCAAATCTCCACTTCATATATATGAATCTTTACCGCCGAACCGTTCCGGAACTCCTCGTGACTTCCGGGATCTCATACGGGACTCCGAACAACCTTCAGTAATCACATACTATTCCCATTACAACCCTAGCGTCATCGAACCTTAAGTGTGTAGACCCTACGGGTTCGGGAACCATGCAGACATGACCGAGACACCTCTCCGGTGAGTAACCAACAACGGGGTCTGGATATCCATGTTGGTTGCCATATGTTCCACGATGATCTCATGGGATGATCCACGGTGTTGGGGATTCAATTAATCCCGTATGCAATTCTCTTTCTTTACCGGTATGACACTTGCCCGAGATTCGATCATCGGTATCCCTATACCTTGTTCAATCTCGTTGTCGGCAAGTCTCTTTACTCGTTCCGTAACACATCATCCCATGACTAACTCCTTAGTCACATTGAGCTCATAATGATGATGAAGTACCGAGTGGGCCCAGAGATACCTCGCTGTGACACGGTGTGACAAATCCTAGTCTCGATTCGTACAACCCAACAAACACTTTCGGAGATACTTGTAGTGCACCTTTTATAATCACCTAGTTACGTTGTGACGTTTGATACACCCAAAGCAATTCTACGGTATTTGGGAGTTGCACAATTTTGTGGTCTAAGGAGTGATACTTGACATTAGAAAAGCTTTAGCAGACGAAGAATACGATCTAGTGCTATGCTTAGGATTGGGTCTTGTCCATCACATCATTCTCCAATGATGTGATCCCGTTATCAATGACATCCAATGTCCATGATCAGGAAATCATGATTATCTATTGATCAACGAGCTAGCCAACTAGAGGCTCACTAGGAACACATTGTGATGTATATATTCACTCATGTATTACGGTTTCCGTTTAATACAGTTATAGCATGAATAATAGACAATTATCATGAACTATTAAATATAATAATAACCACTTTATTATTTTTTGACCATGTAAACTGCAGGACTCGGCCCCACATCATTTTATTAAAAAAGAGTAGACAAATTCATATGTACAGATGCACAAGGGGTGCAAAAAGAATAAAGCAAAAAAAAAGTAAGCTTAGCTACAGGGAAGGAAAAAAAAGAAAGCAAAAGCAAAACATCCTCAAGGTGACAGGAAAGCAATCCAATGAAGAAGTTCCTCCGTGTGACTTGATTTTATCATTTCTTTCAAATGCTATAGCTTGAAAGAACTTGGAGTTTTCTTCCCCTACCTTGATATCATGAATGAATCCAGCCTTCCATCTACTAAAAGATGGTCTTAACTTTTTGAAGATTTTATCATTTCTAACTATCTAGATATTCCACCAGGTTAGAAAGACCACTTCTGCAAAGAAAGGCTTGGCAAAGTCCTTTCTCACATGAACTCCTAACTCCACCATACCAGTGCTAGAGGACCAATCAATCTGTAAGAAATTCCAAACTTTGATGCTGAAATTGCATTGGAAGAACAAATGATTTATGTCCTCCCGAGAGCTAGATGTGCATAACATGCACTCAGGGTCATCCTCAATTCGCCAGTGCCTCCGTTGTAGCATGTCCTTGGTGTTGACTTTGTCCATGATCACGAGCCATGCAAACATTTTGATGGACATAGTACAACAGCTTTTCCAAATCCAATTCAGAATAGGGTTTGGCACCACAGGCCTATGAACCAAATCATAATACTTCTTGGCTGTATATTGAGACTTTTAACTATCATTCTAAGTCCAACAGTCTGGCAGCATTCTACATCCTGGAATGTTATCCAGACACTCGAACAAACCCTGGAGCTCCACAAAAGCTTGTTCAGATAAAGGCAATTGGAACAGACTCAAAAGGTTGTCAGTGGTGAGAACCTGTTGAACAGAAATGCTAGGGTCCAGTCATTAGGAGAAGAGCCTTGTAAATTTATCTTGAAGTAGCAAACTCCTGCTATCAGCCCAAAAGTCTTTCCAAAAGAGGACAGTATCCCCACTGTTTGCTTGAACTACAGACACAGCTCTGAATTTGTCCTCAAGTTCCGATACGTCTCTCCACCAAAAGGATCTACATTGGGTGGTGTCATGAGAAACCCTACTGTAATAATATGAATTCCAGATTAGATGCACTCATCGAATATCCACCTTGTTGTAGAACTTGTTCAGATGTTTAAACAGAAGTGCATCATTTTGCAGGCCTAGGTTCAGAATTCCCAGACCCCCCTGCTCTTGGGTCTATAAACCAGAGGCCAAGCAGCCAAAGAGTGTCTAGTATCATGTCCATATTTCCTCCATAGACATTGTCTTTGTATTCTTTCCAATTGTTTTAGAATACCATGTGGGAATTGTAAGCTACATAAGAAGAACAATGACATTAAGGATATTACAGAATTGAGCAGTTGTAATCTTCCCCCTAGGGCAGGAACCATGAGCTCGCAGTGAGCCTCATTTCCATGCAATCAACCAAAGGCATGAAATTAATGATCCGTGGCCTAGTTGTTCCAAGTGGCAGCCCAAGATAAGTGAAGAGCATAGTCCCAATTTTACATCCCAAAACAGTAGCCAGTTCCTCTGCCAAGACACTGTCCACATTGATAGGAATCATTGAGGATTAGTGGAAGTTAATTTTTAGCCCTGTTGATTGTGAAAAAATCATAAGATCCTATTTTACCACCACCAATTGATCTCTCTGAGCATGTATAAATAAAATAGTGTCATCGGGATATTGCAACACTGGGAAGTCTGGATCATGTGATGGTATTGGTAATGAAAGAAGACCTCTATGGACCATATTATTTAACATTGACTGAAGAATGTCACGTACTAAAACAAATAACAAGGGGGACACAGGGTCTCCTTGCCTGACCCCACATTTGCATTTCAAGTGCCTCCTAGGGACTCCATTGACCAGCACAAAAGAGGTACCAGAGGATAGTAGCTCTCTGACCCAAGAAATCCACTTTTGGGGGAAGCCCTTGGCCTGAAAAATGGATAAGATAGCCTCATGCTCAATAGAATCAAAGGCCTTCTCAAAATCCAGCTTGAAAAGGATTATGGGCCTCCTTGACTGCTTGCATTGGTGGATATACTCAAAACTCGAGGCCAGACAATCCTGAATAGTTCTTGTTTTAATTAACCCATATTGATTGTTTTGTATACACCTCAAAATCTCTTGTTTAAGCCTGTTTGCAATCATTTTAGTCAACAACTTGAGACCAAAGCTAGTAAGAGAAATTGGCCTATAATCACCCACCCCCTCAAGGGTATGTGTTTTGGGAACCAACACAATAAAAGAATCATTAATGTTCTCCAGATTGGCCCTCCCTGCATGAAACTCCTGTACTAGTGTTTTAAATTCAGGAGCAATGATGTGCCATCACTTCTTGAAGAATAACCCATTAAATCCATGAGGCCCTGGAGATTTATCCACAGGCATTTCTTTCACCACTTGTTCAATTTCCTATTTTTCAAAAGGTTTCACAAGCACATCCAGTCCAGGAACCCTCTGAATGAGATTATCCAAATCAAGACCCATATCAATACCCTTGGCCAGACCCATTCTCTCCTTGAAAGCTTTATGAAAAGCATCAGCAATGGCATCATGTTGAGAAGTGACAGACCCATCCTCCAGAGTCAAGGAGGCAATTGAGTTTTTCCTATGTATCTCAGATGCCATAGCTTGAAAGAACTTGGAGTTTTCTTCCCCTACCTTGATATATCTTATGGTGCATCTCTTCTTCCAGTAGACACACTGTAAATGCACCAAGTGTGCATGATGCAATTTAACCAACTTCCTAAAATTAAATTCATGTCTGAATAAGAGCCTACTGTCCTCCAAACTGTCAACCCAGCAGATAACCCAGTTACATTTCACAATCAGGCTTTTGATATGTGAAATGCCTTTTTGCCAAGACTTCAAAGATTTTCTCATGACCTTTAATATGTCAGAAATCATGGCAGTGATGTGTTGTTTGGAAGACGGTTGTGACCAAGATTGTTGGACACAATCAAAGAACCCAGGTTGTTCAATCCAATAGTTCTCAAACCTGAAGATATTAGCCTTTGGAATAGATGTGGACATAGTGCTCAAGCAAGGATAATGATCAGAGGTGGTTCTGGCAAGGGGGACCACTTGTGACATTGGGTAAGTATCAATCCAATTTGCAGAGGTGAATATCCAATCCAACTGTTCCAACAAAGGGGAATCTTGCATATTTGACCATGTGTATTTTCTACCTTTTATAGGCAGCTCAAGCAAGCCAAGGTGACCTATTATTTCATTAAAGATAAACATGTCATTAACATCCCCCTGGCAAGTTTCTACTGTCCAGTGACCGTGTGAAGTTGAAGACCCCCAAGATCATCCAATTTGTTTGCGGGTCAATATTCAGATTATAAATCCACTTCACAAATTCATCTCTCATTTCCCCTTGACTAGGTCCATAAACATTAACCAGAGTCCAACCCTCATTATTATAAATCGAAATGAAATTAACCACAATACCAAAAGGTTTAATATCCACCAAGGAGCCAGTGAAAGAATCAGATCTCCAAGCAATTAATAGCCCACCTGAGGCCCCATCTGAGGGAGACTCACTGAACTGGTCAAATTAGGTTGGGCAGATGTTTCTCATCAATCGACGATCACATGCAGATATCTTTGTTTCTTATAAACAAACCATGGAGCACTGACTCTCATTAATCTTCTCTCTAACTGCTCTATGACGTAGATCAGAATTGAGTACACGCGCATTCCAACACAGCACCTTCCAACTTCGCTTAGAATTTAAATTCATATTTAACAAACATAATTCGGGTAGCAAAATTTCAGCACATAGTGATGCACATTAAAGCTATAGTTACCCAAAATGAAGACAGTTCCCCAGGACCACAGCCGAACAATATGAGAAACATGAAAAATCTAGGATAATAGGCATAAATAAGGGGCTTGCCAAACCCAAGAGGAACAATGAGGCAACACAACATTTGTGTGACCCTGTGGCGGTGTCTTCAGAAGGTTCAGCCATAAGCTTCTCCTGAGTAAGCAACGCTGGATCCATTTGCAGTTCCTTTCCTACGCACTGCAACACTTCAATGGGCATTTCAGCAGGAACCATAAGCTGCTTGCTTTGTTGTGATGTGTCCTCCATTGGGCCGACTTGCTGGGACATGGGCGCAACAGGCTTGGCCTTGGGCCACTTGTTCCTGGTCTACTGGGGCAATTCTTTAAAAACCTGCTTAAAACCATCCCACTGAGCAGAGCACCTGGTGCAGCGCCTAACTGAAGTTTCCATAATTGGAACAGGAGCCTTCTTCTTCAGAGACTTCACTCTTTTAGCAGAGAAAACCATTGGACTGTCCATAGCCCTTTCTTCCATAGAGGTATTTGGATCATTGAATAGGGCACGTGCCACAGGCGGCCTTGGTAGGGTAATCACCTCACGAGCCATTGGAGAAGAATCCACATGCTTGACAAGCTTAGAAACTAGGAGATCGACATCAAAGGCGATACTCCAAGCTCGCTTGGAGTAGATAAGCGGGTCCATTGGTTTGCAGAGAATAGGGTGAGGCACCTTCAATACATCAAACTCTGGCAGAAGATTAATAAAATTCCTCCTCTAAATCATCTCCAGGGGAGGCGATGGACCCTCCACCACACGCGGCATGCCAATGAACACTTGTTGAGGCTGGATGATAGGTGGTTGATATGGAACAATTGCAAGCTGCTCAACTGGAACTGGTGCATTGTGAAGTTCAATATTATCCGCTGCATTGGGTTGCACCTCCAGAACCACCTGATCCACAGAGGCCGAGGCTTCAGGTTGATTGATGACAATAGACTCTTGGTCTTGGAATGGTTGTTCTTGCTATGGAGAAGGATGCTCCTCCCCCCATAATGCATGCCCCCAACCCTCAACATCATCAGCCTACTCTGGTGGTTCATGCACCAACGAAGCTTCATTCCATCCGAGCTGGGGATAGGGAGGCAGGACAAAAGGAATGTTGTCCGGCACAAATTGACCAGGAAGAGTATGGGGATTTCAATCCAGTGGCATAGGGTCCTCATCATTGGGCATCTGATCTACAAAATCTGCCCCAAGCACATAGCAAGCTCCAGTCGAGGAAACCCTCGCTCCTCCCCATAAAGCATAATCCCAAAAACCACTCTCGTGGGACTAACGGTGTATTAGGAAAAGAAGCTCTGACCAGAGTACGAATCAAATATGGATCTTCACTGTCCCAGGATTGAAATTTGCCAAAAGTAGCGACTGGCTCTGCAATGAACTCACTTGTGCGATAATCCAACAGAATACCAATAAACATAAGCCAACCATCCCTGAAACCTTGAGCTCCCCTAAAGCCCTCTCCCTCATCATGTTTCATCAAACAAATAAAGCGATCATTCCCAATAGCAAAAGGAGCATGTTGAATCAGGCCATAACGGACTACGGGATCTCTAACTTGAAATAAACAAACTCCATGGAACCAGGGTTGAGTAGAGCAAACTACAATACCTCTATTTTGCAGGAACTTGGTCACTTCCTCCCGGACTGGCCCCAAAGGACCTTCTGGTCGAGGCATTACTTCCGCCACCATGTAATCCTCATGGCCGCGCGGCGGCTGCGAAGATGGCATGATGTAAGTGCGTGGGAGACGAAACTGACCACCATCAATAATGTGGTGGCCAGCCGGAACGAAGCAACCAGGATCTGGAGGCGGAACAGGGGAGGGGGGTTGTGGTTGCAGTGTATTGGGCAGAGCCGAGGTGACCGAATGAAGCGTCTTGTCGGCAGGGACATAGTTTTCCAAACTAGTAGGAAACCCCGAGATATCCGAACTATGCTTGTGATTAATTCGCCTCCATACCAATCTATTAGCTCGCGCGAAATCAAAATAGTCCTTCCTGAGTGACCTACCGAGAGCAAGTCGAGCAGACTATTCGTCTTCCACAAGACGATGACAGGTGGCCCTGCTCATGGCAGACAGAACATGTCATAATTCGGGCCACCATGTCATTGAGCATGCAATCAAACTGGTTAGCCGCCTCCTGTGAACTAGGAATAAGAGGAGATTCCTCTGTGGGCCGATGGGAAGGACACAGAGCCCGAAGAACTTGGGCCGTCAACTGGGCCATGGTCCAAAATGGCAGCTTGAATATTTTGACCTTCCGATTCTCCCGCGTGAATGACGGAAGGAGTCGCGTGAATCATGGAAGGGTCTTGGCTACGTTCCACCGGAGTAGTGGCCGCCGACGAGGACTGGACAGTACCAAAGGTGATGGGTGGCCTAGCCACCGTCCACTAGAGATCAGCCGGAGGTGGAGGACGAATGACAACCCTCTCCCGAGCCGGAACCACATAGCCAGCATCCATAGTCGCATCAATGCTTACTTGTGTCCCCGGGTATCTATATCCACGGTAAACATCATACTGTTGAAATATTGCAAATGAAAGCTTCTTCCTAGGAGCATCTGCCCTTTTCAGTGCTGATTGAGTCGGTGGCTTATGCATAGCCAAAAGCCCTAAAGCCGAACCACGTTTAGCAGGACTCACTAAAATCCATTCAGCGTCACATTCCTTCCTCCAGAGCTTGAAATTCTCTAATCCAGTTAGGTCCCCCATTGCCCCAAAGATTAAAATAACACTTGAATTGCAGGCATGCATAAGATCAGAGGTCAATGTTGCCTCTTGAGCTTGCGTTGGTTTTTCCCTTGAAGAGGAAAGGGTGATCCAGCACAGGAGCAGTAAGTATTTCCCTTAGTTTGAGAACCAAGGTATCAATCCAGTAGGAGAATCAAGGTCAAGTTCAAAGTACCTGCGCAAACACAAAAGAGCTTGCACCCAACGCTATAAAGGGGTTGTCAATCATTTCAAGATTGATTGCAAAGTGAGATCTGAAGGCGGAAAGTGCAACGAAGTAAAAGTGTAAGGCTGAAAATATGGTGTGAAGTAGACCCGGGGGCCATAGTGTTCACTAGAGGCTTCTCTCAAAATAGCAAATATTACGGTGGGTGAACAAATTACTATCGAGCAATTGATAGAACTGCGCAAAGTCATGACGATATCTAAGGCAATGATCATACATATAGGCATCATGTCCGACACAAGTAGACCGATATTGTCTGCATCTACTACTATTACTATACACATCGACCGCTATCCAGCATGCATCTAGTGTATTGAGTTCATGACAAACAGATTAACGCCTTAAGCAAGATGACATGATGTAGAGGGATAAACTGAAACCAATGGTGAAAACCCCATATTTTTACCCTTGAGGGCAACAACACGATGTGTGCCTCGCTACCCCTTCTATCACTGGGTGAGGTGACCGCACGGTATGAACCCAAAACCAAGCACTTCTACCATTGCAAGAATCATAGATCAAGTTGGCCAAACATAACCCACAACTCGAAGAGAATTACAAGGATATGAAATCATGCATATAAGATATCAGAAGAAACTCAAATAATATTCATAGATAATCTGATCATAAATCCACAATTCAGCAGATCTCGACAAACACACCGTAAAAGAAGATTACATGGGATAGATCTCCATGAAGATCATGGAGAACTTTGTATTGAAGATCCAAGAGAGAGAAGAAGCCATCTAGCTATTAGCTATGGACCCGAAGGTCTATGTTGAACTACTCATGCATCATCGAAGAGGTCATGGTGTTGATGAAGAAGCCCTCCGTATACGAATCCCCCCTCCGTCAGGGCACCAGAACATGCCCTAGATGGGATCTTGCGGAGACAGAAGCTTGCGGCGGCGGAAAAATATTTTCGTGGATCTCTCTTTCAGTTTTGGATTTTTCCTAAATTTATAGGCAGAAGAGGTAGGGCAGACAAGCCACAGGGGGCCCACAAGCCTGCTAGGCACGGGCCCCCTGGCCGCGCCTAGGGGGCTTGTGGGGTCCCCTGGTGGCGCCTGCCTTGGTTCTCAAGTCTCGTGCGTATCTTCTGTTCCGGAAAAAATCTTTTTGGAAGTTTTATTCCGTTTGGACACTGTTTAAAATCCTCCTCTGAAAAGTGTCAAAAACACGGAAAACCAGGAACTGGCACTTGGCACTGAGTTAATAAGTTAGTCCCAAAAAAGATATAAAAAGCATACAAAACATCCAAAGTTTGACAAGATAATAGCATGGAACCATCAAAAATCATAGATACGTTAGAGACATATCAGTCAACAATATAAGACCCAACTTGCTTGCATGAGGCATGAAAGGAATAAACCTTATCATTGACGTAAGAGACCATGAGATCAATTGCGGAGCCCCCGAGAGCTGATTCTAGAGCCGCCGCCAACGCATCTTCAGATAACCGGAAATCATGACGGCTAAAAGAGATCACCAACGTGAAAGAGTTTCTGTCCTCCATCAAATGCACCGTGTGGCTAGTAGATCTATAGATCTCATCCGCCAAAGCTAAACCCTTGGAAAAGTCCAAGTCTAGAGTTTTTCCGTCGTTAGAGCCCATGGAATATGGGTATTGGCGTGATCCAGAAGCACCGCCGGATCTTGCCATCGGCGAGGATCCACAGATTAGTGGATGAGGGGGAGATCGTCGGCGTCTAGGTGGGAGGGTGGGTGGGAGGTGGAATCGCCATCTTGATGGAGTGTGTGAAAAGATTAACCACTTTATTATTGCATTTAGGGCATATTTCCAACAGCTTCTTCGTGGCCCCTTGTGAGTGGAGCCCTCCATGGACTCTTACAGTCATAACCCTCCTTGTGAGTACGACAACAACACCTATAAGAACCTCGCCAAAAATCACCGTGTCCATCTTTGTATTTGAACTTCCTAAACTCTACTCCTTACTTACATGTCCAATGTCTTTACTTTCCGCTCCTATATATGTTGACTAGCATGTGTAGGGTGCACTACACGTGTTAGAGTTGCTAAAATCTGCCAAGTAGTCTATTCACCCCCCCCCCCCCCGCCTCTAGACATCCCTTCTAGTGATCCCACAACTGGTATGAGAGCTTTGGTCTCCATAGCCTTGGTTTAATCACCATTGGAGGAAGATGGATGTGTCTAGTTTGGGGAATCTTAGTTCTAGAGTCTGTGTTCTCAATGAGGAGTATTATAGACAATCAAAAGGTGAAATGCTTTACATATTTGGTGAATTCCATTTAAGCAAGTATGTTGAATATCTCTATGTGCCTCCCATTGACCCCTTACATCCTTCTCATGATGATGAAGTTAATATGGTTGGAAATCTTAAAAGTGTTAATCTCATCATTAGAGCTTTGCCAAGAAATGTGCTTAACCAAGTGAAGAACTTTGAATGTGCTTATGCTTTGTGGGAATATTTGGAGAAAAATATCCCGACTACTCCTTGAAAAATCTAGATATCATTTTTCAAAAGTCTATTGCCTTTCACAAGATGAAGCCAAATGATCCTAACTTCGATAAATGCCTATTTGAGATTCGTGACCTCATGCGTGGCAAACGAGATGTCATTATCATTAATAACATTATTGTTGAAGCAATTCACATGCATAAACATGAACATTGTCATAGTCAGAATTCTGATGAATCTTTTGATTCTTGTGACGAGGACACTCCATCACACGATGATGATGTGGAGCATGGCTACTATGATGAAGACGAAGAGCTTGACATCAAGCATGATAATACCATGAGTAGCCTTAGTCTTATGGCAAACCTTAGATACTACATGGTCGGAGGAACGGACTGGACACCGATCACATGACCAGATATAGATACATGTTTCATGAGATCACACCAAACCATGGACCATGAATGTATGTGACTTTTGGGGACAACTCCAAGGGTAAGGTGTACTTGGTCTCGGTAAGGTGGCCATATCCCATGATAGTTCCATTTAAAATGTCATGCTTGTGGAATCCCTTTGCTACAATCTCCTTTCCGTATCTAGACTAGCAGACTTTGGTTTGAATGTGCTTTTTACGGAAGTTGACTCGCAGGTGTTTCATAGCGACAATCTATACATTGTCGATTTCACTAGAAGGTCCAAACCACGTACATGTCTTATTGCAAAATCATCTAAAGGTTTGTTATGGCATCAAAGGCTAGGACACGTTGGTATGCGTAATCTTGACAAGCTTATCAAAGGTGATCATATGTTGGTGTTAAATATGTTATCTTTGACAAAGATATACTTTGTAGTGCGTGTCAAGCAAGAAAACAAGTCGGTGGAAGTCATCTCATGAAGAATATCATCACTACTAGAAGGCCACTCGAGCTGCTTCACATAGATATCTTAGGTCCCAATGCTTACAAGAGTGTCGGTGCACTAAAGACTGGGGTCCCTAGTGCCCCAGACTTGTGCACGAGCACAAAGGGCCCCTGATGGCAGGGCGTGGCAGAGTCCAGACAAGGTGCGCCCCCAAGATTACCAAGGCCCCAGCAAGCCTGCCATGCTGAGAGGATAACCAAGGCCACGCCCGTTTAGCGGGCGTGATGAACTCACCAGGCACGAGGCCTCGGCAAACGTCCCTTGCTGGGACGACAACCGAAGCCCCTGGCAAGCTTCCTTGCCGGAACGAAGACCCAAGGCCCCGGCAAGCTCCCTTGCCGGGATGACGGGCTAGGCACTGGAGGGCAACTGCCCTTCCATAGTGCCACCGCCCCCAAGTTCCAGCGCATTCCGCATGCGCCAGCACGGTGTCTAGGTGTGGAAATGCCTGGACACATGTCTTCGCTAGCACGTCGCTGACAAGGACAAGACGTGCATTTAATGCACCTGGCAGGGGTAGATGGATAAGCACCGTTCTAGGTTCACCGTAACTTCTCATGAACCTACCATCGAGAACTGTAGGTGACCCCTTTGCCTATAAAAGGAGGCCCTTAGCTCATTCATAATGGGTTAGACTCTTTGGACATTGGCCAGAAGATGGTTATCATCATTCACTGTAACGAACAACGAAACGCTTAATACGATCAGACAAGCACGACGTAGGGTTTTACACGCAAGTATATCGAACCTGGGTAAAAAGGATTGCCGGGTGTTGATCATTAGCTCCGCTCTTAAAGTCGCCTTTCCCCGCCCTACGATCACAAGGGTATCATGTTGATTCCCATAGGTGTCGACCTAGAAACGCTGACATCTTTGGCGCGCCAGGTAGGGGGGAAAGGTTGCATTAACCTAACCTAGCCATCAGCACACCACCTCTTCTTCATCACCATGGCCCCCAAGAGAGGGGCGCTCCGGCGACCAACGCTCCAGTACCCAGTCCTCCGGCCCCCGCGGTGGCAGGAGAAGGTACGGGCGCAGGACAAGAAGGCGGAGGCCCCGAGCTTCCACATAATTTTGGAGAGCAACCCCGGGAGAGTGGGGTCGCCCACGGACGCGGCGATCATCCTCACCCTGGTACATCAAAGGACACGGCCGCACGACCAACCGACGGCGCGGCCACGTCCGAAGACGCACTGATGCCTTTCAAGGCACCCACGCAAGCTCACACGTCGCGGCTTCGTCAGGCCACTCAAGACGGATCGCCACAGGAGGGCAGCGATCCGCCCCCACCAAAGGGGATCCCTCGACCCTGTTCCCGAGGTACGCCGAGCAGACGCACCCGCTCTGCTATGGTGCGGGCTGGCGAGCCACCGCGTGACCAACAGGGAGCTCCTTCTAACACGGTTAGAAGTAAGATCCCCTTCAGGTCTTCACACATCTCGCCGCTGCCCGCACCGGCGGAAGCACTGAAGTGGGCTTAGTTGCTCCTAGATTTCCGTGCAACGGCGAACAAGCAAAAGGAGTGGAGTGCCACGATCCAGAGCCTCCTCGCAGTCGCTGATGGAGACCAGCCGCAACAGGCGGGGGCGTCGAAACGACCCTCGAGTAAGCACGCTCGGGACCGTGCCGAGAAGACAGGGGCTCCCATGGCCACCGTGCACTCTCCTCCACGGCGGCGGGAACAGGTCATCGTGTCTGACGACTCGACCAGGTCTTCCGACCCCCGCCACCGTCGTGACCAGCAGGACATTCTTCGCGAGCGACGCGGGGAAGATGCCCGCACCCTCATGGAGCGACGGCGCGAGAAGCGCCGTCAATCACATATGCACGTTGGGACCCCCACTGACATGCCGGCTTCGGGGTACCCTGGTGACCTACCCTACAAGCTGGGTTGTCCATCGTTTACCCATGAAATACGACAGGTCCAGTGGCCCAGCTCCCGCACTTTCAAGCCGGAGATCCCGGAAAAGTACGATGGCAGGACCCACCCGTCGGAGTTCCTCCGCATCTACACTATCGCGATGTAGGCTACCGGGGGACGAGACGAGAAGATACTGGCCAACTACTTCTTGTTGGTGCTCAAGCCCAACGTGAGGTCATGGTTGATGCACCTCCCCAAGAACTCCATTTCCTCCTGGAAGGAATTGTGCCAGGACTTTGTTGGCGCCTTCACCGACGGCCACCGAGCTCCTGGTCAGGAAAGCGACTTACACATCATCCCCCAAAAGGAGGGTGAACCCCTGCGCAAGTACATCCAGAGGTTTAGGCGCATCCAACACAACATCCCAGACGTCCACCCAGTTGTCGTCATCTGCGCGTTCCACCAGAACGTGCACAATCGAAAGTTGCATGAAGAGCTGGCGATGAACAAAGTCCGCGATGTCGCCGAGCTTTACACTCTGGCGGACAGATGCGCACATGCAGAAGAAGGAAGGAGGCTTCCCGGTGAGAATGTAGGTGATGAAGCCGACTCCAAAGACGAAGACGCCGACGTCCCCACCAAGAGGGGAAAGGAGTGTAACACGAAGCGGAAAGGCAAAACCGTGTTTGCCGTCCAGGCGATTGGCGATGCCGACTCCGCCAAGAAGGCAAAAGTCGAGACCTCCGGCAAGGATGCCGCCGGGTGCGGCTCCTGTCAGGCCTTGGCAGCCACCGACAAACCGGATGGCTCCGGCGCCCAGTACTGCAAGATCAACCACACCAAGGGCCATGTCCTCCAGCACTATCAGCAGGTCGAACAGCTTACCGAGAAGAAGAGAGACGAATACCAAAGGTGCGACAAAGAGAAGGCCCAGCAAGGTGGCGAAGGGTCAGGAAGAAAGAAGGGTGCCCAAGGGAGCCGTCCCGGCAAGTTCAAGGGCAAGAAAGCAAGGCCCACGCAACCGCGGGAGAAGGCGGAGGAGGAGGAGGATGAAGACTGCCCCGACGACGACTCCAGCCATCACGAATTCAAGACGGCAACAGACATGATGTGCCTTGAAGGAGGCGCCTCGCTGCATTCTTCCCACTGCCAGCTCAAGAAGTGGGCGCGTGAAGTGGTTGCGTCAGATCCCTCCATCAGCGCCCGCAAGCCCCTGAGATGGTCGCAGACACCGATCATTTTCGACTCTGGGGACCACCCGGACCGTGTCACAGTGGTCGGGTGATTGGCGTTGTTGGTATCACCGACGATCCGCAACCTCAGAGTGACGAAAATGTTGGTAGACGGAGGGGCTGGCCTGAATCTCATTTCCCCCGATGTGATCCGAAAGCTGCAGATCCTCGAAGAAGACCTTGAGGTCACAGTTGCGTTCCAAGGGATCAATCCTAGGAAGATCCAGCCCAAGGGAAAGATCACGTTGCCGGTAACTTTTGGCAGCGACCGGAACTACCAGACAGAAAAGGTCGTCTTCGACGTCGCCGATAACCCATTCGCGTACAATGGGATCCTTGGGCACCCTGCATTGGCCAAATTCATGGCGGCCCCGCACTACGCCTACGGTACCCTCAAGATGCCTTGCCCGGTCGGCGTCAGAGTCGTCTGCGCCGACAAGAAGGATGCGCTCCGATGCACAGACCGCCTCTACCGGGAGGCCGTGGCGGCACCAGTCCCAGGGCTCCTTCCGTCGCCGCGAAGATCCCACGAGAAAAGAAGGCCGGCGAGATAACCTCCCGCGTCGACCCCGGCAAGCGCACCTCGCTAGAGTGTTGTGCTGCTGGCAAGGACGTGCCTGAGAGCTCCACCACATGAAGAAAAACGTCCAGGGCCGCTCCACCTGAGACCAGGAACGTGCCAGCTAAGGAAGACGGTTCGGGTGGAACTTTCACCATCAGTTCCACCCTCGACAACCAATAGGAAAGCACGCTCATCGCCTCCATGCGGGAAAATCTTGATGTGTTTGCGTGACAACCATCAGATATTCTCAGCGTTCCCATGGAGGTGATTCAGCACCACCTTGCCGTCTGTCCACATGCACGGCCGGTCAAGCAGAAGGTGAGGAAATAGGCCCTAGAGCGGAAAGAGTTTATTGCCGAGGAGATCAAGAAGCTAGAAGCAACCGGCCTAGTCAGAGGAGTCATCCACTCCACATGGTTGGCCAATCCGGTCGTTGTGCGCAAGGCGAGCGGGAACTGGCGGCTCTGCATTGGCTTCACTGACGTCAATGAGGCATGTCCCAGGGATCCCTTTCCCTTGCTGCGCATCGACTAGATTGTCGACTCCACTGGCTATGACATGTTTTCCTTCCTCGACGCCTACTCCGGTTGTCACCAGATCTACATGGCCGAGGAAGATGAAGAAAAGACCGCATTCATCACCCCGTGTGGCACATACTGCTTTGTGTGGATGCCTTTTGGTTTGAAGAACGCCGGCTCAACTTTCTCAAGGGTGATCCAAATCATTTTGAACCCCAACTCCATAGAAATATGGAAGCCTATATGGATGATATAGTGGTCAAAACCAAGGACAGGTCGACCCTTGTGCAAGAGCTCGAAGAAATGTTTGCCAATCTGCGCAAGATCAACCTCAAGCTCAACCCCGAGAATTGCATCTTCGGTGTTCTGTCTGGCAAGCTTCTTGGGTTCTTTGTGTCCCAGCGATGGATCAAAGCCAATCCCGACATCATCAAGGCCATCAAAAAGATTGAGGCACCGAAGCGCGTCAAGGATGTGCGACGCCTAGCCAGGTGTGTAGCTGCCCTGAGCCGCTTCATCTCCAAATCCGCTGAGCGTGCCATACCCTTCTTCAAAATCCTGAAGACGGGGCCGATGAAGTGGACTCCTGTGGCAGAAGTGGCTCTACAAGATTTGAAGAAATACCTCTCCTCCGCACCTGTTTTGGTGGCCCCTAGACCACAAGAGTCGTTGCTCTTGTATCTGGCGGCAAACAACCAGGTGGTCAGTGTTGCCTTGGTGGCGCAAAGGGAAGAAGGCGATGAAGCCCCGACAAAGATGATGCCACTCAATGAGGATGCACGCGGCGGCGAACAAGGGCCCCCTACGGAATCAGGGGGCAACCAAGGGAAGTCCTCGCCAACCGGCGAAGCTAAGAAAAGGAAGAAGTTGGTGCAACGCCCAGTCTATTTCGTCAGCTCCCTCCTACAAGGGGCCAGGACGAGATATTCTGGAGTGCAGAAGTTGCTTTTCGAACTCCTCATCGCCTCAAGAAAGTTGCACCACTACTTACAAGCACATGAGATCATTGTCGTCACTCGCTTCCCGCTGCAAGGGTTCTGCGAAACCCCGATGCAGCTGGCACGATAGTGGAGTGGGTGTTGGAATTGTCCAACTTCGGCCTCAAGTTTGAGAGCACCTCGACCATACAAAGTGGGGCCTTGGCGGAGTTCATTGCAGAATGGACCCCGACACCGGATGAAGAAATACCAAAATCGACCCCCCCCCTCGAGGAAGGAATGAGATCGAGAATGGGTCATGTACTTCGATCGAGCGTTCTCCCTCCAGGGCGTCGTGGCTGGCATGTTGCTAGTCGCGCCTACCAGAGAGCATCTCAAGTATGTGATCCAGATGTATTTCCCCCGGGAGAAGTCGACCAACAACACCTCAGAGTATGAAGGGTTTCTTGCCATACTCAAGATCGTGACAGATCTTGGAATTCGGAAGCTCATCATTAGAGGTGACTCCCAGCTGGTCATTTGGTAGGTCAACAAAGACTATCAGAGCCCGTTGATGGAAGCCTACGTGGAGGAAGTGAGAAAGTTGGAGGAACGCTTTGACAGTCTACAGATGGAGCACGTACCCCGTGCCGAAAACACCATCGCAGATGACCTGTCAAAGCGCGCAACACTTAAACTTCATGTGGAACCAGGGACTTTCGTGCTACGACTGACTCAACCCTCCATGGCACCATCAACCAAGCCGAACAAAAGGAAGAAGCTTAACTCCGACAAGCACTTCCCGGTAGGTCTGCCAAGAAGCCCCGACAAGAACCTTGTCGCGGAAGAAGTCGCCGGACCAGGAGCAAGGCCTGCCGGGGGGGTCCCACCCCAGCAGAAGAGATGTCGTTAGTCCTTATCGTCGAGCCCCACGCTCCGGCATGGGTGCAGGACATAGTCTGACACCTCCAAACTGGGGAATAGCTCGAGGAACCCTAAGAAGCATAAAAAGTGGCCCGCGAGTCAAGCATGTACCAATTCGTGCATGATGCCCTCTACAGAAGGCGACTGAATGGCGTGAAGCTGAAATGCATTCCCCAGGAGGAGGGACTAGAGCTGTTGGCTGAGATGCACGGAGGAATATGTGGATCCCACATATGGTCGAGGGCCCTCGCCTGCAAGGCGTTTCGGCAAGGTTTCTTCTGGCTCACAACCCTCCAGGATGCAACTGCACAAGTAACCAAGTGTGAAGCGTGCCAATTCCATTGAAGAAACTTTCATCAGCCATCACAAGCTCTCCAAACAATCCCTCTCTCATGGCCATTCTCGGTCTGGGGGACTCGATATTCTCGGGCCCTTCCCCCGCGCCGCCGGGGGCTTTGAGTACTTGTACATCGCAATCGACAAGTTCATAAAGTGACCAGAAGTGGAGCCAGCGAGAAAGGTAACGGCGCAATCGGTTGTCAAGTTCTTCAAGGGGATAGTCTGTCGCTCTGGCGTCCCGAACAGGGTCATCACTGACAATGGCAGACACTTCACGAGCCGCATCTATATGCAATACGCCCGGGACCTCGGTAGCAAAATGTGCTTCGCTTATGACGATCAAGCCAAAAGAGCAAATGCCGAGGTACTTCCGAAAGAGCAAATGACGAGGTACTAACAAGCTGCGCGAATATGGAAGGCATTGGATTGATGAACTGTCATCGGTTCTTTGGTCGATCAGAACGACGCCAAATCGAGCCACTGGCCAAACAACCTTCTCCCTGGTTTACGGGGCGGAAGCAGTTCTTCCCACGGAACTCATCTATGGATCACCTCAGGTGCTCGCTTATGATGAGCTTGAGCAAGAGCAATTGCGCCCAGACGGCGCAGTGCTCCTCGAGGAGACCCGAATTCAGGCGGCTGTGTGAGCCTCTCGCTACCAGCAAGCCTTGCGCCGCTATCATAGCCGCAAGGTATGAGCCAGAAGTTTTGAGGAAGGCGACCTTGTTCTTCGGCACGTTCAATCGGCCAAGAATACAAAAAAGTTCACGCTGAAGTGGGAAGGCCCATATCGGGTACTGCGAGTCACCAGGCCCGGCGCTGTCCGCCTGGAGATCGAAGATGGCTTACCGGTGAGCAACTCCTCGAACATAGGGCATCTTCGAAAGTTCTACCCGTAGGGAGAGGTTGCCGGACTGACCGGCGACCACCTTTTTGTACAAGTCTTGCCGAAGTTGCATGTAATCCTTTGTACAAAGCCAGGCGAAGACCCCGAGCGTAGTCAAATAAAGCATAGTGTTCTGCATCATCATATAGATTCTCATGATAGAAAACATGCATGCATCTATGATTTTGTGAAACGCACAGACTAACAAGGGGACCATGGCCCGGGCAGATAATTTCCCTTTTTTCTTCTTTCTCTTGAAAGGAAAGAATAACCCCGCACACTGCTTTGCCATGGGGGAAGATAGTGGGGATGCCCACGACAGCAGCAAGCACAAAGATAATCCATTCAAGGCCGAAAGAAGTAAACGCAGCCGGCAGATAAGTTGCAAACGCTTTCAATAAGCCATTGGGTAAGTGCGTTCCTCTCCTCTATAAACACCCTCAACTCTCTCACATGGAAAAACTTGTGCGCTGGGGATCACTGTCACGAGCCTCCAAGAGGTCGCCTCCAAGCGTGCTCAATGACAGAGGTGGCTTGTTCGGCACACCTCTTTTGTAAAAAGCGTGCTCGGTGACCCATGGCAAAACCCGGAAAGGAGTTGGACGCCCCGCCGGTAGTGACGGCCCCCGGCAAAGTATCGCAAGAAACAGAGAAGGGGGTGATAGAGGAAGAGAAACACTGCTCTCTGAAACGAAGCACTGAGTATACTACAAATAACAATGTTTAAAGCATAGATTACAATAACAAGGGGCGCGGGGGCTAGTCCCGCCGTGGACCTTGCACTCTCTTAACTTTGTCTATCCTGTCAACGATAGGCATAACTTTCTCCTCGAAGGGCTTGGGGTCCACGTCCTTCGGAAGGCGTACCATGGAGAGGTTAAAATCGGTGTTCCTGTATGCCAGCTTGGTGAACACTTTGAGGAGGACGTTCCGGCACAGCCGCCGGGCCATGCTCGCCAACCGCGTCGCCTCGTTGGTCTCGAGATGCTTTAAGGCGTCGGTCAGGCTCTCGAAGAACAAGGCCAAATTGACACTCGGAGGGGCCCCCGGAGAAGGAGCATGGCCGGGGCCTTCGAGATCCATGGTGGCTAGCTGTTCGGCGGATGGGGGACGCATCGTTAACAAGGCGCTCCGTCCACAACTTGATGACCTTCACGTACTTGTTGTGGTCGACGGAAGCGGCATGGAGCTCTTCCACCGTGACCTGGAGCCTTCGAGTCAAGTCTTACTCCCGGACCACTCCCTCCTTGAGTGCCTCCTCCATGGAAGTCAATTTGGCCCGCAGGGCATCCAGGGAGGCATAGGTGTTGCGAAGCTCGGCGACCTTGTCAGCCGCAGCAACCTCTGCATCCCTCAAACTGGCGAGGGCCTTGTCCCTCGTGGAGGAAAGCATCGATACCTTGTCACGGAGGCCATCGAGCTCTTCCTCGATCTCTTTCACCATCCTGGTGAGCCAATCCTTGGCGACTAAGGCAGCAGACGCCTGGTCGGTGACCTCCTGGAGCTTGCTGGCATATTCTGAAGCCTGGACGTTGAGGTTTCTCTTAAACCGGTCTGCCAGCTCCTGAGTGCGCTGCGCCACCAGTCCCTTGACCTCCTCGTCCTTGGCGCGGAGACACTCGCTGAGCGCACACTCGCGAGCGGCGAGCTCCTTCTCAAGGTCTTCCAGGCCGATCCGAATGTTGGTAAGGCGGGCTTTCTCGGCTAAGGTTCGACGCCGAGACTCTTCCTCCTCCTTCTGGACGTCATCCGACCGAAGGTTGAGCGCTTGGTCCTCGGCATTCAGCTTCTCGCGCTCGTTCTACAGCGCCTTGTAGGCCTCGTCGAAGTGAGCCCGCGTTTCTTCGAAATGCTTCTCAAACGCCTCCTCCGCCGCCTTGACGACCGCCTCCCGGGAGTTCAACTTCTCCCTCCTGGCGCGATATAAGGCTTGGAGCTAGCCGACGTGGTCTCTCATGGATAGGAAGAGCTGCTCTTCGTTGAGCTTTCTGTCGCCCGTTTCCAGCCCCACCGAGGCGTTTGGCCCAACGCCAAGGGAAACCTCCGTGTCGATGCTCTCCCCCTCCACCAAAATCCTCGATCGCTCCGCCCCCGGCAGGATGACGAACATCTCCTCATCGGCGCGAAGGAACGCGCTATTAGGGGTACCCTCAGACCTGGGAGGCTGGCCACCGCCTGCCTCTCCTCAGCGGACTAGAATTCCTCGCCCCTAGCAGTGACCCCGCCCCCGGCAAGAGGAGAGTCATCAGGACGCGCCTCTGGTCCCTCAACGGGCCACTCTGCAGGCTCCGGAATGTCCTCCTCCTTCTCCCTCTCCTCGTGGGTGGCCTCGCATGCCATGGCATCACAGGCGTCAGCCGCCGCTTCACGGGCGACCTCTGTAACCACGGCGTCGACGTCCATCTCCTCCACGGGAGAAACATCTGCGGGATAGTAAGAGGAGAGGAACGATCAAAATCAGACAAGTTAGTCAAGAAGAAAATTCAAGACCCAACTTGCGGATGCTTCTGGGAAGGCGCTCACCGCCCTCTGCTACTTCTCGACCTTGCGTTGGTTTTTCCCTTGAAGAGGAAAGGGTGATGCAGCAAAGTAGCGATAAGTATTACACTTAGTTTGAGAACCAAGGTATCAATCCAGTAGGAGTATCAAGATGAGGCACCAATGTACCTGCGCAAAAACAAACAAACTTGCACCCAACGCTATAAAGGGGTTGTCAATCCCTTCACGATTATTTGCAAGGTGAGATCTGAAGGTGAAAAGTGCAACAAAGTAATTTTGTAGATCTGAATATATGATGTGAAGTAGACCCGGGGGCCATTGTGTTCACTAGAGGCTTCTCTCATGATAGCAAGTATTATGGAGGGTGAACGAATTACTGTCGAGCAATTGATAGAATCGCGCAAAGTCATGATGATATCTAAGGCAATGATCATATATATAGGCATCACGTCCGAGACAAGTAGACCGATACTTTCTACATCTACTACTATTACTCCACACATCGACCACTATCCAGCATGCATCTAGTGTATTGAGTTCATAACAAACAGAGTAACACCTTAAGCAAGATGACATGATGTAGAGGGATAAATTCATGCAATATGATATAATACCCATCTTTTTACCCTCGATGGCAACAACATGATGCGTGCCTCGCTACCCCTTCTGTCACTAGGTGAGGGCACCGCACGGTATGAACCCAAAACCAAGCACTTCTCCCATTGCAAGAATTATAGATCAAGTTGGCCAAACGAAACCCATAACTCGAAGAGAATTACAAGGATACGAAATCATCCATATAAGAGATCAGAGGAGACTCGAATAATATTCATAGATAATCTGATCATAAATCCATAATTCATCGGATCTCGACAAACACACCGCAAAAGAAAGTTACATCGGATAGATCTCCATGAAGATCATGGAGAACCTTATATTGAAGATCCAAGAGAGAGAAGAAGTCATCTAGCTACTAGCTATGGACCCGAAGGTCTGTGGTGAACTATTCATGCATCATCGGAGAGGCAATGGTGTTGATGAAGAAGCCCTCCGTGTCTGAATCCCCCCTCCGGCAGGGCACCAGAACGGTCCCCAAATCGTATCTTGCGGAGACAGAATCTTGCGGCGGCGGAAAAGTATTTTCGTGGCTCTCTTCTTTGGTTTTGGGATTTTAGAGAATTTATAGGCAAAAGAGGTAGGGCAAAGGAGCCGCGTGGGGCCCACAGGCCTGCTAGGCGCCCCCCAGGCCGCGGCTAGGGGGCTTGTGACCTCCCCCGAGGTCCCCTGCCTTGGTTCTCAAGTCCCCTGCGTATCTTCTGTTATGGAAAAAATCACCCCGCGGGTTTTATTCCGTTTGGACTCCGTTTAATATTCTTCTCTGAAAAAGGTCAAAAAACGGAAAAAACAGAAACTGACACTTGGCACTGAGTTAATAGGTTAGTCCCAAAAAAGATATAAAATAGCATATTCATGCATACAAAACATCCAAAGTTAACAAGATAATAGCATGGCACCATCAAAAATTATTGATACGTTGGAGACGTATCAAGCATCCCCAAGCTTAACTCCTGCTCGTCCTTGAGTAGGGAAGTGATAAAGACCGATTTTTTTATGTGGAATGATACCTAACATATTTGTCCTTTGTAACTTCTTTCTTGTGGTATGAATGTTCAGATCCGTAAGATTCAAAACAATAGTTTACTATTTACATGAAAACAATAATACTTCAAGCATACTAGCAAAGTAATCATGAACTTTTGAAATAACAAGGCCAAAAAAGTTATCCCTACAAAATCATATAGTCTGGCTATGCTCCAGCATCCCCACACAACGAATTTAAATCATGCACAACCACGGTATTGGCCAAGTAATTGTTTTTGCACTCTTACTTTCTCAAACTTTTTCAAGTCTCGCGCGATACATGAGCGTGAGCCATGGAAATAGCACTATAGGTGGAATAGAGTGTGGTGGAGGTTGTGAGGCAAAAAGGAGGAGATGGTCACATTGACTCGGCGTATCAAAGTCTATGGAGATGCCCATCAATAGATATCAATGTGAATGAGTAGGGATTGCCATGCAACGGATGCACAAGAGCTATAAGTGTGTGAAAGCTCAAAAGGAAAACTAGTGGGTGTGCACCCAACTTGCTTGCTCACGAAGACCTAGGGCAATTTTGAGGAAGCCCGTCATTGGAATATACAAGCCAAGTTATATAATGAAAAATCCCACTAGTATATGGAGTGAAAAAACAAGAGACTCTCTATCATGAAGAACATGGTGCTATTTTGAAGCACAAGTGTGGAAAAAGATAGTAGCATTGTCCCTTCTCTCTTTTTCTCTCATCATTTTTTTTGGGCTCTTTGGCCTCTTTTTTCATTTTTTTTGGTGGGCATCTTTGGCCTCTTTTTTTTTATTTCCTCACATGGGACAATGCTCTAATAATGATGATCATCACACTTTTATTTACTTACAACTCAATACTTAGAACAATGACGACTCTATAGGAAATGCCTCCGGCAGTGTACCGGGATGTGCAATGATCTAGCTTAGCGTATGACGTTGAAACATCTCGCTAGCTATTATACGATCATGCAATGGCAATATGAAAGTGACGGCACATGTCATGAGACTGAACGGTGGGAGTTGCATGGCAATATTTCTGGGAATGGCTATGAAAATGCCATAATAGGTAGGTCTGGTGGCTGTTTTGAGGAAGGTATATGGTGAGTTTGTGCACCGGCGAAAGTTGCGCGGCACTAGAGAGGCTAGCAATGGTGGAAGGTGAAAGTGCATCTATACCATGGACTCACATTAGTCATGAAGAACTCATATACTTATTGCGAACGTTTTTATTAGTAATTGAAACAAAGTGCTAAACGCATACTCCTAGGGGAAGGGTTGGTAGGTGTTAACCATCGCGCGATCCCGACCGCCACACAAAGGATGACAATCAATAAATCAATTATGCTCCGACTTCCTAACATAGAGGTTCACCATACGTGCATGCTACGGGAATCACTAATTTCAACACAAGTATTTCTAGATTCACAACACCCTACTAACATGACTCTAATATTACGAGATCCATATCTCAAAACTAATTGTGAGGAATCAAACTTCTCTTACTAATCAATGCACGTGAATATGGAAGTTCTTATTATATCCTCTTTGGATGCCTATCATCTTTAGGACTAATTTCATAGCACACGCCAATTAGCAAGTTAATTAGAGAGAGCACTCTAAAAATATATAAGTGAAGATCGAGAGTTTTTATTTCTTCAAAATATGACATCGCCGTGCTCTAAAAAGATATAAGTGAAGCACTAGAGCAAAGTTATCTAGCTGAAAAGATATAAGTGAAGCTCATTGAGTATTCTAGAAAATTCACGATGAGCGCATGTCCCTCTCAAAAAGGTGTGCAGAAAGGATGATTGTGAAAAAACAAAAAGCAAAGACTCCTATAATACACGACGCTCCAAGCGAAAAACATATAATGTGGTGAACAAAAATATAGCTCCAAGTAATGTTACCGATGGATTGAAGTCGAAAGGGGGGATGCCTTCCCGGGGCATCCCCAAGCTTAGTCTTTTTTATGTCCTTGAATTTGGCTTGGGATGCCTTGGGCATCACCAAGCTTAAGCTCTTTCCACTCTTTGTTCCATTGTCCATGAGAACATCACCCAAAACTTGAAAACTTCACAACACAAAACTTAAACAGAAACTCGTGATATCATTAGCATAAGAAAACAAACCACCACTCTTTACGTACTGTAGTAAACTTGATTTCTATTTAGATTGATGTTAGATTACTGCATTCTCACTTTTCCATTGGTAGTACCCCCCGATACTAACCATAGTTTCATCAAAATAAGCAATCAACACAACAAAAAACAGATCTGTCAAAAACAGACCAGTCTGTAGCAATCTGTATACTTCGTATACCTCTGGTATCCCAAATATTATGAAACATTATGAAATTAGGGAAATTCGCATATCAATCAGCAGAAAAAAGAATCAACTCAAAATCTCTTTCAGGATAGCAACTAAAAATAATTTCGTGAGCGCAAAGTTTGTGTGTTTTTCAGCATGATCAAACAACTATCACCAAAACAAATCATAAAGGTTTTACTTGGCACAAACACAAAAAGAAACATAAAAAACACAATCATAACAGAATTATGATGGTGTGGACACAACAAAACGGAAAGAAAAAAAGCAAAAATAAATTCATTGGGTTGCCTCCCAACAAGCGCTATTGTTTAACGCCCTTAGCTAGGCATAAGGCGATAGAATCAACTATCGTCATCTTTGGTGCTCAAACCATAAGTAGCCCTCATCATGGATTCATAAGGCAATCTTATTTGCTTTCTAGGAAAGTGTTCCATGACCTTATTTAATGGAAATTGAAATCTAATATTCCCTTCCTTCATATCGATGACAACACCAATAGTCCTAAGGAAAGGTCTACCAAGAATGATGGGACATGTCGGATTGCAATCAATATCATGCACAATGAAATCTACGGGCACATAGTTCCTATTTGCAATAATAAGAACATCATTGATCCTTCCCATAGGTTTCTAATAGTAGAATCCGCAAGATGCAAATTAAGAGAGCACTCACCAATCTCATTGAAGCCTAGAACATCACAAACAGACTTTGGAATAGCGGAAACACTAGGACCCAAATCACACAAAGCATTGCATTCATAGTTTTTAATCTTGATTTTGATAGTAGGTTCCCACTCATCATGAAGTTTTCTAGGAATAGATATCTCCAATTCAAGTTTCTCTTCAAGAGATTTCATCATAGCATCAACGATATGATCGGCAAAAGCCTTATTTTGGCTATAAGCATGTGGAGAGTTTAGCATGGATTGCATCAAGGAAATACATTCAATCAAAGAGCAACTATCATAATTGAATTCCTTGAAATCCAAAGTAGTAATTTCATCACTACTCAAAGTTTTGATATCTTCTACTCCACTTTCAGTGCTTTTAGCATCAAGACAAATAGACTCCGAATCATTGTGGCATTTCTCAACCAAAGTGGATTCATATCCAGCCGCATCATCATTAGGATTGACATTAGAAAACAAGGATTCAATAGGAGTCACACCAAGCACTTTAAGATCTTCGTGATTCTCGTCACGAGAACACGAATTTTTAAGCCATTCATGTCTAGCACGAATTTGGGCGGTTCTTTCTTTACTCTCATTCATGGAAACACACATAGCTTTCAAAGTTTCATCCATATTAATCTTGGGATGAGCACATCTCAATTTTTCAAAGCATAAATATCAAGAGACATTCTATCAACGGTCCTAGCCAAGTCATCAATTTTGAGCAGTTTTTCTTCTATGGACGCATTGAAAATCTTTTGCGAGTTGATAAACTCTTTAATATTAGTCTCAAGATCAGAGGGTAATTTATTGTAATTTTCATGAGCATTGTTGTAGGAATTGCCAAAGTTATTAGAGGGATTACTAGGAAAAGGCCTAGGATTAAAGTTACATCTATAAGCATTGTTGTTGCCAAAATTATTCCTACCAACAAAATTAACATCCAAGCTTTCATTGCTATTCTCAATAAAGGAAGACAAAGGCATATCATTTGGATCTAGAGGAGCACCTTTACTAGCAAACAACTTCATTAACTCATCCATCTTAGCACTCAAAGAGTTAATTTCTTCTATAGCATGCACTTTTTTACTAGTAGGTGACATTTCAGTGTGCCATTGAGAATAGGTTGTCAAGATATTATCTAGGAGTTTTGTGGCTTCTCCTACTGTGATTTCCATGAAAGTTCCACCAGATTCGGAATCCAAGATATTTATAGAAGCAAAATTCAAACCAGCATAGAATATTTGAATAATCATCCAAAGACTCAGGCCATGAGCGGCACAATTTCTAATCATCAATTTCATTCTCTCCCAAGATTGTCCAACATGTTCATGATCTAGTTGCTTAAAATTCATGATATCATTACGGAGAGAGATAATCTTAGCCGGTGGAAAATACTTGGAAATATAAGATGAAAACCAAGTTTTTGCTCGATCTCATAATGAGAACGGAAATAGCTTCAATTTAATCACATCATTGTCCACATCGTTCTTATTTTGCATATAGCATAACTCGATGAAGGTATTAAGATGGGATGCGGCATCTTCACTAGGAAGGCCGGAAAATTGCTCTTTCATAACAAGATTCAACAAGGCAGCATTGATTTCATATGATTTCGCACTAGTAGCGGGAGCAATCGGAGTACTAATAAAATAATTATTATTAGTATTCGAGAAGTCACACAATTTGGTGTTTTCAGTCATGGTGACGTAGCAAGCAGAGAAGTACACAAGTGAACAGAAAGCAAGCAAAAGAAAGGGCGAATATTTTTGTAAATTTTGTTCTTCGGAAGTGGGGAGAGGAAAACGAGAGGCAAAAGGCAAATAATGTAAATGCAAGAGATGAGTTTGGGATAGTTACTTGGATATGCTTCACTTTGAATACTCCCTAGCAACGGCGCCAGAAATTCCATTTGCTACTTCTCGAGCTTGCGTTGGTTTTCCCTTGAAGAGAAAGGGTGGTGCAACAAAGTAGTGATAAGTATTTCCCTCAGTTTGAGAACCAAGGTATCAATCCAGTAGGAGTATCAAGATGAGGCACCAATGTACCTGTGCAAAAACAAACAAACTTGCACCCAACACTATAAAGGTGTTGTTAATCCCTTCACGATTATTTGCAAGGTGACATCTGAAGGTGAAAAGTGCAACAACGTAATTTTGTAGATCTGAATATATGATGTGAAGTAGACCCGGGGGCCATAGTGTTCACTAGAGGCTTCTCTCATGATAACAAGTATTACGGCGGGTGAACGAATTACTGTGGAGCAATTGATAGAATCGCCCAAAGTCATGATGATATCTAAGGCAATGATCATACATATAGGCATCACGTCCGAGACAAGTACACCGACACTTTCTGCATCTACTACTATTACTCCACACATCGACTGCTATCCAGCATGCATCTAGTGTATTGAGTTCATAACAAGCAGAGTAACGCCTTAAGCAATATGACATGATGTAGAGGGATATATTCATGCAATACGATATAAACCCCATCTTTTTACCCTCGATGGCAACAACACGATGCGTGCCTCGCTACCACTTCTGTCACTAGGTGAGGACACCGCACAGTATGAACCCAAAACCAAGCACTTCTCCCATTGCAAGAATTATAGATCAAGTTGGCCAAACGAAACCCATAACTCGAAGAGAATTACAAGGATACGAAATCATGCATATAAGAGATCAGAGGAGACTTAAATAATATTCATAGATAATCTGATCATAAATCCACAATTCATCGGATCTCGACAAACACACCGCAAAGGAAAGTTACATCGGATAGATCTCCATGAAGATCATGGAGAACCTTGTATTGAAGATCGAAGAGAGAGAAGAAGCCATCTAGCTACAAGCTATGGACCCGAAGGTCTGCGGTGAACTACTCACGCATCATCGAAGAGGCAATGGTGTTGATGAAGAAGCCCTCCGTGTCCAAATCCCCCCTCCGGCAGGGCACCAGAACGGTCCCCATATGGGATCTTGCGGAGACAGAAGCTTGCAGCGGCAGAAAAGTATTTTCGTGGCTCTCTTCTTTGGTTTCGGGATTTTAGAGAATTTATAGGCGAAAGAGGTAGGGCAAAGGAGCCACATGGGCCCCACAAGCCTGTTAGGCGCCCCCCAGGTCACGGCTAGGGGGCTTGTGACCTCCCCCGAGGTCCCCTACCTTGGTTCCCAAGTCCCCTACATATCTTCTGTTATGGAAAAAATCATCCTGCAGGTTTTATTCCGTTTGGACTCCGTTTAATATTCTTCTCTGGAAAAGGTCAAAAACACGGAAAAAACAGAAACTGGCACTTGGCACTGAGTTAATAGGTTAGTCCCAAAAAAGATATAAAATAGCATATTGATGCATACAAAACATCCAAAGTTGACAAGATAATAGTATGGAACCATCAAAAATTATAGATACGTTGGAGACGTATCACCCTCCTGCTGGTGGATGGTAGCTATCCCCTCCCCGGCGACGTCCATTTTTGGGGGCTTGTCCTCAAGCATCACAGGCCCAGGCGATGCACGCTGGGGGCTTTGCCGGGGGCTGGGCACGGGAATGGCCGAAGGCGCCGGCAGAGCTTCCGGAGCGTCCGCCAGGGGATTGTCGCTGCTCGGACCCGTGGCATCCGCCGGGGCCCCCTCACCGGCCGGCGCGTCGACATCCACCAAGGGATCGCCCTCGGCCGTGTTCTTGGGACTTGCTAGAGGCACCCCGCCAGCCGATGTGTCCGCTCTCACCGACGGCTCGTCAGCCGCTGATTCCCTAGCCCTCTTCGCCGACCTTTGGGCCAGCGTCCGGGTGTCCGTGCGAATGAGAGACAGCACTGAGTCAGCAAAAACACCAAGCAAGCAAGAGTGAGGGGGAGACGGAGGATCAAATTCTTACTCGTCGTCCTCCTCCTCCAAGATCAAGATCGAGATATCATAATCCATCTCCGCCCAGGCACCCATTGATGGGGGCACCACCCTCGAACGTTTGGCGGGCGCGGTAGGTGGACTTTGCAAGACCGTGATATTGGAGCCAACGCGATGGAGCACTCGCTTGGGCTTCCGATGGGCCAAGCACTCCTCCGTCCCCTCCTTCTCCTCCTGCACCCCGGTGGCAGGTGTCCCTTCTTCTGGACGGACCCCGACAGCCGAACTGCCGGAACCGCCGGCGAGCTTCGCTTGTGGTGGCGCCTCTCCGCCAGTCGCTTCCCCGCCATGGGAACCCGCACCCCCAGCCCCGAGGGCGAGGGTATGCTCCTCCACCCGGCGGGCGATGTCCGCTTCTTCCTCGACGGTGGTTTCACGGACGAGGCCTTTTTCTTCCTGGATGGATACCTCCGACAATCCGTCGAAGAAAGACGAGACAACCTCCTCCGCGGGCTCCAGCCAGGTCGCGACCACACCGTGAGCATCGCAATCCGGCATCATCGCCGTGAGGCTGCTCAGGTCCGAGTTATTGCACAACAGGAGGACCCCCCCCCCACGGCAGCCGGATCTTCAGCTCTGAACTGAACAACTTCTGGCAGAAGTACCCAAGCTCCATGGCCATCAGATTGTTGTCCACCCCCGGTCATTGACGCATGACATACACCGCGTTTGAAAAAGGATGAAGCCGACCTCCCTCCCCGGTACTGGAGGGGGCGATGCGCCTGCGAATGAAATCAGCGGCCACCATCTCCATCGTCAACCCCGCGGCCTTAAGGCGCAGGATCTTGGTGGTAGCGATGGTCATCTTATCGTCGTCAGGGGACAGATTGCTCCAGCCCTCTCCCCGGGACCCAATCCTGGAGGTCCTAGGCTCGCAGCAGGGCGGATATCCCTCCTGAGAAATCCAGCACCACTTCCCCCGCCACTCGTCCCACTTCTCGCGAAGGGTACCTCCCAGGTACGTCTGCTTACGCCCAGTCCTTGGGACCCAGGCGATGGAGCCCGAAAGGGCCTCCCCGCCCTGGATGCAAGGAGTGAAGTAGTGGTGGAAGAGAGCTGTGTTGGGGGTGATTCCGACGAAGTTCTCGCAAAGGTGCGCGAAGATGGACCTGCACGTCACTGCGTTCGGTGTAAAGTCGAGGAGGCAGAAGCCATAGGTGTGCATGAGGTCAAGGAAGAACTCTGAGAATAGCGGGCAAAGCCCATAGAAGAAATAATCGGCAAAGAAGGGGAACTGGTCCGCCCCCCCACTTCCCGTCCCAGGGAGAACCTCGGTGGTCGGATGCGCATAACTCTGGAAAGGGAGGCATGGGGAAGCTCTAGCAGAGGGTGGCGACGGCGGCGGTGTTTGAGATTGGAAAAGGACCGGGAACAGTGGGCTAGGAGAGCTCGTATTTCCCACTTCTTATGGGGACGCGGGCCGACCCTTTGCCTGCTCTACCAATGGGTCCCCACGCCCGCGGCCTCCTCGACCACTGTGCGCATAACTCCTCTATCCGCACGTTCAATGAGCGATGTGGGGAAAGGCAATCGCCAGCAGATCCAGCCACGAAGGCCCGTGCACCTCTTTGGGCCTGGCCCAACGATGCTCCACACGCATGTGTGGCCTAGGCCCGGGGGCTCCTGTCGGTGCACTAAAGATTGGTGTCCCTAGTGCCCCAAACTTGTGCACGGACACAAAGGGCCCATGACGGCAGGGTGTGGCAGAGTCCAGACAAGGTGCGCCCCCAAGATTACCAAGGCCCCGGCAAGCCTGCCTTGGTGGGAGGATAACCAAGGCCACACCCGTTTACGGGCGTGATGAACTCACCACGCACGAGGCCTCTGCAAACCTCCCTTGCCGGGACGACAACCGAAGCCCCCGGCAAGCTTCCTTGCCGGGACGAAGACCCAAGGCCCCGACAAGCTCCCTTGCCGGGATAACATGCTAGGCACTGGAGGGCAACCGCCCTTGCCACAGTGCCACCGCCCCCAAGTTCCAGCGCATTCCGCATGCGCCAGCGCAGCGTCCAGGTGTCGAAACGCTCGGACACAGGTCTTCGCCAGCAAGTTGTTGACAAGGACAAGACATGCATTTAATGCACCTGACAGCGGTAGATGGATAAGCACCGCTCTAGGTTCACTGTAACTTCTCGTGAACCTACCACCGAGACCCCTTAGCCTATAAAGAGAGGCCCTTAGCTCATTCACAAGGGGTTAGACTCTTTGGACATTGGCCAGAAGAGGGTTATCATCAGTCACTGTAATGAACAACGAGACGCTTAATACGATCAGACGAGCAGGACGTAGGGTTTTACGCGCAAGTGGCCCGAACCTGGGTAAAAAGGCTTGTCGGGTGCTGACCGTTAGCTCCGCTCTTAACGTCGTCTTTCCCCGCCCTACGATCAGAAGGGTATCACATTGATTCCCATAGGTGTTGACCTAGAAACGCCGACAAAGAGCCTCAGTGCAAATTCTTTTGGTGTAGTTATTGTTGATGAATTTTCCAGATTTACGTGGGTGTTCTTTTTTTATGACAAGTCGTAGGTACAAAAGATCTTGAAGAATTACGCTCGGAAAGCTCAAAATAAGTTTGAAGTGAAAATCAAGAAAGTTCGGAGCGATAACGGATCGGAGTTAAAGAACACAAGTGTGGATACTTTTCTTGATGAAGAAGGTATCTCACATGAGTTCTCAGCGACGTACACACCTCAACAAAATGGAGTCGTTGAGAGGTAGAATTGGACTCTCATAAAGATGGCTAGAACGAATCTTGATGAATACAGGACGTCAAGACAATTTTGGTATGATGTTGTGGAAATAGCTTGTCATGCCACAAACGAACTCTACTTACATAAGCTTCTCGGTAAAACGACATACGAGCTACTCACTGGTAACAAACCCCAAGTTGGATACTTTCAAGTATTCAGCTCTAACTGCTACGTTCTTGATAAGCATTCTCGTTCTAAAGTTGCTCCAAAATCTCATTAAGGTTTCCTATTTTGTTACGAATCAAGCTGCCACACTTACCATGTCTACAACAACTTCACTTGAAAAGTTGAAGAGACGGTAGATGTGAAGTTTGATCAATCTAATGGTTCGCAAGTCAAACAATTTCCAAATGATGTAAGAGATAAACCTTCGGTAGCCATCCAATATCTACCCATCTATAAGATTCGTCCCAAGCAGGTGAAGGAAAGCACTTCATCAACACAAGTGGGAGCTCCTACTTCGTGTGAAGTCGAACCACAAAACGACATGGAGGCATCCACAAGTGGTACACGGCATGATGAAGAGGAGGAAGAAGTACATCGTCATGATCCACATCAACCTTCTTCACCACCACCTCAAGGAGATGACACCTTCAACAACAACTAAGGATAAGATGATGAGGAAGCTCCACCATCCAACAGGAAAAAGCCATCATAAGTTCGAGCAAGAGTGGACAAGGATCGTCTGTTGAATCAAATTTTCGGTGACATACAAACTGGGAGAAACACTCGCTCTAAAACTCGTTTAGCTAACTTTTGTGAGCATTACTCATTTATCTCTAGCATTGAGCCTATGAAGGTAGAATAAGCACTTCAAGACACGGATTGGGTGAATGCCACGCACGAAGAGCTACACAACTTCGAGAGGAATGAAGCTTGGACACTCGTGGAAAAGCCCAAGGGCGAGCACAACATCATTGGTACAAAATGGGTGTTTTGGAATAAGCAAGATGAAGATGGTCAAGTAGTATGCAACAAGGCACGTCTCTTAGCACAAGGTTACACGCAAGTCAAAGGTATGGACTACAGTGAGACCTATGCCCCCCTTATTAGACTTGAAGGCATTTGCATTCTTCTCACTTACACCAATCACCATGATATTACTCTTTCCAAATGGACATCAAAAGTTCTTTTCTAAATGGTGAAATTGAAGAGGAAGTTTATGTCAAACAACCTCCTCGCTTTGTGAACCCTAAGAAACCTAATCATGTTTATAAACTTCATAAAGCTTTATATGGTCTTAAACAAGCCTCTCGAGCTTGGTACAAATGCCTGACGAAGTTCCTCATTGAAAAGGGTTTTGAGATTGGTAAAATTGACATAACCTTATTCACTAAAAGAGTTACTGGTGAACTATTTGTGTGCCAAATATATGTGGATGATATTATCTTTGAATCCACTAACCCACATTTTAGTGAAATGTTCGGAAGGTTGATGTAAGAGAAGTATAAGATGTATATGATGTGCGAGCTGAAATTCTTCCTTGGTTTGCAAACCCAACAAATGAGAGAAGGTACATTTATCTCTCAAACCAAGTACACCAAGGACTTGATCAATCAGTTCAGCATGCAAGAGTGCAAAAATACGAAAACTCCCATGCCTACTAGTGGACATGTTGACCTCACTAAGGAGGACAAACTGGTTGATCAAAAGGTTTATCAATCAATGATCAACTCTTTGCTATATCTATGTGCCTCCCATCCCGATATCATGTTTAGCGTTTGCATGTGTGCCCGATATCAAGCTGCACCTAAGGAGTGTCATCTAAAGGTTATGAAAATAATTGTGAGATACTTGATACATACACCAAACTTTCGTATATGGTACCCCAAGGGATCTACTTTTAATCTTGTTGGCTATTCCGACTCGGACTATGCCGGATACAAGGTTGATAGGAATTCTACCTCGGATAGACGTCAATTTCTTGGGAGATATCTTGTGTCTTGGTCATCCAACAAACAAAACTCGGTATCTTTATCTATTGCCGAAGTGGAATACATTACCGCCGGATCATGTTGTGTGCAATTACTCTAGATGACGCAAACTCTTAAGGATTATGGCATCCATGTGAAACATGTTACATTATTGTGTGACAATGAAAGTGCTATTAAAATTACCCATAATCATGCGCAACATTCTCGAACTAAACGTATTCAAGTGCGACATCATTTCATTCGTGATCATGTTGGTAAAGGAGATATTAATCTCAAGCATGTTCGTACTGACAAACAATTGGCTGATATCTTTACCAAGCCACTTGATCAGAAAGTGTTTTTGAGGAGTGAGTTGAACATCATTGATGCTTGAAATTTGAGCTAGACTCGCTCGAATGCATGCAAGGGCATGAGCTTACTTGATTATTCCATGATGCTATTGATATGACACTATCTTATAACTTGGAAAACTATGTTCCCTTGTATTGCATATAACCTTTTTGTAGGTACTTGGAAAAACTACACACCACAAAATTGCCATCAACTGACATCAAAAGCAATCTTGTCATGACCAAGTATCAACAACCCCTTCTTCTGAGATGAAGGAACAAGACAACAAAATCATATGCTTGACAACTATATGATGATAAAATCACTCTTGTCATTTGGATATATTATGCTCTTCCTTGCATGACTAACCAATGTAGGTGAAAAGTGAACCAAAACTACAAGGATAGGTCCCAACTTAAGATGAACTTCATCAACATTGAGCATCCATGACAAGTTCACCTACATGCCACGTCATCAACATCATTCGAAGGTATGTACTCATATCCTTGATAAAGCTTTACTCCAAGTCATCTGGTAAAGTAACTCAAGTGATATGAAGACATTAAAATGCTTAATAAAAAATGGCAAACCCATTTTGTGCTTAACGATAAGGATGACCTATGATCAAGCATTCTTGCTTGACTCCTCAAGTCAATATACTCTTATTGAGGTGACCTAGTCACCGCCCAAGATCTAGATGAAGATTCTGGTATGGTTCATGTTTAGGTTGAATGCTTTCTTGGAACCATTCAATTCTCATCTATATGAGTATATATATTTAAAAAAATTATTCTATGTTCTTCTGTAAAACTTTTGGATATTGTCCGCCTATTTGAATAAATAAATTCAATTTTTAATTGCAACTCGGTCTCTCCAATCTAGGAAACTCGGTCTAACAGAAATATCCGAGTGGTCGAAGATCAATTACGGTCCTACCGAACCATATTGCGTCAGAGCCTCCGAATTTCTATACTATAAGAGTTATTGTTTATATTACTGGATTTATAATTGTGGTCCCACAATTATCAAGGGGGGGACTTCTTAAGGGGGGGAACTTCGGTGAGCCCACAAAACATCTAGGATTCCTGATGCAAAGAAGGAGAAAATTCTCCATACTAAAGGGGAGAAAAATTCAAGGAACCCTTATCAGAGGAAGAAGAATCTAGGATCCCTTACTCTTAATGAACCATTACCCTGTGACCTTTTTGGAAATTAATGCCAATGGGGGAGATATATCAAAGCTTCTAACTGCTTATACCAAAATGGCAGATCTACCAAAGGGAAGATTTGCCAAAGGGGGAGTAATATCAAAGCCTACACATTCACAGGGAGAGATCCCATTAAGGGGGAGAGATATAGAAACTTTAATTGCCCACTTTGGATTGAACTTGTCTCACCCTACCTACTCCCAATATTTACATGCTATGATTCAGGGGGAGCGGAAATCTTATATATTCACTCTTAGGTGAGAAAGTTCTAAATATTCTTGGAGAGATATCTATAATCAAATCATATTTTCAATATTTCTTCAATATCTTGATACTTTTGAAGCTCTTTTCATATTTACAATAGTATACTCTTGTGCTATCTAACATTTGTTTTCCCAAGTGTACTCCTACTAATAAGATGCTCAAGAACGTCAAGGTAAGTATATGCATCATATCCTTGTTCAAGATGATCTCTTGTCTCTTGCACATATTGTTTGCAAGGGTGAGTCTTGAACATGGAAACGTTTCGTTCACATAATGTTTGATGCATATATCCAACATTCATATGACTCGTCTTGTCCCTTCTACTATATGTGTGCTCATGCAGTCCAAAGGAAACATCTCTTAAAAGGGATTGCACATATTTAGGGGGAGTTTGTATTAGTCATGTATCTCTCAAAGCTGTCATATTCTACTTCTTACATTTATTTGAAGCTTTGATTGTATGTTGTCATAAATTACCAAACAGGGGGAGATTGAAAGCAGATATGCTCCCTTGGTGGTTTTGATAATTCATTACAACATAGATTGTCTCTTGAACTAACACTTTTACCTAGTATATTTCACGTATAGTCCATATAGATGCACTGGCTAAGGATTGTGAGAAGAAGTCCCTTGATCCAAGGAAAGGAATAGGATTGGACAAGCTTCAAGCCAGAAGACTCTACGTTTTATATTTGTCAGAAATCACGTTTGAGTCCATAGGAGAGCCAATACTATTAAAAGGGGGTGACGTATGATAGCACCACCTATCGGAACCACACCAAAAATCATCGTGTCCATCTTTGCGTTTGATCTTCCTAAACTCTACTCCTTACTTACATGTGTAATGTATTTACTTTCTGCTGCTATATATGTTGACTAGCATGTGTAGAGTACACTAGACTTGTTAGAATTGCTAAAATCTGCCAACAATTAAAACTAGGAAAAGGCTAGGTTTTGATTTATGCAAGTAGTATGTTCACCCCCCTAGAAATCCTGCCTAGTGATCCCACAATAGGTGCCCTAGAGGACCCGCCTTTTGAGATTATTCCTCCTTGTCGTAAGCGACCCTTTGCCCTCATGTCGACACATATGTTATTGTTCCCGGTTCTTCATATTTTCAATCTATGTGCTAAATTGAGTGGGTCGACAAAGACCAACAGATTGATGAGGACGATCTGGCTACTGCAGATCCTAGGCCAACTGGCGCAGAATGTCAAGACAAACAGGATGAGGTAGAAAGTGCACAAGTCGCCGACGAGGAGTAACTTCAATTACTATGGATGAAAAATATTGAAATATTTTTTGGCTCCTGAGATGAGCCTGTAATAGGAGGTAATAGATTTGACCCGTTTGTTGTGCCATCATGCATGCAAAACTTCAACTTTGAATCTACCATGATATTATCAATATATCTTTGCATTGCATCTTGATTGTTTGATAAGCTGCCCGCTTTTGTTTGTAGGAGGTAAGCTGCGAAAATCTTAAAGATTCTTATGATATGTTGATCAGGAAAATAAGTGGTCATCTTGTGACACAGTATAATAACCCGGTGGTCTGTGTATGACCTGGCAAAAAATTTGTCCCAGAAAATAACTAATCATCTTTGTGGCGCAGTATAATAGCTTCGTAGTCAATATATGACTCCATAAAAAGATGAAAGTCCTGCAATAAGAATAAAAGATAAGATAAATTTATGAGCCACCTTTGTAAGCTCGGTAATATATATCAAATTTTTGAGACCCAAATCTTACTTCAATGAAGCTAGCTTGATAGACACTTGATTAACTTTGCTTTCTGTAAGCCGGCCCTCACATGACCCAATCGATGTTTTAACTCTGATAAGTTCATGTTGACTTATTCTAGAGTACACGAGGTCAAAGTAGCATAGAGTGAATAGGCAGGTTTAACCAAGTTTCAAAGAAGACGACTCAATAGCCCATGGAGTATCCTTGCTTTCTGTATGCCGACTCTCACGTGACACAAGCGTGTTTTAACCTGGATAATTTCAGGGTCCATGAGGATTGACTTATCGACAATACATGGGGTCACCTTATTTGGAGAAGCATCATGCAGACACGCAGGTTTAACCATAATTTTTTGTTGTGATTAGCTTGCAGCCTGATACGTCTCCGTCGTATCTACTTTTCCGAACTCTTTTGCCCTTGTTTTGGACTCTAATTTGGATGATTTGAATGGAACTAACCCAGACTGACGTTGTTTTGAGCAAAATTGCCATGGTATTGTTTTTGTGCAGAACTAAAAGTTCTCGGAATGTCCTGAAAATTTACGGAGAATTTTTCTGGAATAAAAGAAAAATACCTGCGCAAAGTTCCACCGGAGGAGGTGGACCAGTGAGCCACAAGCCCCTGGGCCACGGCCACCCCCCTAGGCCGCGTCGTGAGGGCCAGTGGGACCCACATGGCACCACCGCCCCCAAACTTAGCTCTATATATACCGTTTCACCTGGAAAAAAATCAAAGAGAAGGTTTCATCGCGTTTTACGATACGGTGGCGCCGCCACATCCTGTTCTTCATGTGGAGGGCAGATCTGGAGTCCATTTTGGGCTCCGGAGATGGGAAATCATCGCCATCGTCATCATCAACCTTCCTCCATTGACAATTCCATGATGCTCTTCACCGTTCGTGAGTAATCTCATCGTAGGCTTGCTGGGCGGTGATGAGTTGGATGAGATCTATCATGTAATCGAGTTAGTTTTGACGGAGATTGTTCCCTTGTATCCACTATGTTCTGAGATTGATGTTGCTACTACTTGGATATGCTTAGTGCTTATCACTAGGGACCGAGTGCCATGATTTTAGATCTGAACCTATTATGTTGTCGCCAATATATGTGTGTTTTAGATCCTATCTTGCAAGTTGTAGTCACCTCCTATGTGTTATGACCCGGCAACCCCGGAGTGACAATAGCTGGAACCACTCCCGGAGATGACCATAGTATGAGGAGTTCATGTATTCACCACGTGTTAATGCGTTGGTCTGGTTATTTATTAAAAGGAAAACTTTAATATCCCGTAGTTTCCATTAGGACCCCGCTGCCACGGGAGGGATGGACAATAGATGTCATGCAAGTTCTTTTCCTAAGCACGTATGACTACATACGGAATACATGCGTACATTAGATTGACGAACGGGAGCTAGTTACATATCTCCCCATGTTATAGCTGTTACATGATGAATCACATCCGTCATACTCATCGATCACCGATCCACTGCCTACGAGTCTTTTACTACTGGTCCTTGCTATGTTACTTTGTCTAGGCTTGTCCCTTGCTACAAAAGGGATTGGGCCACTTTGCTGCTACTGTTGCTACTACTGTTACTCTGATGCTGCTACTTCTGTTCCTTGGCTTCTTCGCTGTTACTTGTCGCAAGATCCTTTTTCGTCTCCGTTGGCGGGGAAGAATATTTCCCGTCCACGTGCAACCTACTGGCGCCATTGATACAACAGTTAGGAATAGTCTGCCATCAACAGATCTGTTTTTGGCACCGTTGCTATCATACTACTTTGCTATTGATACTTTGCTTGCAGACACTAATCTTTCAGGTGTGGTTGAATTTGATAACCTCAGCTTCTAATACTTAAGAATATTCTTTAGCTTCCCCTTGTGAATGAATCAACAAATTTGGGTCGAATACTCTACCCCCGAAAACTGTTGTGATCCCTTACACTTGTGGGTTATCAAGACCTTTTTCTGGCGCCGTTGCCGAGGAGGCACAGCTATATTCTCTGAGTCACTTGGGATTTACTTCTGCTGGTCACTATGAGGAATCCGAAAGATCCAAGAACTGAAATCTTGCCTTCCACTACGAGGATAGGTAAGGAACTGCCATCTAGCTCTACACTTGATTCACTTCAGTTATGAATAAGTTTGCGACATCGCCTCCTGCTAGAAATCTTGATATGTCGCTGCTATGCTTAATACTATGCCTGATGATGCTATGCTTGATACTATGCCTGATGATGTTATGCTTGATACTATGCCTGATGATGTTATGCTTGATACTATACCTGATGATGCTATGCTTGATACTAAGCCTAATGATGCTATGCGTGATACTGCTTTGCCACTAGGTGCCCTTGATGCACATATTGCTAGAGTTGCTGCTAGATGTGATGATACTTCTGAAACTGCTGATACTATTGATGTAGAACCTGCTACTATGCATGAATTGCCTGTTATGCCTGATACACGCTATGTTATTGAGTGAGAGATAGCTGAGGACTTTCTTGTGTGTACGGATAGTTATGATGTTGAGAACTTACTGCTCAAGTGGAAAGAGAAATCTCTGAACGCTAGGATGAAATACGACCCGAAGTTTGCTACTTCGCCTATCTTTGTGACCGATAAGGATTATGAATTCTCTGTCGACCCTGAGCTAATCACTCTGGTCGAGTCTGATCCTTTTCACGGTTATGAGTCTGAAACGGTTGTAGCCCATCTTACCAAACTGCACGATATAGCAATCATATTCACTAGTGAGGAAAAGATCCGCCACTACTATATCCTCAAGTTGTTTCCTTTCTCGCTAAAGGATGATGCTCAGACCTGGTTAACTTCTCTTGCTCCTGGTTGTGTGCGTAGCCCCTAGGATATGGTCTACTACTTCTCTGAAAAATATTTCCCTGCCCATAAGAAGCAAGCTGCCTTGCAGGAAATATACAACTTTGCTCAAGCTGAAGAAGAGAGTCTCCCACAAGCTTGGGGGAGGCTCATCTAGCTACTGAATGCTTTGCCTGATCACCCTCTTGAGAAGAATGAAATACTTGATATCTTCTATAATGGACTTACCGATGCTTCCAACGACCACCTAGATAGTTGTGTTGGTTTTGTTTTCAGGGAACGAACCATAGAACAAGCTGAGATTCTACTGAATAACATCTTGTGCAATGAGAATGCTTGGAATATTCCCGAACCACCTCCTAAGCCAACTCCGAAGAAAAGAGGTATTCTATTCCTCACTCCTCAAGATATGCAAGAAGCTAAGAAATCTATCCGAGAGCAAGGCATTAAATCTGAAGGTGTAAAAAATCTACCACCTATCGAAGAGATCCATGGTTTCGATAACCCGATACAACTAGTAGAAGTAAATTCTCTGCGTAGGTTTGATGAGAGTGATATTCCTTTTGATAAACCTGCTAGCCTATGCATGGATGAATTTGATAACTTTGTTGCCAAACAACAGAGTTTCAATGATTATGTTAGCAGACAATTGGAACAGAATGCTCGTATGCTTAGTCATTTAAGTGCTTGTGTAGACAGAAATGTCAATTATCTTCAGCTTCTGAGTAAACATGCCTCTATGGTTACTACTCATGTAGAACAAGTACTTAAAGTTCAGAATGACTTGCTCAATGAGTTGAATGACAATTCCATTAGAGTCATTACTAGAGGCGGTAGAATGACGCAGGAACCTTTGTATCTCGAGGGTCATCCGAAGAGAGTTGAACAAGATTCTCAAGGAGTTAGCACTGATGCACCTAGTCATCCTAGAAAGAAGAAGAAAGATGATAGGAACCTGCACGCTAGAAACCCTGTTGCTGCTACCCCTGAGAGGCCAAACGATGCCTCTGTCTCTGATGCTGAAACACAATCTGGTGATGAACATGAGCCTAATGATAATATCAATAGTGATGTTCGTGATGATGCCCAACCTAGCAATGATAAGGATGTGGAGATTGAACCTGATCTTGATAACCCACATCCTAAGACTAAGAGATACGATAAGAATGACTTCGCTGCTAGGAAGCATGGTAAAGAAAGGAAACCATGGGTTCAGAAACCTATGCCCTTTCCTTCCAAACCATCCAAGAAAAAGGACGATGAGGATTCTGAGTGATTTGTTGAAATGATCAGACCTGTCTTTCTACAAATGTGTTTGACAGCTATGCTCAAAATGTCTCCGTATGCTAAGTACATGAAAGATATTGTGACTAATAAGAGGAGGATACCTGAGGTTGAGATTTACACCATGCTTGCTAATTATACCTTCAAGGGTGGAACTCCCAAGAAACTAGGTGATCTCGGTGTGCCCACTATACCTTGCTCCATTAAAGGCAACTACGTTAGAACTGCTTTATGCGACCTTGGAGCCGGTGTTAGTGTTATGCCTCTCTCTCTTTATCGTAGACTTGAACTAGATAAGTTGACACCCAATGAAATCTCTGTGCAAATGGCCGACAAATCAATTGCTTTCCCTATCGGCATTTGTGAGGATGTGCCTGTTGTGGTTGCTAACGTCACTATCTTAACAGACTTTGTTATCTTGGATATTCCTGAGGACGGTGCCATGGAGGTCATCCTCGGAAGACCCTTTTTAAACACGACAGGGGCTGTTATAGATTGCAACAAAGGCAATGTCACTTTCCATGTCAACAGTAATGAGCATACGGTGCACTTTCCGAAGAAACAATATCGAGTACATTGCATCAATGCTATCGAAAAAACTTCATCGATTCTTATTGGGAGCTTTGAATGCCCTATTCCTCGTGTCAAGATGATGTATGATTTGCTTGTTGGGGAAATACACATCCCCATTGAGGTAACCTAGTGACTATTCGAAAATTCTTCGTTCTCTTTTGCGATTCGAAAAGTTTTGTCGATGGGATTTGATCAACCCCATTGACGGATTTCTTTCGATGACCATGAGATGGATGAATCAAGGAGTCACAAACCTCTGTTCCAAGCTTTCACTTTAGGTTTCTTAGATGAAAAATGATAGATTTAGTTTAGTTTTCCCTGTTTTCTGTTTTAGCGTCCGGTAGAAAAGTACCTCGAAAATAAAAGTTCTCCGACTGTCCTGAAAATCAAGTATGATTTTTCTGGAATTTTTGAAAAATTCTAAGACAAAGAGCTTGTCTGGGGGCTGTACGAGTGGGCCACAAGCCCTTGGGGCGCGGTCACCCCCCTGGCCGCGCCACCCACGCTCATGGGGCCCACAGGCACCCCGTCCACTCATTCTTGCTCTCATCTGGTTCTCCTACCTCCAGAAAAAATCATTTCACAACTCAAACCCGTGTTCTTGCTCCTCTTGCTGGGATTTTCGATCTCTTTGCTCAAATCACCATTCTCCGAACTGTTTTGGGAAATTACTCCTTGGTAAGTGACTCCTCCATTGGTCCAATTAGTTTTTGCTCTAGTGCCTTATACTCCGCATATTTTTGCTGCCTTGGTGATCATGTTCTTGAGCTTTCCATGTTGATTCTAGCTGGTCCCAAGTAGTTTTGCGGCGTAATATGGCCTCTAGGCACTTGTGGGAGTAGTTGCTACGAGTTTAGTTTGACCTTGTTCACCTTTCCTTAGAATCACTGAAAATTTCAGAAAAGGAAGATGTTCAAGAGAAACTTTCATGGTGGTTCCTCAAGCAAGAGAGGTCCCCGTCTTGCGATTCGGGAGCCCGATCTTTACCAACCAAGGGACGCGCAGGTACAACCATGTGAATGGCCTTGTGATGAATTTATGATTGAGGCGGGTTTCAAGGATGAGTTTGATGCACTTGTTCGCAACGTCGGACTCGAAGAATTCATATCCGATAAATGTGAACAGTATGTTGTTCTCACTGCCTCTTTTGCTTGTAGATTCAAATTTTCAGCTGGTCGTGAAACATCGGTACTGTTTGATCTCTATGATAAATCGTATACCATGGATTCAGAGGATTTCAATAGAATTTGCAAAATACCTATTTGGAGTAGCCTCAATGATCCTCCTAAATCTTTGGTTAGAGATTTTTGCTCTGGTATTACGGTTGGAGAAACTAGAGACATTACGCAAGCTACCATGGGGAGTATTCATTTTCCTGCCTTACATTACTTTGCCCTCTTCATAGGTAGATGCATTAATGGCAAGATTGAGCATTATCACCTCTGCGCACCCGACCTTAGTATCCTTAAGAGTGCAGTGACGGGTGACAAAAACTTCAACATGGGAGCTATTATAGCAAGGAGGCTGGATAAGAATGCTATTCAAGGGGATTTCTTTGGTGGGATCTATGCCACTCGCATAGCAAATTTTCTTGGAGTACCCATCCGCGAAGGAGACCCCCCGCTCCATACAGCTTTCCTTGACCGCGTCGCTTTGACACGCTACCAGTTCCTTGAGAGGGATGTCGAATCCCTCCTATACCATTTGATATTTAACCGGCAGCGTGTATTCCATTTTACCCTTCCTGCTCCTGCCTTCTTTGACTTTCAGGTAAAACGGAGATATTACATAACCAGAGGAGAGGCACAGGATTATGAGAGGGAGTCAAAGGCTGATCGTCTCCATGAGGCAGCTATTCAGGAAGTGGCTGCAGCGCTCCCGTATAACCCCCATTATGATTTTGGGTTTCGCCAGGACCATCCTTGGGAGTAGACCAACTTAGGCTAAAAGCCTAAGCTTGGGGGAGTACGTGTTCTCACCGACTTTACATTCTTTCTTATGCTTTCACTTTGTTCGTCGATGTTCACACTTTGCCACTGTATCATCCATGCTAGTTTATTTCTTTTTCTCGTTTTCGTTTTCTTTTCGTGTGTCTGTCTAGTTTGAGAAAACCCACAAAGATTTTCGTTCTGTTCTTCTGCTTGTTGGGAGCTTTCCCGTGTAGATAGTTTTCTTTTCCTCTAGGTCAAGGTAGAAGATATTGGTTACAATGTTTAGTGGCTCTTGCATGCATACCTGTTTAGCTTTCAAAGAGCCATATTACTTTGTCTTCTCCTTTGTGTTTGCGTGCAGATTCCAGCTTTAGTCCAATGCACGAGCACGCTTATTATTGTTCACATCGTTCGGTCGTTCAAGTGAAAGGCAATAATGACGATATATGATGAAGTGACTGAGCTTGTAAAAGCTGGTATGAACTCGATCTATTTTGTTTTTGTAAATATGACTAGCTCACTGTTCCTAGTTCAGCTTTGTTGTGAGAGAAACATGTTTTCAATGACAACTTAGAGATCATAGTTGCTTATGCCATGCTTACTTAGCTAGGAGCTTATAATGGTTTGACTTGGATGCCCACATGAATGTTGAGATGACTATGATGTAGTATGATAGGATGGTAACCTCCTTTGAATGATTCAAGTGGCTTGACTTGGCGCATGTTTACGCATGTAGTTGAAACAAAATCTAAATAGCCTCTATGATGTTCATGTTCATGGTGATTTATGTCCTACTCATGCTTGCACTCAATGCTAGTTAATCTCAATGCATTTTGATGACTGTTGTCGCTCTCTAGTTGGTCGCTTCCCAGTCTTTTGCTAGCCTTCACTTGTACTAAGCGGGAATACTGCTTGTGCATCCACCTCCATAAACCCAAAGTTGTGCCATATGATTCCACCATACCTACCTATGTGCAGTATCTACCTGCCGTTCCAAGTAAATTTGCATGTGCCACTCTCTAAACCTTCAAGAAATAATCTGTTTTCCTTGCCCGAACCACTCATGCGATGACAGGGGGCTATTGGTATCTTCCATGCTAGGCGTGTTATCCTTGATATGTGTTTATTCACTATCATTCACGAGAAAGGGGCCGGTAATTGGAATTCCCAGTTCCATGCTCAAATTGAAAAGATAATTGCAAACAAAACTCCCCCAGGATTGATGTTGGTATGGACGGTACCCGAGGATTCGGCTAGCCGTGGAGTGTGATTGATTGGTGGTGGGGGAGTCAAAAATTTACTTTTCTGTTTGGGAACCGCCTATAGCAGGTGTAGTGTGGCAGATGTTGAGAACTCTTAGTCATTGCGTTGACAATGAAAGCATGCCACCCAAAATTATTATCTCTGTTTTCAAAGCTTGAGCTCTGGCACCTCTGCAAATCAATGCTTCCCTCTGCGAAGGGCCTATCTATTTATGTTCCTGTTGAGTCATCCTCCTCTTACAAAAGTTATCTGCACTGGATCTTCATTGCCTTGAATTACAATGTTTAGTCATCCCTTGGTCTTTGAAGGTGCTCTGCATTTATGTTTTGCGGTCTCAGAAAGAGCTAGCGAGATACCATCTATTCGTACTGCTTCATGTTGTTTTGATTGAAGTGTTGACACTTGAGGCTTATTATTATTTGCTCGCTAGTTGATTATGCCATTGATATGAGTTTACCGTGAGACCTAGATGTCATTTGCTTATGTGGTTTGCTTGTGATCTTGCTGAAACTCTGGATATGAGTTAGACATAGTTGCAACAACAAGATCAAACAGAGTTCGTCAAAGTTTTTCTTTTGTCTCTTTAAGTTTGTCAACTGAATTGCTTGAGGACAAGCAAGGCTTTAAGCTTGGGGGAGTTGATACGTCTCCGTCGTATCTACTTTTTCGAACTCTTTTTCCCTTGTTTTGGACTCTAATTTGCATGATTTGAATGGAACTAATCCAGACTCACGTTGTTTTCAGAAGAATTGACATGGTGTTGTTTTTGTGCATAAATAAAAGTTCTTGGAATGTCCTGCAAAATTATGGAGAATTTTTCTGGAATAAAAGAAAAATACATGCGCAAAGATCCACCGGAGGAGGTGGACCAGTGGGCCACAAGCCCCTGGGCCGCGTCCACCCCCGTAGGCCGCGCCGTGAGGGCTTATGGGGCCCACGTGGCACCACCGCCCCCAAACTCAGCTCTATATATTCCGTTTCGCCCGGAAAAAAAATCAGAGAGAAGGTTTCATCGCGTTTTACGATACGGAGGCGCCGCCACATCCTGTTCTTCATCTGGAGGGCAGATCTGGAGTCCGTTTCGGGCTCCGGAGAGGGGAAATCATCGCCATCATCATCATCAACCTTCCTCCATCGACAATTCCATGATTCTCTTCACCGTTCGTGAGTAATCTCATCGTAGGCTTGCTGGACGGTGATGAGTTGGATGAGATCTGTCATGTAATCGACTATGTTCTGACGGGGATTGATCCCTAGTATCCACAATGTTCTGAGATTGATGTTGCTACTACTTGGCTATGCTTAATACTTGTCACTAGGGCCCGAGTGCCATGATTTCAGATCTGAACCTATTATGTTGTCGCCAATATATGTGTGTTTTAGATCCTATCTTGCAAGTTGTAGTCACCTACTATGTGTTATGACCCGGCAACCCCGGAGTGACAATAGCCGGAACCACTCCCGGAGATGACCATAGTATGAGGATTTCATGTATTCACCACGTGTTAATGCGTTGGTCCAATTCTTTATTAAAAGGAGAACCTTAATATACCGTAGTTTCCATTTGGACCCCGCTGCCACGGGAGGGATGGACAATAGATGTCATGCAAGTTCTTTTCCCTAAGCACGGATGACTACATACGGAATACATGCCTACATTAGATTGACGAACTGGAGCTAGTTACATATCTCTCCGTGTTATAGCTGTTACATGATGAATCACATCCGTCATACTCATCCATCACCAATCCACTGCCTACGAGTCTTTTACTACTGGTCCTTGCTACGTTACTTTGTCTAGGCTTGTCCCTTGCTACAAAAGGGATTGGGCCACTTTGCTTCTACTGTTGCTACTGCTGTTGCTGCTACTGTTGTTCCTTGCTTCTTCGCTGTTACTTGTCGCAAGATCCTTTTTTGTCTCCGTTGGCAAGGAAGAATATTTCCCGTCCACGTGCAACCTACTGGCGCCATTGATACAATAGTTAGGAATAGTCTGCCATCAATAGATCTGTTTCTGGCACGGTTGCTATCATACTACTTTGCTACTGATACTTTGCTTACAGACACTAATCTTTTAGGTGTGGTTGAATTTCATAAACTCAGCTGCTAATACTTGAGAATATTCTTTAGCTTCCCCTTGTGAGCGAATCAACAAATTTGGGTCGAATACTCTACCCTCGAAAATTGTTGTGATCCCCTACACTTGTGGGTTATCACAGACGGGTGAAGAGGGAAATTATAACTTGATAACTCGTTGAGTAGGGAGCCCCCAAGTGACTTGTCTTTCAAAGAATAAAGACTCAAGTAATTTTGTAGCTGAAATGATAGAGACCCCGAGTTTAGGTGTTGTCGGCTTTACTATACTGAACACAAAGATGTATACATAGATATGTACGACGTTGTGGAGGGAGTAGCTCTAAGTATAGTAAGGTCGAGGATGAGCAATGTTCCAAGGCATTATTGTTTCCTCCTTGGAGATACGTGACTTCTTATGCTCACGTATGTCAATCAGATAATATGACCCATTGTTGATTTTTGTGTTGAGACAAAAGGCCCTTCCAATGGTGGAAAAAAGTTTGTGCCTCTCTATTAGGTCTTAAATCAAACGGAGGACTAAGTTGCCTTCCTCGAAAGTTTGGTTGCAAACTCTATGGCTGTGATAGCGACATAGGTCTTCTTGATATATGGCTAATCATGAGGCGGCAAGATCACGCTCTTCGTCCAATGCATCAAGGGCATCCTGGCGAGCTTGTTCATTGTCTACTTCAACGTAAGCTGTAACTCTAGGGAAGTCATGTCTGATATCACTTCGTAAAACAGCCTTTGCTCCATAATCTAGAAAAAAGGTTTGTAGTTTGTGGATCTACTAAGAATAGTTTGCATTCTCCAAAGTACTAAATGGAGTTCTTCGTTCCAGCAACCTGGTGTTCGCTCCAAAGGGACCATTAGTCGGGGTTCGATCCCATCTAAAATTTCATTGTTGGCCCGCTCTGCTTGTTTGTTAGATTGCGGATGTGCTACTGATGCAAGGTCAAGTCGGATATGTTCTCGTTGGCAGAATCCCTCCATAGGTCCTTTAGACAATTTTTTGGCATTATCTGTGACGATTCTATGTGGGTAACCATAACGATAAATCATATTCTCCACAAATTTCACCGCAGTCTCAGCATCAAATTTACTGATCAGCTCTGCTTCAACCCACTTGGTGAATTTATCCATTGCAACCAGAAGTTGTGTGTTTTTATCTGACGACATTTTGAAACAACCCACCATATCGATCCCCGAGACTGCAAATGTCCAAGTTATTGGAATCATCTGTAACTCTTGAGCCGTCACATGAGCCTGTCTTGCAAACTTCCCGCAACCATCGCACTTTCGCACCGTGCCTTCCACATCAGCATGAGCAGTAGGCCAGTAAAACCATGACAATAAGCTTTTGCAACCAAAGACCTTGAACTAGCTATATGACCACAATCTCCAACATGGATTTCATTAAGGATTTCGAGACCTTCAGTGGGAGAAACACAATATTGAAAAATGTTAGTGACGCTTCCATGGTGTAACTCGTTGTTGACTATAATCATGGACTTGCAGCATCTCACAATTTGTGGGGCGATGATTTCCTCATCAGGGAGCTTGACTCATGTTAAATATGCCAAATATGGTATGGTCCAATCAAGAGTTGCATGAAGAACCGCCACTAGTTGTGCATCAGGATCTAGGATAGCAATATCCTCCTCTAATGGCAATTTAACAGAACGATTGTGGAGCACATCGAGGAAAACATTAGGCGGCACCGGCTTACACTGAGAGCCAATTCGGGACAAGGCATGTGCAACCTCATTGAGATGGAGATCTATGTGCTCAACTTGATAACCCTGAAAATTACATGCAATAACTATGACTGCTCATTGATAAGCCGCCATGAGAGGGTCCTTGGAATCACAAGACCCTGATACTTTTTGAGCCACCAAATCTGAGTCGCCCAAACATTTGACCAGACTGAGGTTCATCTCCTTGGCCATATTGAGCCCATCAAGGAGAGCTTCATACTCAGCTCCATTATTAGTGCAAGGAAACATAAGCCATAACATATAACAAAAAGATCCACCATGACCCGAGCGTGCCAGCTATCTTGACCCATCAAAGTGTATTGTCAAGTATGTGTTAGCTGGCTTTTCTTAGGGGATTTGTAATTCAGTCCAATCATTAATAAAGTCCACCAGAGCTTGAAATTTGATAGTCGTCCGAGGCACATACTTCACCTAGTGTGGTCCAAGCTCGATCTCCCACTTAGCAATCCGACCCGTGGCCTCTCTGTTTTGGATGATATCTCCTAGAGGAGCTGAACTAACGACTGTGATTTGATGTTCCTCGAAATAGTGCTTGAGCTTATGGTTGGCCATGAAAACACCAAAAACAAGCTTCTAAACATGTGGATATCATTGTTTTGATAAGTTCAAAACTTCATTGACATAATAGACACGCCTTTGCACTGGATATTCTTTCCATTCGTCCTTGCGCTCAACGACAACTGCAACACTCACTGCTTTACTATTGTGGAGATGTATAGGAGCATAGGCTCTTTGTCAATGGGGGCGGCTAAAACGGGTGACTCAACCAATTGTTTCTTCACTGCTTCAAAGGCATCATTAACAGCATCAGTCCAGACAAAATTATCAGTCTTTTTGAGCAACTGATAGAGAGGAATCGCCTTCTCACCAACGCATCTTATAAATCGGCTCAAGGACGCTATACGACCTGCCAACCGCTGGACTACATTGATGTTTACTGGTTTAGATAGAGAATTAACCGCTTTGATTTTCTCTGGTTAGCCTCGATGCCATGCTCTGAGACCAAGAATCCCAGCAACTTGCCTGCACGCACTCCAAAGATGAACTTGGTCGGGTTAAGCTTCATCTTGTATATACGAAGGTAGTCAAATATTTCCTTGAGGTCATCGAGCGGAGTCTGATTCTTCTAGGATTTAACCATAATATCATCGACATAAGCATGAAAGTTGCACCCAATTTGGCTGTGTAAACAGTTCTCGACACAGCGTTGAGAAGTAGCCCCCACACTATTAAGCCCAAAAGGCATATAGACATAGTAGAAAGCACCGAAAGGGGAGATCGTCAGTGTCCTGGGAACGGGGGTACCCGTGCTTGCCTGTCTGCGGCCCAGGGCTGGCCCACTCCATCGAATAAGCACCAGCAGGCACGGCAAGGCCCTCGTGAGGGGCCAAACCTCACAATGAGGAATGGAATCAAGACCCGCAGGGGCCTCTTCAGGACCCCTCCGGAGCGGCGAACATTTGGAGCCAAAGCCCAGCCTCAGGAGTCAAGGATGACGCAGAGGGTGGACACGCGACCTGCAGATGGCAGAGCCGTGGAGTTCCCCTTTGGTGTAAAGAGGGCAGGAGCGTACATGGGCCCCAAAGGCATCTCCCAAAGGTTTCCCTTCTGGTGCAACATAGCCACCGCCACCCGTCAGAAGGGCAGACGTCACCACGAGCCTTTCCCTGTAGCGCGGACAGTTACTTTGCAGGCGAAGACCGCTTTTGACAGGGGAAGCATGTCCCTTGTCTCCCACAGAAACTGGCCGTTGTGAGATTCCTTCCCGCCTACGTTAAGGGAAGAGGACCCTTGCCTCCACTATAAATAGAGAGGGTAGGATACCTGAGAGAGGGATCAGATCATCATAACCCTAGAGCAACACACCGAGCCACTTGGCCTCCGGAGGCTCAAAAGCATTCTATTATCTCGTTCATCAATCTCCGTGAGAGGCAATCTACCAAAGCAGGAGTAGGGTTTTACGCTTTGCAGCGGACCGAACCTCGGTAAACTACTGTGTCCCAATTTCTCCTCACCGTCGCGTAAGTTCTAGCCTTGCCCAACATGTAGTGAGCCCAGTAAACTGAACCTGTTGAGTGGTCTCTGCGCGTGCCCCCGAGTTTTAATCCCTAGGGTTTTGCGGAGCCCGAAATACGACATTTGGCACGCCGGGTAGGGGACACGTGTCGGAGCCTCCACGCCAACAGCAGTAACCAGATCTCGGCTCGGCAGCACTATGGCAAGTGCAACCATCTACAACCGCCGGCCCACAGCAGCGGGTGGCATCCCAGCAGGCAGGGCCGCCCCTGCGGTCGCATGCATCCTCGGCGGATCGCAGGCGCCACCTTATAGCCGCCAAGTCAAGCGTTTCTTGCATCGCAGGGGAACGGCATGCCTAAGGCCTCAGCCCCCGAAATGTCGTGTGTGGCCAGAGGTCAACATCACCTTCGCCCCGACGACTACCCTAAAGCCACGACGGCCGCCGGGGCGCTTCCCATGTTGTGCATGCCGACCATCTCCGGTGTGGCTGTCTCCAAGACCCTCATCGATGGCGGCGCGGGCCTCAACGTCATCTCAGTGGAGGCCTTCGACATGTTGCGGTTGCTCCGAAAGCTGCTCGCGCCCTCGAAGCCCTTTTTTGGGGTCGTGGCGGGATCCGTCATCCCCGTTGGACGGATCCATCTCCGTGTAACGTTCGGCACCCGCTCCAACTTCCGCACCGAGCTCACATCCACCTTCCGTACAATGCTATACTTGGCTACGCCGCCCTCGCGCAGTTCATGGCAGCGACGCACCTGGCCTACAACGTCATCAAGATGCCACGGAGTAGCGGCGTGCTTACCGTCGTGGGGGACGTGAAGGACACCTCGCGGGTGCTCAGGTTAACCCGTAAGGCCGCGGCCATTGCGCGTGCCGACTCCAAGGGCAAGGCGCATGCCACGGGGGACCCAGGGAAACGCCCTTGACATCGCGCCCGTGAAGAAGAAGCAGTTGTTTTCCAGGGACCGGGCGGAAACAAAGCAAGTGCCGGTGGACAAAGGGAGCCTGACCCCCCCCCCCCCCCCCCCCCCCCGTTACCATCTGCGCGAATCTTCAAGATCATGGACTCCACCGCGGAATGTGACCTTCTGTGCTTCTTGGACGCTTTCTCGGGCTACCACCAGATCAAGATGGCGGTGGAGGATGTTGAGAAGACGGCCTTCCTCTCTCCGTGCGGGGTGTACTGCTACGAGTGTATGCCTTTCGGGCTGCAGAACGTCGGGGCGACCTTCCAGCGGTTGATGCACATTGCCTTGGGGCCGCAGCTCGGGAGGAATGCGGAAGCCTACATCAACAATCATGGTCAAGTCAAGGCAAGCCAAAACCCTAGTGGAGGATGTGGAAAAGACCTTCGCCCTCTTGCGGGAGGTGAACCTGAAGCTCAATCCCGAGAAGTGTGTGTCTGGAGTCCTGTCAGGCAAGCTACTTGGTTTCCTCGTGTCGCATCGGGGGATCGAGGCTAACCCAGTAAAGGTAACTGCCATAAACAAGATGAGCGCGCCCACAACCCTCAAGGAAATGCAGAAGCTGGCGGGGTGTGTCACTTCCCTGGCATGTTTCATCTCCAAGCTTGGCGAGTGGGCACTGCCCTTCTTCAAGATCATGAAAAGGAAGGGGCCCTTCGAGTGGACCCCAGAGGCCAACGCTGCCTTCCAAGATCTCAAGTGTTATCTCACGAGCTCGCCCGTCATGGTGGCACCTCGCCCTCGGGAGCCCCTACTTCTGTACTTTGCTGCCACCCCACACTCTACCAGCGCTACTTTGATGGCAGTAAGGGAGGAGCGAGCTGGCAAAGGTGCTACTTTGGGAAGCCACAGCGGGCCCTCGCCCGATGCTCCAGAGGGCTTGCGCGACCCGCAAGCTCCAACTCCCTCGCGAGTGGAGGGACCCGAGGTCCAGACTGGCGAAGCAGGCCTTGAAGAGCCTTGTCCTCCCGAGGCCCCGGCCTTCCCCCTGGACAACGAAGCCTTCCAACCCCCTAAAGTCACCAAGGATCACGACGCCCCGGGCGGTCACATCCTCGTTGAGCACCCAGTGTACTTCGTCAGCACAGTACTGCGGGAGCTGCCTTGCCCGACTTTGTGGCAGAATGGACGGACACGCCTAACCGGGGGATGGAAGGGAACCAATCCCTTGCCCCCGGAGCGGAGGCGTCCGAGGGATGGACAATGCACTTTGACGGAGCCTTCGCACGAATGGGGGCAAGGGTTGGCGTCCTCCTCATTTCCTCGATGGGAGACAAGGTTCGCTACACCGTGCAACTCTGCTTCCAAAGGGGGGAGAAGGTTTCCAACAACACAGCAGAGTACGAGGGCCTCATCGCCGGCCTCAAGGCAGCGGCGGCCTTGGGGGTCCAGCGCCTCACCGTGATAGGTGATTCTCAGCTCCTCGTCAACTGCTCCAACAAGGAGTACATGCCCAAAGATGAGCATATGGAGGCATATCTGCAAGAGGTGTGTAAGATCAAGAAACGATTTCAAGGCCTGGAGTTGCAGCATGTCCCGCGAGGCGAAAACAAGGAGGCGGACGACATCACCAAAAGAGCTTCGTGTTGCGAGGCTCAGGAGCCACACATCTTTGAGGAGGGGCTCTTCAAGCCTTCTGCGACGCTATCACCCGAAAACCCGGTACCGCGTTGAAAGGAGCTCCCCCTGCACCACCCTCGGGGACTCCAGACTGGGGTCAAGCCTCGGGGGCTCGACTGCTCATGGCCCTGGAGGCTCAAGAAGACGATTGGATGCAAGAACTCGGGGCATATCTTCTCCGTGGGGCATTGTCGGAGAAGGAGGAGCATGCAGAGCGCGTAGTACGACAAGCCTCGGCTTACTGTGTGCGAGACGGCGCCTTGTACCACAAGCGCCCGAATGACGTCGCACTGCGGTGCATTTCCATGGACCAGGGGCGCGAGTTACTGGCCGACATTCACGAAGGGGATTGCGGACATCACTCTTCCTCGCGCACGCTAGCAGGTAAGGCATTCAGGTCGGGTTTTTACTGGCCCATAGCTCTGGACGACGCTACTGAGCTGGTCAGGTCTTGCGAGGCCTGCCAGTTCCATGCCAAGAAGATCCACCAGCCCGCGTAGGGCCTCCATACCATCTCGCTCACCTGGCCCTTTGTGGTCTGGGAGCTGGACATTTTGGGGCCTTTCCCCTGGGTTGCGGGGGGTTTCCGCTACATCTACGTTGCCATCGAAAAATTCACCAAGTGGGCCGAGGTGGAGCCCGTGCGCACCATCCGGCCGGGTCCGCCGTCAAGTTCATCAAGGGCCTCGTGAGCCACTTCGGCATCCCCAACCGCATCATCGCGGATAATGGTTCGTTGTTCACCAGTCAACTCTTCAAGATTTACTGTGCTAACCTTGGTACAAAGATATGCTACGCGTCGGTGGCCCATCCGTGGAGCAATGGCTAGGCAGTGTGCGCCAACGCGGAGGTCCTGCGAGGTCTCAAAGTGAGGAGTTTCAAGAAGAAGCTCGAGGCCTGCGGCCCAGGTTGGGTCGATGAGCTCCCATCGGTACTATGGTCCATCCGCACCACTGCAATCAAGCCCACCGGCAAGACCCCATTCTTCCTCCTCTACAGAGCGGAGGCGGTTCTTCCCCACGAAATCAAGCACCGCTCCCCGTGGGTCCTGGCATTCGATGAGGAGCGTCAGGAGGCCGTGAGGTACTAGCAAGCCTTACGGCGCTACCATTGCCACAACATGCGCTCCAGGACCCTCGAAGTCGGCGACCTCGTCCTGAGGCAGGTCCAATCTAGGGAAGGCTTGCACAAGCTCTCGCCTATGTGGGAAGGCCCTTTCAAGGTCATCCATGTCTCCAGGCCTGGCTCTATGCGTCTGGAGACTCAAGATGGAGTCCCCATCCAGAATGCCTGGAACATCCAGCACCTCCGCAAGTTCTACCCATGACGACTCTGCATTGTCCCTGCACTGCCTCCGCTCCGCCTCTGCATCGACCCTGCATCGTCCTTCAATTCTTCTGAAACCTACTTCATCTCGTGACACTCTCACGTAACAATGAGCCGAGGTTGTATACGCCCAGGGTCCCCCAAAGACGCGGAAGGGGTCCATCCCACGCTAGTGGGGAAGGCGAAGGAAATCAACACAGTCCACCAATGACTTCCGGAATCAGGCGCCTAATGCCTCAGGGGTAGGGACACTCACGAGGCCAAAGCATCCTTGCGACTTCCCAGATACACCCCCACCGTGACACTCTCATGTAATAATGAGCCGAGGTTGTATACGCCTAGGCCCCAACGAGGACACGGAATGGGTCCACCCCACGCCTAGTAGAAGACCTTAGCTCCGCGCTGGGTGGTGATGGAGGCGGAGAATAGATTAGGTGTTGGACGCAACTTGCATTTGGTCTCTTCTGACTTGGATTAAATGATAATTAAGAAGTCAAAACTCGGGGCCTTTCCAAATGATGCTTTTCGCAAAAACTTATTTTCCCCACATTCTTCGCAGCATGCTCTTTTCCTCTAAGTCGTGCGTCTGTTTGCCCTCACCCGCTCGTACCCTGCGTGCACGAGCTGGGGGCACGGTGCCGGCACCTTGCCAAGGCCTTGGTGCCCGAATACACGTGTGGTACTCACTGACGAGTCGGCAGAATCATGCCTACTAGTACTCGCTCACGAGACCTAATCGCGGTTCGACGCACCACCATGGAGAGGGAACAACATTTGGTTTTTCCTCACAACAGTTGTTTATCTTGGGACAGTTTGAGCACCTAAGAGGGCTCCTGAACATAACACCTCAGCAGCTTTACCGGTCCCAAAGCCACCTGGCACCCCGGTACCAGGGCCCGGCCCTGTGAGGAACAACCTTGGTAACGGGTTGCGCCTCACGACGGCGGGGAAATGTGTGGGACTGGGACCTACCAACGTAGAGCTTCCTGAATGCAGATTAGGGACCTCCAAAACAGAACTCACGAAGGCCTCTTGAACGTCTAAGGGGGGTCCTGAGCATTAGGCCTCAGGAACCTTACCAGTCGCAAACCACCTGGTACCAGGGTGCCATGGCCTTGTTCCATGAGGGGCGACCTTCAAGTCGCGCCTCACGGCAGGCAAATGTGTGGGACTGGGGCATGTTGACGTAGAGCCGCTTGAATGTCTAAGGGGGCTCCTGAGCACAGCACCTCAGGATCCTTACCGGTCACAAAGCCACTTGGCACCCCGGAGCCAAGGCATTGCCTCATGAGGGACGACCTTGGTAACGGGTCGCACTCCACGGCGGCAAGGAAATGTGCGGGACCGGGGTCGGTTGACATGGAGCATTGACCCACTTCACCTGTAGCAAGGGAAAGACCAACCAACCAACGAGGCCCCCCGCCGAACACCACAGTCATGCGTCACAACAAAGAATTTCCCCGCAAGCATACCAAGCTAAGTATCTAAACCAGTAGAGAATCAACATCACTAACAAAATGGGACGGCCGCCAAAATCCATTACATGCCGGAAGAGTCTACCCCTGTTCCTGTCGATGCAGGGTCGAAAGCAAGGACAAGACAGCTGGTGATGGAGATCCCGGAGGAGGACTGCTGCCGCCGATGCCCAGTACCTGCACGCTGACACTTAGTCTGTGTCCTCCTCGTCCTTCACAGGCGCCACGGGAGCAGACGAGCAACGCCGTGCTTGGGGTTCCCCTAGAGGCTCGGGCACGGTGGCAAGGCGTCTCGTCGTAGCCGCTGTCGCTCGGGCTCCCCCCGACGGGGGTGTCACTTGTGCTGGAGGCATGGCGCCCATCACCAGAGATGGGCTCATTTACACGACCGCCACGGCCGGCGTCCTCCGGGCAGCAACCCAGACGATCGCCCTCGACACCGAAGATCTTGACGAAGAGCGTCGCCTCCCCGTCGAACTTGAAGTGGAGGTAGCACCTCCCCTTCAAGCCTCGGGCGCGGGCGAACGCGTGACAACCAAGGTTTAGGTACACGTAGCCGCGGGGGGTGACCTCAACCTCGACCTAGGACGCCCAGCCGCAGTAGCCATCGTCCTGTAGCCAAAGGCCTGAGAGCCCGCCGACCGGCAGCGCCTTCGCGAAGAAGCTTGCGAGCTGGAGCGAGGCGATCTCCATCATGTCCACCCACGTCATGAACTCCATCGTCGTATCAGCCGAGTGGAGCCGCGGGCAAGAGGGGCGGGTGGCCATCACCGACCTCCCATTCCGGCCACCACGGTCACCCGCACCGGTCAATGCCCTACCATGGCTGCCGATGGTGATCCCCGGGCAGGCGGAACCAGAGTCGTGCCCGTCGGAGGCCACTGCCGGCGTTGCCGTGTACTTCCGATGGCGGCCCCGCCCACTCTTGGTAGTTGGGGCAGCAACACCTTCGCTAGGGGCCTTCCCCTTGTCGGCAACAGCGAATCTCCTCAGCGGCACTTTGTTTCGAGAGTGGAGGGATCAAGGTGGGAGGCGAAGAAGACTGAGGCGACGCAAGCCTTATCGCCCTTGCCGGGTTAAATAGGCAGCCCAGAGCAGGCACACGTCCCTTCGCGTTCCCGGGCCCTGGCAATTCGTGAGGGGACGCGACCACATGGCAAGTGTACAGGCGCTGCCCCGAGAGAGCAATGATGGCTGGTGTAGCATCCAGGCGTTACATCAATTTCACCTGGCGCGCCTTCGGGAACTGAAGTGTTGCCGATGGGTTGCGCGGCGTGTGTGAAGCTTGGCCTGTAGACATTTAGGGCCCGCGATGCTTCAGGCTGCCTCCAAGGCTTCGCCAGGAAGCCAGCCCGGGCGCGCCTTGGGCCGGGGGTACTGTCGGCGTCTTGGGAACGGGGGTACCCAGACTTGCCTGTCTGCTGCCCAGGGCTGGCCCACTCCATCGATCAAGCACCAGCAGGCATGCCAAGGCCCTCGTGAGGGGCCAAGCCTCACGAGGAGGAATGGAATCAAGACCCACCGGGGCCTCTTCAGGACCCCTCCGGAGCAGCGGACATTCTGAGGCAAAGCCAAGCCTCGGGAGTCAAGGATGACGCAGAGGGTGGACAGGCGACCCGCAGATTGTAGAGCCGTACAGTACCCCCTTTGGTGTAAAGAGGGAAAGAACGTACATGAGCCCCAAAGGCATCTCCCAAAGGTTGACCTTATGGTGCAACAGAGCCATCGCTGCCCGTCAGAAGGGCAAACGCCACCACAGGCCTTCCCTGCAGCGCAGACAGTTACTTTGCAGGCGAAGACCGCTTTTGACAGGGGAAGCATGCTCCCTTGTCTCCCACCGAAACTGGTCGTTGTGGGATTCCCTCCCGCCTACGATAAGGGAAGAGGACCCTGACCTCCACTATAAATAGAGAGGGTAGGATACCTGAGAGAGGGATCGGATCATTATAACCCTAGAGCAACACACCGAGCCACTTGGCCTCCGGAGGCTCAAAAGCATTGTATTATCTTGTTCATCAACCTCCGCGAGAGGCAATCCACTAAAGCAGGAGTAGGGTTTTACGCTTTGCAGCGGCCCGAACCTGGGTGAACTACTATGTCCCAATTTCTCCTCACCGTCGCGTGAGTTCTAGCCTTACCCAACGTGTAGTGAGCCCAGTAAACCGAACATGTTGAGTGGTCTCTACACGCGCCCTTGAGTTCGAATCCCTAGGGTTTTATGGAGCCCGAAATCCGATAGTGATGAAAGTTGTCTTGTATTGATCCTCAACAGCCATCTTTATCTGATGATAACCAGAATAAGCACCTAGAAAACACAAACGTTCACATCGAGCCGTGGAGTCAATGATTTGTTCAATGCAAGGAAGAGCAAACGGATCCTTGGGACACAATTTGTTTAGATCTATGTAATCAATGCACATAAGCCAAGCGTTGTTCTTCTTCAAAACAAACACAGGATTTTCCAACCAATTTGTGTGAAAAACTTCAACAATGAACTCGACAGCTAGGAGTCGAGCTACTTCTTCACCAATAGCTTTCTGCCTCTCGTCATTAAGACGACGAGGGAATTGTCGAACAAGTTTCGTCTTAGGATCAACATTAAGGTGGTTCTCAGTGAGTTCCCTCGGTACACCAAGCATGTCACAAGGTTTCCATGCAAATATGTCCCAATTCTCACGGATGAACTACATGAGCGCCCTTTCCTATTTGGAATCCAGTCCTGTCCCAATAGTGAACCACTGAGAAGAATCACCATGAGTAAAGTCCACCTGCTTAGTATCTTCAGACCGCTTGAACTTCAGGGTGGGTTCAGATTCTGTGGTGAGCTTCTTTGGAGAAGTCATGTCGGCCGGGTCAACATTGGTTGTGTAGTAGTGTAACTCTTCTGCTACACAAGCTTACTCCGCATAAGTTGCATTCCCTTCCTCACAATCCTGAGCGATTTTTAAACTCCCATCGACTATTATGTACCATTTTCCCTTGCATCTTAAGCTTGATATAGATATAACAAGGCCGAGCCATGAACTGAGCATAGGCCGACCGTCCAAAAAGAGCATGATATGGGCTCTTAAATTTGACCACCTCGAACATCAGAGATTCACATCTATAGTTGAACTCCAAGCCGAACGCAACATCTAGTTTGATCCGGCCAATTGGATATGCAGATTTTCCAGGGACAATTCCATGAAAAACTATAGAATATGGGGCAACTTGTCCTCGGAAAGGTTCATGCGTCGGTAGGTGTCATAGTATAAGATGTTGATGTTGCTTCCTCCATCCACGAGAACTTTGTTGAGAACATAACCTCCCACTTTAGGTGCCACCACCATAGCCAGACCACCCGGATTATCAACCCGAGTTGGATGATCCTCTCTGCACCACGTGATTGGGTACTCACACCAATTCAAATATCTAGAGATTGTCGGCTCGATAATATTGATGGCCCTCTTTTTGACCTTACTCTCCTGCCGGCAAGTACTAGTGGTGAACACATGATATTGTCCAGTTCTCACTTGCTTGGGGTTACTTTGAAAACCGGCTTGATTATCATGCTCCTAATTTCCATGTCCCGGTTGTTGTTTCCCATTGTCTTTATTGTTGGGATGTCGATAACCTGCACCTGAGCCGCCTAATCCATGGGAGCCTGGACCCGTGAAGCCGCCAGATGAGCTGTGACTAAACCCGCATGGATGATCTGGGTTTTCACCACCGTTGCCTCCTTGAAAATTCTGGAAAACTTGGTTCCGGAACGCCTGCATGAAGTGAAAATTCTCCCATGAGTGAATAGATGGCCTATCGAGGAGACTATGCTTAGGGCAAGGGGCCTTGTGTGCTTCTTCATAATTTCGCGGCTCCCATTATAAGCCCTGCGAGAGTTATTGTTTCATTCATGGTTTTTAAAACCAGTGTTGGTATTAGCAACAAAATCTAACATGCCGTCCGGATGCTTTCTTTTCCACCATTCCTCTAATTATTATGGTTTCCTTGATGCCCTCAATTGTGTTGCCGATGACCTTTGCTATTGTCATGCTTCTTCCCTTCGCCAGATATATCCTCATATGAGCCGGAATCTTTAGTGTTGTTAGACTCAGCATACCTGGTAAGGACATCCATGAGGTCTCTATCATGAACCTTCCGCTTGAAGCATCCATGCTTTTGAACAAGTGGTTGGAAGTGACAATTTTTCTCCAAAATCAAAACAGCTTGGGCAACTATGATACTATCAAATAAGTGGATTATTTCTGTGACCCGACGAGTCCTGTGGTGATGCGACTCATCCGCATGTTGTACGCAGTGTTGTAACTTAACAATCATCATCGGTCTCTTGCAAGTACCTTGGAAATTATTGATGAAACGTTCCTTCAAATCTGACCAAGAGTTAATGGAATTGGTGGGGGTCGGGTTTTACAACCATATACGAGCCGATCCTTCCAACATCATGGTCTAGTACTTAGAGCATACGACATTGCTAACATCAAGCATGGCCATACACAGCTCATAACTTTCAACCTACACCGCTAGCTCGACATTCGCCACGTAATTAGGAACCTTGTGAGGACCCATATAATCTTTGGGCATACACTCATTGCATGGGGATGGAAATAGGCAAGGGACTCTAATTGTCCTGTTGTTTAGACCCATCATTTGAGAGTCAGGCGAGGTCACAGAGGGTGGTACATGAATCGCCGCCGATCTTGCTGCTTCTGCTTCTCGTATGGCTCGCACCTCATCCACAATTGCTTGGGCGTCTGAAACCACAGGCCGGTTTGGGCAATTCTGAGCTTGTTACCTACAACCACTACTAGACACTGTTGGTGAATCATGTTGAATCTTCCTGCAGCCTGCGTAAGGTGTAGAATGAATCCGGTATCAATTGTAGGAATATAGCGCCTATTGGGTGACTACTGTTTTCAACATATCGATGTCATTCCTAGCTTCAACTTCAATTGGGGTGTTTCTAGTAATCTAAAGGGCTTCAAGGTGTCAAGTCGCCGCTAGCATATTATCCACTGGGTTAGAGAAGTGACCCACCGGCGTGTGAAAACAGCATGCTGATGCCTCAGCCGGCGGTGGCTGAGCCGTCTGAGGTTGTTGACCCGACTCATGAGGTTGTTCCACTTGAGGTTGCTCGGTCCCTTGTGTGCACTGTGGAGTATTGAACAACCGGTCCAGCTCAAGGTTAAGAGGTCGGCGACTCTCGTGCCTCCTCTCGTGAACAGCGTCCGAGGCGTCTTGGTGGAGTCCCAGCTGCCATGCTTCTGCATTTAAACGCTCAGCCTCACCATGGATGTGGGCCTGTAACTCTACCCTGCGAACGTTCTCAGCATCGATCTCCCCCTGGATCTTGGGCATCTCAGCTTCGTCTGGCACTCGTCCTAGTTTTCTGATGTAACCGCTGATGCCAAAAGGTTTGTCATGTCCATCATCAAGTCCGCCAAAGCTTGAGAGAGTATCTTGCTTGACCCAACTGCTCCTAAGGCTAACGATGACCCGCGAGGGCTATTGGCTGCTCCGGTGGCGTTGGAATTATGCGCCACAATGATTCTTTCCATTTAGACGACGGATTGGCATTTTGCTCAATAAACTCCAAATCTTCTATGTAGCCCCCAAACCTGCAATCAAAAAGTGGGTAGATTGACTCGGTGTCACCAATCGATGACTTGACGTTCGAGTTTACAAGGGTATGCTCGTTGGTCGTTGAGTTATCCGCAAGTTCAACCCCCTGAGTAAAACCAACGAAGACGTGCTTCGTGTCGGTCTGAACACGACCGGGTTCCTTGCGCCAAGACGGCTCGATGATGTCAGTGGAGATGTCGGGCTCGGGTTGTGACACGCTGATCTTGCCAATGAACACATGGATCTTGTCGAAGGGGACCAGGTACCCGTACTCGATTGAGCCGACCTCGGGACCCCAGTCCGAGTCGTCGATATAAAGCGTACCACGATGACTCTTGGTGATCTCTCCAATCGCGTATCCACCGATCCCTCGAAGAGCTCCCCTCAAGAATTTGACTCCACCGTGCATCAGCCCCATGGTGGGCACCAAATGTTTTGGTTTTGTCATGACAGATGTCCTTGTGAAAGGACTTAGGTGCGAGGCCGTCGCAACTAGGTGGTGACTTGAACAGGGTTGTTCAGAATTGAGAGACGTGAGTTTACCCAGGTTCGGGCCCACTAATGGCGGTAAAAATCTAGCTCTCGAGTCTTTTCTTTCTTGTCCTTTCTACCTCATGGGTTCCTTTTTATATATACAAACAGTGGCCCTAACACTACAATAGAGTTCGGGTTGCATTGCAACCCGTGTCTTATTCTACTTCCTACTAACTTGGGCGAGGGAGAATCTCCTTGTTTCCCTTGGTGAGCTGGCCTGCCATGCGATGGGCCTTCAGACGGCCTCTCGGTGAGCTGCCACTTGGGACTTTGCGTCTAGGGCCTCCTGCCCAAGTTGTAGCACAGACGGGTTATCCCCAAGGCGGGTCAACCCATGGTGTATATCCCCAACAATCTCCAAGGGTGTCTGTTGGGTTGCCATGGATAGATACTGGGATTTGTCACTCTGTAGGACGGAGAGGTATCTTTGGGCCCTCATGGTAATACAATATCACAAGAAGCATGCAAGCAATGTGACTAAGTACTTAGTCACGGGATCTTGTTTCATGGAATGGGTAAAGAGAAATGCATGTAAGGAGATTGAACGAGGTACGGAGATACTAATGATCGAATCTCGGGCAAGTAACATACCGATGGACAAAAGGTAATGCATATGGATTGACTGTATCCTTGGCATAGTTGTTCAACTGATAAAGATCTTCATAGAATATGTAGGAACCAATATGGACATCCACGTCCCGCTATTGGTTATTGGCCGAAGAGTTATCTTGGTCATGTCTACATGATTCTCGAACCCATAGGGTCCGCACGCTTAACGTTCAATGACGATATAATATTGTTGAGTTATATATGTAGGTGATCGAATGTTGTACGGAGTCCGGGATGAGATCTCGGACATCGCAAGGAGTACCAAAATGTTGTGGAGGTAAATATTTATATATAGGAAACTGGTATTAGGTTTTCGTTATTGTATTGGGAGTGTTGAAAGGGTTCCACGGGTCCACCGAGGGGTCCACCCAACCCGGGGGGGCACGTGGGTAGAAGAGGGAGGTGCATCAGACCCTGGTGGGCTGGGCGCCCCGCCCCTAAGGGCCCATGCACCCAAAGTGGTAGGTGGTAGGTGCCTTGGGGAGGAGGGACTCCTCCCGTAGGGCGCGCACCTCCCTTGTGGGAGGTGCACTCCTTCCCCTTTGACAGATAGCCCTCCCTTGGAGGAGGGGCTAGGGCCAGCGCCCTTCCTACCCCTTCCTCCTATAAACAGAGAGGGAGAGGGAGGGCAGCCGTACCCCAAGCCATAGGCGTAGCCCTCCCTCTCTTCCTATCCTGTTTTCTCCACCTATCGCATCTGCGGCAGCGCGTGGCGAAGCCCTGCAGGGATTGCTCCACGAGCACCATCACCACGTCGTTGTTCTGCCGAAGAACTCATCTACTACTCCACCATTTCTCGCTGGATCGAGGATATAGAGACGTCATTGATCTGCACGTGTGCTGAACACGATGGTGTCGTCCGTTCGACACTAGATCGGGACAGATCACAATTGGATCGTGAAGACATACGACTACATCAACCGTGTTATATACTATTCTGCTTAGCGATCTACAAGGGTATGTAGATACACTCCTCCTCTCATAGCAATGCATCTCCATAGATAGATCTTGGGTGTTCGTTGGAACTTTTTTTTGTTTCCCATGCAACGTTACCCAACAATGGCATCATGAGCTAGGTCTATGCGTAGATGATACGCACGAATATAACACAAAGTGTTTGTGGGCATTGATGTTCAGATTGCTTACCTCCTTGGTATTATTTTGTTTCAATGGCATTATGGGATGAAGCAGCTCAGACCAATCTTACTTGTCCTTGCACAAGAGACCAGTTCCACCAACTGACATGCAACTTGTTTGCATAAAGGTGGTTGGGGGTATTTGTCTCTCCCACTTTAGTTGAATAGGATTTGATGGAGGCGGTCCTTGTAGAAGGTTAAAAGGCAACTTGATTGTCACCATTGTGGTTATGTGTAGGTAGGAAAGGTTCTTGCTAGTTGCCCATAGTAGCCACGTAAAACTTGCAACAACAAACTAGAGGATGTCTAACTTGTTTTTGTAGGGCGTGTTTTGATGTGATATGGCCATTACGTGATATGATATATGTGATATATGAGATGATCATGTTTTAGTAATAGCTATCATGACTTGCATGTCGATGAGTATGGCAACCGGAAGGGGACATATTGTTGTCTTTAATTATTTATGTCATTTGCTTTACTTTATAGCTATGACTTAGCAATAGTTGTAGAAGAAATAGGTGACGCGACAATCACATGATCACATGATCATGGAGACCATGGTGGCATGCCGATGACGATGGAGATCATGTCTTTGCTTTGGAGATAGAGATCAAAAGCATAAGATGATGATGGCCATATCATGTCACTTATATAATTTGCATGTAATGTTTATCCTTTTATGCATCTTATTTTACTTAGGATGGCAGTAGCATTATAAGATGATCCCTCACTAAATTTCAAGATAAAAATTGTGTTCTTCCCAATTATGCACCATTGTGGAAGTTCGTTGTTTTAAAGCACCTCATGATGATCAGGTGTGTAATTTGAGGATTATCCTCACGACTTTTCAAAAGGCTTATGTCCTTGATGCACCACTTGAGGCGCAATCCCCTCCAGTGTCGTATGCTGATGTTATGAACGTGTGGCAGTCACATGCTGATGACTACTCAATAGTTCACTGCGTCATGTTGTATGACTTAGAATCGGGACTTCAAAAGCATTTTGAATGCCATCGAGCATATGAGATGTTCGAAGAGTTGAAACTAGTATTCCAAGATAATGCCCGGATTGAGAGGTATGAGATCTCCGATGAGTTCTTCACCTACAAGATGGAAGAGAATAGTTCTGTCAGTGAGCATATACTCAGAATGTCTAGGTATTACAACCGCTTGAATTTGTTGGGAGTTGAGCTTCCGCCTAAGACGGTGGTCACTGACAGAGTTCTTTAGTCACTACCACCTAGCTATATGGGCTTCGTGATGAACTATAATATGCAAGGAATGAACAAGTCACTCTCCAAACTATTCGTGATGCTGAAAGTCATGGAAGTAGAAATCAATAAGGAGCATCAGGTGTTGATGGGGAATAAAACCACTATTTCCAAGAAAGGCAAGGGTAAGAAAGGAAACATCAAACAGAATGGCAAACCAATTGCCGCTCCCGCGAAGAAACCCGATGTTGGACCCAAGCCTGAGACTGAGTATTCTGTTGCAAGGGGACTCGCCACTAGAAGGGGAACTGCCCCAAGTACTTGGATGATAAGAAGGTTGGCAACGTTAACAAAGGTATATTTGATATACATGTTATTGATGTGTACCTAACTAGCTCTCGTAGTAGTGCCTGGTATTTGATACCTGTTCGATTGCTCATATTTGTAACTCGAAATAGGTTATTCATTTAAATCAGAGAATAATGATTATTCTATTTATATGAGTAATACCTTTATGGCCATGCACCCAATGTGAATGGTTTATTCTTGTGGAATCTCGGTCGTAGTGATATACATGTTCATAACATTGAAGCCAAAAGATGCAAAGTTAATAATGATAGTACCACTTTCTTGTGGCACTGCTGCTTAGGTCATATTGGTGTCAAGCACATGAAGGAGCTCCATGTTGATGGACTTTTGGAATCATTCGATTTTGGATTGCTTGATACGTGCAAACCATGCCTCATGGGCAAGATGACGAAAACCTTGTTTTCCGAAACAATGGAGCGGACAAGTGACTTGTTGGAAATCATATATGTTGATGTGTGCGGTCCAACGAGTGTTGAAACGCGTGTTGGATATCGTTATTTTCTTACCTTCAGTGATGATTTGAGTAGATATGGGTATATTTACTTAATGAAACACAAGCCTGAAATGTTTGAAAAGTTCAAGCAATTTTCGAGTGAAGTTGAGAATCATCGTAACAAGAAGATAAAGTTTCTATGATTTGGTCATGGTGGAGAATATCAGAGTTATAGGTTTGGTATGCACTTAAGACAATGTGGAATTGTTTCAGAGCTCACGCCACATGGAACACCACACCGTAATAGGTGTCCGAACGTCGTAATTGTACCTTATTAGATATGGTGCGTTCTACGTTGTCTCTTACCGATTTGCCACTATCATTTTGGTGTGATGCATTAGAGACATCTACATTCACTTTAAATAGGGCACCATCTAAATTTGTTGAGATGACACTCTATCAATTATGATTTAGCAAGAAACCTAAGTTTTCATTTCTTAAAGTTTGGGGATGTGACGCTTATGTCAAGAGGCTTCAGCCTGATAAGATAGAACCCAAAGTGGAGAAGTGTGTCTTCATAGAATACCCTAAGGAAAAAATGGGTATATGTCACACCTTGTGTTTGTACCACTTTTCCACATGATGTCTTTATAAAAATTAGAGCCAATTAAAACTTTCTGCATGCTTGTGATGGTTTATCTAGTTGCTACTTGCTTGTGTGTTCGATTGTGTTTTGAACCACCAAAATATATTCTCTTCTCACGAACTCATCTCCTTGTCCCCAAACATTTGCCCAATGGTCATGCCATGTGTGTAGGACCTATTTTTATAAATTATTATTTCAACAAAAAGGCATTTATTTATCTTAAGCTTCAAAAACCCTTGAGTTGAGATTTGTACTCCAAGTCATCAGTTTAAGATTTTATTTGGATCCTATTATCAAAAAGACTTTCCAAAACCACAAAATAACTATTTTAAAATTTATTTTCCTATCTTATTTAAATACCTTTTTATGAGGCCACAAATGATCTTTTGTGGATGAAAATTATTTTTCTTGTTTCAAAAATATTTGAGAAAATTTAGGGAACTCAGTGGACATATATTTTCCATATATAAGAGTTTCAACAGATGGCCATGTTCAAAATAATGGACAAAGACCCTCAAAACCCTTTATGCCTATTTCAAGCTTTTGAAATATTTCCATAGGAAATATTCTCAATAAATTCCAGGAATATTCTAGCAAGTCGCACATCATATATGTGGTGATATTGCAAAATTTCATCTCAATCTAAGTTGATTTGGTTCACCAAGATATCCCAAAACACTCTCTGTCCAGAACCAAATTTCAGCAACTTTACATTGCCAAGTTTATCGAATTGATCTCAAACTTTGCAGGAGTAATCTAGACCCCAAATGAGGATGCTAATCCAAGTTGTGCATTTGTGTAAATAGGTTAGCCTAGCTTAGCCTTCAGAAATCTGCTTCTATCCATTTCTACGGGTTTTCATGTTTACATTGTCAACTTTGCTCAAATGAGCTCAAACCTTGTGATACCTCTCATTTTTACCCATCAATGGATCCTATTAAAACTTACTGCAAGTGGTAAATTTTTCCTTGCTCAAAACAGCATCAAAGACCTTTTTTGTGATTTAGTAAAACAGTTGCTTCCACCCCTTCTACTATTCCCCTTGCTCCCAAATTTTTACCAAAGCTTTTGTGAGACCCAGAGCACCCCTAGGAGACACCCCATCGTCTAGGTGCATGGTTGCAGGGGTGAAAACCCCGTTTCCCCCTCTAGACAACACTTCCCCCCCCCCCTCTCTCTCTTCTCTCTCTCCCCTGGCCAGTATCTCGAGTATGCAATGCCCCTGCCCCTTTGTTTAATCCCCGTGCTGCAAAACGGCACTAGTGGTTGCGCTAGAGCGCGTTAGGGTATCATCATGTCGGCCGTACACATGCTCTAGAGCGTGCTATAGGGCAGCCGAAGCGCTGACCTTGCTTGCCTCCAAGCCCCCTCCTCCTCGAGCCCCTCCCGCTCGCCAAACGTCCGTCACTGGCGTCCGCAAGACACCAGCGCATCGGCCCCCTCCTATGTGCCCCTCCTGCGGCTCCCTCCTACGTGAGCGCATTGCCGCCTGAGACCACCAACCGGTGATCTCACACGCGCGTTACCATAGGGCCTTCCCCCTTATCCTCTACCTAATTGGGCATCCCTATGGTCCCACTAACCTCGCCCATGCCTCATGTTTGAGTCGCCGCAATCTTAGAGCTCGGCCCCGACCTCTCTCGTGCACCCAGCACCCTACATACGTCACCCGCCTATAAGAGCCCCCCCCCCACCCAAGTTCCTCTCTCCCCTTTGGTCTCTCTATCTAATCTCTAATCAAGCACTAGAGCCCCTCCTAGCGAGCCCAATTCCTGAGTGATCGAGATCGACCCAGCGTCGCCATCTCAAGTCATCGATGCTATCAAGGTAGGGAGCTCCTCTACCCCACTTCTTGCTCGCTCTATGACCACACGGAGGTCCTGATCATTTTCCCCCTCTCCCCGTGTGTTTTGCAGTCAGGTTCGCCGCGACCTCCTCGTTGCCGGTGACTCCATGCGCTTTGGTGGCTCCCACGACCACCATCGGAAGAGTGACTCCCTCCCCGCCATCAGTTTCCCTCACTGTGCCTTCCTCCGCTGCTAGTGAGAGCCACCCCCTTTCTGCGAGAGGTTGACGACGGCCCCAACAAGGGGACATCACCCGTCAGCCTCCACCTCGCCCTCTGCCTCCCTCCTCTCCCGCTCACCCTTGGGCCCCGCCCGTCAGGTTTAAACCTGACACGCGGGGGTGTGCTCGCTCGCGTGGGCCAGCCTGGCTAGCTCGGCCTGGCTCGGCTGGCTGGCTCTTGCCCTCTAGCACAAAGCTTTTTCCTTTTTCCTTTTCTGACTATTTCCAAAAATTCCTATGGCTAAAATATTTATCCAAATCCAGTGGTTCAAATTTCTTAAAGATTGTAATATTACAACCTATTGGAATGTGCCACTTGTGAAATTTTTCAGATGGTTTCAGACACTATTTTATTTTAAAACCTTGTTTAAAGCATTTAATCCTTTTGTTAAAATATTTTTCACAACTTTTTGCACTTCAAAAATAAAACCTAGTAATTTTCAAAGTACCATTGCTCACCCTAGTATTTTACAAAAATAGGTTGACAGTTTTTTAGTGTGTTATTTTTCCTGCTTTTTTGCGGTCTTATTATTTCCATTATATTTGTGACGATAGATTGCGTTGTCGACGAAGGGCTTGGATGAGAATAGTTTGAAGACCACGGAGACTTTGTTGAGCCACGCAAGCATCCCTTTTACCATGTCTGAGAAACTATTTTCTGCATATCATATAGCACTCCGTTCTGATGCATTGAATCATGTTGAATCGGTCACCACCTTGGTGGATTGTCTCCGAAAAACTCATTGATGATACTTGCACTTGGGCATGCTCCTTCTTTCCTATGAGGGTTGTGCGGGTGGGAAGTAGTTAGGAAGCAAAGTAGTTTGCATGCAAATGGGATGGGAATATGCATGGTATCGGAAAGGAAAGTGATCTCAAAGACTTTTGAAAAACCCCGTGGGGTGCCACTAATGCCCGAGGGAGATGGTGTTGAGTTGGGTAGCCATTTGAGAAAGAGGTGGTGTACAGAGGCAAGTGAGCGTGTGGTTTTTGAAAACGGATTGGTTTAAGTTACGACTGTTACTCCAAACTTACATGTACAACCACGATACCCCTTATGGGATGGGGCTTTGCTGATTACTATTGTTGGTGCTAGTAGGGAGCCTGCATTACTAGTGTCGGGAGTGACGTGGTCATTCTCGAGATGGGGTCGTGGGAGGAAAGGACGACCATGGGCTATTTTCACAGACACCGGGCACACTGTTGCGTGCCCTCGTGGATGATACGTGTGATCCACATCATGAGGGATTGTCACCAACGAGTGGACTCTTTGCTAGTATCGTCATGGGAAAGGAAGTGTTCGGGTACTTACCTTGGGTATGAGAAATATCGCGAGTAGTGGATTGACATGGAAGTTTCTTGAGTATTGTGGGTAAAGTGTGCAACCTCTGCAGATTGTTAACCTATTCGAATAGTTGTGTCCACGGTCACGGACAGTTGGATGACCGATCTTGGGCTACGTGCATGATTACCAAATGGTGTACGTGTGTGAGAAAGGTGATTATGAGAGAAAGATGATACCTGAGCTAAGTCAGACGACTTGGCATGATGGGTGGACATGGGATGTTCAACCCTCAGTTGATATTGATATATGTAACTTGTTTGAATGGATGTCAGTTACTTCAAGATGCATGCCCTCACAAGAAATTAATCATGTCGTTGCACTTAGAAATCTCTTTCCGCAATTTACCTTTTAGTGATATACCATGAATTTTTATTGCCTTGTTCCACAACATGGGCTGCTTGCGAGTAAATTCCAAGTACTCATTGGCTTGCCACTTGTTATTTAATTGGCCACACATGGAAGAGCAGGAATATGGAGAAGAGTTCGTTGGTGACGAACATGCAAACTAGGACGCTTCCTAGTGAGAATGCATGTAGGTTAAGGTAGATGGCATGGGTTCACGCTTCCGTTCAACATTTCCACTTCTAGTTATGTTTAGTGTCTCGGCCTTCAAGGCCCTATCTATGTAAGACTTGACCTTAATGGTCTCTATTTGTATCACACAGTATGTATGGATGTAAGACTCTTGTAATCCGGCTTCTCTAGGATCACTATACACGTGCATTCAGTGATCACGACTCATGAGTATGGGTCCCCACATTATACCTTTTATCTTAGATCCGAAGGCAAGGCCTTTGTTGCCAAGAATGGATCCTTTCTAGATAAAGAGTTTGTCTCGGAAGAATTGAGTGGGAGGAAGATAGAACTTGATGCGGTTGTTGAACCATCACTTCAATTAGAGAGTAGGACGACACAAAAATATGTTTCTATGACCCCTACACCAACCGAAGAAGAAGCAAATGTTGATGATCATGAAGCTTCAGATGAAGTAACTACCGAACCTCATAGGTCGACAAGGACACGAGTTGACCATGAGTGGTACGGTAATCCTATCTTGGAGGGCATGTTGTTGGACAACAGTAAACCTACGAGCTATCGAGATGCAATGGTGGGCCTAGATTCCAACAAATGGCTAGAGGCCATGAAATCCGAGATACGATGCATGTATGAAAACAATGTGTTGGCTTTAGAGGACTTACCTGTTAATCATAAGCCCATTCAGAATGAATGGATCCTTAAAAGTAAAACAGATGCGCATGGTAATGTCACCGTCTATAAAGCATGACTTTTTCCAAAAGAGTTTTCACAAGTTCAAGGAGTTGACTATGATGAGACTTTCTTTCCCGTAGTGATGCTTAAGTCCGTAAGGATTATGTTACCTATAGCTGCATTCTTTGATTATAAAAACGATAGATGGATGTCAAAAAGCATTCCTTAATGGTTTCCTTAAGTAAGAGTTGTGTATGATGCAACTAGAAGGTTTTGTCGATCCAGAAAATGCTGACAAAGTATGAAAGCTCCAGTGATCCATTTATGGACTAGTGCAAGCATCTCAGAGTTGGAATCTTCCCTTTGATGAGGTAATCAATGCATTTTGGTTCATACAAGTTTATGGAGAAGCTTATATTTACAATAAAGTGAGTGGGAGCACTATAGCATTTCTAATATTATATGTGGATGACATATTGCTTATTGGAAAAAATATAGAACTTTGGAAAAGCCTGAAGATATACTTGAACAAGAGTTTTTAATAAAAGACCTCTGAAAAGCTCCGTAAATATTAGGCATCAAGATCTACAAAGATAGATTGAGACGCTTAATAGGACTTTTACAAAGCACATACCTTGATAAGGTTTTGAAGACGTTCAAAATGGATCCGTCCAAGAAAGGGTTGTCACCTATCTTGCAAGGTGTGAAGTTGAGTAAGAATCAACTCCAAGCATCTACAGAGGATAGAGAAAAGATGAGTGTCATCCCCCATGCCTCAGACATAGGCTCTATCATGTATGCAATGTTATCGATAAGATGAGATGTCAGCTGTGCCATAAGAACAGACGGAAGGTTTCAAATTGATCCCGGAGTGAAACACTCGACATCAGTCAAAAATATCTTTAAGTACCGAAAGAGGACTAAGGAGATGTTTCTAGTTTACAAGGTGATCAAGTGCTCATCATAAAGGGTCACATCGATTAAACCGGATACGTATTTATCCTGAATGGTGAAGCAGTCAGCTGGTGTAGTTACAAGCAAAACATGGTAGTCAATTCTACGTGTGAAGCGAAGTACATATGTACCACCCAAGACGTGGTCATGTCCTTATTTTGGCTCGAGGTCCTCGAGGAGATAGAAGAACAACCCATCGTTTCTCAAGAACGGATATCGTTACAAGTAGATGTAAAGAGGAGATGTGTATATGGAATTGCCTTAGACTCGCCACAAACTAAGTCAAGATCATCTCAACACAATCATCAATATCAATCATCATACATAAAAGCAGGGTCCAAATACATACAAAATCAAACAATAAAAGTGGCATCCATCCTAGCTAATCCCATGTTGTCGGCTTGGAACCCATCCTCTGATCGATGATGATGATGAAGAAGAACTCCAAATTAAACAAGCATCGCTCTCACATCAAAGCATCGCATAACCTGTAGCTACAATTGTTGTTGTAGTAATCTGTGAGACACAGGGACTCAGCAATCTCATTTCCAAGGGTATCAATACTAGCAAAGTTTAATGGATGAGGAATTGTTAAGTGGTGGTGCTACAACAAGCACTAAGCATTAATTTGAGTGGCTAACTTACGAGTACAAGAATAAT